>NC_056004.1:62188821-64953224 GCF_018446385.1 Zingiber officinale
TATTATTTCCCAACTTATCGGGCCTATTGATTTATCGAGCTAAATCGCACCCTCTGATAAATTAAAGAAATAAATACTAAATATATACGCTTGTTATTATATCAGGATTAAGAGCACATACTTCCATAATAACAAAGGTGTTGTTCTTTTATACAGTCAGTATAAAAAGAACTTACCTTAAATGGTCCTACTCAATACACTCAGGGTGTACTAGTGTAATTTTATAGTCAAGATAATCTAATACCAAATTACACTACGACTATTCCAATGGTTTGTTCCTATCCATCTTAGTCGTTAGCTACTGTTTATAATTAATAAGGAATTGATAACATGAACTTCTATGTGTGACACCACACACCATGTTATCTACAATATAAATTAATTGAACAACTACACTTAGCATATAAATGTAGACATTTGACCAATGTGATTCTTTATTTCAAAATAAATGTTTACAAAAAGCTAGACTTTTAGTATACACTCTAACAGTGTTATGTTTTGTGCATGTAAGGAAGATACATGTTATGTTATGTTTAATGCATTGTAAGGAAGATACATGTTATGATATGTAGGATGCCCTATGAAGTTTTGGGATTAAGAGCATGTTTAGAGTATCTTGATAAGTTTTTCTTCCCTTTCTTTCTTGGATTTAGGATCAAGATGCTTGTATTCTTCTTATCTTTGGATTTCTTTCCTTGTTCTATGGATTAGATCTCTTGTTCTAGGATGGAGGGAGTATTTTTAATGAGGATTTGATGTAAAACTCTTGTGGATTTGCCAATTTTCTTTTTCAATGATTTTGTCCTGTTTTGTATCTCTTTGATCTTGTGTGGAATGTTGTGATTTGGACCTAATGCCCATTCTTGATTGAATGTTTGAATAACTTGTGATCTTGTAGAGATTATTTCCCATTCGATTTTCTGAGGGACATTCGTGACTGGAACAAGCCCATGTAAGGACGTTTGAGAGATGATCTTGAGGGTGAAATAGGATTATTCAAGGGGGTAGGATAAATTGTATGTGTTCATATCTTATATCTTGATGCGGTTTAGGAGAGATGAATTCTTATGTTGATTAACCGAGGGACACATGTGAGAGGTAAGCCTGTGTAAGGACAACATAGACTCATTCCTAATTGATCACATTTATGTATAGACTTCAGTCCTAGGTCGGTTGTCTATTGCAAGAGAGAATCGGCAACCTCCTACAAATGATGGATAATTGACGAATAAGATTTGGTAGATTATTTACATTGAATAATCTTACAAAGAAACTGAAACTCCTAGAACATACCTTTATCATATCCCTTAACTTTTGTTTCTTATTCTTTAGTTTCTATGTTTTACTTTGCATAGTTGTACTTTGCTTTTGTCAATCCATTGATTTGTTGTTTAGCTAACTCGCGTTGAGATATCTTTAGTACTTATACCTATAATGACCTGACCCATTTGGTGACCCTCGGGTCATCGACCGTCGGCCGTGCCGTTACTCACTAGGACTTTCCACCCCTGGCCAGTGGATTTTTGCCTCCCCCAGGATTCGAACTCTAGACCTCCAGGCTTAAGTACTAGAGTTTATGAATCCTGGTAGCCAAGTGAGCGCCAGGATTCATAAACTCTAGTGAGTAACGGCACGGACGACGGTTGATGGTCGACGACCCGAGGGTCGCCAAATGGACCACCAAATGGCCCGCCAAATGGGCCGCCAAATGGGTCTCCAAATGGGTCGGGTCGTTACAATAAAAAGGTGCCTTTTATTTTAATGACCCGACCCTTTGGCCTCTTGGGCGGCCCTTATGTCATCAGCCCTTTTGGCGACCTCTCATGTCGTCGACCGATGACCCTTGGCCGTGTCGTTACTCACTAGGACTTTTCACCCTTGGCAGTGGATTTTTGCCTTCCCCAGGATTCAAACTCTAGACCTCCAGTCTAAGTAGTAGAGTTTATGAATCCTGGTAGCCAAGTGAGTGGCGTAATGCCTAGCAATTTCATATGAATTTCCTTTAAGAATAAGAGAAAATGGAACTAAAAAGAAAATAGAAAAAAAAAGAAGAGTGGTCAAGGCTTGAACCTTGAACCTCTTAACAAGTAGCAAGCTTTAAGTAGTATGGGATAACCAATAGGCCAAGGGAAAGCATTGGTAGGAAGGAAAAGGGAATTGTAGTTAAGAGTAGGGATGGTGAAGGGACACCTTTCTTCCTTCACTTAGAAGAAAAGTTTATCTTTTCTTTCTCCCCTTTCATTTAGCATGAAGAGTTCATTTTCCCTTCATTTAGAATAAATGAAAGGAAGAATAAAAAGGTATTTTCCCTTCTCCCTTTCATGGAGAATAAATAGAAGAAAGGGAAAGAAAAATTATTCTTTTCCTTCTTCCTCCTTCTCCTTCCTTCACCGAAAATCCAAGCTCCTTGTTTCTCTCATTGCTGAATTCAAGTTAAGGGCTTCATCCCTAAGAAAACTTCACAAAAGAAAGCTCTTGAAGAATACTTCTCATTACAAGAAAAGAAAATAAGGAAAAGGGAATTCTAGAAGCCAAAAAGGGTTTCTTTCTTCTTCTTCACCAAGGGTATTTGCTTAGTAAACCCAAGCAAGAGGATGTAAGTATCCCCCTCACCTGCGGTACAAGTAGTTACGAGTGTTTTCCATGTTCGATGTGCTTAGAAACCTAGAAATCATGCTTATAGGTTTCGGCCAAGAAGAGATTTAGGACTTAGGAATGTTTAAATTCCATTTAGGTTTACTCATGTATTTTCCTATGATGCCTAATAAGTTAGATGATGTTATTAAGATGTTATTCATGATATATGTTGCTTGAAAACCTAGAAATCATGCTTATAGGTTTCAGCCAAGATGAATCAAAAGGACTAGAGAAGTCTAAACTCAAATTGTCTAGCTTATGTTTTTCCTCATGATATCTAATATGTGATGTGATGTTATCAAAGGTTATTCATGATTTATGGAGCTTAAAAACCCTAGAAACAAGCCTTGTGAGTTCGGATAAGAAGAAAATGAAAAAGGTTTAGGGAAGTTGAACTCCAACTAGATTTGCTTAGGTTTTCTTCTATGTCATGCTATGTATCATATGATATTAGTTTAAGGTTCATGCCTAAGGTTGTTTAAAAGAAAACCCTAGATTCATGCTTATATGTTTCGGCCATGACTTGGAAATTTGGGTTGGAAACTTCTTGTATGCTTGCTAAGAACCTCACTTGCTATGCCATGTATCATGTGATATAAATTTAATGTTCCATGCTTAAGGTTGCTTAAAAGAAAACCCTAGATTCATGCTTATATGTTTCAGCCATGACTTGGAAATTAGGGTTGGAAACTTCATGTATGCTTGCTAAGAGCCTCACTTGTTATGCCATGTATCATGTGATGTAAATTTAATGTTTCATGCTTAAGGTTGCTTAAAAGAAAACCCTAGATTCATGCTTATATGTTTTGGCCATGACTTGGAAATTAGGGTTGGAAACTTCATGTATGCTTGCTAAGAGCCTCACTTGTTATGCCATGTATCATGTGATGTAAATTTAATGTTTCATGCTTAAGGTTGCTTAAAAGAAAACTCTAGATTCATGCTTGTATGTTTCGACCGTAACTTGGAAATTAGGGTTGGAGACTTCATGTATGTTTGCTAAGAGTCTCACTTGTTAAATTAATGTTTCATGCTTAAAGTTTTTTAAAAGAACCCTAGAACCATGCTCTATAGGTTTCGGCCAAGATGAATTAAAAGAGACTTGAGAAAGTTTTAAAACATAAACTATGCTTGCTTATGATCCCTTATGGTATGTGATCCACTATATGATGTTAGTTAAGGTTTTCATGTTTTAAAGTTGCTTGAAATTTAAGAACATGTCCATGCAAGTTTCGGCCAAGATGTGAATTAGGATTTGTGGAAAGTTCAAAACCCTAACTATGCATGATAATGACTCTCTATGTTATGCTATGTGATATGTGAACTTTATGTCACCATGTTATGCTCATGAAAAGATTATGTATGATGAAATGCCTAAGAGATGCTTCCCTTTAAGTTGGGACTAAGAGCACTTTTCATGATATGACAAGAACATGATATGCTTCATGATATGACAAGAACATGATATGCTTCATGATATGACAAGAACATGCTATGTTTCATGATATGACAAGAACATGATATGCTATTTTACTTTTGTATGGGCTTGTACCGGACCCTAAGAATGGTCCATGGGATGGGCTCCTAAGTTGCCCCTAGGTCGATGGTCAAGGAAACGGGCCTAGTTCCTAGTAGGTTCAAGATTTGCTACCTCGGATTTACTTAGGATGCGCGCAATTCATGTATGTGGTACAATGCCGGGCCCTTATGTTGAGATTTATGTTTAAGTACCTATATGATATATGTTTTCAAAGAACATCTTGCATATGTTTGTTTCATGCCATATGATTATGATATATGTTTTCAAAGAACATCTTGCACATGTTTGTTTCATGCTATATGATTATGATATATGTTTTCAAATAACATCTTGCACATGTTTGTTTCATGCTATATGATTATGGTATATGTTTTCAAAGAACATCTTAAATATGCTTATCTCATGCTACATGATTATTATGCTTCATGAAAATGTTATTGTGTGATATGTCTATGATGCCTAAATGAACATGCTACTACCTTATGCTTATGCTTGTTTGATTAGATGAACATATCATTACTTTATATCAACTTCATGATGCATGTTTTTGTGAGTAGGAAAGGATCTTACTAAGCCTATGTGCTTATAGTTTTATTTTCCTTGTACTGCAGAAAAGGGTAAAGCATGGTTAAACTAAAGGGAGCAGCAGGAGCGGCAGAGGATGTGTGTGGCAGTTGCATGGTGGAAGAGATCTGTTTTGTGTTTTCAAGACTTATATATGTTTTAAGCTTTTGCATGTGAACTATTTCTTCTTGCTACTTTTGATGATATTAGCTTGACTTGTTGGGTGCTTTATACTTAAGTTGAACTATACTTACCTTTGCTTCCATGATACCTCGAAATGCTAAGTACTTGTTATTTAGAGAAGTGTTAGTGATCATGAGCTCTAGAGAGCCGTATACATGTTTAGTTTTCTTCTTATCTTAGTACACTTTATGCTTTAGTTAAGACAAGCATGTATCATTTTTCAAGTAATAGATAGTAACTAAATTTTTATATACATGAATGCTAGCATGTTCACATATTTTGGTTATATGATTAAGTTTTAAGTTGTAAAGAATAAAAAGAAAAAGAGAAATTTTTTTTCTTCCGCTGCAATGATTTCTTATGCATGTATGTATGTATGTTAGCGTAGCACCGCCCTTGCCGACAGTAGTGGAAGGGCGGGCGTTACAATACCAGTCCTTGTGGATACGATATCTTTTATTATTACTTACGATATTTTCGTACACTTGCGAAACTTCATCATTCCTCCGACTATATATTTGAGAATGTGAATTTAAATAAGTCATTTCATTGAACTTTCTTTCAAGTCCTTTCAATGATTTCACCTGATTATTTATCCTTAAACAAGTTCCAATGGAATGACCTGTTACTTTACAAGCCTCACAATAACCTTGCTCTGACCATTGATTGTAGTTGATATGAGAATCCCACAAGGAACAGTCAAATAGTTATGGACAAGTATTCTCCACATGACTTGTTGCAAAACAAATATCACAAAAAATAATATAAGAATTCACATTAGGATTTTGGTTGAACCTATGAATTAGAGCAATCAACTTCGCCCTTGAGGAGGTCATATCTATCTAAAATAGAATGTGTTAGAAGCGGATAGACATGATGTAACAAAATTTAAAACAAGAAAAAAAATGCAGGAATGAAAATAAAATGTAGAAAAGGAAATAAAATACAAAAATGAGAAATAAGGAATAAAGAATAATGAATGAAAGAATTAAAGAGCTAAAGAATTAAACAATTAAACAATTAAAGAATTGAAGAATTAACGGATTGTCTTCACAAACCCCAATGTAAACTAACTAGATTTAAAGCACTCAATCCCCAACAACGTCGCCAAAAACTTGATGTGTAAAACCGCAAGCACATGGTTGTCGTCAAGTAATAAAATTTATAAAAGTTGATCCCACGAGAATTGAAGCTTAAATGCTAGTTGGTCCTACACTTTGAATCTAACTAGATAAAATCGATAATAGGTTGTTTTGAGATTTTTGATCAAATGCAAAAGTAAAAGAAAGAAAATTGAGGAAGTCCTTAATTCAGAAGATGTTCTAGGTTGAAGGTTTCAATGTAATGGTGGATGTTGTGCTACGAATTAGCCCATTCCTAGTTGTAGTGTCCGAAACTGCTTATTTAATTAAGGATACTTATTGGATTAAATTGTAATTTAATTAGAATTCAAATTTATTTAATTAAGAAGATTTATTGAATTAATTATAATTTAATTAGATTTTGAATTTATTTAATTAAGGTTATTTATTAGATTAATTATATTTAATTAGAATTCAGATTTAATTTATATATATATATATATATTAGTTAGATTTAATTAATTAGTTAGCTTATATTTATAGAATTTAATTTGATCACTTTTATTATGGAAATTGTTAGATATAAATATTTATTTTATACCCAAATATGTGTATAAAATTTTCTATCCATACATAATAATATTAAATTGTAACGCCCGAAAATTCTCAAAACTATATTAGAAATATGGTATGATTTTTATGGAATTTTTAGGTATTTTTCCGGAATTTTTAGAGTAGCGGAAGTGGCAAAAACAAATAGAAAACAAAAACGGCCTAAGCGGGAATTGAACCCGAGACCTACGGTTTACGGATAATGTTAGTAACCAGTTGAACCCAGCAGGGCCGTGCTGAAAGGAAAGGGAGGCAATTAAATTTATATTAGAGTTGGGCTGAAATTACCCACATAATATAAATAGAAATTTAAGTGGGGTTTGGTTTATTTTTAATTGGATCGGCAACTTTCCTCTCCTCACCCTAACTCACGCCGACCCCCCTCTCCTCCTTCCTTCTTTCGGCGCCAACACCCTAGCAAGCCTAGGGTTTCATCCCTAGGGCCAAAGGAGTGCCTTCCGGTGACATCTCGGACACAAGGACGTTCCCCTCCGCGGGTAGAACACGTGGACGTGAGTGAATCGTCGAGAAGTCGTCTCCACCGGAATTTCTAGCGATTAGATTTGTAAGAAATCTTGCACACAAGGTAAGAAACCCCTCACCTGCAGTATAAGTAGCTTCCGTTTGGTTTTCTATGCATTAGTTTAGTTATATGCAGATTTTTCGGACACATAGGGTGTATTTAACCCTCCTCGTAGGTTTAGGGAGTTAGTGAGTACCTTTGGATGGGTCGGACACGTCATACCCCCTTCAATTGGAGGTTTAGATGTTGTCGGGTGCCTAGAGGTAGTCTCCCTAATAGAGGGGAGAGTTTAAGCACACTAGATGTTCGATTAAATGATTAGCTCAGTAAAATGCAACTTAGGTATTTTTAATAACACAGTAAATGCAATAGAAGCATTTGAAATAGCTTAGTTAGCCTTACTACAGCTTACATGGGACTACGGTCCAATGGGTGGGCTCCCACAGTCGCCTCTGGGTTCAGACAACCTAGTTCTAGGTTCAGATAACCTAGACTCAGCAAAATAGTATTAGCTATTCCAGTATTTTATTTTCAGTGGAACTGTACTGGATCAGATATCCATTGGGTTGGACTCCCACAGTCGTCCCTAGGTTTAGATAACCTAGTTAACCCTACTAAATTCGGGACTTGCAAACCTGGGTCTAGTTAGGGATGCGCGCACAGCAAGTACAGTTGTCGGGCCCAAACATCATGTTTAGTATTTTCACATACTATATGTATATGGTTTTCAACCTTTCACCAAGTAGTTCGTGAATTCAGTACAGTCCTAGCAGTAGCTCAGTTTTAGTATCAGCTTAGTTTTTATTGATACCATGTGATTGATATCATGTTCAGCTTTAGATATGCCATGATTGTATGCTTATATACCATGACATGTTTAGTTTATTCAGTATACCTAGAATATCCTTTCAAATAGCATGATTTAAAATCATATTTGCATCGTATGCATGTTTTAGTGAGGTAGATGGTTTCTTACTAAGCTTTTTAGCTTACAGATACTATTTTCCTTATATTGCAGATACAGGTAAAAGGAAAATGGACTAGTAGAGGAAGCTGGAGGCCAATGTAGAGATGGTGTGTGTGGCAGGAACTGGAATAAAAGATTCTTAGGGGACTTAGCAAGTTTAAACCGTAGAACTCTTTAGTGTTTTACTTTCATGCACGTTTAGTTGTGTAATGCTATGAATCAGTGAACTATGTGTCAGGTTAAGTTTAGAATACTAGTTTTATGTTATTAGAATGTTTCTCATGTAGTGTATAACTCATATGTGAGATTTTGGCACGCCCAAGTGCTGAAATCAGAGTTCTGCTGCGAAATCAGAAACCCCAATCGATCGGTGGATCGATTGAGGTCCTCAATCGATCAATGGATCGATCGGCAGCGTGTTCCGCGATCAGTAAGATCCTGGTCGCGAACAGAAGGTTCGGGGATCGATCACTAGATCGATTGGTTGGTCTGGATCGATCAGCCGATCGATCCAGAACATCGTCCCGAGCACAGTAGCGTGCTGGATCGATCACTGAATCGATCCAACCTATGTCCCGCATACAGTAGCCAGCTGAATTGATCCCTGGATCGATCCGACGTTCCAATCGATCAATGGATCGATTGGGAGGTCTGATAACAGCTGGAAAACATTTATTTCAGTTCCTTGACCATAGGGGATGTAGTATATGCTAGGTATACTTTAGATTACACCCTTTAGCATGTATAGAATCAAGAAATGTTAGCAGCTTAGAAAATTTTAAATTAGTACAGTTTTCGCACCTAGATTTTATGATGGTCAGGGAGTAGTTAGCACAGCATAACTATAGCGATCGGCCTTACAGCCTAGTTAGTAGAAGGCGGGTCGTTACAGAGTGGTATCAGAGCAGTGTTCCTTACTTCCTACATACACATCAGCATTGAATCTACAGCTTCCAAGTAAGAATACCTCTACTTTATTTATGTTTCTTGCTTTCTTGTTATAGCTCATGTTTATAGATAAACTGCTGCATGATAGTATGTGATAGTAAATAACATGATAACGATAGTTATACAATTATGATTATAATAGTTATTCATGTTCTGTCCTCTATGTCTTTAGCAATGGCACGAGGACGCCCAGCTAGAAGGGCAATAGCTACTGAGCCCCAGCAAGAGGCAGGCAGTTCAGTGGCTCCTCCCGACCTTACAGTATTAGTGGCTCAGTTACAGCAGCAGCTAGCTGAACAGCGACAAGAAATAGCCACCTTAAAGGCTAATCAGCAGAGTACCCCCACAGTCACCCCGAAGTCTTAGAGGTTCCACCATTCCAGCCCAATCCCAGCAGCTGAGCCAAGAAAGGAAGCCTATCGATCCGGTAGCGAGTCAAGCCGGAGAACTTCTCGGGCACTAGTGAACCATGGGATGCACAAGCTTGGTTCAAAACACTGTGGAGATTGGCCCGAACACGAGAAGGTGAAGTGTGCCTCCTTCATCGGCGACAGGAGGCGCATGTGGTGGGGAAAGAATCGAGCAGGCGCCAACCGGATGTCATGGGGCGACTTGAGAAGGAATTCTTCGAGGAGTTCTTTCACATCGGGTTACAACCGCCACTCCGACGAGTTCACCGAGTTTCGTCGGGCAACCTTTCGATTGAGGAAGCCGTGAAGAAATTCGACAAGTTGGATCGTCTATGCCCGGAGCTAGTCAGCACGGAGAAGGAACGAATCCGGTTGATGCTCAAGATCCTGAGGCCGAGATAGCAGTGAACGTGGCCGGTGGCATACATAGGCCACAAACCACGGAGGAGTTGGTGAGCGGTGCCTTGACCACGAAGCATAAGCAGCATAAGCAAGTCTCCTCGAGTCCAAGGGCCAAGGAAACTCTCACACTCAAAAATAGCAAGGCCACAGCTCTAACTGGAAAGGAACTCCAACGCAAATCAGGGAGTGACCCAAAGGAGGACCATCTAACAAGCGCCCAGTTATCTAAAGTGTGCTACTTGTGGGAAATTCCACCAGGGTTTGTCGCAACACGAGGATGCTTGAATGTGGACAAGAAGGGCACATGGCCAAGCAGTGCCAGAACAAGACCGGTCTTCCTTAGACACAGCAGATTCAGTATCAGATGCAGGCCGCTCTAGAAGGTCCACTTATCGGCCCGGGCGATTAGAAGCCCCTCCGGCATGGCGAATGCGAATATCTACTCACTCACCAGAGAGGACGTAGCCAATGCAAGGTCAGATTAGCATTTTACAAGATAGTGCTACTGTTCTATTTGATACAACCCATTCATATATAGCCGGATGTTCTCCAAAAATTAGAAATACCCTCGAGGTACTCGGTGGTCTTTTGGCCACTACCGGGAGGATCATGGCATCCACGCAGGCGGCTCGTGAGAAAGGCCATTATAGCAGACAGAGAGCTCTTTTATGATCTGATAGTGCTAGAGATGACCGACTATGACGTTATCCTTGGAATGGACTTTCTGATCAGATACGACACTACCATAGAGTGCCGTAAATAGAAAGTCATCTTCCAACCTGAAGCGGCAGTGCAATTCGAATACAGCGGGAAACCAAAGAGAAAGGCCAAGAAGTTTCTCTCAGCTATGAAAGAACTACTGGATTCGGGATGTACAGGATTCCTAGCACACGTAGTCAGCACCAGCCAACAACTAGCAGAGGTTCGAGTCGTAGGTGACTACCCAGCTTCCCTGAAGAGTTACCGGGCTTAGCACCAGACAAGGAGATTGACTTTGAGATAGAGCTCATTCCCACAAACCCTATCTCCAAAGTGCCTTATCGCATGGCTTCAGCAGAACTGAAGGAACTACAGGAGCTGCTTGACAAGGGTTTCATACGCCCGAGTCATTCACCATGGGGAGCGCATGTATTGTTCGTGAAGAAGAAGGATGGAAGCATGCGACTGTGCATAGACTACAGATCACTGAACCAAGTCACGATCAAGAACAGGTATCCCCTTCCCAGAATCGATGACCTGTTCGACCAGCTGAAGGGAGTAGCAGTGTTCTCTAAGATAGATCTCAGATCAGGTTATCATCAGGTGAAGGTTAAAGAAGGGGATATACCCAAGACAGCATTCAGAACCAGATACGGACACTACGAGTTCGTAGTCATGCCCTTTGGCGTGACCAATGCTCCAACTACATTCATGGATCACATGAACAGAGTATTCAGGGAGTATTTAGATAAGTTTGTTATTGTGTTTATTGATGACATTCTTATCTACTCAGGAACTCAGGAAGAACACTCAGAGCACCTGAAACTAGTGTTGCAGACCCTTCAGCAGAACCAGCTATACGCCAAGTTCATGAAATGTGAATTTTGGCTAGATCAGGTGTCCTTCCTGGGTCACATCATCTCAAAGGATGGTATTATGGTAGATCCCAGCAAGATAGAAGCAGTAAGTAACTGGAAGAGACCTAAGAATGCCAGCGAAATCAGGAGCTTTCTGGGATTAGCAGGATATTACAGAGAGTTTGTAGAGGACTTCTCCAGGATAGCCTCCCCACTAACAGCTCTTACCAGAAAGAACAGGAAATTTCAGTGGACAGAGGACTGTGAGAACAGCTTCAGCGAGCTAAAAAGGAGATTGACCAGTACAGCAGCTTTGACATCTATAGTGATGCCTCTAAGTTGGGACTAGGAGCAGTACTGATGCAAAACGGCAAGGTGATCGCCTATGCCTCCAGACAACTCAAGGATTATGAGAAGAATTACCCTACTCATGACCTTGAGCTTGCAGCAGTAGTGTTCGCTCTCAAAATTTTGAGACATTACTTATATGGAGCTCAGTGCAGAGTGTATACAAATCATCAGAGTCTGAAGTACTTCTTCACTCAGAAGGATCTGAACATGCGACAACGCAGATGGCTTGAGTTGGTCAAAGACTACGATATAGACATCATCTACCATCCAGGGAAAGCCAATAAGGTAGCCGACACACTTAGCAGAAAATCCAGTGCTACCTTATGTCACCGCCCCTACAGAAGGAGATCGTAGATTTCGGTCTCGAACTCATTGTTGGACAGCTCTCTACTATGACCTTAGAGTCTACCTTGCTTGGTGATATTCAGTCAGCTCAGGAACAAGACCCTGAAATTCAGAAAATCAAGCAAGGGCTAGCAGAATCAGAAAGTAGAGAATTCAGAGTGTTTGATAAAGGGGTGTTGTATTTTGGTGACAGACTCTGTGTTCTAGGTCAGGAGGAGCTACGGAGACGGATTTTAGATGAGGCTCACAAGACTCCCTATGCGATGCATCCAGGTTCCACCAAAATGTATCAAGACCTGAAGAACCATTTTTGGTGGCCCGAGATGAAGCGAGACATCGCCAGATATGTTAGCATCTGCCTCACCTGTCAGAGGGTCAAGGAAGAACATCAGCGACCAGGAGGAGTCCTGCAGCTTATACAGATTCCAGAATGGAAGTGGGAGGATATCTCTATGGATTTCATAGTTAGACTGCCCAGAACCACGAATGGTTTTGACGCCATCTGGGTAATAGTCGACAGGTTGACTAAATCAGCCCACTTCTTAGCTATCAAGATATCCTACTCCATGGAGAAGCTAGCTCAGTTGTATCTCCAGGAGATCGTCAGACTACATGGAGTCCCACGAACCATCATTTCAGACAGAGACAGCAGATTCACATCACACTTCTGGGAGTGTGTACAGTCAGCGTTGGGCACTAAGTTAAAGTTTAGCAGAGCGAGTGAATCAGGTACTCGAAGATATGCTCCGAGCGTGTGCCCTAGACTTCAAGGGAAGTTGGTGCAAATATCTGAGCTTAGCAGAATTTGCATACAACAACAGCTATCAGGCCACTATCGGCATGACACCTTACGAGGCTCTCTATGGGCGGAGGTGTAGATCTCCAATCTGCTGGTATGAGAGTGGTGAACAGATACCATAGCAGCTATACAGCAGATCCGCCAGAGGATAGAGACAGCTCAGAGCTGCCAGAAAAGCTATGCTGATACACGGCGCAGACCCTTAGAGTTTTGAGTCGGGGATTCAGTGTTCCTCAGAGTAGCTCCCATGAAGGGAGTAATGCGTTTTGGGAAGAAGGGCAAACTTAGTCCCAGATATGTGGGACCATACCTTATCAGTAGAAGAGTGGGCAAGGTAGCATATGAGCTAGAGCTACCCCAGGAAATGTCAGCTGTCCACAATGTATTTCATGTCTCTATGCTGAAGAAGCATATCCCAGATGTCACCCAGGTGATTGAGCCCCAGTCGGTACAGATCCACGATGATCTCAGCTATGATAGTCGGCCTATTCAGATAATAGACAGAGCAGTTAAGAAATTGCGGAACAAGAAAGTACCATTAGTCAAAGTCATTTGGCACAGTCACACAACAAAAGAGGCAACATGGGAGACAGAAGCCAGCATGAGACAGAAGTACCCAAAATTATTCTAAGTTCGAGGATGAACTTTATAAATGTAACGCCCGAAAATTCTCAAAACTATATTAGAAATATGGTATGATTTTTCTGGAATTTTTAGGTATTTTTCCGGAATTTTTAGAGTAGCGGAAGTGGCAAAAACAAATAGAAAACAAAAACGGCCTAAGCGGGAATTGAACCCGAGACCTACGGTTTACGGATAATGTTAGTAACCAGTTGAACCCAACAGGGCCGTGCTGAAAGGAAAGGGAGGCAATTAAATTTATATTAGAGTTGGGCTGAAATTACCCACTTAATATAAATAGAAATTTAAGTGGGGTTTGGTTTATTTTTAATTGGATCGGCAACTTTCCTCTCCTCACCCTAACTCACGCCGACCCCCCTCTCCTCCTTCCTTCTTTCGGCGCCAACACCCAAGCAAGCCTAGGGTTTCATCCCTAGGGCCAAAGGAGTGCCTTCCGGTGACATCTCGGACACAAGGACGTTCCCCTCCGCGGGTAGAACACGTGGACGTGAGCGAATCATCGAGAAGTTGTCTCCACCGGAATTTCTAGCGATTAGATTTGTAAGAAATCTAGAACACAAGGTAAGAAACCCCTCACCTGCAGTATAAGTAGCTTCCGTTTGGTTTTCTATGCATTAGTTTAGTTATATGCAGATTTTTCGGACACATAGGGTGTATTTAACCCTCCTCGCAGGTTTAGGGAGTTAGTGAGTACCTTTGGATGGGCCGGACACGTCTTTCCCCCTTCAGTTGGAGGTTTAGATGTTGTCGGGTGCCTAGAGGTAGTCTCCCTAATAGAGGGGAGAGTTTAAGCACACTAGATGTTCGATTAAATGATTAGCTCAGTAAAATGCAACTTAGGTATTTTTAATAACTCAGTAAATGCAATAGAAGCATTTGAAATAGCTTAGTTCGCCTTACTACAGCTTACATGGGACTACAGTCCAATGGGTGGGCTCCCACAGTCGCCTCTGGGTTCAGACAACCTAGTTCTAGGTTCAGATAACCTAGACTCAGCAAAATAGTAATAGCTATTCCAGTATTTTATTTTCAGTGGCACTGTACTGGATCAGATATCCATTGGGTTGGACTCCCACAGTCATCCCTAGGTTTAGATAACCTAGTTAACCCTACTAAATTCGGGACTTGCAAACCCGAGTCTAGTTAGGGATGCGCGCACAGCAAGTACAGTTGCCGGGCCCAAACAGCATGTTTAGTATTTTCACTTACTATATGTATATGGTTTTCAACCTTTCACCAAGTAGTTCGTGAATTCAGTACAGTCCTAACAGTAGCTCAGTTTTATTATCAGCTTAGTTTTTATTGATATCATGTTCAGCTTTAGATATGCCATGATTGTATGCTTATATACCATGTCATGTTTAGTTTATTCAGTATACTTAGCATATCCTTTCAAATAGCATGATTTAAAATCATATTTGCATCGTATGCATGTTTTAGTGAGGTAGATGGTTTCTTACTAAGCTTTTTAGCTTACAGATACTATTTTCCTTATACTGCAGATACAGGTAAAAGGAAAATGGACTAGCAGAGGAAGCTGGAGGCCAATGCAGAGATGGTGTGTGTGGCAGGAACTGGAATAAAAGATTCTTAGGGGACTTAGCAAGTTTAAACCGTAGAACTCTTTAGTGTTTTACTTTCATGCACGTTTAGTTGTGTAATGCTATGAATCAGTGAACTATGTGTCAGGTTAAGTTTAGAATACTAGTTTTATGTTATTAGAATGTTTCTCATGTAGTGTATAACTCATATGTGAGATTTTGGCACGCCCAAGTGCTGAAATCAGAATTTCAGGCTGAAATCAGAGTTTCAGGCTGAAATCAGAACTCTGATCGGTCTACAGATCGATCAGGGAGTGGGTTGTGCCGCTGGATCGGTCAACTGACCGATCCATGCGCGAACAGAGAGTTGGTCTCTGTTATGGATCGGTCAGCCGACCGATCGATCAGCCGATCGATCCAGAATATCGTCCCGAGCACAGTAACGTGCTGGATCGATCACTGAATCGATCCAACCTATGTCCCGTATACAGTAGCCGGCTGAATCGATCCCTGGATCGATCCGACGTTCCAATCGATCAATGGATCGATTGGGAGGTCTGATAATAGCTGGAAAACATTTATTTCAGTTCCTTGACCATAGGGGATGTAGTATATGCTAGGTATACTTTAGATTACACCCTTTAGCATGTATAGAATCAAGAAATGTTAGTAGCTTAGAAAATTTTAAATTAGTATAGCTTCCACACCTAGATTTTATGATGGTCAGGGAGTAGTTAGCACGGCATAACTGTAGCGATCGGCCTTACAGCCTAGTTAGTAGAAGGCGGGTCGTTACATAAATATATAATTAAATAAAAATAAGAGAAAAATATAAGATTAATATATTATATATATAACGTGCAACATGTAAAATATATATATATATATAATAACTAAGAAACTATAATATTATATGAATTATATATTTATATTATTATGTATATATATATATATATATATGAAATCTAATTCAATATCAAATTGACAACTTAGTATACATATAAAATTTTATATAACATGGATATAGGTTTCTATTTTTGACTTAGCATTAAGTTTTATAAAAATAATATAAATGACTTAGCATTTATAAATATATAAATTATAAATTTTATATATGCCAATATATATTGTGAAGACCCGATTTTAGATATGGTGATAGACACTAGTGGACATACCTTTAAAGGTTAAGTTAGGTTCAACTCCTATAAATCTTAATACCATAAAATTGAACCCAAGTTTATGATTACTTTGTGTCATGTGTATGTTTGGATCTTAGGGATTTCGAATGTTGGGTCTAGTTACTTATATATTTCTTCTATGCTCTTCATCATGAGAATTTATGAGTCACATATTAATTTTATGTGTTTTAAATTTTTATTCTAGTTATATCTATGTTTTTCTTGATTTCTATCGAGATGACTTAGTGAGTCATATGTTAAAATTTTATGCCTATGTTTCTTTTGGTTTTATCATGATAACATAAAAAGTCATGTGTTAATCCTTTTATGTAACTTGGACTTATTCTAGCTATGCCAATGTTTCATGTGCTAAGTTGTAATGGTATGGTGGCCTTTCACCCAGCCTTTTTAATATGGATTCATTTGATACAAAGAAGAGATAATTCAAATAGCCATAATCATGATGATTAATGGAGAATTTGAAGAGTCATCATAATGATAATTAATGAAGAATTTGAAGAGTCATCATAATGAAGGTTATAAATGAAGAATTTATGGAGTCTATAACTCTTCATCTTCTTAATTAATGAAAATCATAAATGATGAATTAATTGAGACCTTAACTCTTCGTATTCCTTGGAGGCTATAAGTAGCCATCCTCAGAAAGATGCAAGAGGGAAATTCCTTCTATCGATTTCTCCCTCGTCAACTTCTTCTTCGTTGACCTTCCACCGGAAGAGATCGGTAGTGCTTCCAAGTCTTTGTCAATCCAAGAGGCTAGCACCTAACGGATCGTATCAAGTTTCGTAAAGTTTCTATCCAAAACCGAAGAAGTTTCTGGCCAAGTAAGTGGGCTTTTCATTTCGAGTATAGCTGCATAATATGTTTACATTTCATCATTTTATATTACAAATTCATTTCTTTTTATTCCAAGATCCACTGTTATGACTCAAGTTAGATATGGAAAAGGGAATTTCCAAAAGTATGATAAGATATGACAAGTTATGGCCCTGATGCGGTGGGTAATAATAACTGAGGCATGGACCTGATGTGGTAGGTAATAATAACCGATATATGGCCTTACCCCTTAGAGGAATTACATATAGGGGACTGATCAGTAAAAGAAAGTTTCTAAAAACATGACAAGATATGACAAGGTATGGCCCTGATGCGGTGGGTAATAATAATCGATATATGGCCTCACCCCTTAGAGGAATTACAGATAGGAGACTTATCAGTAATACCATGGAAAACAAGATGATTAACCGTGCTATGTTTTTGATTAAGTGCTATATTTTTATTAAGTGCTATGTTTTTGATTACATGCTATGTTTTTGATTAAGTGTTATGTTTTTGATTAAGTTATGTTTTTGTCATGAATTTTGAATGTCTTGCTAAAAGTATATGTTTATGATTAAGATATGTTTCAGTCATGTTTCATGAAATATGTTTTCATCCTGAATTCTGAATATTTTGCTATATTTTTTATTCTGTCATCCTATGTTCTATCAATCTCACTTACTGAGTGTTTTTTCAAGAACTCACTCCCTGCCCTGCCCCCCCCCCCCCCTTACTCCCATCCCCAGATAAAGACGAGGAACAAGTTGAGAAGGAGAAGCAAGAGATGTTTTGGGGCTGCTAATGAAGTCATGTCCAAGTGATTCATCCTTTTAGATTATGTTATCTTTATTTGTACGCTTTCGCTTTTGGATTGTAAAGACAATATTTTCATTATAGTATTACTGGTTTGGTATGCACTTTATGAGGCTTGTTGTTTTCGAGTATTTATATTCATGAGCAACGTCGGTGTCACGCACCTAGATCATGGGGCATGACATATATGGAATTATATAATCATGGATATGGGTTTCTATTTAGACTTAGCATTAAGTTTTATAAAAATAATATATGGGATTTAGCATTTATAAAATCTATCTAGTATTAAATAAAAGTATACCAAATTATATGCGACTCACGTGCATATACATAATCAATAAAATGCATATGTTGTAGATAATAACTAAGAACTATAATATTATCACAACCAAATTATATTTGTATATATACAATTCAGATAATTATGGATAAAGGATAGGGATAAAGGTTTAGTAGATAAAAATCTAGACCAAGTCCTAAAGCCTCCACCTTATATAAAACCCTCACTTAAAACACCACTTATTCTTCTGGTTGGCACCGGCTCTAAGGAGATTTCCCCACCCTTTGTTTCTCCACCAGTGCTAGAGTTTCAAGGGAGGACAAGGAGTAATAGCTAAGTATTTAAGGCATGTTCTCAACCGTGTTATTCTTTTATTTAGCATCTATTTTTTGTGAAGTTTCGGATTTATATTTGTTAGGTTTGGTTCTGCTTTGGTGTAAATTAGCCTCAATAGGTGAATGAATTTCACTTTAGTGTCTTCTATTGAAATGTAGAAAATTTAGTTATCTTTCATTATCAATTTACAGAACCCTTTTTAGATCAAAGATAAATTTCATATGATTTTTATACCACTAACTGACGAATCTGGAATTATGTTGTGACCCTGCTAATTTTTGTTCTGTTGTGGTATAAATTTGCCTCAAAAGGTGAACGAATTTCACTTTATTGTCTTCTGTTTAAATGTAGAAAATTTAGTTAGCTTTGATTATCAATTTATAAAACACTTTTCAGATCAAATATAAATTTCATATGATTTTTATACCACTGACTGACAAATCTGGAATTATAATGTGACCCTGCTGCTTTTGGTTCTGTTGTAGTATAAATTAGCCTCAATAAGTGAATGAATTTTACTTCAGTGTCTTCTGTTGAAATGTATAAAATTTAGTTAGCTTTCATTACCAATTTATAGAACTCTTTCCAGATTAAAGATGAATTTCATACGATTTTTATACCACTAACTGATGAATCTGGAATTATACTGTGACCCTACTGCTTTTGGTTCTATTATAGTGTAAATTAACCTCAATGGTTGAACGAATTTTACTTTGGTGTCTTCTGTTTAAATGTATGAAATTTAGTTATCTTTCATTACCAACTTACAGAACCCTTTTCGGATCAAAGATGAATTACATATGATTTTTATAGCACTTATTGATGAATCTAGAATTATGTTGTGACCTTGCTACTTTTGGTTCTGTTGTGGTGCATTTCAAATTTTGTTTGAGAGCTTTAGTCATTCAATGAGTTGTTTCATATTTTATTAATTGTATACCTTTAGGAACTAGAGAACTATGTATGCTCAAAATAAGTTATAGACCTTGTAAGTTTCAGACATGATAAATGTAGGTTTAAACTCTTTTTTAAGAGTTATGAATATGAATATTGCATTACCATTTGGGGGCATGCTTCTAGTTGCTTTCCATTATAAGATAGAAAACTTTCCTATGCTCAAATCACCTTACAAAACTATAAAATTTCAGTTTACTAAGAGTAGTTTTTAAATTCTATTTTCAAGGTCATATTCATCATGATGTCGCCCTACGATTTTTTCATGTGTCACTCATATCATGTTTTATGTTAGTTCCTCAGGTTCATGTATGTTTAGGTACCTTAAATGAGTTCATGATTTTGATTTATGTTCTACTTATCATGATGACTATGTATCTATGCTACGTCTAGGTTTCGGATCTTTGGATTAGGTAAGTTCAAGTTGCTTCTTACTCCACATCATGATAGATTAGTAGGCTATATGTAAAATTGCATGCTTGCGTCTAAAATCATGTTCATGTTCTTCTTATGTCTTATTATTATACCTTAATATGATCTAGGTTTAGGTGGATGTTATGTTTCCTTTTTCATCTTATCATGATAATGAAAATTACTCAATGAGAGTATCGTCATGGAAAAAGCCCCAGAGGGAGCCCGTTTATGGGAAAGGGCCCCATAGGGAGCCCGTTTATGGGAAAAGACCCTAGAGAGAGCTCGTTAAAGGGAAAAGGCCCCAAAGGGAGCCCCTTTACAAGAAAAAGCCCAGAGGGAGCCCAATATCAGGTAAGTCGACTGTGACAAAATGATGAGGATTTGATGGGAATACTGTGTGGGAAAAGGCCCCAGAGGGATCTCGTTTATGGGACAAGGCCCCAGAGGAAGCCCAATATCGATTTCTATGTTAGGGTATGAATAAGTTAGGTTCATGATATGCTAAGTTCAAGTTCATGTTATGCTATGAATATGTTATGTTTATGATATTCTATGTATAAGTCCATGTTATGCTGCAAATATGTTAATTTCATGATATGCTATGTATAAGTTCATGTTATGTTATGAATATGTTAAGTCCATGATATGCTATGAATATATTAGGTTCATGATATGCTATAAATATGTTAAGTTCATGATATGCTATGTTCATGCTCATGTATACCCATGTATATGCTCATGATCAAGTCTATCATTATGCCTAGGTCATTTACCATTCTTAGGCTTATGCTCTCATGCTTATGTCGATGCCTATGCTTATATTCATAGTATGCTAGTAGGGAAATCCCAAGTTACCTTGTATATGGTTTCCTTTAATACACTAAATTATAGTCGCTAACTAATGCATAACACTGTTTTGAACATGCTAAGTCTCTTGACTCACAGATTATAATCTTTTTTTTAGACAATGAAGCGAATGAGACAGGAGGTATTGACCAGTGAGCCAGCTCGGAACAAGGGAAGTACAACCCGAAGACCCCCTAGTTTAAAAATTTCGTATTTAGTTATGTTTTCTTTCAAATTATCTGTGTAATTTTATTTGAACTAAGAAACTATTATAGAAGTATGAGTAAGTGACGTTCGCAGTTTATGTATTATTATAAAAAAAAACTAGGGGTGTTACAGTTGGTATCAAAGCAAAAGTTCCTGAAAGGGTTGTGCCTACTACCAGTTCCAAGAAGCTCACGGAGTCAAGCCTCAATCTGTAAGTTTAAATGCTTTATATCTTATGTGCATGAGAAAAAGAAAAGTTTGTTGAAATTTTTTAGTTAGAGGTTTAATAGTATGGGTAACATTGATTAAAACTTCTTAGACATAATTAATTGTTAGTTTGGATGTCAAAATATTATTGTTAGCTTTATGCTCAACCTAATATTTTTCCCTAATATAGAATAGCTTTATCCCTTGGTTTCAAATGATATTATAGTAATTAACAAACTTAGGACACTAATGCTCGTAGCCAAACTTTTGATCATAGCATGTCATAGAAGTTTCGAATTTTCTTTCCTAAGTAAGTTTGGGAGAACGTTTGGGGACAATATAGTAATTGTAAAAAAATTTCGACATTGAGTAGTATCTTTCATGCATCCCAGGAACCCCATGCTTAAAGGCTACGGAGTAAGGTGATAAAAATGATCAATGTTAGATGGTCAAATTGCACCTAGGAGGAAACTACTTTGGAGACCGAGGGGGGCATAAGAAGCCGCTACCCAAGATTTTTGGTAAGTGTTAATTTTGAGGACAAAAATTTATTTAAGGGGTGAGGAATTATAGTGTCCGAAACTTCTTATTTAATTAAGGATATTTATTAGATTAAATTATAATTTAATTAGAATTTAGATTTATTTAATTAAGAGGATTTATTGGATTAATTAAAATTTTATTAGATTTTAAATTTATTTAATTAAGGTTATTTATTAGATTAATTATATTTAATTAGAATTCAGATTTAATTAATTAATTTAAATATATAGATTTAGTTAGATTTAATTAATTAGTTGGCTTACATTTATAGAATTTAATTTGATCAATTTTATTAAGGAAATTGTTGGATATGCATATTTATTTTATACTCAAATATGTATATAAAATTTTATAGCCATACATAATAATATTAAATATATAATTAAATACAAATAAGAGAAAAATATAAGATTAATATATTATATATATATATAACGTGTAACATGTAAAATATATATATAATAACTAAGAAATTATAATATTATATGAATTATATATTTATATTATTATGTATATGAGATATATATACATATATGGGATTTAGCACTTATAAAATGTATCTAGTATTAAATAAAAGTATACGAACTTATATGTGACTCACGCGTAAATACATATTCTATAAAATGCATATGTTGTAGATAATTACTAAAAACTACAATATTATCACATACAAATTATATATGTATATATAAAATTCAGATAACTATGAATATGGATAAAGGATGGGGATAAAGGTTTAGTAGATAAAAATCTAGACCAAGTCCTAAAGCCTTCAACTTATATAAAACTCTCACCTAGAACACCACTTGTTCTTCTGGATGCCGTTGGCCCTAAGCAGATTTCCCCACCTTTTGTATCTCCACCGGTGCTAGAGTTTCAAGAGAAGATAAGGAGTAATAAGTACTTAAAACATGTTCTCAACCATGTTATTGTTTTATTTAGCTTCTATCTCTTGTGAAGTTTCGGATATATAGTTGTTAGGTTTGGTTCTGTTGTGGTGTAAATTAGCCTCAGTATATAAATGAATTTCACTTCGATCTCTTCTATTAAAATGTAGGAAATTTAGTTATATTTCATTATCAATTCACGGAACATTTTTCGGATCAAAAATGAATTTCATATGATTTTTATACCACTAACTGACGAATCTGGAATTATGTTGTGACCCTACTGCTTTTGGTTCTGTTGTGGTATAAATTAGCCTCAATAGGTGAATGAATTTTACTTCAGTGTCTTCTGTTGAAATGTAGAAAACTTAGTTAGCTTTCATTACCAATTTAAAGAACCATGTTTAGATCAAAGATGAATTTCATACGCTTTTTATACCACTTACTGATGAATCTGGAATTATGTTGTGACCCTGCTGCTTTTGGTTCTGTTGTGGTATAAATTTGCCTCAATTAGTGAACGAATTTTACTTCAGTGTCTTCTGTTTAAATGTATAAAATTTAGTTAGTTTTCATTACCAATTTACAGAACTCTTTTTGTATTAAAGATGAATTTCATACAATTTTTATATCACTGACTGATGAATCTGGAATTATGCTGTGACCCTGCTGCTTTTGATTATGTTGTGGTGTCAATTAACCTTAATAGGTGAATGAATTTCACTTCATTTTTGTATGTTTAAATGTAATAAATTTAGTTAGCTTTCATTTCTAATTTACAAAACCCTTTTCCAACAAAGATGAATTTCATATGGTTTTTATACCACTGACTGACGAATCTGGAACTATGCTGTGACCCTGCTACATTTGGTTCTGTTGTGGTGTAAATTAGCGTCAATGGTTAAATGAATTTTACTTCAGTGTCTTCTATATAAATGTAGTAAATTTAGTTATCTTTCATTACCAACTTATAGAATGCATTTTAGATCAAAGATGAATTTCATATGATTTTTATACCACTTACTGATGAATCTGGAATTATGTTGTGACCTTGCTACTTTTGGTTCTATTGTGGTGAGTTTTAAATTCTATTTTAGAGCTTTAGTCATCATGATCTTGCTCAATGAGTTGTTTCATATTTTATTAATTGTATACCTTTAGGAACTAGAGAACTATGTATGCTCAAAATAAGTTATAGACCTTGTAAGTTTCAGACATGATAAATGTTGGTTTAAACTCTTTTTTAAGAGTTATGAATATGAATATTGCATTACCATTTGGGGGCATGCTTCTAGTTGCTTTCCATTATAAGATAGAAAACTTTCCTATGCTCAAATCACCTTACAAAACTATAAAATTTCAGTTTACTAAGAGTAGTTTTTAAATTCTATTTTCAAGGTCATATTCATCATGATGTCGCCCTACGATTTTTTCATGTGTCACTCATATCATGTTTTATGTTAGTTCCTCAGGTTCATGTATGTTTAGGTACCTTAAATGAGTTCATGATTTTGATTTATGTTCTACTTATCATGATGACTATGTATCTATGCTACGTCTAGGTTTCGGATCTTTGGATTAGGTAAGTTCAAGTTGCTTCTTACTCCACATCATGATAGATTAGTAGGCTATATGTAAAATTGCATGCTTGCGTCTAAAATCATGTTCATGTTCTTCTTATGTCTTATTATTATACCTTAATATGATCTAGGTTTAGGTGGATGTTATGTTTCCTTTTTCATCTTATCATGATAACAAAAATTACTCAATGAGAGTACCGTGAGGGAAAAGGCCCCAGAGGGAGCCCGTTTATGGGAAAAGGCCCTAGAAAGAGCCCGTTTACGGGAAAATGCCCCAAAGGAAGCCCAATATCGAGTAAGTTGACTGTAACAACGTAATAATGATAATGATAAAGATGAAGATACCGTGAGGGAAAAGTCCCCAGAGGGAGCCCGTTTAAAGGAAAGGCCCAGAGGGAGCCTGTTTAAGGGAAAAACCCCCTGATGAAGATCAATATCGGGTAAGTCAACTATGACAAAATGATGAAGATTTGATGGAAATACTGTAAGGGAAAAGGCCCCAGAGGGATCCCGTTTACAAGACAAGGTCACTGAGGGAACCCAATATTGATTTCTATGTTAAGCTATGAATAAGTTTGGTTCATGATATGCTAAGTTCAAGTTCATGTTATGCTATGAATATGTTAAGTTTATGATATGCTATGTATAATTCCATGTTATGCTACAAACATGTTAATTTCATGATATGTTATGTATAAGTTTATGTTATGTTATGAATACGTTAAGTCCATGACATGCTATGAATATATTAGGTTCATGATATGCTATAAATATATTAATTTCATTATATGTTATGTCTATGCTCATGTATGCCCATGTATATGCTCATGATCAAGTCTATCATTATACCTAGGTCATTTACCATGCTTCGGTTTATTCTCTCATTCTTATGTCAATGCCTATGCTTACGTTCATAGTATGCTAGTAGGGAGATCCCAAGTTACCTTGTATGTGGTTTCCCTTAGTAGGCTTGATTATAGTTGCTAACTAATGCATAACACCATTTTGAACATGCTGAGTCTCTTGACTCATAGATTATAACCTATTTTTAGACAATGAGACGAACGAGATAGGAGGCATTGACCAGTGAGCTAGCTCGGAACAAGGGCAGTACAACCCGAAGACCGCCCAGTTTAAAATTTCACATTTAGTTATGTTTTCTTTCGAGCCATCTATGTAATTTTATTTGAACTAATAAACCATTATGGAAGTATGAGTTAAGTGGCATCCGTAGTTTATGTATTATTATAAAAAAACAAAAAAAAAAAAACTAGGGGCGTTACTCTAGTTCTCTGCTTGTATGTTTGTAGGACAGTTTAAATATTTACTGAATTCCACCCGGTGATAGTGTATCAAAGTACTTCCCCTTCCAGTAATCAAGTATGCCATCAACTGAAGAAGTAACTTAGAAAGTCTAGGTTTTCAGTAGAGTACCTCCTGTCATAAGATCTCCCCTGGGTATATGTCTCTAGATTACGTAGGTTACTTACATAGCATATGATTAGGGGAAGCTCATTAGGTAAAGTGATAGACTTATTCATACACAGAATCATCCTGCCTTAGGAGGTTACATTCCATATAGAAGGATAGTTACCTTAGATACTCAGCTTCAAACAAGTATCCTAAGGTCATGCGAAGCTATATCGGAACACACCCTCAAAAGAGATGACAATTTATGCATCTGATCAATGAAAACTTAGGTTCACACACAGTCCTAATTTAGACACGCAGTAATGTATCTACTAAGAATAAGATCTATGCATACAAAAATGCAATCTAGATAGACAAATTCATGATCATAAGAGAAAGCCTCTATGCAAGCATTTCATTAAACAGAACAAGTGCATACAAGCTTCACCAAACTAGAAAATTGGCAATTCATAGAGTTTACATCATCCACACATTACAATTACATCATACATCCTAGAACAATATAAATCTACTCCATAATTGGAAGAAATACAATCCAAACACTCAAAAACATAGAAATTTCCAAAACCCTAAGGAAAGGGAGTAGAAACTTATCCTTTAACGTCGAGTGAAGTGCTTGGATGATGATCTTGGAATGCCGACAAGGATGGAGCAGCAGAATGGCCTCAGATTGTTTGGATGACAACTCTGAATGCAAGGATTCGACCTAGATGGTCTCCACCCATCCACCAAGCTGCGTCCCCTAGGAAGGGGATGAAGTGCCTCTTAAATAGAGGTGAGGCACGGGGTGGACATGCCTCTAAGCACAGCTTGAACATGGCTCTAGGCACCTGGCCGTGCTATTTAGAACAATCAAAGCTTTCTCTGGCTTCTGGCCATGCCAAATAGCACGACCAAAATTGAGTCTTCTCTGTTTAGCCCTTCTAGGCCATGTCATTTGGCACCGCCTGATCTTCAAACCTGTATTTCTAAAGGCATGGGCGTGCCTCAAGGTACGGTCAAGTTCAATTTTGCTCTAGAAAAAGGCATGGGAAAATTCTTGGTCATGCTATTTAGCATGGCCATGCCCATTTCTTATCTGGCTCTTCTTGTTGGTCATGTCATTTGGCACGACCTCTTAACTTCACTGCTTCCTTGGTCGTGCCTCAAGGCACGACCACCTTCTGGGGCTCCTCCTGGCCATGCCTCAAGGCATGGCCTCCTTCTAAGTTTTCTCATGGCCATGCCTCAAGGCATGGCCTCCTTCAAAAATGGGTTGGAGCAAGAGGCACGGCCATGCCTCTAGGCATGGCCACCCCTTGCTTGGTGTTGCTTGGATGCACACCCTGGGATATCACTATGTCTTTGAGGAATGGTTAGGGGCACACTCGTGTGAAATCTCATGGTTAAGTATGAAGAAAAGTTGTAGATCTCGAAGTTATCTTCACGTTGACACTTGGAACAACCCATAACTCAAACCGAGCAAAAGGTTATGGCCATTTTACTTTGCGTCCACACAGGAGTCTAAAATCTGGCACACCCGTGGTTGAAGGCACGACCATGCATTTTTTCCATGTTATTTTGCCATGAAACTCCCCATGGCTGTGTTCCTCATCAAATCTTGGTCATGTGGGTGAAATTTGAGCACATTTTGACTTTTTTTATACCCCGATATGCTCTAAGGAACATAGCAGCGTTGCTGGACATTATTGCTTGTTTTCCCTTCCAGAGTTGCTCCAAAGTATACTCTTCATTTTTTTTTCACTCCGAAAGACATTCTTTTCATCCCAAAGACCATCCATGAGGGAAACATGGTCATGCCTTGGGGCATGGCTAGGTCCTAGTATTTCTACAAATGATCTTCTTTTGTGTGCTTTGAATCCTTTTTCGCTCCAAATTGCTCCTGAAAATGAAAATAGACTTCGAGCAGATCTTTGAATGCAAGATAGTAATTATCTTAACATTAATATGATACAGGGTCAAAAGCATAGATCATAGATAATGAATACAAGAAGATGTGTGTTAACCCTACAAAATAACATATATACTCTACGCACATCACACCCCAACACTTAAAACTTTGTTTGTCCTCAAGCAAACTCTGCAATCTGGATTCATGAGTTAAAATGTGTATACCTAATAATTTTATCCATTTTTATCAAACTAGCAAAATCAATTAGCATAATCAAGAATGGTCTAAAATAAAGCACTCGATTGTTATCAAACAAAATTATGCAGTCTAGAAACATATGTAGGAATAAGTGCATCATAATCCTTAGTGAATTAACTTAACTCTATCAAATAATATCAATAATGAGCATGACTATAAATGGATTTAATCTTGGCCTATGAATAAGTTTTCGGTGCTCAGTGCAGATCGTGGCCTAAATTCCTCATGTATCAACTTCTAATCTTAGTTAAGTCTTCATTAAACCATCTTTTCCTTTCATTCCCAATAGAAACACTGCTTGGTTCATCTATCTTAAATCTACCCAAGGTCTAAAGAATGTGCTCGATATCAAGAGAAATCTAGTGCTTTTTCCCCAGTAACCTAACTCGGTCTTAAAGGGGAAAACAACTAATTTCCACTCACGACAATAATTTTTTTTTCAATCCCTTATTTCATCATTTGCTTTTTTCTCTTTTTTTTTAAAAAAAATTAATTGCACATTTGTAAAGATGCAATTGGTGAGATTTATATTTTTCCAAATGAGTTTTAATGATTCGAACATCAATCTAATGACCAAGATGTACTTAAGAAGTGACCATGAAAATTTAAGTACTCATCAAGTTTAATGAATCATGACTATTTTCGGAACTATTAACTATCAAAATAAGGCAAAGTGTAAAGAGATCCTAAAACTAGACTAGAATCAAATCTTTTCAATGAAATCCAATGCTCATGTCCTAGTATTAAAGATAGAGAACAAACATATCCCCAAACATACTGGAACTAGTTACCAATCATATGGATCTACACAATAAACATGCGAAAAATTTTATTATCAAACAAATGCTATGCTCATTCTGATTCACTAAAGATAGAAAAAAATTAATCACAACATATACTAGCACTGAAAAATGTAACTCATGATATCTAGGTAATAAGCGTGCTAGTAGGTTACTCTTAGACAAGTCAACATGTCCATAAAATCAGACAGAGAATTGAGACTGCCCAGAGCAGACAGAAGAGTTATGCTGACACACGCCGTAGGCCATTGGAATTCCAAGTAGGAGATTCAGTTTTCCTCAAGGTCGCTCCTATGAAGGGAGTGATGATATTTGGCAAGAAGGGCAAATTAAGTCCTCGCTATGTAGGACCTTACCTGATCATAGAGAGGATTGGGAAGGTAGCTTACAGGCTGGACTTACCACAAGACATGTCAGCAATACACAATGTGTTTCATGTCTCTATGCTAAAGAAGTGTCTCCATGACCCGAGCCAAGTGATTCAGCCTCAGTCAGTGCAGATCCAAGAGGATCTTAGTTATGAGAGCAGACCTACACAGATAGTGGACAGAGCAGTCAAGAGATTAAGAAATAAAGAAGTACCACTAGTGAAGGTCATCTGGCAGAACCAGAAGCACGAGGAAATCACTTGGGAGCGGGAGTACAGTATGAGACAGAAGTATCCAGAGCTATTCTAAGTTCGAGGATGAACTTTTTATAAGGTATGGGGGATTGTAACGACCCAATTTTCCCTATTCTGAGTTTCACATGTCTATAAAGATATTTGAAAATACCTTTAAAATATTCTAGAGATTTTTAGGAATTTTTAGAGTATTTTTACGTAATTTTTGGAGATCGTTTGGTATTTTTACTAAATGAAAGAAGTTTCAGCAAAAATAATATTCAAGCCAAGATTCGAACCATGGACCTCGGACTTGAACCGAGCCTTAACCGAACCAAGCCAACCAACTGATCCGCGGGTATTTCGTGAAAAGATATGAAACGAAATATGTTTAAGTTATAGTAAGGATCGGAAATTAAACCTAAGTTATAAAGGGTTAATTTCTTTCCCCGAGCCCTAATTCCTTTTCTTCTCGTTCCTTTCTCTCGACGCGTGCGACGGCGCTGTGCTTGGGCGAGGACGAAGCCGAGTTAGGGCGCTTCCTCCGGCGGCCGACGAGGGGTTTTTCCGAGAATCCTTCTCATCCTCATGACCTCCTCGACGTGAAGAGTACGTAGACGCGAAGAAGGTGCGGTGATTTCAAGTCTCACCGAACCCTAGCAGCCCTCTCCTTCGGTTGTAAGTGCAAGCACATCGCTGTAAGTACTACTCACCTGTGGTAGGAGTTGCTCCGACCTTTCGGTTTCGCTTCCTTGTTTCCTGAGTTCTTGAATCCGAAGCATGCCATGAGATTGGGGTTTTTCTTTATGTTACTGCCGTAAGAGAAGGGTTCTGGAAATAGAAAGAAGAGATTTCTTAAGTTTTTGTTCCTTGCTATGTTGAATTGCCATAGTTGGCATTGCTGCTCAATTCCTCTCCTTGCTGTCCCAATGAACATGAGTTGCTTATGTTGCCGTGTAGTGCTATGTAGTTTGGATTCTTCAATTCTTCCTTGCTGAACCGAATAAGAACGGCCTTGTTGTGTTGAATTGCCATAGTTAGCATTGCTGCTCAATTTCCTCTCCTTGCTGTCCCAATGAACTTGAGTTGCTTGTATGCCATGTTATGTTTTTTTAGGTCCTTTTGGCCAATTAGTAAGCGTAAACAGCTATATTAGAATAGCAGGTAGTTTAAGTTTTGTATACTACCTTAATATGCTGCTTTAGATCCTGTTGGTAGTGTGCTTTCTTGTAAATCAAAGTGAGTAAACAACCTCATTAATTAGTATGCAGTTTTTAGTATTCTTTGCCTATATTTACAGCATGATTGGAATCACTAAAGTAGCATTCTTTGCCTATATTTACAGTATGATTGGAATTAGTTTACTCCCATGCTACTACCATGTTTTAGAATTCCTGAAACCATTTTTCTGGAAGTAGTTTAGGATTAAAAGAACACTAAAGCTTAATTAAATGCCAGGGCATTTTTAATATCAGAATAAGAAAGATAATAAGTAAGTAAAGCAAGAGGCTAGTACCCGACATCCAAGAGCTTGTCGTTAAACAAATCCAGGTGACCATTTCCGAGGTCTTGGCCCTGGTAGACCGAGGTCTGCTCTTTTAGGATTGGTGGCTCGCAACCCCAACCTATTAGGGAACGCGCATGAGTTGGTACTAGGCCTGGGCCCAAGAAAAGAAAACCAAAGAAAAGAAAAGTTAAGTAAGAAGGAAGAAAGAAAGAAGAAGAAAGTAAAAGATAGAAATTAAAAGATTAATTTCTATTACAAGGATATAAGAAAATATAATAAGTTTTATGCTTAGAATAAATAAAAAGTTAGTTTCTTTAATTCTAAGCTTACAGTGTTCATTTCTTATTATCCTGTTAGATAGTGAGCATGTTTAGTATTCAGTTTCATTTTCTGTATACCATGAGCACATGCAGATTTGCTTTAGCATTTCAGTTTCAGTATTATTGCATTACATTTATGCATTTCGAGTTTTGTGAGATAGATTAGTACTTACTAAGCGTTTTCGCTTATAGATCTTTTCTTTTTTTTCCTCCTACCGCAGATAAAGGAAAAGCTAAGATATGAAGGGAGGCGACAGGGTGGTGGTGATGATGGATGTGTGTGGTGACTGAACTATGGAGAGGTCCAGAGGGGACTAGCAAGACTTATTTATTTAGAGTTTATGTCTAGTTCATTTTCCTTATTTCTGTTATGAAATTATGAGTTTATGATTGAGTTTGATGTGCATTGTAGCTTATTATGCTTCATTCTGGGAGATTGAGTTTAGTTCATGTTGCTAGATTAGTTTTTGATTATGATATGACTTATTACTGCGTGGCTGTGAATAAATTGTGATCCAGCCGCATGTGGCTGTGTATATATCTTGTGTATTATAGATTTGGTCACCGGTACAGGGGAGACTCTGCCGAAATTTTTCGGTAGGCATTTCTCTGAACCGTGATAAATCTAAGTGTCGCTAATAATAGCTTAAGTGACACTAGTAAGTAGAGTAGGAGTAGGTAACGGTCGCCCTTAGAGAGTAGTAGTAAAAAGGGTGGGTAGTTACAGTTGGTGTCAGAGCAGTGTTCCATTTGTTGGAGCAATCCCAATGGTCCGCGGGACCATGTGTTTTGGTGTTTGGGCAAAGGGTTTAAGTTAGGTTCACCCTTGTATTTGATATGTGTATTTGAGTTGTGCAGGTTTGCAGGATACACATATGACTGATAGGCTTGGTCCGGTGAATGATGGAGCATCAGGGGACAAGTGGACAAGGCCGAGGACAAGGGGCGGGAAGCGACTCGAGGCGATGGATTAGGCATGGAGTAGCGGGCTTGAATGCATCCGAGGGACGAGAGGCAAAGGAAGTCAAAGCTGCAAAGGAAGAATCAAGTGAGTCATAAGGGTGAGGCACGTGCACGAGAGATTGTACTCGGAGTAAAATCCTAGTTTTGGGTTTAGTTTCATGTGGCGATCTTGGCAGTCTTCATGGATAGCGTGTGTGCAGTGATGAGCGATCGGCACCGCATGTTTAGCGTGATCGGTGATCAGTGATCGTGGGCAGCAATGCCGATCGTGGCGTGGATCGTATCAATCAGGTTGAATCGTCGTAATTTCCAGAGGGATCGCGGAACGCATGTTTGAGCAGACTGGTGGTAGGTCAACCTGGGCCTATAAAACCAAAGCTTGGGAGCTTGGTTTGAGTTGACGAAATATAGAGGTGGTTAATCTCTATTAGTAGTCTACTTGTGCCCTACGTCAAAAGAGCTCTTTGGGGTTGTGGTGAGGTTTCTCCACCCACAAGGAGGTTTGAGCTAGCCGGAAGTTTTCAGGAGTAATCCACAAGGATCGGGATCGTCCACCACGGACACGCCGTGGAGTAGGAGCTTTATCTCCGAACCACGTAAATGATCGTGTAGCTTGGTTTGAATTCTTTCCTTTAGTATTTAGCTTTCTACTTGTTTTGTTTGCATTCCGGCTACTAGCGTTGTAAAGAAAGAGCGGTATTATTGGGGGCGCTATGTCACCCCTTCAATGGAGCGTCCGATCCCCAACAAGTGGTATCAGCAAGGCGCACTTCATCGGACTAACCCACCGAGAAGAGCAACATAAGAAGATGGCGGTTGATTGTCCTCCAAAGTTTGAAGGAGGAAGCCTTGTGGACATCACATTTTGGATGATGAAGATGGAAGTCTTCTTCAACACGGATTAGGACACCATGATGGTGGTAAAGGAGTCATTCAAAGTCCCAAAGAACAAGAAAGAAAAGAAGCTCCGAACACGACATTGGACGGAGGAGCAAACCTCACGATCGGAGGCAAACTCAAAGGTAATAGCAATTTTAATTGATTTATTGCCTCCTAATGTGATAAGTGGTGTAGGTAAATATGAGAATGCCCATGAATTGTGGAGCAAAGTGAAGAAATTACCATGGGAGGAATTTTTGCCTACACAAGAAGATGAAAAATCCGAAGAAAGTGATGAAGTGGTCCAAGAGGAGAAGAAGGACCAATCGGATGTGGAGAGCAATTCAACATCAAAAGAAGAAGAACCCAAGGAGATGGGTTTAATTGCTCAAGTTGAGGAGGAGGAAAATGAAGATGAGGCATTATCTACATCCTCAAGAATTGAAGAAAATTCCAAGGCAAGTGAAGAAGAAGAAGAGGTCTTGGAAGTGGTCAATCTAGCAAGCACCGAAGTGAAGTCAAAGGACCACATAATTTGCTTGGTGTAATAAGAAGGGACACTACAAGAGTAGATGTCCTTTGGGTGAAAGAGATAACTCCTAAACTCAATTCAATTCATTTTGAATCTAATTTGAGTTGTAGGAAGAAACGAGAAGACACATTAGATGCTTCACTTGGTGAATAAGGGCACTACCACACCAAATGCCCAAGGAAGAGAGAGCTCAAAAGGTTGGGGCATTAAGGATGTGGGAAAAGAAGTGGAGGAAGAATGGAGGCTCATGTCAAGGGAGCTCCAAGGTAGGTAAGAGGTAGGTAAACCCTAATTTAAATTTGAAGTCAAATTTAAATTCTTCCATGCATGTTAGGAAAAATAATGTTAATCATTATATACCCATGCAAAATTTTGGATTTAAATATCATGATAGGAATAGGGTTAATGTAGATCAAAACCCTAGGAAATCTATGCATGAAACATCTAGAAACAATAGACCTAGGGAGACCCAAGGCATTAATCCCAAGAAGGGAGACACATGCCTAGGAAGGGGGTAGGTCTAGGAATGTCCAATTTGGACAAATTAACTCTAGGGTTAGAAACCTAGAAGGAGAATCAAGCTTTTGAAAGCTAAGTTGGAACAATTCCTTAAGAGATTTAAATTGGATCTAAGGAATTAAGGATGATGTTGGGTAACCAAAGACCCAACAATGATAGATCGGGCTTGGGATACCGATCTAGTTCCTCTAAGGCTAATGAGAGATCATGTTAGTGGCAAATGATCATGGCAAGGAGAGGTCTCAAGGCTAAGGGAAAGTCTTATGCTAGGGTTGCATATGACTATAGCAAGGAGAAGTCAATTAAGGAAAGGAAAGTCATTTAATGGTAAGAAGAAATTAACCAAGGATAAGGTGTCCAAGGTTAAGAAAGTATGTAGACCAAGTGTCACCGGGGGTGGGACCCGATGTGGCCTAGCCATTGTGAATGAGTCACCTAGGGGAGGTGACTTAAGGTTAAGAGCTCTAGGGGGCTCAAGGAGTCAATTAGGACCCATGGCCAATGGATCTCAAGGGGTTTTACTTGGGAGTCTAGACAAGCCATGGAATGTGCCAAATAGTTTGAGACGGACTTAAGTCTCAAACTTAGGTTTTCACAATTAGTTTATGTTTGCAAGAAATATGACAATTGGGGTCATATAGCATGGAAATTGGTTTTGGATGTATAAATGCCATATAAACCAATGCTAGGGATGCATTGTGGGTTAGTATGGGCAAATACATCAGGAAAAACTAGGACTTTAGGTCAAGGTTCAATTGAACTTTTAGCTAGTTTTGTGTTTTGTGTCAATCTTGGGATTGGTGATAGATATATTTTATATATATTTTTCCCAAGTAGACATGGGTAAAACAGACCTCTCCACAAAATTTGGGGATTTTGGAGGTCTGTGGAATTATTGGTGCATTTCTGAAATTGGGTGGAAATCTTGCCGATCAGGCATGCTAAAGGTGCGATCCGGCTTTGGCCGAGCTAAATATTCTGATCGATACCGACCGGATCGCAAATCCGATGCTAGGTAGTTCTGCGACCGATCATACCGATCAAATTGTTTTGTTTCATTGAATTTTGACCAAGTCAACTCATACATGTATGAAATCCATGGGGATTAATACATGAGTTTAGGGTCAATTGGAATGACAAGTTTTCAACAATTGGGATATTGTTGGAGGACTTTTGGATGTTAGGCAAAAGGGGAGAAGTAAGGTTTAGTTGGGAAACAGAAAGTGCCTTTAGGGAGCTTGGGATAGGTTCTTAAAAGCCGTTGTAAAAATCCTAGCTCAATGGAGAGCTTAGGTAAAGGGGAGCGATAGGTCCTTCAAAAGCCTTATGTGGAAAATCCTAGCTCAATAGGAGCTGCTTGGTGTAGGGGAGCCTTGGGATAGGTTCTTAAAAGCCCTATGCCCTATTTTGTTGATAGCCAAGTGATAGTGGCCAGCCGGAGCCGTGAAGCTCGCCACAGTGTGTGTGTAGCCTTGGCAACGTGAAGTCTTGCCGAGTGTAGTCCAAGTGTAGCATCATGCATCGCATCGAGTCCATTCTCGGCCTTTGCTGTCAGAGTATCGAAGGCAGCCATCGCATCGAAGTCGTAGGGGTAAGTGCAGCGTCAGGCCTAGCTTGGCTTGGCATGTAACGTAAGTCCATTCGGTTAATGGTCCAAGTGTGTAGCCTATCGTGCACGTGTTGTTTTAGCATGCCCTAACTGTAAGCGTGCCATGTTTTCCCTGTTTCCCTATCACAGACCATTGCACAACCAGGTGTTGTTGGAGCAACCCATGGTCATGAGCAAGGTCCGCGGGAGTGGTTTTAGTGGTTTGCTATATTGTATCTGAGATATAGTAGACTCGTATTGCATACACATGTGGTCAAAGGTGGGATATATGAGCATATATTTCAGAGTTGGAGTTGATGGTCTTGAGGTCCGGTGATGATGGACAAGGCGAACCGTGGACTCGCGACAAAGGCAACGAGAGGGTTATCAAGGAATCCGCATGAGCCGAGCCGCGGGCTTGAGGCTTTGGCGAATGTATGGGCCTGGGCTCAAGTGATGTCCGGCTTGACGAGAACGCAATGAAGCAGCTGCCTATAAGCAAGTTTAGAGAATCAGTCATTGAATCAAGGAGTCAGAGGCACGAATAAGGGTGTCATAAGTGAGTGCGACGAGTTTTACAATGGTATTGGTAGGCTCTGCATGTTTACTAGTCAATGTAGTATCCTGCTTCTAACATGTAGCCGATTCATTACTATCGCCGTCGTAAGGCGTGCAATCCGTGTTAGGCAAGCGGTGTAACTGTTGCGCCGTCGATCCACCGCAGATTTCGAGATTTCGACGAGCCAATGATTGCACGCATGCATGACTTTACCGGAATGCATTGTCGTGTTGACAGTAAAACGGTACTCCCATGTTCATGAACACTGATAGGACGGCTCTAGCAGGCTCTAATCTCATTAGTGTTGGTTTCCGAGGTAGCGTGGATTAGGTTTTCCGGCGGAAGGGTGAATTTCTCCCAGCAGGAAGATTTTGGACCTTACTTGAGTAGCTGTATCCACTCGGGATTGACCCACTGGAAATAGTAGTTTGAATTCTTTCCTTTAGGGGCTTTAATGCCACGTAAATTGTTTTGTTTATCATGTAGCGTGTGGGTTTGAATTCTTTCTTTACTTGTTTTTAGCTTTGCTACTTGTCAGGCAGCTTTGGTCACTACCAGTTAAGAGCGGAGTATGAGTGGCGATGGCTTGGGCAAGAGATAGGTCGTCAGATCGGTCAACAAGTGGTATCGGGCAGCACTTCATCGGACTAACCAGAGAAGCGGCATAAGAAGATGGCGGGTTGATTGTCCCTCAAAGTTTGAAGGAGGAAGCCTTGTGGACATCACATTTTGGATGATGAAGATGGAAGTCTTCTTCAACACGGATTGGGACACCATGATGGTGGTAAAGGAGTCATTCAAAGTCCCAAGAACAAGAAAGAAAAGAAGCTCAGACCGGAACACATTGGACGGAGGAGCAAACCTCACGATCGGAGGCAAACTCAAAGGTAATAGCAATTTTAATTGATTTATTGCCTCCTAATGTGATAAGTGGTGTGGGTAAACATGAGAATGCCCATGATTGTGGAGCAAAGTGAAGAAATTACCATGGGAGAATTTTTGCCACACAAGAAGATGAAAATCCGAAGAAAGTGATGAAGTGGTCCAAGAGGAGAAGAAGGACCAATCGGATGTGGAGAGCAATTCAACATCAAAAGAAGAAGAACCCAAGGAGATGGGTTTAATTGCTCAAGTTGAGGAGGAGGAAAATGAAGATGAGGCATTATCTACATCCTCAAGAATTGAAGAAAATTCCAAGGCAAGTGAAGAAGAAGAAGAGGTCTTGGAAGTGGTCAATCTAGCAAGCACCTCCACGAAGTGAAGTCGAGGACCACATAATTTGCTTAGTAATAAGAAGGACACTACAAGAGTAGATGTCCTTTGGGTGAAGAGGTAACTCCTAAACTCAATTCAATTCATTTTGAATCTAATTTGAGTTGTAGGAAGAAGAACGAGAAGAAGAGCACATTAGATGCTTCACTTGTGGTGAAGAATAGGGCACTACACAAATGCCCAAGGAAGAGAGAGAGCTCAAAAAGGTTGGGGCATTTAAGGATGGGAAAAGAAGTGGAGGAAGAATGGAGGCTCATGTCAAGGGGAGCTCCAAAGGTAAAGGGTAAGGTAAACCCTAATTTAAATTTGAAGTCAAATTTAAATTCTTCCATGCATGTTAGGAAAAATAATGTTAATCATTATATACCCATGCAAAATTTTGGATTTAAATATCATGATAGGAATAGGGTTAATGAGATCAAAACCCTAGGAAATCTATGCATGAAAAATCTAGAAACAATAGACCTAGGGAGACCCAAGGCATTAATCCCAAGAAGGGGAGACACATGCCTAGGAAGGGTAGGTCTAGGAATGTCCAATTTGGACAAATTAACTCTAGGGTTAGAAACCTAGAGAAGGAGAATCAAGCTTTAAGGGGAAAGCTTGATAAGTTGGAACAATTCCTTAAGAGATTTAATATTGGATCTAAGGAATTAAGGATGATGTTGGGTAACCAAAGACCCAACAATGATAGATCGGGCTTGGGATACCGATCTAGTTCCTCTAAGGCTAATGAGAGATCATGTGCTAGGGTGGCAAATGATCATGGCAAGGGAGAGGTCTCCAAGGCTAAGGGAAAGTCTTATGCTAGGGTTGCATATGACTATAGCAAGGAGAAGTCAATTAATGGCAAGGGAAAGTCATTTAATGGTAAGAAGAAATTAACCAAGGATAAGGTGTCCAAGGTTAAGAAAGTTACGTTTGTAGACCAAGTGTCACCGGGGGTGGACCGATGTGGCCTAGCCATTGTGAATGAGTCACCTAGGGAGGTGACTAAGGTTAAGAGCTCTAGGGGGAGCTCAAGGAGTCAATTTAGGACCCATGGCCAATGGATCTCAAGGGGGTTTTACTTGGGAGTCTAGACAAGCCATGGAATGTGCCAAGTAGTTTGAAGACGGACTTGAGTCTCAAACTTAGGGTTTTGGCACAATTAGTTTATGTTTCATGCAAGAAATATGACAATTGGGGTCATATAGCATGGAAATTGGTTTTGGATGTATAAATGCCATATAAACCAATGCTAGGGATGCATTGTGGGTTAGTATGGGCAAATACATCAAGAGGAAGCCAAAACTAGGACTTTAGGTCAAGGTTCAATTGAACTTTTTAGCTAGTTTTGTGTTTTGTGTCAATCTTGGGATTGGTGATAGATATATTTTTATATATATTTTTCCCAAGTAGACATGGGTAAAACAGACCTCTCCACAAAATTTGGGGATTTTTGGAGGTCTGTGGAATTATTGGTGCATTTCTGAAATTGGGTCAGAAATGCTGAAAAAAGCTGAAAAACCGTTACTTTTAGCAGTCGACTGCACCAGTCGACTGCTAAAAGTTGCAGTCGACTGGCTGGAAACAGAAGCATTCTGTTCGCTCGACCAGTAGCGACCAGTCGACTGGTAGTTCTTGCAGTCGACTGATACCAGTCTGAAATTGTTTTCAGCATTGAATTTTGACCAAGTCAACTCATACAGGTGTATGAAATCCATGGGGGATTAATACATGAGTTTAGGGTCAATTGGAATGACAAGTTTTCAACAATTGGGATATTGTTGGAGGACTTTTTGGATGTTAGGCAAAGGGGGAGAAGTAAGGTTTAGTTGGGAAAACCTGAAAGTGCCTTTGCGTAGGGGGAGCCTTGGGATAGGTTCTTAAAAAGCCCGTTGTAAAAATCCTAGCTCAATGGAGAGCTTAGGTAAAGGGGGAGCCTTGGGATAGGTCCTTCAAAAGCCTTATGTGGAAAATCCTAGCTCAATAGGAGCTTAGGTGTAGGGGGAGCCTTGGGATAGGTTCTTAAAAAGCCCTATGCATTGTTTCGGCGGTTGCCAAGTGTGTAGCCTTGGCAACGTAAGTCCATTTACGTTGTAAGTCCAAGTGTGTAGCCTTGGCATCGTAAGTCCATTTGGCGTTGAAGTCCAAGTGTGTAGCCTTGGCATCGTAAGTCCATTCGGCGTTGTAAGTCCAAGTGTGTAGCCTTGGCATCGTAAGTCCATTCGGCGGTTCCAAGTGTGTAGCCTTGGCAACGTAAGTCCATTCGGCGGTGTAAGTCCAAGTGTGTAGCCTTGGCAACGTAAGTCCATTTGTTTTAGCATGTTCATTTGCTATATGTTTTCCCTAACTTAAACGTATTGCCAAACACCAAAAAGGGGGAGATTGTTGGAGCAATCCCAATGGTCCGCGGACCATGTGTTTTGGTGTTTGGGCAAAGGGTTTAAGTTAGGTTCCTTGTATTTGATATGTGTATTTGAGTTGTGCAGGTTTGCAGGATACACATATGACTCGAGTTGATGGCTTCGGGTCCGGTGAATGATGGAGCATCCGAGGGACCGTGGACAATGCAACAAAGACAAGGGCCGAGGGAAGCGACTTCGAGGTATACGTGAAGGATGGCATTGGAGACAAGCCACGGGCTTGGATGCATCCGAGGGACGAGAGCCAAAGGAAGTAGGTTTGAAGGCAAGAGGTTAAGGCTGCAACGAAGAGTCAAGTGAGTCGTAAGGGTGAGGGTCTGAGTGCTGAAAGATTGTACTCGGGTACTAGTCGACTAATGGAAATGACAGTCGATTGGAAGCGAACAGAATGTTTCTATTCGCTTGATCAGTGTGGAGCAGTCGACTGGTACTTTCACCAATCGACTGGTACTTTTACCAGTCGACTGGTATCGAGCCGTTGGGTTGTAACGGTCGAATCTCCACAAAGAGCAGTCGACTGACACTTTCAGCAATCGACTGGTAGGCGGGGTTTTCCAACCCGTGGCCTATAAAACCAAAGCTTTGAGCTTGGTTAAGATAGAGGTGGTTAATCTCTATTAGTAGTCTACTTGTGCCCTAGCGTAAAGAGCTCTTGTGAGGGTTGTGGTGAGGTTTCTCCACCCACAAGGAGGTTTGAGCTAGCGGAAGTTTTCGGAGTAATCAAGAGGATTCGTCCACACCTTACGGACACGCACGCCGGAGTAGCTATCTCGAACGTTGTAGCTTTGAATTCTTTCCTTTAGTATTTAGCTTTGTTTTGTTTGCATTTCACTAACTAACGCGATGTAGAAAGAAGCGGTATTTGGGGGCGCCGTCATCCAACCCCTTCAAGCCGGTCGTCCGATCCCCAACAAGTGGTATCAGAGCAAGGGCGCACTTCATCGGACTAACCACCGAGAAGAGCAACGCATAAGAAGATGGCCGGGTTGATTGTCCCTCCAAAGTTTGAAGGAGGAAGCCTTGTGGACATCACATTTTGGATGATGAAGATGGAAGTCTTCTTCAACACGGATTGGGACACCATGATGGTGGTAAAGGAGTCATTCAAAGTCCCAAAGAACAAGAAAGAAAAGAAGCTCCGAACACGACATTGGACGGAGGAGCAAACCTCACGATCGGAGGCAAACTCAAAGGTAATAGCAATTTTAATTGATTTATTGCCTCCTAATGTGATAAGTGGTGTAGGTAAATATGAGAATGCCCATGAATTGTGGAGCAAAGTGAAGAAATTACCATGGGAGGAATTTTTGCCTACACAAGAAGATGAAAAATCCGAAGAAAGTGATGAAGTGGTCCAAGAGGAGAAGAAGGACCAATCGGATGTGGAGAGCAATTCAACATCAAAAGAAGAAGAACCCAAGGAGATGGGTTTAATTGCTCAAGTTGAGGAGGAGGAAAATGAAGATGAGGCATTATCTACATCCTCAAGAATTGAAGAAAATTCCAAGGCAAGTGAAGAAGAAGAAGAGGTCTTGGAAGTGGTCAATCTAGCAAGCACCTCCACCGAAGTGAAGTCAAAGGACCACATAATTTGCTTTGGGTGTAATAAGAAGGGACACTACAAGAGTAGATGTCCTTTGGGTAAGAAAGAGGTAACTCCTAAACTCAATTCAATTCATTTTGAATCTAATTTGAGTTGTAGGAAGAAGAACGAGAAGAAGCACATTAGATGCTTCACTTGTGGTGAAATAGGGCACTACCACACCAAATGCCCAAGGAAGAGAGAGCTCAAAAGGTTGGGGCATTTAAGGATGTGGGAAAAGAAGTGGAGGAAGAATGGAGGCTCATGTCAAGGGGGAGCTCCAAAGGTAAAGGGTAAGGTAAACCCTAATTTAAATTTGAAGTCAAATTTAAATTCTTCCATGCATGTTAGGAAAAATAATGTTAATCATTATATACCCATGCAAAATTTTGGATTTAAATATCATGATAGGAATAGGGTTAATGTAGATCAAAACCCTAGGAAATCTATGCATGAAAAATCTAGAAACAATAGACCTAGGGAGACCCAAGGCATTAATCCCAAGAAGGGGAGACACATGCCTAGGAAGGGTAGGTCTAGGAATGTCCAATTTGGACAAATTAACTCTAGGGTTAGAAACCTAGAGAAGGAGAATCAAGCTTTAAGGGAAAGCTTGATAAGTTGGAACAATTCCTTAAGAGATTTAATATTGGATCTAAGGAATTAAGGATGATGTTGGGTAACAAAGACCCAACAATGATAGATCGGGCTTGGGATACCGATCTAGTTCCTCTAAGTAATGAGAGATCATGTGCTAGGGTGGCAAATGATCATGGCAAGGGAGAGGTCTCAAGGCTAAGGGAAAGTCTTATGCTAGGGTTGCATATGACTATAGCAAGGAGAAGTCAATTAATGGCAAGGGAAAGTCATTTAATGGTAAGAAGAAATTAACCAAGGATAAGGTGTCCAAGGTTAAGAAAGTTACGTTGTAGACCAAGTGTCACCGTGGACCGATGTGGCCCAGCTATGAGGAATGAGTCACCTAGGGAGGTGACTAAGGTTAAGAGCTCTAGGGAGCTCAAGGAGTCAATTTAGGACCCATGGCCAATGGATCTCAAGGGGTTTACTTGGGAGTCTAGACAAGCCATGGAATGTGCCAAGTAGTTTGAAGACGGACTTGACTTAGGGTTTCACAATTAGTTTATGTTTCATGCAAGAAATATGACAATTGGGGTCATATAGCATGGAAATTGGTTTGGATAATGCAAATGCCATAACAATGCTAGGGATGCATTGTGGGTTAGTATGGGCAAAATACATCAAGAGGAAGCCAAACTAGGACTTTAGGTCAAGGTTCAATTGAACTTTTTAGCTAGTTTGTTTTGTGTCAATCTTGGGATTGGTGATAGATATATTTTATATATATTTTTCAAGATGAGGGTAAAACAGACCTCTCCACAAAATTTGGGGATTTTGGAAGTTGGAAATCTGAAATTGCCATGGGTCATTGGCGAACGGTCGAAATGGCGCAACTTTTAGTCATCGCACAACGCTAAAAGTTGCGTGGCCTGGAAAAGACGTTCTGTTTCGCCGAAGAGATGAACCGATCGGTAGTTCTTTGGACCGACGATCCAACTATTTGTTTTCAGCATTGAATTTTGACCAAGTCAACTCATACAGGTGTATGAAATCCATGGGGGATTAATACATGAGTTTAGGGTCAATTGGAATGACAAGTTTTCAACAATTGGGATATTGTTGGAGGACTTTTTGGATGTTAGGCAAAGGGGGAGAAGTAAGGTTTAGTTGGGAAAACCTGAAAGTGCCTTTGTGTAGGGGGAGCCTTGGGATAGGTTCTTAAAAAGCCCGTTGTAAAAATCCTAGCTCAATGGAGAGCTTAGGTAAAGGGGGAGCCTTGGGATAGGTCCTTCAAAAGCCTTATGTGGAAAATCCTAGCTCAATAGGAGCTTAGGTGTAGGGGGAGCCTTGGGATAGGTTCTTAAAAAGCCCTATGCATTGTTTCGGCGGTTGCCAAGTGTGTAGCTTTGGCAACGTAAGTCCATTTGGCGTTGTAAGTCCAAGTGTGTAGCCTTGGCATCGTAAGTCCATTTGGCGTTGTAAGTCCAAGTGTGTAGCCTTGGCATCGTAAGTCCATTCGGCGTTGTAAGTCCAAGTGTGTAGCCTTGGCATCGTAAGTCCATTCGGCAGTGTAAGTCCAAGTGTGTAGCCTTGGCAACGTAAGTCCATTCGTTCGGGTAAGTCCAAGTGTGTAGCCTTGGCAACGTAAGTCCATTTGTTTTAGCATGTTTATTTGCTATATGTTTTCCCTAACTTAACGATTGCCAAACACCAAAAGGGGAGATTGTTGGAGCAATCCCAATGGTCCGCGGGACCATGTGTTTTGGTGTTTGGGCAAAGGGTTTAAGTTAGGTTCACCCTTGTATTTGATATGTGTATTTGAGTTGTGCGTTTGCAGGATACACATATGACTCGTGTTGATGGCTTCGGGTCCTGAATGATGGAGCATCCGAGGGACCGTGGACAAGGCAGACAAGGGCCGAGGGAAGCGACTTCGAGGCATACGCGAAGGATGGCATTGGGTACGAGCCGCGGGCTTGAATGCATCCGAGGGACGAGAGCCAAAGGAAGTAGGCTTGAAGGCAAAAGGTCAAAGCTGCAAAGGAAGAATCAAGTGAGTCATAAGGGTGAGGGTACGAGTGCACGAGAGATTGTACTCGGAGTAAAATCCTAGTTTTTAGGGTTTTACTGTAGCAGTACTGTAGCGCTACTGTAGCAGTACTGTAGCGCTACTGTAGCAGTACTGTAGCAGTCGACTGCATGTTTTAGCAGTCGACTGGTGCAGTCGACTGGGGCATCGGCTGGCAGTGGAATCGGCGTTGGGATGTAACGGTTGAATTTCCACAGAGGGCAGTCGACTGCATGTTTTAGCAGTCGACTGGTAGGCGGGGTTTTCCAACCCGTGGCCTATAAAACCAAAGCTTGGGAGCTTGGTTTGAGTTGACGAAATAGAGGTGGTTAATCTCTATTAGTAGTCTACTTGTGCCCTAGCGTCAAAAGAGCTCTTGTGAGGGTTGTGGTGAGGTTTCTCCACCCACAAGGAGGTTTGAGCTAGCCGGAAGTTTTCCGGGGAGTAATCCACCGAAGGATCGGGATCGTCCACCTTACGGACACGCCGTGGAGTAGGAGCTTTATCTCCGAACCACGTAAATGATCGTGTAGCTTGGTTTGAATTCTTTCCTTTAGTATTTAGCTTTCTACTTGTTTTGTTTGCATTTCCGCTTGCGCACTAACGTTGTAGAAAGAAGCGGTATGGGGCACCGTCTATCCAACCCCTTCAAGCCGGTCGTCCGATCCCCAACAAGTGGTATCAGAGCAAGGGCGCACTTCATCGGACTAACCACCGAGAAGAGCAACGCATAAGAAGATGGCCGGGTTGATTGTCCCTCCAAAGTTTGAAGGAGGAAGCCTTGTGGACATCACATTTTGGATGATGAAGATGGAAGTCTTCTTCAACACGGATTGGGACACCATGATGGTGGTAAAGGAGTCATTCAAAGTCCCAAAGGACAAGAAAGGAAAGAAGCTCCGAACACGACATTGGACGGAGGAGCAAACCTCACGATCGGAGGCAAACTCAAAGGTAATAGCAATTTTAATTGATTTATTGCCTCCTAATGTGATAAGTGGTGTAGGTAAATATGAGAATGCCCATGAATTGTGGAGCAAAGTGAAGAAATTACCATGGGAGGAATTTTTGCCTACACAAGAAGATGAAAAATCCGAAGAAAGTGATGAAGTGGTCCAAGAGGAGAAGAAGGACCAATCGGATGTGGAGAGCAATTCAACATCAAAAGAAGAAGAACCCAAGGAGATGGGTTTAATTGCTCAAGTTGAGGAGGAGGAAAATGAAGATGAGGCATTATCTACATCCTCAAGAATTGAAGAAAATTCCAAGGCAAGTGAAGAAGAAGAAGAGGTCTTGGAAGTGGTCAATCTAGCAAGCACCTCCACCGAAGTGAAGTCAAAGGACCACATAATTTGCTTCGGGTGTAATAAGAAGGGACACTACAAGAGTAGATGTCCTTTGGGTAAGAAAGAGGTAACTCCTAAACTCAATTCAATTCATTTTGAATCTAATTTGAGTTGTAGGAAGAAGAACGAGAAGAAGCACATTAGATGCTTCACTTGTGGTGAAATAGGGCACTACCACACCAAATGCCCAAGGAAGAGAGAGCTCAAAAGGTTGGGGCATTTAAGGATGTGGGAAAAGAAGTGGAGGAAGAATGGAGGCTCATGTCAAGGGGGAGCTCCAAAGGTAAAGGGTAAGGTAAACCCTAATTTAAATTTGAAGTCAAATTTAAATTCTTCCATGCATGTTAGGAAAAATAATGTTAATCATTATATACCCATGCAAAATTTTGGATTTAAATATCATGATAGGAATAGGGTTAATGTAGATCATAACCCTAGGAAATCTATGCATGAAAATCTAGAAACAATAGACCTAGGGAGACCCAAGGCATTAATCCCAAGAAGGGGAGACACATGCCTAGGAAGGGTAGGTCTAGGAATGTCCAATTTGGACAAATTAACTCTAGGGTTAGAAACCTAGAGAAGGAGAATCAAGCTTTAAGGGGAAAGCTTGATAAGTTGGAACAATTCCTTAAGAGATTTAATATTGGATCTAAGGAATTAAGGATGATGTTGGGTAACCAAAGACCCAACAATGATAGATCGGGCTTGGGATACCGATCTAGTTCCTCTAAGGCTAATGAGAGATCATGTGCTAGGGTGGCAAATGATCATGGCAAGGGAGAGGTCTCCAAGGCTAAGGGAAAGTCTTATGCTAGGGTTGCATATGACTATAGCAAGGAGAAGTCAATTAATGGCAAGGGAAAGTCATTTAATGGTAAGAAGAAATTAACCAAGGATAAGGTGTCCAAGGTTAAGAAAGTTACGTTTGTAGACCAAGTGTCACCGGGGGTGGACCGATGTGGCCTAGCCATTGTGAATGAGTCACCTAGGGAGGTGACTAAGGTTAAGAGCTCTAGGGGGAGCTCAAGGAGTCAATTTAGGACCCATGGCCAATGGATCTCAAGGGGGTTTTACTTGGGAGTCTAGACAAGCCATGGAATGTGCCAAGTAGTTTGAAGACGGACTTGAGTCTCAAACTTAGGGTTTTGGCACAATTAGTTTATGTTTCATGCAAGAAATATGACAATTGGGGTCATATAGCATGGAAATTGGTTTTGGATGTATAAATGCCATATAAACCAATGCTAGGGATGCATTGTGGGTTAGTATGGGCAAATACATCAAGAGGAAGCCAAAACTAGGACTTTAGGTCAAGGTTCAATTGAACTTTTTAGCTAGTTTTGTGTTTTGTGTCAATCTTGGGATTGGTGATAGATATATTTTATATATATTTTTCCCAAGTAGACATGGGTAAAACAGACCTCTCCACAAAATTTGGGGATTTTTGGAGGTCTGTGGAATTATTGGTGCATTTCTGAAATTGGGTCAGAAATGCTGAAAAAGGCTGAAAAACTGTGCCAGTCGACTGCAACTTTTAGCAGTCGACTGCACCAGTCAACTGCTAAAAGTTGCAGTCGACTGGCTGGAAACAGAAGCATTCTGTTCGCTCGACCAGTAGCGACCAGTCGACTGGTAGTTCTTGCAGTCGACTGATACCAGTCTGAAATTGTTTTCAGCATTGAATTTTGACCAAGTCAACTCATACAGGTGTATGAAATCCATGGGGGATTAATACATGAGTTTAGGGTCAATTGGAATGACAAGTTTTCAACAATTGGGATATTGTTGGAGGACTTTTTGGATGTTAGGCAAAGGGGGAGAAGTAAGGTTTAGTTGGGAAAACCTGAAAGTGCCTTTGTGTAGGGGGAGCCTTGGGATAGGTTCTTAAAAAGCCCGTTGTAAAAATCCTAGCTCAATGGAGAGCTTAGGTAAAGGGGGAGCCTTGGGATAGGTCCTTCAAAAGCCTTATGTGGAAAATCCTAGCTCAATAGGAGCTTAGGTGTAGGGGGAGCCTTGGGATAGGTTCTTAAAAAGCCCTATGCATTGTTTCGGCGGTTGCCAAGTGTGTAGCTTTGGCAACGTAAGTCCATTTGGCGTTGTAAGTCCAAGTGTGTAGCCTTGGCAACGTAAGTCCATTTGGCTAAGTCCAAGTGTGTAGCCTTGGCATCGTAAGTCCATTCAGCGTTGTAAGTCCAAGTGTGTAGCCTTGGCATCGTAAGTCCATTCGGCAGTGTAAGTCCAAGTGTGTAGCCTTGGCAACGTAAGTCCATTCAGCAGTGTAAGTCCAAGTGTGTAGCCTTGGCAACGTAAGTCCATTTGTTTTAGCATGTTATTTGTTATATGTTTTCCCTAACTTAACGTATTGCCAAACACCAAAAGGGGGAGATTGTTGAGCAATCCCAATGGTCCGCGGGACCATGTGTTTTGGTGTTTGGGCAAAGGGTTTAAGTTAGGTTCACCCTGTATTTGATATGTGTATTTGAGTTGTGCAGGTTTGCGGGATACACATATGACTCAGTTGATGGCTTCGGTCCGGTGAATGATGGAGCATCCAGGGACCGTGGACAAGGCGGCGAGGACAAGGGCACGAGGCGACAAGCACGGGATGGCATTGGGCAAGCCGCGGCTTGAATGCATCCGAGGGACGAGAGCCAAAGGAAGTAGGCTTGAAGGCAAAAGGTCAAAGCTGCAAAGGAAGAATCAAGTGAGTCATAAGGGTGAGGTGCGAGTACGAGAGATTGTACTCGAGTAAAATCCTAGTTTTTAGGGTTTTCATAGCGATCTAGAGCCATCAGTAGTCTTGTAGTAGCACTTTGCACTATCTAAGATGTCATTGAATTTTCATGTTTTAGCGGACCGCGCAAGTGCGATCGCGCCGGCAGCAGTCGTGATGTGTATCGAGCTGGATCGGATGTAACCGAATTTCCAGGCGATCATTGCGATGTTTTAGCAGATCGCGTAGGTAGGGGTTTTCCAACCTGTGGCCTATAAAACCAAAGCTTGGGAGCTTGGTTTGAGTTGACGAAATAGAGGTGGTTAATCTCTATTAGTAGTCTACTTGTGCCCTAGCGTCAAAAGAGCTCTTGTGAGGGTTGTGGTGAGGTTTCTCCACCCACAAGGAGGTTTGAGCTAGCCGGAAGTTTCGGGAGTAATCCACAAGGATCGGGATCGTCCCACCTTACGGACACGTGGAGTAGGAGCTTTATCTCGAACCACGAAATGATCGTGTAGCTTGGTTTGAATTCTTTCCTTTAGTATTTAGCTTTCTACTTGTTTTGTTTGCATTTCCGCACGCACTAACGCTAGAAAGAGCGAGTGTTGGGGCATCCAACCCCTTCAGTCGGTGGTCCATCCCCAACAAGTGGTATCGAGCAAGGGCGCTTCACTAACCACCGAGAAGAGCAACGCATAAGAAGATGGCCGGGTTGATTGTCCCTCCAAAGTTTGAAGGAGGAAGCCTTGTGGACATCACATTTTGGATGATGAAGATGGAAGTCTTCTTCAACACGGATTGGGACACCATGATGGTGGTAAAGGAGTCATTCAAAGTCCCAAAGAACAAGAAAGAAAAGAAGCTCCGAACACGACATTGGACGGAGGAGCAAACCTCACGATCGGAGGCAAACTCAAAGGTAATAGCAATTTTAATTGATTTATTGCCTCCTAATGTGATAAGTGGTGTAGGTAAATATGAGAATGCCCATGAATTGTGGAGCAAAGTGAAGAAATTAACAAGGGAGGAATTTTTGCCTACACAAGAAGAAGAAAAATCCGAAGAAAGTGATGAAGTGGTCCAAGAGGAGAAGAAGGACCAATCGGATGTGGAGAGCAATTCAACATCAAAAGAAGAAGAACCCAAGGAGATGGGTTTAATTGCTCAAGTTGAGGAGGAGGAAAATGAAGATGAGGCATTATCTACATCCTCAAGAATTGAAGAAAATTCCAAGGCAAGTGAAGAAGAAGAAGAGGAAGTGGTCAATCTAGCAAGCACCTCCACCAAAGTGAAGTCAAAGGACCACATAATTTGCTTCGGTGTAATAAGAAGGGACACTACAAGAGTAGATGTCCTTTGGGTAAGAAAGAGGTAACTCCTAAACTCAATTCAATTCATTTTGAATCTAATTTGAGTTGTAGGAATGAAGAAACCCAAAGGAGAAGAATGTGCATTAGATGCTTCACTTGTGGTGAGAAGGGTCACTACCACACCAAATGCCCAAAGAAGAGAGAGCTCAAGAAGTTGGGGCAATTGAAGAGATGGGAAAAAGTGGAGAAGAGAGGCAGGAGTCAAGGGGGAGCTCAAAGGTAAGGGTAAGGTAAACCCTAATTTAAATTTGAAGTCAAATTTAAATTCTTCCATACATATTAGGAAAAATAATGTTAATCATTATATACCCATGCAAAATTTTGGATTTAAATATCATGATAGGAATAGGGTTAATGTAGATCAAAACCCTAGGAAATCTATGCATGAAAAATCTAGAAATGATAGACCTAGGGAGACCCAAGGCATTAATCCCAAGAAGGGGAGACACATGCCTAGGAAGGGTAGGTCTAGGAATGTCCAATTTGGACAAATTAACTCTAGGGTTAGAAACCTAGAGAAGGAGAATCAAGCTTGGAAAGCTTGATAAGTTGGAACAATTCCTTAAGAGATTTAATATTGGATCTAAGGAATTAAGGATGATGTTAGGTAAACAAAGACCCAACAATGATGATATTGGGATACGATCTAGTTCCTCTAATAGCAAATGGAGATCAAGTGTTAGGGTGGCAAATTACATTGATAAGGGAGCAGTACTAAGGACAAGGGAGTGTCATCCAAAGCTAATGAGAAGAAATATGTTAGGGTTGCATATGACTATAGCAAGTATGAGGTGTCCAAGGTTAATGGTAAGAAGAAATTAACCAAGGATAAGGTGTCCAAGGTTAAGAAAGTTACGTTTATAGACCAAGTGTCACCCGGGGTGGACCGATGTGGCCTAACCATTGTGAATGAGTCACCTAGGGAGGTGACTAAGGTTAAGAGCTCTAGGGGAGCTCAAGGGTCAATTTGGGACCCATGGCCATTGATCTCAAGGGGTTTACTTGAGACAGAGCAATGAATGTGCCAAATAGTTTGAAGACTGACTTGAGTCTCAAACTTGTAGTTTGGCACAATTAGTTTATGTTTCATGCAAAATATGACAATTGGGGTCATATAGCATGAATTGGTTTTGATGTATAAATGCCATATAAACCAATGCTAGGGATTGTGGGTTAGTATGGGCAAATACATCAAGAGGAAGCCAAAACTAGGACTTTAGGTCAAGGTTCAATTGAACTTTTAGCTAGTTTTGTGTTTTGTGTCAATCTTGGGATTGGTGATAGATATATTTTTATATATTTTCCCAAGTAGACATGGGTAAAAAGACCTCTCCACAAAATTTGGGATTTTTGGAGGTCTGTGGGATTTCTGAAATTGGGCCGAAATGTCAATCGGGTCGAAAGGCTGAATCCCGGCCGACACGCAACTTTAGCACCCGCCGACCGCTAAAGTTGCGCTGGGCCGGGAAATCTCTAAGCATCCGCTCATGCAGAAGTACTACCGACGGTACTTCTGCAACACCGAACCAATCAAATTTTTCCAGATTGAATTTGACCAAGTCAACTCATACAGTGTATGAAATCCATGGGATTAATACATGAGTTTAGGTCAATTGAATGACAAGTTTTCAACAATTGGGATATTGTTGGAGGACTTTTGGATGTTAGGCAAAGGGGAGTAAGGTTAGCTGGGAAAACCTCGAAGTGCTCGGTGCAGGGATAGGTTCTTAAAAGCTCACAAATCCTAGCTCAATGGAGAAAGGTGGTAAGCAAGTTTTGGGATAGGTCCTTCAAAAGCCTTATGTGGAAAATCCCCAGCTCAACAGGGAGAGCCAGGTGTAGGGAGCCCTCGGGATAGGTCTCCCAAAGTTCTCTATGCATTGCTCCTACGTTGCCAAAGTGTGTGCTTTTGGCAACGTAAGTCCATTTCATGCTAGCCCAAGGCGTGTAGCCTTGGCATCGGGGGGTCCATTTGGTTGTAAGTCCAAGTGTGTAGCCTTAACGTAAGGTCCGCCTCCTATGCCAGTTTCAAGTGTGTAGCCTGGCATCGTAAGTCCATTCCTGGCAGTTAAGTCCAAGTGTGTGTAGCCTTGGCAACGAAGTCCATCTCTAGCAACCAAGTGTGTAGCCTCGGCAATGTAAGTCCATTTGTTTTAGCATGTTTATTTGTTATACGCTTCCTAACTTAGTATTGCCAAACACTCAAAAAGGGGGAGATTGTTGAGTAATCCCAATGGGTCCGCTAGACCACGCGCGTTTTGGTGCCTGGCAGTGTCATAGGGTTCACCCTGTGAATGGATATGTGTATTTTGAGTTGTGCGTGTTTGCAGATACATATGACTCAAAGTTGATGGCTTCGGTCCGTGAATGATGGAGCATCCAGGATCAGGACAAGGCAATGAGACAAGGGCCGAGGGAATAATGGGAGGGCATACTAAGGACAGCATTGGGTACGAGCCATGGGTTGAATGCATCCAGGACGAGCCAAAGGAAGGGCTTGAAGGCAAAAGGTCAAAGCCGTAAAGGAAGAATCAAGTGAGTCATAAGGGTGAGGGCACGAAAGTACCTAGAGATTGTACCTCGAGTAAAATCCTTAGTTTTAGGTTTTATCAGAGCAAAGATCAGAAGCGCCATCAGTAGTAACGAGCACCATCGTAGGGGTAAGACGTAGCGCCGACGATGCTTCAGCAAGCCGATCGTGCACGATCAAAACACCGGCACGGGTCAGACGTGGAATCGAGCTGCTGATGCACCCGCCGACTTCATTAGAGGGCCGATCGCAGATGTTTTAGTGGGGCCGACTGTAGGCGGGGTTTTCCAACCTGCGGCTCATAAAACCAAAGTGCTTGGGAGCTTGGTTTGAGTTGACGAAATAGAGGTGGTTAATCTCTATTAGTAGCTCATTGCCCTAGAAGGCCAAAAGAGCTCTTGTGAGGGTTGTGGTGAGGTTTCTCCACCCACAAGGAGGTTTGAGCTAGCCGGAAGTCGAGTAATCCACCAAGGATCGGATCGCTCCACCTTACTTTATTACCGTGAGTAGGAGCTGATTCAAATCCACGAATGATCGTAGCTGCCTGAATTTTCCTTTAGTATTAGCTTTCTACTTGTTTTGTTTGCATTTTATTGTATGTTAATAACGCTAGAGAAGTTTAGTATTTGGGGCGCTGGCTTCATCCAACCCCCTTCGTCGGGCCGTCCGATCCTCAACACCATTCTCCAAAGATCACACACACATCACATCATCCTCGCCGCTCAAGTAAGAAAGTATTTAAATTTTTCTTTATTCTTTCCTTATTATTAACTCGGCAAGTAAAGAGGAGTACTTATTTTTTTTTTGAGTACCAAAGTAAGATAGAAGATTTAATTTTCCTTTCTTTTATTCATATTTAAGTACGATTAGAAGGGTTAAAGAAAGATATCAAGCTTACTCAATAAATAGATGGCAAGAAGAGGACGTCCCCCTGCCACTCACACCAGGAACCAATTAAGGGAACGGCGCCCAGGAGCAACCGAAACCAACTAAGTAGTTGTCACCCAGAGGTAGCAAAGCAGTTGTGCGATTGCCAACTGATGGCAAAACCAGCTGTGCTAGCCCTCCTCCGGGCTGTCACCGCAGACCCCAAGGTAATCGAGACCCACCAGCCCACCGGAACCGTCATGACCTCGAGACCGTGTTTATTCCATATGCTGGTCAAGTCGAAAACCAGAGAGCTCAGCACGACTGAGCCCTCGGGATGCCCAAAGCTGGTTTAAAATACTAGAGAGCACTATGGAGCTTCTTGACCTGCCAAGCTTCCAGAAGGTCAAGTGCGCCTCTTCTCGCCTCCTGTCTGGGATGCTCGCATGTGGTGGGAGAGGATAAAGACCAAGAGAGTACCGATCGTATGACCGCGATTTTACCAGAAGTTCTATGGAAGAAAGTTCTTCCACTTGCAGATTACCAACAAGCATTACGAGGAGTTTATAGAGAAGTTCAATAGCTAGAGGCTCCTCGTCTCTCGAGGCAGTGGAAGCATGAGGAGCGGTCCGTCCTCGTAATGAATGCGATAGCAGAATGTAGTGTTGAGGCCTGATGTGGCGGAACAGCATGCTTACTATTACATGAGAGGAGCCGACCTCGTACAAAAAAGCACAGCCAGACATATATCGGAAACAAATGGGACAGCCGGCATCCGGCATGAAGCGACCGTAGGCTCCGAGAGAGGCGGAAAAGCAGAGACAGGTGGCTGACTGTAAGCAACAACGTGTAGAGGACCTCCAAATGAGTCCAAGAATACCTTCAGAGACTTGTGGCACCTTTTGGTGCACAGCAGGTCGCGCCTCGAAGCAGGGTGTGGACAACCTCCTGCCCAAACAAATTGAAGCAGCACTCCTGTTTAGTTGCATTGCAACTTGCACACGCAAGAGTGTCATCCAAATTCGCACCTCAACCACGGCCAAGCATATGCAGGATCGAAAGCTTCCGGGTTAGTTTCCGGCCTTTGATGGTGCATTCTCACCTCACCGAGAAGAACATATGCTACTAGGCCTACAATAACCGAATGCCTGTAGTCCAACACACAGGTTTTGAGCCTTGGGCCATTTGAAGATACGTGATGGTTTATCTGTGCCAGTCCCATTAGTTAACTTGACCCACGTTCTCTCTAGGAATGGAGTAGATCGTTCGTTAATAGTCAATATGTAAATCTGGCTATGGAATATTCTAGTGGAGTGTTTATGTGATCTGCTCGCATGCATAGCTGATGTCGATGTCCGATCCAGTCTGTAATTGCTAATTCCGGATTGCTAATTTTAGTCGAGCCAAGTGACTGAAGTAGCTGGAGCGTTTTATTCAGTGCACGAGTTCAAGGAGGACAGGCTCCTCGGTGCGTTCTCAACGGTTTTCTGAAGTTTTCTTCATACAAGGCATAGGTAGAAGGGACGTGACGGGAGGAGGTCGAGACAGACAGTATCCAGTAGTTTCAGAAAGACTAGCTCCCCAATGCCAAGCAAGAATTTGGTGAAGATTTGAATTGGGGTCCTCAGATTCCAAGTTGTAAGCTCAGATCGCATGTCTCCGCAGGCTGTTACAAGAGCAACTAGGGAGTTCTTCGGACAAAGGCTTGTTCGCCTAGTCACTCACCTTGTGATTGTGGTTGTTTGTCGAAGAAAGATGGGACAAGCTGGATGCACAGATTAACGAGCTTTAATCAAGTGGACATCGGGAACAAGTACCCCTTCCGGGATCAATGACTTATTTGATTTGTTAAGAAGAATGGCGACGGTGACGGTCTCAAAGATAGACTTACTTGGTACCATGGTGAAAGAAAAGGATATATACGTAACCACGCATTAGAACGATATGACTACCCTGTTTGCCATTATGGGTGACCAATACTGCGATCTTCATGGACTTAATGGCGGTGTTCGTGGAGTATCTTGACAAATTTTATTCAGTATTCATCGATGACATTACGATTCAAGGACCCGGGAGCATGACGGAGAGATGAATGCGCACGAGACTTGCAGTAAGCAGGATTTAGGATTAATCTCAAGTCACAAATCGTTACGGACTGTCCGTGCGGTTGTCGTTTTAGGTCGTTATCTCTAAGAAGGTATTCATGGATCCGACCACCATTAAAGCAACAAGCTGGAGTCAACGAAGACGACGTCGACGGGATCGATCGGACTGAAGCTCTTGGTCAGGGGTTAGGTGCTGTACTACACTCGAGGACTACAGAAGTTCGTGGAGATTTTTCGAGGATAGGCATAATGACTGACGGACGGAGAGAGAGAAGTTAGAGAATGGTGATGGGATAAATGGCGAGAGCAGTAGCCCAGCGGTATTCACTGTGTTCTATGCATCCAAGGATTGTCGAGATGAGTTCGACGAAGAGCTAAATGCAACATCGGTGAAGCTTCCAAGATGGGCCAGTATAACTCTCAGAGAGACTCACAAGAGGAACTAGTCTCATAGGTCTGTTGAGACAACTCTGGCATTATTTGACTATGGAGAAGAACTACAAGACTCATGATCTCATCCATGGATTGAAGTGCATCTACGGCCGACATTATTTGATTGGAGATCGAGTAGCTTGATCGTGGAGTCTTAGGAGTACCTCAAACACTGGTAGAAGTTGGTCAAATTGATTGCACATCCTCTACCATCGTGGAAAGCTAACAGCAGAAGTGCCATCATGATCACGGAGCGTGCCAACGCAGTAACGATGTTTGGTCTAGTTATCTGTGACTGACCTGACCTAGAGTCTACATCTAGAGATCACTTATGCTTGGAGACTACAACGGGCAAGCTGAAGATCAGGCGCGCATCAGAAGGGAAAGAAGATGAGGAGTCGACGAGAAGCCCAATGGAGTTCTCTGCTATCGCTGATCTGGTGATCTCACATTCCATGCACACCATTGCACCAAGACCAAACATCTAGCAGATGTACGTCAAAAGGATATGTGCTGAAGACTGGATGACATTGTCAAAGAGATCGTATGAGGGAGGGTCGATCAGCTGCCAGTGAGTGAGTCTTCACCAGGATTACGAGGAAGCAGGTGTATGTAATTCAAATAGGGATGGGAACGATAGCAGTGTGTGACTCCAGCCACTGGATATGATGCGATATGGGTATAGTGTTAAAGTATCGACGGACCATAATCCGGTTCTTCCTTCATCGTTTACGATGGTGGTCTTCTCTCCACGGGGTCGTTGCATATACTGAACTCAGAGGTAAAGGTCGTACTCTAATTCCATGGCTTGAATGAGGCCTCTAATCGAGGGAGTGCTTCCACTAGGCTCTCAACTCAAGTTCAAACAATCATGACCGACGTTCAAGGTTCATTCGGCGAGCTGGCGATCTGATCAAGATTTTACGTGGGCTCGATGAATGGTATCCGCGCGCTTAAGATGGCACCTTATAGCACAAGTATTTGCAATTGGTAACCATAGCTAATATGCGTACTAAAGAGGCTACTTAATTATGGCAAAGAAATGCATCACCCATTGAAGGTGGAGGGAGTGATAAAGCGAGGAAAGAATTGGGCAGAAAGAAATGTAGAAGCGAAAAATTCCACACTGGCAGTTGACCGTCCACCACAGTTAAGGAGTTGTAAGACATCGCCAAGTACTTCTCCCATGTTATCGATGACACTGGATTAAGTCCTCATACTGGTGGGACACCACCGCAAGGTCAGCCATCATGTTGTCCTCTGTGACCTTGTAGGAACATGATTGGGATCGGTAGCTCGTGTCGGACTGTGGACATGTCCAGAAATAAGATTAGTGTCTCATACGTGAAGAAGGACCTCTTCTCATGATTCGATGATCAGTGAGCACAAGTGACTTCCACGGCGTGACGGTGTTTCATCATCGATTTGTTATGGAGCTCCACGATGTCGAAGTTCCACAGGCCAGGGAACTTAATGCCAGGGCACCTCGAGTACTAGAGGCGGAAGGTATCCGCGTAAAGGAGACCGACGTAAGAGCCTACGGACCTACGGATAGCGATTATAAGTGTGTATATCAAGATGATCCCGGATCTGAACTCTGCATATGACTTTTATAGGATTGTATCTACAGTAGATAGTCCTATTCTGGTTACATAAAGATATTTTATAAGGTTATTTTAAAATGCCTCATTATGTAAAATTCTAAGAGTTTCAATTAGAGTAATTTTGAAAATACCTTTAAAATATTCTAGAGATTTTAGGAATTTTTACGTAATTTTTGGAGATCGTTTGGTATTTTTACTAAATGAAAGAAGTTTCAGCAAAAATAATATTCAAGCCAAGATTCGAACCATGGACCTCGGACTTGAACCGAGCCTTAACCGAACCAAGCCAACCAACTGATCCGCGGGTATTTCGTGAAAAGATATGAAACGAAATATGTTTAAGTTATAGTAAGGATCGGAAATTAAACCTAAGTTATAAAGGGTTAATTTCTTTCCCCGAGCCCTAATTCCTTTTCTTCTCGTTCCTTTCTCCCGACGCGTGCGACGGCGCTGTGCTTGGGCGAGGACGAAGCCGAGTTAGGGCGCTTCCTCCAGCGGCCGACGAGGGGTTTTTCCGAGAATCCTTCTCATCCTCGTGACCTCCTCGACGTGAAGAGTACGTAGACGCGAAGAAGGTGCGGTGATTTCAAGTCTCGCCGAACCCTAGCAGCCCTCTCCTTCGGTTGTAAGTGCAAGCACATCGCTGTAAGTACTACTCACCTGTGGTAGGAGTTGCTCCGACCTTTCGGTTTCGCTTCCTTGTTTCCTAAGTTCTTGAATCCGAAGCATGCCATGAGATTGGGGTTTTTCTTTATGTTACTGCCGTAAGAGAAGGGTTCTGGAAATAGAAAGAAGAGATTTCTTAAGTTTTTGTTCCTTGCTATGTTGAATTGCCATAGTTGGCATTGCTGCTCAATTCCTCTCCTTGCTGTCCCAATGAACATGAGTTGCTTATGTTGCCGTGTAGTGCTATGTAGTTTGGATTCTTCAATTCTTCCTTGCTGAACCGAATAAGAACGGCCTTGTTGTGTTGAATTGCCATAGTTAGCATTGCTGCTCAATTTCCTCTCCTTGCTGTCCCAATGAACATGAGTTGCTTGTATGCCATGTTATGTTTTTTTAGGTCCTTTTGGCCAATTAGTAAGCGTAAACAGCTATATTAGAATAGCAGGTAGTTTAAGTTTTGTATACTACCTTAATATGCTGCTTTAGATCCTGTTGGTAGTGTGCTTTCTTGTAAATCAAAGTGAGTAAACAACCTCATTAATTAGTATGCAGTTTTTAGTATTCTTTGCCTATATTAACAGCATGATTGGAATCACTAAAGTAGCATTCTTTGCCTATATTTACAGTATGATTGGAATTAGTTTACTCCCATGCTACTACCATGTTTTAGAATTCCTGAAACCATTTTTCTGGAAGTAGTTTAGGATTAAAAGAACACTAAAGCTTAATTAAATGCCAGGGCATTTTTAATATCAGAATAAGAAAGATAACAAGTAAGTAAAGCAAGAGGCTAGTACCCGACATCCAAGAGCTTGTCGTTAAACAAATCCAGGTGACCATTTCCGAGGTCTTGGCCCTGGTAGACCGAGGTCTGCTCTTTTAGGATTGGTGGCTCGCAACCCCAACCTATTAGGGAACACGCATGAGTTGGTACTAGGCCTGGGCCCAAGAAAAGAAAACCAAAGAAAAGAAAAGTTAAGTAAGAAGGAAGAAAGAAAGAAGAAGAAAGTAAAAGATAGAAATTAAAAGATTAATTTCTATTACAAGGATATAAGAAAATATAATAAGTTTTATGCTTAGAATAAATAAAAAGTTAGTTTCTTTAATTCTAAGCTTACAGTGTTCATTTCTTATTATCCTGTTAGATAGTGAGCATGTTTAGTATTCAGTTTCATTTTCTGTATACCATGAGCACATGCATTTCAGTTTTAGTATTATTGCATTACATTTATGCATTTCGAGTTTTGTGAGATAGATTAGTACTTACTAAGCGTTTTCACTTCTTTTCTTTTTCCTCCTACCGCAGATAAAGGAAAAGCTAAGATATGAAGGGAGGCGACAGGGTGGTGGTGATGATGGATGTGTGTGGTGACTGAACTATGGAGAGGTCCAGAGGGGACTAGCAAGACTTATTTATTTAGAGTTTATGTCTAGTTCATTTTCCTTATTTCTGTTATGAAATTATGAGTTTATGATTGAGTTTGATGTGCATTGTAGCTTATTATGCTTCATTCTGGGAGATTGAGTTTAGTTCATGTTGCTAGATTAGTTTTTGATTATGATATGACTTATTCCATCCGCATGTGGCTGTGTATATATCTTGTGTATTATAGATTTGGTCACCGGTACAGGGGAGACTCTGCCAAAATTTTTCGGTAGGAATTTCTCTGAACCGTGATAAATCTAAGTGTCGCTAATAATAGCATAAGTGACACTAGTAAGTAGAGTAGGAGTAGGTAACGGTCGCCCTTAGAGAGTAGTAGTAAGAAGGGTGGGTAGTTACATTAAACATGGCGAGGCACTCGGCCTTCTTGGTTATGGAATCATCCACCACTTCCTAGACAAAGCTTTTCAACGAAATTCAATATTTAATCTCCTTATAGTAACCCTAGGTTTAACCAATAAGAACAATCGAATCACAAGATTGGGAAAAAATTAAAAGAAATAGAAGATCGAATCATAAATCTGAAACCAAGAATCATTAGCCTCTTGTGTTTGGTATTGCAAGATCTAAACAAAAAGATGAACTAGTTATGATACAGAAACTAATAACTAGTTATACCTTTTGTAGCTTATAGACCTCACGATCTTCTGTCATATTCCTCTTCTTATCTCGGACGTCGTGTGGGCGACGATCTACCGAGATGAGAATCTACCGAAGCTTCCTCCTTCTCCAAGCAAGTTTCGGCCACCAACAATCTTCAAGAGATGAAGAACTTTCGGCCACCAACCAAGCTCCAAGGGATGCTAAGAAACAAAGCCTCCTATCTCCTTCTTCCTCTAACAATATCCGGCCAACAACCAAGCTCCTTGAGATGAAGATGCCGCCGGTCACACAAGGAAGAAGAATAGGAGAAGGAGAAGGGATGAGGGACATCCACCACCAAGGAAGAGAAGAGAGGAATAATAGAAGATATGTTGTTGTGAGGTGAGGCACCTCTACTCTCTCTTTTATATTCCTTGGTCTTGGCAAATAAGGAAAGTTTTAAAATTTCCTTATTTTCCTTGCGAATCTCTAAGAAGGAAAATTTAATAAAACCTTCCTTATAATTCTTTCAATGGCCAGCCATATCAACTCCTCCAAACAAGGAAAGTTTTAAACACAAAATTAAAACTTCCTTATTTGTTTCTGGAAATTTTTAAAATAAAAATTTCTCTTTAAAATTCCCTTCATGGTTGGTTATAAAAGGAAACTTTTATAAATTAAAATCACTCTATTAAAACATTGGATGATTATAATAAGGAAAGTTTTCTCCAAAATTAAAATCTTCCTTTCAATTTACAAATAAGGAAAGATATCAAACCTTTCTCTTAATCCTTTGTAGAAACTATAAATGTTAAAATTTAATTTTAAAACTCTCTTTCAAAATCATGTCTTCCACATTAGGAAAGATTTTAAAATAAATCCTTTTTATTTTTATTGTGGCCGGCCACCTAAGCTTGGGCTCCAAGCTAGGGCCAGCCACACCTCTATTGGTTAGTCCAATGAAAATCGTACCGGTTCCACTGTACAAAAATTTTGTACAATTGTCAAACCTTTCATTAAATAACCTATTGTCTTCTTTAGAAGTTAAATTAGGAATCGCAGATGGAACTTAACATCATTGATTCCAAATTTAACTTATCTGTTCTTAATGGTTTAGATTTGAATCGCAAGCGGAACTAAACACTATTGATTCAAATCCACCTATGTTATTAATTCCATTGAATATTAATTTCCAAAATTGGCTTCCAGGACTGCATGGCGAGGCACATGGCCTTCTTGGATATGGGAGCAACTACCACCGCCTAGACAAAGCCTTTTAAGGAAAGCTAATATTTAATTTCCTTAAATAACTCTAGGTTAACCAAAAAGAACAATCGAATCACAAATTCGAAAAATAAAGAAAACACAAACTCGAAAAATAAATTTGAAAAACTATATCTAATGCCTCTTGTGTTTGGAATTCTTATAAAAAGAAATAACTAGCATGATGTGGAAAACAATTGCTAATTATACCTTCTCTTTGTAAACTAATGACCTCAAGATCTTCTGTCGTATTCCTTGTCTTGCCTTGGACGTCGTGTGGGCTACGATCCTCCAAGATGAATACCACCCAAAAGCGTTCTTCCTCTTCCTCTAAAATCCGGCCACCACTACCACCAAGGAGAAGAGAGCAAAAGGGAAAAGAAGAGAAGAAAGAGGGAGGGTCAGCCACACCAAAATCTCCAAGCAAGAGAATAAGAATTGTTATATCTCATGAAGCCTCCTCACCCCTTCTTTTATATTACTTGCCCAAGGAAAATAAGGGAAGAATTTTTACAAAAATTAAAATCTTCCTCTAGTTTTTCCTTTTCCCTTTTTATTTTCCTTTTTTTTCCTCTTGATTGAATCAATCACCAAAAATTAATTGATGATTTTATTTTATTTTCAATTTGGCCGGCCACCTTGCTTGGGCACCAAGCAAGGGTGGCCGACCCCCATAAGAGGAAGGAAATATAATTTTTCTTTTTATAAAATTTTACAAGAAGAAAACCTCTTATAAAATTTTACAAACTCTCTTTCCTAAAGTGGATGTTAAAAAGGAAAGCTTTTAAAAATTAAAATCATGTTTTAAAATTTAAAACTTCTCTTTAAAAATTTCCTTTTTTAACATGAATAGAAAATTTAAATTTTTAAAACTTCTCTTCCTTTTTTCTAAAACCATGAGGATGGTTAAAAAAGGAAAGTTTTAAAACTTTAAAAAATCTCTATTAAAACATGTGGCCTAATTCAAATAAGGAAAGTTTTAAAAATTAAAATATCTCTTTTAAAACTTATAGTTTTCTACAAAGAGAAGATTTTAAAAATTCAAAACAACCCTCCTTGTTTGACTTATTGTGGCCAGCCCCTACTAGCTTGGTCATCAAGCAATAGGGTCGGCCCCTATAGAAAAGGATGTGGTCGGCCATTGCTTGGTCACCAAGTAATGGACCGGCCCCCTTCTTGTACACCAAGAAGGGCCTTACATTTGGATGGACTTGAAGCTATAATGAAGCTACGACAAGGACCTAGAGGAGAAATTAGTTTTGGCCTTCCGATGAGCTTGAGTATCTCGTGTTCGCCCTGAACACACAACTCAAGTTCATCGATAATAACTCATTCCACTAGAGTGTTATTATCGCACTACCGCACCAATCCCAAATTACATTATGGGCTCCTTCTTATCATGAGTGTGTTAGCCTCCCTGTGTTTAAGATAACGAATGCCCACTAATTAAGTAAGTTACTGACAACTCACTTAATAAATATCTAGCTTCAAGAGCAGTACCACTCAACTTCATTGTCATGTCGGACTAAGTTCACCTGCAGGGTTTAACATGGCAATCCTTATGAGCTCCTCTTGGGGACATTCTCAACCTAGATAACTAGGACACAGATTCCTTCTAAAATCAACAATACACACTATAAGTAATATCATTTCCCAACTTATCGGGCATATTGATTTATCGAGCTAAACCTCACCCTTTGATAAGTCAAAGAAATAAATATTAAATATATGTGCTTGTTATTATATTAGGATTAAGAGTACACACTTCCATAATAACTTAGGTCTAGTTCTTTTATTAAGTCAGTACAAAAAGAACTTACCTAAATGGTCCTACTCAATACACTTAGAGTGTACCAGTGTAATTTATTAATCAAGATAAAATAATACTTAATTACAATACGACTATTCCGATGGTTTGTTCCTTTCCATCTTAGTCGTGAGCAACTGTTTATAATTTATAAAGAACCGACAACATGATCTTCTGAGTGTGACACCACACACCATGTTATCTACTATATAAATTAATTGAATAATTATATTTAGCAAATAAATGTAGATATTGACCAATGTGATTCTTTTATTTCAAAAATAAATGTTTACAAAAGCTAGGCTTTTAGTATACACTCTAACAATCTCCCACTTATACTAAAAGACTAAGCCACCATATCTGCTGCCATACATCTGATTCTCATCCCCTCCACATGCCGATCAAATGCTTTCACCGGAAGGGCCTTAGTGAAAGGATCTGCCAAGTTATCTGCTGATGTAATCTTGGTGATGACAACTTCTCCTAGTTTGACGATGTCTCGTATCAGGTGGTACTTGTGCTCTATATGTTTACTTGCCTTATGAGCTCGTGGTTCCTTCGAGTTTGCAACTGCACCACTATTATCACAATAAATTGTGATGATTTTGGGCAAACCAGGAATCACATCTAAGTCCATTAGAAAGTTCCTGAGCCATATAGCTTCTGGTTGTCTCAGGACATGCATACCTCCATGGTTGAGTCCGAGGACGTATTATGCTTAACACCTCCTTCTAGAGTAAACACATAGCCTGACGTAGACTTACTATTGTCCCTATCTGATTGGAAGTCTGAATCCGTGTAACCCACAGGGAGCAAATCGTCTGCTTGGTAGACTAGCATATAATCTCTAGTCCTTCTCAGGTACTTCAATATATGCTTTACAGCAGTCCAATGTCCTTGTCCAAGGTTACTCTGATATCTGCTAACCATGCCTATGGTAAAACAGATATCAGGTCTTGTACACAACATTGCATATATTAGGCTTCCCATAGCCGAAGCATAAAGAACTGCCTTCATGTCCTCTATCTCCTTTGATGTCTTCGAAGACATCTCTTTAGATAAGACTACTCCATGTCTAAAAGGTAAGAAACCTTTCTTGGAGTTCTGCATGCTAAAATGAGCAAGGATTGTATCTATATATAAAGCTTGGGATAGGCACAACATTCTTTTCTTGCGATCCCTTATAACTTTGATCCCAAGAATGTGTGCACATTCTCTTAAGTCTTTCATATCAAACTGTTTGAACAACTATACCTTTATGTCCGATAATACCTTGACATTATTGCCAATTAACAAAATATCATATACGTATAGTACAAGAAATACCACCATGTTTCCATTACACTTCTTGTATATATACACAAGATTCATCCGGACACTGAATAAATCCATATGACTGGATTACTTTATTAAACCAGATGTTCCAAGATCTTGAATCTTGCTTTAGTCCATAAATGGACCGATTCAGCATGCATACTAGATGCTCTTTGCCTTTTTCAATGAATCCCTCTGGTTGCTTTATATGGATGTTTTCTTCAAGACTTCCGTTAAGGAAAGCTGTCTTGACATCCATTTGCCAAATCTCATAATCCATATAATGGATATAAGTATCCGGGATAGATAGCATACCTACCGTGAAAAAATCTCCTCATAATCGATTCCCTCTTTCTGAGTATACCCTTTCGCAATAAGCCATGCTTTAAAGGTTTCTACCTTCCCGTCTGTCCCTCTTTTCCTTTTGTAGATCCACTTGCATCCAATGGCTTTTACACCATCAGGTGGTTCTACAAGATCCCATACCTTATTAGAATGTATAGATTCTATTTCTGAATTCATTGCCTTTTGCCAAGATACTGCATCTATATCTTGGAGCGCTCAGGGATCAAGTCCGAAGACTCTCCCAAAACATGAATCTCGGTTGCCTTACAACCCTCCCACACGATGAGGCCTTCTTGGTGTATCATAGTGTGACACGTGTTGCAGTCTTGTGATAATTCATCTTGCACTGTTGGTACTAAAGTAGGCGTGTCCTCTTATTTCTTCTAGAACTATTTCACTCATGGGCTTATGGTTCATTACATAATCTTCTTCTAAAATTGAGCATTGGTGCTAACAATGATCTTCGATTTTAGGATTATAAAATAAACCACCTTCGTTCCTTAGGATATCCCACAAAAGACAAACCCATGCGTGATTCCAACTTGTCAATATCTCCTTCACATGCTGGACTACCCCATATCCGAATATGATTCAGACTATGCTTACGCCCATTCCATAATTCCATGGGAGTAGAAGGAACTATTTTAGAAGGTACCATATTTAGAATGTACACTGCTGTTTCCAGAGCATATCCCCAAAACGAATTTGGTAATTCTAAATAACTCATCATCGATCTAACCATTCCCATAAGAATCATATTCCTTCGTTCTGCCACACCATTCTGTTGGGGTGTACCAATCCCGACTTTTGATAAGTAATTCCTAAACTCTCCAAAGAGGTATTCGCCACCACGGTCAGACCGTAGTGTCTTGATACTTTCACCAAGACGTTTCTCCACATCGGCCCTATATTCTTTGAACTTGTCAAAACATTCAGACTTGCAGCGCATCAGGTAAATGTATCCGTATCTTGAATAACCATCTATAAAGGAGACGAAGTATTCATAACCACCTCTTGCCTGGATTGACATAGGACCACACAAATCAGAATGAACCAGTTCTAATGCATCTTTGGCTCTATACCCCTTGGCCTTAAAAGGTCTCTTGGTCATTTTACCTTCCAAGCAAGATTCACATGTTGGAAAGTTTTCCAACTCTAATGAACCCAAGAGTCCATCGGCTACAAGCCTTTGAATCTTACTTAAGTTAATATGACCAAGCTTTATATGCCAAAGATATGTTTGGTTCATTTCCGAAGGTTCTTTTCTCCTATTAGAATTAGAAAATGTGTTATTAATTTCCATATTTTGCCTTGTGAGAGAAATTGGATTTAAAGTATATAAATTACCAACCAATGCACCAGAATAGATAATCACCTTATTTCTCTTTATAACGACATTGTTACTAAAGGAAATAGAATATCTATCCAAATACAGTTTAGAAATTGAAATTAAATTTTTTCTAAAACTGGGTACATAAAGATAATTTCTTAAAATCAAACTTCTATTCCTATCAAAATATAAGTAGATGTCTCCCACTGCAACAGCCGCCACCTTAGTAGCATTGCCCATGTAGACGGTTATCTCTCCATCAAATAGTCGTCGGGTTTCCTGGAACCCCTGCAAAGAATTACAGACATGATCAGTGGCTCCCGTATCTACACACAGGTGTTGGTAGATAACACCGCTAAACATGTTTCAACTACTGGAGCATGAGATATACCTTTATTGTTCTGATTCCTACGAGGACTAGCCGCCTTCCATTGTCCTTGCGGATGAAGCACTTGCCCTCGGCTTCTTCATTCGACTTCTTGTCGAGGGTTATTCACTCTTTTTCAAAAGACTGCTTTCTTCTTATTCTTGCCTTTCGGCTTAGAAGTAGAACCATTTTCAGTATAGTGAATCTGAGAACTTTGATGAAATATACCTCCGCCAACGTATGCTCTCTTTTGTTCATGTTATAGTTCAAGCGGAACTGCTCAAAACTTCTGGGTAGCGTTTAGAGAATTATATCGACCTGGGTTTCACCATCGATTTCTCCTCCAAGAACTTGTATTTCGTTCAGATAGGTCATCATTTTGAGGATATGATCCCTTACGGGTGTTCCCTCAGACATGGTGGCTGTCATTAACTTTCTCATTGCCTCTTGCCTAGCAGTCTGACTCTGGTGCCCAAAGAGTTCTTTGAGATTGTTCATTATATCATAAGCTGTTGGTAATCTTGATGCTGATGTTGCAATATATTTGACATTGATGCCAAAATGTAACACCGCGCCATCTCATCTGCTTTTACCCATTTCTTATGATACTCAATCTCCTTTGGGTATAGTCCACCGTGGGGCAAGCCTCAGTCAGTACAAACTTATAGCTTTCAGCAGTAAGAACAATGTCCAGGTTCCTTTTCCAATCAATATAGTTGGAACCAGTAAGTTTGTTCTCTTTCAGTATAATGGCTAGTGGGTTGAAAGTCATCCTAAGAATAACAAAAATAAACTTTGGTCAAGACTCTAAATTTAGAATAATATTGATTCCTCAAACAATACTATTTTAAATTAACCAACACCTCACATCACCGTGAATATTGCATGCCACGTTAGTGTGGACGTATACAAATTCAACATTTGTTAGAGGAGGGTGTGACCCATTAATTTTATTACCTTGTCATCCTAACTTTATGACAAATAAAATTAATAGTTGGTTTCACTTTGGTCACACAAAACAATAGCAGTGCTCTGTTGGTGAGGATACTATTGAATGCGTCTAAGTGTATACCATTACTTGATACTAAGTCCATTAAATAGGATTGTGCCCCTTCAGTTGGAGAAGATCACACGCTCCTAAATAATTTCCTATAACCATCCATAAAGGAAGTTTAATCAACTGATCCGCAACAAACCCATCCGTTGTGGAGGGAGGCACTCAGAGCCAACACGCAAGCTTGTTGCATCACTTACAAACTAGTAATGGAGACCATGGGATTTATTAAAATCCCTCTCCCACTTAGTTATTTAAAATGAGGATTTTAACCTATGCTAGCATACATCTCATGCACATAAACATCACAGTAAATAAAAGCAATAAATTTGGAAATTAATTTTTCAACTATTATGGCCTTTTCCATCACTGTCTTCAGTATGCTCCAACCTTCGCTGCTGCCATTTTTAGCCACCGCCATCAGGTTAAGTTGTCGCATCTATCTTGATTCTTATTCTGTTGCACCTCTGGTCCTCCAATAGCACCACGTCTCGCAAAGATACGATCTGCGACAAATATAGAATTTTACATATATCGATCCTATATTCCATAAAGGAATGTACATGAATTCTAGATCGAACAAAAATAAAATTCTAAAAATAATGCAGCTCCTGCTGTATTTGATACATATAATCATGCACACAAAATAATACCCTTGACATGTCCAAGGGTCCAATCACACACAATATCTAAATGTCATAATAATTGGAGCTTGCAACCACAAAGTTAGAACATCCTACTATTATCCTGCCTAAATTAACACACAGAGGCAAACCCTAACACTGATACCAATTGTTGGTTAGTCCTAGGAAAATTGTACCGGTTCCACTGTACAAAAATTTTGTACAAGTGTCGAACCTTTCCTTAAATAACCTATTGTGTACTTTAGAAGTTAAATTAGGAATCACAGACAGAACTTAACATCATTGATTCCAAATTTAACTTATCTGTTCTTAATGGTTTAGATTTGAATCGCAAGCGAAACTTAACACTATCGATTCAAATCCACCTATGTTATTAATTTCATTAAATATTAATTTCCAAAATTTGCTTCCAGGACTGTATGGCGAGACACATGGACTTCTTGGATATGGGAGCAACAACCACCGCCTAGACAAAGCCTTTTAAAGAAAGCTAATATTTAATTTCCTTAAATAACTCTAGGTTAACCAAAAAGAACAATCGAATCACAAATTTGAAAAACAAAGAAAACACAAACTCAAAAAATAAATTTGAAAAATTAGATCTAATGCCTCTTGTGTTTGGATTTCTTATAAAAAGAAATAACTAGCATGATCCGGAAAACAATTGCTAATTATACCTTCTCTTTGTAAACTAATGACCTCGAGATCTTCTGCTGTATTCCTCGCCTCGCCTTGGACGTCATGTGGGCGACGATCCTCCAAGATGAACACCACCCAAAAGCGTTCTTCCTCTTCCTCTAAAATCCGGCCACCACCACCACCAAGGAGAAGAGAGCAAAAGGGAAAAGAAGAGAAGAAAGAGGGAGGGTCCTACTCAATACACTTAGAGTGTACCAGTGTAATTTATTAATCAAGATAAACTAATATTTAATTACACTACGACTATTCCGATGGTTTGTTCCTTTCCATCTTAGTCGTGAGCAACTGTTTATAATTTATAAAGAATCGACAACATGATCTTCTGAGTGTAACACCACACACCATGTTATCTACTATATAAATTAATTGAACAATTACATTTAACAAATGAATGTAGATATTGACCAATGTGATTCTTTTATTTCAAAAATAAATGTTTACAAAAGCTAGGCTTTTAGTATACACTCTAATAACCTCAACCCATCCAAGCTTTGTCTTGGTCGGCCCTTGCTTGGGCTCTAAGCTTGGCGTGGCCGGCCACCTTGGGATGGGTAAGAAGGTGGGTTTCGGTGGGTATAAGACTTTATAAATAAGAAGTTACGACAGGGACCGAGGGGAGGAATTAGTTTTGGTCTCCCGATGAACTTGAGCTTCCCGTGTTCACCCCGAACACCCAACTCGAGCTCATTAATAATATCTCATTTCGCTAAAGAATTATTATTGCACTACCACACCAATCCCATATTACTATATGGGCTCCTTCTTATCATGAGTGTCTTTGTAACGCCCGCCCCCTCCTCCTTCTAGTGGGGGGCGGGGTTACTCACTTTGACTTAGCATACTTATACATACATACAGCGGAAGCATATTCTTTTTTTTTTCTAAAATCATACTAAGCATATGAGTATGAAATAGCATGGTTCAACTTAAAAAGTCATATTATTCATTTCTAGCACATGCATAGGGAATCATGTAAGACATCAACATAAAATAACATATTATTCATAAGTTCACTTAAGCAGGTCATTTTATTTCTTTAGCCAAGTCACCATCACACATCTCTTGTCCCTTCCTGCTGCTCCTCTAGTTTATCCATCCTTACCTTTATCTGTGGTACAAGGAAAAGTATCTGTAAGCACTCAAGGCTTAGTGAGATCCTTTCCTACTCACAAAAGCCAACATATCATGTAAAATCATCATATCATACACCATAGAATAAATGATGCTCATAAGATCATATAATTAAAAACACATCATATCATGGCATAATTTTCAATAATATCGTAACATAAAGTAAACAACATATCATGGCATAAATCTTATCATAGTATAAGTAACATCATATCATGGCATAAATCATATCATGGCATAAGTAATCATCATATCATGGCATGAATCATATCATAGCATACGTGAACATCATAGCATGGCATAGATTATATCATAGCATAAGTGAACATCATAGCATGGCATAGATCATATCATAGCATAAGTAAACATCATATCATGGCGTGAATCATATCATAGCATAAGTGAACATCATAGCATGGCATAGATCATATCATAGCATAAGAAAACATAATATCATGACGTGAATCATATCATAGCATAAGTGAAAGTATCATAACATTTCTTTTCATAACATCAAGGCATCATATCATAGCATAACTGTAAGCATTATTTCATATCATATCGTAAGCATGGATGCAAGATGTCCTTTAAAACATGTGTAATGTCATGTGCTATATGCCTTTCAAAACATGATTTATGTCATGTGTGAAATGTCTTAAACCAATATCATATAGTACTTAAAAATAATCTCAACATGAGAGGGGCCCGGCTTAGTACCACATACATACATAAATGCGCGCATCCTAAGTAGACCCAAGGTAGCTAGTCTTGAACCTACTAGGAAACTAGGCCCGTAGCTCGACCTAGGGGCACGTAAGGAGCCCACCCTTTACTAGGCCCGTAATTCGACCTAGGGGCGCATAAGGAGCCCACCCTTTTGGTACAAGTCATTCAAAGTAAAATACATGTCATATCATATCTTTATCATTGCATAACATATTCATGTCATTCATAGCATATCATATTCATGTCATTCATAGCACATCATGTCCATGTCATTCATAGCATATCATGTTCATGTCATTCATAGCATATCACGTTCATGTCATTCATAGGATATCATGTTCATGTCATTCATAAGGTATGCATAAATGGGCACATAGCCATGCATACTTGGGCACATAGCCATCATACTCGTCTTGGGCACATAGCCATCATACTTGGGCACATAGCCAACATAGGTATCATTCTCATGCATGGTTCATAAGCATACTTAAACGAGCATATATAATATATATCATGGAAGAAAAAGAAAACATAATCATGCCTGGATCACGAGTTAACTTCTCCTAATTCATATCATGGCAAAGTGAAGCACATAATGAGTCATAATTTGGTCTCAATCCTCAACCAACTAAGGGTGGCCGAAACATGCATAGGCTCACTTAGGTTGCATGAAATCATACAAGCATATGAACCCTAATTCATTTCCATAACATTTATCATAAAGAACATCATAAGCATGTTTGATTTAGGTTCTATGCTTCCTAGGTTTAGAAATCCACATTGGCCGAAACATACAAGGTCCAAAATTTGGTTACAAATAGCATGTAAACATGTGAACCCTAAACAATTTCCATGCAATTATCATAGGCAACCACATGAGCATATTGAGTTTAAGTTTCAAGCTTCCTAAGTCCACAAATCATAGGTGGTCGAATGCCATCAATGTAACTCTAAGTTTTTTTTTTCAACCAAATACAAGCATGTGAATACCCTATAAATTTCATAGCATATCATGGAAAAGAACATAAACATGTTAGGGTTGAATTTAGGCTTGCCTAAGCCCTACTTTTCATTTTGGCCGGAAGTTCACCATGTGAAAACCAAACCCTAAGCAACATGAAATCACAAGTGCATCAAGTTATCTCCATATCCTATCATAAGGTAAATCATAAGCAAGCTAGATTTGAGGTTGAGCCTCCCTAAGGTATTTAATCCCTTCATGGCCGAAACCCCAAGGTAAGGTTCTACTAGTTCCAAGCAACATACAAGTATAAAATATCAAGGGAACATTCATAACATATTATGGGGAAGTTCATAAGCATGTTGGTTTTTTTTTTTTTTTTTTTTTGAGTTGAGCTTCTTCTAGGGTTTTTATTCCTTTCATGGCCGAAACCCTAAGGTGAGGTTCTACAATTCCAAGCAACATACAAGCATGAAACGACAAGAAAATATTCATATCATGTCATAGAAGAGATCATAAGCATGTTAGTCTTTAAGTTGAGCTTCTCTAGAATTTTAAGTCTCTTCATGACTTAACCATAAGGTGGGGTATTACCTAACTCCAAGCCACATACAAGCATGAAATATCAAGGTCATATTCATAGCATATCATGAGAAAAACCTTAAGCATGTTGGTTTTGCTTTTGAGCTTCCATAGGCCTTACAAAGTGTCATGGCCGAAAGTTTCCAAAAGAAACCCTAGGTTGTTAATCCATCTAAACTCGAACAAAATCATATAACAACTTGTACCACAGGTGAGGGGATATTCACATCCTCTTGCTTGGTCTTTTCCCTAAGAGAAGATACCCTTTGTGAAGAGGAAGAAGAGAGCTTCTCCTTCTAGTGCTCCCTTTTGCTTCTCTTGCTTGTGAGAGATAGATCTTGAGGATCCCTTCTTGTGGTTTGGTTTTCTTAGGGAGAAAATCTTAGTTGGATTTTCGGAAAGGGGAGAGGGGAGGCTCTAGGTCACGGCAATGGTGAGGAAAGGGAAGAAAATGAACTCCCTTCTTTGTTTTTCCTCTTATGCTAGGTGGGAGTAAGAAGCAAAAAGAAACTTTGCCTTCCCTTCTTCTTAACTCATCCTTTTCTCTCTTAATGATGAAGAAAATGTCTTCATTCATCCCCCTTTGCTCTCCAAATCCCTTGTAACGCCCGAAATTTCCTCAATTAGAGTCCTAACAGTAATTTAAAAATATTTAAAAATGCTATAAAAATATTCTAGGGATTTTTAGAAACTTTTAGAGTATTTTTATGGAATTTTTGGAGGTCGTTTGGTGTTTTTACCAAAAGAAAGAAGTTTTGGAAAAAGAAAATGTCCAAGCCGAGGCTTGAACCAGCAACCCCTGACCCGAGCAAAACCCGGCTAGCCAACTGGGCTAGCAGTTGTTACTTAATAAAATAAAGGGAGAATTTTATTTAAGTAGTAGAAGTTAATAACAAGAAATAATAGGGAGAAAAATGGTTGCAGCCGGGATTCGAACCCGCGACTCCAACCATGAGCCAAGCCGCGGCTGACCAAGTGCTCCAGCCGTCGGTTCTGCTTAGAAAAGGTAGGAAATTTATTTAAAGCAGTTAACAGAATATTAAGGTTATAAGAGGATAACTTAGGGCTTGAATATTTCCCCGTGACCTATTTTTTTTCCCTTTCTTCCTCTCGCGTGCGCGGCGTCGGAGGCTTCTGCTCGAGCGATACCAAAGCCTAGGTTAGGGTTTCTTTCTTCTTCTCTGGCGTCGGCATAAGGTGTTCATCGAGGAGAGCTTGAGGACACGAAGGAGGATTGGAAGTTCGAGTTCCCCCGAAGCCCTAGTTGTCTTCCTTCGGCTGTGAATCCAAGGATAGATAAGTCGCTACTCACCTGCAGTAGGATAGTTCCGGGTTCTTTTCCTTTTATTTTGAATTTTTTTGTGAAGTTTGTAGGCTTAGGGATTACTGCCGTGAGTTGTTAAGGAAGAGGGAAAGGGTTTTTGATTGGATTAGATTCTGAACTCTGCTTATTCTTGTGTTCCGAATTTGTTCTATTTTATTCCGAAGTTTGCTGCCATGTTGTTCCCTTTTTGGTTAGGGTTCTATTTTATTGAAGTTTTAGTAGCATGCGTTCTTGGTTTCCTTTCTTTTAAGTTCTGTAGTAGCAAGAATTAGTATCCTGTTGCTAGATATGGGATTTGATTTTTTTGAAACGAAACAAGCTTTATATAGGTTCTAAGTTTCCAACAGGTTTAGTTTGGTTTGCATTAGGAAAGGGGCACCAACAGTCCCCTTTCCCTGTGGTATTTGCAGTAGATAAGGAATAGCTCCAATTGTAGCAGAGAATAACCTCCTTCTTTGTGCATTTCTGCAGACAAGAACAGCTCCATTTGGAGCTTAGAACAGCCCCCTTTGGAGCTTATTCCAGTCCAAGTTTTCTTTGTGTTCACTGCAGAAACGTACAGCTCTATTAGAGCATAGGACAACCTTTCTTTTTGATAATTCAGCAAGTTTAATTTTTTTAAAGTTTCAATTCAGCAAGTTGATTTCTCAAGGTTCAAATCAGTAAAATTGATTCCTTTTGTTACAAATTCAGCAGGTTAGTTAATCTAGTTTTGTTCCAACAAGTTTACATAGATTTTAAGCTTCAGCAGGTTTTAGTTTTGGTTGTGCTATGTTTTTGACATGAACAACCTAGTCTTAAGAGAATTCGGCAGATTTTTCTAAGCTAGTATGCAGGTTTTAGATAAGCTTAGTATGCAGATTTTTGATAAGCTTAATATGCAGATTTTAGTTAAGCTTAATATGCAGATTTCTATTTAAACTTGTATGCAGATTTTGTTTAAGCATTGCAGTGTTAGAATTTGTTTAAACATTTCATTTTTGTAAGAAGCATTCTTTTATAAGAAAAGTATAAGAAAGATTAAGAAAAGAAAGAAAAGGCCAAGGCCTTAAGTAAATCCCAAAGTCAAGACTTTAGGGATTTTGGCACACAAGGTGCTATTAAAATGCCAAGGCATTTAAAGAAGAAGTAATTAAGATTATAAGTATTTTACTTTTAAGAAGAGGCTAGTACCCGACTTTCGAGGTTGTCGTTAAACAAATCCAGGTGTCCAATTCCGAGGTCTTGGCCCTGGTAGACCGAGGTCTGCTCTTTTAGGATTGGTGGCTTGCTACCCCAACCTATTAGGGAACGCGCATAAGATGGTACTAAGCCTGGGCCCAAGAAGAAGTTGATTATTATTTTGAAGTATTATAAGTATAAGTTTTTGAACAAGTAAAATGAGTTTTACATAAACATAAAGTATTAAAGATTAAGTTAGAATAAATGAAATAAGTTTCATATAGTTCTAAAAATCAGTAAGTTTAGTTCTTTATTCTACCATGTTTATCTAGTGGATGAGTAGTTTTCATGTTTACCTATTAGATGAGTAGCATGATTAGCTATTAGAATTACATGAGTAGATTCCTTAGCTTTTCTTTGCTATTAGTTTGACATGAGCAGTTATGTTTATGCTTTATTTATTTTTAGAGAATATAGTTTCTAATTCTTTTCGTATACATGCACATTCGTGATTTTGTGAGTTAGATAGCGCTTACTAAGCAAATTTTGCTTATAGATTGCACTTCCTCGTACTGCAGATACAGGAAAGAAAAAGATATAGAAAGGAAGGCGACAAGGAGGTGTTCGAAGGATGTGTGATGCCAGGACTATGGAAGCCTTGGGACTAGGAAAGAAGTTTTATTTTAGTTTCTATTGTCTATTGCTATGTTAGAAGTATTTGAGATAGTACATGATATTTTGATGTGATTAGGACATAGTAGATGAATTGTGATATGATGTGATGAGTTGTGGTATTGTTTTCTTTATTTAGGATTTATTATACTGTGTGGTTGATTGATATGTGTTCTAGCCGCTTGTGGCTGAGTATATATTACATGTATTGTTGAATATGGTCACCGGTACAGGGGAGACTCTGCCGAAATTTTTCGGTAGGGTTTTCATGTAATTTTTAATCATACCGGTTAAGTAGAGTTAGTAGTTAAGTAACGGTCATCCTTAGAGAGTAGTAGTAGTAAGAAGGGTGGTCGTTACATCCCTCATCTCATCAACCCACGAAAATTAAAGGAGAAGGAAGGAGAGGAAGACAATTTGTCTTTTTCTTGTTTTCTTCTTAATCAAGAGAAGGAGAAAGAAAGCTAATTGAATTTTTCTTGCTTCCTTCTTTTTATCATGCTCTTAACTTTATATAGAATTTCCATTCCTCCTTTAACAATAAATTATGATGGTCTAGTGGTAATTCCATAATCCTTAGCTTAAAAAGGTTCAAGGTTCAATCCTTGACCAATTCCTTTTCTTTTATATATTTTTGGTTCTATCTTAAATCTTCACATACTTAGCTTAATAAATTCGTGGGTGTTACAGTACCCCATACCTCATAGAAAGTTCATCCTCGAACTTTAGAATAGCGACATCAGGTGGCACAGGACTTCCTGCTGAGTGCATCAGCCACTTTGTTCGCCTTTCCTGGATGATAAAAGATCTCACAGTCATAGTCCTTGACTAGTTCAAGCCATCTACGTTGTCTCATATTCAGGTCTTTCTGTGTGAAGAAGTATTTCAGACTCTGGTGGTCGGTGTAAATCTTACACTGAGCTCCATATAAATAATGTCTCCATGTTTTGAGCGCAAAGACCACAGCTGCTAGTTCCAGGTCATGGGTGGGGTAATTCTTTTCATGCTCTTTAAGTTGTCTAGAGGCGTAGGCAATGACCTTGCCGTCTTGCATGAGTACAGCTCCCAGTCCTAATATGGAGGCATTGCTGTACATATCGAAGCCCTTGTCACATTCCTGAAGAGTAAGGATCGGCGCACTAGTCAGTCTCCTTTTTAATTCTGTGAAACTCTTCTCGCAGTCATCCGTCCATTCATACCTTTTGTTCTTTTTGGTGAGAACTATCATAGGGGCTACAATTTTGGAAAAATCTTTTACAAATTTCCTATAATAGCCTGCAAGCCCGAGAAAGCTCCTGACTTCGCTGGCATTCTTCGGCCTTTTCCAGTTACTTACAACTTCGATCTTGCTTGGATCCACCATTACTCCGTCCTTGGAGATAACATGACCCAAGAATGATATTCGATCAAGCCACAACTCACATTTGGAAAACTTTGCATATAGTTGTTTCTCCTGAAGGATCTGTAGCACTGTGTTCAGGTGTTCAGCGTGTTCCTCTGGGGTTCTGGAATAGATGAGGATATCATCAATGAAGACGATCACAAATTTGTCGAGATACGCAGTAAATACCCGATTCATCAGATCCATAAATGTAGCAAGAGCATTAGTTACGCCAAAGGGCATAACTATAAACTCATAGTGTCCGTATCTTGTTCGAAATGTCGTCTTCGGAATATCACCCTGTTTCACTTTCACCTGGTGATAGCCGGACCTTAGGTCAATCTTTGAGAAGATGGTTGCACCCTTCAATTGGTTGAACAAGTCGTCGATCCGTGGAAGAGGGTACCGGTTCTTGATTGTTACCTTATTTAGTTCTCGGTAGTCTATACACATTCGCATGGATCCATCCTTCTTCTTTACGAACAGTACCGGAGCTCCCCATGGGGAGTGACTAGGGCGGATAAGTCCCTTGTCAAGTAACTCTGATAGTTGTTCCTGCAGTTCCTTCAACTCAGCCGGCGCCATTAGGTAGGGTGCTTTAGAGATCGGTTTAGTGCCAGAAATCAATTCAATCTCAAATTCTATTTCTCGATCAGGGGCTAATCCTGGTAATTCATCGGGAAATACCCCTGGATATTTGCATACTACCGGGACATCTTCTAGTTTCTGGTCATTGGTTCGACTTGCTTCGACCATTTGTGCTAGAAAGCCAATACATCCTTTATCTAGCATCTTCTGCGCCTTTATGACTGATAAGAATCCCTCAATTCCTTTTCTTGGTTCTCCAATAAATTCGAACCTTAGTTCGGCTTCCGGTCGGAAAACTACTTTTCTTTTACAGCACTCGATTGAAGCGCCGTACTTGCTCAGGAAATCCATACCTAGTATAATATCAAAATCCTGCATGTCGAGTATTATCAGATCACAGTAGAGTTCTCTGTCTACGATTCGGATAGGCACGGCTCGCAGCATCTGATCGAAAGGCATCACTTCTCTCGAAGGCAAGGTTGTTAAGAATTTGCCATTTATGACTTATGGTGGCACTTCTAACTTTTTCGTGAAGGGTGTGGAGACAAATGAGTGGGTTGCTCCAGTATCAAATAATACAGTAGCATACTGACTGAAAATAGATAGCGGACCTGTGACAACTGTAGGAGCACTCGCCACGTCCTCCTTGGTGAGAGAGAAAACCCTGGCATGCGTCGTCACTGGTGGGGCTTCTAATCTCCCTTGGCTAATCAGAGTCCCTTCCAGAGATGCTTGCATCTGATGTAGTTGTGCGGGGGTACTCCTATTCTGGTCATTCTGCTAAGATGGTACCTGGAACCGGGTAGGGCAGTCTCTGACCATATGTCCTTCCTGTCCACAATTGTAGCACTTTCTCGTACCCTGGTGGCATACTCCGGAATGCTGCTTTCCACAAGTGATACATGAAGGGTACTTAGGTTGCTTCACTGGACCACTTTTAGTATTGTTCCATTGCTTCCTTTATCCAGTGGAGTTTCCTTTCCAGCCTGTTCTTATACCTTGAGACTTTTGTCCTTCTGTCTGTACTTGGTTCTTACTTTCGGTCATCTCCTTCTGATAATGCTCGGTGATCAGGGCACTGCTGACTAGCTCTTCGGTAGTCTGGGGCCTATTAATTCCGCCGGCCACGTTCAAGGCTATTTCTGGTCGGAGCATTTTCAACATTAATCTGACCCGTTCTCTTTCCGTGCTGACCAACTCTGGACATAGGCGTGCGAGGTGGTTGAAGCGCTTCACGGCGTCACTAACTGATAAATCGCCTTGCCGGAACTCAGTGAACTCGTCATAATGCCGATTTATCACTCGCATATGAAAATATTCCTCCAGAAACTCTGCTCAAATCGCATTCATGATTGACTTGTCTCTTGGCCTTAACTCTTTCCCACCACATCCTTGCGTCTCCGAAAAATAGAAAGACACTCACTTGATCTTTTCCGGTATGGGCCAATCCCTTCTATGATATTTTCCACCGTCTTGAACCAGGGCTGGCGTCCCATGGCTCACATGTACCGTAAAATTCTCCGGCTTTAGTCTCAGCCAGTATCAAATAAGTCTCTGTCGGACTCGAGCAGGGGCCGGGTGCACGGCAGGCAAGGTGAGGGTATAGCGGCATAGTGTTTTGATTCTTGGGGGTGACCAGATTTCTCGACCCATCGAGTAGTGATCAATTGTTGTTGTTCGGTGATCCGACCGGAGGTCTGTGACTACCGGTCAGGTGGAGTCACTGTCTCATCAGTGCCATCTGCTACGTCTTCTAGTAGCCATGATTATCTTCATAAATAACAACAATGCTAGCATAAGTCGTTATCGTTCCTAACTAGACTAACATAAGGTGGTTATCATTCTTAACACGACCCAGCATATGTTATCGTCAATCCTACCCTACCATCATATATCCCTAGACTAAAATTATAAATATAACAATAAGATAGGCATGTATACTTAAATAAACATATCAGGCATAAAATAAAGTAAGCATAGAAAATTCTTACTTGGAGCTGCAGGATGGAGGCTTGATGTGTGTAGTGATATGGCTAACTTGGCTCTGATACCAACCTGTAACGCCCACCCACTCCTCCTGCTAGTGGGGGGCGGGGTTACTCACTTTGACTTAGCATACATATACATACATACAGCGGAAGCATATTCTTTTTTTTTTCTAAAATCATACTAAGCATATGAGTATGAAATAGCATGGTTCAACTTAAAAAGTCATATTATTCATTTCTAACACATGCATAGGGAATTATGTAAGACATCAGCATAAAATAACATATTATTCATAAGTTCACTTAAGCAGGTCATTTTATTTCTTTAGCCAAGTCACCATCACACATCTCTTGCCCCTTCCTGCTGCTCCTCTAGTTTATCCATCCTTTACCTTTATCTGTGGTATAAGGAAAAGTATCTGTAAGCACTCAAGGCTTAGTGAGATCCTTTCCTACTCACAAAAGCCAACATATCATGTAAAATCATCATATCATACACCATATAATAAATGACGCTCATAACATCATATAATTAAAAACACATCATATCATGGCATAATTTTCAATAATATTGTAACATAAAGTAAACAACATATCATGGCATAAATCTTATCATAGTATAAGTAACATCATATCATGTCATAAATCATATCATGGCATAAGTAATCATCATATCATGGCATGAATCATATCATAGCATACGTGAAAATCATAGCATGGCTAGATTATATCATAGCATAAGTGAACATCATAGTATGGCATAGATCATATCATGGCATAAGTAAACATCATATCATGGCGTGAATCATATCATAACATAAGTGAACATCATAGCATGGCATAGATCATATCATAGCATAAGTAAACATCATATCATGACGTGAATCATATCATAACATAAGTGAAAGTATCATGACATTTCTTTTCATAACATCAATGCATCATATCATATCATAACTGTAAGCATTATTTCATATCATATCGTAAGCATGGATGCAAGATGTCCTTTAAAACATGGGTAATGTCATGTGCTATATGCCTTTCAAAACATGATTTATGTCATGTGTGAAATGTCTTAAAACAATATCATATAGTACTTAAAAATAATCTCAACATTAGAGGGGCCCGGCTTAGTACCACATACATACATAAATGTGTGCATCCTAAGTAGACCCAAGGTAGCTAGTCTTAACCTACTAGGAAACTAGGCCCGTAGCTCGACCTAGGGGCGCGTAAGGAGCCCACCCTTTACTAGGCCCGTAATTCGACCTAGGGGCGCATAAGGAGCCCACCCTTTTGGTACAAGCCATTCAAAGTAAAATACATGTCATATCATATCTTTATCATTGCATAACATATTCATGTCATTCATAGCATATCATATTCATGTCATTCATAGCATATCATGTCCATGTCATTCATAGCATATCATGTTCATGTCATTCATAGCATATCAAATTCATGTCATTCATAGCATATCATGTTCATGTCATTCATGTCATTCATAAGGTATGCATAAATGGGCACATAGCCATGCATACTTGGGCACATAGCTATCATATTTGGGCATGTAGCCAACATAGGTATCATTCTCATGCATGGTTCATAAGCAAACTTAAACGAGCATATATAATATATATCATGGAAGAAAAAGAAAACATAATCATGCATGGATTACGAGTTAACTACTCCTAATTCATATTGTCACGCCCCAGAGGAGTCTCTGTCCGAAGAAATTTCGGCAGCACCTCCCCTGTACCGGTGACAATCTAAATCATTTCTACAGACATAATATACATCAGCCACAGGCGGCTGGAATATACACACAACCACGCAGTTATATATATATCATCAGCTCACACGGCTGGAACAAAACCAACACAACGAAAATGACAGAAACCCAATACAAACCAAAGCACAAAAACTGCTAGCCGGCTAGGCTTACACAACCAACAACAAATACAAAATACCACATAACAACATCAACACTCCAAAAATAAAACCGGAGTACAGAGCTAAATAAACTGATACATAAAACAAACAAAACATACGTGAAACCGATAAGTCTTCTGATGTGACGTGGGGACCAGCAGACAGGATGCTCCAAGCGACACCATAAATAACCTGGTACCTAAAAAGATAGTGTCAACGGGGGTGAGTTCAACAACTCAGCGAATACCAATGGACATGAGTAGTAAGATATATCTAACAGCAACAAACATGGAATACAGCTTCCTAATCATATATAGGGAATATGTAAAACTGAAAGGTAACTGAGGAAGCTGTACTCACCAGGAACTCCTATCCAGACAAAAGGGTCATCAAACCGAAAGTGTCAATAATCCTGTATGCAGGTCAAAAGTATGCATTCAACCAAAACGGCAGACCAAATGACAAACACAATCATAAAATATAAATGCATCAATGCATATGATGCTAATGATGCGTCTGGTCACCCCGGCGCCATCAATCATCTCACATACAAATGGTGAGACCGAGTGGGTAGGGTAGGTGACAACCGTGCACTCTGTCGTCACTTCCCCGATGAGTGACCGAGTGGACGGGATGCTGTCGAGTACTCCTGTCCCGTGACCCCAAATCATAAATGGGGAGCTCAATGCTCTCAACTCCCGGTCACGATGGCGGGAGGTATCTCTGCCGCTACCACGTTGAGTCACGACCAAGCGGAGCAGCAACAGAGTCCACCGTCTGTGCGGCTCACTACTGCTACACTAAATGCCATGAGCGGAAAGCAGGCGGCACCGCTACACTGGATCATATGACCAACGGAGCTGCAAACACATACCGCCACACACGCACGATATACCACTAAACCATGAGTGGGGTGTGTGCAACCGGCGATGGGCTCAACCATAGTGGAGCCGACAATCGCCACAGCATGCAATCATGATGCATGTCACTATGCATAACAAAAACTGATCAACATAACCATATCCATATATACAAAATGGGTACTGTAAAAGCGATGGTCACATACCAAAATCTATAGTACACAGGTCAGATAGAATATCAAAAACCTATGTCCTGAACATAATAAGTATGGAATATCCTGATCAGCATAGAAAAATCCATATATACATAATATGGGTACCACAGTATCAGTAGGTCAATTCACGGATCTAGGGCATACAGGTCCTCTATGGTATAGCAACCTAGATCCTAAACATATCTCCTTCCATAACATATGTACCAACAATATCCACATATCAAGAATCAAGGTCTAGGTACACGAATCATATATGATATACAAATAGAGGTACACAAGCCAGTCATGGCATAAAACCTAAGTATCAGACAGTCTCGATACACATGACTGAAACCAAAAGTCCAGAACCTAGTCCTAACCTCAGTAAAACATGATATGTCACTCTAGAAACTAAGATACTCATGGCAACAAATCACGAGATATAAGCACGGATACATCATAGGCGACAAATCTAACATGTTATGGATATCAAACAGTGACATACCAAAGGCAAACATGTTCATTGCTTGTAGTTATAAAATACTATGCATATCCAATGACAATATCATAAAAGATAAGTCAAGAGGTACCCGCCTCAACAGAAGATCGTATCCAGAAATCCTATGTCGAGGCGCCTGTCTCGAATCAAAGTCCTGTATATCAAACGTATAATTAGCTATACCAACAAGCATCTAATAGCTAAACCAAATTCCTAATTCAATTAGGAAACTTCATTTATCTTCACTCAATCCATACATTATCTCTTAACACCTAAATTTATTAAGCATCATGAATCATTTACCAAATCCAAAGCAGGGATAAAATCAACTCTAAAACTCACCCAATTCCAGTGCACCCTGATGTTGCCTCACTAACGGCGTATCCTCACATCAGTAATAGTGGTCGAGACCAAGCGAAACTCCAATGGGACCGTCGGCAGCAGGATACTTCGCTGATGACTCACAACCAGAAAAACCTACTGTCGGAACTTTGTCTGAAGGTTCTTACTCTTGGTAATGATAACCAGGGAAGGCGAAACCATTGTCCCTTCAAATCACTACCTCAATCCACAATTAATACACCCATAAATCTCTAAATTCACATTCAATTTGCTTAAATCATCTGCATGAAATAACTTAGATAGGGCAAAGTCGTTACCCCTAATCTCCTGTTAGTGGTAGTTCTTCGGCGATGGCAGAAGGCTGGTGTTGAACCCAACAATGATGTAATCAGCATACACATTCGTGTGTGTGGTGCGTTGAGAACAGAAGGCACAACTAACAGCAGTAGTCGACGACTTGACAGCCAAGAGGAGTTCGATGGGGTTAGCTGCTCGCAAGGACCACCGGTCCAGATGGAGATGTCAGGCAGAGATGCCCAGAGAAAGCTCCACCCTAGGGCATGCGTGGCTACAGTGGAGTCGGAAATGCATCTGCGCAGAGAGGCAGCAGAGGAACAAGTCGGCATCGGTAAAAGGCCCAGCGTGGAGAAGGTCGGCGCTAGGGTTCCTGTGGGATGCAGCAACGCCACCTCGGCTTGGCAGTGAAAGCTAGGGCACAGCAGCGATCGGGGCGATGAGCAGAGAAAAAAAAAACCGAGAGCACCGGCAAGGGAGGAGAAGCACATCCCTCGGCCACGGCTCCGGTACCGGAGGAAGAAGCAACCGGCGCCGAGAGAGAAAGACCTAGGGCTCGGTGTGTGGCCGGCGACAGGGCTTTATCCTCGGCTCTCGTCGGCCGGCGAGGATAGATTGGCCGAGAGGAGGAGCCGGCGGTGCCCTCGCGGCGGTTAGGGCAGAAGATCGAGAGAGGAATTTCGGCGTCGGCGCATGGTTTCTGCAGGGGAGACGAGTTCAGCTCGTATGGGATGGGGAAAAGGAAAATGAAGAAAAGAAATAAAAACAGAAAAAGAAAAAGGAATAAGGAAAAAGAAATTAAAACTTTTCCTCATTAAAACAGGATAGCCTAAACAGACTTTCCCAGGCCCCATTTTATCCCCATAAACTTAGTCATACGAGCTCCGAAAAATTCCCGAAAAATTTCCAAAAATTCCGGAAAAATCCCTTATCATTATTCGCAAATTTTCAGTATTTTACACATATCATGGCAAAGTGAAGCACATAATGAGTCATAATTTGGTCTCAATCCTCAACCAACTAAGGGTGGCCGAAACATGCATAGGCTCACTTAGGTTGCATGAAATCATACAAGCATATGAACCCTAATTCATTTCCATAACATTTATCATAAAGAACATCATAAGCATGTTTGTTTAGGTTCTATGCTTCCTAGGTTTAGAAATCCACATTGGCCGAAACATACAAGGTCCAAAATTTGGTTACAAATAGCATGTAAACATGTGAACCATAAACAATTTCCATGCATTTATCATAGGCAACCACATGAGCATATTGAGTTTAAGTTTCAAGCTTCCTAAGTCCACAAATCATAGGTGGCCGAATGCCATCAATGTAACTCTAAGTTTTTTTTTTCAACCAAATACAAGCATGTGAATACCCTATAAATTTCATAGCATATCATGGAGAAGAACATAAACATGTTAGGGTTGAATTTAGGCTTGTCTAAGCCCTACTTTTCATTTTGGCCGAATGTTCACCATGTGAAAACCTAACCCTAAGCAACATGAAATCACAAGTGCATCAAGTTATCTCCATATCCTATCATAAGGTAAATCATAAGCAAGCTAGATTTGAGGTTGAGCCTCCCTAAGGTATTTAATCCCTTCATGGCTGAAACCCTAAGGTAAGGTTCTACTAGTTCCAAGCAACATACAAGTATAAAACATCAAGGGAACATTCATAACATATTATGGGGAAGTTCATAAGCATGTTGGTTTTTTTTTTTTTTGAGTTGAGCTTCTTCTAGGGTTTTTATTCCTTTCATGGCTGAAACCCTAAGGTGAGGTTCTACAATTCCAAGCAACATGCAAGCATGAAACGACAAGAAAATATTCATATCATGTCATAGAAGAGATCATAAGCATGTTAGTCTTTAAGTTGAGCTTCTCTAGAATTTTAAGTCTCTTCATGACTTAACCCTAAGGTGGGGTATTACCTAACTCCAAGCCACATACAAGCATGAAATATCAAGGTCATATTCATAGCATATCATGAGAAAAACCTTAAGCATGTTGGTTTTGGTTTTGAGCTTCCATAGGCCTTACAAAGTGTCATGGCCGAAAGTTTCCAAAAGAAACCCTAGGTTGTTAATCCATCTAAACTCGAACAAAATCATATAACAACTTGTACCATAGGTGAGGGGATACTCACATCCTCTTGCTTGGTCTTTTCCCTAAGAGAATTACCCTTTGTGAAGAGGAAGAAGAGATCTTCTCCTTCTAGTGCTCCCTTTTGCTTCTCTTGCTTGTGAGAGATAGATCTTGAGGACCCCTTCTTGTGGTTTGGTTTTCTTAGGGAGAAAACCTTAGTTGGATTTTCGGAAAGGGGAGAGGGGAGGCTCTAGGTCACGGCAATGGTGAGGAAAGGGAAGAAAATGAACTCCCTTCTTTGTTTTTCCTCTTATGCTAGGTGGGAGTAAGAAGCAAAAAGAAACTTTGCCTTCCCTTCTTCTTAACTCATCCTTTATTCTCTTAATGATGAAGAAAATGTCTTCATTCATCCCCCTTTGCTCTCCAAATCCCTCATCTCATCAACCCACGAAAATTAAAGGAGAAGGAGAGGAAGACAATTTGTCTTTTTCTTGTTTTCTTCTTAATCAAGAGAAGGAGAAAGAAAGCTAATTGAATTTTTCTTGCTTCCTTCTTGTTATTATGCTCTTAACTTTATCAAGAATTTCCATTCCTCCTTTAACAATAAATTATGATGGTCTTGTGGTAATTACATAATCCTTAGCTTAAAATGGTTCAAGGTTCAATCCTTGACCAATTCCTTTTCTTTTATATATTTTTGGTTCTATCTTAAATCTTCACATACTTAGCTTAAGAAATTCATGGGTGTTAATCTCACTTGGTTATCAGGATTCATAAACTCTAGTACTTAAGCCTGGAGGTCTAGAGTTCGAATCTTGGGGGAGGCAAAAATCCACTGTCAGGGGTGGGAAGTCCTAGTGAGTAACGGCACGACCGACGGTCGACGTTCGACGACCCGAGGGTCGCCAAATGGGCCGCCAAATTGGCCGCCAAATGGGTCGGTCGTTACAATAAAAAAGGCGCCTTTTTATTGTAATGACCCGACCCATTTGGCGGCCCATTTGGCGACCCTCGGGTTGTCGACCGTCGACCATCGGTCGTGCCGTTACTCACTAGGACTTAAAATTGGGTCGTTACATTAGAGTTTATGAATCCTGGTAACCAAGTGAGATCATCTCACTTGGTTACCAGGATTCATAAACTCTAGTACTTAAGCCTGGAGGTCTAGAGTTCGAATCTTGGGGGAGGGAAAAATCCACTGCCAGGGGTGGGAAGTCCTAGTGAGTAATGGCACGACCGACGGTCGACGGTCGACGACCCGAGGGTCGCCAAATGGTCCGTCAAATGGGTCAGGTTGTTACAGTCTTAGTCTCCCTGTGTTTAAGATATAGAATGCCCACTAATTAAATGAGTTACTGACAACTCACTTAATTAATATCTAGCTCCAAGAGTAGTATCACTCAACCTTATCGTCATGTCGGGCTAAGTCCACCTACAGGGTTTACATGACAATTCTTATGAGGTCCTCAAGGGTGTTGGTGCAACCTTAGGTCAAGGTTGACCTGGTTGACCCGACTCGAGTTGACCTGACTCGAGGTATATTTTGATGTTTGACAAAAATAGGAAAGTTCTATTCTGATGTTTGACGAGAGTAGAAAAGTTGTATTCTGATGTTTGACAGAATACAAACTTGGGAGATTGTGGGTGCAATCTTTGGTCAAGGTTGACCTGGTTGACCCGAGGTGAGTCGACCTGATTCGGGAAATCCTGGTGAGTGAAGCCAGGTGAAAGTCCTGGTGAGTGAAGCCAGGCAAGGGAAAGTCCTGGTGAGTGAAGCCAGGCAGTTGGAAAGTTCTGGTGAGTGAAGCCAGGCAAGGGAAATCCAGATAGGTCAAGGTTGACCAGACATCTGGTGAAAAGTCCAAGCAGGGAGCTTGGCACGAGAAAAATCCAAGTATGGAGACTTGGCACGGAAAATTCCAAGCAGGGAGCTTGGCACGAGAAAAGTCCAAGTATAGAGACTTGGCACGGAAAAGTCCAAGCAGGGAGCTTGGCACGGGAAAAGTCCAAGTATGGAAACTTGGCATGGGAAGTCGAAGAGGGCTTGGTAGCTCATTCTCCGGACTAGGTCAGAGAGGGCTCGGTAGCTCGTTCTCTGGACCGGACGAAGTCGGAGAGGGCTCGGCAGCTCATTCTCCGGACTAGGTTAGAGAGGGCTCGGTAGCTCGTTCTCTGGACAGAATGAAGTCGGAGAGGGCTCGGCAGCTCGTTCTCCGGACTAGGTCAGAGAGGGCTCGGTAGCTCGCTCGGGACCGGTAGGGTTTAGGGCTCGAGCTCAAACTGGATCGGCCCAGTGACCGATCGATACCGGATCGCCGTCGATCGTCGACGATGAATCGCATCGCGTGTGAAACCAGGAATTACTTGATCGGTCTGGTGACCAATCAGTAATCATACAGAAGTGAAGAAGATCGGGAGAAGAAAGAGGGGGATCGGTCTGTGGACCGATCCACCTGAGTCCTGATCGGTCCACAGACCGATCAAAGAGTTGGGCAACTCTTTGTGAAGCGTGCTGATCGGTCTGGGGACTGATCAGCATAGGTCCGGATCGGTCCCAAGACCGATCAGAGAAGGTCTGGACCGATCAGGGTGGAGCCTGATCGGTCCAGCTCTAGCCGTTGAGTCACAACGACAAGATTTCTGCTGTGTCTTCTGCCCTCTTCACAGGTTCGCAGGTTCAGGGATATAAAGGGGTCGAGTGCCTCTACAGTAAAGAGAATGCCTCTCTTTTCTTTCTGATCTTACTGCAATCAGAGCTTTGCTGAGCTCTCATTTTCCTAAAGCTTCGTGGAAGCTTCCTTCGGCTGGTTCCTGCTGTTGTAGGTGTTTCGTGAAGTTGCTGCTTCATCCAGTCGACGAGAAGGCAAACTGTGTTTTTACATTCTTACTGCCTTTGTATTGTGCTATATCTTTGTACTCCTATCTTGCTGTTGCAAGAAGTTTGTGGCGAGGTTTCTCCACCCAGAAGGAGTTTCTATTAGCCAGTTTTCCGGGGTCTCATCCACCGACGGATTGATAGGCTTCGTCCTCCTTACGGACACGCCTAGGAGTAGGAGTATCATCTCCGAACCTCGTTACATCATCGTGTTTGAGGTTTGATCTTCTCCACTTTCGTTTCTACATTGTATTTCCGCTGCGCTAACCTAAATTGTAGAAAGAAACGATAATTTGAGGTCGGCTATTCACACCCCCTTCTCTAGCCGCTATCCGAAGGTCCTAACAAGTCGTATCAGAGCAAGGTTGCTGTTCGTCGGATTAACACCCAAGGGAGCACAAGCTAGAGAATGGATGGACTTGGAGAAGACGTCACGATTCCACCCTTCTACGATCGCGACGACTTCGCGTTTTGGAAGGTAAGAATGAAGTACTTTCTTATAACTAATTTAGTTAATTGGAATTGTGTACAAGTAGATTTTGTTCCTCCAAGGGATGAAGAAGGAGAAATTCTTGAAAAGAAGAGGTGGACGAAGGAACAAATCCACCAATCCGTAATTAACGACGTGGTAATGAAAATTTTTGAATTCTCATTACCTAACGATATCTTGTGTAAGATAGGTGGTTACAACAATGCCAAGGAATTGTGGAACAACTTGGCCAAGTTCCATGAGGGAAGCTCCAATTCAAGTCATGAAGAGGAGTCAAGTGAGTCAAGTAGCTCACTTCATGGAGGTAAGGAATTAGAAGTTGAGGGCTACTCAACATCTAAGGAAGAAGAGGAGGAGAGTTCTTCTTCAAGATTGGAGCAAGAAGAAGAAGCTTCTACCTCCGGAAGGGATGAAGGAGAAAGCTCATATCCACCCTCAACACTAGGTAACTCAAGCAATTTAATTTCTTGTAAATTACATATAATGTGCTTTGAGTGTAGGGAATATGGACATTACAAGAGTAAGTGTCCAAGGAGGATTAGGAAGACTCCACCGGCGCCAAAGGTCAAGAAAGCCGGAGTCCCGATACGCAAGGGTAAGGAGCACGTGGTGTGCTTCCAATGCAAGCGAAGGGGACACTATAGGAGCCAATGTCCGAGGGGGAGGCAATCTCACAAGGACAAGAGACCGAGCACGTCTATAGGGGGAGCTAAGGCAAACCCTAAGGTAATCTCTAAGGTACATTCTTGCAATTCTAGTAGGATGCATGCTAGTAGCCTTATTGCTATTGTCAATAATAATAAGCATGATAACTATAGTAACCGATACACGTGCTTAGGTGCCAAACATGTTAGCCTAGATAAGGACAATACTAGAAAAACCAACCCTAGAATTAACTCATCTAAGGTTAAGGAAAACCTAGGTAGGAATCCCAAAACAACTAGACATATGCCTAGGTATACCTCAAAGAAAAATGACAAATTAAAACTTGAGGTATTAGAAAAGGAAAATCAAGTCTTGAGGTCAAGACTTGACAACTTAGAAAAGACCCTTAAGAATTTAGAAAAGTCAACTCAAGGGTCTAAGGGTCAGAAATCAAAGCCCAGGAACATGAGAGGTTTGGGTCACAAACCTAAGACTCAAGTGGTCAAGCCCACTTATCATAATGTTCCATTCGATTATGGAACAAGCCCTAGGGCTAGAAAGACCATCACCAAGGTCACAAGGGGAGTCACCCCTAGAGTTGATCTTGATGAGTCTCAAATGACCAAGGCTTTAAAGCCTAGGAGGGTCATTAGGAGGGTTGCTAGGGAAGTCATCCCTAGTGAATATATAGTGAACCCAATGAGATCCAATAGGTATTGGGTTCCTAAGAACGTGATTCCATCACGCTAGATGGTTTAGGGTGTGCCAACCTTACTTGAATAGGTAGTTAACCTAATCATGGCAAAAGGTGGCACTTCAGGAATTTTCAAGGTGTAATCAAGCCTTGAAAATGAAATGGAAAGTTATTCCTAAGGTGATTAGGATGTGCCAATCATATTTGAGGAGTTTTCTAGAGTCAATCTAATTGGCACATAGTGATCTAGAAATCTTTGGTATATGATTTTAGGTCTATTACACTTAGGAATATAGAACCTATGGCAAAATGATCAAAACTATCAAAAATGGTAACTAAGGCTAGAATTAGGTATCTTCTATACCTTTACATATTATTTGTCATATATTGTTTGTCATATGCTATGTCATGACATCATATTTAATTTATTATCATTTGAAATGTCATGATAATGCTTAGGTTAGTTAAATGTCATGCTTTATTTAAGTTTCATACTTTATGCCATGACATCATGACATTGGCACATGTTTTCACTTATGATATTATTTTATGCCATGTCATCATCTCTTGCATGTATGATCAATTAAATTGATTTAAGGATAAAAACACAACTTGATATGGAGATCAAATTGTTGTTTAGAAAATGCATGAGAACTTAGCTTAAGATGACCTAAACCTATATCTCACATCAAAATTGACTTGGATGTGTTTGATACACCCTAGATGTGTGTGAGATATTAGGATTATGAGTTAGGATCAAGGTGCATAGTTCTTGTACCTAGATGAGCCTAATTCGAAATTGAGGATCATAGGGAAAGTTTGCGTACAAGTCATGTACACTTAGCCCTAAGATTGTGGCCCTAAATTAAATGGTTTAAAATCATTTCAAAATTGATTTGAAAAACCTTGATGAAGCTTTTCTAGTGATAGCATTCATCATTGAGCAAGTTGATACAAAGATGGATTAACCTTGAGCTATTTCAAAGTCTTTCGAACTTTATATCAAGATTTAAAAATGGAAGTTATTTTCATAGAAAACTATTTTTCCATGATAATATATGTTATGAGGAATGTATCCTCAAAATTTTACAATTTTTAGAATCTTCTGCGATTTTTTAGGGGTTTCTGAATTTCGGGAGAAAAATCAGAAATCTCTATCAGAGATTTATGGACCGATCAGAGGGGATGCTGATCGGTCCAGGGAGGTCTGGATCGGTCACTGGACCGATCCAGGGAAGTGTGGATCGGTCTGGTGACCGATCCAGTAAAGGGCTGAGCGTGCCAAAATGCTGCATTTTCGACTGATTGTCTGAAATTTCAGCTGGAAGTTGGTATTTTAGATTTCTAAAGGATTGAAACTCTCCAAGACATTGTTGGTGCAATGGTCAAGGGGGAGTTGACCTTTAGGGGGAGTTTTACCTATTGGTCAAGCAGGAGTTGACTTTTAAGGGGAGTTTTTACTCGATTTCTGAGGATGAGTGATATGGGATTATCACTAAATTGATTATTGTCTTTAGTATCAAGGGGGAAAATAAGGGTTTCAATGAAAGGTATGGGACTTTCATTAGGAAGAAACTCTTAACCTTGATTCACTCTTTTTGATGTGTGTCAAAAAGGGGGAGAAATGTCTAGAAAATGTTCAAGGAAGAACATTGGAGTTTGGGGAGAATGTTCAAGTAAGAATATTGATTGGAGAACTATTGGAAAACCTAAATTAGGTTATCGGGTTAACCTAACTTGATTATGGTTTTTGTCAAACATCAAAAAGGGGGAGATTGTTGATGCAACCTTAGGTCAAGGTTGACCTGGTTGACCCGACTCGAGTTGACCTGACTCGAGGTATATTTTGATGTTTGACAAAAATAGGAAAGTTCTATTCTGATGTTTGACGAGAGTAGAAAAGTTGTATTCTGATGTTTGACAGAATACAAACTTGGGAGATTGTTGGTGCAATCTTTGGTCAAGGTTGACCTGGTTGACCCGAGGTGAGTCGACCTGATTCGGGAAATCCTGGTGAGTGAAGCCAGGCAGTTGGAAAGTTCTGGTGAGTGAAGCGAGGCAAGGGAAATCCAGATAGGTCAAGGTTGACCAGACATCTGGTGAAAAGTCCAAGCAGGGAGCTTGGCACGAGAAAAGTCCAAGTATGGAGACTTGGCACGGAAAAGTCCAAGCAGGGAGCTTGGCACGAGAAAAGTCCAAGTATGGAGACTTGGCACGGAAAAGTCCAAGCAGGGAGCTTGGCACGGGAAAAGTCCAAGTATGGAAACTTGGCATGGGAAGTCGGAGAGGGCTTGGTAGCTCGTTCTCCGGACTAGGTCGAGAGGGCTCCGTGGCCTGAGCCTTCGGACGACAGTCGGAGAGGGCTCGCTGCGTCTCTAGGAGGAGAGGAGAGCCCTCGGACTCTACTGGACCCGGAGAGGCTCGACGGCTCGTTCTCGGGAGTCGAGGAGCCTTAGGCTCGTTCTTCGACCGGGTAGGGTTTAGGTTGGAGAGCTCTAAACTGGATCGGCCGGTGACCGACCAGTGAACGGCTGTGATGATGGTGCGGTAACCGGTGCCGAAGCGTACATGAGGAATTACTTGATCGGTCGCGGTGACCGATCAATAATCGAATGCACAAGAAGATCGGGAGAAGAAAGAAGGAGATCGGTCCGTGGACCGATCCACCTAAGTCGATCATCCACAGACCGATCGGAGAGTTGGGAAACTCCGTGAGCGTCTGATCGATGGGACCGATCGCAAGATAGGTCTGATCGGTCCCAAGACCGATCGAGAAGGTCTGGACCGATCGGGTGGAGCATGATCGGTCAGCCTCAGCGGTCACACCCGAATTTCCGTGTCTTCTTCGCCCTCTTCACGAGTTCGCGTGTTCGAGGATATAAAGGGTCGAGTGCCTCTACAAAAGAGATTGCCTCTCTTTCTCTCTGATCCGCAATCGAGCTTTGCTGAGCTCTCATTTTCCGAAGCTTCGAAGCTTCCTTTGGTAGTTCCTTGTTGTAGGTGTTTCGTGAAGTTGCTACTTCATCATCGAGAAGGCAAGCTGTGTTTTTACATTCTTACTGCCTTTGTATTGTGCTGTATCTTTGTACTCCTATCTTGCTGTTGCAAGAAGTTTGTGGCGAGGTTTCTCCACCTAGAAGGAGTTTCTATTAGCAGGTTTTCCGGGGTCTCATCCACCGACGGATTGATAGGCTTCGTCCACCTTACGGACACGCCGAGGAGTAGGAGTATCATCTCTGAACCTCGTTACATCATCGTGTTTGAGGTTTGATCTTCTCCACTTTCGTTTCTACATTGTATTTCTGCTGCGCTAACCTAAATTGTAGGAAGAAACGATAATTTGAGGTCGGCTATTCACACCCCCCTCTCTAGCCGCTATCCGAAGGTCCTAACAAAGAGGACATCATCAACCTAGATTATTAGGACATAGTTTATTCTATAATCAACAACACACCATATAAATAATATCATTTCCCAACTTATCGGGCCTATTGATTTACCGAACTAATTTGCACCCTTTGATAAATTAAATAAATAAGTATTAAGTTTATGTGATTGTTATTATATCATGATTAAGAGTACACACTTCCATAATAATAGAGGTATTGTTCTTTTATATAGTCAGTATAAAACGAAACTACCTCAAATGGTCCAGCTCAATACACTCAGAGTGTACTAGTTAATTTTATAGTTAAGATAAACTAATATCAAATTACACTACGACTATTTCAATGGTTTGTTCCTTTCCATCTTAGTCGTGAGCTACTTTTTGTAACAACCCAAATTTCTTCATTTCGAGTCCTAATAGTACTTTAAAATATTTATAAATGCTTTAGAAAAATTATAGAGATTTTTAGAAATTTTTAGAGTATTTTTATGCAATTTTTGGAGTTCATTTGGTATTTTTACCAAAAGAAACAGGTTACAAAAAATAAAGAAAATTAGCCAAGATTCGAACCTGCAACCTCCGGCCGAACCAAGCCTTAAGCAAATCCGGATGACCAAGTGGTCAAGCAGGCAGTTCTATTTAGAAAAGGTAGCAAAATTTATTTAAGATAGTTAACAGAATATTGGATTATAAAATGGATAAGTTGATGTTAGATTTATCTGTTTAGAAAAGGTAGCGAATTTATTTAAGATAGTTAACAGAATATTGGATTATAAAAAGGGATAAGTTGATGTTGGATTTGTCTGTTTAGAAAAGGTAGCGAATTTATTTAAGATTGTTAACAGAATATTGGATTATAAAAGGGATAAGTTGATGTTGGATTTGTCTGTTTAGAAAAGGTAGCGAATTTATTTAAGATAGTTAACAAAAATATTAAGTTATAAAAAGGGAGAACTTAGGGATTATTTTCCAAAACTTAAACCTCTCCTCTCCTTTTCTCTCCCGACGGCACAGCGTCACCTGTTTGGGCGAAGGAAAAAAAGGGGGGATCTAGGGTTCCTCTCCGGCGGCCGCCCAAGGGAGATTTCCGGGAGATCTTCACCTGGTTGTGATCCTCTCGTCAAGGGGAAACCGTGAGCACGAAGGAGGGGTCAAAGCTTGCAATTCCCGAAAACCCTAGAAGTTTTCTTTTCGATTGTAAGCCCAAGAACGCAAAGGTAAGTGCTTCTCACCTGCAGTAGGAGTAGTTTCGGACCTTTGTTCTTCTTGAATTATAAGCATGAGGACACTACAAGAAAAAAGATATATAATGACACACATAAATGTCCTTATAATATATTTTTAGTGACACTTAAGTTTTAGTGACATCATCAAAAAATGCCCTATAAAGTGATGTTGTCTTAGACCCTCCTCGCATTCCTGACATTTTATGATGTCAGTATACAATATCAATGCTAACTTTAAAACTATCACAATATAGGGATATAACGACAGTCTAAAATGTCAAGAAAAATCATATTATAATGACATTTATAAATGCCACATTAACTAATTTATAATGACATTAATAAATATCATTATAGTAATTTGTCAATATATTTAAAATTATTATTATTATTTATTTAAAATATATAACTTGAATTAAATATTTACACATACAATTCATCCACCATTTAGAATATATAGAAAAAAAATTACAAAACAAAATTTAATAGCTAATAGATATTTTTATTCATTTAATAATCATTTGAGTCAATTTTACAAATGTAATACTAATGATAAATCTTTTACATCCAAAATAACCAACACCTACACTCAGAATATTAAATTTTAAAACTAACAAAGTCTCATAAAATAAAAATTCAGCTAGATGGATCGTCTTCAACCATTATATTGATTCACATAAATCCAAGTACCTGTCACCTACAAATAAATGCATATATTTGTATAAGTGAAATAAAACAATAAAAATACAAAATTAATAAAAATAATTAAAAAGATTGTATATCATACCAAATGAGAAAAATACATAGGATTGTTCCATATGCATCTAATAGTAGTCTTCACTTACTGATAACTGCAAACACCAAAGCAAACAATGAAAAAATTTTATTGTTATATTTCTATAATAGTATATGTGCACCAACAAAGCAAACATCATTAGTAAATGAAAGAGAATAATCACATCTATCAAGAACTATCCTTCAACAGTACAAAGGAAAATAAAGGAAATGAAAGAGAAGAACGAACAAGAATAATAAAGACTTCAAGAAAAAAGAGGAGTCAATTTCAAACCTATATAGCAGTTCCTATAGTTTGTACATGTACTTACAAGCTAGTCTCATGCTCAAATGTAGTCTTCTTTCTATGGAGAGAAAAAATATCATTGAATTGCATGATTGAGAGGCAAACCTGAAAATTGGCATAAACATTACAATATATTAAAATAAAAAAATAGAACATACTTGTCAACATATTTTTCCAATAATGTGAACCAAATTTTAACGGCTGGAGGGGGACTTCAATTTTCTGACTATCACTTAAACCAATTGGAGAAAATGCATACTACACAAATTTAATAGAGCTTAGTTTATTCATACTTCTTTAAACTATCAACCTTAACTTCAATTCTACTTGAATTTTAATAGCTAGTCACATACACAAAGAAATTGGTAAACCTTTGAACCATATATAGACTACTTTGACAAGCATAAAGGAGCATGAAAGATTGATACTATCAACCTTAACTTCAATTCTACTTGAATTTTAATAGCTAGTCACATGCACAAAGAAATTGATAAACCTTTGAACCATATATAGACTACTTTGACAAACATAAAGGAGCATGAAAGATTGATACTTGTACTTTATGAACTCTACCAATAAATAAATAAATAGAAAAGCAATAAAAATAGTTCTCGTGCTTTAAAAACCTTAGCTAGAGTCTTGAATATTTTTCCACTTCAACACACAAGGATATATTAGAATTGACAAAAAATTGTTTGCAAGGTTGCCCCACAATAAATGAGCTCAATGCTTGAACATATAGCACATTTCATTGGTATACCTAACTGAATAAATATGGTCAAGATTACTGCTAAATCTAGGAATCCAATTTGTTTTCCCTTTTTAACTACAAATAAAATTCAACCATGCATGGAGAAAGAAAAAAAATAACTTGAACACAAAATTTCTGGAAGAATATTTTTTGATTCATCAACTAGACTTGCAATATTTATAGAGAAATTCAGGAAACAAATAAAATGCTAGGCTGCCATACAGCTAAAAAATAAAATACCAAGCAACACAAACAAGAAATGGGATGGAGCATTAGCCATCCATTATTAACCAAATCTGAATTAACATATTCATTAACTTCACTATCTAAACTCCTCACAAATCAAACATACTTATCATAATCCCGATCAATTGCTAACCAATCTAGAATTAACTTATTTAATGATCACTAAATTCTTAAACCAAGAAATATACCTTAATCAAACTCTTGGTCCTACCGGAACAGTAGCGACCACACCTTGGTGCCCGGCTAGTGATCGGATGCCTATGTCTTAGCAAGGCTTAAATCTATTGATATCCTCAATATAACAATCAATCAATTACATCCAAAGGTTAATCCAAATTCCACTCCATTAAGTGAAGCAATCAGGTTTACACAACCCTAGAAATCAAAATCAGAATTACCCTTTGGCCTCTTCTCAGTGGATCTACACTGCCTAGTAGTGGCTCACAGCGTCGGCTAGTTCGGGAGAAGAGAAGGGAAGCAGGACACGGGGAGGCATGGCTGGATGATGGTTACACTGACATCAGTAGCTCTAAACATCGGCGGCGCTAGGTCAAATGGATGGCGCCGACTCTGAGCAATGGAGGATAGCGATGCTATCAGGCTAGGCTCGGCACCATGAGTGGATGATGCTGCTCTGGTATGAGGAGACCACGGTGATCATGGATCGGGAAGAGAGAGAGATTGGCCGGTAGTGGATCGAGAGCTAGGGCACAACGTTGGCGTTGCTTGGCGAGAGGAGATAGGGAGAGGGGCTGGCCTCCGCACCCGTCGCGGCCGCGTCCGGTGCTGGTAGCCATGGAGGCTACACCAGAGGTGTCCGACCCTTCGTGATCGTCGGTGTCGACGCCCTGCGGCGGAGTGCGAGGAGGCGGTGGGCATTGGCGATGGCACGAAGAAAGGGGAAATTGGGGAAAAGGGGTCGCGTGTGAGGAATTAACGAGAGAAATTAATGTTTTAATTTATATAACCTATTAAACGTTTTAACTTAGATTAATCTTACTCGAACAACTCCCAACTAAATAGATATTTCAAATCTACTTTCACTAAATTTAATAAATTTATCTCATGTCATACAAACTGATTTAAATCTTAAAAAATTCTTGAAAATTCTCATAAAATTCTATAAGATTATTTCTCCAATAACATATAATATTTATTTGTCGTATCTTATAGATAGCGATGTCGATGTCTTGCTACATGCCACTACCCGACATCGGTCCCCTCGAGTGTGGCCTTTTGTGAACGGGTTGCCTGGCAAGGCTTCGGCCCCCTCATGTGCGACCTTTTGTGAACAGGTTGCCTGGCAAGGCTTCGGCTCCCTCGTGTGCGGCCTTTTGGAAGAAGGAAGGAAATGATCGTGTGGATGGAAAATTTTATGTTAATATGTTTATAATATAATGACATTTATAAAATATGTCACTGTAACATGTCTAATATGATATTTTTTTAAAAAAAAAATCTAATGCAAAAAGTGTCATTATAAAATATTTATAATGACACTTTTCAATAAGTGTCATAAAGAAAATGTCATAATAGACGTTTTTTTGTTATAGTGGGAGCGCTTATAGTGCAGATTTTTAATTAAGCTCATATGCAGATTTTTATGTAAGCTTATAGTGCAGATTTTAATTAAGCCTATAGTGTAGATTTTAATTAAGCTTATAGTGCAGATTTTAATTAAGCCTATAGTGCAGATTTTAATTAAGCTTATAGGTGCAGATTTTTACTTAAGCTTATAGTACAGATTTTAATTAAGCTAATAGTGCAGATTTTAATTAAGCTCATATGCAGATTTTTATGTAAGCTTATAGTGCAGATTTTAATTAAGCTTATAGAGCAGATTTTAATTAAGCTTATAGTGCAGATTTTAATTAAGTCTATAGTGCAGATTTTAATTAAATTCATAGTGCAGATTTTAATTAAGCTCATAGTGCAGATTTTTATTAAGCCTATAGTGCAGATTTTAATTAAGCTTATAATGCAAATTTTTATTTAAGCTTATAGTGCAGATTTTAATTAAGCCTATAGTGCAGATTTTAATTAAGCTTATAAGTGCAGATTTTTATGTAAGCTTATAATGCAGATTTTAATTAAGCTTGTAGTGCAGATTTCTTAGAGCTTAAAATGTAGATTTCTTTAGAGAAGATTTCTTTAGAGCTTGTAGTGCAGATTTCTTAAGAGCTTATGGTGCAGATTTCTTTAAAGTTTATAGTGCAGATTTTTTGTGGAACTTGTAGTGCAAATTTTTGGTGAAATTTATAGTGCAGATTTTTGGTGGAACTTATAGTGCAGTTTTTAAAGAAAAAGATTATAATGCAGTTTGGTTAAGTATTATAGTGCAGAATTTATGTTTGCATAGTAAGCAGAAATAGTGTAGCATAGAATGCAGAATCTTGATTAGTATAGTATGCAGAATTTTGATTAGCATAGTATGCAGATTTTTGTTTATGCATTTCAAAATTAGAATTTGTTTAAAACATTTCAGTTTTTAAAGAAGCATTTTTTATTAGAGGTATTAACAAGTATAAGAAAGATAAAGAAAAGAAAGAAAAAGGCCAAGGCCTTAAGTAGATCCCAAAGTCAAGACTTTAGGGATTTTGGCACACAAGGTGCTCGTTAAAATGCCAAGGCATTTAAAGAAGTAATTAAGATAAATCAGCTTATAAATCAGTATTTTACTTTTATCAGTGGCACTGTGCTGGACTCTTAGTTGTCCTTGGGTTGGGCTCCCATAGTCGTCCCTAGGTTTAGATAACCTAGTAAACCCTACTAGATTCGGGACCAGCTATCTCGGGTCTAGTTAGGGATGCGCGCATAATAAGTACAGTTGCCGGGCCCAAGAAGAAAGTTGATTATTATTTTGAAGTATTATAAGTATAAGTTTTTGAACAAGTAAAATAAGTTTCACATAAGTATAAAAGTATCAAAGGATGTTTTAAAATCCAGCAAGTTTAGTTTCCATTTATGCTAGCGTGTTTGTTTAGATTTGCTTTACATGTTTAGTATTCCAGTATGCAGTTTCCTTTATTGTTAGATGAGTATGAGTAGTATTTCTTTCTGAGCATTCAGTTTTAGATTTCTTCCAATTACATGCATATTCGAGTTTTGTGAGTTAGATAGCGCTTACTAAGCAATTTTGCTTATAGTTGCATTTCCTCTTACTGCAGATAAAGGAAAGGAAAAGTTATAGCAAAGGAAGGCGACAAGGAGGTGCGGATGGATGTGTGATGCCTGGACTATAGAAGCCTTGGGACCAAGCATAAGAATTTATTAAGATTGTCATTTATTAAGAATGTATTAGATGAGTCATTTAGTCTTCCGCTGCTAGTTAATTGTATGTTTTGAGTTCTCCAAGAGTTTTGGGAATTACTATCAACATGTGAACAAGGATAGTTAAGTAAAGTTAGTAGTCCAGTAGCGCTCCACCCTCACAGTCTAGTAGTGAGGAGGGTGGGGTGTTACACTTTTTATAACTTATAAGGAACTGATAATATGATCTTCTGTGTGTGACACCACACACCATATTATCTATAATATAAATTAATTGAACAACTACACTTATCATATAAATGTAGACATTTGATCAATGTGATTCTTTATTTCAAAATAAATATTTACAAAAAGCTAGGCTTTTAGTATACACTCTAACATATGCATCCCCTCAGACTTAAACTCTTTATTCTACCAATGAAAACAAAGTCAAATATGAAAAAGGGTTAAGGTTAAAAGAATTATCAAGTGAGATGTACCAAGTTAATGGGTTAATCAAGTTCTGAAATTACTCTGTTATCCCCAAGCCTCCTAAACAATGTATCCTGAAGAAGAAGTATGGAGAAGAAAAACTAAGTAAAGGAATTAGGTTAAGAAAAAAATAAAATAAAATAAAATAATAACAAGAAAGAAACTTGGGTTGCCTCCCAAGAAGCGATTGTTTTAGATCCTAAGCTCGACCAGCTCATTAGGCTCATCGAAATCGTGATCTTGTCAGAGTGAGAAACTTTCGAACTTTTCTTCCAATGGCCCATATTATTATAATAAGAGCTATCATTATAAGAGCAATGTAATGTATCGCCGCTCTCTTCATCTTCGTCTCCTTAAGAGTTCTTTCTAGTAGTCACAAACGGTTCAGTGTGAGCATCCAATATTTGGCCTCTTGAAAACCTACACACCCATAAAAAAAAAAATACCTCCCACATATATGTTAAATATGTAAGAACTAGAACCATATCAAGTTTAGTTAAGCAGTTATAAGAAATAGAATCACATCCAACAAAATGAATTATAAGTATCTCTATGAAGTTTTCTAAAAGATCATTAATGATACTTACTTTGCATTGATAAGAGATACTTGATAGTTCTAAACAAGTGGATGTGACTTCTTCTGGATCAATAGATGGTTCTAGCACTGGCTTAAGTAATAGGGTAACTAAAGGTGGTGATTCTTGAGACTCTGTTATCTCTCATAAATCCCTACACATTGATCCACAACATTCATATTTGGTCTTGCATCATCTATAAAATAAAATTACATTGTGAACCAAGGAAATGATGCTTAGGGCATTGCTCCTACACTTCCTTCCATAACTTCATTAATAGAAGGTTAAAGGGAAGGCTCCACTTGATTATTAACAATTGGAGGTATTGGAATTAGAGCAGAGCACTCCTCTGTCAAATTCTTTATTTAATTTACCCCAAGCTCATTTACATTATCATCATTTATCCCACCTGGTTGAGCCTAGGAGGCTTTGAAGCTTTCCCACATTTCCCATAATCTATCTTCCAAGGTGTGGGAAAAAACTTCTAAATCTTGTTCCTCAAGCTCATATTCATGTATAATTCTCATCTAAGGGTCCTCCCTAGTTGAGAGTAGAGTTGGTGTTTCAGTATAAGATAAGTCTACATTGTTGCTCTTATTCATTTGCTTCATATCCCTGAGCATTTGAGCTTGACTAGCCAAAATTTCTTCTGCCATCTTTTCTTATCTATCTTCTTGAGATGGTGGTTGAACTTCCAATGTCGAGCCACTATACTTCTACCTTCCTTCTTGTTGATTATCTTTAAAAAAATGTTGGGGGTTCCTCCGGCTATATATTTGATAATATGAATTTAAATAGTCTATTTCATTGAACTTTCTTTCAAGTCCTTCCAATGATTTCACTAGATTATTTATCCTTAAACAAGTTCCAGTGGAATGACCTGTTACTTTACAAGCCACACAATAACCTTACTATGGTCACTAATTGTAGTTGGGATGGGAACCCCACATGCAACAGTCAAATAGTGATAGACAAGTATTCTCCACATGACCTGCTGCAAAACAAATATCATAAAAAATAATATAAGAATTCACATTAGCATTTTGGTTGAACTTATGAATTAGAGCAATCAGCTTCACCCTCAAGGAGTCCATGACTATCTAAAAGGGAATGCGTTAGAAGCGGATAGACATGAAGTAACAAAATTTAAAACAAGAAAAAAATACAGGAATGAAAATAAAATGCAGAAAAGGAAATAAAATACAAAAATGAGAAATAATGCATAAAGAATAATGAATGAACGAATTAAATGTTAGTGCGGGAAGCATCGAACGATTGAACCTGGGTTATGATTATGTCAAAGGGTCCAAAGATAAGTTGTCTTGTGATCTAACAAGATTGATTAAGTTTGCAGGAAAGTCCTAAGTTATCTTAGGCAAAAGTCCTAGGGGATTCTAGGCAGGTGAAAACCCTAGATCCTAGGGGGTGGTAACCCTAGGTGATGGAAAGTCCTAGCTACGGATAGGCAAGTGGAAAACCCTAGGGGTGGTAACCCAAGGTCCTAGGGGGTGGTAACCCTAGGTCCAAGGGGGTGGTAACCCTAGAATATAGAAAATCCTAGGGGGAGGTAACCCTAGGTCCTAGGGGGGGTAACCGTAGGTTATGGAAAATCTTAGGGGGAGGTAACCATAGGTCCTAGGGGGTGGTAACCCTAGGAGAAAAGTCCAGTCATTCTGGAGGACCAGTCTAGCAACAAGTAACCTCTCATGAGAGGAGTAGGTGAGCACGTGTTCCCAAGTGAGGGATAGTAGGCGTCGGTTCGACCAAGGGTTTTCGGAGGAAATCCAAAATCAGAACTGGACAGTCCGAAGGCTGTCAAGTTAATGATTTATATATTATTTTCTATTTTGTCTAACTCTATTTTGCAAAAAACTAACAGTTTTGTAGGGTCGAACTTAGCCTTGATCGGTCGACTGAATCGGGGGGCGGTCGACCGAACCTCCAAGCAAACAGAGTTGATTTCTAGCCAACTGACTGAATTCGACTGAAGGATTGGTCGATCGAACCTAGGGATCGGTCGACCAAACCTAGGGATCTGTCGACCGAACAGTGGATATGCGGTGAACGAGATCAGGACGGATTGATCATAATAGACCAGATAAGCCAGCAAGGATAGTGGGATCAGTCGACTGAATGGTGGGATCGGTCGATCGAATGGCGAGATCGGTCGACGGAATGAGGACTCGCCCGAAGCTGAATCTGGATGGGAAGACAGACCGATTCAGGCAAGATCGGTCGACCGAACCAGGGGATCGGCCGACCGATCAATGATGAGTCAAACTAGATCCCAAGATCAGTGGCTCTGGATCAGGCCTAGCTTAGCTATTTAAGGAGAGCTCGACCAGTTGCTTAAACAACACAATTTCTGAGATCAAGAAATGAACAACTATTGCTCTCTTCAATGCTACTCTGATAACCGATGAACAAATTTCTAATTCCTTATTGTCAGTATATTTTGTTTTTTCAGTACTTGTAATTGTTTACTTGCAAAAGATTTGCAAACTATTAGTGATTGCCCACCGAAAGCGATTAACAATCACGGGCCTTGGAGTAGGAGTCGACACAGGCTTCGAACCAAGTAAAATAAATTGTGTTAGCATTGCATTATACCATTTTTTCTTTAAAAAGATAATAATATTTTTTATTAATATTTTATTATTATTTTTTTAAATTAATGAATTGTTAGTTTTATTTTTCTCCCGCACTACTAATCCAAGACCAAGTCTTGGGATATTTGTTTCTTTTCTCTTTTTTGTGTGCGAAATTTTCTTATACATTGCCCACCAAGAAGGCTACAGCACTGCACATCTGCCTCTATTCTCTGGAGAAGATTTTGGCTACTAGAAGAGTCGAATGGAGTACTATCTGAAGACTGAGGTAGAGATGTAGATAATCATCCAAACCGGCCTTGCGCTTCCACTCGTCGGCACTGGCAAACTACTATCATGTGAAAACTAGGACACGAGTCTAATGAATAAAATCAAGGTTGACGCCAAGGTGACTCGAGCCCTACAATGTGGCCTAATAAAAGAAGAGTTGAAAAAAGTTGGCCCCTTCAACAGCGCAAAGGAGTTGTGGAATAAACTAATTGAGCTACACGAGGGCACTTCCGACACGAAGGTAAACAAATGAGATTTAATATTAAATAAATTATATAATGTAAAAATGCAAGAAGGTGAGTCAGCAAGCCAGCTACATGCTCGCATACAAGATCTTCTGAACGGACTTCACGCGATCAGACAGAAAGTGGAGAACATCGACGTCATAAGGTACGCACTGAACGCTTTTTCGAGGAACACCTTATGGGCATCAATAGTAGATGCTCACAAGGTATCTAAGGACCTTTCCTCAATTACACTAGATGAACTCTTTTCAAAATTTGAACTTCATGAACAGACTAATGTGTGCCTGGCTGAGCAAGGTATTGCTTTGATTGCAGGTACAAGTAGAACGAGGGAACCAAAAAATAAGTGCCAAACCGAACCTAAATCTGAAGATGAATCGGATCTCAAAGATGAAATCATCATCGAACTAGTCAAACTAGTTCGGAAAGCACTTAAGAGAAGTTGACTCAATCAAAATCGAAGACCAAGTCTGGAGTTATCTACTATGGTTGTAACCAGAAGGGACACTACAAGCCTGACTGTCCAAACTAGAAGCAAGGAAAAAGGAAAACGTTGAAGGCAACATGGTCTGAGTCATCAGAAGAGTCGAACGAAGAAGAACACAAGCAAACAAGCTTTCTCGCTCTACCGGTACAAGCGTATATTACCAAAACTGACTTTGAGTTTGAAACCGAGAGTGAATCGGAAACCGAGTCTGAGAGAAGTCACGGATCCGTATCCATTTCTGAAGGGACAAACAACATTGTAAGTTCCTTAATTGCTAGTACTTAGATAGATGACTTACAAAATTTAGTTGCATATTTATTAAGAAAACTACCCAAATCCAACGTCCGGATCAAGTCACTCCAAAAGGAGGTAACAACCCTTAAGGAAGTGACTAATGTTGGTTGGTCCTAGGAAGATCATACCGGTTCCACTGTACAAAACTTTTGTACAAGTGTCGAACCTTTCCTAAACAACCCATTGTATTCTTTAGAAATTAAATTAGGAATCACAAACGAAACTTAACATTATTGATTCCAAATTTAACTTATCTATTCTTAATGGTTTAGACTTGGATCGCAAACGATGCTTCACATTATTGATCCAAACCACCTATGTTATAAATTTAATTAAATATTAATTTCTAAAATTGGCTTCCAGGACTGCATGGCGAGGCACTAGTCCTTCTTGGGTATAGGATCATCCACCACTGCCTAGACAAAGCCTTTTAAGGAAATCTAATATTTAATTTCCTTATATAACTCTAGGTTTAACCAAATGGAACAATCGAATCACAAATTCGAAAAACAAAAAAACACAAACTCGAATCACAAATTCGAAACTCTAGAATCATATGCCTCTTGTGTTTGGAATTCATACAAAGAAAAACTAGCATGATGCGGAAAATAATTACTAGTTATACCTTTCTTTGTATGCAACAACCTCTTAATCTTCTGCCGTATTCCTCACCTCCTCTGGGGCGTCGTATGGGCGACGAACCTCCAAGATGAACACCACCCAATAAACTCCTCCTCCTTCTCTAAGTTTCTGCCACAACCACCACCAAGGAACAAAAGAGAGCAAGGGGAAAGGAAAGGGGAGAGGGTCGACCACAAGAAAGAGCACAAGCAAGAGAATAAGAATTGATACATCATGAGGCCTCTCCTCCACTTCTTTTATAATACTTGCCCAAGGCAAATAAGGAAAGATTTTTACAAAAAATTAAAATCCTCCTCTTATTTTCCTTTCCTCCTTTTTAATTCCTTTTTCTCCTCTTAATTGATTGAATGGTCGGCCCCTTGCTTGGGCACCAAGCAAGGGTGGCCGACCCTTAAAAGAAGAAATAATAATCTTATAAAAATTTTATAAGCAAAGAAGGAAAGCTCTTATAAAATTTTACAAGCTCTCTTTTAATTTCCTAATGTGGATGCTTTAAAAAAGGAAAATTTTAAAACAAGTTTTAAGTTTTTAAACTTCTCATTTAAAATTTCCTTTTTTAACATGGTTACAAAAAAGGAAAATTTTAAATTTAAAACTCTCTTTTTTAAAACCATGTGGATGGTTAAAAAGGAAAGTTTTAAAACTTTTAAATCATTCTTTTAAACCATGTGGCCTAATTCAAATAAGGAAAGTTTTATGATTTTAAAATCTATCTTTTAAAACTTATAGATATCTACAAAGAGAAGATTTTTACAATTCAAAACACCCCTCACAAATTGAATTATGTGGCCGGCCCCCTTCAAATAACTTGTGGTCGGCCCCCTTTGAGAAGGTAGTGGCCGGCCCTTGGCTTAGTCACCAAGCCTTGGGCCGGTCCCTCTCTTGGACACCAAGATGGGCTTTTCATAGGTGGATATGAGGCATTAATGAGGCTACGATAGGGACCTAGAGGAGAAATTAGTTTTGGCCTCCAGACGAGCTCGAGTATCGCGTGTTCGCCCCGAACACACAACTCAAGTTCATCAATAATAACTCATTCCACTAGAGAGTTATTATTGCACTACCGCACCAATCCCAAATTACATTATGGGCTCCTTCTTATCATGAGTGTGTTAATCTCCCTGTGTTTAAGATATCAGATGTCTACTAATTAATTGAGTTACTAACAACTCATTTTAATTAATGTCTTAGTCCAAGAGTAGTACCACTTAACCTTATCGTCATGTCGGACTAAGTCCACCTGCAGGGTTTAACATGACAATCCTTATGAGCTCCTCTTGGGGGCATTATCAACCTAGATTACTAGGACACAGTTTCCTTCTATAATCAACAACACACACTATAAGTAATATCATTTTCCAACTTATCGGGCCTTTTGATTTATCGAACTAAATCTCACCCTTTGATAAGTCAAAATAATAAACATTAAATATATGTGCTTGTCATTATATTAGGATTAAGAGCACACACTTCCATAATAACCGAGATTTTATTCTTTTATTTAGTCAGTATAAAAAGAAACTACCTCAATGGTCCTACTCAATACACTCTAAGTGTACTAGTGTAATTATATAGTCAAGATAAACTAATACCTAATTACACTACGACTGTTCTGATGGTTTGTTCCTTTCCATCTCAGTCGTGAGCTAATGTTTATAATTTATAAGGAACTGATAACATGATCTTCTGTGTGTGACACCACACACCATGTTATCTACAATATAAATTAATTGAACAACTACACTTAGCATATAAATGTAGACATCTTTTACCAATGCGATTCTTTATTTTAAAATAAATGTTTACAAAAGCTAGGCTTTTAGTATACACTCTAACAATCTCCCACTTATACTAAAAGACTAAGCAGCCATATCTGCTGCCATTCATTTGATTCCCATCCCCTCCATATGCCGATCAAAAGCTTTCGCCGGAAGGGCCTTAGTGAAAGGATTTGCCAGGTTATCTGCTGATGCAATCTTGGCGACAATAACTTCTCCTCGTTTGACGATGTCCCGTATCAGGTGGTACTTGCGCTCTATAAGTTTACTCGCCTTATGGGCTCGTGGTTCCTTTGAGTTTGCAACTACACTGCTATTATCACAATAAATTGTGATGATTTTGGGCAAACCAGGAATCACATCTAAGTCCATTAGGAAGTTTCTAAGTCATACAACTTCTTTGGCTGCCTTAGAGGCTGTCACATACTCAGCTTCCATGGTTGAGTCTAAAACGCATTTCTACTTAACACTCCTCCATGCAATGGCTCCACCTCCTAAAGTAAACACATAGTCTGATGTAGACTTACTATTTTCCCTATCTGATTGGAAGTCTGAATCCCCCACAGGGAGCAAATCATCTGCTTGGTAAACTAGCATATAATCTCTAGTCCTTCTCAGGTACTTCAATATATGCTTTACAGCAGTCCAATGTCCTTGTCCAGGGTTACTTTGATATCTGCTAACCATGCCCACGACAAAACAGATATACGGTCTCGTACACAGCATTGCATACATTAGGCTTCCCACATCCGAAGCATAAGGAACTGCCTTCATCTCCTCTATCTCTTTTGATGTCTTCGAAGACATCTCTTTAGATAAAGCTACTCTATGCTTAAAAGGTAAGAAACCTTTCTAGGAGTTTTGCATGCTAAAATGAGCAAGGATTATATCTATATATGAAGCTTGAGATAGGCGCAACAACCTTTTCTTGCGATCCCTTATGACTTTGATCCCAAGAATGTGTGCACATTCTCCTAAGTCCTTCATATCGAATTATTTTGACAACCATACCCTTACGTCTGATAACACTTTGACATTGTTGTCAATTAACAAAATATCATCTACATATAGTATAAGAAATACCAATACGTTTCCGTTACACTTCTTGTATACACAAGACTCATCCGGACACTGAATAAATCCATATGACTAGATTACTTCATTAAACAAGATGTTCCAGGATCTTAAAGCTTGCTTCAGTACATAAATAGACCGATTGAGCTTGCACACTAGATGCTCTTTGCCTTTTTCAATGAACCCCTCTAGTTGCTTCATATGGATGTTTTCTTCAAGACTTCCATTAAGGAAAGCTGTCTTGACATCCATTTGCCAAACCTCATAATCCATATGAGCAGTAATGGATAAGAGTATCCGGATAGACTTAAGCATAGCTACCAGTGAAAAGGTCTCCTCGTAATCGATTCCCTCTTTCTGAGTGTATCCTTTCGCAACAAGCCTCGATTTGAAGGTTTTTACCTTCCTGTCTGTCCCTCTTTTCCTTTTGTAGATCCACTTGCATCCAATGGCTTTTATAACATTTGGTGGTCTACAAGCTCCCAGACCTTATTAGAATACATAGATTCTATTTCAGAATTCATCGTCTTTTTCCAAGATACTGCATCTTTATCTTGGAGTGCTTCATCATAGGTCCGGGGATCAGGTTCATGTTTACCTGGGATCAAGTCCGAAGATTCTCCCAAAAACATGAATCTCTCAGGTTTCCTAACAACCTCCCACTACGACGAGGTACTGTCTGTAACTGTGCATTATTTGTAACACGTGTTGCAGTTTCTTGTGGTACTTCATCTTGTACTGTTGGTACTAAAGTAGACGTGTAACGACCCACCTTCTACTAACTAGGCTGTAAGGCCAGACCGTCACAATATGCTGTGCTAAACTATATCCATGACCATCACTAAGTCTAGGTGCGGAAAACTGTACCAAATTAAAACTTTACTAAGTTAATCCAAGTTCTTGGCCCTACATGTCCTAAGGGATGCAATCTAAGGTATACATGGCATATCCTGCATCTCCTATGGTCAAGGAGCTGAACTACAAGGTCTCTTGGTCGAAACCCAGCTTCCCAATCGATCCAGATTGAACTCAATCGATTGCAAGCTATTGAATCAATCCGTGGATCGATTTCGATGGCTACTGTGCTCAGGTTAATATTCTGGATTGATCGACTGATCGATCCAGACTGGCCAATCGATCCATTGATCGATTCCAGAGCTCTCTGTTCGCGGGAGTGATTTCCTCGATCGATCGAATGATCGATCCCCAAACTCTCTATTCGCGACAGAATGCGACTGGATCGATCGGCTGATCGATCCAGAAGCTTACTGTTCGCGGAACCAGGCTCCCAATCGATCCACTGATCGATTGAGGGCCCCCAATCGATCCACTGATCGATTAGGGTTTCTGATTTCGCAACAAACTCTGATTTCAGCACTGTTTCGTGCCAAACTCACATACACAAGTTCTAAAATAACTGGAAAGCATTCTAATATCAAACAACTAACATTCTAAACATGGTTACTAATAAGCTAAGCAGATTTTCTATAATTTCATGCATTTAGATAACTAAATAGCACACACATCTTCATCGCATTGACCTCCAGCCTCCGCTAATCCATCTTCCCTTTACCTTTATCTGCAGTATAAGGAAAGAAGTATCTGTAAGCTTTACGCTTAGTAAGAAACCATCTACCTCACTAAAACATGCATACGATGCAATTTATGTTTTTTAAAAACATGCTATTTGAAATATGTGCTGAACATACTAAAACACGCCATACTTTCATCCAAAACATAGAAACCAAAAGCTAATCTTGGCTATAACTGAAATGTTAATAAGAAAGGACTAAACTGAAACATGCTGAGCTAAACTAAAGCTGAACTAGAACTGATTTTAAAAATATAATCACCTGACTGATTTGTGAGTTTGAAAGCTATTATCATACTAGATAAAAATACATAATCATGCTGCTGTTTGGGCCCGGCAACTATACTTGCTATGCGCGCATCCCTAACTAGACTCGGGTTTGCAAGTCCCGAATTTAGTAGGGTTTACTAGGTTATCTAAACCTAGGGACGACTGTGGGAGCCCAACCCAATGGATATCTAATCCAGTACAGTGCCACTGCTAAAATAAAATACTGATTATAGCTGAGTTCTTCTTATATTACTATTTCTAGGTTATCTGAACCTAGAGCTAGGTTATCTGAACCTAGAGGCGACTGTGGGAGCCCACCCATTGGACCGTAGTCCCATAAAAGCTGTAATAAAACTAGACATGCTATAAAAATGCTTCTATTGCATTTACTGAGCTATTACAATGCCTAAGTTGCATTTTAAATGAGCTGCACCTACTATCGAGCACTTGGTGTGTGCTATTGCTCACTCTATGTGCCAAAAAATCCATATACTACTAAACTAAAACATGAAATCATACGAAAGCTACTTATACTGCAGGTGAGGGGTTTCTTACATCCTGCGCTAGATTTCCTTACGATCTGATCGCTAGATTTCTGGTGGAGAAGATCCCTTCGTCGATCTCCTCGCGTCTACGTGTTCTTCTCGCGGAGAGGAGCGTCCTCGTGCCGGAGTTGTCGCCGGAAGGTGCTCTTGGAACCCTTGGGACAGAACCCTAGCCCTTGGGGCTTGGTGCGCCGAGAGGAGAAGAGTAGGGAGAGGGGCGGCGTGTAAGGGTTTTGAGGGAGAGGAGAGTTACGTTAAAAAATAACTCTTCACTTAATTTTTCCATATTTATATTAAGTGGGTAATTCAGCCCAACTCAAATATAAATATAATTGTTCCCCTTTCCTTTCAGCACGGCCCTGCTGGGTTCACTTGGTTACTACAGCTGTCTATAAGACATAGGGCCTCATAGGTCTCGGGTTCAATTCTCGTGTAGGCTATTCTATTATTCTATTTATTTTTGCTACTTCCGCTACTCTAAAAATTCTATAAAAATATCCTAAAATTCCAGAAAAATCATAGAATATTTCTAAAATAATTTTGAGAAATTTTCGGGCGTTACAATCCCTCATACCTTATAAAAAGTTCATCCTCGAACTTAGAATAACTCTGGGTACTTCTGTCTCATACTAGCTTCTGTCTCCCAGGTTGCCTCTTTTGCTGTCTGATTTTGCCAAATAACTTTTACTAATGGTACCTCCTTGTTCCGTAATTTCTTAACTGCTCGGTCTATTATCTGAATAGGCCGACTATCATAGCTGAGGTCTTCGCGGACTGGTACCGACTAGGGCTCAATCACCTGGGTGGCATCTGGGATATGCTTCTTCAGCATAGAGACATGAAATACATTATGGATGGCTGACATCTCCTGTGGTATCTCTAGCTCATATGCTACCTTGCCAACTCTTCTAGTGATAAGATATGGTCCCACATATCTGGGACTCAATTTGCCTTTCTTCCCAAAACGCATTACTCCCTTCATGGGAGCTACTCTGAGGAACACTGAATCCCCAACTGAAAACTCTAATGGTGTATCCACGGCTTTTCCGTCGGCTTCATGCCTTTATCCTCTAGCGGATCTATGAGTGCTGTGGTATATGCTACTAGATCCGCCTCAAGTTCTAGTTCTTTCTGCTCACCACTCTCATACCAGCAGATTGGAGATCTACACCTCCACCCATAGAGAGCCTCGTAAGGTGCCATACCGATAGTGGCACGATAGCTATTGTTGTATGCAAATTCTAAACTCGGATATTTGCACCAACTTCCTTGAAGTCTAGGGCACATGCGCGAGCATATCTTCAAGTACTGATTTACCGCTCCGCTCCCGACCATCTCGAGGATGAAAAGTTGTGCAAAATTTCAACTTTGTACCCAATCTCGACCGACACACTCGTAAGTGTGATGTGAATCCGTCTCATGAAATGATGGTTCATGGGACTCCATGCAGTCTAACAATCTCCTTGAGATACAACTGAGCTAGCTGCTCCATGGAGTAGGATATCCTAATAGCTAAGAAGTGGGCTGATTTAGTTAACCTGTCGACTATTATCCAGATGGTATCAAAACCATTCATGGTTCTGGGTAGTCCCACTATAAAATCTATAGAAATGTCTTCCCACTTCCATTCTGGGATCTGGATGGGCTGCAAAACTCCTCCTGGTCTCTGATGTTCTGCCTTGACCCTCTGGCAAGTCAGGCAGGTACTAACATATCTAGCAATGTCTCTTTTCATCCCGGGCCACCAAAAATGTTTCTTTAGATCTTGGTACATCTTGGTGGAACCTGGATGCATCGCATAAGGAGTCCTGTGAGCCTCGTCTAAAATCTTCCTCTTTAGTTCCTCCTGATCTGGAACACAGAGTCTGACACCAAAGTATAGTACCCCACTATCGGACACTCTGAATTCTCTACTTTCTGATTCTGCTAACCCTTGCTTGGTTTTCTGAATTTTAGGATCCTATTCCTGAGCTGTCTAAATGTCACCAAGCAGGTTAGATGCTAATGTCATAGTAGAGAGTTGTCCCACTATAAGTTCGAGACCAAAATCTGTGATCTCTTTCTGTAGGGGCGGTGACATGGCTGCTAGGGATAGTAAGGTAGCACTGGACTTTCTGCTAAGTGCGTCTGCTACCTTATTGGCTTTTCCTGGGTGGTAGAGGATGTCTATGTCGTAGTCTTTGACCAGCTCTAGCCATCTACGCTGTCGCATATTCAGATCCTTCTGAGTGTAGAAATACTTCAGACTCTGATGATCTGTATACACTCTGCACTGAGCTCCATACAAGTAATGTCTCCAAATTTTGAGAGCGAACACTACTACTGCAAGCTCAAGGTCATGAGTAGGGTAATTCTTCTCATATTCCTTGAGTTGTCTGGAGGCATAGGCGATCACCTTGCCATTTTGCATCAGTACTGCTCCTAGTCCCAACTTAGAGGCATCACTATAAATATCAAAGCTGTCGGTGTTGGCTGGTAGAGTCAAAATGGGAGCATTGATCAATCTCATCTTTAACTCGCTGAAGCTGTTCTCACAGTCCTCTGTCCACTGAAATTTTGTATTCTTTCGTAAGAGGTTGGGAGGCTATTCGGAGAAGTCCTCTACAAACTTTTGTAATAATCAGCTAGTCCCAAAACTCTCCTTGACATTCTTGGGTCTTTTCCTCATCACGCCTTCTATTTCACTTCTACCATGATACCATCCTTTGAGATGATGTGACCAGAAGGACCACTAACCCACAAAATTAACTTCGTGTGGTTAACGAATTGTGCGGAATACTGTCGCAATACTATTCGTCTATGTGTTCTTCCCGAGTTCTCGAATAGATAAGAATGTCATCGATAAACACAATAACAAATCTATCTAGGTAGTCCTCGAATACTGCTCATGAGGTCCATGAAAGTAGGGAGCATTTGTCACACCAAAGGCATGACTATGAACCTCGTAGTGTCCAGATAGATCGAATCCGCCTTGGGTATATTCCCTCTTTAACTTTCACCGATGATAACTCGATCGATCCGAGGTCTATCTTAGAGAACACCGCCGCCCTTTAGCTGATCGATCATCTATTCCGGAAGAGGATACCTGCTCTGGTGACTTGGTTCAGTGTGCTTTCGCGTGCAAATTCTTCTTCAACGAATACAAAAGGCCCTCCCGTGCATGGTGAGTGACTAGGAAACCCTTTGTCAAGAAGCTCAGAATTTCTCTGCACTGCCTTGAGCCATGCGATAGAGGATGTGCTGGATAGTTGTACCGGATGAGTTCTATCTCAAATTCAATCTCCTTCAATCGTCCCTAGTAACTCTTGTGAAGATCTGTAGTCACATACGACTGGACTTTATTGTCGGTCCTCTGTCCACCGCATTGATACGCTAAAAATCTCTGCATATCTCCATCTAATTTTATGGCTTTATAGCTGAGAGAAACTTTGGCCTTTTCTGGCCTGTCCACTCCAAACTCACCCGGGTGAATATGACTTTACATTTGGACTGATAGAGGCCATGATTCTTTGGAAGTCCATTCCAACATTGACGCCGTCACATATCTAGCACTATCGTGATCACAAAAGAGTTCTTCGGCTATCAGCCCAAAACAAGTGGATGCCATAAATTCTCCCAAGGTAGCGCATCAATCGACTCACCCAATACCGGGGTACCGCTAACTTCAAGAATGCCTGATATATAAGAATGGGTTGCCTCAATTTAATAAGACAGACTTGCACTTGTCAGAAAATACTAATCGACAATAACAACCGCCGAGGCATCCAACCTCTTAAGAGGAGAGTAGATCCTTGTATTCATCATAGCCGGAGGGGCTTCTAGTTTGCCCGGCCGATGTGTGGACCATCTACTAAAACCATCCCGTGTAGTCAGGCCGGTGGCCTTCCATACTATATCGGTTGTGGTTGAGGAAGACTTGTCTTGTTCGGGCATTGCTTAGCCATATGCCCTTCTTGTCCACATTCAGCATCCCGTGTGCCCTTGAAATAAACTCGAAATTTCTCCACAAGTAGCATTTGGGATAACTAGGTCCTCCTTTGGTGGTCGGTTAACTCCGGTTTGCGCTTGTTGTTGGAGTTCTTTTAGAGTTGTGGCCGCTTGTTTTCGAGTACTGAGCTTCCTTTGACTCGTTGAGGAGGACTCACGTGATATTGTCCGTAGTGCTCAGTCGTGAGCACCGACTAGCTCTTTATGGTTCATGCCCATGAACCGCCACCACGTGCTCATTGCTATTTCCTACCTCGAGATCTTGAGCATCAACCGACTCGCTCTTTTTCTGTGCTAACTAGTTGGGCAAGCCAGTCTATTGAATTTCTTCACGACTTCCTCAACCGATAGGTTGCCAAACTCGACTGAACTCGTCATAGTGACGGTTTGTGACCCGCATGTGAAAGAACTCCTCAAGAATTCTTTTCAAGTCGTGCCATGTCATCTCGGTTTGAGGCCGCTTCCACCTTCTCTCCACCACATCGTGCATCTCGCTCGGCGAAGGAGGCGACTTCACTTTTTCATGCTCCGGCCGCCTAGAAGCTCCATCGGTCTCCAGCTTTTGAACCGTGCTTGAGCATCCCATGGTTCACCGGTGCCTCGAGAAGTTCTCGACTCTCTACCACTGGATCATATAGGCTTCTCTCTTTGGCTCACTGGCTGTGCCGTGGTCGGATGTGGAACCTCTATAACCACGGGGTTGGTGTTTGGTTCGGTGACAAGTGGGAGTATTCTGGTTAGCCTTTAAGGTGGCTATCTCTTGTTGGCCTAAGCTTAGGTATGCTGAGCCACTCTACCGCTTCTCGGTCCGGGAGGCACCGAAGCGCCTCATGTCAGCGCTCGAGTGGTGCCCTTCTAGTTGGCGTCCTCTTGCCATTTCTAAAGGAACAAGGGACATACATAACTAAAGCATCATGTTTACATAGCTAATACTATCATGTTAGTTACTATCACAGATAAGCATACTTTAGTTATCTACAAACATGAAAGCAATAAACATAACAAAGTGAGAGGTATTCTTACTTGGAAGCTGCAAGTTCAATGCTGATGTGTGTGTAGGAAGTATGAAACTTTCTGCTCTGATACCACTCTGTAACGACCCGCCTTCTACTAACTAGGTTGTAAGGCCAGACCGTCACAATATGCTGTGCTAAACTATATCCATGACCATCACTAAGTCTAGGTGCGGAAAACTGTACCAAATTAAAACTTTACTAAGTTAATCCAAGTTCTTGGCCCTACATGTGCTAAGGGATGCAATCTAAGGTATACATGGCATATCCTGCATCCCCTATGGTCAAGGAGCTGAACTACAAGGTCTCTTGGTCGAAACCCAGCTTCCCAATCGATCCCAGTGAACAGTAGCAGTTGAATCGATCCGTGGATCGATTCCGATGGCTACTGTGCTTGGGTTAATATTCTGGATCGATCGGCTGATCGATCCAGACTGGCCAATCGATCCATTTATCGATTCCAGAGCTCTCTGTTCGCGGGAGCAATTTCCCCGATCGATCGAACGATTGATCCCCAAACTCTCTGTTCACGATAGAATGCGACTGGATCGATTGGCTGATCGATCCAGGAGCTTACTGTTCGGGGAACCATGCTCCCAATCGATCCACTGATCGATTGAGGGCCCCCAATCGATCCACTAATCGATTGGGGTTTCTGATTTCGCAACAAACTCTGATTTCAGCACTGTTTCGTGCCAAACTCACATGCACAAGTTCTAAAATAATTGGAAAACATTCTAATAGCAAACAACTAACATTCTAAATATGGTTACTAACAAGCTAAGCAGATTTTCTATAATTTCATGCATTTAGATAACTAAATAGCAAAGAATAACATGATAAGAAACACTATGTTCTTAAATGTTCTAGTTCTTCCAAGGTCTTTATTCCAGGTTCCATCCACACACATCTTCATCGCATTGACCTCGCCAGCTCTACCATCTTCCCTTTACCTTTATCTGCAGTATAAGGAAGCTTACGCTTAGTAAGAAACCATCTACCTCACTAAAACATGCATACGATGCAATTTATGTTTTTTAAAAACATGTTATTTGAAATATGTGTTGAACATACTAAAACATGGCATACTTTCATCCAAAACATAGAAACCAAAAGCTAATCTTGGCTATAACTGAAATGTCAATAAGAAAGGACTAAACTGAAACATGCTGAGCTAAACTAAATAAACTTAGAACGATTTTAAAAATATAATCACCCCGACTGATTTTGAGTTTGAAAGCTATTATCATACTAGATAAAATACATAATCACATCATTGTTAGTCGGGCCAGTTTAATATTCTGACTAGTTCCGGTTTGCAAGTCCCAATTTAGTAGGGTTTACTAGGTTATCTAAACCTAGAGACGTCTAGCCCAACCCAATGGATATCTAATCCAAGATTATTAAAATATATTGATTATACCGAGTTCTTCTTATATTGCTATTTCTAGGTTATCCGAACTAGAGGCGTGAGAGCCACCCATTGGACCATAGTCCCATAAAAGCTGTAATAAAATTGGGCATGCTATAAAAATGCTTCTATTGCATTTACTAAGCTATTACAATGCCTAAGTTACATTTTAAATGAGCTGCACCTACTATCGAGCACTTGGTGTGCGCTATTGCTCACTCTATGTGCCCAAAAATCCATATACTACTAAACTAAAACATGAAATCATCGAAACTTATACCGCAGTGAGAGGGTTTTACTGCCCGCCTAGATTTCCTTACGATATGATCGCTAGATTTGGAGAAGATCCCGATGATCCTCCTCACGTGTTCTTCTCTCAGGAGGCCTCGGGGCGGAGTTGTCACAAGGTGCTCTTGGAACGAGGGAAACCCTAGCCCTTGGGGCTTGTGCCGAGAGGAGAAGAGGGAGAGAGAGGTGTAAGGGTTTTGAGGAGGAGAGTTACGTAAAAATAACTCTTCACTTAATTATTCCCTATTTATATTAAGTGGGTAATTCAATTAACTCAAATATAAATATAATTGTTCCCCTTTCCTTTCAAAGTTCATTGGTTATTCCGGTGTTCTATTGTCTAAGACATAGGGCCTCATAGGTCTCGGGTTCAATTCTCGTGTAGGCTATTCTATTATTCTATTTATTTTTGCTACTTCCGCTACTCTAAAAATTCTATAAAAATATCCTAAAATTCCAGAAAAATCATAGAATATTTCTAAAATAATTTTGAGAAATTTTTGGGCATTACAAGACATGTCTTCTCTTATTTCTTCTAGAACAATTTTACTTTTGGGCTTGTGGTCCATTATATAGTCTTCTTCTAAAAACTGGGCATTGGTACTAACAATGACCTTCTGATCTTTAGAATTATAAAATAAACCACCTTTCGTTCCTCTAGGATACCTCACAAACACACGAACTTCTGTAAGAGATTCCAACTTATCGAGATTTTCGCACCCACGTGTTGAACTACCCTAAATCCAGAATGTCTCGGACTAGGCTTTCATTCCACAATTCGTGGGAGAGGGTATTGATTTAGAAGGTACCAAGTTCGAATGTTCACTATCATTTCAGCATCCCAAAATGAATTTGGTAATTCAATAATTCATCATCAATCTAACCATCTCCATAAGATTCCTATTCCTTCATTCCGCCACACCATTCAGCTGGGGTGTACTGGTCTGGATAATTAGGATTGAACCAGATAAGTAATTCCTAAACTCTCCTAAGAGGTATTCGCCACGATCGACGTAGAGTAGTGTCTTGATACTTTACCAAGACGTCCTCAGTCGACCGACTTATCAAAGCACTCAGACTTGCGGCGCATCAAGTAAATGTATCTGTATCTCGAATAATCGTCTATAAAAGAGACAAAGTATTCATAATCACCTCTTGCCTGGATAGACATAGGACCACACAAATCAGAATGAACCAGTTCTAACACATCTTTGGCTCTATACCCTTTGGCCTTAAAAGGTATCTAGGTCATTTTACCTTCCAAGCAAGATTCACAGGTTAGAAAGTTGTCCACCACCAATGAACCCAAGAGTCCATCAGCTATAAGCCTTTGAATCCTACTTAAGTTAATATGACCAAGTCTTAGATGCCAAAGATATGTTTGGTTCATCTCCGAAGGTTCCTTTCTCTTATTGGAATTAGAAGATGTGTTATTAATTTCCATTTGTTGCTTTGTGGAAGAAATTAGATTTAAAGTATATGAATTGCCAACCAATACACCAGAACAGATAATAACCCTATTTCTATGTATAACCACATTGTTATTAAAAAACAAAATATCCATCCAAATACAGTTTAGAAACTAAAATTAAATTCTTTCTGAAATTTGGGTACATAAAGACAATTTCTTAAAACCAAACTTCTATTCCTATCAAAAGATAAGTAGGCGCTCTGCAGCAACCGCCAACCTTAGTAGCATTGCCCATGTAGACGTATTTCTCCTTTAAATAGTCGCTCGATTTCCTGAACAGGAGACCGCAAGTTGTAGACTCGTCCGTACCACACAGTCTTTGTAGATAACACCACTAAACATGTTTTAACTACTAGAGAATGAGATATACCTTTATTGTTCTCTTTCCTACGACGACGTGCGCTTCCAACTGCTTGAAGATGAAGCACTTGCCCTTCGGCTTCTTCATTCCATCTTTTTGTCCTGTACCTTGAGGTTTATTCATCTTCTTTGCTGAAACAACATGTTTCTTCTTCTTCTTGCCTTTCAACTTAGAAGTAGAACCATTTTCAGCATAGTGAATCTGAGAATTATGATGAAATAGCCCTTCTGCTGCCTAAAGTTCTGTCAGTAGTTCCGCCAATGTATACATCCTTTTATTCATATTATGGTTCTGGCGAAAATGCTCAAAACTTCTGGGTAGCGTTTGGATAATGATATTGATCTGGGTTTCCCCATCGATTTCTCCTTCAAGGATTTGTATTTCATTCAAATAAGCCATCATCTTTAGGATATGATCCCTTACGGGAGTCCCCTCTGTCATGGTGGCTGTCATTAACTTTCTCATAGCTTCTTGCCTAGCGCCTCGATCCTGGTGACCAAAGAGATCCTTGAGATTGTTCATTATATCATAAGCTGTTGGTAAATCCTGATGCTGATGTTGCAGCACATTTGACATTAAAGACAAAATGTAACACTGCGCCATCTCATCTGCCTTTACCCATTTCCTATGATTCTCAATCTCCTCTTGGGTAGACTCACCATTAGGCACATTAGGGCACTCCTCTGACAATACAAACTTATAGCCCTCGGCAGTTAGGACAATGTCTAGGTTTCTTTTCCAATCTATATAATTGAGACCAGTAAGTTTGTTCTCTTTCAGTATGATGGCCAGTGGGTTGAAAGTCATCCTAAGAATCACAAAATAAACTTTGGTAAAGACTCTAAATTTAAAATAATATTGATTCCTCAAACAATACTATTTAAATTAACCAACACCTCAAATCACCGTGAATTTTGTATGCCACGATAGTGTGGACGTATACAAAATCAAACATTTATAAGAGGAGGTTTTACCCATTAATTTTATTCTTATCAACCTAACTTTATGACAAATAAAATTAATAGTTGGTTTTCCTTCGGTCACACAAATAATAGCAGTGACTCTGATGGGGAGGATACTATTAGACGTGCCTAAGTGTATACCATTACTTGACACTTAGTCCATTAAATAAGATTGTGCCCCTTCCGATGGGAAAGATCACACGCTTCTAATTAATTTCCTATAGTCATCCAAAAATGGAAGTTTGATCTAGTGATCCACAAACAAACTCATCCAATATGGAGGAAGGCACTCAGAGCCAATGCGCAAGTTTGTTTGCATCACTTACAAACCAGTAATGGAGACCATGGAATTTATTAAAAAAAAATCCCTCTCCCACTTAGTTATTTAAAGTGAGGAATTTTAACCTAGTAAGCTCACATCACACACATAACAGTAAATAACAGCAATAAATATGGAAATTATTTTCCAACTATTATGGTTTTTCCATCACTGCCCTTCTTTCTATGTCACGGGTTATCGTTCATCGCTTCCTTTTTTTCCTCGAGCTTGCCTCAATAGTACCATGCTCCTCCATAATAATATCCGACAGGATATAGAATTTTGCATTATCCTATATTCCACAAAGGAATGTACATATAATCTAGATCGAAACAAAATGTAAATTTTAAACACTAATCGACTCTGCATGTATTTATTTAATACTAAAATTATCCTACATTATCTCAGTTATACATCCTACTATAAGCCATAATTAATAGTTGGGCACTGCAACCACGTAAACACTAACCATTAATCACCTAAATTATGTATGACATGTGCATAATAAAACGAAACCAAACACAGAGATAAACAGCACGCAATTGTTGGTTGGTCCTAGGATCGTCATCTGTATTGTACAAAAATTTTGAACAAGTGTCGAACCTTTCCTAAACAACCCATTGTGTTCTTTAGAAATTAAATTAGGAATCGCAAACGGAACTTAACATTATTGATTCCAAATTTAACTTATCTGTTCTTAATGGTTTAGACTTGGATCGCAAACGATGCTTAACATTATTGATCCAAATCCACCTATGTTATAAATTCAATTAAATATTAATTTCTAAAATTGACTTCCAGGACTGCATGGCGAGGCACTAGTCCTTCTTGGGTATGGGATCATCCACCACCGCCTAAACAAAGCATTTTAAGGAAATCTAATATTTAATTTCCTTATATAACTCTAGGTTTAACCAAAAGGAACAATCGAATCACAAATTCGAAAAACAAAAATACACAAACTCGAATCACAAATTCGAAACTCTAGAATCATATGTCTCTTGTGTTTGGAATTCATACAAAGAAAAACTAGCATGATGCGAAAAATAATTACTAGTTATACCTTTCTTTGTATGCAACGACCTCTTGATCTTCTGCCGTATTCCTCGCCTCCTCTTGGACGTCGTGTGGGTGACGAACCTCCAAGATTAACACCACCCAATAAACTCCTCCTCCTTCTCTAAGTTTTTGCCACAACCACCACCAAGGAACAAAAGAGAGCAAGGGGAAAGGAAAGGGGAGAGGGTAGGTCACAAGAGAGAGCACAAGCAAGAGAATAAGAATTGATACATCATGAGGTCTCTCCTCCCCTTTTTTTATAATACTTGCCCAAGGCAAATAAGGAAAGATTTTTACAAAAAATTAAAATCTTCCTCTTGTTTTCATTTCCTCCTTTTTAATTCCTTTTTCTCCTCTTAATTGATTGAATGGTCGGCCCCTTGCTTGGGCACCAAGCAAGGGTGGCCGGCCCTTAAAAGAAGAAATAATAATCTTGTAAAAATTTTATAAGCAAAGAAAGAAAGCTCTTATAAAATTTTACAAACTCTCTTTTAATTTCCTAATGTGGATGTTTTAAAAAAGGAAAATTTTAAAACAAGTTTTAAGATTTAAAACTTCTCATTTAAAATTTTCTTTTTTAACATGATTACAAAAAAGGAAAGTTTTAAATTTAAAACTCTCTTTTTTAAAACCATGTGGATGGTTAAAAAGGAAAGTTTTAAAACTTTTAAATCTTTCTTTTAAACCATGTGGCCTAATTCAAATAAGGAATGTTTTATGATTTTAAAATCTCTCTTTTAAAACTTGTAGATATCTACAAAGAGAAGATTTTTACAATTCAAAACACCCCTCACACTTTGAATTATGTGGTCGGCCCCCTTCAAATAACTTGTGGTCGACCCCCTTTGAGAAGGTAGTGGTCGGCCCTTGGCTTAGTCACCAAGCCTTGGGTCGGCCCCTCTCTTGGACACCAAGATAGGCTTTTCATAGGTGGATATGAGGAATTAATGAGGCTACGACAGGGACCTAGAGGAGAAATTGGTTTTGGCCTCCAGACGAGCTCGAGTATCCCGTGTTCACCCCGAACACACAACTCAAGTTCATCAATAATAACTCATTCCACTAGAGGGTTATTATTGCACTACCGCACCAATTCCAAATTACATTATGGGCTCCTTCTTATCATGAGTGTGTTAATCTCCCTGTGTTTAAGATATCGGATGTCTACTAATTAATTGAGTTACTGACAACTCATTTTAATTAATGTCTTAGTCCAAGAGTAGTACCACTCAACCTTATCGTTATGTCGGACTAAATCCACCTGCAGGGTTTAACATGACAATCCTTATGAGCTCCTCTTGGGGACATTATCAACCTAGATTACTAGGACATAGTTTCCTTCTATAATCAACAACACACACTATAAGTAATATCATTTCCCAACTTATCGGGCCTTTTTATTTATCGAACTAAATCTCACCCTTTGATAAGTCAAAGAAATAAATATTAAATATATGTACTTGTTATTATAGTAGGATTAAGAGCACACACTTCCATAATAACCGAGGTCTTGTTCTTTTTTTCAGTCAGTATAAAAAGAAACTGCCTCAATGGTCCTACTCAATAGACTCTAAGTGTACTAATGTAATTATATAGTAAAGATAAACTAATACCTAATTACACTACGACTGCTCTGATGGTTTGTTCCTTTCCATCTCAGTCATGAGCTACTGTTTATAATTTATAAGGAACTGATAACATGATCTTCTATGTGTGACACCACACACCATGTTATCTACAATATAAATTAATTGAACAACTACACTTAGAATATAAATGTAGACATTTTTTACCAATGTGATTCTTTATTTTAAAATAAATGTTTACAAAAGCTAGGCTTTTAGTATGCACTTTTACAACTAACTCGAGCTCTTTGACTGAGCAAGTTCAGGAAGAGAATTCTAATTTAAAAACTCAAGGGTCAAAGAACTCAAGGACTCATTGGAACGGTTTACTTTGGGTTCTAATAACCTTGACCTAATTCTTGAAAAACAAAGAGTTGTATACAATCGATCTGGACTTGGATATAAGGCTAACCGTAAGTTTAGATCTTTTCTATCACTTGTTAATCAAACACATAGAAGAACAGTCCAAGCATGGGTCCCAAAGTCTAATCTAACTAATCAAGTTGGACTTGGTCAATATTGGATCCCCAAGGATCAAATTCATTACTCTGATAGACCTTATCGAGGCTATGATCCAGGGGGAGCCAACAAAAAGATCGTCTTTATCATAAAATAGAATTGTCTGATGTTTGCTTTACTGTTTTTCATTATACATGCTTAGATTAGGATAGATAAGGACTTAGGCTTGATCCACACTTGACTAATTAGACCTAGGATTTTCAGAAAGGAAATTAAATATTTAATTTCTTTAAAAAATTTTGTCTGGAAGTGTTGGATGATCCCATAAAGAAGACCTAGTGTCTCGGGCCAGCCTAAAAGCCAATTATTGAAATAGATATTTCATTAACTGACTATTAACCTTAGTCTAACTCAAATGTTGATCAATCTTTAGATTGGAATTTAAATTAAAGATTAAATTAACCATCTCACAAAATTATTAAGGTTCCCTGATTGAAAGTTTAGAAAAGGGTGAGATGGACTTAGATTTAAAGTAATTAACGAAACCTAAATTAATTAAATTAACGCTAACTCAATTAAAATCCATAATTTATTATAAAATCATAATTAATTTAAAATCTAATTAATTATAAGAGTTTAATTAATTTCAAAATCTAATTAATTATAAAATTCATAATTAATTTCAAAATCTAATTAATTATAAAATTTTAATTAATTTTAAAATCTAATTAATTACAAAATCATAATTAATTTCAAAATCTCAACTAATTTCAAAATGTTAATCTCAATTAATTTCAAAATGCTAATCATAATTAATTTCAAAATGTTAATCATTTTAAAATCATAATTAATTTTAAAATATTAATTATTTTCAAATCATAATTAAATTATAATTACATTCAAATCATAATTAATTTCAAAATGTTAATCATAGAATGTTAATCATAATTAATTTAAAAATGTTAATTATATTCAAATCATAATATTAAAATGTTTTCAAATCATAATTAAATTATAATTATTTTTCAAATCATAATTAATTTTAAAATGTTAATTATTTTTAAATTATAATTATTTTAAAATCATAACTAATTTCAAAAAGTTAATTACTTTCAAATCATAAATAATTTTAAAAGTATAATTAATTTCAATTAATTCAAAAATCCTAAATAAAGTAAATTATTTTCAAATGATTTAATTTTCAAAATCTTAATCATAATTATTTTTAAATATTATTTAAAACTTTTTAAAATTCAAAATTTAATTACTCAAACGTCTATGTTTTCAAATTCAAACTTAATTATTCTAAAACTTAAATTTAAAATACTTTTTTCTTCAACATTTTGAAATATTCAAATTCAAAGTTATATTTTAAAATCTCAAGTTCGGTATTTTTAAAAATATAAATTTAACTTAAATTATTTTTGAAATATACTTCTATATCATAAATATGTTTCAAAGTTAAAGATAAAATCAATTTAAGTTAAATCCGTCTCACACACACTCATAAGTTGAACATGCTTGAGAACATAGAATGAGTGAGATGAACATACTTGGACTCTAGGACCCTCAAATATTTTTGGCATTAATTAAGGGGGAGTGAAAGGAAGGTTAAGACATTAATTTTTATTTATTTAGTTTTTGTTAAACATTAGTTTTAAAAGTTAAACTTTTCAAAAGTTCAAAATACTTCTGAAAGAGGAAGTTTAATTTTTTTTGTACTACTTTTGAAAAGAAAAATAAATCATTTTGAAAAAATAGAAACTAAGTTTTAGATAAAGTATTTTTCAAAGAAATTATTTACTTAGCTAAGTGTTTATCAAAATATTTTTAAAGCTAAGTGTTTATCAAAATATTTTTAAAGCTAAAGTATTTTTATCAAAGCTTTTTAAGCTAAGTACTTAATTAAGTTTTTATCAACTTCTTTTTTAAAGCTAAGTACTTAACTTAGTTTTTATCAAATTTTTTAAACTAAATCAAAATCCTTTTTAAGCTATGTACTTTTAACTAAGCCTGTTTCAAAACCTCTATAAAGCTAAGTATTAAAGCTAAAATTTTATCAATTTCTTTTGAAAGTTAAGTCCTTGACAACATAATTATTTTCAAAGCTAAAATTTAGCTAAATTTTTTTTTTGAAAAAAGCTAAGACCATTTCAAAACCTAAGATTAGCTACGTTTTTTTTCCAGGTAAGTAATTTTCAAAGCTTAAGTTCAGCTAAGTCTTTGTTGAAAAAGGTAAAACCTTTGTTTCAACAACCTTCTCTCGTTTTTGATATATGTCAAAAGAGGAGAGAAAAGTTAAAAGTTAAGAGTTAAACAAAAATTTTATGAAAGGGGGAGCATAAAGGAGTTCTTTTACAAATTATTGTATTTATGCTCATGCTTAAACTCCTTTATTTTTTGTTATGTTTTACATAACTTTGAATCTTGTTGCCATAATCCAAAATGGGGAGATTGTTGGTGTGGGAAGCATCGGACGATCGAACCTGGGTTTTGATTATGTCAAATGGTCCAAACTTAAGTTGTCTTGTGATCTAACAAGATTGATTAAGCATGAAGGAAAGTCCTAAGTTGTCTTAGGAAAAAGTCCTAGTGGATTCTAGGCAGGTGGAAAACCCTAGGGGGTGGTAACCCTAGGTCCTAGGGGGTGGTAACCCTAGGTCCTAGGAGGTGGTAACCCTAGGTCCTAGGGGTGGTAACCCTAGGTGATGGAAGTCCTAGCTGTGGTTAGGCAGGTGGAAAACCCTAGGGAGTGGTAACCCTAGGTCCTAGGGGGTGGTAACCCTAGGTTATGGAAAACCCTAGGGGGAGGTAACCCTAGGTCCTAGGGGTGGTAACCCTAGGCGGAAAGCCGAGTCAGTCTGGAGGACTGGTCTAGCAACAGGTAACTTCTTATCAGAGGAGTGGGTGAGGGTGCGTTCCCCGGTGAGGAAACAGTAGGCGTCGGTTTGACGTAGGATTTTCAGAGGAAATCCGAAGTCAGAACCGGATAGTCCAAAGGTTGTCAAGTTAATGATTTATATGTTATTTGCTATTTTGTCTAACTCTGTTTTGCAATAAACTAATAGTTTTGCAAGGTCAGACTTAGCCCTGATTGGTCGATTGAATCCGGGATCGATTGACCGAACCTCCAAGTAAACAAAGTTGATTTCCAGCCAGCTGACCAAATTTGACTGAAGGATTGGTCGATCGAACCTAAGGATCGGTCGACCGAACAGTAGATATGCGGTGAACAAGATCAGGACAGATTGATCGAATCAAACCAGATAAGCCAGCGAGGATAGCGGGATCGGTCGACCGAATGGCAGGATCGGTCGATCGAATGACGAGATCGATCAACCCAACGAGGACTCATCTGAAGTTGAATCTGGACAGGAAGACGGACCAATTCAGGCAGGATCGATCGACTGAACCAGGGGATTGGTCGACCGATCAGCGATGAGTCAAACCTGATCCCAAGATCAGTGGATCTGTATCAAGCCTAGCTTAGCTATTTAAGGAGGGTTCGACCAGTTGCTTAAACAACACAATTTCCGATATCAAGAAATGAATAACTGCTGCTCTCTTCAACGCTACTCTAACAACCGACGAACAAATTCCTAATTCCTTATTGTTAGTATATTTTGTTTTTTCAGTACTTATAATTGCTTACTTGTAAAAGATTTGTGAAGTATTAGTGATTACCCATCGAAAGCGATCAACGATTGCAGGCCTTTGAGTAGGAGTCGACATAGGTTTCAAACCAAGTAAAACAAATTGTGTTAACATTGTGTTGGTCTCTTTTCTTTATTCCGCAGCATCATTCTGAGTTTTTTGAAACGAATGAATTAGCCCACAAGTGCTATTCACCCCTTCCCCCTCTAGCTCATCATCGATCCTACATTAAAGAATTAAAGAGCTAAAGAATTAAACAATTAAAGAATTGAAGAATTAAGGGATTGTCTAGACAAACTCTAACATAAACTAACTAGATTTAAAGCACTCAATCCCCGACAACGGCACCAAAAACTTGATGTGTTAAACCGCAAGCGCATGGTTGTCGTCAAGTAATAAAATTTATAAAAGTCAATCCCACGAGGATTGAAGTTTAAATGCTAGTTGGTCCTACACTTCGAATCTAACTAGACAAAATCAATAATTGGTTATTTTGAGATTTTCAAACAAATGCAGAAGTAAAAGAAACAAAATTGAGGAAGTCCTTAATTTAGAAGATGTTCTAGGTCAATGGTTTCATTGTAATGGTGGATGTTATGCTATGAATTGGCCCATTCCAAGTTCTCTGCTTGTAGGTTTGCAGGGCAGTCTAAACATTTATCGAATTCCACCCTGCGACAGTGTATCAGAGTACTTCCCCTACTAGTGACCAAGTATGTCATCATGTGAAGAAGTAACTTAGAGAGTCCAGATTTTTAGTAGAGTACCTCTTGTCACAAGGTCTCCTCTGGGTATACGTCTCTAGATTACCTAGGTCATTTGCGTAACATATGATTAGAGGAAAGCCATTAGGTCAAGTGATAGACTTATCCATAGATAGGATCGTCCTCCCTTAGGAGGTTACATTCCATATAGAAGGATAGTTACCTTAGATACTCAACTTCAAACAAGTATCTTAAGGCCATGCCGAGCTATATCGAAACATACACTAAAAAGAGATGACGATTTATGCATCTGATCAATGAAAATTTAGGTTTATGCACAGTCCCAATTTAAACACACAGCAATGTATCTACTCAGAATAAAATCTATGCATACAAAAATGCAATCTAGATAGACATGTTCTTGATCATAAGGGAAAGCATCTATGCAAGGATTTCATCAAACAAAACAAGTGCATACAAGCTTCACCAAAGTAGGAAATTGGCAATTCATAAAATTTACATCATTCACACATTACAATTACATCATATGTCCTAGAACAGTATAAATCTACTCTATAATAGAAAGAAATATAATCCAAACACTCAAAAATATAGAAATTTCCAAACCCCTAAGGAAAGGGAGTAGAAACTTATCCTTTAACATCGAGTGAAGTGCTTGGATGATGATCTTGGAATGCTGACAAGGATGGAGCAGCAGAATGGCCTCAGATCATCCAGATGATGACTTTGGATGCAAGGATTTGACCTAGATGGTCTTCTCCCATCCACCAAGCTTCCTCCCTTAGGAAGGGAATGAAGTGCTTCTTAAATAGAGGTGAGGCACAGGGTGGCCATGCCTCTAGGCATGGCCTGAACATGGCTCTGGGAACCTGACCATGCCATTTGGCATAGCCAAAGCTTTCTCTGCTTTTGGTTGTGCCAAATAGCATGGCCAAAATAGAGTCTTCTCTATTTAGCCCTTCTAGGTCATATCATTTGGCAATGCCTGATCTTCAAACCTGTATTTCTAGAGGCATGGTCGTGCCTCAAGGCACAGTCAAGTTCAATTCTACTCTGGAAAAAGGTATGGGTAGATTTTTGGCCGTGCCATTTGGCACAGCCATGCCCATTTCTTCTCTGGCTCTTCTTTTTGGCTGTGCCATTTGGCACAACCTCTTACCTTCATTGCTTCATTGGTCATGCCTCAAGGCACGACCACCTTTTGGGGCTCCTCTTGGCCATGCCTCAAGGAATGACCTCCTTCTAAGTTTTTTCATGGCCATGCCTCAAGGCATGGCCTCCTTCAAAAATGGGCTAGAACAAGAGGCATGACCATGCCTCTAGGCATGGCCACCCCTTGCTTGTTGCTGCTTGGATGCACACCTTGGGATATGGTCGTGTCTTTAAGGTATGGTTAGGGGTACATCCGTGTGAAATCTCATGGTTAAGTCTGAATAAAATTTGTAGATCTTGAAGTTATCTTCAATTTGACACTTGGAGCAACCCATAACCCCAACTAAACAAAAGGTTGTGACCGTTTTACTTTCCATCCATGCAGTAGTCTGAAATCTGTCATGCACATGCTTGAAGGCATGGCCATGCCTCTTGTCCATATGATTTTGCCCTCAAACTCCCCATGGCCATGTTCCTCATCAAGTCATGGTCATGTGAGTGAAATTTGAGTACATTTTGACTTTGTTTAGACCCCAATATGCTCCAAGGAACACGACAACATCGTTGTACATTATTGCTTGTTTTCTCTTCCAGAGTTGCTCCAAAGTGTACTTTTCATTTATTTTCACTCTGAAATTCATTCTTTTCATCCCAAAGTCCATCCATGAGGGAGACATGGCCATGCCATGGTGCAAGGCTAGGTCTTAGTATTTCTTCAAATGATCTTCTTTTGTGTGCTTTGAATCCTTTTCGCTCCAAACTGCTCTTGAAAATGAAAACAGACTCTGAGCAGATCTCTGAATGCAAGATAGTAATTATGCTAAAATTAATATGGTACAGGGTATAAAAGCATAGATTATAGAAAATGAATGCAAGTAGATGTGTGTTAAACCCTACAAAATAACATATATAATCTACGCACATCAAATAGTTAGTTAATTAAACATTTATTTCAATAATTGGGTTTCAGGCTATGGTGAGACACTGGACCTTCTTGGATATTGGAATAATAACCACTTCTAGACAAAGTCTTTTAAAGAAATTAAATATTTAATTTTTTTCCTAAGAGTCCTTGGTCTAACTAATCAAGTGTCAATCAAGCCTAAGTCCTTATCTATCCTAATCTAAGCATGTATAAGGAAAGCATTAAATCAAACATCAAATAAATTTATTTAATAATAAAGATAGTCTTTCCATTAGCTCCCCCTAGATCATATCCTCGATAAGGTCTATCAAGGTATTGGATTTGATCCTTGAGGATCCAATATTGATCAAATTCAACTTGGTTTACTAAGTTAAACTTGGGGACCCATACTTGGACCATTTTACTATTTGTTCAATTAACAAGAGACAGATAGGATTTAACTTTTTGTTTGGCCTTATACCCAAGTTTGAATCGGTTATATATGGCCCTTTATTTCCCAAAAATTAGGTCAAGGTTTTTGGAACCCAAAGTAAACCATTCCAATGAGTCTCTAAGTTCCTTGACTTGACTTTTCAAGGTAGAATTTTCTTCCTCAAGTTGTTGGACTTGAGTTGAAGTTCCATATTGAACCGGTTCAATCAATGAGTTTGGGTTAGTCACTTCCTTGAGGGCTTTGACCTCCTCTTGGAGTGACTTGACCCGGAGGTTGGACTTAGCTAACTTTCTCGATAAGTAGGAAATTAAGTTATGCGATCTTATTAAAGAGATACTTACATTGGTTTGGGAGCCTTTTGAACCAGATACAAGTCCATGGCTTTGCTTGGACTCAACTTCTGATTCTATTTCTGACCCAGATTCTACTACTTACTCTGAGGCCAGAATTGAGAGGAGGGTTGTCTATCCGAGATCTTTGTCAGAGTCTTCTGATGAAGACTCATCGTCATTGCTTGTAGTGCCTTCTTTTTCTCTTCCTTCTTTGTTTCTTTCTGGTTTGTACAATTTGCCTTGATATGCCCCTTTTTGTTGCAGTTGTAGAAGATGACTTCGGAATTGACTTTTGGACTTGGTTGCGTTGTCTTTGACAAGATAACCTTTTTGATCTCTCTTTTGGTGAATCCCTTCTTTTTCTTGTATAGCTTCCAGACTAGGTTCACGAGTTTAGCGATAATTTGATATCTTCTTCTGAGTTCAATTCATCTTCGGACTCGGGTTTGATCAGGTACTTTTTTTTAGTCTCCTTTGCCTTGCTTGTACCTGCACCAACACAATACCTTTCTCAGCCAGAAGTGCGTTAGTTTGCTTGTGCAATTCAAATTCTGAAAATAATTCATCTAACCTAATTTGAGAGAGATCCTTGGAAACTTTGTAAGCATCAACCATTGATACCCACAAAGTGTTCCTTAGAAAAGCATTGAGAGCATACCTTATAATATCGTGATTTTCTACCTTCTGACCTATTGCGTGGAGACCGTTGAGCAGGTCTTGGATCCGAGCATGGAGTTGACTCACCGACTCACCATCCTACATTTTAATATTGTATAGTTTATTCAAAATTAAGTCTCATTTGCTTACCTTAGTATTGGAGGTACCCTCATACAACTCGATTAGTTTTTCCATAGTTCTTTGGCACTGTTGAAGGGGTCAACCCGGTTCAATTCTTCTTTGGTTAAGCCACACTAGAAGGTCTGGGTTGCATTTGCATGAACTTTGATCTTCTTATAGGTTCGTGCATCCCATTTATCATAGGGGATGAGTACTCCATCTTCGATGGGAAATGTAAATCCAGTTTGGATCATGATCCACATTTCCACTTAGGTCTTGAGATAGTACGCCATTTGGCTCATCCAGTAGTCGAAATCCTCGCTAGAGAATAGTGGTGGCCTTGCAGTACTGTAGCCTTCTTGGTGGGTCATTTAAAAAAACTCTTTTAAAGACAAAAATAATGAAACTTGTTCCAAGACTTAGTCTTGGATTAGTAGTGTGGTAGGAAAATAAGGTAATAAATCAGCTCGAATGGTGTTGCACCAATTTCAAGAAAAAATTAAAAATTTGGAAAATTAATAAATATGTCAGAAGAGGTTATTAAACCAATCCTAACTTATAGAAAAAATTTGAAAACAAAAAAAAGGCGCGATGAAAAATAGAGCAGCCCTGCTCTGATACCAATTGTAGGATTGAGATGTACTAGGGGCGGTGAATAGCACTCATGTTTTTTTCATGTTTTTTGGAAAATAGAGAATAACACGTAGTGGAAATAAAGAGATAAACAAAACAATGACACAAGTTGGTTTTACATGGTTTAGAACCTATGACGACTCCTACTCCAAGGTCAACACTCATTGAGTGTTTACTTTGGGTAATTAACCATCAATCCATCAATTTACAATGACAAGTACAATCAATTACAATGGACTAGACTAAGTGCTATAATAGTAAACTATAGTAACAACTTTAGAGAGCTATAGATGGCAACTTTCGGTCGTCGAAGTAGTGTTACGACTTCCTGAACTTGTCTTTGGAGCAGTGCACAATCGAGAGATCGTAAGAATTTGATGTGTTGATCATCTGGTCGAGGAGTCCTTTTATGGACTATTGAAGGTGCCTTCAACTCCAATGAAGGTGCCTCCAGCTAAGATAGCTATCCGCAAATGCTTAGTGTCAATAACCTCCGCTGTACGCGCTGTTTATCCAGCCGAAGGCACCTTCAGCTCATGGAAAGTGCCTTCCATCAAGTATCCAAGGCACCTTCAACCACCTGGAAGGCGCCTCCGTGTCTCTTCTACACTGGCCTTTGGCCAAAGCAGCCGAGGCACCTCCAACAGCCCTGGAGGCACCTCGGACACAGTTTATCTGAGTTTTTCTTTGTACATCTCACTTCCTGCAAGACATATTAGTCCAAATACAAAGTATACCCTACAAGACAAAGTTAGTACAATAAAATATAAATAATAAATTATTTGACAGTCTCTAGACTGTCTGGTTTTGACTTTCAAATTTTTTGAAAATTCTACGTCGAACCAACGCCTACTATTCCCTCAACGAAGAACGTGTCCTCACCTTCTCCTCTCAAGAGAAATTATCTTTTGCTAGATCGGTCCTCCAGACTGTCTGGACATTTGCTCAGCATCTGAGGCTTCAGGACTCCTCCGCTGGATGTCTGATTCCCAGCTCGTTCAGCCTTTCGCCTGGTGTTTGCGACCCCCAGGACTTCCACCTAGAATCCACGATCCTAGGATGTCACCTAACGTCTTCAACCTGCTAAGACTTCGCCTAGTCTCCTGGACTAGGACTTTGTTACCTAATCGCAACTAGGACTTTCCACCTACCTAAAGATTCTAGGGCTTTCCTTTGTCTAAGATCACTTAGGACTTTCCTGCACACTTAGTTTAACTTGTTAGATCACAAGACAGCTTAACTTTGAACCTCTTTTCCATTATCAAAACACAGGTTCAATCATATGGTGCTCCCTACACCAACAAATAAGACAAATTCAATTGATCAGTGACCAAATAATTTTTTTAATCGACCAAAACACCTAATTCTACGCGGTTGGCATAAAATAGTCGTGTGCAATCAATTTATCAGTTGACTGAACTCCGTTATCCATCGATCGAAAACCTAATGTGTAACGCCCGCCCTCCCTGCTAACCCTAAGGGACGGGGCTACGATACTCTACGTACATACTACAACGGAAGACTTAAAAACATTTTCTTAGTTTAAATAAAACCGAACTACACTAATATGGTTTCCATAACATGATAACAAGATAAATAAAAACATAACATCAAGTCACCCATATAGTACTACAATTTACGAAACCAAAGCGTAATTCTTAAAAGGTTCTTAAAGCAGGTTCTTATTTGGTTACCTAGCCACCGCCACACACATCTCCTTGCCTCTCCTGCTGCTCCTTTAGCTCATCCAGCTTTTTTCTTTATCTGTGGTACAAGGAAAGTAAGCTATGAGCACTCATGGCTCAGTAAGTTCCTTTCCTACTCACTAAAACCAAAAATCATCACATAATCAAAGAATGTCTCAACATAACATAATCTCAACTAGTCATGGCATAACATATCATACTCTTTAAGCATATCATGCAACATAGCAACATCATAACTAGTCATGGCATATTATCTCTTTACAGCATAGTATGAAACATAACATAATCATATCTAATCATGGCATATCATAGTATCATCTTAAGGTAGCGTAGCATATCAAGTTCTTAAAGCATAGCATGAAACATAACCTAAGCATATCTAATCATGGCATATCATAGTATCATCATAAGGTGACATGGCATATCAAGCTCTTAAGGCATAGCATGAAACATAACATAATCATATCTAATCATGGCATATCATAAATCATAGCATCATCACAACATGATCATAAATTATATGCAATATGATTTTGAAAACATGTATCCGAAAAACATGTGTATGTCTCATGATCTTTTACAACCATTTCTTCTTCTTACATATATACTTGAACATAATATCAACATATTGGGGATCCCGGCTTAGTACCACATACATACATAATGCGCGCATCCTAAGTAGATCCAAGGTAGCTAGTCTTGAACCTACTAGGAAACTAGGCCCGTAGCTCGACCCAGGGGCACGTAAGGAGCCCACCCTTTACTAGGCCCGTAATTCGACCTAGGGGCGCATAAGGAGCCCACCCTTTACTAGGCCCGTAATTCGACCTAGGGGCGCATAAGGAGCCCACCCTTTTGGTACAAGCCATTCAAAGTAAAATACATGTCATACTTATACATATCATACATCATACAAGCATGCATCACTTAGGCATACATCATATAAAAGTATGCATCACTTAGGCATACATCATGTCATAAAAGTATGCATCACTTAGGCATACATCATATAAAAGTATGCATCACTTAGGCATACATCATGTCATAAAAGTATGCATCACTTAGGCATACATCATATAAAAGTATGCATCACTTAGGCATACATCATATCAACATGCATATCATAAAAGCATACATATTTTAAGCACATAGCATATCATCAAAGTATGCATATTTCCTTCCACATAGCATATCATAAAAGCATGTATATTTTAAGCACATAATCACTTCATCAAAGCATGCATATTTCTATCCACATGGCATATCACAAAAGCATGCATATTTTAAGCATATAGGATATCATCCAAGCATGCATATTTCTATCTACATAACATATCATAAAAGCATGCATATTTTAAGCACATAACATATCATCAAAGCATGCATATTTCTAAGCACATATCATATCATGAAAAGTATAAATCACAAGCATACATGTTTAAGCATAAGGGTGTATCATGTAATTATACTATCATAAGAAACATGGTAACATAGTTAGCTTGGGTTCTAAGCTTCCTAATCTCTTGGGTTCTTATCATGGCCAAACCCCCTTAGATCTTAATTTAGGTAAAAATAACCTCCAAGCATGTCAAACCTAAATTATCATTACATGAATTTCATAGGAAGCATTATAAGTATGATTTACTTGGTTTCTAAGTTCTCCAGATCCCTAAACTCCATGTGGCCGAACCCTATCAGGTGTGAAACAAGGTTCCAAATGTCATGAAAGCATGGAAACCTTAAATCACATTTATAGCATTTTTTTCCAAGTAACATAGTAAGCATATTGAGCTAGTTCCTAAGTCCTTCAAGCTCTTAACATATGTCATGGTCAAACGTTTAACAAGTGTTCATTAGGGCTAAAAAAAAACAACATACAAGCATGTGAACTTGAACTAACATCATGTATAAATTCATAATAAGACATTATACAATATGTATGGCCGAAACTTACCCTAGCCTCAATTAGGTCATTAAACAACATATTGCATGGGAACTTTGTCTTTCTACTTATCATATTTCATGTAGAGTGACATAAGCATATTTAATTTTTATTCTAGGGTCTCTAGGGCATCTATCCCTTCATGGCTGAAACATACAATGGTCCATTTAGGTCATGGAAAAATTATACAAGCATGTGACACAATCAACACATTATCATATTTTCATAAGAAGCACTTTTAACACATTTGGTTTCATTTCTAAGGCCTCTAGGTCTTTTAAACCCTACTTGGCCGAAACTCAACAGTATATAAACTCGCTTCAAATAGCCTAAAAGCATAAGAAATCATACAAGTTTCATAGCATGTATAAAGACAAGCATAATAAACATACATGTGAATCGTGTCTTAGGCTTCCTAGGTTTCTTTCCCTTTTTCTTTTATTTTTCCTCATGGCCGAAACCTACCAATCTTTAAACTAGGTTTTAAGTTTCCTAAAGCATGGAAAACCTAAGTAAGTTTCATGGCAAAAATTACTAAGAACATCATATACAAAGTTGGTTTATAAACAAGCTAGGACCCTTGTGATCTTACATGTCATATATCACGTAACTAATTTTCTATACTCCAATTAAACATGAGAGCATTAAACAACTTTCATATCATAATATCACAGAGGTCTTGAGCATATTATAATTTTGTTCAAGCTTTTCTAAACTCTCCATCTTATCATGGCCGAAAATCTAAAATAAGAGTTCATGAATTTCTGGCAATGTTCAACATGCAATTCTTTTAAGAGAACTCTATATTCTATCATACAAACATGGTTACTTAAATTTAAAAGTCTTCCTAACCCTAAGCCCTTTTCTTGGCCGAAACATCTAAATGGATTTCTTTTGGTTCCAAGTAACTTTCAAGCAAGAAAACCAATAAAAGACCCTTAGTAGTTCATGGAGGGAATTTTGTACTAGTTTGGTTACACAATGTTTTCCCTAACCTCCTTAAAATATTTTTGGCCAAAATTTCTAGGGTTAGGCACTCCTCTGATCAAGCATAAATTAGGTATAAAAATATGAAGAAAATTCTTCCTACATAGCATAGAAAACATATCATGAAATAAAGACTTGTTTAAACCTTCCTAGATTTGAAAACCCTTTCTTTAGCCGAATTTTATAAAATTCTTTCCTAGGTTTTCTAATCCTCATAAAATCCGAAAATCACATAAAAAGCCTTGTACCACAGGTGAGGGGAAGCTTACATCCTTTTCGCTTGTGGATCTAAGGTATGGTGATGGAAGAAGTAGCCTCTTCTTCTAATTCCTTTCCCTTGATTCCCTTGCTAAGTCCTCCTTGTATCTTAGGCTTTCTTAGGGGAAAAACCTTGGCTTTGGGGCCGAAGATGGAGGAGAGGGGACTGATGGTTTCGGTGAGGGAGAGGAAGAATGAGAGAAAATGAGAGAAAAATAAACTTCTCTTTTCTTGCTCCCTTTTATGTTAAGGGGGAAGAGGTAGCAAAATTGATTTTTGTTTTCCTTCTCCCTTAGCCTTTTTTTTTTATATTTCCTATTTATTTTATTTATTCATTTATTCTTACCATTCATGATGAAATAGGGGGGATTGAATCCTCTTAATTCCCTCTTTAAATTTTCGGCAAAAACAAAGAGGAAGAGGGAGAGAAAGGAAGGAAGGCAAGTTGCCTTTCTCTTGCTCTTTTCTTGTCTTCTTTTGGCTAGCTTTTACTCTCACCCTTATCATGAATTTCCCTCCTTTGCTATCAACATCTTCTCTCTATCCCAATTGGTTTCTACTAATTAATTCTATGAATAATATAAGAGGTTCAAGGTTCAATCCTTGACCTTCACTTCTTTTTATTTCATTTTATTTTCTTTTTGCTTCAACTCACTTCCTATTATTTTTCTAAGGCAAAATCTCACATTCATATATTTATCTTACAAGCTTAGTGGGTATTACATAATGTCTATCCCTGATTCATCCATATTACATGAATTAAAGGGATCGATCGACTAATCCCTATGATCAGTCGACCAATAAAAGGCTATGAAAGATGCGACGGGGCATAGGCTTGAGGTATCAAGTCCAGTGCTTAACTCCTCTCCCTGTTGAGTACTCTATTCTTTGCATATATTGTTAAAGTTTCATGATGCCTCGATAACATCTATCCATTCCTTAGTTCTATTTCTGATTTCAATTTATTTATCAAATTCTCACTACATGCATTGCTTCACTAGGGGTAGGAGTTCATCGAGGTGAGTTGATAGAGTTGTCTGATTTTGATCTAGTTGGGATCAGACAATTATCTTTGGCAGGGATTAGGACTAGCGCACAAGGACTGGTGTATAAGAGGACCCATCCATGATATGCCATTGCTGAGGAAGAGCCAATTGCAGTCGAGGATCCTCACTAGCCGTCTTTTGATCCAAGATTCCCCATGACTCTTATCTTCAATGTTGGTCAAGGCACTTCTTATGCACCTCCTCCACCGATCAGTGATTTTTTTAGTCATCTCCGAGATGACATTTTTGGACAATTCCCCTAGAAACCAAGATGCATGATCAATACACCTCTCTCCAGTGCGAGCTCATGGATTTTCATCAAGAGATGACTGATCAAGCAGATGCTTTTGAGGAGGAGCAAAGTAGAATGTTCAATTACTTTTGCTCTACATACGATGGCCTTAACAAGTGACTATTAGATTTTGCTACTTATTTTGACACATTTGTAACTTAATGGCATAACTAGATATTTTAGTTGCTTGTTTAGCTTTTGCTTAGTGTTATGCTTACAATCTTTTAGATAATTAGGAATGTGTTTTATAGAATAGTTTTTAATATATACTTTTTAGAAAAATTACTACTTAGTAGTTGTCAAATTTGTCTTCAAACCTCACCTTTCAAAAATTTGTTTCCAAAATTGTATTCAAAATATTTTTTCTTTATGGAGTAGCCTAGGAGTTACTATAGAATAGCATGATCCTATAGTTTTAGTAGCCAGCATCTCATAAGTACAATATGATCTCTTGCTTGTGTATTATGAAACACAGAATGGTGTGAACGCTTACGACTTAGCCTAATATTTCAGATACTTATGTCAGTACATCGATGTAAATCTGGGCTTTAAACAAATACATTAATGAATTGAGTAATTTAGCAAGTAACAAATTAGTTAAAGACCAAACACTCAAATTAACTAACCTAAGTCAATAGCTGTTATCTTATGGTATTCATCTAAGTATGAAGGTTAGACATTTCTTTAAATATTATTTCCTAGATTATTTTTAAAGTATATTTTTTAAAACTTATCCATTTCATACATGCTTGGACTTGTAGAATAATATATATTTAAAAAAAAACATAATCATCATTTTTGAATCCATTTCAAGACTACCTTTATTTTCCTTAGATATTTTTAAATTTTTTCTTTAAAATCAAGATTTTGCATTTTCAAAATATGTTTTAAAACTCTCTTTACAAAATATTTTCAAATTATACACTTACGTATTTTCAAAGACTAATTTCAAACACTTGGTTTTTGGTTCATCAACTCTTTAAACTTTTAGTTCACATTTTTCTAAATTTCAAGACTTATTTTCAAAATTCTTAGCTTTCTTTAAAATATCTTTTTGATAACTTATCCTCATAGCTTTTGAAACTTTATTTTCAAATTATTTTCAAAATTTATTCCTTTGTAATTTTGAAATAATTTTGCTAGCTAAACCTTTTGGAATAATATCTTCCTTAAAAAAAATTTCAATCATGGATTATAACTCATGCTTAAAAATCCTTGGTTTCAAATTTTTTAAGAAGTTTTTCTAACTCCAAAAAACCTAATCTTGGAATGTTTCAGACTTGTTATTATTACCCTATTATTTTTTATGTATGTCAAAGAGGGAGAGATAATAAATTCATAGGAAGTTATTGAACTCAGGAGGAGAGTTAAGAAAAATGTTTTGCTTACTTAATTCTATATATTATAAACTTAACTATGAATTTTAGTTGTTAAATATCAAAAAGGGGAGATTGTTGGTGCAAGGTGCATCAGAATCAAACCTGAATTTTGATGTTGTCAAAGGTTCAAATTAAATCTTGTTGTGATTTGATTATTTGACTAAGTGTGAAAGGCTAGGTAGGGAAGTCTTAGCATATCATGGAAGCCATGTAGGAAGTCTAGATGAGTTGAGGACTTGACACTTTGCAGTTGGATTTGATAGGTCTGGAGGACCTGATATCGAGAGGAAGTCTTAGTGAGTCAATCCGATACTGATCTGAAGTCCAAATAAGTCTAGAGGACCAGAGATTTGGTAGGTAGATTGAGGAAAGTAGTTGCAGTGGAACAACAAGGAGGTCGTGTCTCGGAAAGGGGTGAACTCTAGGTCACTAATCCAACTAAAGAAACCAGGAGGTTTCTAAGTTGAGATCAAGGTAGGTTTTAGTGTCTTTTCCTATTCATGCATTATTATACTAAGATAATTCTATTTTGTAGGATATTTTTATACTTATTAAATTAACTCTATTTTACAAAAACCAGAAGGATCGATTGATCGAATAGGAGGTTCAGTCGACTGAACCTAGCTAACTAAGCACAAAGTTCTTATCGAGCAGAACAAATTTGGTATGCATGGAGATTGGTCGACGGAACCCATCTATCAGTCGACCAAACCTATTATGGAAAGCACAATCGCAGATCATGATCTCTGTAACAAAAGAAATACAAGGATCGGTCAAGCGATCAAGGTGATCTGTTACATTAAATGCTCTTAATCACATGAAGATTAGATCTCAGCATAGAAGGAAGGGAGAGTGTTCCATTGACCGATAGTGAGATCGATCGACCAAAAAGATTAGTCGACTGAATGACTTTTCATTGACCGAACCTAGCTTATAAAAGGACCTCGAGATCTGAGTCGAGATAATCAACTTTTTATGCAATCCTCTATTACACTTTGTTCGTACTTCTGCTTTTCTGTACCTCAACTTCAAGTGCTAGTTACTATGCAGAGAAGAGCCGACGTGCTTCATCATCTACTCTTTTGTCAGTATACTTTATATTTTAGCTTGCATTATTTATAAGAAGATAGTAGTGTGTTACTATCATTCTTTTACTTTGTACGAATTGCTTCTTTCTGAAGATTTCAGGAAGAAGGATTTAGCAAATTGTCCAATGGTGCGATCAAGGATCGCAGGTCTTGGAATAGGAGCCGACTTAAGCTCTGAACCAAGTAACCAAATGAGTCACATATTTTTCTTTTACTATTATATTCCACTGCTCACTTTGATGAAAGATATTCACCCCAGCCTCCCGCCTGTATTGTCTCTTTTTGATCCTTCATTTGTGAGATGTTTGATTTTTTATCTTTATTTTAAAAAATCTTAGGATTAATTTATGTTTGAATTAAACTTATATTTAATAGTTAGTCAGTTAAATATCTATTTCAATAATCATCTTCCAAGCTGTGGCGAGACACAAGGGTCTTCTTTGGTATCGGAGCAATAACCACTTCTAGATAAAACCTTTTAAGAAAATTGAATATTTAACTTTTTTTTATGAAAATCCTTGGTCTAACTAGTCAAGTTTTAATCAAGTCTAAGTCCTTATCTAACCATCCTAATCTAGGTAGAAATAAGGAAAGCAGTAAATCAAGCAATCAAGCAAATCTATCTAACAATAAAGATGGCCTTTCTATTGATTCCCTCTGGATCATAGCCTCGATATGATCTATCAAGATAATAGATTTGTTCCTTGGGGATCCAATATTGATTGAGTCCAATTTGATTAATCAAGTTAGACTTAGGAACCCATGCATGGACTAGATTTTTATTGGTTCGATTTACTAAAGATGAGTAAGATTAAATCAATGTTTAGCCTTGTATCCGAGTCTAGATCGGTTGTATACGACCCTTTATTTTTCAAGAATAAGATCAAGGTCCTTGGAAACCAAAGTAAATCATTCTAATGTGTCCTTAGGTTCTTTGACTTAGTTTTCAAATTAGAATTTTCTTCCTTAAGTTGTTAGACTTGAGTTAAAGTTCTAATTTGAATTGGCTCAATCAAAGGACTTGGGTTAGTCTCCTCCTTATGGGCTTTGACCTCCTTTTGGAGTACTTGACCTGGATATTGGACTTGGTTAATTTTCTTGATAATTAAGAAATTAAATTGCTCAATCTAACTAATGATAGACTTATAGTGGAGTTGGAATCATCTAAATTGGATACAGATTCATGACTTCGCTCGGGCTCGGCTTTGATTCATTCTCAGATCAATTTAGGCAACTAAAGCATGAGGAAGCTTGCTTGCTTGTGTTCTTTGTTAGAATCTTCTGATGAAGACTAGTCCCATGTGTAAGGAACTATAACACTAAACACGTAGAAATCACAACGAAAAAAACAAGTTCCTTTCTAGAAGAACCATGCGAAGGAAAACCGTATAATAAGTATTTGTTAAAGGGAGTTATACCTTTGGTGCGTGAACACAAACTCCTGACAGTTAGGATCTTAGCACGATCAAACGTTCGTGCCTCTTTCGGTATCCACATGAACAAGCATTCCGTCTATCTCATGAACTCAAGAAGTGGAGAAGAAAAACCACCTAAGGTTGTGCTAGCAACCACACTAGGAGGTTTCAGCCAAGAGAGGGAAGAGAGGAAGAAGAAAAGCAAGAATAAAATTCTCATCATGAAAATGAATCCAAAAACCCATTTTATACTCATTCATGAAATTGCCTTAATGTCAATTACCTTAATTGACATTAATATTTATCTTCATCCAATGCATCCAATACATGATCAATTCAAAATTAACTACTCTTCATCCAATGCATGATCAATTCTAAATTGAACACTCCTCTTCCTTCCTGAATTCAAATTCATCAAATCAATCAATAAGTCTAACTCATTAATCATCAATCCAAATTAACTTAATGAGTCTAATTTGAATTGGACTCAATCCAATAGTTGGATCCAATTGAATCTAACTTAATGAGTCCAATTTGAATTAGACTTAATCCAATGATCCATCATATGAACATATATCTAAATCAACTTATTCTTTGTGTGTGACTCAATAGGTTCTTGTAATATTAAAAATGTCTCTAAAACTATTTTAGATACATAAATAATGAGTGTCATCTAGCAAGGAATCAATGTTACCCAAGTGACAAGAATGTCGAAATCTGACCTAACCTCTCTATGTATATCATCTTGTATCACTCAATCCTTCTATTCTTGATATCTAGATTAATTAATGAGGTATAGACCGTGTCTTTCTCTTATCAATCTTTGTGTTTCTTGATCTCTAAGTAGACATACTCAATCTAATAAGCTCAATATCGCATATTGACTCATTTAAGCATGGTCATGTATTCTTGTATCCTACTAATCAAGGGGTTCACAGATATCACTTCTGTCATATGGAAGGGATAGATCCCATCTATATCACTCGCATCCCTCCGCATAACTTATTACATACCCGGTGATCAACTTTATGGTCCACCCTATTACATGTGACGTTTGTTGATACCAAAGTATACAATTCCTTATATAGGGAATTATAGTGACTTCAGGTCTAAAGACTATTCATACTAATAGTCACATGAGAATGTTTATGACACTCATATAACGATCTATGAAACATTCTTATGGCGGGTCATTCAGTACATATTCTCTAATATATATCCATATGTCAATCTGATATCTCATATCCATGACTTGTGAGATTAAGTCATTCGTTGACTTACATGCTAGTCACAACGCATTAATATTGTCTTTGTATATTAATGCTTGAATAGAAATAGTTAAGAGTAGTGTTCTATATATCCACAACATCCCACTATCAATTCAATCAATTGATATGTTGTAAACTAGAACATACTATCCTAGAACATTATTATACTTATTCATTCGGAACTGAACTAAATTAAATATAATAACAAACTTTGCCTTTTATTAATAAGTGAAATATGATATAAAAAGTTTCCTTGTCAATCATCTCATAATTAGTACTAGGGCTAATACTAACAATCTCTCACTAACACTAGTGTCAATCACTGAAATATCTAATACCCAGTGACCTAGTGTGACCATTATGCTTCCTTTGTGCCAAAGCCTTGGTCAAAGGATCTACAATGTTAGCATCGGTCAGTACTCTGCATATCCTCACATCTTCTCTTTCGATGATCTCTCGAATGAGATGGAATCGATGTAGTATGTTTTTGGATCGATGATGAGAGCGAGGTTCCTTAGCCTGTGCAATAGCCCCATTGTTATTACAATAAAGGTCTATTGGGTTTATTATACTAAGAACAACACCAAACTCTGTAATGAACTTCCGGATCCAAACAACCTCTTTAGCTACAACTGAAACGACAATGTTCTCATCCTCTATTGTAGAATCAACAACTGTGTCTTGCTTTGAACTCTTCCAGCTCACAGCACCACCATTTAAGCAAAATGCATACCCTGACTGTGATCTATAATCATCTTTGTCAGTTTGGAAGCTAGCATTGGTGTAACCATTTACAGTAAGCTCTTCATCACCTCTAAAGATATAGAAATAATCTTGAGTTCTTCTCATGTACTTAAGAATATTCATGACTACTGTCCAGTGACCTTCACTTGGATCTAATTGATATCTACTCATCATGCTTAATGCATACGAGACATTTGGGCTAGTACAAAGCATGGTGTTTATGATAGACCCTATAGCCGATGCATAAGGAATCTGATCCATGCAGTCTCATTCTTTCTTAGAAGAGGGGCATTGAGTCTTCGAAAGACTCACACCATGTGACATTGGCAGGAATCCTTTCTTGGAATTCTGCATGGTGAAACGATTAAGCACCTTATCAATGTATGTACTCTGACTTAGGCCAAGCAATCATTTAGATCTATCTCTATAGATATTAAGGCCTAAAATGTAGGTTGCTTCACCTAAGTTTTTCATTGAAAAATAATTCTCAAGTCAAATCTTCACTGACTAAAGAGTAGGAATATCATTTCCAATAAGAAGTATGTCGTCTACATACAATATGAGAAAGATGACTATGCTCCCACTAACCCTTTTGTAGACATAAGGTTCATCTTCATTCTTGATGAAACCAAAAGCTTTGATTGCATCATCGAATTGAAGATTCTAGCTTTTAGAAGCTTACTTCAATCCATAAATGGATCGTTGCAACTTACACACCTTTCCAGCATACTTTAGATCGACAAAACCCTTAGGTTATATCATGTGCATATCCTTGAGTAGATTTTCATTAAGAAATATAGTTTTAACATCCACCTACCAGATCTCATAATCATAGTAATCTGCAATGGCAAGAATGATCTGAATGGACTTGAGCATCACAACTGGTGAAAAGATTTCATCATAGTCTATACCATGAATTTTCTTGAATCCTTTAGCCACCAATCTACCTTTATAGATATGCATATGACCATCCATGTAGTCTTCACTTTGAAAATCCACTTACACCCAATGGGTTTGATTCCTTCAAGTGGATCAACCAAGGTCCATACTTAGTTAGTGTATATGGATTCCATCTCGGATCTAATGGTCTCTAGCCATTTATCAGAATTTAGGCCCTATATAGCTTCCTGATAAGATGTAGACTTATTGAGACCAACTAGCACTACATCACTGTTGTCAGACAAAAGAAAAGAATATCTCTCAGGTTCATGACGGATCCTATCAAATCTATGTAGAGCTTATGCTACTTGAACAGGTTATTATTCCACAATTTCTTACGGTGTAACAAAATCATGATCCATAACATCTTGTGGTACCTATTCATTTTCCATCAAGGTGTCGGTGCTAGTTTGTGTATCTTGAATTTCTTCAAGATCGACTTTACTCCCACTAGTTCTTCTATAAATAAATTCCCTTTCCAGAAAGACATCAGTTCTGGTAACAAACACCTTGTCTTGTGTGGGATTATAAAAACAATATCCCTTTATTTCCTTGGGATATCCTACAAAGTAGCACTTGTCCGATTTGATTCCTAGTTTATCTAAGACTTGTCATCAAACATAAGCCTCACATCCCTAAATCTTCATGAAAAACATCTTGGGACTCTTCCCAGTCCATATCGTATATAGTATCTTTATAACAGCCTTAGATGGAATACGATTAAGTGTGAAAGTGGTTGTCTCTAGAGCATATCTCCAAAAGGAAGTAGGAAGTTTTGTCTAACTCATCAATCGTACCATATCTAATAAAGTATGATTTCTCCTTTCTGATACACCATTCCATTGTGGTGTTCCAAGTGGAGTGAGTTGAGATATAATCCCACACTCAACGAGATGGTCATGAAATTCTTGGCTAAGGTATTCCCCACCTCGATCTGATTGAAGCATCTTAATATGCATACCAAGTTAGTTTTGTACTTCATTTTTAAATTCTTTGAACTTTTCAAAGGATTCTGACTTGTGACTCATCAGATACACATAGCTATATCTACTGATATCATCAGTGAATTTAATAAGGTAATGATAGTCTCCACTAGCTTCTATTCTGAAAGGGACGCATACATCAGTATGTATGAGTCCTAACAAGTCATTATTTCTTTCGTTGTGTCCACTAAAAGGAGTCTTAGTTATCTTTCCTTTAAGACAAGATTCACATGCCTCATATGATTCAAATCAAATGAGTCCAAGAGTTCATTCTTATGAAGTTGTGATATGCGACTCTCATTTATGTAACCCAAGTGACAATATCAGTGATATGGTTGGTTCAAATCAATAGACTTGAATCATTTGGTATTTGTGTTATAGATTGGATTTTCAAAGTCTACAACATAGAGTCTAATTATAAGATGTGCACTACAATAGAATATTTCATTGAAATAAACAGAACAATATTTGTCCTTTATTATAAATAAGAATTCTCTCTTGTCTAAACAAGAAATAGAGATAATGTTCTTTGTTAAGGTGGGCACATAACAACACTCTTCTAGTTCTAAAACAAGTCTGGTAGGCAAAGATAAGGAATCTGTTCCTACAGCGACAACAACAACTCTTGCACCTTTGCCTACTCGTAGGTCCATTTCGCCCTTTATTAATGTTCTACTATTTCTCAGCTCTTACACATTAGTACAAATGTGAGATGCACGCCCAGTATCTAATACCCATAAAGAAGAAATAGATAGTTTGACTTCTATAACATTTATACCTGAGGTAAAAGTCTCACTTCTCTTCCTTTTCACTTCCTCTAGGTACAACTTGCAGTTCCTCTTCTAATGTCTGGTCTCACCATAGTGGAAGCAGGTTTCTTCCTTAGCAACCCCACCTTTGGGTTTCAACGCATGAGTCTTACCCTTTCCTTTGGCTTGGGTCTTATCCTTACCTTTGGGTTTCCATTTACCTTTTTCCTTTGGTACCAACAAAATGGTGCTAGGTTTTGCCTTCTTAAGGTTGAGTTCAATAGTTCTCAACATGCTTAACATCTCAAGCAATGGCTTGTCAATTTTATTCATATTATAGTTTATGACAAATTAACTATAGATTTCAGGCAATAATTGCATAATAAGATCAGTGGCTAATTCTTAGCCTAGTGAAAATTCCAATCTTTTTAGGTTCTCTATATACCCGGTCATTTTGAGCACATAAGGCCCTACAGGACTTCCTTCTTGCATTTTGCATTGAAATAGAGCCTTAGAGATCTCAAATCTCTTATGCCTTGCTTGTTTTTAATATAGTTATCTAAGGTGTTCAACCATATCATAAGCATCTATGTTCTCATGTTACTTCTGAAGCTCAGAGTTCATGGTGGCAAGCATAAGGCATGATACAGTTTTTTTTCTTGCTTGAGAACTATTCTCAGGTTTCTGTATTAGTCTAGGAAATTAGGTCCATTGAGCTTGTCTTTATCAAGAATAGATCGCAGGGAGAGAGTATTCAACAAATTTGATGACATGGTGATCTACAACAATAAAATACTAAATCATTTAATTAGATCTTTAATTAAATAATTCTCCCACTGAATTTGTAAAGCTTTGGTAGGAGCAAGTCATAGATGTGGTCTTACCCACACTATTAGCTCTAAGTCCAATTGTGATGACATTCATGTGGGACAAGAACCATATTATACCTCATCATGAGTTAGCTTTGGCTAATCATCCAAGACTTAGTATAACATAGGTAAGCAACATTACCAATTACATCATATGTAACTCTTGTATCATTGGGTGAACAAGACTATTTGTTCATTTTCCCATCTTTATGAAATCCACATTATAAATTATCTTAAGTTAGCTTTGGATAATCGCCCAAGACTAGTATAATTTAAATTTCATCATATGAGACATGCCTCTAAATTCTCAATCTAATTGAAATAACTAAGTTAAGTCACACCCAAAGTTTAGTAGTCAGACATCACAATTGTCCTGTCACACTCTACCAAAGTAAATCGAGTTACTTTGCTTTGGAAAAACCTGACTACAATTGATCGAGGTACAAGTGAGTACCAAACTTTGGTAGGCATATTTAAAAGAGACCTAATTATGATTAAACTACACATGCATCACATACAATCATAGCATATTATGGCATACATCAACATATATATTAAATTAAATGTGACATAGTTATGGCTCCATCAACTATGATCTTCTTAAGCTAATGAGAAGAGAGAAAGGTCAACCTAGGTCAAAGCAGCTTCTCCAAGTGCTTCCTTGATCGTCATGTATTATTGTCCTTCTCCCCTTTTCACCATCGTCCTGTAGACTAGTTCTTCTCCAATTTATATATTACAAAATCTAAAGAAATTCGAGTTATATTCGAGTATAGTCTAAATTTACAATAAGAATGAAAAAGGAGAGACACAACACGTAGGCCATTTTATGAATTACAACACACACATCCAATCACATCGGGGTTAAGGGTCATAACCATGCACCATGTCATATACATTCACAATATATTATGATATAAAATTTATTATGATTTCAACTACTAATTATGAGCTGCAACACCACAGCTAAACATGCAAAAAGCACAGCAAAAAAACAAGTTCCTTTCCAAAAGATTCATGCGAAGGAAAACCATATACTAAGTATTTGTTAAAGGGAGTTATATCGTTGGTGCGTGAACACAAACTCCCAACAGCTAGGATCTCAGCATGATCAGACGTTCATGCCTCTTTTGGTATCCACATGAATAAGCCTTCTATGTTTCTCATGAACTAAAGAAGTGGAGAAGAAAAACCACCTAAGGTTGTGCTAGCAACCACACTAGGAGGTTTCAGCCAAGAGCGGAAGAAGAAACGCAAGAACAAAATTCTCATCATGAAAATGAATCCAAAAACCCCTTTTGTACTCATTCATGAAATTGCCTTAATGTCAATTGCCTTAATTGACATTAATATTTATCTTCATCCAATGCATCCAATGCATCAAATACATGAGCAATTCAAAATTGACTACTCTTCATCTAATGCATGATCAATTCTAAATTGAAGACTCCTCTTCCTTCATGAATTTAAATTCATTAAACCAATCAATGAGTCTAACTCATTAATCATCAATCCAAATTAACTCAATAAGTCTAATTTGAATTGGACTCAATCCAATAGTTGGATCCAATTGAGTCTAACTCAATGAGTCCAATTTGAATTAGACTTAATCCAATGATTCATTATATGAACCTATCTCCAAATCATCTTATTCTTTATGTATGACCCAATAGGTTCTCATAACATGGATAATGTCTCTAAAAGTATTTTAGATATATAAACAATGAGTGTCATCTAGCAAGGCCTCATTGCTACCCAAGTGACGAGAATGTCGAGATTTGACCTAACATTTTCATGTCTATCATCTTGATGACTTAATTCTTCTATCCTTAATATATAGATTGATCAATAAGGCATAGACCATGTCATCCTCTTATCAATCTTTATGTTTCTTGATCTCTAAGTAAACACACTCAATCAAATAAGCTCAATATCGTATATTGACTCATTTAAGAATGGGCATGCATTCTTGTGTCCTACTAATCAAGTGGCCCACAGATATTGCTTACGTCATATGGAAGGGATAGATCTCATCTACATCCCTCCACATAACTTATTATATACCCAGTGATTTACTTTATGGTCCATCCTATTACAGGTGACATTTGTCGATACTAAAGTATACAACTCCTTATGTAAGGAACCATAGTGACTTCAGGTCTAAGCACTATTCATTCTAATAGTCACATGAGAATGTTTATGACACTCATATAACAATCCATGAAATATTCTTATTACGAGTCATTCAGTACATATTCTCTAATATATACCCATGTGTCAATCTGATATCTCATATTCATGACTTGTGAGATTAAGTCATCCGTTGACCTACATGCTAGTCTCAACGCATTAATAATGTCCTTATATATTAATGCTTAAATAAAAATAGTTAAGAGTAGTGTTCTATATATTCACAACATCCCACTATCAATTCAACCAATTGATATATTGTAGACTAGAACCTACTACCCTAGGACATTATTATACTTATTCATTTGGCACTAAAATGAAGTAAATATAATAATAAACTTTGCCTTTTATTAATAAGTGAAATATGATACAAAAGCTCCCTTGTCAATCATCTCATAATTGGTACTAGGGATAATACTAACACCATGTTACTTGTAGTGCTTTCTTTTTTCATTACTTCGTGGCTTCCTTTAGATTCGGATAATTTGACTTGATGTGTCATTTCTTATTGCATCCATAACAGGTGACTTTTGACTTGTCCTTCGTGCTTGAAATTGGACTTGATTGCTTGGTCTTCGTTTAGATCACCTTCTTGATCTCTCATTTGGTGACCCTTCTTCCTTTTATGCAATTTTCAAATGAGGTTCATGAGCTCGATAGTGATTTTCTCATCATCTTTCGAATCTAATTTACCTTCAGACTCAGGTTCAGTTCGGTACTTATTCTTTGATTCCTTAGTCTTGCTTGTACCTGCAACCAAAGTAATACCTTTTTTAATCGGAGGTGCATTAGTTTGTTCATGTAATTCAAATTTAGAAAACATTTCATCTAGTCTAAGATTCGAAAGATCGTTGGATACTTTATACGCATCTACCATCGATGTTGATAGAGTATTCCTTTGAAAAGCGTTTAATGTGTACCTCATAATGTCGTGGTTCTCCACCTTTTGTCCAATCATGTGGAGATCGTTGAACAAGTCTTACATCTGAGCGTGTAATTGACTCACCGATTTACCATCCTATATTTAATATTATATAACTTATTTAAAATTAAGTCATGTTTGCTTACTTTTGAATCGTAGGTCCCCTCGTGCAATTCGATTAACTTTTCCAATAGGTTCTTAGCACTTGTGAATGGATTGACTCGGTTCAGCTCCAATTTGGTTAGTCCACACTGTAAGGTCTTAGTAGCTTTAGTGTCAACCTTGACCTTCTCCATTATATGAGGGTCCCAATTGTCACATGTCACTGGTTTTCTAGTGTCGTCAAGAGGTAGTGAGCAGCCCGTTTGGATGATGATCAATATTTCAACTTGGGTCTTCAAATAGTACTCCATCTGACCTTTCCAGTATTCAAAATCCTTGCCGAAGATGGGTGGGCATGTAGTACTATAGCCTTCTTGATGGGCCATTTGGTATACTTGATCTTGCAAAATAAAACTAGAAGAAAAATATACCAAGACTTGGTCTTGGATTAGTAGTGTGGTATAAAAAGTAATGAACTAGAGTGGTATTCAATAACTTTGAGAAATGAAAAACACGATTAAAATTTTGATCGGAAGGGGTAGTACCAATTTTGATCGACTCCAAAAACTCAAAAAATACCATGGAAAAAAGTTGTTGAACGATCGTTGCATCGATTCAGAGCAGCCCCGTTTTGATATCAATTGTAAGATTGAAAGTGCTAGAGAGGGGTGAATAATGCTCATGGCTTTTTTACATTTTTTGTAAAAAAGTTGAGAGTATGCAACGGAAAGAGGATTAAGAGAATAACAAAGAAAGCAATACTTACACTTTATTTTTTTTACTTGGTTTGAAGCCTTTAACGACGTCTACTCCAAGGCCTACACTCGTTGAGTACTTTCGTTGGGCAATCCACTAAAACTTTGAATGATTACAAGTGTATGGAATTGGAAGTACAATAAACAAGATGATTATACTAACAACTTGGAGTAGTATCTTAGGCATTGTCGTCGGAGCAGCATTTGAGCATCCTTAAGAGCTTTCCAAAGTAGTGCGCAAGAATAGAAGTCATTGAGAATTGTGTTCTTGAGGTGCTGGTCAAACTCTCCTTTTATAGCCCTGCCTGAGCACTTGGACTGTATCAACATGGCTACACCTTGGTAAAAACTTATCTCAGAAAATTTATCCAACTCTGGGCACCTAGACTGTGACATGTGTCGGCCAATCAATGAGCGCCACCTCAGCTACACTCAGGTGCCTGTTTGGTACCTTCCCAGGCACCTGGACCCAATCCAGGCTCCTGGATGTCCGGGCGCCTAAATGCCCATTTTCAGCTAGCTTCCAACTTTATTATTCTACATTATGTAGTTAGGAAAAATAGACATAATATAATTTAGACAGTCTCGGGACTCTCTGGTTCTGACTTTAGATTTACCAAAAATCCTAGGTCAAACTGACGTCTACTGTTCCCTCAGGGGGAATGTGTCCTCACCTACTCCTCTCAGGAGAGTTTATCTTATGCGAAATCTATCCTCCAGACTTTTGGACTTTTGCTCAACATCCGAGAGTTTAGAACTTTCTTCTAGACATCTGAACCCCAACTTGTTCAGTCTTCCACCTAGTGCCCGCGACCTCCATAACTTTCACCTACTTTCCTAGACTAGTAGGATTTTTCGCCCAATGACCTCGACCTGCTAAGACTTCTACCCAGTCCCTCAGACCAGGACTTCTTTGCCAAGCCATAATTAGGGTTTTCCACCTACCTAGTTTTCACTAGGACTTTTATCTTGTCTACACTCACTTAAGACTTTCCTGCACACTCAATATACCTCATCAGTATAACAATAAGACTTAACTTTAAACCCTTTTCCAATATTAAAACTCAAGTTCGATCATCTAGTGCTCCTTGCATCAACAAAATATACTCATGAAATGAAATAACTACATTTTAAACAATACCATCAATACTCTTGTCATTCATAAGTTTGGTGAAGCAATCTACATTGAGGAAGGATAAGAATTTTTTTAGTTAAATAGTCGACCAAATGTTCACAAGATTCAAATTAAGGTAAGAAAATATAGAAAAAACATAGTTGATATGGTGAATAAGGAAGGACCCCCAAAGGTGGGTTTGACGTCAAGAAAGTCGACTAATGTAGAGGTCAAAGTCAAGGAGTCAACCCTCAAACCTTGCACAGTGTCATGTCTCGGCCAATTGGGATGGCCGGTTGGATAGCTTGTCCGATCGGATCCTGAGTCCCTCAAAGTCAGTGAAACCTCGGGTCGTATCAGTACCAAGCTGAAATGAGTCAAGTGTCACCACCAAGTACTTTGGCTGATCAGACTAAAGGTCTGATCGGACACGCTAGACACATCGCTCGGTTGAACTGAACTCTATATTCAAGTGTAGCGGTCGAGTGCATAATGCATCCCCAACATAAACCTGGACAAAATTAGGGCCGATTGGACACTCGGGCTCACCTCCCCACATTGTAGAGGCAGGGCTCCTAGTCTACAATCGATCGACCTCATGGTCGGTCGGACACTCAGTCTCAACTCCCCACTTCGTAGAGGTGAGAGCCCTAGTCTACAGTTGGTCGACCCCATGGTCGGTTGGGCTCTCGGGCTCTATTCCTCACTTCACAGAGGTAGGGCTCCCAATCTACAATCGGTCTACCCTATGGTTTGTCGGATACTCGAGCTCCACTCCCTACTTTACAAAGGTATGACTCCCAGTCTATAGCTGGTCAGCCCCATGGTCGGTTGGACACTTTGGTTCAGCTCCCCACTTCAAAGAGACATGGCTCCCAATCTATAGCCAATTGGCTGCATGGCCAGTCGAACACCCGGGCTCAACTCCTCTCTTCGCAGAGGCAGATTTCCCAATCTACATCCGATCGGCCCCTCCGCCGGTCGGACCTATGGGGCCCATCTCCCAACTTCTCCAATGCAAGGTTTTTAGCATAAACCCGATCAGGCCAAGCGTTGGTCGGACCTATGAGGCCAGTGTTGGTGCTCGAAATTTCATTCTGTGTAAAACCCCTGTACAAAATTTGTACAGACACGGAACTTTTCCTAGCAACCTACATGCTCGATCAGACATGTGTTTGATCAATCAAGTAAGTCCTTGATTGACCAAAACACACCTTGATCGAAGCACAAGATCGCTTGCCTCTTGTGTTGGTGTTCAGGATCCATACAAAGAAAACATAACTAGTTGCGCTGCAGAATAAATAACTAGTTTTACCTTTCTTCGTAGACAAAGACCTCTTGATCTTCTGTTGTATTCCTCTCCTCTTCTTGGACGTCGTGTGGGTGACGATCTACCAAGACAAACCACCTATACCTTCTTTTGTTTTCAAGCCACCTACCACCAAAAGATGCAAAGAAAAGGGGTGTGTCCTTCTTCTTCTTCTCCTCCAAACCGCCTACCACCTAGGGTGGTTCTTCTCTTCTTTGTCTTCTCCTCCAAGCTTCGACCACCAAAGGAGATATGCTCTGGCCCTAGAGGGAGGAAAGGGAGGAAGAGATGAGAAGGTGGAGCGCCGGCCCTAGGAGGAAGAGAGGAGGTGGGCGCCGGCTCTAGGGGAAAAGAAAAGAGAAAAAAGAAGAGATGAGGTGCCGACCACAAGCAAGGGAAAACAACTCAACAAATATTAGGTTATGGTGGCATGGTGATAACTAGCATTTTGATGCACTATTTTGGCTCTTATACTTATCATTTTTATCATCTCGCATGCTTAATCCTGTATTTATATCGTGTTTTACGAGTTGATATTTATTTAGAGTCTTGATATAATTTTTCCTATATTTTCTAGGATTTTATCTAAAAGGTGCATCTTGTTTTGTAGGGAAGAAATCTGGGTCATTTATTGGGATCAAATAATCCAAGGGCTCATGTTATTCCAAGTTGAATCAAGAAGAGCCAAATCCAAACACAACCCATTCTTCAAGCCCAATTCTAAAAGCCCAATTCCACTTCTCTTATTGGATCTGGATCTTTTCATTAACCCAAACCTGAAACCAAAAATCCATTAAGAAACTTACCTTTTCCCTCATGCGGATGAACAGCGCCGAATGCTCTACTCTCTACACCGGCTTCCTCTTCTCCGATCTGCTCAAGCCTGCGACGGATGACAACTCCGGCGACTCCTGTGAGCAGTGACGACTTCTACTAGGGTTCTTCTTCTCCGGCGGAGCATTCTGCGCCGATGTAGTTAGTCTCTTTGCTCCAGATTCGTGACAAAAGGGCGGTGGCACCTAATTAGGGCTTCTTGGTGGAGGGGTGTTCTTCTCCGTCAAGCACTCCTCTCATCCCTTCCTCAGTGGAGATTTACCTGCGGACGGCGTTCCAAAAGCAGAGGGTTCCACAGAGGAAGTCAGTTGTTCCTTCTTATCCGGTGAGTTTCATCTCTCTAAATTCATCACTGTGCTGCTGTGGAGCTTTAACCTATAGACGAAGTTCCAGAAGTAGTGATCATCCATCTCAGAGCAGTGACCATTCAATTCCAACAGAAGCGAATTTGCGTGTCAATTTCCAGCCAATCAGAGGTCAATCGTTGAGTTGTTTCCACCAGTGAAGGCATTCCAGATTTGGGCCCTTCGTGTGACAGCGAAGGGTAGTTGACTTGGTGTATAATCGAGAAGAGTGGTTTGGATAGTGTAGTTTCTTTTATATTTGATTTGTTTTATCTTTGTTCATATGCATTTTGGATATTGTAGTTACTGTTTTGATTCATTTTGAATTGCTTAGTTGTTAGTTTACCTTCATGTTAATCGTTTAAGGTTAATGTAGTTTACTTTCTTGCTTAATTAGGTTGTTATGTTTTTATTGCTTCTTAGATTGATAGATTGCACTATGTTTAGTTTATTAAGGCATGTTTAGTTCCATTTATGTATAATTGTTGAACTTGTATCATAGGGTGACAGTGTGGTACAAGTTTAGCTTTTATGCATAATTAGGTTTTGTTTAATTGTTGTTAAGTTGTTTAGTTATTTGTCTTTGTTTAACTGTTGCTTTCTTTATGAATGTTTCTTGGATCCTCATAGTGTAGAGTGACACTGCATTGTGAGTTAATATTTTCTATTTAGTTAGTATTTCCTTATTTGCATTAGGTGTAGAAATTCCAAAACAAAACCCCATTATTTGATTTTGTCTGAGAGCGAATGTCCTATCACTGTTTCCATGTGAGAGATGATCCGGTCCTCTACTATACTACCTTAGTGTAGGTTAAGGGGTTCGGTTGAAGTGAAATTAATAAAATTTGATGTGAGCGAGTGACAGTCGCGACCACATCAAATTTTGACATCGTTGCCGGGGAAACTAGTGATGTTCATTTGTTTTTAGACTATACATAATTTTATCTTTATTTTATTCTTGCTTTTCTGCTTTATTATTTTATTTTCTTTTGATGTCACTGTTAGTATCTATTTTGCCCTAGAACTTTGCAGGTTGAAGGAAAGGGGTGAGGGGAGAATACTAATAGCTACACCATGAATAAAGACCCATTTTGGTCAATTTCATCATTTAGACCACCGTTTCAGTTCTTCTATATTTTGCATTTCATTCTTTTCGATTTTATTCTCTCTTATTTCTATTTCTTTGGTGGTGGCAAAAATTAAAAAAAAAAACATTATTAGGGCTTAATTATTTTATCTCTTGTATGCACACATTCTGTCTTGTATATTCTCCTGTGTCTTTTGATGATATTTACATGAGTGTTTCAGGTTAGACCAGGAAATCTCTTTTGTGTCATAAGTTCCAGAGTTTTAGTGTGATCAAGACCTCACCTTTGATAAGCAAAATGAAGAACAACACTGAAAAGACTCTCAGAGAACTTTGGACACCAAACTTGTCAGATGATTCCTTTTACATCGGATATTCTGATTTAGATGCAGACTTCGAGTTATGGACTATTGTACATCTTTTACCGAAGTTTCATGGACTATCTGGTGAAGATCCCAACAGACATCTGCATGATTTGGAGATGGTTTGTTCTTCATGGAATCCACATGGTGTATCAGATGAAGATGTCAGACTTAGAGCATTTCCATTTTCATTGGCGGATTCAGCAAAAGATTGGTTGTACTGTCTCCCACCCAATTCAATTTCCAGTTGGATCGAGATGAAGAAATTATTTCTGGCAAGGTTCTTTCCTGCTTCTAGGATTGCAGCTATTTGGAGGAGTATTTATGGAATCCAATAATTCACAGGAGAACCGTTTCAAGAATATTGAGATAGATTTAAAGGACTTGTTGCTAGTTGCCCTCAGCACCAGATAATTGATCAACTACTAATTTTGTACTTCTATGAGGGATTGTGCCCCATGGATAGGAGTATGGTTGATGCAGCTAGTGGAGGGGCTCTAATTAACAAGACATCTATTCAAGCTAGAGAACTTATTGAGATTATGGCTTTAAATTATCAGCAGTATGGGACTAGACTGATGATTGCTAAAGATGTTCATTCCTTTGCTAGTGTATTCCCGACCAAGATCCAGTATCACCAGCCTAATTCTCAATATCATCAGACTCATCAGCAGCACAACCTTACTTTCAGCACCATCAGCCTGAGCAGTGTTTTAAGGAGCAGGTACAACAATTTTGTCAACATCAAGAAACTCAATTCAAGCCAAGAACACATTCATTGACACAGATACAGTTGCATTCAGATCAACTTATTGCGTAAATTCTTGAGGAGATGGATTGTAGAGTTTGTGATATTCCTGACTTTTATTCTGCTTCTCTACATGACTCTTCTAGTTTTTTACAATGTGATGTTGTAGTTGATCGTGATAATGTTGTTGTTGATGATATTGTTGTTCTAGATAGTCTTGATGTTGCAGGTATAGGAGATGATGATGGAAGTGTAGGGGAGACCCAAGAATCACTTCCTACGACTATTCCACCACCATTTGAGCTAGTTGAGCCTGTTATTTTACTTAGTGATGATGGAAGTATAGGGGAAACTCGAGAATCACTTCCATTGATTATATCTGATCCAGAGCCAGATACTTCACCTGACCAAGATAAGGTCGCATTCAGTATTCACGACCCTCCAGGTACCTTTCAGGATGGTAAGATTAATCTTTCTTTAGAATCTTTAGAAAATTTCATGGAGGTAACTCATTTTAATTGTAATGAATGTGACACATCTTTTAGTTCATGCTCTATTACTTTGGATATTATTTCTGGTACATCTTACTCAACATGAGTACAGGATATGCATCCTCTTTTTAGTGCACAGGATTTCTTCAGATATTTCATTAGCAGTCATTCACGCAAGGATGGATTTTATCACTTGAAGAAAGCCCTAACATTTTATGCAATAATGAAGCTTCTGGAGTGGACACTCCAACTGAACCGTCTTCGACCACCGGAGAAAATTTTTGAGGAGGTGAAGGTGGAGGGAGCATTCTTCACTTCACCTAAAACCATTCCACTTCCAGAATGGCTTCTGGAACTAAATCAACTCTAATCGCCAGAAAATCAAGGGAGTCTGTTCCATCTCACCTTCTCTTTTTATTTTTGCTTATACATATTGCTTTGCTTTATTTGCTTTTGCTTAGTAGTTTATTTTTAGTTTGTCTTGTCGGTATTCACAATAAATTCCCAATGCATTCTTTTTATCATCTTAGAAATTGTGAAAGTCAGTTAAATTTGATTATCTAATTTGATGATTTATTATTATGATTGAATTCTTGAATTGCATGTGATTACAACTTGGTAATGGATTTCATGTTGGTAAATTGAGATGATAATTTTTGATATACCTAGTGAAGATATTTTTAAACCTATTATTTCTATTGATGTGTGATGCACTTGTGGTTAATGCTACTCTAGAACTTGCTTAATTCTTTTGAGACCACATTATCATAGGTTTGCATGATTTTAATGAAGGCTATCTCACTTTCTTTTACTAATTCCTTTTATAATCACATGTTTCTTAAATAAAATCCATATCATCCATCATATCATTCTTTTCTCTCTTCCATTTATTTCACTCTTTTACTCTCTTGGGATGTGGATATTTTTGGATGTACATGATAAGTATTTTGCCCGGGATGGTCAAAAGTTTAAGTGTGGGGGAGAGAAATAGCTTAGTAGAATTTAGGAGAGGCATAGGTGAACCATGCTTGATCACCATAGGTAAATCATGCTATTTATCTTTTTATTTAAGCTATTGATGATGTTGTATAGTGATGCACATCGTGTTGAAAAAAAAAGGGAAAAAAATAGAAATGAAAAAAGAGAGTTCAAAATAGAAATGAAAATGAAAACAAAAAACAAAACAGTAACAAAAAAGTGAAAAGAAAAGAAATAAGAAAAGGAAAAAAAAAAAGAGCTTTGACATGTTGTGCTATTTTTGTATTCATATGTGGTAGAACTTTTTGTTAGTGATAATCTTTATTATAGTGGCATTGAGATTTTATTGCATATCATTACTATATTTTCATTGAAAAACTATAGTAGAAGTTGTCTACATGTTTATTGGATTTGTGAAAAACGTTGACATGTTGTGTCATTTTTATTCATTTGTGGTAGAATTTTTGTGAGTGACAATTTTTACTTTAACAATATTGAGATATTATTGTATATCATGTGTAGATTTTTAGTATGAAATGCTAGAGTAGGAGTTGTTCACATTTATATTGAATTGGTGAAAGATGGTTGAATTTTTTGTGAGTAACAATCTTTATGGTAGCAAAATTTGAATTTTATTATAGATCATGAATGAATGTTTATTGAAAAGCTATCGTAGAGATTGTTCACCTTTTTATTGAGTTTAGAGCTAGCGTGTAAGTTGGATGAGATATCTTGTTAGGCATTGTTTTCTTGTACTTATCTATGTAGCATTTCAATATATCCATATCTTCCACCAACACTTTGCTTTATCTTTTCTTTATCTCTTTTCTTAGACTATCATTTGCTTGATTCATATTTCCCTTACATTTCAATAATGCCTTCATTATTTTATTGTGCACTCTTATGTATATAGTGGTTGAGATTAGAAGAAAAGCAAGCATATGGTAGTGCATAATTCATGAGTAGCTTGAGTGAACTCCACTATTACATGTATATGAGAGGAGAGCCACTATCACTTTCCTTGTGAGGTTTATTTTAGTATTATTCTCAATTTATTGATGATGAATTGAAGTTATCGTGTTTGTTAATTAACATATGAATTGAATTCATGATTACTTTGATTATTTGAATTGGACAATCTTAGGTAACCCTCTTTCACTATTTTCTAGGCTTGATTGAGAGTTGCTAGAGGAATGTATTTTAGTTATTTTCTTCTTTTGTTTACTTGCTCGAGACGAGCAAGAATAAGTGTGGAGGAGTTGATAACTTGCATTTTGATGCACTATTTTGGATCTTATACTTATCATTTTTATCATCTCGCATGCTTAATCCTGTATTTATATCGTGTTTTATGAGTTGATATTTATTTAGAGTCTTGATATAATTTTTCCTATATTTTCTAGGATTTTATCTAAAAGGTGCATCTTGTTTTGTAGGGAAGAAATCTGGGTCGTTGATCGAGATCAAATAATCCAAGGGCTCATGTTATTCCAAGTTGCATCAAGAAGAGCCAAATCCAAACACAACCCATTCTTCAAGCCCAATTCTAAAAGCCCAATTCCACTTCTCTGATTGGATCCGGATCTTTTCATTAACCTAAACCCGAAACCCGAAACCCGAAATCTATTAAGAAACTTACCTTTTCCCTCATGCGGATGAACAACATTGAATGCTCTACTCTGTGTTCGCGTCTTCTTCCTCGCGCGGCTAGGGCAAGCGATTTTCCCCCTCACCTCCGGCCGGTGGCATTTTCCTTCACCGCCGTCAGGCAGCTCTCACAGTCCCCTCTTCTCTGCTTCTTTCTACCAGGGCTAGGATTCGATATTTTTCTACTGCTCGCGTTTTCTTCTCCCGACGCCCCCAAGCTTCCTCTTCTCCGATCTGCTCAAGCCGACGACGGATGACAACTCCGGCGGCTCCTGTGAGCGACGACGACTTCTACTAGCGTTCTGCACCGGTGCAGTGAGTCTCTTTTCTCCAGATTCATGACAAAAGGGCGGTGGCACCTAATTAGGATTTCTTGGCGGCGGGGCATTGTTCTCCGGCAAGCACTCCTCTCATCCCTTCCTCAGTGGAGATTTACCTGCGGACGGCATTCCAAAAGCAGAGGGTTCCATAGAGGAAGCCGGTTGTTCCTTCTTCTCCGGCGAGTTTCATCTCTCTAAATTCACCACTGTGCTGCGGTGGAGCTTTCACCTGTAGATGGCATTCCAGAAGCAGTGACCATCCATCTCAGAGCAGTGACCATTCAATTCCGACAGAAGCGAATTTGCGTGTCAATTTCCAGCCAATCAGACGTGAATCGTTGAGTTCTTTCCACCAGTGGCGGCGTTCTAGATCTGGGCCCTTCGTGTGACAGTAAAGGGTAGTTGACTTGGTGTATGATCGAGAATAGTGGTTTGGATAGTATGATTTCCTTTATATTTGATTTGTTTTGTCTTTGTTCGTATGCATTTTGGATATTGTAATTACTGTTTTGATTCATTTTTAAAGGGTAGTTGACCACACCTTTGTCTTAGTTGTTAGTTTACCTTCATGTTAATTGTTTAAGGTTAATGTAGTTTACTTTCTTGCTTAATTAGGTTGTTATGTTTTTATTGCTTCTTAGATTGATAGATTGCACTGTGTTTAGTTTATTAATGGATGTTTAGTTCCATTTATGTATGATTGTTGAACTTGTATCATAGGGTGACAATGTGGTACAAGTTTAGCTTTTATGCATAATTAGGTTTTGTTTAATTGTTGTTAAGTTGTTTAGTTATTTGTCTTTGTTTACCTGTTACTTTCTTTATGAATGTTTCTTGGATCCTCATAGTGTAGAGTGGCACTGCATTGTGAGTTAATATTTGCTATTTAGTTAGGATTTCCTTATTTGCATTAGGTGTAGAAATTCCAAAACAAAACCCCATTATTCAATTTTGTATGAGGTCAAACGTCCTATCACTGTTTCCATGTGAGAGACGACCCTGTCCTCTACTATACTACCTTAGTGTAGGTTAAGCGGTTCTGTTGAAGTGAAATTAATAAAATTTGATGTGAGCGAGTGACAGTCGCGACCACATCACATGGCTGTTGGAGCAATTCTAATGGTCCGTGTGACCATGTGTTTTGGTGTTTGGGCAAAGAGTTTAAGTTAGGTTCACCCTTGTTATTTGATATGTGTACTTGAGTTGTGCAAGACTACAGGATACACATGTGACTCAGGTTAACGGCTTCGGGTCCAGTGAAGGATGGAGCATCCAAGGGACCATGGACAAAGCAGCGAGGACAAGGTCGAGCGAAGCGACTTCAAGGCATACGCAAAGGATGGTATTGGGGACGAGTCTTGGGCTTGAATGCATCCGAGGGACGAAAGCCAAAGGAAGTAGGCTTGAAGGCAAGAGGTCAAGGCTGCAAAGAAGCGTCAAGTGAGTCATAAGGGTGAGGGTACGAGTGCAGGAGAAATTGTACTTGGAGTAAAATCCCAGTTTTAGGGTTTTACTGTTGTGGTGCGTACAGAATTAGCGCGATTGATCGAGTCGACCCTGGATCACAGTAACGTAGCGCTCACCGATCGATCGGTGATTTTTAGCAATGATCGCTTGTTTGCCGATTTGGGATGTTCACGAGCGTGTTCGAATCGACTTGGGTTTTCAACCCGTGGCCTATATAACCAAAGCTTGGGAGCTTGGTTATAGCTGACGAAATTAGTGGTGGGTAACCTCTAATTAGTAGTCAACTAGTGCCCTAGCTGTTAGCTAGAGCCCTAGAGCCAATCATTTGATGATTGTCTTTTGGACTTATTGTATCATATTCTATATAAATAAAGGCATTTTTTATTTTGGTTATTATACTTACTTGTATTGGTGCCAAATAAACTAAGTATAATAATGTCCTTGAGTAGACGATTCTCACCTATATCAATCGGTTAGTTGAACCGATAGTGAGATGATATAGGGAACACTACTCTTAATCATTCCTAGTCGAGTATTAACATTCAGGGACAATGTTAATGCAATAAGACTAGCATGTAGGTCAACTCGATGACTTGATCTCACAAGTCATGGATATAGAGATATCAAGTTGACACATGGGTATACATTAGAGAATGTATACTGAATGACCCGCCATGAGAAAGTTTCATGGATCGTTATATGAGTGTCATATACTTTCTCATGTGGCTATTAGTATGACTACTAGTCCTTAAAGTCACCATGATCCCTACATAAGGAGTTATGTACTTTAGTTTCACAAACGTCACCCGGGTGGACTATAAAGCGATTCGGGTATGTAAACTTATGTAGAGGATACGAGTGATGTAGATGGGATCTATCCTCGACGAGAGCGACATCGGTATTCTTGATAGAGTAAGACCACGAAGTGATGCCCAAATGAGTCAACATGAGATGTTGAGCTCATTTGATCGAGTGAGTCTACTGAGTTCAAGATTTAGATTGATTAGAGGATGCCATGATCAATCTAGATGTCTAGGATAGAAGGACACTGTCACATATTGTGAGGAGTCACAATTAGTAGTCACAAGGTGATGTTGGATCTCAACATTCTTGTAACTTGGGTAGCAATGATGTATTGCTAGATGCGCTCATTGCTTATGTTTCTAAAGGAGTTTAGAAACATTGCCAACGTTATGGGTCACACACAAAGAACAAGTGGATGGAGATTGGGTTCATATGATGAACCAAGGATTGGATTCGGATTGATTCAAATTAGACTTATTGAGTTAGACTCAATTAGATTCAATTATTGAATGAGTCTAATTTAAATTTGATTCATTGAGTCAATTTATATTAATGAATTGAGATTCATTAAATTAAAATTGACTTGAATCAAAGGTTGGATTTAACTCAACAAGGAAGATAATTGGTCAATTTTGACTTGACTAAATGGAAGTTGAAACATCAAGTTTGACTTGATGTATTGCCACATCATGAAGGTTGACTCATCCTACATGGCATGACTAACATTGCCACATCATCTCCACCTCATGAGGTATGCCACCAAATGGAGGTTACACATCTCATGTCATTTAATGTGGCCGGCCACATTAATGAGGGAGGTTACATGGTGTGGTCGGCCACACTAATATAGTGTGGAAGTTTTTGTTTTTGTGTATTGATGTGTGCATTCATTCTATCATCTTCTTCCTTGGCCTTTCTTCCTCCTTGCTGTGGTTGCCGTGAGTTTTCATCAAAGGAGAAGGTGGTTGAGTGAGTCCAAAAGAATAAGGAAGGGTGAAGGTCACAAAGGAGGATACTACTTCTTGATTATATGAGATTTCTTTTGCATCCTCTCTTTTTCTTCCTTTCAAATCCTACCCGAGAGCCCAAGAAGTGCTAGCACACTTGTGGTGCTCTCTTCTCCATCCTTGAGTGTTAGAAGAACACTTCTTGTTCGTTTGGATATCACTAGAGAGTTGTCTACGTTGACAACTTCGAGATCCGGCATATCGTTGGACGAGCGGGATTTGCGAGGGCACGCTTCAAGGTATAACTCTTATCTACTGTAGATCTAGAGTGTGAAACTCGTATTCGTAGTTTTAGAAATTTTTCTTTGCACGGATCCGTTGCCTTTGCTTCGGGTTGGCGGCGCCTTGCCAAAACCCAAAAAACCCAACGAGGTATCGAGCCACGTGCAAAGCGAATGAGTTTATTTTGTGTTTTATGAAAACTTTTCAGATCTATAATATTCTGTAAATTTAGTTTTTATAGTTTTTATGGGTAATTTTCTCGTAAAAGGCTACCGGGAAGATTTTTCCAAAACAGCCAAGTTTCGCCCCAAAACTTTTGGGACAGCGTGCTGTTAGATCGCAATGGAACCCTCGCGATGGTTAGATCGCGGAGGGGCGCTGCCCCTGGCCCCGCAAGAGGATTCGTTCCGCGATTGCTAAATGGAACCGCCGGGAAATTGTACTCGTAAAAATTATAAAAAGTATAGAAAAATTACAGAAAATTATAGAAATATATAATTTTGAATTATATATTATTTTGTTATAGTCATGGCCCAAAGACCCAATTCGATTGGATAATTCGTGTTATAATTCATAATACGGCCTGCGTGTCGTGATGTGATGTGCGTGTTGTATGTTTTTATTTTTCGCGACCTGCGCGTCGTGCCTTTCTCTTTTATTCTTGTTGTAAATTAGGTTTAGACTCGAATGTAACTCGAGTTTCAAAATGTAATGTAAATTTTGAAGCGGTGGAAGGTCCACTCGAGACGGAGTTACGAGGAGGGCGCGAGCAACACGAGGTGGTCAAAGGAAGGAGCTTGAGAAGCTGTTGACCTTAGGTTGACCATCCGATCTTCTCATTGGCTTGAGAAGATCGTAGTAGGGGCCATGACATAATCACAAAATTATTTGATTAATTATTTAATTAATTATTTTTGTGTGTATGTGATGCATGCTAGTTAATTAAGTAATTAATTAGTGCCTTACGATTAGATTAGATCTATGTCGTGCACATGATGCACCCTTCGATTAGATTAGATCTATCGAGTATATGATACGCATCATCTTTTAGATTAGATCTAATGCCTACCATGCCGTGATACCTACCACTACCTCGATCGCATGTTGTTGTTGAATCTGCCAAAGCAGAGCAACATATACTATCTTGGTAGGGTACGGAGGGACAATCTTGGTCCCGCCTATCAACGCATGGGTGAGTACAACTCAATTAGATTGAGTATTCCTAGTTAACTCGGTTGGATCGAGTATAACTATAGGCATTCTTCCAACGGTTGGAAAGATAGGTCAAAATCACATATATATTAACTCTCGGGCGTATTAGCCAAAGCTAACTCGAGTTTTAATATAAATGCGGATTTTGATCCTATAAACAAGAGTTGCATAGAGATGTAATTGGTAATCGTTACCTACCGATCATACTAAGTCTTGGGCATGTAAAAGCTTAGAGTTAGTTAGTATGAGGATTGAGGATCCATATAATCGGTTCTAGCATTGCATCATTAGTAGGCATTAAATGATTAAGAATATGATACTTATTTCTGCATTTATTTACAGTAGAATTGTCACGACGTCGAAACGAACATCTTCTCTGCGTTACGTCGAAGGGCAAGCTAAGAGCAATTTCATCTCCAGTGAATCGAGAATAGTTCTCATCGCGAATAAGCAGTTCAGCTCGCCATTCCCCGAGGCTCCTCACGTCGGACGAGCCGCAGCCGCATGATGAAGTGAAGAAGCATCACGAGACGATAGATGTTTTCGTCTCGCGACCATTTCACGAGATGTTGCATGAGGGTATGGTTGATGGGTGCTTACGATATGGTTGAACATCTTTGTCACCTATATCAAGGACAAGCAAGACACTGGAAGAGGAACTCCAAAGAATACCTGGAAGATCTTAAGAAGAAGAGAAATAAGATTTCTACTTCAAGTATACATGTTAGCAAGAGCCCTAGAGCCAATCATTTGATGATTGTATTTTGGACTTATTGTATCATATTCTATATAAATAAAGGCATTTGGATTTTGATTATTATATTTACTTGTATTGGTGCCTAATAAACTAAGTATAATAATGTCCTTGAGTAGATGGTTCTCACCTATATCAATCGGTTAGTTGAACCGATAGTGAGATGATATAGGGAACACTACTCTTAATCATTCCTAGTCGTGTATTAACATTCAGGGACAATGTTAATGCAATAAGACTAGCATGTAGGTCAACTCGATGACTTGATCTCACAAGTCATGGATATGGAGATATCAAGTTGACACATGGGTATGCATTGGAGAATGTATACTGAATGACCCGCCATGAGAAAGTATCATGGATCGTTATATGAGTGTCATATACTTTCTCATGTGACTATTAGTATGACTATTGGTCCTTAGACCTGAAGTCACCATGGTTCCCTACATAAGGAGTTATGTACTTTGGTTTCGTCAAACGTCACCCGTAACTGGGTGGACTATAAAGGCGATTACTGGGTATATAACGAATTATGCAAAGGGATGTGAGTGATGTAGATGGGATCTATCCCTCCCATATGACGGGAGCGACATCGGTATTCTTGATAGAGTTAAACCACGAAGTGCATGGCCATGCCCAAATGAGTCAACATGAGATGTTGAGCTCATTTGATCGAGTGAGTCTACTTGGAGTTCAAGATTTAGATTGATTAGAGGATGACACGGTCTATGCCTCACATTGATCAATCTAGGTGTCTAGGATAGAAGGGCAATGTCACAAATTGTGATGAGTCACAATTAGTAGTCACAAGGTGATGTTGGATCTCGACATTTCTTGTAACTTGGGTAGTAATGATGTGTTGCTAGATACCGCTCATTACTTATGCTCCTAAATGGGTTTAGGGCATTGCCAACGTTACAAGAACCTATAGGGTCACATACTTAGGACAATTAGATGGAGATTAGATTCATATGATGAACCAAGAGGATTAGATTTATTTGATGAATCAAATTGGATTAAGAGTAATCCTAATTGAGCTAACTTGAGTTCGACTCAAGTTGATTCATGTGTTCAATGAGTCTAATTTAGATTTTGACTCATTGAATCAATTTAATTAAATGAATTAGATTCATTATATTAAGTTGGCTTGAATCAAATGGTTGGATTCGATCAACCATGGAAGAGATTTGGTCAAGTTTGACTTTACTTGAGAGAAAGATTAAAAGTCAAGTTTAACTTGACTTTATGCCACCTCATTGGTGAGTTGACATTGATGTGGACCAATGATGTTACTCCACATCATCATGGGTGCCACCTCATGGAAGTTACAAAGTCATTCTCTTTAATGGCTTCATATTAATTGCAATTAATGCAATTAATTTGGGAGTTTCACAATGGAGAGTGGCCGGCCACTTTTGGTTTGAATGAGAATTCATTTTTCATTCAAGTGTGTATCTTCTACCTTCTTCCTCTCAAGCTCTCCCTCTCCTCCTCAACTTGGCCGAACCATACATAGGTGCTAGCACACCTTTTGTGTGGTTTTCTCCACCTACGTGTTCGTGTGGATACTTCTAGAGGAGTATCTATCTTGATACTCTTGAGATCCGGCACCGTTTGGACGAGCGGGAACGCGAAGGGCTTCGCTTCAAAGGTATAAAAGTTTTTCTTCATGTAGATCTAGGAGTAGATCTAAGTTGTAAACTCGTACTCATAAATTTTGTTCTATACTCTTCGCACGAGATCCGTTGGCTAGGGTGATTCGGGGTTTCCGCGACGCGAAAAAGCGGTTTTCGCGGCCCGAAAAACCCAACAGTGGTATCAGAGCCATGTGCGAAGCTTGTAAAGTTTATTTTTATTTTTATGAAAAATAAACATTCTGTGAATTTCTGTAAATTTTATGGGTATTTTTCTCGTAGAAGCGAAGCACAAGTGTCTCGGCACTTGTAGGCTTCGGCTACCGGGAAGAATTTTCAAAAACGGCTTTGTTTCGATCCAAAACTTTTTCGGACAGCGGGCTAAGGCGCTCTTGGATCGCTTAGGAGCAACTCGCGATGGTTAGATCGCGGGTAGGGGTACTACCCCTAACCCCGCAAGGGGATTTGCTCCGCGATTGCGCCCGAAATCGCTAATCGGGACCGCCGGGTAAAATTTACTCATAAAATCTGTAAAATTATGAAAAATTACAGAAAAATTACAGAAATATATAATTTTGAATTATATATTAATTTTGTGATAGTCATGGCCCAAATACCCAATTTGATTGGACAATATGTGTTGTAATTCATAATACGGCCTGCGCGCCGTGATGTGATGTGCGTGCTTGTATTTTATTTTTATTTTATTTTCGCGACCTGCGCGTCGTGCCTTTCTATTATTCTGATTGTAAATTAGATTTAGACTCGAATGTAACTCGAGTTTCAAAAATTGTAATGTACAAATTTGGAGCTGTGGAAGGTCCACTCGAGACGGAGTTACGAGGAAGGCGCGAGCAACACAAGGTGGTCAAAAGGAAGGCGCTTGAGAAGTTGACCTTAGGTTGACCATCCGATCTTCTCATTGGCTTGAGAAGATCATAGTAGGGCCATGACTAATCACAAAACTTAGTTAATTACTTGTGTATATGATGCATGTTTAATTAAGTAAGTAATTAGTGCCTAGCTATTAAGATTAGATCTAAATCGTGCACAAGATGCACCCTTACGATTAGATTAGATCTACATCGTGTACAAGATGCACTCTATCGATTATATTAGATCTATTTCGAGTATATGATACAACATCATTTAGATTAGATCTAAATCACGACAACTCAAAATGCCTACCATGTCGTGATACCCATCACTACCTCGTTCGCATGATGTTGTTGAATCTGCCAAAGCAGAGCAACGCATACTATCTTGGTAGGGTGCGGAGGGACAATCTTGATCCCGCCTATCAACGCATGGGTGAGTACAACTCAATTAGATTGAATATTCCTAGTTAACTCGGTTGGATCGAGTATAACTATAGGCATTCTTCCAACGGTTGGAAAGTTAGGTCAAAATCACATATATATTAACTCTCGGGCGTATTAGCCAAAGCTAACTCGAGTTTTAATATAAATGCGGATTTTGATTCTATAAACAAGAGTTGCATAGAGATGTAATTGGTAATCGTTACCTACCGATCATACTAAGTCTTGGGCGTATTAGCCAAAGCTAACTCAAGGGTTAGTATGATGTGGATCTTGTCCCACATGAATTATAGAATTCAGTGGGAGCATCATTTAGTTAAAGGCCTAATTAAATGATTAAGAATATGATTTTATTTCGCTTTTATTTATTTCTGTTAGATTACCATGACTCGAACATCACTTTCTCTGCGATCTGTCCCTGAGAAGGACAAGCTCAACAAAGCAAACTTCCTGGATGATACAGAACTTGAGAATAGTTCTCACTGAACGAAACAGATCGCCGAGATGCGCCATTCGGAGGCTCCTCCCGCCACGCATGCCACGGCGGGCCGAGATGCTTACAAGAAGCATCAAGATGACGCATTAGATGTGTCCTGTCTAATGCTCGCGACTGAACTTCAGAAGCAACACGAGTTAATGGTCGCTTATACGATATGGTTGAACATTTTCGTCAAACGTATCAAGGTCAAGCGAGGCATGAGAGATTTGAGATCTCAAGGACACTATTTCAGTGCAAGATGTCGACGGGATTCCGGTAGGCCCATATGTACTCAAAATGATTGGGTACATAGAGAACCTACAAAGGTTGGGGTTCCCTCTTGGCCAGAGAGCCGGTGACGATCTTGCAATCCTTTGGATAGCTACGATCAATTTCTCTAAACTACAATATGAGCGAGATTGACAAGCCATTGCGAGCTGCGCAAGATGTTAGCTATCTGAGCTAAACCTAGAAGGCTAAGCCCAACACATTGATGGTTCGAAACATAAGGGCAAAGGCAAGCCCAAGGCAAGGGAAAGTCCCAAGCCAAGGGCAAAGGCAAGCACAAGTGAAAGGAGGGGTCGCCAGGATGCTACCTGCTCACTACGGCAGGACAGGGCACTAGAAGAGGAACTACAAGGTATACTTGGAGGATCTTAAGAAGAAGCGAAGTGAGACTTCCACTTCAGGTATATATATTATAGAAGTCAATCTATCTATTTCTACATCATGGGTATTAGATACTGGATGTGCTTCTCACATTTGTACTGATGTGCAGGCGCTGAGAAATAACAGGGCATTGACAAAGGGCGAGGTGGACCTACGAGTAGGCAATGGAGCACGGGTTGCTGCTGTTGCTGTAGGGACTTACTTTCTATCTCTGCCCTCGGGGCTTGTACTAGAGTTAGTCGATTGTTGTTATGTGCCTGCATTAACTAAGAACATTATATCAGTGTCTTGTTTGGACAAGAAAGGTTTCTCGTTTACTATAAAGAACAAATGTTGTTCCGTCTACTTAAACGATATGTTCTATTGTAGTGCACCTCTGATAAACGGACTCTATATTCTAGACCTTGAGAGCCCTATCTATAACATAAATACCAAGAGGTTCAAGTCAAATGACATGAACCAAACCTACCTCTGGCACTGTCGCTTAGGTCATAACAATGACAAGCGCTTATCCTAGCTCCATAAAGATGGTATGCTGGACTCATTTGATTTTGAATCATATGAGGTATGCGAGTCATGCCTATGAGGCAAGATGACCAAGACTCCCTTTAGTGGGCACAGCGAGAGAGCGACTGATGTGTTAGGACTCATACATAGTGATGTATGTGGCCCTTTCAATGTCGCTGCTAGAGGCGGTTATAGGTACTTCATCACATTTACTGATGATTTCAGTAGATACGGTTATGTGTACTTGATGACACATAAGTCCGAATCCTTTGAAAATTTCAAAGAATTCAAGAATGAAGTGCAGAACCAGCTTGGCAAGAGTATTAAGATACTTCGATCCGATCGAGGTGGAGAATACCTTAGCCATGAGTTCCGTGACTATCTAGCTGAGTGTGGGATTCTATCCCAACTCACTCCTCCTGGAACACCACAGTGGAATGGTGTATCCGAACGGAGGAATCGTACCTTATTAGATATGGTACGATCGATGATGAGTCACACAGATCTTCCGACATACCTTTGGGGCTATGCTCTAGACACGACAGCTTTTATACTCAACCGAGTTCCATCCAAGGCCGTGATAAAGACACCATATAGGATATGGACTGGGAGAGATGCCCAGGTGTCTTTCATGAGGATTTGGGGTTGTGAGGCTTACGTACGACGTCAAGTCTCAGACAAATTAGGAATCAAAACCGACAAGTGCTATTTCATTGGATATCCCAAGGAAACTAAGGGATATTACTTCTACATTCCCAGTCAGCACAAGGTAGTTGTGGCAAAGACTGGGGTCTTTCTAGAAAGGGACTTTGTTTCTAGAAAGACTAGTGGGAGCGCGTTCGATCTTGAAGAAGATGCGAACAATAGCACTGATGCCTCGATGGAAATTGAACTGGAACCACAAAGTGTTGTGGATGATGTTCCACAAGGAGTTGAGGAACAACAACCGGTTCAAGTAGACATTCCTCTTCGCAGTGTCCGATAGGGTGCGTTGTCACCGAGAGATACTCATTTCTCTTGTCCGACCATGATGACGTTGTGCTCATAGAGGATGAGCCTACCACCTATCGGGAAGCTGTGATGAGACCAGATTCTTAGAAATGGCTAGAGGCCATGAGATCCGAGATGGAATCCATGTACACCAACCAAGTTTGGACTTTGGTTGATCCACGAAGGGTAAAACCCTTAGGGTGCAAGTGGGTCTTTAAGAGAAAGACGCATGGATGGACTTATTTATAAGGGTCGTTTGGTAGCTAAAGGTTTCAAGCGATTCATGGTATTGACTATGATGAGACCTTTTCTCCAGTAGTTAAGTCCATTAGGATCATGCTTGCTATTGCAGCCTACCATAACTATGAGATATGGCGGATGGATGTCAAAGCCTGAATGAAAACCTGCTCGAGGATGTGTACATGACACAACCTGAGGGTTTTGTAGATCCACAGCATACTAGCAGAGTATGCAAGCTGCATAGGTCCATTTATGGACTAAAGCAAGCTTCTCAGAGCTGGAATCTTCGATTCGATGATGCAATCAAACAGTTTGGTTTCATCAAGAACGAAGATGAACCTTGTGTCTACAAGAAGGTTGTAGGGGATATAGTTGTCTTCCTCATATTGTATGTGGATGACATACTACTCATTGGGAAGGACATCCCTATGCTTCAGTCTGTCAAGACCTGGCTAGGGAGTTGCTTCTCAATGAAGGACTTAGGTGAGGCATCCTGCATTCTAGGGATACAGATCTATAGAGATAGATCTAAGAGATTGCTTGGCCTAAGTCAGAGTACATACATTGACAAGGTACTCCTTTGGTTTGCCATGCAGAACTCCAAGAAGGGATTTCTGCCGATGTCACATGGCGTGAGTCTTTCGAAGACTCAAGGTCCCTCTTCTAGAGAGGAGAGAGACCGCATGGATCAGATCCCTTATGCCTCAGCCATAGGATCGATCATGTACGCCATGCTATGTACTCGACCTGATGTCTCGTATGCTTTGAGCATGACGAGCAGATACCAGTCAGATCCAGGTGAAAGTCACTGGATAGCGGTCAAGAATATTCTTAAGTACTTAAGAAGGACTAAAGAATATTTCTTGATATATGGAGGCAATGATGAGCTAGCTGTAAAGGGTTACAGTGATGCCAGCTTCCAAACCGATCAGGATGATTACCGATCACAGTCAGGGTTCATATTTTGCATTAATGGTGGTGCTGTCAGCTGGAAGAGTTCGAAGCAGGACACAGTAGCTGATTCTACAACAGAAGCCGAGTACATTGCTGCATCAGAGGCAGCAAAGGAGGCAGTTTGGATCCGCAAGTTCATCACTGAACTTGGGGTGGTTCCTAGCATTGCTGACCCCATTGAGCTCTATTGTGACAACAATGGAGCTATAGCACAGGCGAAGGAACCTCGCTCACACCAGCGGACCAAACACATACTACGGCACTTCCATCTCATTCGAGAGATCATCGAGAGAGGAGATGTGAAGATTTGCAGAGTACCTACAAAAGCAGATCCCTTGACCAAGGCTTTGGCACAGAAGAAGCATGATGGTCACACTAGGTCATTTGGGCTTAGAGCCTACACTGATTGGCACTAGTGCTAGTGGGAGATTGTTAGCTAGAGCCCTAGAGCCAATCATTTGATGATTGTATTTTGGACTTTTTGTATCATATTCTATATAAATAAAGGCATTTGGATTTTGGTTATTATACTTACTTGTATTGGTGCCAAATAAACTAAGTATAATAATGTTTTGAGTAGATGGTTCTCACCTATATCAATCGGTTAGTTGAACCAATAGTGAGATGATATAGGGAATACTACTCTTAATCATTCCTAGTCGTGTATTAACATTCAGGGACAATGTTAATGCAATAAGACTAGCATGTAGGTCAACTCGATGACTTGATCTCACAAGTCATGGATATGGAGATATCAAGTTGACACATGGGTATGCATTGGAGAATGTATACTGAATGACCCGCCATGAGAAAGTATCATGGATCATTATATGAGTGTCATATACTTTCTCATGTGACTATTAGTATGACTATTGGTCCTTAGACCTGAAGTCACCATGGTTCCCTACATAAGGAGTTATGTACTTTGGTTTTGTCAAACGTCACCCGTAACTGGGTGGACTATAAAGGCGATTACTGGGTATATAACGAATTATGCAAAGGGATGTGAGTGATGTAGATGGGATCTATCCCTCCCATATGACGGGAGCGACATCGGTATTCTTGATAGAGTTAGACCACGAAGTGCATGGCCATGCCCAAATGAGTCAACATGAGATGTTGAGCTCATTTGATCGAGTGAGTCTACTTGGAGTTCAAGATTTAGATTGATTAGAGGATGACACGGTCTATGCCTCACATTGTTCAATCTAAGTGTCTAGGATAGAAGGACAATGTCACAAATTGTGATGAGTCACAATTAGTAGTCACAAGGTGATGTTGGATCTCGACATTTCTTGTAACTTGGGTAGTAATGATGTGTTGCTAGATACCGCTCATTACTTATGCTCCTAAATGGGTTTAGGGCATTTCCAACCTTGCAAGAACCTATAGGGTCACACACTTAGGATAATTAGATGGAGATTAGGTTCATATGATGAACCAAGAGGATTAGATTCATTTGATGAATCAAATTGGATTAAGAGTAATCCTAATTGAGCTAACTTGAGTTCGACTCAAGTTGTGTGTTCAATGAGTCTAATTTAGATTTTGACTCATTGAATCAATTTAATTAAATGAATTAGATTCATTATATTAAGTTGGCTTGAATCAAATGGTTGGATTCGATCAACCATGGAAGAGATTTGGTCAAGTTTGACTTGACTTGAGAGGAAGATTAAAAGTCAAGTTTGACTTGACTTTATGCCACCTCATTGGTGAGTTGGCATTGATGTGGACCAATGATGTTACTCCACATCATCATGGGTGTCACCTCATGGAAGTTACAAAGTCATTCTCTTTAATGGCTTCATATTAATTGCAATTAATGCAATTAATTTGGGAGTTTCACAATGGAGAGTGGCCGGCCACTTTTGGTTTGAATGAGAATTCATTTTTCATTCAAGTGTATATCTTCTACCTTCTTCCTCTCAAGCTCTCCCTCTCCTCCTCAACTTGGCCGAACCATACATAGGTGCTAGCACACCTTTTGTGTGGTTTTCTCCACCTACGTGTTCGTGTGGATACTTCTAGAGGAGTATCTATCTTGATACTCTTGAGATCCGGCACCGTTTGGACGAGCGGGAACGCGAAGGGCTTCGCTTCAAAGGTATAAAAGTTTTTCTTCATGTAGATCTAGGAGTAGATCTAAGTTGTAAACTCGTACCCGTAAATTTTGTTCTATACTCTTCGCACGAGATCCATTGGCTATGGTGATTCGGGGTTTCCGCGACGCGAAAAAGTAGTTTTCGCGGCCCGAAAAACCCAACAATACATGTTATAGAAGTCAACCTCTCTATTTCTTCATCATGGGTATTAGATACCGGATGTACTTCGCACATTTGTACTAATGTACAAGCGCTGAGGAATAGCAGGGCATTGACGAAGGGTAAGATAGACCTACGAGTAGGCAATGGAGCACGGGTTGCTGCTATTGCTGTAGGAACTTACCATCTATCTCTTCCCTCTGGGCTTGTACTAGAATTAGATGATTGTTGTTATGTGCTTGCCTTGACTAAGAACATAATTTCCGTTTCTTGTTTGGACAAGAAAGGATTTTCGTTTATAATAAAGAACAAATGTTGTTCCGTCTATTTAAACGATATGTTCTATTGTAGTGCACCTCTGATAAACGGACTCTATATTCTAGACCTTGAGAGCCCTATCTATAACGTAAATACCAAGAGGTTCAAGTCAAATGACATGAACCAAACCTACCTCTAGCACTGTCGCTTAGGTCATATAAATGACAAGCGCTTATCGACTCCATAAGGATGGTTTGTTGGACTCATTTGATTTTGAATCATATGAGATATCGAGTCATGCCTACGAGGCAAGATGACCAAGACTCCTTTAGTGGACACAGTGAGAGAGCAACCGATTTGTTAGGACTCATACATAGTGATTTATGTGGCCCTTTCAATGTTGTTGCTAGAGGCGGTTATAGATACTTCATCACATTTATTGATGACTTCAGTAGATATGGTTATGTGTACTTGATGACACATAAGTCTGAATCCTTTGAAAGTTCAAAGAATTCAAGAATGAAGTATAGAACCAGCTTGGCAAGAGTATTAAGATACTGCGATCGAGGTGGAGAATACCTTAGCCATGAGTTTCGTGACTATCTAGCAGTGTGGGATCATATCCCAACTCACTCCTCTGGAACACCACGTGGAATGGTGTATCCGAAGGAGGAAAATCGTACCTATTAGATATGGTACGGTCTATGATGAGTCACACCGATCTTCCGACATCCTTTGGGGCTATGCTCTGAACACTGCAGCTTTTATACTCAACCGAGTTCCATCCAAGGCCGTGATAAAGACACCATATAGGATATGGATGGGAGAGATGCCCAGTGTCTTTCATGAGGATTTGGGGTTGTGAGGCTTACGTTCGACGTCAAGTCTCGGACAAATTAGGACCCAAATCGACAAGTGCTACTTTATTGGATATCCCAAGGAAACTAAGGGATATTACTTCTACATTCACAGTCAACACAAGGTAGTTGTGGCAAACGGGGTCTTTCTAGAAAGGGACTTTGTTTCTAGAAAGACTAGTGGGGCGTTCGATCTTGAAGAAGTTCAAGATGTGAACAATAGCACTGATGCCTCGATGGAACTGGAACCACAAAGTGTTGTGGATGATGTTGTTCCACAAGGAGTTGAGGAACAATAGCTGGTAGACATACCTCTTGGCAGTCGATAGGAGCACGTCGTCACCAGAGATACTCATTTCTCTTGTCGACCATGATGACGTTGTGCTCATAGAGGATGAGCCTACCACCTATCGGGAAGCTGTGAGATTAGAAAAATGACTAGAGGCCATGAGATCCGAGATGGAATCCATGTACACCAACCAAGTATGGGCTTTGATTGATCCACCTGAAGGGGTAAAACCCATTGGGTGTAAGTTGGTCTTTAAGAGAAAGACTGACATGGATGGACTTATCTATAAGGGTCGCTTGGTAGCTAAATGTTTCAAGCAGATTCATGGTATTGACTATGATGAAACCTTTTCTCCAGTAGCGATGTTTAAGTCCATTCGGATCATGCTTGCTATTAGACCATGACTATGAGATATGGCAGATGGATGTCAAAACCGCGTTTCTGAATGGAAACCTACTCGAGGATGTGTACATGACACAACCTGAGGGTTTTGTAGATCCACAGCATACTAGCAGAGTATACAAGCTGCATAGGTCCATTTATGGACTAAAGCAAGCTTCTCGGAGCTGGAATCTTCGATTCGATGATGCAATCAAACAGTTTGGTTTCATCAAGAATGAAGATGAATCTTGTGTCTACAAGAAGGTTGTAGGAGATATAGTTATCTTCCTCATATTGTATGTGGATGATATACTACTCATTGGGAAGGACATCCCTATGCTTCAGTCTGTCAAGACCTGGCTAGGGAGTTGCTTCTCAATGAAGGACTTAGGTGAGGCATCATGCATTCTAGGGATACAGATCTATAGAGATAGATCTAAGAGAATGCTTGGCCTAAGTCAGAGTGCATACATTGACAAGGTACTCTTACGGTTTGCCAGGTAGAACTCCAAGAAGGGATTTCTACCGATGTCACATGGCGTGAGTCTTTCGAAGACTCAAGGTCCCTCTTCTAGAGAGGAGAGAGACCGCATGGATCAGATCCCTTATGCCTCAGCCATAGGATCGATCATGTACGCCATGCTATGTACTCGACCTGATGTCTCGTATGCTTTGAGCATGACGAGCAGATACCAGTCAGATCCAGGTGAAACTCACTGGATAGCGGTCAAGAATATTCTTAAGTACTTAAGAAGAACTAAAGAATATTTCTTGATATATGGAGGCAATGATGAGCTAGCTGTAAAGGGTTACAGTGATGCTAGCTTCCAGACCGACCAGGATGACTATAGATCGCAGTCGGGGTTCGTATTTTGCATTAATGGTGGTGCTGTTAGCTGGAAGTGTTCGAAGCAGGATACAGTAGCTGATTCTACAACAGAAGCTGAGTACATTGCTACATCAGAGGAAGCAAAGGAGGGAGTTTGGATCCGCATGTTCATCACTGAACTTGGGGTGGTTACTAGCATTGCTGACCCCACTGAGCTCTATTGTGACAACAATGGAGCTATAGCACAGGCGAAGGAACCTCGCTCACACCAGCGGACCAAACACATACTACGGCGTTTCCATCGCATTCGAGAGATCATCGAGAGAGGAGATGTGAAGATTTGCAGAGTCCCTACAGAGGCAAACATCGCAGATCCCTTGACCAAGGCTTTGGCACAGAAGAAGCATGATGGTCATACTAGGTCATTTGGGCTTAGAGCCTACACTGATTGGCACTAGTGCTAGTGGGAGATTGTTAGCTAGAGCCAATCATTTGATTATTGTATTTTGGACTTATTGTATCATATTCTATATAAATAAAGGCATTTTTGATTTTGGTTATTATACTTACTTGTATTGGTGCCAAATAAACTAAGTATAATAATGTCTTTGAGTAGACGGTTCTCACCTATATCAATCGGTTAGTTGAACCGATAGTGAGATGATATAGGGAACACTACTCTTAATCATTCCTAGTCGAGTATTAACATTTAGGGACAATGTTAATACAATAAGACTAGCATGTAGGTCAACTCGATGACTTGATCTCACAAGTCATGGATATAGAGATATCAAGTTGACACATGGGTATACATTAGAGAATGTATACTGAATGACTCGTCATGAGAAAGTATCATGGATCATTATATGAGTGTCATATACTTTCTCATGTGGCTATTAGTATGACTACTAGTCCTTAGACCTGAAGTCACCATAGATCCCTACATAAGGAGTTATGTGCTTTAGTTTCGTCAAACGTCACCCGTAACTGGGTGGACTATAAAGGTGATTACTGGGTATGTAACGAATTATGCAGAGGGATATGAGTGATGTAGATGGGATCTATCCCTCCCATATGACGGGAGCGACATCGGTATTCTTGATAGAGTTAGACCACGAAGTGCATGACCATGTCCAAATGAGTCAACATGAGATGTTGAGCTCATTTGATCAAGTGAGTCTACTTGGAGTTCAAGATTTAGATTGATTAGAGGATGACACGGTCTATGTCTCACATTCATCAATCTCGATGTCTAGGATAGAAGGACAATGACACATATTGTGAGGAGTCACAATTAGTAGTCACAAGGTGATGTTGGATCTCAACATTTCTTGTAACTTGGGTAGCAATGATGTATTGCTAGATGCCGCTCATTGCTTATGTTTCTAAAGGAGTTTAGAAACATTGCCAACGTTACAAGAACCTATTGGGTCACACACAAAGAAAAAGTGGATGGAGATTGGGTTCATATGATGAACCAATTGGATTAGGTTCATATGATGCACCAAAGATTGGATTCAAATTAGACTTATTGAGTTAGACTCAATTAGATTCAATTGTTGAATGAGTCTAATTTAAATTTGATTCATTGAGTCAATTTATATTAATGAATTGAGATTCATTAAATTAAAATTGACTTGAATCAAAGGTTGGATTTAACTCAACAAGGAAGATAATTGGTCAATTTTGACTTGACTAAATGGAAGTTGAAACATCAAGTTTGACTTGATGTATTGCCACATCATGAAGGTTGACTCATCCTACATGGCATGACTAACATTGCCACATCATCTCCACCTCATGAGGTATGCCACCTAATGGAGGTTACACATCTTATGCCATTTAATGTGGCCGGCCACATTAATGAGGGAGGTTACATGGTGTGGCCGGCCACACTAATGTAGTGTGGAAGTTTTTGTTTTTGTGTATTGATGTGTGCATTCATTCTATCATCTTCTTCCTTGGCCTTTCTTCCTCCTTGCTGTGGTTGCCGTGAGTTTTCATCAAAGGAGAAGGTGGTTGAGTGAGTCCAAAAGAATAAGGAAGGGTGAAGGTCACAAAGGAGGATACTACTTCTTGATTGTATGAGATTTCTTTTGCATCCTCTCTTTTTCTTCCTTTCATCCTAGAGGCCCAGCGTACACTTGGGTGCTCTCTTCTCCATCCTTGAGTGTTAGAAGAACACTTCTTGTTGTGTGGATATCACTAGAGTTATCTCGTTGACAACTTCGAGATCCGCATCGCTGACGCTGGATTTGCGAGGGCACGCTTCAAGGTATAACTCTTATCTACTGTAGATCTGGAGTGTGAAACTCGTATTCGTAGTTTTAGAAATTTTTCTTTGCATGGATCCGTTGCCTTTGGGGCTTTCGGGGTTTCCGCGACGCGAAAACGCGGTTTTCGCGGCCCGAAAAACCCAACACTAGCAATCCAAGTGCTCTTGATCGAGTTGTGGCGAGGTTTCTCCACCGACAAGGAGGATTGTGCTAGCCGGTGTTTCCGGGGATTAATCCACCGACGGATTGAGGGATCGTCCACCTTACGGACAACCGTGGAGTAGGAGCAAGTTATCTCCGAACCACGTAAACGAGCTTGTTAGCGGTTTGCATTCTTTCTTATTCTTGTCTTTAGTTTAGCTTGTTTGTTTTGTATTTCTGCTGTGTAAGCTAACATGTGTAGGAAGCAAGGATTTGGGGGTGCCGTCTATCCAACCCCCCTTCAAGCCGGTCACCGATCCCCCTACAAGTGGTATCTGAGCAAGGCCACTCTCCGTTGGACTAACCACCAAGGAAGCACAAGATGACCGGCTTGATAGAGCCGCCAAAGATTAAAGGTAGAGGCTTATGGGACATCACGTATTGGATGATGAAGATGGAGGTGTTCTTCAATACGGATTGGGACACCATGATGGTGGTAAAGGAACCGCTCGAAATCCCGAAGGACAAGAAGGGGAAGAAGCTCCGATCACGACATTGGATAGAGGAGCAAACCACACTATCAAAAGCAAATGATAAGGTAATATCCATTTGGATTGATATTGTGCCTAATGACGTGATGAGTTGTGTAGGAAAATACGAGAACGCTCATGATTTATGGAGCAAGATAAAGAATGTTCAATGGGAAGAACCATTGCCTACACAAGAAGAAGAAAAATCTGAAGAAACGAATGAAGAAGCTCGAGTAGAGGAGGAGCAACTGGAAGGTGGCGAGCACTCAACATCCGAGGAGAAGAAGGATGAAGAAAGGTCATCCACAAGTGTGGATGAGGAAGATATAGCATCTACATCCTCAAAGGTTGAAGAAGAATCCAAGACAAGTGAAGAAGAAAAAGAAGAAATCTTGGAAGAAGTCAACCTAGTGAGCACCTCCACCGAAGCAAAGTCAAAATATCACATAATTTGCTTCGGTTGCAATGAGAAGGGACATTATAAGAATAGATGTCCTTTGCTCAAGAAGGTAAAACCTAAACCCACTCAAATTATTTTAGATATTAATATGGGTTGTAGGAATGATGGTGCCAATATGAAGAAGAAGAAGAAGAAGAAATGGCACATAGTGTGTTTCACGTGTGGTGAGCGAGGACACTACCACACGAAATGCCCAAAGAAGAAAGAAATCAAGAAGTTGGCGCATTTGAAGAAGGAGGAGAAGAAGTGGAGAAAGAATGGAGGCTCATGTCAAGGGGAAGCTCCAAAGGTAAAGGGTAAGGTAAACCCTAATTTAAATTTAAAGTCAAATTTAATTTCCTCCATGCATGCTAGGAAAAATAATGATAATCATAGTATGCCCATGCAAAATTTTGGATTTAAGTATCATGATAGGTGTAGGGTAAATGTTAGGGATAACCCTAGGAGACCTACTCATGATAAAATTAGTAATGGTAGACCTAAGGAGACCCAAGGCATTAATCCCAAGAAGGGGAGACACATGCCTAGAAAGGGTAGGTCTAGGAATGTCCAAGGTGGACATATTGATTCTCGGTTTAGGTACCTAGAAAGGGAAAATCAAGATTTGAAGGCAAAGCTTGATCGTTTGGAGAAAACCCTAGAAAGATTCAATGTTGGATCTAAGGGTTTAGGTATGGTGTTGGGTAGTCAAAGACCCAACAATAATAGATCGGGTTTGGGATATCGATCTAGTGTCTACAATGCTAAAGGAAAGTCGAATGCTAGGGTTGCATATGACTATAGCAAGGAGAAGCCAATAAATGGCAAGGGAAAGCCATTTAATGGTAAGGTTAAATTAACCAAGGACAAGGTGTCCAAGGTTAAGAAGGTAGGTTTGTAGGCCAAGTGTCACCGGAGGTGCACCGATGTGGCCTAGCAATTGTGGATGAGTCACCTAGGGAGGTGGCTAAGGTTAAGAGCTCTAGGGGGAGCTCAAAAAGTCAATTTGGGAACCATGGCCAATGGATCTCAAGTGGGTTTTACTTGGGAGTCTAGGTTAGGTCATGGAATGTGCCAAGTGCTTTGGAGACGGACTAGAGTCTTAAACCTAGGGAATTGCCACACATGGGTTATGTTTCATGCTTGGAAATATGACATTGGGGTCATATAGTATAATAATTGGTTTTGGATGTATAGATGCCATATAAATCAATTCTAGGGATGCATTGTGGGTTAGTATGGGCAAATACATCAAGAGGAAGCCAAAACTAGGACTTTAGGTCAAGGTTCAATTGAACTTTTTAGCTAGTTTTGTGTTTTATGTCAATCTTAGGGTTGGTGATAGATATATTTATATATATATTTTTTCCAAGTAGACATTGATATAATAGACCTCTCCACAAAATTTGGAATTTTTTGGAGGTCTGTGGAATTTCTTGCACATTGGCGAGAGGATTTTTTCATGAATAGTGTGCACTGAGGTCGATTACATCCAATCGATGAGATGTTTTGATGTTTAGTCTGAATATCTCTGAAGCTCATTTCATGGGGCAAGACCGGATCGGTACAGGTACGATCTATTGTCCATACGATCAGTATTTTCAAGACCGGATGAGTCATCAGTATAGATGTATGGGATCCATGGGGGATACATGCATGAGTTTAGGGTCAGTTGGATGATAGGTTTTCAACAATTGGGATATTGTTAGAAAGCTTTTTCGATGTTAGGCAAAGGGGGAGAAGTAAGGTTTAGTTGGGAAAACCTTAGTGCCTTTGCGTAGGGAGAGCCGTGGGATATGTTCTTAAATAGCCTTGTGGGAAAATTCCTAGCTCAAGGCATAGGTGTAGGGGGAGCCTTGGGATAGGTTCCAATACATAATGCATTCTTTCGGCAGTGTAAGTCCAAGTGTGTAGCCTTGGCATTGTAAGTCCATTCGGCGGTGTAAGTCCAAGTGTGTAGCCTTGGCAACGTAAGTCCATTCGACGTTGTAAGTCCAAGTGTGTAGCTTTGTGTAACGCCCGCCCTCCCTGCTACTAAAAGGGACAGGGCTACTTACTTACTTAACTATTTCAGGATACATGCATATTTAAAATTTCTTTCTAGTAACATAAAGCAGTGTTATAATGGAATGTAACATAAATACAATTGGTTCATGTCAAACATAACAAAAATAACATAGCGGTCTTTATTTGTCTTAAGCCACCGCACACACACCTCCTTGCCTCCTGCAGTCCTTAGGTCATCCATCCCTTGCCTTTATCTGTGGTACAAGTAAGCTATGAGCACACAGGCTCAGTAAGATCCTTTCCTACTCATAAAAACCGTATCTCAAAGCATAATCATATAAGCATATAATCAATGAAGACATAATCATCTAACCTTATGTAATGTGAACATAGTTCCTTATCATATCATATCACTATGAACCATGATTCTAACATATCATAAATAAAAGGATCATGTGAAGTGAATCATAAGAAGCATAACATATCATCATGTCATATGAATCATAAACAAAACATCTCATAACCTCATGTCCTATAAATCATAAGAGTATGGCATAACATCATGTCATATAATTCATAAAAAAAACATATCATATTATGAATGGGTACATTATGCAAAATGTCCTTTTTAAAACATATGCCATGTCAAGTGCAAGATGTCTTTAAACATATCTTTTAATACTTAAACATAATATCATCATCATGAGGGCCCGACTTTGTACCACATACATACATAAATGCGCGCAATCCCTAGGACAGGGTAGCTAGCCCCGAACCTACTAGGGATCTAGACCCGTTCATAGTCCGTCGGCCTAGGGGCGTACTAAGGAGTCCATCCCTTTTTACTAGACTCGTTCATAGTCCGTCGCCTAGGGGCGTACTAAGGAGCCTACCCTTGGTACAAGCCATACAAAGTAAAATACATGTCATGTATATCATATCATCATAATTGTCATATCATATCATCATAGATGTCATGCTCTTGTCTTAACATGAAGAGTGCTCTTAATCCCAACTTAAGGGAAGCAACTCTTTGCCATTTTCTTATCATATCATAAGGCATACATTCTTGGGCACATAGCCATCATATAAAATCATTATCATGCTTGGTTCATAAGCTTACGTAAATGAGCATGCTACATATTTGAAATCATACATGCTTGGGTACATAGTCATCATAAGAATCATTTCATGCATAATTCATAAACATACATAAATAGGCATGTTACTTGTCTTGTCATAAAGCATGCATACTTAAGCATAAAATATATCATAAGAGTCATCATCATGCATAATTCATGAGTATCCTTAATTAAGTATATAAATCATCATAGGCAACCATAATCATACATGGAAAACACTTACTAGCATCTCCTAATCCATATCCTAGTATGTGAGACACCTAGCAAAGTCATAATTGGGTCTCTAACCCTAGTTTCATATGGTGGCCGAAAGTCACCATGCTTAGTTTTAGGTTACAACAACATATAAGCATGTAAACCTTAAATCAAATTCATATCATAAACTATAAAGAATATCATGATCATAGGTAGTAGGTTCTAAGCTTCCTAGGCCTTTTAACTTAGTTGTGGCCGAACCTTTAAGAGCATGAAACTAAGTTCTACATAAGCATAAAAATACCAAGCTACCTTCATATCATATCATAAGGGAAGTCCATGAGCTTACTAAGTTTAAGTTTAAACTTTCTTGAACCCTAGATTATAGTCATGGCCGAAAGTTCATAAAAAAAAGAAATAACCTCTAAGCAACATACAACATGAATACCTAGCCAATTTCATAACATATCATAAAGAAGTCTATGAGCATACTAAATTAGGTTTTGAGCTTCATGAACCCTAAAAACCTCATCATGGCCGAAACTTCATCAAACAAGAAATAAACTTCTAAGCAACATATAAACATGAATACCTAGCTAATTTCATAACATATCATAAAGAAGTCTATGAGCATACTAAATTAGGTTTTGAGCTTCATGAACCCTAAAACCTCATCATGGCCGAAACTTCATCAAACAAGAAATAAACTTCTAAGCAACATATAAACATGAATACCTAGCTAATTTCATAACATATCATAAAGAAGTCTTGAGTTCATCATGGCGAAACTTCATCAGACAAGAAATAAATTTCTAAGCAACATATAAACATGAATACCTAGCTAATTTCATAACATATCATAAAGAAGTCTTTGAGCATGCTAAATTAGGTTTTGAGCTTTATGAAACCCTAAAACTCCATCATGGCCGAAACTTCATAAGACAAGAAATAAATTTCTAAGCAACATATGAACATGAATACCTAGCTAATTTCATAACATATCATAAAGAAGTCTAGGAGCATGTTAAATTAGGTTTTGAGCTTTATGAAACCCTAAAACTCCATCATGGCCGGAACTTCATAAGACAAGAAATAAATTTCTAAGCAACATATGAACATGAATACCTAGCTAATTTCATAACATATCATAAAGAAGTCTAGGAGCATGTTAAATTAGGTTTTAAGCTTATTAAAGCCCTAGAATATTCATGGCCGAAACATATCAAGAAGGAGATCAAGCTTAAACAATATCCAACAATTTTTTTTAACTAATTTCATATCATAACATAATAAGATCTATGAACATGGGTTCTTCTCCTTTTTATCTTTTTTTTTAAGTGTTCTAATTTTTTTCGATAATATCGTAAGCGACTTGTACCACAGGTGAGGGAATACTTACTTCCTTGTTTGATTTACTTAAGGAGAGAATCTTGCTTGTGGAGCCTTCCTAGAGAGGAGTCCTCCTTTGTTTTTGGATTTCGGCAAAGAGAGGTGAGGAGGAGGCTTGGTCACGGTGAAGGGAAGGAGGGAGAAGGAAGAGGAGAAAATGAATTTTCTTCTTTAATTTCCCCTTTTATTCATCATGAGAGGAGGAAGGGAAAATGCACTTTTCCTTCTCCTTTCTTTTACTTCTCCTTAATGAAAGAGGAAGCAAGAATCCTCTTTTCTTTTGAGAGGAAGAAGGCTACTCTAACTTCTCCTTCTAAATGAGAGAAGTTCTTTTCTTACTCTTAACAATAACTTCTCTTGGTCTATTGGTTAACCCATACATGCATCTAGTAAGAGATCCAAGGTTCAAACCTTGGTCATCTCTTTTTGGTTCTATTTATTTTTGCAAATTTACCCATACGGCCTATTTTTATCCATGATAAAAAAATATCTAAAATCTTGCTAAGTACTCTATGGGTGTTACACCTTGGCATCGTAAGTCCACTCGCCATTGTAAGTCCAAGTGTGTAGCCTTGGCATCGTAAGTCCATTATTTTTAGCATGTTTATTTGCTATTTATTTTCCCTAACTTAAACGTATTGCCAAACATCAAAAATGGGGAGATTGTTGGAGCAATCCCAATGGTCCGTGTGACCATGTGTTTTGGTGTTTGGGCAAAGGGTTTAAGTTAGGTTCACCCTTGTTATTTGATATGTGTACTTGAGTGCGCATACACACATGCAGACACGTTAATGGCTGGGTCAGATGAAGGATGGAGCATCAGGGACCATGGACAAGCGGTAAGGCGACTTGAGGCATCGCGAAGAATGGCATTGGGGACGGCCAGGCTGGCTTGAATGCATCAGGGAGAGCCAAGGAAGTAGGCTTGAAGGCAGAGGTCACCTACAAATAAGCGCCGTGAGTCATAAGGGTGAGGATGCACGAGAGATTGTACTCAGTAAAATCCTAGTTTGGGTTTATCTGCTGCATTAACGATAAAGCGATCGAGCCGATTGCATATTTTAGTAGTCGACTAGTGCGGTTGGCAGGTTGTTGAGTAGAAGAACAGAATGATGGTTATTCGTTTGATGATGTGGCGATCGATGTATGTTTTAGCGACAAGCGCGAGTCGACTACTAGTTTTAGCGCTATCGAAGATGGGATGTGTGGTATTTTGCGAGATTTTCGCATGTTTTCAATTCAATGCCGCGTCATTTTCATATATAACCGACTTGGTATGCTACGTGAATGTAGGTAACCTCTAATTAGTAGTCAACTAGTACCCTAGCAATCCAAGTGCTCTTGATCTAGTTGTGCGAGGTTTCTCCACGACAAGCGAGGATTGTGCTATGAGTTTCCGGGATTAATCCACCGATGGATTGGGATCGTCCACCTTCACACGGTGAGTAGGAGCAAGTTATCTCCGAACCACCGAGCTTGTTAGCGGTTTGCATTCTTTCTTATTCTTGTCTTTAGTTTAGCTTGTTTGTTTTGTATTTGTGCAAGCTAACAAGTAGGAGGCAAGGATTTAGGGTGCCGTCATATCAAACCCCCTTCAAGCGGTCCACCGATCCCTCTGGCCTCCTCCTTTTAAACCTTTGGCACTAGATAAAGAGGAGAAATATTAACAAAATTTTGTTTAGAAAAATCTAGAAAAGAATTAACATAATTCTTTTAGAAAAATTTCTTAGGAAAGAATTAATATAATTATTTTAAAAATTTCTATGAAAGAATTAACATAACTCTTTTTAGAAAAATTTCTAATTGAGAAAAATCTCCCTTTTACAACTCTTTTTTTTTCTTCTTCTTTCCTTTCTTTTCTTGGTTGTGCCGGCTGCTTGGGCAGGCAGAAGGCACAGGCCTCTTTCTCAAGACAAAATCAAGAGTGAATGTGAGGCTATGTAAAGCAACAGAGAGGACCGGAATTGTTTACCTCCTGATGGACTTGAGCTTCTTGTGTCTGACACCCAACTCAAATTCATCAATAATAACTCATACCACTAAAGAGTTATTATTGAACAATCCCATATTACAATATGGGCTCCTACTTATCATGAGTCGTTAACCCCTATGTTTAAGATATCGTATTATTAATTAAATGAGTTCGAACTTAATTAACATTCGACCAAGAGTAGTATCACTCAATATTATTATCATGTCAAACTTAGTCCACCTACAGGGTTTACATGATAAACCTTATGAGCTCCTCAAGGGGACATCATCAACCTAAATAAATAGGACACAGTTTCCTTTTATAATCAACAACACACCGTATAAATAACACTATCTCCCAATTCATCGGCCTATTGATTTAACTAATAAATCTCACCCATTGATAAGTCAAAGAAATACTAAGTATGCGTGCTTGTTATATATATCGGGATTAAGAGCATCCATAATATGAGAGGTTTTGTCCTTTTATGCGATCAAGATAAATCGAACAACCTCAAATGGTCCTACTCACACACATAGTGTACTAGTGTAATTTTATAGTCAAGGAGCTAATAATACACAAATACACTCAATGGTTTGTCCTATCCATCTTGGTCATGAGCTACTATTTATAATTTATAAGGACCGATAACATGATCTTTTGTGCAGCATTATTATCTAGAATATGACAATGCAACATAAATAAATATAAAATGCAACATTTGATTGATTCTCATTCAAAATATCTCAAAAATAGATCATGTACTTATATATGGCCTGGCTCATGAGTATATTTACTCACAGTTCTATGGACTCCCCCATCTTATTGGAAAGCTCTCAACGACCCTAGTTAACACAGGATAACATAACATGCATCAATAATAGTTACTCATCAGAAAATATTCCACCAATTTGACATATATATGCAATGAAATCTTCTTCAGACCACGGGGAGGTTATCACACATCACCACCACCTGACATACTCTAATGCTAGATATTCTTTGTCGTCTCATTAATGTAGAGGTAATTAGAGGTGATATAAAAAAGGATTCTCTCCGTTAGCAAGTTACGTAAAAACATTCGTGCATACGCGCATACACAGATGGGCACCATTGTTGTAATATACCAAAAATATAGATGAAGATTTAAAATAATCAAAATTTGATAAAAATTAAATTATTTAAGGAAAGTAAATATACTTTAGTGGGTAATTTATTAGGAATTAAGTTGATATGAATTTATAAAATTTAATAGAATTTTTATATATTTTAAAGAAATTATTTTATATTTTATGGGATAAACGGATAAGATAGAAAGCCTATTTAAAATATTCCATTAAAGTGGGAGTTGATTGAGTATATAAGCTAAGGTTTGCTAATCAACCCCTAAGTGTAAGATATCGGAAAATTTAAATAATAAGGTTATTTGGGAAATAGCCTTATAAAAAATTTTCTAGAATTTTTAGAAATTTTATGGGAATTTTTCGGAGTTCGTACAACGAGTTTTGAGGGGATGAAATTACGAGTACGGATAAAGCCTGTTTGGAATACCCGTTTAAGTGAGGAAATGTTTTTAAATATAATTCCTTTTCTTTTATTTCCAAATGCCGAACCCATGCCTCTCCTCTCCCTCCTTGTTCTCCCTTTCTTCCTCTCCGACTCCGATCTCTCTCGGTTCCTCTCACCGTCGCCGCCGATCACCACAAGGTCACCGCCGGCAAGGGGTCTTCTTCTCCGGAGCCTCACCAATGTTAGGTTCCCTTGGCTACTAGCGGCCGATTCTCTCTGCCCCAGCGGCCGATTCTCTCTGTCTCACTCGCGGACGGATCTGTGGCGATTGTCGACATCGCGGGAGGAGCTCGTTGTCGGAGCTTACCGGAGACCGAACCAGGAGGCTCTACCGATCCTTTCTTCCCCAATCCGATGCCCCTAGGTCGATCCTTTGCCATCCAATCGCCGATGTGAAGGGGCATTTAGGACTCCAAGGGTAAGCAACCTGATCTTCTTCTCTGTTACCGATACTCCCCTATTCTTGATCCTCATCTTCTTGTGGTCGGTTGGTTTAGGTTTCGGTTGAGGATGATGGGATCAATTGAGTTGTCGGGTAGAGGCTTAAAGGATTGTTGTGTGGATCCGTGATCCCCATGTTTGATCTACTGTTGTGATCTAATTGAATCCATCAGTGAGGAGCTATTGAAGGTGATTTTGTTCCAGTGGATGTGGATCTTGGGTTGTCTTGGTCCTGGCAGCACCATTTCTTTGTGTGGATCAATAGGACAGTGCTAGGAATTAAGGTAAGGTATTGAATTGTTGTTCGTGTGTAGATATATGCATTGGATTAGGTTTATGTGTAGATTGTAGGTATAATTTTGATTACATGTTCATATGTAGGTTTGATTAAAATTTGTAATTAGTTGTTGATTGTGATTAGATTTATTTGCTTAGATTAATCTAATGGAATGATTAGGGTTAAGGCAATTAACCCTAGTCTAAGTTTAGATTTCTAATCTAATTGGTGATTAGGGATTAGATAACTAAGCCTAATTGACCTTTAGATTTAATTAGGTAGGTTGTGATTGCGTTGATTAGGGTTTTGGCCTAATTTAGTTTTTTTTTTTTATTTCTTTTGATAGCTAAATAAAATATATATATATTATTTGATCACGGACTCGAGTGCGCGTCTCGGCGTTGGATGCGTGATACTACCTACTATTTGGCTGCTTTGACTTATCTTTCGATATTGTCTTATGAATCGCAGTTATATATAATTACTAGTGATTGGTAGTTTAGCATTTTCCTAGGTTTAGTTTAGTTGATACCGATTCATGCTTCTCTGCTTATCTGCTATACATTAGTCTGCTTTTTTTTTTGGCTATATTTATCAGGCTCCTCATCATGGATTAGTTGATAGATATGAGTGATGATCATGTTTATTATCCTTGTTATATATGTGTTTATCTTTTGGCACCCACATACGGAGGAGGAGGATATGTTGTATATGAGTATGTATACCATCAGCACCATGCATTGCATGCTAGGCGACGACTCCATTATTGTTGAGCTCATACATGCACCAGGCGTGACGTGACCGCAGGTAGTGGCACAGGTGCACAAGGGTGTGTATTGCAGTTTGCTTTCTGCAGTTTTAGGGTGCTCGGACAGGGGTGACACGAGGGGTCCTCCCTCCATTGCGTGTCGGGAGATGAGCATCGGCCCTCACTATGTTTGAGGTAGGAGGATAGGCTCCGGCAGATCTTGTCCACTCGGTCACTCATCGGTAGTGACGTTAGAGTGCATTGTCACACTTCCACCTCGTCTCACCATTGTGTGAGATGTGGTGCAATGATATGGGTGAGATTGGACATGTCATTTGCATCATATGCACATACATTTGTGATTGATGCATGGGTGAGATTGCATATGATTATATATGTATATGCTTTTGCTTATATTTATTTTATATATCATCGGTTGCACAAGCAGCAGGTTACATGCTTTTGCTTTGACTATTCATTTCTTATTATTTGAACGTTAGACTCATGCTGCTTATTGTTGGTTATGCAGTTTATTCAGCATGCATACCTATTATATGTTAGGAGACTATACTATATGTTATAATGTTAGGATACTATACCGTAGGATTGTTGCTGGTAGTTATATGTTGTTGTACATATCTATTGGATTACCCTACTGAGTTCTTGGACTCACAGGTTATATTACTATTTTTCGAGTTGAGGTCAGAGATTCCAATCGCTAATCCCTTGTCGCAGGATTTTCTCGTAGTCGATCTCTATTTTCGTTATTTTTACTTACTTGTGATGGGTTTTGTATTGTGGACTTTATGTTTAACCTTGGGTTTTGCTACCTTTTGTTTTCCATGGATATTTTCATTACTCGTGGATTTCATTTTCTTCAGTGAGAGGATGTTATACATATATGCGATGATTTCTATATCGTCTTTCTGATATAAACTACGTGGATTGTTCATATTAAACTGTGGAATGTTGATATAACTGCGTGGTTTGATTAATGTTGTATAGTATTATTATTTGTTATAGTTGTTTGAAGGATTGTCGAATATATTGTATTGATGTGGGAGGATATCAGAGAATATTCGAAATTTCGGCTGTGGGGAATTTCTTCACACACCTGCATATAAGCTCCACCCTCGGCCTCCACTATTCCTTCCCGCCCTTCTATACGGCAATGTATGCGCCACCGGCCATCGCTCGATGACTTCCATTGACACTGGCGTACCTCGAGGGAGCTCGAGACCATCTGGATCAGATCCTGGACTCCGGTCTGATGGTTGCATCTCTCCTCTTCTCATCATGGCGAGCTGCACATCGTGTGATTCAGTCATGGATCCGCAGACCATACGGCGAGATCATGGGTACCACCATCACGCACCACTCGACGCTGATACCACCTCACCATCGTCTCTTGACGGCTCACCATCGACGGCGTCAGCGTCAGCACACACTCCTTTCCCTTGTTGCCCAACTATGACCATCGCGCCCTTAGCCCTTGTGACAGAGAGCACCATCGCGACTTGTTGGCATCTGCCAAGCAACCCGCCAACGGCACGAGGGCAACCAGTACCTAGCATGGTCGTGGTTCTCCGTGTCACGACAAGTAGCAAGTAGCTCTGTCATGACAAGTAGCGACAAGTCCGCCTTCTCACCACCAACACAAGTTCACCACATTCAGCATTACCCTAACGATACCCTACCGGTTCCGAGGTCAACCTTTTTGCCTCAACTCACGCCAGCGGCACAGCCAGAGGTCCCTACCGATCACAATGTGTCGGGTACACACACGACGACATGACTGGAGTTGGGTGGTGACATCATACAATACACATATATAGCCTCCAAATAAAATCATATAAATCATAAAATAATACACATACCATAAAACTCTTAACCACACAAAGCGACCAACTATAGATATCCTGCAGATTACATCCCCGCAAAATTGCTCCCACGACACAAGGCAAGCCGACTAAATTACATACCACCTCTTGGGATGGTAGTGTAGTAGGGACACGTCAACCCATGATGACCTCACCTCGACCTAGTGCGAAAGAAACCATTAGAGCAGGAAGCCGGTACGGTACCTAAGGATAGTGGGGAGATTATTCGTGAATACCATAAGGAATACAGGACACATTACAAATAAATGCTGTCATATATCCTAAGACAAACTACCATGGTCGGGTAGTAGCTCCTCCAATCTATGAATATCAAGTTGTATTGTCAGGTCGACTGTCCAACACAGCTGACTCCTCCAACCCACCTCTGTATGACTCGCTAACATCAATACAATATTAAGTCTCAACCAAGGAAATGATGGTACATAGGTCCACAACATGTAGTACCTCATTTTCTATGCACATACACGAGCATGTAAGTAAAGATTATCCTGCATATGCGAATGCAAATGAGTCATATCCTACACCGCCCAAGATAAGAAAGCATCGACCGCAAGTGTGGTCGTAGATGGTCGAAAACAGAATGCGCAGACAGGCGATTTACTCAGCTCTCCAGCTACCACTCTCTCAGGTCGACAGACAAGTACTCAATTATGCGGCGAGGTCTATGTCGACGGGGGTCTACGGCCTACGACTATCACTTCAATGGGTAAGGTACTCGGTCATCCAGCACTACCATGATGTTCCGTACAGTCGCGATAAGCCCCGGCATCAACAGTATGGCGCGGTCATGCATGCACGCGGAAAAGTATGAGGGTGACTATGTCACACGCATGACATCCAATATAACATACAAAATAGGTATAGGTATAGCAATAAAGAAGTATTAGGCCGACAGGTAGATCAAGTCAGTAACCAAAACTCATCATGATATGTAAACAATCACAGTGATCGGTCATATATACCATGCATAAACAAACAACAACAACGACAGACATAGAGAATTTTCATTTCTCGTATATCGCGATCCAAGTTGAGTCAGGAAAATATAATTATCTAATAGTTCACAACGAAAGTACTAGTACAGTACCACCTTATGCGTGGCTCGGTCTCATGCTTAGTATGTTGAGATGCTCGTCCTAAACACAAATCCTGTGATCACATAGTGTATGATATAAATAATCAAGTATGAACTAATTAACTAAATTCATCATGAACCAAATAGCTAACTGAACCCTAATCTGCTTGTTAACCAAACATTTAAATCAACCATCTATCTTCCATTAATAATTAATTATCTATTAATCTATTATCTAACCTTTGATTTAATTGCTTTATTCATTGATTAATCACACAAAACCCTAATCAATAAAACTCACAGCGACGGTGGTAGCAGCACCATGACTTTATTCATTGGCATACCTTAGTCTTCTTCTTCCGATAGCACTGATCGACGTTGGTAGCAGCATCGGCGTCGATGTCGACAATGGGAGGAAAACCAGTAGGGTGGCGCCATGGCTATTTGCGACCGGTGGCGCGCACAGCGACGGTGACGAGCTTTCGAGCAGCGGCATCGGATCATGCTACGAAACAACTCCTCAAGTTTCTTCTCCGACGGTGACTCACGGCTGCTGGTGGCCGGCGCAAAGGAGAGGAGGACTAGAGGTGGGGCCCCTGCCCCGGCTGCTCGCGCAGATAGAGGGCAGTGAAGGCAGCGCGATCTATTGATCGCACGTAGCTGTTGCGCGAGAGAAGACGGCAGAGAGAGAGGAAGACAACAAAAAACTAAATAAAAAAAAAAGATAAAACCTAGGTTTGATTACTAAAACTTTGCTTTATATATCTAATCAACTCCCATTTTAATTAGGTGCTCCAAACATACTTTTATCGAGTCCATTAATGGGAGTTGATTAGATATATAAACCAAAGTTTTAGTAATCAAACCCTAGGTTTTATCTTTTTTTATTTATTTATTTTTTTGTTATCTTCCTCTAAAATGGGAGTTGATTAGATATATAAACCAAAGTTTTAGTAATCAAACCCTAGGTTTTATCTTTTTTTATTTATTTATTTTTTTTGTTGTCTTCCTCTCTCTCCACCGTCTTCTCTCGAACCATTCTTCGCGACTGTGCAGGGCTATCTTTGGCCATTGTCAGCGGGTGGTGCAGGGCGGTGGTGCCCCTCCTTCCCAGCACGCTGACGAAAAACGTTCACACTTAATGTCACTGGCACTACCGCGCGGGGTCTTGTTGCGGTCGACACACTGATGCTCTCTCTCTCCCTCTATATCATGGAACGGCAGCACCCTCTCGCTCCTCGCCTCTATCGGCACCCTGTCACTCGTGTCATCCACACGCAGGGTCTGTTACGCCGAGACCGAGGTGCCTCCTGGCTGCTGAGACGACGACCGGGCCTTACCGTCCGCGTACGTGCGCACAGGCGCGTGGAGCGTAGTGTCTCTGTGTTTAAGATCGCAGAGCATGGGCCGATGTCCGCCGAAAGCTAGCATGATCGCGAAAACCTCGCCGGCTGCCGGCGCGCCACACCGCGGCTCGAGCATCGCCGCGCGAACTGGCTTTCTACTGGGGAGAGAGACTAAGGTATATGCCAATGAATAAAGTCATGGTCTGGTCTGCTGCTACTACGTCAGTTGATGGGTTTTTTGGTTTGTGTGATTAGGGTTTTGTGTCAATGACATCAGGTTAGAGATAGATTAATAGATATTAATTATGATAGATGATAGATTTGAAATTATCGGTTAACAAGTGATAGTTCATTAATTCGTTCACGGCATTTAGTTAGTTCAATAGTGATTATTTATCACCCTATGTGATCACATCCGCGTTTGTGGCTCACACGTGGTGCTTGACAGCCATCGTGTGGTGGCTTCTTGCCCAGAGCTCAAGCGCTTCAGATACATTTCATTGACCTCGGTTTCTTTGTACTATCGGTGTAACGGCGATACCATTTGAAATTACTGATAAACCCACTGGTTACCTCTCTGCACGCTATAGTCTTTGAAATTGCTTTGGTACGAAATTTCCATATATACTGCCTTTGGATTGGAAGAAGTAATATTAGCAGCGAGAATAATAGACTATATGTGCCTGTTTATATTTGTTTATATGCTAGCGTATGTTGAGCGGCTATTAGCATTATATGATTCATGGTTATATCGCATCGTATCAGTGCCATCTCCCTACTCGCAATTGAGTTGATTGGAGTGGTCCGTATGCGTCCATCTTTGACTCGAGAGGCAGGCGTGGGTAGTCCGAGATGATGGTAGCCTCTGGTCAGTGACTGTGGTGGTGGTACTCCGTCGTCATAGAGCTCTTAGTGGCGGACAGGAGTTCGACAGGTGGTGTATAGGTACTCTACTTGTCTGGTCCTGCCCCGACCGTCGAGATGGTGGCACCCCCTATCACACAGGTGAGGGGTCTCTAATTACATGGGGTCATGTGGTTATGGGTAGGGCGGGAGGCTCCCCACTACGTCGCTGTGCTTATCGGTTGGGTGCCAACATGTTCGGTCGTGCTTTGGCCGTCCTATTGGTCATCACATCGTCCATTATATGAATAGATACCCTGCCAATTTGACCCTATTGACTCCTGGTTTACTTGCTAATAGTGCGAAAATACCTGGGCGAGCAAGATAGCAAGATGATAAACTTAATATGACTATTAGACCACCTTTTATTAAAGCATTTCGGTGATAGGTCGACTATAGATGATAACGAAGATTCTCACCTCAGCATGCATCGGCACCCTCGCATAAGCCCCGCCTCTCGCTGAGTTCCCACCCTCATCGGTATTGGCTGCCATGTGTCATCGTATTGATATTTTGTTGATCAATGTATCTAGCATGCATTGCTAGTCTAGTCTTCTTCTTCTTCTATCTGGCATCACCACCACTCCCCGGCTGTTGCGGTTCTCCACAGGACAAGCAAGGACGTTGGCATTCATTTACATTGCTACTATCGTCCGCAGTGAGTCGTCGTCGAAGGAGAAGAGAGTAACGAATCAGTTGACTTAAGTTTGATTCGATTGATTAACTCGTATTAACAATCGATGAGAGATTGATTATAAGCTAAGGTTGATTATTTGTGTATGTGATTTATTAGTTTAGTTAATTAATCAGATAATTATCTTAGGCTATGCTCACTAACAGGTTTAGGGTATTTTATTAATTTGGAATGATGATCAAGGTTAATTGATTGAGTTGTTAAACAATAATCAATTTTATTACCGTGTTAAGCAAGTAATAGGGATTATCAAATGGCTAATAAATTTATTAATTAGCTATAATTGTGACTAATTAATAAATTACCGTTTCATTAAAAGTTTGATCATTAAGATTAATTAATTGATTTAGTTACCGATTAATTGGTTAAATAATAAGTTAGATGGAATTAACTCATAAGTCAACAAATAAATTAAGTAATGATTGCTAGAATTATTATAATACTTAGATCGGCTTCATTCCTATACTTATAGGATTCGAGCTCAAGACAAACCTTGGACTTGAAGATGGTTAGGACAATTTACGATAAAGTTGGTAGTTTTGATCATAGTTCACGTTTGTTTAGTACCATGTTTGATGAGGTTACAATTACTTGCTTACCTTAAATATGTACTATATTGCTCCTGAGTTAATACCTTATTATTTGTCCTTATACTTTAATCTATTGCTGATAGCTATGGAGTCTTGGTTGTTATTCATGATTCGATTTATATATATATGCATGATAGTACCAGACCATAGTCTAGTTGTAGACTTTGTTCATGCATTTATATTATAGTATGGTTATATACTTAGGCTCGTGCATGTAGGGTATTGATATTATATGTAGTATGTTATATACTTGTGAGGGCATATCTATTAGTGAGATGGTGTTGACCTATACTTGATGGAAATCACTCCCTAGCAGAGGGATAGGGTATTCCACTAGACTTTCCCCTTCTGATCAAACCCTAGGATTACTTGATCTTGATCCCATTGTTTATTATATATATGATGATACCATGAAATTAGTTGAGATATTAATACTAGATGACTAATATTCTCTTGATGAGATTGGTTGACTAGTATTTTGGGGACATGATTGTCTATTATATAGTAGTATAGGATACCAAACATCCAAGTAGACCCTTACTTGTTATATAGGCTCGTGTCTATACATTAGTAAGATAATACCATAGTGTAGTATTTTGAGTATCCTACTAAACCCATGGTTAGTATATCTTGTTGACTATTGTCTCCCATTTATGGTTAAAAGAGTTGTCAACGACCATTAGTATATTCTGTCGACCATTATCTCTCATTCATGGTTAAAAGAGTCGTTAGCGATCATGATATATACAATTGCCCAAGAGACTATTCGTGGTAGCAAGTTTGTATGCAATCCATAGCTAGACAGCTACGTCTAGACCCTGTCTGTTCATGAGACCATTCGTGGTAGTGAGTTCGCCCGTAGATAGTGACTGTTTGCTTATCCTATCTACCCACGAGTTCATTTGTGGTGGCGAGTTCGCTTGCACACAGTGACTGTTTGTTTACCCTGATTGCCCACGGGACCATCCATGGTAAAGCATTCTCTTACAGTTAGTGCTTGTTATATATTTGTTATATGTTGATCCTATATTTATTTGTGTAGGTTGGGATGTACTGTATGTACTCCCGATTTGTTGGTCATACTTGGTTGAACATGTTAGTGATGTAGTATGTTGTTAGTTATGCTCCATTAGTGGTGATTATATCGAGACTCTTATTGTTATAATAAATACTTCATCCGAGACTATCATTTTATCTCATGAAAGTGTTGTACTCACTACCATTTGTTTCTCCTTTGACTTTCAGGTTAACAGATAAAAGATGTGTGTCGCTCAAAGGTCCTGGTTACCAGTCCCACTCGAGTTGGATTTATGTTGAGTTGCTTCATTTTATTATTTTCGTTGCTTATAGTTATAGTTCTCTTTGTTTTAGATTTTTGAGTGTTTCACGTGTACATGCATTCCTACACGCATTGTCATTTGTGACTTGGTGTTATTATATTACATTGGTATTTTATGTTGGCTTAAATTGGTTCAATATTGTATTTCCTATATTATCACTAGGGGGTACCGTCTGGTCTGGCGGACAAGTATACCCTCGGGGCATGACAATTGTTCTACTGTTATAATGTTAATCTTTTTCTCCAATTCGTTTAGCTGCTATTTTGACTTGAGCGTCGGAGTGCTTGCGCTATGGTCCCCTTCCTAGTTCTTACTCTAACATTTCCATTATTTCTGTCGTTGGTGTGCGTAAGTCCGCAGCTTTTAGCTCCAAGTTTGTCCACATCATCAGAGTTTTCATTCTCTCGTCGTCAATATCGGGGTCACCTAATTAGTGCAACATCTTGACGCAAGAAAAGTAATTGGCGTCACCACTGGCGGAGCCAGGATTTGTAGCCCGCCTGGGCTGCAAATCTCCTCTAAAGGTTTCCCGGGCTAAGACTCATTTTGCTCTATTTGGGAATGAAAAAAATCAATACAATCAAAGTTAAAAATTAACACAACTTTAATTGGGCCACCGGGCTATAGCCCAGGTATCCTAAAGCCTGGCTCCGCCCTTGCTAGCAAATCAAATTAGAAGAGAAGGTAAAGCTTGGAATCAATTAACATCCTAAAAACCTTAATTCAATTTAGTAGTTGACACTCATATTTTAAAAATCAGAATAGAATACTTAAAAAGTAAATTATAAAAAAATGTAAAAATATAAAAATAAATCAAAACAGAGTAATATTATTTCAGTCAAATTTGATTTTCATCTATTTCAATAAAAAAAATCAGAATTAGCAGCTGAGGAGTTGAATCTTGTTGGAAAAATATTGGTCCCATCACAAACCGCCTATAAAAGATCAACCACATCTTTTCAAATTCCCTACAAATTTACCTCTCTTGTGTGCTTGGGGGAATTGCAATTCATTGATAACATCAAGCATCAAGAAACCAGCCCCTCTCCAGCTGCATCTCTGACACACTCTCTTTTCCATTTCCTTGATCTCCAATCAAATATTTTACCTCTGTCAGACAGGTACGGAAGTCACAACAATTTTAAGGGTAAAAAAATATTTTTTAAACTTTATAATTAATATTATAATTTAAAAATCTGACAGTAAAATTTACATTAGTTTGTTTTAAAAATGGATGATTTTGATAAAATGTATATTTATTTAAAATCTGTAGTATCAGAGTCAAATAGGCGGGTGCTAAATAAATTGGGTCTAATATTTTAAAGATGAAAGATGCAATGATTTAAATAGATTTAAAAAGGTAAATTTGATTGAACGCAATATTTGATTAAAGTGGAACGCTATCTGTAGACATTAAACAGATTGAGTAGTTTAACTTTCCTTAAATTTTAAAGAATTATCTCCTCGTCCCCGCGACAGATAGATGCCGTGCCCCACGGCCAAGCGTTGCAGGCAAAACAAACACAGTGTTCGCAAAAGAGAAACGGAGCACATAGCATAGTCGAATGGCCAGTCTACACTGTGTCTTTGTCTGCAGGCGTAGGGGAGGTTACGTGATCCCTCTAAAGACGCAGCGGCCAGCTGGCGTGGAGCACCGACTCAATAAAGAAGGCAGAGAGAGAGGAGTGAATGGGCCCCATCACTCAGCTGGATCTCTCTCTCCTCCGCACTGCACTGCTGCTCCTGTCTCTCGGAGTAGCTGTCCGTGACACTGACACCCATCTCAATCTCAATCTCAATCTCAATCTCAATTTTACTGCAAATCGGTCTTTAAATAGCATTTATAACCACATTAAAAATATCTTTGATGATTAAACATATTATCATTAATATATATATATATATATATATATATATATATATATATATATATATATATATATATATATATATATATATATATATATATATATATAATTAATATACACATCTGATATTATTAAAATACCCCTGAATATATATGTATATATACATTCTAACTTATCAGATTCTAACCATTTAGTACTACCCTAAAAATATATCAAAATAAAGATATGTATTATTCCAGTTTCAAATTTATCATTTTTAAACTCCACTGTATTTTTATCGTCCATTTAAAAATTAGAAAGTTATCTTTTCAATTTTTTTACTTTTTAAATTTATAATTTATATATTAAAATTTTAATTAAACTATGAGTTCATTTTTGTGTTTTTTATATTACGCTTTTACCTGGGATGATGAGTGTATTGAGGTTTTTTTTTCTAATTTTTTGGCATTAAAAATAAATCAATTACCGTCCCTGACTCCTTGACAGCTTCCGCGTGTGGTTGTCAGCCGTAAGACTAAAGTTTTAACTTAATCTTCATTATCTCACGTATCTATTATATTCAAAGGAAAATTTACCTGCAGTCCTGGATTATAACTTCAATTTTATATGCAGATTTTATATTTAAAATTTTTTATGTCTGCTCCTTAATTAAATATAATCAACATTAATTTATCAAATTAATGTTTTTTGAATAAAAAAAATAAATATAAATATAAATTTTCTTAAATTTAACATATTAAATTAAATTTTAATATATTTTTTTTTATCGAATTGAACATATTTTTTGAAGTTAGATGATAAATATATTAAATTTTATTTAGATGATGTTCAATTAGATAGAAGATATACTAAATTATTTAGGAAGGATTATATTAAATGAAAAAAATGATTTAATTTAAAATGATGAATTTGAAAAAATTATATTTAATTTTTATTTTATTTATCTAAAATACGAAGAATAATTATATAACGATAGATATTTATGTGAGGGAGTTAAAATAAATAAATTTTTTATTTATATTTATAATTCAATCATTCATTTATTAATCTTTATTCTTTATATTTAATTTTTTTATTTTAAAATTTTTTTATAGAAAATCTATTCATTAACACATATGCATATCCATATTAATTTATAATACTATTTAAAAATAAAGAAAAATCTCTAATCATAATTTGAATTTTACATGCAATCTTCCATTATAAAAAATTTTATTTCCGCTCCCTACATATAATATTTTATTTGCTTCAACTCCCTTATGCAAATATTGTGATCTAATTGTGCCTCAAATTTTTTAAGTACAAAAGGTCAAAAAAAATGAGTATAATTCCTTTTAAATTCAGTAATGTAATCTTTACATTAGAATCGAGTATATTTTTTTATTAGATTTAACATATTTTTTTTCCTGTTTTAATATAATTCCTTCTAAATTCAACCTCATGTAAAAATAAATCTAGTATATTTCTATCCAATTAAGTATCATTTAAAAAAAATTTAGTATATTTTCTATCCAATTGAATATCATTTAAAGAAAATCTAGTATATTCGAGTATATTTTCTATTAAAATTGTCCTTCATATTTTTTTTAGGTATAAATAGTCTAAAAAGAAGAAAATATATTAAATGAGACATTTTAAACACTGTAATAGAAGATATATTTTCTAAAAAATCACAAGTGTAAAACCTGAAACTTTTCATCTTATCGAGCTCCCATAGGTCCGAATCAATATATTTTCGAGGTGGAAATCACAGTTAATCTGTATAGGAACTCTGACAGACGGTGAAGAAGAATCACTCAGTTCAAAGTGAGGAAACGACCTGCCCAGTGGTGCGACCCTCGACCCTACGACCTTCGATGCAAATATCCAAGCACCCTACTAACTAATCCAGCCCGTAGAAACAGATTTTTTCAATAGAAAATATATACAAAATTATATTTACTAATAGAGACTACATACAAATTTACCCATATTATAATACTCACGTACTTTTACGCAAGACAGCTGATATAACAAAGGATTCACAAAACACTACAAGACGATCAGGAGATGGCATTGGCTGTATTGCAATTTTGCGTTTGACAGCCGTGAAGCACATGTGACCTGCTCGTCTTCCTCTCCACCGTGTGTCAACTGGCTTGGTGGTTCCGGAAGGGAGATGAGATGGCGCCTCACTGTCTCTTCCTCTTCCTTCTCTTCTTCCTGTTCATCTCCGCTGCCGTCATGAACGCCGACGAAGCAGCCATGGAGGGTATCAGCACCGACGCCGTGGAGGTCGACCCTAGCTTCCAGTTCGAAAACGCCCGGCTACGCGACGCCTACGTTGCCCTCCAGACGTGGAAGCGCACAGCCATCTTCTCCGACCCCAACAACTTCACTTCCAACTGGGTCGGCCCCCACGTCTGCTCCTACTTTGGTGTCTTCTGCACCGCTTCCCCTGTCGACCCCTACCTCAATGTCGTCGCCGGCATCGATCTTAACCACGGTGATATCGCCGGCTACCTCCCCAAGGAGCTCGGCCTCCTCGCTGAACTCGCTCTTTTCCACCTCAACTCCAACCGATTTTGCGGCACAGTTCCCCCCACCTTTCGTCACCTCCGCTACCTCTATGAGCTTGATCTGAGCAACAACCGTTTCGTCGGAGCATTCCCCGACGTCGTTCTGCACCTCCCGGAGCTTCGCTTCCTCGATCTACGCTTCAACGACTTCGAGGGTGCCATCCCGCCGGATCTATTCGAGCGGCCCCTCGACGCTATCTTCCTCAACTCCAACCGCCTCCGTCACGGCATCCCTTCCACCGTCGGTTCCTCGCCTGTTTCCGTTCTCGTCCTCGCCAATAACGACCTTGGCGGCTGCATTCCCTCCTCCATAGGAGGCATGGCCGCCACGCTTAACCAGATCATTCTCCTCAACGACAACCTCACTGGCTGCATCCCGTCTGAGGTCGGCCTGCTCAGCCACGTGACCGTGTTCGACGTCAGCTTCAACCGTCTCCAGGGCAAGCTTCCAGACTCCATCGCAGGTTTGCAAAGCGTCGAACAGCTCGACGTCGCGCACAACCTCCTCACCGGTCAGATCCCGCCCGGCATTTGCGATCTACCAAGACTGCAGAATTTTACTTACTCCTACAACTTCTTCTTCGGCCAACCGCCGTCCTGCGTAAGTGGAGGCCCGGCAAGGGCGTTCGACGGAAGGTCCAACTGCATCCCTGGCTTGCCGGACCAGCGGCCACCTAACCAGTGCGCCTACGCGGCGACACACCCAATCGATTGCAGCAAGTCGGTGTGCTGGAGCGGTGCGACTCCATTCCCCTCTTACAATCCTCCTACAACGCCTCCGTCGGCGCCTTCCTACAAGCCTCCCTCCACGATGCCCCCGTCGTCGCCCTCGCACAATCCCCCCTCCACAACGCCGCCATCATTTCCGTACCCTAAGCCTCCTTACACGATCCCGCCGCCGAAGCCTGCTACGAATCGGCCTGTGTTAACCCCGCCGACTCCTCATGGGGAAAGGACCGGAGGTTCTCGTGGGCAACCTCAATTTCCTCCGCCGCCACAATACGAATCATCGCCTTCCACTAGATCTCACCCTCCACCGCCATCGTACTCGCTGAATCATTCGCCTCCGCCGTTCTCCCCGGGCTACCATCCTACCCCACCACATTCTCCTACCTACAGCTACGGCCCAGCTCCACACCAACCCCCATTGCTGCCCAAATTTGCCTCACCACCGACACAGTACCCTCCTACACCTCTTCCATTTCAACCTCCAGTCGCCATACCTACACCGCTCCCTCATTATCCCTCACCTCCTTTGCTTCCGTCGCCACCTCTACATCCTTCTCCGATGCAACAGCCGTGGAAGCCACCTTTTCCCGCACCCAAATCCTCGCCGCCGCCTTCGTCAGTTTATGCTCCTCCCTCCGAGCATTATCCTTCGTCGCCTCCGCCATTGTTTGAGTACCATCCACCCCCTTCGGAGCACCATACGTCTTCACCACCACCAGCGCCTGGGGTGAAGCACACACCGCCATCGCATACTTCACCGGCAGGGCTGCCAACTCCGCCAGCACCTTTCAAATATCATGAGAAGCACCCACCGCCGCCGCTCCAGCTGCCACCAGTAGTAGGTGTGACTTATGCCTCGCCGCCGCCACCCACAATTCCATACTACTGATGCACCCGCTGCAGGGATCTGTCTGTCTTCTTTGATCGTATCTTTCCATTTTGTTTTGTTTCTTTCTACGTTAAGTTGTTAATTGATCACATTACGACTAAATATTCTTTTTCTTCTCCCGGTAGTTTAATTCCTACTTTGTTTATGCAATGCATTAGCAAATATTCCCGCTGCATTTTATGTCCAGATTGTTTTTGTTAACCATATTCAGCTTTTGAGATCCCATTAATACTAAAGGTCGACGATCCGGCTCTATTGATGGATCACTAAGTAAATTCAAAAAAGTACAAGTAGGTTTTTACGGACAGCACAACAGAATAAATAGTTCAAGTATTAGCATTTGATATACACTGAAAAAATCAAACTCGTTGCAAGGGTATGCCGTCATGTTGCTTCTTGCTTGCCACCCCACTGAGTTTCAGGGTATGTTAACTCGTTTTATTTTTCATTTGTTAATTTTACTATTTAGATAATTTGTTATCAGTCATGGAAATAAATTTGAAAAAGTAAAGATGGGTCATGATATACGTTCAATATTATAAGTTGTTAGAGCACGGTAGGTATGATATATTCTGTGAGAGAATCCTTACTCAGTTTCAAGGGTATGTCAACTCATTTTATTTTTCATTTGTTAATTTTACTTTTTAGATAATTTTTTATCAATCATCTAAATAAATCTGAAATAAATCTGAAAAAGTAAAGATGGGTCATGATATACAGTTCAATATTATGAGTTGTTAGAGCACTGTAGCTATGATATATTCTGCGAAAGAATTGCACATTATGCCTTGGGACATATCAATTTCTCTTATTTTTTTTTTATTAATTTAGGTACCCAGCTCTTCGAATTAATTTTCTGAAGGTGATCAATCCGACCCAATGAAAGTTTATCATCGATATGTAGCGTAAATTCGAAAGCACAAACGGTTCCTTGTCCAATAGATAGCGTCTCAAATTTTTTAATCTAAGAAAATCAATGTAGCGCTTTGATACGGCGCATGTTTGTGGGGTCGGTAAGATGATATGGTTATGAGTCAAGACCACAAGAGGGTCAGAAGGTAAGCTGACCTGGAGGTCAGGAAGGTCAAAAGTCAAGCCTCCGTGCTCGGTCAGGAATCAAGAGAACGCGAGGATCGTGGGAGGTCGGTTGCTTATGTGGCCAAGAGTCAAAGTCTCACCGATTGTAAGGGCCAAAGGATGAGATTATAAGCCGGGACAAGGACCAAATGGAGAAGCGGTCAAGGACTTGGCCTACTGATCAGTTTGGAGTAGTGCCAAAATGGCATAATAATGATGTAAGGTGTCTGATATAGACTCAAGGCAAAAGGACATATAAGCCATGAATATCTATACAAGAACAAAGCAGGGTTCGGACACGACCTAGTGTGCGCCCAGACGCATGCTTCATGGATATCTGCAGTTGGACAGCACTCAGCGCATGTGCCCGGACGATGTCATCGAGCATCGCAGAAATGTGTTTGGATACAAAACCTAGCGGCAAGCCGTGACGACGCTTCGCTGATATTCACAGAAATGTGTCCGACACAAAACCATGGATATCTACAGAAACAAGCAGGTCCCGGACACCCGACCTTAACGGTGCCTGGACGCATGTCGGCGAATATCATATATAAAGAACAATGTGTCCGGATACGTATTCCAGCGCAGTGTGCCCAGACGCACTGCTACCTACGGATATCAAGTATACAAAGTAGTCAAAGAAAGTTCCCGACACGCGACCCAGCGCATGTGCCCGGACGTATGCTCATGATAATTAAGGAAGAAATGTTCAATACGCACTCAGCGTGCCCGGACGCATGTCACGCTGGATAGCAGAAATGTAAAGAATGTGTCCGGATACGCACCTAGCCTGCAGTCGACGCATGTCACGGATATTCTACAAGAACAAGTCTCGACACGTACTCCAGCGTATGTGCTCTGGACGGTGTTTCTCATGGATATCACAAAGAAATAAAAGTCGTGATGCATCTAGCGTATGGGTTTCCGACATACCAGCTGGCGATAAATCGCATGTAAGCAGGCTCTGTGGTACGTATCTCTTGAATGGCTGCACTGCCGTCCTGACACTACAGACAAACAAGCCAAGAATCGTAACCACTGCCGAGAATGTCGTAGAATGATCAAGGTGTCGTGGAATATGCTAACAATGGGCTCAACATAATTGCTTCACGGCCACCTATTAAGAAGAGAGACATTGTCAACCACCGCTGCATAAAGCCTGACAGCTAACATTCCTCGACACCCGCTGCACTTAAACTTCCGCTGCAGTGATAAAAGGGATGCCTTGTCCTCACGCAGTACGCCACCGCTATTTTTCAGCCAAGATTACTTTTTGTCCTTCTCCTGCATTTCTTTTTGGGAAAAAGCACTGACCTGTTTTACGAGGGCATGACTTGGGACTTTTCCCCGGGTTTCGTCCTAACGATCGTGACTGGTCCGAGAAAAGGAGCCGCAGCTGGCCACTGCCCCTTGCATCTTCCGTCAGCCGACACTCGTGTGCCTTCCCGGTGCAAGTGTGGATCTGATTCATGACGACTTTCCGTCAACTTCCAAAGATATCAAGGCCTCGCCTCATCCGACTCAGCTCCGGACGGATCAAATTTAGAAGGCCATCATGGAACACAACAAACCTCGTCTTTAACGTGAAGATGGAGGAGTCTCGCCGATCAATGTCACTATGACCACGGAGAGTATAAACTCTTCAAGGAGGCCAATGTTGAAAGTGGAAGCATCCGAATGATCGAATCCTATGTTTTGATTATGTCAAATGATCTGAAGTCGAGGTGTTTTGGTTTCTAAGATGCTGAAGTCGGTAAAAGTCCTAAGTGTACTTAGGCAAAAGTCCTAGCCAAGTGTTAGGTGGAAAACCTTAGGGAGTGGTAAATTTAGGTCATAGGGGGTGGTAACTTAAGGAAAGTCTTGTGTTTGCAAAAGCCAGCAAAAGTCCCGGGGTAACCCTAGGTGGAAAGTCCCGGTGTCACAATCAGTGAAAAGAATTGACCAATGAAGCTAAGTCCAAAGAGAAAGTCCCAAGCATCGAATCGAAAGAAGTCCAAATGACCAGGATCGAATCACATCGTAAATTTCCCCGGAAAGTGGAGTAGTGAGGACGCTCCTCATGTAGGAGTATTAGCGCTTTGTCACTTAGGCTCCTATTGAAATCCGTCGCATCTGGACAAATGAGACTATCATTATCTCGTTATCATATTTACTGTTGTTTTAAAGCACCCTTGGTTTGCAAGGCGTGTTTGGGATTAGTTAATTTTGTAGGACCAAAGAAGCACGTTAACTCCCTGACGAATAAGGTCCGAGGCGCCCATGGAGTTTTGAGGTGCAAAAGTAGTCGGCCACCGTCTGTGACAGTGGAGGCTCAAGGCCTGGCGCCTTGAACAGTGGTTTAAGGCGCCTTTGGACAAAGGATGAAGGCGCCTTTGAGATGGATAAAGGCAACGGAATAACAAAGCTTCATCGCATCAATTTTCTTGTAAGATAAAATGAGATCTGGCATACCGAGCTTGTTTAAGGCAATTTTGAACACTTTTATAAGAGGGTCTCTACCAGCAGCCTCTTGATAACTCACTCCAAGCAATCATTCCATGACTAGTCAAGCAAATCTACACGATCCCGGCGTCAGAACGACTCTCGATTTAACACCCAGAGCTCCGAATCTTCAGTTATTGATATTGTCGTCGGTATAATTTAATTATTTCTTATTGATTATTGTACTTCACTTGTAATTCTATTCGAGCTATTAGTTGTTGCTCACGGAAAGCGATCAAGGATCGCGGGCCTTCGAGTAGGAGTCGATCTAAGTTCCGAACGAAGTAAATTCCCCTGTGTCTCTGTGTTTGTGTTTCTTTATTCCGCTGCGTGTTTTTAACTCCGATAGTTTTACGAATCAAACGAAATAGCCACGAGCGCTATTCACCCCCCCTCTAGCGCTTCTCGATCCAACAATTGGTATCAGAGCGGGATCGTTTTGAATCGGTGCAACCACCATTGAAAATAATTTTTTCGTGGTTTTATTTTTTCGGAGTCAATTAGAATTTAGCTTTATAGCTATATTCTAATTCTTTTCTCGAATCGATTTTTGCTCGAGGTTGGTGCAACACCACCCGAGTTCGTGTTCTATTTTTTTCCCGCACTACTAATCCAGGACCAAGTCCTGGAATTTTCTTGTCGTTTATTTTCTTCACAGTTAATCTAAAATGGCCCAACAAGAGGGTTATAGCACTGTCCGTCCCTCGCTCTTCACCGGAGAGGACTTTGGTTACTGAAAGGGTAGAATGGAGAACTTCCTGAAGATTCAGTTCGAGACGTGGATGATCGTCAAGACTGGTTTGGATCTGCCAACGGATAAAGACGGAAATCCTACACCCTGCGAGGATTGGGAACCTGCATTAATCAAGAAGGTGGAGGCAAATGCTAGAGCAACGTGTACCCTCCAGTGCAGACTAACAAAGGAGGAACTCAAAAAAGAAAGAATTAAATATGATATAATTCTAAGCTAAGTAAAATATATTACTTAATAAATTATATAATCTGAAAATGCAGGAAGGTGAGACGGCAAACCACAGCGACGAATTCAAGACATCCTCAATTTCGGAATCGAAAAGATAGTCGGGAATGACGCGGCACTCGCTGAGGAGTACATTGTGGGCATCAATGGTAGATGTCTATAAAGTCTCCAAGGATTTATCTTCAATAAAGTTAAATGAATTATTCTGTGAGTTTGAATTACATGAGCAGATTAATGCACAACCAATCGAGAAGGGGGTTGCTTTGGTTGCAGGTACCAGTCGAACGCGTAAACCGAGATCACGACGAAGAACTGAACCAGAGTCAGAAGAAGAACCCGACTCAGATGATGAAGATGAAGAACTAACAACCGAGCTCATGAACCTTGTGAAGAGACTCTACAAGAAGAAGAAAGGCTTCAACAAGAAGGACCTAAAAAAGGCAGTCCAATCCAAGGAGGCTCAACCAAGTTCTAAGGTAAAGTTCGAAGTGATCTGCTACGGGTGCAACCAGAAGGGGCACATCAAAGCCAACTGCCCTAATCAAAAGGATGCAAAGAAGCAAAGAAGGAAGAAGGCCTTAAAGGCGACATGGGACGAATCTTCCTCAGAAGACGACGACGACGAACTCGATCAGACGAGTTTACTTGCGCTGATGGCCCGGGACCAAATCGACGAATCCGAGAGCGAGATCGAGTCGGAGGCCGAGTCCGAGCGAAGCCACGGATCTGTATTCATTTCCGAAGGGCCCGATCCCTCTGTAAGTATCCCTCGACTCAATAACTTAGTCAATTATTTATTGCGAAAATTAACTAAGTCGAACCTTAGAATTAAGTCACTTCTAAAGGAAGTAGTTGTCCTTAAAGAAGTGACTGACTCCAAATCTTTGACTGAACCAGTTCAGACTGGAAACTCAACGCAAGTTCAAAAACTTGAAGAAGAGAACTCCAGTCTGAAAACTCAAGTCAAGGATCTGGAGAAAACAGTCGTTTACAATAGAACTGGTCTAGGATTTAAACCAAAAAGAAAATATAAATCCTACTTATCTCTTGTAGAAAGAACAAATAGAAAAACAGTCCAAGCATGGGTCCCCAAGTCCAAATTGATTAATCAAGTTGGACTTGGTCAATAAAACGAACTAATAAAACGAACTTAATTTAAAATTCAAAATTCAAAATTAAAATAAAAATTTGAAATTAAATTAAAAATTAAAAATTAAAAATTAAATTCAAAATTCAAAATTAAATTAAAAATTCGAAATTAAATTAAAAATTCAAAATCCAAAATTCAAAATTAAATTAAAAATTTGAAATTAAATTAAAAATTCAAAATTAAATTAAAAATTCAAAATTAAATTAAAAATTCAAAATCAAATTAAAAATTCGAAATTAAATTAAAAATTCAAAATTCAAAATTAAATTAAAAATTAAAAATTAAATTAAAAATTAAAAATTCAAAATTCAATTAAAATTTGAAATTAAATTAAAATTAAATCAATCAATTAAAAATAGAAGCAAGAATACACACGACTACTAAACTAAATTTGGGTAACAACTTAATGTCCCTAAAGGAGTCCCCTCGCAAAAAACCGGCATCTCCGACAACAATATGAAGCATCACTACAAACAAAATATAGATCAGCAGCTGGAATATTTATATACACAACCACTATACTCACCCTTCGCGGAATGAAACATGACACACATCATTAAGCTAAATAAACACACTACTGCTGCAAAACAAAAGCCCAACAAACCAAAACATAGATAAAAATGCGCTTAAGACACACAAATAAACACATAACACTACAATAGCCATTAAACCATGCCATGGCTAATAAATAACAAAGAAAACAATCACGATCTTCGGAAAGACATGTTGGACGAGAGAGATTGTTGGTTGCTACTCGGAAAGCCTAGGTTCCTTGCAAAAAATTTTGTACAAACTTTCCTTACCATGTGTTTTTAAATTAAATTTTGGATCGGATCGCGATGAACTTAACACGCTTGATTCTTCTATTTGTTCTTTAGGTTTTGACTTGGATCTCCGCGATTAACACGTACCCAAATCACCTTAGTTATTAATTCCATTAAATACAAAATTAATGGGTCCAGTTGTGCGGCGATGACGAGCACATGGCCTACGGATATAGACAAAACCTTTATAGAAATCTAATATTTAATTTCCTAAAATAACTTTAGGTTAACCGAAAAGAACAATCAAATCACAAGGAAAAATAAAAGAACACAACTTCAAAACATATTCGAAATACTAGAATCGTAAGCCTCTTGTATTTGGTATTATTTCAAAAATAACTAGTATGATGCGGAAAGAAAAATACTAGTTATACCTTTTAGAAAGACCTCTTGATCTTTTACCGTATTCCTCTTCTAACCTCGGACGTTGTGTGGGCAACGATCTTCCGAGATGAGAATCCACCAAAGCACCTTCTTCTCCTTTCTTCAAGTTTCGCCATGCACAAAGCTTCCAAAAGATGAAGATCTTTTCCACCAACCAAGCTCCAAGGATCTCCTCCTTCTTCTTCTTCTTCTCAAGTATCCGCCACCACAAGAGCTCCAAGCAAATAGAAAGGTTCGCACCAAGAGGAAGAGAGGAAGAGAGGTTGGACAACACCAAGGAAAAGAGGGAGAGAAATAATAGAGGTTGTTCACCATGAACCACCTCTTTTATAATCCTTGGTCTTGGCAAATAAGGAAATTTAATTAAAAACTTCCTTAATTCTTTTGCCATGAAAAGGAAAATTTATTTAATTAAAAATTTTTCAGCCGACCACATTAAAGCTACAAACAAGGAGAGTTTTAATTAATTAAAACTTCCTAATTTGTCTCGAAATTTATAAAATTTTTTCAATAATTTAATCCTTCATGATTGGTTTATAAAAAGGAAATTTAATAAATTAAAATCTTTCTTTTAAACATGTTGATAAAAAGAAAGTTATCTCTAAAAATTAAAATATCTTTTAATCTACAAATAAGGAAAGATATCAAATCTTTTCTCAATCTTTTGTAGAAACTAATAAAAGAGAATTATTAATTTTTAAACTTTCTTTTAAATCATGAACATGGTTAAAAAGGAAAGTTTTTTTAAAATCCTCCTTTAATCAACAAATAAGGAAAGATTTCAAATTTTAAACTCTCTTTAAACATGTAGATGATTTACAAATAAGGAAAGTTTTTACCAAAATTAAAACCATCCTTTTAAACTACAAATAAGGAAAGATTAATCTCTTCTCTTAATCTTTGTAGAAAACTATAAAAAAATTTTAATTTTAAACTCTCTTTAAAATCATGATATCCACATAAGAAATAATTTTAATAAAATCCTTTTATATTCTAGTGGGCCACCTAACCTTGGGACCCAACTCTTCCGCCTACATACATGACTCATCCACTTGATCTTGGCCGGCCTAGCTTGGGTTCCAAGCTATGGCCACGCCCCCAGATGGGTAAGAAGGTATGGGTATGGGTATAAATCTCTATACTAGAGGCTGATAGGGACCGAGAGGAGGAATTGTTTTGGTCTCCGATGAAATTAAGCATCCTGTGTTCATCGATACTACACTTAATTTCATAAATTCATTCCACTAAAGAACTATTATTGAACTACACCAATCCCAAATTACATTTGGGCTCCTTCTTATTATGTGTTAGTCTCCATGTGTTTAAGATATCGAATGTCCACTAATTAAGTGAGTTAACAACTCATTTAATTAATATCTAAGTCCAAGAGTAGTACCACTCAACCTTATTATCATGTTGAAGTCCACCGAGGTTTAACATGACAATCCTTATGAGCTCCTCTTGAGGACATTATCAACCTAGTATCTCTTGGACACATCAACAACACACACTATAAGTGATACCATTTCCCAACTTATCGGGTTTATTGATTTATCGAACTAAATCTCACCCATTGATAAATTAAAGAAATAAATATCAAATATATGTGCTTGTTATTATATTAGGATTAAGAGTACACACTTCCATAATAACTGAGGTATTTATTCTTTTATAAAGTCAGTATAAAAGGAACGACCTCAAATGGTCCTACTCAATACACTCTAAGTGTACTAGTGTAATCATATAGTTAAGATAAACTAATACCTAATTACACTACGACCTTCCAATGGTTTGTTCCTTTCCATCTTGGTCGTGAGCTACTGTTTATAATTTATAAGGAATCGATAACATGATCTTCTGTATGTGACACCACACACCATGTTATCTACAATATAAATTAATTGAGCAACTACATTTATCATAAATGTAGACATTTGACCAATGCGATTCTTATTTCTAGATTAATGTTTATACCAAACGCTAGGCTTTTAGTATACACTCTAACACAGACAGGATACTCCGAGCGACACCAACCATCTACAGGCTACCTGAAAACATAAATGTATACATGCGGTGGTGAGTATAGGTAACTCAGCGGGTAATAGAAAAGATAGTGCATGGTCCATAAACAACATGGAGATCACAAGTATACAGTCTCAGTAGGAAATAAGAACATGATCATACTATCATAATCAATGCATCTGAACATACCTGACATAATAACCTGACATAAACTGTACAAACCACAACTAACATAATGACAGATACATACCCAATCTAAAATCGACACATGGTACAATGATCAGTAAACTCACCGGATCTGCAACAGATATACCCGTGACACCTGTGCAATATAGATACGACTGCATATACATGTAAAATAAATGACATGTATGCAGCATGACAACCAAATGCAACAACCATATCTCAATCAAATGCAACAAATCACAATCACATGCAACTAGTATCTACTAGGCACGTATGCAAATGCAGATGCACCGCGCATCAAATGCAAGAATAATAACTGCGTATGCATGCTCCATGGTCACCCCGACACCTCTCTAGACACCACGACCCGAGATGGCCGAGAGGCTTGGGTCCGTGACAAACCGCATACAAGCCTCACGCACGTGAATCGCTATAAAGCGATCGCATAGATACTATGTAGTTAGCTAACTACACTAAGGGTCCCCGACCACTCACAACTCAAGCTCCGACCTCACTGCCTCAAGACCCACTACCCCAGAGTGATCGAATGGTGACAACACCGAGTAGTAAAGGGACAGACAGCTCCACCCAGCTACCACTCTCCATCGAGGAGTTAAAAACCGACAACCCTCTCAACTACAAAGGAGACGATAGTCGTCAAAGTGCAATGAATGATGATATATATATATATATCATATAGACACCGTCATCATCCATGCAAACTCTAACTCCACATAAGCACTCCACGACATGAATATAATCGTAATGATAAATCCACACATCCCACCAAACACATGTACACAACTACACACGTATAATCAACCAAAAATCTCCAATAATCCCACTGGACACATATGCACAGAACGTAAGTACAATCAACATGTATCCTCCAATAATAAACACATCAGACACGTGTATAAACCACAAACATACAATCAACACCACTCCTCTAAAAGTACATAACCAAACACGTGTGTACATATAACATGCAAATGTACGGTCAACATGATGACTCCTAAAACACATACCAAGCTATGTACAATCCACATTATATGCAAAATCAGCATGGTAAAATCCAACAACTTGACAATCCCTACTATACATACTCTACACACGTAATCCTAGCAGAGTAGATATCAAAAGTTGAGACTATATATGATAAAACTAGATCATCTCTAAGCTCAAGAAAAGTATCAAGCAGGGAAAACAGCAAACGAACATGATATAGGGTAAAGCAACCTAATCCGTCAAACAACAACCATGCACTAAGCTCAAAGAAAATACATAGAGGCAAAGGAAGAAATACCCGCCTTTAAAAAGATAGATCGTGTCAAGTAATCCCGCGTAGAGACGCTCGTCCCAAATCCAAGTCCTGTATCAATCAATATATATATTTTATTTAGCTAAATTCATATGAATTTAAATAGCTAAATAAAAGCCCTAACCCAATTAGGATTACTCCAATCAAACCTGATCTATGATAAATCCTCCAAATAATCCTCAATCCAACTCCTTCTAAATCTAAACATAATCCAAAATCTATTAATCAATCAATTGTATCATCTCTACTAAACATCCAACATCAATCTTACATAATCCATCTACTTCAATTAATCCCACCCAAAATTAATCACTACTGACCATCACACTAATCAAATCCAATCATCCATAATCATCTCATTATCTCTTATCAATATGAATTAAATCAATACATCTACTCACCACAAATAAATATAAACAAGAATAACAAAACCCTACAAGCCATAGAAAAACCTAATTTAGCGATATACTAATGAGAAAATCAAAAGTACATCATCAAAATACACTCACCTAGAGATAAGGCAACAAATCCAGTAGCTCACAACCCTACAACTCACTGCCAGAAGCTACAAAGGATACCCATAATCAATTCTTCCAATGATCAATCCATAAATCCAATCATATAGCAATAGATTTGCTGAAACCCTAATTCACAGCACTAAACTCACCTCAACAGATGCTTAATTCTTCTGCTGAGACTCCAATTAGCCACAAGGAGGAAGAAGGTCAAGACCTGCTCAGGGAAGAACCATCACCAGGTTGATCTGAAGCCTCCTCCTAAACCAAATCAGATAGCAAACATCACAAAGGGGAAACTGATCTTTGAAATCACACAATTCCGGATGAAGCTTACCTTGAATCGGTTGCTTCTCAGTGATGTCGCTCACTTCAGTCCGGCTGATGTAGAACAGCTGGTCATTCTCTAGCAACCAGATCCCAGAGGAGGAACAAGGAGGTCAATCGGATAGGGAGGCGACGCGACCCCCAATCTCGCTGTGCCCTAGATCGGATCCCACCGATCGCACGCAAGAAACCGAGAAGGCGATCACTCCACCGGGAAGGCTTGACAACGTCAGCACTTTCAAGATCCGTCGGCGATCCTCCGGTGACAGGATCGAGGTCGGGTTCATCCGCGCGAGAGAGGAAGGAAGAAGCGTCGGGGAGAAGCGGATCACAGCGGCACGAGAGAGAGACGGAGAGGAGGAAAGCTCAGCCGAGGCACGCTGGAGGAGGGGATCGTTGCCGGTGGTGAGTCCATGGCAACCGGCGATCGTGCGAGAAGAAATCGCGAGAGAGGGCTCGCGAGAAAGGAAAATCGCGTGAAGGAGGAGGAAATCGGGGAATGAAAAGAGAATAGGAATTAGGGCTTAATTAAACACTTAGATTTAATTTAATTAAACTCAAAGTTTTCTCCTTAATCAACTCCCACTTAAATGGTGTTCCAAACAAGCCTCCTCTGTACCCGGAATCCATCCTCTCAAAACGGATCATACGGGGCCCGTTTAAATCCCGAAAAATTTCTAAAAATTCCAGAAAAATCCAATACGATTTTTCATCCAATAACATTTATTATTTAAATTTGCGGTATCTTACATTCTCCCCCACTAATAGAAATTTGGTCCCCAAATTTACTGGTCAACTCAGGGATCCTCATCCAATGGTAACGACCAATCAACATACTCATATACCACTTATCCAAGTGTCATAAACAAATCTCCAACCCTAGTATCATAAACATATCTCCAAACATAATAATCCTCCTCCAAGTGACTAACGACAACTTTGTGAGCTATGAACTCACCCTACTCCCGCTACTCCCACTCTGCAATCTAGCCAAGATGAATAAATCAACTACCTCTGAAATCCAAAATCCACTATCAATAGATTCTCCAACATCTGTATAGGGCGCTCAAACTATCCATCCGTTTGAGATGAAAATCTATACTAAAGTGAAACTCCTAATCCAAAGTCTGCTGTAACCATAATCAAAACCATGACATGAAATCACTGATCTCCATCCAAAACAATACTCAGAGATACATCATAAGGTCTGGTAATCTCTCTACAATATAATCTTGCTACTCAAACCAATGAGTACATCCTGCAAATCAATAGCTAGGAAGCAACGTCGTCATCCAACAATGATTACCCAAACCATTATATCCTCTCCGAGTCTTGGGTAATCCCACAACAAAATTCGTCACAACATACTCTCAACTCCACCCCAAAATACGAGTCTACTGAAACAATCCTACTGATATCCGATGTTCAGCCTCCACTTGCTGACACACTAGATATCAAACTACAAAATCCGCGATATGTCTTTCTTCATATCGTTCCACCAATAAGAATGCTTCAAATCTCTATACATCGGGTGTCACCCGGATGTACCATAAATCCAGATCAAGGTGTTTCCTACAGTAACTCCTCTCGGATAAGAAGTGACTCGGAAACACACATAATCTCTCATGAAAATAAAAATCAAATTCTCATTTCATGAGACTTCTAACTACTGGTACGAGACCGCTCCGCTCATGCTATATCGAAACTGCACCAAACTCCATGTACGATACCTCTGTGTAGAGTGTAAATCCATTTACACTAGAAAGTACTACTAAGGCCGGTGCAGCTATCTAAACTGATCTCACAAGCATCTAACCAGGAAGGTTCCCTACCCTTCCTTTACAGTTCAGTCAACGACATATCAATGCTAGAGAAATCCTCCATCAATCTCCGGTATAAACTTCGACCACTTCCAACTGGTGATAGCCTCTAACTCTTGTGGATCTACTAATATCCCTACTGGTGACTATATGTCCCAGAAATTTCCACAGAAGACAATCACATCACGCACTACTGAACTTCGCATATAGATGTTCCCGACGAAACATCTCTAGAACTATGCGAAGCTAGTGTACGTAACCCACCTCGGATCGGGAATAGATCAAAACATCATCAATGAAGACAATGAAAACTGATCCAAACTTCTAGAAATACCAAACACATTGAGTCCATATAAACATCTAGGTCACGGTATGCTTAAATAGTAACACCAATGACTCATAATATCCATACAACAGGCACACCCAACCGTAAGGTCCCCAACAACAAGTCTGTAATATAATCACTAACTACAAATCAACAAATCCACAAATATTACAGACATACCGCACTCCATGCCACTACCAACATCGAACACCAAATCATAGATCATCAAGTCAAATATCCGCTAATAGATCATCAAAAGACAATAAATCACCACACCTGATCTCACAATACCCACCAATCAAAAATCATCCTCAACATCAATCAATCATACCAGATAGTCCCCTAAACAAAGATAGAGTAAAAGGAAATCATCCAACCTTCAACACTCACTATCAACAAACTAAATGTATCCATAAAGTCTGTCAAATCTCATCATCTCATCCTTTTTAATAATCAAATATCCCTCATAAAGGAATGTCAATCCAAAGTCCAAGGGTCACACAATCTCCTGACTAAGAGTCTACCCATCAAGAGAGTATCTACACAACCCTCATAATCCTCCTATATATGTCCCTCGACAAATGCTAATAAAAGGGTCGCATCCTCCAATCTGAGATATAGATTACAATATCTGGTAAAATGATCACGTGGTCAAGGTCTTGAGCCACCTGATAGAGACAATGTTAGCTGAGTCGTCTAACCATTATCTTGTACCCCATCATACTATGATTGCTCCACCCTGAGGTTCAACAACCTCCAATATCCAGTAATGAACACAAAGATAGAGGAATGCTATAACCAAATAGCTGATCAAACTATCTGTCAATCGACGCTCTACCCCTCGAAGATCATCATATCCGAATGTACTCTCCAAGTTATACCCTTGTAACGGTTGTATCTCAAAGTGTTAAGCACGTAGCTTTACACTTTTCCACATCGTGCGGTATCCTATCTGAATGTACCTTCTAGGCCCCCAACCAGGTACAGACAATCCATAGTCAAAGTCCCCATGGAATATGATACATCAATCCTCTATAGACTGACTAAGCCGATAATGGTATACGGCCAATTCAGTCCTTTCTACACCGGTACAAATCAAAATATCTAACCAAGTATGAAACATCCCAAAGATAGGAATCTCTAAAAATAGAGTAAGTCAGTCCCCTACTGGTCGGACCAACAAAATAAATCGATCATCTCCTAACTGATCCAATAAGAGTAAATCAATCATCCACTGATGAAACTAACTAAGGTAAATCGATACACCACTACCCAAGTCAACAAGGGTAAATCGATCCTCTACTGACTGAACTAATAGGATCACAAAACCAACTAAGATAAGTCAAACCCCAACTGTCCAAGTCAACCAAGTAAATCAATCCTCAACAGGAGTAAATCGGTACTCTACTAACTGAGTCAACATGGGTATACAGATATCATTCACTACACAACTAACGATAATCGAGACTGGTATACGACTCTAACTCTCAACCAACTAGTAGTAATAGACAATAAACTACTGGTAGTATGATATGATGAATCCCCTGAGACTGTAATCCTTGATCTCCATTAGGTCAACCGTGATTAGTGATTGACTCAACACATGAAATGCATGCTACAAACAAATAGGCAAGTACTAACAAGAGAACACTAACATACATCATAACTATATGGGCAACAATACATACACCAAAAGAAATGAATGGTAACAATATGCAAACATACCTCCTATACCCTGGAGATGTCCTGCTGCTGCCTGGTCCCAAACCCGAAAAGTCACATCAAGAAAATCGAATCACGAAATCCAAAAACACGAATAACAGGCATCGAACCCGCTCTGATACCACTAAATTGGTATCAGATAAATCTCGAAAATCCAAAACAAAAACAAAACAGGCATCGTACCCGCTCTGATACCACTAAATTGTCACGCACCCAAAGGGGTCCCTGCCAGACAAAAATCCGACAGCATCTCCCCTGTACCAGTGACAATATGAAGCATCACTACAAACAAAATATACATCAGCCACATGCGGCTGGAATATTTATATACACAACCACGCAGTTATAATAACAGCCCACTCGGCTGGAATGAAACAATCACAACCACGCAGTTATATATAAAACAACCCACACGGCTGTACTAAAACACAGCGGAAAAACAAAGGAAAGCCCACACAAACCAAATAGATACAATGCATGCCGGCATGACTTAAACACAAATACAACACCAAAACCATAGGATAGCCACATGGCTATATACAAATACAATGCCAAAAATAAGAAAAGAATATACAAAAGAAAACAATCACGATCTTCGGATGTGACGTAGGACCCGACAGACAGGATACTCCGAGCGACACCAACCATCTACAGGCTACCTGAAAACATAAATGTATACATGCGGTGGTGACTATAGGTAACTCAGCGGGTAATAAAAAAGATAGTGCATGGTCCATAAACAACATGGAGATCACAAGTATACAGTCTCAGTAGGGAATAAGAACATGATCATACTATCATAATCAATGCATCTAAACATACCTGACATAATAACCTGACATAAACTGTACAAACCACAACTAACATAATGACAGATACATACCCAATCTAAAATCGACACATGGTACAATGATCAGTAAACTCACCGGATCTGCAACAGATATACCCGTGACACCTGTGCAATATAGATACGACTGCATATACATGTAAAATAAATGACATGTATGCAGCATGACAACCAAATGCAACAACCATATCTCAATCAAATGCAACAAATCACAATCACATGCAACTAGTATCTACTAGGCACGTATGCAAATGCAGATGCACCGCGCATCAAATGCAAGAATAATAACTGCGTATGCATGCTCCATGGTCACCCCGACACCTCTCTAGACACCACGACCCCAGTATGGCCGAGAGGCTTGGGTCCGTGACAAACCGTACAAGCCTCACGCACGTAACCGCTATAAAGCGACTGAGGCGACAGTATACTATATAGTTATCTAACTACATAGCTAAGGGTCCATGACCACTCACAACTCAAGCTCTCCGACTACTGTACCCTCAAGACCCACTACTCCAGAGTGGTCGAGGCTGACAGAGTGACAACACTGAGCAGCTGTGTAAGCGCGACAGGACATAGCTCCACTCCCAGCTACCACTCTCCATCAGTGGTAGAGTGGACAGCTATAAAAACTGACAACCCTCTCAACTACAAAGGAGACGATAGTCGTCAGTATGCAATGAATGATGAACATGATATATATATATATAATCATGATACAGACACCGTCATCATCCATGCAAACTCTAACTCCACATAAGCACCCCACGACATGAATATAATCGTCATGATAAATCCACACATCCCACCAAACACATGTACACAACTACACACGTATAATCAACCAAAAATCTCCAATAATCCCACTGGACACATATGCACAGAACGTAAGTACAATCAACATGTATCCTCCAATAATAAACACATCAGACACGTGTATAAACCATAAACATACAATCAACACCACTCCTCTAAAAGTACATAACCAAACACGTGTGTACATATAACATGTAAATGTACGGTCAACATGATGACTCCTAAAACACATACCAAGCTACGTACAATCCACATTATATGCAAAATCAGCATGGTAAAATCCAACAACTCGACAATCCCTACTATACATACTCTACACACGTAATCCTAGCAGAGTAGATATCAAAAGTTGAGACTATATATGATAAAACTAGATCATCTCTAAGCTCAAGCAAAGTATCAAGCAGGGAAAACAGCAAACGAACATGATATAGGGTAAAGCAACCTAATCCGTCAAACAACAACCATGCACTAAGCTCAAAGAAAATACATAGAGGCAAAGGAAGAAATACCCGCCTTTAAAAAGATAGATCGTGTCAAGTAATCCCGCGTCGAGACGCTCGTCCCAAATCCAAGTCCTGCATCAATCAATATATATATTTTATTTAGCTAAATTCATATGAATTTAAATAGCTAAATAAAAGCCCTAACCCAATTAGGATTACTCCAATCAAACCTGATCTCTGATAAATCCTCCAAATAATCCTCAATCCAACTCCTTCTAAATCTAAACATAATCCAAAATCTATTAATCAATCAATTGTATCATCTCTACTAAACATCCAACATCAATCTTACATAATCCATCTACTTCAATTAATCCCACCCAAAATTAATCACTACTGACCATCACACTAATCAAATCCAATCATCCATAATCATCTCATTATCTCTTATCAATATGAATTAAATCAATACATCTACTCACCACAAATAAATCTAAAGAAGAATAACAAAACCCTACAAGCCATAGAAAAACCTAATTTAGCGATATACTAATGAGAAAATCAAAAGTACATCATCAAAATACACTCACCTAGAGATAAGGCAACAAATCCAGTAGCTCACAACCCTACAACTCACTGCCAGAAGCTACAAAGGATACCCATAATCAATTCTTCCAATGATCAATCCATAAATCCAATCATATAGCAATAGATTTGCTGAAACCCTAATTCACAGCACTAAACTCACCTCAACAGATGCTTAATTCTTCTGCTGAGACTCCAATCAGCCACAAGGAGGAAGAAGGTCAAGACCTGCTCAGGGAAGAACGATCACCAGGTTGATCTGAAGCCTCTTCCTAAACCAAATCAGATAGCAAACATCACAAAGGGGAAACTGATCTTTGAAATCACACAATTCCGGATGAAGCTTACCTTGAATCGGTTGCTTCTCAGTGATGTCGCTCACTTCAATCCGGCTGATGTAGAACTGCTGGTCATTCTCCAGTAACCAGATCACAGAGGAGGAACAAGGAGGTCAACTGGCTAGGGAGGCGACGCGACCCCAAATCCCTCACCGTGCCCTAGATCGGATCCCACCGATCGAGCGCAAAAATGGCCGAGAAGGCGATCACTCCACCGGGGAAGGCTTGGACAGCGTCAGCACCTTCAAGATTCGGGCGACAATCCTCCGGCGACGCGGTGAGAATAGGATCGTCAGGGAAGAATCTCTCCGTCGGTGTCGGGTTCATCCGCGCTAGAGAGGAAGGAAGAAGCGTCGGGGAGAAGCGGATCACAGCGGCATGAGAGAGAGACGGAGAGGAGGAAAGCTCAGCCGAGGCACGCTGGAGGAGGGGATCGTTGCCGGCGGTGAGTCCATGGCGACCGGCGATCGTGCGAGAAGAAATCGCGAGAGAGGGCTCGGGAGAAAGGAAAATCGCGTGAAGGAGGAGGAAATCAGGGAATGAAAAGAGAATAGGAATTAGGGCTTAATTAAACACTTAGGTTTAATTTAATTAAACTCAAAGTTTTCTCCTTAATCAACTCCCACTTAAATGGTGTTCCAAACAAGCCTCCTCTGTAACCGGAATCCATCGTCTCAAAACGGATCATACGGGGCCCGTTTAAATCCCGAAAAATTTCTAAAAATTCCAGAAAAATCCAATACGATTTTTCGTCCAATAACATTTATTATTTAAATTTGCGGTATCTTACACTTAATCTACCCGAAATGGGTAAACAAGAGTAGACCACCTGGCAAGGTAATTAAGGTTAGATTAAAATGGGCTAGGTTTAACTTGACTCACGGTACTGGTGAAGTATTGGATGATAGTACATTGGGGAAACTTAGTCATCGCGTGTCTAGGAAGATATGGCTTCGACCTGGTGCATTTGGCTAAGTGGAACTGACCGAAGCTACCCTTTATGGATCCTAACTAGTTAGACCAAGGTTTTGTACTAAGTTCAATGGGTAGGACTATTCGGAAAACCTCGAAGGCATGGTTACTTTAATGATGTCCTTGTGACTCACCATAGCCTAGAAGTTTATCCAAAGAACGCCTACTTGTTGAACCCAAAGCTAAACCTGAATCTAACATAAATTTAAACATAATCCGAAAATTGAACCTAATTCATCTCACAAAAATTGTAAGATTACCTGATTGAAAATTTAGATCGGGTGAGATGACTAACGAATATAAATTTAAAAGAGAATCAAATTTGAAATTCAAATTCAAATTAAATTCGTAATTAACATTATTTTTTCAAATGAAATTAACTCAAAATTATTTTTTAAAAATTAATTAACAAATTTTTTTTTATTAGATCTTTTAAAAATTATTTAAAAAATATTTTACAACTTAATTTCAAAATTATTTGAAAAAACTTTAAAAAAATTATTTAAAATCTATTAAAACTTAATTCCAAAATTATTTGAAATTATTTTTAAAAAATTATTTAAAAATATTTTAAAACTTAATTTCAAAAAATTATTTGAAAAATCTTTTAAAAAATTATTTAAAATCTTTTAAAACTTAATTTCAAAATTATTTGAAAAATCTTTTAAACTTAATTTCAAAATTATTTGAAAAATATTTTAAAAAATTATTTAAAAATATTTTAAAAAATTATTTAAAAATCTTTTAAAACTTAATTTAAAAATTATTTGAAAAATGTTTTAAAAAATTATTTAAAATCTTTTAAAACTTAATTTCAAAATTATTAGAAAAAACTTTGAAAAATTATTTAAAAATCTTTTAAAACTTAATTTCAAAATTATTTAAAAAATCTTTTAAAAATCTTTTAAAACTTAATTTCAAAATTTTTTGAAAAATCTTTGAAAAATTATTTAAAAATCTTTTAAAATTTAATTTCAAAATTATTTGAAAAATATTTTAAAAATCATTTTAAAAATATTTTAAAACTTAATTTAAAAATTATTTGAAAAATCTTTTAAAACTTAATTTCAAAAAATTATTTAAAAAATGTTTTAAAATTTTTTTTTAAAAGTCTTTTAAAATTTAATAACAAAATTATTTGAACAATCTTTTAAAAATTATTTAAAAATCTTTTAAAACTTAATTTCAAAATTATTTTAAATCTTTTAAAAGAAATCATTTCAAAAATCTTTTAAAACTTAATTTCAAAATTATTTGGAAAATCATTTAAACAATTATATAAATTTTTTAAAACTTAATTTCAAAATTATTTTAAAATTTTTTAAAAAATCTTTTAAAACTTAATTTCAAAATTATTTGAAAAATCTTTTAAAAATTATTTAAGAATCTTTTAAAACTTAATTTCATAATTATTTGAAAAATATTTTAAAAATAATTTTAAAAATCTTTTAAAACTTTATTTCATAGTTATTTGAAAAATCTGTTAAAAATTATTTAAAAATCTTTTAAAACTTAATTTCAAAATTATTTGAAAATTATTTTAAAAAATATTTAAAAATATTTTAAAACGTAATTCAATAAATTATTTGTAAAATCTTTTAAAAAAATTGTTTAAAAATCTTTTAAAACTTAATTTCAAAATTATTTTAAGTCTTTTAAAAGAAATCATTTTAAAAATCTTTTAAAACTTAATTTCAATATTATTTGAAAAATCTTTTAAACAATTATTTAAATGTTTTAAAACTTAATTTCAAAATTATTTCAAAAATCTTTTAAAAATTATTTAAAAATCTTTTTAAATTTAATTTCAAAATTACTTTAAATCTTTTAAAAGAAATCATTTTAAAAATCTTTTAAAACTTAATTTCTAAATTATTTGAAAAATCTTTTAAAAATTATTTAAAAATACTTTAAAAATATCAAAATTATTTTAAATTTTTAAAATTTGTTTTAATAATTATTTGAAAAATAGATTTTACCAATTCAAAATATTTTAAAAATCAATTCAAAATTACTTTCAAAATATTTTAAAATCAATTTCAAAATATTTTAAAAATCATTTCAAAATTACTTTAAAAATATTTTAAAATACCAATTTTAAAATATTTTAAAAATATTTTAAAAATATTTTAAAAATATTTTAAAAATATTTTAAAAATATTTTAAAAATCTTTTTAAACCTAATTTCAAAATCATTTAACAAATTTTTGAAATTCATTTCAAAATATTATTCAATTAATTTCAGAATATTATTCAATTAATTTCAAGATATTAATTAATTTAAAAGGGTTTAAAAATCTTTAATTCTCAAATCATATTATAAAATTATGATTGCAAATATTAACTCCAATTAATTTTTAAATATATTCTCAAAAGTTTAATAGTTACTCATTTGAAATTCAAGCTTATATTTTCAATAGTTTTATTGACAAAGTTAACTTTATCTCACACTCACTCATAAGCTTAACATGCCTGAATACCTAGAATCGGTGAGATGGAAAATTAGGCAAAATATAAAAGAACTATTATATTTTATACATGCTTGGACTTTAGGACCCTAGGGATTCATGTTTGCATTAATTAAGGGGGAGTAAGCGGAGTCAAGCTAATTATCAAGTAACTGTTGAGTTTTTCGGGCCACGAAAATCGCTTTTCGCGTCGCGGAAACCCCGAATCACCCAAAGCCGTAGATCCGTGCAAGGAAAACCGAACGAAATACAAGTACGAGTTTCAAAAAAAAAACCTTTAGATCTACTCCTAGATCTATGTGTTGAGAGCTTTACCCTTGTTGCGTGCCCTTTCGCGTTCCCGCTCGTCCAAGGAGTTGCCGGATCTCTAGACCGTCAAGCGTCGGTCCCCTAGAAGTATCCACATGGACACGTAGGTGGAGAAGACCTCACACAAAGGTGTGCTAGCACCTTGTGTGGTCACGACAAGAGGAGGAGAGGGAGAGAGCTCTCTTGAGGAAGAAGAAGAAGAAGAAAATGCCTTGAATCAAAATCAAATTTCATTCACCACTTTTGTGTGGCCGGCCACTCCATGGAGTGTAACTCCCATTCCACATTAATCACAATTAATGTGAAGCCATTAAGAGGTGTTGTGTAACTCCTATGATGTGGCACATCATGAAGATGTGGACCATTACCATTGGTCCACATCTTGCCACCTCACAATGATGTGGCAAATGAGTAACCTCCACTCATTTAATGTGGCCAACCCAAATTAAATGCAATGGAGGCTTGTAACCTCCATGAGGTGGCAAAGCAAGATGATGTGGAACAACACTATTGGTCCACATCTTGCCACCTCACTCATGATGTGGTAAAGAGTCAAGTCAAACTTGACTCTTCCTCTTCCTCTCTAGTCAAGTCAAACTTGACTCAATCTCTCTCATGGTTGATCTAATCTAACCATTTGATTCAAGCCAACTTAATGAAACTAATTCATTAAATTAAATTGATCTAATGAGTCATAATCTAAATTAGACTCATTAAATACATGAATCAACTTGAGTCTAACTCAATTAGCCCAATTTGGATTACTCTTAATCCAATTTGATTCATCAAATGAATCTAATCCTCTTGGTTCATCGTATGAACCAAATCTCCATCTAATTGTCCTTAGTGTGTGACCCTATAGGTTCTTGTAACGTTGGCAATGCCCCTAAACTCATTTAGGAGCATAAGTAATGAGCGGTATCTAGCAACACATCATTACTACCCAAGTTACAAGAATGTTGAGATCCAACATCACCTTGTGACTACTAATTGTGACTCCTCACAATATGTGACATTGTCCTTCTATCCTAGACATCTAGATTGATCAATGTGAGGCATAGATCGTGTCATCCTCTAATCAATCTAAATCTTGAACTCCAAGTAGACTCACTCAATCAAATGAGCTCAACATCTCATGTTGACTCACTTGGGCATGGCCATGCACTTCGTGGTCTAACTCTATCAAGAATATTGATGTCGCTCCCGTCATATGGGAGGGATAGATCCCATCTACATCACTCACATCCCTCTGCATAATTTGTTACATACCCAGTAATTGCCTTTATAGTCCACCCTGTTATGGGTGACATTTGACAAAACCAAAGTACATAACTCGTTATGTAGGGATCCATGGTGACTTCAGGTCAAAGGACTAATAGTCACACTAATAGCCACATGAGAAAGTATATGACACTCATATAACGATCCATGATACTTTCTCATGGCGGGTCATTCAGTTTACATTCTCTAATGCATACCCATGTGTCAGCTTGATATCTCTATATCCATGACTTGTGAGATCAAGTCATCGAGCTGACCTACATGCTAGTCTTATTGTATTAACATTGTCCCTGAATGTTAATACTCGACTAAGAATGATTTAGAGTAGTGTTCCCTATATCATCTCACTATCGATTCAACCAATCGATTGATATAGGTAAGAACCTTCTACTCAAGGACGTTACTATACTTATTTATTCGGCACTAATATAAATAAGCATAATAACCAAAAACCAAATGCCTTAATATATATACAAGAATATGATATACATGAGTCCATACAATCATCAAATGATTGGCTCTAGGGCTCTAACTAACAATCTTCCACTAGCACTAGTGCCAATCAGTATAGGCTCTAAGGCCTAATGACCTAGTGTGACCATCATGCTTTCTCTGTGCCAAAGCCTTGGTCAAGGGATCTGCGATGTTAGCCTCTGTAGGTACTCTGCAAATCTCCACATCTCCTCTATCGATAATCTCTCGAATGAGATGGAAACATTGTAGAACTGCTGTGAACTCTGCCAGCTCATAGCACTACCATTCAAGCAAAACACGAACCTCGACTGTGATCTTTAATCATCCTGATCGGTCTGGAAGCTGGCATCACTGTAACCCTTTACAGTTAGCTCATCATTGCCTCTATATATCAAGAAATATTCTTTAGTCCTTCATAAGTACTTAAGAATATTCTTGACCGCTATCCAGTGACTTTCACCTGGATCTGACAGGTATCTGCTCGTCATGCTCAAAGCATACGAGACATCAGGTCGAGTACATAGCATGGCGTACATGATCGATCCTATGGCTGAGTCATAAGGGATCTGATCCATGCGGTCTCTCTCCTCTCTAGAAGAGGGACCTTGAGTCTTCGAAAGACTCACGCCATGTGACATCGGCAGAAATCCCTTCTTGGAGTTCTGCATGGCAAACCGTAGGAGTACCTTGTCAATGTATGTATTCTGACTTAGGCCAAGCAATCTCTTAGATCTATCTCTATAGATCTGTATCCCAAGAATGCGGGATGCCTCACCTAAGTCCTTCATTGAGAAGCAACTCCCTATCCAGGTCTTGACAGATTGAAGCATAGGGATGTCCTTCCCAATGAGTAGTATGTCATCCACATATAATATGAGGAAGACAACTATATCCTCTACAACCTTCTTGTAGACACAAGGCTCATCTTCGTTCTTGATGAAACCAAACTGTTTGATTGCATTATCGAATCGAAGATTTCAGCTCCGAGAAGCTTGCTTTAATCCATAAATAGACCTATGCAGCTTGCATACTCTGCTAGTATGCTGTGGATCTTATGGCCTCTAGCCATTTCTCGGAATCTAGTCTCATCACAGCTTCCTGATAGGTGGTAGGCTCATCCTCTATGAGCACAATGTCATCATGGTTAGACAAGAGAAATGAGTATCTCTCAGGCTGACGACGTACCCTATCAGACTTGCGAAGAGGTATGTCTACTTGAACTGGTTGTTGTTCCTCAACTCCTTATGGAACAACATCATCCACAACACTTTGTGGTTCCAGTTCAATTTCCATCGAGGCTTCAGTGCTAGTATTCGCATCTTGAACTTCTCCAAGATCGAACGTGCTCCCACTAGTCTTTCTAGAAACAAAGTCCCTTTCTTGAAAGACCCCAGTCTTTGCCACAACTACCTTGTGGTGACTGAGAATGTAGAAGTAATATCCCTTAGTTTCCTTGGGATATCCGATGAAATAGTACTTGTCGGATTTGGGTCCTAATTTGTCTGAGACTTGACGTCGTACGTAAGCCTCACAACCCCAAATCCTCATGAAAGACACCTGGGCATCTCTCCCAGTCCATATCTTATATGGTGTCTTTATCACGACCTTGGATGGAACTCGGTTGAGAATGAAAGCTGCCGTGTCTAGAGCATATCCCCATAGATATGTCGGAAGATCTGTGTGACTCGTCATAGATTGTACCATATCTAATAAGGTACGATTCCTCCTTTCGGATACACCATTCCACTGTGGTGTTCCAGGAGGAGTGAGTTGAGATAAAATCCCACACTCAGCTAAGTAGTCACGAAACTCATGGCTTAAGTATTCACCATCTCGATCTGATCGAAGTACCTTAATACTCTTGCCAAGCTGGTTCTGTACTTCATTCTTGAATTCTTTGAACTTTTCAAAGGATTCAGATTTATGTGTCATCAAATACACATAACCATATCTACTGAAGTCATCAGTAAATGTGCTGAAGTACCTATAACCGCCTCTAGCAGCGACATTGAAAGGGCCACATACATCACTATGTATGAGTCCTAACAAATCAGTCGCTCTCTCGCTGTGCCCACTAAAGGGAGTCTTGGTCATCTTGCCTCGTAGGCATGACTCACATATCTCATATGATTCAAAATCAAATGAGTCCAGCAAACCATCCTTATGGAGCTGGGATAAGTGTAACGCCCGCCCTCCCTACTAACAACAAGGGACGGGGCTACGATACTCTACGTACATACTACAGCGGAAGACTTAAAATTATTTTTCTTAACTTAATTAAAACCGAACTACACTAACATGGTTCCATAACATGATAACAAAATCAATAAAAACTTAACATCAAGTCACCAATAGTGTATTACATTTCACAAAACCAAAGCATAGTTCTTAAAGGTTTTAAAGCAGGTTCTTAATTAGTTGCCTAGCCACCACCACACACATCTTCGTTGCCCCTCCTGCTGCTCCTTTAGCTCATCCAGCTTTTTCCTTTATCTGTGGTACAAGGAAAGTAAGCTGTGAGCACTCATGGCTCAGTAAGTTCCTTTCCTACTCACTAAAGCCAAAAATCAACATATAATCAAAGAATGTATCAACAAGTCATAATCTCAACTAATCATGGCATAACCTAGCATTCTAATCAAGCATATCATGCATCATAATATAATCACCACTAGTCATGGCATATCAAACATCATCATGGCCGAAACATATATCTAGTGCATTGCATAAAACATAGCTAGACATGGCATAACAACCAAGTATCATGGTATATCAAAGCATGGCCGAAACATGTATATCAAAGCATCATAACTATGGCCGAACATGTACATCAAGGCATCATCATATCCATAGCCGAAATCTATATATCAAGCATCAACATATCCATGGCCGAAACATGTCTATAAGGTATAGCATGAACATAACATAATCATACCTTATCATGGCATATCATAATCAAGAGCATAGCATGAAACATAGCATAATCATAAGGTGTATGCAATATGATTTTGGAAAACATGTATCCAAAAAACATGTGTATGTCTCATGATCTTTAAAACCATTTTCTTTTACATATATATACTTGAAAGTAATCTCAACATAATTAGGGCCCCGGCTTGTACCATACATACATAACATAGATGCGCGCGTCCTAAGTATATCCAAGGTAGCAAGTCTTGAATCATACTAGGAACTAGGTCAAGATCACAAAGCATGGCCTAGGGGCGTACTTGAAGAGTCCATCCCTTATTAGCCTAGATCACAAAGCAAGGCTTAGCGCCAGATCAAAAGCAAGGCTTAGCCTAGATCACAAAGCAAGGCCTATAGACTGATTAGCCCACTAGATCAACATCGCCGAGTCCACCCTTGGTACAAGCCTTACAAAGTAAAGTAGCATGTATAAAATGCATCATTTAGTCACACATATCATAAAGGTATGCATTAGCACATCATGTCATAAAGTATGCATCACTTAGGCATACATCATGTCATAAAGGTATGCATCACTTAGGCATACATCACATCATAAAGGCATGCATCACTTAGGCATACATCATGTCATAACAATATGCATCACTTAGGCATAGATCATAAAAACATGCATATCTTAAGCATAAAGCATATCATCAAGCATGCATGATTTAACCACATAGCATATCATGAAAGCATGCATATTTTAAGCACTAAACATAGCATTAAAGCATGCATAATTTAACCACATATCATAACATAAGCATGCATATTTTTAGCACAAAGCATATCATAAAAGCATGCATATCATATCATAAGTCATAAATCACAAGCATACATATTAAGCATAAGGGTGTATCTTGTGATTATCCTATCATAGGAAACATGGTATCATATTCATCTTGGTTCTAAGCTTCCTAAACCCTTGTGGCCGAAACCCCTTTAGAGCTTAATTTAGGTTAAACACAACATCCAAGCATATGGCACCTAAATTATCATCATAACATTTTCATAGGAAGCATTATAAACATGATTAACTTAGTTTCTAAGTTCTTCAAGTCCCTAATTTCATGTGGCCGAAACCTTAAGGTGTGAAACAAGGTTCCATATGACATAAAAGCATGGACAACTTTAAATCATATTTATAACATTTTTACCAAGGAACAAGGTAAACACATTTGACACATTTGAATTAGTTCCTAAGTTCTTTAAACCCTTAACATATGTCATGGCCGAAATTTAACAAGTTCTCATTACGGCTACAAACAAGCATACAAGCATGTGAACTTGGACTAGCCTTATGTATAAATTCATACAAGGCATCATACAATAGTTATGGCCGAATCATACCCTAGCATCATTTTAGGTCATAAAACAACATATAGCAATTGAACCTTGGCTTTCTACTTATCATATTTCATGTAGAGTGACATGAGCATATTTAATTTAAGTCCTAGGGTCTCTAGGGCATCTAAACCTTCATGGCCGAGACTTACAATGGTCCATTTAGGTCATGGAAAAATTATACAAGCATGTGACACAAGCAATAGGTTATCATATTTTCATAAGAAGCATTTTAACACCTTTGGTTTAAATTCTAAGGCCTCTAGGTCATTTAAACCCTACTTGGCCGAAATTCATCAGTGTTTAAACTTACTTCAAATAACATAAAAACATATGAAGTCATACGAGTTTCATAGCATATGTAAAGACAAGCATAATGAGTATACATATGAATTGTGTCTTAGGCTTTCTAGGTTTCTTTTTCTCTTTTTCTTTTATTTTTTTCTCATGGCCGAAACCTACCATTCTTTAGCTAGGTTCTTAAGTGGCCTAAAGCATGAAAAACCTAAGTAAGTTTCATGGCAAAAGTTACTAAGAAACATATATACAAATTGGTTCATGAATAAGCTAGGACCCCTTGTAGTCATACATGTTATATGTCGTGCAACTAATTTTTCTACACCCTAATTAAGCATGAGGGCATTAAACAACTTTCATATCTAAACAGCACAGAGGTCTTGAGCATATTAAAATTTTTTTTAAGCTTTTCTAAGCTATCCATCTCATCATGGCCGAAAAACCCTAAGAAGGAGTTCATGAAAATCTAGCAATATTCAAGCATACAAATCCTTTAAGATCTTTGTATTCTATCACATGAGCATGGTTATTTAAATTTAAAGGTCTTCCTAACCCTAAACCCTTTCTTGACCGAATCATATGAGTGGGTTTTCTTTTAGTTTCAAAATATCTTCTAAGGAAGAAAAACTAATACATGATCCTTAATATTTCATAGGGAGACCCTTGTACTAGTTGGGTAAAACAATAAATTTCCCTAGCCTCTTAAGAATATTTTTGGCCGAAATTCTAGGGTTCAGTACTCCTCTGATCAAGCATCATATAGGTATAAAAACATGAAGAAGAACCCTTCTACATAGCATAGAAAAATCTATCATGTAGTGAAGACTAGTTTAAACATCATTAGATTTTTGAAAGCCCTTCTTGGCCGAATTTTCTCAAACTTGTTTCTAGGTTTTAAAATCTTCATAAAATCCGAAAAACACTTAAAACACCTTGTACCACAGGTGAGGGGAAGCTTACATCCTTTTCGCTTGTGGATCTAAGGTATGGTGAAGAAGAAGTAGTCTCTTCTTCTAGTTCCTTTCCCTTGATTCCTTTGCTAAGTCCTCCTTGTATCTTAGGCTTTCTTAGGGAAAACCTTGGCTTGGGGCTGAAGAGGGGGAACTGAGGTTTCGGTGAGGGAGAGGAGAGAATGAGAAAAATGAGAGAAAATAGAATTTTCCCTTTACATATTCTCTTTTATGTTAAGGGGGAAGAGGTAGCAAACTTAGTTTTTGCTTTCCTTCTCCCTTAGCCTTTTTTTATATTTTATTTTTATTTTTATTTATTTATTTATCCTCATCATTCATGGTGAAATAAGGGGGAATGAATCCCCTTAATCCCTCTTTAAATTTTCGGCAAAACCAAAGAGGAAGAAGGAGAGAAAGGGAGGAAGACAAGTTGCCTTTCTCTTGCTCCTTTCTTGTTTTATTTTGGCTAGCTTTTACTCTTACCTTTATCATGAGTTTCCCTCCTTTGTTATCAACATATTATTCCTATCCCAACTGGTTATTACCCATTAATTCTATGAAATATAATATAAGAGGTTCAGGGTTCAATCCTTGACCTCTCCCTATTTTTATTTCTTTTTATTTCCTTTTTGGTTCAACTCACTTCCTATTATTTTCTAAGGCAAAATTCCACATTCATATATTTATCTTACAAGCTTAGTGGGTATTACAATAAGCGCTTGTCATTTATATGACTTAAGCGACAGTGCCAGAGATAGGTTTGGTTTAAGTCATTTGACTTGAACCTCTTGGTACTAATGTTATAGATAGGGCTCTCAAGGTCTAGAATATAGAGTCCATTTATTAGTGGTGCAATACAATAGAACATATCTTTTAAATAAACAGAACAAAATTTGTCTTTTATTATAAAAGAGTATCCTTTCTTGTCTAAACAAGAAACTGAACCTATGTTCTTAGTAAGAGCAGACACATAACAACAATCATCTAAATCTAGTACAAGCCCAGAGGGCAGAGATAGATGGCAACCCGTGCTCCATTGCCTACTCGTAGGTCCACCTCGCCCTTTGCCAATGCTCTGCTATTTCTCAGCGCCTGCACATCAGTACAAATGTGAGAAGCACATCCAGTATCTAATACCCATGATGTAGAAATAGATAGATTGACTTCTATAACATATATACCTGAAGTGGAAGTCTCACTTCTCTTCAGTGCCCGGTCTGACTGCAGTGGAAGCAGGTAGCATCCTTGGCGACCCCTCCTTTAGGCTTCAGTGCCTTGCCTTTGCCCTTGGTTTGAGACTTTCCCTTACCTTTGGGCTTGCCCTTGCCCTTGTGCTTCTGGACCATCAAAATGGGCTTAACCTTCTTAAGGTTAATCTCAGCAGTTCGTAACATACTAAGTAGCTCGGGCAGTGGCTTGTCAATCTCGTTCATGTTATAGTTGAGAACGAATTGACTATAGCTATCCGACAAAGACTGCAAGATCAAGTCCAAGTGGGAACCCCAGTCTTTGTAGGTTCTCTATGTACCCAATCATCTTGAGTACATAAGGACCTACAGGAGCCCTGTCGACATCTTGCAACAGTGCCTTAGAGATCTCAAATCTCTCATGCCTCGCTTGTCCCTGATATAGTTGGTGAAGATGCTCAACCATATCGTGGCGCCCATCAACTCGTGTTGCTTCAGAAGCTCAGAGTTCATGAGACAAGACACATCTAATGCGTCGTCTTGATGCTTCTTGTAAGCATCTCTGTTCGCGGGGCATTGGCGGGAGGAGCCTCCGGAATGGGACGTTCCGGGGTGAGAACTATTCTCAAGTTCTGTACTAGTCCGAAATTCGCTCCTTGAGCTTGTCCTTCTCAAGGACGGATCGCAGGAGAAGGAATTCGTGTTCGACGTCATGGTTATCTACATGAAATTTGCGAAATAAATATCATATTATTTTAAAATCATTTAATTAGGCCTTTAACTAAATGATGCTCCCACTGAATACTATAATTCATGTGGGACAAGATCCACATCATACTAACCCTTGAGTTAGCTTTGGCTAATACGCCCAAGGCTTAGTATGATCGGTAGGTAACGATTACCAATTACATCTCTATGCAACTCTTGTTTATAGGATCAAGATCCATATTTATATTAAAACTCGAGTTAGCTTTGGCTAATACGCCCGAGAGTTAATATAAACGTGATTTTGTCCTACCTTTCCAACTATTGGAAGAATGCCTATAGTTGACTCGATCCAACCGAGTAACTAGGAATACTCAATCTAATTGAGTTTGTATTCACCCATGCATTGATAGGGGGGACCTAGATTGTCCCTCCGTATCCTACCAAGATAATATCTATTGCTCTGCTTTGGCAGATTCAACAATACGTGTGATCGAGGTAGTGATAGGTATCACGGCACGGTTAGGCATTTAGAGTTGGTTCGATCGAGATCTAATCTAATCGAAAAGGATGCATCTTGTGCACGACTTAGATCTAATCTAATCGCAAGGGTGCATAATGTGCACGACTTAGATCTAATCTAATCGTAAGGCACTAATTAATTAATTACTTATTAAACATGCATCATATACATAAGCAATTAACTAATTAATCTATTTGTGATTTAGTCATGGCCCCTACTACGGTCTTCTCAAGCCAATAAGAAGATCGAATGGTCAACCTAGGGTCAAGAGCTTCTCCAAGCTCCTCCCTTTGACCACCTTGTGTTGCTCGTGCCCGCCTCGGAACTCCGTTTCGTGTGGACCCTCCACCACTTCACTTTGTACATTACAATTTGAAACTCGAGTTATATTCGAGTCTAAATCTAATTTACAATAAGAATATAAGAGAAAGGCACGACGCGCAGGTCGCGGAAAAATAAAAACATACAACACGCGTATTATGAATTACAACACAATCCAATCATATTGGGTTTTTGGGCCATGACTATCAAAAATTAATATATAATTCAAAATTATATATTTTCATAATTTTCTATAATTTTAAAAATAATTTTTACAATTTTTACGAGTATCCCGGCGGTCCCGTTTAGCGGTTTCGCGCGCAATCGGGGGCTAGCGCCCCCACCCGCGATCTAACCATCGCGAGGTTCCTTTGCGATCCAATAGCTCCCAAACTCACTGTCCCAAAATGATTTGGGTCGAGACATTGCCGTTTAAAAATCTTTCCAGTTCGTTTTAGCGATTTGGTGCAATGTGAGCAAATCCTACGGGGTTAGGGCAGTACCCTACCCACGATCTAACTATCGTGAGTTGCTCCTTCGATCTAATGGCACCCAAGCCTGCTGTCCCAAACGGATTTGGGGCAAAACGAAGCCATTTAAAGAAAAAACACTTGTGCTTCGCTTCTACGGAAAAATTACCCATAAAACTATAAAATCATAATTTTACAGAAAATTACAGAAACCTTAGTTTTCATAAAACAAAAATTAAACTCGTACAAGCCTTGCACGTCCGCAAAAACCGCTTTTCGCGTCGCGGAAACCCTGAATCACCCAAAGCCGTAGATCCGTGCAAGGAAAACCGAACGAAATACAAGTACGAGTTTCAAAAAAAAAAAACCTTTAGATCTACTCCTAGATCTATGTGTTGAGAGCTTTACCCTTGTTGCGTGCCCTTTCGCGTTCCCGCTCGTCCAAGGAGTTGCCGGATCTCTAGACCGTCAAGCGTCGGTCCTCTAGAAGTATCCACACGGACACATAGGTGGAGAAGACCTCACACAAAGGTGTGCTAGAACCTTGTGTGGTCACGGCAAGAGGAGGAGAGGGAGAGAGCTCTCTTAAGGAAGAAGAAGAAGAAGAAAATGCCTTGAATCAAAATCAAATTTCATTCACCACTTTTGTGTGGCTGGCCACTCCATGGAGTGTAACTCCCATTCCACATTAATCACAATTAATGTGAAGCCATTAAGAGGTGTTGTGTAACTCCTATGATGTGGCACATCATGAAGATGTGGACCATTACCATTGGTCCACATCTTGCCACCTCACAATGATGTGGCAAATGAGTAACCTCCACTCATTTAATGTGGCCAACCCACATTAAATGCAATGGAGGCTTGTAACCTCCATGAGGTGGCAAAGCAAGATGATGTGGAGCAACACTATTGGTCCACATCTTGCCACCTCACTCATGATGTGGTAAAGAGTCAAGTCAAACTTGACTCTTCCTCTTCCTCTCTAGTCAAGTCAAACTTGACTCAATCTCTCTCATGGTTGATCTAATCTAACCATTTGATTCAAGCCAACTTAATGAAACTAATTCATTAAATTAAATTGATCTAATGAGTCATAATCTAAATTAGACTCATTAAATACATGAATCAACTTGAGTCTAACTCAATTAGCCCAATTTGGATTACTCTTAATCCAATTTGATTCATCAAATGAATCTAATCCTCTTGGTTCATCGTATGAACCAAATCTCCATCTAATTGTCCTTAGTGTGTGACCCTATAGGTTCTTGTAACGTTGGCAATGCCCCTAAACTCATTTAGGAGCATAAGTAATGAGAGGTATCTAGCAACACATCATTACTACCCAAGTTACAAGAATGTTGAGATCCAACATCACCTTGTGACTACTAATTGTGACTCCTCATAATATGTGACATTGTCCTTCTATCCTAGACATCTAGATTGATCAATGTGAGGCATAGACCGTGTCATCCTCTAATCAATCTAAATCTTGAACTCCAAGTAGACTCACTCAATCAAATGAGCTCAACATCTCATGTTGACTCACTTGGGCATGGCCATGCACTTCGTGGTCTAACTCTATCAAGAATATTGATGTCGCTCCCGTCATATGGGAGGGATAGATCCCATCTACATCACTCACATCCCTCTGCATAATTTGTTACATACCCAGTAATTGCCTTTATAGTCCACCCTGTTACGGGTGACGTTTGAAGAAACCAAAGTACATAACTCCTTATTTAGGGATCCATGGTGACTTCAGGTCAAAGGACTAATAGTCATACTAATAGTCACATGAGAAAGTATATGACACTCATATAACGATCCATGATACTTTCTCATGGCGAGTCATTCAGTATACATTCTCTAATGCATACCCATGTGTCAGCTTGATATCTCTATATCCATGACTTGTGAGATCAAGTCATCGAGCTGACCTACATGCTAGTCTTATTGTATTAACATTGTCCCTGAATGTTAATACTCGACTAGGAATGATTTAGAGTAGTGTTCCCTATATCATCTCACTATCGATTCAACCAATCGATTGATATAGGTAAGAACCTTCTACTCAAGGACGTTACTATACTTATTTTATCTGGCACTAATACAAATAAGCATAATAACCAAAAACCAAATGCCTTAATATATATACAAGAATATGATATACATGAGTCCATACAATCATCAAATGATTGGCTCTAGGGCTCTAACTAACAGTAACTTTTGAAAAGCTTTTCAAATTTAATTAAGTATCTTTCGAACAACTTTAACTAAGTCTTCTTCAAAACTACTTCAAATTTGACTAAGTTTTCTTTGAAAAATCAAGTTAAAATACCTTTTATTTTGACTATGTTATCTATCCTTAAGTGACGTATTTCTCAAGCTTAATCAAGTTTTCTTTAAACTAAAATTATGTTCCAAACTTAGCTATCTGGCAAAGTGCTTTCTCATCGCAATCATTTTAAAAGCTAAAAATATAGCTAAGTTGATTTCTTTTCGAAAATGTGCTACCCATCAGGGAGAGTTTAATATCGAATATTTGTTTTTCTCTTTTCCTAGTTTTCTTTTTGATTTATGTCAAAGGGGGAGAGAGAAAAGTTAAGTAAAGAGTAAACTTAAACATAATCAAAGGGGAAGCATAAAGTTTTTTTTTTATTTATGCTCATGTTTAAGTTTCTGTACTTACTGTCATAAGTTTTTATTTATACTCATGTTTTGTACTTACTGTCATACTTTTTACTTAACTTTGAACCGTATTGCCATAATAAAAAAGGGGGAGATTGTTGGTGCGGGAAGGATCCGACGATCGAACCTATGTTTTGATTATGTCAAAGGGTTCAAAGTTAAGGTGTTTTGGTTTCTAATATGTTGAACAAGTTTGCAGAAAAGTCCTAAGTGTACTTAGGCAAAAGTCCTAGCTGTGGTTAGGCAGGTGGAAAACCCTAGGGGGTGGTAACCCTATGCGGAAAGTCTTGGTGGGTCGAGTGCTTCAGGCAAAAGTCCTGGGGGGGGGGGGTAACCCTAGGTGGAAAGTCCTGGTGTCGCGAACCATGTGAAAGACTGGACCAGCCGGGAAGCGGAAGTCCAGCAGAAAGTCCGGAAGCATCGAGCACCGAGAAAAAGTCCAGTCGATCTGGAGGATCACACTGGCATCAGGTAAATCTTCTGATTGGAGTTGGTGAGGACGCGTTCCCCGTAGAGGGAACAGTAGGCGTCGGGTCGACCTAGGGTTTCCGGTTGGAAATCCGAAGTCAGACCCGGACAGTCCGGAGACTGTCATTATATTCTGTTATCATATTTACTGTTGTTTTGTGCTAACTTTGGTTTGCAGGGTATGTGTTTGGGACTAACACTTTTGTAGGACCAAAGAAGCACAAGTTAACCTCGGATGAACAGTGTCCGAGGCACCTCCATGGAGCTTGGAGGTGCCTCGGGTGCGAGTCGAAGCCAGCTGTCCAGAATGGTTGGAGGCGCCTTGAAGGAAGCTCAAGGCGCCTTGAACAGGTGGTTTAAGGCGCCTTGAACAGTGATGAAGGCGCCTTGAGATGGATAAAGGGCAGCGGTCAAAGCTTCATCGTAGAATAATTTTCGGGATAAAACTTAGGGATTCAAGGCACCTTGGAGCTTGATGAAGGCGCCTTGAACACCCTTTATAAGAGGGTCTCTACCAGCAGCTCTTGATAACTCACTCCAAGCAATCCTTCTGCGACTAGCTGCTAACGACACGATCCTGAAGTGCTGCAACGACCACCCGACGACCCGGAGCTCCACATCTTCAGTTATTGATATTGTTGTCGGTATAATTTAATTATTTCTTATTGATTATTGTACTTCACTTGTAATTCCATTCGAGCTATTAGTTGTTGCCCACGGAAAGCGATCAAGGATTGTGGGCCTTCGAGTAGGAGTCGATCTAGGCTCCGAACGAAGTAAATTCCCCTGTGTCTTTGTGTTTGTGTTTCTTTATTCCGCTGCGTGTTTTTAACTCCGATAGTTTTACGAATCGAACGAAATAGCCACGAGCGCTATTCACCCCCCTCTAGCGCTTCTCGATCCAACAGCCAAGAGGAGAGCAGCCTCCGAGAAGCAAGCAACTGTCTCTCGACCACGCCAAGCTCCTGCTGAAGCTTCCAAGGAGCCCCTTCCTGTATCAGATCGGGGCTCTAAAAGAAAACAGCTTGAGGTGTTTCCTCAGGTCCCTTATTGTGAGCCCGACGTGGGGTATTATCAACCAGAGCCCCATGGCCATAGCCTCAAGAAGGAACAACCACAAGTATCCATGGCTGAAAGTTCCTTGCCTAGAGACTCTAAGAAGGGGAAGGCTCTCATGATACCAGAAGTATTCCCGTAAGATCCAGACAAGAAAGTACCTTTCACGGCCAGGATTTTGAATGAAAGATTGCCCAAGGGCTATAGGGCCCCGTCGATCGGAGAGTATGATGGGAGCAAAGACCTGGAAGAACACCTACGAAAATTCAAAAATGCAGCCCTGCTGCATCAATACAGTGATGCTGTCAAATGTAGAGTTTTCTTGAACACTTTAGCTGGCTCAACATTAAAGTGGTTTGATAGGCTACCGCAAGGGTCAATTACCTGTTTCTTGGACTTCAAGACGGCCTTTCTGCGTCGATTCGCCAGTAGTAAGAAATATCAAAAGACAGATCACTATCTTTTTGCTCTGAAGCAAGGGCCGACCGAGCCCCTAAGAAGTTATATCAACCGCTTTAATCAAGTGGCCCAGGATGTTCTTACCGCCACTTCGGAGATCCTAATGAGCGCCTTCTCTCACGACTAGGGGAAGGAGAATTCTTTAGGGATCTCATCAAAAATCCCGCTCGGAATTTTGATGAGATGGTGGAAAAAGTTGCCTGTTACATTAAGGTAGAAGAAGCACAAGCGGCTCAGAGGAAAGCCGAAAGACCACCTCCCTCTACCAATAAGTAGGAAAGAAGGATACCTTAACCACCTCCTCAACCTCTGTCGCGCGCCCGGGTAGCCAGACCTGCTTTCCATCTCGGGCCGGAGATCAGACCCGCTCCCCGAGTCACAGCTGTGCATGCTCCCCAACCAAGACCATGGAATAATCGGTATTGCACTTACCATCGTTCTCGAACTCATGATACTAACCATTGTTTCCAGTTTGCCCGAGATTCCAAGCGGGCCGCCAAGCTAGGCTTACCACCGCCTGAACTAGCCCCTCACGTGCTCAAGAGGATGGAGGAGCAACGAACCGCAGCTGGACAGGCCGGGCAACCCCGCCTCGACCTAGCAGGACCCAACACTCATCAACCTGGCCGGGGGGAAGAGCCAGAGGGATCACGAGAGGCCGAGAATAGAGGCAATGCTGCCGTCCGAGAGATCGGTATGATCTCTGGAGGGCCAATTGACGGAGATTCAGGGAGGGCACGCAAATCTCATGTGCGTCGCTTGGAGGTTCAAGAGCAGATCTGCCGGCCCTGTTATTAGCTTCGGGCCAGCAGATCTGGAAGGCCTGGAGTTGCCTCATGATGATGCCCTCATCATCAAGGCTATCATCGCCAATAGCCGAGTGGCTCGGGTTTTCGTAGACACCTGAAGCTAGGTCAATATTCTGTTCAGGACCACATTCGAGGAGATGCAGATTGATGCTGTTGAACTCCAGCCGGTGGCCACATCTCTATATGGATTTATAGGCAATGAAGTGAAGCCGATGGGTCAGATTAAGCTGGCCATATCTCTGGGCACCGAGCCATTGGTGCGCACACTGAGGAGCACTTTCATAGTAGTGGACTCCCCTTCTTCTTATAATGTCATTTTTGGAAGGCCCGCCCTGCATGAATTTAGGGCTGCTGTTTCGACCTTCCATCAGAAAATCAAATTTTTCGTGGGCGAGCAGGTCGGGGAAGTTAAAGGGGAACAGAGGGTTTCTCGTCGGTGCTATATTGACATGGTCAAAGTGGAGGCTCGAAAAAATCAAATGATGCAAGATGGAGGTGTCCATGTTGTTCAAGAAGAGCCTCTGCCTATAGCTGAAGAACCCATCCCTTCGGAAGAGGTGCAATTATATGCTGAACGCCCTGAAAGTGTAACTCGCTTGGCAAGCGACCTTCCCTCTCCCCTCAAGGAGGAGTTGATTCAATGCTTGATTCGTAACAGGGACGTTTTCGCCTATTCTACAGAGGAGTTGCCCGGGGTCAGGCCAGAAGTAGCCGAGCATTATCTACATTTACTACTGGACTCCCGACCTGTCAAGCAAAAGAAAAGAAATTTCTCGGCCGACCAGAACAAAATAATCAGAGCCGAGGTGGACCAGCTTAAGAAGGCAGGCCACGTTAGAGAAGTACAGTTCCCGTCCTGGCTCTCTAACGTGGTTCTAGTAAAGAAGCCCAACAATAAGTGGAGGGTGTGTATAGACTTTAGAGACCTCAACCGAGCTAGCCCCAAGGACTGCTATCCTCTGCCCCGGATCGATCAAATGGTGGATTCCACGGTCGGCTGTGAAAGGATCTACATGCTGGATGCATATCAGGGGTATCATCAGATACCTTTAGCAATGGAGGACCAAGAAAAGGTTAGCTTCATTATGGCTGACGGTACTTTCTGTTATACTATCATGCCCTTTGGTCTCAGGAATGTCGGAGCCACATACCAAAGAATGATGGACAAAATCTTCCGGGAGCAGATCGGGCGCAATGTAGAGGTCTATGTGGATGATATACTCATCAAGTCCCCATTAGCAGTGAACCTGGTCAAGGATTTGGAGGAAATGTACAGGACCCTCCGACAATATGGGCTGAAGCTGAACCCCTTGAAATACTTGTTTGGGGCTAAAGGAGGAAAATTCTTGGGCTACTTGGTGACCGAGCGGGGAATAGAAGCTAATCCAGAAAAAGTTCGGGCACTACGGGATATGCAGCCTCCTCAGAATTTGAAGGAAACACAGAAGCTGGTCGGCAGAATAACATCCCTATCAAGATTCATTTCCAGATCTACAGACCGGGCTGCTCCTTTCTTTAAAGTGCTTAGGAAGGCCTCCAAATTTCAATGGGATGAAAACTGTACTCGAGCTTTTGAGGAGCTGAAGAAGTACTTGGAAGCTTTGCCATCTTTATTTAAGCCAGTTGTTGGGGAACCCTTATGGGTCTACTTATCTGCCACCCCCGAGGCCGTAGGGCTGTGCTTGTTAAGGAGCATGACAATGTACAATGACTAGTGTATTTCTTCAGTCATCTATTAAAAGGGGCCGAGGCTCGATACACGACCCTCGAGAAGTTGGTTTATGGATTGGTCCTTATGGCTCGGCGGTTAAGACCTTACTTCTTATCACATCCTATCATAGTTTTGACCAATAGCACCATAAGAAGAGCTCTAACTAATGTAGAAGTTGCAGGCCGACTTATCAAGTGAGCGACGGAGTTGGGGGAATATGATATACAATATCAGCCGCGCACAGCCATTAAGGCACAGGCCTTAGCAGATTTCTTAACAGAAATTCATCAGACCAACTCTGAAGAAACCTGAAAGGTCTACGTGAATGGATCGGCTAATCACCAGGGAAGCGGGGTCGGGATCTTGTTGATATCTTCGTAAGGGGATATACTCCAATTGGCCGTTCGATTGAATCTCCGAGCCACCAACAATGAGGCAGAGTACGAGGCTTTGTTGGCAGAACTGCAAGCAGCCCGACATGTAGGGGCAGCCTGGGTAATCATTTATTCAGATTCCCAACTGGTAACTCAGCAAGTGACCGACAACTTTATGATAAATTGTGACAAATTACAAGTATACCGGGAAGCTTATGAGAAGATGAAGGAGGAATTTGTAGAAATCACAGTAACCAAGATCCCCAGGTCAGAGAATGAGAAGGCAAATGAGCTAGCAAAGATGGCCAGTTCCTTAACTACTTGGGTGTTGGATCGGTCAATGACACAAACTTTTCTTATAGCTCAGATAGATCTGCAAAACAATGGAGAAGCAACTATTGATTGGCGGGCGCCCATGATCAACTATCTTAGGCAAGGTATCTTATCAGCTGATCTAGAAGAATCACAGCTGGTCAGGGAGCAAGCCCATGCCTATGTCATGATTGAAGATCAGCTCTATAAGAGGTCCTTCTCTAGACCCTTACTCAAATGCTTGGATATAGAAGAAGCAGACCAGGCCTTGCGAGAAATACATCTGGGCTGCTGTGGCAATCATGTAGGCGGTCGGACATTGTCTCGCAAGGTGCTCCTGGCCGGGTATTTCTGGCCTACTTTACAGAGGGATGCCCACAAGCTGGAAAATACTTGTTTATCTTGCCAGAAACATCAAAATTTAACACACCGACCAACAACTCTGCTGAGAACATCAATGGTTTCATGTCCTTTTGATCAATGGAGCATGGATATTATGGGGCCATTTCCGATGGCGCCAGGGCAGAGGCGTTTCTTATTGGTGGCAGTAGATTATTTTTCTAAGTGGGTGGAAGCAGAGGCCCTGGCTAGGATCATAGAAGATGCAGTCATTCAATTTCTGTGGAAGAGCATTCTCTGCAGGTTCGATATTCCTCATAAACTGGTGTCAGACAATGAAAGCCAATTTCAAGGGCAGAAAATCCAGGCCTGGTGCAAGGGGTTTGGCATCACGCAGGCCTTCACTTCGGTAGCATACCCACAAAGTAATGGTCAGACTGAGGTACTCAACCGAGAAATAGTGCGAGGCCTGAAGGTCAAGCTGGATCACGTAGGAGGAAACTAGGTGGAGGAATTGTCAAGCATCCTGTGGGCTTATCGTACAACACCTCGAGAAAGTACAGGTCTGACACCATTTCATCTGGTTTATGGCAACGAGGTGGTAGTACCCATAGAAATTGGAGTGCCATCAGTCAGGAGGACATTATACGATGAAGGAAACGCAGAGCGGCGGTTGGCTGAACTGGATCTCATTAGTGAAACCCGTGACAGAACAGCGGCTCGGTTGGAGTCCTATCGAAAAAGAATGAGGCAAAATTATAACAGGAGAGTGATTCTTCGATTCTTTAGGGAAGGAGATCTGGTCTGGAAGTAGATTAAGCCTGTGGGAGATGTAGCCAAGCTAGCACCACAGTGGGACGGGCCTTACAAAGTCATCAAAAAATTATCGTCCGGAGCTTATTACTTACAAGATGACCGGGGCAAGATATTAGATCAGCCATGGAGCGCTAATTATTTGCAGCCTTACAGAGTCTAACGGAGTATACAAAGAAGAGTAGGCCAGGTGGTAGGCCAGGCTGTCCCCTACCTGACAGACCAGGGTAGTGGGCTGGGGAAAAAATAGACCAGATAGAGCAGTGAGGATACATAACAGTGGAAATTGTATATCCTAATGTTTCCTTCGGCAAACTAAGCAATTTTAGCAAAGTAAACCACAAGGTGCAAATAGATGTGCATTAAGGAAAGAAATAAAGTATTTCACAGGAAGTATTTGTTGGAGCAATCCCAATGGTCCGTGTGACCATGTGTTTTGGTGTTTGGGCAAAGGGTTTAAGTTAGGTTCACCCTTTTATTTGATATGTGTATTTGAGTTGTGCAGGTTTGCAGGATACACATGTGACTCAGGTTGATGGCTTCGGGTCCGGTGAAGGATGGAGCATCCGAGGGACCGTGGACAAGGCAGCGAGGACAAGGGCCGAGGGAAGCGACTTCGAGGCATACGCGAAGGATGGCATTGGGGACGAGCCGCGGGCTTGAATGCATCCGAGGGACGAGAGCCAAAGGAAGTAGGCTTGAAGGCAAGAGGTCAAAGCTGCAAATGAAGTGTCAAATGAGTCATAAGGGAGAGGGTACGAGTGCATGAGAGATTGTACCGGAGTAAAATCCTAGTTTTAGGATTTTACTGTAGCAGTACTGTAGCGCTACTGTAGCAGCACTGTAGCAGTCGACTGCATATTTTAGCAGTCGACTGGGGCAGTCGATTGGCAGTGAACAGAATGTCTCTGTTCGTATGGAATCGAGCCATTGGGATGTAATGGTCGAATTTCCACTAAGGGCAGTCGACTGCATGTTTTGGCAGTCGACTAGTAGGCGGGGTTTTCAACCCGCGGCCTATATAACCAAAGCTTGGGAGCTTGGTTAGAGTTGACGAAATTAGTGGTGGGTAACCTCTAATTAGTAGTCAACTAGTTCCCTAGCAATCCAAGTGCTCTTGATCGAGTTGTGGCGAGGTTTCTCCACCGACAAGGAGGATTGTGCTAGCCAGAGTTTCCAGGGATTAATCCACCGACGGATTGAGGGATCGTCCACCTTACGGATACGCCGTGGAGTAAGAGCAAGTTATCTCTGAACCACAAAACGAACGTGTCAATTGGTTTGCTTGTCTTTCTCATTCTTAGTCTTTAGCTTTCGTATTTGTATTTGTATTGTTTGTATTCCGCTGTGCTAACAAATACGTAGAAAGCGAGTATTTGGGGGTGCCGTCTATCCAACCCCCCTTCAAGCCGGCCACCAATCCTCCAACAAGTGGTATCAGAGCGAGGACGCTCTCCGTTGGACTAACCGCCAAGGAAGCACAAGATGACCGGCTTGATAGAACCGCCAAAGCTTGAAGGTAGAGGCTTATGGGACATCACATATTGGATGATGAAGATGGAGGTGTTCTTCAATATGGATTGGGACACCATGATGGTGGTAAAGGAACTGTTCGAGGTCCCGAAGGACAAGAAGGGAAAGAAGCTCCAACCATGACATTGGACGGAGGAGCAAATCACACGATCAAAGGCAAACGACAAGGTAATATCTATATTAATTGATATTTTGCCTAATGACGTAATGAACCTTGTAGGAAAATACAAGAATGCTCATGATTTGTGGAGCAAGATAAAGAAGGCTCAATGGGAAGAACCTATGCTTACACAAGAAGAAGAAAAATCCGAAGAAACGAATGAAGAAGCTCAAGAAGAGGAGGAGCAACTGGAAGGTGAAGAGCACTCAACTTCCGAGGAGAAAGAGGAGAAGGATGAAGAAATGTCATCCACTAGTGTGGATGAGGAGACATCCGCAAAGGTTGAAGAAAAATCCAAGAAAAGTGAAGAGAATAAAGAGGAGGTCTTGGAAGTGGTTAACCTAGTGAGCACCTCCACCGAAGCAAAATCAAGAGATTACATCATTTGCTTCGGGTGCAATGAGAAGGGACACTACAAAAGTAGATGTCCATTGGGTAAGAAGAAGGTAAATCCTAAACCCATTCAAGTTAATTTAAACACTAACATGGGTTGTAGGAAAGAAGAAGCCCAAAGGAGTAGATTGCGCATTGTGTGCTTCACGTGTGGGGAGAAGGGTCACTACCACACCAAATGTCCCAAGAAGGGGGAAATTAAGAAGCTAGCACATCTAAAGAAATGGGAGAAGGAGAGGAGCTCGAGTAAAGGGGGAGCCTCAAGGGTAAGGGAGGTACATCCTAATTTGAAATTTAATTCGAATTTTCATTCTTCCATGCATGCTAGAAATAATGATTATCATCATGTAGCAATGCAAAATTTTGGATTTAAATATCATGATAGGAGTAGGGTAATTATAGATCAAAACCCTAGAAGACCAATGCATGATAAACAAAGAAATAGTAGACCTAAGGAGACCCGAGGCATTAATCCCAAGAAGGGGAGACACATGCCTAGAAAGGGTAGGTCTAGGAATGTCCATGGTGGACATGTTGACTCTAGGTTTAGGAACTTAGAGAGGGAAAATCAAGCTTTGAAGGCAAAGCTTGATAAATTGGAGAAAACCCTAGAAAGATTCAATGTTGGATCTAAGGGTTTAGGTATGGTGTTGGGTAGCCAAAGACCCAACAATGATAGATCGGGTTTGGGATACCGATCTAGTGGCTCCAATGCTAAGGGAAAGTCTTATGCTAGGGTGGCATATGACTATGGCAAGGAGAAACCAATAAATGGCAAGGGAAAGCCATTTAAAGGTAAGGATAAATTAACCAAGGACAAAGTGTCCAAGGTTAAGAAAGTTAGGTTTGTAGGCCAAGTGTCACCGGAGGTGAACCAATGTGGCCTAGTCATTATGGATGAGTCACCTAGGGAGGTGGCTAAGGTTAAGGGCTCTAGGGGGAGTTCTAAGAGTCAAATTGGGACCCATGACCAATGGATCTTAGGTGGGTTGTACTTGGGAGTCTAGAGGGGTCATGGGATGTGCCAAGTGGTTTGGAGACGGACTTGAGTCTCAAACCTAGGGTTTTGGCACAATTTAGTTTTGTTTCATGCTTAGAAATATGACATTGGGGTCATATAGCATGATAATTGATTTTGGATGTATAGATGCCATATAAACCAATGCTAGAGATGCATTGTGGGTTAGTATGGGCAAATACATCAAGAGGAAGCCAAAACTAGGACTTTAGGTCAAGGTTAAATTGAACCATTTAGCTAGTTTTGAGTTTTGTGTCAATCTTGGGATTAGTGATAGATACATTTTTGAATGTATTTTTCTCAAGTAGACATGGGTAAAACAGACCTCTCCACAAAATTTGGGGATTTTTGGAGGTCTGTGGAATTATTGGTGCATTTCTAAAATTGGGTCAGAAATGTTGAAAAAGGTTGAAAAACTGTGCCAGTCGACTGCTAAAAGTTGCAGTCGACTGGCAGCGAACAGAAGCATTCTGTTCGCTCAGCTAGAGGTGACCAGTCGACTGGTACTTCTTGCAGTCGACTGATACCAGTCTGAAATTGTCTTCAGCACTGAATTTTGACCAAGTCAACTCATACAAGTGTATGAAATCCATGGGGGATAAACACACAAGTTTAGGGTCAATTGGAATGATAAGTTTTCAACAATTGGGATATTGTTGGAGGACTTTTTGGATGTTAGGCAAAGGGGGAGAAGTAAGGTTTAGTTGGGAAAACTTGAAAGTGCCTTTGCGTAGGGGGAGCCTTGGGATAGGTTTTTAAAAAACCCGTTGTAAAAATCCTTGCTCATTGGGGAGCGTAGGTGTAGGGGAGCCTTGTGATAGGTTCTTAAAAAGCCTGTTGTGAAAATCCTAGCTCATTGGGGAGCATAGGTGTAGGGGGAGCCTAGGGATAGGTTCAAATGCATGTTGCATTATTTTTTTTTCATTTGGCAGTGTAAGTCCAAATGTGTAGCCTTGGCATCGTAAGTCCATTCGGCGTTGTAAGTCCAAGTGTGTAGCCTTGACATCGTCCAGTTGAGTGTGTATCATGTGTGTAAGTCCTTGCGTGTAAGTAAGTCCATCGGCAGCGTAAGTCCAGTGTGAGCCTAGTACGTCCATCAAGTCCAGTGTAGCCTTGCAAGTCCAGTTAAGATCCTTGGCAACGTAAGTCATTATTTTTGCATATTTTGCTATTGTTTTTTTACACGTACAACGACTACCAAAAGGGGAGATTGTTGAGCAATCTCCAATGGTGACCATGTGTTTTGATGTTTGGGCAAAGGGTTTAAGTTAGGTTCCTACCCTTTATTTGATATGTGTTTGAGTTGTGTAGGTTTGGATACACATGTGACTGGATGATGGCTCCCGGATGGAGCATCAGAGGGCATCAGGACAACGGCGAGAGCGAGGGGGAGCAGACTACCGAAGGATGGCATTGGGGACGAGGGCTGGCTTGAATGCATCCGGGCAGGGACAGAGCAAGGAAGTAGAAGGCAAGAGGTCAAAGCTGCAAATGAAGTGTCAAATGAGTCATAATGAGAGGAGATGAGAGGGTACAGTGCAGAGAGATTGATTAATCCTTTAGGGTTTTACTGTAGTAGTACTGTAGCGCTATGGTGTTAACCATTTTCATGTCACGTGGCACATCAAATTAATTAAAATTGAAACTCATTAAAATTAATACAAGCGTTGTAGTAACGAGTCCCAAGTCGTATTTTTCTTTCCAAGGATAACTAATAAATGTGTGCATATCTTAGAATTGATTCAAATTGAGTTATTACATCCACAAAGTCAAACTAACACTTACATTAGATTTGCAATTCAAATTCAGTTCTTCTAATAAGATCAAGAACAGATTCAAGAATTGAATGACTCATTGAATTACTCAATTACTTGCACTCTATTTCACAATCACAGCAGCAAGTAAACCATAAGCTCAAACACCCTTGTAAAACCCTAATCAGTATCAGATTCTCAATCACCACTAAATTCAACTATTAAACCCCAAAACTCAATCATAGTAACGTTGAACAGAAGAACACAACCAAAAGCCTCCAATTAAACAAACATTTTAACATGATTCTTTTCCATTTCATAAGACTTCGTTGATTCAAATGATTCAATTCCTATCTCTGCAATTCACAACCTCATTCATTACATAACACAGAAGTTAACAATGAAAATCTCACGAAATTCATGCAATAATCAAATATGAAAACAGGCACAGTACATCGAATGAACTGAACAGGGGTTTCCTAAACCTAAGAATTGAAATTACATCTAACTTATAGAAACCGAAACAAGAAATTGCAAGTAGAAAAGAAGTTTCAATCTAACTATCAGATCTTTAGATCTGAGCAAATTCATGGACAATTCAAAGTAAAAATGAAAGAAAACAAACCCTAACATTCCACAACCCAAATCCGTAGCAAATTCCTCCAATCTGCTGTGAAATAGAGGTGCATCGGAAACCTCCCCTTAACACCCAACAGACAATCGATTAAGCTCACAACTATCACCGAAGAACTAAGCTAAGATCCTGAAATTTGCGAAGCTAATTCAATTGATCAGATCTACTTAACCTCGCTACGGAATGAAGATCGGAAAACGTTCAGAGACTCCAAGAAACCTCCCTCAAAGCTCTGGTGGATATGAAGATCACTGGTCAAGAAGAACTCCCTCAACCGGATCACGGCAGTGAAACAGAATCCAAGACGCGGCTAAGAAACCTCCCTTTGCCACTCTTCGATCTCGGAAGATGAACGCTGAAGCTTGGAACTCGCCGTCGGTGAAGAAATTTGCCTTTGGATATGGAATTCTTGAATGGGAAGCTCGGCGTCGCGGCGGAGAAGAAGAATGCACTGTAGCTCAAAATCGCGAAAACGTCGAGTCCATGGAAGCACTGTAACTTCTCAAACGTTTTAAACCTCTTCTCATCTGATCGGACGGTCCAGATTGATTTGGCTCGATTAATGGTTGGATCAAATCGGATCTATTTCAAAACTTTCGGATCTTCATCACTGGACTGGATCTGTTCCTCATTAGGTCGGATGGACCAGATGCTTGACGGATGGCTCAGATCTGCTTGATTGTAAATGAACGGTCCAAATAGCTCCAAGGTGTAATCGCCTCATTAAGCCCTTGATTTGAGCCCAAATGTGGTCTGATTTGATCGGGTCCATGACCCTTTTGATGCCTACAAAATAATAAATAAATATTAGCATCAAATACCTTGAAAATAAGCTAATTTGCAATTAGGTCCAAAATCATATGCAATTATGAAATATGGTGTAAATGTGAGATTAAGCTATAAAAAGACCATTAAAAATGTGCATTATGAATCAAGATAATATAGCCAAAATCATGGTTATCAAATCCCCCACACTTAATCTTGGACGTCCCGTTCAAGTCAAGAAAACTTAAAATCATCTCCATATAAATTTCCCTAGCAATACCTAGAAGATAGTTAAAGATAATTAACTAAGATTATCTAAAAGATCACAAACAATCATGAATACAATTCAAATAATAATCAGTAGGTATGGTGGTTTCAATTCAATTGAAAAATTAAGCAAGTCGCAATCTCACAAGGAATTTACCTATTCTAACCTTCACACTCAAACATGTATTAGTGGAGCTCACTCAATGTCACTCACAACATTTCACTACCATAAGCTTGCTTATTTTCTAATTCTCCACCACCATAAAACATAGCATACATGAATCAAAAGGATTTAATCATCAAAAATTTAAAATGGAGAAGTATGAACAATTTAAGTGAATGAAGTGGCAAAGGAAAAGGCTTAAATGAAGAAAATGAAAGAATGAGAGTATGGGAGGAATATACTTGATGAGTTGACTATTTGATGTGAAAAGAGATTAATACCATTTGTTTTTAACAATTCAACATATCAAGCTAACCTCCTCTTCAATTTGATGGCAAACAAAGAATCTTGATACTCTTTTGATATACTCTTTGGATGTGCCATTTCTCTCTTCTCTTCTTCACTATTTTTTTTTCACTGTTTTTCCACTTCAATTCTAGCATTTTGAAACAAAAACAAACTCACATTAGCTAATGGAAAATAGCTCCCTCCCCCACACTTAAAACAATGTCCGTCTCGGACAATACAACACAACATGTGTTCAAAACTTGAAGTCACTGTTTCTCTTTCATTTTAGCTGCAACTTCTGTTCTTTTCTCTTTCTCTGTTCTGTTTCTATTTTTTTTCTATGTTTTTCATTCAGTTTCAGGTTTCCAACAATTTCAGCAGATAAATTCAAGGTTTCAGCGGTTAGGCAGCATAAAGGAATGTACTGTTTGATGGAATTCTGGTTTCAGCTTCTGTTATAGCGCTATCAGATTCATCAATATTGAATTCTGATTTCCGGAATTCAGCTACAATAAGTAAACATGATCTTATCTAAACCCAAACAGAACACCACAGTACATCAATCACAACATAGAGAAGAATGTTGGAACATCAACTAGTTTTCTATTGCTTCAAACTCTGCTGAATATTCTAATCAAAATGATATTTACTACTCTGCTTCCTTTTCAATTATATCAGAAAGATCAAGTTGCTATACCATCTAACTTTTCAACAACTGCATACCTCACTGCATATCTGTTTTAACTTTTCTTCAATTACCATTAGTACTACTCTTTAAGTTGGTTGGACAATGACCACAATTTGTGCCATCCAGAAAACAGACAACTAAAATCCATCACAACTTCCCTTTTCAGCAGCAACCTTCTTCTATATCAGTGTTCTAGCTATCAACTGAAACTTAGCATTTTAAACTCCAATTGAACATATATGCTTCTGAACTCAGCTCGTTGACTTACAGCAGCTTAATCCCAAAATTACAAACCCCATTTCTGATAAGCAAACTAATAAAAAGATTGGTACAATCTAATATGTAGTTGCACAAAGTTCCAAAATACCCAACATCAGATTCAACATCAGCTTGTTGACCTTCTTTCCTGCATTTCTATGTATCTCACCAGTTCACAGAGTAACATCCACAACTTGCACAAAATAAATCAAAACATCAGTTCATTTATGAAATTCCATATTTTTCTAGACAAATTAAGTTCCAAAACTTGGAACCAAAAATCTTCTCAGCAGTTAAAATCGTTCCCCTTTCTATTTCTGCAACCAAATGCTGCAGTAACAGTTTCAAAAATAGAGTTTACCTACTGCAGCAACAGCTTATTACCGCTCAAAATTGACTTAAATTCTAATTATAAACCTTAATCAGCAATAACATACAAAGGTCAGTAGTCTTGCTATGCCATTTCAGAATTAAAACTTGAGTGCAGCAAGAAATTCAGAACTGAAAACAGAACTGAAAAACAGCATTTTGACATCTCCATTCTGGATTATGAAATCTGTGACCCAAATAGCAATTAGCAATCATTGCTGGAATTCAAATGTAAGGATATCAAATAGCAATGAAATAGTAGGAGCTTCATTTCCAGTAATTTCCTTATCAGGCAATCCATTCCCTTATTTTCTACATTTGTAGTTCTGTGAGCCGAACAGATTCCCAGCAAATCACATAACTGTTTAAACACTACACTGATTTCCATTCTTTTACTTCCGAGATTACTAGAGTCAGCCTTATGTATCACTGATCCAGCTCTTCAAATTCAGTTCAAACATATCAGAATTTGCTTCCAGAATCAGCTTTAAAATTAGAATTCAGACCTTGAATTCTCCCATGCATTGAATGGATAGCTCGAATGCTCTTAATTCCATTTATCCTTGGTCAACAACAACCATCTCTGATAACTTTTCAGAAAATGCTCAGACTAGTGTAATTCTGTCCTTCAGCTATCAGGTTCCACTAGCATGACATTTCAACAAAGTTTCCCATCAAATAAGCCTTGGAAATCATTCTACTATCTAATTTATCACCACTTCAGTATCAGAAAGCTCCCAACTTCAGAGAATCAGGTTTTGAAAGACAGTATCAGCTTGTAACCATATTGTATCAGTTCAGCTTTTTAAGACAAACATTGCCACATATGAATCAAGAGCACTTGTTTCAAATGAGATTCAGAAATTCTGAATTTTATACCAAGCACAATAACACATTTTGTCACAGCAATGGCAAGAAGAATGCATATCAGAAATCAGCTTCAATAGTTCAATGTTCTTCACAGCAGCAAATACAATTCAGAATTCAGCTTTGAGGAGCCCCGGAATGTATTCTCTTGAACTTAAAAACTTGCAAATCAGCACAGAAAAGTCTTCAATTATTCCTTCTAAACGCTTATGACTCCCTCTTGAATGCTTCTTGAATTGAATGCAATCACTAGCTGAAGTTCACATCTTACTCCTTGATCAGATTTTCAGCAACAGAATCCCTCTCTGTTCTGCACAATCAACTGTGAATATCAGCTGAAACTTAGGTTAAATTCAGCTTGAAGCATATTTTTGAGTAGTCAAGAACTACACAAAGTCTTCCCTCTTATCAGTAACTTGCCACACAATCTTGTCACGCAACTCGACAAGGTTGATACATCAAGAACAACAATAGAACCTTTTCTGTTTAGAAGCTTGCGACAGGAAAGCATTGAAGTTTTCAAATTCAAGAAATCAGATTCTGAAATTCTATTTCTTTACATCAGTTTGTAATCTGATTGATTTTTTTTTACTCTTTTGGCACAAAATTCTGCATTCACAGTGTTAAGGCTAATTTGGAAAGATGGACACACCAATTGATACAATTAAGACATTCCAAAACAGTTTCAAACTCCATGCCATAGAATTCCAACAATGAATCACAATTAGCTCCAAAAATTCAGATTCAAGAAACTCAAGCTTTCAATATGGCATAACAATTGCAGAATTCAAAATTTCTAGCCAAATTACTGCACATAGTATCAAGTAACCATAATCAAAGTCCATGTTTGAAACTCCCACATCACTCTCACAAATCACAATTCAATACTTATGGAACCATCCCTCTTCTTTAAACTTCTTGAGAATAAACTAATTTTCCCCCACATTTAAAATATTGGCCATCATCAAACAATCTCACTCATCAAGATAGTCAACCAAAACCCTAAATGAAATGGACCAAGCAAAAGTAATCAAAGGTTAAAATGCAAGAGAAAAAGTGTTTTAAGAAAATTATGAAGAAAGGAATTGGAATTTATGAAGGATCAAGAATGAAAATAATCCTTTATCTCCATGCACACATATGCTATTGTGACTTTGAAAAGAAGCTAAGCAAGTTCTAGAGTTCAATTGCTAAGAGTGCATGTCACACAAAGAAAATAATGAAGTATAGGCTTGAAATGGTCCTCTCTAGGTATTTTTATATGCAATCAAGCTCAATTGATCAAATTGGAATCCACCTCCACACTAACCAATATCATGTGAGAAAAGCGTCCAATCATGCCAAATGACCTAAAGTTAATGATCAAATTTAAGAAGCTTTTACCATCTTAAAAGCATTACTTAAGAAATTCCCATGAAGACTTTTATTAAAAATGAAATGCTATATACTAAACAAAATGCAAAATATGAAAGCAAAATGTGAAAGTAAAATGCAAAATATGAAGCTAAGAAACGTATAAAGAATTTATTAACAAAGCATGAATTAAAATGCAAAAGAACAAAATCAGAACCAACTCCCCTTTAATTCCGATTGTCGAAGGAGATTTAGCAAAAGAATCCACGCCGGAAATGGAGTAATTGTTGTTCTACTAAAATTCTTTTTATTCTTCATTTTTCCTTTGAAAACCTTTTCTGGAGGACGGAGGCGGTTCAGTTCAAGCATCCACTCCGGAAGCTTGTACTCTCCTACAACATCAATAAAGGAAAACAACTCCCACATGCATGTGGGGTAAAAAGAAAATAGGAGAATATTAGTGTGGGTATAAAATGTATCAAGAAATGAATCACAACTAATAAAGTCAACAAGTGGTACCTTAATTAAATTTTCTGAAAAATCACAATAATTACTCACCTTGTCAAGTTGAAAGTGTAGGACCGTTAGATTCGATAGAGGGGGGGGGGGTGAATATCGATTCGAAAATATAGAGTATAAGCGCAGCGGAAAAGTAAATGAACACAGTTGTTTTTTACTTCGTTCGGAGCCTGTGACGGGTCCTACTCGTTGGGCAATTCACTAGCAGTTCGAAATAATGATTACAAAAATAGTACAATGAATGCTAATGAAAATGAAAATCAAATACCGACAATAAAGACAAGAAAGGAGCGTAGTGTCAGAGCTTTGTTAGCGTCGCAGAAGTGCAGAGCAGTGGAAGACTTTTCTTTTCGTTGTCGTTCTGAAGCTCTCCTCTGACCCTTCTTTTATATGAGGCTCGGGGCGCCCTGGATGCCTTCCGGGCGCCCGGACCCTGTTTTCCCGCAGAATCCGTCCTGCAAGACAAACGTTAGTCCGGAGGTAAATTTACCCTGCAACACAGATTGTTAGCAAAAGCAAAGTGAGTATGAATTAGCAAAAAGGAGTATGAGTTAGATTCCGTCTTTTTGAGACCGGAATCTAGTCACGATCTCGACTTAGATATCCGAAATGGATCTAAGCCGGATCGCTAATGTTCCTTCCCTCGCGTCCCCTCGACTTACCTTACTTACGACGTCCGGCCCCCCTTCTCGACCCCGCTTAACCTATCCGGTCAGCCCGTCGACCTGTCTGGACTTCTCCTGCACACTCGATCAGAGTGTTAGCCAACAACAGACTAACTTAACCTGATTTGTCATTCATCAAAACCTGGGTTAAATCGTTAGTGCTAACCGCACCAACAGAAAGGTACCTGGAGTGGTGATTGTTACCTCCTTTTCATCATGATATGGCTCAAACTCTTGCTCTAGTAAATGTTCATCCTCATGTAGTGATTCTTGGGTGCTTGGGTCCTTAGCACAAGTCCCTACACTCACATCTTCAACATCATCAGGTGATTCTTGAGGTAATGCTTCTAGTAAGCATTCCCCTACACTTAAATGATCTTCAACAATATGTTCAGAACCTGAATCACTAACAACATCTTCAACAACAAAATCATTTGGATCAGAAATTTGCATAATCACATAATCATCACAAAAAATATTAGAAAAATCATGTGAAGTAATGGAAGTAGGGTCAGGCCTGACAGAATCACTACTTCCTATCTCTTCACTAGAATTTCGTGCTTGCAGTTGATTGATAGATGATGCAATCTGATCTAACTGATTTTGTATGTTCTGTATCCTTGAAAATTGTTGCTCTTGATGCTCATTCATTTGTTGCATGATCTCCCTAAGTTTCCATGTTGACTCATCCATCTGAGGTTCGTTTTGTTGAAAAGAATGGGGTATAGAAAATGTTGAAACTTTTTGGACCCCATATGAACTCTGGTAGGTAGGATATGGCTCAATAAATGGTCCTTGTGCACTTTCATACCTGAAACATGAATTATCCACCCAATTAGCATTAAAACCATTTGAAAATGACTCATACCTATTTTGTTGATCCAAATTTGGGTAAAACTGATATTCAGGTTGAAAACACTGATAATTCTCCATTTCACCTCCAAAATTATGAAAATATGGATCCATGCTTAAGAAATCTCCTGGTCTTCACTTCAACACTAGAACAAATTGTTAGAAGACTCAAGAGCATAAAGTTTCAATCACATGAAAACAAGAACAGTAAAAGCATTTAATAATTCAAGAACAAACCAACATGAAAATACAAAGAGAATAAACAATCAAATCAATCAACATGCTAACAAATAAAATCACTCAATGATCAATCTAAAATAAACACACATTGCTAGTTATGTTCCCCGGCAACGGCGCCAAAATTTGGTGTTAACCATTTTCATGTCACGTGGCACATCAAATTAATTAAAATTGAAACTCATTAAAATTAATACAAGCATTGTAGCAACGAGTCCCAAGTCGTATTTTTCTTTCCAAGGGTAACTAATAAGTGTGTGCATATCTTAGAATTGATTCAAATTGAGTTATTACATCCACAAAGTCAAACTAACACTTACATTAGATTTGCAATTCAAATTCAGTTCTTCTAATAAGATCAAGAACAGATTCAAGAATTGAATTGAATTGAATTGAATGACTCATTGAATTGAATTACTCAATTACTTGCACTCTATTTCACAATCACAACAGCAAGTAAACCATAAGCTCAAACACCCTTGTACAACCCTAATCAGTATCAGATTCTCAATCACCACTAAATTCAACTATTAAACCCAAAAACTCAATCATAGTAACGTTGAACAAAAGAACACAACCAAAAGCCTCCAATTAAACAAACATTTTAACATGATTCTTTTCCATTTCATAAGATTTCGTTGATTCAAATGATTCAATTCCTATCTCTTCAATTCACAACCTCATTCATTACATAACACAGAAGTTAACAATGAAAATCTCACGAAATTCATGCAATACTCAAATATGAAAACAGGCACAGTACATCGAATGAACTGAACAGGGGTTTCCTAAACCTAAGAATTGAAATTACATCTAACTTATAGAAACCAAAATAAGAAATTGCAAGTAGAAAAGAAGTTTCAATCTAACTATCAGATCTTTAGATCTGAGCAAATTCATGGACAATTCAAAGTAAAAATGAAAGAAAACAAACCCTAACATTCCACAACCCAAATCCGTAGCAAATTCCTCCAATCTGCTGTGAAATAGAGGTGCATCGGAAACCTCCCCTTAACACCCAACGAACAATGTACAAGCTCACATCTATTTCCAGTAACCGCTCACAGCCCTTGGAAACCTCCCCTTAAGCTCCCGACAATTGGAAATCTCATCAACCGAAGAACTAAGCTAAGATCCTGAAATTTGCGAAGCTAATTCAATTGATCAGATCTACTTAACCTCGCTACGGAATGAAGATCGGAAAACGTTCAGAGACTCCAAGAAACCTCCCTCAAAGATCTGGTGGATATGAAGATCACTGGTCAAGAAGAACTCCCTCAACCGGATCACGGCAGTGAAACAGAATCCAAGACGTGGCTAAGAAACCTCCCTTTGCCACTCTTCGATCTCGGAAGATGAACGCTGAAGCTTGGAACTCGCCGTCGATGAAGAAATTTGCCTTTGGATCTAGAATTCTGGAATGGGAAGCTCGGCGTCGCGGCGGAGAAGAAGAATGCATTGTAGCTCAAAATCGCGAAAACGCCGAGTCCAGGGAAGCACTGTAGCTTCTCAAACGTTTTAAACCTCTCCTCATCTGATCGGACAGTCCAGATTGATTTGGCTCGATCAACGGTTGGATCAACTCGGATCTGAATCAAAAATTCCGGATCTTCATCACTGGACTGGATCTGCTCCTTATTAGGTCGGATGGACCAGATGCTTGACGGATGGCTCAGATCTGCTTGATTGTAGATGAACGGTCCAAATAGCTCCAAGGTGTAATCGCCTCATTAAGCCCTTGATATGAGCCCAAATGCGGTCTGATTTGATCGGGTGCATGACCCTTTTGATGCCTACAAAATAATAAACAAATATTAGCATCAAATACCATGAAAATAAGCTAATTTGCAATTAGGTCAAAATCATATGTAATTATGAAATATGGTGTAAATGTGAGATTAAGCTATAAAAAGACCATTAAAAATTTGCATTATGAATCAAGATAATATAGCCAAAATCATGATTATCACGCTACTGTAGCAGTACTGTAGTAGTCGACTGCTTGTTTTAGCAGTCGACTGGTAGTGAACAGAATGTCTCTGTTCATATGGAATCGAGCCGTTGGGATGTAATGGTCGAATTTCCACTAAGGGCAGTCGACTGCATGTTTTGGCAGTCGACTAGTAGGCGGAGTTTTCAACCCGCGGCCTATATAACCAAAGCTTGGGAGCTTGGTTAGAGTTGACGAAATTAGTGGTGGGTAACCTCTAATTAGTAGTCAACTAGTGCCCTAGCAATCCAAGTGATCTTGATCGAGTTGTGGCGCGGTTTCTCCATCGACAAGGAGGATTGTGCTAGCCGTAGTTTCCGGGGATTAATCCACCGACGGATTGAGGGATCGTCCACCTTACGGACACGCCGTGGAGTAGGAGCAAGTTATCTCCGAACCACGTAAATGAACGTGTCAATTGGTTTGCTTGTCTTTCTCATTCTTAGTCTTTAGCTTTCGTATTTGTATTTGTATTGTTTGTATTCCGCTGTGCTAACAAATACGTAGGAAGCGAGTATTTGGGGGTGCCGTCTATCCAACCCCCCTTCAAGCCGGCCACCAATCCCCCAACAGTATTTACGTTACATTATTTACAGGCGATAAATAAGGATCATTTGAAGGGAGCAAAGATTTCATCAGGGATCTCTTTAAGGATCCGGTCATGGTCTAAAAATTCAGGAGGAGGAGCTGATTTCAGATAGCCCTGCTCATAAAGCTGCCGTAAAGCCCCGGCCACCCCGTAAATAACGGAAGTAGAGAAGCGCTGCCCTACTTGTGTACAAAATGCTGGTGATCGCAGATATAAAGCGCGGCTTTGTTGACAGCGGTCATTCTCTCCTTCTTTATAGATGGCCAGGGCTGTAGATACTCCCTCAGTAGTGGTCTGGGCCTGAGCCAGTTCAGTCCGAGCTATCAATAGTTCTGCTGCTTGAGATGTTAATTGGGCTTCCTGGGATTGCAATTTCTTGCCCTGCTCCTGTGCTAAAGTTTCAGCAGCTCTCAGCTTCTGGTTCAATTGATCAATAGCCCGCTGATGCTCTAAAGCTTGTTGGTCCATGAGTTGTTGATGCACAACATCGACTCGACTTTTTTCTTCCTTAAGACTCTTAAGCTCTCGATTAGATATCGACAAGGATACTTCCAGGCTGTTCTTCTTTTTGGTTAGATCTTTTACTTCGGCTCTCAGGGCGTGGCTGGCCTGCACCGGGTTATTTAATTACAGCTCCAGCTCAGCAACCTGGTCTTGCAGCATCTTATTTTGATGATGAACAGCATGGAAGGACTGGTTTATCGTCAAGGATTCTGCGCAGGCCTAGGACATAAAAGAAACATCTGATAAGAATAAGGAAGATGATAGTCGCAGTAAGCAATCATGGAAACTAACCTTGATATACAGTTCTGAAAATCTCTCCATCTGAGCGAGAGGTGACAAGTGTTCCATCTGCTGCATACTCTCTTCCCACAAAGTGGCCAGACGACCTTTCATGGTGAAAGAGTTGGTGGGAACATCTCGTTGGGACCTTAATCCCGCTTCAGAGGGGGTAGTGGTACGATAATGGTGATGAACAGGTGATGGTGGTTGGGAAGGCCCAGCTGCCAAGCTAGAAGGTCCAGCGGTCGACCCAGAAGGAGCTGAAGGGGGCACAGGAGACGACTCTGGAGGTGAGGTAGCTGATAAAGGGCGTTGCGAAGGGCCAGCTTCAGTGCTAGGAGGTCGTTGCGAAGTGAAGGGTTGAACCCGCAGGGGATCAACCTGAACCTCAGGCGGAGAAGCTTGAGCTGGTGGAGGCTCAACAGGAACCGTGGAGGCATCAGGTGGAACATTGGCCTGGCGCGGAACAGGAGTCGGGGTCGCAATAGGAGGCGGAGGAGGAGAAGCAACCGCCACAGGAGGTGAAGGCGAAGGGGTAGAAGATGGGCCTGAGTCTGGTACAAGATGAAGGGCTCGGCGTCAAAGTCTCTCAGGCAACGACTGGCCATCCGAATCAGAATCATCGGAAGACGGCCAAGCCTTGCGTCTAGAAGAAGAAGGGGCATCTTGGCTCAGGTGGTCATTTGCGGAGCGGGCCTGGCGAGCTGCTTGAGAAGCCTCTCTGAAAGCAGGGCTTGCATGGGGGGCATTGGCAAATTTTTGATCGAGGTCGCGACCAGGGTTATAAATCAATCGGGGAGGATTAATAGACTGAAGAGGCGTCGAGGTGGCTGGCCGGGTTGTAGAGGCTGGTCGGGGATGAACAGTACTGTAGCCGGGGGGCTAACAGGGCCAGCAGGCCGGGATGGACGAGCAGTCCTGGGACGAGTGGGATGAGCGAAGGAGGCCGGGTGGACAATGGAATATCCTCTGCGAGAAGGACGGGGTGGGAGATTTGCAGGGGAGGCCTCACTGACAGAGGTCGAAGATGAGTGGGGTAGCGATATTCTTTGTAAAATGACTCGGCCACGCCTCATTATTTCCATGTCACTCAGAGGAAGAGGCTGCACCTCCGAAGCGCGGGTTAAAACTTCGGCTGCACAAGATAGAGTAGGAGGTTAGCTACCTTAAGAAAAACAAAATGCTTATGAAGTGGTAATAGAACGGAAAGAAAAGCTTACCAAGGGAACTATGCGTTTCAGGAGTAAGAAAACTCAGGCGGAAATAGGATAACAACTCCTCAGATAATAAACGCATCAAGTTTAGATGCCAGCCGGCTAAACTAGACGAAGCTTCTATGTAGGAGGTATCAAGGTGAAATTCCCCTAGCTCTGGGGATGGGGGAAGTAACGATTGCCATCACAAGGGCCACTCCACTTCATGAGGAAAGCTAATGAAGAAAAATTTGTTCCTCCAGTTCGGGTCAGAAGGCGGTAGGGATGAGAAAAAAATAGTTCGAAGACGAGGCTGGAAGCGGAATGTGCCCTCTTCCTGGCACCGGAGGGTGAAGAAACAGAGAAACAAATGGGCAGACCAGGACAACTCACATACATCACATAGTACCACAAAGCCACAAAGGATCCTTATAGAGTTCGGTGTCAGTTGTCCTAAAGGAATCTGGAAATAGCAGCACACGTCAGAAAAGAAGGGGTGCAGAGGAAGACGAAGGCCAACCACAAATTGTTCTGAAAAGAAGGTGCAATATCCGTCAGGAGGATTGAAGAATCGGTGCACCCCGGTAGGGATGATCACATGTACGTCATCCCCAACTCTATGGGTACATCGCAGGTCATCCCGATCCATTTCATCGAAAGTGGATGAGCCAGGGTAGTACATAGCCGCCAGAGAAGAAAGAAAAGATGGGGATTCCATGAGGAAAGAAGCAGAGGAAGGAAAGATCCAGAGGGAAGCTATTAACGCAAAAGCAAAACGCAAAAGCAAAGACTCAGGAGCAATAAGGAATTCAAGCGGGAAGGAAGGAGAAGACAAGCAAAGTCTAAAAGCAAAAGCTAGAGGAGATTATTTATAACCGCTGGGCAGAGGGGCAATTTCGTCAGATATCATCCACCGACTCACAATAATTGGCGGGAGCAAAAGAGAACCGAAGGATCTTCTTTGGAAATAATGCCCTAGGGCATATTTGGAAAAGTACCGACGCGAAGTATGAGGAGACAAATCTCGGGAAAAGACACAACAGTTGTCCTCGCTTTCCCAGTCGGGGTACCCTCACTTTCCCGGTCTGGGCTTAACCCTCAATTTCCAGGTCTGACCCAGCCTGAAGTTATTCAGACCTGGATTGCAAGGGAAAGAACAGATCAGGGGGCAGGGCCAAGCCAGGGCGATCGACAGAGAAAGGCAAGATAAGCAGTTCGGGATATAAGTGCAGACCAGGAAGAATTGTTAAGCTAAGTTGGGCCGTCAGCAAAGGGAAAGGAAAACAGGTCGGGACCTCTCGGTCTGGGCTTAACCCAATTTCCCGGTCTGATAAATATCCTGACCTGGGTTCTGGGGGAAGGAATAGACCAGGGGATATAATCGAGCCGGGGCAGTTAGCAAAAGGAGGCAAGGAAAACAAGTCGGGACTAAAAGAGGGATTCCAGACCGGGGTCAAATAAGACTTAAAATAGAAGGCCAAAGCACATATTCGCAAGGTTACGGGTCGTAACAGTCGGGAAATATACGAGACAACTGATAAGAGGAGGAACATATTATAAGAGAAAATCGAAAGCCAACGGTCATGTCGTATCACCATATCATAAGAAGGGCCAATGGACCAAAGCAAATTCCAATATGAAATTACATAGCAAACAGTGGGAGTGAAAAGTTTGACAGCTTCATGTTTACGTTAAAAGTTTAGCATAGATAGTGACACATCAAGGATCATTGTCAGCAGGAGGTGCCGGGGGGCCAGGAGCAGTGTCAGCAGGAGGAATAAGTCGTCATCATCTTTGAAGGTAGGGAGTGCCCCGTCCGGAATCTCGTTCATTAGACGGGCAGTGTCTAAGAAATCTTCTGAAGGGGCAGCGCGGAGCAGATCCTGCTCAAACATTTGTCGAGCCCCGCCGGCCGCACCATAGCATAGCATGAGATTCATGATACCTCCGATTTTCCTCAAGAATAAGGGGGAGGAGACATAAGCTCGCCTGTATGCTCGTAGACGACCCACTTCTCCCTCCTGGTAATCAATCAACTCTGCCTGGGCCTTCTCCGTATTAGCTCTGGCCTTTTCTGCATCAGCTCGGGCCAAAGTCAAATCTTGTTGACCCTGGGAGACATTCTCCTGAGATTTCAAAAGGTCGGCCTGCATTGATTTAAGGGTCGCTTGGCTGGCCTCCCACTGGACCCTGGCCTCCCATGATCCATTTCATCGAAAGTTCTCCCATCTAGTGTTTGGGGTGGCATGTCTAATTTCTTCGTAAATGGTGCTGAGACGAACGAGTGTGTCTCCCCAGTATCAAATAATACTAAAGCATACTGATTGAAAATAGGCAGCTGACCTGTAACGACAGTAAAGGCGCTTGCCACATCCTCTTTAGTAAGCGAGAAAACCCTGACGTTTGTCGTAGTTGGCGGGGCTTCCAATCTCCCTTGGCTAATCAGTGTTCCTTCAATAGCAGCTTGCATCTGATGTAATTGTGAGGGGGTACTCTTATTCTGGTTGTTCTGCTGGGGTGGTACCTGAACCCGGTTAGTGCAGTCTCTGGCCAGATGTCCTTCCCCTTCGCAATTATAGCACCTCCTTGTACCCTTGTGGCATACTCCGGAATGCAGCTTTCCGTAAATAGTGCACTGGGGGTATCTCAGTTTCTTATTTGCTGAGCCACCTTTAGCATTGTCCCATTGTTTCCTTTTTCCAGTAGAGGTCCCCTTCTAGCTTGTTTTGGTACCTGAGGGTCTATGTCCTTCGGTTCAGGCCTGACTCTTATTCTCGTTCATTGCTTTCTGATAATGTTCTGTGATTAGGGCACTGCTGACCAATTCTTCTGTAGTCTGCGGTCTATTAATTCCGCCGGCCACGTTCAGAGCTATCTCGGGTTGAAGCATCTTCAGCATCAGTCTGACCCTTTCTCTTTCTGTGCGAACCAACTCCGGACATAGGCGTGCCAAATGGTTGAAGCGTTTTACTGCTTTGTTCACTGATAGGTCACCTTGCCGAAACTCTATGAACTCGTCGTAATGCCGGTTCGTCACTTGCATATGGAAGAACTCCACGAAGAATTCTGTCTCGAAGTCCGTCCAGTTCATTAGATTAATCTGTCTCTTTGCCTTTACTCTTTCCCACCACATCCTTGCGTCTCCGGAAAAGCAGAATGATACACATTTAATCTTCTCCGATACGGGCCAGTCTAGTAATTCCACTATGCTCTCCACCATTTTGAACCAGACCTGAGTGTCCCATGGCTCGCAAGTACCTGAGAATTTTTCCGGCTTCAGCCTTAGCCACTGTATGAAGTAGGTCTCCTGTCGGACCACTGGGACAGGGGCTATCGGTGGTACTGGTGCAACTACGGGGATGATGGGCACTGCATTCTATTTTACTGGCGGGGTGGCAGGAATTGTAACGCCCCGCACCTCCTGCTAAGGCGACGGGGGTTACCTTGCGACACATACATACTTAACACAGCGGAAGTCTTACTTAGAGAATTAAAAAAAAACATTTTCTTACTTAAAAATTCACCATAGATATAAAAGAACCACATAGCATACCTATCATATTTTTGGGTCTTAAATACCCAAACACATACTTAAGGTCATGGAGTCATAAGGTAAAAACATCAGCATGGTAAATTTCTTATTAAATAAAAGTAGGTCATTTCTTTTAGCCAGTCCACTACCGCACACATCCTTCTAGCCCCTCCTGCTGCTCCCCTAGTCCATCCATGACTTGCCTTTATCTGTGATACAAGAAAGTAAGCTGTGAGCACTCATGGCTCAGTAAGTTCCTTTCCTACTCACAAAAACCATAAAGCATATTAAAAACATAAGTCATAAGGCATAAAGACAAATGTATCATGTCAAGAGCATATCATGGCATATCATAACATAACATAAAGTATCATGGCATAATCATAAAGTATAAGCATGGTAAATTCCTAAACATATATAATGCAACATATGCAAAATGTCTTTTGAAAACTTATACAATACATACTTAAACATAATCTCAACATGATTGGGGCCCCGGCTTGTACCACATACATAAATGCGCGCGTCCTATGTAGGTCCAAGGTAGCAAGTCTTGAACCCTACAAGGCATACATACTAGGCCCGTTTCTTAGTCCATCGACCTAGGGGCACTTAGGAGCCCATCCCTAACGAGGCCCGTTTCTTAGTCCATCGACCCCGGGGCGCTTATGGAGCCCACCCTTGGTACAAGCCATACATAAAGTAAAGTAGCATGTCATACATATCGTAGTTCTTATTCTTACATGCATATCATGTTTCTTGACATTTCATAAAACATGCATTTTTTTTGGGCACACAGCACATGCATGAATCATAGCATACATCATGAACATATCACTTAGCATATCATAAGCATTCATATTTGGGCACACAACACATGCATGAATCATAAGCTTGCATAATGAACATATCATTTTTATCATATCCTAAAGCATGCATGATTGAGCACATAGCACATACATGGATCATAAGCATACATAAGAGAGCATATCACTTATCCTAAAAGACATAACCATTCATGGAATCATTAAATAACATCTCTTGATTCATTCATAACATGTGAGGTACATCTAGGTCACTAAACCCATATGACCGAAAGTCATGAATAGAGGCATGATATCTAGACAACATACAAATATAAAAATCTCATGATATCTTCACATACTAGCATAATAAAGGTCATAAGCATGTTAACCTAAATTTTTAAGCCCTCCTAGGTTTCAAATTCTTCATGGCCGAAACCTTTCATGTAGAGCAAACGAGTTCTAAATAACATGCAAACATGTAAACCTTAAGCTCATATCATATCATATTTCATAAGGAACCACTTAAGCATATTTAGTTTGGGTTCTAAGTTCCTTAAGCTCCCAAACTTATCATGGCCGAACCCTAACATGTCTCCTTCTAGGTTACAAGTAGCATGGAAGTATTGAACCTTAAGCCAATATCTTATACATTTTCATGAGAAACAACATAAGCATATTTGTTTTAAATTCCAAACTTCCTAGACCCTTTAACTCAAGGTGGCCGAAACCTATAACTCATGGAATTAGGTTTTTAGTGGCATAAGAGCATGGTAACCACAACTACATTTCATAGCATATATCACAAGACATCATAAGCATATATAAGTTGGGCTCTAAGTTTTCTCTAGGCTTTTAAACTTGTAATGGCCGAAACATATAAATCATGGAACTAGATTTTTAGTGACATAAGAGCATAGGAATCACAACTACATTTCATGGTACTTATCACAAAAACATCATGAACAAATGTAAGTTGGTTTCAAAATTTCTCTAGGCCTTTGCACTAGTATTGGCCGAACCCTAACAAGCATGATCTACATTTCTAGTGGCATAAGAGCATGGAACCACAACTACATTTCATAGTACTTACCACAAGGAGCATCAAGAACATATATAAGTTGGGTTCTAAGTTTTCCTAGTCCTTTAATCCAAAGGTGGCCGAAACATATAAATCATGGAACTACACAATTTTCATGACATCATAACAAGGAACAACATTAGTAAACTTAGTAAAAAAAACATCTACTAGTTCCATATTATTTTATCAAGAAAGTCATGAGCTTCCTAGCCTTGGTTTAAACTTTCCTAGACTTCAAATCTCATCATAACCGAACCTTTATAAGCATGAAATAAGACTTATAACTAACATACAATCATGGCATAAAACATCATACCTTGTCTTAGGAACAATCTTAGCATGCTTAGCCCTAGATTTAAAACTCTCTTAAGCCTTTACTTCTTACATGGCCGAATACTCATGGGCATGAAAAATGGAGTTTCAACAATATACAAGTAAGAGAAAAGTTAACAACATCATTATCATAGGGTACATAACTCAAGAATAAGGAAACATGCTTAGTTTGAGTCTTAAACTTACCTAGTCTTCTTGTTCATGCTTGGCCGAGAGTTTAAAGCTTATGGATCTAAGTTTTCATCATTTATTCTAGCATGGAAAACCTTAGATTAACTTTTTATATAAAATACATATCACAAGAAAGATAGTAAGCATATCTAATTACAACTTTCTTAAACTCTTCTTCTTCTTTTGGCCGAATTTTCTTAAGGCATGTCCTAGGTTTTTAAGCGATCTAACTCCATGAAAAACCATACAAACTATTGTACCACAGGTGAGGGGAAGCTTACCTAGTAATCACTTGTTAATCTTTAAAGAAATGGTACCCTTGGTGAAGAGGAAGTAGGGGGCTTCTTCTTCTAGCACTCCTTTTGATTTTCTCTTGCTTGGAAGGGTACACCTTGAAGGCTCCTTCTTGTAGTTTAGTTTTCTCTTAGGGAGAAACCTAAACTTGGCTTGTGGAGACGAGGGAGGAGGCTTAGAGTCTCAGCAAGGGTGAGGGAGAAGGAAAAAAAAATGAAAACCTTTAGTTCCTTTCCTTTTTATGCTAAGTAGGTGGAAGTTACCAAAATGAACTTTGCTTCCCTTCCTCCTTACCTCATGCATGTATTTTCTTAATGAGAATATGTCCTCATTCCCTTCCCTAAATTCTTCTCTTTATTATCCTCTTAAACCCCACGAAAATAGAGAAGGAAAGGGAGAAAGACAACTTGTCTTTTGCTACTCTTTTTCCTTAACCAAGAGGTAAACAAGAGAAAGAAGCCACTTGATTTTCCCTTTGTTCCTTCACTAAATTTTAGCTTTACATTTAACTACAATTCCCATCATTTCCCATTCACATATTATTAATTATCCTAGTGGTTATCATACATAATTTTATTTCTATCCTTTGTGAGAGGTTCAAGGTTCAAACCTTCACCTCTTCTTTTATTTCTCTTATCTCTTTTTTTTTTTTTTTTTCTTTTTGATTCTTCATATTTTTAGGCTCTAAAGCAAATAACACCCATATACTTATCTCATATTCTTGTGGGTGTTACAGAATTTCCTTGCTGATCCATTAAAGTCGTGATCAGCTGTTGTTGCTCCGTGATCTGACGCTAGAGGTCGGTAACTACCTGAGTCAGATCTGGTGGAGTTGTTGTCTCGTCTGCTCGGGTAGTACGTCTCCTAGCCATGCTTATCTTCATTAAATGACTATAAATTATCGTTATTTCTATCCAGGCAAACATAAGGTCGTTATTGTTCTTATCCTACCATCATGCATACCTAAACTAGAACTGTGACTTATCATCATAAAAATAAAATAAATAAATAGATAAACACGTAAATATGCATAACATTAAAGCATCATAGAAGAATTAATTTAAGCATATAGATTCTTACTTGGAGCGGCAAGGTGGAGGCTTGACATGTGTGTAGTGAAAAGGCTAAACCTCGCTCTGATACTAAACTGTAACGCCCCGCCCCTTCCTGCTTAAGCTGACGGGGGTTACTTATCTTTTCTTCTAAAAACAGCGGAAGTCTTATCTATAGTATAATTTTTTTTCTATAAAACTTTTTCTTTACTTTTCAAATCATCATCACTAACTATCTATCATATGAGTCACATATCATGCTTAACATAAATTTAAATCATAATACTAAAGAGCATGATGAAGTGTCATGGAGTCATAAAAGAACGACATAAACATAATTCTTATTAACTAGAAGCAGGTCTTTCTTTTTAGCCGTGTCACTACTACACATGTCCTTCTTGCCCCCCTGCTGCTCCCTTAGTACATCCATTCTTTGCCCTTATCTGTGGTACAAGGAAAGTAAGCTGTGAGCACATAAGGCTCAGTAAGATCCTTTCCTACTCACAAAAATCGTATAGCATAACTAAAACTCCAAGGCATAAAGCATAAATACAACTCATCATATCATGTATAGAAGCATCATATCATAATATAATCGTAAGGTATCATGGCATATCATAAAATGCATCCTAGCATAACATACTCATAATCATAGCATATCATAACATGATCATAAAGTTAATCCTAGCATAACATAATGTTGATCATAGCATATCATAACATAATCATAAAGTTCATCCTAACATAACATGTCATAATCATAAGCATCATGGTATATCATAACATAATCATAAGGTGTGATGCGAGATGACTTTCAAAAACATGATTCATGCAATAATATATGTAACATGTCCTTTAAAATTATTACATACATACTTAAACATAATCATAAGGTGTGATGCGAGATGACTTTCAAAAATATGATTCATGCAATAATATATGTAACATGTCCTTTGAAAATTATTACATACATACTTAAACATAATCATAACATGATTAGGGCCCCGACTTGTACCACATACATAAATGCGCGCGTCCTATGTAGGTCCAAGGTAGCAAGTCTTGAACCCTACAAGGCATACATACTAGGCCCGTTTCTTAGTCCATCGACCAAGGGGCACTTAGGAGCCCATCCCTAATGAGGCCCGTTTCTTAGTCCATCGACCCCGGGGCGCTTATGGAGCCCACCCTTGGTACACGCCATATAAAGTAAAGTAGCATGCCATACATATCATGGTTCTTATTATTTCATGCACATCATATTTCTTATCATATCATACCATATAGAATTTGGGCACACAGCTCATCATAATGGTATATACAATTTGGGCACACAGCACATCATAAATACATGCATAGTTTGGGCACACAGCTCATCATAAATAGCATGCATAATTTGGGCACACAGCTCATCATAAATATCATGCATAAATTGGGCACACAACTCATCATAAATAGCATGCATAACTTGGGCACATAGCACAGCATAAAGGTTACCATCATACATAGATCATAAGTGCACATAATTAAACATAGAAACATAGCAAGTTCTTACCACATCATAAAACATTGCATGTGAGATACATGGAAAATCATATTTGGATTTCAAACCCTAATGTCATATAATGGCCGAAACATATAGTTGTGTCTTAGGTCAGAAATCAACATACAAGCATGTGAACCCTAAACCAATATCATATCATATACCATAAGAAAACATCATGAGCATGTTTAGGTTAGGTTCTAGGTTTCCTAAGCTTATAAACTTATCATGGTCGAATCTTATCAAGCATTCCATGTGTTAAAATCAACATTCAAGCATGTGAACCCTAAACCAAATTTCATAGCAATTACTACAAGAAACATCATGAGCATAATTAGGTTAAGTTCTAAGTTCCCTAGGCCCTTAAACTTGTTGTGGCCGAAACCCTTAAGGCTTGGAACTAGGTTTCAAGTGTCATAAAAACATGAGAACCTTAAACAACTTTCATAGCAATTATTTCAAGGAACAACATGAGCATAGTTAGGTTAGGTTCTAAGTTTCCAATGCCCTTAAAACATGATGTGGCCGAGACTTATCAAACTTAAAGCTAGGGTTCAAGTGTCATAAAAGCATGAGAACCTTAAACAAATTTCATAGCAATTATTACAAGGAACAACATGAGCATAATTTGGTTAGGTTCTAAGTTTCCAATGCCCTTAAAACATGATGTGGCCGAGACTTCTCAATCTTAAAGCTAGGGTTCAAGTGTCATAAAAAGCATGAGAACCTTAAACAAATTTCATAGCAATTATTACAAGGAACAACATGAGCATAATTAGGTTAGGTTCCAAGTTTCCTAGGCCCTTAAACTTATTGTGGCCGAAACCTTCAAGGCTTGAATCTAGGGTTCAAGTGTCATAAAAGCATGAGAACCCTAAACAAATTTCATAGCAATTATTACAAGGAACAACATGAGCATAATTAGGTTAGGTTCCAAGTTTCCTAGGCCCTTAAACTTATTGTGGCCGAAACTTATCAAGGCTTGAATCTAGGGTTTAAGTGTCATAAAAGCATGAGAACCCTAAACAAATTTCATAGCAATTATTACAAGGAACAACATGAGCCTAATTAGGTTAGATTCTAAGTTTCCTAGGCCCTTAAACATGATTGTGGCCGAAAGTTCATGGAGCATGAAAACAAGTTCTAACCTCACTACAACATGAGCATGTCATATTAATTCCATAACTTGTCTTAAGGAGGATCATGGCATGATTAGTTTAGGTTTAACAATTTTTCTAGGCCCCTAATCCTATAATGGCCGAATACTTAGGAGCATAGAACATAATTTATTCATCATATAGGCATGAGCATATCATGTTAACCACTTTCTCATCATGAAGTACTTATCATAAAACAAAAAGAAGCATGCTTGGTTTGTGTCTTAACTTATCTATCTCCTTTATTCATGTTTGCCCGAGAGTCTAAGGGTATGAATCTATGTTCCAAATCAAACATTCTAACATATGAACATTAGATAAATCTCTACCTTAAGATACATGTTACAAGAAACATATTTGAGTATGTTAAAATTTAGGTCTTTATATTTCCTATATCCTTCCTTTTGATCTTGTCTTGGCCAAAATTCTTCATGAGGTTATCTTAGGTTTTTATGTAACCAAATCTCATAGAAAACAAAAAAGCTATTGTACCACAGGTGAGGGAAACTTACATCCTTTCGCTTGTGGTTTTTCTTAAGGAAAAAGGTATCCTACGAAGAGAGCTTCTTCTTCTTGTACCTCCTTTTGCTTCTCTTGCTTGGAAGGGATGGATCTTGAAGGCTTCTTCTCTAAACTTAGTTTTCTTGGAGAGAAACTTAGCTTAGCTTTCGGAATATGGAGAGGGTAGGGTTCTTGGTTTCGGTGAGAATGGAGAAGGAGAAGGAAGGAGGAAGAAAAAAGAATTAAATCCCTTGTTTTTCTTCTCCCAATCCTATTTATTCCTAGGTAAATGAAACATGTCTTCATTCATTCCCTCAACTCCTCTTTTCCCTCATTCCTTTAATTCCCACGAAAATAGAGAGAGGGAGGGAAGTAGGCAATTTACCTTTTGCTTGCTTCTTCTCTTAACCAAGAGGAAGAGGAGGTAAGCCACTTGGTTTTCTCTTGCTCTTTTGTTTAGTTTTCTTTTATTTCCTTCTCACCTTTAACTAAATTTTTCATTCCTTTCTATCCAAATATTATTCATTATCCTAGTGGTTATCATACACTAATTTATCTCCATTATTTGTGGGAGGTTCAAGGTTCAATCCTTGACCTCACCTCTTTTATTTTTGGTTTCTATTTTCCATTTTCTCTTATCCTTTTTATTTCTATGCTCTAAAGAAAATAATACCCATATACTTATCTTATAATTTCGTGGGTGTTACAGTACCCCATACCTCATAGAAAGTTCATTCTCGAACTTAGAATAACAATGTCAGGTGGTACCGGACTTCCGGCTGAGTGCATCGGCCACCTTGTTCGCTTTTCCGGGATGATAAAAGATTTCGCAATCGTAATCCTTGACTAGCACGAGCCATCTGCGTTGTCTCATATTTAGGTCTTTCAGCGTGAAGAAATATTTCAGACCCTGGTGGTCTGTATAGATCCTGCACTGGGCTCCATATAAGTAATGCCTCCATGTTTTTAGAGCGAAGACCACCGCTGCTAGTTCTAAGTCATGAATGGGGTAATTTCTTTCATGCTCTTTGAGTTATCTAGAGGCATAGGTGATGACTTTGCCGTCTTGCATCAGTACAGCTCCAAGTCCTAGTAAGGAAGCATCGCTATACATATCAAAGCATTTGTTACTTTCTGGAAGAGTAAGGATCGGAGCACTGGTCAGTCTCCGTTTCAGTTCCGTAAAACTCTTCTCGCAGTCGTCCGTCCATACATACTTTTTGTTTTTCTTGGTGAGATTCGTCATAGGGGCCGCAACTTTGGAGAATTCCTCTACGAACTTCCTGTAGTAGCTTGCTAATCCCAGAAAACTTTTGATTTCGCTGGCATTCTTTGGCCTGTTCCAGTTACTTACGGCTTCAATCTTGCTTGGCTCTACCATGACTCCATCCTTGGAGATGACATGACCCAAGAATATTACTCGGTCTAGCCAGAACTCGCATTTGGAGAACTTTGCATATAGTTGTTTTTCTCGGAGAATCTGCAGTACAATATTCAGATGTTCGGCATGTTCTTCCTGGGTTCTTGAGTAGATGAGAATATCGTCAATGAAGACGATCACACATTTATCGAGATATGTCGCAAATACCCGATTCATCAAATCCATGAATACAGCAGGGGCATTTGTCACTCCGAAGTGCATAACTACGAACTCATATGTCCGTATCTTGTTCGAAAGGCTGTCTTTGGTATATCATCTTATTTCACTTTCATTTGATGATAGCCGGACCTTAGGTCAATCTTCGAGAAGACAGTTGCTCCCTTCAATTGGTCGAACAAATCGTCGATCCGTGGAAGAGGGTATCTATTCTTGATCGTTGCGTTGTTCAGCGCTCGATAGTCTATACACATTCGCATAGACCCATCCTTTTTTTTCACAAACAGTACCGGAGCTCCCCATGGGGAGTGACTAGGGCGAATAAGTCCCTTGTCGAGTAACTCCCGTAGCTGTTCTTGAAGTTCCTTCAACTCAGTCGGCGCCATCCGGTAAAGTGCTTTAGAGATTGGTTTAGTACCCGGAACTAATTCAATCGTAAATTCTATTTCTCTATCAGGGGCTAATCCCGGTAATTCATCAGGAAATACTTCTGGATAGTTGCATACCACCCTAACCTCTTCTAGCTTCTGGCCCCCGGTTTGACTTGTATCAACCACGTGCGCTAGAAATCCAGTACATCCTTTGTCTAACATCTTCTGTGCCTTTACAGCTGATATGAATCTCTCAGTTTCTTTCCCAGATTCTCCAATAAATTCAAACATCGGTTCAGCTTCAGGTCGAAAGACTACTTTCCTCTTACGGCACTCGATTGAGGCACCGTATTTGCTCAAGAAGTCCATTCCCAGTATAATGTCATAATCCCGCATGTCGAGTACTATCAAATTGCAGTAGAGTTCCCTGTCTGCGATCCGGATAGGTACGGCCCGCAGCATATGATCCGATGGCATAACTTCCCCGGATGGTAGGGTTGTTAAGAACGTGCCATCTAGTGTTTGGGGTGGCATGTCTAATTTCTTCGTAAATGGTGCTGAGACGAACGAGTGTGTCGCCCCAGTATCAAATAATACTAAAGCATCTTCGATTGAAAATAGGCTTATGACGTAGAGAGAGGGCTTGCCACATCCTCTTTAAAGTTAAAACCTCGGCGTTGTAGGTCAGTTGGGCTTCCAACTCCCTTGCTAATCTGTTCCTTCAATAGCTGTGCATCGATGTAATTGTGAGAGGTACTCTTATTCGTTGTTACTTTGGGTGGTGCACGAACGGTTAGTGCGCTCTGCCGGATGTCCTTCCCTCCAATTATAGCACCTCCTTGTACCCTTGTGGCATACTCCGAATGCTTTCCGCAAATAGTGCACTGGGGTATCTCGGTTGCTTATTTGAGCCACCTTTAGCATTGTCAATTGTTTCCTTTTCGAGAGGTCCCTTCCGACTTGTTTTGGTACCGAGGGTCTCTATCCTTCGGGCGCCTGACTCTTATTCTCGCTCATTGCTTTGATAATGTTATGTGATTAGGCATCACTGACCAATTCTTCCGTAGGTGCGGTCTATTAATTCCACCCACGTGAGCTATCTCGGTGAAGCATCTTCAATATCGTCCCCCTTTCTCTTTTCTGCGAACCAACTCCGGACATAGGCGCAAGCAAACGGTTGAAGCGTTTTCGCTTTGCCAGCGATAGGTCACCTTGCCGAAACTCGATGAACTCATCGTAATGCCGGTTCGTCACTTGCATATGGAAGAACTCCTCGAAGAATTCTGTCTCGAAGGCCATCCAGTTCATCAGATTAATCTGTCTCTTTGCCTTTACTCTTTCCCACCACATCCTTGCGTCTCCGGAAAAGCAGAATGATACATATTTGATCTTCTCCGATACGGGCCAGTCCAGTAATTCCACTATGCTCTCCACCGTTTTGAACCAGGCCTGAGTGTCCCATGGCTTGCAAGTACCTGAGAAGTTTTCCGGCTTCAGCCTTAGCCACTGTATCAAGTAGGTCTCCTATCGGACCACTGGGACAGGGGCTATCGGTGGTACTGGTGCAACTACGGGGATGATGGGCACTACATTCTGATTTACTGGCGGGGTGGCAGGATTTCCTTGCTGATCCATTAAAGTCGTGATCAGCTGTTGTTGCTCTGTGATCTGACGCTGGAGGTCGGTAACTACCTGAGTCAGATCTGGTGGAGTTGTTGTCTCGTCTGCTCGGGTAGTACGTCTCCTAGCCATGCTTATCTTCATTAAATGACAATAAATTATCGTTATTTCTATCCAGGCTAACATAAGGTTGTTATTGTTCTTATCCTACCATCATGCATACCTAAACTAGAACTGTGACTTATCATCATAAAAATAAAATAAATAAATAGATAAACACGTAAATATGCATAACATTAAAGCATCATAGAAGAATTAATTTAAGCATATAGATTCTTACTTGGAGCGGCAGGGTGGAGGCTTGACATGTGTGTAGTGAAAAGGCTAAACCTCGCTCTGATACTAAACTGTAACGCCCCTGTTACTTATCTTTTCTTCTTAAAACAGCGGAAGTCTTATCTAAAGTATAATTTTTTTTTCTATAAAACTTTTTCTTTACTTTTCAAATCATCATCACTAACTATCTATCATATGAGTCACATAACATGCTTAACATAAATTTAAATCATAATACTAAAGAGCATGATGAAGTGTCATGGAGTCATAAAAGAACGATATAAACATAATTCTTATTAACTAGAAGCAGGTCTTTATTTTTAGCCGAGTCACTACTACACATGTCCTTCTTGCCCACTCCTGCTGCTCCCTTAGTACATCCATTCTTTGCCCTTATCTGTGGTACAAGGAAAGTAAGCTGTGAGCACACAAGGCTCAGTAAGATCCTTTCCTACTCACAAAAACCGTATAGCATAACTAAAACTCCAAGGCATAAAGCATAAATACGACTCATCATATCATGTATAGAAGCATCATATCATAACATAATCGTAAGGTATCATGGCATATCATAACATGCATCCTAGCATAACATACTCATAATCATAGCATATCATAACATGATCATAAAGTTAATCCTAGCATAGCATAATCATGATCATAGCATATCATAACATAATCATAAAGTTCATCCTAACATAACATGTCATAATCATAAGCATCATGGTATATCATAACATAATCATAAGGTGTGATGCGAGATGACTTTCAAAAACATGATTCATGCAATAATATATGTAACATGTCCTTTGAAAATTATTACATACATACTTAAACATAATCATAAGGTGTGATGCGAGATGACTTTCGAAAACATGATTCATGTAATAATATATGTAACATGTCCTTTGAAAATTATTACATACATACTTAAACATAATCATCACATGATTAGGGCCCCGACTTGTACCACATACATAAATACGCGCATCCTATGTAGGTCCAAGGTAGCAAGTCTTGAACCCTACAAGGCATACATACTAGGCCCGTTTCTTAGTCCATCGACCTAGGGGCACTTAGGAGCCCATCCCTAACGAGGCCTGTTTCTTAGTCCATCAACCCCGGGGCGCTTATGGAGCCCACCCTTGGTACAAGCCATATAAAGTAAAGTAGCATGTCATATATATCATGGTTCTTATTATTTCATGCACATCATATTTCTTATCATATCATACCATATAGAATTTGGGCACACAGCTCATCATAATGGTATATACAATTTGGGCACACAGCACATCATAAATACATGCATAGTTTGGGCACACAGCTCATCATAAATAGCATGCATAATTTGGGCACACAGCTCATCATAAATATCATGCATAAATTGGGCACACAACTCATCATAAATAGCATGCATAACTTGGGCACATAGCACAGCATAAAGGTTACCATCATACATAGATCATAAGTGCACATAATTAAACATAGAAACATAGCAAGTTCTTACCACATCATAAAACATTGCATGTGAGATACATGGAAAATCATATTTGGATTTCTAACCCTAATGTCATATAATGGCCGAAACATATAGTTGTGTCTTAGGTTAGAAATCAACATACAAGCATGTGAACCCTAAACCAATATCATATCATATACCATAAGAAAACATCATGAGCATGTTTAGGTTAGGTTCTAGGTTTCCTAAGCTTATAAACTTATCATGGTCGAATCTTATCAAGCATTCCATGTGTTAAAATCAACATTCAAGCATGTGAACCCTAAACCAAATTTCATAGCAATTACTACAAGAAACATCATGAGCATAATTAGGTTAAGTTCTAAGTTCCCTAGGCCCTTAAACTTGTTGTGGCCGAAACCCTTAAGGCTTGGAACTAGGTTTCAAGTGTCATAAAAACATGAGAACCTTAAACAACTTTCATAGCAATTATTTCAAGGAACAACATGAGCATAGTTAGGTTAGGTTCTAAGTTTCCAATGCCCTTAAAACATGATGTGGCCGAGACTTATCAAACTTAAAGCTAGGGTTCAAGTGTCATAAAAGCATGAGAACCTTAAACAAATTTCATAGCAATTATTACAAGGAACAACATGAGAATAATTAGGTTAGGTTCTAAGTTTCCAATGCCCTTAAAACATGATGGGGCGGAGACGTCTCAATCTTAAAGCTAGGGTTCAAGTGTCATAAAAAGCATGAGAACCTTAAACAAATTTCATAGCAATTATTACAAGGAACAACATGAGCATAATTAGGTTAGGTTCCAAGTTTCCTAGGCCCTTAAACTTATTGTGGCCGAAACTTATCAAGGCTTGAATCTAGGGTTCAAGTGTCACAAAAGCATGAGAAACCTAAACAAATTTCATAGCAATTATTACAAAGAACAACATTAGCATAATTAGGTTAGGTTCCAAGTTTCCTAGGCCCTTAAACTTATTGTGGCCGAAACTTATCAAGGCTTGAATCTAGGGTTTAAGTGTCATAAAAGCATGAGAACCCTAAACAAATTTCATAGCAATTATTACAAGGAACAACATGAGCCTAATTAGGTTAGATTCTAAGTTTCCTAGGCCCTTAAAAATGATTGTGGCCGAAAGTTCATGGAGCATGAAAACAAGTTCTAAACTCACTACAACATGAGCATGTCATATTAATTCCATAACTTGTCTTAAGGAGGATCATGGCATGATTAGTTTAGGTTTAACAATTTTTATAGGCCCCTAATCCTATCATGGCTGAATACTTAGGAGCATAGAACATAATTTATTCATCATATAGGCATGAGCATATCATGTTAACCACTTTCTCATCATGAAGTACTTATCATAAAACAAAAAGAAGCATGCTTGGTTTGAGTCTTAACTTATCTATCTCCTTTATTCATGTTTGCCCGAGAGTCTAAGGGTATGAATCTATGTTCCAAATCAAACATTCTAACATATGAACATTAGATAAATTCCTACCTTAAGATACATGTTACAAGAAACATATTTGAGTATGTTAAAATTTAGGTCTTTATATTTCCTAGATCCTTCCTTTTGATCTTGTCTTGGGCGAAATTCTTCATGAGGTTATCTTAGGTTTTTATGTAACCAAATCTCATAGAAAACACAAAAGCTATTGTACCACAGGTGAGGGAAACTTACATCCTTTTGCTTGTGATTTTTCTTAAGGAAAAAGGTATCCTACGAAGAGAGCTTCTTCTTCTTCTTGTACCTCCTTTTGCTTCTCTTGCTTGGAAGGGATGGATCTTGAAGGCTTCTTCTCTAAACTTAGTTTTCTTGGAGAGAAACTTAGCTTAGCTTTCGGAATATGGAGAGGGTAGGGTTATTGGTTTCGGTGAGAATGGAGAAGGAGAAGGAAGGAGGAAGAAAAAAGAATTAAATCCCTTGTTTTTCTTCTCCCAATCCTATTTATTCCTAGGTAAATGAAACATGTCTTCATTCATTCCCTCAACTCCTCTTTTCCCTCATTCCTTTAATTCCCACGAAAATAGAGAGAGGGAGGGAAGTAGGCAATTTACCTTTTGCTTGCTTCTTCTCTTAACCAAGAGGAAGAGGAGGTAAGCCACTTGGTTTTCTCTTGCTCTTTTGTTTAGTTTTCCTTTATTTCCTTCTCACCTTTAACCAAATTTTTCATTCCTTTCTATCCAAATATTATTCATTATCCTAGTGGTTATCATACACTAATTTATCTCTATTATTTGTGGGAGGTTCAAAGTTCAATCCTTGACCTCACCTCTTTTATTTTTGGTTTCTATTTTCCATTTTCTCTTATCCTTTTTATTTCTATGGTCTAAAGAAAATAATACCCATATACTTATCTTATAATTTCGTGGGTGTTACATAACGTAATCCTCACAACCCCAAATCCTCATAAAAGACACCTGGGCATCTCTCCCAGTCCATATCCTATATGGTATCTTTATCACGGCCTTGGATGGAACTCGGTTGAGTATAAAAGTTTCCGTATCTAGAGCATAGCCCCAAAGGAATGTCGGAAGATTTGTGTGACTCATTATAGATCGTATCATATCTAATAGGGTATGATTCCTCCTTTCGGATACACCATTCCCCTATGGTGTTCCAGGAGGAGTGAGTTGGGATAAAATCCCACACTCAGCTAGATAGTCACGAAACTCATGGCTAAGGTATTCTCCACCTCGATCTGATCGAAGTATCTTAATACTCTTGCCAAGCTGGTTCTGTACTTCATTCTTGAATTCTTTGAACTTTTCAAAGGATTCTGACTTATGTGTCATCAAGTACACATAACCATATCTACTGAAGTCATCAGTAAATGTGATGAAGTACCTATAACCGCCTCTAGCAGTGACATTGAAAGGGCCACATACATGACTATGTATAAGACCTAACAAGTCAGTCGCTCTCTCACTGTGCCCACTAAAGGGAGTCTTGGTCATCTTGCCTAGTAGGCATGACTCGCACGTCTCATAAGATTCAAAATCAAATGAGTCCAGCAAACCATCCTTATGGAGCTGGGATAAGCGCTTGTCATTTATATGACCTAAGCGACAGTGCCAGAGATAGGTTTGATTCAAGTCATTTGACTTGAACCTCTTGGTATTTATGTTATAGATAGGGCTTTCAAGGTCTAGAATGTAGAGTCCGTTCATCAGAGGTGCACTACAATAGAACATATCTTTTAAATAAACAGAACAACATTTTCCTTAATTATAAAAGAAAAACCTTTCTTGTCCAAACAAGAAACTGAAATTATGTTCTTAGTTAATGCAGGCACATAACAACAATCATCCAACTCTAATTCAATCCCAGAAGGCAGAGATAGAAAATAAGTCCCTACAGCAACAGCAGCAACCCGTGCTCCATTGCTTATGTGTAGGTCCACCTCGCCCTTCGCCAATGCCCTGCTATTTCTCAGTGCCTGCCCATTAGTATAAATGTGAGATGCACATCTGGTATCTAATACCCATGATGAAGAAATAGATAGATTGACTTCTATAACATATATACCTGAAGTGGAAGTCTCACTTCGCTTCTTCTTAAGATCTTCCAGGTACACCTTGCAGTTCCTCTTCCAGTGCCCGGTCTGACCGCAGTGGAAGCAGGTAGCATCCTTGGCGACCCCTCCTTTAGGCTTCAGTGCCTTGCCTTTGCCCTTGGCTTGGGACTTTCCTTTGCCTTTGGACTTGCCCTTGCCCTTGTGTTTCTGAACCATCAGAATAGAGTGGGGCTTAGCCTTCTTAAGGTTCAGCTCAGCAGTTCTTAACATGCTAAGCAGCTCGAGCAGTGGCTTGTCAATTTCGTTCATATTGTAGTTTAGAACGAATTGACTATAGCTATCCGGCAAGGATTGCAAGATCAGGTCAGTGGCCAGCTCTTGGCCAAGCGGGAATCCCAACCTTTGTAGGTTTTCTATGTACCCAATCATTTTGAGTACATATGGGCCTACGTGAGCCCCATCTGACATCTTGCACTGAATTAGTGCCCTTGAGATCTCAAATCTCTGATGCCACGCTTGTCCTTGATATAGTTGACGAAGATGTTCAACCATATCGTAAGCGCCCATTAACTCGTGTTGCTTCTGAAGCTCAGAGTTCATGGTCGCGAGCATTAGACAGGACACATCTAATACGTCATCTTGATGCTTCTTATAAGCATCTTTGTCAGCTCGCGGGGCATTGGCAGGAGGAGCCTCCGGAATGGGCTGCTCCAGAATGTACAGTTTACGTTTCTGGGTGAGAACTATTCTCAAGTTCCTATACCAGTCCAGGAAATTTGCTCCGTTGAGCTTGTCGTTCTCAAGGACAGAACGTAGGGAGAAAGAGTTCGTATTCCACGTCATGATTATCTACAACAGAAAAATGTAGAAAATAAATATCATATTCTTTTAAATCATTTAATTAGGCCTTTAACTAAATGATGCTCCCACTGAATTCTATAATTCATGTGGGACAAGATCCACATCATACTAACCTTTGAGTTAGCTTTGGCTAATACGCCCAAGATTTAGTATGATCGGTAGGTAACGATTTACCAATTACATCTCTATGCAACTCTTGTTTATAGGATCATTATCCGCAGTTATATTAAAACTTGAGTTAGCTTTACCTAATACGCCCAAGAATTAATATAAATGTGATATATGTCCTATCTTTCCAACCATTGGAAGAATGCCTATAGTTGTACTCGATCCAACCGAGTTAACTAGGAATACTCAATCTAATTGAGTTTGTACTCATCCATGCGTTGATAAGCGGAACCAAGATTGTCCCTCCGTACCCTACCAAGATAATATGTGTTGCTCTACTTTGGCAGATTCAACAACACATGTGATCGAGGTAGTGATAGGTATCACGGCACGGTAGGCATTAGAGTTGATGCGATTGAGATCTAATCTAATCGAGAGGGTGCATCTTGTACACGATTTAGATCTAATCTAATCGTTAGACACTAATTAATTACTAATCATGCATCACATACACACAAGCAATTAATTAAATTAATTTGTGATTAGTCATGGCCCTACTACGATCTTCTCAAGCCAATGAGAAGATTGGTTGGTCAACCTAGGGTCAACGGCTTCTCAAGCTCCTCCCTTTGACCACCTTGTGTTGCTCGCGCCCTCCTCGTAACTCCGTCTCGAGTGGACCTTCCTCGGCTCCAATTTTGTACATTACAATTTTGAAACTTGAGTTAAATTCGAGTCTAAACTAATTTACAACAAGAATAAATGGAGAAAGGCATGATGCACAGGTCGCGTATCAAATATACTGCACACACAACACAAATGACGGCGCGCAGGCCGTAATATGAATTACAACACAAATCCAATCAGATTGGGTCTTTTTGGGCCATGACTATCATAAATTATACATAATTCTAAATTATGTAATTTTCATAATTTTTTGTAATTTTAATACTAATTTTTACAATTTTTACGAGTAAAATTTCCCGACGGTCCCGTTTAGCGATTTTCGGGCGCAATCGCAGAACGAATCCCCTGGCGGGGTCAGGGGCAGTGCCCCTACCCGCGATCTAACCATCGCGAGGGTTCCTTAGCGAACCTACAGCGCCTTAGCCCGCTGTCCCAAAAAATTTTGGGGCGAAACCTTGCCATTTCGGAAAAATCTTCTCGGTAATCGAAGCCTACAAGTGTCGAAACACTTGTGCTTCGCTTCTACGAGAAAATTACCCATAAAAACCATAAAACACTTGAAATTACAGAATGTTACAGAATCTATATTTTTCATAAAAATACAAACTAAACTCGTACAAGTCTTCGCACGTGGCTCTGATACCACTGTTGGGTTTTTCGGGCCACGAAAACCGCTTTTTCGCGTCGCGGAAACCCAGAAACCCCACCACCGGATCCGTGTGAAGAATAAAAATTTTGAAAAAATACGAGTACGAGTTTCTTAGACTTAGTTCTAAACTAGATTTACAAGGAGAAAACCTTTTACCCTTGATGCGTGCCCTTCGCGAGTCTCGCTTGTCCAAGGAGATGCCAGATCTTAAGTTGTCAAAGTAGACAACTCTCTATGCGTATCCACACGAACTAATTAGGTGGAGAAGACCAAACAATAGGTGTGCTAGCACCTAGGTGGTTCGGCCAAGGAGAAGAGGGAGAGCAAGAAGAGAGAGCTCTAGGAGGAAGAAGATGATGTGAATGAGCCTTGAATGAAAATCAATTTTCATTCCTATACAAAAGTGGCCGCCCACTCATGAAGTGTAACCCCCTTTTTGCATTAAGTGGCCATTAAAGAGGGAATTTGTAACTCCATGAGGTGGCACACACATGTGCAAACTATGATGATGTGGTACATCATCATTGGCCACTTAATGCCAAGTCACAAATGATGTGGAATAAAGTCAAGTCAAACTTGACTCTTCCTCTTCCTCTAAAGTCAAGTCAAACTTGACTTAATCTCTCTCATGGTTGATCTAATCCAACTATTTAATTCAAGCCAATTTAATATAATGAATCTAATTCATTTAATTAAATTGATTCAATGAGTCATAATCTAAATTAGACTCATTGAACACATGAATCAACTTGAGTCCAACTCAATTAGCCCAATTAGGATTACTCTTAATCCAATTTGATTCATCACATGAATCTAATCCTCTTGGTTCATCATATGAACCTAATCTCCATCAAATTGTCCTTAGTGTGTGACCCTATAGGTTCTTGTAACGTTGGCAATGCCCCTAAACCCATTTAGGAGCATAAGTAATGAGCGGTATCTAGCAACACATCATTACTACCCAAGTTACAAGAATGTTGAGATCCAACATCACCTTGTGACTACTAATTGTGACTCCTCACAATATATGACAAGTGTCCTTCTATTCTAGACATATAGATTGATCAATGTGAGGCATAGACCGTGTCATCCTCTGACCAATCTAAATCTTGATCTCCAAGTAGATTCACTAAATCAAATGAGCTTAATATCTCATATTGACTAATTTGGGCATGGCCATGCACTCCGTGGTCTCACTCTATCAAGAATATCGATGTCGCTCCCATCATATAGGAGGGATAGATCTCATCTACATCACTCACATCCCTCTGCATAATTCGTTACATACCCAGTAATCGCCTTTATAGTCCACCCAGTTACGGGTGACGTTTGACGAAACCAAAGTACATAACTCCTTATGTAGGGATCCATGGTGACTTCAGGTCCAAGGACTAGTAGTCATACTAATAGCCACATGAGAAAGTATATGACACTCATATAACGATCCATGATACTTTCTCATGGCGGGTTATTCAGTATACATTCTCCAATGCATACCCATGTGTCAACTTGATATCTCTATATCCATGACTTGTGAGATCAAGTCATCGAGTTGACCTACATGCTAGTCTTATTGTATTAACATTGTCCCTGAATGTTAATACTCGACTAGGAATGATTAAGAGTAGTGTTCCCTATATCATCTCACTATCGGTTCAAATAACCGATTGATATAGGTGAGAACCTTCTACTCAAGGACGCTATTATACTTAGTTTATTTGGCACCAATACAAGTAAGTATAATAACAAAAAACAAATGCCTTTATTTATATAAGAATATGATACAACAAGTCCATAATACAATCATCAAATGATTGGCTCTAAGGCTCTAACTAACACTTTTCATCCAGATCAACTACCAGCGAGCGACGCCTTTCCGCCTCAGAAGCCAGTCTAAACTCGCTTGTCTTCAAAGCCGCTTCCAAAGTCTTAATTTTGTCAAAAGCCGCTTGAGAAATGTGGCGGGCGGACTCTGCGGACTCTCCAATCAATCGGAGATAACTCGCTAAGTCCCCGGGAGTCGGGTTAAGGGGATCGCAGGGAGTTAGTGGTAGTTCCAACTCCTGGAGACGAGCCTTTAACACTTCGTTCTCCTTCTGCAAGCAATAGGCGTATTGATGAAGCTCAAGTTGGTGGAGCAGGCCTGTGTCAGATATAGGAATAAAGATTATAAGAGATTCTAGCAGAGGAGCCTTGATACAAGAAAACTTACGGAAACTGTCTGGCGAGCAACTTGATCCAGCTCCTTCATCGGAGGATTCTTCCAAAACTTCCGATTGCCTGATCGCCAGGACGTCGCTAAATCACCCTCTAGTTCAACTAGGGCAACCGGGGGAGGAGCCTCCTCTGCAGTTTCTTCGGCGGCGCCGGACTCTGTGGAAGAAGGCAGGCGCCAAGAGTTAGTAAAGGTATACTTCTTGTGAATTTTCCTCCGAGATCGAGGAGTAGAGGCCGGAGCAGCTAACAGAAGGGAGGCAGATAGGGTTGCTAAGCTCCCGGGCTGGTCCATCAAGGGAAGGGGCAGTTGCCCGGGAGAGGAGGCCTAAGCGGGAAAAGAGGCTTGCTCGGGAGTTATAGCCCGATCAGGTGTTGGGACTGATGTTCGTGGCGACAGAATGGGAACCTCTGGCCCCAGGGCCGTCTCCCGGTCAGGAGTATCAGTCTGGGCCTCCGAAGAATGAGAGACGGCGGGTGAGCGACGGCCAGAAGGAAGTGGTGGAGGTGACGCCTGAGTCGCTGGAGTAACCTTCTTCCTCTTGCGCTGGAGCCGTATACGTTTGGATGAAGGGGGAGATGCGGCTCGCTCTTCCTCGACCTGCTCTACAGTGGCCATGTCTTCTATAGGAGCCACATCCGGGGGGAGAGCCGAGGAAGCTTCCTCTTGGGCTGGTGCTGGGGAAGCAGATTGTGAGGCGGATGGGACGGATGGGACGGATTGCGAGGCAGAAGGACCAGACCGGGAAGAGGTCGCCAAGCCCTGCTTAAGCTCCGCACTTAAAACTTTCAAAATGGAGAAAGATTGGCGTTCTACATATGAAGAATATGCTCGGAGCATGGCAGCCTCGGCAAAGGGAAAGAAAGATATCTCAGTTAGCAAAGAATAGCAAAGAGGAAAACGGGGTCTTACCTAATGGAACCCCTATCTCCGTCTGAACGGGGCTGAGCCCAAACAAATACAAAAAGCCTTCCAACAGTAATACAGAAAAGTGAACGCTCACTCCTTGAAGTTTTTCTGAAGCGGCGTCGTGGGAAGGTTGATGGTGATGTACAGGGAGGTTAGAAGGGATGTCAGAGCACCACTGGGTCGGCTCGACCAAGGGGTCAAGTGAACTAATAAAGAAGAAATGAGACTTCCATCCCTTGTTGGAAGAGGGCATGTCAGAAAAGAACTTGAAACCAGGGCTAGCCTGTACCATAAACACTCCCGGCTCCGAGCGTTTGAAAGAGTAAAAATGATGAAATAGTTGGGTGGTTAGTGGAATTTGGTATATGCGACATAGAATTACAGTGCCACATACAGCTCTGAAGAAGTTGGGAGCAAATTGAGAGATGCAAATGCCGAAGTATTGGCTTAGGGATGAAAGGAAGGGATGGATAGGAAACCAAAGGCCGCCTAAAATCTGGTCTCTAACAACGGTCATGAAGCCTTCCGGAGGGTTCGCGGGGTGTTCGTGAGGTGTAGGAACTCTGAGTTCATAAGCATCACTAAGTTGCACGTCAGACCGAATCACAGATAGGTCATGATCATCTATATCAGAAATGAAGCACGAATACCAAAGGGTGGTCTTACCGTCAGCCATTATCAAAGTAAGTGAGGTTGGAGAAGAAGTCAGTCGAGAAGAAGAAGAACACCAAGTGTGAAGAGTCTAGAAAGGGAAGAGCCGATACACGAGAGATAGCAAAGCAGCAAGAAGAAGAAGGCAGTCGAAACGCTCAAGGCAACAACTACGGACTGCCTTTAGGGTTTATAAAGAGAGTTCTCCTAGGGAATATCGAAAAGAGGTGTCGAGTATCTTTTTGGGCGAAGCGCCTAAAGCGGTCCGATCGCAGAGGGACATGATCTTATGGGAAATCGTGTACAAAAAGAAGTGGCGTCGGCGACGTCATATTGCATAAGCAATAAAGGCATGGGACAGGTGTCGATCCCCTAGGAAGCGTATTAATGATGGACGAGATAAGGAAATCATGATATGAAGCGGGAGTACGGAAACGCTTACCACGTGATTTTCTCGGGAAGTGGTGAAGAAAAGTGGCGGGAAAGAAATTCAAATGCGGCGAGGCCAAGGCTGAGTAATATTTTAATATTGTTATCCTCACAATACAACTGATGGTATATTTCTTGATGGAGTCAAGCAACTTTTCTGTCGGAGATCACCCCCGGTCGACAACATCAAGATCACCTGGTCGGCAACATCAATCCTGCCTCGGAGATCACCTCGGCCTAGATAACCTCTATCAACATCAGGGGGATTCCCCGTTGTCAGGACCGCACCCCAGTTATAAGTGAGCACTCACGCCCAACACCTCCGGCCTATTGTCCCCACTCGAAAGGCGATTATAAGTGAGCAAGTCTCACGCCCAACGACCTTCAAGGTCGCTCGTCCTGCACTCACCCAAGAAAAGTTATAAGGAGCAAGGCACTCACGCCCAACGACCTTCTAGGTCGCCTCACCCTCTCCTCATGAAGTTATAAGTGAGCAAGGCTCTCGATGTCCGTGCCGCCTTCAATGTCGCACTCTCATCCCAAAGGCGAGTTATAAGTGAGCAATGCTCACGCCCAACCACCCACCTCCCACCCCGGTTCACACTCTCTCGCCCTATGGTTATAAGTGAGCATGTGACTCTCACCCAACAACCTTCCTACATCCACATTCCACGCAGGAGTGAGTTTAAGGCTCAAGGCTCACACCCACCCACTTCCACTTCCGTGTCACCTCCCAAACTCTCAAAGGTGAAGTTATAAGTGAGCAAGGCTCACACCCAACCTCGGTCGCCCCTGAAGTTAGTTATAAGCAAGGCTCACGCCCAACGACCTTCTAGGCCTGGGCCCCGGAAGTTATAAGTTATAGAGCAAGGCTCACACCCAACGCACCTTCCCTTGGTCAAACTCTCACCTTAGTGCAGTTATAAGTGAGCAAGGCTCACGCCCAATGACCTTCCGTCCTGGCTGTCGCCCACTCGGTCACAGTTATATAAGTGAGCAAGGCTCCAACGACCTTCCGTACCTTCGCACCCGAAGGCATAAGGTGAGCAAGACTCTCATGCCCAACCTTCCAAGCCTAGACTCTCACTGGAAAGTTATAAGTGAGCAAGACTCACCCCACACCCATCCCGGCTCACCTCGTTCTGCCTCAATGAGTAGTTATAAATGAGCAGGCTCAACCCACCTCTCCCGGTTGTCCCCCTGTCCCTTGAGTTATAAGTGAGCAAGGCTCACGCCCAATGACCTTCCGTGTCGGGCCCTCGGCTCGAAGTTATGTTTAGCAAGGCCCCCTCGACCTTCCTCGCCGTGCTATCTTGCCCACTTGCCTCGAGAGTAAGTGAGCAAGGCTCGTGCCAACCTTCCGTGTGTCGCTATCCTGTCCTCTAGTGCGAGTTATAAGTGGGCAAGCCATCGACGCCCATCGCATCGGTGCACTCGCATCAAATAAGTGAGCAAGGCTCACGCCCAACCACCTTCATCGGTCGTGACTTCATATTATATCCTCACGCCCATAAAATCGACCATCAAGTGGAATCATGGAAGCCATGTTCATACGGCTAAACCAAAAACACAAAATATCATTAGTCAGCATCTCGAAAGTGTGATTTTTATTATTTTTGCTATGTTTTGATAGAAATATTAGAGAAACGCAGGGGTTCTATAAAAACACAATGATACATGAGCAATATAGTGGGGAGCTACAATAAGCGTGGAATGCAGAAGATAGGTTTTGTTTCGTTAAAATCAAAGGTACATTTTTTAGAGGTTTCAATTGCTGCCAGATACAGAGGCTGGACCCTTTTCTCCCAAATGGGTGTGTGCTCGGATTAGTTCTTCCCGAACACTTTCAAGAGTGTGCCGCAATTGGCAGATGGTCTCATCCTTTAGCTGACTCTCTTCTTTCAGCAAAGCCAGTTCATTCTCATGCTTTATCTTCAAATACATGATATGATGGATTTGACTCTGGAAATCCGCTTGAGCTTTCATCTTGAGGACTATCTCGGCCCGAGTTCTATATTTGGCTGCTTGCCAGAGTTCCTCCATTTCCCGACGGAGGGAGGTTTGCAGATCCCTGCTGAGGATAGCTCAGCGGGCTCCATAGGTTAGAAAAGGATCACACGGAAACAGAAGAGATAGAGATACGGGTGTTGTTGCAAGGAGACATGAACCTTTTATAAGGAAGAAGAAGGTGAAGGGATTTCCTCGGAACTCGAAGCGGCGCTTGGAAAACATTGTAACATTTATAGGAGGAAAGTGCGCTCAGAAGTTGAGGAGTCAACATAAGCATAGAAGGATATCGTTCATCTCCTGGGATGACAGGAAATTCTGTAGAAGGCGAAGGGTAGACAGGTTGGCAAAAGATGCGGGAACCAGGTCAGTTAACACAAAGATTGGGGTCTAGTCAGTCGGACTAGAGTCTCCTTCGACTAGACTTGAGGGGGAGGCTTGTGATACGGCGCATGTTTGTGGGGTCGGTAAGATGATGTGGTTACGAGTGAAGACCACAAGGGGGTCAGAAGGCAAGATGACCTGGAGGTCAGGAAGGTCAAAAGTAAAGCCTCCGTGGCCGGTCAGGAATTAAGAGGACGTGGAGATCAGGGAGGTCAGAAGTTAAGCTTATGTGGCCAGAGTCAAAGTCTCAGCTGACGGGGCAGTCAAAGGATGAGATTATAAGCCGGACAAGGACCAGCTCTGATAGCGGTCAAAGACTTGGCCCACGGACCAGGTCGGATAGTGCCAGCCATGGATAACAGCGGATAGAAGCAGGTCTGGACATAGACCTGGCGTGCAGGTTGGGACATACAAGCCATGAATATCTATACAGTAAACAGCAGGTCTGGACACGGACCTAGTGTACAGGTCGGGACGTACAAGCCATGGATATCTACAGTAAACAGGTTTGGACACAGACCTAGCGTGCAGGTCGGGACGTACAAGCCATTGATATCAGTAAACAGGTTTGGACACAAACCTAGCGTGCAAGTCAGGACGTACAAGCCATGGATATCTACAGTAAACAGGTCTGGACACAAACCATGGATATCTACAGTAAACAGCAGGTCTGGACACGGACCTAACGTGCAGGTCGGGACGTACAAGTCATGAATATCAAGTATACAGTAAACAACAGGTCTGGACACAGACCTAGCGTGCAGGTCGGGACGTACCAGCCATGGATATCAAGTATACAGTAAACAGCAGGTCTGGACACGGACCTAGCGTACAGGTCGGGACGTACAAGCCATGGATATCTACAGTAAACAGGTCTGGACACAGACCTAGCGTGCAGGTCGGGACGTACAAGCCATGGATAGCAGTAAACAGTAAACAGGTCTGGATACAGACCTAGCCTGCAGGTCAGGACGTACAAGCCATGGATATCTACAGTAAACAGGTCTGGACACAGACCTAGCGTACAGGTCGGGACGTACAAGCCATGGATATCTACAGTAAACAGGTCAGGATACAGACCTAGCGTGCGGGTCGGGACATACCAGCCAAAGATAACTGGCATACAGAAGCAGGTCGGGGTACAGATCTCGGAATACAGACTCGTCGTCCGGACACTACAGGACAAACAAGCCAAGGAATCGTAACCACTTGTCAGAGAATGTCAGAGAATGATCAAGGTGTCAGGGAATATGCTAACAGTCGGGGCTCAATACACCTTTGGTTTTGCCGCCAGCCTATTAAGAAGAGACACGTGTCAACCACCGCCAGACAAAGCCTGACAGCCAACATTCCCTGACACCCGTCAGACCCAGAAACTTCCGTTGTAGTATAAAAAGGGATGCCTTGTCCCTTACGCAGGTACGCTCACTCGTCATTTTTCACTAGTCTTTATTTTTCGTCCTTTCTCTGTGCTTTCTGGGAAAAAAGTACCTGACTTGAGCATCGGAGGGTCTGACCCTGGGACTTTTTCCCTGATTTCTGGTCTCTGACGACTGGTGGACTCGTCTGAGTGTGCGCAGAGCTGCAGCGTCATCGTCCCGGGCATCTTCCGTCGTCAGCCACTCGTGTCAGCCTTCCCGAGGGGTGCCAGGTGGATCTAATTCCGCGGCGACTTTCCGTCAACTTCCAGTACATCAAGGCCCACCTTCATCCGACTCAGCTTCCGGACAGGATCACGCGCCATTGTTAAAAATCGAATTATGGGTGCTTGAAAATTGTTGGAGTGGTTCGGACACAACACCATAACCCGAGGGCATATCAATTCTCCATTTGTTGTAGCAGAAAGTGATTACGTTTATCCTAAGTATTCCGTTCTTAGATTATATGAAAAGAGATAAATTACATAATTAATTTATAACTATCCACTAAGTTGATTAAAAGATGGGAAGGAAAAGACACATTTGATTTCTATTTTATCCTTCTCGCCAATAGTTGACCTCATTTTTCTTTTTATTCGAGCTACAATTGTTTAATTTTTTTTTTTTTTAGCTTGGATGCATGAGTTCCCGTTGAGTCCCGTGTTTACCTAACCTGTTCCTCTATTACATGCAACTGTTTCATTACAAAAGACACCTTCAGACGGGATTTCAACAGATTAAAAATACCGATGGAAAGACTAACTCTTAAAAGGTGATCTAAAACTTCGGCATCACTAAAATTTTAAAGACTAGTTGCTAGTTGATCAAGATTTATACATATCAGCTCATTCAACATTTTTTCATCGATTGCCTTCAAAATTTTTTCATGTATGTATTATACCAATCGCAATTCTTGTCTGTGTTTATTTCTATCAATTATAATATATATTAGTTTATAAAATATTCTTTTAGGTAAATTTTGTCATCCATTGCTCTATATCTTAGTTTTTTGTAAAGATTAATTGACACTGTAAATACTGTTGGTTCCTTAGAGGCCCGTAAGAGGAGAGGGATGAATTGTCTTGCAAAAACAAACTCAGACGTTTCTCAACTTATAGCTTAATAAAGAACACTTGTAATAAAAAATTAATTGACTAATTACATAGACAGAAACATAAGGAGACTTATTTGGTTTACAATCAGAAGATTGCTAACCAAGGAAAATGAAGCGCATTTTATAACGATCTCCTTCGGGCGGAGTAGTCTCTTACAACGTTAACAACTTCACAAATGAAAGTAGAACAGAAAGAAATGAATTACAAGTTGTTGTCTAAACTACTGAAATCAGAGCTATATTTATAGCACTGTTTCGAGCGTCTAAAAGGGTTCCGGACGTCTGGAGTGGGATAGAATTCTATCCCCGATGCGTTGATCAATGTGCACGTCGATTCTGATAAACGTTGAGTTCCGGGTGCTCGGACCCACAAAAGTCAACATGGTTGACTTTTTCAGTCCGGACCCTCTGCTCCGGTTCTGCTCGCCTCGGTCCAGGTCTCCCACTCCAGTTCCGCTCGCTTGGGTGATCTCGTTCTTCTCGTCCACCGGTGTACTCTTCCGTGGCACCTCGTCCCTCGGACGCACCGAGCCAGTCTGCTCTCTCCCGTGCCGTCCTTCTTGCGAGCCGTGTCTTCCGCTCGACTTCATGTACTCATAAGCTCCTGCACACTTATACACATGGGTTAAACCAAACATGACCTAACTAACTTGTTTGATCACATCAAAACAACCTTGGGATTCCAACAATCTCCCTCTTTTTGATGTGAGCAACCCAAGTTAAGCTAAGGTAAATAAATATAATGTAAAAATAAATAATTTTACAATAAGTACAAAAAGGATTTTTCAATTTGAAATTTGGATAATACCTCCCCTTGACTTAATAGTCCATTCTCCTTCTTTGATCACATTAAAAAAATAGAGTATCATAACAGGTCTAAAGGTAATTCTGATTTTTGTGTAGAAAAATTGTAAGCAGAATTTTTTTTCTAAGTTTAAAGATAGAATTTTTGTGCAACGTATAAAATAACTTAAAAAAATTGAAGTTAAAAAAAAAAGTTTTAACAAAAATAATTTAAATGAAGTTTGCAATTAGAGACAAATTTCTAAGTGAAATTTGAAAAAAATTTTAAGTGAAGTTTGCAATTAAAAATTTTAATGAATGTTAAACCTTTGACAAATATTGAAAGTATTTAATTTAATTAACTATTTCATGCTTATCAGTTTCTCAATTAAATATTCAATTCAGAAATTGGCTTCCAAGCTGTAGCGAGACACTAGTCCTTCTTGGTTATTGGATCATCAACCACTCCTAGACAAAGTCTTTTAATAAATTCAAATATTTAATTTTCTACTTGAAAGCCCTAAGTCTAATTTCATTTTTTAATTTAAATAAGTTTTTGGAACCCAATATAGGTTCCTTCCTACAGAGTTAATCAGGTATTTTCTAAGGATATAAGATTTTATTACTTTTCTGATCTGACCTTTTTGAAATCTATAATACCAGTTTAATCTTCTATAGTTTCTAAAAACAGAAACATTTGAACATGCAGAATTTTTCAAGTTTTCTATTTCTTCTTTCAATTTAACATTTTCAAGTTTTACTTTTTCAAAATCTTCTATTAGACATGATTTTGCTAAAAAAAATTTTATTTCTAAGTTTTCATTTTTTAATTTATCATTTTTATTTTTTAACTTGTACATATATTTTGCCATAAACTTAATACCAAAATAGAGTTGATCAGAAGATAAGAGGCATACCTCACTTACCATATCAGACTTGAAGCTTGACTCTCCCCCTGCTTCGCTGCATTCATTTGTAGTCGTTCCCCCTTCATCGATGCTGGCTTCTAAGGTGTTTTGCTTTTCATGGCTTGCCATTAGTTTAGTCATCTCCAACTGAGCCTTCAGAGTGCAATTCCGACTCTCGTGCCTTGGAAGCTTACAATAGAAGCATATAGCATGATCCAACGGGCAATCATTTTTGGTATGACTTTTGGAGCCACACTGGAAATACATGATCCCCCCAAAGTCATTCTTCCGGTCACGTTGAGAAGAACGAGAACCCCCATCCGAGGTTCGCCTTGTCTTCTGAGGTGGAGAGGACCCTCTTGAAGTAACCTGTGAGCTTTGGCCTCTTTTCTCTTTCTTCTGTGTCACTTGTTTATTATTACTTTTTTCCAGATTCACCTGTTGCTGAGTCATCTCAATGAATAACGCTCGATCTAAAACCTCTCGATAAGAACTACCTGGAAATCCTGACATCTTGAGTCGTATGTATGCCGCAAGTCCCTGAGTAAACTGGTGCATCCGATCATAATCCTGAGCCACCAGATGAGGACAAAACTCAGCCAATCTACTGAATTCTGCATTATACTCCATCATAGAACGATTGCCCCGCTTGAGGTTCAGAAACTCCTGACGACGAGCTTGACAAAATGTAACCGGAAAATACTATCTCACAAATGCCTCCCGATACATCAACCACATGACGTGTTGTTCCCCAAAGATTGTCTTTTGCATGTCCCACCAAGTGATGGCCTGATCCCGAAGATGGTATGCGGCCAACTCTACATTCTCTTCATCTATACACTTCATGTACCCAAATGTGCCCTCCAAGTTCTTCAACCAGCTATGAGCCGCCCAAGGGTCAACACCCCCATGGAATAGAGTAGTTCTATCTTTTATAGACTTCGCCAACAAGGGTATTCGAGCTCTATCCACTACCCAACCAGTAATGTTAGGAGCAGGAATAGAAGGTGGTACTCCCAACATCTATAACTCACGCTCCCTAGTAGAGGTTGGAGGATTCCGATCACTGCTACTTGAATCGACCTCATTCGGGTTTCCTATAAACCCCATCCCTTGGGCAGTAGGTTCGGGACCCATCAACACCGTGGGTTGTTTTCGTGGTCGACCTTGGCCACGGTTACCCATAGCAGTCGACCCTCTTCGTGCCATTCCTGTTAGTAATAAGTATATAAGCTCCATTAGGAAAATGATTTAGCAGTAGACAACTTACATCCTATAGCTCAGAGATATCCTGTCGCTGCCTCGTCTCAAAATTTGAAAGTCACATCGAGGGATTAACTTACCAAGGGAAAACAAAACAATCGGAACACCGAAAATCGAAACAAGATCAAAATCCGAAAAACACAAAACCTAACATTTGACTCGAACCATGTTCTGATACCACTAAATTGGCATCAGATTAACTCGAAAATCCAAAATAAAAAAAATAGGCATCGCAAACTTCGCTCTGATACTATTAAATTGGTATCAGATTAACTCAAAAATCATAAAACAAAACAAGATCGAAATCCCAAAATAAAAAAATAGGCTTCGCAAAACCTAAGCTCTAATACCACTAAATTGATATCAGATTAACTCGAAAATCGTAAATCAAAATAAGATCAAAATCCCAAAAGCACAAAACCTAGCATTTGACTTGAACCATGCTCTGATACCACAAAATTGGTATCAGATTAATCCAAAAATCCAAAACACAAAACTAGGCATCGCAAACCTTGGCTCTGATACCATAAAATTATCACGCCCCAGAGAAGTCCCTGCCAGACAAAAATCCGGCAGCATCTCCCTTGTACGGGTGACAATCTGAAGCATTACTACATACAAAATATACGTCAGCCACATACGGCTAGAACAAAATAAGCATGCACAGTGGAAAGCACAAAACAATACGAACATAAGACCAACAACGACACTAACAAAAATATCTGCAACCATCATACTAGACTCCAAAAATCCACATCGACTTGTTCAAAAGCAAAATACATAAAATTAACATACCACCCAAACAGTAAAAAAATCCAAAAAAAACTATCCTCGAGTGTGACGTGGGACTGGCAGTCGAGACTCTCCAAGCATCCATGACTCATCTACCTGCTACCTGGCGAAAGAAAACCATTTTGTGGGGTGGTGAGTATTGGAACTCAGCGGGTAAAGGAAAGATAGTGCATGAACATAAAATACAACTAGAAAGTGAGCTAAGAGTATACAGTCTCATAAAGGAAATAGCAGATACTAAAATAGAACCATAATAAATGCTCATACCTGAAACCATATCCTAGGCTAGGTATAGAAGGTCAGGGTGGCACAAACCTGCTACAGTACTACTATAACTACAAGGTAATATGTAAGGTATATACATACATCCGATAAGTAAACCAGGGACTAAAAACCTACAACGAGGGTACATCTCAACATAAGCAATCATAGCAACATAAGTGAGCAACAGTAGTAAGCAATAATAGCATATGTAAACAACAACAACAAGTATAATAGCAGCATATGCACGAATAGTCACTCCCGCCCACCTCTCTACACCATGACCCCTGCATGGTCGAGAGGTCGGGTCAGTGACAGACTGTACACAACTCCAACTACCACTCTCACGAGTGCGGCACAACAAGACAAGCGGCATCAACTTCAGCTACCACTCTCTCGAGTGGCCGAGGATGCGGGCCTGGTCAACGACTCTCTCGACTGCAAGGAAGAATTGGTCGTTAACATGCATGCCATGACATGATGCGCCAAATGCAACAATCATCATACAAATATAAGAAAAAGATTTAGGTATGCTACATGAAGCCAGCATGCTCAATATAGTACATAAATAAACAACAGTCAAAGTATACAAACATGGTATCTAGTATCTGCTACTGATCATGGACAACAACAAGAGACTGTATAGATATGGAAACGAATTTCTCAAAGATCGCGTGGAAGTATCAAGCGCAGGAAAATAAGAGTGGAGTCAAGGTAAAAATAATTTCTTATCTAAACTAGTTCATGCACCAAAGTCAAAGTACTAAAAGAAACAAAGCAAGAAGTACCCGCCTTTAGTAGAAGATCGAATCAAAATCCTACGTCGATACGCTCGTTCCGAATCAACGTCCTGTATCAATCAATACATATATTTTATTTAGCTAACTTCATATGAATTAAATAGCTAAATAAAATACCCAAACCTAATTAGGGGAAACCTTAATCGATCATAGATATTAACCCTAACTATATTTAACCCATAGGTCAACTAGGGTTGTCTTCGTTAACCCTAATCATTCCACTAAACAATTGGTCCACTAGGGATATTTTCTATAACCCTAGACAACCCACTATACAATTGGGTTTAAGTCTAAACCTAAATCAATCCTAGTAATGATTCATGCTCCACTTAACTACCAAAACCTAAACCAACCTAAATTATTACTAGGTAAACACTAAAACATTCACATTATGTGATAGAGTTTGCGAGTTACCTTATGATTGGTAGCAAGGAAGCACTGTGAGTTCTAGCACCAATAGCTGCGATGCAATCCCACTGAAGGATACAGTGCAGCGATAGCCGAGATTTGCCGACGTAGCGCCCTCAGATGGCCCTAGCTATAGATCACCCACAAACATATATGGTCATAGTTACAAATCACTCCAAACCATCACCAAAACGCACACTGATTCCACCATCATAGCTAACCTTAATCAACTGCTTGTTGGAATAGAGGGCAGAGGAGTGAAGTGCCGATGTTGGCTGCTCACGGCAAAGGGCAGCGCCAATCGTAGAGAAGAGTTCGAGTGAGAGGAGGTGCGGCGATGTGAGACAGATCTAGGGCACGACGAGCTGGGGCTTGCAACTTGTCGGCGTCAGAGCGGGGAAGAGGATTGGTTAGGTCACGAGATGGCAGTTATGATTCGCAAAGAAGAAGACCCACTGGTGGCTGCTGTGGTGCCGAGTTGAGGTAGACGAGAGGGAGATCGTCGGCTGCTGCCGCGGCTGTGATTAGAGGGAGAAGGAGAATCCAAGAGAGGTTGAGGGCCCGGGAAGAGAGGAGGTCGCTGGAGGATTTAGGGAGGAAAGGCTCGGCAAAGGAGGAGAGGCCAGCAGTGCGAGGTGGCTCGGGGAAGATGGAGTCCGGCGGTGTCGCAAGGAGGAGGGCTCGGGAAGGGGAGTTCAGCGAGGGAAAGCTAGGGCACGGGTTTATTCCTTTTCATAACCTAGGGGTTTGTAAATTAAAATTTAGATCAATTCCTCAATCAACTCCCACCTTTGGGTATTCTAAACAGACTCTGACCCATAAATATATCCCCACTAAATATGTCATACGAGCTCCGATTAATACGTCGTATGGTTATTCCTCAAATAACCGTATTTAGTAATTTTTAGGAATTTATAGGAATTTTTTGGGAATTAATCGGAGCTTGTACGATGTATTTGGTGGAGATACATTTATGGGTCGGAGAAAAAGTCTGTTTAGAATACCCGAAGGTGGGAGTTGATTGAGGAATTGATCTCGGGTTTAATTTACAAACCCCTAAGTTATAAAAGGGAATAAACCCGTGCCCTAGCTTTCCCTCGCCGAACTCCCCTTCCCGAGCCCTCATCCCAAATTCTCCGGCGACCTCCTCTCTTCCCGAGCCCTCAACCTCTCGCGACTTCTCCTTCTCTCTCAAGTCATAGCCGTAGCCTCTCCTTCTCACACGAGCACCACAACAGCCGATGATCTCCCTCTCGTCTGCCTCAACTCGGCACCACAGCAGCCACCAGCGGGTCTTCTTCTTTGCGAATCATAATTGCCATCTCGTGCCCTAGCCGATCCTCTTCCCTGCTCCGATGCCGACAAGCTGCAAGCCCCAGCTCGCCGTGCCCTAGATCTGTCTCACATCGCCGCACCTCCTCTCACTCGAACTCTTCTCTACGGTTGACGCTGCCCTTTGCCGTGAGCAGCCAACGCCGACACTTCACTCCTCTGCCCTCTGTTCCCGCAAGCAGTTAATTAAGGTTAGTTATGATGGTGGAATCAGTGTGCGTTTCAAAGATGGTTTAGAGCGATTTGTAGCTATGACCAAATATGTTTGTGGGTGATCTATAGCTAGGGCCATCTGAGGGCGCTACGTCGAGAAATCTCGGTTATCGCTGCACTTTATTCTTCTCTGGGATTGCATCGCAGCTATTGGTGCTAGAACTCGCAGTGCTTCCTTGCTGCGACTCATAAGGTAACTCGCAAACTCTATCACATAATGTGAATGTTTTAGTGTTTACCTAGTAATAATTTAGATTAGTTTAGGTTTTGGTAGTTAAGTGGAGCATGAATCATTACCAGGATTGATTTAGGTTTAGACTTAAACCCAATTGTATAGTGGGTTGTCTAGGGTTATAGAAAATAACCCTAGTTGACTAATTGTTTTGTGGAATGATTAGGGTTAACGAAGATAACCCTAGTTGACCTGTGGGTTAAATATAGTTAGGGTTAATATCTACGATCGATTAGGGTTTTCCCTAATTAGGTTTGGGTATTTTATTTAGCTGTTTAATTCATATGAATTTAGCTAAATAAAATATATGTATTGATTGATGCAGGACGTTGATTCCGAACGAGCGTCTTGACGTAGGATTTTGATTAGATCTTTTACTAAAGGCGGGTACTTCTTGCTTTGTTTCTTTTAGTACTTTGACTTTGGTGCATGAACTAGTTTGGATAAGAAATTATTTTTACCTTGACTCCAGTCTTATTTTCCTGCGCATGATACTTCCTTGCGATCTTTGAGAAATTCGTTTCCATATCTATACAGTCTCTTGTTGTTGTCCATGATCGATGCTTGGATACTAATTCATGTTTGTCTTTGTATGTGGACTAGCTGTATGGCTTTTGCATGCTAAATCTTTTGCTTATCAAATCTTGTATGGCAATGTATTTTGCATATGAATAATTGTGGCCGATGAACGTTGACCAGGCAACGCGTGTAGAGAGAGCTTGTACAGCATCCTCTTAAAGTTCACTTTCGCTGAGTTGTTTGTGGCCATTTAGTGTGTCGCTTGTTGTGCGTGCCGGCCACAATGGTGAAGCTCGACTGACGGTCATAAATAGTTAAAATGTAAATGGTTAGTCTACTATCAACATATCAACCAACCACTCGTGAGTTGTGGTAAGGTTGAGCTGTGAGTTGCTGCCTGACTCGGCCTTTCCCGTCCAATCAAGCAAGAGTGGTCTGTGCATGCGCATACTGATTATTACTGCTTGCTATGCCTATATTATTACTCTCTGCCGCTCACATTATGCTGATACTTCTTGCTATGTTGCTACCCTCGAGTATCTTTTAGTCTTGTATATTACGTGTGATCTGGTGGTCAATCACAGGGTTACCTTATACGTTATATAGCCTTACCTTGTATAGTATAGCAACTGCTGCTGTGCCACCCGACATCTAATACCAACTATATGGATATGGTTTCCCAGGTATGGGCAGCTGAATGGTTCAAGTTACAGTAGTTGTGTAATTTCCTGTGACCGTATTCTCCTTGTATGGTTCTATTTTTGCTTATTTTATTCATGCTCGAGTCTTTTACGAGGTCCAATACTGCAAAATCACCCCGCTAAAGCCGTATGCAGTTTTTCTGGCTTTCATGTAGGCGGAAGAGTGTCATCTTGTGGATGGTCCGATGAACGCGTCCGTTACTCTCGAGGAGGATAGTAGTTTTTTTTTTAAGTGTTTGTGTGGTTATGTTTTGTGTTGCGAACAGTAACTTGAATGGTTGGCGTAGTCGATGTGTAGAGAGTAGTGGCGGCATTATCTTCTTGTTATAAACGTTATGTTGTGTGGTTGTGATTTCCACTATTTTTCCATGCTAATGTTTAATTTTTCATGGTAAACTATTGCTTAACTGGCCGGTTGAATTGATTGTCACCGTTCTATTGCCTATATGTTTGTCTGCGTCTCTAGGTCGACGGGCGCGTTAATATGGTGACATAGCTGACGAATCGACATGAAATGGGAAGTTGTATGGATTACACTCATCGTAGCGGTACTATAGTCTTGTGCTTGCCATATGGGCATGGGGTCTCCTAATGATTGAGTCGAGTAAGTCTTGGTCAGTTGTGCTCCTCTTTTAGCTTGCTTGCTGTGCTGCTAGAACGGTTTTGACTATATGAAGGCAATGCATACCTCATGATTTTTATTTGAACCCTATAAATTTGGTCGTTCTTGGAATTTTCTTTTCTAATATACTTTAGTAAGCTAGCTCTCCTAAAGAATTTGCAGTCATCCTCCTCGGTACCATGTCCTCTTTAAGCCATAATTCAGTTCTTAAGTTGATCTCCGGTTCTTGTCATGTTGTGCCATACTGTTTCATTCTTTTGTTGTACTTGTACTTGTGTGTAATTTTCTTCATGTGAAATTCTAAGTAAGTAGTCGAAAGGAGTTCCATTCAAATTGTCGGGTCCCAGGTCCTTTGAAGGCATAGGTGTAGTATCTATCGAGTCCATTCGGTCCATTCTGAGTCTAGAAAGTCTTTTCACGAGTTTTGAGGTAGTGGTATCATGGGTTTTTTTCACGTCTTGACGAGCGTAGATCATACCTTCGTCTCACTTACCATTCTCATTCATGTGAGATTCTCTGTCTCACTTACTTACTACTAGTGCGTTTGGAGTTTCCTAGTTTGTTCAAGTTATGTCTCATCTGTTTGGTGGAAGAGAATGCTGCGAAGAGTGGTGGTTCCTCCGTGCTAGCCGGTTTTGGATTGTGTGGGCCCTAGTGGGAATGGAATCCACTACTAGGGTATTTGCTTCACCTATTCCATTTAAGGTATACTCGGTCGGCTGTTACTACGGAATTAAAACTTCCTCTTTCGTAGGAGTTAAAAACATAACGGTGTGATCTATGATCTCCTCGCTCCATCTCTCTCCATCAAAGGAAGTTACGCTCGAACTCCATTGGTGTGGTAATAATCCTATGTAGGAAGTCGGTAGTAGAAAATATCCTATTCGCCAGCTTGGTCGAGTCTTCGAATTTTGTTGGAGCGGAAGTTGTCGGTAGGCCATTGTCCTGCTGTCAACCAATAGTCCTTTAGTCCTACCACTAGAAGTAGTTCGATGATACCACTAATAAACTCCTTAGAGTGGAAAACACTGTATAAGTGTAACTATCAACTCGACTATAGCAATAGCAGAAAAACACTTGTAGATATACTAATTAGGAAGACTAACTTGGTTTGCACATCGAGACTTCTGATACTGCTATTCAGATCAGGATCATGCTTATCCAAGGAACATGCATACTTTTACTTCGACGATGGAGTGGCTCCTCCCAGAACAAATGAAAGTTTTACAATGACTGTGACTTCAACAAATGAAAGCACGTATGTAAATGAATTACATGAAACAAATTAGAGCTAATTTATAGTGCGAGCCGTTTGACTCCTACCAAGGATAATTCTCTCTCGGCCAACATACCAACGTCAACCATACACAAAAGTAGCCGACATAGATTTTTTCAGTCGTCGAACTGATAGATGACCAGGCTGGTCCGCCTAGGGATCCTTTCCTGTCAACATACCTGACCGATGGCGCTTGCTTGGGGTGATTCTGCTATCACAAAAGTCATCCTACATGATGACTTTTCACCAGCTCACCCTCTCCAATTTAGCGCTCTTGCCTCAGGCTTCATGATTGAAAGGCCTTCAAGATACGGTCGGCCTTTGCTGCATACGACATGATTCCGCTCATCATGAGCGCGAACCTCGCCTCTCCCTCGGATAGCCGGCCCGCCGGCTCCCGACTTCCTACCGCCAGCGGCTTCCATCTCTCGTCGCTAGCCGCGTCTTTCGCTCGACTTCCTATGGTCCTAAGTTCCTGCACACTTAAACACAGGGGTTAAACCAAACATGACCTAACTTAACTTGTTTGATCACATCAAAACAACCTTGGGGTTCTAACAAATACAATCATCCAGTCCTCTTATATAAGATAATATATGGTGAGAAAATGAAAAACATATATTTAGAGATTTAGGTTTCTCTAGCTTATTAATAGTGATTTTAATTTTAATTTCTCTACATCTACTAATTGGTATTGAACTTTTAAAACCTTGAAGATGTATAGTAATTTCAAACCGTAACATAATGGTGTTGAATATTTATATTTTAGCACCACTATAGCACCACTATCACTATAACAAATTGTTGGTGCAAGGGTGCACTAGAATTGCACCTATATTTTTATATTGTCAAAGGTTTAAGTTATTATAAGTACCCCATGATAGTTTTGATGTGGTAAACTAAATTAAGTTAGGTCCTGTATGTATTTGATGCCTTATGTCTAAGTGTATAGGAGCATAAGTAGTTGAGCGGATGACACAGCTAGCTAGAAGGATGGTACGGGAAAGGAGCCGACAGACTCGATGCATCTAAAGGACGAGGTGTTGTGGAAGAGTATACCAGTGGATGAGAAGGACATGTATGATGTTTGAGGGATGAGAAGTCGAGAAGGAAGCTTACTCGAGGAGAAGGTCGGAGATGGGATCAGGTGAGCTCAATTTCGGTTGACCGAAGCATCACCCACGCGAAGAAGATCAACTAAGGAGCTGATTTGCCTCAAGGAAGGTGCTTCCAATGGTTTGGAAGGTGTCTTCCATGAACAGTATCAAAGGTGTCTTCAATGGTTTGGAAGGTGTCTTCCATGAACAGTATCAAAGGTGTCTTCAATGGCTTGGAAGGTGCCTTCTATGAATAGTATTGAAGGCGTCTTCTAGCCTGTTGAAGATGCCTTCCAATGATCGTTAGCCAAAGATAAAATTTTATCTTCGGCGATAAAACTTCTCTGATTGAAGGCGCCTTGAACATTATTGAAGGCATCTTCCAGCTTCGGATAGAGTTTTCTAGGGGTTATTAAAAGAGCCCTGGAGGAAGGAAATAGACAACAACTTCATTAATCAATTCCTAGTTCATTTCTAAGAGTTCAAAGAGTATAAGAGGCTTCTTCACCTTCAACAAAAAAGACTTTATAGTGCTTTCTTCTGCCTTGGATTAACAATTACCTATATTGTAACCAAGTAATTCTTCCATCTCTTTTATTTTATTAGTTGTTCAATTAATTTATTATAATTGTGCTACTAATTTAAGTTGAAAGAACAAGAAGGGAATATTTTTATTTCAGGCTATTCACCCCCTCTAGCTGGCCACACTAGGACTAATAAGTGGTTTTAGAGCCCAATTGCTTCAGAAGGACTAACTGCCGGCCGAAGCATAAAAGACGATGGCCGGAACAAGTATTCATCTGCCTAAGTTCGAGAGAGATTTCACTCACTGGAAAAAGAAAATGGAGGTATACTTCAAAATAGATTTTAATATTTTTTCTAATTTTAAAAAATAATTTTGTAGTACCTACCTACAACAATGGTGATCTAAACCAAGAGTACAACTAGACAAATTAAGAAGGAACAAGGTGAATTTATGACCAATGGAAAAGTAAAATTCCAACTATTGAGTGCGCTGCCACAACAAGAGGTCAACAGGATCGGAATCTACAAGTATGCAAAAGATCTCTAGAAAAAATTCCTAGAGCTTCACGAAGGATCCTTTGAAGCTAAGCTCACAAGAAAAGATCTACTTTGGAACCAACTGACAAATCTTTGACTAAAGGAAGGTGGAACTGCCCCTCAACTGTATGCTAAGTTAAAGGAGCTAATAATCGAATTCACGAATCTTGGAGAATAGATAATCAATCGAGATTTGTTAAAGTATGCGCTTAATGCTTTTTTAAGAACACTAGAATGGTCAACCTTAGTAGATGCATACTACATCTCTAGAGACTTAGAGGTAAGTAATCTACAAGAATTATTTTCTATCTTTGAAATTCATGAATCTAGATGTGCAAAACTAAAGAAAGAACTAAATCAGAACATTGCATTAAAGGCAAAAATGGACGGACCAGATTCCAAAACTCCCATCAACAAAAATGAAGTAGCACTAATTGTAAGAAACCTTAATAAATTTTTTAAAACTAACAAATTTTATAAGTCGCAAGCAAAGAAACACCTTCAAAGTAAGTGGAAGGTCTGATGCTACAACTGCCAAGAAAAAGGACACATCAAAAATGACTGCTCTAAACTAAAAAGGAAGGGAAAAGAAAAAGATAAAGGACCAAGACGAACAAAACACAAGAACTTAAAAGCTACGTGGGATAAATCATCGTCCTTCGAGTTTGAGATTGAGGCCTATGCTGGATTGGCAATAGTTGTGAACCATCAGAGGAATGAAGAAAGTACATTAGAGATGAGCATCCATGAAGGGGGAGCATCATAAAAAAAAAACATCGATGAAGGGGGATAGTCATTAGAAGAAAGCATTGATGAAGAAGGAGTATTAGAGCAAGAGGTAAGTGAGGTACATGCTTTATCTTTTGAATAATCATACCAGTTTATCAAAATGCTTACTAGAAATATAGTAAAATTAGAAAAAGATAATGCTAGGTTAAAATTAAACATAACAAATTCATATCCCTTAGATATATATGATAATTCAAAAACGGGAAATGAGAAAATAAAAGAAGAATTAGAAAAATTAAACAAGGATGATGCATGCTCACATGTTCAACATGTTAGAAATTATCAAGTACTAAATTGATATTTTAGATATCATATAGGCCAAATTAGAAAAGTATTATGAAAATATGTTCCTAAAAAATACTAATTAATCCAGTAGATATGAACCTATATTAGGTTCCAAAATCATACTTAGGTTAAATTTTTATGTATGTTCTAATTTTTATTTGCGTTAATATTTTCGATTGTATGCTTAAAATTATTTAAAAAAACTTATTTTATGACTTTTCTATTTGAAATTGATTAGATAGTGATTTTTCCTAAAAAGGATTTCATTACTCATTTGTAAGAAAAATTTTAAATTTTTTTTTACCGCTCTATCATTTCTTATGAATTTTTAAACAAAAAAATTTATTTTTAAAATTAAATTTTTTTTGCAGAGTTATTTTTAAAAATTTTATTTTTTTTGATAAAATATAATATTCTCTTACAAAAGAAATATTTTTAAAAATTTTTTACCTTTAAGTTATTTTCTATGAATTTATTAATGAAAATGGTATTTTAAAAATTTAAAATATTTTGCAGATGTCGTTTGAAAATTTTTATTTTTCTATAATAAAACATGAATTCTCTATCTAAATAATTTTTTTTATATTTTCCAAATAATATATAAATTATTACGAATTATTTTCTGAAAAGTTAATTTTTAATATTAAAAATTCAAGAAAATAGAAATTTGGAAACTTTGATTTTTTTTGCATTATAAAATACGTTTTACATATCCAGGAAAATTAGAAAAAATGTTAGAGTTAAAAATATATTTTTCAACATTTATTTTAAAAAATAAGGTTGTTTTGATGAGATAAATTATCTTTGTTCAATTAAATAACGTTTTATTGTGGAATTTTTTTTACTGATATAGATTATTCTATTTAAGTTTGACAAATGTTTCAGGATTTTTCAAAATTGGAAAGTAATTTTTAAATTATATTTTATTAAAATAGAAGATTTATTAGTAAAAATAGAGTATTTTTGAATATCATTTCTGAAAAATATTAGCCGACTAGTAATTTTTGTAATGTACCCATAGAAAATTATTTCAAATTTTTTTCTAACTGTTAATTATGTTTTTTTTCTATTTTTTATATGATCAAAGAGAAAAAAAATAGGTCCAAGTTAAGGAAAAGTTAGGATAATACTTTTAAAATTTAGAATTTTTATAATCGTACTTAGTTAATTCATTCATTGTATTGCAACTATTAGTTATAACTACAATTTACTTTACATATTCATGTTATTACATTTTTAGTTTAATCCTAACTTTAACTTGGGTTGATGCATATCAAAAAGAGAGAGATTGTAAGTGTCCGTGGTAGTTTTGATGTGGTCAACCAAGTTAAGTTAGGTCATGTTTGTGTTTGATGAATTGTGTCTAAGTATGCAGGAACTTAGGAGCTCAACAAGTCGATCGAAAGATGTAGCAAGCGAGAAGGATGGCATGGGAAAAGAGTCGATGGGCTCGGTGCATTGAGGGATGAGATGCTACGAAAGAGTACATCGGTGGACAAGAATGACATGCGCGACGTTTAAGGGATGAGAAAGAAGAAAGGAAGCCTGCTCGAGGAGAAGGTCGGAGTTGGGTTCGAGTGAACTCAACTCCGGTTGACCAAAACATCTTCCACGTTAAGAAGATCATCTAAGGAGTTGATCTGCTTTAGGGAAGACGCCTTCAATAGCTTGGAAGGTGCCTTCCATGAACAGCGTTGAAGGCACCTTCCAGCCCGTTGAAGGTGCCTTCCAATGATTGTTAGCCGAAGATTAGGTTTATCTTCAGAGATGAAACTTCTCTGATTGAAGGCACCTTGAACCCTATTGAAAGCGCCTTCTAACTTTAGATAGAGTTTTTAAGGGGCTATAAAAAATACCCTCTAGAGCTAGGAAATGGATAACAACTTCAGTAATCAATTTCTAGTTCATTTTTGAGCGTTCAAAGAGTGTAAGAGGCTTCTCCACCTTCAATGAAGGAGACTTTATAGTTCTTTCATCTACCTTGGATTAACAACCACCTAGGTTGTAACCAATTAATTCTTACACCTCATTTATTTTATCAGTTGTTCAATTAATTTATTATAATTGTGCTACTAATCTAAGTTGAAAGAATGAGAAGGGGGCTATTTTTATTTCAGGCTATTCAGCCTCCCTCTAGTCGGTCGTACAAGGACCAACAATTATGTCATGTTGTGATCTAATGGATTAATCAAGTGTGTAGGTTGTTAAACTTGGAAAGTCCTAGTAGGTCAACTAGACTTAATACTAGGCAATGGAAGTATCGGCAGATCATAGAAACTAGATAAGAATTCTAAATGGGTCAAGTGGACCATGTTAGAGTGTATACTAAAAGCTCAGCTTTTTGGAAACATTTATTTTGAAATAAAGAATTACATTGGTCAAATGCCTACATTTATATGCTAAGTGTAGTTGTTTAATTAATTTATATTATAGATAACATGGTGTGTGGTGTCACACACAGAAGATCATGTTATCAGTTCTTTATAAGTTATAAAAAGTAGCTCACGACTAAGATGGAAAGGAACAAACCATTGGAATAGTCGTAGTGTAATTTGGTTTATCTTAACTATAAAATTACACTAGTACACTCTGAGTGTATTGAGCATGACCATTTGAGGTAGTTTATTTTTATATTGACTATATAAAAGAACAATACTTCTATTATTATGGAAGTGTGTACTCTTAATCATATATAATAACAAGCACATATACTTAATACTTATTTCTTTAATTTATCAAAGGGTGCGATTTAGCTCGTTAAATCAATAGGCCCGATAAGTTGGGAAATGATATTATTTATATGGTGTGTTGTTGATTATAGAATGAAACTGTGTCCTAGTAATCTAGGTTGATGATGTCCTCTTGAAGAGCTTATAAAGATTGTGATGTAAACCCTACAGGTGAACTTAGTCCGACATGACAATGAAGTTGAGTAGTACTACTCTTGGAGCTAGATATTAATTAAGTGAGTTTCCAGTAACTCATTTAATTACTGGACATTTTATATCTTAAACACAGGGAGACTAACACACTCATGATAAGAAGGAGCTCATATAGTAATATGGGATTGGTGCTGTAGTTCAATAATAACTCTTTAGTGGAATGAGATATTATTGATAAACTCGAGTTGGGTGTTCGGGGTGAACACGGGAAGCTCAAGTTTATTGGGAGACCAAAACCAATTCCTCCTATCCGTACTTGTCGTAGCCTCTTATTTATAAAATCTTATACCCACCTATACCCACCTTCTTACCCATCCTTAGGTGGCCGGCCAAGCCAATCTTGGAGCCCAACCAAGGGCCGACCAAGATAAGGCTTGGATGGGTTGAAGTGTGGCCGACCCTAGTTTGGAGCCAAAACTTAGGTGGCTGGCCACATAAAAAATAAAAGGAGTTTATTTTAAATTCTTTCCTTATGTGGAAGTCATGGTTTGAAAAGAGAGTTTAAAATTCAAATCTTTCCTTTTATAGCTTTCTACAAAAGATTAAGAGAAAGGTTTGATATCTTTCCTTATTTGTAGTTAAAAGGAAGATTTTAATTTTTCATAAAACTTTCCTTTTTTGTAACCATCCTCAGAATTTTAAGAGAGAGTTTTAAAATTAAATTTTACTTTTTATAGTTTCTATAAAAGATTAAGAGAAAGGTTTGATATCTTTCCTTATTTGTAAATTGAAAGAAAGATTTTAATTTTGGAGAAAACTTTCCTTATTGTAATCATCCACATGTTTTAATTTATAAAAGTTTCCTTTTATAACCAACCATGAAGGGAATTTTTAAAGAGAAATTTTATTTTAAAAATTTTCAGAAACAAATTAGGAAGTTTTAATTTTGTGTTTATAACTTTCCTTGTTTGGACGAGTTGTAGGGGTCGACCACATTAATAGAAGAAAAGGAAATTTTTTTTTTATCAATTAAATTTTCCTTTCACTGGGAAAGAAAATAAGGAAGTTTTTATTAAAACTTTCCTTATTTAGCAAGACCATGGAATATAAAAGAGAGGGTAGAGGTGCCTCACCTCACAACAACAATAGATCTTCTATTATTCCTCTCTTCCTTGGTGGTGGCCGACCCTCTCTTCCTCTTCCCCTCCTATTCTTCTTCCTTGTGTGGCCGGCGGCATCTTCATCTGAAGGAGCTTGGTGGTGGCCGGATCTTGTTAGAGGAAGAAGGAAAGATAGGAGGCTTTGTTTCTTAGCATCCCTTGGAGCTTGGTTGGTGGCCAAAAGTTCTTCATCTCTTGAAGATTGGTGGTGGCCAAAATTTTCTTGGAGAAGGAAGCTTGGGTGGATTCTCGTCTCGGTAGATCGTCGCCCACACGACGTCCGAGATAAGAAGAGGAATACGATAGAAGATCGTGAGGTCTATAAGCTACAAAAGGTATAACTAGTTATTAGTTTTCGCATCATAACTAGTTCATCTTTTTGTTTAGATCTTGAACTACCAAACACAAGAGGCTAGTGATTTTAGGTTTTCGAATTTGAGATTTGAGTTTGTGTTTCTTTTATTTTTTTTTCAATCTTGTGATTCGATTATTCTTAATGGTTAAACCTAGGGTTACTATAAGGAGATTAAATATTGAATTTCGTTGAAAGGCTTTGTCTAGGAAGTGGTGGATGCTCCTATAACCAAGAAGGCCTAGTGCCTCGCCATGTTTAACCTGGAAGTTGATCTCTGAAACTAATATTTAATCAAATTTGTAACATAGGTGGATTTGGATTAATAATGTTAAGCATCGTTTGCAATCCAAAACCTCTAAGAACAGATAAGTTGAATTTGGAATCAATAATGTTAAGTTCTGTTTGTGATTCCAAATTTAATTTCTAAAGAACACAATAGGTTGTTAGGAATGGTTCAGGACTTGTACAAAATTTTTGTATAGGGGAATCAGTATGATATTCCGAATAGCAACCAACAGACCATACATTTGGCAGATGGATTTGATAGGTTAGAGAGGACCAAATATCGAATCTGGAAAAAGCCCTAGCATGCCGATCAGATGCTAAACTAAACAGGTTTAAGGACTAGGTGTTTCGTTGGTAAGTTGAGATAAGCTTTTGGAGTGGAGTAGTTCTTCTGAGAATAAGAACAATGGGTCATGTCCAGTCGAGACAAACTTTAGATGATTATTCAATTGAAGAAATCGATGGAGATTTCTAAGTCGAGATCAAGATATTCCTATCTCTCTATATTATTCATGTATATTATTATCCCTTATCTAACTAGGTTTTTCATGATTATTATTTGTGTTATTTCTATGCTAACTTTGTTTTTATAGAAAAGTAAAGTTTTCATCGATCGAGGGGTTCAATCAATTGAACAAGAAGGTTTAGTCGAATGATCTAGGTTGAAAAGTACAAGCAGATCAGAATCTCCATAAAGAAGAAAATAATGGTTAAGTTGACTAATCAAGAGAATCAGTCGACCGAACCCCATATATGGAAAGATATATCAGATATGATCAGATTGTCATAGGGAAGGAAACCACTGGGTACTTGTCGACTGATCAGGATTTAGTCAATTGAAAACCTAGATTTGATAGGATCAATTAGATTAGTTCTAAGCAAGAAAGGAAAGGAGCAGTGACTAGTTGCCTGATAAAGGTTCAGTCAACTGAATGGTTTTTAGTCGACTAGAAGAGGCCTATAAAAGAAGCCTCAAGATCTAAGGCTCATTATCAATTTCTTTGTCCAACTAATTCATCTCCTACTACTCTGATTGTGCAAGTGCTGCAACTGTTGGATTTTAAGGGATATCTTATGTCTTATGGTTTTACAATTTATTTAATAAATATAGATTTACTATTTGAGTATATATTATATATTTGAATAGTCTAAACTCATTTACTGAATGCCCGTAATACAATTCATAGCATGAGAGAATTTGTAATTGGATCACAACTTATGATTATCCCTACATGTCTAATTATGAATGTATTGGAATTTTCCTAGTCGTCAAATTGGTACATTCAGACATCATCAATTCTATAAGACTAGCACGGGTTATACTTAGCCAAGCAGTTGTTTCTCACTAGCTAAGACATTAGGATGTCGAGAGTTAAACATGGATGCTAGTTATGGTAACTAGTTTATTAGAGTGACTTGCTATAAGACTTCATATGGTTCTATATATATGGATATATCTGTGAAGTTCTTACTACAGTTTGAGTGCAAGTTTCCTTTGACTCGAGGCATACAAGTCATCTTGGTCATGGAGACTTATATTTTAACATCTTAAGAAAACATCTCTTGGAGGTGAGAACTTGAGATGATTGGGTATAAGTCTAAGTACCTGAAGGTGTTTGGATAGCCCATAGAGGATACACCACTCCTTGTGAGGAGACGTATACCCTATGGTCACTTGTTAGGATTATTAATCAAAGTCTTTGGGCAAAAAATCACATGATAAGAGTATGAGACTCTTTTACACATGTATGAGTAATTTGAATCTGTAGAATGAGATAGTATTACTTGAGATAGGTGTGACGTAGTTAGCCTAGTGGGGGTAGACACATAGAACATGTCCTAAACCAAGTAGGTATAAGACAAGTGAAAGGAATGAGGCATGACTCACTGTAGCAGCTGAAGGGTTTAGAATTAGTTCTGAGATCAACTATGATTTCCTAATTAATTGGGGATCATGATACACTACTAGGTGCCACTCATGATCATTCCATAATTAACTAGTTGATTATGGATAGCTAAGATAAACCAGGAACCTATTGTTGGTGTGGAAAGCATCAGACGATCGAACTTGAGTTTTGATAATGGAAAAGGGTTCAAATTTAAGGTTATTTGTGGTCTAACGAGTTTGAATGAGATTATAGGAAAGTCTTAAGTGTTCTTAGGAAAAAGTCTTAACTGCGGTTAGGCAGGTGGAAACCCCTAGAGGGTGATAACCCTAGGTCCTTGGGGGTGGTAACCCTGTGCGGAAAGTCTTGGTGGGTCGATGGCTTTGGGAAAAATTCCTATAGTTGGGGACTCTAGGTTGAAATCTTGGTTTCAGGAACCGGGTGGAAGTCTGGGCAGGTCGTGGAGCGTCCAGTATGAAGACCGGAAGCTTCGGACGCTGAGCAAAAGTCTAGTTGGTCTGGAGGATCAATTTGGCAACAAGTAAACACTCTTGAGAGGAGTAGGTGAGGATGCGTTCCCCGATGAGGGAACAGTAGACATCAGTTTGACCTAGGGTTTTCGAGAAACTCGAAGTCAGAACCAAATAGTCCAAAGATTGTCAAATTCTTTATTATTCATGTCTATATTGTGCTAATTTTATTTTGCAGATTATGGTTGATTTCTTGGACTAATGTATGTTGTAGGAAGAAAATTGGGCATTTTTATCTCGGATGAACAGTGCTCAAGGCAACTCCGTGGGGTTAGGAGGCACCTTGAGCATGTTGGTCGAAGGATCCGCGCGGCAACGAGCGAAGGCGCCTTGGATAGCTGATGGAAGGTGCCTTCCATGGAGCTTGAAGGCGCCTTAGGGTGGATAAGCAGTGAACACAACAGAGATCATTGATTCTTCAAACTCAGGGATAAGAGCTTAGTTGAAGGTGCCTTCCATGGAGGCTGAAGGCTCCTTCAACGACCCTATATAAGCAGGTCACGAATTGATGTAGAACAATAACTTCAAATTGTGATCTTTCTGTTGGTTGATACTCGGAATACCATCCTAGTTCCTCTGTACAAAAATTTGTACAAGCATAGAACTATCCTAGCTACCCATGTGTTCTACTAAAATTAAATTTAGATTGCATATGATGCTTAACATTATTAATCCAAATTTCTCCTCTAGAAGTTAAACTTGGATTGGGAACAAAACTTAACATTCTTACTCCAAGTTCAACCGATGAGATCTTCCTAAATTAAATCATATTACAGAAGTTATCAAATATCTATTTTTAAGATTGGCTTCCAGGTTAAACATGGCGAGACATTAGGCTTTCTTGGGTATGGGATCATCCACCACTTTCTAGACAAAGCCTCATAGAGAAATTGGATATTTAACTTCTTACAGTAAACAAGATTTAACTATAGAGACCTCAATAGAAGCACAATATCAAAACATGAAATTAAAATGAAAATCGATAACAAAAATGATAACTAAAACCGATAACCTCTTGTGTTTGGTTTTACAAGATCTATACAAAAGGATGAACTAGTCATGATGCGGAAACTAATAACTAGTTATACCTTTCATAGCTTATAGACCTCTTGATCTTCTATTGTATTACTCTCCTTCTCTTGAACGTTGTGTGGGCGACGATCTTCCAAGAGGTAGTCCACCCAAGCTTCTTCCAAAGCTTCCAAGATCCGGCCACCAACTATCCTCCAAGGGATGCTAGACAAGAGAGCTTCCTTCTCTTCTTCTTCTCCTTCAAGCAACCGACCACCAAGAGATCACCACCAATTGATGTCGCTGGCCTCCAAGAGAGAAAACAAAAGGAGAGAAGAGAAAGAGCAAGGGCGGCCACCAAGGACGAATAGAGAGGAATAGAAGATGTGTCATTGGGTGAGGCACCCCCTCCTTCTCTTTTATATTCCTTGGTCTTGGCAAAAAAGAAAAGTTTCGTAATAAAAAATAAAACTTCCTTTCTTATCATAGCATGGCCGGCCTCAAGCTTGTTCTCCAAGCAAGAAAAGATTTTAAACAAAAATTAAAATCTCTCTTTTAAAATCCCTTTTGTGGATAGTTATAAAAGGAATGTTTTATAAATTAAAATCTCTCTCTTTTAAATCCTTTTATGGATATCTATAAAAGATAAGATTTAAAATAAAACATGGTTTCAAAAAGGAAAGTTTTATAACAAAAATTAAAATCTTTCTTTCACATTATAGATAACTATAAATAAGGAAATATTTCAAATCTCTCTTTTATTCCTTTGTAGAAAGCTATAAAAGGAAAGATTTTAAAATTTAAAACTCTCTTTTAAAACTAACATAAAAGGAAAGTTTTTAACAAAATAAAAACTCCCTTTTATTTCCTTTTATGACCAATCTAAAAAAGGAATGTTTTATATTAAAATCATCCTTTTAAATCCTTTTTATGGATCTCTATAAAAGGAAAGATTTTACAAAAAAATAAAATTTCCTTCTTCTTGTGTGGGGTCGACCCCCTGCTTGGGCACCAAGCAAGGCTTGGCCGGCCCTAGCTTGGGCTCCAAGCTTAGCTTGGTCGGCCCCTTGCTTGGTCTCCAAGCAAGGCTTGGCTGGCCCCTTGCATGTTCTCCAAGCAAGGCTTGGCCGATCCTAGCTTGAGCCTTAAGAAGCTAGGCTTTGGGTGGATATAAGGCTTTATATAAGAGGCTACAATAGAGACCTAGAGGAGATATTAGTTTTGGTCTCCAATGAGCTTGAGCTTCCCGTGTTCGCTCCGAACACCCAACTCAAGTTCATCAATAATAACTCATACCACTAAAGAGTTATTATTGTTAGTTAGAGCCCTAGAGCCAATCATTTGATGATTGTATTATGGACTTGTTGTATCATATTCTTATATAAATAAAGGCATTTGTTTTTGGTTATTATACTTACTTGTATTGGTACCAACTAAACTAAGTATAATAGCGTCCTTGAGTAGTAGGTTCTTACTTATATCAATCGATTGGTTGAATTGATAGTGAGATGATATAGGGAACACTACTCTTAATCATTCCTAGTCGAGTATTAACATTCAGGGACAATGTTAATGTAATAAGACTAGCGTGTAGGTCAACCCGATGACTTGATCTCACAAGTCATGGATATAGAGATATCAAGTTGACACATGGGTATGCATTGGAGAATGTATACTGAATGACCCGCCATGAGAAAGTATCATGGATCGTTATATGAGTGTCATATACTTTCTCATGTGGCTATTAGTATGACTACTAATCCTTAGACCTGATGTCACCATGGATCCCTACATAAGGAGTTATGTACTTTGATTTCGTCAAACGTCACCCGTAACTGGGTGGACTATAAAGACGATTACTGGGTATGTAACGAATTATGCAGAGGGATGTGAGTGATATAGATGGGATCTATCCCTCCTATATAACGGGAGAGTCATCGATATTCTTGATAGAGTGAGACCACTAAGTGCATGGCCATGCCCAAATGAGTCAATATGAGATATTGAGCTCATTTAATCGAGTGAGTCTACTTGGAGTTCAAGATTTAGATTGGTCAGAGGATGACCCGGTCTATGCCTCATATTGATCAATCTAGATGTCTAGGATAGAAGGACACTTGTCATATTTTGTGAGGAGTCACAATTAGTTGTCACAAGGTGATGTTGGATCTCAACATTCTTGTAACTTGGGTAGTAATGATGTGTTGCTAGATACCACTCATTACTTATGCTCCTAAATGGGTTTAGGGGCATTGCCAACGTTACAAGAACCTATAGGGTCACACACAAAGGACAATTAGATGGAGATTAAGTTCATATGATGAACTAACAGGATTAGATTCATTTGATGAATCAAATTTGATTAAGAGTAATCCTAATTGGGCTAATTGAGTTTGACTCAAGTTGATTCATGTGTTCAATGAGTCTAATTTAGATTATGACTCATTGAATCAATTTAATTAAATGAATTAGATTCATTATATTAAATTGGCTTGAATTAAATGGTTGGATTAGATCAACCATGAGAGAGATTAAGTCAAGTTTGACTTGACTTGAGAGGAAGAGGAAGAGTCAAGTTTGACTTGACTTTATGCCACATCATTTGTGACTTGGCATTAAGTGGCCAATGATGATGTGCCACATCATCATGTTTAGAACATGTGTGTGTTGGAGTGTATACTAAAAGCCTAACTTTTGTATAAACATTTATAAGAATCACATTGGTCAAGTGTCTACATTTATATACCAAATGTAGATGTTCAATTAATTTATATTGTAGATAACATAGTGTGTGGTGTCACACACAGAAGATAGTGTTATCGGTTCTTTATAAATTAAAAACAGTAGCTCACGACCAAGATGGAAAGGAACAAACCATTGGAAGGTCGTAGTGTAATTAGGTATTAATTTATCTTAACTATATAATTACACTAGTACACTTACAGTGTATTGAGCAGGACCATTTAGAGGTTGTTTCTTTTATACTGACTTTATAAAGGAACAAAGACCTCAGTTATTATGGAAGTGCGTGCTCTTAATCCTAATATAATAACAAGCACATATATTTGATATTTATTTCTTTAATTTATCAATGGGTGAGATTTAGTTCGATAAATTAATAAGCCCGATAAGTTGAGAAATGATATCACTTATAGTGTGTGTTGTTGATTATAGAAGGAAACTGTGTCCTAGTGATCTAGGTTGATAATATCTCCAAGAGGAGCTCATAAGGATTGTCATGTTAAACTCTGCAGGTGGATTTAGTCCGACATGATGATAAGGTTGAGTGGTACTACTCTTGGACTAAGATATTAATTAAATGAGTTGTCAGTAACTCACTTAATTAGTGGGCATTCGACATCTTAAACACAGGGAGACTAACACACTCATAATAAAAAGGAGCCCAAAAATGTAATTTGGGATTGGTGGAATGAATTATTATTGATGGAATTAAGTTGTGTGTTCAGGGCGAACACGGGAATCTTAATTTCATCGGGAGACCAAAACCAATTCCTCCTCTCGGTCCCTATCGTAGCCTCTTGTATATAGAGATTTATACCACCACATACCCACCTTCTTACCCAACCTATAGGGGTCGGCCAAGCTAAGCTTGAAGCTCAAGCTTAGGGTAGGCCAAACTTAAAGGTTGAGCCTTAAGGTGGCCGGCCACATCATATTAAAAAGGGTTTTTTATTAAAATTATTTCTTATGTGGATATCATGATTTTAAAAGAGAGTTTGACATTTAAATCTTTCCTTTTATAGCTTTCTACAAAAGATTAAGAAAAGGTTTGAAATCTTTCCTTATTTGTAGATTGAAAGGTAGATTTTAATTTTGAGAAAACTTTCCTTTTTCACCATGATCATAATTTAAAAGAGAGTTTTAAAAATTAAATATTCTCTTTTATTAGTTTCTAAAAAGATTTGATATATTTCCTTATTTGTAGATTAAAAAGAGATTTTAATTTTTAGAGATAACTTTCCTTTTTGGAAATTATCCACATGTTTAAAAGAAAGATTTTAATTTATAAAATTTCCTTTTTATAACCCACCATGAAGGGAAAAATTATTGGAGAAATTTTTTATAATTTTCGGAAACAAATTAGGAAGTTTTAATGTTTGTTTTAATTAAAACTCTCCTTGTTTTGGGGAAAAGAGTGGCTGGCCATGTAATTGGAAAAAGAAAATTATTTTTTAATTAATTAATTTTTTCTTTTTCATGGCAAAAGAATTAAGGAAGTTTTTATTAAAATTTCCTTATTTGCCAAGACTAAGGATTATAAAAGAGGGGGTAGAGGTGCCTTAAGGGCTAACGACTCTATTCTTTTCTTCCTCTCTTTTTCTCCTTGGTGTGGCCGGCCCTTAGAGGTTCTCCCTCTCCTCTTCTCTTCCTCTCTAGTGGCCGGTTTTTATCCTCTCTTGGAGCTCTTGATGGTGGCCGGTTCAAGCTAGGAGAAAAGGAGAGAAAGGAGGTTTTGTTTCTTGCATCCCTTGGAGCTTGGTGGTGGTGGCCGGACCTCTACTTCTCATGGAGAATTCTTGGTGGCCGAATCTAGCTTGGAGAAGAAGGAGCTTGGTGGTTCTCGTCTCGGAAGATCGTTGCCCACACAACGTCCGAGATAAGAAGAGGAATACGGTAGAAGATCAAGAAGTTATTTTGCTTACAAAGAAAGGTATAACTAGTAATTGTTTTCCGCATCATACTAGTTTTCTTTGTATAGTTATTTATGGAAATACCAAACACAAGAGGTATATGATTCTTGAGTTTTTGAAGTGTTTTCTTCTTTTTCGAATTTGTGATTTGATTGTTCTTTTTGGTTAACCTAGAGTTATTTAAGGAAATAAATATTAGCTTTCCTTAAAAGGCTTTGCCTAGGCGGTGGTGGTTGCTCCCATATCCAAGAAGGCCATGTGCCTCGCCATGCAGTCCTGGAAGCCAATTTTGGAAATTAATATTTATGGAATTAATAACTTAGGTAGATATGAATCAATAGTGTTAAGTTTCGCTTGCGATTCAAATCTAAACCATTAAGAACAGATAAGTTAAATTTGGAATCAATGATGTTAAGTTCCGTCTGCGATTCCTAATTTAACTTCTAAAGAACACAATAGGTTATTTAAGGAAAGGTTCGACACTTGTACAAAAAATTTTTGTATAGTGGAACCGGTACGATTTTCTTAGGACTAACCAATAGTGTGTGCCACCTCATGGAGGTTACAAATCTCCTCCTCATTTTAATGGCCACATTAAATGAGAGGAGTTACAAGATAGTGGCCGGCCACTTTTGTGTGATGAATGGAATATTGATTTTATTCAAGGCATTATTCCATCATCTTCTTCCTTTCTCCAATTCTTCTCTCCCTCTCCTCTCCATTGCCGAGACCTTCTTGGAGTGCTAGCACACTCTAAGGTTCTCCCTCCATCGATTTGTTCGTGTGGATACTTCTAGAGGGTTGTCTACTTTGACAATCTTGAGATCCGGCACCTTGGACGAGCATGATTTGCGAAAGGCACGCATCAAGGGTTAAACTCGTACTCTAATGTAGATCTAGAGTTTGTAAACTCATACTCGTAATGTTTTCGAAAGTTTTATTCTTCGCACGGATCCGGTGGCGGGGGTTTCGGGGTTTCCGCGACGCGAAAAAGTGATTTTCGCGGCCCGAAAGACCCAACAATTATTGCACTACCGCACCAATCCCATATTACAATATGGGCTCCTTCTTATTATGAGTGTGTTAGTCTCCCTGTGTTTAAGATATTGAATGCCCACTAATTAAATGAGTTACTGACAACTCACTTAATTAATATCTAGCTCCAAGAGTAGTACCATTCAACCTTATTGTCATGTCAGACTAAGTCCACCTACAGGGTTTACATGACAATCCTTATGAGCTCCTCAAGGGGACATCATCAACCTAGATTACTAGGACACAGTTTCATTCTATAATCAACAACACACCATATAAATAATATCATTTCCAACTTATCGGGCCTATTGATTTAATGAGCTAAATTGCACTCTTTGATAAATTAAAGAAATAAATATTAAATATACATGCTTGTTATTATATCATGATTAAGAGTACACACTTCCATAATAACAGAGGTTTTATTCTTTTAAATAGTCAGTATAAAAAGAAACTATCTCAAATGGTCTTGCTCAATATACTCATAGTGTACTAGTGTAATTTATTAGTCAAGATAAACTAATACCTAATTACACTACAACCACTCCAATGGTTTGTCCCATTCCATCTTGGTTGTGAGCAACTATTTATAATTTATAAGGAACTGATAACATGAACTTCTGTGTGTCTACTCACACCATGTTATCTACAATATAAATTAAACGAACAACTACACTTAGCATAAATGTAGACATTTGATCAATGTGATTCTTATTTCAAAATAATTGTTTACAAAAAGCTAGACTTTTAGTATACACTCTAACAGTGTCTACTATGCACTGCTCTACAAGACAAACCTGCTACTTAGTAACGCGACTCCGACAACTGGGTGATGCGACTCTGGCTACCGAGCGACGCGACTCTGACGACCAAAAGCACGACCATCCAGTTCTAAAAAGTCATCGATATACTTTTATTGTTTCACATAAAATATAAACCATTGTACTTGTAATTATGTAAATTCATAGTGATTGCCCATCGAAAGCACTCTTACGTGTGGGCCTTAGAGTAGGAGTTGCCACAGGCTCCGAACCATATAATTTCTTGGTGTTTGCAATTGGTTTCTATTTATTCCACTGTGTGTTTACTCGAAAATCAAATTAGTCATGAGTGTTATTCACCCCCGCTCTAACGCTTTTTGATCCTACAATTGGTATCAAAGCGGGGTCGCTTCGAATCGGTGAAACCACCATTCAAGTAATTTTTTTTCTCATGGTAATTTTGTTAATTTTCGGAGTCAATCGGAATCGGTAAAATTGCCGCCTTCCGATCTATTTTATCGAACGAGTTCATTCATTTCTCGAAGTTGGTGCAAACACCACTCGAGTTTTTATTTTATTCTCTTGTTCACGCACTACTAATCCAAGACCAAGTCTTGGAACCCTTGTTCTCTTTTTTTCTTGTGTGTGAGATTCTATTTCAATGACCCATCAAGAAGGCTATAGCACAACCCACCCGCCCCTCTTCTCCGGCGAAGACTTCAACTACTGGAAGAGTCGAATAGAGTACCACCTCCAAACACAAGTCAAGATGTAGATGATCGTCAAAATCGGCCTCTCACTCCCACTCGACGGCGCAGGAAAACCAATATCATGCAAGAACTAGGACATAAGTCTGATGAAGAAGATTGAGGCTAATGCCAAAGCGACATGCACTCTCCAATGTGGATTAACAAATGAGGAACTAAACCGAGTTGGACCGTTCTCAAGCACCAAAGACTTGTGGGAGAAGCTAATTGAGTTGCATGAGGGGACCTCCGATACTAAGGTAAGTAAAAGAGATATAATTTTGAATAAACTATATAATATAAAAATGCAGGAAGGAGAAATGGCTAGCCAGCTTCACACGTGGATTCAGGACCTTTTGAATGATCTTCATGCAATCAGACAGAAAGTCGAGAACCGCGACGTTATAAGGTATGCATTAAATGCATTTCCAAGGAACAACTTGTGGGCATCCATAGTAGATTCTTACAAAGTGTCTAAGGATTTGTCATTAATCAAATTAGACGAATTATTTTTTTGAATTCAAGCTTCATGAACAAACTAATACTACTTCGGCCGAGAAAGGTATTGCTTTGATTGCAAGAATGAGCAGAACGCGGGAATTAAAAGAAAAACGCATAATCGAACCTGAGTCCGAAGATGAACTAGACTCATAAGACAAGATAGCAGCCGAACTCGTCAACCTTATACAAAGACTTTATAAAAAGAAGAAAGGGTTCACCAAGAAAGATATCAAGAAAGTGATTCAGTCCAAGATGGTGCAATCAAGTTCTAAAGTGAAGTCCGAAGTAACCTACTACGGCTGCAACAAAAAGGGCCACATCAAAGCTAACTGTCTGAACCAAAAGGAAACAAAGAAGCAAAGAAAGAAGAAAGGACTGCATGTGACATGGGATGAGTCTTCTTCAGAAGATTCTGACGAAGAGCTCGGACAAACGAGCTTTCTCGTGCTTACGGCTAGGTAACAAATAGACGAATCTGAAATCGAGAGCGAGTAAGAAACTGAATTTGAGAGAAGCTACGGATCCATATCCGTTTCTGAAGGGCCTAACCCCACTATAAGAATTTCTCAGATAGACAAATTATATAATTTAGTGAATTATCTCATGCGTAAGTTAGCTAATTCTAACATCCAAGTCAAGTTACTCCAAAAGGAGGTAACAATCCTTAAGGAGGAGACTAACCTAAGTTCTTTGACTGAGCTAGTTCAAAACGAAAGTTCAACTCAAGTCCAACAACTTGAGGAAGAAAACTCCAATTTGAAAACTCAAGTTAAAGAACTTAAGGACACGTTGGAATGATTCACCTTGGGATCCAAGAATCTTGATCTGATTCTTGGAAAACAAAGAGTCATTTACAACTGATCTAGACTTGGATTTAAGGCCAAACAAAAATAAAAATCTTATTTATCACTTGTAAATAGAATAAATAGAAAGTTAGTCCAAGCATGGGTCCCCAAGTCAAACTTAATTAATCAAGTTAGACTTGGTCGATATTGGGTCTCCAAGGATCAAATCCATTACCTTGATAGACCCTATCGAGGCTATGATCTAGGGGGACCCAATAGAAAAATTATTTTTATCAATAAATAGATTTGATTGATGCTTGCCTTATTGCTTTCATTATACATACTTAGACTAGGCTAGATAAGGACCTAGGCTTGGTTTACACTTGACCAGTTAGACCTAGGGGTTTCAGAAAGGAAATTAAATATCCAATTTCTTTGAAAGACTTTGTCTAGAAGTGGTGGATGGTCCTATACCCAAGAAGTCTTAGTACCTCGCCAAAGCCTGGAAGCCAATCATTGAAATGAATATTTAATTGACTAACTATAAAATCTTAATCTAACTCAATTGTAAATCAATCCTTAGATGGTAATCTAAATTAAAAATAAAATTAACCATCTCACAAAAACTTATAAGGTTCCCTGATTGATAATTTAGAAAAGGGTGAGATAGACTTAAGTAAAATTTAGAATAAATCCCAAATTAAATTAATCAATTAAAATATCTTACTCAAAATTAATCAATCAAATAAATATTAATTAAATTAATTAATTAAAATATCTTAATCAATTAAAATTAATCAATTAAAATATATTAATCAAAATTAATCAATCAAATAAATTAATCAATTAATAAATTTTAATTAAATTAATCAATTTAAATATCTTAATTAATCTTAATTAAATTAATCAATTAAAATATCTTAATCAAAATTAATCAAACAAATAAACTAATCAATTAATAAATCTTAATTAAATTAATCAATTACAATATCTCAATCAAAATTGATCAATCTTAATCAAAATTAATCAATCAAATAAATTAATCAATTAATAAATCTTAATTAAATTAATCAATTAAAATATCTTAATCAAAACTAATCTATCTTAATCAAATAAATCAATTAATAAATTAATAAATTAAATTAAACTTAAAACTAAATCAACCATCTCACAGTCACCCATAGGAAAAATATGATTGAAAATCTAGATTGGGTGAGATGAAAAATAAGAGGTCAAACCCAATCCAATATATCTTACAATCCTTTAAAATTGGATCCAAATCAATACTTTATGTGTAGGAACATAACAATTTGGACCAATAGATGTTGGATAGTTGATGCTCCAGACACATGACTGGAGACCGATTGAAGTTCACCAACTTAAAATTCAAAAATCTAGGATCTGTTGCATTCGACAATGATGGAACACTTAAGGTAATCAGAACAGGTAATATCAAACTGAGTTCTGATTTTTATATTCAAAAAGTTTTATTGGTTGATCAATTGAATTTTAACTTGCTTAGCATTAGTCAATTATGTGACTCTAAGTACTTAGTCACATTTTCAAACTCTGAGTGTTTAGTTAAAAATGATAAAAACCCTGAAATTACACTTAAGGGAATTAGGAAAAAGAACATCTATACAATTGACCTACCAACCTCCTCACTAAAGTATCTCCTGACACAACAAGAGGAAACTAAGTTGTGGCACAGAAGACTGAGTCACACTCATATCAGACTCATTTCAAAAATGAGTCTAAATGGCCTAGTTAAAGGTTTACCCAAGTTAAGAAATTTAGAAAATACAATCTGTAATGCTTGTCAATAGGGTAAATAAACCAAGTCAACCCACAAGTTAACCAACCTAAATAGAACTAATTCAATACTTGAGCTCCTACATTTAGACCTATTTGATTCACATGGAGCCAAGTCACTAAGGAAAAACTAATATTACTTAGTTATAATTGATGATTACTCAAGATTTATTTGGGTAAAAATTTTGAAAATAAAAGATGAAATTTACAAAATCTTTGATTCTTGTTGCAAGTTAATAGAAAATGAAAAAGATACTAAAATTAAAAGAATTAGAAGTGACCATTGTAACACCCATAAATTTCCTCTATTTAAATAAAGCAAAAAGAAGTAGAAGAAGAGAAAAAGAAATAAAAATACAATCATAAATAGCCTGGGCTAGGATTGAACCCTAGACCTCTCACTTGAAATTAGTTTAAGTGGCCATTAGGTGGTGGTAAAACATCACATTGGCAATAGGAAATAATTCCTTATAAGCAGATTTTGTGGGAGGAGATGTTTCAACTTCCATTTAGTATAAAAGGGGATGGATGAGAGAAAACCCTAGTTGCATCTTCTCTTCCTTTCCCTAGCCGAAATTCTCTTCTACCCCCTTTCAAGTTTCGGCCAAGGAACCCTAAGGATTCAATTCTTAAGGGTTTCAAGGGGAGAATCTAAGGGGAGGGTCTCTCCCAAGGAAGTAGTACGTGCTAAAAAAGGTTTTTGAGATTAAGGCGTTAAAGAGAGGATTTTCTTCCCTACACCTTCTATAATAGTAAGATCTAGCGAAAGAATGTAAGTACTTCTCACCTGCGGTATAAGTTGCTTCGTCGATGCATGTTGTAGTATGTATCTATGTAAGTTAAAAGAAGATTCATGCCATGATATGTTTTATGTATGTTAAAGGAGATAGATGTTATGATTGTAAGATGCCCTCTAAAGGTTGGGATTAAGAGCACGTTTAGAGTATTTCATTTGCTTCCCATTAAGTTTTGGGACTAAGAAGCATAATCAAGTGCCCCAAGGTGCTTCCTTATAAGTGTGAGGGATTAAGTGCATACAAGGTGTTTGTTGAAATGACAAGTTAGTGCAAGTATAAGAAAGAAGTACTAAAAAGAAAGTATTTTACTTTAAGATGGCATATACTGGACACAAGGCCATGGGTGGGCTCCTAGATCGCCCCTAGCCCCTAGATTGCCTAGTAGTACCTTAATAAGTTCAGGATTAGCTACCTCAGACTTTATTAAGGATGCGCGCAAAGTGGTACAATGTCGAGCCCAAAGCAAGTGATTATTATTTTCACTAGTATGTAAGATAAAGTTTTCAAAGCTCATTCATTGTTTATTTAAGTGACCGCATTCTTAAGTCTGGGAATTAGAGACTATAAGGTGCAGTTTTGATGAATGCTATTGTATGGCATGGTTTATGGTTTTCATTACTTGTTTTCAATACAAGCATGGTTTTATGTTGACGTCTCATGATAATCCTATTTAAAAATGTTGATGTTTGCATGATGAGTCTATTTAAAAATACATGTCATGTACATATTTCCAAATTATGGGTTTTAGCATGAGTAATTATTGAGTGCATGTTTTGTATTCTTTCAAGCAATTTTGCAAAGCATGTTTTCCCTTTTTAATGCATTGTTTTGTGAGTAGATGGTACTTACTAAGCAATTGGATTATAGATTACTGTCACTTATACTACAGATAAAGGTAAAGGAAAGCTCGAGTAAGGAGGGGCCGCAGGAGCAATGTTTGCTGGTGTGTGTGACGGAACAGTGGGAAGTGATCTTGGAACTTGCTAGTGCATGGAATATGTTAAATTTTGGTACTGATGGACCTATTGTCTAATTTCGCTTAGTATAAAAAATGCTATTAAGAGTTGTGTATGATGAAATTGACAGTTTGTTAGTAATTAGCATGTCAAAGACTCTTCCTAAAGAAATGGGAGAGAACGGTAAGCCAAGAGGAAGTAGAAAGGGGAGAACCAACCTCCTTTGTAGTGTTGGGTGTGACCCATGCACGGCTCGTGACACAGCCGTGTGGATTTACACGACCATCACCTGCCCCCTCTCGGCCTGGGTGACATGGCCGTGTGGATTGACACGGCCATCACCAGCTTCCTGTCAGCCGTAGTGACACGGCTGTGTGGCTTCACACGGTTACGCATCACTTTTGGTCTCGGTCAAGGTGACACGGCCGTGTGAAGCACACGACCGTGCACATCTTCTTCTCGGGTAAGATGATACCACCATGTGGTTTCACACAACCGTGCACCCCTTTATCACAGCCGAGGTGACACGGCCGTGTGAGACACATGGTCGTGCCCCTCTTCCTCACTGCCAGATGACACGACCGTGTGGAAGCCACACGACCATGGCCTGCTCCAGTAGGGAAGGCCTTACACGGTCGTGTGGCGCACACGACCGTGCCCAAACTTGGGTCTGGTAAGGCCACACGACCGGTCATCACCACACGGCCATAGCATGCCCCTTCACGGGTAGGTCACAGGGCTGGTTCGGGTCACACGGTCCAGACCCCTTCGCAACTATAGAGTACCTCTCAGCTCTGCTTCACTCCAAACCATGGTTTAACAGTCAAAACAAGTTTAGATTAGATTTTTGAATCGAGCGAAGTGCAAGTAACCATGTCCTTAGAAGGTATAAAAAAAGAAAAGTAATGTCCGTTCTTTAAGTTAGGGTTTCAGTCAGGCGGTCCTTACAGTTTGGTATCAGAGTAGTTCCATCCTTCCGCCACACACACATCAAGCATTGATCTTGTAGTTTCCAAGTAAGATAGTACCTTCTCACAACTTTTATGCATTTTATTTCTGTTATGATTAGTAGGAAATATTTGTAAGATTATGCATACTTATACATGAAAGTATTAAGGGCAACAAGTAAGAATGATGATGGTTTGACGTATGTCTCATTGGTTGGGTTATGAATATGTAGATGGAAAGAGGATGACCAGCTAGACAGCCGAGGGTTAATGAACCTCAACCAGGGAAAAATGAGTCTGCATCACAACCCAACCTTTTAGAAGTAGTAGCTCAGCTTCAGAGACAAGTAGCTGAGCAGCAGAAGGTTATTGTCGCCCTAACTGCTAACCAGCAAGCTTCTCCTATGGTTCCACTGGAAGTCAATATGGTAACACCTACTATAGTTGAAGTATCATCCGTTACACCTGTACCCCAGCAAAAGTGGTGAGGCAAGAAGCATACCTCATATAGTGGCAGAAACTTAAACTAGAGCATTTCTCTAGCACCAATGAACCATGGGATTCTTAGGCATGGTTCAAAACCCTGGAGAGCATAATGGAGCTACTGGACTGGCCAGAGGTAGAAAAGATTAAGTGTGCCTCCTTCTGCTTCACTAGGGATGCAAGAATGTGGTGGGAACGGGTCAAGACAAAATGAAAAGTAGATCAAATGACCTGGTCTGACTTCGAGACTGAGTTCTTCCATAAGCGAGTCACGAACAAACATTATGATGAGTTCACGGAATTCCGACAAGGAAGTTTATCGGTAGATGAAGCCGTGAAGAAATTTAATAGGTTGGCTCGCCTATGTCCCTAGCTGGTCAACACATAAAGAGAAAGGGTAAGACTAATGCTCAAGATGCTGAGGCCAGAGATAGCTCTGAATGTAGCTGTTGGAATTAATAGACCACAGACTGCAGAAGAGATGATTAGTAGTGCCCTGATCACGGAGAATTATATGAACAGTATCAAGCAGCAAAAGCCTGTACTGATGGAGAATAAAAGTCAAAGGAGTTTGAGCACTCAGAAACCCTAGAGTCATGGGTCAACCTGGAAGGGGAGCTCCAAGAGGAAGCAATAGAGTAGTAAGAAGGGAGGATCCGTAAGCAAGCAACCTAAGTATGCTACATGTTCCACCTGCGGAAAGATGCATCCTGGCATCTGTCGCAAGGGCATGAGTGGCTGTTATACATGTGGTCAAGAGGGGTATATGGCCAAGAATTGCCCGACTAAGATAAACCTTCCTCCTGCACAACTTGTGCAATATGGAGGCAAGCAGGCCCAGCTACACTAGATGCAGACTGCGTTGGAGGGTCCCCATATTAGTCAAGGCAGATTGGAAGCTCCACTAAGTTCTACAAATGCTTCAATTTTATCCTTTACAAGAGAGGAAGTAGTAAATGCCTCCACCGTTGTCACAGGTCAGATAAGCATTTTTAATCAATATGCAACTGTGCTATTTGATACTGGGGCAACCCATTCGTTTGTCTCCATAGTATTTACGGAAAAAATAGGTAAACCCCCGGAGGTCCTAAGCGGACAATTCTTGACGACACTACCCTCGGGAGAGATAATGACATCTATGCATTGGTTGCGAGCAGTGCTAGTCAAAATTACAGACAAAGAATTGTACAACGATCTGATCTTGCTGAACATGTCTGATTATGATGTTATTTTTGCGATGGACTTCTTGAGTAAGTATGATGCTTCCATCGAGTGCCATAAGTGAAGGGTTCTATTCCAACCTGAGGCAGAGTCTAAGTTTGAGTTCATTGGAGATTCAAAGAAGAGAACCTAGAAATTTTTATCAGCCCTGAAAGCTTAGAAGATGTTAGCCGATGGATGGGATGGGTTTCTAGCTCATGTGGTAAATACCCAGCAAGAAAGAAATCAAGATCTAGAGGAAGTTAGAGTCGTGTGTGACTACCCGGAAGTGTTTCTCGAGGAGTTGCCAGGTTTACAAAAGCACTCTACCGCATGGCTCCGGTAGAATTGAAAGAACTGCAGGGACAATTACAGGAGCTACTCGACAAGGGCTTCATTCACCCTAGTCACTCACCATGGGGATCTCCAGTGTTGTTCGTAAAGAAGAAGGACGAGTCCATGCGAATGTGTGTGGACTACTGAGCGCTGAACAAAGTAACAATCAAGAACAGGTATCCCTTCCCAAGGATTGATGATCTATTTGATCAGTTAAAGGGAGTCACAGTCTTTTCAAAGATAGACTTGCGGTCCGGATATCACCAAGTGAAAGTGAGGGCAGATGATGTACTGAAGACGTCATTCCGAATGAGGTATGGACACTACGAGTTCATAGTCATGCCTTTTGGACTGACGAACGCTCGGGCTACGTGTATGGATCTGATGAACAGAGTGTTCAAAGCGTATTTGGATAAGTTTGTAATCATCTTTATAGACGATATTCTTATATACTCCAAAAGTCAGGAAGAACATGCTGAACATCTGAAGATAGTATTACAGATTCTTCAGTAGAGACAGTTGTACGCAAAGTTCTCCAAGTGTGATTTTTGGCTTGACCAAGTGTCCTTCCTAGGTCATATTATTTCCAAGGATGGGGTCATGGTAGACCTGACAAAGATAGAAGCTGTGAGTAACTAGAATAGACCCAGGAATGTAAGTGAAATCAGAAGTTTCCTTGGATTAGCTGGCTATTACAGAAAATTTGTTGAGAACTTCTTAAGCATTGCCTCTCCATTGACAGCACTTACCAGAAAGAATAGAAAATTTGAGTGGACAGAGGATTGTGAGAAGAGTTTCATTGAACTAAAATGGAGACTGACCAGTGACCCAATCCTGAGTCTTCCAGAAAATGGCGAGAGCTTTGATATGTATAGCGATGCTTCTAAATTGGGACTTGGAGCTGTACTGATGCAGAATGGTAGAGTCATTGCCTACGCCGTGAGACAACTCAAAGATTATGAGAAGAACTATCCCACTCATGACCTTGAATTAGTAGCAGTAGTCTTCGCTCTCAAAGTGTGGAGGCACTACTTATATGGATCTCGGTGCAAGATTTACACAGATCACTAGAGTCTGAAGTATTTCTTCACTCAGAAAGACCTAAACATGAGACAACGGAGATGACTTGAGTTAGTTAAAGACTATGATTATGAAATCCTCTACCATCCAGGGAAGCCGAACAAGGTAGCATATGCGCTAAGTAGAAAATCTTGCGCAACTTTATTGTCCTTATCTGCCATGTCCCAACCCTTACGGAAGGATATAGTAAATTTTGGGCTAGAAATTATTACTAGGCATCTCTCCACTTTGACACTAGTGTCAACCTTGCTTGACGATATACAGAAAGGGCAGGATGAAGATCTTAATATTCAGAAGATCAAGCAGGGAATACAAGAAGGAGAAAATGGGGAGTTTTGAATATCAGACCGTGGGATGCTATATTATGGTAATCGTCTTTGTGCCCCTAATCAAGAAGAATTGCGAAAGAAAATTCTAGATGAAGCCCATAGAAAACCCTATGCAATGCATCCTGGTTCTACCAAGATGTACCAAGATTTAAAGGAACGCTTCTGGTGGTCTGGAAGGAAGAGAGATGTTGCTAGATACATCAGTACCTATCTGACGTGTCAATGGGTTAAAGTAGAACATCAGAGACCAAGTGGAGTTCTGCAGCCTCTCCAGATCCTAGAGTGGAAGTGGGAGGATATATCTATGGATTTTATAGTAGGATTACCCAGAACTACGAACGTATATGATGCTATCTGGGTAATAGTTGATAGATTGAACAAGTCTGCTCATTTCCTAGCAATTAGAACATCCTACTCTAATGAGCAGTTAGCATAATTGTATGTGAAAGAGGTTATCACACTGCATGGATGGAGTTCCCAAAATCATAATTTCTGATAGAGATGGTCATTTTACTTCACACTTCTGGGAGCGTGTTTAGAGAGCTCTTGGCACTAAGTTACGATTCAGCACTGCATTTCATCCTCAAACTGACGGGCAAACAGAATGGGTTAACCAAGTTTTGGAGGATATGTTACGGGCCTGTGTCTTAGATTTCAAGGGGAGCTGGTGTCGATACCTATGCTTAGCAGAATTCGCATACAATAATAGCTATCAAGCTACTATCGGAATGACATCCTATGAGGCTCTATATGGGAGGAGATGTAGATCTCCTATTTGTTGGTATGAAGGTGGTGAAAAGGAAGAAATGAGACTCCAAACAGACCTCATCGAAGACACCACTAAAGCTATTCAGAACATTCGCTAGAGAATAGAAACTGCTCAGAGCCGGTAGAAAAGCTATGCGGATGTGCGTCATAGACCGCTGGAATTTAAGGTTGGCGACTCAGTGTTCCTCAAAGTAGCTCCTATGAAAGGAGTGATGCGGTTTGGGAAGAAAGGAAAGATGAGTCCACGATATGTGGGGCCATACTTGATCACCAAAAGAGTTGGCAAAGTAGCTTATGAGTTGGAACTACTTCAGGAAATGTCAACTGTTCATAATGTATCTCATGTCTCAATGCTAAAGAAGCATGTTCCCGATGCAAACCAAGTGATTGAACCACAGACGGTAAAAGTTCAAGAGGATCTCAGTTATGAAAGTCGACCTATTTAGATAATAGATTGAGAAGTTAAGAAGCTGAGGAACAAAGAGATACAGTTAGTAAAAGTGTTGTGGCAGAGTCAACAGTATGAAGAGGCAACATGAGAACACGAGGATGATATGAGACAGAAGTATCCATAATTGTTCTAAGTTCGAGGATGAACTTTTTATAAGGTATGAGGGATTGTAACGCCCATAAATTTCCTCTATTTAAATAAAGAAAAAAAAAGTAGAAGAAGAGAAAAAGAAATAAAAATTGAATCATAAATGGCCTGGGCTAGGATTGAACCCTAGACCTCTTACTTGAAATTAGTTTAAGTAGCCATTAGTGTTAGCTAGAGCCCTAGAGTCAATCATTTGATGATTATATTATGAACTTGTTGTATCATATTCCATATAAATAAAGGCATTTGGTTTTTGGTTATTATGCTTACCTGTATTGGTGCCAAATAAACTAAGTATAATAACGTCCTTGAGTAGAAGGTTCTTACATATATCAATCGGTTAGCTGAACCGATCGTGAGATGATATAGGGAACACTACTCTTAATCATTGCTAGTCGAGTATTAACATTCAGGGACAATGTTAATGCAATAAGACTAGAATGTAGGTCAACTCGATGACTTGATCTCACAAGTCATGGATATAAAGATATCAAGTTGACACATGGGTATGCATTAGAGAATGTATATTGAATGACCCGCCATGAGAAAGTATCATGGATCGTTATATGAGTGTCATACTTTCTCATGTCGCTATTAGTTTGACTACTAGCCCTTAGACCTGAAGTCACCATGGTTCCCTACATAAGGAGTTATGTACTTTGGTTTCGTCAAACGTCACCCGTAACTGGGTGGACTATAAAGGTGATTACTGGGTATGTAACAAATTATGCGGAGAGATGTGAGTGATGTAGATGGGATCTATCCCTCCTATATGACGGAAGCGACATCGATATTCTTGATAGAGTGAGACCACGAAGTACATGGCCATGCCCAAATGAGTCAATATGAGATATTGAGCTCATTTGTTTTAGTGAGTCTACTTGGAGTTCAAGATTTAGATTGATTAGAGGATGACACGATCTATGCCTCACATTGATCAATCTAGATATCTAGAATAGAAGGACACTTGTCATATATTGTGAGGAGTCACAATTAGTAGCACAAGGTGATGTTGGATCTCAACATTCTTGTAACTTGGGTAGCAATGATGTATTGCTAGATGCCACTCATTGCTTATGTTTCTAAAGGAGTTTAGAAATATTGCCAACGTTACAAGAACCTATTGGGTCACACATAAAGAACAAGTGGATGGAGATTAGGTTCATATGATGAACCAATTGGATTAGGTTCATATGATGTACCAAAGATTGGATTCGGATTAATTCAAATTAGACTTATTGAGTTAGACTCAATTAGATTCAATTGTTGAATGAGTCTAATTTAAATTTGATTCATTGAGTCAATTTATATTAATGAATTGAGATTCATTAGATTAAAATTGACTTGAACCAAAGGTTGGTTTTAACTCAACAAGGAAGAGAATTAGTCAATTTTGACTTGACCAAATGGAAGTTGAAACATCAAGTTTGACTTGATTTATTGCCACATCATGAAGGTTGACCCATCCTTCATGGCATGACTAACCTTGCCACATCATCTCCACCTCATCATGGTGTGCCACCTCATGGAGGTTACACATCCCATTCCATTTAATGTGGTCAGCCACATTAAATGAGGGGAGTTACAAGATGTGGCCGGCTACACTAATGTGGGTGGAGATTTTGTATTGTGGTATTGATGGGTGTTCATTGTTGCTTCTTCTTCCTTGGGTTCTTCCTCCTCCTTTGCTACTGTTGCCGTGGGTTTCAAGCAAGGAAGAAGAAAGGTGAGTGAATCTAATCCAAGAAGAAAGGTTAGTGAAAGTCACATAGAGTTTTTAGAGGAGTGTGTTCTCTTCTTTTCCTTTCTTCATCTTCCAATCCTATCCGAGAGCATCAAGAAGTGCTAGCATACTTGTGGTGTTCTCTTCTCCATCCTTGAGTGTTTGAGAACACTTCTTGTTCGTGTGGATACTACTAGAGGTGTGTACGTTTGAACACACTCGAGATCCGGCGCACCTTGGACGAGCGGGATTTGCAAAAAGGCACGCAACAAGGGTAACCTTCTAAACATGTAGATCTAAGTGTAGATCTAGTTAGTAAACTCGTACATGTAAAATTTTTGTTCTATACTCTTCGCACGGATCCGTTGGCTAGGGAGTTTCGGGGTTTCCGCGAAGCGAAAAAGCAGTTTTCGCGGCCCGAAAAATCTAACAGTGGTATCAGAGCCACGTGCGAAGACATGTACGAGTTTATTTTGGTTTTGATGAAAAATAAACATTCTGTGAATTTCTGTAATTTCATGATTTTTATAGTTTTAAAGGGTATTTTTCTCGTAGAAGCGAAGCACAAGTGTTTAGACACTTGTAGGCTTCGACTACCGAGAAGATTTTTCCGTAACGGCAATGTTTCGACCCAAAACCTTTTGGGACAGCAGGCTAAGGCGCTGTAGGATCTCTTAGGGGCAACTCGCGATGGTTAGATCGCGGGTAGGGGTACTGCCCCTAACCCCGCAAGGGGATTTGCTCCGCGATTGCGCCCGTAATCGCTAATCGGGACCGCTGGGAAAAATTTTCTCATAAAAATTGTAAAAATTATGAAAAATTACAGAAAATTATGAAAAATATATAATTTAGAATTATATATTATTTTTGTGATAGTCATGGCCCAAAAAGACCCAATATGATTGGATTTGTGTTGTAATTTATAATATGGTCTGCGTGCCGTCATGTGTTTGTGTGTGCTGTATTTGATACACGACTTGCACGTCGTGCCTCCCTTTTTATATTCTGGTTGTAAATTAGATTTAGACTCGAATGTAACTCGAGTTTCAAAATTGTAATGTAAATTTTGAAGCAGTGGAAGGTCCACTCAAGACGGAGTTACGAGGAAGGCGCGAGCAACACAAGGTGGTCAAAAGGAAGGCGCTTGAGAAGCTGTTGACCTTAGGTTGACCATACGATCTTCTCATTGGCTTGAGAAGATCGTAGTAGGGCCATGACATAATCACAAAATTATTTAATTAATTGCTTTTGTGTGTATGTGATGCATGTTAGTTAATTAAGTAATTAATTAGTGCCTAACGATTAGATTAGATCTAAATTGTGCACATGATGCACCCCACGATTAGATTAGATCTAAATCAAGTATATGATACGCATCATCGATTAGATTAGATCTAAATCACGTCGACTCTAATGCCTACCATGCCGTGATACTTATCACTACCTCGATCACATGTGTTGTTGAATCTGCCAAAGCAGAGCAACACATATTATCTTGGTAGGGTACGGAGGGACAATCTTGGTCCCGCTTATCAACGCATGGGCGAGTACAAACTCAATTAGATTGAGTATTCCTAGTTTACTCGGTTGGATCGACTACAACTATAGGCATTCTTCCAACGGTTGGAAAGGTAGGACAAAATCACGTTTATATTAATTCTCGGGCGTATTAGCCAAAGCTAACTCGAGTTTTAATATCAATGCGGATCATGATCCTATAAACAAGAGTTGCATAGAGATGTAATTGGTAATCGTTACCTACCGATCATACTAAGTCTTGGGCGTATTAGCCAAAGCTAACTCAAGGGTTAGTATGATGTGAATCTTGTCCCACATGAATTATAGAATTCAGTGGGAGCATCGTTTAGTTAAAGACCTAATTAAATGATTAAGAATATGATATTTATTTCTGAATTTATTTATGTTGTAGATTATCATGACGTCGAATACGAACACCTTCTCCCTGCGATATGTCCTCGAGAAGGACAAGCTCAACGGAGCAAACTTCCTGGACTGGTACAGGAACCTGAGAATAGTTCTCACTCAGGAATGTAAACTGTACGTTCTGGAGTAGCCCATTCTGGAGGCTCCTCCTGCCAGTGCCCCGCGAGCTAACCGAGATGCTTTCAAGAAGCATCAAGATGACTCATTAGATGTGTCTTGTCTAATGCTCGCGACCATGAACTCTGAGCTTCAGAAGCAACATGAGTTGATGGGCGCTTATGATATGGTTGAACATCTTCGTCAACTATATCAAGGTCAAGCGAGGCATGAGAGATTTGAGATCTCAAGGGCACTGTTTCAATGCAAGATGTCAGAAGGGGCTCCTATAGGCCCATATGTACTCAAAATGATTAGGTACATAGAGAACCTACAAAGGTTGGGGTTCCCACTTGGCCAAGAGCTAGCCACTGACCTGATCTTGCAATCCTTGCCGAATAGCTATAGTCAGTTCGTTCTAAACTACAACATGAATGAGATTGACAAGCCACTGCCTGAGCTGCTTAGCATGTTGAGCTGAACCTTAAGAAGGCTAAGCCCAACACTGTTCTGATGGTTCAGAAACATAAGGGCAAGGGCAAGCCCAAAGGCAAGGGAAAGTCCCAAGCCAAGGGCAAAGGCAAGGCACTGAAGCCTAAAGGAGGGGTCGCCAAGGATGCTACCTGCTTTCACTGCGGTCAGACCGGGCATTGGAAGAAGAACTGCAAGGTATACTTGGAGGATCTTAAGAAGAAGCGAAGTGAGACTTCCACTTCAGGTATATATGTTATAGAAGTCAATCTATCTATTTTTACATCATGGGTATTAGATACTGGATGTGCTTCTCACATTTGTACTGATGTGCAGGCGCTGAGAAATAGCAGGGCATTGATAAAGGGCGAGGTGGACCTATGAGTAGGCAATGGAGCATGGGTTGCTGCTGTTGCTGAAGGGACTTACTTTCTATCTCTGGCCTCTGGGCTTGTACTAGAGTTAGCCGATTGCTGTTATATGCCTGCATTAACTAAGAACATTATATCAGTTTCTTGTTTGGACAAGAAAGGTTTCTCGTTTACAATAAAGAACAAATGTTGTTCCGTCTATTTAAACGATATGTTCTATTGTAGTGCACCTCTAATAAACGGACTCTATATTCTAGATCTTGAAAGCCTTATTTATAACATAAATACCAAGAGGTTCAAGTCAAATGACCTGAACCAAACCTATCTCTGGCACTGTCGCTTAGGTCATATAAATGACAAGCGCTTATCCCAGCTCCATAAGGATGGTTTGCTGGACTCATTTGATTTTGAATCATATGAGACATGCGAGTCATGCCTACTAGGCAAGATGACCAAGACACCTTTTAGTGGGCACAACGAAAGAGTGAATGATTTGTTAGGACTTATACATAGTGATGTATGTGGCCCTTTCAATGTCGCTACTAGAGGCAGTTATAGGTACTTCATCACATTTACTGATGACTTCAGTAGATATGGTTATGTGTACTTGATGACACATAAGTCAGAATCCTTTGAAAAGTTCAAAGAATTCAAGAATGAAGTACAGAACCAGCTTGGCAAGAGTATTAAGATACTTCGATCAGATCGAGGTGGAGAATACCTTAGCCATGAGTTTCGTGACTATCTAGCTAAGTGTGGGATCCTATCCCAAATCACTCCTCCTGGAACACCACAGTGGAATGGTGTATTCGAAAGGAGGAATCATACCTTATTAGATATGGTACGGTCTATGATGAGTCACAAAGATCTTTCGACATTCCTTTGGGGCTATGCTCTAGACACGACAGCTTTTATACTCAACCGAGTTCCATCTAAGGCCGTGATAAAGACACCATATAGGATATGGACTGGGAGAGATGCCCAGGTGTCTTTCATGAGGATTTGGGGTTGTGAGGCTTACGTTAGACGTCAAGTCTCAGATAAATTAGGACCCAAATTCGACAAGTGCTACTTTATAGGATATCCCAAGGAAACTAAGGGATATTACTTCTATATTCCCAGTCAGCACAAGATAGTTGTGGCAAAGATTGGAGTCTTTCTAGAAAGGGACTTTGTTTCTAGAAAGACTAGTGGGAGTACATTCGATCTTGAAGAAGTTCAAGATGCGGATCCCAGCACTGAAGCCTTGATGGAAGTTGAACTGGAACCACAAAGTGTTGTGGATGATGTTGTTCCATAAAGAGTTGAGGAACAACATCCAGTTCAAGTAGACATACCATCGCAGGTCTGATAGGGTACGTCGTCAGCCTGAGAGAAACAACTAATGTGATATTTGATGAAGAAAATAACTTACCTAATCCAACAAATGAAAATATCAATCAAAATACAGAAAATATTAATACAAGAAACATAAAAGATGATGAAGAAATTCAAATTAAACTTAGAAAATCACAAGAACCAGTTGTTGATCCTGTCATAAGACCTTCAAGAATAAGTTTCAACCACCCATCTGACCAAATTTTGGGTGACCCAACCCTAGGAGTCCAAACTAGATCATCCTATAGAAACCTTAGTCAGATAACTCTTATTTCTAAAATTGAACCCAAGACTATAGAAGAAGTCTTACCTGATCTAGATTGGATCTTACAATGCAAAAGGAGTTAGCCCAATTTGAAAGAAACCAAGTCTAGGAACTTGTACCTAAACCCATAAGTAAAACCATAGTTAACACTAAATGGGTATTTAGAATAAATTGGATGATAAGGGTGAAGTAGTAAGAAATAAAGCTAGACTAGTAGCAAAAGGGTTCAGCCAAGTAGAAGGGTTGGACTATGATGAAACCTATGCACCCGTAACCAGACTTGAATCCATAAGGATGATGCTAGCCTATGCAACACATAAAGGATTCAAGTTATACCAAATGGATGTAAAATCAGCATTCTTACATAGGTTCATCAAGGAAGAGGTGTATGTAAGTCAACCCCCAGGATTTGAGAATTTGGACCACCCAAACCATATATTTAGGTTAAAGAAAGCCCTATATAGACTAAAACAAGCACCTAGGGCCTGGTATAAACGCCTATCAACTTATCTAATATCCAAAGGGTTTAACCAAGGTCAAATAGATCAAACCTTATTTGTAAAAACCTTAGAAAAGGACATCTTTATAGTCCAAATTTACGTAGATGGCATAATTTTTTATTCAATCACACTAAGTTTTTAAAAGACATTACTAAATTAATGGAAAGCGAATTTGAAATGAGCTTAGTAGGAGAACTTAACTTTTTTTAGGCTTACAAATTAAACAAACCAAAGAAGGAATATATATTTTTCAAATAAAATATACTAAGGAATTAATTAAAAAGTTTGGCATGGAAAATTCTAAGAATATAAATACTCCAATGACAACTAATGTTAAAATCGACTCTGATTTACAAGGAAAATCAATGGACTTAAAATATTATCGAAGTGCTATAGGGAGTTTACTATACCTAACTGTAAGTCGACCTGATATTATTTTTGTAGTAGGTATGTGTGCTAGGTATCAATCTTGTGCAAAAGAATCACACCTAACAAATGTTAAAAAAAATACTTAGATACATTAAGGAAACCCTAAATGTACGACTTTGGTACCCTAGGACTAGCACCTTTGACTTAGTTGGCTATTCTGACTCAGATTATGCTGGGCGCAAACTAGATAAAAAAAACACAAGTGAAAGCTATCAATTTCTAGGACAGTGCCTAGTAAGTTGGTTAAGCAGAAAGCAACACTGTGTTGCTTTATCCACTACTGAAACAGAGCACATAGCCATGGGGGAATGTGCATTTCAACTATTATGGATTATGCATACCTTAAAGGACTATCAGCTAGAATATTGTAACACCCATAGGGTCCTTAGCAAAATTCTAGAATATTTTATCATGAATAAAGAAAAAAATATATATGATTTAGTTAAATTTTGCTCCTAGCCGAACACTTAAACAAATAAAATAGAAATAAAAATATATAAGGTCTAGGACTTGAACTCTAGATCTCTCATTAGATGCCTGAATAAGATAACCACTAGACCAAGAGAAATTATTGTTAGAAAAGAGAGGGAAACCATAATTAAATGTAAGAAGAAAAGGCTCTTCTCTTAGAAGGAGAAGTGATAGTTGTCTTCTTCCTCTCTAATGAAGAGATGCTCTAGAATATTCTTTTCTTACTCACCAAGAAGGGAGGTATCTAGACTTTTCTCTTAATTATGAAGAGAGTAAAGGAAAGGAGGAAGAAAAATATATTTTTCCTTCCTCCTCTCATGATGAATAAAAGGAGGAAATTAAAATGAGTTGGCATTTTTCCTCATTCACCTTCCTACTCCCTCCTCCTGCACCGTGACCTCTTCTTCACCATTTCCTCTTCTTGCTGAGACCAAGGAGCAAGGAAGCTTCCCCTCTCTAGGAAGGATCCACAACAAAGGTTAAATCTCTAAGGAAAACAAGCGCAAGGAAGTGAGTATCCCCTCACTGCAGTACAAGTAGCTTCGGTTTAAAATGTTTTTCGAAACTCTAAAAAATTTTCTTGCAAGAATGTGGTCAAGATAAAGAATAGGTAGTCACTTAGGGTTAACAAGTGATAAGAGATGCTTCATGTTATAGAAAAAGAAAAAGAGAAATTTAGAGCCTTATTGCATGTTTCGGCCAAGGATGGAAGAGAGGACCTAGAACAAGTTTTCTTTGATCACATGCTTAATTTTTCTACTCTATGATATATGAATTTCACATGTTGTTAGTTAAGTCTTCATTATTCATGTTGTGAAAAAAAAAAGAGATACCTATCTATATGGTTCGGCCAAAATTGATTATAAGGCCTTAGGTCAAGAATTTTAGATAGAAACCATACTAGTTGTACCTCTTTGTGATGTATGAATTTTTACATGTTTATAACCAAGGTTTTTATGCTTCTTATGGAATAAAATGGTATGAAACCCTACTAATATGTTTGGCCAAATTTAAATAAATGGGTTAGGGTTAGAGTTTTGAACTCAAATAGGCTTATTCATGAAGTATAGTGCCTTGTAGGTACTTATAAAATGCTCTATAGGTACTTAGATTAAATGTGCATGTTACATGTTTAAGTCTTATGCTTCTTATGGAATAAAAAGACATGAAACTCTACTGATATGTTTCGTCCAAATGAAAATAAATGGGTTAGGGTTAGAGTTTTGAACTCAAATAGGCTTATTCATGAAGTATAGTGCCTTGTAGGTACTTGTACAATGCTCTATAGGTACTTAGACTAAATGTGCATGTTACATGTTTAAGTCTTATGCTTCTTATGGAATAAAATGATATGAAACCCTACTGATATGTTTCGGCCAAATTGAAATAAATGGGTTAGGGTTAGAGTTTTGAACTCAAACATGCTCATTCATGAAGTATAATGCCTTGTATGTGCTTAGATCAAGTTTACAAGTTATGTGGATAAGTTCTATGCTTCATATGGAACCAAATGATATAAGAACCCTACTGATATGTTTCGGCCAAATTGAGATAAATGGGTTAAGGTTAGAGTTTTGAACTCAAACATGCTTATTCATGAAGTATAATGCCTTGTATGTGCTTAGATCAAGTTTACATGTTATGTGGATAAGTTCTATGCTTCATATGGAACCAAATGATATAAGAACCCTACTGATATGTTTCGGCCAAATTGAAATAAATGGGTTAAGGTTAGAGTTTTGAACTCAAACATGCTTATTCATGAAGTATAATGCCTTGTATGTGCTTAGATCAAGTTTTCATGTTATGTGGTTAAGTTCTATGCTTCATATGGAATGAAATGAGGTTGAAACCTACTGATATGGTTCGGCCAAGATGGATTAATTGGGATAGGAAAGAGTTTAAACCTATCCAAACATGCTTATGCATTTTCATGATATGTAGCCTTTGATATATAAGTAGATTAAGCTTTCATGCTTTATGATGTGATGAAAATATGCTTTACGATATGTTGCATTTCTATGTCTTATGATAAGATGTGCCATGTTTATGATATGATATGATAGACTTATGACATGATAGGCTATGGTTATGATATGATATGCTAGACTCATGATATGATAGGCCATGTTCATGATATGTTATGCTAAGTTCATGAGATGATATGCCAAGTTTGATGATAAGAAAATAACATGTTATACTTTATGTTATGATAAGAACATGTTATAAAATGCATGTGTGAATGGCTTATGTAAGAAGAAAAGCCTAAAGAGTTGCTTCTCTTAGGTTGGGACCAAGAGCATTCTTCATGTTATGAAAAAGAGTTGCTTCCCTTAAGTTGGGACCAAGAGCACTCTTCATGTTATGAAAAAGAGTTGCTTCCCTTAAGTTGGGATCAAGAGCACTCTTCATGCTATGGTAAAGAGATGCTTCCCTTAAGTTGGGGATCAAGATCTCTCTTCATGATATGACAAGAATTATGACATGTATGATATGATGAGATATGATATGCATGATATTTTACTTTGTATGACTTGTACCAAGGGTGGGCTCCATAAGCGCCCCGGGGTCGACGGACTATGAACGGACCTCGTTAAGGGATGGACTCCTCAGTACGCCCCTAGGTCGACGGACTATGAACGGACCTAGATCCCTAGTAGGTTCGGGGCTAGCTACCTGATAACCATGATTTTATTGCATTATGTGGTACAAGCCGGGGCCCTTCTCATGATGATGATATGATATTCAAGTATGTATACTATATGTTTTGAAAGAAGCATGATGCATATGTGCATTCCATGATACATGTTTTAAAAATATACATATTGCATCTACATGCACATATTTATGAAATTATGTTTATGCACCCTTATGAACAGGTATGAGTTATGATACATGTTTACATGATATGATAGGCTTCATGATATGTTCTTACAGAATGTGATATGAATCATGATATACACTCACATGCTATACTCTGATATGTTATGCTCCTTATGTGATATGATATATTATGTTCTGTTTTCCCTCTTGTTATGTTATGAGATGTTATGGTTTTTACATGATAAGATATGTTCTATGTTATGATTCTCCATGCTATGTTATGCTATGCTATGGTTTCTACATGTTATGTTATGTTATGTGTTTTTCGGATTTATGGGTAGGCAAGGATCTCACTAAGCCTTTGGCTTATAGCTACACGTTTTCCTTGTACTGCAGATAAAGGCAAGGAATGGATTGTTTAAGGGGAGCAGAGCAGGAAAGGCAATGAGGATGTGTGTGGAAGTGCTGGTGGATAGATCTATTTAAGTTTTTGAATTATCTAAGTTATGCATGTGAACAATGTTGGACCTATGCTTATGATAATGTTCAGCTAGTATGATATCCAACTCATGTTATGTTGGTACGTTTGACTTCACATGCAATGTTAAGAGAACTAGATGCATATGGTATATGTTATGATATGAAAAAAAAACAATTAATTATATATGTCTTCCGCTGCCATGAATCCATATGCATTAGTATAATTGATGTCTATGTTTTATTGACGTCCGTCCCTCTGGGGTGGCCTTAGTGCTACCTGGAAGGGCGGGCGTTACAAATATAAAAATAAAAAAAATTTAATTGATAATATAAGTTCAATTAACTTAACTAAAAATCCAATCCAACACTCAAGGACTAAACACATAGAAGTGAAACATCACTTTGTAAGGGATCATGTAACGACCCAATTTTCCCTATTTCGAGTTCTAAAAGTCCATAAAATATTTGGAAATACTTTTAAAATATTCTAGAGATTTTTAGGAATTTTTAGAGTATTTTTACGTAATTTTTGGAGGTCGTTTAGTATGTTTACAAAAAGAAAGAAGTTTTGACCAAAAAAGTTGAAGGGGAGACTCGAACCCAAGACCTCCGGTCGAATCTGACCCCAACCGGACACAGCCAACCAACTGGGCTACGTGTGGTTTGTTAATAAGTATGAAATGAGATATATATAAGTTAAGTAGAGGGCAAAGTTAGACCTAGTTATAAAAGGATAAGTTAAGAGGGATTAGGATATATTTTTCTCCCGAAACCCTTTCTTCTCCTCTGCTTCTCGCGTGCGACGGCGCCATTTCTGCCGAGCGAAGAAAATACGAAGCCCTAGCTTCGTCTCCGGCGGCCGACGAAGGTCTTCTTCCGGCGAACCTTGCGGATCCGAGCTCCTCTCGTCAAGAAGAGGCGCGAGCACAAGAAGAAGCCGAGTATTTCAAGCCTCCGAGCCCTAGATCTTCTTGCTCTCCTTCGGTTGTAAGTCCTAGCAATCAAGGGTAAGTACTACTCACCTGCGGTAGGAATTTCTCTGAACCGTGATAAATCTAAGTGTCGCTAATAATAGCATAAGTGACACTAGTAAGTAGAGTAGGAGTTAGGTAACGGTCGCCCTTAGAGAGTAGTAGTAAGAAGGGTGGTCGCTACAGTTGGTATCAGAGCAGTGTTCCATTCTCCAGCATCACACACACATCAGCATCATCCTCGCCGTCTCCAAGTAAGAAAGTATTTAAATCCTTCCTTATTTCTGCTTTTCTGATTATTAACTGCAGTATAGAGTACTTTCCTTTTTGAGTACTAAAGTAAGATAAAAGATTTAGTTTCCCTTTTCTTTATTCGTATTTAATTATGATTAGAAGGGTTAAAGTAAGATATCAAGCCTTTACCTTGCATAATTAGATGGCAAGAAGAGGACGTCCCCGTGCTACTCACACTGAGGAACCAGCTCAAGGGAACGAAGTGCCTAGAGCAACCGAGCCCAATCTTTCTGAAGTAGTTGCTCAGCTCCAGAGGCAAGTAGCAGAGCAGCAGCAAGTGATTGCCAATCTGATGGCAAATCAACCAGCAGTTTCTCCCCCTCCTCCAGCTGTCACTGCAGAGACCCCAGTGGTAACTGAGACTCCACCAGCTACTCAGGGAGCTTCTCAGGCACGACTGAGCCCTGGGATGCCCAGGCTTGGTTTAAAACACTGGAGAGCACTATGGAGCTTCTGGATTGGCCAGAAGTCGAGAAGGTCAAGTGCGCCTCTTTCTGCTTGTCCGGAGATGCTCGCATGTGGTGGGAGAGGATAAAGACCAAGAGAGCGGCTGATCAGATGAGCTGGGCTGATTTTCAGTCAGAATTTTATGAAGAGTTCTTCCACCTGCAGATCACCAACAAGCACTACGAGGAGTTTATAGAGTTTAAGCAAGGTGACCTGTCAGTGGAGGAAGCAGCTAAAAAGTTCAACAGACTAGCTCGTCTTTGCCCAGAGCTAGTAAGTACAGAGAAGGAGCGAGTCAGGCTGATGCTCAGAATGCTGAGACCCCAGATAGCACTGAATGTGAGCAGTGGAGCTCATCAGCCCCAGACTGAAGGTACAACGAGCGCAACATAAGCCGGTGAAGATAGAGGACAAGACAGCAGGAAGCCAGAAATCACAGTCAAGTAAACAGAATTGGAAAGGCAAAGGTAAAAGGAAGCAGTGGAACACAGGAGGTAGCCAGAAGGGAGGACCAGCAACCAAGCAGACCAAGTTTCCTCCCTGTCCCAAATGTGGGAGAATGCATCCAGGAGCCTGCCTTTTGGGTAAGACTGGATGTTACTCCTGTGGGCAGGAAGGACATATGGCTAAAGAGTGTCCTAACAAAATCAAAGCACCTCAACCACAGCCATTGCAATATGGAGGCCAGCCTGCACAGTTGCACCACATGGAAGCAGCATTGGAGGGACCCTATATCAGTCAAGGAAGGTTAGAAGCTCCACCAGTTCCAGCCTTGGATGGTGCCAGAGTATTCTCCCTCACCAAAGAAGAAGCTGCTAGTGCCCCCACGGTTGTAACAGATTACAGGCGCCTACAGAAAGTATGAACTCCAAGTTTCTGACAACCCTACCTTCTGGGGAAGTCGTGGAATCCAATCAGTGGCTCCGAGCTGTACTGGTCAGAATTTCAGACCGAGAACTATATGTAAATCTGATAGTTCTCGCCATGCAAGATTTCGATATGATTTTTGGTATGGATTTCCTCAGCAAGTACAGTGCGTCAGTGGACTACCGCAGAAGGAAAGTGATTTTTAGTCCAGAAGATGAACCAACTTTTGAGTTCACAGGAGTGCCAAGAAAGAAGACCTAGAAACTTCTCTCATCTCTAGTAGCTCACCAGATATTAGCTAAAGGGTGTGCAGGTTTTCTAGCATACATAGTAAAGGCAGAAGAGCAGAAAGGACGCAAGCAGGAGGATGTTCGGGTAGTATGCGAGTATCCAGAAGTATTTTTAGAAGAGCTACCTGAACTACCCCCCCAACAGAGAAGTGGAATTTGAGATTGAATTGGTTTCTGGAACCAGTCCGATTTCAAAAGCTCCGTATCGCATGTCTCCAGCAGAGCTGAAGGAGTTACAAGAACAACTACAGGAGTTACTTGACAAAGGCTTCATTCGCCCTAGTCATTCACCCCGGGGAGCTCCAGAGTTGTTCGTTAAGAAGAAAGACGGATCCGTGCTAATGTGCATAGATTTCAGAACGCTGAGCAAAGTAGCAGTTAAGGACAAGTACCCCCTTCCCAGGATCGATGACTTATTTGATCAGTAAAGAGGAGCAGCAGTGTTCTCAAAGATAGACCTACGCTCTGGGTACCATCAGCTGAAGGTGAAAGAAAGAGATATACCCAGAACGGCGTTCAAGACCAGATACGAGCACTACGAGTTTGTGGTCATGCCTTTTGGAGTGACTAATGCACTTGCGGTCTTCATGGACTTGATGAACAGAGTGTTCAGAGAATACATTGACAAGTTTGTCATTGTGTTCATCGACAACATTCTGATCTATTCAAGGACCCCAGAGGAGTATGACACGCACTTGAGGTTGGTACTGCAGACTCTTCAGCAAAAGCAGTTTTATGCTAAATTCTCAAAGTATGAGTTCTGGTTAAATCAGGTGGCGTTTTTAGGTTACAATATTTCTAAAGAAGATATTCAAGTGGATCCAGCCAAAATAGAAGCAGTCAACAACTGGAGCAGACCCAAGAACGCCAGGGAGATTAGAAGCTTCCTTGGTTTAGCTGGGTACTACAAGAAGTTCGTGGAGGACTTTTCCAGGATAGCCTCTCCACTAACAGCCCTCACCAGAAAGAACAAGAGATTCGAATGGTCAGATGAATGTGAGCAGAGTTTCCAAGAGCTAAAGAAGAGATTGATCAGTGCTTCCATTCTGACTGTTGCACAGAGTGACAAGAGTTTTGACATCTATAGTGATTATTCCAAGATGGGCTTAGGAGCTGTACTCATGCAAGAAGGAAAAGTCATAGCCTATGCTTCCAGACAACTCAAAGATTATGAGAAGAACTACCCTACTCATGATCTTGAGCTGACAGCTGTGGTTTTTGCACTTAAACTCTGGTGACATTATTTGTAAGGAGTTCAGTGTAGAATTTTCACAGATCATCAGAGTCTTAAGTACTTCACTCAGAAGGATTTAAACATGAGACAGCGCAGGTGACTGGAGTTGGTCAGAGATTACGACTGTGAGAACCTCTACCACCCAGACAAAGCTAACAAAGTGGAAAATGCACTAAGCAGAAAGTCCAGTGCATCCCTGATGTCTCTGTCATCATTAGCCCTGCCACTGCAGAAGGAGTTGTCAAATTTTGGACTTGGAATTATTTACGGACAGCTCTCCGCATTGACCTTAGAGCCTACCTTGCTTGAGGACATACAGAGAAGGCAAAGTGAAGATCAGACAGAGGATTGAGACTGCCCAGAGTTCCAAGTAGGGAATTCAGTGTTTCTCAAGGTCGCTCCTATAAAGGGAGTGATGAGATTTGGCAAGAAGGGCAAATTAAGTCCTCGCTATGTAGGACCTTACCTGATCATAGAGAGGATTGGGAAGGTAGCTTACAAGCTGGACTTACCAAAAGACATGTCAGCAATACACAATGTATTTCATGTCTCCATGCTAAAGAAGTGTTTCCACAACCCGAGCCACTCGGTCAATGAAGATCCAAGAGGATCTTAGTTATGAGAGCGGACCTACACAGATAGTGGATAAAAGCTAGAGTGAAGAAGCCGAAAGGTAACTGCTTTATTTGCAAGTAGGTAGGACATTGGAAGGCGGACTATCCTCGTAGGAAGGAGAACAATAATGTAACGACCCAATTTTCCCTATTTCGAGTTCTAAAAGTCCATAAAATATTTGGAAATACTTTTAAAATATTCTAGAGATTTTTAGGAATTTTTAGAGTATTTTTACATAATTTTTGGAGGTCGTTTAGTATGTTTACAAAAGAAAGAAGTTTCTGACCCCAACCGGACACATCCAACCAACTGGGCTACGTGTGGTTTGTTAATAAGTATGAAACGAGATATATATAAGTTAAGTAGAGGGCAAAGTTAGATCTAGTTATAAAAGGATAAGTTAAGAGGATTAGGATATTTTTCTCCCGAAACCCTTTCTTCTTCCGGCGAACCTTGCGGATCCGAGCTCCTCTCGTCAAGAAGAGGCGCGAGCACAAGAAGAAGCCGAGTATTTCAAGCCTCCGAGCCCTAGATCTTCTTGCTCTCCTTCGGTTGTAAGTCCTAGCAATCAAGGGTAAGTACTACTCACCTGCGGTAGGAGTTGCTCCGAATTTATTTTGGTGTTTCCTTGTTTTCTTGAATTTTGCCGTGAGGAATCTTGGTTTTTGGTTTGCTGCCGTGAACCCTAAAGAAAGAAGAGAAAGTTAGTTCAGTGTAGGCATGAAGGACAGATTTGATTTAGGTTTTAGTTTTTTTTTGATTCGGATTAACCTGCACATCCCTTGCTGCCGTGAGTTTCAAAGAAGAACATGTATAGTAAGGTTCCAGCATGCGGGTAGACTGCAATGGTTTCTTGTGTATTGTTTAGAGTCTTTTTCATGACCAATACATTGCTATTATGTTGAGCTCAGATTGATATGAGTTGACTGCAGAATGTCCGAACTGATTAGAAGGAATAGGTTTAGGTGTAGTAGCAGAAGTTTTCATTGTTTCGTCTTTTGGAAGTGCATGTTTGCAATTATAGAAGTGCTTTAGTTAGTTTTTGTAGCTTTGCATTGCTTCGAATTAATATAGACGGAATGGTTCAGATTGATCTTGCTGTGACATCATGTTTTGGTTAAAACAAAAGTGCATGTTTTCAACCATGTTAATGTCCAAAGTAAAAGATAGATTTTGCATATTACGAACATGATAAAAGGAGGCTTATATTCTGTTTTTAAAGAAATTAGATTTGCTTTCCTTTGTTTCTAAATCTGTTGTAGCATGCTTAAAGGAGTTAGATTTGTTTTCAACCATGCTTAAAGAAGTTTGAATTAGCTCTCTTTTGATCTATTTTATAGCATGATTAGCAAGTTTGAATTAGCTTACTTTTGCTCTATTTTATAGCATGATTAGTCAAATTAGATTAGCTTTCTTTGTTCTTATCACAGCATGTTTTAAAAGTTCAAACTAGCTCTCTTTTGCTCTATTCTATAGCATGATTAGTAAGTTCAGATGTGCTTTCTTTTCCTTTATTTCACAGCATATTTAGAAAGTTCAGATTTGCTCTTCTGTTGCTTTGTTTTATAACATGCTTAGAGAGAGTTAGATTTGTTTCTCTTTTATTGTTTTTATATAGCATGCTTAGTTAATTGTAATCCTACACTTGTTAGGTATATCTAAAGGATTCCAATAAACTCTAATAAAGGATTATGAGGAAACTAAGTAAAAAGAAAGAGACCAAGGTATAGTTAAAAAGAGATAACAAGTAAACTAAAGTAAGAGGCTAGTACCCGACTTCCGAGGTTGTCGATAAACAAATCCAGGTGACCGTTTCCGAGGTCTCGGCCCTGCTAAGACCGAGGTCTTTACCCTGTGGGACTACAGCAGTCTCTATTAGGGAGCGCGCATAAGATTAAGCTGGTACGAAGCCTGGGCCCAAAGAAAAGAAAAGAAGAAAAAAGAGAAGAACAAGAAGAAGAAAGTGAAAGAGAAATTAAAAGATTAATTTCTAGTACAAGTAAAGTAAGAAGAACAAGAAGAAGAAAATGAAAGAGAAATTAAAAGATTAATTTCTAGCATAAAGATATAAGAAAATGAAACCAGTTTATACTTAGATTCAATAAAGTTTAGTTCTTTAATTCTAAGCTTACAGTAGTTGTTTCATTACTTTCCTGTCAGTTAGTGAGCATGTTTAGAATTCAGTTTTATTTCTGTATACCATGAGTACATGCAGCTTTGCTTTTAGCATTTCAGTTTTAGTATTGTTGCATTCTTTTTATGCACTTCGAGTTTTGTGAGATAGATTAGTACTTACTAAGCGTTTTCGCTTATAGATCTTTTGTTTTCTTTCCTCCTACCGCAGATAAAGGAAAAGCTAAGATATGAAAGGGAGGCGACAGGGTGGTGGTGATGATGAATGTGTGTGGTGATTGGACTATGGAGAGATCCAGAGAGTGCTAGCAAGCTTGCAGGACCTAATGATTAGAGTTTATGCTTTAGTTCTTTTCTTTAAATACTGTTATGAAGTTTATGTGATTGTGATTGAGTTTGATTCGTATTGTAGCTTATTTATGCCCTATTCTGGGAGTTGTGTTTAGTTCTTGTTGCTAGTCTAGTCTTTTGGTTATAGTATGAATTTATTACTGCGTGGTTGTGAATAAAATGTGTTCCAGCCGCATGTGGCTGCGTATATATCTTGTGTATTATAGATTTGGTCACCGGTACAGGGGAGACTCTGCCGAAATTTTTTGGTAGGGTTTCCATGTGATATTTAATCATACCGGTTAAGTAGAGTTAGTAGTTAAGTAACGGTCATCCTTAGAGAGTAGTAGTAGTAAGAAGGGTGGGTTGTTACAGATCATATAGTTAAGGATGACATTGTACTTAACTATGTTGAGTCCAAGTCAAACTTGACTAACATTTTTATAAAATCCTTACCTGAACTTGAGTTCAGTGCACTTAGAAGACAAATAGGGATGTGCTTAATAGAATTGAGTTTACTGTTAAAAATATTCCTATTTCAAAAGTTATAATTTTTCTTTGGTTTTAAAATTCTAGGAAAAATATTTTCAAAATTTCAATTTTATTAGATTTTCAAAAGATTAGACTTAGCCTAGGTATTTACCCCCTAGAAAGCATGTTTCCCTAGGTCTCAGCCAGAGCATCTCACAAGCACACTAGATTTACCTTGTTTGCGTATGAAAAACACTTAGAATGGTGTGAGATGCATAGGGTACTGCTTGGACTTCAGAGTGCTTATGTCTGTGCATCAATATAAGTCTGGACAATAAATATCAAAATTAAATTAATCAAGTTAACTTATCCATGCTTAGTTAAACTAACTGGATCATCTACTTAATTTGACTAACCAAGTGAAAGCTACTACCTAATGGTAAACAGCTAGTAGCTAAAAGTTAGACATTTTGTTAAAGATGTTTATGTTGAATTCCTTTTACACTCATGCTTGGACTCTAGGACTCAAAAACTTTAAAAAAGTTTTTGGCATTAATTAGGGGGAGTGAAAGGAGTCAAGTTAATTATCTTTTGAAAGTTAAAGTTTTCTTTTTCAAAATTTCAAAACTATATTTTTCATTAAAAGTTAAAAGTATTTTTGAAAAAGATAGTTCAGTTTTTTTATTTTTTAAAAAAGGGACATTTTTTTTGGTTTAAGAAAAGTTATTTTTAAGCTAAATGTTTTATCAAAAAAATTTTAAATCCAAGTTTTTATCAAAAAACTAAGTACTTGACAATGTATTTTTGAAAAAACTAAGTATTTTCAAAGCATTTCTAATTTAGCTAGGTGTTTTTCAAAGCAATTATTTTCAAAACTAAGATAAATTGTTTGGTAAAAAAAAAACTAAGTAATAAATCTAAATTTGTTTTAAGCCTAACCTTTTATCACAATTTTTTTAAGCTAAGTACATAAGCTACATTTGTTTAACACTAAATTTTTTTTTAGAAATTAATTTTTTTTTAACTATGAGTTTTCTCAAAAATTCTTACTCAACTATGAGTTTTCTGAAATTTTTATCTATTTTAAATTATTTCAACTAATTTTTGATATATAGCAAAGGGGGAGAGAAAAATGAAAGTTAAGTAATTAAAGTGAAACTTAAGTGATTAAGGGGGAGCTATAACAAGATTCAACTTTTTAATTGCACTTGAAATTGCATCTTTTTAATTGCACTTGATATTGCATCTTTTTAACTTGTGTGCATTTATATTCTACAAATTTGTTGGGAATTTCGGGCTGCAAAATCAGCTTTTTCGCGTTGCGAAAACCCTGATTCCCATGCCACTGGATCCGTAAGAAGTAAAATAAAACAAAAATTTTACGTGTACGAGTTTCTAACCCCTAGATCTACACTAGATTTACATGTTAAGAGATTTACCCTTGATGCGATGCCCTTCGCAATCCTGCTCGTCCAAAGGTTCGCCAGATCTCAAGATCAGCAAGTGTGCGATCCTCTATGCGTATCCACACGAACAAACTAGGTGGAGAAGACCAAACAAAGGTGTGCTAGCACCTTAGGTTGTTCGGCCAAGGAGGAGGAGAGGGAGAGGAGAATGAGAGCAAGGAAGAAGATGAGATTTACTTTGCTTGAATGAAAAATAATCCATCCATTCAACCATAAGTGGCTAGCCACTATTGGAGTTATAACCTCCATTCTCATTTAATGTGGCCATTAAAGAGGAGATTTGTAACCTCCATGAGGTGGCACACACATGTGCTAAACATGATGATGTGTAACACCATTATTGGCCACTTAATGCCAACTCACAAATGAGGTGGCAAATGGTCAAGTCAAACTTGACCTATCATCTTCCTTCTCAAGTCAAGTCAAACTTGACCAAATCTCTCTCATGGTTGATCTAATCTAACCATTTGATTCAAACCAACTTAATATAATGAATCTAATTCATTTAATTAAATTGATTTAATGAGTCATAATCTAAATTAGAATCATTGAACACATGAATCAACTTGAGTCCAACTAAATTAGTTCAATTAGGATTACTCTTAATCCAATTTGATTCATCACATGAATCTAATCCTCTTGGTTCATCATATGAACCTAATCTCCATCTAATTGTCCTTTGTGTGTGACCCTATAGGTTCTTGTAACGTTGGCAATGTTTCTAAACCCATTTAGAAGCATAAGTAATGAGCGGTATTTAGCAACACATCATTACTACCCAAGTTACAAGAATGTTGAGATCCAACATCACCTTGTGACTACTAATTGTGACTCCTCACAAAATATGACAAGTGACCTTTTATCCTTGACATCTAGATTGATCAATGTGAGGTATAGACTGTGTTATCCTCTAATCAATCTAAATCTTGAACTCCAAGTAGACTCACTCAATCAAATGAGCTCAATATCTTATACTGACTCATTTGGGCATGTCCATGCACTTAGTGGTCTCACTCTATCAAGAATATCGATGTCACTCCCGTCATATAGGAGGGATAGATCCCATCTACATCACTCACATCCCTCCGAATAACTTGTTACATACCCAGTAATCGCCTTTATAGTCCACCCAGTTACAGGTGACGTTTGACGAAGCCAAAGTACGTAACTCCTTATGTAGGGAGCCATGGTGAATTTGTTAGAGTGTATACAAAATACCTAGCTTTTGTAAACATTTATTTGTTGAAATAAAAGAATCACATTGGTCAATATATACATTTATTTATTAAATGTAATTGTTCAATTAATTTATATAGTAGACAACATGGAGTGTGGTGTCACACTCAGAAGATCATGTTGTCGGTTCTCTATAAATTATAAACAGTTGCTCGCGACTAAGATGGAAAGGAACAAATTATCAGAATAGTCGTAGTGTAATTAAGTATTAGTTTATCTTGACTAATAAATTACACTGATACACTTTAAGTGTATTGAGTAGGATCATTTAGGTAAGTTCTTTTTGTACTGACTTAGTAAAAGAACTAGACCTTAGTTATTATGGAAGTGTGTGCTCTTAATCCTAATATAATAACAAGCACATATATTTAATATTTATTTCTTTGACTTATCAAAGGGTGAGGTTTAGCTCGATAAATCAATATGCCCGATAAGTTGGGAAATGATATTACTTATAGTGTGTGTTGTTGATTATAGAAGGAATCTGTGTCCTAGTTATCTAGGTTGAGAATGTCCCCAAGAGAAGCTCATAAGGATTGTCATGTTAAACCCTACAGGTGGACCTAGTCCGACATGACAATAAAGTTGAGTGGTACTACTCTTGGAGCTAGATATTAATTAAGTGAGTTGTCAGTAACTTACTTAATTAGTGGACATTCGTAATCTTAAACACAGGGAGACTAACACACTCATGATAAGAAGGAGCCCATAATGTAATTTAGGATTGGTGCGATAATAACCCTCTAGTGGAATGAGTTATTATCGATGAACTTGAGTTGTGCGTTCAGGGCGAACACGGGATACTCAAGCTCATCGGAAGGCCAAAACTAATTTCTCCTCTAGGTCCCTGTTGTAGCCTCATTATAGCCTTAAGTCCATCCAAATGTAAGGCTCTTCTTGGTGTCCAAGAAGTGGGCCGGTCCAATGCTTGGTGACCAAGCAAGGGCCGGCCACATCCTCTCCTATAGGGGCCGGCCCTGTGCTTGGTGACCAAGCATGAAGGGGCCGGCCACAATATTCAAACAAGGAGGGTTGTTTTTGAATTTTTAAAATCTTCTCTTTGTAGAAAATTATAAGTTTTAAAAGAGAGATTTTAATTTTAAAAACGTTCCTTATTTGAATTTGGCCACATGTTTTAATAGAGAGTTTTAAAAGTTTTAAAACTTTCCTTTTTTAACCATCCTCATGGTTTAAGAAAAAAGGGAGATAAGTTTTAAAATTAAAATTTTCTATCATCATGTTAAAAAAGGAAATTTTATAAGAGAGTTTTTAAATTTTAAAACATGGTTTTAATTTTTAGAAATTTTCCTTTTTTAACTCCTACTTTAGGAAAGAGAGTTTGTAAAATTTTATAAGAGTTTTTCTTGTAAAATTTTATAAAAATAAAATTCTTTTTTCCCCTTGATGAGGTGGCCTGCCACCTTGCTTGGTGCCCAAGCAAGTGGCTGGCCATATTAAATTATTTAAAATCATCACAAAATTAAATTTGGTGATTGATTCAATCAAGAGGAAAGAAAAGGCAAAATAAAAAGGGAAAAGGAAAACTCTTGGATGATTTTATTTTTTGTAAAAAGTTTTTCCTTATTTGCCTTGGGCAAGTAATATAAAAGAAGGGGTGAGGGGGCTTCTCACATGAGACACAACTCTTATTCTATTGCTTCGAGGGTTTTTGGTGGTCGACCCTCTCCCTTCTCCCTTTCCCTTTGCTCTCTTCTCCTTGGTGGTGGTGGTGGCCGAATCTTAGAGGAAGAGGAAGGACTCTTTTTGGTGGTGTTCATCTTGGAGGATCGTCACCCACACGACGTCCAAGGCGAGGCGAGGAATACGGCAGAAGATATCGAGGTCATTAGCTTACAAAGAGAAGGTATAACTAGTAATTTTCTTCCGCATCATACTAGTTATTTTCTTTGTAAGAATTCTAAATACAAGAGGCAATTAGATCTAGTTTATCGAATTTATTTTTCAATTTTGTGTTTTCTTCTTTTTCGAATTTGTGATTCGATTGTTCTTTTTGGTTAACCTAGAGTTATTTAAGGAAATAAATATTAGCTTTCCTTAAAAGGCTTTGCCTAGGCGGTGGTGGTTACTCCCATATCCAAGAAGGTCATGTGCCTCGCCATGCAGTCCTAAAAGCCAATTTTGGAAATTAATATTTATGGAATTAATAACTTAGGTAGATTTGAATCAATAGTGTTAAGTTCCGCTTGCGATTCAAATCTAAACCATTAAGAACACATAAGTTAAATTTGGAATCAATGATGTTAAGTTCCGTCTACGATTCCTAATTTAACTTCTAAAGAACACAATAGGTTATTTAAGGAAAGGTTCGACACTTGTACAAAAATTTTTGTACAGTGGAACCGATACGTTTTAGTATTAACCAACAGACTTCAGGTCCAAGGACTAGTAGCCATACTAATAGCCACATGAGAAAGTATATGACACTCATATAACGATCCATGATACTTTCTCATGGCGGGTCATTCAGTATACATTCTCCAATGCATACCCATGTGTCAACTTGATATCTCTATATCCATGACTTGTGAGATCAAGTCATCGAGTTGACCTACATGCTAGTCTCGTCACATTAACATTGTCCCTGAATATTAATACTTGACTAGGAATGATTAAGAGTAGTGCTCCCTATATCATCTCACTATCGATTCAATCAATCGATTAATATAGGTAAGAACCTTCTACTCAAGGACGCTATTATACTTAGTTATTTGGCACCAATATAAGTAAGTATAATAACCAAAACAAAGGCCTTTATTTATATAAGAATATGATACAATGAGTTCATACAACAATCATCAAATGATTGGCTCTAGGGCTCTAACTAACAATCTCCCACTAGCACTAGTGCCAATCAGTGTAAGCTCTAAGCCCCAATGACCTAGTGTGACCATCATGCTTCCTCTGTGCCAAAGCCTTGGTCAAGGGATCTGCGATGTTAGCCTCTGTGGGTACTCTGCAAATCTTCACATCTCCTCTCTCGATAATCTCTCGAATGAGATGGAAGCGCCGTTGTATGTGTTTGGTCCGCTAGTGTGAGCGAGGTTCCCTAGCCTACTCAATTGCTCCATTGTTGTCACAATAGAGCTCAATAGGGTCAGCGATGCTAGGAACCACTCCAAGTTCAGTGATGAACTTGAGGATCCAAACTGCCTCCTTTGCTGCTTCTGATGCAGCAATATACTCGACCTCTGTTATAGAATCAGTAACTGTGTTCTGCTTCGAACTTTTCCAGCTCACAGCACCACCATTTATACAAAACACGAACCCTGACTGCGATTGATAATCATCCTGGTCGGTCTGGAAGCTGGAATCACTGTAACCCTTTACAGCTAGCTCGTCATCGCATCTATATATCAAGAAATATTCTTTAGTCCTTCTTAAGTACTTAAGAATATTCTTGACCGCTATCCAGTGACTTTCACCTGGATCTGACTGGTATCTGCTCGTCATGCTCAAAGCATACGAGACATCAGGATGAGTACATAGCATGACGTACATGATAGATCCTATGGCTGAAGCATAAGGGATTTGATCCATGCAGTCTCTCTCCTCTCTAGAAGAGGGACCTTGAGTGTTCGAAAGACTCACGCCATGTGACATCGGCAGAAATATCTTCTTGGAGTTCTGCATAGCAAACCGAATGAATACCTTGTCAATGTATGCACTCTGACTTAGGCCAAGTAATCTCTTAGATCTATCTCTATAGATCTGTATCCCTAGAATGCGGGATGCCTCACCTAAGTCCTTAATTGAGAAACATGTCCCTAGCCAAGTCTTGACAAACTGTAGCAAAGGGATGTCTTTCCCAATGAGCAGTATGTCATAGACATATAATATAAGGAAGACAACTGTGTTGCCTACAACCTTCTTGTAGACACAAGGTTCATCTTCATTCTTGATGAAACCAAACTGTTTGATTGCATCATCGAATCGAAGATTCCAGCTCCGATAAGCTTGCTTTAGTCCATAAATGGACCTATGCAGCTTGCATACTCTGCTAGTATGCTGTGGATCTACAAAACCCTCAGGTTGTGTCATGTACACATCCTCGAATAGGTTTCCATTCAGAAACATGGTTTTGACATCCATCTACCATATCTCATAGTCATGGTATGCTGCAATAGCAAGCATGATCCGAATGGATTTAAACATCGCTACTGGAGAAAAGGTTTCATCATAGTCAATACCATGAATCTGCTTAAAACCTTTAGCTACCAAGTGACCCTTATAGATAAGTCCATCCATGTCAGTCTTTCTCTTAAAGACCCACTTACACCCTATTTGTTTTACACCCTCAGGTGGATCAACCAAAGTACATACTTAGTTAGTGTACATGGATTCCATCTCGGATCTCATGGCCTCTAGCCATTTCTCAGAATCTGGTCTCATCACAGCTTCCTGATAGGAGGTGGACTCATCCTCTATAAGCACAACGTCATCATGGTCAGACAAGAGAAATGAGTATCTCTCAGGATGACGACGTACCCTATCAGACCTGCGAAGAGGTATGTCTACTTGAACTGGTTGTGGTTCCTTAACTCCTTGTGGAACAACATCATCCACAACACTTTGTGGTTCCAGTTCAACTTCCATCGAGGCTGCAGTGCTATTGTTCGCATCTTGAATTTCTTCAAGATCGAACGTACTCCCACTAGTCTTTCTAGAAACAAAGTCCCTTTCTAGAAAAACCCCAGTCTTAGCCACAACTACCTTGTGTTGACTGGGAATGTAGAAGTAATATCCCTTAGTTTCCTTGGGATATCCAATAAAATAGCATTTGTCGGATTTGGGACCTAGTTTGTCTGAGACTTGACGTCTAACGTAAGCCTCACAACCCCATATCCTCACAAAAGATACCTGGGCATCTCTCCCAGTCCATATCCTATATGGTGTCTTTATCACAGCCTTGGATGGAACTCGGTTGAATATAAAAGCTGCCGTATCTAGAGCATAGCCCCAAAGGAATGTCGGAAGATCTGTGTGACTCATCATAGATCGTACCATATCTAATAGGGTATGATTCCTCCTTTCGGATACACCATTCCACTATGGTGTTCCAGGAGGAGTGAGTTGGGATAGAATCTCACACTCAGCTAGATAGTCACGAAATTCATGGCTAAGGTAATCCCCACCTCGATCTGATCGAAGTATCTTAATACTCTTGCCAAGCTGGTTTTGTACTTCATTCTTGAATTCTAGGAACTTTTCAAAGGATTCAGACTTATGTGTCATCAAGTACACATAACCATATCTACTGAAGTCATCAGTAAATGTAGTGAAGTACCTATAACCTCCTCTAGCAGCGACATTGAAAGGGCCACATACATCACTATATATAAGACCTAACAAGTCAGTCACTCTCTCACTGTGTCCACTAAAGGGAGTCTTGGTCATCTTGCCTAGTAGGCATGACTCGCACGTCTCATATGATTCAAAATCAAATGAGTCCAGCAAACCATCTTTATGGAGCTGGGATAAGCATTTGTCATTTATATGACCTAAGCGACAGTGCCAGAGATAGGTTTGGTTCATGTCATTTGACTTTAACCTCTTGGTACTTATGTTATAGATAGGGCTCTCAAGGTCTAGAATATAGAGTCCGTTCATCAGAGGTGCACTACAATAGAACATATCTTTTAAATAAACTGAACAACATTTGTCCTTTATTATAAAAGAAAAACCTTTCTTGTCCAAACAAGAAACTGAAATTATGTTCTTAGTCAAAGCAGGCACATAACAACAATCATCCAACTCTAGTACAAGCCCAGAGGGCAGAGATAGAAAATAAGTCCTTACAGCAACAGCAGCAACCCGTGCTCCATTGCCTACTCGTAGGTCCACCTCGCCCTTCGTCAATGCTCTGCTATTTCTCAGCGCTTGTACATTAGTACAAATGTGAGAAGCACATCCGGTATCTAATACCCACGATGAAGAAATAGAGAGGTTGACTTCTATAACATTTATGCCTGAAGTAGAAATCTTATTTCTCTTCTTCTTAAGATCTTCCAGGTATCCTGTGTAGTTCCTCTTCCAGTTCCCTGCTTGTCCTTGATACAGTTGACAAAGATGTTCAACCATATCATAAGCACTCATCAACTCATGTTGCTTCTGAAGCTCAGAGTTCATGGTTGCGAGCATGAGACATGACACATCTAATGCATCATCTTGATGCTTCTTGTAAGCATCTAGGTTAGCTCACGTGGCAATGGCAGGAGGTGCCTCAGGAATGGGCTTCTCCAGGATGTACAGTTTTCGTTCCTGTGTAAGAACAATTCTCAGATTTCTGTACCAATCTAGGAAATTAGCTCCATTGAGCTTGTCCTTCTTAAGGACAGAACGCAGGGAGAAAGAGTTCGTATTTGACGTCATGACAATCTACAACAAAAATTAAAGCAAAAAGTAAATATCATATTCCTTTTATCATTTAATTAGGCCTTTAACTAAATGATGCTTCCACTGAATTATAGAACTTTTGCAGAATCAAGTCAGTGATGTGGTCAAACCACACTTACTAGATTCTAACCAATCAACTATAATTTTTGTGGGACAAGATCCACATCATACTATGCCTTGAGTTAGCTTTGGCTAAATCGCCCAAGGCTTAGTATGATCGGTAGGTAACTAATTACCAATTACATCTCTATGCAACTCTTGTTTATAGGATCAAGATCCGCATTTATATTAAAACTCGAGTTAGCTTTGGCTAATACGCCCAAGAGTTAATATAAACGTGATTTTGTCCTATCTTCCAACTATTGGATAAATGCCTACAGTTAAACTTGATTTAACTAGTTGTACTCAATCTAATTGAGTTTTACTCACCCATGCGTTGATAGGCGGGACCAAGATTGTCCCTCCGTACCCTACTAAGATAATATGTGTTGCTCTGCTTTGGCAGTTTCAACAACTACATGTGATATATTGAGGTAGTGATAGGTATCACGGCATGGTAGGAATTACGAGTTATCGCGATTGAGATCTAATCTAATTGACGAGGTGTATCATATACTCGATTTAGATCTAATCTAATCATTAGGGTGCATCATGTACGCGATTTAGATCTAATCTAATCGTCGAGGTGTATCATATACGCGATTGATCGAATCGAATAGTTAAGGCGCTAATTAATTACTTATTCTAGCATGCATCACATATACACACACAATCAATTAATTAAATGTTTTGTGATTAGTCATTGCCCTACTACAATCTTCTCAAGCCAATGAGAAGATCGGATGGTCAACCTAAGGTCAACAGCTTCTCAAGCTCCTTCCTTTGACCACCTTGTGTTGCTCGCGCCCTCCTCGTAACTCCGTCTCGAGTGGACCTTCCACCGCTCCAATTTTGTACATTACAATTTTGAAACTCGAGTTACATTCGAGTCTAAACTATTTACAACAAGAATAAATAAATAGAAAGGCACGATGCGCAGGTCGCAAATCAAGTACAACACGCGCAAACGCACAAAATGGCACACAGGCCATATTATGAATTACAACACAATTTTTCCAATCCAATTGGGTCTTTTGGGCCATGAATATCACAAAATAATACATAATTCTAAATTATGTATTTTCTATAATTTTACTACAATTTTTATGAGTAAAATTCCCGGCGGTCCCGTTTAGCGATTTTCGGGCACAATCGCGGAACGAATCCCCTTGCGGGGTGAGGGACAGTACCCCTACCCGCGATATAACCATCGCGAGTGTTCCTAAGTGATCCTACAGTGCCTTAGCCCACTGTCCCAAAATGATTTGAAGCGAAACCTTACTGTTTCGGAAAAATCTTCTCGGTAGTCGAAGCCTACAAGTGTCTAAACACTTGTGCTTCGCTTCTACGAGAAAATACCGATAAAAACCATAAAAATAAAAAATTCACAGAAAATTAAAGTACTGATATTTTTTGTAAAAATACAAATTAAACTCGTACAAGACTTCGCACGTGGCTCTGATACCACTGTTGGGAATTTCGGCCTGTAAAAATCGCTTTTTCGCATTGCGGAAACCCCAATTCCTATGCCACCGGATCCGTAAGAAGTAAAATAAAACAAAAATTTTATGTGTACGAGTTTCTAACCCCTAGAACTACACTAGATTTACATGTTAAGAGATTTACCCTTGATGCGATGCCCTTCGTAATCCCGCTCGTCCAAAGGTTCACCGGATCTCGAGATCGTTAAGTGTATGTTCCTCTATGCGTATCCACACGAACAAACTAGGTGGAGAAGATCAAACAAAGGTGTGCTAGCACCTTAGGTTGTTCGTCCAAGGAGGAGGAGAGGGAGAGGAGAATGAGAGCAAGGAAGAAGATGAGAGTTACTTTGCTTGAATGAAAATTAATCCATCCATTCAACCATAAGTGGCCGGCCACTATTGGAGTTGTAACCTCCATTCTCATTTAATGTGGCCATTAAAGAGGAGATTTGTAACCTTCATGAAGTGGCACACACATGTGCTAAACATGATGATGTGTAACACCATTATTGGCCACTTAATGCCAACTCACAAATGAGGTGGCAAATGGTCAAGTCAAACTTGACCTTTCATCTTCCTTCTCAAGTCAAGTCAAACTTGACCAAATCTTACTCATGGTTGATCTAATCTAACCATTTGATTCAAACCAACTTAATATAATAAATCTAACTCATTTAATTAAATTGATTCAATGAGTCATAATTTAAATTAGACTCATTGAACACATGAATCAACTTGAGTCCAACTCAATTAGTTCAATTAGGATTACTCTTAATTCAATTTGATTCACCACATGAATCTAATCTTCTTGGTTCATCATATGAACCTAATCTCCATCTAATTGTCCTTTGTGTGTGACCCAATAGGTTCTTGTAACGTTGGCAATGCTTCTAAACCCATTTAGAAGCATAAGTAATGAGTGGTATCTAGCAACACATCATTACTACCCAAGTTACAAGAATATTGATATCCAACATCACCTTGTGACTACTAATTGTGACTCCTCACAAAATATGACAAGTGTCCTTCTATCCTTGACATCTAGATTGATCAATGTGAGGCATAGACCGTATCCTCCTCTAATCAATCTAAATCTTGAACTCCAAGTAGACTCACTCAATCAAATGAGCTCAATATCTTATATTGACTCATTTGGGCATGCCCATGCACTTAGTGGTCTCACTCTATCAAGAATATCGATGTCACTCCCGTCATATAGGAGGTATAGATCCCATCTACATCACTCACTTCCCTCCGCATAATTTGTTACATACCCAGTAATCGCCTTTATAGTCCACCCAGTTACGAGTGACGTTTGACGAAGCCAAAGTATGTAACTCCTTATGTAGGGAACCATGGTGACTTCAGGTCCAAGGACTAGTAGCCATACTAATTGCCACATGAGAAAGTATATGACACTCATATAATGATCCATGATACTTTCTCTTGGTGGGTCATTCAGTATACAATCTTCAATGCATACCCATGTGTCAACTTGATATCTCTATATCCATGACTTGTGAGATCAAGTCATCGAGTTGACCTACATGCTAGTCTCGTCGCATTAACATTGTCCCTGAATGTTAATACTTGACTAGGAATGATTAAGAGTAGTGTTCCCTATATCATCTCACTATCGATTCAATCAATCGATTGATATAGGTAAGAACCTTCTATTCAAGGACGCTATTATACTTAGTTATTTGGCACCAATACAAGTAAGTATAATAACCAAAACAAATGCCTTTATTTATATAAGAATATGATGCAACGAGTGCATACAACAATCATCAAATGATTGGCTCTAGGGCTCTAACTAACAAAATTGCCTTTCTTTTTATAATCAATTTATATTTTACTTTACTTTGAATTTTGTTGCCATAATCAAAAAGAGGGAGATTGTTGGTGTGGGAAGCATCAGATGATTGAACCTAAGTTTTGATAATGGCAAAGGGGTTTAAAGTTAAGGTTATTTATGATCTAACGACTTTGAATGAGATTGCAGGAAAGTCCTAAGTGTTGTTAGACAAAAGTCGTAACTGTGGTTAGGCAGGTGGAAAACCCTAGGGATGGTAACCCTAGGTCCTAGGGGTGGTAACCCTAGGCAGAAAGTCTTGGTGGGTCGAAGGCTTCGGGCAAAAATCCTAGAGTTGGGGATTCTAGGTTGAAATCCTGGTTTCAGGAGCCGGGTGGAAGTCTGGGCGGGTCGTGGAGCGTCTAGCATGAAGACCGGAAGCTTCAAACGCTGAGCAAAAGTCTAGTTGGTTTGGAGGATCAATCTGACAACAGGTAAACTCTCTTGAGAGGAGTAGGTGAGGATACGTTCCCCGATGAGGGAACAGTAGGCGTTGGTTCGACCTAGGGTTTTCGAGAAACTCGAAGTCAGAACCAGACAACCCGAAGACTGTCAAATTCTTTATTATTCATGTCTATATTGTGCTAACTTTATTTTGCAGGGTATGGTTGGTTTCTTAGACTAATGTATGTTGTAGGAAGCGAATTGGACATTTTTGTCTCAGATGAATAGTTCTCAAGGCGACTCCGTGGGGTTGGAAGGCGCCTTGAGCATGTTCGTCGAAGGACCCGCACGAAAGCAAGCGAAGGCGCCTTGGACAACTGATGGAAGGCGTCTTCCATGGAGCTTGAAGGTGCCTTCGGGTGGATAAGCAACGAACACAATGAAGCTCATCGATTCCATGAACTTAGGGATAAGAGCTTAGTTGAAGGCACCTTCCATGGAGGCTGAAGGTGCCTTCAACGACGCTATATAAGTAGGTCACGAATTGATGCTGAGCAGTAACTTCAAATTGCGATCTTTCTACCGTGCACTGCTCTATAAGAGAAACCTGCTACTTAGTAATGTGACTTTGACAACTGGGTGACGCGACTTCGATGATCAAGCGACGCGACTCTAGCTACCGAGCGACGCGATTCTGACAACCAAAAGCACGACCATCCAGATCTGAAAAGTCATCGGTATACTTTTATTATTGCACTTTAAATATAAACCATTGTACTTGTAATTCTATGAATTCATAGTGATTGCCCATCGAAAGTACTCTTACGTATGGGCCTCGGAGTAGGAGTCGCCACAAGCTCCGAACCAAGTAATTTCTTGGTGTTTGCAATTGGTTTTTGTTTATTCCGTTGTGTGTTTACTCAAAAAATGAATTAGCCACGAGCGCTATTGACCCCCCTCTAGCACGTTTTAATCCTACACCTATCAGGACACAAGCACTATGAGTCTCTAAAAGACATAAACCACGTTAGAGAATAGAGTTCTTAGATCAAGAGATAAATATATAGTTGGACCATACATATGACAAATATGGAAATATTTGTCAGAACGGAAGCGCGGATTGGCCACATATCTTATGAAATAGTTGGACCCTATTTGGTTTAGTTATGAACTAATTTGATTTAGTCATGAACCAAGTTGATTTAGTTGTGAACCAAACCAAGGGGTAAATGGGCTAATTTTTGGTTAAGGAATAATGAGTTGGATTTGGACTTTCTAATCCAACTCATTAAAGAGGACTATATATTAAAATGGTTTTTTTGTTATAATGGAAATTTCATATATGAAAAAGAGAATCATAGTATGAGGGGGGCCAAACCTAACCTCATACTACAATTTACAAAGGACTCCTGAAGGATTTACATGAATTTTCAAAACAAGCTAATACTCAATACTTACATGAGATCTCCAAAACAAAAAGACATAATTACATATTCTTTACCATACTTACAATTAATTCTCAACAATATGACATTAAAATCCTCAACCACACATTTTCTTTGACATTAACTTGATCAGATTTATATCCATAAATATTTTTCACACATCACCAAATTTTACTAACCTTCAATGAGAAATCCAAGAAACACATTTGCATAAAATTCCCAGGACCTTGCAAGAATCACCAACATTCAAATGATACATAACAACCTAAATTTTTCAAGCACACAACCAAGCATCAACAATAGACACAGAATCTCCATAAACACATAAGCCCAAAATTTTCCAACCAATCCCCCACCAGAAATAAACTTGAAAAAATAGCAAGATCTGTTGGTGCAAGAAGCATTCAACGATTGAATCTATGTTTTGATTTTGTTAAAGGGGTCAAGTTAAGTTGTGTTATTATCAATGTGCTTGAATGAATTTGCAGGAAAGTCCTAACTGCGGTTAGGCAGGTGGAAAATCCTAAGGGGCGGTAACCTTAGGTCCTATGTGGTGGTAACCCTAGGTGGTGGAAAATCCTAAGGGGTGGTAACCTTAGGTCCTAGGGGGTGGTAACCCTAGGTGGAGGAAAACCCTAAGGAGGGAACCCTTAGGTCCTAGGGGGTGGTAACCCTAGGTGGTGAAAATTCTAAGGGGGGTAACCTTAGGTCCTAGGGGGAGGTAACCCTAGGTGGCGAAAAACCCTAGGGGGTGATAACCCTAGGTCCTAGGGGGTGGTAACCCTTGGCGAAAAGTCCAGTCGGTTTGGAGGACCGGACTGACATCAGGTATGCTTTCCTGAGTGGAGTAGGTGAGGACACGTTCCACGGAAGAGGGAACAGTAGGCGTCGGTTCGACCTAGGGTTTCCGGTTGGAAATCTGAAGTCAGAACTGGACAGTCCAGAGACTGTCAGATACTTCATTTATTGTATTTATATCATGCTAACCTTTGTCTAGCAGGATATGTGGTTGTTTTTGGGACTAACATGTCTTGCAGGGTCAAAAGAACCAGGTTTGCCTCGGATGAACACTACCCGAGGCACCCTCCATGGAGCTTCGAGGCGCCTCAGGTGCAAAGGTGAGCTGGCTGCGCAGAGGAGCTGAAGGCACCTCCATGGGACTTGGAGGCGCCCTGGACCACAGCTTTGAGGTGCCTTGGACAGGTGATGGAGGCGCCTCAAGGTGGATAACGAGCAGCCAGCGGAGGCTTATCGCAGCGCAGGATCCGGGATAAGGTTTCACATTTGAGGCGCCTCAGTGAGTCCATGGAGGCACCCTCAACGTCCAATAAAAGGAAATCTCGACCAGCAGCTGAAAAATCAATAAAAGAGTATTCTGTCTCCTGTGTGCTCCTAACAAGATGATCCAGAAGTGCTGTTACGAGTTTCTGATGACCCGAAGCTTCGAGATTTCTATTTCATGTTGTCGGTATATTTTTTATTGCACTTATTATAATACACATTTGTATTCTTTATGATATTATAGTTGTTGCCCATCGAAAGCGATCAACAATCGCAGGCCTTGGAGTCGGAGTCGCCCAAGGCTCCAAACTAAGTAAATACTTGGGTTCTTCTGTGTTGTGCTCAGTTCAATTTCCGCTGTGTTACTTGTTGAGTTTTCTGAATCTGAAACGCGTGAAATCCATGAGCGCTATTCACCCCCCTCTAGCGCGGTCTCGATCCAACAATTGGTATCAGAGTGGGGTAGCTTTGATTTGGTGCAACCACCAATGAAGCACTTTTTCCGTGGTGTACTTTCATTTTTTCGGAGTTGATCGGAATTGGTATTTTTGCCGCCTTACGATCTAGTTTCTTTTCCCGTAATCGTATTCTTTTCTCAAAGTTGGTGCAACACCACTCGAGAACGTAATTTATTCTTATTTTCATACCGCACTACATTCTTTTTGTTCGTTTTCTTTGTGCTAGATCTAAAATGGCTTTCCAAGAAGATTTTAGCACTGCTCGCCCACCGCTCTTCTCCAGAGATGATTTCGGGTACTGGAAAGGCCGGATGGAGGCGTATCTCCAGACTCACTTTGAAGTCTGGATGATCGTCAAAACCGGGCTAGAAATACCAACTGACGGCACCGACAAGCTACTACCGTACGAAAATTGGGATGCAACCCTTATCAAAAAGGTAGAACCCAATGCTAAGGTGATCTGCACCCTCCAATGCGGATTGACGAAGGTGGAGCTGAACCGCGTCGGCCTGTTAACGAGCGCCAAAGAACTTTGGGAGAAGTTGATCGAGCTTCATGAAGGAACGTCCAACACCAATGTAAGTAAAAGGGATTTAATATTTAATAAATTATATAATATTAAAATGAAGGAAGGTGAGACGGCTCGCCAGCTCCACGCCCGGATATAGGATCTACTCAACGGTCTACATGCAATCGGACAAAAAGTAGAGAACCAGGACATCTTGAGGTATGCCTTGAACGCTTTTTCGAGGAATACCTTGTGGGCATCCATGGTAGATGCTTACAAGGTTTCCAAGGATCTTTCTTCCATTAAGTTAGATGAATTATTTGTAGAATTTGAATTACATGAACATGTAAACTCACGTCCGACTGAGAAAGGTGTTGCTTTGGTTGCAGGTACAAGCAGAACCATGGAAGCAAAAACAAAGCGCAGAACCGAACCAGAATCAGAAGAAGAACCGGACTCTGATGACGACGATGAATTCATAACCGAACTCATCAACCTGGTGAAGAAACTCTATAGAAAGAAGAGGGGCTTCAACAAAAAGGATATTAAAAAGGTAATTCAGTCGAAGGAGGCCCATCCAAAGGTAAAGTTTGAGGTGACGTGCTACGGATGCAATCAGAAAGGGCACATCAAGGCAAACTGCCCAAATCAAAAAGATACGAAGAAGCCAAGAAGGAAGAAAGCTCTTAAGGCAACCTGGGACGAGTCATCCTCGGAAGAGTCCAATGACGAAGAACTCGAACAGACGAGTTTTCTCGCGATGACGGCCTGGGATTGCATTAACGAATCTGGAAGCGAGGATGAATCGGAAGCTGAGTCTGAGAGAAGCCATGGATCCGCATCCGTTTCCAAAGGGCGAACCCCCTCTATAAGTACAAATCGTCTATATAATTTAATTAATTATTTAATGCATAAGTTAGCAAAATCCAATGTTCGGATCAAGTCGATTCTAAAGGAGGTAACATCCCTTAAAGAAGTGACTAATACCGAATCCTTGGCTAACCCTGTTCAGACTGGAACCTCAACTAAAGTCCAAAAACTCGAGGAAGAGAAATCCAGCCTGAAAAGTCAAGGCAAGGATTTGAAAACTACATTGGAATGGTTTACACTAGGTTCCAAGAATCTTAACTTGATTGGAAAATAGAAAGTCGTATACAATCGATCCGGACTAGGATTTAAAGCTAAAAAGAAACATCGGTCTTATTTATAACTTATTAACGGACCAAATAGTAAGATAGTCCAAGCATGGGTACCTAAGTCCAACTTGGTCAATCAAGTTGGACTTGGTCAATATTGGCTCCCCAAGGATCAAGTTCATTATCTTGATAGACCATATCGAGGCTATGATCCAAGGAGAGCCAATAGAAAAACTATCTTAATAAATAGATAGAATTGTTTGATTATTGTTTATTCAATTCCTTGTATTATGCATGTTTAGATTAGATTAGACTAAGGACCTAGGCATAATTTACACTTGTTTAGTTGACCCTAGGGGTCTCAAAAGGAAAATTAAATATATATTTTCTTTGAAAGGCTCTGTCTAGAAGTGGTGGATGATCTCATACCCAAGAAGGCCTAGTGCCTCGCCACAGCCTGGGAGCCAATCTTCGAAATGTATATTTAATAAAGCAATTGGAAAACTTAAGTTTAACTCAAAGATAAATTAATTCTTAGAAATAATCTAAATCATAGATAACCATCTCACAAAACTACTTAAGACTCCATGATTGGTACTTTAGAAAAGGGTGAGATGGACCTAGGATTAAAATAGTTATTTTAATTTCATAATCAATTTCAAAATCTTATTTAATTCCTAATTAACTTTTAAAATCATAATTAAATTTCAAAATTATACTTAATTATTTAAAAAAACATTTTAAAAATTGTTTTAATAAATCATTTTAAAAAATTACATTAAAATCATTTTAAAAATCTTTTAAAAAATATATTAAAAAATATTTAAAAATTTATTTTAAAATCTTTTAAAAAATATTTTAAAAATCTTTTAAAAATCTTTAAAAAAAATCACTTTAAAAAATCTTTAAAAAAATATTTTAAAAATCTTTTTAAAATTGTTTTTAAAAAATCACTTTAAAAACTCTTTTAAAAATCATTTTAAAAATTGTTTAAAAGTCTTCTAAAAATTGTTTAAAAATCTTTTAAAAATCCTTTTAAAAAATTCTTTAAAAATTATTTAAAAAATATTTTAAAAATTGTTTAATTTTTTTTTAAAAAAATTATTTAAAAATCAATTTTAAAATTATTCTAAAAATCCTTTAAAAATTATTTTAAAAGCCTTTAAAAATCTTTTAAAAATTATAAGTAGTTCAAAATATCAAATGATATTTTTTTTTCAAAATCTTAAATAATAATTATTTTCAAATCATATTTTCAAAATCATTATTTACAAAACTATAATTTTCAAATCATAATAATTTCAAAATTCAAAATAAGTAATTACAAAATTTGAAATTTTCAATTCATAATTAAATTTTTAATTTTCAACCTATTGTCTTAATGATAATTAGTTGTTAAAATCTTAATTAACCCTCAGATCATATTTTCAAATTGTGGTTTAAATCTAAATTAATTATGTTTTCAAAATCTTTAAAATTTTGCATGTTTACTCATTTAAAATTTAAACTCACCAAATTTTCAAACTTATCTCAATTTCAAATATTGATAAAAATTATATGAAGTTAACTTCGTCTCATACTCACTCATAATCTTTGGGTGAAATTTAAAATTAGGAAAATAATTAGTAATCTTTTTATTTTTTTTACATGCTTGGACTCTAGGACCCTAAAAATTTATTAAGGCATTAATAAAGGGGGAGTGAAGGGAATCAAACTAAGTTTTTTTTAAAATTTTTTAAAAAATATTTCCAAAAATTCGATTTATTTTTAAAAAAAATTATCTACAAAAACTAAGTATTTGCTCAAGTATTTTTCAAATCACTTACTTAATTAAGTAGTTTTTCAAGAAATTTTTTTTTGTTAAGTTTTTAATGTTAAATCTAAGATTCTATTAAATTTTCTCTAAAGCTAAAGCTTTTTATCAAAATCTATTTTAAGTTGAGCACTTTTTCAAAACCATTACTTAAAGCTAAGTGTTTTACGTTTAAAGCTAAGTACTAAATTTAACAAAGTGTTTTTAAGTTATGTTTTGAAAGCTAAGTACTTAACAAAACATTTACTTTCAAAATTTAGCTAAGTCTCTATTGAATATATAATTATTTTCAAAGCTAGGTACTTAAGCTAAGCTTTTATGAAAATCCTCTTAAAGTTAAGTACTTAAACTAAACTTCTGTCAAGAAAATCCTTTTAAAAGTTAAGTATTTATCAATACTTTTAAGGGTTTGTCAAAATCTTTCAAAGGCTTTTCAAATTTTGCTAAGTGTTTTTCAAAGCAATTATATTCAAAATGCTAAGTTTTGCTATGTTTTTGTTGAAAACACTAAATATTGTCCAAGGTAGTTTCTAAATTAAGTGTTTTTCAAAAAATTGTTTTTGAAACGCTAAGTCATTTTCAACTGTAAAGTGCTACTATTCAGGGGGAGCTTAGAATTACATAGAATATTTTTTTTTATTTTTTTTCTCTCTCTACTTATTCTTTTTGATTTATGTCAAAGGGGGAGAGAAGAGTCAAAGTTAAAGAAAATTAAGAATTAAGAATTTAAACATAAGGAGGAGCATAAGTTTTACAAATTTTTCATGCTCATGTTTAAATTTTGTACTTATTATCATATTGTTTACTTAACTTTGAACCATGTTGCCATAATAAAAAAGGGGGAGATTGTTGATGCAGGAAGCATCCGACGATTGAACCTATATTTTGATTATGTCAAAGGGTTCAAGTTAAGTTATGTTGTTATCTAATGTACTTGAATGAGTTTGCAGGAAAGTCCTAACTGCGGTTAGACAGGTGGAAAATCCTAAGGGGTGGTAACCCTAGGTGGTGGAAAACCCTAAGGGGCGGTAACCTTAGTTACTAGTGGGTGGTAACTCTAGGTGGAGGAAAACCCTAAGGGGTGGCAACCTTAGGTCCTAGAGGGTGGTAACCCTAGGTGGTGAAAACCCTAGGGGGGGGGGTAACCTTAGGTCCTAGGGGGAGGTAACCCTAGGTGGCGAAAAACCCTAGGGGGTGGTAATCCTAGGTCCTAGGGTGTGGTAACCCTAGGTGAAAAGTCCAGTCGATTTGGAGGACTATACTGGCATCAGGGTATGCTCTCCTGAGTGGAGTAAGTGAGGACGCATTCCCTGGAAGAGGGAACAATAGACATCGGTTCGACCTAGGGTTTCCGGTTGGAAATCTGAAGTCAGAACCGGATAACCCGGAGATTATCAGATACTTCATTTATTGTATTTATATCGTGCTAACCTTTGTCTTGTAGGATATGTGGTTGTTTTTGGGACTAACATATCTTACAGGGTCAAAAGAACAAGGTTTGCCTCGGATGAATAGTACCTGAGGCACCCTCCATGGAGCTTGGAGGTGCCTCGGGTGCATAGGTGAGCTGGCTGTGTAGAGGAACTGAAGGCGCCTCCATGGGAATTGGAGGCGCCCTGGACTATAGCTTTGAGGCACCTTGGATAGTTGATGGAGGCGCCTCAAGGTGGATAACGAGCAGCCAGCAGAGGCTTATCGCAGCGCAGGATCCGGGATAAGGTTTCACATTTGAGGTGCCTCAGTGAGTCCATAGAGGCGCTCTCAACGTCTAATAAAAGGACATCTCGACCAACAGCTGAAAAAAATAATAAAAGAGTATTCTGTCTCCTATGTTTTGCTAATAAGATGATCCAGAAGTGCTGTTACGAGTTCCCGACGACCCGGAGCTTCGAGATTTCTATTTCACGTTGTTGGTATATTTTTTATTACACTTATTGTAATACATATTTGTATTCTTTATGATATTATAGTTGTTGTCCATCGAAAGCGATCAATGATCACGGACCTTGGAGTAGGAGTTGCCTAAGGCTCCGAACCAAGTAAATACTTGGGTTCTTCTATATTGTGCTCAGTTTAATTTTCGCTGTGTTACTTGTTGAGTTTTTCGAATCCGAAACGCGTGAAAGCCAGAAGCGCTATTCACCGCCCCTTTAGCGCGGTCTCGATCCAACAAGATCCACCCATGAAATACCATTATATTATTAGAAAATCCATAAGATTTTAAAATCCAGCCACTAGAAACATCAGCAGCCAAAATTTTCAACAACCAATCCCTACACCGCTGAATCCAACCAACCACAAGAACTCACAACCTCACAACATCTCACATAGAAATAAGAATCATATTTAATGTCTTCATAAATGAAGTCCAGGTTATCCAAACACCCAAAAACCAGAAGAAAACCACCATAGAGAAATCCAAAAGTTTCTTGTGCCACAAAACATTCAAAACCAGCCTCCAAATATGAGATACCAAAGCCAGCAGAAATAATACAACCCACACACAAATATTAACATTCACATAAAATAGATAAAGTCCCATATGGATCCTATAATCTCCCCTAAGCACCTTGCTCGACCGAGCATAATGATAGGCCAAGATTGGTCTCGGTAGGTTGAAGAGAACTGTGCGACCATTGGTTGACTAGGCAGTAACTGAATGACCAGACATAATGGCCAATCAAGCATAATGACCAGCCGGTAATGGTCCAAGAAGACACTAAAGAGAACTAGGTGGCCATTGTCTGGCTAGGTAGTAATTAACCGAACGAGCATAATGACTGATCAGGAATAAAGACTGATGAGATTTGTCTGGGAAAATACTGAAGAGAAACAAGGAAGGCATTAGTTGGCCGGCGCAGAAATTGTCTGGCTGGGCATAATGATCAATCGAGCATAGCATAATGACTGGCCGAGATGTATAGCCAACCGATGGGCGGTTGCTGAAGAGGACTTGACGACCATATATATTGGCTGAATGGGTTGAGGAGGAGCAGGAAATAAAAGATCAAACCAGGAAGATGGCCAACTTAAACGGCCAGACAGTAAAGCAGATTGAGCAAAAGCCAACAGACCAGACTGGACGACCAAGAATAATAATTGATAGGGCATAATGACTGGACGAATAATGATTGTTGGTGTAATATTACCTAGATCAAGGTTGACCTGGTTGACTGAGCTTGAATTGGGTCAAGCTCGAGTCTTGATGTTTGGGTTTCAATGTTTGACAATACATGAAGATTGCAGGTGCAATTGTTCATGTGTGAAGGAGAGTCAAGTATGTCAAGGTTGACTGGATACTTGACGGGAACATCCTGGTGAGTGAAGCCAGGTGAAAGTCCTAACTGGGAAGTTAGGCAATGGGAAAGACCTAGTGAGTGAAGCTAGGCAGAAGAAAATCCTGGTGAGTGAAGTCAAGTTAAAGACCTAGTGAGTGAAGCTAGGCAGAAGGAAATCCTAGTGAGTGAAGCTAGGTGAAAGACCTAGTGAGTGAAGCTAGGCAGAAGAAAGACCTAGTGAGTGAAGCTAGGAAGAAGGAAGTCCTGGTGAGTGAAGCCAGGCACGAGAAAATCCAGATGGATCAAGGCTGATCGGACATCTGGTGTTGGAAAGTCCAAGTAGGTCAAAGAGATTGACCGGATACTAGGCACGAGGAGGAAAGTCCAAGTAGGTCAAAGGGATTGACCGAATACTTGACACGAGGAGAAAAGTCCAAGTGGGTCAAAGGGATTGACTGGACACTTGGTGAGCGAGTTCTAGCAGGTCAAGGGTGACCGGATGCTAGGCATGATGTACCAATAGGTCATGGTTGACCGGATATTGGTTTAGGGGACTTTGGACTTGTTTTTGGGCAAAAACAAGGGCTGGATCGATCAGCCGATCGATTGGCTCATGCCCAATCGATCGGCCGATCAATTGGGAGAGTCCCCACGACAAGCCTTCTCCCAATCGATCAGTGGATCGATTAGGGAGAAGTGTCGTGCGAACAGAAAGCCTCCCAATCGATCAGTCGATCGATTGGGAGCCTTCGATCTATCGGGTGATCGATCGGGAGTCGTAATTCTGCACGATAAGCCTTGGATCGATCAGACGATCGATCCAGGCAATTCCCGAGAGCACAGAGGCACTCTGGATCGATCAGCCGATCCATCCAAAGCCTCCCCGATCGATAGGGAGCAATCAAATCGATCGGGATTCGACCGTTGGCGCAGGATATAGCTGTTGGCGAGCGTTTCTCTCGGGAGAACTTCGAGAACTTCCACAGCTTTCTTCTCCAGCGAGCACAGCATCTCCACAACATCTCTTTGAGGTTCAGATCGCCAGTTCTTGAAGGATCTTGGAGAGATATCCAAGTCAAGAGGCGAGAACACAACAAGAAAAAAAGCTAGGGTTAGGGTTTTCATTGCTTATCTTGTAAGATATTTCTTGTATCTGTTTCCCCTTTGCTTTCTTCTTGTATTGAGAGATTGTAGGGCTTCTCCGGCTTTGGTAGTTACCATAAAGGAGTGTTATTCATAGTGGAGGGTGTGTGAGTGCGTGGATCCTTGGATTAGTCACCTCTTGTGAGGTGGATACCAAGTAAATCCCTTTTGTTAGCGTTGTTTGTTTTGTTTCTTGTATTTCTGCTGCATATCTCTGAAGAAACAAGCAACGTTAAGCACGAGAGCGCGTCGAACTATTCACCCCCCCTCTAGCTCCACATTCGGTCCCAACAAGTGGTATCAGAGCAAGGTTGCTCTTCACCGGAATCATTGCCTGAAAGGGAAAAGAGCTAGAGGGTGAAGAAGTTGGAGAAAAATTCTACAAGTCGAAGACTTCATCAAAAGGCTCAACTTCAAATGGAATTCCAAGATGGACTTGGATTCGTTACGAGGGTGCCTCCACCATATGTATCTACAAGCTTCGATTCTTGGAGATCAAAAATCAAAAATTTCTTGATGATGGAGATAGAGCAATGGTTTGCTCTCATGGAAGGATTTGAAGCTCCAACAAACTCCAAGGGCAAGTCTCTCAAGAAAAGTAAATTGAGTCAAGAGCAAGACAAATGATAAAGTGACCAAGCTTTTGGTCAATTTATTGCCAAGCAATATTTTGGCTCATGTTGGAGAATTCAAGAATGTCAAGGAGCTTTGGAGCAAATTGGCAAAGATTCATGAGATCTCCCTCCACTGTACCAAACCAAGATGAATCTAAAGAGGGTGACTCATTGGATCAAGATCAAGAGGAAGAAGACTTCGAGGTTGAGAGATGCTCAACTTCTGAAGAAGAAGTCCAAGAAGCTTCATCTTTAAAGGAATGCAATGAAAAGGGCAAAGAGAGAGCATACTCTTTGTTCCATATGCAAGATGAGGATGAAGAAGCCTCCACCTCTAGGATTGAGGGGGAGCGACCTTCGGTGACACCGGATCAAGAAGAAGGAGAAGTCTCCACATCCGGGTCAAGAAAAGAAGAGGATGAAGAAGCTTCCACCTCCACAAGTCGAGACAAATCTATTGGAGGACCATCATTTTCGGATCAAGAGGAAGCCTCTACATCGAAATCAAAAGGAGAGGAAGCCACCCTTACACATGAAGGTATAACTAGCTCAAATAAAATTAAAAATCATATTATATGTTTTGAATGTAGTAAACATGGGCATTATAAGAGCAAATGCCCTAAATTGGCCAAGAAGAAGGGCCAAGTGGCACCAAAGGGCAAGGAGAAGCCTAAAGAGACCGCTCCCAGAACAAAGAAGAGCAAGGAGCACATTGTGTGCTTCTCTTGCAATCAAAAGGGACATTACCAAAGACAATGTCCCAAGGGAAAGAAAACGGTCAAGGCTCATGGTGGAAGCACAACTCAAGGGGGAGTCTCCAAGGTAAAAAGAAAGGTATCATTTATTGAGCCTACTCCCTTGAATAATGGTAAAAAACATGCTAGTTCTAATTTTTATCATTTTAATGCTATTTACCATAAAAATAGGAAGCATGATGCCATTCAAGAAAAACACATGGCTCTTCATGCTAAAACTACCACACCTAGGGTTAGGTAGGTAGATAAGAATTTAGGCAATAACTCTAAGGATTTTAGTTATAAGCCTGGAAATAGAAATGCTCATGGATTTAATGAAAAATCAAAAAGTAAGGATTTAATGATAAAAAATCAAGTCTTGAGATCAAGGCTTGATAAAATGGAAAAGACCCTAAAAAGGATGTAAAATATCCTAAAAGGGAAAAATGAGCTAAACCTAGGTCTAGGAGTACAACAAGGGTCATCCAAGGGCCATAGAGGTTTGGGATACAAACCTAAGGCTAAGAAGGATGTAATCTCTTACCATAGGGTTCTATATAGTTATGGAACCAACCCTAGGTCAAGTGATCAAGTCAAAAATGCAAGGGAAGTTATCCCTAGAAGTATTTTTGCAACAAACGTGACTAAGACTTCTAAGAAGTCTAAGAAAGTCACTAACAATGTCACAAAGGAGGTAATCCCTAGGGTTGACCTAGAAAAAGTGACCAAGGCCTCTAAGAAGCCTAACAAGGTCACTAGGAAGATATCTAGGGAGGTTATCCCTAGTGAGTACCTAGAGCACCCAAGGAGCACCAATAGGTTTTGGGTTCCTAGGAGCATTTTCTCTATCCCGTAGATGGGTTAGAGAGTGTCAACTCCGATTAGAAGGGTAGTTAACCCAACTTTGATGAAGTTGACACTCGGAGAGCATTTTCAAAGTTATTGTTAACCTTTGAAAATGAAAAGAATTTTTACTTACTCTTATAAGAGTAAAATGTGTCACAATTTGATAAATTGGATGATACTTTAAGTGACACAAATTGGGAAAATCATAAGAACTACCATGTTGGGATTTTGGTATGTTCTTGGGAAATTAAAGGCAAGTTATGCCTTAACTTAAAGTGGTTACTCTTTAAAAGAGTAAATTGTGCCAAAAATGTGAGGAATATGTCTAATTTAAATTGGCACAAAATTAAGAAAAGCAAAAGAAATGTCAAAATTGGATTATTGGCATTTTCTTGGGAAATAGTGGGCAATCTAGGTTTTAAATCTTAATTTGGCTAAGGCTTAAGGATACTTAGGTAGACAACCTAGGTGTTTCATTAATGCTAAAACTTGCCATGCTTTGTTTGCCCATCATATGTCATGACATCATGCTTATTTTTGCATTCATATTTTAGTATGAAAAACACAAAAATACCATGTCATGCCATACATACATCATGTAGTTATAGAAATATTCTTTTAAAAATTATTTCTTTTTGATGTATGCCATAACATCATCATGCATTATTTTATTCCTTGCAAATTAAGGAGTAATGGCATTTATTAACAAGTAACATCCTTGGTGGATGTTTACAACTCAAAATGCCTAGATAGATATGCATGATCCCTAGATTAGGGCAAAACCAAAGTTTACATCTTACTAAAGAACTATAAGGTAACTTGTATGTGTTTTAGTACACATTAGATATAAGTGAGATGTTAGAATGATGAACAAAACTCAAGATGTTGATTTAGTGCATTCTTTTGAGTTTTTGGTTCATCAAAACACATAGTTATATATTTTCCAATCATTGGGAAAGCTAATGTACAAGTCATGTGCATTGAGCCCAAGAAACATGGTTGGATATTGGTTTTGAAAATCATTTTAAAATGCTTTTGGAAAACCTTGATGAAGACTATCTTTTGATAGTGATCATCATTGAAGAGTTAGGCACAAACTTGAAGAAAACACTAAAGTTTTTACAAGTTTTCAAGTTTGTGTCCATCTTTGAAAATATGGTGTATTTTCTTAGAAAACTATTTTTTTCATGATAATATATACCCTAAATAATGTCTACAAAAATTTTCATGATTTTTGGAATTTTGTAGATGTTTCTAGGGGTTTCTGAAATTGACTGAAATGGAATTTCAACTTTTTCAGAGCTTCAATCGGTCACCCGATCCTCCTGGATTGATCCATCGATCGATCCAGCCCTCCTGAATCGATCAGTGGATCGACTCAAGCAGGTTCAATCGATTGGGACCTAACTCCAATCGATTGGGAATGCTGATTTTGGCTGATAAAGCCTGATTTCAGCATCTTGGACCACCTTTAGTCTAGTTAACCATTCCTAACCCCTCAAAACATATTTATACACATTTAATGGGAGTTTCCATGATGAAAACAAGGATGGATTGGTTAAAGAAGACTAAGTTGAAGTTTAGGTTGAGGTTTGATTTCATTATTGAATTTATGAACCTCAAAACTTCTAATTTTGGGTTTTCTAAAGGTTTAGGGATTCCAAGTCATTGTTGGTACAATGACAGAAGTCACAACCATGTCTTTAGGCAGAGTTACTCTTTAAGGACATGAAAAATACTTTTTATACACCTTGGAAGGTGGTTAACCATTTTTCGCGGAAATGCTCAAGGTTGAACATTTGAAAATAATGGAGAGTGGATATCTTCATTATTCAAAGGGTGTCTGCTCAAGGATGAGCATTTAAAGATAGTGAAGGGTATGAGACCTTCATTATCGGATTGTGAGCAACAAGTGAAGTTGTGAACAAAGTTAGGTAACTCATCAGGGGGAGAGTTTGCTTATTTTGATGTGTGCCAATAGGGGGAGAATGAAAGAGTTTATGTTAGGCCTTCATTATCTAAGAGGGAGTTTGCCCTCTTAGGGTGAGAATGTAGGGTTTAACTTACGTCTTCATTACCTAGTGGCATGAAGAAGGTTGAGGCTATGGGATTAGCCTAACTTACAAGTGGTATTGTCAAACATCAAAAAGGGGGAGATTGTTGGTGCAATATTCCCTAGGTCAAGATTGACCTGGTTGACTTAGCTTGAATTGGGTCAAGCTCGAGTCTTGATGTTTGGGTTTCAATGTTTGACAATACATGTAGTCAATACATGAAGATTGCATGTGCAATTGTTCATGTGTGAAGGACAGTCAAGTAGGTCAAGGTTGACTGGATTCTTGACGGGAAAATCCTGGTGAGTGAAGCCAGGTGAAAGTCCTAACTGGGAAGTTAGGCAATGGGAAAGACCTAGTGAGTAAAGCTAGGCAGAAGAAAAGCCTGGTGAGTGAAACCAGGTGAAAGACTTAGTGAGTGAAGCTAGGCAGAAGGAAATCCTGGTGAGTGAAGCTAGGCAGAAGAAAGACCTAGTGAGTGAAGTTAGGCAGAAGGAAGTCCTGGTGAGTGAAGCCAGGCACGAGGAAATCTAGATGGATCAAGGCTGATCGGACATCTAGTGTTGGAAAGTCCAAGTAGGTCAAAGAGATTGACCGGATACTTGGCACGAGGAGGAAAGTCCAAGTAGGTCAAAGGGATTGATCGAATACTTGGCACGAGGAGAAAAGGCCAAGTGGGTCAAAGGGATTGACTGGACACTTGGTGAGCGAGTTCTAATAGGTCAAGGGTGATTGGATGCTAGGCATGATGTACCAACATGTCATGGTTGACCGGATGTTGGTTTAGGGGACTTTGGACTTATTTTTGGGCAAAAACAAGGGTTGGATCGATCAGCCGAGCGATTGTCTCATGTCCAATCGATCGACCGATCGATTGGGAGAGTCCCCGCGATAAGCCTTCTCCCAATCGATCAGTGGATTGATTGGGGAGAAGTGTCGCGGGAACAGAAAGCCTCCCAATCGATCAGCCGATCGATTGGGAGCCTCCGATCGATCGAGCGATCGATCGAGAGTCGTGATTCTGCGCGATAAGCCTTGGATTGATCAGCCGATCGATCCAGACAATTCTCGAGAGCACAGAGGCGCTCTGGATCGATCAGCCGATCAATCCAAACCCTCCCCGATCAATTGGGAGCAATCCAATCGATCGGGATCCGACCGTTGGCGCAGGATATAGCTGTTGGCGAGCGTTTCTCTCGGGAGAACTTCGAGAACTTCCACAGCTTTCTTCTCCAGCGAGCATTGCATCTCCACAGCATCTCTTTGAGGTTCAAACGCCAGTTCTTGAAGGATCTTGGAGAGATATCCAAGTCAAGAGGCGAGAACACAACAAGAAGAAACGCTAGGGTTAGGGTTTACATTGCTTATCTTATAAGATATTTCTTGTATCTGTTTTCCCTTTGCTTTCTTCTTGTATTGAGAGATTGTAGGGCTTCTCCGCCCTTGGTAGCTACCATAAAAGAGTGTTATTCATAGTGGAGGGTGTGTGAGTGCGTGGATCCTTGGATTAGTCACCTCTTGTGAGGTGGATACCAAGTAAATCCCTTTTGTTAGCGTTGTTTGTTTTGTTTCTTGTATTTCTGCTGCATATCTCTGAAGAAACAAGCAACGTCAAGCATGAGAGCACGCCGATCTATTCACCCCCCTCTAGCTCCACATTCGGTCCCAACAATGATAAGTTGGACTAGAGACCGGTCGGTCGGGTTGCGCAGCCAAGAATTTTCCAACACCTTACAAAACCAGAATTTCTTAAGAAGAATTCTGCTAAATAGAGCTTCTTAGGATTCCACAAATTTACTTGTACATCTAAAATATGGAAGACCCAATCTGTCTACTTTGCATATCCCAAATAATTTTCTATCCAAATCATGACTAAACAACACTCTATCTTTATGATGTCTAAATGCTTGATTTGTTAATAAATCTGTAGCAGAATTAGCTTCTCTAAATATATGAGAACAAAGAACTTGATACCTTAAGATTATCTCTCTGATTTTTAGAACCACATTACAAAATTCCCAGCAAATAAAAGAAGAACGAATGATCTTCAAAGCCACTAAAGAATCCGATTCCAGCCATTTAGGAAAAAAAATTATATTCTAAACATACCTCCAAACCTCTAAGAATTGCTACCAATTTAGCTCTTACATTAGATCCAACCCCAATCATGCCATATTTAGCCATAATCAGATGCCCACCATGATCCCTAATAATAAAACCAGTTCCGTGTTGGCCCTAGGATGGGTTGGTGGGGGCGATGGAGGCGAACATATTCATCTTTTACCACCTAATAATAAAACCATAAGAGGATGCACTCGGATTTCCTCTTGAACAACCATCTGTGTTAATTTTATAAAAACCCAAATCCGACCTCCTCTAATTCACAATAGAAATAGTTTTCTCAATAACAAATTTCAAGGATAAACCCAAATCTCCAGCAACTTTAGAGAAGCCTTTCCAATGTCTTCTTTTGATAAATCCCGCAGCCACATCAAAGAAAAAAATATTATTTAATGTTTTGAATTATCTTTTGAGCATACATCTTGATCCCCCTATGTTTAGCATCATTCTTGGAGACTCATATAAACCAGATAATTACGAAAGGTATCACCTCCCTTACATGTCCACCATATGACCAGTGTACTCCCAATCTCCAGCTTTGCAATTCAAAAAATCTATTTACAACAAATAGATTAGCAAAAAAGATGGTTATGGGAGAAATAACATACAATTCATTAGTGGCTTTATTAGGTTTTGGAAACCTATACCCAATCCCTCTCTCTCCCTCTCCCTCTCTCTTGTCGTTGATCACAACAAGAGGTTCTCCTCTCGTTGTCGTGACCCACCCAAAGGAAAAAGATCTTCCTTTTGCTTCTTCTTTCTCTTCTTGATCCTTCTTCTTCGCTCGTGGCTAGTACCTTTCGAAGGTGAAGCTGTTGGATCAATACGCACATGAGGGGAGGGCTGAATCACGTGATTTTGAAAAACTTTTTTCTTTTCAATTTTAAAATAACTACGCAGCAGAAAAAAACACGAAAATAAAAAGTAAGTAAAGAGACCGATTCGGTTTTACTAGGTTCGAAGCTTTCGGCGACTCCTATTCTAAGACCCAGGTTCCATGGACCTATCAATGAGTAATCCACTAATAACCTCTTCCATAATCGCCAAAAAAAGGGATCGAGTATAAAAAGAATCAGAAGAGTGTAACAAGCTATACTTTCCATTTATAGAAATTAAGTACAGAACTTAAGCTTTGTTACCAAATATTTTTTATAGACAATCAAATTGAGCTCGATGTTTGGATAGCTTTCGATGATAGTCGGGCATAGTAGAGTTGTAGGAAGGCAGCAGCAAGAAGCTGGAGCAGTCAGAATGCCAATTGGATGCGTAGAAGCTTGTATAAGAGTTGTTCTTGAATGCTTGGTCAAGACACCCTTTTAAAGAGTGTCAAGGGCACGTTCTATATCCTTGAAGGTGCCTTCCATAGGCAAAATCTTATCTCGAATTCACTGCTCCTTATTGCCTGATGAAGTCAGATTTTATCGGATGGAAGGCACCTTCCATGACCTTTTTACTCCTTTTACCCTACAAGTTAGGTTAGTCCAACATGACAATATCAAACCTGCAAAATAAAGTTAGCACAATGATAATATGATTAATTTATGACTTAGACACTATCTTCCAGACCAGGACCAAAATCTAGTTAGGGTCTCAATTTAGGCTTTTGAAATGGACATACATTGGATCGATGACTATTAGTGCAAGGAGCACTAGACGATTGAACCTGAGTTTTGATAATGAAAAAGGGTTCAAAAGTTAAGATGTTTTGTGATCTAACAAGTGTGACTGAGATTGTAGGAAAGTCCTAAGTGTTCTTAGGAAAAAGTCCTACTGGATTCTAGACTGGTAGAAAACCCTAGGGGGAGGCAACCCTATGTCCTAGGAGGAGGTAATCCTAGATTGTAGAAAGTCTTAGCTGTGGTTAGGTAACGAAGTTCTAGTTTGGGGGATTGGGTGAAGTCTTGGTGAGTTGAGAATGTTGGGTGAAATCCTAGAGTCGAGGACTCTAGGTGAAAATCCTGGGGGTCACGGATACCAGGTGAAAGACTGGACAGGTTAGGATTGGAAGTTCATCATAAAGTCCTGATGTCTCAGATGCTGAGCAAAAGTCCAGATGGTCTAGAGGAATAGTCTAGCAAAAGGTAAACTCTCTTGAGAGGAGTAGGTAAGGATACGTTCCCCAAAGAGAGAATAGTAGGCATTAGTCCGACCTAGAGTTTCAGTGAAAATTAAAGTCAAGACCAGACAGCCTGGAGGATATCAAAGTTACTTTTTATATATTACTTGCATATTATTTTAACTCTATTTTCAGGAAACTAATAATTTTATAGGTTCATATTTTACTCTATTCAGTCGACTGAACATTCGGATTAATCGATCGAACCCCCAAGCAAGCAGATCATATTCTAGCTCAAAGTGATGTTTTGACTAAGGGATCAGTTGACCGAACCTTGGGTTTGGTCGGCTGAACAATGGGTAAACTTCAATTCAAATTGATCACACCAGATAAGCCAGTAAGGAAAGCGAGATTGGTCAAAAGAATGGTGGGATCAGTCGACCGAATGAAGGCTTTATCCGAAGCGATAGAATTTGATTGGGAAGTTGGGCAAGTTCAGAAGGTTTGGATGATCGATCAGGGGGATCGGTCAACTGATCAATGTTGAGTTAAACCTAATTCTGGGATCAGTGGATCTAGATCAGGCTCAACTCAGCTATAAAAGAAGGCCTTGACCAAGCATTTCGACACACATTCAGATATTCATTCAAAATAATCTTCTCACATGCGCGCTTCTCAAAAGACGAATCTACAACACTGTAACTCTACTTTGACGATGATTGCACAAAACATCTAACTTTCAAAGTCATCGGTAAACTTTGTTTTATTACAATACTTGTACTTGTAATCTTCTGATTTATTAGTGATTGCCCATCGAAAGCACTCTTACGTGCGGGCCTTGGAGTAGGAGTCACCGTAGGCTCTAAACCATGTAAAGCTTGGCGTGTTTGTGATTGCCCATTTCTTTATTTCTATTGTGCATTCTGTGTTTTGCAAAAAATGAGCATGAAAGCCACGAGTGTTATTCACCCCCTTAGCATGTCTTGATCCTACAATGTCTACTATCCCTCAACCGGGACACGTTCTCATAAAGTCACTCTCCTCTAGTGACTTACCTTCACTTACCATATGTCAAGTTACCTCCTTGACATCAATCTGACCCATCAGGGCTTCCTGCCAGAATTGCACATTCAGACTTTGCCAACCAGAAATTAAATATCCCAATCTCTTGTCGGAATCATACATCCAAACTTCCTCCTACTAGAATCCCACATCTAGACTTTGCTAATCGAGAATTGCACATCCCGACTAGACTTTCTACTTGGTGTCAGGTCCTCTTGACCCGTCAGGTTAGTCAACCCTGCAAACTTGGTAAATATATAAGATCATAATAACACTTAACTTAACTCAATTGTCATTCATCAAAATCTGAGTTGGACCATTAGTACAAATTGCACCATAATCTCCTCCTTTTTGTTGCAATGACAACCTGTGTTAGAGTTAGAAAAAGATAAACAATAAAAGGAAATATTGTTCAAGAGGAATTAAATAATTTTTATTTTATTCCCTTGATCATTTTAGGGTTAAGAATTTCAAGATTAAGTTTGTCTTTTTCTTACTGTAACCCTTACCCTTCCGCCTTTGAAATTCATAAAAAAATATAGATAAACCTCAAAGATTATGAAAATTGTAATAAAATGTTAGTAAGTATATATATATATTTTTAAAAATACAGGTTTTATGGGAGGGAGGAATTAATATAATCCTTAAACAAATTTTCAAACTTTTCAAAGGGTTTTAAAATGTTGAAAATTTCTAAAACAAATCATTTTGCAAAGCTTAAACTATGAAAGAAGTTTAGAAATCATTTTGCAAAAAAAGTTGCATGAATATTGTAAAATAATTTAAAGTGTTTTTAGAGAAATTTTGCTAAAAGTTTGAAAGGATAAATTTGTGTAAGAGTTTTCTAAGATTTTCAAAAACTTTTCAAAGTGTTTGAAAAATATTTTATAATGTATTTCGACTGAAATTTTTTATTTTTTCAAAAGGTTTTTAACTCTTTGAAAAATTGAATTTGCAAAATAAATCATTTTGTAAAAAATAAATTTTGAAAAGAATAGATTTCAAAATTTTTGTTAAATAGATAGTTTGTTTGAAAAGTACTTCTTAAAGTTTTAATTGTTCAAACCTCCTTGCAAAAAGGTTTGCAAAGAATTTGTCTAAGTAGAATAGTTTCAGAGGTATTTTCAAAAATAGATTTTCAAAGTGGAAAAGAACATGTTAAAACAAGCAAGAATTTTTACAATGCAAGTATTCGAAAGAAATTTTTGAAAGTATTTTTCAAAATATTTTGATAGCAATTTTGAAAGTGATTTTTGCAAGTAGTTGAAAAGAAAACAAATTATTTTGAAAATTATTTTCAAATATTCTCCCCTAAACTTGATATATTTTAAAAAATATTCATCTAAAAATTTGGCCTTAAATATCAAACCGTTAGTTACTAACTAACTATTAGAAGATAGCAATGTTACTTGATTAGTCAAGTTAAGTTAATATATCCAGTTAGTGTTTGATTAAAATGGATTACTTAACCTGATCACTATAATTTTAGTATTTTCACCTAGACATATGTTGTTGCACATGGGATAAAGCATTCCATAATCAAAACAGATTAAGGTAAACATAGATCAATACCCACCACTCACCGGAGTTGATACCTCAACCAATGATTCACAATTGGAATAACTCACTACCGACGAAGATGAAATTGTTGTCCCTGCAAATCAACATACTGCTCATGGCCCCAATCAATTTCTAACCAATCTAGAATCAACATAATTCAAAGCACAACTTACCCAAGTTCAGAATACCAACCACTCGGTGAAGAACTCAAAACAATCTGTGAGGAAGTGGGGCTCCTCTTCCTCGGTGGTCGATCATTGCTCCAACAGTAGATCGACAGGTGAAGGAGAGTCAACAACAGTGGCTCATCAGATGAAGTAATGGCCAAAGAGGGTTCCGACAACTAGGAGGTCACACAGCGAGCCTTCTGCCTAGACCAATGTCACGGGAGGAGAGGGATCGATTGATTTGTGAGGCACTGGCAATGGATTTACACCTAGGGCAAGGCCCAAGGGAAGATAGCTATGATGCTAGGGCACAATGACCTAGCTGCTCCAGCTATGACAAGGGAGGAAGAAGATCACCGATGGTGAATCGTTGGCTAGGCCTCAGATCTCCTTCTCTTGGCCGGTTCAAGTCTGATGGCCGACGGTCGAGTGGCACCGACACTCGGGAGTAGAGCACGGGTAGGTTGGTAACGATGGATGGGGCTAGCATCGGTGAAGGGGTGGCATGACGCCGCATGGACTGCTAGTCGGCGGTGATTTGGGATCTCCGCCACACGGAGGCAACGGGAAAAGAAGGGGAAAGTGACGGGGAAGAAGGGAGAATGCTCGGGCATGTGGCTGGCGACGAGATGAAGGGAAGGGAAGAAGAGGAGTTCTAGCAGAGGTGTGTGCGGCAATGAGAGGAGAGAAAAATAAAAAGAAGATAAACTTAGGTTTTGCTTAATCAAACCCTAAGTACACTCCTCAATCAACTCCCATTTTTGGGTATTCCAAACTGGCTTTCTCTACGCCGAATAGCTTTATCCCCTTAAACGGCTCATACGAACTCCATTTAAATCCAAAAAAATTTATAAAAATTTCTAAAAATTCCAATAAGATTATTTGTCAAATAACCTTTTTATTTAATTATTATTTGGGCATCATATTTTACATATACCTTACTTCCTATAACTCAGAGATATCATGTCATTGATGGGTCCCAAAACTCAAAAGTCACATCGAGAAAATAAATCATAAAATTTGAAATACAAAAAATAGGCTACACAACTTGGGCTCTGATACCAAGAAAATTGTCACACCCCGAGGGAGTCCCTATCCGATAAACAGATAACATCTCCCCCCTTATGACAACATATGAAAATACATGGCTACAAGGCAATACAAGTTAATATCTACAGCTCACACAACTGAAAAAAAATACAACAACGTAAAATAAGAAACTAGACTGCGTACCAATATGACTTACTTTAGCAAATACATATTAGACAATAGAACACCACAAGTCCATAAATACACACATAAGTTACACAATACCTGAACTAGCTTGAAAAGCTAAAATATGAGAAAGAATAATGGTAGAAACAAAAACTCTCGATGTGATGTGAGACTGGCAGTTAGGACCTTTGAGCGACACGACATGTCATCTACCTACTAACATGGAAACAAAAGGGAAAGCAACGGGTTGTGAGTATAGCATACTCCTGATGTGCATAGATTATATACACTTTTATGCATGTCTTGACACACATCTACTTGTATTTCATTAGCATAATCTATGTTTATTGCACCCTATTTCAATGTAAAGTCATACTTCCATTATATTTTTTTTGGAGATCTGCTCTTTGCTTGTTTTGATTGACAGGACGCTATTTGGAGCGAAAATGGAGCTAAAACGCACACGGGAACAACTCCGAAAGAAATCCAGCTTGGGTCGTATATGCCACACGGCTGTGTGGCCATTACATGCTTTGGCCATGCCAAATGACACAGTCGTGCCAGCACCAGATGTGAAGAAAGGCCACGGTTGTGTGACGCACACGGCCGTGCCATTATCCCCATGGCCAAGCAGCACACGGTCGTGCTAAATGGTACGGCCGTGCCAACTTTCCAGAGGCAAGGAAGGCCACGGCCGTGTGAATCCACACGACCGTGTGGCCTCGGCAGAGAAGAAGAACGCCACGGTCGTGTGAGCCACATGACCGTGTGACTCAACCCGAGAGGAAGAAGGCCACGGCTGTGTGAGCCACACAGCCATGTGACTCGAAGTCGTGTGAGGCCGTGTGGATTTCACACTGCCGTGTGATGAAGAACACAGGCCGTGCCACGCCAAAACAGAGCTGTGTTGAATTCTAGGCAGATTGCAGACTGATCATAAAACAACCATAACTTTGCGATCGGTTGGATTTTTGGATGATCTTTATACTAAAACATAGCAGACTTCAAGATCTACAACTTTACTTCAAGTCCAACAGAGAGAGAAACTTGTCTGCCAGTGTTAAATGGCACGGCCGTGCCTCCCAACCGCGGGTTCAACTGGACCTCCTCCCAAACTGCAGACTAAACTTTGAACTGCCATAACTTTCAGTTCGGTTAGAGAAAGGGCTCAATCCAAGTATCAGATTGAAGATAATTTCAAGATCTACAACTTTAGTTCAATGTAAATCACGAGAAAACCTGGTTTAATGGGTAAAAAATCTGGTTTACCGGACCCCTGTTTTCCTGGTTTTCTTGGGCAGTTTGGAGGAGGTATATAAGAGTCAAGATCTCCATTCTTTGACTCATCTTGGGTTTGGGACTTCGTCCCTCTCCTTGGGGGAGGGTTCTCCCCTTAGGGGAAAACCCTAGAGCTTCATTCTCCTCCATTCCTTGGCGATCCATCCATCTCCGGAGCAAGGAGGCATCCCCCAAGACATCGGAATTATCGGCAAGCATCTCTTCTTCCCCTTCTTCTCAAATCTAGGGTTGTAAGTATACTTTTCTTTATGTTTTGGGGTTGTTCTTCCTTAGCAATGAAGTAGATCTCTAGATCTAGGATATAGGAAGTATTTGTGATGTGATGGTGATGTAAATCTATGCAGATTTGTCATGTTTTCTATTCAATGACTTGTTGATGTCTTGTTCATGTTTGATGTAATGTGTGTGTGAATCTTGTTTATATCTTTTGCATGTTTTATCAAATGGTTGTGTAGAATTATTAATCCTGTAGGAGGGATACCCTAGATCGATTATCTAAGGGACGTACGTGACAGACATGCCCGTGTAAGGACGATTTAGGGTATCACATTGAAAGGAGAAGCAAATCTCCACAAGGAAGTAGGGGATCGGGCATAATCACTATTTCAATTTCTATGTTATTGTGTCTTAGTGTGTTTCTATGTTGATTATCCAAGGGATGCACATGACAGGCAAGCCCGTGTAAGGACAACATTGGAATCATTCCCATTTAGTAGCATAGGAAATGGAGTAGGAGATCATTCCGACTTATCCACTGTAGAAGAGAGTCGGTAATGAATCTAACTTCCTACAAGAGCATGAACATAGAGGATAGGAACTAAGCCATCTATGTAACATCACCTAGCATTACAAAGAAACCAAAATCCTTGAATCTATCATCCACCATCCTCTAAGCTCAATCCCTCTTAAGATCCATTCTCTCTCTTTTCTCTTCTCTTTCTCTTACTCTCTTTTCTCACCATTCTTAGGTTTGTCTAGATAATTCGTCGTGCGAAGTTGACTAGCGCTTAATCAATAGTCCCTGTGGATATGATATCTTTGTTTATTACTTACGATATTTTCGTACACTTGCGAAACATCAACAAGTTTTTGGTGTCATTGCCGGGGACTTTTTTGATTAATATTAGTTGATTGGCATATGAGTTACTCTAGACATTTTTCTTTTTCTTTTTGTATTTTCTTTCTTGCTTTTCATTATGCATTTTATGTCTTGTCTTTAATTCTGCATTTTTAGTTTTTCTTATAATTCTTTTTAGATATCTTGAGCACTAACATGTCAAGTAGGGCTTTGAGAGAATTTTTCACACCCATGAACCCAAGAGTAAGATTTCCCATTGATGAAAATTATGAGTCAGATGATGATCAATTTGATTTTCTTTGTGGAGTGTGTGGTAGCACATCTCATCTAGCTGCTATTTGTTATTTCTTCCAAAAATATGCTAATACTCCGAAACTTCAGTGTTTGGTTCAACCTCAACATCATGATACATATGAGCAAGTTCCTGATACTTATGGCTATGACTGGGAAGATCATCAAATTCAGAACCTTCAACCCCAGCTAATTCCATAGCAGAGTGAGCAGTTATTATTCCAGCAGCAGATCTCTGACCTGCCTCAACATTACAATCAATTTTGGATGGATCATCAAAATTTGGATTACAACTGCATGAAAAATGTTGAGTGTACTTCCCAAGTAAATCAGAGTTCTTTAGAGTGTCAGGATGATTCATTATTAAGTGGACCACATCATTCACATCCAGATGAGTTGACTAACTTGGAGGACTCCCAACACTTAAATACTCCTACTCCTAGTCAGATGAAGACCACACCACAAGATTCTGAAGAGATAATGGTACAATGGGGGATCCTAGCTTTACAACTTTTACTACAAATTTCTAATAAAGATGTTGATCCTTCTATTAATGATATTGATGTTAGTGGACTCTTCACTACTTATGATGATGATGTGGTAGATAAAAGTGTAGGGACATGTACTATGGAGGAAATTTCCCAAGGATCACTTACTTTGGTTGCACAACCGATTGATGATGATAAATGTGTAGGGACTTTTGCAATGGAAGCAAAGCCCAAAGAATCACCACTTTCAGAAGCACCACCACTTGAGGTAGAGCTAGAACCACTACATAATTCTGAAGGGGTCACATCCACCTATTTAGAACTTTCAGGTACATCTTAGCAATGCAAGGTTAGTATTTCTAGTGATCTTTTATAAAACATCATAGAGGTACCTATAATTGATTTTATTAGATGTGATTCAATTTTTGATACATGCTCAGTTCATACTAATATGGTTCTAGTTCTTTCTTATATTACATTCTTGTGGGAGGTTTTCCTTTCTTTTGGGTGTGTAGGTGTTACACTCCGCAAGTGTACAGAAATGTCGCAAGTAATATAAAAGATTATCGTATCCACAGGGACTGGAATAAGCACTAGAAATGCCTCAATGCGAATTAGCTAAACAACTATCCAATTGTTTCAAATGCAAAGTGAAGGTAAACAAATCTAATATTAAAGATCAACAAACAAGAGTTTAGTGTTTTTGGGTTATGATAAGGGGAGATTCTACGAGTTTCGATTTCTTTGTAAGATTTCTTGAATGTAAATGGTTCACCAATTCTTATCCCTCAATTGCCAAACACTTGTAGAAAGTTGTCGGTTCTCTCTTGCAATAGATAACCGGCTAAGGACTGAAAAATGTATCTAAATATGATCAATTAGACGTGAACCTACGTTGTCCTTACACAGAAGCGCACCTATTACTATGCCTTCCTCGGATATCAACATAGAAGCCCACAACTTATTAATCTATCAAGATACAAGAAACTAATCACAAAATCCATCCTACTCTCTTGAATATTCCTATTTCCTCTTCAAGATTATCTCTCAAACGTCCTTACACGGGCTTGCACCTGTCACGTGGATCCCTCGGATGATCGAGTGAGAGTTTATCTTTACTAGGTCCACAAGAAATCCAAACAATCAATCAAGAATGAGAATTAAGCACAAATCACCATTAATCATTCAAGATCTAATTGATACAAGCAAGACAATGTCATTGAAACAAGAAATCGGCAAATCCATAAGAGATTACATCAATCCATCATACAAATACTCCCTTAATCCTAGAATACAAGATCTACTCCATGAATCGAGGAAGAATACCCGAAGAAATAAAGATTACAAGCATTTCTTAAATCCCCAATCCAAGAAACCAAGAAAAGGGGGAAAGAGAAAACTTATCTACGAAGAAGCCTCGTCTTCGGATCCAATCCTGTCAGAATTCGAAATCATGAAGAACTCCTCCTCGAATCGCCAAATCCTCCCAAGAATGGGAGGAAACCACCAAATCTTGCCTTCTCCCAAAGGGAGAGATCCCTTCAATTCATGAAGGAGGGTTTAAATAGAGGAGGAAATCGGCGCCACACGGCCCGTGAGGACACGGGCGTGTAGATTCACACCATGTCCCCTTCTCAACACCAGACGCCTTGTGACTCACCTGCCAGGACCCTTCTTTTCTCAACCCGAGGACCGTACTCGCCGCAGCACGACCCTTCTTTTCTGGAAATGCTACTGCGGTCGTGTGGTGCCTGGCCACCACAGCTGGCTCGACGGCCACACACCGTGTAGATCTACCGCCATGTAAGGCATCCTGCTCTAATTTCTTCAATCAAGACACGCGCGTAGTGAGATTCATGATCCATGTCTTCTTCCTTCCTGTTAAAACTACACCTTGTGGTACACGGTCCTGATGCTCTCCCTTCAATTCCTTCCAAGCTTGTCCGAGGACGCATAATCTTCACCAATTTCGACTCTGTGTACAAAATGCACAAAAGTAGATCTCCAACCAAAAGAGTAAATATGCTGAAAGGAAAGCTGGAAGTATAAAAGTGCATAGATCAAGCATGCTCAAAGTATGTAAATGTGCATAAAAACATGCATAAAAGAGTATATAATCTACGCACATCACACCCCCAGACTTAAACCTTTGCTTGTCCTCAAGCAAAATGCTGCAGTCTAAATTCATATGTTCTACAACACATTCATAAAACCTAGTGCACTTTCCTAACTCTATCAAAAAGTTTCATTAACAAGCGTGATCATGGAAACAAGTAAAGTATGGTTCAAGCATAAGAATCTTGTGCACAGTGTAAAAGTAACTCAACACCCTTCAAGTTTCAATCCATGTCCTAGTCAAGTCGTCATCAAATTTGAATTCCTAGTGTTTCCAGTGAAAGACAAGTAACCAGTGATAGGCACTTACTCACCATTCACTTGGTTCATATTTCTCAACTAACCCAAGGTCTCAAAGGTGTGCTCAATCTCAAGGGAAGCTATGCAGTCATTTCCCCAGTAACCTAACTCGGTCTCAAAGGGGTGACTTGCTAGATTCCACTCATGACAACTGTTTTTTTATATCCCTTTTTTTTTTTTTATAAGTGTTTGCATTGTGCAAAACTTATTCACAAATGTACTTTTAGCACACATATTGGGATATTTTGATTTTTCCAAATGAGCTTTAATGATTTGAGCCTCATCCAGTAACCAAAATGAAAGTTGAGAAATCACCATGGAAACCAAGTACTAAGCAAACAAGATGAATTATGATTATTTCAATGACATCAACTATTCAAGCATCAAGCACAAGTGTAGTGAATATAAAATCCTTAAGGTTGAACCAAAACTAAAACTCATCACCATAAGATTCTTAGCTTATTAATGCTTTCCAAGATAGAAAAAAGAACTACACAAAGTTTACTACTAGCATCATTCGAACATCATGAATCAAGACAATAATCGTGCTAACATTTCACTTGAATCCAAGAAAGCATATAAGTGAAGATTTGATGTTCTCAAATTTTTTTTTTTTATTTTTTTGCCATGATTATTTCAAAAACAAGCAAAATAAAGCAACAAGCAATGAAAATATGAACCAACATGAAAAACTAACAAAAACTAAAAACATGACAACTTAAACTTTTCATCGTCCCGATGAAATCAATATGGTGGAGGAGGTGGACGAGGGAAAGGAGGTCTACGACGTGGTTGGCCAATAGGAAAACTAGGAAAACCTGGAATCTCACCCAAGGATCTATGATACTCATATAAAGCATCTACTTGTTGGCTAGAAAGCATCATGCTCTGCATTAAATCTCTCATCCTAGCCTGATCAGTATCATAATCCTGCACAAACTCAGTCACTTGACCTTGAAAATTCCTCGTAAACTGAAAATGATTTTGTACCTCCCTAAACTGATCATCAGATAAAGAGAAGCGCCCCTCCAACATTTTTCGTTGGGCATCTTGCTTCTCATGATGTGATTCTAGAGACGTACGAAAATCTAAAAAATCAAACCTAGAAGATCCCGTTCCATATGCAAAAGAATGCCTAGCAGGCTCCATAAAACTAGAAGGCTGCGGGTGTCCAGATGACGAGGGCTCATGATGTGGCTCAGTGTCTCCAGGTATAGAAGGGTTATCCTCAAAATCTAACTCAGAAATTACCCAATTAGCCGGGTTACGAATAGTAGTTCGTTCAGGAAAAGGAAGGGGTAAAGGAGAACCACTCCTCCTAGGAAACGCGAAACCATTCTCATCCCAAACGATTATTTTCATAGCAAGACATGCATCAATGTCAATCATGTCATTACCATGAATTATTTCCAACCCATCAACATCAAGATTTAAATTATAAGCTATTCGGGTAATCAAACCACCAAAAACAATTGATCCCGATGATGCCCTAGCAGATCTTAATAAGGTTTGAACAAAATGAAAACCAGAATCAAATTCAATCTTATAAAGCATAGCCTATAAAGCATAAAGCTCTATATTTTTAACCACCCCATCACTCTCTCCCCTACCAAAAATAGTTTTACTCATGACTCTATGTAGATACCTAAAGATGGGGTTTTGCATATGGGAGGCCTTAGCTCTTGAAGGCTCATAAGGTTGATCTAACCCAGTTATTGCATTCCAAAAATGATTCCAATTAAACCTTGGATTAAACCTACGAGGGCTACCGGTGGTTAATCCAAAACAAGAATTAAAGTCACTAAATGACCATAAAAATTCTTGATTCATTAGTCTAAATGAGATTTTTCCAAAATAATCATCTTCATTAGTAAAATGGACATCCAATGAACTTAAAAATTCCAAAACAAGACGAGGATATGTAGGCAAATGTGTGTACATAATATCACTCCAATCCAAAAACCCAATCATCAAATCTACATCTTCCCTAATTCCAAGCATATCAAGAACAGTTGGGTCCATATATCTAGTACACACTATCTTTCTATTGACAAGAATTGCAAATCTAGTTACTTGATCATCATTTCTAAACACAATATTGAATTCATTGTCATTACCTTCGTTGCGTGAAGTCCTTTTGCCTTTGCCGTTCACTGGTTGTTTTCCTTTGTCCCTTGATGGCTCCTTCTCTTTGTCTCCACTGGATCCACCACCTCCCCTGCGAAGTTTCTTCAAAATGTTAGACATCTTGATGAGTTTAGATAGGGGAAGAATTATCTAGGGTTGAAAAAATGGAACTCAAAGAACAAAACTTCAAAGAGCAAAGATCTTAGGTTAGGAGAATAAAAAGTCCAAGTCTTAGAGAGGAGGAGAATCCGGATCTAAGAGATCTTGAGAGATTAGAGAGGAGTTTTTAAGAGATTGGGAGAGAAAGAGATGTTTTGGAAAGTTGGGGGTGTGCGGAACACGGCCAAGATCTGGCCGTGTAAGGTAGAAAAAAGGCTTTAATAACTCTCCTACACGGGCCGTGCAGATCCACACGGCCTCCCCTCTTCCTTCTCTGGATTCTTCGCACGTCAGTGTTCAGGGACACGGCCTCTCCATCTTTCTTCTGGGATTCTTTGCACGGACGTGTTTGGGACATGGCCTAGTCCTTTTCTCCTGGAGATCCATACTGTCGGATGACACGCCTGCCCAAGCACTCCCTTTTCCATCTCCGTGGTGTATAGCACATATGCGTGCACGGCTTTGCACCTAACCTGAAAACAAAATCAAAAGAATGCATCAAACTAAAAGAAATTAAAATACGAATCAAAACTAACTAAAAGAACCCTTTGGTTGCCTCCCAAGAAGCGCTTGTTTAAGGTCTTTAGCTCGACCAAACTTGATCATTCACTTCTTTTCCTCGCCCTTGGAGGACAGATATACTTTTCATTTTTGTTGGGAGATCTTCTCCCAACATCTTCCACCACATTGTCTCCTTCGTTTGGTGGCCTTCCATGAGGATGGAAATTCCATTCCTCAAGTTTATAAACGCTTGTCCTGCTACAAGAATTTAAAAGAGACGAGACATAGTTAGAGATATTAGATAAATCATATTCCAACCTTTCCTTACCAATTACCAAAGAAAGCTTATGATTTTTGACATCAATTATAGCTCCAGCTGTAGCAAGGAAAGGTCTTCCTAATATGATAGGAATCCTGGGGTCCTCTTCCATGTCCAACACGACAAAATCTGTGGGAATAACATTCCCATCCACCTCTACTGGCACATCTTCTATAATACCCAAAGGGTACCTGCAGGAATGATCGGCAAGTTGAAGTGTCATAGTAGTAAGTTTAATATTTTTGAGACCTAATTTATTACAAATTGAATAGGGAATGAGGCTAACACTTGCCCCCAAATCACAAAAAGCTTTTTCAAAAAATTCTTTTCCTAGGTTGCAAGGAATATAAAAATTCCCTGGGTCCTTTAGTTTTGGGGAAGTGTTCTTCTCCAAAATAGCACTACATTCCTCACTAAGCGCAATGGTCTCAACCTCTCCTCTTCTTCTCTTGTTTGACATGAGATCCTTCAGGAATTTGGAAAATCTAGGCATTTGAAGAATAGCATCAATAAGAGGTACCTCTACACAAATTTTCTTAACTTTTTCTAAAAACTTGCCAAATTCTTCATCTTTCTTGAGCATTGTAAGTCTTTGAGGAAAAGGGACAGCTTTGCTCTGATGGTTCAGTGGAAGAGTCTCTTCAACCTCAATGGTACTCTCCTCATTAGCTTGAATCTGATTTGGTATAAGAGGAGAGAGCTCTTCTTCTTTTTGTATCCCTTTTGGAGCAGTCACTTGGGAGTCTCCCAAGGTCCGTCCGCTCCTAAGCTCAATTCTATTGCAATGCTCCATAGGATTCACATCAGGTTTTCCTGGAAGTTGTCCTGGTGCTCTGGATGATGAGGAAGCTAGTTGGGCAATTTGACTATCCTGGATCTTTTGATGCTTTTCAAAATTATCCATTCTCTGAATGAGCTTTGCTAAATCTTGCTTCATTTCATTCTGACTTGAGATAATTTCTTCAAGCATCTTTTCAATATTTGACTTTGGTAAGCCTTGAGAAGATAGATGTTGAAAATTTTGTTGCCCAGCTTGAAAATTTGGTCTTGCCCCCATAGATGGTCCTTGATGTTGATTATTTCTGTAAGAAAAATTGGGATGGCTCTTCCATCCAGGGTTATAAGTATTTGAGTATGGGTTGTTCTGCCTTTGATTGTAACTCATGATTGCATCACATTGTTCCAGTTGATTGATTTGTGCAGTGATAGCTCCCAATGGACATGAGTCATTTGAGTGCTCTGAACTCCCACATACTTCACAAGATGTACTAATAGCATTGACCATATTAGCACTAGTCCCCATATTCTCAAATTTCTTTGTAAGAGCGCCCAATTTTGCAGACAAAAGAGTGACTGCATCTACATCAAACTTCCCTGATGCTTTAATTGTTGGGTTTACAGAAGAATAACCATCACTTCTTTCATTTGCCCATTGATGATGATTTTGTGCTACACTGTCAATAATTTCTTCAGCTTCATCTAAACTTTTATTCATAAGTGCCCCTCCAGCAGCTGAATCAAGGGACACTTTGGTATGATAGTTGATACCATTATAAAAAGTGTGCAACACTAACCATCTTTCCAACCCATGATGTGGGCATTGTCTGAGCATACTATTATATCTATCCCATGCTTCAAAAAGAGATTCTGAGTTAGTTTGCTTGAAGCTTGCAATTAAATTCCTCATATGAGCTGTTTAGCTTGGTGGATAGAATTTATCAAGAAACTGTTGCTCACACTGCTCCCAAGTGGTGATGCTATTAGGGGCTAAAGAATTCAGCCATTGCTTTGCCCTATCTCTTAAAGAAAACCCAAATAATAATAATCTAACTTCTTCTGAAGGAACTCCATTCATTGTCATGGTACCACATATTTCATAAAAGACCTCTAAGTGTTGATTGGGGTCTTCATGAGGTCCTCCACCAAATTGGTTCTGCTGCACCATAGATATAATTGCGGGTTTGATCTCAAAGTTATTAGCTTCCACTGGAGGTCTTGAAATACTAGATCGAAAACCTCTTGCATAAGGTGCTGCATAATCCTTGAGTGGTCTATTCGCCATGTTCAAATGTTCCTGTTCTTCAATTTGCCTTTGCAGAATTCTTCTTTTATGGAAAGTTCTGTCAATCTCAGGGTCAAAAGGAAAGAATTCCCCTGCAAAGTTAGATCTTCGTATACACAAGAACAAGATAGCAAATGACAATTCAACAGAAAAAGAAAGAAAAATAAAAGAATCAAAAATGCAGAATTGAATTTGTACAAAAAGAATTAACAAGAAGTAAAAGTTATACAAGAAAGTAAAAACAAAAATCTAATGATTAGTTACAACTATGCAATATGAAAGGAAAACAAATGTTATGTTTAGTCTAACTCAATTGATAATTCCTAATGTTATAGCGTAGTCCCCGGCAACGGCGGCAAAAACTTGTTACGCTTCGCAAGTGTAGGAAATGTCCCAAGTAATATAAAAGATTATCGTATCCACAGGGACTGGAATAAGCACTAGAAATGCCTCAATGCGAATTAGCTAAACAACTATCCAATTGTTTCAAATGCAAAGTGAAGGTAAACAAATCTAATATTAAAGATCAACAAACAAGAGTTTAGTATTTTTGGGTTATGATAAGGGGAGATTCTAGGAGTTTCGGTTTCTTTGTAAAATTTCTTGAATGTAAATGGTTCACCAATTCTTATCCCTCAATTGCCAAACACTTGTAGAAAGTTGTCGGTTCTCTCTTGCAATAGATAACCGGCTAAGGACTGAAAAATGTATCTAAATATGATCAATTAGACGTGAACCTACGTTGTCCTTACACAGAAGCGCACCTATTACTATGCCTTCCTCGGATATCAACATAGAAGCCCACAACTTATTAATCTATCAAGATACAAGAAACTAATCACAAAATCCATCCTACTCTCTTGAATATTCCTATTTCCTCTTCAAGATTATCTCTCAAACGTCCTTACACGGGCTTGCACCTGTCACGTGGATCCCTCGGATGATCGAGTGAGAGTTTATCTTTACTAAGTCCACAAGAAATCCAAACAATCAATCAAGAATGAGAATTAAGCATAAATCACCATTAATCATTCAAGATCTAATTGATACAAGCAAGACAATGTCATTGAAACAAGAAATCGGCAAATCCATAAGAGATTACATCAATCCATCATACAAATACTCCCTTAATCCTAGAATACAAGATCTACTCCATGAATCGAGGAAGAATACCCGAAGAAATAAAGATTATAAGCATTTCTTAAATCCCCAATCCAAGAAACCAAGAAAAGGGGAAAGAGAAAACTTATCTACGAAGAAGCCTCGTCTTCGGATCCAATCCTCGCTCCGAAGTCGAAATCGTGAAGAACTCCCCTAATCGGCCAGAAATCCTCCCAAGAATGGGAGGAAACCACCAAATCTTGCCTTCTCCCAAAGGGGGAGATCCCTTTCAATTCATGAAGGAGGGTTTAAATAGAGGAGGAAATCGGCGCCACACGGCCAGTCCGACACGTGGCCGTGAGATTCACACCGCCATGTCCAGTTCTCGCAAAGCAGCAAGTGGATGGAGCAGCCCCGGCAGACCCTTCTTTTCTCCGGAAATACCCCGTGTGGTGCACACGACCGGACCCTTCTTTTCTGAAATGCTACACGGTGTGTGGCACGACCACCACCGCCCTCTGGAATCCTCACACGGCCGTGTAGATCTACACGGCCATGTAAGGCATCTGTTCTAATTTTTTCAAATCAAGACACGGTCGTGTGAGATTCACACGGCCATGTCCTCTTCCCTTTCTGTTAAAACTACATGGCCGTGTGTGGTACACGGCCTGATGCTCTCTCCCTTCAATTCCTTCCAAACTTGTCCGAGGACCCATAATCTTCACCAATTTCGACTCCTGTGTACAGAAAATGCACAAAAAGCAGATCTCCGAACCAAAAGAGTAAATATGATGAAAGAAAAGCTGGAAGTATAAAAGTGCATAGATCAAGCATGCTCAAAGTATGTAAATGTGCGTAAAAACATGCATAAAAGAGTATATAATCTACGCACATCAGTAGGTTTTCAAGAGGTCAATAATTGGAAGCTCATACTGAACCGTCTTCGACCACCTGAAAGAAGTTTAAAGAAGATGAAGATGGAGAGAGTTATACTTTACTTTATAGCTCCTTTGATGAAAGCTCTCTCCATAATAAGAGCCCTTGGTAGAAGGGTTCTAAAATATCTTACCCCTCCAAGAGTAAGATTTAGATGAATCAAATGAGGTGGTCGAGCTAATGACCTTAAACAAACGCTTCTTGGGAGGCAACCCAAGTTCATTTTCCTTGTTTTCTTTTATGTCTTTAGTTCTTTCTTTATAATAAACATGTATCCTCTACTTAATTTTTCTTGTCTATCTTATTTTTGTAGAATTGAAAGTTGTGGAGGAATGTGAGTATTGGATGGAGGGGTATCTTTAAAAAAATGAATGTCAACCATTTGGAGCTCATCACTTGGTAACTTCTCTTACTTAAAATCTCCTCCACATTGTTTTTAGTTTTCATTGGGACAATGAAAAATTTAAGTCTGGGGGGATGCATTAGATACATTTGGTTTAGTTTAGTTTTTTTATAATAAATTTTTTGTTTTTGCTAGTTGCATCATTCATCACATCATGATTGTTTGTTCCTTATTACAAAATACTAGCATGTTTATTCTATATTTCATGTGGTTTATGGGTTACTTATGGTGCTAGTATGTTTAGTAATCTTTCTTTTTCTATCTATGATAGCATGAAGTGAGCAATGTCTTTACTATAATAAATTTTTTGTTTTTGCTAGTTGCATCATTCATCACATCATGATTGTTTGTTCCTTATTACAAAATACTAGCATGTTTATTCTATATTTCATGTGGTTTATGGGTTACTTATGGTGCTAGTATGTTTAGTAATCTTTCTTTTTCTATCTATGATAGCATGAAGTGAGCAATGTCTTTACTATAAGAGTTTAAGTATTGGCCTTGTTTTAGGACCTCTATACACTATACCTATTTTTGATGGTTTATAACTCTAAAATAGTCATGATTCATAGAATTGGGCTAGTACTTGTGCTTCTATGGTGACCTCTCAACTACATTTTGGTTACTGGATAAACTCAGATCATCTAAGCTCATTTGGAAAACTCAATCCCAAAGAAATGAAAGTTTGTTCAAGTTTGATACTTTGCAAACATTAAAAAAAAAGAGAAAAAAAATAAGGGATAAAAAACAATTATCGTGAGTGGAAACTAGTAATTCACCCTTTTGAAATCGAGTTAGGTTACTGGGGAAATGAATGCTATGTTTCTCTTGATACTGAGTATTCCTTTGAGACCTTGTGTAGACGATGCATAATATTTTTGTGGGGAACAAACCTTGCGTGTGGCAGGTAAGTGCCTCTTGCCGGAATAATAAGGAACACAATTTTATGACGACTTGACTAAACTTAGGGAGAAACTTGATAAATTTAGGCCACTTTCACACTGAGCACGGAGGACTACTTTTTAGGTCATACTCAAACTACTTTTGTATCTTGCTCATTAATGAAATCATTTGATAGGATTAGATTGACTTGCTAGAGATTATGATGCACTTTTTAACCACATGAATCTAGATTGCAGGTTTTGCTTAAGGACAAGAAAACGTTTAAGTTTGAGGGTGTGATGTGTGTAGATTATATACACTTTATGCATGTCTTGATGCACATCTACTTGTATTTCATTAGCATAATTTATGTTTATTGCACCCTATTTCATTGTAAAGTCATACTTCCATTATATTTTGTTTGGAGATCTGCTCTTTGCTTGTTTTGATTGACAGGACGCTATTTGGAGCAAAAATGGAGCTAAAATGTACACGGGAACAACTCTGGAAGAAATCCAGCTTGGGACGTGTATGCCACATGGCCGTGTGGCGATTACATGCTTTGGTCGTGCCAAATGGCACGACCCTGCCAGCACCAGATGTGAAGAAAGGCCACGGTCGTGTGACCCACACGGTCGTGACATTATCCCCGTGGCAAAGCAGAACATGGCCGTGCCAACTTTCTAGAGGCAAGGAAGGCCACGACCGTGTGAATCCACACGCCCGTGTGGCCTCGACAGATAAGAAGAACGTCACGGCCATGTGAGCCACACGGCCGTGTGACTCAACCCGAGAGGAAGAAGGCCACGGCCGTGTGAGCCACACAGCCGTGTGACTCGAAGCTGTGTGAGGCCGTGTGGATTTCACACGGCCGTGTGATGAAGAACACAGGTCGTGCCACGCCAAAACAGAGCTGTGCTGAATTCTGGGCAGATTGCAGACTGATCGTAAAACGGACATAACTTTACGATCGGTTGGAGTTTTTGGATGATCTTTATACCGAAACGTAGCAGACTTCAATATCTACAAATTTTCTTCAGGTCCAATAGAGAGAGAGACTTGTCTGCCTGTGCTAAATGGCACAGCCGTACTTCCCAACCGTGGGTTCAACTGGACCTCCGTCCAGACTACAGACCAAACTTTGAACTGCTAGAACTTTCGGCTCGGTTGGAGCCAGGGCTCGATCCAAGTATCATATTTAAGATAATTTCAAGATCTACAACTTTGGTACAGTGTGAATCATGAGAAAACCTGGTTTAATGGGTGAACAATCCGGTTTACCGGACCCCTATTTTCTTGGGCAGTTTGGAGGAGGTATATAAGAGTCAAGATCTCCTTTCTTTGACTCATCTTGGGTTTGGGACTTCGTCCCTCTCCATGGGGAATGGTTCTCCTCTTAAGGGGAAACCCTAGAGCTTCATTCTCGTCCATTCCTTGGTGATCCATCCATCTCCGGAGCAAGGAGGCATCCCCAAGACATCGGAATCATCGACAAGCATCTCTTCTTCCCCTTCTTCTCAAATCTAGGGTTGTAAGTATACTTTTCTTTATGTTTTAGGGCTGTTCTTCCTTAGCAAAGGAGTAGATCTCTAGATCTAGGATATAGGAAGTATTTGTGATGTGATGGTGATGTAAAACTATGTAGATTTGTCATGTTTTCTATTCAATGACTTGTTAATGCCTTATTTATGTTTGATGTAATGTGTGTTTGAATTTTGTTTATATCTTTTGCATGTTTTATCAAATGGTTGTGTAGAATTGTTAATCCCATAGGGGGGATACCCTAGATCGATTATCTGAGGGACGTACATGACAGACATGCTCGTGTAAGGATGATTTAGGGTATCTCCTTGAAAGTAGAAGCAAATCTGCACAAGGAAGTAGGGGATCAGGCATAATCACTATTTCTATTTCTATGTTATTGTGTGTTAGTGTGTTTCTATGTTGATTATCCGAGGGACGCATGTGACAGGCAAGCCCGTGTAAGGACAACATAGAATCATTCCCATTTAGTAGCATAGGACATGAAGTAGGAGATCATGCCGACTTATCCACTGCAGGGGAGAGTCGGTAATGAATCTAACTTTCTACAAGAGCATGAACATAGAGGATAGGAACTAAGCCATCTATGTAACATCACCTAGCATTAAAAGGAAATCGAAATCCTAGAATCTATCATCCACCATCCTCTAAGCTCAATCCCTCTTAAGATCCATTCTCTCTCTTTTCTCTTCTCTTTCTCTTACTCTCTTTTCTCACCAATCTTAGGTTTGTCTAGATAATTTGTCGTGCAAAGTTGACTAGTTCTTAATCAACAGTTCCTGTGGATACGATATCTTTCTTTATTACTTATGACATTTCCATACACTTGCAGAACGTCAACAACTCCGCGGGTACAAGAAGATAGTACATGATAATAACATAAGGAGATCAAAGTGAATAGTCTCAAAAGTAATACTTATCATAAAAGTAAGAGTACCCATGTAATCATTTGCTAAGCAAAAACATAACTCATAATATAACATCCATTAACTTGCTCAACCAAATCTAGAGTATCTATAGTACGTCCAAACCCTGCATAAACAAATTCATAACTAGCAAATAACAAGTCCTGACTAGCTCAATAATATGCTATTACGAATGAGTCTCGTGGACAGTCAAAGTATGTAAATAGTCACTATCCACGGGAGAACACTCTACCTCGGATGGTGCCGTGGATGGACAGTATAAGGTAGCAATCTAGCACCTCAACTACTGACTACGGGAGAACACTCTACCACGGATGGTCCCATGGGCAGTCAGGGTATATAAATAGTCACTATTTGCAGGAGAACGCTCTTCCATGGATGGTCCTGTGGGCAGACAGGATGCATAAATGGCCACTATCTGTGAGAGAACACTCTACCACGGATGGTCCCGTGGGCAGATAAGATATATATAGATACCAATCCATAATGGCAAATAAGAAATAATAATCCATCTAAGGATAATGCACTTCAAGCTACCCTACGGTCTCAAATCAACAACGGATAGGCATGAGCCTAAATAATAACAAAGGGTCTAGTAGGATACTCAATATCTTATATTACGGTATTAGCTTACCAATGTATAGGCTTGAGCCTACATAACAAGCAAAGGTCTAGTAGGATATTCAACTATTCGCTATGGTTTGTTTATATACGATAGATCAAGATTAAAGTCTAATCTAATAGGAAGTTTAAATGCATAGACATGAATTCAATAACAAGTCTAATAACATGTGACTAGGTACCTTAATAGAAAGTATAATAGTAACAATCTCAATGCAAGGGGATCCTAGCCATCTAGTCATAACATCCCCTAGGACTTGATGGTATCATCATACATATAATAAACAACGTGATCAAGACCAAGTAGTCCTAGATGGTTATCCGAAGAGAATAGCCTAGTGGGATATGCTACCTCTGGGAGTAATTTCTATCAGTATAGGTAAGTATGATCTCACTAACATATATGTCCTTACACAAGTATACAACTATACTACATATGATATCAATTACTTGTAGGAAGGAGCCTGAGTATATAACCATAGTATAATACAAATTCACAAACATAATCTATAGGCCTAAATAACAACAAGTGTCTATTAGGATACTAAATATCCTACACCATAGTATGAAATAACAAACACAAGTTTAGCAAGATGCTCAATATCCTATACTATAGTATGATCATCCTACGCTAGGGTCTGGTAATATCATGTATATATATAACCAATCCCATCATAAATAACAAATAAGGCTACACGGATATCCAATAGATCAAAATTAAAGGACAAGTAATAAAGTATCGTACTCAAAAATTGATCTAGAGTCGAGTCAAGGTAAGTAAATCAATACTGCCAAATCAATAAAATTGATCATACACTAAAGTCAAAGATCTAAAGAAACAAGTTAAGAAGTACTCGCCTTTAACTATGGATTTGCTCGACTATCTCCACTTTGGAACACTCGTCTTGTATTGGTGTCCTGCAATAAATCATATGATAACAACCAAACCCCTTCATATATCAAATAGTTTACCTAAATCCAAATCCAATCAGGGAACCCTAATTGACTTCATGTAAAATACGGTACCCAAATAATAATTAAATAATTAGGTTTAATAGATGAATAATCTTAAGAGAATCTTTAAGAATTTTTATAAATATTTTGGGAATTTTTTGGAGATCGTGTGACATATTTAGAGGGGATGCATTTATAGGCTCGTGAAAAGCTGGTTTGGAATACCCAAAGATGTGAGTTGATTGAGGAATTTAATCTGGGATTTAATTAAAATAACTAAGTTTATATAACCTTTTATTTATTTCCTTTTATTTTTCTTTTCTCTCATTTGCTCGTGCCCTAGCCATCCTCACCCGCGCCATCTCCCACCCCTCTCGCCCGACGCCGCCTCTCCCTCACGCGACGTGGAGTGCCGACTGCCTCCTCCTCTTCCTCGAACATGATCGTCTCCCCCAACTTGTCAACGCTTCGCTTCCTGTTCTCCCACGAGTATAAAACCCATCCCTCCCCCTTGCATCGTCTCTTTTCCTTCTCCATTTGTTGAAGCTTTGGTCCACACAATCGCCCCATCGCCGGTCGATCAGTAGATGCCACACCACCGGAAGGGGGAAATCGACACAAGAAGGGATGAGCTACCCTTCCCTAGCTTGGGGGCCTAACCAGAGTGACGAATCCCTGGACACTCTACCTCAGCTGTGTTGTTTCCCATTCATCGGGGGCGTACCATGGCCGTGCGTCATTGATCCCATCAGCAACGATCTTCCCCTGGCTGAGCCCTTCCTCTTCTCCTCCGATTACTTGAGATTCTCCAGCAATCTCCACCTGTGTCGCTGCCTTGCTTAGACTGATCATCGGTCAAGAGGGGGGTCCAAGTCTCCTTGTCACAGCACCTGGGCGCCGCACCTCCGACCACTTGACTACTGTCGGAGAGGAAGAGAATAAGGGTAAGGCATGTAGGGATCTAATTTCCAATTATTGTGCTAAGTGAGTTAATTGATGGCAGTTGTTTTGGCCATGTTCCTAGAAGCAACTTCATTGTAACTCCAACCACCAGTTTTGGCGACGAGTTTCTACAACTGTGAAGCATAGACTAAGATATCAACTCGGGTGAGTTTTTGGAACATGATCATGCTTAATCTAGCCATATATGATGATGTTAATTGGTGTAATATCTTAGGGGTATCCAAATCCAATGTACTGGTTATTGTTTATGGAGGAATTGATAAATGAGTATGATGGATCCAATCTGGGTTAGCAAATTTGGTTGGATTGTTTTGGACAATTCAAATTGAGGTTACTAATGATATTAGGATTTAGTTTAGCTAATTTCATTTGGAATTAGCTAAAATTATATGCATGTTGTTCCAGGACTATGATTCGAGACGAGCATCTCGACGTGAAGTTTATTTCGAATACGATCTCCATTTTTGAGTCGGGTACCTTGACTTATCATTTTGATATTGTCATTTGATATACATTGTAGATTATAACGAGTAGTAATGGTTATCCCTATATCTGCATTGATAGGTTAGGTCTTTACTTGATACCTGTAGCATGCTTTATTTATTGTCAGCTACACATCCATGCTTATACCTTCTTTATTATTGCCATGTGTATTTTATGTTCATTGAGGTAGTGACCTACCATGCCATATTATGTATAGGACTAGTTATTTGCTATACTTGTCAGGTGTACCTAGATCATTTGTTTGGATCTATTTACCTTTTGGTACATACTTTATGGATGTGGATATGTTCTGGATTTTCATACATAGTGACATGCATCATCTTGCACTATTTTTGCTGAACGATTGTCAGCTCGATTATTGTTTAGCACATCGCTAGTTACATGGATCTACACACACAACCTCTCATGCGTTAATGGTATATCAGGCAGGGTGTGTTGTAGCAGGTTGCTCCGTCAAAGGCTCCGCTGGTCCGCCCATGGGTAGTGTGATTGCAGCGTGGCAGTAGGATAGGAATCCCTCCCCTTAACTATGACACAGGGAGATGAGAGCTTTTGGCTCCCCCACTTATGATTTAGGGTAGGAGGATAGGTGTACTCTGACAGCATCCTGTCCACTCGGTCACTCAAGAGTAGTGATGGCAGAGTGTATAGTTGTCATAACCCTACCCACTCAGTCTCACCATCGTGTGTGAGATGGCTGACTGGCATCAAGGGTGACCATGTCATTTGCATCATATGCATGGATTGCATTTTTTGCTTGTGATAGTTGCATTTTGGATGCTGCATTTTTGTGGTTGCATATGATTGACATGCAACAGGAGACATGATGGGTTTGGTCTGATGACCTTTATGTCAGGATAGGAGGCCCAGGTGAGTACATTTATTCTCCTGTCTTTTAATTTTGCATTTCCAATTATTGTCCAGGAGACTAAATTGCATGATTATTACTATTAGTTATATTTTACTATGCATGCTAGCTTGATACCCGCTGAGTCGTTGAACTCACACTGTTGCTTTATTTTCCTATTTCAGGTTGAAGCCGTCAGGAGGTTCTAGTCGCTAGTCCCCACTAGGAGTCAAGATGGTTATCTATTTTCAGACTTGTGTTTCCTTGTTAGTGAACTACATACTTGTGATGTGTGCGTTTTGCACTCTTGGATTTTATATCGTGATTTGGGTATGCTGCCCATATTTTTTGTTATAGTGGTGTAGGTTTTTATTAAACTGCGTGGTTGTGATTGTCAGTCGGAGGTTGTACTATATAAATTGCGTGGATGTTTGTTTATTTTATTGTATATGTTCCGTTTGTGTTGGCCGAGGATTGAGGGGTCCTGAGGGCTTGTAGATAAGTTTCAAATTATCATCCGTATAGGGGAGATGCTGTCGTAATTTCCTCTTGCAGAGACTCCCTCGGGGCGTGACAATTTATTTGGTATCAGAGCTTGATTTTATGAGTGAATCTGGGTATTTTCGTATTTATACGGATTTCCTTCGATTTTCATATTTCAAAATTTTGAGGTATTCTTATACGAGGTCAAATGTGGGGATTTTACAGCGACGGAACATCTCCAGACGGCAAATAGGTATGATGATTAATTTTATAATTTTGATACTCGTAGTAATACCTATGTAATAATTTAATGGATATGAAGTGATCTACATGTATTCCCGTGCTGAGATGTGGTACTTGACGACCACGTAAGAGGACGTTGGAATCTCTAGCAACGGAGTCGCCAGAGAGGTCTGCAGGGCTCGGGCCTGTCGGTCAGGCACAGACTCCTCATGGTACTGTGGGCGCATCGGGCTTCTAGATTCCAATGGTTTCAAAGGTACCTACCTCGACCATACCCGCTGTACCCACTCCTACAGTATTCACAGTACCCCAAGCGGTACCACCTGCGGTATATCTGACACCTCCTCCAGCCGTGCCTACTACGTACCCAGCACCACCACCATCTCTGCCTACTACTGTGGATTCGACACTTGCACCAGTAGTACCAACCGCTGCTACCTATGTTTTGCCTTGTGTGTCACCAGCGGTACCTACCCCAGCTTATGCAGCAGCACCAGCGGTACCTCCCTTAGCCTATCTAGCGGTACCACTTGTAGTACCCGCTCTAATGGTTCCGCTAGTTCTCGTGGCGAGTTCTACTCACCCTACTGATATAATTGCGGCACGAGCTCGGATCCGAGCTTTGCCATTGTCGGTGAAAAGCTAATTCACGCTATTTCGCAGAGAGACCGATCTGTGCGTGGCCTAGTCTTGGATAGAGACTTTGGAGCAGACTTTCTTTTAAATGGCTTGCTCCGAGTGGGTCAAGGCAGAGCTGGCTGCTTACCATTTATGGGACAAGGCCGATATCTGGTGGGACACGCAGCACTCAATCATAGGCAAGCAACAAATCACCTGGGCGAGATTTAGAGAGGCTTTTGAGAGTCGATATTTCCCACGGTCATATAAGGTGACTTGTCGTCAAGATTTTCTAAGTTTTTGGCAGAACAACCACACCGTGATGGAATATAATGCTGAATTTAATCGGCTAGCCAGATTTTGTCCAGAGTTAGTTGCTGAGGACAGGTCATGTATGCTTTAGTTTGTCCAAGGGCTGGATGGGCATCTACAAGTAAAGATTGCAGGTTTTGGCAATTCATCATACATAGAGGCCTTGAACAGAGCCCTTATGATTGAGTGGTCTCAGTAGAGAGCATATCTGGACAAGAAAAGGAAGCAGACAGATCGAGCTTCAGGACAGACCCAGCAACCATAAGCTACCGGACCGTAATAGAGTGGTCGCAGTTAGGCAGGTCAGGGTACTTTTAGGGCATCTAGTTGGCCTCAAAGTGTAATGTCCGCCCTTCTACTGCTTATGAAGGACGGGGTTACTTGAAACATACATACATGCATATATGGCTGCCGAAGTAAATGAATAAAAACTAATAATCATGTTATCATAGAAGCATGTCCGTTATCATAAAGCATATATCAAAAACATGTCATGTGAACAATATAATCATGTATCATATTAACATGTGAACATGCTAGCATTCATAACTTGATTTAACATCTACTACTTGCTACGTGATACATGATATTTTACTTAACTTGAGCATAAAGCATACTTAACATGGAACATGAAAACAAAAGTTCATAATGAGTATAAACCATCAAGTATTATCCATCAAAAGCATTATGTAGCAAAATAAGATCACATGCTAAGCTTTAAAACATATAAGCATAAAGCAGATCTATTCCACCATGCCACTGCCACACACATCTTTGCCCTTCCTGCTGCTCCCTTTTAGTTTAACCATTCTTTTCCCTTTTCTGCAGTACAAGGGAAATTAAACTATAAGCACATAGGCTTAGTAAGATCCTTTCCTACTCACAAAACATAAATCATGCATTTAAACATAAAGTAGTGACATGTTCATTTAACCAACATCTAGATATAAAATTTGCATGCTAGCATAAAGTAGTGTCATACTCATTTAAGCAAATCATAACATAGCATGTAAGAGCATAAACATAAAGTAGTAGCATAATCATCTAGGCATCATAGACACATTTTCAAAAAGCATCTTACTAAAGCATAAAGAAAACCATTTAGCATGAAATAAGTATATGGTAGATGTCCTTTTGAAACACATGTATCATGAAATGAGTATATGCAAGATGTCCTTTTGAAAACATATATCATATAAGTACTTAAACATAATCTCAACATTAGGGCCCGACTTTGTACCACATACATGAATTTGCGCGCATCCTAAATAGATCCGAGGTAGCTAATCTCAAACCTATTAGGAACTAGGCCCGTTTCCTCGACCATCGACCTAGGGGCACTTAGGAGCCCATCCCTTACTAGGCCCGTTTCTTTGACCATCGACCTAGGGACAACTTAGGAGCCCATCCCAGGTACAAGCCATACAAAAGTAAAATAGCATATCATGTTTCTTACATATCATGGCATATCATATTTCTTGTCATATCATGTTCTTGTCATATCATGAATAGTGCTCTTAATCCAAACTTAAGGGAAGCATCTCTTAGGCTTTTCATCATACATAAGCCATGCATAAGCATAACATGATGACATAAAGTGCACGTAACATATAGCATATCATAGAGAAAACATAACATGATGGCATAAGTGCACATAACATATAGCATATCATGGAGAAAGCATAACATGATGACATAAGTGCACATAACATATAGCATATCATAAAGAAAGCATAACATGATGGCATAAGTGTACATAACATATAACATGGTGACATAAAATCCATATCACATCATAAAGAGTCATTATCATGCATGGTTAGGTTTTGAACTTCCTACAAACCCTAAATCATAACTTGGCTGAAACATATAAGCATGAGTCATAGATTTTCAAGCAACATAAAAACATGGGATCAATAACCTAAGTTCTCACAATACTTTACATAACATGTGAGACCTTTAATAACCCTAGGTAGCTCCTTAACCTCATTTTTCTTGTCTTGGCCGAAACTTGTGAGCATGAATCTTAGGTTTTCAAGCAACATAAAAACATGGGATCAATAACCTATGTTCTCATAATACTTAACATAACATGTGAGACCTTTAATAACCCTAGGTAGCTCCTTAACCTTAATTTTCTTGTCTTGGCCGAAACTTGTGAGCATGAATCTTAGGTTTTCAAGCAACATAAAAACATGGGATCAATAGCCTAAGTTCTCATAATACTTAACATAACATGTGAGACCTTTAAAAACCCTAAGTAGCTTCTTAACCTAAATCCCTTGTCTTGGCCGAAACATGTAAGCATGATTCTAGTTTTCTTTTAACAACTTAAAGCATGAAACTTTTACACCATACATAGTATAGCAAGTGAGACTCTTAGTAGGCATAAATGATGTTCTAACCCTAATGTTCAAATTTTGGCCGAAACTTCTAGAAGCATGATTCTAAATTTTAATGCAACATAAGGCATGGAACTTAAACTAACAATATATAGAAGATCATACATCATGAGGAAGCATAAGCAAACATAATTTAGGTCTAAAAACTCTCTCTAAACCTTTTCATTTCTTTTGGCCGAAACCTAAAGGTAAGACTCTAGGTTTTTAATGCAACATAAGGCATGGAAACTTAAACTAACATTATATAGAAAGTCATACATCATGATGAAGCATAAGCAAGCATAGTATAGGTCTAACAACTTCCTCTAAGGCCTTTATTTCTTCTAGGCCGAAACCCTAAAAGCATAGTTCCAAGTTTTTTTTTTAACAACATGAAGCATGAAAGCTCTTAGTAACCATAGATAACCTCTTAACTTTATCTTGGCCGAAACTTTACAAGGTAAGACCCTAGGTTTTTCAAGCAACCTTTAAGCAATAAGCATACGAAAGCTACTTGTACTGCAGGTGAGGGAATACTTGTTGGTGCGGTTAGCACTAACGATTTAACCCAGGTTTTGATGAATGACAAATCAGGTTAAGTTAGTCTATTGTTGATCTAACACTCTGATCGAGTGTGCAGGAGAAGTCCAGACAGGTCGACGGGTTGACCGGATGTCTGGCACGAAGTCCAGCTAGGTCGACGGGCTGATCGGATAGCTGGCGAGAAGTCCAAGCGGGTCGACGAGCTGATCGGACGCTTGGCAAGAAGTCCAGCTAGGTCGACGGGCTGACCGGATAGCTGGCGAGAAGTCCAAGCGGGTCGACGGGCTGACCGGACGCTTGGCAAGAAGTCCAGACGGACGGTCGGTGACAGAGACTGGCCGGACATCTGCGGGTAAGTGAGGTAAGTCATTGGAGGGAGTGAGAGGCGCTCCGGGATGGGAACATTAGGCGTCGATCCGGCTTACATTTCGGAAATCTAAGTCGAGATCGTGACTAGATTCCGGTCTAAGAAATCTAACTCATACTCCTTTTTGCTAATTCATACTCACTTTGCTTTTGCTAACAATCTGTGTTGCAGGGTAAATTTGCCTCCGGACTAACGTTTGTCTTGCAGGACGGATTCTGCGGGAAAATAGGGTCCGGGCGCCCGGGAGGGAAATTTCATCCTAATCGCGCGTCGCCACGTGGAGCTCGCTGGTTGGACTTGCCACGTCTCACCAGGGCGCCCGGAAGGCATCCAGGGCGCCCCGAGCCTCATATAAAAGAAGGGTCAGAGGAGAGCTTCAGAACTACAACGAAAAGAAAAGTCTTCCACTGCTCTGCACTTCTGCGACGCTAACAAAGCTCCGACACTACGCTCCTTTCTTGTCTTTATTGTCGGTATTTGCTTTTCATTTTCATTAGCATTCATTGTACTGTTTTTTGTAATCATTATTTTGAACTGCTAGTGAATTGCCCAACGAAAGTGGTCAAGGACCACGGGCCTTCGAGTAGGAGTCGTCACAGGCTCCGAACGAAGTAAAAAACATTTGTGTCTATTTTACTTTTCCGCTGCGTTTATACTCTAAGTTTTCGAATCGATATTCACCCCCCCCCCCCCTCTATCGAATCTAACGGTCCTACAAGTGGTATCAGAGCAGGTAACGCTCTGATTTGGTGCAACCACCAGTCAGGCAAAGAGGGGTGTTTTTAAAAGAAAAATTAGATATCGTTCGTCTTTAAAATAAAACGCCTTTCGTTTTTTTTCCCTCCAAAATTATTTTTGAAAAACACATCATCATCTTTTCACCGTTGCTTAGTATTGATAAAATATTACATTTTCAAAATTTTGGAATAATATTTTTTATTAATATTTTAATAATATTTTATTATTTTTTTTCGAAAATAGTGAAATATTATTTTTTTCATCACTGCTAATCTAAGACCAAGTCTTGGGATTTTTTTTCTGTTTCTCTATGTGCAAGAATAATGACTCTTCAAGAAGGACGGAACCCCCACGAACCACCACCATACGATCAAGATTTCAACTATTGGAAGCGATTAATGGAATGCTTCTTAGGAAGCGTAAACTTTGATTATTGGCTGATATTGAGAAAACCTTCTCAGAACTCAGAACTAAATACAAATGTAAGTAAAATCATTTGTAATGTTTTACCTAACAATGTTTTATGCAGAGTAAAAAAGTACAAAGATGCACATGAGCTTTGGACCCAATTGATCAAACTTCACGAGGAGCCAATGGAGCTTGAGGATCAAGTAAAAATCGAATCTGAACTCGGGTTAGATCCAATCGAAAAGCCTACAGAATTAGGGGTTGCGCTCAAGGTTAGTGATATTTACCAAAATACCCCTGCTAATAGTAGTTTAGAAAATATGAGCATTGATCTGGTTATTTCTGAAAATATATGTGAAAACAATGTAGTTGACAATAATTACAAAAATACCCCTAAGATATTATCTGATAAAACAAATCCAATTAATTTAAAAAATTCAAACTTGAACCTAAACAAATCTGAAAACTCAAATGATAGAGAGGACAAGGTGAATATTGATCTAGATAAAATTAATAAATTATTTAATAATCTAGACAATATTAATCTAGACAATCCTATCCAAACCCAAGATAATTTAATTAATAAAAAATTAAATTTTAACGATAAGAATAATCTAATAAATTCCACTAATTATATCAACTTAAAAAATAAAGAAAATATAAGAATAAAATTAAACACTTTGATAAAATCAAAACTAAATTTAACAAAATTAAAATTAAATGTTAAAAATAACATATTAAATAAAGATAATCCGAAAAATTCAAAATTAACAATTAATAAAAGGTTAAAAGATAAACCTTTAAGGAAACATAATTCAAACAATTTAATTAATTCAAATTTAAAAATGAATAAAAACTTAAACTTTAAAAATAAGCTAGTAAAGAAAGATAATTCAATTAACCTAATAAAAGTGAAATTGAAAGAAAATTTAAATATTAAATACATTCCCCTAAAGAAAGATAATTTGACTAATTTAATTAATTCAAAATTAAAAACTTGAATCTAAATTACAAATTAAACATTAGATTTTAACCAAAACTTAACTATAATAAACCCAGAACTAAAAACTAAATTAATGACCAATAATTCAGGGGAGGTTCCAGAATAACTGGCACGTCCAAAACTAACCTACTCGACAGGGTAACCCTAACCAACCTACCCGAAAAGAGTAACCCCAACCAACCTACCCGACAGGGTAATTAGGACTAGTTATAGTGGGTTCAAGTTTAACTTGAATTATGGTACTGGTGAAGTTTTTTGATGATAGTACGTTGGGGAAACTTGGGCATCGCATGTCTAGAAAGATATGGCTTCAATCTGTTGCATTTGGCCAAGTGGAACCGACCGAAGCTACCTTTAAATGGATCCTAACTAGTTAGACCAAGGTTTAGTACTAAGCTCCGTGGATAGGACTATTCAGAAAATCTCGAAAGGTTGGTTACTTCTAATGATGTCCAGGTGACTCACCAAGATTAGAAGTTTATCCGAAGAATGTCTATTTGTTGAGACCAAAGCTAAACCTGAATCTAACACAAGTTAAACCAAACTCTGTAATTAAATCTAATTCATCTCACAAAATTATAGGATTCCCTGATTGATAATCTAGATCGGGTGAGATAAACAAGGATCAAATTAATTTTCAAATTAAATTAAAATTAATTAAAATTAAATTTCAAATTTTAAATTGAATTACAAATTGAATTTCAAATTAAAATTAAATTTCGAATTTCAAATTAAATTTAAATTAATTAAAATTAAATTTTGAATTTCAAATTAAAATTAAATTTCGAATTAATTAAAAATTAAATTTTGAATTAAAACTAAATTAATTTAAAAAAAAAATTAAATTAACTTTAAAATTATTTTAAAAATAAAATTAACTTTAAAAAATTATTTTAAAACAAAAATTCTTTTAAAAATTATTTTAAAAACTCTTTTAAAAATGATTTTAAAAACTTTAAAAATTCTTTTAAAAATTATTTTAAAAACTCTTTTAAAAATCATTTTAAAAACATTAAAAAATTCTTTTAAAAACTCTTTTAAAAATCATTTTAAAAACTTTAAAAAATTCTTTTAAAAACTCTTTTAAAAATCATTTTAAAAACTTTAAAAATTCTTTTAAAAATCATTTTAAAAACTTTAAAAAATTATTTTAAAAACTCTTTTAAAAATCATATTAAAAACTTTAAAAAATTATTTTAAAAACTCTTTTAAAAATCATTTTAAAAACTTTAAAAATTCTTTTAAAAACTCTTTTAAAAATCATTTTAAAAACTTTAAAAATACTTTTAAAAATTATTTTAAAAACTCTTTTAAAAATCATTTTAAAAACTTTAAAAATTCTTTTAAAAACTCTTTTAAAAATCATTTTAAAAACTTTAAAAAATTCTTTTAAAAATTATGTTAAAAACTCTTTTAAAAAATCATTTTAAAAACTTAAAAAAATTCTTTTAAAAATCATTTTAAAAACTTTAAAAAATTTTTTAAAATTATTTTTAAAAAAATTTTAAAATAAAAAAAAAACTAAAAAAATTATTTTTTAAATATTTTAAAAATTATGTATCATTTTGAAATTTTTTTACTTAATAAAATTATTAAATTATTTAACTAAATAGTAATAATAATAAATTATTTCTATAGACTATTTTCACTTTAAAAATTATTATTTTGACTTTAAACTCATTTTTAATCTTAAACATCATTTTAACCTTAAAACTATTTTTTAATTTAACTTAACTGAAAATTAGATCTTAAATTAAAACTCATTAAAACTTAATTTAAACATTACTTTTCAACTTAATTTAACCTAACTGAAAATTAAAACTTAAATTAAAACTTAAAAATTTAACTTAAACTTAAAACTTAAACCTAAATTAATCACTGATATTAATTTTAATCTAAAATCAAAACTTAATTGAACGTATATTAATTGTCATTAAATAATTATAAAAATCATTTTAAAATCCTGTTAGAAATCCCTTAAAAATAATAATAATTATAATTCTTTTAAATTCATTTAAAACTTAGACACCTAACTTAAAAACTTAAATTCCGTTAACTTTAACTTAATTATATAATTAATAAGTAGAACTTAACTATTTAAGTTTAACTTTATTTGAGAACTAAGCTTGATTTGATTAGAACCTAGGTTTAACCTTAGTAAAAATATTAAAATTACTCTAAGTCATTTTTTTTAATCAACCTTTAAAATATTAATTATTTTTATTAAAACATAATTAAAGTTTGACCTAAATTGAACCTTACTTAACCTTGTTTAATAACGAGTTTAACTTCAACTTTAAACTAAGTTAATCCAACTTAAAAGGAAGTAAATGAAAAGTTAAATTATAACTAACACCTTCATCAATTAATACAAAATTTCGATTATATTAAATTATTGAATCAAGCAAAATTCAATCAATAAATTGTTAATATTGATCAATTATTGAATTAATAACAACTTATCTTACTTAACATTACACTTATTTCAACTGAATCTAACGTTGGTATAAAATGTTGACTTAAATTACGTTTTAAGTCAAATTTAAATGAACAATTTTATAAAGATAATTATACAATCGTCTAAACCACTTAGGTACGAAAATATGTTACCGTAGTAAAATTTTATATTAAGGGGGAGTAGTAAATAAGGAGGATTAATACATTAAAGGAGTATAAAATTCAGGGGGAGGTTTATTTTTTTTATCTCCTTAAGTGTTATTTTTTTAAAAAAAAATTCTACTTTGAATATTTTTAGCAAATATTTTCAAAATTTTATGTTAGGTTCAGGGGAAGGAATTAATTAAATTTTTTTCCTTTATTTAGAATATTTTAAAATTTGTGTTTGAAAATTGGTTTCTTAAAAATTTCTTAAACCTATTTCTGAAAACTAACTCTTATAAAACTAAGTTGTTTTTAAGAATTGGGTTTTACTTTTGATTGAAAATTGATTTTGAAAATTAGATTTAACTTAGTTTTGAAAATTGAATTTAAAAATCTAGTTCTTAAAATTTGATTTTACTTAATTTTGACAATTTGACTTGAACGTTAAATTTTACAAAACTTAGTTTTAAAAATTGCTTTGTTATTGAAAATTGTGGAAATTAGATTTTTCAAAACTTAAGTTTACAAACTAAGCTTCTCAAAATCATTTTCCTTAATTTTGAAAATAGAATCGTTTACAAACTTAGTGTTGAAAAATAAATTTCAATCAGTTTTGAAAAATAAATTTTTCAAACTCAGTCTTGGAATTTTTGAAAACTTATTTGAAAAGCATTTCAAAATTGAAACTTGTGTTGAAAATTTAAAACTTGATCTTGAAATTTAGAACTTATACACTTGTGTTTGAGATTTTGTTTGTCTAAACTTAGCTATTTTTCTAAAATCTAAAAGCTAATGCTTTAAACAAGTTTTCAAAAGTTTAAACTCCCCCAGATTATCTTGCATTTTTTCTTAGTCTAAAGTCTATGCTTACTTAATCCATGCTTATTTTTGATGAATGCAAAAGGGGGAGGGTTAAGTGGTTAAGTTAGCTAAACCAGAATTGAAAATACAAACTAACTTAAACACCCTTTAAATGCTTGTTTTTTCTTGCATATGTTTTCACTAACTTAACCAGGTTGTCATTCAAAAAAGGGAGATTGTTGGTGCGGTTAGCACTAACGATTTAGGTTTGATGAATGACAAATCAGGTTAGTTAGTCTATTGTTGATCTAACACTCTGATCGAGGAGAAGTCCAGACAAGTCGACGGGTTGACCGGATGCTTGGCACGAAGTCGACGGGCTGACCGGATGTCTGGCGAGAAGTCCAAGCGGTCGACGGTGACCGGACGCTGGCAAGAAGTCCAGCCCAGGTCGACGGGATAGCGAGAAGTCCGACGGCCGGTAAGTCAGGAGGGGCGAGTTCAGGAAGGAACATTAGGCGTCGATCCGGCTTAGATCCATTTCGGATATCTAAGTCGAGATCGTGACTAGATTCCGATCTAACTCATACTCCTTTTGCTAATTCATACTCACTTTGCTTTTGCTAACAATCTGTTGCAGTAAATTTGCCTCCGTACTAACGTTTGTCTTGCAGGACGGATTCGGGATCAGGGCGCCCGGGAGGGAAATTTCATCCTGATCGCGCCACGTGGAGCTCGCTGGTTGGACTTGCCACGTCTCACCAAGGCATCCGGGCGCCCCGAGCCTCATATAAAAGAAGGGTCGAGGAGAGCTTCAAAAGAAAAGTCTTCCACTTCTGCGACGCTAACAAAGCTCCGACACTACGCTCCTTTCTTGTCTTTATTGTCGGTATTTGCTTTTCATTTTCATTAGCATTCATTGTACTATTTTTTGTAATCATTATTTCGAACTGCTAGTGAATTGCCCAACGAAAGTGGTCAAGGACCACGGGCCTTCGAGTAGAAGTCGTCACAGGCTCCGAACGAAGTAAAAAACATTTGTGTCTATTTTACTTTTCCGTTGCGTTTATACTCTAAGTTTTCGAATCGATATTCACCCCCCCCCTCTATCGAATCTAACGGTCCTACAATACTTACCTCCTTTCGCTAAGGAAAAGTACCCTTGCTTGAGAAGTTGTCCTAGGAAGAAGACCCCTTAGCTTGGTTTCGGCAATGAAGAAGATAGGTTTGGGATTTCGGTGGGAGAAGGAAGGAGGAGGAAGAAAGAAGAAAAAATGAAGTTTTCCTTTCCTTTCTCTTATTTATGCTAAATGAAGGAAGAAGGAAAAACCATCTTCTCATTGGGAAGGAAAAAGGAAACTCAAACTTTTCATTCTAAGTGAAGGGGGCCTTCACTTTCACCACCCTTAACTACAATCTCCCTTCTCTTCCTAACAGCACACCCCTGCTGGGGCTACTGGTTATCACATACAACCACCTACCAAGAGGTTCAAGGTTCAAACCTTGGTCATGCCTCTTTTTTGGTTCTTTTTGCTCTTTATTTTTTTTGAAAAGTCTACATAAAGCCCATTTTAATCATGCAATAATTTATATAAAATTGCTAGGGATCCTATGGGTGTTACAAGAAGTCAGGGTGATCTTCACTAATACTTTTTCGGCCTCCTCAGCACAATCGGAAATAGCCCGCCAGCAATATTCATTGCACCCGATGTGGGTCCAGAGATCACATCACATCAGCATGCTCCCTGACACTGTCAGTTTACCTCTTTTTTGGTTCTTTTTGCTCTTTATTTTTTTAGAAAAGTCTACATAAAGCCCATTTTAATCATGCAATAATTTATATAAAATTGCTAGGGATCCTATGGGTGTTATAAGAAGTCAGGGTGATCTTCACTAATACTTTTCCGGCCTCCTCAGCACAATCGGAAATAGCCCGCCAGCAATATTCATTACACCCGATGTGGGTCCAGAGATCACATCACATCAGCATGCTCCCTGACATAGTCGGTTTACCTATTATTTGGTGCATGGGCGCAAGATTGTTTTTGAAAAGGCTCGTAACGCCAAGATTTTTGTTTAGGGAAGACAGATCAGTCAGACAAGGACTCAGCTAGGAGGGCAGAAAGTCCAATCTTCGCACTGCCAGTAAAGGACTGTCCCCCTACAATAGCTGCATATGACTTGCATAGACAGGAGCACTCCGGTGCTTTTACGATATCACAGAGTCTTGTTCCGAGACCACAGTATCTAAAGCAGGGGCAGTATCAATTGCAACCTCAGCCACTAGTGCAGTATCAGCCGCAGCCTCAGCCACTGGTCCAGTATCAGTCGCAGCCCTCATATCCATCTTTGACTCAGTATCCGGCACCGCCTCAGAGGCAGGCTCAGACTCTGGCGCAGCAGCCTTTGGCAGCACTACCTCCTCCACCATCGGTAGAGACTGGATGTATTCATGAGGTTACCAGAGAGGATGTGCAGTGAGCCGACGGATCCATTTTTCGCGGTACGGTTTCATTTTATGCATTTTCTGCTTATATTCTAATTGATACTGATAGTTCGCATTCCTTTATTTCTCATGTATTTATGAGGGAGATTAGTAGACTACCTATCCTTAGACCGCAACGATTGACCATTACCCTACCGTCCGGTGATACATTGGACGTCACTCAAGAGGTCAAAGGATACCCATTGGACATCGACAACAATATACTCATTGTAGATTTATTAGTACTGGAAATGGTCGAGTTCGACATTATCCTTGGGATGGATTGGCTATTAGCATATCATGCCACATTTGATTGCCAGATGAGGGTGGTCACATTTCGACCTCCGAACCAACCCTCGTCGGATTTCATTACCATCAGGGATGACAGTATATCGACCATTTACGTGATTCAGGCTCAGAAACTGCTATCGCATGGCTGTCAGGTATTTCTATTGTCATTACTTAATGCTGATGACGACAATAGTTCTCAGCTCTCAGATGTTCCAATAGTCCGAGAGTATCCAGATGTATTTCCAGATGTGCTACCAGGCTTGCCTCCCCGAAGGCAAGTGGAGTTTGCTATTGAGTTAATTCCGGAGACCGCGCCAGCATCCAAAGCTCCTTATCGTATGGCAGAGAAAGAGTTGGACAAGCTAAAGGTCAACTCCAGGAGTTATTGGACAGGGGATTTATTCACCCTAGTGTATCTCCATGGGGTTCTTCGGTATTGTTCGTCAAGAGAAAAGATGGTACTCTGAGGTTGTGCATCGATTATAGACAGCTGAATGCAGTGATCGTCAGAAATAAGTACCTCTTACCATGGATCAAGAATTTATTTGATCAGCTTAGAGGTACATCAATGTATTCTAGGATTGATCTGTGATCCGGATATCATCAGCTGAGAGACAAAGATTATGATGTTCAAAAGACAGCATTCCGCAACAGATACAAACATTATGAGTTTTTGGTAATACCATTTGGGCTTACCAATGCGCTAGTGGTATTTATAGATTTGATGAACCGTGTCTTTCTGGAGTATTTAGATCAGTTTGTTATAGTTTTCAACGATGACATTTTGATCTATTCGCATTCTGAGGAGGAATATGCACAGCATCTTTACAGAGTCTTGGAGACTCTTCGACAACATCGTTTATATGTGAAGTTTAGCAAGTGTGCTTTCTGGTTATCCTCAGTCAGTTTTCTGGGACACATGGTTTCTAGCCGAGGTATTTCCATAGACCCTCAGAAGATCGAGGCTATCATCAGCTGCGAGCAGCCGAAATCAGTTCAGGAGATCTGCAGTTTCTTGGAATTAGTCGGATATTACAGACGGTTCGTTGAGGGATTCTCTCGCATTGCTATGCCGCTGATACACCTGACTAGGAAAGGCATAAAGTTTATGTGGCCAGAAGCCTGTGAGACCAGCTTCTAGGAGCTGAAGCGGAGATTAGTGTCGGCACTAGTTCTGGTTTTGTCCTCCGGAGAGGACGGATTCGTACTCTACACCGACGCATCCCTACAGGGTTTGGACATTGTTTTGATGCAACATCCCAGGGTAGTGCTTCTTGTCAGTTGAAGGAGCATGAGAAGAACTACCCAGTACATGATTTGGAGCTGGCCGCCATTATTTTGTTAGACTTTCGAGCCACAAAGACCACTTTTTTGCATTGCGGAAACCTCAAAGCTAGCCACGGATCTGTGCGAAGATAAATAAAAATTCATGTACATGTTTATCTACACTAGATCTACCTTAGATCTACATGAAAAAGAAGTATTACCCTTGTAGTGATGCCCTTCGCTTATCCCGCTCGTCCAAATGGTTGCCGGATCTCGTAGTGTCAAGTGTACACTTCACTACACGTATCCACATGGAAAAAAGGTGGAGAAAACCACTTAGTGTGTGATAGCACTCTTGAGAGGTTTCTGCAATGGAGGAGAAGGAGAGAAGAAGAAGAGAGGAAGAAGAAGAAGCCTTGAATTGCCTTGATTCAATGTGGTTGGCCACTTATTAGAGCTCTTATATCTCCATGTAATACCAAGAGTCATGGCTCTTGGTCTTCCTCATGAGATGGCACACAATGATGTAGCCTTGATGATGTGGAACATCATCATTGGCCGACCCATGCCAAGTCACAATGAGATGGCATTTGGTAAAGTCAAACTTGACCCTTCATCTTCCCTCTCAAGTCAATTCAAACTTGACCTCTTATCTCCCATGGTTGATCAAATCTAACCTTTGATTCAAATAAATTTAACTTAATGAATCTCTTTTCATTAGTTTAAATTGATTCAATGAATCATAGTCTAAATTAGACTCATTCGACACATGAATCAAATTGAGTCCAACTCAATTAGTCTAATCTGGATTACTCTTAATCCAATTTGGTTCATCACATGAACCTAGCCTCTTGGTCCATCATATGAACCTAATCTTCATCTAACTTCCCTTTGTGTGTGACCCTATAGGTTCTTGTAACATTGGCAATGCTCCTAAACCCATTTATAAATATAAGTAATGAGCGGTATCTAGCAACACATCATTACTACCCAAGTTACAAGAATGTTGAGATCCAACATCACCATTGTGACTACTAATTGTGACTCTAACAATATGTGACAATGTCCTTCTATCCTTGACATCTAAATTGATCAATTGAGGCATAGACCGTGTCATCCTCTAATCAATTTATGTCTTGAACTCCAAGTAGACTCACTCTAATCAAATGAGGTCAATATCTCATATTGACCTATTTGGGCATGACCATGCACTTAGTGGTCTCACTCTATCAAGAATCATGATGTCACTCCCGTCATATAGGAGGGATAGATCCCATCTGCATCACTCACATCTCTCCGCATAATTTGTTACATACCCAGTAGTCGCCTTTATAGTCCACCCATTTACGGGTGACGATTGACGAAGCCAAAGTATGCAACTCCTTATGTAGGGAATCATGGTGACTTCATGTCCAAGGACTGATAGTCATACTAATAGTCACATGAGAAAGTATATGACACTCATATAACGATCCATGATACTTTCTCATGGTGGGTCATTCAGTATACATTCTCCATTGGATACTCATGTGTGAACTTGATATCTAATATCCATGACTTATGAGATTAAGTTATCGAGTTGACCTACATGCTAGTCTCATCGCATTAACATTGTCCCTGAATGTTAATACTTGACTAGGAATGATTAAGAGTAGTGTTCTCTATATCATCTCATTATCAATTCAACCAATCGATTGATATAGATAAGAACCTTCTACTCAAGGACACTATTATACTCAGATATTTGGCACCAATACAAGTAAGTATAATAACCATAAAGAAATGTCTTTATAAATATATATAGGAATATAATACATTGAGTCCATACAACAATCATCACATGATCGGCTCTATGGCTCTCACTAACAATCTCCCACTACCACTAGTGTCAATCAGTGTTGGCTCAAACACCCAATGACCTAGTGTGACCATCATGCTTTCTCTGTGCCAAAGCCTTGGTCAAGGGATCAATGACGTTAGCCTCTGTGGGTAGTCTCTAAATTTTCACATCTCCTCTATCGATCATCTCTCGAATGAGATGGAAGCGCCGTAGTATGTGTTTGGTCCGCTGGTGCAAGCGAGGTTCCTTAGCTTACGCAATTTCTCCATTGTTGTCACAATAGAGCTCTATAGGATCGGCTATGCTAGGAACCACCCCAAGCTCAATAATGAACTTACGGATCCAAACTGCCCCCTTTGCTGCTTCTGATGAAGCAATATACTCGGCTTCTGTTGTAGAATCAGTAACTGTGTCCTGCTTTGAACTCTTCCAGCTCACAGCACCGATTGCGATCTATAATCATCCTGGTCAGTTTGGAAGCTGGCATCACTGTAATCCTTTACAGCTAGCTCGCCATCGCCTCCAAATATCAAGAAATATTCTTTAGTCCTTCTCAAGTACTTAAGAATATTCTTGATCGCTATCCAGTGATGCTCACCAGGATCTGACTGGTATCTGCTCGTTATGCTCAAAGCATACGAAACATCAGGACGAGTACACAGCATGGCGTACATGATAGATCCTATGACTGAAGTATAAGGGATCTTATCCGTGTGGTCTCTCTCCTCTCTAGAAGAGGGACTTTGAGTCTTCGAAAGACTCACACCATGTGACATCGGCAGAAATCCTTTCTTGGAATTCTGCATGGCAAACCGTAGTAATATCGTGTCAATATATGTACTTTGACTTAGGCCAAGCAATCTCTTAGATCTATCTCTATAGATCTTTATGCCTAGAATACATGCTGCTTCACCTAAGTCCTTCATTGAGAAACAATTACCCAGCCAAGTCTTTACAGACTGCAGCAAAGGAATGCCATTTCCAATGAGTAGTATGTCATCCACATACAATACAAGGAAGACAACTGCGTTCCCAACAACGTTCTTGTAGACACAGGGTTCATCTTCATTTTTGATGAAACCAAACTGTTTGATTGCATCATCGAATCGAAGAATCCAGCTTCGAGAAGCTTGCTTTAGTCCATAAATGGACTTATGCAGCTTGCATAATCGCCAGTATGCAGTGGATCTACAAAACCCTCAAGTTGTGACATGTACACATCCTCGGGCAAGTTTCTATTCAGAAACGCGGTTTTGATATCCATCTGCCAGATCTCATAATAATGGTATACTGCAATAGCAAGCATGATCCGAATGGACTTAAATATCGCTACTGGAGAAAAAGTTTCATCATAGTCAATACCATGAATTTGCTTGAAACCTTTAGCTACCAAACGACCCTTATAGGTAATAAGTCCATCAGGTGGATCAACCAAAGTCCATAAATGGTTGATGTACATGGATTGCATCTCGGATCTCATGGCCTCTAGCCATTTCTCAGAATCTGGTCTCATCACAGCTTCCTAATAGGAGGTAGGCTCATTCTCAACGAGCATAACGCCATCATGGTCAGACAAGAGAAATGAGCATCTCTCAGGCTGACGACGTATCCTGTCAGACCTGCGAAGAGGTAAGTCTACTTGAACTAGTTGTTGTTCCTCAACTCCTTCTGCAACAACATTTTGTGGTTCCAGTTCAACTTCCATCAAGGCTTCAGTGCTAAGGTTCATATCTTGAACTTCTTCAAGATCTAACGTACTCCCACTAGTTTTTCTAGAAACAAAGTCTTTTTCTAGAAATATTCCAGTCTTAGCGACAAACACTTTGTGGTGACTGGGAATGTAGAAGTAATATCCCTTTGTTTTCTTGGGATATCCAATAAAATAGCACTTATCGAATTTGGGTCCCAGTTTTTCTGAGACTTGTCGTCGAACGTAAGCCTCACAACCCCAAATCCTCATAAAAGATATCTGGGCATCTCTCCCAGTCCATATCCTATATGGTGTCTTTATCACAGCTTTGGAAGGAACATGGTTAAGTGTGAAGGCTGCTGTGTTTAGAGCATATCCCCAAAAAGATATAGGAAGATCTGTGTGACTCATCATAGATCGTACCATATCTAATAGGGTGCGATTCCTCCTTTCGGATACACCATTCCACTGTGGTGTTCCAGGAGGAGAGAGTTGGGATAGAATCCCACACTCAGTTAGATAGTCATGAAACTCATGGCTAAGGTATTCACCACCTCGATCTGATCGAAGTATTTTAATACTCTTGCCTAGCTGGTTTTGTACTTCATTTTTGAATTCTTTGAATTTTATGAAAGGATTGTGACTTAGGTGTCATCAGATTCACATAACCATATCTACTGAAGTCATCAGTAAATATAATGAAGTACCTATAACCACCTCTGGCAGTGACATTGAAAGGGCCACATACATCACTATGTATAAGTCCTAACAAGTCATTTTCTCTTTCGCTGTGTCCACTAAAGGGAGTCTTGGTCATCTTACCCAGTAGGCATGACTCGCATGTCTCATATGATTCAAAATCAAATGAGTCCAGCAAACCATCTTTATGGAGTTGGGATAAGCGATTCTCATTTATATGACCTAAGCGACAATGCCAGAGATAGGTTCGGTTCATTTCATTTGTCTTGAACCTTTTGGTACTTATTTTATAGATGGGGTTCTCTAAGTCTAGAACGTAGAGTCCATTCATCAGAGGTGCACTACAATAGAACATATCTTTCAAATAAATGGAACAACATTTGTTCTTTATTATAAATGAAAAGTCTTTCTTGTCTAAACAAGAAACTGAAATGATGTTCTTTGTGAGAGCAGGCATATAACAACATTCATCTAATTCTAGTACAAGCCCAGAGTGCAGAGATAGAAAGTAAGTTCCTACAGCAACAGCAGCAACTCGTGCTCCATTGCCGACTCGTATGTCCACCTCGCCCTTTGTCAATGCCCTGCTATTTCTCAGCGCCTGCACATTAGTACAAATGTGAGAAGCACATCCGGTATCTAATACCCACGATGAAGAAATAGAAAGATTGACTTCTATAACATATATACCTAAAATAGAAATCACATTTCTCTTCTTCTTAAGATCTTCCAGGTATCCTTTACAGTTTCTCTTCCAGTGCCTGGTCTGACCGCTCCTTTAGGTTTCATTACCTTGCCTTTGCCCTTGGCTTGGAACTTTCCCTTACCTTTAGGCTTACCCTTGCCTTTATGTTTTTGCACCATCAAAATGGAGTTGGGCTTTACCTTCATAAGGTTGAGCTCAGTAGTTCGCAACATGCTTAGCAGCTCAGGCAGTGACTTATCAATTTCGTTCATGTTGTAATTTATGACAAATTGACTGTAACTTTCTGGAAAGGATTGCAAGATCAAGTCAGTGACCAGTTCTTGGCCAAGTGGGAATCCCAACCTCTGTAGGTTCTCTATGTACCCAATCATCTTGAGTATATATGGACCTACAGGAGTCCTATCTTTCATCTTACACTGAAACAGTGCCTTAGAGATCTCGAATCTCTCGTGCCTTACTTGTCCTTGATATAGTTGATGAAGATGTTCAACCATATCATAAGCGGTCATCAACTTGTGTTGCTTCTGAAGCTCAGAGTTCATGGTTGCGAGGATGTGGCATGACACATCTAATGCATCATCTTGATGCTTCTTATAAGCATCTCGGTTGGCTCGCGTGGCAGTGGCAGGATGTGCCTCCGGAATGGGCTGCTCCAGGACGTACAATTTTCTTTCTTATGTGAGAACGATTCTCAGATTCCTGTACCAGTCTAGGAAATTAGCTCCATTGAGCATGTCCTTGTCAAGGACAGAACGCAGGGAGAAAAAGTTCGTGTTTGTCGACATGGCAATCTACAACATAAATAAAGTAGAAAGTAAATATCATATTCCTCTTATCATTTAATTAGGTCTTTAACTAAATGATACTTCCACTGAATTATAGGGCTTTTGTAGAATCAATTCATGGATGTGGTCAAACCACACTACTAGATTCATACCAATTAGCTATAATTCTCGCGGGACAAGATCCACATCATACTATGCCTTGAGTTAGCTTTGGCTAAATCTCCCAAGACTTAGTATGATCGGCAGATAACTAATTATCAATTATATCTTTATGCAACTCTTGTTTATAGGATAAAGATAAATGTGATCTTTATCCTATCTTCCCAACCGTTGGAAAATACCTATAGTTTTACCCGATCCAATTGAGTTAACTAGTTATACTCAATCTAATTGAGTTGGTTCTCACCCAAGCTTTGATAGGTGGGACCAAGATTGTCCCTCCGCATCCTACCAAGATAATATTCGTTGCTCTTCTTTGGCAGATTCAACAACAACAAATGATCGAGGTAGTGATGGGTATCAAAACTTGGTAGGCATTTCGAGTTGACTTGATTAAGATCTAATCTAATCATGAATGTGTATCATATACGCATTAAGACACTAATTACCCTACATTAGCATGCATCACATACATATAAACAATGATAGATACATATATATATATATATATACACATAAATACTGATTAATTAATTTGTGATGAGGTCATGACCCTACTATGATCTTTTCAAGCCAATGAAAAGATCTGACGGTAAACCTAGGGTCAACGACTTCTTCAAGTGCCTCCTTTTGACCGCCATGTGTTGACTGTACCCTCCTCGTAACTCCTTCTTGAGTGGGCCTTCGACCGCTTCATTTTGTACATTACAAATATGATGTAACGCCCGCCCTCCCTTCTACCCTAAGGGACGGGGCTACGATACTCTACGTATAAATTTTTCTTTTTAAAACAGCGGAAGACTTAAAATAATTTTCATAGTTTTAATAAAACTTTTCTTTTAAATTTCTTTTGAACTATACTATCACATGGCATCAAAATCATAACATCAAATCCAGTGGAACCATAATGTCAAGCCACACATGTTTAGGTATCACAAGTCATAAAATACCAATGCATAGTTCTTTAAAGAAACTTTAAGCAGGTTCTTATTTATTTGGTTGCCTAGCCACTGCCACACACATCTTCGTTGCCCCTCCTGCTGCTCCTCTAACTCATCCAGCTTTTTCCTTTATCTGTGGTACAAGGAAAGTAAGCTATGAGCACTCATGGCTCAGTAAGTTCCTTTCCTACTCACTAAAACCAACAATCAGCACATAATCAAGAATGCATCAACAAGTCATAATCTCAACTAATCATGGCATAACATAGCATTCTATTCAAGCATATCATGCATCATAATATAATCACAACTAGTCATAGCATATCAAGCATCACCATGGCCGAAACATATACATAGTGCATTGCATAAAACATAGCTAGACATGGCATAACAAACAAGTATTATGGTATATCAAAGCATGGCCGAAACATGTATATCAAAGCATCATACTATTGTAGAATCAAAAAGAATTTAGATATCTCCACAATGACATGATATTGTCCACTTTGGGCCTAAGCCCTCATGGTTTTGCTCTTGGGCTCTACCCAAAAGGCCTCATGTCAATGGAGATATCTTTCTCTTATAAACCCATGATCTTTTCCATGTGTTTTCAATATGGGACTATGTTTGCAACCTTGCAACCCCAACAATCCCCCCCTCAAACAAAGGACCATGGGCTTCCCACGTCCGATCCTTGACCCACCAGGTCTTCCTGCCCCTCGGTCTACCCGACCTACTAGGACTTCCTTGCCTAGCCGCAACTAGGACTTCCTGCCCCTCGGTCCACCCGACCTACTAGGACTTCCTGCCTGGTGTCTGGTCCTCTTGATCCGAACATAGGAGCCCCCACTTTCTTTGTTCGAGGTCAATATTGTACTCACATGGTTCAATTAGACCATAGCTCTTGTGCACAGTCGGTGGTTAAACCTTCTGGCAGTCCGGACTCTGATACCAATTGTAGGATCGAAAAGAATTTAGATATCTCCACAATGACATGATATTATCCACTTTGGGCCTAAGCCCTCATGGTTTTGCTCTTGGGCTTATCCTTGATCGCTTTCCGTGGGCAACAACTATAAGCTCGTAAAATGTACAATAAGATATTACAATTAAAAGAACTAAAACAAATTATACCGACAACAATAAAGTAGCAGAATCTGAAGCTCCGGGTTGTCGGGGACTTGTAACAGCACTTCTGGGCGTTTCTAGAGCAGCTTGTAGCGTAAGGATTGCTTGGAGTTCGTTGAAGAGAGCTGCTGGTCGAAACCCCTTATAAAGGGTGTTCAAGGCGCCTTCTACTGTTCACCAAGGCGCCTTGAATGGCCGAGTCAGCCGCGGAGATAAGGGGCGAACTGGTTGAACCTTATCACAGATTCAAGGCGCCTTCCACTGTTCACAGGGCGCCTTCATCTGTTCAAGGCGCCTTACACTGTTCACCAAGGCGCCTTGAACAGCTTCTCGTAGCCAGCTCCTTGCCTTGCACCCGAGGCGCCTCCAAGCTCCATGGAGGCGCCTCGGACACTGTTCATCCGAGACTTTAGGTTGCTCCTTTGCACCTGTAAGATATGTTAGTCTCAAACACTATCCTGCAATACAAAGTTAGCACAATAAACATTATAAAAGAAGTATAGACAATCTCCGGACTGTCCGAGTCTGACTTCGGGTTTCCGACCGGAAACCCTAGGTCGACCCGACGCCTACTGTTCCCTCTACGGGGAACGCATCCTCACCTACTCCCCTCAGGAGAGATTACCTGATGCCAGTCCGGTCCTCCAGACCGACTGGACTTTCTGCCTAGGGTTACCACCCCCTAGGACCTAGGGTTACCGCCCCCTAGCGTTTTTCTCCACCTAGGGTTACCACCCCCTAGGACCTAAGGTTGCCGCCCCTTAGGGTTTTCCTCCACCTAGGGTTACCGCCCCCTAGGACCTAAGGTTGCCGCCCCTTAGGATTTTCCTCCACCTAGGGTTACCGCCCCCCTAGGACCTAAGGTTGCCGCCCCTTAGGATTTTCCTTCACCTAGGGTTACCACCCCCTAGGACCTAAGGTTACCCCCCCTTAGGATTTTCCTTCACCTAGGGTTACCACCCCCTCGGACCTAAGGTTACCCCCCTTAGGATTTTCCCTTGCCTAACCGCAGTTAGGACTTTCCTGAAACCTTATTTAACCACGTTAGATAACAAGGAGTCGTAACTTTGAATCCCTTTGCCATTATCAAAACTGAGGTTCGATCGTCGGATGCTTACTGCACCAACAATCTCCCCCTTTTTGATTATGGCAACCGAAATTCAAAGTTAAGTAAAAATGCAATAAAGATACGCATAAATAAGCACAGGCATAAAAAAAGCATAGGCACATTCACAAATTCACAACAAAATTTTTGTTTTAATTTAATTTATAATATTCTTTGAATTTCTTCCTACTCTCCCCCTTTGCCATATATCAAAATACCCAAGAGAGTGAAGAAAATCTGGGCCTTAGCTTAACTTTCAAAGATAATTTTCAATCTTATCTTCCAATCTTTTAATTTACTTTTGATAAACACTTAGTTTTTCTTGTAAGACTTTTAGATAGGTGAAATCATAATTTTGAAAGCAAAATTCTTCCTTTAGTTTGAAAGATACTTTTAGCTGAGATACAGTTATTTTGTCTTTAAACAGTAACTTAGCAAATTTTTGTGATTTCAAAAAAAATTGTTTTGATGAAATTTTGAGAATGCTTTGGAAAATACTTAGTATTTTCAGCAGAACTTAGCATTTGAAAACAATTGCTTTGAGAGATACTTAGCTAAATTTTTTGAAAAAAATATTTAGCTATATTTGAAAATACTTAGCTATGTTTTCAGCGTAAAAATGATTGCGTTGAGAAAATATCTTGCCAAGTAGCTAAGTTTAGAAGATAATTTAACTAAGTTTAGTTAGAGAAAACTTAATTAAGTACTCAGCTTTGAAAACATTTAGCTTATAGAAGAGTTATAATTTAAAAGTTAGGTCATAAATAATTTTAATTTTAAAGCTAAGTTAAAAATAGCTTGAATTTTCGAAGATATGCCAAAAATAGTTTTTAATTTTAAGGTCAAGTCAAATTTTTTAAAGAAAAACTAATTTTAAAACCGACTCAAAATCACTCCCCCTTAATTAATGCCTTAATAAATTTTTGAGTTCAGGAGTTCAAGTATGAGGATAAATAGATTTTAATTTGTCTAGATTGTTTTGTTCAGGTATCAGAGCCCTAAAGTATGAGCATGCTCAAACTTCAAATCTCCATTTCCTTCAAGGCTAATTCCATATTCTAGTAAATTTAGGGGAGCAAGATTTTCAAGTTAGTTTTTAAGTATTTTTCAAAGGTTTTTGAATAATTTTTTCAAGGATTTTTCAAAGGTTTTTGAATAAGTTTTCCAACTATTTTTCAAAGGATTTTGAAATAAGTTTTTCAAATATTTTCAAAAGATTTTTAAATAATTTTGAAAGAGATTTTGAAAAGATTTTTAAATAATTTTGAAAGAGATTTTGAAAAGATTTTTAAAAGATTTTTTAAACAATTTTGAAAAAGATTTTGAAAAGATTTTTTAAACAATTTTGAAATTAATTTTGAAAATATTTTTTAAACAATTTTGAAATTAATTTTGAAAAGATTTTTTAAACAATTTTGAAATTAATTTTGAAATTGATTTTGAAAAGATTTTTAAAAGAATTTTTTAAATAATTTTGAAAAAGATTTTGAAAAGATTTTTAAATAATTTTGAAAAGATTTTTAAATAATTTTGAAATTAATTTTGAAAAGATTTTTAAAAGATTTTTTAAATAATTTTGAAAAAGATTTTGAAAAGATTTTTAAATAATTTTGAAATTAATTTTGAAAAGATTTTTAAATAATTTTGAAAAGATTTTTAAATAATTTTGAAATGAATTTTGAAAAGATTTTTAAATAATTTTGAAATTAATTTTGAAACTGATTTTTAAATAATTTTGAAATTAATTTTGATAAGATTTTTTAAACAATTTTGAAATTAATTTTGAAAAGATTTTTTAAACAATTTTGAAATTAATTTTGAAAAGATTTTTAAAAGAATTTTTTAAATAATTTTGAAAAGATTTTTAAATAATTTTGAAAAAGATTTTGAAAATTTTTTAAATAATTTTGAAAATATTTTTAAATAATTTTGAAATTAATTTTGAAACTGATTTTGAAATTAATTTTGAAAATATTTTTAAAAGATTTTTTAAGTAATTTTGAAATTGATTTTGAAAAGATTTTTAAATAATTTTGAAATTAATTTTGAAAATATTTTTTAAACAATTTTGAAATTAATTTTGAAATTGATTTTTAAATTTTAAGTTTCTTAGTCATCTCACCCGATCTAAGTTTTCAATCAGGTAATCCTATAATTGTTGTGAGATGAATTGAGGTTCAATTTAAGGGTTTGTTTTAACTTTGTGTTAGATTCAGGTTTAGCTTTGGGTTCAACAAGTAAGCATTCTTTGGATAGACTTCTGGGCTATGGTGAGTCACAAGGAACTCATTAAAGTAACTATGCCTTCGAGGTTTTCCAAATAGTCCTACCCATTGAACTTAATACTAAACTTTGGTCTAACTAGTTAGGATCCATTTAAGGGTAGCTTCGGTCAGTTCCACTTGGCCAAATGCACCAGGTCGAAGTCATATCTTCCTAGACATGCGATGCCCAAGCTTCCCTAACGTACTATCATCCAAAAACTTCACCAGTACCGTTGGTTAAGTTAAACTTAACCCATTTTAATCTAACCTTAATTACCCTGCCGGGTAATTTACTCTTGTTTACCCTTATCAGGTGGATTAATTTCGGAGGTGTCAGCTATTCTGGAGCCTCCTCCTATGTTATTGATTTACGTTTTATTAAGTTAAGTAAATAAAAGGTACTTGATTATAACTTGGTTTGTACTGTTTAAGTTTTACTTTATATTTATAACCCAAGTCTAGATTTCGTGATTTGACTAAATTATTAACAATCTTCTCTAATTTATCAATTTTATCTTTTAAAATATTATTTTGTATTTCTACTTTTCTAAGAGTTAATTTCTTATTTTTATTTGAATTAATTTTGTTCATTACATTATTAGCATGCATATCTAATTTTGAAGAGAAATCTATACTAGAGCAAGCATGATTAGTTAAGCTAGTGCGATCATGTGTTGCAAAAACTGGATTTTCATATAATGTAAATGTACTAACCTTGATTTCTCCCTCTGGATTCTTGGGTCTTCTTTCTGGGCATTGTCTTTTGCAGTGACCCATTAGTTTGCATTTGGAGCATTTGATGTATTTCTTCCCTCTCCTGATCATTTTCTCCTTCTCCTCCGATTGTGCCGGTCGAGTCTTACGAGTGGGGCAGTCGTTTCTATAGTGCCCTCTCTCCCTACACTTAAAACAGATTATGAGAGATTTACAATTTGAATTTACAATTTTACCTTTTAGATTCGTGATAGGATCCTCCCCCTTGACTGTTGCCATTTCAAATTCTGACTCAGATTCAGATATCTCGTCTTTGGCCATCAGTGCTATGATATTGGTTTGCTCTGATTTTTCTGAGTCTGGTTCGGAGGTTGACTCTGAGGATTCAATTTCAAATTCGGACTCAGGTTCTATTCGATCTTCTAACTCTGAAGGGATCTCATAAAGCTTGAGCACTTTCTCCCAAAGCTCCTTAGCATTATTGAACTTTCCAACTCGATCAAGATCTGAATTTGTTAGTCCGCATAGGAGAATGTAAGTTGCTTTTGCATTTGCCTCGAATGTCCTTATTGTTTGTGCATCCCACTTGTCACAGGTGATGAGTACACCTTCTTTGGTGGGGAGAGTGAATCCAATATGGACTATGGTCCATATTTCTTCTTCGGTCTTTAATTGATGCTCCACCTGGTCTTTCTAGTATTTGAAGTTCTCGTTAGACAGCAGTGGTAGGGATGTGGAGTTGTACCCATCTTCGTAGGCCATTAGAAGGAATCTCGTAAAATAAACACAATAAAACTTGTTCCAAGACTTAGTCTTGGATTAGTAGTGCGGGAGAGAAATAAAGATAGTAATCCAGGAATTTTGGAAAAAAATAATAAAATATTATTAAAATATTATTAAAATAATATTAAAAAATATTACCACAAAATTTTGAAAACGTAATATTTCGCTAATTCCAATTAATGGTGAAAAAATGAAAATGGATTTTTTGAAAACAGTTTTGGAGGGAAAAAAACGAAAGGCGTAAGGTTATATTTTCAACCTATACAAACGACAAAGCCACGAAAAATGCTTGAATGGTGGTTGCACCAGTTCAAAGCGACCCCGCTCTGATACCAATTGTAGAATCGAAAAGAATTTAGATATCTCCACAATGACATGATATTGTCCACTTTGGGCCTAAGCCCTCATGGTTTTGCTCTTGGGCTCTACCCAAAAGGCCTCATGTCAATGGAGATATCTTTCTCTTATAAACCCATGATCTTTTCCATGTGTTTTCAATATGGGACTATGTTTGCAATCTTGCAACCCCAACAACTATGGCCGAAACATGTACATCAAGGCATCATCATATCTATGGCCGAAATCTATATATCAAGCATCAACAAATCCATGGCCGAAACATGTCTATAAGGTATAGCATGAACATAACATAATCATACCTTATCATGGCATATCATAATCAAGAGCATAACATGAAACATAGCATAATCATAAGGTGTATGCAATATGATTTTGGAAAATATGTATCCGAAAAACATGTGTATGTCTCATGATCTTTAAAACCATTTTCTTTTACATATATACTTGAAAGTAATCTCAACATAAGGGGGATCCCGGCTATGTACCACTTACATATTGCGCGCAACCTTGTAGGTCCAAGGTAGCAAGTCTTGAACCCTACGAGGCAAACATACTAGGCCCTTAGGCCTAGGGGCACTTAGGAGCTCATCCCTAACGAGGTCTTTAGTCCCTGGGGCGCTTATGGAGCCCACCCTTGGTACAAGCCACTCACATATAAAGTAAAGTACATGTCATACATATCATGTATCATAAAAGCATGCATCACTTAGGCACACATCATATCGTAAAAGTATGCATCACTTAGGCATACATCATGTCATAAAAGTATGCATCACTTAGGCATACATCATATCATAAAGGTATGCATCACTTAGGCATACATCATGTCATAAAGGTATGCATCACTTAGGTATACATCTCATCATAAAGGCATGCATCACTTAGGCATACATCATGTCATAACAATATGCATCACTTAGGCATAGATCATAAAAACATGCATATCTTAAGCATAATGCATATCATCAAGCATGCATGATTTAACCACATAGCATATCATGAAAGCATGCATATTTTAAGCACTAACCATGGCATCAAAGCATGCATAATTCAACCACATATCATAACATAAGCATGCATATTTTAAGCACAAAGCATATCATATCATAAAAGCATGCATATCATATCATAAGTCATAAATCACAAGCATACATTTTAAGCATAAGGGTGTATCTTGTGATTATCCTATCATAGGAACCATGGTATCATATTTATCTTGGTTTTAAGCTTCCTAAACCCTTGTGGCCGAAACCCTTTAGAGCTCAATTTTGGTTAAACACAACATCCAAGCATGTGGCACCTAAATTATCATCATAACATTTTCATAGGAAGTATTATAAACATGATTAACTTAGTTTCTAAGTTCTTCAAGTCCCTAATTTCATGTGGCCGAAACCTTAAGGTGTGAAACAAGGTTCCATATGACATAAAAGCATGGACAACTTTAAATCATATTTATAACATTTTTACCAAGGAACAAGGTAAACACATTTGACACATTTGAATTAGTTCCTAAGTTCTTTAAGCCCTTAACATATGTCATGGCCTAAATTTAACAAGTTCTCATTAGGGCTACAAACAAGCATACAAGCATGTGAACTTGGACTAACATTATGTATAAATTCATACAAGTCATCATACAATAGTTATGGCCGAAACATACCCTAGCATCATTTTAGGTCATAAAACAACATATAGCAATTGAACCTTGGCTTTCTACTTATCATATTTCATGTAGAGTGACATGAGCATATTTAATTTAAGTCCTAGGGTTTCTAGGGCATCTATTCCTTCATGACCGAAACATTCAAGGGTTCATTTAGGTCATGGAAAAATTATACAAGCATGTGAAACAATCAACACATTATCCTATTTTCATAAGAAGTACTTTTAACACATTTGGTTTCATTTCTAAGGCCTCTAGGTCTTTTAAACCCTACTTGGCCGAAACTCACAGAATATAAACTTTCTTCAAATAGCCTAAAAGCATGAGAATTTATACAAGTTTCATAGCATGTATAAGGACAAGCATAATGAGTGTACATATGAATTGTGTCTTAGGCTTTCTAGGTTTCTTTTTCTCTTTTTCTTTTATTTTTTTCTCATGGCCGAAACCTACCATTCCTTAGCTAGGTTTTTAAGTGGCCTAAAGCATGAAAAACCTATGTAAGTTTCATGGCAAAAGTTACTAAGAAACATATATACAATTTGGTTCATGAATAAGTTAGGACCCCTTGTGGTCATACATATTATATGTCATGCAACTAATTTTTCTACACCCTAATTAAGAATGAGGGCATTAAACAACTTTCATATCTAAATAGCACAGAGGTATTGAGCATATTAAAATTTTGTTTAAGCTTTTCTAAGCTATCCATCTCATCATGGCCGAAAAACCCTAAGAAGGAGTTCATGAAATTCTAGCAATATTCAAGCATACAAATCCTTTAAGATCTTTGTATTCTATCACATGAGCATGGTTATTTAAATTTAAAGGTCTTCCTAACCCTAAACCCTTTCTTGACCGAATCATATGAGTGGGTTTTCTTTTAGTTTCAAATATCTTCTAAGGAAGAAAAACTAATACATGATCCTTAATATTTCATAGGGAGAACCTTGTACTAGTTGGGTAAAACAATAAATTTTCCTAGCCTCTTAAGAATATTTTTGGCCAAAATTATAGGGTTCAGTACTCCTCTGATCAAGCATCATATAGGTATAAAAACATGAGGAAGAACCCCCTTTCATAGCATAGAAAAATCTATCATGTAGTGAAGACTAGTTTAAACACCATTAGATTTTGAAAGCTCTTCTTGGCCGAATTTTCTCAAACTTGTTTCTAGGTTTTAAAATCTTCATAAAATCCGAAAAGCACATAAAAGCCTTGTACCACAGGTGAGGGGAAGCTTACATCCTTTTCGCTTGTGGATCTAAGGTATGGTGAAGAAGAAGTAGCCTCTTCTTCTAGTTCCTTTCCCTTGATTCCTTTGCTAAGTCCTCCTTGTATCTTAGGCTTTCTTAGGGAAAAATTTGGCTTTGGGGCCGAAGATGGAGGAGAGGGGACTGTGGTGTTCTCGGTGAGGGAGAGGATGAATGAGAGAAAATGAGAGAAAAATAGTTTTCTCTTTTCTTGCTCCCTTTTATGTTAAGGGGGAAGAGGTAGCAAACTTAGTTTTTGCTTTCCTTCTCCCTTAGCCCTTTTTTTTCTATTTTATTTTTATTTTTTTATTTATCCTCATCATTCATGGTGAAATAAGGGGGAATGAATCCCCTTAATCCCTCTTTAAGTTTTCGGCAAAACCAAAGAGGAAGAAAGAGAGAAAGGGAGGAAGGCAAGTTGCCTTTCTCTTGCTCCTTTCTTGTTTTCTTTTGGCTAGCTTTTACTCTTACCTTTATCATGAGTTTCCCTCCTTTGCTATCAATATCTTCTCTCTATCCCAATTGGTTTCTACTCATTAATTCTATGAAATATAATATAAGAGGTTCAAGGTTCAATCCTTGACCTTCACTTCTTTTTATTTCATTTTATTTCCTTTTTGCTTCAACTCACTTTCTATTATTTTTCTAAGGCAAAATTCCTCATTCATATATTTATCTTACAAGCTTAGTGGGTATTACATATGAAACTCGAGTTACATTCGAGTCTAAAATCTATTTACAATAGGAACATAATAAGGGAGGCACGACGCCCAGGTCGCATATCGTATACAACACACACAATACAAAAAAAAAAAAAATTGATGCGCAGACCATATTATGAATTACAACACAATTTTAACCAATCAAATTGGGATTTTTGGGCCATGACCATCACAATATCATATATAATTCTAAATTATGTATTTTACATAAATTTATATAATTATACTACTATTTTATCAATTTTATGAGTCACAACTTCTCGGCGGTCCCGTTTAGCAATTTTCGGGCGCGATCGCGAGACAATCCCCTTGCGGGGTTAGGGACAGCACACCTTCTAGAGAAATGAATATCATGAGTGTCCCAAATTGATCTAATAGTGCTTTAAGCCGCTGTCGCAAAAAAAATAATTTTATTTGGACGAAACCTTGCCGTTTCGGAAGGTTTTTCTTGGTATTTGAAGCCTACAAGTGTTCAAACACTTGTTCCTTCGCCTCTACAAGAAAAATAATCAAAAAATCTATAAATGTAGAAAAATTATAGAAACTTATAGATCTGAAACCTTTTCATAATAACAAATACAAATATGTACAAGCTTCACACGTGGCTCTGATACCACAGTTAGACTTTCGACCTGCAAAAATCACTTTTTTGCGTTGCGGAAACCTCGAAGCTAGCCACGGATCCGTGAGAAAATAAATAAAAATTCATGTACATGTTTGTCTACACTAGATCTACCTTTGACCTACATGAAAAAGAAGTATTACCCTTGTAGCGATGCCCTTCGCTTATCCCGCTCATCCAAATGGTTGCCGGATCTCGTATAGTGTCAAGTGTACACTCCTCTACACAGACAAAAGGTGGAGAAAACCACTTATAGTTTGCTAGCATTCTTGAGAGGTTTCGGCAATGGAGGAGAAGGAGAGAAGAAGAAGAGAGGAAGAAGAAGAAGAGTTGAATTGCCTTGATTCAATGTGGCCGACCACTTATTAGAGCTCTTATTTCTCCATGTAATACCAAGAGTCATGACTCTTGGTCTTCCTCATGAGGTGGCACACAATGATGTAGCCTTGATGATGTGGAACATCATCATTGATCGGCCCATGCCAAGTCACAATGAGATGGTATTTGGTCAAGTAAAACTTGACCCTTCGTCTTCCCTCTCAAGTCAAGTCAAACTTGACCTCTTATCTCCCATGGTTGATCAAATCTAACATTTGATTCAAATCAATTTAATTTAATGAATCTCTATTCATTGGTTTAAATTAATTCAATGAATCATAGTCTAAATTAGACTCATTCGACACATGAATCAAATTGAGTCCAACTCAATTAGTCTAATCTAGATTACTCTTAATCGAATTTGGTTCATCACATGAACCTAATCCTCCTGGTCCATCATATGAACCTAATCTACATCTAACTGCCCTTTGTGTGTGACCCTATAGGTTCTTGTAACATTGGCAATTCTCCTAAACCCATTTATAAACATAAATAATGAGCGGTATCTAGCAACACATCATTACTACCCAAGTTACAAGAATGTTGAGATCCAACATCACCATTGAGATTACTAATTGTGACTCTCACAATATGTAACAATGTCCTTCTATCCTTGACATCTAAATTGATCAATTGAGGCATAGATCGTGTCATCCTCTAATCAATTTATGTCTTGAACTCCAAGTAGACTCACTATAATCAAATGAGGTCAATATCTCATATTGACCTATTTGGGCATGACCATGCACTTAGTGGTCTCACTCTATCAAGAATCATGATGTCACTCCCTTCATATAGGAGGGATAGATCCCATCTACATCACTCATATCTCTCCGCATAATTTGTTACATACCCTTTATAGTCCACCCATTTACGGGTGACGTTTGACGAATCCAAAGTATGCAACTCCTTATGTAGGGAACCATGGTGACTTCAGGTCCAAGGACTGATAGTCATACTAATAGTCACATGAGAAAGTATATGACACTCATATAATGATCCATGATACTTTCTCATGGCGGGTCATTCAATATACATTCTCCAATGCATACACATGTGTCAACTTGATATCTAATATCCATGACTTATGAGATCTTGTCATCGAGTTAACCTACATGCTAGTCTCATCGCATTAACATTGTCCCTGAATGTTAATACTTGACTAAGAATGATTAAGAGTAGTGTTCTCTATATCATCTTGTTATCAATTCAACCAATCAATTGATATAGATAAGAACCTTCTACTCATGGATGCTATTATACTCAGTTATTTGGCACCAATACAAGTAAGTATAATAACCATAATGAAATGCCTTTATAAATATATATAGAAATATGATACATCGAGTTCATACAACAATCATCATATGATCGGCTCTGGGGCTCTCACTAACATATTTTTTCTTTGAGGATTTGGCGACATCATCTTTATGGTGTTACATTTGAGATTCTCACTGATCATAAGAGTCTCAAATATCTTTTCACTCAGAAGGAACTCAATCTCCGATAGAGGAGATGGATAGAGTTCCTGAAGGATCATGATTGTACCATTAACTACCACCCAGGGAAAGCTAATATGGTTGTCGATGCACTTAGCCAGAAGTCTAGAGGGACTTTAGCATGTCACCGAGTTTTGGTGACGGACTTGATTCAGGGTTTCTCTGAGTTGGGCATTGAGGAGAAGGGACAGATAGAGCAGGGTATTATGGTTACCATGGTTGCTCAATCGTTGATCAGGATGAGGATCCGAGAGGCTTGGGCCGGTGATCAGCGCTTACAGTCCAATGGCAGCCAGTTATCTTTCGGGTAGTAGACGGAGTTCACCTGAGATGACGAGGGTATTATCTATTTTCGAGGCAGGTTATGCGTACCTCAATCCCACCTAGTTATGGAGGAGCTACTTCAGGAGGCTCATCGCTCCCATTTTTCTATCCTCCCCGGCGGAACCTGCATGTATTGAGATTTGAGGTGTTCCTATTGGTGGAATGACATGAAGAAAGACATCACGGAGTTTGTAGCTAGATGTCTAATCTGTCAGCAGGTGAAGGCTGAGCACCAGAGACCTACCAAATTACGTCAGAGGATTCCCATTCCGGAGTGGAAATGAGAGCACACCACTATGGATTTTGTGGTAGGATTGCCTAGGACACGACGAGGCCATGACGCAATTTGGGTAGTTGTTGATCGATTAACCAAATCTGCACATTTCTTATCGATTCGGAAGACCGATTCTCTGGATCGATTTGTAGAGCTATATTGTCGAGAGATCATTAGATTGCATGGTGTTCCTTTGAGCATTATATCAGATAGAGACCCACGGTTCACGCCCCTGTTAAGGAAGAGTCTGCAGTAGGCCTTGGGCATACAACTCAGTTTCAATACAACATTCCATCCGTAGATAGATGGACAGTAAGAGAGGACCATCCAAACATTAGAGGATTTGCTGAGGTCTTGTATTTTAGATTTCGGAGGCAGCTGGGAGGGCCACCTGCCATTAGAAGAGTTCGCCTACAACAATAGCTATCATTCGGCTATCCAGATGGCATCGTTTGAAGCGTTGTATGGTAGACCTTGTTGGACACACACCCTCTGAGAGGTGGTTGGGGAGGCCCAGCTGCTAGGACCTCAGAGAGCTCAGTAGGAGAAAGAGTTGGTCCATACTATCAGACACAGGATTTCCAAGGCGCAGGACCGTCAGAAGAGTTATGCGGATCGGAGATGTAGACCCCTGGAGTTCTCTACTGGAGACCATGTATTTTTAAGAGTCTCACCCACGAAAGGGGTGAAGAGATTTGGTCTTCGAGGTAAACTAGATCCACAATACATTGGGCCTTTCCAGATCTTGGAAAGGATTGGAGCGGTATCTTACCGTTTGGCGCTACCACCGTCTCTGGCAAACATTCACGATCTATTCCATGTGTCCATGCTGAGGAGATATGTAGCTAACCCAGCACATGTTCTGTCAGATATATCAGCTCCCATTCAGCCTGATGTTAACTACGAGGAGGTTCCAATATGGATTCTGGACCACAAATAGTGTCAGCTGCGGAATAAGACTATCCAGTTGGTTAAAGTTAGATGGTAGTATCATTCTGACGAGGAGGCTACCTAGTTGCTCGAGGATACGATCTAAGCTCGATACCCCCATCTTTTTACTTGAGGTATGTGGGTTAGAGTTCCGTTCAACATTTATTTGGTTGTTTATTACTAGTACTTGCTGATGGTAAATAATAAAAAATTGAGGATCAAATTTTTATTAGTGGAGGAGAATGTAAAATAGGGTACCCAAATAATAATTAAATAATAAGTTTTAATAGATGAATAATCTTAAGGAAATTTTTAAGAATTTTCAAAAAAATTTTGAGAATTTTTTGGAGCTCGTATGACATATTTGGAGGGATGCATTTATAGGCTTGCGAAAAACGTATTTGGAATACCCAAAGATGGGAGTTGATTGAGGAATTTAACTTAGAGTTTAATTAAAATACCTAAGTTTATATAACCTTTTATTTATTTCCTTTTCTTTTTCTTTTCTCTCATTTGCTCGTGCCCTAGCCATCCTCACCCGTGCCATCTCCCTCCCCTCTCGCCCGACGGTGCCTCTCCCCCATGCGGCGTGGAGTGCCGACTGCCTCCTCCTCTTCCTCGAACTTGATCGTCTCCCCCAACCCGTTGACGCTTCAATTCCTCTTCTCCCATGAGTATAAAACCCATCCCTCTCCCTTGCATCGTCTCTTTTCCTTCTCCTCCTCTTGCCGAAGCTTAGTCCACACAATCGCCCCATCGCCGGTCGATCAGTAGGTGCCATGCCGCTGGAAGGGGGAAACTAACACAAGAAGGGCTGAGCTACCCTTCTCTGGCTTGGGGGCCTAACCAGAGCGGTGAATCCCTGGACTCTCTATGTCAGTCATGTTATTTCCCATTGATCAGGGTCATACCATGGTCGTGCGTCACTGATCCCTATAGCAATGATCATCCCCTAGCCGAGCCCTTCCTCTTCTCCTCCGGTTACCTGAGATTCTCCAACAATCTCCACCTGAGTCACTGCCTTGCTCAGATTGACCGTCAGTCAAGATGAGGGTCCAAGTCTCCTTGTCACAGCACCTCGGTGCCGCACCTCCGACCACTTGACTACTGTCGGAGAAGAAGAGAATTGGGGTAAGGCATGTAGGGATCTGATTTCCAATTCTTGTGCTAAGTGAGTTAATTGATCACAGTTGTTCTGGCCCTGTTCCCAGCAACAACTTCATTGTATCTCCGACCATCAGTTTTGGCGATGAGTTTCTACAGCTGTGAAGCATAGACTAGGATATCAACTAGGTTGAGTTTTTGGAACATGATCATGCTTAATCTAGCCATATGTGATGATGTTAATTGGTGTAATCTGATTGTGATGCTTGGGGGTATCCAAATCCAATGTAGTGGTTATTGTTTATGGAGCAATTGATAAATGAGTATGATGGATCCAATCTGAGTTAGCTAATTTGGTTGAATTGTTTAGGATAATCCAAATTGAGGTTACTAATGATATTAGGATTTAGTTTAGCTAGTTGCATTTGGAATTTGCTAAAATTATATGCATGTTGTTACAGGACTTTGATTCAAGATGAGCGTCTCGACATGAAGTTTATTTTGAATACGATCTCCATTTTTTGGGTAAGTACCTTGACTTATCTTTTATGCATAGTAGATTAAACGAGTAGTAATGGTTATATCTATATCTGCATTGGTAGGTCAGGTCTTTACTTGGTACCTGTAGCATGCTTTATTTGTTGTCTGCTACACATCCATGCTTATACCCTCTTGATTATTACCATGTGTATTTTATGTTCATAGAGGTAGTGACCTACCATGCCTTATTGTGTACAGGACTAGTTATTTGCTATACCTGTCAGGTGTACCTAGATCATTTGTTTGGATCCATTTACCTTGTAGTACATACTTTATGGAGGTGGATATGTTCAGGATTTACATGATTAGTGACATTCAGCCTCTTGCACTATTGCATGCTGAGCGATTGTCTGCTCTATTATTGTTTAGCACATCGCCAATTACATGGATCTGGACACACAACCTCTCATGCGTTAGTGGTATATCAAGTAGGGTGTGTTGCAGCAGGTTGCTCCGTCAAGGGCTCCGCTGGTCCGCCCATGGGGAGTGTGATTACAGCGTGGCAGCAGGACAGGAATCCCTCCCCTTGACTATGAAACGGGGAGATGAGAGCATTGGGCTCCCCCACTTATGATTTGGGGTAGGAGGATAGATGTACTCCGACAACATCCTATCCACTCGGTCACTCAGGAGTAGTGATGATAGAGTGCACATTTGTCATAGCCCTACCCACTCGGTCTCACCATCGTGTGTGAGATGACTGACTGACATCAAGGGTGACCAAGTCATTTGCATCATATGCATGAATTGTATTTATTGCTTGTGATTGTTGAATTTTGGATGCTGCATTTTTGTGGTTGTATATGATTGACATGTATACAGGAGACATGATGAGTTTGGTCTGACAACCTTTATGTTAGGATCAGAGGCCCAAGTGAGTACAGTTATTCTCCTATCTTTCAGTTTTGCATTTCCAATTATTATCCCGGAGACTGTATTGCATGATTATTACTGTTAGTTATATTTTACTATGCATAACTTGTGTTTCCTTGTTAGTGAACTACATACTTGTGATGTGTGTTTTGCACTCTTGGATTTTATATCGTGATTTGGGTATACTACCCATGCTTTCCATTGCGAAAGTTTTTCATTGTAGTGGTGTAGGTTTTTATTAAACTGCGTGGTTGTGATTGTCAACCTAAGGTTGTACTATGTAAACTGCGTGGATGTTTATTTATTTTATTGTATATGTTCCGACCGTGGTGGCCGAGGATTGAGGGGCCCCGAGGGCTTGTAGATAAGTTTCAGATTGTCACCCATACAATGGAGATGCTGTCGGAATTTCCTTTGACAGGGACTCCCCCGGGGCATGACATTCCACCTAATCCTTCCACTTCCTAAAGGTTAATCAACCAATTTTAGCCATCTGATTCCAATAACATCATCAAACTAATGCTTCAATCAATCTTGTAAGTGGATTTGTAAAGTTATCCTAAATTAACTGATTTCAATCATCCCTATTCCACAATCAACCATTATTTTACTCAACTAGATCCATATGAAATTGACATACAAGCACATACCCCAATACTAATTACTCCCATGTCAATTCACTGTCGTGAATGCTTGCCACTGGAAACTGGTGGCTGGAGCGAATTTGTGTTGCTATTCTCCAACCTAAAACACCTCCGATATCTATAGAGCAAAGATCGAGCCAAGAGAAGAGAACAATGGCACATGGTGATGATAGAGGATTGTGGTTGTCACCAATGAAAGGGGATGACGGAAAGCTATGGGCAATAAATATAGGATACCACAACATGTCCCTATTGATACCTGGGGGATGTCCGCTCAAAGTGGACCGACAGCAGTCATTTGGAGTAGGTAGGTATGGTGACAATCCTCTAGAGAAACTCCTCTGGTGGTAGCAATAGATGCTCTTCCTATATCTAGTCTTAGCCACCCTCGTGTCGATCCCCCCATCCGGCGACGGATGTACCTAGTAGTAGAATGGCCCAAGGGTGATTAGGAGACGACTGGAGGTGATGGATCCAGTGAAGGGTAATAGATCGAGAGGGAAGGACGGTGGGATGGCTGGCAGCACCGGCGATGGTCGACTCACCGTGGATGTTGGCGTCAACGATCGAATGATTGGCGATGCATGAGAAGACTCGGTGTCGACCAAAAACTCGAGAGAGAGGAGATTAGTGGAAGAATTCAGGAGAATATGTTAGAAAACTTAGGTATTAGCTTTTATACTTATGTTAATTAAACTTAAGCTTTGGTTGATAAAACCAATCAACTCCCACACAGTTGGTATATCAAACAGGCTTTCTTTAAGCCTAATTGATTCATCCTCTTAAAATGTATCATACGACCTCCGTTTAAATCCCAAAAAATTTATAAAAATTCAAAAAAAAATTAATAAGGTTACTTAATTCTCCAATAACACTTATTATTTAATTATCATATCTTATATTCTACCTCAGTAATAAAAATTTGGTCCCTAAATTTACTACTTAAACTTAGGGATCCCCCACTAAGGGTAACAACTAAGCATCATACCCATACACTAGTCTAAACTAGTATCATCAACAAATCCCCAACTGTGAGGGATTAAAGGTTTCCTCATAGAACTATAAGCTAATCCACTTCTATGTAGATGGTGATAACTCTATGGGTTATGAGTTCACCATACTTCTGTTGGAGCTAGGAATTCCGTTCTGTGTAAATCCCCTATACAAAAATTTGTACGAGAACATAACCTTTCCTAGCAACCCACATGCTCGATCAGACATGTGTTTGATTAATCAAGCAAGTTCTTGATTGATCAAAGCGCACCTTGAACGAAGCACAAGATCGCTGGCCTCTTGTGTTGCTGTTCAGGATCCATACAAAGAAAAAAAAACTAATTGTGCTGCGAAATAATAACTAGTTGTATCTTTCATCCTATGCTAAGACCTCTTGATCTTCTGCTGTATTCCTCTCCTCTTCTTGGACGTCGTTTGGACAACGATCTACCAAGATAAAACACCCGAACCTCTTCTTCCTTTCCAAGCTGGCTACCACCAAAGAATGCAAAGCAAAAAGGGGTGCCTCCTTCTTCTTCTTTTCCTCCATACCACTTGCCACCTTGGTGCTTCTTCTCTTCTCTCTCTTATCCTCCAAGCCCCGACCACCAAGGGGAGATGGAGCGCCGGCCCTAGAGGGGAGAAAGGGATGTGGGGCGCCGACCCTAGGGAAAGAAAAGGAGGAAAAAAATGTGGGTCGCCGACCCTAGAGAAAAATGGGAGGGTTGTTGACTTGTGGAGAAAAATAAAACTTATCACTTATATTTTTGTGGCATAACCTCCTCTCCTTTTATAACCCTTGGCGCCAGATAAAAAAGGAGAAAATTAACAGATTTTTTTAAAATTCTGTTGAGAAAAAATCTCCCTTTTATAACTCTATTTTTTTTTATGGTCGGCCCCTTCCTTGGGCACCAAGCAAGGATCTGGTCGGCCCCTTTCTAGGGTAGGAAGCCAAAATAAAATGGGTGAATGCGAGGCTTTATAGAGGCTACAAAAGGGACCGAGAGGAGGAATTGGTTTTGGCCTCCTGATGGACTTGAGCTTCTTGTGTTTGACCCGAGCACCCAACTCAAATTCATCAATAATAACCCTAACCACTAAAGGGTCATTATTGAACTACCGCACCAATCCTATATTACAATATGGACTCCTACTTATCATGAGTGTGTTAATCTACCTGTGTTTAAGATATTGTATGCCCGTTAATTAAATGAGTTACTGACAACTCATTTAATTAACATCTGACTCCAAGAGTAGTACCACTCAACTTTATTATCATGTCGGACTAAATCCACCTGCAAGGTTTACAGGATAATCCTTATGAGCTCCTCAAGGGGGCATCATCAACCTAAATAAATAGAACACAGTTTTCCTTTATAATCAATAACACACCATATAAATGGTACTATCTCCTAACTTATCGGGCCTATTGATTTAACGAATAAATCTCACCCATTGATAAGTTAAAGAAATAAATACTAAGTATATGTGTTTGTTATTATATACGGATTAAGAGTACGTACATCCATAATAATAGAGGTTCTGTTCTTTTATATAGTCAGTATAAATCGAACAACCTCACATGGTCCTGCTCAATACACACATAGTGTACTAGTGTAATTATATAGTCAAGACAAACTAATATCAAGTTACATTACAACCGGTCCAATGGTTTGCCCCTATCCATCTTGGTTGTGAGCTATTATTTATAATTTATAAGGAACCAATAACATGATCTTCTGTGTGGCACCGCACACCATGTTATCTACAATAAAAATTAAATGGACAACTACATTTAACTAAATGCAGACATTTGACCAATGTGATTCTCATTTCAAAATAAATATTTATATAAAAAGCTAGCCTTATAGTATACATCCCAACAATCTCCCCCTTATACTAAAAGGCTATATATATAAAATGGACAACTGCATCGACATATACATAAAATGCAGACATTTGACCAAAGTTGAAATCATTTCAAAATATCTCAAAAATAGATGTTCATACAAAAGCTAGGCTTATAGTATACATCCCAACAATCTCCCACTTATACTAAAAGTGTAACGCCCGCCCCTTCCGGGGGCGCTAAGGCTACCCTAAGGGACGGGGTTACTAACACCTACCTAACATATATGTGCATATGATCTCATGGCAGCGGAAGATATTTATTTAAAATTTTCATTCTATTTTATCATATGCATTTTTTTTATACGTGGCATGTGAACCATAAATCATACTAATATTCATGCATAACTTAATCTATATTTGCTACTTGAACATGAATCATGATCTTATAAATCTACTGACACGAAATAAGACATCATAAATGCATAGCATACTAGTTCAAGTTATCATCATTAACATAAGGTTCAAACTTAGCTCACATTCACAATTCAACCAAATAAAGTTTTAAAACAAAATTAGATCTATCGACCATGCCACTTCTACACACACTCCCTGCCTTTCCTGCTGCTCCCCTTAGTTCATCCATTCCTTGCCTTTCTCTGCAGTACAAAGAAACATAAAAACTATAAGCCCTAAGGCTTAGTAAATTCCTTTCCTACTCAAAAAACCATAAATCATACGTACACATAAAACATATCATAGCATGTGAAAGACATATCATAACCACATCATAGCATGTGAGAACTTAACATACAACATATCATAGCATGTGAGAACATATCATGAAACATATCATAGCATGTGAGGTCATAACATGAAACATATCATAACATGTGAATACATAACATGAACTAATAACATGATCATCCAAACATCATAAACATGATTCCAAAAGTAAATAAGTGTAAAGGAAAATCATATAACATGTACATGTAGATGCAAGATGTTCCTTTGAAAACATGCATAATGAAATGAACATATACAACATGTGTTTTTTTTTTCATATCATATACATACTTGAACATAATATCAACATAAGGGCCCGGCTTATACCACATACATACATAAATGTGCGCAATCCCTAGGACAGGGTAGCAAGCCCCGAACCTACTAGGGATCTAGGTCCGTTCATAGTCCGTCGACCTAGGGGCGTACTAAGGAGCCCATCCCTTTTTACGAGGCCGTTTCATAGACCATGGACCTCGGGGCGCTTATGGAGCCCACCCTTGGTACAAGCCATACAAAAAGTAAAATAGCATGTCATATATATCATGTATCATATTTCTTATCATGTCATCATACATATCATGTTCTTGTCTTATCATACATGTCATATCATGAAGAGAGCTCTTGATCCCAACTTAAGGGAAGCATCTCTTAGGCTTTTCTTCTTACATAAGCCTTTCATAACATATCTCATAAACCATAACATGTTCTTATCATAACATAGAGCATAGCATGTTACATGAAACATAGCATTTATCATGTCATGAAGTATAGCATATCATCTCATGAAACTTAACATATATCATATCATGAAGCATAGCATATCATATCATGAAACTTAACATATATCATATCATGAAGCATAGCATATCATATCATGAAACTTAACATATATCATATCATGAAACATAGCATATCATATCATGAAGCATAGCATATATCATATCATGGAGTATAGCCTATTTCATTCCATGAAACATAGCATATCATCTCCTATCATGTATCATAACATATCCTATCATATCATGAAGCATGAAACTTAAACTAACCATATATCAAGGATCATACAACATGAGTAAACATAAGCATGCATAGTTAGGTTCAAAAACTTTTCCCTAAACCCTTTTTCCAATCTTGGCCGAACCCTAAGGTTAGGGTTTTTAAAACCTTAACTACCAAAAACATGAAACTTAACTAACCATAAATAATCATACATCATAGGAAAGCATAAACAAACATGGTTAGATTTCAAGACCTTGCTCTAAGCCTCCTCTACTTTCTTGGCCGAACCCTAGTGTGAAATTCTAAGGTTCATTTGTTCAACATTGTAGCATGAAAATCTTATCTAACCTCATACAAAAGATCATACATCATGTAGAAACACAACTAAGCATAATTAGGTTTCAAAACTTAGCTCTAAGCTCTAGCTTCCATGTTGGCCGAAACTTACAAGTGGGGTTCCAATTCTTCTAGTGAAACATGTGATATAAAGACTTCACCTTACCACATACAAGATATCATACCTCATGAATAAGCATAAACAAGCATGATTAGGTTTTAAATCTTGTCCCTAAGCTTCATATCTTATCTTGGCCGAACCCTAGGGTGGAATTTTAAGGTTCATTTGTTCAACATTGTAGCATGAAAATCTTATCTAACCTCATACAAAAGATCATACATTAAGTAGAAACATAACTAAGCATAATTAGGTTAGGAAAACTTAGTTCTAAGCTTACATGCTACCTTGGCCGAAACCTACAAGTAGGGTTTCAAGTCTTCTAGTGCAATATGTAACATAAAGTCTTAACCTAACTTCATACAAGGTATCATACTCATAAATGAACATAAACAAGCATGTTTAGGTTTTAAATTTTTAGCCCTAAGCCTCATATCTTATCTTGGCTGAAACATCACTAGGGTTTTCATCTTTTTTTTTTTTTTTTTACAACATGAAGCATAAAAAGGAGTCTAAGCTATCAACACATAAGAGTTCATTCATCATAAGAGGGCATAAACAACATATTATCATTTAAGTTTCAAAAACCTTACTCCAAATTTCATTCCTATTCTTGGCCGAAACTTAAAGATAAACTTATCCTAATTTTATACAACATGAAACATGAAAAAAAAACTTAAGCTATCAACATATAAGAAAGTCTAACAAGTTTTAGGAGCATAAACAATATGTTTCCTTTTTAAAGTTTTGCCCTAAACATTATAACTCATCTTGGCCGAAACATTAGGTTAGAGTTCTTAAACTTTTTAATACCATATGAAGTATCCAACTTAGCTAACAACATATAAAAGATCCTATATCATGAAGGAACATAGACAAGCATGTTACCAAAAGAAACTTTGCTCTAAACCTTCTCCTTTTTGTCTTGGCCGAAACTTCAAGGTGAGGTTCTAAATTTCTTTTTTTTTTTTTTTTTTGTACAACATAGAGCATAACTTGTAAACTTGTTTATCCTAAGTGACCACTAACCTATCTTGGCCGAAACTTGCAAGGAGATCTCTATGATTTCAATAACATTCACATACAAGGAAAATCGATAGCTACTTGTACTGCAGTGAGGGGATACTCACATCCTTGCTTGATTTACTTAGGGAAGAAACCTTGCTTGTGGAGCCTTCCTAGAGAGGAGCTTCTCTTGATTGGGTTTCGGCAATGGTGTGGTGGAGGAGAGTTCTTGGTCACGGTGGAGAGGAGGAGGGAGGAGGAAGAGAAGAAAATGAAGTTTTCTCTTTCTTTTCTCCTTTTATTCCTCATGAAAAGAAGAAGGGAAAATGAATTTTTCCTTCTCTTTTCTTTTACTCATTTCTTAATGAAAAGAGAAAGCAAGAATCCTCTTTTCCTTTGAGAGGAAGAAGGAAATTCCAACTTCTCTTCCTAAATGAAAGAAACCCTCTCTTACTCTTAACTATATTGTCCCTTCTCTTCCTAACAATACATTCTCTTGATTCATTGGTTATCACATACATGTATCTAGTAAGAGGTCCAAGGTTCAAACCTTGGTCATCTCTTTTTGGTTCTATTTTATTATTTTGGCAAATTTTCACATAAGGCCTATTTTAACCATGGTAAAATATATGAAATTGCTAGGAACCCTATGGGTGTTACAGTCCCCCATACCTCATAAAAGTTCATCCTCGAACTTAAAATAGCTCTGGTACTAAGTGTAACGCCCCGCCCCTTCCTGCTTAAGCTGACGGGGGTTACTTATCTTTTCTTCTTAAAACAGTGGAAGACTTATCTATAGTATATTTTTTTTCCTTTAAAACTTTTTCTTTACTTTTCAAATCATCATCACTAACTACCTATCATATGAGTTACATAACATGCTTAACATAAATTTAAGTCATAATACTAAAGAGCATGATGAAATGTCATGGAGTCATAAAAGAACGACATAAACATAATTCTTATTAACTAGAAGCAGGTCTTTCTCTTTAGCCGAGTCACTACTATACACCTCCTTCTTGCCCCATCCTGCTGCTCCCTTAGTACATCCATTCTTTGCCCTTATCTGTGGTACAAGGAAAGTAAGCTGTGAGCACACAAGCCTCAGTAAGATCCTTTCCTACTCACAAAAACCGTATAGCATAACTAAATCTCCAAGGCATAAAGCATAAAGACAACTCATCATATCATGTATAGAAGCATCATATCATAACATAATCGTAAGGTATCATGGCATATCATAACATGCATCCTAGCATAACATAATCATAATCATAGCATATTGTAACATGATCATAAAGTTCATCCTAACATAACATAACATAATCATAAACATTATTGCATATCATGATAAAACATAAAGTACATCCTAGCATATTATAATCATGATCATGGCATATCATAACATAATCATAAAGTTCATCCTAACATAACATAACATAATCATAAACATTATAGCATATCATGATATAATCATAAAGTACATCCTAGCATATCATAATTATGATCATGGCATATCATAACATAATCATAAAGTTCATCCTAACATAACATGTCATAATCATAAGCATCATGGTATATCGTAACATAATCATACAGTGTTATGCGAGATGACTTTCAAAAACATGATTCATACAATAATATATGCAACATGTCCTTTGAAAATTTATTACATACATACTTAAACATAATCATAACATGATTAGGGCCCCGGCTTGTACCACATACATAAATGCGCGCGTCCTGTGTAGGTCCAAGGTAGCAAGTCTTGAACCCTACAAGGCATACATACTATGCCCGTTTCTTAGTCCATCGACCTAGGGGCACTTAGGAGCCCATCCATAACGAGGCCCGTTTCTTAGTCCATCGACCCCGGGGCGCTTATGGAGCCCACCCTTGGTACAAGCCATATAAAGTAAAGTAGCATGTCATACATATCATGGTTCTTAATATTTCTTGCACATCGTATCTCTTATCATATCATACCATACAGAATTTGGGCACACAGCTCATCGTAATGGTATGTAAAATTTGGGCACACAGCACATCATAAATACATGCATAGTTTGGGCACACAGCTCATCCTAAATAGCATACATAATTTGGGCATACAGCTCATCATAAATAGCATGCATAATCTGGGCACACAGCTCATCATCATAACACACAGCATAATATAAGGGTTACCATCATACATGGATCATAAGTGTACATAATTAAACATAGAAGCATAGCAAGCTCTTACCACATCATAAAACATTGCATGTGAGATACATGGGAATCATATTTAGATTTCTAACCCTAATGTCATATAGTGGCCGAAACATATAGTTGGTATTTAGGTAAAAAAAACTACATACAAGCATGTGAACCCTAAGCCAATATCATATCATATACCATAAGGAAACATCATGAGCATGTTTAGGTAGGGTTCTAGGTTTCTTAAGCTTATAAACTTATCATGGCTGAATCTTATCAAGCATTACATTGGTTAAAATCATCATTCAAAGATGTGAACCCTAAACCAATTTCGTAGCAAATATTACAAGGAACATCATGAGCATAATTAGGTTGGGTTCCAAGTTTCCTAGGCCCTTAAACTTGTTGTGGCCGAAACCCTTAAGGCTTGGAACTAGGTTTCAAGTGTCCTAAAAGCATGGAAACCTTAAAACCAATTTCATAGCAATTATTACAAGGAACATCATGAGCATAATTAGGTTAGGTTCTAAATTTCCTAAACCCTTAAACATGTTGTGGCCGAGACTTGTAAGGCTTGAATCTAGGGTTCAAGTGTCATAAAAGCATGAGAACCCTAAATCAATTTCATAGCAATTATTTCAAGGAACAACATGAGCATAATTAGGTTAGGTTCTAAGTTTCCTGGCTCTTAAACATGTTGTGGCCGAGACTTGTGAGGCTTGAATCTAGGGTTCAAGTGTCATAAAAGCATGAGAACCCTAAACAAATTTCATAGCAATTATTTCAAGGAACAACATGAGCGTAATTAGGTTAGGTTCTAAGTTTCCTAGGCCCTTAAACATGTTGTGGCCGAGACTTGTAAGACTTAAAGCTAGGGTTCAAGTGTCATAAAAGCATGAGAACCCTAAACAAATTTCATAGCAATTATTTCAAGGAACAACATAAGCATGTCATATTAATTTCATAACTTGTCTTAAGGAGGATCATGGCATAATTAGTTTAGGTTTAACAATTTTTCTAGGCCCCTAGTCCTATCATGGCCGAATACATATGAGCATGGAATGAAGTTTAATCATCATATAGGCATGAGCATATCATGTTAACAACTTCCTCATCATGAGGCACATATCATAAACAAAAATAAGAAACATGCTTGGTTTGAGTCTTAACTTACCTATTTCCTTTGTTCATGTTTGGCCGAGAGTCTAGGGGTATGACTCTAAGTTCTAACCAAACATTCTTGCGTATGAACATTAGATAAATCCCTACCATAAGATACATGTTACAAGAAACATGTTGAGCATGTCAAACTTTAGGTCTTTTCATTTCCTAGGTCCTTCTTTTTAGTCTTGTCTTGGCCGAAAATTTCATAAAGGTATCCTAGGTTTTTAGGCAACCAAATCTCATAAACAAAAATACACAAGCTATTGTACCATAGGTGAGGGAAACTTACATCCTTTCGCTTGTGGTTTTTCCTAAGGAAAAAGGTATCCTAAGTGCCAAGGAAGGAGAGAGCTTCTTCTTCTTGTACCTCCTTTTGCTTCTCTTGCTTGGAAGGGATAGACCTTGAAGGCTTCTTCTCTAACTTTAGTTTTCTTGGAGAGGAACTTAGCTTAGCTTTTGGAATAATGAGAGGGAAGGGCTCTTAGTTTCGGTGGAGAATGAAGAAGGAGAAGGAAGGAGGAAGAAAAAGATTTAATCTCTTGTTTTTTTTCTTCTCCCAATCCAATTTATTCCTATGTAAATGAAGCATGTCTTCATTCATTCCCTCAACTCCTCTTTTCCCTCACTCCTTTAATTCCCACGAAAAAAATAGAGAGAGGGAGGGAAGTACGTAGGCAATTCATCTTTTGCTTGCTTCTTTTCTTAACCAAGAGGAAAGGAAGGTGAGCAACTTGGTTTTCTCTTGATCTTTTTCTTAGTTTTTCTTTTATTTATTCTCATCTTTAACTAAATTTTCATTCCTTCCTATCCATATATTATTCATTATTCTAGTGGTTATCATACATCAATTTATCTCCATTATTTGTGGGAGGTTCAAGGTTCAATCCTTGACCTCACCTCTTCTTATTCTATTTTTGGTTTCTATTTTCCCTTTTCTCTTATCCTTTTTATTTCTATGCTCTAAAGAAAATAATACCCATATACTTATCTTATAATTTCGTGGGTGTTACACTAAGGTGGCCTACGACTTCCTGCTGAGTGCATCAGCCACTTTGTTCGCTTTTCCCGGATGGTAAAAGATCTCACAATCATAGTCCTTGACTAGCTCAAGTCATCTTCGTTGTCTCATGTTCAGGTCCTTCTGTGTGAAGAAGTATTTCAGACTCTGGTGATCTGTATAAATCTTACACTGTGCTCTATATAGATAATGCCTCCATATTTTAATAGCAAAGACCACGGCTGCTAGCTCTAAATCGTGAGTGGGGTAATTTTTCTCTGCCTTTCTGCATGAGTACAGCTACGAGTCCTAATCTAGAAGCGTCGCTGTACATATCAAATCCTTCGTTGCCTTCCGGAAGAGTAAGAATTGGAGCACTGGTCAGTCTCCTTTTCAGTTCTGTGAAACTCTTCTCGCAATCGTCTGTCCATTCGTACTTCTTATTTTTCCGAGTGAGGGCTGTCTTCGGGGTTGCGATTCTGGAGAAACCCTCTATGAACTTCCGATAATAGCCTGCTAGTCCGAGGAAACTCCTAATTTCGCTGGCATTCCTTGGCCTATTCCAGTTACTGACGGCTTCAATCTTGATTGGGTCTACCATTACCCCATCCCTAGAAATAACATAACCCAAAAATGATACTTGGTGGAACCAAAATTCGCATTTGGAGAATTTCGCATACAGTTGCTTTTCCCGAAGAATTTGTAATACTATTTCCAGGTGTTCGGCATCCTCTTCTTGGGTTCTCGAGTAAATGACGATGTCATCGATGAAAACTATCACAAATTTGTCGAGATATACCGAGAACACCCGGTTCATCAGGTCCATAAATAGAGCAGGAGCATTTGTCACTCCGAAGGGCATTACTACGAACTCATAATGCCCGTATCTTGTCCGGAAAATCGTCTTCGGTATATCATTTTGTTTCACCTTTACTTGATGATAGCCAAATCTCAAATCAATCTTAGAGAAAATGGTGGCACCCTTCAACTGGTCAAATAGATCGTCAATCCGTGGTAAAGGATATTTGTTCTTGATTGTAACCTTATTTAGCGCTCGATAGTCTATGCACATTCGCATAGACCCATCTTTTTTTTTCACAAACAGTACCGGAGCTCCCCATGGAGAGTGACTAGGGCGGATAAGTCCCTTGTCGAGTAACTCCCGTAGCTGTTCTTGAAGTTCCTTCAATTCAGCTGGCGCCATACGGTAAGGTGCTTTAGAGATCAGCTTCGTACTAGGAATCAATTCGATCTCAAACTCAATTTCTCGGTCAGGTGATAACCCTGGTAGTTCATCAGGAAATACCTCTGGGTAATTGCATACAACTCTGACATCTTCCAGCTTCAGCTCTTCTGCCTGACTTGTATCAACCACATGAGCTAGAAACCAGGTGCATCCATTGTCCAACATCTTCCGTGCCTTTAAAACTGATAAAAACTTTTTAACTTCTTTCTTGGTCTCTTCGATAAATTCGAAAGTTGGTTCTGCTTCAGGCCGGAAAATTACTTTTCTTTTACGACACTCTATTGAAGCACTGTACTTACTCAGGAAGTCCATGCCCAATATAATATCATAATCCTGCATGTCATGTAACGCCCGCCCCTTTACTACCACTCCTGCCTAGTGTGGGTGGGGTTACTTTCCTTATCCTTAGACTTAGTAACTTAAACATTCATACATACATACAGCGGAAGCATATCTATGTTTCTAAGCATAGAGTAACATAGTAAGCATATGTATAAGAAATAACATAGTTCAACTTAAATAGTCATAGTATTCATTTCTAACTCATGCATAGAGAATCATAAAAGACATCCCATGACATAACATATTATTCGAAGTTCACTTAAGCAGGTTATTTTGTTTCTTTAGCCAAGTCACCATCACACATCTCTTGCCCCTTCCTGCTGCGCCTCTAGTTTCTCCATTCTTTACCTTTATATGTGGTACAAGGAAAAGTATCTGTAAGCACTCAAGGCTTAGTGAGATCCTTTCCTACTCACAAAAACCAACGTATCATGCAACATCATCATATCATACATTATAGAGTAATTGGTGCTCATATCATCATGTAATTAAAACATATCAAATCATGGCATGAATCTCAGTAATGACATAAGGTAAAGTAAACAACATATTATGGTCTAATTCTTATCATGGTACAAGTAACATCCTATCATAGCATAAATCACATCATAACATAAGAAATCATTATATCATGGTATAATTCATATCATAACATGGAGGTACTATCATGACATAAGAAAATCAGCGTATCATGGCATAGATCCTATCATAGCATGGAGGTACTATCATAACATAAGAAAATCATCATATCATGGTATAGATCATATCATAACATAAGTGTACATCATAGCATAGTGAAAACATCATGACATTTCTTTTCATAACATCAAGGCATCATATCATAGCATATCTTGTAAGCATTACTTTTCATCATATCATGAGCATGGATGCAAGATGTCCTTTAAAACATGGGAAATGTAAATGTCATGTGCAATATGCCTTTCAAAACATGATTTTATGTCATGTGTGAGATGTCTTAAAACAATATCATATAGTACTTGAAAATAATCTCAACATGAAAGGGGCCCGGCTTAGTACCACATACATACATAATGCGCATCCTAAGTAGACCCAAGGTAGCTAGTCCTGAACCTACAAGGAAACTAGGCCCGTAGCTCGGCCTAGGGGCACGTAAGGAGCGTAATTCGACCTAGGGGCGCATAAGGAGCCCACCCTTTTGGTACAAGCCATTCAAAGTAAAATACATGTCATATCATATCTCTATCTTTTCATAACATATTCATGTCATTCATAGCATATCTTATTTCTGTCATTCATAGCATATCAAGTTCATGTCATTCATAGCATATCATGTTCATGTCATTCATAGCATATCATGTTCATAACATTCATAGCATATTACATTCATGTCATTCATAGCATATCATGTTCATGTCATTCATGTCATTTATAAGGTATGCATAAATGGGCACATAGCCATGCATACTTGGGCACATAGCCATCATATTTGTCTTTGGGCACATAGCCACCATATTTGGGCACATAGCCATCATATTTGGGCACATAGCCATTTTAGGTATCATTCTCATGCATGGTTCATAAGCATATGTAAATGAGCAACATAATATATCATGGAAGGAAAAAGAAACATAATCATGCATGGATCACAAGTTAATTTTTCCTAATTCATATCATGGCAAGGGAAGTACATATTAAGTCATAACTTAGTCAAATTTCTCAACCCACTAAGGGTGGCCGAAACATGCATAGGCTCATTTAGGTTTCATGAAATCATACAAGCATATGAACCCACATTCATTTCTATAACATTGAACATAAGGAACATCATAAGCATATTTGATTTATGTTCTATGCTTCCTAGGTTTTTAAATCCATCTTGGCCGAAACATACATGGTCCAAAACTTGGTTACAATAGCATGTAAATATGTGAATCTTAATCAATTTCCATGAATTTATCATAGGCATTCACATAAGCATATTAGGTTAAAGTTCAAGCTCCCTAAGTTCACCAAGTGTAAGTGGCCGAATGCTACCAAAAGCATAGATTCTAAGCATATGAGTACCCTATAAATTTTATAGCATATCATAGAGAAAAAAATAACATATTAGGGTTGAATTTAGGCTTGCCTAAGTCCTACATTTCATGGTGGCCGAATGTTCAACATGTGAAAAAAAAACATAACGCTAAGCAACATGAAATCTCAAGTGCATAATGTTATCTTCATATCTTTTCTTAAGGTAAAATATAAGCAAGCTAGATTTGAGGTTGAGCCTTATTAAGGTATTAAATCCCTTAATGGCCGAAACCTTGTGATAGGGTCCTACTAGTTCTAAGCAACATACAAGTATGAAACATCAAGAGAACATTCACAACATATAGTGGAGAACTTCATACTTGATACCTCTTCTAGAATTTACAAGCATGTGAGTACCTTATGAATTTCATAGCATATCATGGGGAGGAACATAAACATGTTAGGGTTAAATTTAGGCTTGCCTAAGCCCTACATTTCATGGTGGCTGAATGTTTACCATGTAAAAACCTAACCCTAAGCAACATGAATCTCAAGTGCTTTATGTTATTTTTCATGTCTTTTCATAAGGTAAAACATAAGCAAGCTAGATTTGAGGTTTAGCCTCCTTAAGGTATTAAATCCCTTCATGGCCGAAACCTTGTGATAGGTTCCTACTAGTTCTAAGCAACATAAAAGTATAAACATCAAGGAAAATATTCACATAACATCATAGAAGAGATCATAGACATGTTAGTTTTTAAATTGAGCTTCCCTTGGTTTTTAAGCCTCTTCATGGCCGAACCCTAAGGTAGAGTATTACCTAACTCTAAGCCTTATGCAAGAATGAAATATCAAAATCATATTCCTAACATATCATGAGGAAAACTTAAACATATTGGTTTTGGTTTTTAAGCTTCCATAAACATTACAAGTATCATAACCGAAATTACTATGGGAAAACTCTAGGTTATAAATTCATATAAACTCAACAAAAATCATATAACCACTTGTACCACAGGTGAGGGGATACTCACTTCCTCTTGCTTGGTCTTTTCCTAAGAGAAGGTACCCTTTGGTGAAATGAAAGAAGAGAGCTCCTCCTCCTAGTGCTCCTTGTGTTCTTCTTGCTTGTGAGAGGTAGATCTTGAGGATTCCTTCTTGTGTTTTGGTTTTCTTAGGGAGAAAACCTTAGTTGGATTTTTGGGAAAGAAGAGAGGAGGCTCTAGGTTACGGCAAGATGAGGGAAGGGAAGAAAAAATGAAGTCCCTTCTTGATTTTCCCTCTTATGCTAGGTGGAAGTAAGAAGCAAAAAGAGGCTTTGCTTTCCCCTCTTCTTAACTCATCTTTTATTCTCTTAATGATGAAGAAATGTCTTCATTCATCCCCCTACTTCCTCTCCTCTCCTTCTCTCTTGTCATCCACGAAAATGAAAAAAAAATAGTGAGGAAGAAGAAGACAACTTGACTTGCTTCTTGATCAAGAGAAGGAGGAAGAAGCTACTTGATGTTTTCTTGCTTTCTTCTCTTAATCATGGTTTTATCTTTATCTACAATATCCATTCTCTATTTAACAATAACTCATGATGGTCTAGTGGTAATTCTATAATTCTTAGCTTAAGAAGGTTCAAGGTTCAATCCTTGACCAATTCTTTTTATATATATATATATATTTTCTATCTTATCTTATTTTATTCTAAAAGAAATCTTCACCTACTTAGCTTAAGAATTCGTGGGTGTTACATGTCAAGCACTATCAGATTACAGTAGAGTTCTCTGTCTGCGATTCTGATGGGTGTGGCTCGCAGCATATGAGTGGAAGGCATCACTTCTCCCGAAGGTAAAGTCACAGGAATTCTGCACCCATGGATTGTGTGGCATGTCTATCTTCTGTAAAGGTGTAGAGATAACGAGTGCTGCCCCGCGTCAAATAGTACAAGATTACATCAATGAAACAACATCTGACTGGTGATAACCAAGAAGCATCACGATCTTCCTTGGTGTTGGTACCTCGTATTTGTCGCCATCAAGGAGCTTCCACTTCCCGCTTATCTAAGGGCCTTCTAATGCTTGTACTGTGTGTGGGGAACACTGCTTGGACATGCATATATATATATATTTTCTATCTTATCTTCTTTTATTCTAAAAGAAATCACCACTTAGCTTAAGAATTGTGCAACTATCGCATTACAGAGAGTTCTCCTCGCTGATTCATGGGTGTGGCAAGGCATCATCTCCGAAGGTAAAGTCATTATGAATTTGCAATCTAAGGATTGGGGTATGTCTATCTTCCTTTCTTGTAAAAGTGTAGAGATAACGAGGTTGTTGCCCCGCGCGGTCAAATAGTGGTTACAAATGAAAAACAACATCCGACTAGACAACCGAAGAAGCATGGCCGTCTTCCTCCTCGTGTTGGAGAAAATCGGCATTTGTCATTACTCAGCTAAGCGAGCTTCTAATCTCCCTTATCTTATCTGGGCCTCTAATTTATATCGTGTAGCCGCGGGGAACACCTCCGACATGTCAGAGAGGAGGTGTTTGAACTGATATGTCCTTCCATTCCACAGTTGTAGCACCTATTTGTGCCTATACGGCATATTCCTGGTGCGTCTTCCCACAGGTGGTACACTGAGGAAACATGAGCTGCTTGCTTGCTAGACCACCCTTGGAGTCATTCCATTGCTTCCTCTTGCCACTGTGATTTCCTTTCTAGTTGGTTCTGGTGCTCTGAGATTTCTGTCCTCCCGGCTGAGTTTGACTCTTGCCTTCGTTCATCGCCTTCTGATAGTGTTCGGTGATCAGGGCACTGTTGATTAATTCTTTGACGGTCTGTGGTCTATTAACTCCGCCGACCACATTCAGAGCTATCTCAGGTCTGAGCATCTTCAGCATGAGTCTGACCCTTTCTCTTTCAGTGCTAACCAATTCTGGACATAAGCACGCTAAATGGTTGAATTTCTTAATAGCTTCATTAACCGATAGATCGCCTTGTCGGAACTCAGTGAACTCATCATAGTGCTTGTTTGTCACCCTCATATGGAAGAATTCTTCGAAAAATTCCGTCTCAAAGTTTGTCCATCTCATCTGATTTATTTGTATTTTTTCTTTGACTCGGTCCCACCACATTTTGGCATCGCCCGTAAGGCAGAACGATGCGCATTTGACTTTCTCGTGTTCGGGTTAATCCAATAACTCCACTATGCTCTCCACAGTCTTGAACTAGGCCTACGCGTCCCATGGTTCACAGTTACCGGAGAAAGTTTCCGGCTTCAGTCTCTGCCACTGAATCAGATATGCCTCCTGACGAACCACTGGAGCTGGGCCTACCGGTGGTGCTTGTTCCGTAACCTGACGCTGGAGCTCAGTGACCACATGCATCAGATCCGGTGGAGGTACTGTCTCCTCTGCTCTAGTATTGCGTCTTCTAGCCATGCTTCTCTTCATAAATAATAACAAGGCTAGCATAAGTTATTATTATTCCTAATCTACCATCATGCATACTTAACCTAAAACTGTAACTTATCAAATAATAATAATAATAATAAAAAAGTAGATATGCATACTATCAAAGCATTATGAAAGAATAGATTTAAGCATAAGCATCATAAAAATTTAAGCATGAAATTCTTACTTGGAGCGGCAGGATGTAGGCTTGATGTGTGTGTAGTAGAAGGTAGACCTGCTCTGATACCAAACTGTAACGCCCGCCCCTTCCGGGGTCGCTAAGGATACCCTAAGGGACGGGGTTACTTACACCTACCTAACATACATGTGCATATGATCTCATGGCATCGGAAGATATTTATTTAAAATTTTAATTATATTTTATCATATGCATTTTTTTTTAAAACGTGGCATGTGAACCATAAATCATACTAATATTCATGCATAACTTAATCTATATTTGCTACTTGAACATGAATCATGATCTTATAAATCTACTGACATGAAATAAGACATCATAAATGCATAGCATACTAGTTCAAGTTATCATCATAAACATAAGGTTCAAACTTAGCTCACATGCACAATTCAACCAAATAAAGTTTTAAAACAAAATTAGATCTATCGACCATGCTACTTCTACACACACTCCCTGCCTTTCCTGCTGCTCCCCTTAGTTCATCCATTCCTTGCCTTTCTCTGCAGTACAAGGAAACATAAAAACTATAAGCCCTAAGGCTTAGTAAATTCCTTTCCTACTCATAAAACCATAAATCATACGTACACATAAAACATATCATAGCATGTGAAAGACATAACATAACCACATCATAGCATGTGAGAACATAACATACAACATATCATAGCATGTGAGAACATATCATGAAACATATCATAGCATGTGAGGTCATAACATGAAACATATCATAACATGTGAATACATAACATGAACTAATAACATGATCATCCAAACATCATAAACATGATTCCAAAAGTAAATAAGTGTCAAGGAAAATCATATAACATGTACATGTAGATGCAAGATGTTCCTTTGAACATGCATAATGAAATGAATACATATGCAACATGTGTTTTTTCATATCATATACATACTTGAACATAATATCAACATAAGGGCCGACTTGTACCACATACATACATAAATGCGATCCCTAGGACGGGTAGCAAGGCCCGAACCTACTAGGGATCTAGGTCGTTCATAGTCCGTCTCGGCGTACTAAGGAGTAAGGCTCATCCCTTTTACGAGGCCCATTTCATAGACCCCATCCCTCGGGCGCTTACCCACCCTTGGTACAAGCCATACAAAAAGTAAAATAGCATGTCATATATATCATGTATCATATTTCTTATCATGTCATCAGACATATCATGTTCTTGTCTTATCATACATGTCATATCATGAAGAGAGCTCTTGATCCCAACTTAAGGGAAGCATCTCTTAAGCTTTTCTTCTAACATAAGCCTTTCATAACATATCTCATAAACCATAACATGTTCTTATCATAACATAGAGCATAGCATGTTATATGAAACATAGCATTTATCATGTCATGAAGTATAGCATATCATCTCATGAAACTTAACATATATCATATCATGAAACATAGCATATCATATCATGATTAACATGAAGAAAGCATATCATATCATGAAACTTAACATATATCATATCATGAAACATAGCATATCATATCATGAAGCATAGCATATATATCATATCATGGATTATAGCCTATATCATTCCATGAAACATAGCATATCATCTCCTATCATGTAGCATAACATATCCTATCATATCATGAAGTATGAAACTTAAACTAACCATATATCAAGGATCATACAACATGAGTAAACATAAGCATGCATTGTTAGGTTCAAAAACTTTTCCCTAAACCCCTTTTTCCAATCTTGGCTGAACCCTAAGGTTAGGGTTTTAAACCTTAACTACCAAAAACATGAAACTTAACTAACCATAAATAATCATACATCATAGGAAAGCATAAACAAACATGGTCAGATTTCATGACCTTGCTCTAAGCCTCCTCTACTTACTTGGCCGAACCCTAAGGTGAAATTCTAAGGTTCATTTGTTCAACATTGTAGCAGGAAAATCTTATCTAACCTCATACAAAAGATCATACATCATGTAGAAACACAACTAAGCATAATTAGTGTAACGCCCGCCCTCCCTGCTAACTCTAAGGGACGGGGCTACGATACTCCATGTACAAATTTTTCTTTTTTAAAACAGCGAAAGACTTAAAATAATTTTCTTAGTTTAATAAAAACTTTTCTTTTGTTTTTCTTTTCATCAAATCTGAACTACACTATCATGGCATCATTAACATGATATCAAAATTAGTAGAAACATAACATCAAGTCACACATACGGTACTATAATTCATGATACCAAAGCATAGTTCTTTAAAAGTTTTTAAAGCAGGTTCTTATTTGGTTGCCTAACCACTGCCACACACATCTCCTTGCCTCTCCTACTGCTCCTTTAGCTCATCCAGCTTTTTCCTTTATCTGTGGTACAAGGAAAGGAAGCTATGAGCACTCATGGCTCAGTAAGTTCCTTTCCTACTCACTAAAACCAAAAATCATCACATGATCAAAGAATGTCTCAACATAACATGATCTCAACTAGTCATGGCATAACATATCATACTCTTTAAGCATATCATGCAACATAACAAAATCATAACTAGTCATGGCATATCATCTCTTAAAGCATAGCATGAAACATAACATAATCATATCTAATCATGGCATATCATAGTATCATCATAAGGTGGCATGGCATATCAAGCTCTTAAAGCATAGCATGAAACATAACATAATCGTATCTAATCATGGCATATCATAAATCATAGCATCATCACAACATGATCATAAGGTATATGCAATATGATTTTGAAAAAATGTATCCGAAAAACATGTGTATGTCTCATGATCTTTAAAACCATTTCTTCTTACATATATACTTGAACATAATATCAACATAATCAGGGCCCCGGCTTGTACCACACATAGATAAATCACGTAGATATGCGGGCTTCCTAAGTATATCCAAGGTAGCAAGTCTTGAATCATACTAGGAACTAGGTCCGGATCACACAGCCATAGACCTAGGGGCGTACTAAGGAGCCCATCCCTTTGTTTTTACTAGCCTGGATCACACAGCCAAAGGCCTAGGGGCTGATTAGGAGCCCACCCATGGTACAAGCCTTACAAAGTAAAGTAGCATGTATAAAAATGCATCATTTAGTCACATAGCATATCATAGAAGTATGCATTACTTAGGCATACATTATGTCATAAAAGTATGCATCACTTAGGCATACATCATATCATAAATAGTATTCATCACTTAGGCATACATCATGTCATAAAAAGTATGCATCACTTAGGCATACATCATGTCATAAAAAGTATGCATCACTTAGGCATACATCATGTCATAAAAGCATGCATATTTTCACCACATAGCATATCATGAGAGCATGCATATTTTAGGCACATAGTATATCATCAAAGCATGCATATTTCTATCCACATAGCATATCATGAAAGCATGCATAATTTAAGCACATAGCATATCATCCAAGCATGCATATTTCTGTCCACCTAGCATATCATGAAAGCATGCATATTTTAAGGACATAGCATATCATCAAAGCATGCATATTTCTATCCACATAGCATATCATGAAAGCATGCATATTTTAAGCACATAGCATATCATCAAAGCATGCATATTTCTATCCACATAGCATATCATGAAAGCATGCATATTTTAAGCACATAGCATATCATCAAAGCATGCATATTTCTAAGCACATATCATATCATGGAAAGTATAAATCACAAGTATACATGTTTAAGCATAAGGGTGTATCATGTGATTATACTATCATAAGAAACATGGTAACATAGTTAGCTTGGGTTCTAAGCTTCCTAATCCCTTGGGTTCTTATCATGGCCGAACCCCCCCTTAGATCTCAATTTAGGTAAAAACAACCTCCAAGCATGTGGAACCTAAATTATCATCAAAACAATTTCATAGGTAGCATTATAGGCATGATTAACTTGGTTTCTAAGTTCTCCAAGTCCTTAAACTTCATGTGGCCGAACCCTATCAGGTGAGAAACAAGGTCTCAAATGTCATGAAAGCATGGAAACCTTAAACCATATTTATAGCATTTTTTCCAAGTAACATAGTAAGCATATTTGAGCTAGTTCCTAAGTTCTTCAAGCCCTTAACATATGTCATAGCCGAAATTTAACAAGTATTCATTAGGGCTAAAAGCAAGCATACAAGCATGTGAACTTGAACTAACATCATGTATAAATTCATAATAAGGCATCATACAATGGGTATGGCCGAAACTTACCCTAGCCTCATTTTAGGTCATTAAACAACATATAGCATGAGAACTTTGGCTTTCTACTTATCATATTTCATGTAGAGTGACATGAGCATATTTAATTTTTGTTCTAGGGTTTCTAGGGCATCTATCCCTTCATGGCCGAAACATACAATGGTCCATTTAGGTCATAGAAAAATTATACAAGCATGTGACTCAATCAACATATTATCATATTTCCATAAGAAGCATTTTTAACACAATTGGTTTCAATTCTAAGGCCTCTAGGTCATTTAAACCCTACTTGGCCGAGACTCATCAGTGTTTAAATTTGCTTCAAATAGCCTAAAAGCATAGGAAGTCATACAAGTTTCATAGCATGTATAAAGACAAGCATAATAAACATACATGTGAATTGTGTCTTAGGCTTCCTAGGTTCCTTTCCTTTTTCTTTTATTTTTCTTCATGGCCGAAACCTACCAATCTCTAAACTAGGTTTTAAGTGGCCTAAAGCATGGAAAACCTAAGTAAGTTTCATGGCAAAAATTACTAAGAACATCATATACAAATTTGGTTCATAAACAAGCTAGGACCCTTGTGATCTTACATGTCATATATCATGTAACTAAATTCTCTATACCCTAATTAAGCATGAGAGCATTAAACAACTTTCATATCTTAATATCACAGAGGTCTTGAGCATGTTAAAATTTTGTTTAAGCTTTTCTAAGCTATCCATCTTATCATGGCCGAAAATCTTAATGAAGAGTTCATGAATTTCTAGCAATATTCAACATGCAATTCTTTAAGAGAACTCTATATTCTATCATATAAACATGGTTACTTAAATTTAAAGGTCTTCCTAACCCTAAGCTCTTTTCTTGGCCGCAACATATGAGTGGATTTATTTTGGTTCCAAGTAACTTTTAAGCAAGAAAAACCAACAAAAGACCCTTAGTAATTCATGGAGGAAATCTTGTACTAGTTTGGTTAAACAATGATTTCCCTAACCTCTTTAAAATATTTTTGGCCGAAATTCTAGGGTTAGGTACTCCTCTGACCAAGCATCATATAGGTATAAAAACATGAAGGAAAACCTTCCTACATAGCATAGAAAAATATCATGAAATGAGGACTTGTTTAAACCTTCCTAGATTTGAAAACTCTTCTTTGGCCGAATTTTTTTCTTAAATTCTGTTCTAGGTTTTCTAATCCTCATAAAATCCGAAAAGCACATAAAACACCTTGTACCATAGGTGAGGGGAAGCTTACTTCCTTTTCGCTTGTGGATCTAAGGTGTGGTGATGGAAGAAGTAGCCTCTTCTTCTAGTTCCCTTCCCTTGATTCCTTGCTAAGTCCTCCTTGTATCTTAGGCTTTCTTAGGAGAAAACCTTGGCTTGGGCCGAAGATGGAGGAGAGGGGACTGAGGGTTCGGTGAGGGAGAGGGAGGATGAGGGAAAATGAGAGAAAAATAGAATTTTCCCTTTACATCATTTTTTTTTTATATTAAGTGGGAAGAGGTAGCAAAATTGGTTTTTGCTTTCCTTCTCCTTTAACCCATTTTATATTTTCTTTTATTTATTTTATTTTCTAATTTATTCTCATCATTTATGATTAGAACAAGGGGGAATGAATCCCCTTCATTCTCCATTTAATGTCACGGCAAGAGAGGGAAAAGAGAGAAAAAGGGAGGAAGGCAAATTGCCTTTCTCTTGCTCTTTTCTTGCTTTCTCTTCTTAGATCTTTACTCCTATCTTTATCATGCATTCCCTTTCCTTGCTATCAATATCTTCTCTCTATCCCAATTGGTTTCTACTAATTAATTCTATAAATTATAATATAAGAGGTTCAAGGTTCAATCCTTGACCTACTCTTCTTTTTATTTCATTTTATTTCTTTTTGCTTCAACTCACTTCTTATTATTTTTCTAAGTCAAAATTCATCATTCTCTTATTTATCTTAAAAGTTTAGTGGGTGTTACAGTACCCCGTACCTCATAAAAAGTTCGTCCTCGAACTTTAAAATAGCTCCGGGTACTTTAGTTTCATATCGTCCTCGCATTCCCAGGTGGCTTCTTCGAATCGTTGATTCCACCACAGGACCTTTACTAAGGGTATTTCTTTGTTCCTTAATCTCTTGATTTCTCGGTCCAGAATCTGGATGGGTTTACTTTCGTAACTCAGGTCTTCCTGCACCTGTACCGACTGAGGCTCAATCACTTGATCTGTGCTGGGAGTACATTTCTTGAGCATCGATACATGGAACACGTTGTGAATGACTGCCATGTCTGAAGGTAGTTCCAGTCTGTATGCGACTTGGCCCACTCTTTTTAAAATCCGGTACGGTCCTATATATCTTGGGCTTAACTTGCTCCTCTTTCCAAACCTCATTATCCCTTTTATTGGGGATATTTTAAGGAATACCAAATCTCCGGTACTGAATTCCAGCGGTCTGCGTCTTTTATCGGCATAATTCTTCTACCGACTTTGAGCAGTATCTATTCGTTGGCGGATCTTCTGTATAGCTCGGGTGGTGTCATCGATAAGCTCCATTCGGAATCCCATCTCCTTCTTTTCACCGCTCTCATACCAGCATATAGGGGACCTACACTTCCTCCCATATAGAGCTTCGTAAGGTGCCATTCCAATAGTAGCTTGGTAGCTATTATTGTAGGCGAATTCTGCCAGGTATAAATATCGGCACCAGCTCCCCTTGAAGTCCAGGGCACAAGCTCTTAACATATCCTCCAATATTTGATTTACTCTTTCAGTCTGCCCATCAGTCTGTGGGTGGAAGGCTGTGCTAAACAACAACTTCGTGCCGAGGGCCTTCTGAACGCACTCCCAAAAGTGCGAGACAAAACGTCCGTCTCTATCAGAAATAATGGTCTTAGGGATACCATGTAATCTGACGATTTCCTTAACATATATCTGAGCTAGTTGTTCAGTTGAATAAGTCATCTTGATCGCCAAAAAGTGTGCAGACTTCGTCAATCTATCCACGATCACCCATATAGCATCATATCCATTTGTCGTCCTGGGTAGACCTGAAATGAAATCCATGGAGATTTCTTCCCATTTCCATTCTGGAATTTGGACAGGTTGTAGTAATCCGCCGGGTCTCTGGTGTTCAGCTTTTACCCTTTGGCGGTCGAGCAATATCTTGACGCATCGAGCCACTTCTCTTTCATACCGACCACCAAAATTTCTTTTCGTGTCCCTGGTACATCTTAGTGGAACCCGGGTGCATTGCATAAGGCGTTGTATGGGCTTCTTCCAGTATCTTCTTTCGCAACTCTGGATCCTCTGGAATACATAATCGATCCCTGAGGTATAATATTTCATCGTCTGCAGTACGGAACCCGTCATTCTTTCCTTCTGCGGTCTCTTGTTTAATTCTTTGAAGGCTCGGGTCCCTGGTTTGCTTCTCTAACATGTTCTCAAATAACGTTGGTGTTATGGTGAGGGTAGAGAGTCGTCCGGACATTGTTTCAACTAACGGATATGAAACATGTCTCAGTTTCTCGATGGATTCCCTCATCAGTTCGCTTTCAGCATTGAATAAAATCCTAGCATACTGACTGAAATTAGATAGCTGACCTGTGACGACAGTAGAGGCGTTTGCCACGTCTTCCTGGGTAAGGGAGTAGACTCTGGCATTTGTCACAAGGGGAGGGGCTTCCAATCTTCCTTGGCTGATTGAAGTCCCTTCTATGGCAGCTTGCATCTGGTGAAGCTGTGCGGGGGCACTCCTGTTCTGAAAGTTCTGCTGAGGTGGTGCCTGAGGCTGAGTTGAGCAATTTCTCGCTAGATGACCTTCCTTTCCACAGCTATAGCATTTCCTGGTGCTTAGGAGGCATACTCTGAAATGCATTTTTCCAAAAGTGGTACACTGAGGGTATTTAGTTTGCTTATTGGTCGGACCACCTTTTGTGTTGTTCCACTGTTTCCTCTTTCCACCTGAGTTTCCTTTCCAGTCGGTTCTGGTATTGTGCGATTTTTTTCCTCCGGTCAGTGCTTGGTTCTTGCCCTTGTTCATTGCTTTTTGGTAGTGCTCGGTAATCAGGGCACTGCTGACTAGCTCCTTTGCAGTCTGCGGTCTATTTACTCCGCCGGCTACGTTCAGAGCGATCTCGGGTCGGAGCATCTTTAACATTAACCAGACCTTTTCTTTTTCAGTACTGATCAGTTCTGGGCACAGTCGTGCTAGGCGGTTGAACTTCTCGACGACTTCGTTAACTGGCAGATCACCTTGCCGGAACTCAGTGAACTCGTCATAGTGCTTGTTGGTCACTTTCATATGGAAGAATTCTTCTAAGAACTCTGTCTCAAAATCCGTCCACTTCATCTGGTTTATTTGTCTTTTCGCTTTTACTCTGTCCCACCACATCCGGGCATCTCCGGTAAGGCAGAACGACGCGCATTTGACCTTCTCGTGTTCAGGCCAGTCCAGTAGTTCCATTATGCTCTCCACGGTCTTAAGCCAGACTTGTGCATCCCATGGTTCGCAGTTTCCCGAGAATGCTTCCCTTAAGCCTTTGCCATCGAATCGATAGGCCTCTTGTCGGACCATCGAATAGGGGGGTTGGGGCGGTCTCGTGGCGTAGGTATAACCGGAGTGATTTGATTTCGGTGCGGTAACGGTTGCCTTGACACCATTAAGGTAGTGATCAATTGCGTTGTTCTATGATCCGATGCTGAGGTCTGCGACTACTGTGTCAGTCCTGGAGTCATCGCCCTCGGTTCGGGCATTGTGTGTCCTAACCATGTTGATCTAAATAATGACAAATAGACTAGTGTAAATGGTTATCGTTTTTTTTTTTATCCAATCTAACGTACTGTTTTGTTTGTTTCTATCCATTTGTGAGATTGTTCTGGTATTATTCCTAACCTACCAAGATGCAATCCTAGTCTAAGACTATGACTAAAAATAAAGAATAAGGTAGCAACCATGCATCATAAATAAAGCATAAACAATATAATAAAGCAAAGAAATAAATAGCAAGCAAATAATGTGACACAAGCAATAAAGCAAATAAAGCATAAGTATATAACAAGAAATTTAAGCGTAAGCAATATAAGAAATTCAAAGAATAAATCAAGCAAATAATATAACACAAGAAAATAAGCATGAGCATATAAAATTAAGCATAAACATTCTTACTTGGAGCCGCAGGTCGGAGGCTTGATGTGTGTATAGTGAGCTGGCAAAAACTTTGGCTCTGATACCAACCTGTAACGCCCGCGCTCCCTGCTAACTCTAAGGGACGGGGCTACGATACTCCATGTACAAATTTTTCTTTTTTAAAACAGCGGAAGACTTAAAATAATTTTCTTAGTTTAATAAAAACTTTTCTTTTGTTTTTCTTTTCATCAAATCTGAACTACACTATCATGGCATCAATAACATGATATCAAAATTAGTAGAAACATAACATCAAGTCACATATACAGTACTACAATTCATGATACCAAAGCATAGTTCTTTAAAAGTTTTTAAAGTAGGTTCTTATTTGGTTGCCTAGCCACTGCCACACACATATCCTTGCCTCTCCTGCTGCTCCTTTAGCTCATCCAGCTTTTTCCTTTATCTGTGGTACAAGGAAAGTAAGCTATGAGCACTAATGGCTCAGTAAGTTCCTTTCCTACTCACTAAAACCAAAAATCATCACATGATCAAAGAATGTCTCAACATAACATGATCTCAACTAGTCATGGCATAACATATCATACTCTTTAAGCATATCATGCAACATAACAAAATCATAACTAGTCATGGCATATCATCTCTTAAAGCATAGCATGAAACATAACATAATCATATCTAATCATGGCATATCATAGTATCATCATAAGGTGGCATGGCATATCAAGCTCTTAAAGCATAGCATGAAACATAACATAATCATATCTAATCATGGCATATCATAAATCATAGCATCATCACAACATGATCATAAGGTATATGCAATATGATTTTGAAAACATGTATCCGAAAAACATGTGTATGTCTCATGATCTTTAAAACCATTTCTTCTTACATATATACTTGAACATAATATCAACATAATCAGGGCCCCGGCTTGTACCACACATAGATAAATCACGTAGATATGCGCGCTTCCTAAGTATATCCAAGGTAGCAAGTCTTGAATCATACTAGGAACTAGGTCCGGATCACACAGCCATAGACCTAGGGGCGTACTAAGAGCTCATCCCTTGTTTTACTAGATCACACAGCCAAAGGCCTAGGGGCTGATTAGGAGTCCACCCTTGGTACAAGCCTTACAAAGTAAAGTAGCATGTATAAAAATGCATTATTTAGTCACATAGCATATCATAGAAGTATGCATCACTTAGGCATACGTTATGTCATAAAAGTATGCATCACTTAGGCATACATCATATCAGAAATAGTATTCATCACTTGGGCATACATCATATCATAAATAGTATGCATCACTTAGGCATACATCATGTCATAAAAAGTATGCATCACTTAGGCATACATCATGTCATAAAAAGTATGCATCACTTAGGCATACATCATGTCATAAAAGCATGCATATTTTCACCACATAGCATATCATGAGAGCATGCATATTTTAGGCACATAGCATATCATCAAAGCATGCATATTTCTATCCACATAGCATATCATGAAAGCATGCATAATTTAAGCACATAGCATATCATCCAAGCATGCATATTTCTGTCCACCTAGCATATCATGAAAGCATGCATATTTTAAGCACATAGCATATCATCAAAGCATGCATATTTCTATCCACATAGCATATTATGAAAGCATGCATATTTTAAGCACATAGCATATCATCAAAGCATGCATATTTCTATCCACATAGCATATCATGAAAGCATGCATATTTTAAGCACATAGCATATCATCAAAGCATGCATATTTCTAAGCACATATCATATCATGGAAAGTATAAATCACAAGCATACATGTTTAAGCATAAGGGTGTATCATGTGATTATACTATCATAAGAAACATGGTAACATAGTTAGCTTGGGTTCTAAGCTTTCTAATCCCTTGGGTTCTTATCATGGCCGAACCCCCCCTTAGATCTCAATTTAGGTAAAAACAACCTCCAAGCATGTGGAACCTAAATTATCATCACATCAATTTCATAGGAAGTATTATAAGCATGATTAACTTGGTTTCTAAGTTCTCCAAGTCCCTAAACTTCATGTGGCCGAACCCTATCAGGTGTGAAACAAGGTCCCAAATGTCATGAAAGCATGGAAACCTTAAACCATATTTATAGCATTTTTTCCAAGTAACATAGTAAGCATATTTGAGCTAGTTCCTAAGTTCTTCAAGCCCTTAACATATGTCATGGCCGAAATTTAACAAGTATTCATTAGGGCTAAAAGCAAGCATACAAGCATGTGAACTTGAACTAACATCATGTATAAATTCATAATAAGGCATCATACAATGGGTATGGCCGAAACTTACCCTAGCCTCATTTTAGGTCATTAAACAACATATAGCATGAGAACTTTGGCTTTCTACTTATCATATTTTATGTAGAGTGACATGAGCATATTTAATTTTTGTTCTAGGGTTTCTAGGGCATCTATCCCTTCATGGCCGAAATATACAATGGTCCATTTAGGTCATGGAAAAATTATACAAGCATGTGACTCAATCAACATATTATCATATTTCAATAAGAAGCATTTTTAACACAATTGGTTTCAATTCGAAGGCCTCTAGGTGATTTAAACCCTACTTGGCCGAGACTCATCAGTGTTTAAATTTGCTTCAAATAGCCTAAAAGCATAGGAAGTCATACAAGTTTCATAGCATGTATAAAGACAAGCATAATAAACATACATGTGAATTGTGTCTTAGGCTTCCTAGGTTCCTTTCCTTTTTCTTTTATTTTTCCTCATGGCCGAAACCTACCAATCTCTAAACTAGGTTTTAAGTGGCCTAAAGCATGGAAAACCTAAGTAAGTTTCATGGAAAAAATTCCTAAGAACATCATATACAAATTTGGTTCATAAACAAGCTAGGACCCTTGTGATCTTACATGTCATATATCATGTAACTAAATTCTCTATACCCTAATTAAGCATGAGAGCATTAAACAACTTTCATATCTTAATATCACAGAGGTCTTGAGCATGTTAAAATTTTGTTTAAGCTTTTCTAAGCTATCCATCTTATCATGGCCGAAAATCTTAATGAAGAGTTCATGAATTTCTAGCAATATTCAACATGCAATTCTTTAAGAGAACTCTATATTCTATCATATAAACATGGTTACTTAAATTTAAAGGTCTTCCTAACCCTAAGCTCTTTTCTTGGCCGAAACCTATGAGTGGATTTCTTTTGGTTCCAAGTAACTTTTAAGCAAGAAAAACCAACAAAAGACCCTTAGTAATTCATGGAGGAAATCTTGTACTAGTTTGGTTAAACAATGATTTCCCTAACCTATTTAAAATATTTTTGGCAGAAATTCTAGGGTTAGGTACTCCTCTGACCAAGCATCATATAGGTATAAAAACATGAAGGAAAACCTTCCTACATAGCAAAGAAAAATATCATGAAATGAGGACTTGTTTAAACCTTTCTAGATTTGAAAACTCTTCTTTGGCCGAATTTTTTTCTTAAATTCTGTTCTAGGTTTTCTAATCCTCATAAAATCCAAAAAGCACATAAAACGCCTTGTACCATAGGTGAGGGGAAGCTTACTTCCTTTTCGCTTGTGGATCTAAGGTGTGGTGATGGAAGAAATAGCCTCTTCTTCTAGTTCCCTTCCCTTGATTCCTTGCTAAGTCCTCCTTGTATCTTAGGCTTTCTTAGGAGAAAACCTTGGCTTGGGCCGAAGATGGAGGAGAGGGGACTGAGGGTTCAGTGAGGGAGAGGGAGGATGAGGGAAAAATAGAATTTTCCTTTTACATCATTTTTTTTTATATTAAGGGGGAAGAGGTAGCAAAATTGGTTTTTGCTTTCCTTCTCCTTTAACCCATTTTATATTTTCTTTTATTTATTTTATTTTCTAATTTATTCTCATCATTTATGATGAGAACAAGGGGGAATGAATCCCCTTCATTCTCCATTTAATGTCACGGCAAGAGAGGGAAAAGAGAGAATAAGGGAGGAAGGCAAATTGTCTTTCTCTTGCTCTTTTCTTGCTTTCTCTTCTTAGATCTTTACTCCTATCTTTATCATGCATTCCCTTTCCTTGCTATCAATATCTTCTCTCTATCCCAATTGGTTTCTACTAATTAATTCTATAAATTATAATATAAGAGGTTCAAGGTTCAATCCTTGACCTCCTCTTCTTTTTATTTCATTTTATTTCTTTTTGCTTCAACTCACTTCTTATTATTTTTCTAAGGCAAAATTCATCATTCTCTTATTTATCTTAAAAGTTTAGTGGGTGTTACAATTAGGTTTCAAAACTTAGCTCTAAGCTCTACATTGCATCTTGGCCGAAACTTACAAGTGGGGTTCCAATTCTACTAGTGAAACATGTGATATAAAGACTTCACCTAACCACATACAAGATATCATACGTCATGAATAAGCATAAACAAGCATGATTAGGTTTTAAATCTTGTCCCTAAGCTTCATATCTTATCTTGGTCGAACCCTAGGGTGGAATTCTAAGGTTCATTTGTTCAACATTGTAGCATGAAAATCTTATCTAACCTCATACAAAAGATCATACATTATGTAGAAACATAACTAAGCATAATTAGGTTAGGAAAACTTAGTTCTAGGCTTACATGCTACCTTGGCCGAAACCTACAAGTAGGGTTTCAAGTCTTCTAGTGCAATATGTAACATAAAGTCTTAACCTAACTTCATACAAGGTATCATACTTCATAAATGAACATAAACAAGCATGTTTAGGTTTTAAATTTTTAGCCCTAAGCCTCATATCTTATCTTGGCCAAAACTTCACTAGGGTTTTCGTCTTTTTTTTTTTTTACAACATGAAGCATAAAAAGGAATCTAAGCTATCAACACATAAGAGTTCATTCATCATAAGAGGGCATAAACAACATATTATCATTTAAGTTTCAAAAACCTTACCCCAAATTTTATTCCTATTCTTGGCCGAAACTAAAAGATAAACTTATCCTAATTTTATACAACATGAAACATGAAAAAAAAACTTAAGCTATCAACATATAAGAAAGTCTAACAAGTTTTAGGAGCATAAACAATATGTTTCCTTTTTAAAGTTTTTCCCTAAACATTATAACTCATCTTGGCCGAAACATTAGGTTAGAGTTCTTAAACTTTTTAATACCATATGAAGTATCCAACTTAGCTAACAACATATAAAAGATCCTATATCATGAAGGAACATAGACAAGCATGTTACCAAAAGAAACTTTGCTCTAAACCTTCTCCTTTTTGTCTTGGCTGAAACTTCAAGGTGAGGTTCTAAATTTCATTTTTTTTTTTGTACAACATAGAGCATAACTTTTAAACTTGTTTATCCTAAGTGACCACTAACCTATCTTGGCCGAAACTTGCAAGGAGATCTCTAAGATGTCAATAACATTCACATACAAGGAAAATCGATAGCTACTTGTACTGCAGTGAGGGGATACTCACATCCTTGCTTGATTTACTTAGGGAAGAAACCTTGCTTGTGGAGCCTTCCTAGAGAGGAGCTTCTCTTGATTGGGTTTCGGCAATGGTGTGGAGGAGGAGAGATCTTGGTCACGGTGGAGAGGAGGAGGGAGGAGGAAGAGAAGAAAATGAAGTTTTCTCTTTCTTTTCTCCTTTTATTCCTCATGAAAAGAAGAAGGGAAAATGAATTTTTCCTTCTCTTTTATTTTACTCATTTCTTAATGAAAAGAGAAAGCAAGAATCCTCTTTTCCTTTGAGAGGAAGAAGGAAATTCCAACTTCTCTTCCTAAATGAAAGAAACTCTCTCTTACTCTTAACTATATTGTCCCTTCTCTTCCTAACAATACATTCTCTTGATTCATTGGTTATCACATACATGTATCTAGTAAGAGGTCCAAGGTTCAAACCATGGTCATATCTTTTTGGTTCTATTTTATTATTTTTGTAAATTTCCACATAAGGCCTATTTTAACCATGGTAAAATATATGAAATTGCTAGGAACCCTATGGGTGTTACAAAAAGACTATGCTGCCATATATGCTGCCATACATCTGATTCCCATCCCCTCAACAAGCCCATCAAAAGCTCTCGATGAAAGGGCCTTTGTGAAAGGATCTGTCAGGTTATCTACTGATGCAATCTTGGCGACAACAACTTCTCCTCACTTTATGATGTCTCGTATCAGGTGGTACTTGTGCTCAATGTGTTTACTTGCCTTATGGGCTCGTGGTTCCTTCGAGTTTACTACTACACCACTATTATCACAATAAATTGTGATAATTTTGGGAAAACCAAGAATCATATTTAAGTCCATCAAAAGTTTCTGAGCCATACAACTTCTTTAGCTGCCTCAGAGGCTGCCACATACTCAGCTTCCATGGTGGAGTCCAAAACACATTTCTGCTTAACACTCCTCCATGTTATGGCTCCACCTCCCAATGTAAACACAAACCCTGAGGTTGACTTACTATTATCCCTATCTGATTGGAAGTCAGAATCCGTGTAACCCACAGGGAGCAAATCATCTGCTTGGTAAACTAGCATATAATCTCTAGTTCTTCTTGGATACTTTAATATATGCTTTACGACAGTCCAATGTCCTGGTCCTGGGTTACTTTGATATTTGCTAACCATGCCCACGATAAAATAGATTTCCGGTCTCGCACATAGCATCACATACATTAGGCTTCCTACAGCCGAAGCATAAGGAACTGCCTTCATCTCCTCTATCTCCTTTGATGTTTTAGGACACATTTCTTTAGATAAAGGTAATTTATGCCGAAAAGGTAGAAAACCTTTCTTGGAGTTTTGCATGCTAAAACGTGCTAGGATTGTATCGATGTATGAAGCTTGAGATAAGCACAACATCCTTTTCTTGCGATCCCTTATTACTTTGATCCCAAGAATATGTCCACATTCTCCCAAGTCCTTCATATCAAACTGCTTGTACAACCATACCCTTATGTCTGACAACACTTTGGCATTGTTGCCAATGAGCAAAATGTCATCTACGTATAGTACAAGAAATACCACCACGTTTTCGTCACTTTAATTGTATGCACAAGACTCATCCGGACACTGAATGAATCCATAAGACTGGATCACTTCATCAAACCAGATTTTCCAAGATCTCGAAGCTTGCTTCAGTCCATAAATGGACCGATCGAGCTTCTATACACGATGATCTTTGCCCTTCGCAATGAATCCCTCTGGTTACTTTATATAGATGTTTTCTTCAAGACTTCCATTAAGGAAAGCTGTCTTGACATCCATTTTTCAAACCTCATAATTCATATGAGCAGAAATAGATAAAAGAATCAGGATAGACTTGAGCATGGCTACCGGCGAAAAGGTTTTCTGATAATCGATTCCCTCTTTCTGAGTACACCCCTTCGCAACAAGCCTTGCTTTAAAGGTTTCCACATTCCCATCTATCCCTCTTTTCCTTTTATAGACCCATTTACATCTAATGGCTTTTACACCATTTGGTGGTTCTATAAGCTCCCAGACTTGATTAGAATACATAGATTCTATTTCAGAGTTCATTGCACTTTGCCAAGATGTTGCATCTTTATCTTGGAGTGCTTCATTATATGTGTAGGGATTAGGTTCATGTTCACCAGGGATCAAGTCCGAAGACTCTCCCAAAAACATGAATCTATCAGGTTGTCGAACAACCCTCCTACAACGACGAGACACTACCTGTAATTGTGCATCATTTGTGACACGTGTTGCGGTTGTTGGATCGAGAAGCGCTAGAGGGGGGGGAGGTGAATAGCGCTCGTGGCTATTTCGTTCGATTCGTAAAACACTAATCGAGTAAAGCAGCGGAAATAAAAAAGAACACAACGCAAACACAAGGTATTTACTTGATTCGGAGCCTGTGGTGACTCCTACTCCAAGGCCCACGCTCGTTGAGCATTTACGTTGGGCAGCAACTATAATTTTGAAAAGGATTATAAATTTCAAGCACAATTCACAATAATTAAATATACCAACGACAATAGAAATGGCCGTTTCTGAGCTCCGGGTCGTCAGCGTCAAGTTGTAGCTTCATCGGAACTTCTTGTTAGCAGCTGGTTGCGTAAGGATTTCTTGAAAGGTAATATTCTAGACTACTGCTCGAGACCTCCTTTTATACATAGCTGAAAGTGCCTTAAAGCCCATCCAAGACGTCTCCAACTGTTAGAACTTTCGAGCCGCAAAAATCGATATTTTTGCATTGCGAAAACCTCGAAGCTAGCCACGGATCCGTGCGAAGATAGATATACAAGATATTCATGTACATGTTTGTCTACACTAGATCTACCTTAGATCTACATGAAAAAGGAAGTATTACCCTTGTTGTGATGCCCTTCGCTTATCCCGCTTGTCCAAATGATTGCCGGGTCTCGTAGAGTGTCAACTGTACACTCCTCTACACGTATCCACATGGACAAAAGGTGGAGAGAACCACTTAGAGTGTGCTAGCACTCTTGAGAGGTCTCGGCAATGGAGGAGAAGGAGATAAAAAGAAGAGAGGAAGAAGAAGAGACCTTGAATAAGCGCACCCTTTCTTCTTCATTTTTTTTGTGGTCGGCCACTTATTAGAGAATTTTATACCTCCAAGTAATACCAAGAGTCATGACTCTTGGTCTTCCTCATAAGGTGGCACACAATGATGTAGCCTTGATGATGTGGAACATCATCATTGGCCGGCCCATGCCATGTCACAATGAGGTGGCATTTAGTCAAGTCAAACTTGACCCTTCATCTTCCCTCTCAAGTCAAGTCAAACTTGACCTCATATCTCCCATGGTTGATCAAATCTACCCTTTGATTCAAATCAATTTAATTTAATAAATCTCTATTCATTGGTTTAAATTGACTCAATGAATCATAGTCTAAATTAGACTCATTCGACACATGAATCAAATTGAGTCCAACTCAATTAGTCTAATCTGGATTACTCTTAATCCAATTTGGTTCATCACATGAACCTAATCCTCTTGGTCCATCATATGAACCTAATCTTCGTCTAACTTCCATTTGTTTGTGACCTTATAGGTTCTTGTAACATTGGCAATACTCCTAAACCCATTTTAAACATAAGTAATGAGCGGTATCTAGCAACACATCATTACTACCCATGAGAAAATATATGACACTCATATAACGATCCATGATACTTTCTCATGGTGGGTCATTCAGTATACATTTTCCAATGCATACCCATGTGTCAACTTGATATCTAATATCCATTACTTGTGTGATCAAGTCATCGAGTTGACCTACATGCTAGTCTCATTGCATTAACATTGTCCCTGAATGTTAATACTTGACTAGGAATGATTAAGAGTAGTGTTCTCTATATCATCTCATTATCAATTCAACCAATCGATTGATATAGATAAGAACCTTCTACTCAAGGACGCTATTATACATAGTTATTTGGCACCAATACAAGTAAGTATAATAACCATAAATAAATACCTTTATATATATATATATATAGGAATATGATTAATCGAGTCCATACAACAATCATCACATGATCGGCTCTAGGGCTCTCACTAACAATCTCCCACTAGCATTAGTGCCAATCAGTGTAGTCTCTAACACCCAATAACCTAGTGTGACCATCATGCTTTCTTTGTGCCAAAGCCTTGGTCAAGGGATCAGCGATGTTAGCCTCTGTGGGTACTGTGTAAATTTTCACATCTCCTCTATCGATGATCCCTCGAATGAGATGGAAGCGTCGTAGTATGTGTTTGGTCTGCTGGTGTGAGCGAGGTTCCTTAGCTTGCGCAATTTCTCCATTGTTGTCACAATAGAGCACTATAGGATCGCCTATGCTAGGAACTACCCCAAGCTCAATAATGAACTTATGGATCCAAACTGCCTCCTTTGCTGCTTCTGATGCAGCAATATACTCGGCCCCTGTTGCAGAATCAGCAACTGTGTCCTGCTTCGAACTCTTCCAGCTCACAGCACCGCCATTCAAGCAAAACACGAACCCAGATTGCAATCTATAATCATCCAGGTTAGTTTGGTAGCTGGCATCACTGTAACCCTTTACAGCTAGCTCGCCATCGCCTCCAAATATCAAAAAATATTCTTAGTCCTTCTCAACTACTTAAGAATGTTCTTGACCGCTATCCAGTGATGCTCACCAGGATCTGACTGGTATCTGCTCGTTATGCTTAAAGCATATGAAACATCAGGACGAGTACACAGCATGTCGTACATGATCGATCCTATGGCTGAAGCATAAGGGATCTTATCCATGCGGTCTCTCTCATCCCTAGAAGAGGGACTTTGAGTCTTCGAAAGACTCACACCATGTGACATCGGCAAAAATCCGTTCTTGGAACACTGCATGGCAAACCGTAGTAATACCGTGTCAATATATGTACTTTGACTTAGGCCAAGCAATCTCTTAGATCTATCTCTATAGATCTTTATGCATAGAATACAGGCTGCTTCACCTAAGTCCTTTATTGAGAAACAATTCCCCAGCCAAGTCTTTACAGACTGCAGCAAAGGGTTGTCATTTCCAATGAGTAGTATGTCATCCACATACAATACAAGGAAGACATCTGCATTCCCAACAACCTTCTTGTAGACACAGGGTTCATCTTCATTTTTGATGAAACCAAACTGTTTGATCACATCATTGAATCGAAGATTCCAGCTTCGAGAAGCTTGCTTTAGTCCATAAATGGACTTATGCAGCTTGCATATTTTGCCAGTATGTAGTGGATCTACAAAACCCTCACGTTGTGTCATGTACACATCCTCGAGCAAGGTTCCATTCAGAAACGTGGTTTTGACATCCATCTGCCAGATCTCATAATCGTGGTATGCTGCAATAGTAAGCATGATCCGAATGGACTTAAACATCGCTACTGGAGAAAAAGTTTCATCATAATCAATACCATGAATTTGCTTGAAACCTTTAGCTACCAAACGATCCTTATAGGTATGCATAAGTCCATCCATGTCAGTCTTTCTCTTAAAGACCCACTTACACCCAATGGGTTTGACGCCTTTAAGTGGATCAACCAAAGTCCATACTTGGTTGGTGTACATGGATTCTATCTCAGATCTCATGGCCTCTAGCCATTTCTCATAATCTGGTCTCATCACAACTTCCTGATAGGAGGTAGACTCATTCTCAATAAGCATAACATCGTCATGGTCAGACAAGAGAAATGAGTATCTCTCAGGCTGACGACGTACCTTGTCAGTCCTGCGAAGAGGTAGGTCTACTTGAACTGGTTGTTATCCCTCAACTCCTTGTGCAACAATCTCATAATCCACAATATTTTGCGGTTCCAGTTCAACATCCATCACGGCTTCAGTGCTATAGTCCATATCTTGAACTTCTTAAAGATCGAACGTACTCCCACTAGTTTTTCTAGAAACAAAGTCCTTTTCTAGAAATACCCAGTCTTAGCCACAAACACTTTGTGGTGACTGGGAATGTATAAGTAATATCCTTTCGTTTCCTTGTGATATCCTATAAAATAGCACTTAACGGATTTGGGTCCCAGTTTGTCCGAGACTTGACGTCGAACGTAAGCCTCACAACCCCAATGTTGGTTAGTCCTAGGAAGATCGTACCGGTTCCACTGTACAAAATTTTGTACAAGTGTCGAACCTTTCCTAAATAACCTATTGTGTTCTTTAGAAGTTAAATTAGGAATCACAAATGGAACTTAACATTATTGATTCCAAATATAACTTATCTGTTCTTAATGGTTTAGACTTGGATCACAAATGGAACTTAACACTATTGATCCAAACCCACCTACGTTATAAATTCAATTAAATATTAATTTCCAAAATTGGCTTCCAGGACTGCATGGCGAGGCGTATGGCCTTCTTGAGTATGGGAGCATCCACCACCGCCTAGACAAAGCCTTTTAAGGAAAGCTAATATTTAATTTCCTTATATAACTCTAGGTTTAACCAAAAGGAACAATTGAATCACAAATTCGAAAAACAAAGAAAAAAACAAACACGAATTACTAATTTGAAAAACTAGATCTAATGCCCCTTGTGTTTGGAATTCTAACAAAGAAAAATAACTAGCATGATGCGGAAAACAATTGCTAATTATACCTTTTCTTTGCAAGCTAATGACCTCGAGATCTTCTGCCGTATTCCTCGCCTCGCCTTAGACGTCGTGTGGGCGACGATCCTCTAAGATGAACACCACCCAAAACTTTCTTTTCCTTCTTCTAATATTCGGCCACCACCGACAAAGAGCAAAATAGAGCAAAGGGAAAGGGAGAAGGGAGAGGGTCGGCCACACCAAGAGGATCACCAAGCAAAAGAATAAGAGTTGTTATTCTCATGAGGCCTCCTCACCTCTTCTTTTATATTACTTGCCCAAGGAAAATAAGGAAATTTTTTTTAAAAAAATTAAAATCTTCCTCTAGTTTTTCCTTTCCCTTTTATTTTTCCTTTTCTTTCCTCTTGATTGAATCAATCACCAAATCAATGATTGGCTTGATTTAATCTTGGCCGGCCCCTTTCTTGGGCACCAAGCAAGGGTGGCCGGCCACTAATTCGAAGAAATAATTTTTTTTTTTATAAAATTTTACAAGAAGAAATCTTCTTATAAAATTTTACAAGCTCTCTTTCCTAAAGTGGATGTTAAAAAGGAAAGTTTTAAAAATTAAAACCATATTTTAAAATTTAAAACTTCTCTTCAAAAATTTCCTTTTTTAACATGAATAGAAAATTTCAAATTTTTAAAACTTCTCTTATTTTTTTCTAAAACCATGAGGATGGTTAAAAAAAGGAAAGTTTTAAAACTTTTAAAACTCTCTATTAAACCATGTGGGCTAATTCAAATAAGAAAAGTTTTTAAAAATTAAAATCTCTATTTTAAAACTTATAGTTTTCTACAAAGAAAAGATTTTAAAAATTCAAAACACCCCTCCTATTTGAATTTATTATGGACGACCCCTACTTGCTTGGTCACCAAGCAAGAGGGCCGACCCTCTTAAGGAGATGGTGGTCGGCCATTGCTTGGTCACCAAGCAATGGGTCGGCCTCCTTTCTTGGACACCACGAAGGGCTTTTAATGAGAGGTTTATAAGACACTAATGAGTCTATCACAGGAACCTAGAGGAGAAATTTGTTTTGGCCTTCCGATGAGCTTGAGTATCCCGTGTTCGCCCCGAACACACAACTCAAGTTCATCAACAATATCTCATTCCACTAGAGAGTTATTGTTGCACTACCGCACCAATCCCAAATTACATTATGGGCTCCTTCTTACCATGAGTGTGTTAGTCTCCTTGTGTCAAAGATAACGAATGTCCACTAATTAAGTAAGTTACCGATAACTCACTTAATTAATATCTAGCTCCAAGAGTAGTACCATTCAACTTCATTGTCATGTTTGACTAAGTCCACCTGCAGGGTTTAACATGACAATCCTTATGTGCTCCTCTTGGGGACATTCTCAACCTAGATAACTAGGACACAATTTCCTTCTATAATCAACAACACACACTATAAGTAATATTATTTCCCAACTTATCGGGCCTATTGATTTATTGAACTAAATCTCACCGTTTGATAAGTTAAAGAAATAAATACTAAATATATATGCTTGTTATTATATTAGGATTAAGAGTACACACTTCCATAATAACTAAGGTCTAGTTCTTTTATTAAGTCAGTATAAAAAGAACTTACGTAAAATGGTCCTACTCAATACACTTAGAGTGTACTAGTGTAATTTATTAGTCAAGATAAACTAATACCTAATTACACTACGACTATACCAATGGTTTGTTCCTTTCCATCTTAGTCATGAGCAACTGTTTATGATTTATAAAGAGCTGATAACATGATCTTCTGTGTGTGACACCACACACCATGTTATCTACTTTATAAATTAATTGAATAACTATATTCAACAAATAAATATAGACATTTGACCAAGTTCCTACAGCAACAGCAGCAACTCGTGCTCCATTGCCTACTCGTAGGTCCACCTCACCCTTCGTCAATGCCCTGCTATTTCTCAGCACCTGTACACTAGTACAAATGTGAGAAGCACATCCGGTATCTAATACCCACGATGAAGAAATAAAAAGATTGACTTCTATAACATATATACCTGAAGTAGAAATCTTATTTCTCTTCTTCTTAAGATCTTCCAGGTATCCTTTGCAGTTCCTCTTCCAGTGCCCAGGTTAACCGTAGTGGAAGCAGGTAGCATCCTTGGCAACCCCTCCTTTAGGTTTCATTACCTTGCCTTTGCCCTTGGCTTGGGACTTTCCCTACTTTTAGGCTTGCCCTTGCCTTTATGCTTTTGCACCATCAAAATGGATTTGAGCTTTACCTTCTTAAGGTTAAGCTCAACAGTTCGCAATATACTTAGCAGCTCAGGCAGTGGCTTATCAATTTCATTCATGTTGTAATTTATGACAAATTGACTGTAACTTTCTGACAAGGATTGCAAGATCAAGTCAGTGGCCAATTCTTGGTCAAGTGGGAATCCCAACCTCTGTAGGTTCTCTATGTACCCAATCATCTTGAGTACATATGGACCTACGGGAGACCCATCTTGCATCTTGCACTGAAACAGTGCCTTAGACATCTCGAATCTCTCGTGCCATGCTTGTCCTTGATATAGTTGACGAAGATGTTCAACCATATCATAAGCAGTCATCAACTCGTGTTACTTTTGAAGCTCAGAGTTCATGGTTGCGAGAATGAGGCATGACGCATCTAATGCATCATCTTGATGCTTCTTATAAGCATCTCGGTCGGCTCGTGTGGCAGTGACAGGAGGTGCCTCCGGAATGGGCTGCTCCAGGACATACAGTTTTCTTTCTTGTGTGAGAACGATTCTCAGATTCCTATACCAGTCCAGGAAATTAGCTCCATTGAGCTTGCCCTTGTCAAGGACAGAACGCAGGGAGAAAATGTTCGTGTTCGTCGACATGGCAATCTACAACATAAATAAATCAGAAAGTAAATATCATATTCCACTTATCATTTAATTAGGCCTTTAACTAAATGATGCTCCCACTGAATTATAGGGCTTTTGTAGAATCAAGTCATGGATGTGGTTAAATCACACTATTAGATTCATACCAATTAGCTATAATTCTCGCGGGAAAAGATCCACATCATATTATGCCTTGAGTTAGCTTTGGCTAAATCTCCCAAGACTTAGTATGATCGGTAGATAACTAATTACCAATTACATCTTTATGCAACTCTTGTTTATACTATCTTTCCAACCGTTGGAAAATGCCTATAGTTTTACCCGATTCAATTGAGTTAACTAGTTATACTCAATCTAATTGATTTTGTTCTCACCCAAGCTTTGATAGACGGGACCAAGATTGTCCCTCCGCACCCTACCAAGATAATATGTGTTGCTCTGCTTTGGCAGATTCAACAACAACAAATGATCGAGGTAGTGATGGGTATCAAAACTTGGTAGGCATTTCAAATTGACTTGATTAAGATCTTATCTAATCATGAATGTGTATCATATACAAATTAAGGCACTAATTACCCTACATTACCATACATCACATGCAGACAAGAAATGATAGATACATACATATATATATACATACATATATATATATATATATATATATATATATATATATATATATATATATATATATATATATATATATATATATATACTGATTAATTTATTTATGATGAGGTCATGGCCCTACTACGATCTTCTCAAGCCAATGAAAAGATCGGACAGTCAACCTAGGGTTAACGGCTTCTTCAAGCGTCTCCTTTTGACCGCCATGTGTTGACAACACCCTCCTCGTAACTCCTTCTTGAGTGGACCTTCCATCGCTTCATTTTGTACATTACAAAATTTGAAACTCGAGTTACATTCAAGTCTAAAATCTATTTACAATAGTAACATAATAAGGGAGGCACGACGCGCAGGTCGCATATCATATACAACACGCACAATACTAAAATGGCGCGTAGGCCATATTATGAATTACAACACAATTTTAACCAACCACATTGGGGTTTTGGGCCATGACCATCACAATATCATACATAATTATAAATTATGTATTTCATATAAATTTCAATAATTTTACTACTGTTTTATCAATTTTATGAGTCACAACTTTTCAGCGGTCCCGTTTAGTGATTTTCGGGCGCGATCGCGAGACAATGCCTCTTGCGGGGTTAGGGGCAGCGCCCCTTCTCGTGAAACGAATATCACGAGTGTCCCAAACTGATCTAATAGCACCTTAAGTCGCTGTCCCAAAAAAATAATTTTGTTTGGGCGAGACCTTGCCGTTTCTGAAGATTTTTCTCGGTATTTGAAGCCTACAAGTGTCCAAGCACTTGTTGCTTCGCCTTTACAAGAAAAATACTCAAAAAATCCATAATAGTAGAAAAATTATAGAAACTTATAGATCTGAAACCTTTTTCGTAATAACAAATACAAAGATGTGCAAGCTTCGCACGTGGCTCTGATACCACTGTTCGAACTTTCGAGCTGCAAAAATCACTATTTTTGTGTTGCAGAAACCTCGAAGCTAGCCACGGATCCGTGTGAAGATAGATATACAAGATATTCATGTACATGTTTGTCTACACTAGATCTACCTTAGATATACATGAAAAAGGAAGTATTACCCTTGTTGCGATGCCCTTCGCTTATCCCGCTCGTCCAAATGGTTGTCGGATCTTGTAGAGTGTCATGTGTACACTCCTCTACACGTATCCACATGGACAATAGGTGGAGAGAACCACTTAGAGTGTGCTAGCACTCTTGAGAGGTCTCGGCAATCGAGGAGAAGGAGAGAAAAAGAAGAGAGGAAGAAGAAGAGACCTTGAATAAGCACACCCTTTCTTCTTCATTTTTTTTGTGGCCGGCCACTTATTAGAGCATTTTATTCCTCCATGTAATACCAAGAGTCATGACTCTTGGTCTTCCTCATGAGGTGGCACATAATGATGTAGCCTTGATGATGTGGAACATCATCATTGGCCGATCCATGCCAAGTCACAATGAGGTGGCATTTAGTCAAGTCAAACTTAACCCTTCGTCTTCCCTCTCAAGTCAAGTCAAACTTGACCTCTTATCTCCCATGGTTGATGATATCTACCCTTTGATTCAAATTAATTTAATTTAATGAATCTCTCTATTCATTGGATTAAATTGACTCAATGAATCGTAGTCTAAATTAGACTCATTCGACATATGAATCAAATTGAGTCCAACTCAATTAGTCTAATTTGAATTACTCTTAATCCAATTTGGTTCATCACATGAACCTAATCCTCTTGGTCCATCATATGAACCTAATCTCCATCTAACTGCCCTTTGTGTGTGACCCTATAGGTTCTTGTAATGTTGGCAATGCTCCTAAACCCATTTAGAAACATAAGCAATGAGCGGTATCTAGCAACACATCATTACTACCCAAGTTACAAGAATGTTGAGATCCAACATCACCATTGTGACTACTAATTGTGGCTGTCACAATATGTGACAATGTCCATCAATCCTTAACATCTAAATTGATCAATTGAGGCATAGACCTTATCGTCCTCTAATAAATATATGTCTTGAACTACAAGTAGACTCACTCTAATAAAAGGAGCTCAATATCTCATATTGACTCATTTGGGCATGACCATGCACTTAGTGGTCTCACTCTATCAAGAATCATGATATTACTCCTGTCATATAGGAGGGATAAATCCCTTCTATATCACTCACATCCCTCCACATAATTTGTTACATACCCAGCAGTCGCCTTTATAGTCCACCCATTTACGGGTGACGTTTGACGAAGCCAAAGTATGCAACTCCTTATGTAGTGAACCATGGTGACTTCAGGTCCAAAGACTGATAGACATACTAATAGTCGCATGAGAAAGTATATGACACTCATATAACGATCCATGATACATTCTCATGGCGGGTCATTCAGTATACATTCTCCAATGCATACCCATGTGTCAACTTGATATCTAATATCCATGAATTGTGAGATCAAGTCATCGAGTTGACCTACATGCTGTTAGTTTGAGCCTTAGAGCCAATCATATAATGATTGTTATATAGACTCGATGTATCATATTCCTATATACTAATAAAGGCATTTCTTTATGGTTATTATACATACTTATATTAGTGCCAAATAACTAAGTATAATAGCGTCCTTGAGTAGAAGATTCTTATCTATATCAATCGATTGGTTGAATTGATAGTGAGATAATATAGAGAACACTACTCTTAATCATTCCTAGTCAAGTATTAACATTCAGGGACAATGTTAATGCGATGGGACTAGCATGTAGGTCAACTCGATGACTTGATCTGACAAGTCATGGATATAGAGATATCAAGTTGACACATGGGCATGCATTGGAGAATGTATACTGAATGACCTGCTATGAGAAAGTATCATGGATCATTATATGAGTGTCATATACTTTCTCATGCGACTATTAGTATGACTATCAATCCTTGGACCTGAAGTCACCATGGTTCCCTATATAAGGAGTTACATACTTTGGCTTCGTCAAACGTCACCCGTAACTGGGTGGACTATAATGGCGATTACTGTGTATGTAATAAATTATGCAGACGGATGTGAGTGATGTAGATGGGATCTATCCCTCCTATATGACGGGAGTGACATCATGATTCTTGATAGAGTGAGACCACTAAGTGCATGGTCATGCCCAAATGAGTCAATATGAGATATTGAGCTCATTTATTTAGAGTGAGTCTACTTGGAGTTCAAGACATAGATTGATTAGAGGATGACACGGTCTATGCCTCAATTTAATCAATCTAGATGTCAAGGATAGAAGGACATTGCCACATATTGTGAGAGACACAATTAGTAGTCACAAGGTGATGTTGGATCTCAACATTCTTGTAACTTGGGTAGTAATGATGTGTTGCTAGATACCGCTCATTACTTATATTTCTAAATGAGTTTAGGAGCATTGCCAATGTTACAAGAACCTATAGGGTCACACACAAAGGGCAATTAGATGGAGATTAAGTTCATATGATGGACCAAGAGGATTACGCGTTCATGATGAACCAAATTGGATTAAGAGTAATCCAAATTAGACTAATTTAGTTGGACTCAATTTGATTCATGTGTCCAATGAGTCTAATTTAGATTATGATTCATTGAGTCAATTTAAATCAATGAATAGAGATTCATTAAATTAAGTTGTCTTGAATCAAAGGTTGTATTTGATAAACTATGGGAGATAAGAGGTCAAGTTTGACTTGACTTGAGAGGGAAGATGAAGGGTCAAGTTTGACTTGACCAAATGCCACATCATTTGTGACTTGGAATGGGGCTAGCCAACGATGATGGTCCACATTATCAAGGCTACATCAAGTGTGTGCCATCTCATGAGGGAGACCAAGAGTCATGACTCTTGGTATTACATGGAGGTTTAAAACCTCTCAAGAGTGGTCAACCACATATTGATTTGAATTTAAGTTGGAATTCAAGTGTTCTTCTTCCTCCTCTCTTCTTCCCTCTCCCTCATCCTCCATTTTCGAAACCCCTTGAGAGTGCTAGCACACTCTAAGTAGTTTTTCTCCATCTCTTGTCCGTGTGGATACGTATAGAGGAGTGTTCACTTGACACTCTACGAGATCTGGCAACTTTTGGACGAGGATAAGCGAAGGGCTTTGCTACAAAGGTATAATCTCTACCATGTAGATCTAGTGTAGATCTAGGAGAAAACTAAGTATATGTAAATTTTTATCTTCGCACGAATCCGTGGCAAGAACTTCGAGGTTTTCCGCAACGTAAAAAATGGTTTTTGCGGCTCGAAAGTTCCTATAGTGGTATCAGAGCCATGTGCGAAGCATATACTAGTTTTATTTGCATTTTATTAGATATTTGCATATCTGTAAATTTTTATAGATTTACTAAATTTTAACATTTTTATGAGTATTTTTCTCTTGGGGGCAAAACAACAAGTGTATAGTCACTTGGAGGTTTCGGCCACTAAGAGGAAATTTTCGCAAACGAGTTGGTCTCGGGCAAATCAGTGATCTAAATGATTTTAGGTACTGTAAGGTCTATGTAACACTCACAAAATTAATTTTGTGAGTAGGGGTGCTTCCCCTAACCCCGCAAGGGGAATTGTTACTTGACCTGGACTGAAAAATCAACAAGCGAGATCACTGCGAAGTTGCGGCTCATAAAGGGTTGTTAGAATGGTAGTAAATTTATGAAAAATTATGAAAAATTCATATTTTGAATATGTGTGTGATGTGTTCATGGTTATGGCCCAAAAGACCTAATATGATTGGAAATTGTGTGTTGTAATTCATAATGCGACCTGCGAGCCGTCAGTTGGTTGTGCGTGTTGTATTTTGTTACATGACCTGTGTGTCGTGCCCTCCTTCTTTTAATATTTCTGTTGTAAAATAGTTTTAGACTCGAATGTAACTCGAGTTTCACTTTTGTAATGTACAATTGAAGATGGAGTTACAAGAAGGGAGCCGACAACACAAGGTGGTCAAATGAAGACCTTAGAGAAGGTGTTATCCCTAGGTTGACCATTAGATCTTCTCTTTGGCTAGAGAGGATCGTAGTAGGGCCATAACCATGTCACATTATCTTTGAATATTGTTATATTCTTTGTGTGTATGTGATGCATGCTATTGTAGGGTAATTAGTGCCTTGATGCGTATATGATACACATTAACGATTAGATTAGATCTTAATCAAGTCAACTTGAAATGCCTACCAAGTTTTGATACTCATCACTACCTCGATCATTTGTTGTTGTTAAATCTACCAAAGTAGAGCAACAAATATTATCTTGGTAGGGTGCGGAGGGACAATCTTGGTCCCGCCTATCAAAGCTTGGGTGAGTACAAACTCAATTAGATTGAGTATAACCAGTTAACTCTATCTGATCGGGTATAACTATAAGCATTTTCCAATGGTTGGAAGATAGGATACAAATCACATTTATACTAAATCTTGGGTGATTTAGCCAAAGCTAACTCAAGCTTTAGTATAAATGATGATCTTGATCCTATAAACAAGAGTTATATAGAGATGTAATTGATAATTAGTTATCTACCGATTATACTAAGTCTTAGGCGATTTAGCCAAAGCTAACTCAAGGCGTAGTATGATGTGGATCTTGTCCCTCGAGAATTATAGCTAATTGGTATGAATCTAGTAGTATGGTTTGACCACATCCATGACTTGATTCTACAAAAGCCCTATAATTCAGTGGGAGCATCATTTAGTTAAAGACCTAATTAAATGATAAATGGAATATGATATTTACTTTCTGCATTATTTCTGTTGTAGATTGCCATGTCGACAAACACGAACACCTTCTCCCTGCATTCTATCCTTGACAAGGATAAGCTCAATGGAGCTAATTTCCTAGACTGGTACAGGAATCTAAGAATCGTTCTCACAAAAGAAAGAAACTATACGTCCTAGAGCAGCCCATTCCCGAGGCACCTCCTGCCACTGCCACGCGAGCTGATCGAGATGCTTATAAGAAGCATCAAGATGATGCATTAGATGTGTCATGCCTCATGCACGTGACAATGAACTCTGAGCTTCAGAAGCAACATGAGTTGATGTCTGCTTATGATATGGTTGAACATCTTCGTCAACTATATCAAGGATAAGCGAGGCACGAGAGATTCGAGATCTCCAAGGCACTGTTTCAGTGTAACATGAAAGATGGGACTCCCGTAGGTCCATATGTGCTCAAGATGATTGGGTACATAGAAAACCTATAGAGGTTGGGATTCCCACTTGGCCAAGAACTGGCCACTGACTTGATCTTACAATCCTTGCCAGAGAGCTACAGTCAATTTGTCATGAATTACAACATGAACGAAATAAACAAGTCATTGCCTGAGCTGCTAAACATGTTAAGAACTACTGAGCTGAACCTTAAGAAGGTAAAGCCCAACTCCATTTTGATGGTGTAAAGGCAAGGGCAAGCCTAAAGGTAAGGGAAAGTACCAAGCTAAGGGCAAAGGCAAGGTAATGAAACCTAAAGGAGGGGTTGCCAAGGATGCTACCTGCTTCCACTGTGGTCAGACCAGGCATTGGAAGAGGAACTGCAAAAGGATACCTGGAAGATCTTAAGAAGAAGAGAAGTGAGACTTCTACTTCAGGTATATATGTTATAGAAGTCAATCTATCTATTTCTGCATCATGGATATTGGATACCGGATGTGCTTTTCACATTTGTACAAATGTGCAGGCGCTGAGAAATAGCAGGGCATTGACGAAGGGCAATGTGGACCTACGAGTAGGCAATGGAGCACGGGTTGCTGCTATTACTGTATGAACTTTCTTTCTATCTCTGCCCTCTGGACTTGTACTAGAATTAGATGAATATTGTTATGTGCCTGCTCTCACAAAGAATATCATTTCAGTTTCTTGTTTAGACAAGAAAGGGTTTTCGTTTATAATAAAGAACAAATGTTGTTCCATTTACTTAAACAGAATATTCTATTGTAGTGCACCTCTGATGAACGGACTCTACATTCTAGACATTGAGAACCACATCTATAACATAAGTACCAAAAGGTTCAAGTAAAAGATATAAACCGAACCTATCTCTGGCATTGTCGCTTAGGTCATATAAATGAGAATCGCTTATCCCAGCTCCATAAAGATGGTTTGTTGGACTCATTTGATTTCGAATCATATGAGACATGCGAGTCATGCCTACTGGGCAAGATGACCAAGACTCCCTTTAGTGGACACAGCAAAAGAGCAACTGATTTGTTAGGTCTTATACATAGTGATGTATGTGGCCCTTTCAATGTCGCTACCAGAGGTGGTTATAGGTACTTCATTACATTTACTGATGACTTCTATAGATATGGTAATGTGTATTTGATGACACATAAGTCACAATCCTTTGAAAAGTTTAAAGAATTCAAAAATGAAGTATAAAACCAGCTAGGCAAGAGTATTAAGATACTTTGATCAGATCAAGGTGGTTAATACCTTAGCCATGAGTTTTGTGACTATCTAGCTAAGTATGAGATTCTATCTCAACTCACTCCTCCTGGAACACCACAGTGGAATGGTGTATCCGAAAGGAGCAATCATACCTTATTACGGTTTATGATGAGTCACACAGATCTTCCTATGTCTTTTTGGGGATATGATCTAGACACAGCAGCATTCACACTTAACCGTGTTCCATCCAAAGTTGTGATAAAGATACCATATAGGATATGGACTGGGAGAGATGCCCAGGTATCTTTTATGAGAATTTGGGGTTGTGAGGCTTACGTTCGATGTCAAGTCTCGGATAATCTGGGACCCAAATCTGATAAGTGCTATTTTATAGGATATCCCAAGGAAACGAAGGGATATTACTTCTACATTCCCAGTCAGCACAAAGTGTTTGTGGCTAAGACTGGGGTATTTCTACAAAAGGACTTTGTTTCTAGAAAAACTAGTGGGAGTACGTTTGATCTTGAAGAAGTTCAAGATATGGACCATAACACTGAGGCCTTGATGGAAGTTGAACTAGAACCACAAAGTGTTGTGGATGATGACATTGTTCCACAAAGAGTTGAGGCGAACCACCATTCAAGTAGACCTACCTTCTCCTGGTCGATGAGGGTCGTCAACGAGAGATACTCATTTCTTTTGTCACGATGATGATGCTCATTAAGAATAAGCCTACCTCCATCGTGAAAGGTGATCAGATGATCGATTCAAGTCATGGCTAAAGGCCATGAGATCTGAGATGGAATCCATGTACACCAACCAAGTATGGACTTTGGTTGATCCACCTGAAAGCGTCAAACCCATTGGGTGTAAGTGGGTCTTTAAGAGAAAGACTGACATGGATGGACTTATTACCTATAAGGGTCATTTGGTAGCTAAAGGTTTCGAGCAAATTCATGGTATTGACTATGATGAAACCTTTTCTCCAATAGCGATGTTTAACTCCATTCGGATCATGCTTGCTATTCATAGATACCATTATGAGATCGGCGATGGATGTCAAACACGTTTTCGAATGGAAACTTGCTTGAGGATGTGTACATGACACACCTGGGGGTTTTGTAGATCCATTGCATAGCATGTATGGCGCATAAAGGCCATATTTATCAAGCTTCGTAGAATCTTTGATTCGATGATGCAATCAAATAGTTTGGTTTCATCAAGAATGAAGATGAGCCCTGTGTCTACAAGAAGGTTGTTGGGGACACAATTGTCTTCCTTGTATTGTATGTGGATGCCATACTACTCATTGGAAATGATATCCCTTGCCGCAATGCAAAGACTTGGGGAATTTTCTCAATGAAGGACTTAGGTGAAGCGATATTCTAGGCATAAAGATCTATAGAGATAAATTTAAGAGATTGCTTGGCCTAAGTCAAAGTACATATATTGACACGGGTATTACTATTCCACTGAAGATTGCCATGACAGAATGTCACATGGTTTGAGTCAACATGTCAAAGACTAGTCTAGAGAGGAGACACATGGGTAAGATCCCTTATGCTTCAGCCAGGATCTATCATGTAAGTGCTATGTACCGTCCCGATGTTTCGTATGCTTTGAGCATGACGAATGAGATATCCCGATCTGAGAGTCATCGATAGCGGTCAAGAATATTCTTAAGTACTTGAGAAGGACTAAATAATATTTCTTAATATTGGAGGTGACAAAGGGTTACAGTGATGCTAGCTTCCAAACCCACTGGATGATTATAGATCGTAGTCTGGGTTCATGTTTTGCTTGAATGGTGGTGCTATGAGCTGGAAGAGTTTGAAGCTGGATACAATTGTTGATTCTACAACAGAGGCCGAGTATATTGCTGCATCTGAAACAGCAAAGGAGGCAGTTTGGATCCGTAAGTTCATTACTGAGCTTGGGGTGGTTCCTAGCATAGCCGATCCTATAGAGCTTTATTGTGACAACAATGGAGCAATTGCGCAGGCTAAGGAACCTCACTCACACCAGCGGACCAAACACATACTACGGTGCTTCCATCTCATTCGATAGAGGAGATGTGAAGATTTGCAGAGTACCCATAGAGGCTAACGTTGCAGATCCCTTGACCAAGGCTTTGGCACAGAGAAAGCATGATGGTTACACTAGGTCATTAGGTCTTAGAGCCTACACTGATTAACACTAGTGCTAGTGGGAGATTGTTAGTTAGAGCCCTAGAGCCAATCATATGATGATTGTTGTATAGACTCGATGTATCATATTCCTATATACTTATAAAGGCATTTCTTTATGGTTATTATACTTACTTGTATTGGTGCCAAATAACTAAGTATAATAGCATCCTTGAGTAGAAGATTCTTATCTATATCAATCGATTGGTTGAATTGATAGTAAGATGATATAGAGAACACTACTCTTAATCATTCCTAGTCAAGTATTAACATTCAGGGACAATGTTAAAGTGATGAGACTAGCATGTAGGTCAACTCGATGACTTGATCTCACAAGTCATGGATATAGAGATATCAAGTTGACACATGAGTATGCATTGGAGAATGTATACTGAATGACCCGCCATGAGAATGTATCATGGATCGTTATATGAGTGTCATATACTTTCTCATGTGACTATTAGTTTGACTATCAGTCCTTGGACCAGAAGTCACCATGGTTCCCTAGATAAGGAGTTGCATACTTTGTCTTCGTCAAACGTCACCCATAACTAGGTGGACTATAAAGGCGATTACTGGGTATGTAACAAATTATGCGGAGGGATGTAAGTGATGTATATGGGATCTATCCCTCCTATATGATGAGAGTGACATCATGATTCTTGATAGAGTGATACCACTAAGTGCATGGTCATGCCCAAATGAGTCAATATGAGATATTGAGTTCATTTGTTTAAAGTGTGTCTACTTGGAGTTCAAGACATAGATTGATTAGAGGATGACACGGTCTATGCCTCAATTTAATAAATCTGGATGTCAAGGATAGAAGGACATTGTCACATATTGTGAGAGTCACAATTAGTAGTCATAAAGGTGATGTTGGATCTCAACATTCTTGTAACTTGGGTAGTAATGATGTGTTGCTATATACTGCTCATTACTTATGTTTCTGAATGAGTTTAGGAGCATTTCCAACGTTACAAGAACCTATAGGGTCACACACAAAGGGAAATTAGATGGAGATTAGGTTCATATGATGGACCAAGAGGATTAGGTTCATATGATGAACCAAATTTGATTAAGACTAATCCAAATTAGACTAATTGAGTTGGACTCAATTTGATTCATGTGTCCAATGAGTCTAATTTAGATTATGATTCATTGAGTCGATTTAAATCAATGAATAGAGATTCATTAAATTAAGTTGACTTGAATCAAAGGTTGGATTTGATCAACCATGGGAGATAAGAGGTCAAGTTTGACTTGACTTGAGAGGGAAGATGAAGGGTCAAGTTTGACTTGACCAAATGCCACATCATTTGTGACTTGGCATGGGGTTGGCCATTGATGATGATCCACATCATCAACGCTACATCAAGTGTGTGCCACCTCATGAGGGAGACCAAGAGTCATGACTCTTGGTATTACATGGAGGTTTAAAACCTCTCAAGAGTGGTCGCACACATATTGATTGGAATTTAAGTTGGAATTCAAGTCTTCTTCTTCCTCCTCTCTTCTTCCCTCTCCCTCTTCCTCCATTGCCGAAACCCCTTGAGAGTGCTAACACACTCTAAGTGGTTTTTCTCCATCTCTTGTCCGTGTGGATACGTATAGAGGAGTGTTCACTTAACACTCTACGAGATCCGACAACTTTTGGACGAGCGGGATAAGCGAAGGGCTTCACTACAAAGGTATAAACTCTACCTTGTAGATCTAGTGTAGATCTAGGAGAAAACTAAGTATATGTAAATTTTTATCTTCGCACGGATCCGTGGCAAGAACTTCGATGTTTTCCGCAATGCAAAAAAGCAGTTTTTGCGGCTCAAAAGTTCCTACACATGCTAGTCTCATCGCATTAACATTGTCCCTGAATGTTAATACTTGACTAGGAATGATTAAGAGTAGTGTTCTCTATATCATCTCATTATCAATTCAACTAATCGATTGATATAGATAAGAACCTTCTACTCAAGGATGCTATTATACTCAGTTATTTGACACCAATACAAGTAAGTATAATAACGATAAAGAAATGACTTTATAAATATATATATATATATAAATATAATACATCGAGTCCATACAACAATCATCACATGATCGGCTCTAGGGCTCTCACTAACACCAATCCACCGAGTCAGCCGCGTGGATCAGCACTGATCTGGTCACACCTCATCCACTTGAAGGCGCCTTCAAGCCACTCCAAGGCGCCTCCAAGCCACTCCAAGTCGCCTCCAAGCTCTGGTCCAAGGCGCCTTCAGACTCATCCAAGGCGCCTCCAGCTCTACTGCGCTGACTTCTTCTGGCTTGCACCCAAGGTGCCTCCAAGCTCCATGGTGGCGCCTCGGGCACTGTTCATCCGAGGCCAAGTGTGCTCTTTTGTCTCTACACAACGTGTTAGTTCAAAAAATACACATATACCCTGCAAGATAAGGTTAGCACACATAGATATGATAAGAAAGGTGTTTGACAGTCTCCGGACTGTCCGGGTATGACTTCGAATTTCCAACCGGAAATCGTAGGTTGACCCAACGCCTACTGTTCCCTCTGCGGGGAACGCGTCCTCACCTACTCCTCTCTAGAGATTTACCTGTTGCCAGCATGATCCTCCAGATCGACAGGACTTTTGCTCGGCGCTCGATGCTTCCGGACTTTCTGTTGGGCAGTCGCTCCCCGCCCCGTCCAGTCTTCCACCTGGTTCGCGACACCAGGACTTTTCACCTAGGGTTACCACCCCCTAGGACTTTTGCCTAAAGCCCTCGACCCGCCAAGACTTTGCGCATAGGGTTACCACCCCCTATGACCTAGGGTTACCACCCCCTAGGGTTTTCCACCTGCCTAACTGCAGTTAGGAATTTTGCCTAAGCACACTTAGGACTTTCCTGCAAGTTCATTCAAACTGTTAGATCACAAACCAACTTAACTTTGAATCCATTGCCATTATCAAAACACGGGTTTGATCGTCGGATGCTTCCGGCACCAACAATCTCTCCCTTTTTGATTATGGCAACTCAAATTCAAAGTTAAGTAAAAACAGGCATAAGTAAACAGATGCATAAGTAACAATTTTTTAAAGTTTTTGTGTAAGCAAGCATAAGTAAACAATTTTAGACGCAAACAAAGCTTAAGCTAAACTTTAAAATGTAAGGCTCCCCCTTAATTAGAGCTTACTTTTGAATCTTACTTTTGAATTTTATGCTACTCTCCCCCTTTGCCATATATCAAAATACAAGGAGAGTAAAAAGAAAAACCATAGTACTAGGTGTGTTTGAAAAGATTTTGAAAAAAATGTTTAGTCATACCTTAAAAAATACTTAGGTTTTTAGAAGAAATGTTCTTGTAAGACTTTTTTTATAAGTGAAAAAGTAATTGTCATAAATTATTTTAACTTTGAAAAATAACTTAGCTAATTTTGTAATGTCAAAGCACTTAGTTAAATTTGAAAAGCTTTTTGAGAAATACTTAGCTTAATTTGAAAAGCTTTTTGACAAAATACTTAGTGTTTTCAACAAAAATTTAGCAAAACTTAGCATTTGAAAATAATTACTTTGAAAAACACTTAGCTAAATTTTCAAAAATGCTTCAAAAAAATATTTAACTAAACTTAAGCTAAATTTGAAAAGGTTTAGTTTAAGTACTTAACTTAAAAGGATATACATCAGAGCTTAGCTTAAGTACTTAGCTTTGAAAACATTTAGCCTTTTAGAAAAGTTTAGATTTTAAAGTCAGGTCACAGATAATTTGTATTTTTGAAGACAAGTCAAAAATAGTTTTTAATTTTGAAGTCAAATCAAAAATAATTTTTATTTTAAAGATAAGTCAAAAATAATATATATATATATATTTTTAAAAATATATTCTTGGGTAAAAAAAATTTTCAATCCCCCTAAATTAATGCCTATAGTCTAAGCATGTATTTAAAAGTGATTATTTTCCTAATTTTTTCATCTCACTCATTCTAGGTTATCAAGCATGTTCAGCTTATGAGTGAGTGTCAGATAGGATAACTTTAATTTAAAATATTAAAAATATAAGTTAGAATTCCAAATACGTAAATAAATATATTAAGTACGATCATGATTTGGAAAGTAAATCAATATATTAAGTGCGATCATTATTTTGAAAGTAAATTAATATATTAAGTGTGATCATGATTTTGAAAGTAAATTAATATATTGAGTGCAATCATGATTTTGAAAGTAACTATATTAAGTGCGTTCATGATTTCGAATAATTTTTTTTTAAATGATTTTTCAATAATTTTTCAAATGATTTTTTAAATTATTTTTCAAATAAATTTTAAAATAATTTTTCAGATGAATTTTAGATGATTTTTCAAATGAATGTTTAAATAATTTTCAAATAATTTTCAAATAATTTTTAAATAATTTTTAAATAATTTTTAAACTATTTTTAAATAATTTTCAATAATTTTTAAAACTTTTTTTAAATAATTTTCAATAATTTTTAAAATGATTTTTCAATAATTTTTAAAATAATTTTTAAATAATTTTTCAAATAATTTTTAAAATGATTAAATAATTTTTCAAATGAATTTTTAAATAATTTTCAAATAATTTTCAAATAATTTTTAAACTGATTGTTAAATAATTTTTCAATAATTTTTAAAATGATTTTTAAATAAATTTTTAATAAAAAATTATATATTTGACTTAGTTAAGTTTAAAAGATTGCATTAGATTAATTTGAATTGATTTTTAATTTAATCGTTAGTCATCTCACCCGATCTAAATTTCAAATCAGGGAATCCTATAATTTTGTGAGATGAATTGAGTTCAATTATAGGGTTTGGATTAATTTTGTGTTAGATTCAGGTTTAGTTTTGGGCTCAACAAATAGGCATTCTTTAGATAAACTTCTGGGCTATGGTGAGTCATTTGGACATCATTAAAATAACCATGCCTTCGAGATTTTCCAAATAGTCCTATCCACTGAACTTAATACAAAACCTTGGTCTAACTAGTTAGGATCCATAAAGGGTAGCTTCGGTTAGTTCCACTTAGCCAAATGCACTAGGTCAAAGTCATATCTTCCTAGACATGCATAGACTAAATTTCCCTAATGTACTATCATCCAAAATTTCACCAGTACCATAGGTCAAATTAAACTTGTTCCCTTTCTAATTAGTTCTAATTACCCTTCCCGGGTAGTTGGGTTTGGGTTACCCTGCCGGGTAGGATAGTTTTGGAGGTGCAAGCTATTCCGAAGCCTCTCCCTACGTGGTTGATTTACCTTTTTATGATTTAATTTATAACTTAGATTTTTAATTTAATTTGATTTTAATTTTTAATGATTTATCTTTTTATTAATACAATTTTTCTTTTGGCTCCCCTGGATCATAGCCTTGATATGGTCTATCAAGGTAATAGACTTGATCCTTGGGGACCCAATATTGACCAAGTCCAACTTGATTGACCAAGTTGGACTTAGGTACCCATGCTTGGACTACCTTTCTATTTGATCTATTAATGAGTGATAAATATGAGTGGTGTTTCCTTTTAGTCTTGAATCCAAGTCCGGATCGGTTGCGAGAATCAGATCAAGATTCTTGGAACCCAAAGTAAACTATTCCAACATGTCCTTGAGTTCTTTAACTTGAGTTTTCAAATTAAAATTTTCTTCCTCAAATTGTTGGACTTGGGTTGAATTTCCAATTTGAACTGGCTCAGTTAAAGGACTCGAGTTAGTTACTTCCTTGAGGGTTGTTTCCTCCTTTTGGAGTGACTTGACTCGGACGTTGGATTTAGCCAACTTCTTTAGTAAGTAAGGAACTAAATTTTCTGAATCATCTAAGTTAATACTATAAATTAAAGAACTTACAGTGAGTTTAGAACCTTCAGAAATGGATACGGATCCGTGGCTTCGCTCGGACTCGGTTCCAGATTCATTCTCGGTATCCGACTCATATTCAGACTCGATTTTCTCCACAGTTGCTAGTACTGGTAGAGCGAGAAAGCTCATCGGTTCTTCTTCATCGGACTTAGACTCGTTTGATGATTCAAACCATGTTGCCTTCAGTGCTTTCTTCGTCTTGCTTATTCCTGCAAATAACGTAACACCTTCCTCGACCGAAGTAGTATCAGTCTGCTCATTTAATTTTAATGAATCGTCTATTAAATTGCACTTACTTATGTACGAATTGGAAATACCTTCGTGTAGCTCAATCAATTTTTGGCACAATTCTTTTGCACTTGAGAAGGGGCCGACGTGGTTCAGCTCCTCATTGGTTAGGCCGTATTGTAGTAAGCAAGTTGCTTTGGCATCGGCTTCAACTTGTTTCATTATACTAGCGTCCCAGTTGATGCATGAGATGAGTTCTCCAGTGTTATCACATGGAAGTTCAAGTCCTGTCTGGATAATGATCCATATCTCAACTTGCGTCTTGAGATGATATTCCATCCGGTTCTTCCAATAGCCAAAATCCTTGCCGGAAAAGAGTGGCGGGCGGACCGTGCTAAAACCTTCTTGGAAAGCTATTGAAAATCTTGCACACAAATAAAATAAAAAATCTATTCCAAGACTAGGTCTTGGATTAGTGTGTGAGAGAAAAATAAAAATAGTAATTCAAGAATTTTAAGAAAAAATAATAAAATAATAAAAAAATATTATTAAAATAATATAAAAAATATTACCATAAATTTTTGAAAATGCGATATTTCGCTAATACGAACCAGTGGTGAAAAGATGACAGTGAATTTTTCGAAATTTATTTTGGAGGGAAAAAATGAAAGGCGTACCAATTCAGAGCAACCTTGCTCTGATTCCAATTGTTGGATCGAGAAGCGCTAGAGGGGGGTGAATAGAACTCGTGGCTATTTCATTCAATTCGTAAAACACTAATCGAGTAAAGTAGCGGAAATAAAAAAGAACACAACGCAAACACAAGATATTTACTTGGTTCGGAGCCTGTGGCGACTCTTACTCCAGGGCCCACGCTCGTTGAGCGTTTACATTGGGCAACAACTATAATTTCGAAAAGGATTACAAATTTCAAGTTCAATTCACAATAATTAAATATACCAACGATAATAGAAATGGCCATTTCTGAGCTCCGGGTCGTCGGCATCAAGTTGTAGCTTCGTCAGAACTTCTCGTTAGCAGCTGGTTGCGTAAGGATTGCTTGGAAGGTGATATTCTAGACTGCTGCTCGAGACCTCCTTTTATACACTGCTGAAGGTGCCTTAAAGCCCATCCAAGGTGCCTCCAACCCGCCGAGTCAGTCGCGTGGATTAGCACTGATCCGGTCACACCTCATCCACTTGAAGGAGCCTTCAAGCCACTCCAAGGCGCCTCCAAGCTCTGGTCCAAGGTGCCTTCAGACTCATCCAAGCCACCTCCAGCTCTGCTGTGCTGACTTCTTCTGGATTGCACCCGAGGTGCCTCCAAGCTCCATGGAGGTGCCTCAGACAATGTTCATCCGAGGCCAAGTGTGCTCTTTTGTCCCTACACAACATGTTAGTCCACAAAATACACATTTACCCTGCAAGACAAGGTTAGCACACATAGATATGATAAGAAAGGTGTTTGACAGTCTCTGAACTGTCCGGGTCTGACTTTGGATTTCTAACCGAAAACCCTAGGTCGACCCGACGACTACTGTTCCCTCTGCGGGGAATGCGTCCTCACCTACTCCTCTCAGGAGATTTACCTATTGCCACCACGATCCTCTACATTGACTGGACTTTTGCTCGGCGCTCGATGTTTCCGGACATTCTGTTGGGCAGTCGCTCCCCGCCCCATCCAGTCTTCCACCTGGTTCGCGACACCAGGACTTTTCACCTAGGGTTACCACCCCTAGGACTTTTTCCTTAAGTCCTCGACCCGCCAAGACTTTGCGCATAGGGTTACCACCCCCTATGACCTAGGGTTACCACCCCCTAGGGTTTTCCACCTGCCTAACTGCAGTTAGGAATTTTGCCTAAGCACACTTAGGACTTTCTTGCAAGCTCATTCAAACTGTTAGCTCACAAACAAACTTAACTTTGAATCTTTTGCCATTATCAAAACACGGGTTGGATCGTCGGATGCTTCCGGCACCAACAGCAGCTTCTTGTGGTATCTCATCTTGTACCATTGGTACTGACTTAGACGTGTCCTCTCTTATTTCCTCAAGAATAATTTTACTCATGGGCTTGTGGTTCGTTACATAATCCTCTTCTAAAAATCGGGCATTGGTGCTAACAATGACCTTCTAATCTTTGGGACTATAAAATAAACCGCCTTTCGTTCCTGTAGAATAACCCACAAACAAGTGAACTTTTGTACGTGATTCCAACTTATCAGCATCTCTTTTCAGCACTTGTGCTGGACTACCCCAAATCCGAATGTGTCTTAGACTAGGCTTACGCCCATTCCATAATTCTGTGGGATTAGAGGGTATTGACTTAGAAGGTACCAAGTTCAGAATGTACGCCGCCGTTTCGAGAGCATATCACCAAAATGAATTTGGTAATTCTGAATAACTCATCATTGATCTAACCATTTCCATAAGAGTGTTATTCCTTCGTTCAGCCATACCATTTTGTTGGGGTGTACCAGGTGTAGATAATTGGGATTGAATCCCAGCCTCTAATAAGTAATTCCTAAACTCTTTTAAGAGGTACTCTCCACCACGATCTGACCATAGTGTCTTGATACTTTTACCATGACGTTTCTCCACATCAGCTTTGTACTCTTTGAACTTATCAAAGCATTCAGACTTGCGGCGTATCAAGTAAATGTACCCATATCTCGAATAGTCGTCTTTAAAAGAGATAAAATATTCGAAACCACCTCTCACCAGGATAGTCATAGGTCCACACAAATCAGAATGAACCAATTCCAACACTTCTTTGGCTCTATACCCCTATGCCTTAAAAGGTCTCTTGGTCATTTTTCCTTCCAAGCAAGATTCGCAGGTTGAAAAGTTTTCCACCACCAATGAACCTAAAGGTCCATCGACTATTAACCTTTGAATCCTACTCAAGTTAATATGACCTTGCCTGAGATGTCAAAGATATATTTGGTTCATTTTCGAAGGTTGCTTTCTCTTATTAGAATTAGAAGATGTATTATTAATTTCCATTTGTTGCATTGTGGGAGTTATTGGATTAAGAGTGTACAAAATGTCAACCAACGTATCAGAATAGATAACCTCCCTATTTTTCTTAACAAATACTTTGTCATAAAAAGAAATAGAATATCCATTCATAAATAATTTAGAAACTGAAATCAAGTTCTTTCTAAAACATGGTATGTAAAGACAATTTCTCAAAATGAATGTTTTATATCAAAAGATAAATAAACATCTCCCACTGCAACAGCCGTCACTTTCATAGCATTGCCTATGTAGACGGTGATCTCCCCTTCATGTAGTCATTGAGTTTCCTAGAACCCCTACAATGAATTGCATACATGATCAGTGGATCCCGTATCTACATACCAGGTACTATAGATAACACCGCTAAACATGTTTCAATAACTAATGAATGAGATATACTTTTATTGTTCTCCTTTCTATGAGGACAGTCCACCTTCAAATGTCCAGACTGCTTGCATGTGAAGCACTTGCCCTTCGACTTCTTCACACCTGCTTGCGGTCCAGTCCCTTAAGATCGAATCAATTTCTTTGCTGAACCAACTTATTTCTTTTTCTTCTTCCTACCTTTCGACTTAGAAGCAGAAATGTTTTCAGCAATGTGAATTTGAGAACTTTGACGAAATAGCCCTTCTGCTGCTTGGAGTTCTATCAGAAGTTCCGCCAACGAATAAGTCCTTTTGTTCATGTTATAGTTCTGGCGGAACATCTCAAAACTCTTGGGTAGCGTCTGGAGAATGATATCGACTTGAGTTTCCCCATCAATTTCAACTCCAAGGATTTATATCTCATTCAAGTGAGACATCATTTTGAGGATATGATCCCTCACGGGTGTCCCCTCAGTCATGGTGGTTGTCATCAGGTTTCTCATAGCCTCCTACCTGGCAGCCCGATTCTGGGGTTCGAAGAGTTCTTTGAGATTGTACATCATGTCATAGGCAGTAGGCATGGCATGATGCTGATGTTGCAGCACATTTGACATAGAAACCAAAATATAACACCGCGTCATCTCATCTGACTTGACCCATTTCCCATATCTGTCAATCTCCTCTTCACTAGAATCACTATAAGGCACATTAGGGCAGACCTCAAAAAGTATGAACTTATATCCTTCAGCAATTAAGACAATGTCCAAGTTTCGTTTCAATCAATATAATTGGGACCAGTAAATTTGTTATCTTTTAAAATAATAGCAAGAGGATTGAAAGCCATTTTGAAATCCTGAGAATCACAAAATAAAATATTTGGTCAAAACTTTAGAATTTAAAATAATATTGATTTCTTCAACAATATAATTTAAATTTACCAACACCTCAAAACACCGTAAATTTCATATGCCACGATAGTGTGGACGTATACTAATTCAAGCATTTGTAAAATGAGATTTTACCTATTAATTTTATTATCTTGTAAACCTAACTTTATGACAAATAAAATTAATAGTTAGTTCATCTTCGGTCACACAAATAATAGCAGTGACTCCGATGGAGAGGATACTATTAAATGCGCCTAAGTGTATACCATTACTTGATACTTAGTCCATTAATTTGGATTGTGCCCCTTCAGATGGTGAAGATCACACACACCCAAATAATTTCTTATAATCATCCATAGAGGAAGTTTGATCTAGTGATCCGCAAACAAGCTCATCCGATGTGGAAGAAGGCACTCAATGCCAACGCGCAAGTTTGAATGCATCACTTACAAACCAGTAATGGAGACCATGGAATTTATTTAAATAATTCCTCTCCCACTTAGTTATTTAAAATCGAGGAATTTTAACATTCACACACATCACACATGCACACAAGCACATAAACACAGCATATAAAGGCAATAAATATGAAATAAATTTCAAACTATTACGGCCTCATCCATCGCTGTCCTCCGTATGCCACCAACCCTAGCCGCCGCAAACCCTAGCCAGGTGAGGAGGAGAAAACCTAGCCACCAACCCTAGGGTTTATGTCATCGTGTCTATCTTGCTTCCTTCTTCGCCACGCCTCCGGTCCTCAAGGTAGTACCACACATAGCAAGCCGCAATAATAAGAAATAAAAAATTATATTTATTGATCCTATATTCTACGAAGGAATGTACATATAATCTAGATCGAACAAAATATAAAATAAACTAATACAGCTCTAGCTGTATTTAATAATTACAATCATGGACACACAAAATACCCTCGACATGCTCGAGGGTTCAAATCACATACAAACACAATAGGCCATAATAGTTGGAACTAGGATGTCTGCAACCACAGAGTTAATCTATTTTTCATATCCTACTATTATCCTGCCTAAATTATAAATGAACAGTGCATAATTTAATCGAAAACCAAACACTCAGAGGCATAAAACTTGCTCTAATACCAATTGTTGGCCTTGGGAATTCCGTTCTGTGTAAATCCCCTGTACAAAAATTTATACGAGCACAGAACCTTTCCTAGTAACCCACATGCTCGATCAAACATGTGTTTGATCAATCAAACAAGTTCTTGATTGATCAAAGCGCACCTTTATAAAAGCACAAGATCGTTGGCCTCTTGTGTTGGTGTTCAGGATCCATACAAAGAAAAACAAACTAATTGCGCTGCGGAATAAGAACTAGTTGTACTTTTCCTCGTATGCTAAGACATCTTGATCTTCTGTTGTATTCCTCTCCTCTACTTGGACGTCGTATGGGCAACGATCTAACAAGACAAAACACCTGAACCTCTTCTTCCTTTCCAAGCCACCTACCACCTAAGAATGCAAAGAAAAAAGGGGCGCCTCCTTCTTCTTCTTTTCCTCCAAACCGCCGGCCACCTTGGTGCTTCTTCTCTTCTTTTTCTTCTCCACCAAGCCCTGGCCACCAAGGGGAGATGGAGCGCCGGCCCTAGAGGGAAGAAAGGTAGGAAGAAAGGGATGTGGGGCGCTGGCCCTAGAGGAAAGAAAAGGAGAAAAAAATGTGGAGTGTCGACCCTAGAGAAAAACGGGAGGGTTGTTGAGTTGTGGAGAAAAACAAAACTTATCACTTATATTTTTAGGGCACAACCTCCTCTCCTTTTATAACCCTTGGCACCAGATAAAAAAGGAGAATAATTAATAGATTTTTTAAAATCTTGTTGAGAAAAAATCTCCCTTTTATAACTCCCCTATTTTTTTCTTTTATTTTTTTTTGTGGCAAGCCCCTTGCTTGGGCACCAAGCAAGGCTTGGCCGACCCATTGCTTGGTACCAAGCAAGGATGTGGCCGACCCCTTTCTTGGGTAGGAAGCAAAAATAAAACGGATGAATGTGAGGCTTTATAGAGACTACAACAGGGACCGAGAGGAGGAATTGGTTTTGACCTCCTGATGGGATTGAGCTTCTTGTGTTCAACCCGAACATCCAACTCAAGTTCATCAATAATAACCCATACCACTAAAGGGTCATTATTGAACTATCACACCAATCCCATATTATAATATGGGCTCCTACTTATCATGAGTTCGTTAATCTCCCTGTGTTTATGATATCGTATGTCCGATAATTAAATGAGTTACTGACAACTCATTTAATTAACATCTGACTCCAAGATTAATACCACTCAACTTTGTTATCATGTTGGACTAAATCCACCTGTAGGGTTTACATGACAATCCTTATGAGCTCCTCAAGGGGACATCATCAACCTAAATAAATAGGACATATTTTCCCTTTTATAATCAACAACACACCATATAAATGGTAATATCTTCCAACTTATCAGGCCAATTGATTTAATGAATAAATCTCACCCATTGATAAGTTAAAGAAATAAATACTAAGTATATGTGTTTGTTATTATATCAGGATTAAGAGTACGCACATCCATAATAATAGAGATTCTATTCTTTTATATAGTCAGTATAAATCGAACAACCTCAAATGGTCCTGCTCAATACACACATAGTGTACTAGTGTAATTATATAGTCAAGACAAACTAATACCAAATTACACTACAACCGTTCCAATGGTTTGTCTCTATCCATCTTGGTTGTGAGCTAGTATTTATAATTTATAAGGAACCGATAACATGATCTTCTTTGTGGCACCACACACCATGTTATCTACAATATAAATTAAATGGATAACTGCATCGAAATATATTTAAAATGCAGATATTTGACCAAAGTAATTCTCATTTCAAAATATCTCAAAAATAGATGTTCATACAAAAGCTAGGCTTATAGTATACATCTCAACAACTTCCGGTACTCCCACATTGTGGTTTAGCCATCTACGAGTAAATCTGTTGGGTTTTTTGGGCCGCGAAAACCGCTTTTCGCGTCTCGGAAACCCCGAATCACCCATGCCACTGGATCTCGTGCGAAGGATAGATTTCAAAAATATGAGTACGAGTTTCAAACTATGATCTACAGTAGATCTAAAAAGGAAAAACATTTTATACCTTTGAAGCGTGCCCTCGCAAATCCCGCTCGTCCAACGGTACGCCGGATCTCGAAGTTGTCAACGTAGACAACTCTCTAGTGATATCCACACGAATAAAAATTGTTCTCTAACACTCAAGGATGGAGAAGAGAGCACCACAAGTGTGCTAGCACTCTCTAGGGCTCTCGGATAGGATTGGAAGAAGAAGAAAGGAAAAGAACAGAACACACTCCTCTAAAATCTCTATGTGACTTTCACTAACCTTTCTTCTTGGATTAGATTCACTCTCCTTTCTTCTCCCTTGCTTGAAACCCACGACCAAGAGAAGAGAAGGAGCAAGAAGAGAACTTAGGAGGAGGAAAATCACTTGAATGAGAGTTACACTACAAAAATGAAACTCTTTTTTCATCTAATTAAGTGGTTTGTAACCTCCATGGGATACCAAGAGTCACAACTCTTGGTAACTCCCATGAGGTGGCACTTCACTTAAGTAACCATGATGATGTGGAGCATCATCATTGGTCCACTTAATGCCAACTCACCAATGAGGTGACATAAAGTCAAGTCAAACTTGACTCTTCATCTTTCTCTCATGTCAAGTCAAACTTGACTTAATCTCTCTCATGGTTGATCTAATCCATTCATTTAATTCAAGCCAATTTAATATAATGAATCTAATTCATTTAATTAAATTGATTCAATGAGTCATAATCTAAATTAGACTCATTGAACACATGAATCAACTTGAGTCCAACTCAATTAGCCCAATTAGGATTACTCTTAATCCAATTTGATTCATCAAATGAATCTAATCCTCTTGGTTCATCATATGAACCTAATCTCCATCCACTTGTTCTTTGTGTGTGACCCAATAGGTTCTTGTAACGTTGGCAATGCCCCTAAATTCATTTAGAAACATAAGTAATGGGCGGTATCTAGCAATAAATCATTACTACCCAAGTTACAAGAATGTTGAGATCCAACATCACCTTGTGACTACTAATTGTGACTCCTCACAATATATGACAAGTGTCCTTCTATCCTAGACATCTAGATTGATCAATGTGAGGCATAGACCGTGTCATCCTCTAATCAATCTAAATCTTGAACTCCAAGTAGACTCACTCAATCAAATGAGCTCAATATCCTATATTGACTCATTTGGGCATGGCCATGCACTTCGTGGTCTCACTCTATCAAGAATACCGATGTCACTCCCGTCATATAGGAGGGATAGATCCCATCTACATCACTCACATCCCTCCGCATAATTTGTTACATACCCAGTAATCGCCTTTATAGTCCACCCAGTTACGGGTGACGTTTGACAAAGTACATAACTCCTTATGTAGAGAACCATGGTGACTTCAGGTCTAAGGACTAGTAGTCATACTAATAGCCACATGAGAAAGTATATGACACTCATATAACGATCCATGATACTTTCTCATGGCGGGTCATTCAGTATACATTCTCTAATGCATACCCATGTGTCAACTTGATATCTCTATATCCATGACTTGTGAGATCAAGTCATCGAGTTGACCTGCATGCTAGTCTTATTGCATTAACATTGTCCCTGAATGTTAATACTCGACTAGGAATGATTAAGAGTAGTGTTCCCTATATCATCTCACTATCGGTTCAACTAACCGATTGATATAGGTGAGAACCGTCTACACAAGGACGTTATTATACTTAGTTTATTTGGCACCAATACAAGTAAGTATAATAACCAAAAACCAAATGCATTTATTTATATAGAATATGATACAACAAGTCCAAAATGCAATCATCAAATAATTGGCTCTAGGGCTCTAGCTAACAATCTCCCACTAGCACTAGTGCTAATCAGTGTAGGCTCTAAACCCAAATGACCTAGTGTGACCATCATGCTTCCTCTGTGCCAAAGCTTTGGTCAAGGGATCTACGATGTTAGCCTCTGTAGGTACTATGCAAATCTTCACATCTCCTCTCTCGATGATCTCTCGAATGAGATGGAAGCGCCGTAGTATATGTTTGGTCCGCTGGTGTGAGCGAGGTTCCTTCGCCTATGCTATAGCTCCATTGTTGTCACAATAGAGCTCAATAGGGTCAGCAATGCTAGGAACCACCCCAAATTCAGTGATGAACTTGTGAATCCAAACTGCCTTCTTTGTTGCCTCTGATGCAGCAATATACTCGGCCTCTGTCGTAGAATCAGCTACTGTGTCCTGCTTCGAACCCTTCCAACACACACCATTAATGCAAAACGAACCCCGATGCGTACTATAGTCATCCACATACAACATCAGCAAGACAACTTTGTCCTAGCTCATCATTGCCTCCATATATCAAGAAATATTCTTTAGACCTTCTTAAGTACTTAAGAATATTCTTGACCGCTATCCAATGACTTTCACCGGATTCTGCTCGTCGGGCTCAAAGCATACGAGACATCGTCGAGTACATAGCATGGCGTACATGATTGATCCTATGGCTGAGGCATAAGGATCTGATCCATGCGGTCTCTCTCTCTCTAGAAGAGGGACCTTGAGTCTTCGAAGACTCATGCCATGTGACATCGTGAAACCTTCTTGAAGTTCCGCATGGCAAACCCGGGAGTTCCTCGTCGGTGTATGTACTACGACTTAGGCTACAATCTCTTAGATCTATCTCTATAGATCTGTATCCCTAGAATCGGGATGCCTCACCTAAGTCCTTCATTGAGAAGCAACTCCCTAGCCATGTCTTGATCAAGCATAGGATGTCCTTCCCAATGAGCAGTATGTCATCCACATACAATATGAGGAAGACAACTATGTCCCCTACAACCTTCTTGTAGACACAAGGTTCATCTTCATTCTTGATGAAACTAAACTATTTGATTACATCATCGAATCGAAGATTCCAGCTCCGAGAAGCGTGCTTTAGTCCATAAATGGACCTATGCAGCTTGCATACTCTGCTAGTATGCTGTGGATCTACAAAACCCTCAGGTTGTGTCATGTACACATCCTCGAGTATATTTCCATTCAGAAACGCGGTTTTGACATCCATCTGCCATATCTCATAGTCATGGTAGGCTGCAATAGCAAGCATGATCCGAATGGACTTAAATATCGCTACTGGAGAAAAGGTTTCATCATAGTCAATACCATGAATCTGCTTGAAACCTTTAGCTACCAAGTGACCCTTATAGATAAGTCCATCCATGTCAGTCTTTCTCTTAAAGAACCACTTACACCCAATGGATTTTACCCCTTCAGGTGGATCAACCAAAGTCCATACTTAGTTGGTGTACATGGATTCCATTTCGGATCTCATTGCCTCTAGCCATTTCTCGGAATCTGGTCTCATCACAGCTTCCCGAAAGGTGGTAGGCTCATCCTCTATGAGCACAATGTCATCATGGTCAGACAAGAGAAATGAGTATCTCTCAGGCTGATGACATACCCTATCAGATCTGCGAAGAGGTATGTCTACTTGAACTAGTTGTTGTTCCTCAACTCCTTATGGAACAACATCATCCACAACACTTTGTGGTTCCAGTTCAACTTCCATCGAGGCTTCAATGCTATTGTTCGCATCTTGAACTTCTTCAAGATCGAATGTGCTCCCACTAGTCTTTCTAGAAACAAAGTCCCTTTCTTTGCCACAACTACCTTATGCTGACTGGGAATGTAGAAGTAATATCCCTTAGTTTCCTTAGGATATCCAATAAAATAGCACTTGTCAGATTTGGATCCTAACTTGTCTGAGACTTGACGTCTAACGTAAGCCTCACAACCCCAAATCCTCATGAAAGACACCTGGGCATCTCTCCCAGTCCATATCCTATATGGTGTCTTTATCACGGCCTTGGATGGAACTCGGTTGAGTATAAAAGCTGCCGTGTCTAGAGCATAACCCCAAAGGTATATCGGAAGATCTGTGTGACTCATCATAGATCGCACCATATCTAATAGGGTACGATTCCTCCTTTCGGATACACCATTCCACTGTGGTGTTCCAGGAGGAGTGAGTTGGGATAGGATCCCATACTCTGCTAGATAGTCACAAAACTCATGGCTAAGGTATTCTCCACCTCGATCGGATCGAAGTATCTTAATACTCTTGATAAGCTGGTTCTGTACTTCATTCTTGAATTCTTTGAACTTTTCAAAGAATTCAGACTTATGTGTCATCAAGTACACATAACCATATCTACTGAAGTCATCAGTAAATGTGATGAAGTATCTATAACCGCCTCTAGCAACAACATTGAAAGGGCCACATACATCACTATGTATGAGTCCTAACAAATCAGTTGCTCTCTCGCTGTGCCCACTAAAGGGAGTCTTGGTCATCTTGCCTCGTAGGCATGACTCGCATATCTCATATGATTCAAAATCAAATGAGTCCAACAAACCATCCTTATGGAGCTGGGATAAGCGCTTATCATTTATATGACCTAAGAGACAGTGCCAGAGGTAGGTTTGGTTCATGTCATTTGACTTGAACCTCTTGGTATTTATGTAATAGATAGGACTCTCAAGGTCTAGAATATAGAGTCCGTTTATCAGAGGTGCACTACAATAGAACATATCGTTTAAAAAGATGGAACAACATTTGTTCTTTATTATAAACGAAAATCCTTTCTTGTCCAAACAAGAAACTGAAATTATGTTCTTAGTCAAGGCAGGCACATAACAACAATCATCTAATTCTAGTACAAGCCCAGAAGGCAGAGATAGATAGTAAGTTCCTACAGCAATAGCAGCAACCCGTGCTCCAATGCCTACTCGTAGGTCTACCTCACCCTTCGTTAATGCCCTGCTATTTCTCAGTGCTTGTACATTAGTACAAATGTACGAAGCACATCCGGTATCTAATACCCACGATGAAGAAATAGAGAGGTTGACTTCTATAACATGTATACCTGAAGTAGAAATCTTATTTCTCTTCTTCGTAAGATCTTCCAGGTATTCTTTAGAGTTCCTCTTCCAGTGCCTCGCTTGTCCTTGACATAGGTGACAAAGATGTTCAACAATATCGTAAGCGCCCATCAACTCATGTTGCTTCTGAAGCTCAGAGTTCATGGTCGCGAGCATAAGACAGGACACATCTAATGCTTCATCTTGATGCTTCTTGTAAGCATCTCGGTCTGCTCGCGTGGCAGTGGCAAGAGGAGCCAACGGGGGCTTTTCCAGAACGTACAGTTTACGTTCTTGGGTGAGAACTATTCTCAAGTTCCTGTACCAGTCCAGGAAATTTGCTCCGTTGAGCTTGTCCTTCTTAAGGACAGAACGCAGAGAGAAGTTGTTCGTGTTTGACGTCATGGAAATTCTACAACAGAAATAAATGCAGAAATAAATATCATATTCTTTAAATCATTTAATTAGGCCTTCAACTAAATGATGCTCCCACTGAATTCTATAATTCATGTGGGACAAGATCCACATCATACTAACTCTTGAGTTAGCTTTGGCTAATACGCCCAAGACTTAGTATGATCGGTAGGTAACGATTACCAATTACATCTCTATGCAACTCTTGTTTATAGGATCAAAATCCGCATTTATATTAAAACTCGAGTTAGCTTTTGGCTAATAAGCCCGAGAGTTAATATATATGTGATTTTGACCTATCTTTCGAACCGTTGGAAGAATGCCTATAGTTATACTCGATCCAACCGAGTTAACTAGGAATACTCAATCTAATTGAGTTGTACTCACCCATGCGTTGATAGGCGGGACCAAGATTGTCCCTTCGTACCCTACCAAGATAGTATGTGTTGCTCTGCTTTGGCAGATTCAACAACAACATGCGATCGAGGTAGTGGTAGGTATCACGGCATGGTAGGCATTACGAGTTGACGCGTTTTAGATCTAATCTAAACGATGATGCGTATCAAATACTTGATTTAGATCTAATCTAATCGTGGGGTGCATCATGTGCACGATTTAGATCTAATCTAATCGCAAGGCACTAATTAATTACTTAATTAACTAGCATGCATCACATACGCACAAAATAATTAATTAAATAATTAATCAAATAATTTTGTGATTATGTCATGGCCCTACTACGATCTTCTCAAGCCAATGAGAAGATCGGATGGTCAACCTAAGGTCAACAGCTTCTCAAGCTTCTTCGTTTGACCACCTTGTGTTGCTCGCGCCCTCCTCGTAACTCCGTCTCGTGTGGACCTTCCACCACTTCAAAATTTACATTACAATTTTGAAACTCGAGTTACATTCGAGTCTAAATCTAATTTACAACTAGAATATAAGAGAAAGGCACGACGCTCAGGTTGTGAAAATAAAATAAAATAAATACAGCACGCACATTACATAACGGCACGCAGGCCGTATTATGAATTACAACACATTTCCAAATCGAATTTTGGTCTTTGGGCCATGACTATCACAAAAATAATATATAATTCAAAATTATATATTTCTATAATTTTCTGTAATTTTTCTATAATATTTACAATTTTTACGAGTACAATTTCCCTACGGTTCCGTTTAGCGATTTTCGGGCGCAATCGCGGAACGAATCCCCTTGCGATCTAACCATCGCGAGGGTTCCATTGCGATCTAACATCACCTTAGCCCGCTGTCCCAAAAAGTTTTGGGGCGAAACTTGGCCGTTTTGGAAAAATCTTCCCGGTATCGGAAGCCTACAAACGCCGAAACACTTGTGCTTCGCTTATACGAGAAAATTACCCATAAAAACTATAAAAACATGAATTTATAGAAAGTTTACAGATCTATATTTTTCATAAAAATACGAATCTAAACTCGTACTCGCTTCGCACGTGGCTCTGATACCACTGTTGGGTTTTTCGGGCCGCGAAAACCGCTTTTCGCGTCGCGGAAACCCCGAATCACCCATGCCACTGGATCTCGTGCGAAGGATAGATTTAAAAAATACGAGTACGAGTTTCAAACTATGATCTACAGTAGATCTAAAAAGGAAAAACATTTTATACCTTTGAAGCGTGCCCTCGCAAATCCCGCTCGTCCAACGGTACGCCGGATCTCGAAGTTGTTAACGTAGACAACTCTGTAGTGATATCCACACGAACAAAAAGTGTTCTCTAACACTCAAGGATGGAGAAGAGAGCACCACAAGTAAGCTAGCACTCTCTAGGGCTCTCGGGTAGGATTAGAAGAAGAAGAAAGGAAAAGAAAAGAACACACTCCTCTAAAATCTCTATGTGACTTTCACTAACCTTTCTTCTTGGATTAGATTCACTCTCCTTTCTTCTCCCTTGCTTGAAACCCACGACCAATAGAAGAGAAGGAGCAAGAAGAGAGCTTAGGAGGAGGAAGATCACTTGAATGAGAGTTACACTACAAAAATGAAACTCTTTTTTCATCTAATTAAGTGGTTTGTAACCTCCATGGGATACCAAGAGTCACAACTCTTGGTAACTCCCATGAGGTGGCACTTCACATAAGTAACCATGATGATGTGGAGCATCACCATTGGTCCACTTAATGTCAACTCACCAATGAGGTGGCATAAAGTCAAGTCAAACTTGACTCTTCATCTTTCTCTCAAGTCAAGTCAAACTTGACTTAATCTCTCTCATGGTTGATCTAATCGAACCATTTAATTCAAGCCAATTTAATATAATGAATCTAATTCATTTAATTAAATTGATTCAATGAGTCATAATCTAAATTAGACTCATTGAACACATGAATCAACTTGAGTCCAACTCAATTAGCCCAATTAGGATTACTCTTAATCCAATTTGATTCATCAAATGAATCTAATCCTCTTGGTTCATCATATGAACCTAATCTCCATCCACTTGTTCTTTGTGTGTGACCCAATAGGTTCTTGTAACGTTGGCAATGCCCCTAAATTCATTTAGAAACATAAGTAATGAGCGGTATCTAGCAATACATCATTACTACCCAAGTTACAAGAATGTTGAGATCCAACATCACCTTGTGACTACTAATTGTGACTCCTCACAATATATGACAAATGTCCTTCTATCCTAGACATCTAGATTGATCAATGTGAGGCATAGACCGTGTCATCCTCTAATCAATCTAAATCTTGAACTCCAAGTAGACTCACTCAATCAAATGAGCTCAATATCCTATATTGACTCATTTGGGCATGGCCATGCACTTCGTGGTCTCACTCTATCAAGAATACCGATGTCACTCCCGTCATATAGGAGGGATAGATCCCATCTACATCACTCACATCCCTCCGCATAATTTGTTACATACCCAGTAATCGCCTTTATAGTTACGGGTGACGTTTGACGAAACCAAAGTACATAACTCCTTATGTAGAGAACCATGGTGACTTCAGGTCTAAGGACTAGTAGTCATACTAATAGCCACATGAGAAAGTATATGACACACATATAACGATCCATGATACTTTCTCATGGCGGGTCATTCAGTATACATTCTCTAATGCATACCCATGTGTCAACTTGATATCTCTATATCCATGACTTGTGAGATCAAGTCATCGAGTTGACCTACATGCTAGTCTTATTGCATTAACATTGTCCCTGAATGTTAATACTCGACTAGGAATGATTAAGAGTTGTGTTCCCTATATCATCTCACTATCGGTTCAACTAACCGATTGATATAGGTGAGAACCGTCTACTCAAGGACGTTATTATACTTAATTTATTTGGCACCAATACAAGTAAGTATAATAACCAAAAACCAAATGCCTTTATTTATATAGAATATGATACAACAAGTCCAAAATACAATCATCAAATGATTGGCTCTAGGGCTCTAGCTAACAAAATCAACATGTTGCTCATGTTTCTCTCTGCTGACCTTTTCATTTTAATTAATAAAGATGTCTTTTAAATCATGTCTTCGATAAAAATAAATATCACTTTACTAATTACAAGGCAGCAAAACATCTTGATGAGATTCTTGATAACATTTGTTCCACTAAGATAGTATCTCTATTGAAAACTCATGGTAGTTCTCTATCTTATCTTCAAGGCTATTATTGTCATTTAACTAGACTTCATTACTTCAATGAGTTAAACCCATACAGACTCATGGCTTATCATGTGCAAGCTAGAGGTTTTGATAAGAGTAGCATCATATATGTGAGTAAAGAAGTTGCTCTGGCAGCAATATACTGTTTATAGACAGTTATTAGTTCCCATTGACCAATGTTAATTTGAGTCATATGTTTCTCTTTAGCAGATATCCTATGCACATAAACTACATCTTGAACCAAATTTATCCAATGTATATTGAAAAATTGAATGCTTTTTCAAGCTAGTAACAAAAACTGGATAGATACATGAAATATTTATTGATATGACTAGTTTTACTGTGGAAATTTATCACAGGGAAACTTGGTAGTGCCGCATGTAAAATCCATTCTTGATGTCTACAAGCTTGTAATACAGATATTCTCCATTTATAATAGTAGTTCACCTAGCAATGTTAAGTCAGCGAGATTGCATGCCCTTGCTAACTAATGTAGAAACATTTGTTGGATCGAAAGCGCTAGAGGGGGGGGTTGAATAGCACTCGTGGATTTCATTTTCATTTCAAAAGAATCAGAAATAAAACATGTAGTGGAAAAGTAAATAACCAACACACGGACACCAAGATTTACTTGGTTCGGAGCCTGGGGCGACTCCTACTCCAAGGCCCATGCTCGTTGAGCGTTTACTTTGGGCAATCACTATAAGAAGGAGAATATTACAATTTGAAATACAATTAAAGCAGTAATAAAGTTTATACAAACAATAGAAATAATAAGTTTGAAGCTCCTGGTTGTTGGGGTCTTAGTATAGCTTTTCTGGATCGTCTTTTGAGCAGCACGAAGAAGACAGATTACAATTTTGTTGTTGTAGTAAGCTACTACTCAAGACCTTATAAATCTCATGGAGGGCACCCTCACTAGCATGGAGGGTGCCCTCATTCACGCCGAATCCATAGCGTGAATGAGCTATGAACCGATCACAGCTTATCCGCCAGAGGACGCCTCCAACTACATGGAGGGCGCCCTCCACCTGCATCTAGGGAGCCCTCAGCTCCATAGAGGGTGCCCTCTGCTTAGTGTCTAGGGCACCCTCAAGCTCCATGAGGTCGCCCTCTGCCCTGCTACATGGTGGTCATCAACTAGTGACCTGAGGCACCTCTAAGCTCCATGGAGGGTGCCTCAGGACTGTTTATCTGAGCCTTTTGCTTCTTTTTCACCCCTGTAAGATAGGTTAGTCTAAAATACAAATCATATCCTGTAAGATAGAGTTTAGCACAACAAAATAAGTCAAACATAAGTATTTGACAGTCTCTAGACTGTATGATTCTAACTTCCGATTCCCAACTGGAAATCCTAGGTCGAACCGATGCCTATTGTTCCACCACCGAGGAGCGCGCCCTCACCTACTCCACTCAGGAGAATATACCTGTTGCCAGACCGATCCTCTAGACCGACTTGCTTTTGCTTATCGCCCTAGGCTCCAAGACTTTCCACCAGACGTCTGCTCCGCGACCCGCCCCATCTTTCACCTGGTTCGCGACACCAGGACTTTTCACCTAGAGTCCTCGACTCTAGGACTTTTGCCCAAAGCCCTTGACCCGCCAAGACTTCCCGCCTAGGGTTACCACCCTCTATGACCTAGGGTTATCTCCCCCTAGGGTTTTCCACTAGTCTAACCGCAATTAGGACTTTTTCCTAAGTACACTTAGGACTTTTCTGCAAACTCATTCAAACACGTTAGATAACAAATAACCTTAACTTTGAACCCTTTGCTATTATCAAAATTTAGGCTCGATCGTCGGATACTTCCCGCACCAACAATCTCCCCCTTTTGATTATGACAACAAAATTCAAAGTTAAGTAAAACAAAAGTACTCAAAAAGTATAAATGCAATATTAAGAATCAAGTAATTGCAATAACTAGAACATGTTAAGTAATTTTAACAATTTGAGCAAAATGTTCTAGTTTTCACTTTTGTTCATTTTTACTTTCTTAATTTTCACTTTCCTCTCCCCCTTTGCCATATATCAAAAATACATAAAGTAGAGAAAGGGATGTAAAGAAAAGATAATCCGCTCCCTCTAAAAGACAGCTTGGAGTTGAAAATATTCACCTGTTTGAATTTTGAAAAATGACTTATACATTTGAAAAACATTTAAGGAAGCTTTAAATCTTAGTAAAGTAATTAAATTTTTAAATGATGGAAAAGAAAAGTTCAAATAAGTACTTTACTCAAAAGATATTTAAGATTTTTGATAATAATAAAAATTATTTGATCATAATTTTGATTTTAGTTTAAGGAATCTTAAAATCCAACTAAAACTTTCAAAATAATTTTAAAAGGATATTTTTAGGCAGAGTCAAAAATATTTATTTCAGAAAAAAAATTTCAACACTTAGTAAAAAGTTGAGAAAAACTATAAAAAGGTTTTAAATCACTAAGTAACATAATAATTTTTATTTCAAAAACTAAGAAAATATCAATTTAGTTTTTTTTAAAAAAATCCCTTGGTCACCCCCACTTGAATAATGCCAAAAAAAATTATCCTAGAGTCCAAGCATGAATAACCAAATTATTTACTTACAAACAACTGTCTAATCTTTAGTTACTAGCTATTTACCAAGAGGTATTAGCTTTCACTTGGTTAGTGATATTAAGTAAATGTTCCAGTTAGTTTTTCACTAAACATGGATCACTTAATTTGATTGATATAAAGTTTATATTTATTTTCTACACTTATGTCGATGCATAAACATAAGCATTCTGAAGTCCAGACAGTACCCTATGCATCTCACACCATTCTAAGTATTTTTCACACACAAGCAGGGTAAACCTAGTGTGCTTGTGAGATGCTCTGGCTAAGAACTAGGGGTGCATGCTTTCTAGGGGTAAATTCGTAGGCTAAATCCAATATTTTGAAAAACTAATAAAATTAAGATTTTGAAAATATTTTCCCTAGAATTTGAAATTGAGTAACATATTGAAATAGCAATTTTAGAAAGTAGAACAAATCCATGTCTATAAAGGATGTTTATCAAACGGACTAGAACAAACTGTCTATAGATAGGATGCCAAACATATACAAAGCATAGAGAAATATAAAGACTGATCAAGTTGGAGTATCGTCAGTAGGTGGTGGTAACGGTTGCTCAGGGCCCCAGAGAGTCAGAAGAATCTTGTCAAGTCTGGACATCACATCATCCCGGAGAGCAGTCATCTCTCCCCGGAGTGTGCTGAAGCCATCCGAGACTGACTGCTATAAATGCGCGGAGGACTCCTCGAGTCGAGTGAGGCGATCCTCGACGGACAGTGAAGTCGAGGGCCGGGCCGAAGTCGAGGGTCGAGTTGAGGTCAAGGGATGTGCCGAAGGAGGATCCTCAAAGAGATCTGTCTGTGTAAACTCTAACCACTCCTCTCCCTCAGCAAGGGCATAAAAATCATCTCCTACTGGAGCAGCTGGCTGTGGGCCACCTCTCCACGCTAAGATCCCCTGAGCGGTAATATCTACATGCACTAGGGCTAACTGACGCTGTCCGAACTCATCTTAAGGACCAAGGGAAGTAACCCTCCCCTGGGTCATGCCTATCTCTAGGGTCGAAAACATATATGTTAAGACATGACAATAGGGCATATGGATCTCGAGCCTAGTGACGAGATCGGTGGCACGTATAATGTTATGGAACATATGTAAAGCTATATCTATGTCCAACTGTTGACAAAGGGCATATACAAAGAAAGAATGAGAAGGGCGCATCTTCGGACCATTCCAAGATGCGATCGATAAAATGAAAGAAGTCAGGACTCGGTACATAATATAGTCCTGTACCCTAAGAGAAAGTGACCTGAAGTCAGTCACTACAAGTGATCTCTCCTCCCTAAAAAGATACATATAGATAGTATCTAGGGTGATATGAGAGTAGGGCTCACCAAATGACAAGTCCCTACTAGGGTAGCACAAAAAGGAACATGTGGATGGCCTAAGTCCTAGACTAGTGCATAAAAGGGTGAGAGAAAACTGAATATCCCTTCCACCAACTCTGGTGAAGTAAGTCAAATCATCTACTCTATCTAAATTATTATAAAACTATGGACATATGTCATGATTAACTGCATGGCTGCAGTAAACCAGCTTATCTAGCTGGTAGTGCTCAAACATCTGGATGATAGATGGACAATATCTAGTAAAAAAAGCTCTGCTTAAATAACGATATTTTAAAGCAGTAAATTTATGCCTAAGGAACTCTATCCTATGTCTCTCAGAGGGAAACCTAGGATCCTTGGATGGTGTGCTACTAGAAGCAACATCTACATTCCTTCTCTTCCTATTTTTATACAAGCAAACATATAATAGAAAGTACAAAAAAATACATATTGAAGCAATAAAATGAAATAGGGTATATCTAGGAGGCATTTTGTGGTCGAAAGGGAGAAAATCAGGTCGAGGAGGGCGCCTCAGTGTGAGTTGTGTCGTGGTTGGGCCATGAAAAACACAAACAGAAACTCCTCTGTTCGCTGGGAAAAATAGCATTGAGGGTGCCCTCAACCGCATTGAGGGCACCCTCAATTGGTTATGGGGGTGCCTTCGTCTGGTGGGAGGAGCCCTCCAGGGTTTTAGCGGGAATTTTCTCGCCGTTTATGAGTGCACCTCCTTTTACTGGGAGGCACCTTCGTGAGGTGCCCTAAGCGAGTAATTTTTTTAATTAATTAATTAATTAATTTATAATTTAGATTGAAATTGATTAGGTTAAATTTCTTAACTAATTTAAATTGATTAGGTTAAATTATTAATTAGGTTAAAATTTATTTATTTATTAGGTGATAATTGATTTATTAATTAGGTTAAAATTGATTTATTAATTAGGTTAAAATTTATTTATTAATTAGTTTAAATTGATTTATTAATTAGGTTAAAATTGATTTATTAATTGAGTTAAAATTATTTTAATTTAATTCTAAATTTTACCTAGGTCAATCTCACCCATTTCTAAGTTATCAATCAGGAAATCTTATGGATTTTGTGAGATGGTTAATTTTATCTTTGATTTAAATTATGTCTAAGGATTAATTTACATTTAGGTTAGACTCAGAGTTTTCAATTGGTCAATTAAATATAGATTTCAAAGATTAGCTTCCAAGCTATGGGAGGCACAAGGCATTCTTGGATATGAGATCATCCACCACTTTTAGACAAAGCCTTTCAAAGAAATTAGATATTTAATTTTCCTTTTGAAACCCCTAGGTCTAACTAGTCAAGTGTAAATTATGCCTAGGTCCTTATCTAGCCTAATCTAAGCATGTATAATAAAAGAAGTAAAAGTAATTATCAAACAATTTTAAAAATGGTCTTCCTATTGGCTCCCCCTAGATCATAGCCTCGATATGGTCTATCAAGGTAATGGATTTGATCCTTGGGAACCCAATATTGTCCAAGTCCAACTTGATTAACCAAGTTCAACTTGGGGACCCATGCTTGGACTAATTTGCTATTTGTTCTATTAACAAGGGATAAATAAGACTTATATTTGCATTTAGTTTTAAATCCAAGTCCAGATCAGTTGTAAATGGCTCGGTGTTTTCTAAGAATTAGATCAAGATTCTTGGAACCTAGAGTAAATCATTTCAACGTGTCCTTTAGTTCCTTGACTTGATCGTTTAGGCTAGAATTCTCTTCCTTAAGTTTTTTGACTTGAGTTGAGGTTCCAGTCTGATCGAGATCTGTCAAGGAGCTAGGGTTAGTCATTTCTTTAAGGGTTGTTACCTCATTTTGAAGTGACTTGACCCAGACATTGGATTTAGCTAACTTACGCAATAAATAATTAACTAAATTGTAAAGTTTATCTATTTAACAAGTACTTACTGATGGCGCTGGAATTCCGTTCTGTTTCAATTACTCTGTACAAAAATTGTACAAGTATAGAACTTTTCTTAGCAACCCGCATGTTCGATCAGACATGTGTTTGATCAATCAAACAAGTTCTTGACGGATCAAAGCACACCTTGATCGAAGTACAAGATCGTTGGCCTCTTGTGTTGGTATTCAAAATCGATACAAAGAAAACTAAACTAATTACACAGCGGAATCAAAGAACTAGTTGTACCTTTCCTTTGTAGCTAAAGACCTCTTGATCATCTGATGTATTCCTCTCCTCTTCTTGGACGTCGTGTGGGCGACGATCTACCAAGATGACAAACACCCTTCCTTTCATTGTTTCCAACCCGCCGACCACCAAGAGAAGCTATAGGATAAGGCACCTTCTCCACTTCTTCTTATTTTCCAACCCACCGCCCACCAAGGTAGAGGAACCGACGTCCCTAGCAAGGTGGAGGTGGAACCAACCCTAGGAGGAGAAGGTGTGGCACCGGCCCTAAAAAGAGAAGGTGTGGCGCCGACCCTAGGAGGAGGAGATGAGGTGGCGCCGACCCTAGGAGAAGAAGGTGTGGCGTTGTCTCTAAGAAGAGAAGGTGTGGCATCGGCCCTAGGAGGAGAAGGTGTGGCGCTGACCCTAGGAGGAGAAGGCGTGGCGTCGGCCCTAAGAAAAGAAGGTGTGGCGCTGGCCCTAGGAGGAGAAGGTGTGGTGCCGGCCCTAGGAGGAGGAGATGAGGTGTCGCTGACCTTAGGAAAAGAAGAGGTGCCGAAAACCACAACAACAACTCCAACAACTCATGGATGGGTGGATGCGAGGCTTTATATAGAAGCTACAATAGGAACCTAGAGGAGGAATTGATTTAGGCCTCCTGATAGACTTGGGCTTCATGTGTTTGGTCTGAACACCCAACTCAAGTCCATCAATAATAACTCATACCACTAAAGGGTTATTATTGAACTACCACACCAATCCCATATTACAATATGGGCTCCTTCTTATCATGAGTGTGTTAATCTCCCCGTGTTTAAGATATCGTATGTCCATTAATTAAATAAGTTACTGACAACTCAATTAATTAACATCTGATTCTAAGAGTAGTACCACTCAACTTTATTATCATGTCGGACTAAGTCCACCTGCATGGTTTACATGATAATCCTTATGAGCTCCTCAAGGGGACATCATCAGCCTAAATAATTAGGACACAGATTCCTTCTACAATCAACAACACACCATATAAATAGTATTATTTCACAACTCATTGGGCTTATTGATTTAACAAATAAATCTAACCCATTGATAAGTTAAAAAATAAATACTAAGTATACGTGCTTGTTATTATATAGGAATTAAGAGGGCGCACATCTATAATAACAAAGGTTCTATTCTTTTATGTAGTCAGTACAAATCAAACAACCTCCACCGGACCTGCTCAATACACACATGCGTACTAGTGTAATTTTATAGTCAAGACAGACTAATACCAAATTACACTACAACCGTTCCAAAGGTTTGCCCAAATCCATCTTGGTTATGAGCTACTATTTAAAATCTATAAGGAACTGATAACATGATCTTCTGTGTGACACCACACACTATGTTATCTACAATATAAATTAAATGGACAATTGCATTGACATATATATAAATATAAAATGCAAACATTTGACCAAGGTGATTCTCATTTCAAAATATTTCAAAACAGATGTTCATACAAACACTAGGCTTATAGTATACATCCCAACAATCTCCCACTTATACTAAAAAACTATGTTGCCATAAATGCTACCATACATCTGATTCTCATCCCCTCAACATGTTAGTTAGAGCCCTAGAGCCAATGATATGATGATTGTTGTATGGACTCATTGTTTCATATTCCTATGTATATAAAGGTATTTCTTTTGGTTATTATACTTACTTGTATTGGTGCCAAATAACTAAGTATAATAGCGTCCTTGAGTAGAAGGTTCTTACCTATATCAATCGATTAGTTGAATCGATAGTGAGATGATATAGAGAACACTACTCATAATCATTCCTAGTCAAGTATTAACATTCAGGGACAATGTTAACGCGACGAGACTAGCATGTAGGTCAACTCGATGACTTGATCTCACAAGTCATGGATATAGAGATATCAAGTTACACATGGGTATGCATTGGAGAATGTATACTGAATGACCCGTCAAGAGAAAGTATCATGGATCATTATATGAGTGTCATATACTTTCTCATGTGGCTATTAGTATGACTATTAGTCCTTGGACCTGAAGTCGCCATGGTTCCCTACATAAGGAGTTGCATACTTTGGCTTCATCAAACGTCACTCGTAACTGTGTGGACTATAAAGGCGATTACTGGGTATGCAACAAATTATGCGGAAGGATGTGAGTGATGTAGATGGGATCTATCCCTCCTATATAACGGGAGTGACATCGTTATTTTTGATAGAGTGAGACCACTAAGTGCATGGCCATGCCCAAATGAGTCAATATGAGATATTGAGCTCGTTTGATTATAGTGAGTCTACTTGGAGTTCAAGATTTAGATTGATTAGAGGATGACACGGTCTATGCCTCACATTGATCAATCTAGGTGTCAAGGATAAAAGGACACTTATCATATATTGTGAAGAGTCACAATTAGTAGTCACAAGGTGATGTTGGATCTCAACATTCTTGTAACTTGGGTAGTAATGATGTGTTGCTAGATACCGCTCATTATTTTTGCTTCTAAATGAGTTTAGGAGCATTGCTAACATTACTAGAACCTATAGGGTCACACACAAAGGGCAATTAGATGGAGATTAGGTGCATTTGATGTATCTAGAGGATTAGGTTCATGTGATGAACCAAATTGGATTAAGAGTTATCCAAATTAAACTAATTGAGTTGGACTCGATTTGATTCATGTGTTCAATGGATCTAATTTAGATTATGTTTCATTGAATCAATTTAATCAATGAATATAGATTCATTATATTAAATCGATTTGAATCAAATGGTTGCATTTGATCAACGATGGGAGAATTTAAGTCAAGTTTGACTTGACTTGAGAGGGAAGATGAAAGGTCAAGTTTGACTTAACCATTGCCACCTCATTTGTGAGTTGGCATTAAGTGGCCCAATGATGATGTTCCATATCATCAAGGTTAGCACATGTGTGTGCCACCTCATGAGGGAGATCAAGAGTTGTGACTCTTGATATCCCATGGAGGTATATAACCTCTTTCTAAGGTGGTCGACCACTTAACTCTTGGAGTTACAATTGTGTAAACTCATTCAAGCTAGGTTTCATCTTCTTCCTCCTCTCTTCTGGCTCTCCCTCTCCTCCTCCTTGGCCAAACACCTTTAGAGTGCTAGCACACTCTAAGTGTTTTCTCCATCTCTATTGTTCGTGTGGATACGTATAGAGGTGTGTCCACTTGAACACACTCGAGATTCGGCAACTTTTGGACGAGCGGGATTCGCGAAGGGCTTCGCTACAAGGGTAATCTCTTAACCATGTAGATCTAGGGTAGAAAAATTTGTACATGTAAAATTTTTATCTTCGCATGGATCTGGTGGTATGGGATTTCGGGGTTTCCGCAATGCAAAAAGCGGTTTTTCCGGCTCAAAAATCCCAACAGTGGTATCAGAGCCACGTGCGAACATATACTTATTTTTATTTTAATTTTTATGAAAAATTAGTTCTGTAAGTTTATGTGATTTTATTATTTTTATGGTTTTTATGAGTATTTTTCTCGTAGAAGCGAAGCGACGAGTGCAAGGACACTTGTAGGCTTCGACTACCGAGAAAAATTTTCCGAAACGTCAAGTTCTCGCCCAAAATGTTTTGGGACAGTGGCTTAGGGCGCTTTAAGATCATCATGGGACACTCGTGAGACTCATTTCACAAGAAGGGGTGCTGCCCCTAACCCCTCAAGGGGCATTGCCCCGCGATCGTGCTCGAAAATCGCTAAACGGGATCGCCGGGAAATTGTTACTCATAAAATTGTAAAAATAGCAGTAAAATCATAGATATTTATATAAAATACATAATTTAGAATTACGTATGATATTTGGATGGTCATGGCCCAAAGAACGCAATTTGATTGGAAATATGTGTTGTAATTCATAATATGATCTGCGTGCCATTTTTGTGTGATTGCGCGTGTTGTATATGATCGCGACCTGTGCGTCGTGCCTTTCTTTATTTTATATTCCTGTTGTAAATAGTTTAGACTCGAATATAAATTGAGTTTCAAATTTGTAATGTACAAAATTGAAGCGGTGGAAGGTCCACTCGAGGAGGAGTTACGAGGAGAGTGCGAGCAACACATGGCAGTCAAAGGGAGGAGCTTGGAGAAGCTGTTGACCCTAGGTTGACCGTCTGATCTTATCATTGGCTTGAGAAGATCGTAGTAGGGCCATGACCTAACGAAATTTAATTAATTGCTTGTGTGTGTATGTGATGCATGCTAGTGTAGAGTAATTAATTTGTGCTTTAACGATTAGATTAGATCTGAATTGCATATATGATGCACCATGATTAGATTAGATCTAAATCGAGTATATGATACACATCAATGATTAGATTAGATCTAAATAGCGTCAACTCGAAATGCCTACCATGCTGTGATACCCATCACTACCTCGATCACATGTTGTTGTTGAATCTGCCAAAGCAGAGCAACACATATTATCTTGGTAGGGTGCGGAGGGACAATCTTGGTCCCGCCTATCAACGCATGGGTGAGTACAAACTTAATTAGATTGAGTAAAATTAGTTAAACTCAATTAGATCGGGTTTAACTATAGACATTTTCCAATGGTTGTTAGATAGGTCAAAATCACATTTATATTAATTCTTGGGCGATTTAGCTAAAGCTAACTCAAGTTTTAATATATATGCGGATCTTGATCCTATAAACAAGAGTTGCATAGAGATGTAATTGATAATTAGTTACCTACCGATCATATTAAGTCTTGGGTGATTTAGCCAAAGCTAACTCAAGGCGTAGTATGATGTAGATCTTGTCCCGCAAGAATTATAGCTAGTTGGTTAGAATCTAGTAGTGTTGGTTGCTACTCGGAAAACCTAGAGGTTCTACTGTACAAAAATTTTGTACAAAGGTCTGAACCTTTTCCTAGCTACCATTTGTTCTTTTAAATTAAATTTTGGATCGCCTGCGGAACTTAACACGTTTGATCCAAAACTTAATCTATTTGTTCTTTTAGGTTTTGACTTGGATCTCCTGCGGAACTTAACACGTTCGACCCAAGTCACCTTAAGTTATTAATTCCATTAAATATTAATTTCCATAATTGGTTCCCAGTACTGATGTGACGAGGCACATGGCCTTCTTGGATATGGGAGCAACCACCGCCGACTAGACAAAACCTTTTATAGAAAGCTAATAATTAATTTCCTAAAATAACTTTAGGTTAACCGAAAGGAACAATCAAATCATAAGGAAAAGAAAAAAATAAAAGAACACAACATCGAAAAACATATTCAAAATTCTAGAATCGTAAGCCTCTTGTATTTGGTATTATTTCCATAAATAACTAGTATGATGCGGAAAGGAAAAATGACTAGTTATACCTTCTAGAAAGACCTCTTGATCTTCTACCGTATTCCTCTTCTAACCTCAGACGTTGTGTTGGCAACGATCTTCCAAGATGAGAAACCACCAATCACCTTCTTCTCCTCCTAGCTAGGTTCGGCCAAAACAAAAGAGCTTCACCAAGGAAGAAGAAAAACACCAACCAAGCTCCAAGGGATGCAATCTTTCTCTCCTTCTTCTTCTTCTTCTCCAAGTAGTATCCGGCCACCACAAGAACTCCAAAGAAAAGGGATGTTTCGGCCACCACAAAGAGGAAGAGAGGGAGAAGATGTTGGCCGGCCACACCAAGGAATAGGAGAGGGAGAATAATAGAGTTTGTCACCCATGAAGGCATCCCTACCCCTTCTTTTATATTCCTTGGCTTTAGCAAATAAGGAAATTTTTTATAATAAAATTTCCTTAACTTTCTTTGACAATAATTAATTAAGAAAATTTTAATAAAATTTCTTAATCAACTAATCATGGCCGGCCACCTCAAATAGAAAAATTAGGAGAGTTTCAATCAACAATTAAAACTTCCTTATTTGTCTTTGGAAATTTTAAAAAAAAATAAATTTTCCTTTTAAAATCCCTTCATGGTTGATAAAAAGAAATTTCTATAATTTTAATTTTCTACATGTGAATAATATTCAAAGAGAAAAAATAAAATATCTTTCCAATCTACAAATAAGGAAAGAGATCTAATATCTTTCTTTTAATCTTTTGTAGATCTTTTAAAGAGAGATATTTTAATTTTAATTCTCTGTAATAAATTATATCTTCCACATAATAAAAAATTAAAATTAAAATTCTTTTTTAATTTAATGTGGTCGTCCCCTCTAGCTTGGGTACAAGCTAGGGTCAGCCACCATAAACCATGCTTAGGCCGGCCCTAGCTTGGTTCCCAAGCTAGCTTGGCCGGCCCCTTTAGGTGGGTATAGGTGAGTATAGTACTCTATAAATAAGAGGCTACGATAGGGACCGAGAGGAGGAATTGGTTTTGGTCTCCTGATAAAATTAAGCATCCCGTCTTCGCCCCGAACACACAACTTAATTTTATCAATAATAATTCATTCCACTAGAGAACTATTATTGAACTACCGCACCAATCCCAAATTACATTTTTGGGCTCCTTCTTATTATGAGTGTGTTAGTCTCCCTGTGTTTATGATATCAAATGTCCACTAATTAAGTAAGTTACTGACAACTCATTTAATTAATATCTTAGTCCAAGAGTAGTACCACTCAACCTTATCGTCATGTCAGACTAAGTCCACTTGCAGGGTTTAATATGACAATCCTTATGAGCTCCTCTTGGGGACATTATCAACCTAGTATCTCTAGGACACAGTTTCTTTCTATAATCAACAACGCACACTATAAGTGATATCATTTCCCAACTTATCGGGTTTATTGATTCATCGAACTAAATCTCACCCATTGATAAATTAAAGAAATAAATATCAAATATATGTGCTTGTTATTATATTAGGATTAAGAGCACACACTTCCATAATAACTGAGGTATTTGTTCCTTTATAAAGTCAGTATAAAAGAAACAACCTCAAATGGTCCTACTCAATACACTCTAAGTGTACTAGTGTAATTATATAGTCAAGATAAACTAATTCCTAATTACACTACGACCTTTCAATGGTTTGTTCCTTTCCATTTTGGTCGTGAGTTACTGTTTATAATTTATAAAGTACTGATAACATCATCTTCTATATGTGACACCACATACTATGTTATCTACAATATAAATTAATTGAACAACTACAAACAAATGTAGATAAATTGACCAAACGTGATTCTTTATTTAACATAAATGTTTACAAAAGCTTAGGCTTTCAGTATACACTCCAACAAGTAGGTGTGTTTTGGCCACATCCATGACTCGATTCTACAAAGTTCTATAATTCAGTGGGAGCATCATTTAGTTAAAGGCCTAATTAAATGATTAGTGGAATATGATTATTTATTTCCTGCATTTTCTATTGTAGATTGCCATGTCGTCAAACACGAACACCTTCTCCCTGCGTTCTGACCTTGATAAGGAAAAGCTCAATGGAGCTAACTTCTTGGACTGGTACAGGAACCTGAGAATTGTTCTCACACAGGAACGAAAACTGTACGTCCTGGAGCAGCCCATTCCCGAGGCACCTCCTATCACTGCCACGCGAGCAGACCGTGATACTTATAAGAAGCATCAAGATGACGCACTACCACGCGAGTAGACCGTGATGGTTGGATTTGATCAACCATGGGAGAATTTAAGTCAAGTTTGACTTGACTTGAGAGGGAAGATGAAAGGTCAAGTTTGACTTGACCATTGCCACCTCATTTGTGAGTTGGCATTAAGTGGCCCAATGATGATGTTCCACATCATCAAGGTTAGCACATGTGTGTGCCACCTCATGAGGGAGATCATGAGTTGTGACTCTTGATATCCTATGGAGGTATATAACCTCTTTCTAAGGTGGCCGGCCACTTAACTCTTGGAGTTACAATTGTGTAAACTCATTCAAGGATTCATCTTCTTCCTCCTCTCTTCTTGCTCTCCTCTCCTCCTCCTTGGCCAAACACCTTTAGAGTGCTAGCACACTCTAAGTGTTTTTTCCATCTCTATTGTTCGTGTGGATACGTATAGAGGTGTGTCCACTTGAACACACTCGAGATCCGACAACTTTTCGACGAGCGGGATTCGCGAAGGGCTTCGCTACAAGGGTAATCTCTTAACCATGTAGATCTAATGTAGATCTAGGGTAGAAAAACTTGTACATGTAATATTTTTATCTTCGCACAGATCCGATGGCATGAGATTTCGGGGTTTCCGCAACGCAAAAAGTAGTTTTTGCGGCTCGAAAATCCCAACACAGCATGCCTATCAAAATCTCTCGCCGAAAGGGCCTTAGTAAAAGGATCTGCCAGGTTATCTGCTAATGTAATCTTGGCGATAATAGCCTCTCCTCGTTTTATGATGTCTCGTAACAGGTGGTACTTGCGCTCAATTTGTTTACTTGCCTTATGGGCTCGTGGTTCCTTCGAGTTTGCTACTGCACCACAGTTGTCACAATAAATTATGATAACTTTGGGCAAACTAGGAATCACATCTAAGTCCATCAAGAAGTTTTTGAGCCATACAGCTCCTTTGACGGCCTCAGAGGCTGCCATATACTCAGCTTCCATGGTAGAGTCTGAAACGCATTTCTGCTTAACACTTCTCCACGCTATGGCTCCACCTCCCAAAGTAAACACATACTCCGAGGTTGATTTACTACTACCCCTATCTGACTAGAAGTCCAAATCCGTGTAACATACAGGGAGCAAATAATCTGCCTGGAAAACCAGCATATAATCTCTAGTCCTTTTCAGGTACTTTAATATATGCTTTACGACAGTCCAATGTCCCGGTCATGGGTCACTTTGATATCTGCTAACCATGCCCACGACAAAACAAATATTCAGTCTCGTACATAGTATCACATACATTAGGCTTCCTACAGCCGAAGCATAAGGACCTACCTTCATCTCCTCTATCTCCTTTGGTGTCTTATGACACATTTCTTTAGATAAAGGTACTCCATGCCGAAAAGATAGAAAACCTTTCTTGGATTTTTGCATGCTAAAACAAGCTAGGATAATATCGATGTATGAAGCTATGGAAAAGCACAACATCATTTTCTTGCGATCCCTTATTACTTTGATCCAAGAATATATCAACATTCTCCCAAGTCCTTCATATCACACTGCTTGGACATCCATACCTTTACGTTTGATAACACTTTAACATCCAAGTCCTTCTTGCGATGTATGTCATCTACGTATAGTACAAGAAATACCACCACGTTTCTGTCACTTTTCTTGTATACACAAGACTCATCCAGACACTGAATGAATCCATAAGACTAGATCACTTCATCAAACCGGATGTTCCAAGATCTCGAAGCTTGCTTCAGTCCATAAATGGACCGATTGAGCTTACATACAAGATGCTCTTTGCCCTTCGCAATGAATCCCTCTGGTTACTTCATATAGATGTTTTCTTCAAGACTTCCATTAAGAAAAGCTGTCTTGACATCCATTTTCCAAACCTCATAATCCATATGAGTAGCAATAGATAAAAGAATTTGGATAGACTTAAGCAATGCAATCGGTGAAAAAGTTTCCTCATAATCGATTCCCTCTTTCTAAGTATACCCCTTCGCAACAAGCCTCGCTTTAAAAGTTTTCACCTTCCTGTCTGTTCCTCTTTTCCTTTTGTAGACCCATTTAAATCCAATGGCTTTTACACCATTTGGTAGTTCTACAAGCTCCCCGACCTGATTAGAATGCATGAATTTTATTTCAGTGTTCATTGCACTTTGCCAAGATGCTGCATCTTTATCTTGGAGTGCTTCATCATATGTCCAGGGATCAGCTTCATGTTCACCAAGGATCAAGTCCAAAGACTCTCCCAAAAACATGATTCTTTCCGGCTGCCTAACAACCCTCCCACTACGACGAGGCACTACCTGTAATTGTGCATCATTTGTGACATGTGTTGCAGTTACTTGTGCTATCTCATCTTGTACCGTTGGTACTAAAGTAGAAGTGTCCTCTCTTATTTCTTCAAGAATAATTTTACTCATGAGCTTGTGGTTCATTACATAGTCTTCTTCTAAAAATCAGGCATTGGTGCGAACAATGACCTTCTGATCTTTAGGACTATAAAACAAACCACCTTTCGTTCCTCTAGGATATCCCACGAGCAAGCAAACTTCTGTACGTGTTTCTAACTTATCAGCATCTCCCTTCAGCACATGTGCTGGACTACTCCAAATCTGAATGTGTTTCAAACTAGGCTTACGCCTATTCCAAAATTCTGTGGGAGTAGAGGGTACTGACTTAGAAGGTACCAAGTTCAGAATGTACGCCGCCATTTCCAAAGCATATCCCCAAAATAAATTTGGTAATTCTGAATAACTCATCATTGATCTAACCATTTCTATAAGAGTCCTATTCCTTTGTTCCATCACACCATTCTGTTGGGGTGTACCAGGTGCAGACAATTGGGATTGAATCTCGACCACTGATAAGTAACTCCTAAACTCTCTTAAGAGATACTCTCCACCACGATCAGACTGTAGTGTCTTGATACTTTTACCATGACGCTTCTCCACATCAGCCTTTACTCTTTGAATTTATCAAAGCACACAAACTTGTGGCGCATCAAGTAAATGCACCCATATCTCGAATAGTCATCTATAAAAGAGAAAAATATTCAAAACCACCTCTTTTCTGGATAGTCATAGGCTCACACAAATCAGAATGAACCAATTCCAACACTTTTTTGCCTTTATACCCCTTTGCCTTAAAAGGCCTCTTGGTCATTTTTCCTTCCAAGCAAGACTCGCAGATCGGAAAGTTTTCCACTACCAATGAACCCAAAGGTCCATCAGCTATTAACCTTTGAATCCTACTGAAGTTAATATGACCCAACCTTAGATGCCAAAGATATGTTTGGTTTATATCCGAAGGTTGCTTTCTCTTTTTAGAATTAGAAGATGTGTTATTAATTTCCATTTGTAGTATCGTGGGAGTTATTGGATTAAGAGTATACAAATTGTCAATCAACACACCAGAATAGATAACCATCCTATTTTTCTTGACAACCACTTTGTCATCCAAAGAAACAAAATATCCATCCATTAATAATTTAGAAACTGAAATCAAGTTCTTTCTAAAACATGGTACGTAAAGATAATTTTTCAAAACCAAAATTTTATTCCTATCAAAAGATAAATAAACATCTCCCACTACTGTTAGTTAGTCCTAGGAAAACGTACCGATTCCACTGTACAAATTTTTTTTGTACAAGTGTCGAACCTTTTCTTAAATAACCTATTGTGTTCTTTAGAAGTTAAATTAGGAATCGCAGACAGAACTTAACATCATTGATTCCAAATTTAACTTATCTGTTCTTAATGGTTTAGATTTGAATCGCAAGTAGAACTTACACTATTGATTCAAATCCACCTATGTTATTAATTCCATAAATATTAATTTTCAAAATTAGCTTTTAGAACTGCATGGCGAGGCACATGGCCTTTTTGGTTATGGGATCAACCACCACCGCCACGGCAAAGCCTTTTAAGGAAAGCTAATATTTATTTTCTTAAATAACTCTAGGTTAACCAAAAAGAACAATCGAATCACAAATTCGTAAAAGAAGAAAACACAAACTCGAAAAATAAATTCGATAAACTAGATCTAATTGCCTCTTGTATTTAGAATTCTTACAAAGAAAATAACTAGTATGATGCGGAAGAAAATTACTAGTTATTCCTTCTCTCTGTAAACTAATGACCTTGAGATCTTCTGTCGTATTCCTCGCCTCGCTTTGGACGTCGTGTGGGCAACGATCCTCCAAGATGAACACCACCCAAAAGCTTCCTCCTCTTCTTCTAAAATCCGGCCACCAACACCACCAAGGAGAAGAGAGCAAAAGGGAAAAGAGAGAAGAAAGGGAGGGCCGACCACTTGATGATCTCCAAGCAAGAGAATAAGAATTATATCACATGAAGCCCCCTCACCCCTTCTTTTATATTACTTGCCCAAGGCAAATAAGGAAAAACTTTTTACAAAAATAAAATCATGCAAGAGTTTTTCCTTTTCCTTTTTTATTTTTCCTTTTCTTTCCTCTTGATTGAATCAATCACCAAAATTAATTTTTGTGATGATATTATATTTTTTATTATGGCCGGCCCCTTGCTTGGGCACCAAGCAAGGTGGCCGGCCACCTCATCAAGAGTAAAAAGGAATTATTTTTTTATAAAAATTTTACAAGAAAAACTCTTATAAAATTTTACAAGCTCTCTCTCTTTCCTAAAGTAGGAGTTAAAAAAGGAAAGTTTCTAAAAATTAAAACCATGTTTTAAAATTTAAAAACTCTCTTATAAAATTTCCTTTTTTAACATAATGATAGAAAATTTTAATTTTAAAACTTATCTCTCTTTTTTCTTAAACCATGAGGATGGTTAAAAAAGAAAAGTTTTAAAACTTTTAAAACTCTCTATTAAAACATGTGGCCAAATTCAAATAAGGAAAGTTTTGAAAATTAAAAACTCTCTTTTAAAACTTATAGTTTTCTACAAAGAGAAGATTTTAAAAATTCAAAACAACCCTCCTATTTGAATTAATATTGGCTGTCCCCTACAAGCTTGATCACCAAGCAATAGGGTCGACCCCTATAAGAGGATGTGGTCGACCATTGCTAGTCACCAAGCAATGGTCCGGCCCCCTTCTTGGACTCCAAGAAGAGCCTTACATTTGGATGGACTTGAGGTTATAATGAGGCTACGACAGGGACCTAGAGGAGAAATTGGTTTTGGTCTTTCGATGAGCTTGAGTATCTCATGCTCGCCCTGAACACACAACTCAAGTTCATCGATAATAACTCATTCCACTAAAGAGTTATTATCGCAATACCGCACCAATCCCAAATTACATTATGAGCTCCTTCTTATCATGAGTGTGTTAGTCTCCCTCTGTTTAAGATTACAAATGTCCACTAATTAAGAAAGTTACTTACAACTCACTTAATTAATATGTAGCTCCAAGAGTAGCACCACTCAACTTCATTGTCATGTCAGACTAAGTCCACCTACAGGGTTTAACATGGCAATCCTTATGAGCTCCTCTTGGGGACATTCTCAACCTAGATAACTAGGATACAAATTCCTTCTATAAACTACAACACACACTATAAATAATATGATTTCCCAACTTATCGGGCATATTGATTTATCGAGCTAAACCTCACCCTTTGATAAGTCAAAGAAATAAATATTAAATATATGTGCTTGTTATTATATTAGGATTAAGAGCACACACTTCCATAATAACTAAGGTCTAGTTCTTTTACTAAGTCAGTACAAAAAGAACTTACCTAAATGGTCCTACTCAATACACTTAGAGTGTATCAGTGTAATTTATTAGTCAAGATAAACTAATACTTAATTACACTATGACTATTCTGATGGTTTGTTCCTTTCCATCTTAGTCATAAGCAACTATTTATAATTTATAGAGAACCGACAACATGATCTTCTGAGTGTGACACCACACTCCATGTTGTCTACTATATAAATTAATTGAACAATTTACATTTAACAAGTAAATACAGATATTGACCAATGTGATTCTTTTATTTCAAAAATATATGTTTACAAAAGCTAGGCTTTTAGTATATACTCCAACAACTACAACATCCGCCACTCTCATAGCATTGCCCATGTAGACGGTGATCTCCCCTTCATGTAGTTGTCTGGTTTCCTGGAACCCTTGCAATGAATTGCAAACATGATCAATGGCTCCCGTATCTACACACCAGGTACTGGTAGATAACACCGCTAAACACGTTTCAACAACTAATGAATAAGATATACCTTAATTATTCTCCTTTCTGCGAGAGCAGTCCACCTTCCAATGTCCAGACTACTTGCATGTGAAGGACTTTCCCTTCGGCTTCTTCACACCTGCCTGTGGCCTAGTCCCTTGAGGTCGAAACTCTTTCTTTACCGAACCAACTTATTTCTTCTTCTTCTTTCCGCCTTTCGGCTTAGAGGAAGAAACATTTTTAGCAATGTGAACTTGAGAACGTTGATAAAATAGCCCTTCTGTCGCTTGGAGTTCTGTCAGAAGTTCCGCCAACGAATAAACCCTTTTGTTCATATTGTAGTTCAGGCAGAATTGCTCAAAACTCTTGGGCAGTGTTTGGATAATGATATCAACCTAGGTTTCCCCATCGATTTCAGCTCCAAGGACTTCCATCCCATTTAAATGAGCCATCATCTTGAGGATATTATCCTTTACGGGTGTCCCCTCAGTCATGGTGGTCGTCATTAAGTTTCTCATGGCCTCCTGCCTGGCATCCCGATTCTGGTGTCCAAAGAGTTCCTTGAGATTGAGCATCATGTCATAGGTAGTGGGTAGGGCCTGATGCTAATGTTGCAGCACATTTGACATAGAAGCCAAAATGTAACACCGCGCCATCTCATCTGCCTTGACCCATTTCCTATGTCTATCTATCTCCTCTTCACTAGAATCCTTATCAGGCACGCTAGGGCAGACCTCAAAAAGTATGAACTTATATTCTTCAGCAGTTAAGACAATATTCAAATTCTGTTTCCAATCAATATAATTTGGACCAGTAAGTTTATTTTCTTTTAAAATAACAACAAAAGAGGATTGAAAGCCATTTTGAAATCCTGAGAATCATAAAATAAAATATTTGGTCAAAACTTTATAATTTAAAATAATATTGATTCCTCAAACAATATAATTTAAATTCACCAAACCTCAAAACACCGTCAATTTCGTATGTCACGATAGTGTGGACATATACTAATTCAAATATTTGTTAGAGGAGGTTTTTTCCATTAATTTTATTATCTTGTCAACCTAACTTTATAACAAATAAAATTAATAGTTGGTTCTTCTTTGGCCACACAAATAATAGCAGTGACTCCGATGGGGAGGATAATATTAAATGTGCCTAACTGTATACCATTACTTGATACTTAGTCCATTAATTAGGATTATGCCCCTTCAGATGGAGAAGATCACACACCTAAATAATTTCCTATAATCATCCATAGAGGAAGTTTGAACTAGTGATCCACAAATAAACTCTTACAAACTAGTAATGGAGATCGTGGAATTTATTTAAATAATCCCTCTCCAACTTAGTTATTTAAATTGAGGAATTTTAACATGCACACACATCACAGCACATGAAAATCATATCACAGCACATAAAAACAACATATAAAGGCAATAAATATGACAATAAAATTTCCAACTATTATGGCCTCAACCATCGCTGTCCTCCAATATGCTGCCAATGGATCAAGTCGTCGCGTCTATCTTGCTTCCTTCTTTGTCGTGCCTCCGATCCTCAAAATATCACCACGCATAGCAAGGATACAAGTCGCAATAAAAAATAAAATTTACATTTATCGATCCTATATTCCACAAAGGAATTTACACATAATCTAGATAGAACAGAATGTAAAAAAAAAATAATACAGGAACCGACAATATTTAATTATTACAATCATGCACATAAAATAACTTCAACATGCCCAAGGGTTCAAATCATACATAAACACACAAAGCCATAATAGTTGGACTTAAGACGCCTGCAACCACAGAATTAATCTTTCTTACACATCCTACTATTATCCATAAAATTAAGCTAAAGACATTTAAAGTACAAACAAATCACCAAACCATACAAAACTACATTGATGGCGACTACTATGATGTTAGAATTTTGGTAAAAGATGAACTTATTGAACCTCCCATAGTATGATATAAATCTAGAATAACAAACTACTTATAGATATATCTCTACAACTTTCTTTGATATCAACTAACAATATGAAAAATGTAACCATAGATAATTGATAATGTAGTCATGCTGAGGTATCATGAGTCATCAAAATATAAGCATTTGGTGCATCATAATTATCCATATTAAAGTGTCTCAAGGTCTCATTGGCAAATTGGGAGACATTGATGCCTGTGGTCTCCACGATGCATTGCACCCGATATGTGGTCCAGAGTATCATGTCACATCAGACTTGCCTCCCGGAACATTGAGTTTGTTATTATTGAAACTGCCTGGGCACATGAGCCGAGATTGTTCGCTGAAGGCTCAACCTGTGAGCTTCTGGGAGTTATGTTTGGGATTTATTTGCCCTAATGTATCTCGATGGGGTTCTCCGGTATTATTTGTCAAGAAAAAGGATGGTACTCTGAGGTTATGCATTGATTACAGATAGCTGAATCCAGTGACCATCAGGAATAAGCACCCCTTACCATGGATCGAGGATTTGTTTAATCAGCTCAGAGGTAGATCAGTATATTAGATGATTGATCTACGGTCTGGATATCATCAGCTGAGAGTTAAAGAATCTGATATACAGAAGACAACATTCCACACTAGATATAGACATTATTAGTTTTTGGTAATGCCATTTGGGCTTACAAATGCTCCAGCAGTATTTATGAATTTGATGAACCGTGTCTTTCTGGAGTATCTAGATCAGTTCGTTGTTGCCTTCATCGATGATATTTTGATCTACTCGCGTTCTAAGGAGGAGCATGCACTGTTAGTTAGAGCCCTAGAGCCAATCATTTGATGATTGTATGGACTCATGTATATCATATTCTTTTATATTAATAAAGGCATTTGTTTGGTTATTATACTTATTTATATTAGTGCCAAATAGACTAAGTATAATAGCGTCCTTGAGTAGAAGGTTCATACCTATATCAATCGATTAGTTGAATCGATAGTGAGATGATATAGGAAACACTACTCTAAATCATTCCTAGTCGAGTATTAACATTAACATTCGGGGACAATGTTAATACAATAAGACTAACATGAATCAACTCGATGACTTGATCTCTCATGGATATAGAGATATCAAGGTGATACATGGGTATGCATTAGAGAATGTATATTGAATAACCCGCCATGAGAAAGTATCATGGATCGTTATATGAGTATACTTTCTCATGTGGCTATTAGTATGACTATTAGTCCTTAGAAAGTCACCATGGATCCCTACATAAGGAGTTATGTACTTTAGTTTCGATCACGCGTGAATGGGTGGACTATAAAGCGACATCGGGTATATAACAAATTATGCAGAGGATGTGAGTGATGTAGATGGGATCTATCCTCCTATATGACGAGAGACATCGATATTCTTGATAGAGTGAGACCAATAAGTGCATGAGTCAATATGAGATATTGAGCTCATTTGATTGAGTGAGTCTACTCGGAGTTCAAGATTTAGATTGGTCAGAGGATGACACGGTCTATGCCTCACATTGATCAATCTAGATGTCTAGGATAGAAGGATACTTGTCACATATTGTGAGGAGTCACAATTAGTAGTCACAAGGTGATGTTGGATCTCAACATTTCTTGTAACTTGGGTAGCAATGGTGTATTGCTAGATGCCGCTCATTGCTTATGTTTTTAAAGGAGTTTATAACATTGCCAACGTTACAAGAACCTATTGGGTCACACACAAAGAACATGTGCATGGAGATTAGGTTCATATGATGAACCAATAGGATTAGATTCATATGATGAATCAAAGATTGGATTCAAATTAGACTTATTGAGTTAGACTCAATTAGATTCAATTGTTGAATGAGTCTAATTTAAATTTGATTCATGAGTCAATTTATATTAATGAATTGAGATTCATTAAATTAAAATTGACTTGAATCAAAGCTTGGATTTAACTCAACAAGGAAGAGCATTGGTCAAGTTTGACTTGACCAAATAGAGGTTGACACATCAAGTTTTGACTTGATGAATTGACACATCATGAGGATGACTCATCCTACATGGCATGCCACATCATCCCCTTATATAATGGTGTGCCACCTCATGGAGGTTACACACCATTAATCCTCTTAATGTGGCTGGCCACATTAATGTGGGGGTTACACATGTGGTGGCCGGCCACACTAAGTGAGGAGAGGGTTTCATTTGGTGGCAATTGAATGGTGTTCAATGCTTCTTCTTCCTTGGGTGCTTCTCCCTCTCTCTATCTTGCTGATGGTCGTGGCTTCATGGTGGAGAAGAAGTGAGAGTTGATTCCAAGCAACTAGGTGGTGTGAAGGTCACAAAAGGAGAGTACCTAGAGGAGTGTGTGAGTTCCTTTTCCCTTCTCTCCTTTCTCACCTTTTAGATCCAATCCGAGAGCCCTAGAAAGTGCTAGCACACTTGTGGGTTCTCCTCTCCATCTTTGAGTGGTAGAAGACCACTCCTTGTTCGTGTGGATACCGCTAGAGGACCGTTCGCTTGACGGTCTCGAGATCCGGCTACCTTTTGGACGTTGCGGGATTACGAAGGGCACGTATCAAGGGTAAATGTTTTTCCCTCGTAGATCTAAGAGTCGATCGTGTTTTAAACTCGTACTCGTATTTTTCAAAAGTTTTACCTTGCACGAGATCCGTGGCTTGGGCGATTCGGGGTTTCCGCGACGCGAAAAGCGGTTTTCGCGGCCCGAAAAACCCAACATGCACAGCATCTTCGCATAGTCTTAGAGACTCTTCGACGACATCATCTATATGCGAAGTTCAGCAAGTGTGTGTTTTGGCTATCCTTAGTCGGTTTTCTGGGACACGTGGTGTCTAGCCGAGGTATTTCAATAGACCCTTAGAAGATCGAGGTTGTCACCAGCTGGGAGCTGCCGAAATCAGTGCAGGAGATCCACAGTTTCCTGGGACTGGTTGGATATTACAGACGGTTCATCGAGGGTTTCTCTCACATTTCTATGCCACTGACACACCTGACCAGGAAAGGCGTGAAGTTCACATGGTCAAAAGCCTACAAGACCATCTTCTAGAAGTTGAAGCGGAGATTAGTGTTAGCACCAGTTATGGTTTTGGCCTCTGGAGAGGATGAATTTGTACTCTACACCGACGCTTCTCTACAGGGTTTGAGTGCTGTTTTGATGCAGGACGACAGGGTAGTTTCCTATGCTTCTCGTCAGTTGAAGAAGCATGAGAAGAACTACCCAGTACATGATTTGGAGCTAGCCACTATTATCTTTACTTTGAAGATTTGGCGACATCATTTGTATGGTATTACATTTGAGATTCTCACTGATCCTAAGAGTCTCAAATATCTTTTCACTCAGAAGGAACTCAATCTTTGACAGAGGAGATGGATGGAGTTCCTGAAGGATTATGACTGTACCATTAGCTACCACCCGGGGAAAGCTAATGTGGTTGCTGATGCACTTAGCCGGAAGTCTAGAGGGACTTTAGCTTGCCATCGAGTTGTGGTCACGGACTTGATTCAGGGTTTCTCTGAGTTGGGCCTTGAGGAGTAGGGACGGATAGAATAGGATATTCTTGTTACCATGGTTGCTCAGTCGTCGATCGAGATGAGGATCCGAGAGGCCCAGGCTGGTGATCAGCGCTTACAGTTCATTGGCAGCCAGATAGCTTCCGGGCAGCAGACCGAGTTCACCAGAGATGACGAGGGCATTATTTATTTCTGAGGCAGGTTGTGCGTACCTCAATCTCACTCGATCTTGCAGGAGCTACTTTAGGAGGCTCATTGCTCTCAATTTACTATCCACCCAGGTGGGACCCGCATGTATCGAGATTTGAGGCATTCCTATTGGTGGAACAACATGAAGAAAGACATCACGAAATTTGTAGCTAGATGTCTAGTCTTTCAGCAGGTGAAGGCTGAGCACCAAAGACCTGTTGGATTACTTCAGAGGATTCCTATTCCAGAGTGGAAATGGGAGCACATCACTATGGATTTTGTGGTGGGATTGCCTAGGACACGACGAGGTCATAACGCGATTTGGGTATCATTGACCGATTAACCAAATCTGCGCACTTCTTATCGATTCGGAAGACCGATCCTCTGGATCAATTGGTAGAGCTGTATTATCGAGAGATCATCAGATTGTATGGTGTTCCATTGAGTATTATATCGAATAGAGACCCACGATTGACGTCCCGATTCTGATAGAGTCTGCAGCAGGCTTTGGGCACACAGTAGGTATTCACCACCTTAATCTGATTGAAATATCTTAATACTTTTGCTAAGTTAGTTTTATACTTCATTCTTGAATTCATTTAACTTTTCAAAGGATTTTTACTTGTGCTTCATTAGATACACATAGTCATATCTACTGAAATCATCATTAAAAGTAATGAAGTATTGATAACCTCCTCTAGCTGCTAAATTGAAAAGGTCAAATACATATCACTATGTATTAGTCCTAACAAATCATTAGCTCATTCGTTGTGTCCACTAAAAGGAGTTTTTGATATCTTGCCTAGTAGACAAGATTCGCATACCTCATATAATTCAAAATTAAATGAGTCCAAAAGTTCATCCTTATGGAGTTCTAATATACGCTTCTCATTTATGTGGCCCAAGTGGCAATGTCAGAGATATGTTTGATTTAAATTATTAGATTTTAATCATTTTATATTTATATTATAGATTGAGTTTTCATGGTTTAAAACATAGATTCCATTTATTAGTAGTGCATTACAATAGAAAATTTTAGTTAAATAAATAGAACAATGTTTGTCCTTTATTATAAATAAAAATCCTTTCCTAACTAAACAAGAAATAAAAATTATGTTCCTAGTCAAAGTAGGCACATAATAACACTCCTCAAGTTCTAAAATAAGCCTAGTGGGCAATGATAAGAAATATGTTCCTACAACTATAACAACAATTCTTGCTCTATTGATTACTCGTAGGTCCACTTCACCCTTTGTCAATAATCTACTCTTTCATAGCTCCTTCACATTAGTACAAATGTGAGATGCACTGCTGGTATCTAATATCTATGAAGAAAAAGTGGATAAATTGACTTTTATAACATATATACTTGATGCAAAAGTCTCACTCCTTTTATTTTTTACTTCCTCCAGGTACAACTTGCAGTTCCACTTCCAGTAGGTTCCTTCCTTAGCCCACCCCACCTTTAGGTTTCAATGCATGAGCCTTGGTCTTACCTTTGGCTTGGGGCTTACCCTTACCTTTGGGCTTCCATTTGCCTTTGCCCTTTTGCACCATAAAAATATGCATGGATCTCGAGCACAAAACAAGACAAGAGCATCGGAATATAATTTCTATATCCTTTCCAAAAGATTAATACAAATGAAACCATATACAAGTTGTGATGAGAGTTACATCTTTGTTGAGTAAACACGAACTCTCGACAGCAACTTTGTCCTCATTGGATCTCAACACGATCAATTATTCATGTCTCTATAGTATCCACACGAACACGTCCTTCATTCATCACATAAACTAAGCCTTCAGAGAAGAACCACCTTCGCGGTTTAGTCACACAAGGTGATTCAGCCGATAGCAAGAAGAGAAGGAAGAATAAGAATATCAAGAGTCACTCATGAAAAATGAGATCAAAAGGCCCTTTATATTTTTCAAAGAATACCAAAAGTCTCAAGAAATACTAAGAGTCTTTGTCTTTTGGTCTTCTTCGAACAATGATACCAATTAATCTCTATTAATCTACATTATTCTCTTAATAGGTTGGATTTAGTATATTGGATTAATCATTAACTCAATAAGTTATTAAACCAATAAGCCTAATCATTTCATAATTGGCTCTTAGGGCTAATAATAATAAAATGGTATTAGACTTTGTCTTCTTAAGATTGAGTTTAGCAATTCTCAACATGCTTAACGTCTCAGGCAACGGTTTGTCAATTTCATTCATGTTATAGTTCATGACAAATTGACTATAGCTTTCTGGCAATGATTACATAACAAAGTCAGTGGCCAATTCTTGGTTCAATGGAAATCCCAATCTCTCAAGGTTCTCAATATATCCAATCATTTTTAGTACATGAGTTCTTATGAGACTTCATTCTTGCATCTTGTATTAAAATAAAGCTTTGAATATCTCAAATCTCTCATGCCTTTCTTGCCCCTAATATAGTTGTCTAAGATGTTTAACCATATCATAAGCATCCATATTCTCATGTTGCTTTCGGAGATCATAATTTATGGTGGTAAGTGTTGACGTTTCGCAAGTGTATGGAAATGTCGTAAGTAATAATAAAAGATATCGTATCCACAGAAACTGGAATAACCACTAAAGATTTCTCAACGCGAATTTGCTAAACAACTAATCAATTGGTTTTCAGAAACTAAGTGCAACTAATGAAAAGTAAACATAGAAATAAAAGAAATAGAAACAAGAATAAGGGCTATGATAAATGGATGTTCTAGGAGTTTTTGTTTCTTTGTAAGGTTAATCAATGTAAATGGTCTACCAAATCTTATTCCTCAATTGTCCATCATTTGTAGAAGGCTGTCGGTTCTCTCTTGCAAAAGACAACCGGCTTAGGACTGAAATCTATACCTAAATGTGATCAATTAAGAATGAATCTATGTTGTCCTTACACAGGCATGCCTATCACGGGCGTCCCTCGGATAATCAACATAAGAATTCATTACTCCTCAACCGCATCAAGATATAAGATATGAACGCATACAATCTATCCTACCCCCTTGAATAACCCTATTTCACTCTCAAAATCATCCCTCAAATATCCTTACACGGGCTTGTCTGTCACGAACGTCCCTCGGAAAATCGAATGAGAGATTATCTCTACAAGATCCATAAGGTATTCAAATATTCAATCAAGAATGAGAATTAGGTCCAAATCACAACAATCCACACAAGATTGAATAGGTACAAATAGGACAAAATCATAGAAATAGGAAATTGGCAAATCCACAAGGGTTTTACATCAATTCATCTTACAAATACTCCCTCCATCCTAGAACAAAGAGATCTAATCCATAGAACGAGGAAGGAAAACCGAAAAGAATAAGATTACAAGCATTCTCGATCCCCAAATCCAAGAAATGAGGGAAAGAAAGCTTATCTACGATGAAGAATGGCCTTCGGATCTAATCCTCGATTTCGGAGTCGATACGTTGAAGAATCTGCCCTTGAATCGTTGGAAAAACCCTCCAAGATGGAGAGGAATCGCCCAAATCTTGCTCTCCCCCAAAAGGGAGAATATCCCCTTTCAAATCATGAAGAAGGCTTTATATAGAAGAGGGGTTTGGGTGCCACACGACCCCGAGACACGCCCGTGTGAAGCTCACATGGCCTGTGCTACTCCCCTCACTGCTCAACTCACACGGCCGTGTGTGAGACACGGTCGTGGCTTTCTCTGCCACTGCTCCCCTTACATGGTCGTGTAGATCTACACGGCCTGCACTGCCTCTGGCTCTGGAGCTCCTGCACGGTCATGTGGTGTACACGGCCAGGGTGTTCTTGGCCTCTGTAAATGTTGCACGACCGTGTAGATCTACACGTCTGTGTACTACATCAGCTCTGGAGGGCTTGCACGGCCGTGTGGTATACACGGTCTGGCTCCTGTTGGCTTCAAAACTTGGCACGGCTGTGTGAAACTCACACGGCCATGGCCACTCCCTTTCCTGCTGCAGCCACACAGGTGGTGATGCTCACACGGCCTGGGCAGCCCCCCATGGCAGGGTCGTGTGGCACACAAGGATGGTGCCTTCCTCATTTGGTTTGCTTGGGCCACGATCATAAATGCTTCACCAAATACGACTCCTGTGTACAGAAAATGCACAAAAGCAAGTCTCTGAACAAAAAAAGTAAATATGCTAAAAGCAAAACTAGAAGTACGAAAATGCATAGATAAAGCATGTTCAAAGTATGTGAATGTCCGTCAAAACTTGCTAAATAAGAGTATATAATCTACGCACATCACACCCCCAGACTTAAACCTTTGCTTGTTCTCAAGCAAAATGCTGCAATCTAAATTCATATGTTCTACAACACACTCATATCCCTAATACATTTTCCTAACTCTATCAAAAAGTTTCATTAACAAGCATGATCATGGAAACAAGTCAAGAATAAGTATCTTGTGCACAGTGCTAAGTAACTCAAAACCCTTCAAGTTTCAATCTTCGTCCTAGTCAAGTCGTCATCAAATATGGGTTCCTAATGTCTCCGATGATAGGCACGTAACCGGTGATAGGCACTTACATGCCACACACTTGGTTCATATTTCTCAATCAACTCAAGGTCTCAAAGGCGTGCTCAATCTCAAGAGAAGCTAAGCAGTCATTTTCCCAGTAACCTAACTCGGTCTCAAAGGGGTGACTTGCTAGATTCCACTCACAACAACTATTTTTTATATCCCTTATTCACTTTTTTTTTCTTTTTTTTCCACACTTTTTTTCATAAGTATTTGCATTGTGCAAATCTTATTCACAAATGTACTTTTAGCACAAATGTTGAGATATTTTGATTTTTCCAAATGAGCTTACATGATTTGAGCCTCATCTAGTAACCAAAATAAAGTTTGAAAAATCACCATGGAAACCAAGTACTAAACAAACAAGATGAATCATAACTATTTCAATGATATCAACAATCCAATCTTAAGTATAGTGAAGTGAAGGTAAGATCCTTAAGGTCAAGCCAAAACTAAAACTTATCTCCATATGATACTTAGCTTATATCATGCTACCCAAGATAGAGAAAAGAAATACACTAAGCATACTACTAGCATCATGAATCAAGATAATGAATGTGTTAACATTTTTACTTGAAGACAAGAAAGCATATAAGTGAAGTTTGATGTTCTTAAGATGTATGTCACAAAGTTTTTCAAAAGACAGTCAAGTGACTATCAAAACAAACAATCAAAGCAAAAGAAGAACAAATGCAAAACAAAATAAACTGTAGAACAAAACAAAAAAATGTAAAAAAATTTTAGGTTTGCAAACCAACCCCCCCTCCCCCGACTTAAACTTTTCATCGTCCCGATGAAATCAATATAGTGGAGGAGGTGGTAAATCAGGAAATTCAGGAAGGGGAAAAGGAAAGGCCTTAATAAACCACTTTACTTCATCTCTAAAAAACTTATGATATTCAAACAGTTTATCTATATCATCCTGTAAAAATTTCATAAAGCCTCTAAAATCTTCATGAAATTCCATTTAAGCCTTATAAGAATTCATAATTCTAGAAATCTTTTCACACAATTCTCTTTCACTTTTAAAACATTCTTGCAATTTTTTAAATTGTTCCTCTTCCATGTGTTCTTTACTGGCAATAAAATTGCTAGTCGAATACAAATCATTATGAATATTGTCCAAAACAGAATAAAGTTCTTTGAAATTAAAACCATGATCATCACGACTAGTCGAAGGAACATTTCTTGAAACACAATTTGACAACAATTTAGATTGTTGACTTGCTAATTTTAACTGCCAATTTTCCTTATTATGAATAGTGGTGAGATCATGATAGGGCAATCTTAAAGGGAAATTGTTCTTAATAAGAAGACTATATCCATGTTCTTCATGCCGTATCTTCTTTGTTGTTAAACATGAATTCAAGTCTAATCTACATGAATTATCAATCATTTCTAAATCATTCAAATCACACCCTAACACCAAAGCTATTTGAGTTAACAATCCTCCTAAAACAATGGGTGTAGTAGAATATGATTTTCCCAATTTTACCAAATGCTTAAGAAAGAAATACCCAGAATTAATTTCAACATTTTCAACCATTGCCCAGAAATAATACAAGTCCACAAGTCTTACTAACCCCTCTTTATCCTCTCCCAAATATAGTATTTTTCATAACTAAATAAACATATCTAAAAATGGGATTAATAATATGAAGAGCTCTAGAATTGTGAGGGTTAAAAGGTGATTGTTCAAAATTTGTTGCCAAAAATATGAATTCACAAATTTAGGTAAAATCATACACACACCATCCCTTGGAAATTCATAACAAATATTAAAATCACTTAACGTTCATTCATAATCTTCATTATGTAGTAGAAATTTTAGTTTCCCCCCACCTTGAACATTATCGACTGTTATAGAGCTTAAAAATTCAAAAATAATTCTAGGGTAAGTAGGATATTTCATATTCATTAGCCCACTCCAACCTATTCTTCCAAATAACCAATCTATATCATCCTTAAACCCAATGTTTCCAAAGTTGTATCATCCACAAATTTAGTGCTCAAAAGAGGGCATTTACATAAAGAAAAATATCTAAGTTGTTGTTCATCACTGGAAAAAATGATATCAAAGTTGTTAGAGATACCTTTGAAACATGAGTTTCTTTCTTTCGTTGCAATCATCTTTTCCTTCCCTTTTCTTGTAGATGAAATCTCCTTGATCACATTTGCCATGGTAGAAAAGATTGAGCCTTTAAAGGAAAAATGAGAGGAATAGATTAGTAGAGGTAGTTTAAAACCCTCGAGATAAGGAAATGAGGAAGGAAGAGGAAGACGAAGGGGTGTGCGGCGGACACGGCCGTGTGTCGCCCACACCCCCGTGCCCTAACTCCTTTTAAGGGTGTGCATTGGGCCGTGTAAGTATCACACCTATTCGGACTGTCGTGTGTGAGACACAACCGCATCCTTCTCCTTGTCGGGTCAGTCTACAGGGTTGTGTCTAAGACACGACCTCGCCCATCTCTTGGATACGGCTGAGATCCTTTCCTCCTCTGGAATCTCCACACGGCCGTGTCTGAGACACGGCCTGGCTCCTCTTCTCCTCGAAATTCCTTACATGGCCATGTCATATAGACACGACCCTAGCATCCTTCCTTTCTGCAGGATGTACCTGGCCATGTATGGCACACGGCCAGGCTCTATTTTGCTCCAAATGATAGTTTCACTCCTTCCTTGCTTCCCAAATACTTCCATTCCCATGAAGGAGTCATGGCCAGCTCACGGAAGCGAAATTTCAACCTGAAAACACAAGTAAAAGCAAACCTTAAAAGAATCAACTAAGAGAAAAATAAAACTAACTAAATCAATCCGAAGGGTGAGGTTCAGAAAAATACAACCTTTGTTTCTCCTCTAAATCCCTACCATGCACATATTCCTTCAACCGTTGGTCATTTACCTTAATCATCCCAAGCTCTTTATTCCAAATATCTACAACTCCGAAAGGATAAACCATTTTAACTTCGAATGGACCTGTCCACCTTGATTTAAGCTTCCATGGAAAAAGCTTTAGTCTCGAATTAAACAATAATACTAAATCTCCTTCATTGAAATTTTTGCGGAGAATGTGCTGATCATGCCATTTCTTTGTCCTCTCCTTATAAGATCTTGCATGCTCATAGGCATCCAATCTTAATTCATCAAGCTCATTTAACTGGAGCTTCCTTTTCTCTGCCGCCTCTTTGAGGTTCATATTTAGATTTGTAATTGCCCAATAAGCCTTATGTTCTAGTTCTACTGGAAGATGACAAGGCTTTCCATAAACTAGCCAAAATGGAGTCATTTCAATAGGAGTCTTGTAGGCGGTACGATATGCCCATAAAGCATCATCTTGGTTTAATGACCAATCCTTTCGTGAGGTAGATACTGTTTTCTCTAATATGGCTTTAATTTCATGGTTAGAGATTTCAGCTTGCCTATTAGTTTGTGGATGATATGGTGTTCCTACTTTGTGGCTCACTCCATACATCTTGAGTAACTTTTCAAACTGTCTTTCTATAAAATATGATCCACCATCACTAATGACTGCTTTAGGCATACCAAATCTTGGAAAAATTATACTCCTAAACAATTTGATAACTGTTTTCATATCACTTGTAGGTGAAGCTATAGCTTCAACCCATTTGGATACATAATCCACTGCCACAAGAATAAATCTATTCCCATATGAAAGAGGGATGGCCCCATGAAATCTATTCCCCATACATCAAATAATTCAACTTCAAGTATATAATTCAGTGGCATTTCCTTCCTCTTGGTGATGTTTCCAGTCCTCTGACATTGATCACAAGACTGTACAAATTTCTTAGTGTCTTTGAACAAAGTTAGCCAATAAAAATCCACTTGAAGAATTTTTAGATTTGTCTTAGAACTACCCAAATGTCCTCCATAAGATGAAGAATGACAATGAAACAAGATATCTCTAACTTCTTCTTCGGGCACACATCTTCGATAAATCACATCATTGCATTTCTTATAAAGGAGAGGTTCATCCCAAATATAATTCTTGACATCTGAAAAAAAATATTCTTTTGTTGATTAGATAATTTTGGGGGTAGAACTCCACTCGCCAGAAAATTGACAAAATCTGCATACCAAGGTACTTTTACACTTGATAAAGCTAGAAGGTGCTCATCTGGAAAACATCATCAATAGGTAAATCAAAATCTGCATCCTTTTCTTTATTTTGCCATACTTTAGAGAGATGATCTGCCACTATATTTTTTTCTCCCTTCTTATATCTAATCTCAAGGTTGAACTCCTGTAGTAATAAAATCCATCTGATAAGCCGGGGTTTAGCATCTTTCTTCCCTTGTAAATATCGGATGGCTTCATGATCAATATAAACTATTGCCTATGAAACTACTAGATAAGATCTAAACTTATCGAATGCAAACACTACTGCTAAGAGTTCTTTCTCTGTAGTGGAATAATTCACTTAAGCGGCATCAAGTGTTTTTCTTGCATAATGGATTGCATGTAGAATCTTATTCTTCCTTTGTCCTAATACTGCTCCTACTGTAAAGTCACTAGCATCACACATTATCTCAAATGGAAGACTCCAATTTGGGGCTTGAATTACTGGCGCTAAAGTGAGAGCATTCTTGATTTTATTAAAAGCCTTCATGCAATCTTTATCAAAGAAAAATTCAACTTCTTTAATCAATAGATTTGTTAATGGCTTAGAAATCTTCGAAAAGTCCTTGTTAAAACGCCTATAAAATCTAACGTGTCCCAAAAAACTCCTTACTCCTTTTACATTAATCGGCCCCGTAGCTTCTCTATTACTTCCACTTTTTCTTGATCCACTTCAATCCCACGTTCTGATATTTTATGTCCCAAAACAATTCCATCTTTAACTATGAAATGACATTTCTCTCAGTTTAATACTAAATTCACATCTTCACATCTTTGAAGAACTGTCGAAAGATTTTACAAACAAGTATCAAAATCATTACCATTAACTGAGAAATCATCCATAAACACTTCCATGATTTTCTCTATTAAATCTGAAAAAATTGCCATCATACATCTTTGAAAAGTAGCTGGGGCATTACAAAGCCCAAATGACATACGAGGTACCATAAGGACATGTGAAAGTAGTCTTCTCTTGATCTTGAGGGTGAATTGCAATTTGGAAAAATCCTGAATACCCATCTAAATAACAGAAGTATGAGTTCTTAGCCAATCTCTCAAGCATTTCATCAATAAAATGTTAGCTAGGGTCCTAGAGCCAATCATTTGATGATTGTATTTTTGACCTTGTTGTATCATATTCTATATAAATAAAGGCATTTGGTTTTTGGTTATTATACTTACTTGTATTGTGCCAAATAAACTAAGTATAATAACGTCCTTGAGTAGAAGGTTCTTACCTATATCAATTGATTGGTTGAATCGATAGTGAGATGATATAGGGAACACTACTCTTAATCATTCCTAGTCGAGTATTAACATTTAGGGACAATCACTACAACAAAAACCCTCATAGACATCGGTTTTCCACCGGTGTCTATTTCATTTTCGACCGATGTCTATGAAGCCGATGTTAAAAGTCTGCCATTTTAGACATCGGGTTAAAACCGGTGTAGTATCACTTAACGACACTGGTCTTCGAATCGGTTATTAACCGGTGTAGTATCACTTAACGACACCATTTCATTAACGGTGTAAAACCGATGTAATATTGTATGTTAATAACACCAGTTTTGGCAGCGGTAAATGACCGATGTAATATTAGTTAATAACACCGGTTTTGCAGCTGTGGAAAACCGATGTAATATGTATATTTTTTAACAGCACAAATTTGATTTCCGAAACAATGAAAAACCGACAATAATAAAAAAAAATACACAGATATTCATAAATTATACAAATATTCTTCATTCAACAATATCCATAAAATACACAAATATTCACAAATTATATAAATAATCTTCTTACAGCAGTATCCATAAAATACCCAAACATTCTTTTTACATCAAAAGCTAGCTAATAGATATCAAAATCAAGGTAGAACATTCTTTTAACACATCAAGGTAGAACCGCACTTCAAATGTAATCTAGCATACATTCAGCCCACTCGAACAGCACTTCATCAATTTCAACTCTGGAGTACTTGAGATTTGTAAACTGTAAAAACACATAAATAATATATTAGTAAATCAAGACCAAAAATCATAGTTGAAAAAGCAGTAAGAGCACCAGGTAACAAGATGAGTAATTAGAATGCTTAAAAAGAGAAACATTCATCAATTATCTCAACCACAAATAAATAGAAAGAAGAATCATAGATGTAAGATACTGATATAGTCCAACACCGGCACAAATTCAAAGAAGAAATTACCTATCTTTGTAAGCTGGAGCCAAATTTGCATGGGCTTCAGGCATAGTTGGTCTGATATTCACAGCACGTATATAATCCTGAATTGCTTCAGTAACTCTACTAATCTCCTTAAATGTGTTCCCTCTATTGACAAGACCATCAGCAGCAGTCTACGAAGAACTAGCAGAAAGCAGCAATTCTCATGATTGAATATCCACACAGGAAGCAAAGGTTGACCTAGCAGTGTAGATGTGTAGGTGCTGCCTAGTATCTACCAAAATAACAAAATTAGCTGAAGTATCTTGCCAATATAAACAGACAAAAATCTCATGATTGAATAAGGAAGAAATAAAAGCGAGAAGTGATTTTTACAAAAATTCCACATAGTAAACTGGAATTCATATCCCTAAGAAAAGTTTAATCCAATAAAATATTTTAAACTATATTTGTCAAAGCTAATGCAGATGCTTCCCCACTAAAATGAGAGGTAGTTGCACTAAATGGTCAACGACCATCCATCACTGATGATCCTTCTCACTTCAATCTCATAGCAGTCTAGATGGCATTCTAACTGTATCCTGTTAAAACATAAACGTGCTGTAGCCAACTTTTTGACAAAAAACCAAGCATGATTGCGAGGGCGTGATGGCAATGAACATGTTGTTAGTACATGATTGCAATGAAAAAGATAGATATAGTACTCTACCTGTTGCTTGTATATAATAGCCAAGTTGTTGAAGGGCGCAGATATCCCTGTTGTAACTGCTAAAGTTTCCTTATAGAATGATGCAGGAACACTCATCATGTTGCTGCATGAAGAGAAGTTTCATTAAGGAACAAAAATAAACAATCCGCACAGTTGCCATCAAACATTTCTAAAGCTTACCAATCCATGTATATGCTGCCAAGGCTTGACAATGCTTGTGGATGGTTAGGTTGTAAAGCAAAGCATGACTTGGGAAAAATTATTAAAATGAAGTTATTCAACAAGGAAAAAAACTTAAGAAAATAAAAATTTCTAAATTAAAAAGTCACCCTATAATGTCCAGCGTCTTTGAGAGCATGTCCAGCGTCTTTGAGAGCATTCCCCTTTTAATGTGCAAGAAAGTCGATCATTAACTAACCTGGCTCACCATCAAGAAGGATACCAAATTTTGACATATTAGACCATTATCAACTTATCAGATTATTGTAAGCTTCAATAAAGGTAGAATCACAGTTGATAGCTTGCTTGTAATGCAGAATTGCCATGTCAAGTTGACTTTGTTCATAATAGATGCCAGCTAGGTTTCCTGCGTCCAGATATCCCCAATGCATAGTTGACATAATAAACTCTCTTCAGAGCATAGTTTGCAGCAAAGTTATCCACAAAATCAAAAAGAGATTAACAGTCCAGTGGAAAAATAGGAGTTATTGAATCATGTAGCATATTCCAGTGAAAGTATTCTGCAACAGTAATGTTATGAAGAACCTGAAATAAATAGAAAATGATTAAGAGTACACACAAACAAGAACTACACATAGTAAATAAACTTCTCTTCTTTTGTATGCAAGTCAATAACAAATCATCATGTACTTCAAAAATCTACAATATCCACAGTTAACAACAAATTAACCATGCTTTTTTAGTGCATAACTTGTGGCAGAGAACAATACCACACAGCATCCTACCAAAAACTATTATATGATTCCTCAAGTCAAAGATGTCACAATAGTTCATATTTATACTCTATCAACCTGCATCCACAAGACCTACTAAAACAATGAAGAATGGCAATAAACCATTTGTCTTCCAAAAAAGAAGCAACTCAATCAAGACTTCAAACATCGAGGCCTTGTTCAAACTCCCAACATCATTAGTAGCTAACCGAATCACAGCAATCAAAGCTAACTGAATCACAGTGTCAATGCTAGTAGAACAATTATCAGCTGGTTCGTAGGAAGTGAAGGCTGTTGCAGCCCGTGAACTCCGATTAATGGCAAAAACCGGGAAGGAGAATAGGTCTTTCATTGCAGAGGGTGGAACAATCCCAGCTCTCTACCAGCTTTTCCGGTCTACAAATCCAGTTGCTCAATAGAATGCCCTGACTGAAATATTCAACATATCTATTCATGATGAAAACAAGAGAAAGATTATGGAGGAGAATGGTTGTTTGGAATTAATAGTATATGTTCTGAGATATGGGTTAACTACTGAGGCAAGGGAGAATGCAGCTGCTACATTGTTCAGCCTCTCTGCTGTCCATGACTTCAAGAAGATGATTGTGGATGAGCATGGTGTTGTTGCAGCACTAGCTGATTTGCTGATGCAAGGAAGCCCAAGGGGAAAGAAATGGGCTGATTGTCTCAAGCAAGAGAGCAGTGCATCCTAGGTAATTCTCCAACCAAAAGTAAGATTATTTCACAAATTGTGCATAACACACAAAAAAAAAGTATTGCAGAACATCTGGAAGCTCACTACTCTGAAAGTTATGTAGTGTGGTCAATAATAATGAAAATCCAGTGGCATCTCCAAATACTCGTTGTGCTGCATTATTTGCTCCAAGGATACACCAAAGTGAACCTAACATATCACATTTCGCATCATTTTGAAGTTTGTATTGAGATCCAGAAACACTTGTTATCATATCACTCTTGAGAATCTCAATTAGTGCGCCTAGCTCTTCTGGATGAACCTGGTAAGATATAAACTTCAACTTATGAGATGAAAGATTCAATTTGGGTAATATTCCAAACTTCTGTAAAGAATAGGGTAATTAAGTTCCACATGGAAACATTCATCCTTTTAAGAAGAATTAGATACTAATACATACCTGAAGAACATCTTCAATGATCAAACAAGATAACAGCCGAAGAACACCAGCTCGGTGGTGATCAGATATCAGGAATGGTAGAATGATGCTGCCCCCATTAGATTCTCGAAATGCTTGTTGGTTGGCTTCAGCTTTCCTCAACAAAGAAAAAAGACAATCCCATGCTATCAATATCGTACTCTCATCTTCAAATATAGAATATTTTCTTGAACCAGAACCTACCGGTTTTGGTGAAGAAAGAATAAGATCTTTGTTGTCAACGTGTTTCTTGAAGTTTGCAGTATTTGAGTTGGTCCCTAAGCCACTAGAAACCATGTTTTGCTGCTCTAGACCAGAAAAATACCTATCCTTGATGAGCTGGATCACGGGGAAGAAGAGGAGGTTCTCGTAGACTCCGTCGAAGATGACGCAGCAGTAGAGGCGCACGTCGCCGCGGACCTTGGAGGCGAGCGAGGCGAGCTCGACGTTGAATCCCATGGGAAACTTGAGGAAGCCGTAGGGGTTGGAGGGGTTGTCGGGAGGGCGAGGGTCCTCCTCCTGCTTTCCGTCGGTGAAGAGGGATCCGTACTCGATGTCGGGGTCCTCTCCGCAGTCAAAGGGGTCGAGCCAAGGGTTCTTCTTCTTCTTCGCGGTGGTGGCGACGAATCGGAGTCGTCCTCGCTGAGGATGGTACACCGAGGAAGAGGATAGGGCATGGGTGTGGATTGGGGAAGGGAATGGGTGGGAGATGGGGAAGGAAAAGCTACAGAATGAGAAGAAGGTCTCCTCTTCTCACCGGAGTTGGAGGAGATGCAGTGTGGTTGGATGGAGAAGGAAGGGGCGTCGATCTAGGAAGGGGAAGAGGGAGATGAGGTTGAGAGAGAAGGTCAGTTTAGGTTTAGGTTTAGGCTGAGAGAGATGGTCGGAGGAAGGGGCACGATATAGGTTTAGGTTTGGAGGGAACTTTGTGTAGTGTTGCAAATTTTGGCTAGTGGAAAAATTAAAATATTTTATTTTGGTTCATTAACACCGGATTTTAAAAACCGCTGTTAAAACTGGTGTCTATTAACGAAAAAAATGGCGCTGATAGACATCGGCTAAAAAACCGATGTCTATGAGCGAAAATCTGCGCTCATAGACACCGGTTTTTGGAAAAACCGATGTAAAATACACATAGACATCGTTTTTTACTTAAAACTGTTGTTGTTCCACCGATGTCTATGAGGGTTTTTCTTGTAGTGAATGTTAATGCAATAAGACTAACATGTAGGTCAACTCGATGACTTGATCTCACAAGTCATGGATATAGAGATATCAAGTTGACACATGGGTATGCATTAGAGAATGTATACTGAATGACCCGCCATGAGAAAGTATCATGCACTACAAAAATAGTCACAAATAACGACTGAATATTCCGTCGGTAAATGCCTTTTCCGACGGAATACCGACGGAGATTTATCTATCGGAAAGAATTGGGTCGGTGGTCAATTTACCGACGGAAAATATATTCGGTCGGAAATTACCGTCGGAATTATAAACTCCGTCGGTAATTATTACCGACAGAAAAGTTTTCCGTCGGAGAAAAGGGCCAACGGCGGGTAACGGAGTTTACCGACGGAAGCTCAAACTCCGTCGGTAAATTACCGACGGAATTCATAATTCCGTCGGTGATGTATCGTAAAAGTTCTATTCAAAAAATCGATATTTCCGACAGAATAGTAATTTCCGTCGGTGTCTACCGACGGAATAGTAATTTCCGTCGGTGTCTACCGACGGAATTATGAATTCCGTCGGTATCCACCGACGGAAATCATAATTCCGTCGGTAGACACCGACGGAAATTACTATTCCGTCGGTGATCACCGACGGAATTCATAATTCCGTCGGTGATTGTATCGTAACTACTTGTTACGATTCGATAAATTGCCGACGGAATGAATATTTCCATCGGTGAATTCCGACGGAATTCATAATTCTGTAGGTAATATCCAGTAAGTTTTGAAATGTCTGCTCTGCATTTTCCAATTATCATATATACAAATTTTATACAATACAAACCATCACAAACGATGGTAACACAAACTCAAATCATATATAATAGCAATCCATACAATACACAACCAACACAACATACAATATGCTCACAAACAAATAATAAAACTGTCAAAAACAATACAAAACATAGTAACAAGTGCCCATATCTCCAAAATTCCAAGTATCCAAAACATATTGACAATCAAAAATATCCAAAAGTACTAACAAGTTAACATCAAATACAAAATATCCAAACTTACAATGATACATCACCTACACATATATCCAAATATAATCCTGTAAAAGTCAAATATAAAAGATTATAATCAGACTGAATCGATATAAATGTAATATATACCTCAAGAATTGTAATATATAAGTAATTTTGCATGAAATAAAATACCTGGATTATATTGTAGATATCCAATGATAGTACGGTGGTGATTGTATCCATACGAACTCCTGCAAAATGTAATACAATTTAAGATAAATATCTAAATTTGTTAAGAATCTAAAACCTAATAAGAATATGAAATTGTTATGACTACTCTATCTTATAAGAGATAAGGAAACAATTAATCATATTCAAGCATTAGTGGAAAGCAAGATGTATGCAAATGCTCATGGTAGTGTCAGATTTATTTTCAGCATGCATTTGGTATTTAAAATTTGAAAATACACAAGACATAGCAAAAACTTGGAAGTATATATCTTGATACAATAGTGCTATCATTAATGAGTAATAATAGCTTTGTTAGCAACTACTATATATACCATAAAGCAATTGAATAAGTTTACTATATGTTTTAATAGTTGTGTTATAATAAGAGCAATTTAACTTTACAGATATTTTAGTCAGAGGTGATGGGATTTTCAAATCCTTCCTTTACAACAATATGCAAAACTGAAAGTGATATAAATTAAACTTATGCTTTAACTAAAAATGAAACTTAAGTTGTACACTGCACATTAGTGGAACATCAGAAGAAAAATTAAAAATACAATAAATAAACATTAGAATAAGACAAATGACAGAAAAAATACTATGATTTAAAAATATAAACAATTAATCCAAATGGTTATTAAATGTTTATGAGAAATTTTATGATGGGGAAAATAAACCATATGTTCGGTTCATAATCAAACAACACTAATATTGAATTAATAACAACAAGAATGATTGCACTAAGAAAAAAATTTAGTTGTAATTGATTGAATACCTCAGAAGAAGCTAATCATCAGCAGGGTCTAATGGGTCTCGAGTCTCCTGTGACTCAATACCATGCTCTGACTGGGGATCCTGTGACTGGGGCGGCTGTGATCGGTCCCATCTAGCAATGACTGCTCGCATCAGGGACAATGTCTCCTCCTGAGCAGCCCATCTCTCTTCCCACCTCTGATCCATGGTAGTCATCTGAGTCTTCAATTCTTTATTTTCTTTTCTTAATGACTCCACCTCAGAAGAAGAAGAAGAGGAACTGGCACGACCCCTAGGAGTCCTCAAACGATCAAATACCACCTTGGCCTGGGAGCCAAGACCGTAGAGGGAGGAGTTCTTTGTCCTTCCACCCACAACATCATAATAAATTTCATTTATTTGCTGGGTGGATAGATCCTGTGACTCCCCTCCCTCTACTGGTGGCTGAGATGCCTGAGCAACCCTGTTTGTCATTTCCTCCTGTGTAGAAAAAATATACAAATTATATCTTATACACAATTACTAGAGTTATTTAATAATGAATAACGATTAATTATAATAAAGTTAAAAATTCAAACCCCAATGTTCTTCGATCGAAGATCTACGTATGTGCCATCCTTTCTCTTGTGAGTCTTAAGAAAGACCTCCAGGCAAGTGGGTTGTCTTTCTAAAGAACGCTCCTGCATGCACAAATAAGTTGGTTCACAAATATACAAGCTTGTTAATAAATAAAAATATAATTTACAAAATATTAAATTCAATTCACCAGATCCATGGCGTGCTCAACAATAGATCGAGATCCTGATGTATGGCGAGCAGATCCGGTACTCGGGCCACATGGCTCTGTATTCCTATTTTCTCGAGCTTTTAGAGCCTTTGACTGCCATTTTTCTGCAGACCAAGTGGTCATCCATGCACTCCAAATCTCCTCGGATACATAAGCTGGTCTAGTGCCATCCTTTCTCATATAATATAAAAGGTCCTTGTATAACTTGGCACAGTAAATATTCCAAGTCCCTACAAATTTTCCCTCCTATCCTTCCTCCCATGTATATTTTTTCTGCAAATAGAAGTTAAAAATTTAGTATATTAAAGATTAAATATATTGTACATATTCAACTTACTTACCAGAAATTCATTAAAATAAAAATCTTTAGTCGCATTATCTACATGTCTCCATGTAGTACCAGCAATGCAGACTCTTTCTTTAAATTTTTTTGTAATATATGTGGATACTCGATGGCCGTCAGGAGTAAATCTGCATATAAACAATTTTAAAACATAAGCTATATGTTTAAAAAAAGAAAATGAATTAATAATAAATAAAAAATACTTACGTCTCTCCAACAACCCTAAGAACTGTAGATCCACGAAGTGGTGGTGCTGGATGATCTGCCATGAGTATCTACAAAATAGCATACAATAAAGTGAACAAACATGGTAATCAGACAATAAAACATGATTGAATCATAACTTACTTAAAGATCAATAATGCTAAAATTTAATCAATGTTAGTCTCTGGAAATAGTTCTACTCAACATCAACAGTTTGTAAGTCGTCGTCTCTAGACTCTGTTATGTGAGCAAAATCCTCACTGCTAGATGTCTCTACATCATCTAGCTCCTCGTCACTGGCATTAACATCTACAAGTAATTGTGATGTAGAAGGAAGTTGTGAATCAACTGAATGTCTCTCTACTTCATCATTCTGAAATGCATCATGGTTTTGAGCAGTAATGGTGTTCGGCATTTCTATGATCGAACGAGGCTTCATTCGACAAATAGACAACCATTCACTAGCTCTTCTTCTCTTCGTAGGATATTCAAGATAAAAAACTTGACCCGCTTGTATTGCAAAAATGAAAGGTTCAAACTTATTGAACCTTCTATTTGCATTAACCTCAACTAAATTATAATTTGGATGTATTCTGGTACCTGTTCTTGGGGTCGGATCATACCATGAACATTTGAATAACACACACCTTTTTATAGGTAATGCTGGATATTCAATCTCTATAATTTCCTCAAGTCTACCATAGTAATCAAACTCAGTGTTATTTGTGTCGATAGATCCCTTTACACAAACACCATAATTATAAGTTAATCTCCGTGAATCTCGTTGTGTCACATGGAATTTTAGACCATTAACATAGTAACCAGAGTAGACCATTATTTGGCGAAGGGGTCCTGATGCAAGATTCAATATTCTATCATCTTGCACATTTGATATTCTGCTGTCTTTCACCTATCAAAAGATGTATGATATAAATTAGCTAGGATCGATCTTAATTTTATGAAGAATTATGAAAATTTCTCTAACTTACATAAATTTAAAACCATAATGCAAATTCAGTGTCTAACTTGTCAGCAACTTGACTTGCACTCATTGATGGATTTTGTAGATATAATTGTTATTCATACAAGCTGTGAACAACAATGGTTAATTTGAGGCATTTCGGAGATTAAGAAAACAAATACAGCAAGATTAAAGTTTAAGTGGGTAAGTTAACTTACTTGATGTATGGTTTGACTTCATCACAATTTAAGAGTATGTATGTTCTTGCAGCATGATATTCGTGTTGAGTTAACCATCTAGAAACAGATGCACCCAATGGTGTACCAGCAAATTTGAAAATAGAAAGCATCGATGGGTTAATATTCTGAGTATCATCGGAATTTCTAGGACATTTGTTCCTTCTGGTTTTAACATGATCAGCAAAATAATAGGAGCAGAAGGAAGATGCTTCCTCAACCAGATAAGCATTACTTATTGACCCTTCAACTTTTGCTTTATTACGGACATTATTCTTTAATTTTCTCAAAAATCGTTCAAATGGATACATCCATCTGTATTGAACAGGACCTGCTATTCGTGCCTCATATGGTAAATGTACTAGCAGATGTTCCATTGAATCAAAAAAACTAAGTGGGAATATGCGCTCCAGCTTACAAAGTATGAGAGGAATTTCTGTTTCTAGCCGAAGCATATCGGTCATCATAATACACCTTGCTGTCAAATCTCTGAAAAACAAACTTAACTCCGTAAGTGCTTGCCAAACATTATTGGGAAGTAAATCATGAAAAGCTATTGGAATAAGTCTTTGCATGAACACGTGGCAGTCATGACTCTTCATTCCAAACATTTTTAACTTGTTCATATCAACACATCGAGCCATATTCGAAACATATCCATCTGGAAATTTAATTTCTTTTAACCAACTACATAAAGCTTGTTTACTATCTTTGTCCAATGTATAACACGCTTTGGGAAACTTATTGGTTGTTTCATTCTGATGTAACTCTGGTCTGTTGACTAGTTCTTTTAATTCCTCACGTGATTTTGCAGTGTCCTTAGTTCTTCCAGGTACATTCATCACAGTGTTGAAGATATTATCAAAGAAATTTTTCTCAACATGCATCACATCTATATTGTGTCGAATGAGTAGATACTTCTAATAAGGCAACTCCCAGAATATGCTCCTTTTTTTCCAACCACACTTGCACATCCTAACAAGATATTTATTTATCTCATCAGAATTAGGCTGAGATACTGGGAGAAATCCATAACTATCTTTTTGTTGAATGATTTGTTTGCGTGAGGCATGGCCTGCGTGAGGAGGTTTTCTTTAGAAAGTTTTTCTTATTTCGCCTAAAAGGGTGATCCATGGTAGAAATTTACGAAGTTTATCAAACCAAGATACCTTCCCACCGCAAGGTAATGAAAAGTCATCGGACTCTCTCATGCAATGTGGGCATGCTAACTTACCCTCTGTGCTCCATCCCGACAACATTTAGTATGTTGGAAAATCACCGATCATCCATAATAAGGCAAGATGCAATGTAAAATTAGTTTTACTTGCAATATCATAAGTCACCGACCCTACATTCCATAATTCATTCATTTCAGTAATTAGAGGTTGCATGAAAACATCTATCTTATCTTTTGGATTAGCTGGACCCGGAATAAGCATAAACATAAATTCATCTTTCATGCACATCCATGGCGGTATGCAGTTAATATAACCGCCAAGATGAATATTGTCCGACCGCCAAATGGTTGAAATCCATCTAGAAGTCCCAATCTCATATGGTTCCATTGCAAAAGAGGGAAACAAGATCAAGATGTTTCCAGATAGAATCAGACATGACACATTATACCTCCATCGTGCTCATGCTCATGCTCATGATGCCATGTGTATGTGGCAACTAGGATGCGTACAAGCGGTCTCCTAGCGATTAATGGAAAATAATACATCACCTTCCAAGCAATATTTTCTTTTCTTCCACGGTACGATATCGATGCTTAAAACGCGGTGAGTACATATTTTACATTCATTCAAATCACTATCTTCATTCCAAAATATCATGCTTGTTTATACAACAATCAATCAATGCAAACCTAAACCTCCGATCAATTTCTTTGTAACAAAGCTATCATCATTATGTTATCAGGAGGAGCAACAACATCAATTGACAAATGTCATTGTAACACCTTTCTTCGAGAATGATGTTGATGTTCGTTCATATTCTTCAATAGGCGAGCGATAGGTTTGAGAATGACCGAAGGAATACCCATCACTTCTCTCGTTAACATTTCATATAGTTGCTGATATTCGGGGTTGGTATTTCATCTATATTTGAATAATCAAATGCATTCATCGCATCTTGAACCATTGATTGCATTGAAATATCAATATTATTTGATGTTTCAGGAGCGGTAACAGTAGTCCCAGAAGATGAACCAGCAGAAGGCCCAATTGGTTCATATAAATAAGCCTCTCCGTGACAGTACCAATTGTAGTAATTTGGCACAAAACCATTTCTACATATGTGCATTTTTACAGTATCCTCATCACGAAATGCTCTATTTTGACATTTTTTATGATTGCAGGGGCATCGTAACTCGGCACCATTCATACATTCTGGATGAGTTTTAGCAAAGGTCACAAACTGGTCAACTTTAGCAATAAAATCCTCTCTAATAAAACCATTATCTAATCGATTGTACATCCAAGCTTTGTTCATATACATTGTTATAACCTAAAGAGAATATAATTTGAAACATTATTAAACTTATATCACTTGAAATAATTTTAAATGCGCACAATTTCATCTCACAATCATCGTATCATATTACAATAAATCTCCTCTACACTAAAGCAAATAAATGAAACTAATATATCTCCGAAATGCAAACTATAAAGTAGTGTCCGTTTCGTTCAAAACCAATATGAAGGGACTTCTTATTGTTGTTGAGCAACTAACATATCATATATCCGAATTCAAAGTCAAAGTTTAAGCAACAATTTCTTTCCAAGCATTAGAACTTTATACAACTAAAGAAAGAAATAAGGGCAGGTTACAATAAAACACTAGTACAAAGGAAGAGAGCTAATAATCCAATGATCCATTACATAAACAGAATCAAATGATATATCGTAGTGCAGCTGAAGATTTGCTACAAGACAACTTTTTCTAATTATAACATTAAAAGAGAATACAAGCTTTCGTGTACATATCAAGTTTTCATCAATTTCAATTGGTTTGTTCAATAGCAGGATAATTTAGATATGGAGGAGAATGAACAAAGTGCTTAACAGTTAACAATAACTTTATCAACTTCACTTGGCTGGCCGCGATTAGACAGTGAGCAGGTGCCTGCGACCGCTGGGATGCCGCAAACAAGGGAAGCTGGGCTGCCGCAACTGGCTGCCGCGAGGACCTGCCTGCGGTGGGTGGCTTGCCGCGAGGACCTGCCTGCGGTGGGTGGCCTGCCGCGAGCTGCCCGCGCCGGCCAGCTGGCCGCGACGGGCGCCGTGGGTGTGAAAAGGAGAGAGAGAGAGGAGCATACCTGATCGCTGGTTGCGGATCGCAGTGAACGGGAGAGGGCACGAGGAGAGGAGGAGGAAGCGATCGCGCGAATAGGAAAGCGACCGATTTGGTGCCCTAATACTGAAATACCGACGGAATTATAATTCCGTCGGTAACTGCCGACCTGAATTCCGTCGGTAATTACCGACGGAATTAACTATTCCGTCGGTAATTACCGACGGAAAAATTAATTCCGTCGGTAAGCAGTGAAGCTTATCAGTATAGAATTTTTGCGGGTTTAAAATTAGCGGATGCGGGCGAAAACTCACCGATGGAAATATAATTTAGTCGGTGTTTCCCGACTGAATTCTAGGTCCGTCGGTAATTTACGAAAACCGCTAACCCGGATCTTCCAGATCTGTTGCCTATCGTTCGTATTCCCGACTGATTTATATTCCGTGGGAAATTTACCGATGGAATATAAATTCCATCGGTAATTATCGACGGATATATATGCCGTCGGTATATACCGACAGAATTAAATTCTGTCGGAAAACACCGACGGAATATAAATTCCGTCGCTACGCCCGTCGTTAATTACGAGTATTTTTGTAGTGATGGATCGTTATATGAGTGTCATATACTTTCTCATGTGGCTATTAGTATGACTACTAGTCCTTAGACCTAAAGTCACCACAGTTCCCTACATAAGGAGTTATGTACTTTGGTTTCGTCAAACGTCATCCGTAACTGGGTGGACTATAAAGGCGATTACTGGGTATTTAACGAATTATGCAGAGAGATGTGAGTGATGTAAATGGGATCTATCCCTCCTATATGATGGGAGAGACATCGGTATTCTTGATAGAGTGAAACCATGATGTGCATGGCCATGCCCAAATGAGTCAATATAGGATATTGAGCTCATTTGATTTAGTGAGTCTACTTGGAGTTCAAGATTTAGATTGGTCAGAGGATGACACGGTCTATGCCTCACATTGATCAATCTAGATGTCTAGGATAGAAGGGCACTTGTCATATTTTGTGAGGAGTCACAATTAGTAGTCACAAGGTGATGTTGGATCTCAACATTCTTGTAACTTGGGTAGCAATGATGTATTGCTAGATACCGCTAATTGCTTATGTTTCTAAAGGAGTTTAGAAACATTGCCAACGTTACAAAAACCTATTGGGTCACACACAAAGAACAAGTGAATGGAGATTAGGTTCATATGATGAGTCAATTGGATTAGGTTCATATGATGCACCAAAGATTGGATTCGGATTAATTCAACACTACAACAAAAACTGCAAACGACAACACCCCTAAGACAACGGTTTTAAGAGAAAGCGTTGCGTATTTGTTCAAAGACAACGGTTTTTACCAAAACCGTTGTCTTTGAACTCCCCATTAAATATAAAAGACAACGGTTTTAGCAAAACTGTTGTCATTGAGCTACTTTTTTTTAAAACGACAACACTTTTTACAACGGTTTTATAAACCGTTGTCTTTATCCGCCTTTTTAGCGTCTACGACAACAGTTTTCAAAAAACCGTTGTAATTGAATTTGGTGATTTCCCCCATTCGTTGTTTTCCTTTCCCTCGCTGTTTTCTTTTCGGCGCCGTGTTTTCGCGTTCCCAAACCTAAGCCATTTATCTTTCCCTCTCCTCATACGATGTTGTGCTCCTTCTCATTTCCTGGTGAGCGGCAGCGTTCTCCAATGGGCTGCCGAAGATCCAGACGCACGGGAGGGAGAAACCGGAGAACGGGATCTGCCACGACAACAGCGCGCCGCCGGTGAAGGCGAAGACCATCGATGAACTGCACTCCCTGCAGAAGAAGAGGTCAGCGCCGACCACCCCCATCAAGGACGGCGCAGTAGGGCAACGCTGCCTTCGCCACCATCTCAGAGGAGGAGCGCCAGAAGCTCCAGCTCCAATCCATCAGGTCAATATTTAATCTCCAAACAAATATCTCTTTTTCAATAATAAAAAAAGGGGGAAACATCCAGATTCCTTGCCGATTTTTCTAAACCAAAAAGGAAACAATTCTTGAGAACAAGAATCCTTGAAGCACCTGAACCTCGGTTGAAGAATCCTCCTGCTGCCGAAGAGCCAAAAAAGAACAAGAAGATCATTGTTGAAGATGAGATCGATGTGAAGTATAAATCATTTAATAAATTTGATACTGTTAAAGAAAACTCGGATCACTATTTCAGCATCCCAGAGCATCTCGATGGTGTTCCGTCTTGTCGGGAAATTAAGGTAAGTGCCATCACTCTTAGGGATGATAATTTCCATTGATATGGTTATCTGAATCTACCCACCACGGTCGGTGTTATATGATCGATTGCATAAATAATGGAGATGAGATTGATATAGAAGTATAGCCTGGCAGTAGGGCAGGGATGTGGCAACGAATGATGATAATTTCCTAATATCTTTTTATTGATAGCCTTCAAAAAATTGGGCAAAAAGGATTCAGCTTGAGTGGAAGCTTCTAGAGAAAGATTTACCTGGTAAGATCATTCTATTTTAGGTATTTAATTTAGATATGCTGAATTCCGACTTTATACTCTTTTGTTTATTACAATTGTTTTACACTATAAATTCTCTGATTGTATCAAATGCTTGTATAAGTCTACTGTTTGTGAAGAGTTCTTTTTTTTTTGCTTTTCAAAATGCTTTTATTTAGTTATTTAGGCTTCATTAACAATTTATAATCAAGTAGGTTGGAAAATCTAGAATTTTAGATGTAAATAAAGTTTCCTTAATTTTTTGGTCTAGGGAAAAAAGATACCCAAATAAGTTGAAATATCTAATCATCCATGCAAGAGTATTGGCTTCTATGAACCCAAATGACTTATAATTTCATATGTAAATACAATTCGTAGATCAACTTCTACACTTGGCATAATTCTGCATATCTAGAGGATTCAGATATCCAAAACATGTAAACTAGAAGAAGAAAAACTCTCTTTTGCATGAAATAATTGGAAGGATCGCATGTGCATCCATACTACGCCTGAAGAACTGGAGGATTTTAGTACTCCGGACTTCACAATTTATAATGTTGGCCAGTTTCCATGTAATCGATACACACACTACATGACTACCTCCACCAGCATTGATCTTAATCTTGATAGGAAAGAAATGGTCATCCTTGGCACACAATATGCCGGGGAGATGAAGAAGGGTTTGTTCGGTGTGATGCACTATCTAATGCCTAAAAGAAACATTCTCTACCTGCACTCTAGCAATAATATGGGCAAAGATGGTGATGTTGCCCTCTTCTTTGGACTATCAGGTAAGTGTTGGTCGGACGAGATTCTGGCGCATCACCTGCCCATTGCATGGTTACTATACTGCCCTTTGCAACTTAACTAGAAGCATTCCATGTGTAAATGTGTAGAATTATGTTACACTGCAGTGTTTTCGCCATATGGTTTCTTTGTTCTTATGACTTTTGCTTTGTTGTTTTAGGCACAGGGAAAACTACTCTGTCTACAGACCACAACAGGCTTCTTATTGGCGATGATGAGCATTGCTGGAGTGAAAATGGTATTTCAAACATTGAAGGAGGTTGCTATGCAAAATGTATCGGTCTAACAAAGGAGAAGGAACCTGACATTTGGAATGCCATCAAATTTGGAACCGGCAAGTGCCCTATCAAACTCGACATGCACTTTGAAATGGAACCATTCATATTTTTTTGTCCTAATGTTTGCAAATTTCTTGCAGTGTTGGAAAACATCGTTTTCGATGAACACACTAGGGAAGTAGACTACTCTGATAACTCTATTACAGGTGATTAACAAGATGAAACAAACTTCTTGAGTGAATTGGTATTGTGTGAAAGGGAATCTGGTTCAATGGAATTGTTGATGTTGCAGAGAACACTCGAGCTTCATATCCAATTGAGTATATTCCTAATGCGAAGATACCGTGTGTTGGTCTGCACCCTAAGAATGTCATCCTCTTGGCATGTGATGCTTTTGGCGTGCTTCCACCAGTTAGCAAACTTACTTTACCACAAACAATGTATCACTTCATCAGCGGTTACACTGCTCTGGTGCATAGTCCATTGCATCAAGCACATCGTTATGCCTGCCCATAGGTACTATCATAATATCACATCAAATACTTTGGTAATTCTGGAAGCCATGGCAGTACATGGTGTTAAAACTCTTATTTACTCAATACATGTGCAATTTATGGGGAACCGGAAAAAATGCCTATTACAGAAGTAACTCCTCAGGTGAGAAACCATGCCTACTTTCTCGAAGAATTTCTTTTTCCAATATTTACTAATATTGTCGCACTCATGAACTTGGTTATGTTTATCACGCCATGTGCGATACAGCATCCTATCAACCCATATGGGAAGGCCAAAAAGATGGCGGAGGATATTATTTTGGACTTCTCAAAGAGATCAGACATGGCAGTCATGATCTTAAGGTCTCATTCTCTGATGATAATTTAAGACTGGCTAGCCTGCTTAGAGCACGATCTAATCTCTCTGTGTTGACAGATATTTTAATGTTATTGGATCAGATCCTGAAGGAAGGTTAGGTGAAAGAACAGTGAATGTTAAATTTGCATCTGGCAAACCTCATTGATACAGAAGCAAATATAAACAACAATCTTTTCTATAGTGAATATTATTTTTCTATAGTAAACAACAATATTCTCATTGATATAGAAGCAAATATAACATCGTTATTTTTCCAGCTGGAATGTAGTGAATGTTATAGCTCTTAATCTACACTTATTTGATTGACACTTTGGTTCTTTTAGGTGTCCTATGTAATTATTAAAGCTGTGTGTATGTGATTTCTATTTTGAGGAATTTGTGGAATTGTTTTAACTCTAGAAACAATTCACCCTACCATAACTCATCATGCTGATGCAATTCTTTTGGTTCAAGTTTTAATTGGAAGATTTTGAACCCATGTTTTTTTACTTTCACTTATGCTTTTGTGATGTGTCTATTTATTGCAGATCAATTTGCAGCTCCTGGCAACTTGTTACTTGCAAAATGGAAAAGCATATTGTGCCTACCAGGTCTCAAAGGTAATGCAGTCTGGAAAATGGCATAGAAAATTACATGAATATTTTGTTTCAATATGTTAATGGATGTAATGCGCTTTGCATGGATTCTATTGATCTTCGATGATAGTTCACTTAAATAATGTTAGTTGCATGCAGTGCTAATTATTTAATAGACTATGCTAAGCTAGGTATCACTGCTCCTAGTAGATTCCATGTACTGTTATTCTCTAATAAACACCTCTTTTTGTTTCCTTCATTTGGTTTGTTTTTGCCTTCTATGCACTACAGATTGGTTAATTACATTCTCCTTTTGGAATTCTGGAATTTGATAAGTTTTGTTAAAACTTTTCTCTTGCAGGTCTGCCAATTCGTGAGGCGGCTTGAGTTTTTTTGATGCAAGAAGTGAGCTTTGTTAGATGTAGCTTGCCTTGCTATTTTGTAAACTAAAAGCCAGCCATATGGAGATCGAACAGCAAATGGAAAACATGTGATTTAGTGTATATATGGAGAGTAATGGAAAACATGTGTATTTTGATGAGTAACAACTCATTTTATATATTTTTGTATATGTGGCTACAAGATGAATTATATATGGATGATTATTTTGGATTTAATGTAGTAAATATTTAGTTTTGTATTGGTGGTTTGCTTATAGTAAATAAGATTGGTTGTTTGGTATTAATGAACATTAAAGACAACAGTTAAAAATGTTGTAAAAACTAGGTAAACCACAACGAATTTTTTTTGTAAAAAGTGATAAAAGACAACGGTTTTATCCGTTGTAAAATATATTAAAACTGTTGTAAAAAAACAAAATGTGTCAAATATTATTAACCACAACAGTTTATATCTATTGTAAAAAATGTCTACAACAACGGTTTATTTCTGTTGTTGAAATTATCTACCACAACGGTTTTATAACGTTGTCGTATCCTTCGTAGCCAAATTTTGGCCATATAAACAACAACGGATAAAAACCGTTGTCAAATGTCTACAAAGACAACGGATTCAAAACCATTGTCGTAGGGCAATACATTCTACAACACCCTCAGTTACAACGGTTTTTTGACCCTACGACAACGGATAATATCCGTTGTCGTTTGCAGTTTTTGTTGTAGTGCAAATTAGACTTATTGAGTTAGACTCAATTAGATTCAATTGTTGAATGAGTCTAATTTAAATTTGATCCATTGAGTCAATTTATATTAATGAATTGAGATTCATTAAATTAAAATTGACTTGAATCAAAGGTTAGATTTAACTCAACAAGGAAGAGAATTGGTCAATTTTGACATGACCAAATGGAAGTTGAAACATCAAGTTAGACTTGATGTATTGCCACATCATGAAGGTTGACTCATCCTACATGGCATGACTAACCTTGCCACATCATCTCCACATTATCAAGGGAGATCAAGAGGTTACAATCCTCCATTTAATGTGGTCGGCCACATTAAATGGGGAGTTACCCATGTGTGGCCGACCACATAAAAGAAAAAAGAAGTTTCATTTTGTGGCATTGATTTGGTGGTGTTGAATGCTTCTTCGTCCTTAGCTCTCTTCCTCCTCCTTTGCTGCTGTTGCCATGGATTCCAAGCAAGGTGAAGGTGAGTGAGTTGAGTTCCAAGAGAATAGGGTGGAGTGAAGGTCACAAAGGAGGGTACCTAGAGGAGTGTATGAGATTCCTTTTACTTTCTCTCCTTTCTCCCTTTTTAAATCCTACTCGAGAGCCCTAGAAAGTGCTAGCACACTTGTGGTGCTCTCTTCTCCATCCTTGATTGTTAGAGAACACATCTTGTTCGTGTGGATACTTCTAGAGGAGTATCTACTTTGATACTATTGAGATCCGGCACCGTTTGGACGAGCGAGAACGCGAAGGGCTTCGCTTGAAAGGTATAACCATTTTTCATGTAGATCTAGGAGTAGATCTCGGTAGAAACTCGTATTTGTAGTTTTCTGAAATTTTTCTTTGCACGGATCCGTTGGCTTTGGGGCTTTCGGGGTTTCCGCGACGCGAAAACGCGGTTTTCGAGGCTCGAAAAATCCAAAAGTGGTATCAGAGCCACGTGCGAAGATGAATACGAGTTTATTTTGTGTTTTATGAAAACTTTTCAGTTCTGTAATATTCTGTAAATTTATGATTTTTATAGTTTTTATGAGTATTTTTCTCGTAGAAGCGAAGCACTAGTGTTTCGATACTTATAGGCTTCGACTACCGAGAAGAATTTTCCAAAACGGCCAAGTTTCGCCCCAAAACTTTTTGGGACAGCGGGCTAAGGCGCTATTAGATCGCAATGGATCCCTCGCGATGGTTAGATCGCGGGTAGGGGCGCTGGCCCTGGCCCCGCAAGGGGATTCGTTCCGCGATTGCGCCCGAAAATCGCTAAACGGAACCGCCGGGAAATTGTACTCGTAAAAATTGTAAAAATTATAGAAAAATTATAGAAAATTATAGAAATCTATAATTTTGAATTATATATTATTTTTGTGATAGTCATGGCCCAAAGACCCAATTCGATTGGATAATTCGTGTTGTAATTCATAATACGGCCTGCGTGCCGTGATGTGATATGCGTGTTGTATTTTATTTTATTTTTTTTCGTGACCTGCGCGTCGTGCCTTTCTCTTTTATTCTTGTTGTAAATTAAATTTAGACTCGAATGTAACTCGAGTTGCAAAATGTAATGTAAATTTTGAGGCGGTGGAAGGTCCACTCGAGACGGAGTTACGAGGAGGGCGCGAGCAACACGAGGTGTTGAAAGGAAGGAGCTTGAGAAGCTGTTGACCTTAGGTTGACCATCCAATCTTCTCATTGGCTTGAGAAGATCGTAGTAGGGCCATGACATAATCACAAAATTATTTAATTAATTGCTTTTGTGTGTATGTGATGCATGCTAGTTAATTAAGTAATTAATTAGTGCCTAACGATTAGATTAGATCTAAGTCGTGCACATGATGCACCCTTCGATTAGATTAGATCTATCGAGTATATGATACGCATCATCATTTAGATTGGATCTAAATCGCGTCAACTCATAATGCCTACCATGCCGTGATACCTACCACTACCTCGATCGCATGTTGTTGTTAAATCTGCCAAAGCAGAGCAACACATACTATCTTGGTAGGGTACGGAGGGACAATTTTGTTCCCGCCTATCAACGCATGGGTGAGTACAACTCAATTAGATTGAGTAACTAGTTAACTCAATTAGATCGAGTTTAACTATAGGCATTATCCAATGGTTAGTAGTTAGGTCAAAATCACGTTTATATTAACTCTTGGGCGTATTAGCCAAAGCAAACTCGAGTTTTAATATAAATGCGGATTTTGATCCTATAAACAAGAGTTGCATAGAGATGTAATTGGTAATCGTTACCTACCGATCTTGGGCGTATTAGCCAAAGCTAACTCAAGGGTTAGTATGATGTGGATCTTGTCCCACATGAATTATAGAATTCAGTGGGAGCATCATTTAGTTAAAGGCCTAATTAAATGATTAAGAATATGATATTTATTTCTGCATTTATTTCTGTTGTAGATTACCATGACGTCGAATACGAACACCTTCTCCCTGCGATCTGTCCTAAAGAAGGACAAGCTCAACGGAGCAAATTTCCTGGAGTGGTACAGGAACCTGAGAATAGTTATCACCCAAGAACGTAAACTGTACGTTCTACTGCCACGCGAGCAGACCGAGATGCTTACAAGAAGCATCAAGATGACGCATTAGATGTGTCCTGTCTTATGCTCGCGACCATGAACTCTGAGCTTCAGAAGCAACATGAGTTGATGGGTGCTTATGATATGGTTGAACATCTTTGTCACCTATATCAAGGACAAGCAAGGCACTGGAAGAGGAACTCCAAAGAATACTTGGAAGATCTTAAGAAGAAGAGAAATAATATTTCTACTTCAGGTATACATATTATAGAAGTCAACCTCTCTATTTCTTCATCGTGGGTATTAGATACCGGATGTGCTTCGCACATTTGTACAAATGTACAAGCGCTGAGAAATAGCAGGGCATTGACAAAGGGTTAGATAGACCTACGAGTAGGCAATGGAGTACGGGTTGCTGCTATTGCTGTGCCCTCTGGGCTTGTACTAGAATTAGATGATTGTTGTTATGTGTCTACCTTAACTAAGAACATTATATCTATTTCTTGTTTGGACAAGAAAGGTTTTTCGTTTATAATAAAGAACAAATGTTGTTCCGTCTATTTAAACGAAATGTTCTATTGTAGTGCAGCTCTGATAAACGGACTCTATATTCTAGACCTTGAGAGCCCTATCTATAACATAAATACCAAGAGGTTCAAGTCAAATGACATGAACCAAACCTACCTCTGGCACTGTCAATAACACTTATCCCAGCTCCATAAAGATGGTTTGCTGGACTCATTTGATTTTGAATCATATGAGATATGCGAGTCATGCATACGAGGCAAGATAACCAAAACTCCCTTTAGTGGGCACAGCGAGAGAGCGACTGATTTGTTAGGACTTATACATAGTGATGTATGTGGCCCTTTCAATGTCGCTGCTAGAGGTGGTTATAGGTACTTCATCACATTTAATGATGACTTCAGTAGATATGGTTATGTGTACTTGATGACACATAAGTCAGAATCCTTTGAAAAGTTCAAAGAATTCAAGAATGAAGTACAAAACCAGCTTGGCAAGAGTATTAAGATACTTCGATCAGATCGAGGTGGAGAATACCTTAGCCATGAGTTTTGTAACTACCTAGCTGAGTGTGGGATTCTATCCCAACTCACTCCTCCTGGAACACCACAGTGGAATGGTGTATCCGAAAGGAGGAATCGTACCTTATTAGATATGGTACGATCTATGATGAGTCACACAGATCTTCCGACATACCTTTGGGGTTATGCTCTAGACACGACAGCTTTTATACTCAACCGAGTTCCATAAAAGGCCGTGATAAAGACACCATATAGGATATGGACTGGGAGAGATGTCCAGGTGTCTTTCATGAGGATTTGGGGTTGTGAGGCTTACGTTAGACGTCAAGTCTCAGACAAATTAGGGCCCAAATCTGACAAGTGCTACTTTATTGGATATCCCAAGGAAACTAAGGGATATTACTTCTACATTCCCAGTCGGCACAAGGTAGTTGTGGCAAAGACTAGGGTCTTTCTAGAAAGGGACTTTGTTTCTAGAAAGACTAGTGGGAGCACGTTCAATCTTGAAGAAGTTCAAGATGCGAACGATAGCACTGAAGCCTCGATGGAAGTTGAACTAGAACAACAAAGTGTTATGGATGATGTTGTTCCACAAAGAGTTGAGGAACAACAACCAGTTCAAGTAGACATACATGTTCGCAGGTCTGATAGGGTACTTCGTCAGCCTGAGAGATATTCATTTCTCTTGTCTGACCATGATGACGTTATACTCATAGATGATGAGCCTACCACCTATCAGGAAGCTGTGATGAGACCAGATTCCGAGAAATGGCTTGAAGCCATGAGATCCGAGATGGAATCCATGTACACCAACCAAGTATGGACTTTGGTTGATCCACCTGAAGGGGTAAAACCCATTGGGTGTAAGTGGGTCTTTAAGAGAAAGACTGACATGGATGGACTTATCTATAAGGGTCGCTTGGTAGCTAAAGGTTTCAAGCAGATTCATGGTATTGACTATGATGAAACCTTATCTCCAGTAGCGATGTTTAAGTCCATTCGGATCATGCTTGTTATTGCAGCCTACCATGACTATGAGATATGTCAAATGGATGTCAAAATCATGTTTCTGAATAGAAACCTGCTCGAGGATGTGTACATGACACAACCTGAGGGTTTTGTAGATCCACAGCATATTAGCAGAGTATGCAAGCTGTATAGGTCCATTTATGGACTAAAGCAAGCTTCTTGGAGCTGGGATCTTCGATTCGATGATGCAATCAAACAGTTTGGTTTCATCAAGAATGAAGATGAGCCTTGTGTCTACAAGAAGGTTGTAGGGGATATAGTTGTCTTCCTCATATTGTATGTGGATGACATACTACTCATTGGGAAGGACATCCCTATGCTTCAGTCTGTCAAGACCTGGCTAGGGAGTTGCTTCTCAATGAAGGACAGGGTGAGGCATCCCGCATTCTAGGGATACAGATCTATAGAGATATATCTAAGAGATTGCTTGGCCTAAGCCAGAGTACATACATTGACAAGGTACTCCTTCGGTTTGCCATGCAGAACTCCAAGAAGGGGTTTCTGCCGATGTCACATGGCGTGAGTCTTTCGAAGACTCAAGGTCCCTCTTCTAGAGAGGAGAGAGACCGCATGGATCATATCCCTTATGCCTCAGCCATAGGATCGATCATGTACGCCATGCTATGTACTCGACCTGATGTCTCATATGCTTCGAGCATGACGAGCAGATACTAGTCAGATCCAGGTGAAAGTCACTGGATAGCGATCAAGAATATTCTTAAGTACTTAAGAAGGAGTAAAGAATATTTCTTGATATATGGAGGCAATGATGAGCTAGCTGTAAAGGGTTACAGTGATGCCAGCTTCCAGACCGATCAGGATGATTACCGATCGCAGTCAGGGTTCGTATTTTGCATTAATGGTGGTGCTGTCAGCTGGAAGATTTCGAAGCAGGACACAGTAGCTGATTCTACAACAGAGGCCGAGTACATCGTTGCATCAGAGGTAGCAAAGGAGGCAGTTTGGATTCGCAAGTTCATCACTGAACTTGGGGTGGTTCCTAGCATTACTGACCCTATTGAGCTCTATTGTGACAACAATGGAGCTATAGCACAAGCGAAGGAACCTCGCTCACACCAGCGGACCAAACACATACTACGGCGCTTCCATCTCATTCGAGAGATCATCGAGAGAGGAGATGTGAAGATTTGCAGAGTACCTATAGAGGCTAACATCGAAGATCCCTTGACCAAGACTTTGGCACAGAGGAAGCATGATGGTCACACTAGGTCATTGGGGCTTAGAGCCTACACTGATTGGCACTAGTGTTAGTGGGAGATTGTTAGCTAGAGCCCTAGAGCCAATCATTTGATGATTGTATTTTTGGACTTGTTGTATCATATTCTATATAAATAAAGGCATTTGGTTTTTGGTTATTATACTTACTTGTATTGGTGTCAAATAAACTACGTATAATAACGTCCTTGAGTAGAAGGTTCTTACCTATATCAATCGATTGGTTGAATCGATAGTGAGATGATATAGGGAACACTACTCTTAATCATTCCTAGTCGAGTATTAACATTCAGGGACAATGTTAATGCAATAAGACTAGCATGTAGGTCAACTCAATGACTTGATCTCACAAGTCATGGATATAGAGATATCAACTTGACACATGGGTATGCATTAGAGAATGTATACTGAATGACCCGCCATGAGAAAGTATCATGGATTGTTATATGAGTGTCATATACTTTCTCATGTGGCTATTAGTATGACTACTAGTCCTTAGACATGAAGTCACCATAGTTCCCTACATAACGAGTTATGTACTTTGGTTTCGTCAAACATCACCCGTAACTGGGTGGACTATAAAGTCGATTACTGGGTATTTAACGAATTATGCAGAGAGATGTGAGTGATGTAAATGGGATCTATCCCTCCTATATGACGGGAGAGACATCGGTATTCTTGATAGAGTGAGATCACGAAGTGCATGGCCATGCCCAAATGAGTCAATATAGGATATTGAGCTCATTTGATTTAGTGAGTCTACTTGGAGTTCAAGATTTAGATTGGTCAGAGGATGACACGGTCTATGCCTCACATTGATCAATCTAGATGTCTAGGATAGAAGGACACTTGTCATATTTTGTGAGGAGTCACAATTAGTAGTCACAAGGTGATGTTGGATCTCAACATTCTTGTAACTTGGGTAGCAATGATGTATTGCTAGATACCGCTCATTGCTTATGTTTCTAAAGGAGTTTAGAAACATTGCCAATGTTACAAGAACCTATTGGGTCACACATAAAGAACAAGTGGATGGAGATTAGGTTTATATGATGAACCAATTGGATTAGGTTCATATGATGCACCAAAGATTGGATTCAGATTAATTTAAATTAGACTTATTGAGTTAGACTCAATTATATTCAATTGTTGAATGAGTCTAATTTAAATTTGATTCATTGAGTCAATTTATATTAATGAATTGAGATTCATTAAATTAAAATTGACTTGAATCAAAGGTTGGATTTAACTCAACAAGGAAGAGAATTGGTTAATTTTGACTTAACCAAATGGAAGTTGAAACATCAAGTTAGACTTGATGTATTGCCACATCATGAATGTTGACTCATCCTACATGGCATGACTAACCTTGCCACATCATCTCCACATCATTAAGGGAGATCAAGAGGTTACAATCCTCCATTTAATGTGGCCGGCCACAATAAATGGGGAGTTACCCATGTGTGGCCGGCCACATAAAAGAAAAAAGAAGTTTCATTTTGTGGCATTGATTTGGTGGTGTTGAATGCTTCTTCCTCCTTAGCTCTCTTCCTCCTCCTTTACTACTGTTGCCGTGGATTCCAAGCAAGGTGAAGGTGAGTGAGTTGAGTTCCAAGAGAATAGGGTGGAGTGAAGGTCACAAAGGAGGGTACCTAGAGGAGTGTATGAGATTCCTTTTACTTTCTCTCCTTTCTCCCTTTTTAAATCCTACCCGAGAGCCCTAGAAAGTGCTAGCACACTTGTGGTGCTCTCTTCTCCATCCTTGTGTGTTAGAGAACACATCTTGTTCGTGTGGATACTTCTAGAGGAGTATCTACTTTGATACTCTTGAGATCCGGCACTGTTTGGACGAGCGGGAACGCGAAGGGCTTTACTTCTAAGGTATAACCCTTTTTCATGTAGATCTAGGAGTAGATCTCGGTAGAAACTCGTATTCGTAGTTTTCCAAAAATTTTCTTTGCACGGAGCCATTGGCTTTGGGGATTTCGGGGTTTCCGCGACGCGAAAATGCGATTTTCGCGGCCCGAAAAACCCAACATAAAAGGTAAGGAAAAATGATCCTTTCTAGTTTCTTTATTCAACTTTGTATAGTCAATGCACATTCACCACCCTGTTACTGTCTGTGTGGGAATTAGTTTATTAACCTCATTTTTTATAACAGTCATTCCCCCTTTTTTAGGAACCACATGTACCGGACTCACCCATTCACTATCTGAAATTGGATAAATGATCCCGACATCAAGAAGTTTAAGCACCTCCTTCTTCACCACCTCTTTTAGATTTGGGTTTAATCTCCTTTGATGTTCAATTGAATTTTTATAATCCTCTTCAAGTAAGATTCTATGCATGCACAGAGAAGGACTAATTACTTTAATATCGTCAATTGTGTATCCAATTGGTTTTCTATGCAACTTTAATTCTTCAATAAGTGTCTGTGTTTCAAGCTCTGTTAAAATTGCCATTAATTATAACTGGGAAAGTGGAATTCGACCCAAGGAATACATATTTAAGTTTGGTGGTAACGGCTTAAGCTCAAGTTGGGGTGACTCTATTTCTGGTACAATTGGCTCTTTCCCTATCAACTTAACTTCTTCCTTTAGAAATTTATTTTCTAAATCCTCTTCCTCTTCTAGGAACATATCATCCTTTTTATAATCATTCGGAGATTCCTCCTTTTTGATTGAAAATACCTCTTCATCAAACATCTTTGAGAGAGACTCACAACACCAAGGAAACAATTCTTGAAGAACATTTTGATCCATAGTAATTCCTTTCTCATCCTTCTCCATTCTCTCAATTGCATTAACTGTTGGGGTTGTATTATTCTGCCCTGAACAATCATTAAAATTCGATGTAATCCTGCAAATTATCTCATAGGCTTCCTCTAAGCTCTTGTTCATAAATGATCCTCCAGATGCTATATCTAATTGATTTTTGTTTGAGAAAGAGAGCCCTGCATAAAATAAATGCATTTTTAACCATCTCTCAATACCATGATGCAGACATAACTGCAAAAGAGATGAATATCTTTCCCAGGCTTGATGCAGTTCTTCCCCAACAAGTTGCTTAAAATTCAAGATTCAACTTCTCAAGTAAATATTCTTCTGTGGAGGAAAATATTTGTCCAGGAACCTCTGCTCTAACTCATCCCAGGTTTTAATACTTTGAGATTGTAGAGAATAAAACCATCTCTTTGCAACATCTTTTAAACTAAAGGGAAAAACCAATAGTTGTATAACATCAGATGGAACTTCCTCATATTTCTGAGTATAACAATATCTATTGAATTCCATGAGATGTGAATAAGGGCTATCAATTTCTAGACCCCCAAACCGTGCTTGTTGAATCATTGAGATAAAGGATAGTTTAATCATAAAATTTCTTGCTTGAATCTCAGGGTAAACAATTGGCCCTAATTCCTTTGCAGACTTTAGAGCTCCATAATCTCCTAATGATCTAAATACCATGTTTAACTTGCAAAAGAAGAAAATTAGGAGATATAAATGCAATTACAAAGAATTATTAAGAAGTAGTATGGTATACAAAATGAAAACAGAATTCTAAAGATTAGTTCCAATTTTGCTAACGAAAAGAAAAGTAAAGTTAGGTTTAGGCTAACTCAATTGATAATCTCTAATGTTATAGCGCATTCCCTGGCAACGGCGCCAAAAACTTGTTAACGTTCCACAAGTGTAAGGAAATGTCGTAAATAATAATAAAAGATATCGTATCCACAGGGACTGGAATAACCACTAAAGATTTCTCAACGTGAATTAGCTAAACAACTAATCAATTGGTTTTCAAAAACTAAGTGCAACTCATGAAAAGCAAACATAGAAATAAAAAAAATAGAAACAAGAATAAGGGCTATAATAAATGGATATTCTAGGAGTTTTGGTTTCTTTGTAAGGTTAATCAATGTAAATTGTAACAATCCAAATTTCCTCATTACCAGTCCTAATAGTACTTATAAATATTTAGAAATACTTTAGAAATATTTTAGAGGTTTTTAGAAATTTTTAGAGTATTTTTAGGCAATTTTCGGAGTTTGTTTGGTATTTTTACCAAAATAAATAAATTTGGAGCAAAAAGAGGTCGGACGAGGTTCGAACCGGAGACCTCTAGCTAAGCCAAGACTTAAGTTGTTTCGGATGACCAAGAACGTCATGCTGATCAAATAGATAGCGAAATAAACTTAAGCGGTAATAGGATAACCAAAAATACCTAAGTATAAAGAGGTATAAGTTAAGAGAGGAAGGGAGATTTAACCTAAACCCTCTTCTCCTCCACACACGCACGGCGTTGGCTCCTGCTTGGGCGAAGGAAAAAAAGGGAGCTAGGGCTTCGTCTCCGGCGGCCGGCCAAGGACCCATTCCGAGAGCCTTCCACACCATCGTGATCACCTCGTCGGGAAGAGCGCGTAGACGTGAAGAAGTTGCCGAAATTTCAAGATTCTCTGAAACCCTAGAAGTCGATCTTGGCTGTGAGTCAAGGGAATTAGGTAAGTGCTTCTCACCTGCAGTAGGAGTAGCTCTCAGATCGTTGATTCCTTCTTTATTTCCGAAGCATGCTGTAAAGAATGTGTTTTTAAAGCTTACTGCCGTGAATCTCAAAGAAAGAAAATAAATTGTATGGACTAGGCATGTAGTTTAGATCCTTCAACCCTTATAATTAGCATTTCAGGCTTAGACTTTCTTTTGGAGCGGCTTATATTTAGCCTGGCAGTTTTAAGTCTTGTTGCTATGCAATGAGCATGAAATGGTCTAGATTTTCAGCAGTTTTAGTTTTGTTTGTGCTATGCATTTAACATGAACAACCTTAGTTTGGGAGTATTCAGTAGATCTTTAGGTTACTAGTTTTTCCCATGTAATTTTAGAACCATTGATTGTGATGTTTAACATTCCAGTATAGACTACCTTGTTAATTCTGAGAATGAACGACTCTAATTCAAGTGTGCAGCCCAGATTTGCTTGTTTTGTATTTCCACAAGCAAGAAAAGCCACCAATTCCAGTGCAGATTTATCCTTTTTCTTGTTGGCTTTGTTGAGTGTGAACGGCTTTAAAAAAAAATGGCATTGCAGATTTTCATTTTCTTGACATTCATGGACACGAACAACCCTTACTGCTTGGTTTCGATTTGTGCTATGCAATGATTATGAGCAACCCTTTTTTTTTAAGCTTACTGTTTAAATTCTGAGGTATTCTTTTTATTAGAAGTTTTAACAAGTAACAAGTATTTTACTTGAAGAGGCTAGTACCCGACTTCCGAGGTTGTCATTAAACAAATCCAGGTGACCGGTTTCGAGGTCTCGGCCCTAGTAAGACCAAGGTCTTCACCCTCGTAGGACTAGTGGTTCGCCACCCCAGTCTCTATTAGGGAGCGCGCTTTGGTACTACGCCTGGGCCCAAGAGGATAATTTATTATTATTTTGAAGTATAAAAATATAAGCTTTGAACAAATGAAATAAGCTTTACATAGGTTTCTAACTCCGACAAGTTTTAGTTTCGGTTTGTGTTATGCAATGGGTATGAACAGCTTAAATTATGGGAGCGTTCAGTTAGATTTTTAGTAGCTTGTTTAGACATGAAGTGTTGATTCCTGTGGAACTCTTTAGCAGGAACGACTGGTGTGTTCACCATGTTGTTAGACCCTTTTTTTGTTAATTCTTTAACGTGCAGATTTTTATTAAGCAGGACAGTGCAGATTTTCATTAAGTATTACAGTGACGATTTTTATCTATCATTTCAGTGTTGATTTTCATGAAGCATTTCAGTTCCAGATTTTCTTTTAGCATTTAGTTTTTAGTTCTGTTATATATATATATATATATATATATATATATATATATATATATATATATGCACATTGAGTTCTTTTTGTGAGTTAGACAGCGCTTACTAAGCATCTACTTATAGTTGCATTTTCTCTTACTACAGATAAAGGAAAAGAAAAGCTACAGTGATGGAAGGTGACGAAGAGATGTGTGATGGCTGTGTGGTGACTGATGAATGGAAGCCTTGGGACACTGCTTCAAAAGTTTATTAAGATTCTGTCTTTAGAGTGTTAGGGAAATTTGGATGGACAAATTCTCTTTGTATTTCTAGTTTTGTTCATAGAACTCTCCCGTTTAAATTGCTATACACATTAATCCCATGTCATGTCTTTTGGCTTATGTCACAGTAGTATGCATGTACAGATTGAGATATTTCAATTGTTTTAAAATTTGAAGTGAAGTGTTGAGATGAACCATTTCTATCCCTTTATGAATTGCATGTCATGATGAACCGTAGCAAATACCTACATTCATGTGTGTTTGAGCTGCTACTTAATTGCATGTTTGAGTTTCTGAGAGTTCTAAGTATCACTACCAATAGCGTGAGCAAGACTAGTTAAGTAAAGTTTATAGTTAAGTAACGTCCCCCCTTTACTGACTAGTTAAGAGGAGGGTGGGGTCATTTACAAGGTGGTATCAGAGCAGCCCCCATTCTCCAGCATCACACACACATCAGCATCAGCCTTGCCGCCTTCAAGTAAGAAAGTACTTAATTTTTTTATGTATAGAGAAATCCTTAGAAGTATAGAGAAATCCTTAGAAGTATTTGCTTATATGTGTTTAAGTAAGATAAAAGTTCTTGTTTTTATTTTCTTTCTACGTTTATATATATATATATATATATATATATATATATATATATATATATATATATATATATATATATATATATATGTCTAGAGAGTATATGGACGATTTCATGTTTTATCTCTCTGTATGACTAGATGGCAAGAAGAGGGTGTCCCCGTACCGCTCGTACTGAGGACCGAGCTCAGGAGAACTAAGAGCCCAGAACAACTGAGCCTAATCTCTCTGAAGTCGTGGCTCAACTCCAGAAACAAGTAGCAGAGCAGCAACAAGTCATCGCCAATCTGATGGCAAATCAGCAGCCAGTTCCTCCCCCACCCCCTACTATCAATGTGGAGACTTCGGTGGTGACTGAGGTTCCACCAGCTGCCCTGGAAGTCACCACAGCACCTAAATGACAAGAAGCATACCTGATACAGTGGCTGAAGTTGAAGCCAGAAAGTTTCTCAGGCACGACTGAGCCCTGGGATGCCCAAGCTTGGTTCAATACACTGGAGAGCACAATGGAGCTTCTTGACTGGCTAGAAGTCGAGAAAGTCAAGTGTGTCTCCTTCTGCCTATCTGGAGATGCACGTATATGGTGGGAGAGAGTTAAGAGCAAGAGAGCAGCCAACCAGATGAGCTGGGCTGACTTTGAGACAGAGTTTTATGAAGAATTCTTCCACCAACGGATCACCAATAAACATTATGAGGAGTTTATAGAATTCAGACAAGGTGACCTGCCAGTAGAAGAAGCAGTCAAAAGATTCAACAAGCTAGCTCGGCTCTACCCAGAGTTAGTGAGTGCAGAGAAGGAACGAGTCAGACTGAAGCTCTGAATGCTGAGACTAGAAATAGCACTTAATGTGAGTAGTCGAACTCACTGGCCACAGACTGGTGAAGAGCTGGTCAGCAGGGCATTAGTCGCTGAGCAGTATCTGAACAACATCAAGGCACAACAAATACAACTCAAGCCAGTCAAGATAGAGGACAAGACAGAAGGGAGTCAGAAACCCCAGGCAAGTAAGCAGAACTAGAAGGGCAAGGATAACAAAAGGAAACAATGGAATACAGGAGGTAGCCAGAAAGGAGGTCCAACAAACAAGCAGGCCAAGTTCCCTCCCTATCCTAAATATGGGAGACCACATCCAGGAGCCTATCTTTTGGGTATGACTGGATGTTATTCGTGTGGTCAAGAGGGACATCTGGCTAAAGCATGCCCTAACAAGTTTAAGGCACCTCAGTAACAGGCAGAGCCATACGGGAGCAAGCCTAAGCTACACTACATGCCTGCCACTCTAGACGGACCTCAGCTCAGTCAAGGAAGGTTGGAAGCCCCACCAGTTCCAGCTAGTGCCAGAGTATTCTCCCTCACTAAAGAGGAAGCTGCTAGTGCCTCCACGGTCGTAACAAGTCAAGTAGTTATTTTTTAGCATTTAGCTATTGTACTATTTGATACTGGGATGACCCATTCTTTTATATCAGTGCCCTTTGCCAAAGAATTCTAGGTGCCTACAGAGAGCATGAACTCCAAGTTCTTGACAACCCTACCTTCTTGAGAAGTTATGGAGTCCAACCAGTGGCTTCGGGCTGTACCAGTCAGAATTTCAGACCGAGAGCTATATGTTAATTTAGTAATCCTTGCGATGCAGGATTTTGATGTTATTCTGGGTATGGATTTCCTCAGCAAGTACAGTGCTTCGATGGACTGCCGCAGAAGGAATGTGATCTTCAGCCCAGTAGGTGAACCACCCTTTGAATTCACGGGAATCCCAATGTAATACCCACTAAACTTGTAAGATAAATATATGAATGTGGAATCTTGCCTTAGAAAAATAATAAGAAGTGGGTTGAAGCAAAAAGAAATAAAATGAAATAAAAAGAAGTGAAGGTCAAGGATTGAACCTTGAACCTCTTATATTATAATTCATAGAATTAATTAGTAGGAACCAATTGGGATAGAGAAAAGATATTGATAGCAAAGGAGGGAAACTCATGATAAAGGTAAGAGTAAAAGCTAGCCAAAAGAAAATAAGAAAAGAGCAAGAGAAAGGCAACTTGCCTTCCTCCCTTTCTCTCCCTCTTCCTCTTTGATTTTGCCGAAAACTTAAAGAGGAATTAAGGGGATTCATTCCCCCTTATTTTATCATGAATGGTGAGAATAAATAGAAAATAAAATAAATGTAAGAAAATAGAAAAAAAAAAGGCTAAGGGAGAAGGAAAGCAAAAACCATGTTTGCTACCTCTTTCCCCTTAACATAAAAGAGAATATGTGAAAGGAAAAATTCTATTTTCCCTCATTTTTTTCATTCTCTCCTCTCCCTCACCGAGAACACCACAGTCCCCTCTCCTCCATCTTCGGCCCCAAAGCCAAGGTTTTCTCCTAGGAAGCCTAAGATACAAGGAGAACTAAGCAAGGGAATCAAGGGAAAAGGAACTAGAAGAAGAATCTACTTCTTCTCCACCATACCTTAGATCCACAAGCGAAAAGGATGTAAGCTTCTCCTCACCTATGGTACAAGGCTTTTATGTGATTTTCGGATTCTATAAGGATTAGATAACCTAGGAAAGAATTTAAGAAAATTCGGCTAAAGAAAGGGTTTTCAAATCTAGGATGATTTAAACAAGTCCTTATTTCATGATATTCTTTCTATGCTATGTAGGAAGGATTTTCTTCATGTTTTTATACTTAAATGATGCTTGATCAGAGGAGTACATAACCCTAGAATTTCGGCCAAAAATATGTTAAGGAGGTTAGGGAAAAATATTGTTTAACTAAACTAGTACAAAATTTCTCCCATGAACTACTAAGGGTTTTTATTGGTTTTCTTGCTTGAAAGTTACTTGAAACCAAAGAAATCCATTTATATGTTTCGGCCAAGAAAAGGGATTAGGGTTAGGAAGACCTTTAAATTTAAATAACCATGTTTTTATGATAGAATACAGAGTTCTCTTAAAGAATTGCATGTTGTACATTGCTAGAAATTCATGAACTCTTATTTTAGATTTTCGGCCATGATAAGATGGATAGTTTAGAAAAACTTAAACAAAATTCTAATATACTCAAGACCTCTGTGATATTATGATATGAAAGTTGTTTAATGCTCTTATGTTTAAATTGAGTATAGAAAATTAGTTACATGATATATGACATGTAAGATCACAAGGGTCCTAGCTTGTTTATGAACCAACTTTGTATATGATGTTCTTAGTAATTTTTTCCATTAAACTTACTTTGGTTTTCCATGCTTTAGGCCACTTAAAACTTTGTTTAGAGATTGGTAGGTTTCGGCCATAAGGAGAAATAAAAGAAAAAGGGAAAGAAACCTAGGAAGCCTAAAACACAATTCACATGTATGTTTATTATGCTTGTCCTTACACATGCTATGAAACTTGTATAATTTCTCATGCTTCTAGGCTATTTGAAGCAAGTTTATATTCTGTGAGTTTCGGCCAAGTAGGGTTTAAAAGACCTAGAGGTCTTAGAAATGAAACCAAATGTGTTAAAAGTGCTTCTTATGAAAATATGATAAGGTATTGATTGTGTCACATATTTGTATAATTTTTCCATGACCTAAATGGATCATTGTGTGTTTCAGCCATGAAAGAATAGATGCCCTAGAAACCCTAGAACAAGAATTAAATATGCTTATGTCACTCTACATGAAATATGATAAGTAGAAAACCAAAGTTCTCATACTATATGTTGTTTAGTGACCTAAATGAGGCTAGGGTAAGTTTCGGCCATACCTATTGTATGATGTCTTGTTATGAATTTATACATGATGTTAGTTCAAGTTCACATGCTTGTATGTTTGTTTTTATCCCTAATGAACACTTGTTAAAAGTTTGACCAAGATATACGTTAAGGGCTTGAAGGACTTAAGAACTAGCTCAATATGCTTACTATGCTATTTGAAAAAAATGCTATAAATATGGTTTAAGGTTTCCATGCTTTCATGACATTTGGGACCTTGTTTATATACTGATAGGGTTCGGCCACATGAGTTTAAGGACTTGGAGAACTTAGAAACCAAGTTAATCATGCTTATAATGCTTCCTATGAAATTTATGTGATGATGATTTAGGTTTCACATGCTTGGAGGTTGTTTTTACCTAAATTGAGACCTAAGGGGGTTTGGCCATGATAGGAACCCAAGGGTTTAGGAAGCTTAGAACCCAAGTTAACTATGTTACCATGTTTCTTATGATAGTATAATCACATGATACACCCTTATACTTAACCATGTATGCTTGTGATTTATACCTTTTTATGATATGATATGTGGATAGAGATATGCATATTTTAATGATATGTTATGTGCTTAGAAATATGCATGTTTTAATGATATGTTATGTGCTTAGAAATATGCATGCTTTAATGATATGCTAAGTGCTTAGAATATGCATACTTTTATGATAAGCTATGTGAGTAGAAATATGCATGCTTTAATGATATGCTATGTGCTTAGAATATGAATGTTTTTATGATATGCTATGTGGATAGAAATATGCATACTTTAATGATATACTACATGTTTAAGTGATGCATACTTTCTATGATATGATGTATGCCTAAGTGATGCATTTTTTCTTAAGACATGATGTATGCCTAAGTGATGCATACTTTTATGATATGATGTATGCCTAAGTGATGCATACTTTCTTAAGACATGATGTATGCCTAAGTGATGCATACTTTTTATGATATGATGTATGCCTAAGTGATGCATACTTTTATGACATAATGTATGCCTAACTGATGCATACTTTTATGCTATGCTATGTGACTAAATGATGCATTTTTATACATGCTACTTTACTTTGTAAGGCTTGTACCAAGGGTGGACTCCTAATCAGTCTATAGGCCTTGCTTTGTGATCTAGGCTAAGCCTTGCTTTGTGATCTAGGCTAATAAGGGATGGGCTCCTTAGTACACCCCTAGGCCTTGCTTTGTGATCTAGGCTAAGCCTTGCTTTGTGATCTAGGCTAATAAGGGATGGACCCTTCAAGTACGCCCCTAGGCCATGCTTTGTGATCTTGACCTAGTTCCTAGTATGATTCAAGACTTGCTACCTTTGATATACTTAGGACGCGCGCATCTATGTTATGTATGTATGGTACAAGCCGGGGCCCTAATTATGTTGATATTATGTTCAAGTATATATATGTAAGAAGAAAATGATTTTAAAAGATAATGAGACATACACATGTTTTTCGGATACATGTTTTTAAAATCATGTTGCATATGATCTATGATTATGTTGTGTTGAGGCTATGATTTAAGATATGCCATGATATGATTATGTTATGTTTCGTGCTATGTTTTAAGAGATGATATGCCATGATATGATTATGTTATGCTTCATGCTATGTTTTAAGAGATGACATGCCATGATATAATTATGTTATGTTTCATGCTATGTTTTAAGAGATGATATGCCATGATATGATTATGTTATGTTTCATGCTATGTTTTAAGAGATAATATGCCATGATATGATTATGTTATGTTTCATGCTATGCTTTAAGAGATGATATGCCATGACTAGTTACAATGTTAGTTATGTTACATGATAAGCTTAAAGAGTATGATATGTTATGCCATGACTAGTTGAGATCATGTTAAGTTGAGACATTATTTGATTATGTGTTGATTGTTGGTTTTAGTGAGTAGGAAAGGAACTTATTGAGCCATGAGTGCTCATAGCTTACTTTCCTTGTGCCACAGATAAAGGAAAAAGTTGGATGAGTTAGAGGAGCAGCAGGAGGGGCAAAGAAGATGTGTGTGGCGGTGGCTAGGTAACTTATTAAGAACTTGCTTTAAAACCTTTAAGAACTATGCTTTGGTTTTGTGAAATGTAATACAATATGGGTGACTTGATGTTGAGTTTTTATTTATTTTGTTATCATGTTATGAAACCATGTTAGTGTAGTTCGGCTTTTAATTAAGTTAAGAAAAAATAATTTTAAGTCTTCCGCTGTAATACGTACGTAGAGTATCGTAGCCCTGTCCCTTGTTGACAGCAGGGAGGGCGGGCGTTACAGGTTGGTATCAGAGCCAAGTTATTGCCAGCTCACTACACACACATCAAGCCTCCTACCTGCCGCTCCAAGTAAGAATAGTTATGCTTAATTTACTTGTTATATGCTTATGTTTAATTTTCTTATTACATGCTTATGTTTAGTTTCATGTTATATAACTTATGCTTTATTTTTCATTCTTGTTATATTGCCTATGCTTCATTTTCTTTACTACATTGCTTATGCTTTATTTTCTTATGTTACATTGTTTGTCATTATATTCCTTATTTTTCCTTTTGTTGTTTATGCTTTAGTTTCATGTTCTACTTGCTTATGTTTGATGCTTTATTCTATACTTTTAGTTATAAATTAGATTAGGATTACATATTGGTAGGTTAGGAATAATACCAGAACAAATAGATAGAAACAAAACAATAGGTTAGATTGGCTAAAAAAAACAAAAAAAGAAATCGATAACCACTTACACTAGTCTATTTCTTTTAGATAAACATGGTTAGAACACGCAATGCCCGAACCGGAGGAACAGTGACTCCACCAGATCTGACACAGGTAGTCGCAGACCTCCAGCATCAGATCGCAGAGCCCCACCGGTGAATCCACTACCTGTTGTACCTACAGCCGCACCAGTGCCCCCGGCAGCCCTACTCCGATGGTCCGACAAGAGGCCTATCTGATTCAGTGGCAAAGGCTTAAGCCGGAAGCATTCTCGGGAAATTGTGAACCATGGGATGCGCAAGCCTGGCTCAAAACCGTGGAGAACATAATGGAACTATTGGATTGGCCTGAACACGAGAAGGTCAAATAGGAGATGCCCGGATGTGGTGGGACAGAGTAAAGGCGAAAAGACAAATAAACCAAATGCAGTGGACAGATTTTGAGACAGAGTTCTTAGAGGAATTCTTCCATATGCGAGTGACCAACAAACACTATGACGAGTTCACTGAGTTCCGACAAGGTGATCTGTCAGTTAATGAAGCCGTTAAGAGGTTCAACCGCCTAGCCCGACTGTGCCCAGAACTGGTACGAACTGAAAAAGAAAGGGTCCGGTTAATGTTAAAGATGCTCCGACCTGAGATAGCTGAACGTAGCCGGCGGAGTTAATAGACCGCAGACTGCAGAGGAGCTAGTCAGTAGTGCCCTGATTACCGAGCACTATCAGGAAGCAATGAACAAGGGAAAGAACCAAGCACTGACCGGAGAAGTTATTGTCATCTATTAAAGCACAAAAGATGTTAGATAAAGGATGTATGGGATTTCTAGCGCACGTGGTTGACACCAATCAAGTCAAAGACCCGAAGTTAGAAGATGTCAGAGTAGTGTGCAACTATCCAAAAGTATTTCCTGATGAACTACCAGGGTTGGCCCCTGACAGAGAGATAGAATTCGGAATCGAATTGATTCCTAGTACTCAGCCGATCTCAAAAGCACCTTATCGTAGGGCTCCGTCTGAATTAAAGGAGCTTCAGGAACAGTTATCCGAATTACTCGACAAGGGACTTATTCATCCTAGTCACTCTCCAGGGGGAGCTCCAGTGCTATTCGTAAAGAAGAAGGATGGGTCTATGCGAATGTGTATAGACTACCGAGCGCTGAATAATGTGACGATCAAGAATCGGATCGATGACCTGTTCGATCAACTGAAGGGTGCGACTGTTTTCTCAAAGATAGATCTACGATCCGGTTATCATCAAGTGAAGGTGAAACCAGATGATATACCAAAAACAACATTTCGAACCCGATATGGACACTATGAGTTCATAGTTATGCCTTTCGGAGTAACCAGCGCTCCTGCAGTATTTATGGACCTGATGAATCGAGTATTTACGGCATATCTTGATAAATTTGTGATCATCTTCATTGATGATATACTTATCTACTCGAGAACTCCAGAAGAACATGTCGAACACCTGAATACTGTACTACAGATCCTTCAAGAGAAACAACTATATGCAAAATTCTCCAAATGCGAGTTTTGGCTTGACCGGGTAATATTTCTAGGTCATGTCATCTCCAAAGATGGAGTCATGGTGGATCCAAGTAAAATTGAAGCTGTGAATAGCTGGAATCGACCAAAGAATGCCAGCGAAGTCAGGAGTTTTCTCGGTCTAGCAGGTTATTACAGGAAATTTGTAGAGAATTTCTCCAAAATCGCAGCCCCTATGAAAGCCCTCACCAAGAAAAATACAAAGTATGAATGGACAGGAGCTTGCGAGAAGAGTTTCGCGGAATTAAAAAGGAGACTGACCAGTACTCCGATTCTTACTCTTCCGGAAACCAACAGAGGCTTCGATATGTACAGCGATGCTTCCATTACAGGACTTGGAACTGTACTCATGCAAGATGGCAAAGTCATTGCCTACGCCTCTATACAACTTAAAGAACATGAGAAGAATTATCTCATTCACGACTTAGAACTAGCAGCCGTGGTCTTCGCTCTCAAAATATGGAGACATTATTTATATGGAGCTCAGTGTAAGATTTATACCGACCATTAGAGTCTGAAATATTTCTTCACGCAAAAAGACCTGAATATGAGGCAACGCCGATGGCTCGAATTAGTTAAAGATTATGACTGCGAGATTCTTTAACACCCAGGAAAGGCGAACAAAGTGGCCGATGCACTAAGCCGAAAGTTCAGTGCCACCTGATGCAACTATTTTAAAGTTCGAGGATGAACTTTTTATGAGGTACGGGGTACTGTAATACCCACTAAACTTGTAAGATAAATATATTAATGTGGAATCTTGCCTTAGAAAAATAATAAGAAGTGGGTTGAAGCAAAAAGAAATAAAATGAAATTAAAAGAAGTGAAGGTCAAGGATTGAACCTTGAACCTCTTATATTTTAATTCATAGAATTAATTAGTAGGAACCAATTGGGATAGAGAAAAGATATTGATAGCAAAGGAGGGAAACTCATGATAAAGGTAAGAGTAAAAGCTAGCCAAAAGAAAACAAGAAAAGAGCAAGAGAAAGGCAACTTGCCATCCTCCCTTTCTCTCCCTCTTCCTCTTTGATTTTGCCGAAAACTTAAAGAGGAATTAAGGGGATTCATTCCCCCTTATTTTATCATGAATGGTGAGAATAAATAGAAAATAAAATAAATGTAAGAAAATAGAAAAAAAAGGCTAAGGGAGAAGGAAAGCAAAAACCAAGTTTGCTACCTCTTTCCCCTTAACATAAAAGAGAATATGTGAAAGGAAAATTCTATTTTCCCTCATTTTTTTCATTCTCTCCTCTCCCTCACTGAGAAAACCACGGTCCCCTCTCCTCCACCTTCGGCCCCAAAGCCAAGGTTTTCTCCTAGGAAGCCTATGATACAAGGAGGACTAAGCAAGGGAATCAAGGGAAAAGGAACTAGAAGAAGAAGCTACTTCTTCTCCACCATACCTTAGATCCACAAGCGAAAAGGATGTAAGCTTCCCCTCACCTGTGGTACAAGGCTTTTATGTGATTTTTGGATTCTATAAGGATTAGATAACCTAGGAAAGAATTTATGAAAATTCGGCTAAAGAAAGGGTTTTCAAATCTAGGATGATTTAAACAAGTCCTTATTTCATGATATTCTTTCTATGCTATGTAGGAAGGATTTTCTTCATGTTTTTATACTTAAATGATGCTTGATCAGAGGAGTACCTAACCCAAGAATTTCGGCCAAAAATATATTAAGGAGGTTAGGGAAAAATATTGTTTAACTAAACTAGTACAAAATTTCTCCCATGAACTACTAAGGGTTTTTATTGGTTTTCTTGCTTGAAAGTTACTTGAAACCAAAGAAATCCATTTATATGTTTCGGCCAAGAAAAGGGCTTAGGGTTAGGAAGACCTTTAAATTTAAATAACCATGTTTGTATGATAGAATATAGAGTTCTCTTAAAGAATTGCATGTTGTACATTGCTAGAAATTCATGAACTCTTATTTTAGATTTTCGGCCATGATAAGATGGATAGTTTAGAAAAACTTAAACAAAATTCTAATATTCTCAAGACCTCTGTGATATTATGATATGAAAGTTTTTTAATGCTCTTATGTTTAAATTGAGTATAGAAAATTAGTTACATGATATATGACATGTAAGATCACAAGGGTCCTAGCTTGTTTATGAACCAACTTTGTATATGATGTTCTTAGTAATTTTTGCCATGAAACTTACTTAGGTTTTCCATGCTTTAGGCCACTTAAAACTTAGTTTAGAGATTGGTAGGTTTCAGCCATAAGGAGAAATAAAAGAAAAAGGGAAAGAAACCTAGGAAGCCTAAAACACAATTCACATGTATGTTTATTATGCTTGTCCTTACACATGCTATGAAACTTGTATAATTTCTCATGCTTCTAGGCTATTTGAAGCAAGTTTATATTCTGTGAGTTTCGGCCAAGTAGGGTTTAAAAGACCTAGAGGTCTTAGAAATGAAACCAAATGTGTTAAAAGTGCTTCTTATGAAAATATGATAAGGTATTGATTGTGTCACATATTTGTATAATTTTTCCATGACCTAAATGGATCATTGTGTGTTTCGGCCATGAAGGAATAGATGCCCTAGAAACCCTAGAACAAGAATTAAATATTCTTATGTCACTCTACATGAAATATGATAAGTAGAAAATCAAAGTTCTCATACTATATGTTGTTTAGTGACATAAATGAGGCTAGGGTAAGTTTCGGCCATACCTATTGTATGATGTCTTGTTATGAATTTATACATGATGTTAGTTCAAGTTCACATGCTTGTATGTTTGTTTTTAGCCCTAATGAATACTTGTTAAAAGTTTGACCAAGATATACGTTAAGGGCTTGAAGGACTTAAGAACTAGCTCAATATGCTTACTATGCTATTTGAAAAAAATGCTATAAATATGGTTTAAGGTTTCCATGCTTTCATGACATTTGAGACCTTGTTTATATACTGATAGGGTTCGGCCACTTGAGTTTAAGGACTTGGAGAACTTAGAAACCAAGTTAAGCATGCTTATAATGCTTCCTATGAAATTTATGTGATGATGATTTAGGTTTCACATGCTTGGAGGTTGTTTTTACCTAAATTGAGACCTAAGGGGGTTCGGCCATGATAGGATCCCAAGGGTTTAGGAAGCTTAGAACCCAAGTTAACTATGTTACCATGTTTCTTATGATAGTATAATCACATGATACACCCTTATGCTTAACCATGTATGCTTGTGATTTATACCTTTTTATGATATGATATGTGGATAGATATATGCATATTTTAATGATATGTTATGTGCTTAGAAATATGCATGTTTTAATGATATGTTATGTGCTTAGAAATATGCATGCTTTAATGATATGCTAAGTGCTTAGAATATGCATACTTTTATGATATGCTATGTGAGTAGAAATATGCATGCTTTAATGATATGCTATGTGCTTAGAATATGAATGTTTTTATGATATGCTATGTGGATAGAAATATGCATGCTTTAATGATATACTACATGTTTAAGTGATGCATACTTTCTATGATATGATGTATGCCTAAGTGATGCATTTTTTCTTAAGACATGATGTATGCCTAAGTGATGCATACTTTTATGATATGATGTATGCCTAAGTGATGCATACTTTTTTAAGACATGATGTATGCCTAAGTGATGCATACTTTTTATGATATGATGTATGCCTAAGTGATGCATACTTTTATGACATAATGTATGCCTAAGTGATGCATACTTTTATGCTATGCTATGTGACTAAATGATGCATTTTTATACATGCTACTTTACTTTGTAAGGCTTGTACCAAGGGTGGACTCCTAATCAGTCTATAGGCCTTGCTTTGTGATCTAGGCTAAGCCTTGCTTTGTGATCTAGGCTAATAAGGGATGGGCTCCTTAGTACACCCCTAGGCCTTGCTTTGTGATCTAGGCTAAGCCTTGCTTTGTGATCTAGGCTAATAAGGGATGGACTCTTCAAGTACGCCCCTAGGCCATGCTTTGTGATCTTGACCTAGTTCCTAGTATGATTCAAGACTTGCTACCTTGGATATACTTAGGACGCGCGCATCTATGTTATGTATGTATGGTACAAGCCGGGGCCCTAATTATGTTGATATTATGTTCAAGTATATATATGTAAGAAGAAAATGGTTTTAAAAGATCATGAGACATACACATGTTTTTCGGATACATGTTTTTAAAATCATGTTGCATATGATCTATGATTATGTTGTGTTGAGGCTATGATTTAAGATATGTCATGATATGATTATGTTATGTTTCGTGCTATGTTTTAAGAGATGATATGCCATGATATGATTATGTTATGCTTCATGCTATGTTTTAAGAGATGACATGCCATGATATAATTATGTTATGCTTCATGCTATGTTTTAAGAGATGACATGCCATGATATAATTATGTTATGTTTCATGCTATGTTTTAAGAGATGATATGCCATGATATGATTATGTTATGTTTCATGCTATGTTTTAAGAGATAATATGCCATGATATGATTATGTTATGTTTCATGCTATGCTTTAAGACATGATATGCCATGACTAGTTACAATGTTAGTTATGTTACATGATAAGCTTAAAGAGTATGATATGTTATGCCATGACTAGTTGAGATCATGTTAAGTTGAGACATTATTTGATTATGTGTTGATTGTTGGTTTTAGTGAGTAGGAAAGGAACTTATTGAGCCATGAGTGCTCATAGCTTACTTTCCTTGTGTCACAGATAAAAGAAAAAGTTGGATGAGTTAGAGGAGCAGCAGGAGGGGCAATGAAGATGTGTGTGGCGGTGGCTCGGCAACTAATTAAGAACCTGCTTTAAAACCTTTAAGAACTATGCTTTGTTTTTGTGAAATGTAATACAATATGGGTGACTTGATGTTGAGTTTTTATTTATTTTGTTATCATGTTATGAAACCATGTTAGTGTAGTTCGGCTTTTAATTAAGTTAAGAAAAAATAATTTTAAGTCTTCCGCTGTAATACGTACGTAGAGTATCGTAGCCCCGTCCCTTGTTGACAGCAGGGAGGGCGGGCGTTACACCCAAAGAGGAGGACTAAGAAGTTCCTATCTTCTTTAACAGCTCACCAAATGTTAGCTAAAGGGTGTGCTGGCTTTCTTGCGTACATTGTGAATACAAAAGGACAAAAAGGACCCAAGCAAGAAGATGTTCGGGTAGTCTGTGAGTATCTAGAGGTATTTCCCGAAGAGCTACCTGGACTACCTCCCAACAGAGAAGTGGAGTATGAAATTGAGTTGGTTCCTGGCACCAACCCAATTTCCAAAGCTCCGTACCGAATGTCTCCAGCAGAGCTAAAAGAGTTACAAGAACAACATCAGGAGCTACTTGACAAGGGTTTCATCCGCCCTAGTCATTCACCCTAGGGAGCTCTAGTTTTGTTCGTTAAGAAGAAAGACGGATCTATGCGGATGTGCATAGATTATAGAGTGCTGAACAAAGTAGCAGTTAAGAACAAGTACCATCTTCCCAGAATAGATGATCTATTTGATCAGTTAAAGGGGGCAACAGTGTTCTCTAAGATAGACCTGCGCTCTGGGTACTGTCAGTTGAAAGTGAAAGAAAGTGATATACCCAGAACAACTTTCAGGACTAGATATGGACACTACGAGTTTATAGTCATGCCTTTTGGTGTGACTAATGCACCTGCGGTCTTCATGGACTTAATGAACAGAGTGTTTAGAGAATACCTCAAGAAATTTGTCATCGTTTTCATCGACGACATTCTGATATATTCAGGAACCCCATAGGAGCATGGCACGCACTTGAGAATAGTCCTGCATACCCTTCAACAAAAATAGCTTTATGCCAAATTCTCAAAGTGTGAGTTCTAGTTAGAGCAGGTGGCGTTTCTAGGTCACATCATTTCTAAAGAAGGCATCCAGGTGGATCCTTCCAAAATAGAGGTGGTCAACAACTGGTGTGGACCCAAGAATGCCAGGGAGATAAGAAGTTTCCTTAGTTTAGCTGGGTATTACATGAAATTCTTGGAGGACTTTTCCAAGATAGCCTCTCCACTAACAACCCTGACTAGGAAGAACAAGAAGTTTGAATGATCAGACAAATGTGAGCAAAGTTTCCAAGCATTGAAGAAGACTGACCAGTGCTCCCATTCTGACTGTTCCAGAGAGTGACAAGAGTTTTGACATATACAGTGATGCTTCCAAAATGGGCCTCGGAGTTGTTCTCATGCAAGAGGGGAAAGTTATAGCTTATGCTTCCAGACAACTCAAAAACTATGAGAAGAACTACCCCACTCATGATCTTGAGTTGGCAGATGTGGTCTTTGCACTAAAACTCTAGCGACATTATTTGTATGGAGTTCAGTGCTGAATCTTCATCGACCATCAAAGCTTGAAGTATTTCTTTACCCAGAAAGACTTAAACATGAGACAGCGCAGGTGGCTAGAGTTGGTTAAAGATTATGACTGTAAAATCGTCTACCACCCAGGTAAAGCTAACAAAGTGGTGAATGCACTAAGACGAAAATCCAGTGCAACCCTGATGCCCTTGTCATCATTAGCACTGCCACTGCAGAAGGAATTATCAGACTTTGGAGTTCAAATTATTTATGGGCAACTCTCGGCGTTGACCTTAGAGTCAACCCTGCTCGAGGACATACAGAGGAAGCAAAGTGATGATCCAGATATCCAGAAGATCAAGCAAGGGATACAAAAATAAGAAAATTCAGAGTTTCGGGTATCAGACAGTGGAATCCTCTATCAGGGGAGCCGCCTTTGTGTCCCCAATGATAAGGAATTGAGAAAGAAGATCCTAGAAGAAGCTCATAGTACACCGTACTTGTCACGTTCCGCAAGTGTACGGAAATGTCGCAAGTAATATAAAAGATTATCGTATCCACAGGGACTGGAATAAGCACTAGAAATATATCAAAGCGAATTAGCTAAACAACTAATCAATTGATTTCAAATGCTAAGGATGAAAAACAAATCTAAAATAAAAGATTAACAAACAAGAGTTTGGGGTTTGAGTTATGATAAAGGGAGGTTCTAGGAGTTTTGGTTTCTTTGTAAGATCTCTTAAATGTATATGGTTTACCAATTCTTATTTCTCAATTGTCTAATGTTTGTAGAAGGTGTCGGTTCTCTCTTACAATAGATAACCGACTTAGGACTGAAAAATGTACCTAAATGTGATCAATTAGATATGAACCTACGTTGTCCTTACACAGGATTGCACCTATTACTATGCTTCCCTCGGATATCAACATAGAAGTTGATAGCATCTTAACCCATAAAGATACAAGGATTGAATCATAAAATCTATCCTACCCTCTTGAATATTCTCATTTTCCCTTCAAGGTTATCCCTCAAACGTCCTTACACTGGCTTGCACCTGTCACATGAATCCCTCGAAAAATTGAGTGAGAGTTATTCTCTACAAAGTCTATAAAATATCAAAACAATCAATCAAGAATGAGAATTAAGCCCTAATCACAATTAATCATTCAAGATCCAATCGATACAAACTAGGCAACATCATAGAAACAAAGAAATGGCAAATCCACAAGAGTTTACATCAATTTATCTCACAAATACTCCCTCCATCCTAGAACAAAAAGATCTACTCCATAAAATGAAGAAAGAAAACCAAAGATAAGAAGATTACAAGCATTTCTTCAATCCCAATCCAAGAAGAGGAGAGAAAGAAAACTTATCTACAATATAGCTCCATCTTCGGATCCAATCCTCGCTCTCGGAGTCGAATTCGCCAAGATCTCCCTTTAGATCGCCCAAAAATCCTCCCAAGAATGGGAGGAATCCACCAAATCTTGCTTTCTCCCAAAGGGGAGAAGATCCCCTTTCAAATCTTCAAAGAGGCTTTAAATAGAGGGGGCTTTCGAGCGCCACACGGCCCCGAGGCATGGCCATGTGAGGTTCACACGGCCATAGCCTTTCCCATCTCTACCATCCATACACGGCTGTGTGGTGTACACGGCCATGGACAACTCCCATCAAGACCTCCAAGCACGGCCGTGTAGATCCACACGGCCTGGACTGCCGCAGCTTTTGGAAACCTGGCACGATCGTGTGGTGCACACGGCCAGAACACTTTTAAGCGCTGGGAACCCTGCACGGCCGTGTGATGCACATGACCAGGGCCTTCTTGGTCTCTGGAAACCTTACATGGCCATGTAGATCCACACGGCCATATAAGGATTGAACTCTGATTTGCTTCAAAACTTGGCACGGCCGTGTGAGGTTCACACGGTAGGCCAAGTTCCTTGTCTGTTTCTCCTGGTTGACCAAACGGCCAGAGCACTCCACGCAGGCAGGGCCGTGTGTGGCACACGGCCAAGTGCTTCTCCAATGCTTAGCTCATAAGTTTGTCCAAGAATGTAGAATCTTCACCAAATTCGACTCCTGTGTACAGAAAATGCACAAAAGTAGATCTCCAACCAAAAAGAGTAAATATGCTAAAAGAAAAGATGGAAGTATAAAAATGCATAGATCAAGCAAGCTCAAAGTATGTAAATGTGCGTCAAAACATGCATAAAAGTATATAAAATCTACGCACATCACACCCCCAGACTTAAACCTTTGCTTGTCCTCAAGCAAAATGCTGCAATCTAAATTCATATGTTCTACAACGCATTCATAAACCCTAATGTACTTTCCTAACTCTATCAAAGAGTTCCAATAACAAGCATAATCATGGAAACAAATCAAGTATGGCTCAATCTTAAGTATCCTGTGCACAGTGTAAAAGTAACTCAAAAACCCTTGAAGTTTCAATCTATGTCCGAGTCAAGTCGTCATCAAATTTGAATTCCTAATGTTTCCAGTGAGAGACAAGTAACCAGTGATAGGCACTTACTTGCCACTCACTTGGTTCATATTTCTCAATCAACCCAAGGTCTCAAAGGTGTGCTCAATCTCAATAGAAGCTAAGCAGTCATTTCCCCAGTAACCTAACTCGATCTCAAAGGGGTGACTTGCTAGATTCCACTCACGACAATTTTTTTTTTATATCCCTTATTCTTTATTTTTTTTTCATTGCTTTTCTTTTCCAATTTTTTTTCATAAGTATTTGCATTGGGCAAATCTTATTTCACAAGTGTACTTTTAGCACAAATGTTGGGATATTTTGATTTTTCCAAATGAGCTTTCATGAGTTGAGCCTCATCTAGTAACCAAAATGAAGTTTGAAAAATCACCATGGAAACCAAGTACTAAGCAAACAAGATGAATCATGACTATTTCAATGATATCAACCATTCAAGCATCAAGTCAAAGTGTAGTGAAAGTAAGATTCTTAAGGTCAAGCCAAGACTAAAACTCATCTCCATATGATTCTTAGCTTGTTTCATGCTACCCAAATAGAGAAAAGAAGTACATAAAGCTTACTACTAGCATCATTTACAACATCATGAATCTAGATAATGAACATGCTAACATTTTATCTTGAAGACAAGAAAATATAAAAGTGAAGATTGATGTTCTCAAGATGTTTGCCAAAATTATTTCAAAAGATAATCAAATGACTATCAAAACAAACACTCAAGCAAGAAAATCAAAATAGAATGCAAAACAAAAACTACACATGCAGAAAACAATAAAACAATCAAAAACTGAAACAAAAAGAAATCAGGTTTGACACCCCCCCAGACTCAAACTTTTCATCGTCCTAATGAAATCAATATGGTGGAGGTAGAGGTGGAGTGGGACGAGGAAAAGGGTGCCTACGACGTGGCTGACCAATGGGAAAACTCGGGAAACCAGGAGTTTCGCTCAGGATTATATGATACTCAAACAAAGCATCAACTTGTTGGCTAGTGACACTCATGCTCTGCATAAAGTCTCTTATTCTAGCTTGATCAGTATCATAATCCTAGACAATTTCGGCCACTTGACCCTGAAAATTCCTTGTGAACTGAAAGTGCTCTTGTACTTCTCTAAATTATCTGATAAAGAGAAGCGGCCTTCCAACATTCTTCGTTGGGCATCATGCTTCTCGTGGAGCGATTCTAGAGAAGTACGGAAATCAGAAAAATTAAATATGGAGGAACCCGTACCATAAGCAAAAGAATGCCTAGCAGGATCCGGATGTCCGGAAGGCTGCGGGTATCCAGATGTTGAGGGTTCAATGTGTGGCTCTGTGTCTCCGGATACAGAGGGAACATATTCAGGATCGATATCGGTGATTACCCAATTAGCAGGGTTACGAATAGACGTTCGTCCAGGACAAGGAAGAGGTAGAGGAAAACCATTCCTCCTAGGAAATGAAAACTCATTCTCATCCCGAACAATCATTTTCATGGCAAGACATGCATCAATGTCTATCATGTCATTGCCATGAATTATTTCTAACCCATCTAAATCAAGATCTAAATTATAAGCTATTCGGGTAATCAAACCACCAAAGACAATTGATCTTAACGATGCCCTTGCGGCTCTTAACAAGGTTTGTACAAAATGAAAACCAGAATCGAAATCGACCTTATGAAGCATGGCCCATAAAGAATAAAGCTCTATCTTTTTAACTACCCCATCACTCTCTCCCCTACCAAAAATAGTTTTGCTCATAATTCTATGTAGGTACCTAAAAATGGGGTTTTGCATATGAGAAGCCTTAGCTCTTGAAGGCTCATAAGGTTGATCCAATCCAGTTAATGCATTCCAAAAATGATTCAAATTAAGCCTTGAATCAAACCTATGAGAACTATCGGTAGACAATCCAAAACAAGAATTAAAATCATTAAATGTCCATTGAAATTCTTGATTCATCAATCTAAATGAAAATTTTCCAATATAATCATCCTCATTAACAAAATGGACATCTAATGAACTTAAAAACTCCAAAACAAGATGAGGATATGTAGGCAAATGTGTGTACATAATATCACCCCACTCTAAAAACCCAATCAACAAATCTACATCTTCCCTAATTCTAAGCATATCAAGAACGGTTGGGTCCATGTATCTAGTACACACAATTTTTCTATTGACAAGAATTGCAAATCTAGTTATATGATCATCATTTCTAAATACTATATTGAATTCATTGTCATTACCTTCGTTGCGTGAAGTCCTCTTTCCTTTGCCCTTCATCGGTTGTTTTCCTTTATCCCTAGATGGTTCCTTCTCTTTATCTCCACTAGATCCACCACCTCCTTTACGAAGTTTCTTCAAAAGATTGGACATCTTGTTGAGTTTAATGAGGGAAGGGACTATTTATGGTTAGAGAAGTAAGATCTCAAAGAAACAAATTTTCTGAAGAAGAAGATCTGAGGTTAGGAGAACAAATATCTTGAGTGTTGGAGAGGAAAAGAATCTGGATCTAAGAGAGTTTGAGGAAAAGGTTGAAGAAAAGAGGGATTTTAAAGAGATTGAGAGAAAAGAAGATGTTTTAAGAGAGGTGGGTGTGTGCGGGACACGGCCAAAATCTGGCCGTGTAAGGAAAACATGACCTCTTAAGGGCTTCTCCACACGGGCCGTGTAGATCTACACGACCCCCCCCTTTTCCTCCTCAGCTTCACTCACACGGTCGTGTCTGGGACACGGCCACATCCTTCTTCTTCTCGGCTTTCTTCACACGGCCGTGTCTAGGACACGGCCGTGTCTGGGACACGGCCTTCTGAGTTCTCTTCTCTGGATTTGGCACATGGCCGTGTCTGGAACACGGTCGATGCAAGCTTTTGCTTTGATTTCTCCACACGGCCGTGTCTGTAACACGGCTGAAGAACTCTCCATCTCTGGATTCTATGCACAGCCGTGTTTGGTACACGACCATGCTCCCTTCCTTCTCTACAGACTCCACACAGCCGTGTCTGGTAGACACGGCCAGATCCTTTTCCTTCACTGCTTCATTTGCTTGGCCGTGTACAGCACACGGCCATGCCCTGTTTTATTCCTTTTGATGATTCATCTCCTTCCCTACTTCTCCAATACCTCCATGCCCATGAGGAATCATGGCCAGCTCATGGAAGTAAATTTTAACCTGAAAACAAAACTAAAACATAGTGAAAACAAAATAAGGATGAAAATACAAAATTCAACTAACTAAAAGAACCCTTGGGTTGCCTCCCAAGAAGCGCTTGTTTAGGGTCTTTAGCTTGACCAAACCAACTTATTCTTCTCTTTTCCTTACCCTTGGAGGGCAGACATATTTTTCATTTTTGTTGGGAAGTCTCCTCCCAACATCCTCCACCAAATTGTTCTTTTCATTAGGTGGCCTTCCATGAGGATGGAAATTCCATTCCTCAAGTTTGTAAATGCTTGCCCTGCTACAAGCATTTAAAAGAGAAGAAAATTGGTTAGAGACATTAGATAAATCATACTCCAACCGTTCCTTACCAATTACCAATGACAACTTATGATTTTTAAAATCAATAATTACTCCAGCTGTAGCAAGGAATGGTCTTCCTAATATGATAGGAATTTTAGGGTCCTCTTCCATGTCCAACACAATGAAATCTGTGGGAATAATACTCCCACCAACTTCTACTAGCACATATTCAATAATACCCATAGGGTACCTGCAGGAATGATCAGCAAGTTGTAGTGCCATAGTAGTAAGTTTAATATTTTTGAGACCTAACTTATTACAAATTGAATAGGGAATGAGGCTAACACTTGCCCCCAAATCATAAAAAGCTTTTTCAATGAATTCTATTCCTATATTGCAAGGAATATAAAAGCTCCCTGGATCCATCAATTTTGGGGAAGTGTTCTTCACCAAAAGAGCGCTGCATTTCTCAGTAAGTGCAATGGTCTCTACATCTCCTCTCTTTCTTTTATTTGACATGATGTCCTTCAAGAATTTGGCAAACTTTGGCATTTGAAGAATAGCATCTATAAGAGGAACTTCAATGCATATATCTTTAACCTTCTCCAAAAATTTGCCAAATTCTTCAACCTTTTTAAGCATATGGAGTCTTTGGGGAAAAGGGATAACTTTACTCTGATGGTTCAGTGGAAGAGTCTCTTCAACCTCAATGGTATTCTCCTCATTATTAAAAATCTGACTAGGTGTAGGAGGAGAGAGCTCTTCTTCATTTTGCATCCCTTTTTGAGCAGTCACTTGGGGATTTCCCAAGGTCCATCCGCTCCTAAGCTCAATTATGTTGCAATGCTCCATAGGATTTACATCAGGTTTTCCAGGAAGTTGTCCTGGTGCTCTAGAAGATGAGGAAGCTAGCTGGGCAATTTGGCTATCCTGAATCTTTTGATGCTTTTCAGAATTATTCATTCTCTGAGTAAGCTTCAATAGATACTTCTTCATTTCATTTTGATTGGAGATAATTTCTTCAAGCATCTTTTCAATTTTTGATGTAGGTTGAAAAGATTGTTGCTGAATATTTTGTTACCCAGATTGAAAATTTGGTCTTGCCCCCATAGATGGTCCTTGGTCCTGATTATTTCTATAAGAGAAATTTGGATGATTTTTCCATCTAGGGTTGTAAGTATTCGAGTATGGGTTGTTCTGTCTTTGATTGAAACCCATGATTGCATCGCATTGCTCCAATTGATTAATTTGTGCAGTGATAGCTCCCAATAGACATGAGTCATTTGAATGTTCTGAACTCCCACATACTTCACAAGATATAGCAATGGCATTTACCATATTTGAACTAGTCCCCATATTCTCAAATTGTTTTGTAAGAGCATCAAGTTTTGCAGCCAATAATGTCACTGCATCAACATCAAACTTTCCTGATGCTTTTGTTATTGGGTTTATTGAAGGATGACCACCACTTCTTTCATTTGCCCATTGATGATGATTTTGTGCTACACTCTCTATGATTTCCTCAGCTTCATCCAAATTTTTATTCATGAGTGCCCCTCCAGCAGCTAAATCAAGGGACACTTTGGTATGATAATTAATACCATTATAGAAAGTATGCAACACTAACCATCTTTCCAAACCGTGGTGAGGGCATTGTCTGAGCATACTATTGTATCTATCCCAAGCTTCAAATAGAGATTCTGAGTCAGCTTGTTTGAAACTTGCAATCAAATTCCCCATATGAGCAGTTTTACTTCGGGGATAGAATTTATCAAGGAATTGTTGCTCACATTGTTTCCAAGTGGTGATACTGTTAGGAGCCAAAGAATTCAACCATTGCTTGGCCCTATCTCTCAAAGAAAACCCAAATAATAATAACTGCACTATTTCTGAACGAACACCATTCATTTTCATTGTCCCACATATTTCATTAAAGACCTCTAAGTGTTGATTAGGGTCTTCATGTGGTCCTCGACCAAATTGATTTTGCTGCACCATGGAAATAATTGCAGGTTTGATCTCAAAATTATTTTCCTCCACTGAGGGTCTTGAAATACTAGATCGAAAACCCCTTGCATAAGGTGCTGCATAATCCTTTAGTGGTCTATTAACCATGTTCAAATGCTCTTGTTCTTCAATTTGACTCTGCAGAATTCTTCTTCTATGAAATGCTCTATCAATTTCAGGGTCAAGAGGAAAAAATTCTCCTGCAAAGTTAGATCTTCGCATACACAAGAACAAGATTGCAATAGAAACTAAATCAAACAAAGGAATTAAAAACAGAGAAAGGTAAGATTGGAATGTTAGAAAACAAAAAATGCAGAATTATAATTGCTACAAAAGAATTTCCAAGAAGTTAGAAAGTAAAGAGGAAAATGAAAACAGAATACTAGAGATTAGTTACAAATATGCAAATGAAAAGAAATAGAAATGTTATGTTTAGCCTAACTCAATTGATAATCTCCAATGTTATAGCGCAGTCCCCGGCAACGGCGGCAAAAACTTGTCACGTTCCGCAAGTGTACGGAAATGTCGCAAGTAATATAAAAGATTATTGTATCCACAGGGACTGGAATAAGCACTAGAAATATCTCAAAGCGAATTAGCTAACCAACTAATCAATTGGTTTCAAATGCTAAGGATGAAAAACAAATCTAAAATTAAAGATTAACAAACAAGAGTTTGGGGTTTATGATAAAGGGAGGTTCTAAGAGTTTTGGTTTCTTTGTAAGATCTCTTGAATCTATATGGTTTACCAATTCTTATTTCTCAATTGTCTAATGTTTGTAGAAGGTTGTCTATTCTCTCTTGCAATAGATAACCGGCTTAGGACTGAAAAATGTACCTAAATGTGATCAATTAGATATGAACCTACGTTGTCCTTACACAGGATTGCACCTATTACTATGCTTCCCTCGGATATCAACATAGAAGTTCATAGCTTCTTAACACATAAAGATACGAGGATTGAATTATAAAATCTATCCTACCCTCTTGAATATTCTCATTTCCCCTTCAAGGTTATCCCTCAAACGTCCTTACACGGGCTTGCACCTGTCACATGGATCCCTCGGAAAATTGAGTGAGAGTTAATCTCTACAAATTCTATAAGATATCCAAACAATCAATCAAGAATGAGAATTAAGCCCTAATCACAATTAATCATTCAAGATCCAATCGATACAAACTAGGCAACATCATAGAAACAAAGAAATGGCAAATCCACAAGAGTTTACATGAATTTATCTCACAAATACTCCCTCCATCCTAGAACAAAAAGATCTACTCCATAAAACGAAGAAAGAAAACCAAAGATAAGAAGAAGATTACAAGCATTTCTTCAATCCCAATCCAAGAAGAGGAGAGAAAGAAAACTTATCTACAATATAGCTCCATCTTCGGATCCAATCCTCGCTCCCGGAGTCGAATTCGCCAAGATATCCCTTTAGATCACCCAAAAATCCTCCCAAGAATGGGAGGAATCCACCAAATCTTGCTTTCTCCCAATGGGGAGAAGATCCCCTTTCAAATCTTCAAAGAGGCTTTAAATAGAGGGGGCTTTCGGGCGCCACACGGCCCAAGGCATAACCTTGTGAGGTTCACATGGCCAGAGCCTTTCCCCTCTCTTTCATCCATACACGGTCGTGGACAACTCCCTTCAAGACCTCCAAGCACGGCCGTGTAGATCCACATGGCCGGAACTGCCCCAGCTTTTAGAAACATGGCACGCCCGTGTGGTGCACATGGCCAGAACACTTTTAAGCATTGGGAACCCTGCACGGCCGTGTGATGCAAACGGCCAGGGCCTTTTTGGTCTCTGGAAACCTTACACGGCCATGTAGATCAACACGACCATGTAAGGATTGAACTCTGATTTACTTCAAAACTTGGAATGGCCGTGTGAGGTTCACACGGCCAGGCCAAGTTCCTTGTCTGTTTCTCCTGGTTGACCACACGACCAGAGCACTCCACCCAGGCAGGGCCGTGTGTGGCACACGACCAAGTGCTTTCTCCAATGCTTAGCTCATAAGTTTGTCCAAGAATGTAGAATCTTCACCAAATTCGACTCCTGTGTACAGAAAATGCACAAAAGCAGATCTCCGAACAAAAAGAGTAAATATGCTAAAAGAAAAACTGGAAGTATAAAAATGCATAGATCAAGCAAGCTCAAAGTATGTAAATGTGCGTCAAAACATGCATAAAAGTATATAAAATCTACGCACATCAGTACTCCATGCACCCTAGTTCCATCAAGATGTATCAAGATTTAAAACAGAGATTTTGGTGGTCTGGAATCAAGAGAGAAGTTGCAAAATATGTCAGTACCTGCCTAACATGCCAGAGAGTCAAAGCAGAGCACCAGAGACCAGGAGGAGTCCTACAACCCCTCCCAATACCAGAGTGGAAGTGGGAAGAAATATCCATGGACTTTATAATAGGGATTCCAAGGACCACTAATGGGTACGATGCGATATGGGTGATAGTGGACAGGTTGACAAAGTCTACTCATTTTCTAACCATCAAGGTGTCCCACTCTATAGAGCAGTTGTCACAGCTATATGTTAAGTAAGTGATCAGACTTCATGGAGTTCCGAAGTCGATTGTTTCTGATAGGGATGGGCGCTTCACCTCTCATTTTTGGGAGTGTGTTCAGAATGCATTAGGCACCAAACTCAAGTTCAGGACAGCCTTCCATCCCCAGACTGATGGACATACAGAGTAAGTAAATCAGATTTTAGAAGACATGCTCCGGGCTTGTGCATTAGATTTTAAGGGCAGTTAGTGCAAGTATCTGTATTTAGCTGAATTCACCTACAACAATAGCTATCAGGACACTATCAAAAAGGTAGATCCGCTACCTTAGCGGCCCCCCTAGTGTCGGCCACACGGATATGGAGGGAGGTTCCTATCAGGCCACTATCAAGATGGCACCTTACGAGGCACTGTATTGCCGAAAGTGCAGATCACCCATTTGCTGGCAAGAAGTATGTGAAAGGAAAGAAATTGAAGTGGAGTTGGGCATTTAGACAGAGATGATAGATGAGACCACTCAGGCTATCCAGAAGATCATATAGAGAATTGAGACTGCCCAGAGCAGACAGAAAAATTATGCTGACACACATCGTAGGCCACTTGAGTTCCAAGTAGGGGATTCAATCTTTCTCAAGGTCGCTCCTATGAAGGGAGTGATGAGATTTGGCAAAAAGGACAAGTTAAGTCCTCGCTACGTAGGACCCTACCTGATCATAGAGAGGATTGGGAAGGTAGCTTACAAGCTCGACTTACCTCAAGACATGTCAGCAATACACAATGTATTTCATGTCTCCATGCTAAAGAAGTGCCTCCAAGACCATAGCCAAGTGATTCAGCCTCAGTCAGTGCAGGTCCAGGAGGATCTTAGCTATGAGAGCAGACCTACACAGATAGTGGACAGAGAAGTTAAGACACTAAGGAACAAAGAAGTACCACTAGTGAAGGTCATTTGGCAAAATCAGAAGCGCGAGGAAACTACTTGGGAGTGTGAGGACAGTATGAGACAAAGATATCTAGAATTATTCAAAGTTCGAGGATGAACTTTTTATAAGGTATGGGGAATTGTAACAACCAAAATTTCCTCATTACCAGTCCTAATATTACTTATAAATATTTAGAAATACTTTAGGAATATTCTAGAGGTTTTTAGAAATTTTTAGAATATTTTTAGGCAATTTTCGGAGTTCGTTTGGTATTTTTACCAAAAGAAATAAATTTGAAGCAAAAAGAGGTCGGGCCGAGATTCAAATCGGAGACCTCTAGCTAAGCCAAGCCTTAAGTTGTTTCGGATGACCAAGAACCCAGCAGGGCCGTGCTGATCAAATAGATAGCGAAATAAACTTAAGCGGTAATAGGATAACCAAAAATACCTAAGTATAAAGAGGGATAAGTTAAGAGAGGAAGGGAGATTTAACCTAAACCCTCTTCTCCTCCACATACGCACGGCGTCGGCTCCTGCTTGGGAGAAGGAAAAAAAGGGAGCTAGGGCTTCATCTCCGGCGGCTGGCCAAGGACCCATTCCAAGGGCCTTCCACACCATCGCGATCACCTCGTCGGGGAGAGTGCGTAGACGTGAAGAAGTTGTCAAAATTTCAAGATTCTCCGAAACCCTAGAAGTCGATCTCGGCTGTGAGTCAAGGGAATTAGGTAAGTGCTTCTCACCTGCAGTAGGAGTAGCTCTCGGATCGTTATTTCCTTCTTTATTTCTGAAGCATGCTGTAAAGAATGTGTTTTTGAAGCTTACTGCCGTGAATCTCAAAGAAAGAAAATAAATTGTGTGGACTAGGCATGTAGTTTAGATCCTTCAGCCCTTATAATTAGCATTTCAGGCTTAGACTTTCTTTTAGAGTGGCTTATATTTAGCCTGGCAGTTTTAGGTCTTGTTGCTAGGTAATGAGCATGAAATGGTCTAGATTGTCAGCAGGTTTTAGTTTTGTTTGTGCCATGCATTTGACATGAACAACCTTAGTTTGGGAGTATTCAGTAGATCTTTTGGTTACTAGTTTTTCCCATGCAGTTTTAGAACCATTGATTGTGAAGTTTAACATTCCAGTACAGACTACCTTGTTAATTCTGAGCATGAACGACTCTAATTCAAGTGTGCAACCCAAATTTGCTTGTTTTGTATTTCCACGAGCAAGAAAAGCCACCAATTCCAGTGCAAATTTATCCTTTTTCTTGCTGGCTTTGTTGAGTGTGAACAGCTTTAAAAAAAATGACATTGCAGATTTTCGTTTTCTTGACATTTCTGGACACAAACAGCACTTACTGCTTGGTTTCGATTTGTGTTATACAATGATTATGAACAACCCTCTTTTTTTAGCTTACTGTTTAAATTTTGAGGTATTCTTTTTATTAGAAGTATTAACAAGTAACAAGTATTTTACTTGAAGAGACTAGTACCCAACTTCCGAGGTTGTCGTTAAACAAATCCAGGTGACCGGTTTCGAGGTCTCCTCTATTAGGGAGCGCGCTTTGGTACTACGCCTGGGCCCAAGAGGATAATTTATTATTATTTTGAAGTATAAAAGTATAAGCTTTGAACAAATGAAATAAGCTTTACATAGGTTTCTAACTCCGACAAGTGTTAGTTTCGGTTTGTGCTATGCAATGGGTATGAACAGCTTTAATTATGGGAGCGTTCAGTTAGATTTTTAGTAGCTTGTTTAGACATGAAGTGTTGATTCCTGTGGAACTCTTTAGCAGGAACGACTGGTGTGTTCACTATGCTATTAGACCTTTTTTTTTGTTAATTCTTTAACGTGCAGATTTTTATTAAGCAGTACAGTGCAGATTTTCATTAAGTATTACAGTGAAGATTTTTATCTAGCATTTCAGTGCAGATTTTCATGAAGCATTTCAGTTCCAAATTTTCTTTTAGCATTTAGTTTTTAGTTCTGTTATATATATATATATATATATATATATGCACATTGAGTTCTTTTTCTGAGTTAGACAGCGCTTACTAAGCATCTGCGTATAGTTGCATTTCCTCTAACTGCAGATAAAGAAAAAGAAAAGCTATAGTGAAGGAAGGCGACGAGGAGATGTGTGATGGGCGTGTGGTGACTGATGAATGGAAGCCTTGGGACACTGCTTCAAAAGTTTATTAAGATACTGTCTTTAGAGTGTTAGGGAAATTTGGATGGACAAATTCTCTTTGTATTGCTAGTTTTGTTCATAGAACTCTCCCGTTTAAATTGCTATACACATTAGTCCCATGTCTTTTGGCTTATGTCACAGTAGTATGCATGTATAGATTGGGATATTTCAATTGTTTTAAAATTTTTAGTGAAGTGTTGAGATGAACCATTTCTGTCCCTTTATGAATTGCATGTCATGATGAACCATAGCAAATACCTACATTCATGTGTGTTTCAGCTGCTACTTAATTGCATGTTTGAGTTTCTGAGAGTTCTAAGTACCACTACCAATAGCGTGAGCAAGACTAGTTAAGTAAAGTTTATAGTTAAGTAACGTCCCCCCTTTACAGACTAGTTAAGAGGAGGGTGGGGTCATTTACATAAATGGTCTACTAAATCTTATTCCTCAATTATCCATCATTTGTAGAAGGTTGTCGGTTCTCTCTTGCAATAGAAAATCAGCTTAGGACTGAAATCTATACATAAATGTGATCAATTAAGAATGAATCTATGTTGTCCTTACACAGGCTTGCCTATCACGTGCGTCCCTCAGATAATCAACATAAGAATTCATCACTCCTCAACCGTATCAAGATATAAGATATGAACGCATACAATCTATCCTACCCCCTTGAATAACCCTATTTCACCCTCAAGATCATCCCTCAAACCTCCTTACACGGGCTTGTTTGTCACGAACGTCCCTTAGAAAATTGGATGAGAGATTATCTCTACAAGATCCACAAGGTATTCAAACATTCAATCAAGAATGGAAATTAGGTCCAAATCACAACAATCCACACAAGACTGAATAGGTACAAACAGGATAAAATTATAGAAATATGAAATTGATAAATCCACAAGAGTTTTACATCAATTCATCTTACAAATACTCCCTCCATCCTAGAACAAAGAGATCTAATCCATAGAACGAGGAAGGAAATCTGAAAAGAAGAAGATTACAAGCATTCTTGATCCCCAAATCCAAGAAATAAGAGAAAGAAAGCTTATCTACGATGAAGAACAGCCATCGGATCCAATCCTCGATTCCGAAGTCGATACGTTGAAGAATCTGCCCTTGAATCGCTGGAAAAACCCTCCAAGATGGAGAGGAATCACCCAAATCTTGCTCTCCCCCAAAAGGGAGAAGATCCCCTCTCAAATCATGAAGAAGGCTTTATATAGAAGAGGGGTTTGGGCGTCACACGACCCCGAGACACGGCCATGTGAACCTCACACGACCTGTGTTACTCCCCTCTCTGCTCAACTCACACGGCCATGTGTGAGACATGGTCGTGGCCTGCTCTGCCACTGATCCCCTTATACTGCCGTGTAGATCTACACAGCCTGCACTGCCTCTGGCTCTGGAGCTCCTACACGACCGTGTGGTGCACACGGCCAGGGCGTTCTTGGCCTCTGGAAATGTTGCACGGCAGTGTACTGCTTCAGCTCTAGAGGGCTTGCACGGCTGTGTGGTGTACACGGCCTGGCTCCTGTTGGCCTCAAAACTTGGTACGACCATGTGAAACTCACACGGCCATGGCCACTCCCTTTCCTGTTGTAGCCACACGGGTGGTGATGCTCACACGACCTGGGCAACCCCCCATGGCAGGGTCGTGTGACACACAAGGATGGTGCCTTCCTCCTTTGGTTTGCTTGCAGATCTGGCTACGATCATAAATCCTTCACCAAATACGACTCTTGTGTACAGAATATGCACAAAAGTAGGTCTCCGATCAAAAAGAGTAAATATGCTAAAAGCAAAGCTGGAAGTACGAAAATGCATAGATAAAACATGTGCAAAGTATGTGAATGTGCGTCAAAATATGCTAAACAAGAGTATACAATCTATGCACATCAGTAAACATAAGGCATGACACATCCAAAGCATCATCCTGATGCTTATTATGAGCTTCCTTATCAATATGAGTAGTATTAGAAGCAGGTGGTTTAGGAATTTTGGGACGTATAGTTTTCTTTCTTGCTTGAGAACAATTCTCAAGTTTCTATACCAGTCTAAGAATTAGCTCCATTGAGTTTGTCCTTATCAAGAACAGATCACAGTGAGAGGGTATTAGATTTGTATGTTGACATGGTGATCCACAATAAGAAATACAAAAATAAGTATAATATTGAAATCACTTAATTAAGCAATTAATTAAATGATTCTCCCACTAAAATGTAAATATTGGTAGGAGTAAGTCATTGATGTGCATAAATTATACATATTTCTAGGCATTCTTTGAAGTACAACTACTTGTATTTCATGCATATAATCTATGTTTATTACACCCTATTTCATTATTATATTATACTTCCATTCTATTTATTTGGAGATCTACTATTTGTATATTTTGATTAATAAGACACCATTTGGAGAGGAAAATGGTACAAAAATGTATATTGGAGCAAATATAGAGAAGACCAACAACCTGGTTGTGCCAAAAGGCATGACCGTGTGCTCTCTCCCAATGAAAAGAAGGCTCCGGCCATATCCCCTGGTACCCCACCAGAGAGAAAGTAGGCTTCAGCCATTCTTTTAGGCATGGTCGTGCCTCCCACGAGAGGCCAATCAAGCCCAGGCCATGTGAAACCACACAGTCATGTGCTTCTTCCAAAACTACATCAAGGCATGGTTGTGTCATTTGGCATGGTCGTGTCATTTGGCATGGTCGTGCCACATTTCCTGAGCCTAATCAAATAGGGGTCGTGCCTTTTGGCATGGCCTTGAATGTGTTGGGTTTAGTTTAGTTTAGTTTTTTTTTCATTTTTTTCATAATAAAATTGTTTCTAATTGCATGATTCATCACATCATGATTGTTTGTTCCTTAATAAAAATACTAGCATGTTTGTTTTAGATTTCATGTGGTTTATTTGTTACTTATAGTGCTAGTATGTTTAGTGATCTATCTTTTCCTATCTATGTTACCATTAAGTGAGCAATGGTTTACTGTAGAAGTTTGAGTCTTGTATTAATTTAGAATCTCTTTATAGCTTGCCTAATTTTCATGGTAGATAACTCTGAAAATAGTCATGATTCATAGAACTAAACTAGTACTTATGTTTCTAAGGAGTCCTTTCAATTACATTTTGGTTACTAGATTATCTCGGATTATAACAACTCACTTGGAAAAATCAAAATCCCTGCATTTGTATTTATGTATTTGCATTTGAGTTAGTGCTTCACCGTTAAAGTACCAAAAGAAAAAATAGAAGAAGAAAAATCATTTAAACAAGGGATAGAAAATAGTTGTCATGAGTAAAAACTGACAATTTACCCCTTTGAGACCAAGTTAGATTACTGGGAAATAAATGTTATATTTTTCTTGATTTTGAGTAAACCTTTGAGAGCTTCTGTATTATGAGAGGGAGGAACCATGCATATGGCAGGTAAGTGCCTGTCACACTGATGTGCGTAGCTTTATATACTCTTTTATGCATACTTTGACGCACATCTGCTTACATTTCATTGACATAATCTATGTTTATTGCACCCTATTTCATTAGAATATCATACTTTCATTATATTCTGTTCGGAGATCTACACTTTGCATATTTTGATTGACAGGACGTGATTTGGAGCAAAAACAGATTTTAAATAAAGTCTAGAGCTTCCTGAGTGACATGGGCATGCAAAACTATGTTTTCTTCATGTTCCGGCCGTGTAGAACTCACATGGGCGTGTTAAGGCCGTGTATGTTAGCTAGAGCCCTAGAGCCAATCATTTGATGATTGTATTATGGACTTATTGTATCATATTCTTATATTAATAAAGGCATTTGTTTGGTTATTATACTTACTTGTATTGGTGCCAAATAAACTAAGTATAATAACGTCCTTGAGTAGAAGGTTCTTACCTATATCAATCGATTGGTTGAATCGATAGTGAGATGATATAGGGAACACTACTCTTAATCATTCCTAGTCGAGTATTAACATTCAGGGACAATGTTAATGCAATAAGACTAGCATGTAGGTCAACTGGATGACTTGATCTCACAAGTCATGGATATAGAGATATCAAGTTGACACATGGGTATACATTAGAGAATGTATACTGAATGACCCGCCATGAGAAAGTGTCATGAATCGTTATATGAGTGTCATATACTTTCTCATGTGGCTATTAGTATGACTACTAGTCCTTAGACTAGAAGTCACCATGAATCCCTATATAAGGAGTTATGTACTTTGGTTTCGTCAAACGTCACCCGTAACTGGGTGGACTATAAAGGCGATTACTGGGTATGTAACGAATTATGCAAAGAGATGTGAGTGATGTAGATGGGATCTATCCCTCCTATATGACGGGAGAGACATCGGTATTCTTGATAGAGTTAGACCACGAAGTGCATGGCCATGCCCAAATGAGTCAATATGAGATATTGAACTCATTTGATTTTGTGAGTCTACTTGGAGTTCAAGATTTAGTTTGATCAGAGGATGACATGGTCTATGCCTCACATTGATCAATATAGATGTCTAGGATAGAAGGACACTTGTCATATTTTGTGAGGAGTCACAATTAGTAGTCACAAGGTGATGTTGGATCTCAACATTCTTGTAACATTGGGTAGTAATGATGTGTTGCTAGATACCGCTCATTACTTATGTTCCTAAATGGGTTTAGGGGCATTGCCAACGTTACAAGAACCTATAAGGTCACACACTAAGGACAATTAGATGGAGATTAGGATCATATGATGAACCAAGAGGATTAGATTCATTTGATGAATCAAATTGGATTAAGAGTAATCCAAATTGGGCTAATTGAGTTGGACTCAAGTTGATTCATGTATTCAATGAGTCTAATTTAGATTATGACTCATTAAATCAAGTTAATTTAATGAATTATATTCATTATATTAAGTTGGCTTGAATCAAATGGTTTGATTAGATCAACCATGGAAGAGATTTGGTCAAGTTTGACTTGACTTGAGAGGAAGAGGAAGAGTCAAGTTTGACTTGACTAATTGCCACATCATTAGTGAGATGGCAAGATGTGGACCAATGATGATGCTCAACATCATCAAAGTGTGCCACCTCATGGGAGTTACAATGTCATTCTCTTTAATGGCTACATTAATTGTGAACGGGGGTACACTTCATAAGTGGTCGGCCACTTTAGTATTGGAATGAAAATTGATTTTCATTCAAGTGCTCATTCACTTCTTCTTCCTCCTTGAGTTCTTTCTCCTCTGTTGGCCGAACAAGACAAGGTGCTAGCACACCTTTGTTTGGTCTTCTCCATCAAGGATTGTTCGTGTGGATACTTCTAGAGGACCGTACGCTTGACGGTCTAGAGATCCGTGTAACGCCCCGGCCCTAGGCGGGCCCCACCCGAACCGAACCGGGAACGTTACCTAAATTGCCCATTGGGTTGACGACTAACTCCACAGACCACCGGAGGTCCTTTCAGCGTGCTTTGTCCTTACTCGCACGCACCCTGGAAAACTTCCCAGGAGGTCACAAATCCCAGAATCTCCCTCGCTAGGTGGTGCCCTGGGTGCTCCTGCCACAGGCGCACTCACGGTCGCAAGGTTGCTCTGATACCATCTGTAACGCCCCGGCCCTAGGCGGGCCCCACCCGAACCGAACAGGGAACGTTACCTAAATTTCCCATTGGGTTGACGACTAACTCCACAGACCACCGGAGGTCCTTTCAGCGTGCTTTGTCCTTACTCGCACGCACCCAAGAAAACTTCCCAGGAGGTCACCCATCCTCAGATTTCTCCAAGCCAAGCACGCTTAACTTTGAAGTTCTTTGAGTTTGGACTTCCGAAAAGGAAGGTGCACCTTGGTGATATGGATAGTACCATCTAACCTTTGAAGTCATACTTAACCAGAATCTCAGAACCGGGGTATTACAATCCGGCACCTTGGACGAGCGGGATTTGCAAGGGCACGCTTCAAAGGTATAAAATGTTTTTCCCTTTGTAGATCTACTGTAGATCATAGTTTGAAACTCGTACTCGTAATTTTGAAATCTATCCTTCGCACGAGATCCAATGGCATGGGTGATTCGGGGTTTCCGCGATGCGAAAAGTGGTTTTCGCGGCCCGAAAAACCCAACAATGGTATCAGAGCCACGTGTGAAGCGAGTACGAGTTTAGATTCGTATTTTTATGAAAAATATAGATCTGTAAACTTTCTGTAAATTCATGTTTTTATAGTTTTTATGGGTAATTTTCTCGTAGAAGCGAAGCACAAGTGTTTCCGCACTTGTAGGCTTCCGCTACCAGGAAGATTTTTCCAAAACGGCTTGGTTTCGCCCCAAATCTTTTTGGGACAGCGGGCTAAGGAACTGTTAGATCGCAAAGGAACCCTCGCGATGGTTAGATCGCGGGTAGGGGCGCTGCCCCTGGCCCCGCAAGGGGATTCGTTCCGCGATTGCTTCCGAAAACCGCTAAACGTAACCGCCGGGAAATTGTACCCGTAAAAATTGTAAAATTATAAAACAAAATTACAGAAAATTATAGAAATATATAATTTTGAATTATATATTAATTTTGTGATAATCATGGCCCAAACGACCCAAATTGGATTTGGAAATGTGTTGTAATACATAATACGGCCTACGTGCCGTTATGTGATGTGTGTGCTGTATTTATTTTATTTTATTTTATTTTCACGACCTGCGCGTCGTGCCTTTCTCTTATATTCTAGTTGTAAATTAGATTTAGACTCGAATGTAACTCAAGTTTCAAAATTGTAATGTAAATTTTGAAACGGTGGAAGGTCCACACGAGACGGAGTTACGAGGAGGGCGCGAGCAACACAAGGTGGTCAAAGGAAGAAGCTTGAGAAGTTGTTGACCTTAGGTTGACTATCGGATCTTCTCATTGGCTTGAGAAGATCGTAGTAGGGCCATGACAAAATCACAAAATAATTTAATTAATTACTTATATGTATATGATGCATGTTTAATTAAGTAGTTAATTAGTGCCTAACGATTAGATTAGATCTAAATCGTGCACATGATGCACCCCACGATTAGATTAGATCTAAATCAAGTATTTGATACGCGTCATCATTTAGATTAGATCTAAATCACGTCAACTCGTAATGCCTACCATGCCGTGATACCTACCACTACCTCGATCGCATGTTGTTGTTGAATCTGCCAAAGCAGAGCAACACATACTATCTTGGTAGGGTACGGAGGGACAATTTTGGTCCCGCCTATCAACGCATGGGTGAGTACAACTCAATTAGATTGAGTAACTAGTCAACTCAATTGGATCGAGTTTAAACTATAGGCATTATCCAATGGTTGGTAGATAGGTCAAAATCACGTTTATATTAACTCTCGGGCGTATTAGCCAAAGCTATCTCGAGTTTTAATATAAATGCGGATCTTGATCCTATAAACAAGAGTTGCATAGAGATGTAATTGGTAATTGTTACCTACCGATCATACTAAGTCTTGGGCGTATTAGCCAAAGCTAACTCAAGGGTTAGTATGATGTGGATCTTGTCCCACATGAATTAAAGAATTCAGTGGGAGCATCATTTAGTTAAATGCCTAATTAAATGATTAAGAATATGATATTTATTTCTTCTTTTTTGTTGTAGATTACCATGACGTCGAACACGAACACCTTCTCCCTGCGATCCGTCCTTGAGAAGGACAAGCTCAACGGAGCAAACTTCCTGCACTGGTACAGGAACCTGAGAATAGTTCTCACCCATGAACGTAAACTGTACGTTCTGGAGTAGCCCATTCCGGAGGCTCCTCCTGCCACTGCCCCGCGAGCTAACCGAGATGCTTTCAAGAAGCATCAAGATGACGCATTAGATGTGTCTTGTCTAATGCTCGCGACCATGAACTCTGAGCTTCAGAAGCAACACGAGTTAATGGGCGCTTATGATATGGCTGAACATCTTCGTCAACTGTATCAAGGTCAAGCGAGGCATGAGAGATTTGAGATCTCAAGGGCACTATTTCAGTACAAGATGTCAGACGGGGCTCCTGTAGGCCCATATGTACTCAAAATGATTGGGTACATAGAGAACCTACAAAGGTTGGGGTTCCCACTTGGCCAAGAGCTGGCCACTGACCTGATATTACAATCCTTGCCGGATAGCTACAGTCAATTCGTTCTAAACTATAATATGAATGAGATTGACAAGTCACTGCCCGAGCTGCTTAGTATGTTGCGAACTGCTGAGCTGAACCTTAAGAAGGCTAAGCCCAACACTATTCTGATGGTTCAGAAACATAAGGGCAAGGGCAAGCCCAAAGGCAAGGGAAAGTCCCAAGCCAAGGGCAAAGGCAAGGCACTGAAGCCTAAAGGAGGGGTCGCAAGGATGCTACTTAGCGCCATGACGGGGCCATGGAAGAGGAACCGCAAGGTATACTTGGAGGATCTTAAGAAGAAGTGAGACTTCCACTTCATATATGTTATAGAAGTCAATCTATCTATTTCTACATCTTAGGTATTAGATATCTGGATGTGCTTCTCACATTTGTCCTGATGTGCATGCGCTGAGAAATAGAAGGGCATTGGAGGACCTACGAGTAGGCAATGGAGCACGGTTCTGCTGTTGTTGTAGGAACTTATTCCTCGGGGCTTGTACTAGAGTTAGTCGATTGTTGTTATGTGTCCGCATTAACTAAGAACATTATATCGGTTTCTTGTTTGGACAAGAAAGGTTTCTCGCTTACAATAAAAACAAATGTTGTTCCGTCTATTTAAACGATATGTTCTATTATAGTGCACCTCTGATAAACAGACTCTATATTCTAGACCTTGAGAGCCCTATCTATAACATAAATACCAAGAGGTTCAAGTCAAATGACATGAACCAAACCTACCTCTGGCACTGTCGCTTAGGGCATATAAATGACAAGCGCTTATCCCAGCTCCATAAGGATGGTTTGTTGGACTCATTTGATTTTGTATCATATGAGATATGCGAGTCATACCTACGAGGCAAGATGACCAAGACTCCCTTTAGTGGGCACAGCGAGAGAGCAACTGATTTGTTATGACTCATACATAGTGATGTATGTGGCCCTTTCAATGTTGCTGCTAGAGGCGGTTATAGATACTTCATCACATTTACTGATAATTTCAGTAGATATGGTTATGTGTACTTGATGACACATAAGTCTGAATCCTTTGAAAAGTTCAAAGAATTCAAGAATGAAGTACAGAACCAGCTTGGCAAGAGTATTAAGATACTTCGATCCGATCGAGGTGGAGAATACCTTAGCCATGAGTTCCGTGACTATCTAGCTAAGTGTGGGATTCTATCCCAACTCACTCCTCCTGGAACACCACAGTGGAATGGTGTATCCAAAAGGAGGAATCGTACCCTATTAGATATGGTACGATCGATGATGAGTCACACAGATCTTCCGACATACCTTTGGGGCTATGCTCTAGACACGGCAACTTTTATACTCAATCGAGTTCCATCCAAGGTCGTGATAAAGACACCATATAGGATATGGACTGGGAGAGATGCCCAGGTGTCTTTCATGAGGATTTGGAGTTGTGAGGCTTACGTTAGACATGAAGTCTCAGACAAATTAGGACCCAGATCGGACAAGTGCTATTTTATTGGATATCCCAAGGAAACTAAGGGATATTACTTCTACATTCCCAGTAGTTGTGGAAGACGGGGTCTTTCTAGAAAGGGACTTTGTTTCTAGAAAGACTAGTGGGAGCGCGTTCAATCGTGAAGAAGTTCAAGATGTGAACAATAGCACTGATGCCTCAATGGAAATTGAACTGGAACCACAAAGTGTTGTGGATGATGTTGTTCCACAAGGAGTTGAGGAACAACAACCAGTTCAAGTAGACATACCTCTTCGCAGGTCTGATAGGGTACGTCATCAGCCTGAGAGATACTCATTTCTCTTGTCTGACCATGATGACATTGTGCTCATAGAGGATGAGCCTACCACCTATCGAAGCTGTGATGAGACCAGATTCAGAAATGGCTAGAGGCCATGAGATCCGAGATGGAATCCATGTACACCAACCAAGTATGGACATTGGTTGATCCACGAAGGGTAAAACCCATTGGGTGTAAGTGGGTCTTTAAGAGAAATGACATGGATGGACTTATCTATAAGGGTCGCTAGTAGCTAAAGGTTTCAAGCGATTCATGGTATTGATTATTAGATGAAACCTTTTCTCCAATAGCGATGTTTAAGTCCATTCGGATCATGCTTTTTGCTGCCTACCATGACTATGAGATATGTCGATGGATGTCAAAACCGCGTTTCTGAATGAAACCTACTCGAGGATGTGTATATGACACAACACGAGGGTTTTAGATCCACAATACTAGCAGAGTATGCATGCTGCATAGGTCCATTTATGGACTAAAGCAACCTTCTCGGAGCTGAAATCTTGATTCGATGATGCAATCAAAGCAGTTTGGTTTCATCAAAATGAAGATGAACCTTGTGTCTACAAGAAGGTTGTAGGGGCATAGTTGTCTTCCTCATATTGTATTTGGATGACATCGCTCATTGGGAAGGACATCCTATGCTTCATCTGTCAAGATCCGCTAGGAGTTGCTTCTTAATGAAGGACATAGGTGAGGCATCTCGCATTCTAGGGATACGATCTATAGAGATAGATCTAAGAGATTGCTTGGCCAAGTCAGTACATATATTGACAAGGAACTCCTTGGGTTTGCATGCAACTCCAAGAAGGGATTACGCTATGTCACATGGTGTGAGTCTTCGAAGACTCAAGGTCCCTCTTCTAGAGAGGAGAGAGACCGCATGGATCAGATCCCTTATGCCTTAGCCATAGGATCGATCATGTCGTCATGCTATGTACTGACCCGATGTCTCGTATGCTTTGAGCATGACGAGCAGATACAGTCGAGATCCGGTGAAAGTCATGGATAGCGGTCAAGAATATTCTTAAGTACTTAAGAAGGACTAAAGAATATTTCTTGATATATGGAGCGATGATGAGCTAGGCGTAAAGGGTTCTTGATGCTAGCTTCGCCAGACCGGTGATGACTATAGATCGCAATGGGTTCGATTTTGCATTAATGGTGGTCGCTGGAAAAGTTCAAAGGACACGGGTCGATTCTACAACAGGGTGATTCTTGCTGCATCGGAGGCAACAAAGGAGGCGGTTGGATCCAAGTTCATTCTTGAACTTGGGGTGGTTCCTAGCATTGTTGACCCCATTGAGCTCTATTGTGACAACAATGGAGCTATAGCACAGGCGAAGGAACCTCGCTCACACCAGCGGACCAAACACATACTACGGCGCTTCCATCTCATTCGAGAGATCATCGAGAGAGGAGATGTGAAGATTTGCAGAGTACCTACAGAGGCTAACATCGCAGATCCCTTGACCAAGGCTTTGGCACAGAGGAAGCATGATGGTCACACTAGGTCATTGGGGCTTAGAGCCTACACTAATTGGCACTAGTGCTAGTGGAAAATTATTAGCTAGAGCCCTAGAGCCAATCATTTGATGATTGTATTATGGACTTATTGTATCATATTCTTATATTAATAAAGGCATTTGTTTGGTTATTATACTTACTTGTATTGGTGCCAAATAAACTAAGTATAATAATGTTCTTGAGTAGAAGGTTCTTACCTATATCAATCGATTGGTTGAATCGATAGTGAGATGATATAGGGAACACTACTCTTAATCATTCCTAGTCGAGTATTAACATTCAGGGACAATGTTAATGCAATAAGACTAGCATGTAGGTCAACTCGATGACTTGATCTCACAAGTCATGGATATAGAGATATCAAGTTGACACATGGGTATGCATTAGAGAATGTATACTGAATGACCCGCCATGAGAAAGTATCATGGATCATTATATAAGTGTCATATACTTTCTTATATGGCTATTAGTATGACTACTAGTCCTTAGACCTGAAGTCACCATGAATTCCTACATAAGGACTTATGTACTTTGGTTTTGTCAAACGTCACCCGTAACTGGGTGGACAATAAAGGCGATTATTGGGTATGTAACGAATTATGCAGAGGGATGTGAGTGATGTAGATGGGATTTATCCCTCCTATATGATGGGAGAGACATCGGTATTCTTGATAGAGTGAGACCACGAAGTGCATGGCCATGCCCAAATAAGTTAATATGAGATATTAAACTCATTTGATTTAGTGAGTCTACTTGAAGTTCAAGATTTAGTTTGATCAGAGGATGACACGGTCTATGCCTCACATTGATCAATCTAGATGTCTAGGATAGAAGGACACTTGTCATATTTTGTGAGGAGTCACAATTAGTAGTCACAAGGTGATGTTGGATCACAACATTCTTGTAACATTGGGTAGTAATGATGTGTTGCTAGATACCGCTCATTACTTATGTTCCTAAATGGGTTTAGGGGCATTGCCAACGTTACAAGAACCTATAGGGTCACACACTAAGGATAATTAGATGGAGATTAGGATCATATGATGAACCAAGAGGATTAGATTCATTTGATGAATCAAATTGGATTAAGAGTAATCCAAATTGGGCTAATTGAGTTGGACTCAAGTTGATTCATGTATTCAATGAGTCTAATTTAGATTATGACTCATTAAATCAAGTTAATTTAATGAATTAGATTCATTATATTAAGTTGGCTTGAATCAAATGGTTAGATTAGATCAACCATGGAAAAGATTTGGTCAAGTTTGACTTGACTTGAGAGGAAGAGGAAGAGTAATTGCCACATCATTAGTGAGATGGCAAGATGTGGACCAATGATGATGCTCCACATCATCAAAGTGTGCCACCTCATGGGAGTTACAATGGCATTCTCTTTAATGGCTACATTAATTTTGAATGGGGGTTACACTTCATGAGTGGCCGGCCACTTTAGTATTGGAATGAAAATTGATTTTCATTCAAGTGCTCATTCACTTCTTCTTCCTCCTTGAGTTCTTTCTCCTCTCCCTCTCCTCCTCTCTTGGCCGAACAAGACAAGGTGCTAGCACACCTTTGTTTGGTCTTCTCCATCAAGGATTGTTCGTGTGGATACTTTTAGAGGACCGTACGCTTGACGGTCTAGAGATCCGGCACCTTGGATGAGCGGGATTTCCAAGGGCACGCTTCAAAGGTATAAAATGTTTTTCCCTTTGTAGATCTACTATAGATCATAGTCTGAAACTCGTACTCGTAATTTTGAAATCTATCCTTCGCACGAGATCCAGTGCCATGGGTGATTCGGGGTTTCCGCGACGCGAAAAGCGATTTTTGCGGCCCGAAAAACCCAATAGTGTAGGGGTCATGTTGGGGCCGTGTGAACCTCACACGGCCGTGTGAAGGTCGTGTGAACCTCACACTGCCGTGTGAAGGTCGTGTGAACCTCACAAGGCCGTGTGAAGGTCGTGTGAGGTTTTCTACACTACAGACTGAAACTAAAATGGCCATAACTTTGTGCTCGGTTGGAGATTTGGGCTATACTTTATACCTACTTGTAGATAACTTCAAGATCTACAACTTTGATGAAGACTTCAACTAGATAAAACCCCATCTTGGTGGCCTAAAAGACATTGCAATGAAACATAACTATTCAGAGCTAAGACAAAGGGTGTGCAAGGGCCATGCAAGGGGGTATGCAAGGGCCATGCACGGGGGTGTGACCTACACACGGTCGTGTATGGTATCCAGTGCGAAACCTTACATGGCCGTGTAAATCTACACGGTCGTGCAAAGGAAACAGAAGCAGAACCTCACATGGCCGTGTTCCGCACACGACCATGTGAGGGTGGCAGAGAAGGGAGTGAGACAGGCCGTGTGGATCTCACACGGCCGTGCCATGGGGTCGTGTGGCGCCCGTGTCAAACCTATAAAAAGGGTTTTCTTCCCCTTTTCTCACATTTTTTTTGGCTGGTCTTTGGCTTGGGGCTTCTTCCCCATTGGTTGGGGAAGGGTTCTCCCCCTTGGGGGAACCCTAGATCTTCCATCCTTCGCCGATCCGTCCACCTACGGAGCAAGGATTGCATCCAAGAAGACCGGTGCTACATGGATAAGCTTTCTCTTCTCTTCTCCTTATGTTTTGAGTTGTAGATTGCTTTATTTCTTGTCTCTTGATTGTAATTATCTTGCAATGGAGTAGATCTCTAGATCTAGGATGTAGGAAGTATTTGTGATGTGATGATGATGTAAAACTCTTGTGGATTTGTCAATTTCCTATTTCTATGATATTGTCTTGTTTGTATCTATTTGATCTTGTGTGGAATGTTGTGATTTGGCTTAATGACCATGCTTGATTGAATGTTTGAATGTCTATAGATCTCGTAAGATATTATTTCTCACTCGATTTTCCGAGGGATCCACGTGACAGGTGCAAGCCCGTGTAAGGACGTTAGAGGGATAACCTTGAAAAGGGGAAATGGATAATTCAAGAGAGTAGGATAGATTGTTTGTTTAATCTTTTTATCTTAATGGGTTGAGAAGTTATGAATTCCTATGTTGATATCCGAGGGAAGCATAGTAATAGGTGCAATCCTGTGTAAGGACAACGTAGATCCATATCCAATTAATCACATTTAGGTGCATATTTCAGTCCTAAGTCGGTTGTCTATTGCAAGAGAGAACCGACAACCTTCTACAAATGTTAGTGTAAGATATCGTAAAATTAAATAATAAATATTATTGGACGACAAATCTTATTGGATTTTTCCAGAATTTTTAGAAATTTTCTGGGAATTTTTCGGAGCTCGTACGGAGGTGTTTCGGAGCTCTTTGGGCTACCCTATTTAAGTGAGGAAATGTTTAAATTATAAAATTCATTTTCTTTTATTTTTCCCCCTTTATCGCCGAAAACCCCCTCCCCCGATTCCCTTCCTCCCCGATTTCTTCTCTCCCTCGCGCGAGTTCCCTTCTCCCGAGCCCTCTCTCGCGACTTCTTCTCGCTTGATCGCCGGTCGCCACGAGCTCATCGTCGGCAATAATCCCTCCTCCAGCGTGCCTAGGCCGAGTCTCCCTCCTCCCTCTCCTTCTCGAGGCATGAGGTCTTCATCCTCTTTCTTTCTTGCGGGCGATCGACGGCGACTCGGCAGAGCTAGGACACGGTGAGGGGTTGACTCGCGTCCCCAATTGATCGGCTCCTCCCCAATTTGTTCGCTAGGGATTGCTTTGTTGCTCCATACTTGCTGGATTGGATCGGGTGACGACATCAGAGGCGACCGATCAAGGTATGTACCTTGCCTCATCCGAGAATTTATGGATTCAAGGTTTTGGTTTTATGGGTTTCAATTTTCAATATTCCTCTTGTTTTGGACTAGGGGAAAGTATCAGATCAGCTTAGCGAAAGATCTTCCTTGAGCAAGTCTTGACCTTCTTCGTCCTTATGGTTGATTGGAGTTTCGACTGAAGAATTAAGGTTCATTGGACGTAAGTGTGGTCTGATTTGTTAGAGTTCCTGCAAATCCATTGTTGTGCAATTGTTTCCTGAACTGATCTTGGAAAGGATTGGCGTTGGGTGTTCAATTTATCTTTCAGACAGTAGATTGTTGGGTGGTTAGCTGCTGAATTTCTTGTTCCCCTTTCTTCGCTGATCAGTGGATGCTGTTGCTGGAATTTCTATGGGCTGTGAGTGTGGATCAACTGCAACCTCTCAAGGAAAGTGATGTTCCAATGAGGTATTTCTTTTGTATTCATTAGTATGTTGCTAAATTTAGTTTCTAAAGTATGGTAGGGTTTGTGCTTGCTTAGATTTATGTGAGGTTGATGTGGTGGTTAGGGATTGATTATGTGGAAGAATTATACATGTTAGATTTATGGGGAGATTTGATTTGCATGATTTGTGGTTGTTTGGATAAATTGTTAGAGGTGAATCATGAAAATGATTAAGTATGTTTGATTTATGATGTATAGTAGATAATAATGGGATGTTGGAGTTTAAGATCGGTTATGGATTTGGGATTCATTTGTGGATTGAGTTAAACCTAGTTGGATTAATTTGGGTGGATGAATTTTATATAATGGATTCATGATTAGCTTATTCTAATTGGGCTGTGTGATTAAGGATTATTTGGAGATTAATCAGATATTAGATTTGAGTGGAGTTATCTTAATTGGGTTAGGGATTTTATTTTGCTATTTTAGTTCTTATGAATTTAGCTAAATAAATACATATACATTGTTTGATGCAGGACTTGGATTCAGGACGAGCGTCTTGACGCGAGGTTACTTGACACGATATACATTTTAAGGCCGGTATTTCTTCCTTGACCTCTATGTATATTTTCTTATACTTAGTGCATGGTTATTATTGGATGAATTGGGATGCGTTATCTTATATCATGATCGGTTGCTGTTTTTCCTGCATGATACTTATGCTTGACCCTTGTGATGATCTATTTAATTCATATACAGTCTCTACTCTTGATATCTACTTTGTTGTGATTTCACGTGTAGAGTATGTCTTGTAGGGATTGTCAAGTTGATGGTATTACCATGCTGATTGGGTATATGATGTTGACTGTACATAGGTGGGGATGTGTTATAGGAGTCATCTTGTTGACCGTGCATTTGCATGTTGTATGTACACACGTATTTGTCATGTACTTTTGGAGGAGTTGTGTTGATTGTATGTTTGAGGGTGTATACACATGTCTGTTGTGTTTTTACTAGAGGATACATGTGGATTGTACTTATATTTTGTGTACATGTGTCTGGTGGGATTATTGGAGATTTTTGGTTGATTATACGTGTGTAGTGTGTACATATGTTTTGTGGGATACGTGGAGGTATCATGACGATTATACTCTTGTTGGAGGTATTTATGAGGTTTGGGGTGGTTGCATGGATGATGATTATATATATATATATATATATATATATGTATATCATATTCATCATTCATTGCATCTGATGACCATTATCTCCCTTGTGGTTGAGAGAGTCATCAGTTGGTTTGTGGAATAGCACCGCACACTTGGCCACTCATGGGTAGTGGTAGCTGGAGCAGTTGCTGCTAGTCCTGTCGTGCCACCCGGTCACGAGGTTTTTGTGAGATCCGGCGTTGTGAGTAGTCAGGGACCCTGATGCTATGTAGCTAGATAGCTATTAGCGGACTGTCCGCCTCGACCACTATATAGTGGGCTGGAGGGTAGTACAGTCGTCATAGACCCAAGCCTCTCGGCCATACAGGGGTCGTGGTATCTGGAGAGGTGGCGGGGGTGACCATGGAGCATGCATGCACTTTTGCATATGATGCGCGGTGCATCTGGGGATTATATCTCCATACATGCCTAGTAGATACTATTTACATGTGATTGTGATTTGTTGCATTTGATTGAGCTATGGTTGTTGCATATGGTTGTCATGCTGCATACATGTCATTTATTTTACATGTATATGCAGTCGTATTTATATTGCACAGGTGTCACGGGTATATCTGTTGCAGTACCATGTGTCGATTCCAGATTGGGTATGTATCTGTCATTATGTTAGTTGTGGTTTGTATAGTTTATATGTCAGGTTATTATGTCAGTTATGTTTAGGTGCATTGACTATGATAGTATGTTCATGTTCTTTATTCCCTATTGAGACTGTATACTTGTGATCTCCATGTTTATTTATAGTCCATGCACTATCTTTTCTATTACCCGCTGAGTTACCTATACTCACCACCGCATGTATACCTTTATGTTTTCAGGTAGATGGTTGGAGTGTCGCTCGGAGTATCCTGTCTGCCGGGTCCTACGTCACATTCGAAGGTCATTTCTGGTTGTGTATATGTTTTATTTGTATTTGTTGTATTTGGTGGGTTGTTGTATTTGTTGTTGTGGTTGTTGTATAAAGCCTAGTCGGCTAGCAGTGTGTTGATTGTGTTGTATTGGGCTTTCCGTTTTCGTTTTTCCTCTGTGTTGGTTTGTTTTTTTACAACCGTGTGGGTTGTTTTATATATAACTGCGTGGTTGTGATTGTTTCATTCCAGTCGTGTGGACTATTATTATAACTGCGTGGTTGTGTATATAAATATTCCAGCCGCATGTGGCTGATGTATTTTACTTGTATTGATGCTTCAGATTGTCATCGGTATAGGGGAGATGCTGCCAGATTTTTGTCTGGCAGAGACTCCTTTGGGGTGTGACAATTTAGTACTATCAGAGCGGGTACGATGCCTGTTTTGTTTTTATTTTGGATATTCGAGATTTATCTGATACCAATTTAGTGGTATCAGAGCAGGTACGATGCCTGTTATTCGTGTTTTGGATTTCGTGATTCGATTTTATTGATGTGACTTTTCGGGTTTTGGGACCAGGCAGCAGCAGGACATCTCCAGGCTTTAGGAGGTATGTTTGCATATTATTATCTTGCATTTTGTTAGTAGATATGCATGGTTGTTCTGATCGTTATGACATGTGTTAGTGTTCTCTTGTTCGTACTTGCCTAGTTGATTGTATCATGCATTTCATGTGTTGGGTCAATCACTGATCACGGTTGACCTAATGGAGATCAAGGATTACAGTCTCAAGGGATTTGTTATATCATACTACCATTTGTGTTAGTTATTGCTACTGCTAGTTGGTTGAGATTTAGAGTCACATACCAGTCCCTGTTATTATTAGCTGGATAGTGGAGGGTATCTATGTACTCATATTGATTCAGTTAGTAGAGTATCGGTTTACTCTTTTTGGCTCGATTAGTTGAGGATTGTTTTACCTGGTTGACTGGTATAGTTGAGGTTTGACTTATTTTAGTTGGTTCTATGTTCCTGTTAGTTCGATCACTAGAGCACTAATTTGGATTCTTTCAGTTCTGTCTGTAGAGGATTGATTTACCCAGGTTGACTTTGGTGGTTGGGTATCGATTTACCTTAGTTAGTTTCATCAGTGGATGATTGATTTACTTTTGTTGGATCAGATAGTGTTGATCGATTTATTTTGTTGGTCCGACCAGTAGGGAACTGACTTACTCTATTTTTAGAGATTCCTATCTTTGGGATGTTTTATACTTGGTTAGATATTTTGACTTGTACCGGTGTAGAAAGGACTGAATTGGCCTTATACCATTATCGGCTTAGTCAGTCTATAGAGGATCGTTGTATCCTATTCCATGGGGACTTTGACTCTGGATTGTCTGTACCTGGTTGGGGGGCCTAGAAGGTACATTCAGATAGGATATCGTACGGTGTGGAAAAGTGTAAAGCTACGTTCTTAACACTTTGAGATACAACCGTTACAAGGGTATAACCTAGAGAGTACATTCGGATATGATAATCTTCGAGGGGTAGAGCGTCTATTGACAGATATTTTGATCAGTTGTTTAGTTGTAGTGTTCCTCTATCTTTGTGTTCATTGCTCGATAGTGGAGGTTGTTGAGCCTCAAGGTGGAGCAATCACAGTATGATGGGGTACTAGACAATGGTTAGACGACTCAACTAACATTGTCTTTATCAGGTGGCTTAAGACCTTGACCACGTGATCATTTTACCAGATCTTGTAGTCTATATCTCATATTAGAGGGTTTGATCTTTTATCGGTAATTGTCGAGGGACATATATAGGATGATGATGAGGGTGGTGGAGATATCTCCTTGTTAGGTAGACTCTTAGTCAGCAAGTTGTGTGACCCTTTGACTTTGGATTGACATTCCTCTACTGTAGATAGTTGATTATTAGAAAAGATGAGATGATGAGATTTGACAGACTTTTTGAATACATTTAGTTTGTTGGCAGTAGGTGTTGAGGGTTGGATGCTTTCGTTTTTCTCTATCATTGTTTAGGAGACTATCTAGTATGATTGATTGATATTGAGGATGATTGAGATTGGTGGATATAGTGAGATCAAGTGTGATGATATGTTATCTTTTGATGATCTATTAGTAGATATTTGATTTGATGATCTATTGTTTAGTATTTGATGCTGATAGAGACATGAGGAGTAGCACTTTTGTGATATTTATGGATTTGGTGATTTATGGTTGGTGATTAGATCATAGATTTGTTGGGGGCCTTATGGTTGAGAGTGTTTGTCGTATGAATATTATGAGTCCTTGGTGTTACCATTTAGACATACCGTGCCCTAGATGTTTTTATGGACTCGATGTATTTGATATTCATAGGGTGTTTAGATCAGCTTTCATTGTCTTCATTGACGATGTTGTGATCTATTCCTGATCTGAGGTGGATCACGTACACCATCTTCGCATAGTTCTAGAGATGTTTCGACGGGAGCATCTATATGTGAAGTTCAGTAGTGCGTATTTTGATGTCTTCGATGGGATTTCTGGGACGCACTGTCTCTGGTAGAAGGATATCGGTGGATCCACAGGAGATAGAGGTTGTTATCAGTTGGGAGTAGTCGTAGTCTATACATGAAACTCGCAGCTTCCTTGATCTGGCTAGATATTATCGGAGATTGGTTGAGGGTTTCTCCAGTATTGTTATGCCGATGACTGGACTGTCTAGGAGGGGTATGAAATTTTCCTAGATAGATGCGTACGAGATCAATTTCAGGAGTTGAAACGAAAAGTTGTTAACTGCACCATCTTAGTTATGCTTTCTAGTGTAGACGGATTTGTACTTTACACAGATGTATTGTACCTGGGGTTTTGTGGAGTTTCGATGTAGCATGAACGGAGTAATCTCATGCCAGTATACCGAATTATCTTGTAATGAGAATGAAATTCTTTATCTTCGTGGGAGATTATGTGTGTTTCCGAATCATTTCTTATCCGGGAGGGGTTACTGCAGGAAACACATTGATCTGGATTTACGATACATTCGGGTGACATCTGATGTATGGAGACATTGGAGCACTCTTATTGGTGGAACGATATGAAGAAAGACATCGTGAATTTTGTAGCTTGATGTCTAGTGTGTCAGCACGTGGAGGCAGAATATCAGAGACTAGCAGGATTGTCTCTATTGATTCAGGTACTATAGTGGAGTTGGGAGCATGTTTGATGGATTTTGTTGTAGGATTACCCAGGACATGGAGAGGATATGATGGTTTGGGCAATCATTATTGGATGACAACTTGGCTCCCTAGCTGTCGATTTGTAGGGCGGATTCTTTTAGATTCAGTAGCAGGATTAAATTGTAAAGAGATTACTGGACCTCATGGTATATCTCTGAGGGTTGTATTGGATGGAGATCAGCGATTTCACATCATGTTTTGACTGTGGTTACAACAGATTTCGGGATTGGAGCTTTACTATAGTATAGATTTTCACCGTTAGACTGAGGTGTTTTGGTATAGATGTTGGAGGATTTGCGGATAGCGGATTTTGGATTTTAGAGGTGTTTGATTTATCCACAGTTGGCTAAATTGCAGAGTGGGAGTAGTGGGAGTAGGGTGAGTTCATAGCTCACAGAGTTGTCGCTAGTCACTTGAAGGAAGATTATCATGTTTGGAGATATGTTTATGATACTAGAGTTGGAGATTTGTTTATGATATTTGGATGGAGTGGTATATGAGTATGTTGATTCATGGTTACCTTTGGGTGTGGATCCCTAAGTTGACCAGTAAATTTGGGGACCAAATTTTTATTTATGGGGGAGAATGTAAGATATCATAAAATTAAATAATAAATTTTATTGGACGAAAAATCTTATTGGATTTTTCTAGAATTTTTAGAAATTTTCTTGGAATTTTTCGGAGCTGGTACGGAGGGGTTTGAGGGGATCAATCGGCGGGTGTGGATAAAGCCTCTTTGGGCTACCCTATTTAAGTGAGGAAATGTTTTAATTATAAAATTCATTTTCTTTTATTTTTCCCCCTTTATCGCCGAACCCCCTCCCGCGATTCCCTTCCTCCCCGATTTCTTCTCTCCCTCGCGCGAGTTCCCTTCTCCCGAGCCCTCTCTCGCGACTTCTTCTCGCTTGATCACCGGTCGCCACGAGCTCATCGCCGGCAATAATCCCTCCTCCAGCGTGCCTAGGCCGAGTCTCCCTCCTCCCTCTCCTTCTCGAGGTGTGAGGTCTTCATCCTCTTTCTTTCTTGCGGGCGATCGACGGCGACTCGGCAGAGCTAGGGCACGGTGAGGGGTTGACTCGCGTCCCCAATTGATCGGCTCCTCCCCAATCTGTTCGCTAGGGATTGCTTTGTTGCTCCATACTTGCTGGATTGGATCGGGTGACGACATCAGAGGCGACCGATCAAGGTATGTACCTTGCCTCATCCGAGAATTTGTGGATTCAAGGTTTTGGTTTTATGGGTTTCAATTTTCAATATTCCTCTTGTTTTGGACTAGGGGAAAGTATCGGATCAGCTTAGCGAAAGATCTTCCTTCAGCAAGTCTTGACCTTCTTCCTCCTTGTGGTTGATTGGAGTTTCGGCTGAAGAATTAAGGTTCATTGGAGGTAAGTGTGGTCTGATTTGTTAGAGTTCCAGCAAATCCATTGTTGTGCAATTGTTTCCTGAACCGATCTTGGAAAGGATTGGGGTTGGGTGTTCAATTTAGCTTTCAGACAGTAGATTTTTGGGTGGTGAGCTACTGAATTTCTTGTTCCCCTTTCTTGGCTGATCAGTGGATGCTGTTGTTGGAATTTCTATGGGCTGTGAGTGTGGATCAACTGCAACCTCTCAAGGTAAGTGATGTTCCAATGAGGTATTTTTGTTGGATTCATTAGTATGTTGCTAAATTTAGTTTCTAGAGTATGGTAGGGTTTGTGCTTGCTTAGATTTATGTGAGGTTGATGTGGTGGTTAGGGATTGATTATGTGGAAGAATTATACATGTTAGATTTATGGGGAGATTTGATTTGCATGATTTGTGGTTGTTTGGATAAATTGTTAGAGGTGAATCATGAGAATGATTAAGTATGTTTGATTTATGATGTATAGTAGATAATAATGGGATGTTGGAGTTTATGATCGGTTATGGATTTGGGATTCATTTGTGGACTGAGTTAAACCTAGTTGGATTAATTTGGGTGGATGAATTTTATATAATGGATTCATGATTAGCTTATTCTAATTGGGCTGTGTGATTAAGGATTATTTGGAGATTAATCAGATATTAGATTTGAGTGGAGTTATCTTAATTGGGTTAGGGATTTTATTTAGCTATTTTAGTTCATATGAATTTAGCTAAATAAATACATATACATTGATTGATGCAGGACTTGGATTCGGGACGAGCGTCTTGACGCGAGGTTACTTGACACGATATACATTTTAAGGCGGGTATTTCTTCCTTGACCTCTATGTATATTTTCTTATACTTAGTGCATGGTTATTATTGGATGAATTAGGCTGCGTTATCTTATATCATGATCGGTTACTGTTTTTCCTGCATGATACTTATGCTTGACCCTTGTGATGATCTATTTAATTCATATACAGTCTCTACTCTTGATATCTACTCTGTTGTGATTTCATGTGTAGAGTATGTCTTGTAGGGATTGTCGGGTTGTTGTATTACCATGCTGATTGGGTATATGATGTTGACTATACATAGGTGGGGATGTGTTATAGGAGTCATCTTGTTGACCGTGCATTTGCATGTTGTATGTACACACGTATTTGTCATGTACTTTTGGAGGAGTTGTGTTGATTGTATGTTTGAGGTGTATACACATGTCTGTTGTGTTTTTACTAGAGGATACATGTTGATTGTACTTATATTTTGTGTACATGTGTCTGGTGGGATTATTGGAGATTTTTAGTTGATTATACATGTGTAGTGTGTACATATGTTTGGTGGGATACGTGGAGGTATCATGACGATTATACTCTTGTTGGAGGTATTTATGAGGTTTGGGGTGGTTGCATGGATGATGATTATATATATATATATCATGTTCATCATTCAATACATCTGATAACCATTATCTCCCTTGTGGTTGAGAGAGTCATCAGTTGGTTTGGGGAATAGCACCGCACACTCGGCCACTCATGGGTAGTGGTAGCTGGAGCAGTTGCTGTTAGTCCTGTCGTGCCACCCGGTCACGAGGTTTTTGTGAGATCCGGTGTTGTGAGCAGTCAGGGACCCTGATGCTATGTAGCTAGATAGCTATTAGCGGACTGTCTGCCTCGACCACTATATAGTGGGCAAGAGGGTAGTACAGTCGTCACAGACCCCCAAGCCTCTCGGCCATACAGGGGTCGTGGTATCTGGAGAGGTGGCGGGGGTGACCATGGAGCATGCATGCACTTTTGCATATGATACGCGGTGCATCTGGGGATTATATCTGCATACATGCTTAGTAGATACTAGTTGCATATGATTGTGATTTGTTGCATTTGATTGAGCTATGGTTGTTGCATATGGTTGTCATGCTGCATGCATGCCATTTATTTTACATGTTTATGCAGTCGTATTTATATTGCACAGGTGTCACGGGTATATCTGTTGCAGATCCGGTGAGTTTTACTAATCATTGTACCATGTGTCGATTCCAGATTGGGTATGTATCTGTCATTATGTTAATTGTGGTTTGTACAGTTTATATGTCAGGTTATTATGTCAGTTATGTTTAGGTGCATTGACTATGATAGTATGTTCATGTTCTTTATTCGCTACTGAGACTGTATACTTGTGATCTCCATGTTTATTTATAGTCCATGCACTATCTTTTCTATTACCTGCTGAGTTACCTATACTCACCACCGCATGTATACCTTAATGTTTTCAGGTAGATGGTTGGAATGTCGCTCGGAGTATCCTGTCTGCCGGGTCCTACGTCACATCCGAAGGTCGTTTCTGGTTTTGTATATGTTTTATTTGTATTTGTTGTATTTGGTGGGTTGTTGTATTTGTTGTTGTGGTTGTTGTATAAAGCCTAGCCGGCTTGCAGTGTGTTGATTGTGTTGTATTGGGCTTTCCGTTTTCGTTTTTCCGCTGTGTTGGTTTATTTTTTTACAGCCGTGTGGGCTGTTTTATATATAACTGCGTGGTTGTGATTGTTTCATTCCAGCCGTGTGGGCTGTTATTATAACTGCATGGTTGTGTATATAAATATTCCAGCCGCATGTGGCTGATGTATTTTGCTTGTATTGATGCTTCAGATTGTCATCGGTATAGGGGAGATGCTACCGGATTTTTGTCTGGCAGAGACTCCTTTGGGGCGTGACAGTTAGAAAATTAAGGAATAAGATTTGGTAGATCATTTATATTTCCTAGCATTACAAGGAAACCGAAATCCTAGTATCTATTCCCCTTTCATTCATTTACGTTCTTTTCTTTCTCTCATTTCTCTTTTCATTCTCTTTAGAGTTTGCTAACAACTTTAGATTGTCTAGATAATTCACCGTGCGAAGTTAACTAGTGCTTAATCAAAGTCCCTGTGGATACGATAATCTTTTATATTACTTGCGACATTTCCGTACACTTGCGGAACGTGACAAGTTGTTGGCGTCGTTGTCAGGAATTGCCCTATAACATTAGAGATTATCAATTGATTAGACTAAATATAACTATTCACACAATCATTTAATTTGCATATTTATAACTAATTGTTAGAATTCAATTTTCATAAGCATCTCCATACTTGAATAACATGCTTGACAAATATTTTTGTAGCAATTCTAATTCTAAATCTAACTTGGTATTCATAAATAATAGCACTCTAATCTAACTATTCTCGACATGACTTACACCATAAATAAACCCAAAAATAAATTAAAGTGGCCACAAGGCTGAAAACCATAAAAAAAAATCAATATAACATAATACAAAGTACCAATAGAGTAATATGAAATAGCATGGAAAGCTGATCTTATATGTGACATGGGACTGGCAGCTAGGATTCTCCAATTAACTTCTCAAATATCTACCTATTATCTGGCGAAAGAAAACCAGTAAAAGGAGTGGTGAGTGTGGGTCACTCAGTGGATAATAAGAATATGGTAGTGCATGAACAAAAGTATAATGTGATCAAAGATATACAGTCTCGGTAGGGAAATACAAACATGATCATATATATATGACATAACAAATATACATACTCATACCGGTCTAACACCAGCAGTATAATGATCAGATATTCACTAGGGATCAGCAACAAATCTGCTCAAATACCTAGGCAATATATATGACAGTGTGCCTGATAAAACAATAATAGATCATCAAATATGAGGGCAATGCTACATCACAAGAATACATTATATGTGGGAGCAACGCTCTACCACAAGCAATCAATCATATGTGGCAGCAACACTCCACAACAAATAAAACAACATATGTGGAAGCAATGCTCCACCACAAGCAATACAAATAACCAAGATATCTAGCTATCTAGCTAAGGACTACGCGAGAACACTCTACTACAGACAACTCGTGGACAGTCTAAATTGTCAGGGTCCATGTCTGCGCAAGAACACTTTACCACAGGTAACCCGTGGGCAGACAAGATGTAGCTATCTAGCTATGGGTTGTACAAGAACACTCTACCATAAATAACTCATGGGTAGCCTAGGGAATAATAACCCAGCAAACATATCATCACCACTATCAACTCTCTCAACATCATACTGGGTCCCTCACTAGTAGGAGACTTAGTTGATAGGTCATTGTCAACTCTCTCAACATCATAGTCAGTCACCCACTCATAGGAGACTTAATTAATAGGGTATACATATCACAATCACTATCAACTCTCTCAACCTCATAGTGGATCACTCATTAGTAGGAGACTTAGTTGACAGGTCACTGTCAACTCTCTCAACATCATAGTCAGTCACTCACTCGTATGAGACTTAATTGACAGAATATATAGATAATGGCATAGTGTAGACACTCAATACAGGTATAATCATCATGATACTACTAATAACACACCAGACACACATGCACACACAATAGGCATGCGAATACACAATATAGGTATAATCGACATGATACTACTAATAATACACCAAACACACGTGCACACACAACAAGCATGTGAACACACAACATAAGTATGCTCATCAATGTACTTCCAACTAAACATACTGGACACGTGTGCACATAACAACAAAGATATAATCGATAAAATATTTCCAATAGAACTCACTCGACATATATGCACACACAATACATAATAGATCTATAAAAATGATCTATCAATAACATATACCTATATGCATGAAAGATCCAACATGTGTCTACCAACCACATCTACAATACGTAGCAACACCAATACACGTGTGCACACTAATATATGCATAATCAACATGATAACTCCTATAGCACACACCAACCTCATGTGTGCACTACTACATATAAATAATCTAAATGCAAATTCCTACCATACACACCATACACATGTTCACCCTACAGAATAGTAATATCGAACAGTGAAACTGTATAGACAATAAAGAGATTATCTCAAAGATCAAGCATATGAGTATCAAACACAGATAAAATACGAGAGAAGTCAGGATAAAGCAACCTAATCCATTAGATAATACATGCACTAAGTTCAAAGAACTATAGAGGCCAAGTAAGAAGTATCTACCTTTACATGTAGATCCTGTCAACCATCTTTAACAAGTCCAAATGATCATATCCAGTTGGATTCCTACAAATACAAGATACGAGGCAAAACTAAGGATCTAAAATCATTGTACCAACCTTTAATCAATCTAAACCAATCCAAATTCTTCCTTCACATGCTTTAATTTAATCCAAGAGAGGCATAGACTAACAATTCAACAAAACAAATTAATAATGGATTATCACCATACTCACCAAATCCATCCATTAATCATCATTAACTAATTAGAGAATCTAATGCAAAAATAAAATCAATTTTAAGTAATCTGATATCCAACATAGCTACCCAAATCTGAAGATGGTTGATAATGATACACAGGTCTACTGCCTCCCCCACTCCCTTAAATTGCTAGCCTAAAAATCCAACCAGCATTTTAGCTAGCAAACATAATACAAAAGTCAATCAATTCTATATTAATCAATACCCATCATAACTCACCTAAATCAAATCTACCTTGATGTACGAATATAGAGAAAAGAGTTCTCCACTTAGATCCGCCATCATCCAATGAAAACCACAAAGATACTATGAGGAAGCTATGCTATCTTCCGTAGATCTATAAAGAAAATGATGACATTGCACATGGGGAAGGGCATGCGGCCCGTGGCATGCCAGCAATAGATCAGCGTCCGTAGCACTCACGTGGGTGGAGGGGGAAGGGGATCGAGATGCTAGTTATGGATCGACATCGTCCACTGGTCTGCTCTAGTGGATAGGCGGTCGGTGTCACATGGATGCATCTCGACGGCCATTATGTGTAGGGGTAACCAAGCAATCATTGTGCACAGAAGCAACCCCACGACCGTCGCGCGCTGAGGTGATCTGGAGATCTCTGTTTGCAGGGTGGCCCAACGACCATCGCGGCAGTGCTAGCCACCACGCGCAAGGGTGGCAATGGATGAGGATCTGGAAGAAGTTAGAGAGGGGCATCGATGGTCGCCCCGTGGCATCGGGCAGTCTGGAGGTGGCACAGTGAAGTCGCGAGAGGGAGAGTAGCAAATGGCGTCATGAAGAATCCAACGATGGAGAGGAGGGTTGAGGCTAGGGTACGGGTTCGCTGGAAATGGGTAGGTGATATGAGAATAAAACTTAGGTGGCACAGTGAAGTCGCGAGAGGGAGAGTAGCAAATGGCGTCATGAAGAATCCAACGATGGAGAGGAGGGCTGAGGCTAGGGTATGGGTTCACTGGAAATGGGTAGGTGATATGAGAATAAAACTTAGGTTTCAATCTCTTATGGCCAGGTTAAACAAATAAATCAACTCCTACTTAATTGGGTATTCTAAATAGGATTTCTCCCAATCCAATAGCTCTATCTCCTCAAAATATATCATACGAGTTCCAATTAAATTCCAAAAAATTTCTAAAAATTCCTAAAAATTCTAATAAGGTTATTTATTCAATACAACAACAACAATTAAGCCTTATCCCACTAGGTGGGGTCAACTATATGAATCCTTTTACGCCATTGAGCTCTATCTCCTACTATATCATCATCTATACTTAAATAAATTTTATCTTATTTTATTGTCGGTAACCAAGTATTTTTTGGTCTTCCTCTTCCTCATTTAATATGCGCGTTTGTCATAGTTTTACATCACCTAAATGGAGCATTTATTGGTCATCTAAGTACATGCCCGTACAATCTTAAACGTATCTCTCGAAGTTTTTCCTCAATAGATGCAACTCTAACCTTTTCTCTAATGCTCTCATTTCTTATTTATCCATCCTAGTATGTCCGCACATCCATCTTAACATCCTTATTTTTGCAGCTCGCATCTTCTGCTCATGTGCTTGAGTCATTGTTGGGTTTTTCGGGTCGCAAAAACTGCTTTTTGCGTTGCGGAAACCCCGAAATCCCCATGCCACCGGATCCGTACGAAGTTTTAAATTTCATATACATGTTTTCTACTCCTAGATCTACATTAGATCTACAAAATAAAAGAGGTTACCCTTGCTACGAAACCCTTCGTGTAATCTCGCTCGTCCAAGGTTCGCCGGATCTCGAGAGTATGAAAATAGATACTCCTATGTGTATCCACACAAGCAAGAGATGATGAAACCTAACACAAAGGTGTGCTAGCACCTTTGTAAGGTTCAACCAAGGGTGGAGGAGGAGAGTGTAACGACCCGCCTTCTACTACTAGGCTGTAAGGCGAATCGCTACAGTTATTGCTAAACTATGCTGTGCGGAAAGCTAGGCTAATTAAAATTTTTCTACTAAACTGATCAAACTTAATGCTCTGGGTGTACCTAAGGGTTGTACACTTGCTAGGGGAGACAACCTATGCCCCCCCCGGATGACCTGCTAGCTGTAATCAGGCATTTCAATCGATCCATAGATCGATTGGGCTGCCGGATCGATCACGGGATCGATCCTGCTTGATACTGGCACGGTAGGAGTCTCTGGATCGGTCGGCGGACCGATCCACAAGCTTTCTCTTCTCCTTTCGCTTCTGTACGCACCTGGATCGGTCTGCCGACCGATCCAGGACCTCACTGATCGGTCGGACTGACCGATCAGTGAGCCTCCGTGCGCCTGCTGCGTTGGGCGTGGCTGGATCGGTCTACCGACCGATCCAGGAGCACCCTGATCGGTCGGTAGACCGATCAGTTCACCTCCCATGTCTCTGTTCGTCTCTGGATCGGTCGGCTGACCGATCCATGAGGATACAGTAGCATACTGTATCCGTCTGGATCGGTCGGCTGACCGATCCAGTGACACAGCTAGGCCCTGATCGGTGTGGAGACCGATCAGAGTTCTGATTTCGAATCTGAACTCTGATTTCAGACCCTGGGTTGTGCCAAAACTCCACCTATCAACTATCCCATGCATGATAACTATTCTAACAACATGTAATAACAATTTTAGACATAAGCTAGAGCAAGGTTCACTGGTTCATGGCATTTTAAGTCACTAAACACATTTAACAATTGAATGTGTATGAAAGTAAAAACTGCTATAGTTCTAATTGGTTAAACTTGCTAAGTCCCCTAAGGACCTTTGATTCCGGTTCCTGCCACACACACCATCTTTGCATTGCCCTCCAGCTTCCTCTGTTAGTCCATTTTCCTTTTTCCTGTATCTGCAGTATAAGGAAAATAGTATCTGTAAGCCAAAAGCTTAGTAAGAAACCATCTACCTCACAAAAAAACATGCGGCGATGCAAATATGCTTTGAAATCATGCTGTTTAAAACATATGCTGATTGTACTGAATAAACTAAGTATGGCATGGCATAGAAGCATACAATCACGGCAAAGCAACCAAATAAACACTGAACTGAATATAGGCTAAACTAAATAGAACTAAATCTGTAACTGGAACAAGCTCAACTAGCATCACTGATTTTGAGTTTTGAAATCTAATACATAATATGTGAAAATACTAAACATGCTGTTGGGCGTCTCAAGAATCGATTTGCGTGCATCCCTACTAGACCGGGGTTGCAAGTCCGAATTTAGAGGGTAGGTTGGCTATCCAACCTAGGGACGACTGTGGAGTCCAACCCAATGGATATCTAATCCAGATGCAGTGCCATGAAAATAAAATATTGATATCTATAGCTAATTATAACATGTCTTGCTTTCTAGGTTATCCGAACCTAGAGCTAGGTTATCTGAACCTAGAATGGAGCCCACCCATTGGACCGTAGTCCCATAAAATTGAACTAAACTAATGTGTTGGTTTAAATGCCTCTAATGCATTTAACTGGGCTTTTAAACATAACTGAGGTGGTATTTAGCTACACTAACATTTTACCGAACACTTGGTGCGCTCCAACTCTCTCCTCTAATAGGGAGATCACCTCTAGGCACCCGACAACGTCTAGAATCTCCAACTAAAGGAGAACAACGTGTCCGGCCCGTCTAGAGGTGTTCAACTAGATCCCTAAATCCTCGAGGAGGGTTAAAACACACCCTATGTGCCGAAAAACCTGCATATAGCTAAATCTAACAGTATGCAATCAAACGAAAGCTATTATACTGCAGGTGAGGGGTTTCTTACCTCTTGATCGTAATTTCTTACGATTCTATTCGCTAGAGTTCCGGTGGAGGTGATCCTCTCGACGATCCGATCACGTCTTCGCGTTCCTCTCGCGGAGAAGAACCTCTTTCGTGTTGGAGTCGTCGCCGGAAGGTGATCCGAGAGCCCTCGGGATTTGGGCGCCGAGAGAGGAAGAGGAAGAGGTGTGGGCGGCGGTGAGGTTTTTGGAAGAGGGATAGGTCACGGTGAAAATAATGTGCCGAACCAAAACAAAATAACCCAACTCCCACTTAACCTTCCTTTTTACACTAAAGACTTAATTCGCCCAACTCCAATATAAATTTTATTGGTTCCCTTTCCTTTCAGCACGGCCCTGCTGGGTTCAACTGGTTCCCAACATTATCCCTAAGCCATAGGTCTCGGGTTCGATTCCCGCCTAAGCTATTTTGCGGTTCTAATTATTTTTGCTACTTCCGTTACTTGGAAAATTCCGGAAAAACATCTAAAATTCTAGAAAAATAACAGAATATTTCTAAAATAGTTTTGAGAATTTTTGCTATACAAACTAATCCCATACCTTATAAAAGTTAGGTCCTCGAACTTAGAACAGTCTGGTATACATCTCATTGTGGCCTCTGTCTCCCAAGTCGCCTCTCTGCTGTGTGATTTTGCCAGGTGACTTTGACTAATGGTACTTCCTTGTTCCGTAATTTCTTTACTTGCTCGGTCTATTATCCGAATAGGCCATAGTCATAAGAGATCATCACGGACCTGTACTAACCGGGGCTCAATCACCGGTGGCGTGCAGGATATGCTTCTTCAAGATGGAGACATGAAATACGTTGTGGATGGTGACATCTCCTGAGGTAGCTCTAACTCGTATGCTACCTTGCCCCTCTCTTCGTGATAAGGTATGGTCCCACATATCGGGAGCTAGCTTGCCCTTCTTCCCAAAATGCATGACTCCTTCATGGGAGCTACTCCGAGGAAAAAGATCTGTATCCCCTGAAAACTCTAGGGGTCTGCGTCTGTATCCGCATAGCTTTTCTAGCGGCTCTGTCTTGTCTCTATCCTCTGGCGGATCTGGATGGATGGCTCATGGTATTCGCCACTAGATCTGCTCAGCTCTAGTTCCTTCATTCACCACTCTCATACCAACAGATTGGTGATCCGCACCTCTGCCCATAGAGTGCCTCATAAGGTGCCATGCCGATAGTGGCCCGATAGCTGTTGTATGCAAATTCTGCAAAACTGATATTTGCACCAACTTCCCTTGAAGTCTAGGGCACCGCTCGGAGCATATCTTGAGTACCGATTTACTCGCTCCGTCGACCATCCGTCGAGGATGGAATCTTCAGTCTTGAATTTCAATTTGGTGCCCAATGTTGACGCACCCGAGTGTGATGTGAATCGCTGTCTTTGTCCGAAATGATGGTTCGTGGGACTCCATGTAGTCGACGATCTCCCGGAGATACAACTGAGCTAGCTTCTCCATGGAGTAGGATATCTTGATAGCTAAAAATGGGCCGATTTAGTCAACCTGACGACTACCCAGATGGCATCAAAACCATTCGTGGTTTTCGGTAGCCCACTATGAAGTCCATCGATATATCCTCCACTTCCATTCCGGGATCTATAGGTTGCGAACTCCTCTGGTCGTGATGTTCGCCTTGACCCTCGACGGCTGTGAGGCGGATGCTAACATATCTGGCGATGTCTCGCTTCATCCGGGCCACCAAAACGTTTCTTCGTGTCTTGATACATTTTGGTGGAGCCTGGATGCATCGCATAGGGAGTCCTGTGAGCCTCATCTAAAATCTGCCTCGTAGCTCCTCCCGATCTGGAATACGTAGTCTATCACCAAATACAACACCCGCTATCGGACACTCTGAATTCTCTACTTTCTGATTCTGCTTGCTTGAATTTCAGGGTCCCGATCCCGAGCCGACGAATATCACCAAGCAAGGTAGACTCTAAGGTCATAGTAGAGAGCCGTCCGACAATGAGTTCGAGACCAAAATCCGCGATCTCCTTCGTAGGGGTGGTGACATGGCCGCTAGAGATAATAAGGTAGCACTGGATTTTCTACTAAGTGCATCTTCTACCCTATTGGCTTTCCTGGGTGGTAGAGGATGTCTATGTCATAATCTTTGACGGTTCTAGCCACTGTGTCCGATATTCAGATCCTCGAGTGAAGAAGCACTGACTACGATGATCTATACACTCTGCTGAGCTCCATACAAGTAATGTCTCCAATTTTGAGAGCGAACACTACTGCTGCAAGCTCAAGATCATGAGTAGGGTAGTTCTTTCATAATCCTTGAGCTGTCTCGAGGCATAGGCGATTACCTTGCCATCTTGCATCCAGCTCCTAATCCCAATTTAGGCGCCACTATATATATGGTGCAGTATTTTCTTGCGAAGGTCGAATAGGTGCACTAGTCAATCTCCTCTTGAGTTCAATGTCGTTCTCAGATCCTCTCCGCCCACGAAATTTCTTGTTCTTCCGGTGAGAGCATGCGTGGGGAGGCTATCCGGAGAAGTCCTCTACAAATTTTCGTAATATCCGCTAATCCCGAGCTCCCGATTTATTTGGCGTTCTTAGGTCTCGTCCGCCATTACTCACGCTTATCTTCTTGGGGATCTACCATAATACCATCCTTTGAGATGACGTGAAGGACACCTGATTTAGCCAAAACTCACATTTCGTGAACTTGGCGTATAGCCGGTTCTCAAGGGTCTGCAATACTAGTTTCGGTGCTCGAGTGTTCTTCCCGAGTTTCTGAGTAGATAAGAATGTCATCGATAAACACAATAACAAACTTATTTAAATACTCCCCGAATACCTGTTCATGAGATCCATGAATGTAGCTGGAGCATTTGTCACGCTAAAAGGTATGACTACGAACTCGTAATGTCCGTATCTGGTCCTGAATGTTGTCTTGGTATATCGCCCTCCTTGACTCGACTTGGTGATATCCCGATCCGAGGTCAATTTTTGAGAACACTGCTGCTCCCTTTAGCGGGTCAAACAGGTCATCTATTCTGGAAGAGGATACCGTTCTTGATCGTGACTGATTCAGTGCTCGTAGTCTATACATAGCCGCATGCTTCCATCCTTCTTCTTCACGAAAATACAGGCGCTCCCCATGGTAAGTGACTAGGGCGTATGAAGCCCTTGTCAAGTAGCTCCTGTAGTTGCTCATGAAGTTCCTTGATTCTACTGGAGCGATGTGGTAGGCGCTTTGGAAATAGGATTGGTCCCGGGAAGATCTCTATCTCAAATTCAATCTCCCGACTTGTGCTAGGCCTGGTAACTCTTCAGGAAGACTGCTGAGTAGTCACATACAACTCGGACCTCTGCTACCGTTGGTCCTCGTCCCGCTAGTAGTGACTACATGTGCTAGGTACCCGTACATCCCGAATCCATCAACTGTGCCTTCATAGCTGAGAGAAATTTTCGGCTTTCCTCTTTGGTTCTCCGATGTACTCGAACCGTGCTTCTACTGGTTGGAATACGACTTTCTGTTTACGGCACTCTATGGAAGCACCATATTTGATCGTAAAGTCCATTCCCAAGGATGACGTCGTAGTCGGCCATTTCTAGCAGGATCGGATCACAAAAGAGTTCCCGATCTGCTATAATGACCGGCACTGCTCCGAGCCAGTGCGTGGATGCCATGACCTCTCCTGAAGGTAGTGCCATCAGAAACTGACCACTGAGTGTCTATAGGGGTATTTCTAATTTCTCGGAGAACACCCTGGCTATATATGAATGGGTTGCCCCAGATCAAATAGAGCAACGTAGCACTATCTTGAAAATGCTAATCGACTGTGACAACTGTCGAGCCATTTGCTCGTCCTCTACGGTGAGTGAGTAGATCCTCGCGTGATTCGCCATAGCTGGAGGGCTTCTAATCGGCCTTGGTGATGGTGGACCTTCTAGCGAGCGCTGCATCCGATGTAATGGTGGCTGCATCTTGGATCTCTGTGTGGTGAGGAAGACCGGTCTTGTTCGGGCACTACTTGGTCATGTGCCCTTCTTATCCACATTCAAAGCATCCTCGTGTGCCCTTGCGACAAACCCCTGGTGGAATCTCCCACAAGTGGCACACTTTGGATAACTGGGTCGCTTGCTAGATGGTCCTCCTTTTGAGTCACTCCCCGATTTGCGCTTCTGTTGGAGTTCCCTTTCCATTAGAGCTGTGGCCTTGCTGTTTTTGAGTGTGAGAGTTTCCTTGGCCCTTGGACTCAAGAGACTTGCCTCTGCCGCCTCATGCCGCTTCGTAATGCTCGTGGTCAAGGCCGCTCACCAATTCCTCCGTGGTTTGTGGCCTATGTATGCCACCGACCACGTTCTCGCTATCTCCGGCCTCGGCATCTTGAGCATCAACCTGATCCGTTCCTTTTACGTTGACTAGCTCGGGCATAGACGAGCCAAACTGTTGAATTTCTTCACGGCTTCCTCAGCTGAAAGGTTGCCCCACGAAACTCGGTGAACTCGTCATAGTGGCGATTTGTAACCGCATATGAAAGAACTCCTCAAAGAATTCTTTCTCAAAGTCGCCCATGTCATCTGGTTCACTGGGCGCTTCTTGATTCTTTCCCACCACATGCGTGCGTCTCCTGTCGGCAGAAGGAGGCACACTTCACCTTCTCGTGTTATCGCCACCGAAGCTCCATCGTGCTCTCCGGTTTTGAACCAGGCTTGTGCATCCCATGGTTCACTAGCGCTGAGAAGTTCTCTGGCTTGACTCGCGCCACTTTGGATCGGATAGGCTTCCTTTCTTGGCTCATTCTTTGGGACTCGTCTAGGTCTTGTGTGGTGGTGGTGGAACCTCTAAGACTTAGAGTCGTTCGGTTCCGGGGTGGTAATGAAATTGCCTTATAGCCTTTAAGGTGGCTAAACCATTCTTTATTCATTAACTTCTTTAATGAGCCACTATACCTAGTCTTTGTAAAAGAGTCGCGGAGGAATGTTTGAGCGCCTTTTATGCTGGAGACTCGATAGTGCCCTTCTGTTGGCGTCTCCTGCCATTCTAGACAGACATAGAACATAGGTATAACTTCAACACATCACGGTTGTCAACTCACGATATCATGTTTAGCTATCAAGTATAACATATATGACGGTAGGTATATAAACATGAGTAATAATAAGCAAAACAAGCATAAAAGAAGTGTTCTTACTTGGAGGCTGCGAATTACAATGATGTGTGTGTCAGTATGGAACCTTTGCTACTTTCTTGTCTGTAACGCCACTTCTACTGAGGGGCATAAAGAATCGCTACTGATTATTGTGCTAAACTATCTTTGTCTAGGCTAATTATTAAAATTTTTCTACTAGGTCGAACTTAATTGGGTGTGCCTACCTTTGTACACTTGCTAGGGAGACAACCTATCCCGCAATAGACATCGATTTGTAATGGATTTCAAGGATCGAGCCGGATCCGATCAGGGATCGATCGGGATCCCGGTTGTCTGCGGATGGTCTAGAGCGTGGACGGACGGTCGGCGACCGCTCATCCGATTCTTCGTCGCGCCTCGCTACGCTACGATCGGATCGGATCTCGGGCGGCGGCGGACCGGACCGGCCTAACCTTCTCGATTCAGTGGCGCGCCGCTTCGGACTCTGGAATCGGTCTGAGTCACTCAATCGCCGATCCGGCACACCTCCATGTCTCTGCCACCTCCCATTCGGCTCGGTGATCGACTATGTCTGCTGCCATGAGGACCACTGATGGCGATACTGTGGCTGTTGTGAGAATCCGGCGTTTGCAGGTCACGATCGGCCCCGATCGGTGGTGTCGACTTGACAACAAACCACGGAACCCTGTAGACTGTTTTTGTGCCAAACATCAAAGCGACTTGTGGGTTGTTGCCTGATCAACTACTGTAATAACAATTTTACAACGAACTTCCGTTGTGTGCCAATTTTAGTACTATCACCATCTATTCAACTATCAACTATCCATTCTCGATAACAATAGAGTCAACATGTAATTAGAGGTTCTGGTAGACTTAAGACGCATGATTCACGTTCGTTCTATGGGCTGTCACTAAACACATGAAAGTAACATTGTAAGTCAAAGGTGCTAGTCTACCCTAAGGACCTTTGATTCCCGCGGCTCCCACACACCATCTTTGCATTGCCCTCCAATCATTAGTCCATTTTCCTTTTCCTCAGATTCCGCAGAGCAAGGAAAATAGTATCCGTAAGCCAAAAGCTTGTAAGAAGTCCATCTACCTCACAAAAACACGCGCTACAAATATGCTTTGAAACTGGCGTCAGTTTTAAAACATATGCCTATTGTAATCAATAAACCATATATATAGAAGCATACAATCAACAAGTATGGCATGGCATAGAAGCATAAAAACCTAGAATCTAATATAGCCGAACTAAATAGAACTAAATCAATCGAATGCTCAATCTAGTATCACCGATTTTGAGTTTTAAATCTAATATGTTATGTGGCAACATAATATGTGAAAATACTAAACATGTCGCTGGGTCAAGAACTCGTATTTGTCAAGATCCCTTGTAGAATTGGGCCTAGAGTCCGGGTTAGTGAAGAATGGGTTGTCTAGCATCTGGAACCTAGGGACTGACATCGAGGACCCAACCCAATGGATATCTAAACTAAAGATTGCCAGCAATCGAAAATAAAAATAATCGATATCTATAGCTAATCGATATAATATGTCGCTTTTTCTAGGTTATTCCAACTGAGCTAGTTAACCTAACTCAGACTTGGGAGCCCACCCATTGGACCGTAGTCCCATAAAATTGAACTAAACTAATGTGTTGGTTTAAATGCCTTTAATGCATGGGCTTTTAAACATAAGCGAGGTGGTATTTAGCTACACTAACATTTTATCAACACTTGTGCGGCCCAACTCTCTCCTCTAATAGGGAGATCACCCGCACCCGAAACAACGCAATCTCCAACTAAAGGAGAACAACGTGTCCAACCCATCTAGAGGTGTTCAACTAGATCCCTAAATCCTCGAGGAGGGTTAAAACACACCCTATGTGCCGAAAAACTGCATATAGCTAAATCAAAAGCAAACGAAAGCTATTATACTGCGGGTGAGGGGTTTCTTACCTCTTGATCGTAATTTCTGATTCCTTCTAGTTCTGGAGGTGATCCCTCGGCGCGATCAGCGCTTCGCTCCTCGGAGAAGAACCTCTTCCTGTTGGAGTCGTCGCCGGAAGGTGGAGAGCCCTGGGAGAGGAAGAGGAGGAAGAGGAAGAGGCGGCGGTGAGGTTTTTGGAAGAGGGATAGGTCACGGTGAAAATAATGTGCCGAACCAAAACAAAATAACCCAACTCCCACTTAACCTTCCTTTTTACACTAAAGACTTAATTCGCCCAACTCCAATATAAATTTTATTGGTTCCCTTTCCTTTCAGCACGGCCCTGCTGGGTTCAACTGGTTCCCAACATTATCCCTAAGCCATAGGTCTCGGGTTCGATTCCCGCCTAAGCTATTTTGCGGTTCTAATTATTTTTGCTACTTCCGTTACTTGGAAAATTCCGGAAAAATATCTACAATTCCAGAAAAATAACAGAATATTTCTAAAATAGTTTTGAGAATTTTTCGGGCGTTACAGAGAGGGAGAGAATAGATCTTGAGGAAGAAGATGAGAGTTACAACTCAAAGCACACAATTGCACTAACTCTCTCATCAAAAGTGGCCGGCCACTTTAAGAGGGAATGCAACCTCCATGGAATGCCAAGAGTCACAACTCTTGGTAACTCCCATGATGTGGCATCCCACTTAAGCAACCATGATGATGTGGAGCATTATCATTGGCCCACTTCATGCCAACTCACCAATGAGGTGGCAAATGGTCAAGTCAAAATTGACCCTTCATCTTCCTCTCAAGTCAAGTCAAACTTGACCACTTCTCTCCCTTGGTTGATAAAATCTAACCATTGGTTCAAGTCAAATTTAATTTAATGAATCTCTATTCATTGAATTAAATTAATTCAATGAGTCTAAGTCTAAATTAGACTCATCTAATACATGAACCAAATTGAGTCCAACTCAATTAGCCTACTTTGGATTACTCTTAATCCAATTTGGTTCATCACATAAACCTAATCCTTTAGGTTCATCAAATGAACCTAATCTCCATCTAATTTCCCTTTGTGTGTGACCCTATAGGTTCTTGTAACGTTGGAAATGCTCCTAAACCCATTTAGAAGCATTAGATCTGTATAAACACAACATTAAGAATGACACAGATACCAACATCACCTTGTGACTACTAATTGTGACCCTCACAATATGATAAGTGTCCTTCTATCCTTGACATCTAGATTGATCAACATGAGGCAGTGTCCGTTTCTAAATCTTGAACGAAGACCCAGTCTCACTCATCGAGCAATATCTCATGTATGACTCATTTGGGCATGGCCATGCACTCGTGGTCTCACTCAAGAATATCGATGTCACTCTCCGGTATAGAGGGATAGATCCCATCCATCACATCCCTCCGCATAATTTGTTACATACCCAGGATCGCCTTATAGTCCCTAGTTACGGGTGATGTTTGGCGTACGTGCACTCCCATGTAGGGAACCATGGTGACTTCAGGTACAAGGACTAGTAGTCATACTAATAGCCACATGAGAAAGTATATGACACTCATATAACGATCCATGATATTTTCTCATGGCGGGTCATTTAGTATACATTCTCCAATGCATACCCATGTGTCAACTTGATATCTCTATATCCATGACTTGTGAGATCAAGTCATCGAGTTGACCTACATGCTAGTCTCGTCGCATTAACATTGTCCCTGAATGTTAATACTCGACTAGGACTGATTAAGAGTAGTGTTCCCTATATCATCTCACTATCGATTCAACCAATCGATTGATATAGGTAAGAACCTTCTACTCTAGGATGCTATTATACTTAGTTATTTGGCACTAATACAAGTAAGTATAATAACCATAAACAAATGCCTTTATTTATATACAAGAATATGATACAATGAGTCCATACAACAATCATCAAATGATTGGCTCTAGGGCTCTAACTAACAGTCATAGCCCAACATTCAACTCCATATAACATAGAAAGTCTAATTACGATTTTATAGAACTTACCTTTAAGTTTTAGAGGTACCTTACGATCATATAAAATACTCAACGTTCCCCTCCATTTTAACCATCTTGCTTGTATTTTATGTAAGACACCTTTCTCAATCCCTCCATAGTTTTGTAAAAATGATGCTAAATATTTAAATCTCTCAGTTTTGGGCAACTAGTCCTCTCCTATCTTAACAATGATCTCATTACTTCTAATATAGCTAAACTTAAATTCCATATATCCTATATTTAATCTATTAAGCTTAAAACCTTTCCCTTCTAGTGTTTCCCACCAATATTCTAGTTTAGCATTTACTCCTTCATGTGTTTCATTTTCCAAAATAATATTATCTGCAAACAACATGCATCACGGTATTGAAAATGCTTCAGTTACTTCACCTGAAGTCTTTACTCTCGTTGTTAAATCCTCATATATATCCTTAATTAGTTCAATATATGTTACGCTAACACCTCTCTTTTCTAGAATTCTCCATATAATTTCTCTTGGGATTCTATCATAAGCTTTTTCTAAGTCAATGAATACCATGTGTAGATCTTATTTTTGCTTCCGATATTTTTTTATTAATTGTCTAAGAAGATGTATAGTTTCTATTATCGACCTTCTAGGCATGAACCCAAATTGATTTTCGATCACTGTGGTCTCCTTAATCCTTTTTTTTATTACTTTTTTCCAAAGTTTTAAAGGTTATTTCTCTAACTTCAATATCTACAACTTTAGCGATGCTAAAAGTGATGGTTAGTCCTAGGAAGATCGTACTGGTTCCACTGTACAAAAATTTTGTATAAGTGTCAAACATATCCTAATAACCTATTGTGTTCTTTAGAAATTAAATTTAGAATCACAAATGGAACTTAACATTATTGATTCCAAATTTAACTTATCTGTTCTTAATGGTTTAGACTTGGATCACAAACGATGCTTAACATTATTGATCCTAATCCACCTATGTTATAAATTTAATTAAATATTAATTTCAGAAATTAGCTTCCAGGTTAAACATGGAGAGGCACTAGGTCTTCTTGGATATGGGAGCAACCACCACTTCCTAGACAAAGCCTTTCAATGAAATCTAATATTTAATTTCCTTATATAACCCTAGGTTTAACCAAAAGGAACAATCGAATCACAAATTCAAAAAACAAAAAACACAAACTCGAATCACAAATTCGAAACCTAGAATTATATGCCTCTTGTGTTTGAAATTCATACAAAGAAAAACTAGTATGATGCGGAAAACAATTACTAGTTATACCTTTCTTTGTATGCAACGACCTCTTGATCTTCTACCGTATTCCTCTTCTTATCCTGAACATCGTGTGGGAGATGATCTACCGAGATGAGAACCACCCAAGCTCCTTCTTCTCCAAGCTAGTTTCGGCCACCACAAAAAAACTCCAAGAGTGTGAGGTTCGGCCACCACCACCAAGCTCCAAGTAATGCTAGAACCAAAGCCTCCTTTCTCTCCTTCTCCAAGCAAGATCCGGCCACCTTCCAAGCTCCCAAGGATGAAGAGGTTCGGCCAAGGAGAAGAAAGAAAAAGGAGAAGGGGAAATAAGAAGTGTCAGCCACACCAAAGAAAAGAGGAGGAGAATAGAATAGAGTTGTTACCCATGAAGGCACCCCTACCCTCTCTTTTATAATCCTTGGTCTTGGCAAATAAGGAAAATTTAAATAAACACTTCCTTATTTTCTTTGCCATGAAATGGAAAATTTTAATTAATTAAAACCAATTTCTTTTTCGTAAATATCATGGTCGGCCACCTCATTGCTCCAAGCAAGGAAAGTTTTAACACAAAATTTAAACTTTCTAATTTGTTTTCGGAAATTTTAAAATAAAAATTTCTCTAATAATTTTCCCTTCATGGTTGGTTATAAAAGGAATTTTATAAATTAAAATCATTCTATTAAAACATGTGGATGATTTCCAAAAAGGAAAGTTATCTTTTAAAATTAAAATCTTCCTCTCAATCTACAAATAAGCAAATATATCAAATCTTTTCTTAATCTTTTGTAGAAACCTATAAAGGAAATATTTAATTTTAAAACTCTCTTTTTAAATCATGAACATGGTTAAAAAAAGGAAAGTTTTATTAAAAAATTAAAATCTTCCTTTTAATTACAAATAAGGAAAGATATCAAATCTTTCACTTAATCTTTTGTAGAAAACTATGATTTAAATTTTAAACTCTCTCTTTTAAAACCATAATATCCACATAAGAAAAGATTTTAAAAAATAAAAATCCTTTTAATTTGGTGTTGCCGGCCACACCAAGCTTGGGTTCAAGCTAGGGTCGACCACACAACTTGGCTCATCCAATTTACTTGGCCGACCCAAGCTTGGGTTCCAAGTTTGCTTGGCCGGCCAGCTTAGGATGGGTATAAAGGTGGGTATAGGTGGATATAATACTTTATAAATAAGAGGTTGCTGTTAGTTAGAGCCCTAGAGCCAATCATTTGATGATTGTATGGACTCATGTATATCATATTCTTATATTAATAAAGGCAATAGTTTGGTTATTATGCTTATTTGTTTTAGTGTCAAATAAACTAAGTATAGTAACGTCCTTGAGTAGAGCGTTCTTACCTATATAAATCGATTGGTTGAATCGATAGTGAGATGATATAGGGAACACTACTCTTAATCATTCCTAGTCGAGTATTAACATTCAGGGACGATGTTAATGCAATAAGACTAGCATGTAGGTCAACTCGATGACTTGATCTCACAAGTCATGGATATGGAGATATCAAGTTGACACATGGGTATATATTGGAGAATGTATACTGAATGACCCGCCATGAGAAAATATCATGGATCGTTATATGAGTGTCATATACTTTCTCATGTGGCTATTAGTATGACTATTAGTCCTTAGACCTGAAGTCACCATGGATCCCTACATAAGGAGTTATGTACTTTGGTTTCGTCAAACGTCACCCGTAACTGGGTGGACTATAAAGGCGATTACTGGGTATATAATGAATTATGTAGAGGGATGTGAGTGATGTAGATGGGATCTATCCCTCCCATATGACGGGAGCGACATCGGTATTCTTGATAGAGTGAGACCACTAAGTGCATGGCCATGCCCAAATGAGTCAACATTAGATGTTGAGCTCATTTGATCGAGTGCGTCTACTTGGAGTTCAAGATTTAGATTGATTAGAGGATGACACGGTCTATGCCTCACATTGATCAATCTAGATGTCTAGGATAGAAGGACAATGTCACATATTGTGAGGAGTCACAATTAGTAGTCACAAGGTGATGTTGGATCTCAACATTTCTTGTAACTTGGGTAGCAATGATGTATTGCTAGATGCCGCTCATTGCTTATGTTTCTAAAAGAGTTTAGAAATATTGCCAAGGTTACAAGAACCTATTGGGTCACACACAAAGAACATGTTGATGGAGATTAGGTTCATATGATGAACCAATAGGATTAGGTTCATATGATGAACCAAAGATTGGATTCGAATTAGACTTATTGAGTTAGGCTCAATTAGATTCAATTGTTGAATGAGTCTAATTTACATTTGATTTATTGAGTCAATTTATATTAATGAATTGAGATTCATTAAATTAAAATTGACTTGAATCAAAGCTTGGATTTAACTCAACAAGGAAGAGATTGGGTCAAGTTTGACTTGACCAAATTGGAAGTTGAAACATCAAGTTTGACTTGATGCATTGCCACATCATGTAGGTTGACTCATCCTACATGGCATGACACATAGTTGCCACATCACCTCCACCTCATGAGGTGTGCCACCTCATTGGAGGTTACACTCTCCTTTCTTTAATGTGGCGGGCCACATTAATGAGAGGAGTTATGTGGCCGGCCACACTTAATGGTGTGGAGTTTTTTCATTTGTGTGTATTGATGTGGTTTTATTGTATCATCTTCCTTCTTGCTTTGGCTCTCCATGGCTGATGGTTGCTGTGCACTTCATTGGGAGGAGAGGTGTGAGTTAAGTCCAAGACAATAAGAGAGTGTGAAGGTCACAAAGGAGAAGACTACTAGAGGAGTGGTGAGATTCTTCTTGTTTTCTCTTCTTTTCTCTTCTTTCCAATCCCATCCGAGAGCATCTAGAGAGTGCTAGCACACTTGTGGTGCTCTCTCTTCCATCCTTGAGAGTTAGAGAACCCTCCTTGTTCGTGTGGATACCGAGAGAGGATTGTCTACGTTGACAATCTTGAGATCCGACGATTTTGGACCTTGCGGGATTGCGAAAGGCACGCTACAAGGGTAAACATTTTTCCTCGTAGATCTAAGTAGTAGATCAGTTCGTGAACTCGTACAAGAAATAGTTTTTCGAATTTTGTATACGAATCTTTGCACGGATCTACGGCTTTGGGTCCTTCGGGGTTTCCGCGACGCGAAAAAACGGTTTTCGCGGCCCGAAGAACCCAACAGTTGCGATAGGGACTGAGAGGAGAAATTGGTCTTGGTCTCTCGATGAAATTAAGCTTCCCGTGCTCGCCCCGAACACCCAACTTAATTTCATCAATAATAATTTATACCACTAAAGAATTATTATTGAACTACCGCACCAATCCCAAATTACATTTTGGGCTCCTTCTTGTTATGAGTGTGTTAGTCTCCCTGTGTTTAAGATGTCAAATGTCCACTTATTAAATGAGTTACTGACAACTCTCTTTAATTAATATCTTAGTCCAAGAGTAGTACCACTCAACCTTATCGTCATGTCAGACTAAGTCCACCTGCAGGGTTTAACATGACAATCCTTATGATCTCCTCTTGGGGACATTATCAACCTAGATTACTAGGACACAGTTTCCTTCTATAATCAACAACACACACTATAAGTAATATCTTTTTCCAATTTATCGGGCCTATTGATTTATCGAGCTAAATCTCACCCTTTGATAAGTCAAAGAAATAAACACTAAATATATATGCTTGTTATTATATTAGGATTAAAAGCACACACTTCCATAATAACTAAGGTCTTGTTCTTTTATTAAGTTAGTATAAAAAGAATTTACCTTAAATGGTCTTGCTCAATACACTTAGAGTGTACTAGTGTAATTTATTAGTCAAGATAAACTAATACCAAATTACACTACGACTATTCCAATAGTTTGTTCCTTTCCATCTTAGTCACGAGCTACTGTTTATAATTTATAAGAATCGATAACATGATCTTCTGTGTGTGACACCAGACTGTTGGAGTGTATACTGAAAGCCTAAGCTTTGTAAACATTCATTATGTATAAAGAATCACATTTGGTCAAATTATCTACATTTGTTTGTAGTTGTTCATTTAATTTATATTGTAGATAACATAGTATATGGTGTCACATGCAGAAGATGATGTTATCAGAACCTTATAAATTATAAACAGTAGCTCACGACCAAAATGGAAAGGAACAAACCATTAGAAGGTCGTAGTGTAATTAGGTATTAGTTTATCTTGACTATATAATTACACTAGTACACTCAGAGTGTATTGAGTAGGACCATTTGAGGTCGTTTCTTTATCGACTTTATAAAGGAACAAAGACCTTATTATGGAAGTGTGTGCTTAATCCTAATATAATAACAAGCATATATTGATATTTATTTCTTTAATTTATCAATGGGTGAGATTTAGTTCGATGAATCAATAAGCCCGATAAGTTGGAAATGGTATCACTTATAGTGTTGTTGATTATAGAAGGAAACGTCTCCTAGAGATACTAGGTTGATAATGTCCTCAAGAGAGCTCATAGGGATTGTCATGTTAAGACTCGCAGTCAGTCCGAGTGACAATAAGGTTGAGTGGTACTTTGATTTAGATATTAATTTAAATGAGTTGTCGACAACTCATTAGTGGACATTTGATATCTTAAACACGCTCAACACATGAAAAGAAGGAGCCCAAAATGTAATTTGGAATTGGTGCCATGTTCAATAATAGTTCTCTAGTGGAATGATTATTATTGATAAAATTAAGTTGTGTGTTGGGGCGAACATGCTTATCGGGAGACCAAACCAATTCCTCCTCTCGGTCCCTATCGTAGCCTCTTGTTTATAGAGTACTATACCCACCTATACCCACCTTCTATACCCACCAATAGGGGGGCCAAGCTAGCTTGGGAACCAAGCTAGGGCCTACCTAGGTATAAATTGGGGTGGCGGCCTAGCTTGAACCCAAGCTAGTGGGGGCCGGCCAAATTAAATTAAAAAGGAATTTTAATTTTAATTTTTATTATGTGGAAGAAATAATTTATTAAAGAGAATTAAAATTAAAATATCTCTCTTATAAAAGATCTACAAAAGATTAAAGAAAGAGATTAGATCTCTTTCCTTATTTGTAGATTGGTGAGATATTTTATTTTCTCTTTAAAAATTATTCACATGTTGTAAAATTAATATTATAAAAATTTCCTTTTATCAACCATGAAGAGATTTTTGAAGAGAAATTTTATTTTTTTAAAATTTCTGGAAATAAATTAGGAAGTTTTAATTTGTTGATTAAAACTTGTCTAAATTGTTTCCCCTTGATGTGGCCGGCCAATATAGATTAAATTGGGAAATTTTATTTTATTTTTCTCAATTAAATCATGTCAAGGAAATTAAGGAAATTTTATTGTAATTAAATTTCCTAATTTACCTAGGCCAAGGAATATAAAAGAAGGGGTGAGGGTGCCTTCATGAGACAATCTCTATTATTTTCTCTCCCTCTTTTCCTTGGTGTTGTGGCCGGCCATCATCTTCTCCCTTTCTTCTTCTTGTGGTGGCCGAATACTTCATCCCTCTTGGAGTTCTTGTGGTGGCCGGATACTACTTGGAGAAGAAGAAGAAGAAGAAGGAGAGAAAGCTAGCATCTCTTGGAGCTTGGTTGGTGTTTAATTCTTCATCCTTAGTTAAGCTTTTTTTGTGGCCGAACCTAGCTAGGAGGAGAAGAAGGTGGTTGGTGATTTCTCATCTCAGAAGATCGTTGCCCACACAACGTCCGAGGTTAGAAGAGGAATACGGTAGAAGATCAAGAGGTCTTTCTAAAAGGTATAACTAGTAATTTTTCTTTCCGCATCATACTAGTTATTTTTGGAAATAATACCAAATACAAGAGGCTTACGATTCTAGTATTTCGAATATGTTTTTCGATGTTGTGTTCTTTTGTTTTATTTTTCCTTGTGATTTGATTGTTCTTTTTGGTTAACCTAAAGTTATTTTAGGAAATTAAATATTAGCTTTCCATAAGAGATTTTGTCTAGTCGGTGGTGGTTGCTCCCATATCCAAGAAGGCCATGTGCCTCGCCACGTCAGTACTAGGAACCAATTATGGAAATTAATATTTAATGGAATTAATAACTTAAGTTGACTTGGGTCGAACGTGTTAAGTTCCGCAGGAGATCCAAGTCAAAACCTAAAAGAACAAATAGATTAAGTTTTGGATCAAACATGTTAAGTTCCGCAGGCGATCCAAAATTAAATTTAAAAGAACACATGGTAGCTAGGAAAAGGTTCAGACCTTTGTACAAAATTTTTGTACAGTGGAACCTCTAGGTTTTTCGAGTAGCAACCAACAATTGGTATCAGAGCTAGGGTTTTTGCCTCTGTGTATTTGGTATTAGGTTAATTATCCACATGTCATACATAATTTAGGCAGGTTAATAGTAGGATGTGCTAACTTTGTGGATGCAGGATCCAACTATTATGGCTTTTAGTTATTATGTGTGTGATTGGACCCTTGGACATGTCAAGGGCATTTATATGTGTGTGCATGATTGTATTAAAATACAGCAGGAGCTGTATTTAGTTTTATTAGGATTTTATTTTTGATCTAGATACATGTACATTCCTTTTATGGAATATAGGATCAAAATGTAAAATTCTATTTATGTCGCGGATCGAATCTTGCAAAGCATGGAACCTTCTAAGGACCAGAGGCGCAGCGGAACTAGGAGCAAGATGGATGCGACAGCTAGACCCGGTGGCGGTGGCCAAATATGGCAGCAGCTTGGGATGACAACACACGGAGGACAACTAGAGACAAAAGTCATAATAGTTGAAAATTAGATTTTCTATTTATTGCTTTTATATTGTGCTGTGTGTGCATGTTAGTTTACAAGTTTAGTAGGCTAGCATAGTTAAAATTCCTCATTTATAAATAACTAAGTGGGAGAGGGATTTTTAAGTAAATCCCATGGTCTCCATTACTGGTTTGTAAGTGATGCAAACAAGCTTGCGCGTTGGCTCTGAGTGCCTTCCTCCATAACGGATGAGCTTGTTTGCGGATCACTAGAACAGACTTCCATCTTTGGATGACTATAGGAAGTTAATTAAGAGTGTGTGATCTTCCCCAACGGAAGGGGCATAATCTTATTAATGGACTTAGTGTCAAGTAGTGGTATACACTTAGACACATCTAATAGTATCCTCCCCATCGGAGTCACTGCTATTATTTGTGTGACCAAATGATACCAACTATTAATTTTATTTGTCAAAAAGTTAGGTTGACAAGATAATAAAATTAATGGGTTAAAACCCTCCTTTTACAAATGTTGAATTAGTATACGTCCACACTAACGTGGCATACAAAATTCACGGTGTTTTGAGGTGTTGGTTAATTTAAAATAGTATTGTTTGAGGAATCAATATTATTCTAAATTTAGAGTTCTGACCAAAAGTTATTTGTGATTCTTAGGATGACTTTAAACCCACTGTCCATCATACTTCAATAGAATAGACTTACTGGACATAAGTACATAGATTGGAAAATGAACCTGGACATTGTCCTTACTGCTGAAAGCTATAAATTTGTACTGACTGAGCAGTGCCCTGAAGCACCTACTGGTGAATCTACCCAAGAGGAGATTGAAAATCATAGGAAATGGGTAAAAGCAGATGAGATTGTGCGGTGTTACATTTTGGCTTCAATGTCAAATGTATTGCAACATCAGCATCAAGATTTACCAACAGCCTATAATATTATGAACAATCTCAAGGAACTCTTTGGTCATCAGGATAGGGCTTCTAGGCAAGAAGCCATGAGAAAGATAATGACAGCCACCATGCAAGAGGGTACTCCTGTGAGGGATTATATCCTAAAGATGATGGCTTATCTGAACGAGATACAGATCCTTGGAGGAGAAATTGATGGGGAAACCCAGATCGATATGATCCTCCAAATGCTACCTAGAAGTTTTGAGCAGTTCCGCCTGAACTATAATATGAATAAGAGGATTTATTCATTAGCGGAACTACTGACAGAACTTCAAGCAGCAGAAGGATTATTTCGTCACAATGCTCAAATTCACTATGCTGAAAATGGTTCTACTTCTAAACCGAGAGGAAAGAAGAAGAAGAAACAAGCTGGTTCAGCAAAAAAGTGAATAAATCTCAGAGTACGGGATTTAAAGCTGGAGTGAAGAAGCCGAAGGGCAAGTGCTTCATCTGCAAGCAGGCAGGACATTGGAAGGCGGACTGTCCTCGTAGGAACCAAAACAAAGGTATATCTCATGCTCTAGTTGTTGAAACATGTTTAGCGGTGTTATCTACCAGCACCTGGTGTGTAGATACGGGAGCCACTGATCATGTTTGCAATTCCTTGCAGGGGTTCCAGGAAACCCGACGACTATCTGAAGGAGAAATTACTGTCTACATGGGCAATGCTACTAAGGCGGCAGCTGTTGCAGTGGGAGACGTCTACTTATCTTTTAGTAGAAATAGAAATTTGGTTTTAAGAAATTGTCTTTATGTACCCAGTTTTAGAAAGAATTTAATTTCAGTTTCTAAACTGTTTTTAGATGGATATTTTGTTTCTTTCAGTAACGATGTAGTTATTAAAAGAAATAATGTGATTATCTGTTCTGGTGCATTGGTTGGCAATTTGTATACTTTAAATCCAATTTCTTCCACAAAGCAAAACATGGAAATTTATAACTCATCTTCTAATTCTAATAAGAGAAAAGAACCTTCGGAAATGAACCAAGCAAATCTTTGGAATCTAAGGTTTGGTCATATTAACTTAAGTAGGATTTAGAGGCTTATAGCCGATGGACTTTTGGGTTCATTAGAGTTGGAAATTTTTCCAACTTGTGAATCCTGCTTGGAAGGTAAAATGACCAAGAGGCCGTTCAAGGCCAAGGGGTATAGAGCCAAAGAAGTGTTAGAGTTGGTTCACTCTGATTTGTGTGGTCCTATGTCTGTCCAGGCAAGAGGAGGTTTTGAATATTTTGTCTCTTTCATAGACGATTATTCAAGATATGGATACATTTACCTAATGCACCGCAAGTCAGATTGCTTTGATAAGTTCAAAGAGTACAAGGCTGATGTGGAGAAATGACTATGTAAAAGTATCAAGACACTACGATCTGATCGTGGTGGCGAATACCTCTTAGGAGAGTTTAGGAATTACTTATCAGAGGCTGGGATTCAATCCCAATTGTCTGCACCTGGAACACCACAACAGAATGGTGTGGCAGAATGAAGGAATAGGACTCTTATGGAAATGGTTAGATCGATGATGAGTTATTCAGAATTACCAAATTCGTTTTGGAGATATGCTCTGGAAACAGCAGTGTATGTTATGAACTTAGTACCTTCTAAATCAGTTTCTTCTACTCCCATAGAATTGTAGAATGGGTGAAAACCCAGTCTAAGACATATTCGGATTTGGGGTAGTCCAGCACATGTGCTGAAACCAGATGCTGATAAGTTAGAATCTCGTACAGAAGTTCGAGTGTTTGTGGGATATCCCAAAGGAACGAAAGGAGGTTTATTTTATAGTCCTAAAGACCAGAAGGTCATTGTTTGCACCAACGCCCAGTTTTTAGAAGAAGACTATATAATGGATCACAAGCCCAGTAGTAAAATTGTTCTAGAAGAAATAAGAGAGGGTACGTCTACTTTAGTACCAACAGTACAAGATGAAGTACCACAAGAGACTGCAACACGTGTCACACATGATACACAACCAAAGACAGTGCCTCGTCGTAGTGGGAGGGTTGTGAGGCAACCTGAGAGATTCATGTTTTTGGGAGAGTTTTCGGACTTGATCCCGGATAAACATGAACCTGATCCCCGGACATATGACGAAGCACTCCAAGATATAGATGTAGTATCTTGGCAAAAGGCAATGAATTTTGAAATAGAGTCTATGTATTCTATTAAGGTCTGGGAGCTTGTAGAACCACCTGATGGTGTAAAAATCGTTGGATGCAAGTGGATCTATAAAAGGAAAAGAGGGACAGACGGAAAGGTAGAAACCTTCAAAGTAAGGCTTGTTGCGAAAGAGTATACTCAGAAAGAGGGAATCGATTATGAGGAGACTTTTCGCCGGTAGCTATTCAAAAGTCTATCCGGATACTCTTATCCATTGCTGCTCATATGGATTATGAGATTTGGCAAATGGATGTCAAGACAATTTTCCTTAACGGAAGTCTTGAAGAAAATATTCATATGAAGCAACCAGAGGGATTCATTGAAAAAGGCAAAGAGCATCTAGTGTGCAAGCTGAATAGGTCCATTTATGGACTAAAGTAAGCTTCAAGATCTTGGAACATCTGGTTTAACGAAGTAATCCAATCATATGGATTTATTCAGTGTCCAGATGAGTCTTGTGTATACAAGAAGTATAACGAAAACGTGGTGGCATTTCTTGTACTATACGTAGATAATATTTTATTAATTGGTAACAATGTCAAGGTATTATTGTACGGAAGGCTATGGTTAGCCAAACAATGTGATATTAAGGACTTAGGAGAAGTGACACACATACGTGGGATCAAATTCATAAGTGAGCGCAAGAAAAGAATGTTGTGTCTGTCCCAAGCTTCATATATAGATACAATCCTTGCTCGTTTTAGCATGCAAGATTCCAAGAAAGGTTTCTTACCTTTCAGGCATGGAATAGCTCTATCTAAAGAGATGTCTCCTAAGACTTCAAAGGAGATAGAAGACATGAAAGCAGTTCCTTATGCCTCGGCTGTAGGAAGCCTTATGCATGCAATGCTGTGTACGAAACCTGATATTTGTTTTGCCGTGGGCATGGTCAGCAGATATCAGAGTAACCCTGGACAAGGACATTGGACTGTGGTAAAGCATATATTAAAGTACCTGAGAAGGACTAGAGATTATATGCTAGTTTACCAAGCAGACGATTTGCTCCCTGTGGGTTACACGGATTCAGATTTCCAATCAGATAGGGACAGGCTATGTGTTTACTTTAGGAGGTGGAGCCATTTCATGGAGGAGTGTTAAGCAGAAATGCGTTTCGGACTCAACCATGGAAGCAGAGTATGTAGCAGCCTCTGAGGCAGCTAAAGAAGCAGTATGGCTCAGGAACTTTCTAATGGACTTAGATGTGATTCCTGGTTTGCCCAAAATCATCACAATTTATTGTGATAATAGCGGTGCAAACTCGAAGGAACCACGAGCTCATAAGGCAAGTAAACATATAGAGTGCAAGTACCACCTGATACGAGATATCGTGAAGCGAGGAGAAGTTGTCATCGCCAAGATTGCATCTGCGGATAACCTGGCAGATCCTTTCACTAAGGCCCTTCCGGCGAAAGCTTTTGATCGGCATGTGGAGGGAATGAGAATCAGATGTATGAAGATATGGCAACTTAGTCATTAGTATAAGTGGTAGATTGTTGGAGTGTATACTGAAAGCCTAAGCTTTGTAAACATTCATTATGTATAAAGAATCACATTTGGTCAAATTGTCTACATTTGTTTGTAGTTTTTCATTTAATTTATATTGTAGATAACATAGTATGTGGTGTCACATGCAGAAGATGATGTTATCAGTACCTTATAAATTATAAACAGTAGCTCACGACCAAAATGGAAAGGAACAAACCATTAGAAGGTCGTAGTGTAATTAGGTATTAGTTTATCTTGACTATATAATTACACTAGTACACTCAGAGTGTATTGAGTAGGACCATTTGAGGTCGTTTCTTTTATACTGACTTTATAAAGGAACAAAGACCTCGGTTATTATGGAAGTGTGTGCTCTTAATCCTAATATAATAACAAGCATATATATTTGATATTTATTTCTTTAATTTATCAATGGGTGAGATTTAGTTCGATGAATCAATAAGCCCGATAAGTTGAGAAATGGTATCACTTATAGTGTGTGTTGTTGATTATAGAAGGAAACTGTGTCCTAGAGATACTAGGTTGATAATGTCCTTAAGAGGATCTCATAAGGATTGTCATGTTAAACCCTGCAGGTGGACCTAGTCCGACATGACAATAAGGTTGAGTGGTACTACTCTTGGATTTAGATATTAATTAAATGAGTTATCAGTAACTCACTTAATTAGTGGACATTCGATATCTTAAACACAGGGAGACTAACACACTCATAATAAGAAGGATCCCAAAAATGTAATTTGGGATTGGTGCGGTAGTTCAATAATAGTTCTCTAGTGGAATGAATTATTATTAATAAAATTAAGTTGTGTGTTCGGGGCGAACAGAGGATGCCTAATTTTATCGGGAGACCAAAACCAATTCCTCCTCTCGGTCCCTATCGTAGCCTTTTATTTATAGAGTACTATACCCACCTATACCCACCTTCTATACCCACCAATAGGGGGCCGACAGAGCTAGCTTGGGAACCAAGCTAGGGCCGGCCTAGGTATAAATTGGGGTGGTCGGCCCTAGCTTGAATCCAAGCTAGTGGGGGCCGGCCAAATTAAATTAAAAAGGAATTTTAATTTTAATTTTTATTATGTGGAAGAAATAATTTATTAAAGAGAATTAAAATTAAAATATCTCTCTTATAAAAGATCTACAAAAGATTAAAGAAAGAGATTAGATCTCTTTCCTTATTTGTAGATTGGTGAGATATTTTATTTTCTCTTTAAAAATTATTCACATGTTGTAAAATTAAAATTATAGAAATTTCCTTTTATCAACCATGAAGAGATTTTTGAAGAGAAATTTTATTTTTTTAAAATTTCCGGAAACAAATTAGGAAGTTTTAATTTGTTGATTTAAACTTGTCTAAATTGTTTCCCCTTGATGTGGCCGGCCAATATAGATTAAATTGGGAAATTTTATTTTATTTTTCTTAATTAAATCATGTCAAGGAAATTAAGGAAATTTTATTGTAATTAAATATCCTAATTTGCCTAGGCCAAGGAATATAAAAGAAGGGGTGAGGGTGCTTTCATGAGACAATCTCTATTATTTTCTCTCCCTCTTTTCCTTGGTGTTGTGGCCGGCCATCATCTTCTCCCATTCTTCTTCTTGTGGTGGCCGAATACTTCATCCCTCTTGGAGTTCTTGTGGTGGCCGGATACTACTTGGAGAAGAAGAAGAAGAAGGAGAGAAAGCTAGCATCTCTTGGAGCTTGGTTGGTGTTTAATTCTTCATCCTTGGTTAAGCTTTTTTTGTGGCCGAACCTAGCTAGGAGGAGAAGAAGGTGGTTGGTGATTTCTCATCTCGGAAGATCGTTGCCCACACAACGTCCGAGGTTAGAAGAGGAATACGGTAGAAGATCAAGAGGTCTTTCTTAAAGGTATAACTAATAATTTTTCTTTCCGCATCATACTAGTTATTTTTGGAAATAATACCAAATACAAGAGGCTTACGATTCTAGTATTTCAAATATATTTTTCGATGTTATGTTCTTTTGTTTTATTTTTCCTTGTGATTTGATTGTTCTTTTTGGTTAACCTAAAGTTATTTTAGGAAATTAAATATTAGCTTTCCATAAGAGCTTTTGTCTAGTCGGTGGTGGTTGCTCCCATATCCAAGAAGGCCATGTGCCTCGCCACGTCAGTACTGGGAACCAATTATGGAAATTAATATTTAATGGAATTAATAACTTAAGGTGACTTGGGTCGAACGTGTTAAGTTCCGCAGGAGATCCAAGTCAAAACCTAAAAGAACAAATAGATTAAGTTGTGGATCAAACGTGTTAAGTTCCGCAGGCGATCCAAAATTTTATTTAAAAGAACACATGGTAGCTAGGAAAAGGTTCAGACCTTTGTACAAAATTTTTGTACAGTGGAACCTCTAGGTTTTCCGAGTAGCAACCAACACAGACACCATGTTATCTTCAATATAAATTAATTAAACAACTACACTTAGCATAAATGTAGACATTTTTGACCAATGTCATTCTTTATTTCAAATCAAATGTTTATAAAATCTAGGCTTTTAGTATACACTCTAACAAAATATCACGATTGTGTCTCCCATCTGGAGCATCATTGGGTCCTCCGCCTTGAATGTAAACCAAACTTTGAACCACCACAACTTTCTGCTCAATTGGAGTTATGTGTCTTTCTTAAAATGTAGATAATTTCAGGGGCTACAACTTTGATTCAGGGTTAAATACAAGAAAACTAGGTTTAAGGTGTAAGAAAACTCATTTTGGCGGAGCCCTATAAACTTAGTAGATCTGAATAGTTTGGAGGAGATATAAAAGGGTCGAGAAACTCATTCTTTGACTCATCTTGGGTTTAGGTGTTTGTCCCTCTCCATGAAGAAGGGTTCTCCCCTTAGGAGGAAACCCTAGAGCTTCCATCTCTACCGATCCGAATGATCCATCCACCTTTGGAGCAAGAAGTCCAACCTAGAAGACCGGTGATGCATTGCTAAGCATTTATCTTCTCCCTTCTTTATGATTTGAGTTGTAGAATGATATTCTTCATGTCTCTAGTTTTTTCTTCTTTGCTATGGTGTAAATTTCTGATTCATAGGATGTAGGGAGTATTTATGATGTGATGTTTATGTATAAACTATGTATATGCCACTTCCTTGTTCAATGAAGTGTTTATGTCATGTCCTATGTGTATTGTGCCTTCTATGTGTTTGATGAAATGTATGAATGGTGTAAACATGTAGGTGTATATTGATTTTTCACCCCGTAGAAGGGATACTCTAGATTGTATGATCAGGGGCCCTAATGATAAGGGTATCACTTTAATTGGACATCTAAAGTATCTCCTTAAAAGGGAGGACAATTCTCCACAAGAAAGCATCTAATTAGGCTTAATGAATTATCTCTAATCCTATGTTAATAAGTGTCTTATTTAGTCCAGCAATTGTATGATCGACAAGGGTATCCCTTTAACCAGACTTACTATGTTACCTCTTCTACTTAGTGACATTGGATACTAATAGGGATAACACTCCAACATGACCGTCGCGGGGTAGTGTTGGTATTTAGTTAGACTTCCTACATGTGGATAAGGATGGAGGTAAGGAGACGGACAATACATAGGGTTATTAACTAGCATCATAATGAAACCAAACTTCTAGAATCATTCCCCCAACCAACTTCACCTTCACTCATTTACACTCCCTCTCTCTACTCTTCACACACACACTCTCTCTCTCTCTCCATTCTCTTCCTCTCTCAAGCGTTCATGAACCAACCCTCCATTGTCTAGATAATTTACTGTGCAAATTCAATTAATGCTTAATCAACAGTCCCTGTGGAATTGATATTTTATTACTTGACGACAACCATATACTTGCAAATTGTACACATTAGTTATGGATGTGGGTAATTATAGTCTACCCATACTACTAGCTCCAAACCCAAATAGCAATAACATTCATGTGGGACAAGATCCATATTGTACCACATCTTGAGTTAGCTTTGGTTAATCACCCAAGACTTGGATATATTAGGTAGATAATATTTACCAATTTCATTATATGCAATTCTTGAATAGTTAGGTGAACAAGACCATTTGTTCTTTTGCTCATCAAATGACCATATGCCTCTAAGTTCTCAATCTAATTGAGGTAACTTACTTAAGTGATGTGCGTAGATTATATACACTTGTTTAGCATGTTTTAATTCACATTCACATATTTTACATATGCTTTGTCTATGCACTTTTATACTCTTTGCCTTACTCTCAGCATAAATACTCTTCTTTATTCGGAGATCTACTCTTGTGTATTTTCTATCTTCAGGAGTCAAATTTGGAAAAGAAATGATGTTCATGGTTGATCCAACCAACAAACAAAGGAAGACAACACTAGCCATGTGAGCCACACGACCATGCCAAAGGAGCAGGGAGGAAAATGACCATGGTTGTGTGGAGTAGGCAGGTCATGTACCTTCAGCAAAGGAGGAGCTTGACATGGCCATGTGGAGTAGGTAGGCCGTGTAGCTTCACCAAAGGAGGAGCTTGACATGGCCATGTAGATCCACACGGTCGTGTCATCCCAGCAGCACGAGGTCGTGTAGATCTACACGGCCCAAGCAACATCTCCACATGGCCTTGTAACATTTCCAGAGAAGAGGCAAGCACGGGCTGTCTGTGCCACACGGCCGTCCAAGGTATCCAGAGGCCAAGAATTGTCAGGTCATGTGTCATACATGGCTGTGTGAGCCAGCCAGTGGTAGAGTAGTGCACGACCGTGTGAAGGCCAGACGGGCATGTGACCTTGGCCGAGAGCAAAGCAGTCAGGGCCGTGTGTGCCACACGGCCGTGGCACGGGTTGTGTGGTGCTCGTGCCCTGCTCTATATAAAGGGGTTTCTTCCTCTTTCAAAGGGAGGAGGCTCTCCCTTTTGGGGAGATAATGTTTGGGGCCAACCTTCACCTTCTACAACCTTGATCCAGTGTTCCAAAGCCATTTCCATCTCCGATTCAGCTCCAGAAGCTATGGATTGGTTCCGAAAATCACTCCTCATCACTAGATAAGAATTTCTAATCTCTTCTCTTGATTGGGATTGAAATGCTTGTGATCTCTTTGTCTTCGAATCTCTATCTTTATATTATGGAGTAGATTCATTATTCTAGGACTAAGAGAGTATTTGTGGTGTGATTTGATGTAAGAATCTCATGGATATGCCAATTTCCTATCTCAATGATGTTATGTTTTGTATCTATTTGATCTTGTGTGGATTATTGTGTTTGGATTTAATTACCATTCTTGATTGGATGTTTGTGATACTTGTGGATCTTGTAGAGGGATCCCCTAGATCGTATGATCAAGGGGCACTAGTGATAAGCTATCCCTTTAATGGACATCTAGGGGATCACCTTGAAAGGAGAAGCTAGTCTCTACAAGGAGGTGAAATAGTTGAGTGCATTTATCCCCTTTGCCTTTATGTGGATTGAATGGTGATGTGTTTCTATGTCGTATGACCGAGGGGCATTGGTGATAGGATGCCCCGCTAACGGACTTCATAGGGATCATGACTATTAAATTACTAGAGGTATATATAAAAGTTCCTTGCCGATTGACTTGTGTAGGAGAAAATTGGCAACTTCCTGCAATTACATGGTAATTAAGGATAAGAATTGGTAGATCACCTTACATTGATAAATATCACAATAAAATCGAACTCCTAGAACTCTCATAAAACCCAAGTTCTTACATTTGCTTTTCTATTTCTATTGCTAGTTGCTACATAGTACATTCGCTTCCTTTGTCAATTGTTTAGATAATTCATTGTGAAACATCTCTAGTGCTTATAACCAGTTCATGTGGATTCGATATCTTTTTATTACTGACGATGAAATCGTACACTTGCAGTTGTATAATAGGTTTTTGGCGTCGTTGCTGAGGACTGCGTATATAACATTAGAGATAATCATTTGAGTTAGACTAGACTTTTCTTTTCTTTTCTATTACATACTTATAACTAATCTTAGAAATTCTATTTCCTCAATCTTGTCTTTTATTTATGATTACTTTTCCTGCAATTCAAATTCTGCATTTTAAATTTTTGGAATTTTAGTTCAGTATTTCCTTGTTTTTCAAGCAAAAAGAAAATTTTGTTACTTGTGATCTTGTTCTTTGCATGCGAAGATCTAACCTTGCAGGAGTTTTGTTACCTCTTGATTCGGAGATTGGTAGAACTTTTCATAGGAGGAAAATCTTGCAAATAAATCAAGAAGAATAAGGACACTCAAATATGGTATTCAGACCATTAAAAGATTATGGAGCTCCAAAGTCTGCCCAAGAATTAGGGCCCTTTGTTCTGCCAGAGATTCAAGCAAGGAATTTTATGCTTAGACCATCTTTTATCTCAAAGATTCAACAGGATCAGTTTGGGGATTAGAGTTGGAGGATCCTTATTCACATCTCATGGAATTCCATAGATATTATAATACACTGAAATATAAGGGGGTTCCATCTGATGTTATACGACTATTGGTTTTCCCTTTCATTCTTAAGGATGTCGCAAAGAGGTGGTTTAATACCTTGCAACCTAAAAGTATCACAACTTGGGATGAGTTAGAGTAGGGATTTCTAAACAAATACTTCCCTCCATAAAAAACCATATATTTGAGAAATCAGATTCTACATTTTAAGCAACTTGTCGGAGAGGAATTACATCAAGCTTGGGAAAGATATTCATCTCTTTTGCATTCATGTCCGCGTCATGGTATCGAGAATTAGTTGATTGTGCACTTATTCTATATTGAGCTTTCTTTCTGAAATAAGAATCAGTTAGATTTGGCATCCGGAGGATCTTTCATGAGGAAAAGTCTTGATGAGGCATATGAAATAATCTACCGGATAGCATCAAATTTTAATGATTGGTCAGAAAAAAATCCATTGACTTTCTCATTAAGTACATTAGAGGACAAAGAAATGGAAATGGTGAGGGAAATAAACAAGAAATTGTAGATGATGAAATTCAGAATGGTTCTGAAGAAGACATTTCTCTGAATCAAAAGAATCTCCAAGATTTATTCCCTTGGTGTTGTAAGTCTTTGTCAAAAACGTTTGGAGAAGGGAATTCTTTGAATAAGCTTGTTGAAAATGTAACACCCCACCCTCCTCACTACTAGTCTGTGAGGGCGGGCGCTACTGGACTACTAACTTATCTTAACTAATATTGCACACACATATCAATACATAAAACTCTCTAAACATGCAATTAATGACAGCGGAAACATGAATAACCTATCCCTACATTCTACTCCAGCATGTATACACAACTAAAACTATACATCAATCTAATCATGTTGAAATATATGTATTAATATGAACATGCATGCAACCATTGTACAACTCAGATAATAGGTCTAATGTTCACAACAATTTAAATGAAAGAATTCTAAATACATCGAAATCTTAATAAATTCTTATACTAAATCCCAAGGCTTCTATAGTCCAGGCATCACACATCCATCCGCACCTCCTTGTCGCCTTCCTTTGCTATAGCTTTTCCTTTCCTTTATCTGCAGTAAGAGGAAAATGCATCTATAAGCAAAATTGCTTAGTAAGCACTATCTAACTCACAAAACTCGAATATGCATGTGAATAAAATAAATCTAAAACTAAATGCTTTAAAGGAAATACTGCACATGCTCATCTAATAGCAAAAGAAACAAGATATGCTGAAATGCTAAACATGTAAAGCTTATTTCACTTGTTCAAAACTTATACTTTTATACCTCAGAATAATAAGTTTAAGTGAACTGATGCATAAGCTGAGCTAAACTGATGCTAGGCTAATGCTGAATCTGAACTGTATTCACGTAATTGATTTGTGAAGTTTTGAAAATTATTTTCATAATAGATAAAAATAATAATCAATCTGTTGATGGGCCGAACAACTGTACTTGCTATGCGCACATCCCTAACTAGACCCGAGGTATCTAGTCCCGAATCGAGTAGGGTTTACTAGGTTATCTAAACCTAGGGACGACTATGGGAGGCCAACCCAAGGACAACTAAGAGTCCAGCACAGTGCCATTGATAAAAGTAAAATACTGATTCATAAGCTGATTTATCTTAATTACTTCTACTTTAAATGCCTTGGTATTTTAACAAGCACCTTGTGTGCCAAAATCTCTAAAGTCTTGACTTTGGGATCTACTTAAGGCCTTGGCCTTTTTCTTTCTTTTCTTTATCTTTCTTATACTTGTTAATACCTCTAATAAAAGAATGTTTCTTTAAAAACTGAAATGTTTAAACAAATTCTAACTTTGAAATGCATAAACAAAAATCTACATACTATGCTAATCAAAATTTTGCATATTATACTAACAAAATTCTGCACTTATAAGCTTAATAAAACTGCACTTGTAAGCTTAATAAAATCTGCACTTGTAAACTTAATAAAATCTGCACTTGTAAGCTTAATAAAATCTGCAAATCTAATTAAGCTACTAGAGATATAATTGGATCTTCCAATGCTAAACCATCAAAACTGTAATGCTAAACAATTCAAAATCTGTAATGCTACACATAGCTATTCCACACTAAAAATCTGTTAAAGCTTGATACCTATGTAAAGCTTATACTTTTATAGAGCAATAGATATCTTTAAGCATGTTACAACATGATTTAAACTGGAATACTAAGCCAAAATCACAAACTGAAAACTAAATCTGCATACTCTACTAATCAAGATTAGATTCTATCACAATTTTCGTATATTATGCAAACATAAATTCTACACTATAATACTTAACCAAACTAACCACTATCTTTTTTTAAAAGCACTATAAGTTCCATCAAAAATCTACTCTGACAAGATCCACCAAAAATCATGACTATAAATTACACCAAAATCATACCTACAATTTTCACAAAAATCACTATAAATTCCACCAAAATCTACTACAAGTTTCACCAATCTACTCTATAAACTTAATTAAAATCTGCTAAGCTTAAAAAATTAAAATGCTTCTATATTTGTTAAGCTTAAAATGCAATTAAATGCTACTATAGGCAAATTAAAATCACTTTAATCCAATCTGAAAATCGCACTACAAGTCTACTACATAAACAATTAAAATCTTAATTAAAATCTACACTATAAGCTTAATTAATTTGCTATAAGCTTACATAAAATCTGCAATTATTATCTAATTTAAATTACATCATTAAGCACTATGTTTAAAATGCACTATAAGCACATAAAATCTACATTATAAGCTTTAATTAAAATCTACACTATAGCAATTAAAATCACTAGCAATTAAGCTCACATAATAAAATCGAATTTCTAATTACAAAGGAAAACAAATCTTGGATCTACTCTAAATTCACAAGCAACCACAATCCTTTACAACATAAATCAAATCTCCCCCTTACCATAGGTGAGTAGCACTTACCTTGGAATTTCTTGGTGTTACAATCGAATTAGGCTTCTAGGGTTTGAGAGCTTGAGATTTTGGCTCTTCTTCTCACGGCTTTCTCGAGAAAGCTCTGCGCCTAAGAGAGAGGAAGGGAAGGAGAAGGTTTCAGGTCGAAATAAAACCCTCTCCTAACTTATCCCTTTTATCCAATATTCTGTTAACTTCTTAAATAAATTTTGCTACCTTTTCTAAACAGAACCGCTCGCTTGGGCACTTGGTCAGCCGGATTCGCTTAAGGTTCGGTTCGGTTCCGGTCGGAGATCGCGGGTTCGAATCTCGGTAGGAACCCTTTTATTCCAATTTATTTTCTGTTTATTAACTACCACTTAAATAATTTTGACTCCTCCTTTAATCAGCAACACCGCTTGAACACTTGGCTACCCCGTTTCGCCGAAACCTCTTACAAGGTCAGAGGTCGCAGGTTCGATTCCTCATCCGAACCTTTTATTCCCATTTATTTTCTATTTCCTAACTACTGCTTAAATAAATTTTGTTCTCCTTTTAATTAGCAACGCCCTCTTGGCCACTTGGTCTATTAGATTCGCTTAAGAGTTGGCTCGGTCGGAGGTCTCTGGTTCGAATCTTTGCTTGGACATTATTTTTGTCAAAACTTCTTTCGTTTAGTAAAAATACTAAACGAACTCCAAAAATTGCATAAAAATACTCTAAAAATCTCTAGAATATTTCTAAAGCATTTGTAAATATTTTTAAATGCTATTAGGACTTGGAATTTGGAAATTTGGGTCGTTACAGAAAAGGAGGAATGCTTCAATGTTTTTTGTGTAGAAAATATCTCTGATTATAAAGAAGATGAAGAGATCACTATGTGAAAATCTATATTAGACTTCGCCACTATTTACTTCGACAATCAATAATTATGAAGTAATAAATTACAATCAACTTCAATAAAAATTTTGATATAGTAAATATTATTTTAGACTTCATAAATTAAAAAACATGTGCCCCACTTCTAATTTTATCTAACATTTTACTTCGTGATATATATTTGTTGAAGTAATAAGTGACAAAATTAAATTAATATGCCTAAATGTTGAAGTAATAAGTTTGAACGGGTTAAAAATATTTTTCCTACTGAACCGGTTTTCGTTTTTCCACATGGGAACCCTAGATACTTTATATTTTTTCTGTCGTGCGCCCTTTGTCTTCTTCACATTTTTTCTCCTTGTGCCCTCTTGACACACACATTAACTTCAACCTTCGACTCCCCGGCGACCTTTAACTCACCCCCGGTGGCCTTTGACTCCTCCGACAGTAAATCTACTTCACTTGGCCGGCGACCTTCGAGTTTTTCCCCTTGAAGCACAGTTCCTTTCCTCTCTACAGAGTTAGGTTTGTTCACTCTCTGACCCCTTCTTTCCTTTCCTCTTTGCCTCGCCATTAGGTTTCTTTTCCTTTCCTCTAAGTTGTGTTGTCTTAACTGATCTTAACTACTTTTTTTTTTTGTTGTCGTGAGCTCTCTATGTCTTCTTCGTGTTTTTTGCCTTTGCCCTCTTCTTGGTTTTCGCCCGACGCACACAATCCACCTCACCCGGCGACGCTAGGTTTGTTCCCTCTCCGATCCCTTCTTTCCTTTCCTCTCTGCCTCGCCATTAGATTTCTTTTCCTTTATCTCTATTGTGTTGTTTCTAACCGATCCTAAGAATGCTATCTCTAACCGATCCTAAGAGGCAAGTGTTATTCTCTAGTGTATTGGTATTATTTTTTTGATATGAATCATGAAGTAAAACCTGATGGAGCAAGACAAGAATTATACATATGAACTAATTAAGGCTTTATCTGCAAAAGTATAATTCTAAGAAGTATAATTCTTGTCCTGTAGAATAATACATTATTTCATTGCTCATTTATTGTGAGGCTTTATCTGGCACTCTCCCTTTAGTTATTATTTTAGTAGGTGAAATATTTCTAGCAGAATAGTCATACTTGGTTGCATTTACTTTCTTTGCTAATGGATTAAAATTGGTGCTACAATAGGTGCTACAATAGTCATATTCCAGTAGGCTTTCTTTGCATTTAACAGAATATCCAAGAAAGTGCTACAATATTTAGCAAATGATTAAAATTGGTGCAATGATAGCATTAGAAGTTGATTCTACCAAGTCTATAAACCTTAGAATATATTTTCTTTCCTTTGAGAATGGTTGAAGTTCCAAATTTTTATATAGCTTAATTACTTAAGTAAACAAGATGAGATTATACTTGAGTCATTTTTGGAAACATGTGTAAGGTGAATTTGTCATGATTGTTGAGTGTCATTTATGATAACATTAGAATGATAGCAAACTCATTTAAAGTCATGTCTTATCCATTAGAGAAATGTTATGCAATATAGGTTGACCATTTTGTAGTTCTCTCTCCAATGCAATTATGTAGTCCTTTTATGTTCAGCTTAAATTCTCTGCTCATTGCATCTTTTGGACTCACTCTAAATGTTGAGTGACAATCATGTTCTTAATGTTGGGATTTCAATTTGTTGCATGAGTTCTTGAGACTGCATTTGAGTTTATATATATATATATACAATCATAAGCGTACACTAAATGTTCAGTGACAATAAAAACTCTAAAGAGTGCTCTGTTATATATATTTGTTGAATTAGATCTTGAGACTACATTTGAATTTGTTGCATGTTCATATTTAAATGCATAAAAACTCTAAATGTTGAGTGACAATAAGTTTATATTCTCATAAGCGTACATGTGTTTACATTTGCAGAGTAAAATGCACTCAACATTTAAGCGTACAGGTGTTGTGTGTACACTCAACATTTACATAAGCTTATAAATGCTCTGTGAGTGCATAAGAGTGCTCTGTGAGTGCATGAGTCCTCTGTGAGTACATAAGAGTGCTTTGTGTGTGCTCTGTGATTGTATATGAGTCCTCTGTGAGTGTATATGAGTCCTCTGTGAGTGCTCTGTGAGTGCATGTGAGTCCTCATATAAATGTGAGTGATTTGTAAGTCCTAAATTTAATATATATACACATTCAACATTTAATACGTTAAGCTATATGAGAGCTATGTTAATTCAAAAGAGCCAATGCATACAGCCGTTATGTATATATACACAATGCATACAGGTATTTATAAATGTATCTTCTATGTAGATTATTCATGAAAAGCAAAAAGAATGAATGATGCATTATAAATATCATAATAGATTGTCTTGCAAGAGTTACATCGGCTTAGAGGTTGAATTGGTAAGCTATGAAACATTATATTTATCATTTTCAAGCAAGTATTTAATATTATGTAACTGATCATTTTTGGAACTGTAGAAGGAGAAAAAATTGATTATGTTGATTATGTAACTGATCATTTTTGGAATTGTAGGAGTATTTAATATTATGTAACCGATCATTTCAAGCAAGTATTTATCATGTACCATGCTTGGCAAACTATTGTGACCAAGTAAGTAGTAGATTATGTTGATTTTGAATGCATTCAATTCATTATAGGTTGAAAAATAATTTTTTATTTTTTACAATGTAGTGGGATCAAGATATATAATGCATCAAGGGGTATTTCAAAAGGATCAGGTTTTAAACAATTGACAGTATGTATTGTGACTATGTATTTAGACATCAATTTAATAATTCTTATTATTTGGATTGTGACTTCTTGCATGCCATTTTCAATTTTATTAGGGTAATCTTAAACAAAATGGTGGCGTTGAATGTGGATATTGTGTGATGCGGTACATGGAAGAAATAGTCTTGGATGAAAATCCATAATTGGAGAGAAAGGTGAATTTCTTATTTATGAAATATTTTCTTTATAAAATATTGAGTCATTTTTTATTGATCCTCAAACTTCTGTTAATGTTTCAGTTTGTAGCATCAAAAAATAAACATCATTACATTTAATCTCAGTATGATGAAGTCAGAAGTGAATGGAGCGAATTCGTCTATTTCTATGTGGGTGCCTAAGTGTAGGCTATGATATAAATTTTAGACATGTATTTAGAGATTTATGGATACAAAAGTTTTTGGGTTATGGTTAAACATGTCTTTTATAAATACACTTTTGGATTGTATTTGATACATATTTGTGATATATTTGTTTAATTTTGATGGTAAAAAATATTGTATTGTAGTAAAATATTATAATATAAATTTTTGTCAATTAAAATTGTATTGCAGTAAAATATGCACAATTACTTTGATACTATAAATAAATGATGAAGTAATACAACAAAAAAACTTCGCTAAATATAAACAGTGGTGTAGTTAAAGAAACTATTAACTTCACAACTGATCAAATTTATGAAGTAGTTCGTATAAATTACTTCGCTACATTGAAATTTTTGTTGTAGTAAAATATACTCTATTACTTCTATACTACGATGAAGTAATACAATAATAAATACTTCAGTCAAGATAAATTATTCAGAAGTAAAATTAAATATTTCCTGTACCAGAATTCAAAAATTGTGAAGTTGTATATCTATTTTACTTCGTCAAATAACGAAACCTATGAAGTAATATATCATCAACTACTTCGGTCATTTTACTGGACTCAATGAAGTAATAGAGTTTTTTTACTTCGAAAACGGTCCAATTTTGAACCGGTTTTGGATTGGTGATAGACTTCGGTAAATGTGTGGTGAAGTAAAAAATTGACCCTTTTACTTCACGTGCGTCTACTTCGGTAATTATCTTCTTATTACTTCGGATAATATCCGAAGTCTATTGTCGATTTTCACATAGTGGATGGTATTGGAAACTGAGGATAATTTAGGGAAAGAATCTCCGAAGGACGAAATAAAGTTGTTGGAGCAGAACCCAATTTTGCTAGAAATTATGCCGCCTCAACTAGAGTTAAAGCCATTGCCACCCAACTTTAAATATGCATTCCTTGGCCCGAATTCCACCTTTCCAGTGATAATCAATGCAAATTTAACTGAATCAGAAACATAAAGATTGATCAATGAGTTAAAGTTGCATAGAAAGGTGATTGGGCATACCATTGATGATATTAAAGGAATTAGTCCCTCTCTTTGTATGCATAGAATTTTACTTGAAGAGGGATATAAAAATTCAATTGAATATCAAAGGAGATTGAACCCAAATTTGAAAGAGGTGGTAAAGAAAGAAGTGCTTAAGCTTCTTGATGTCGGGATTATTTATCCTATTTTAGATAACGAATGGGTGAGTCTAGTGCATGTGGTTTAAAAAAAAAAGGAGAAATGATTGTAATCATAAATGAGAATAATGAATTGGTTCCAACGAGAAAAGTCACAGGGTGGCGGATGTGTATTGATTATAGGAAGCTAAATAAAGAAACTAGAAAAGATCATTTTGCTCTACCATTTATCGATGAGATGCTTGAAAGGCTGGAAAAATACTCATATGTCTGCTATTTGGATGGCTATTCAGGGTTCTTTCAGATTCCAATTCACCCTCAAGATCAAGAGAAGACTACTTTTTTACATGTCCCTACGGAACCTTCGCATATCAACATATGTCATTTGAACTTTGTAATGCCCCAGCTACATTCCAAAGGTGCATGATGGCAATTTTTTCAGATCTGATAGAGAAAATCATGGAGGTATTTGTAAATGATTTCTCAGTTTATGAAAATGACTTCACCCCCTTTCTACTAAATCTTTCTACTGTTCTTCAACGATGTGAAGATGTAAACTTTGTGTTAAAATGGGAAAAATGTCACTTCATAGTAAAAGAAGGGATTGTTTTGGGACACAAGATATCAGAACGTGGGATTGAGGTGGGCCAGGCCAAAGTAGAGGTGATAGTTACCCCTTCCAATTAATGTAAAAGGAGTAAGGATTTTTTTAGAACATACTGGATTCTACAGGCGTTTTATCAAGGATTTATCAAAAACCTCTAAGTCACTAACTAATTTGCTGATTAAAGATATCAAATTCTGTTTTGATGATGACTGCATGGAGGCTTTCAAAAAGATCAAAAGTGCCCTTACTTCAGCTCCAATAATCCAAGCCCCGGATTGGGAGCTCCCGTTTGAAATTATGTGTGACGCCAGTGATTTTGCTGTATGAGCAAATCTTGGGTAAAGAAAGAACAAGATTTTACATACAATCCACTATGCAAGCAAGACACTAGATGCAACCCAAGTAAACTATTCCACTACAGAAAAAAGAATTTCTAGAAGTAGTCTTTGCATTTGACAAATTCAGATCCTACCTAGTGGGTTCGAAAGTGATAATATATACTGATCATGCTGCCATCTGATATTTACTGGGCAAGAAAGATGCCAAACCATGGCTTATTAGGTGGATCTTACTTCTTTAGGAATTCAATTAAAGATCAGAGACAAGAAAGGGGCAAAACATGTAGTGGCAGATCATTTATCTCGAGTGTGGCAAAATGGGAAAAAGGATGCAGAATTTGAGGCACCTATTAATGACATTTTTCCGGATGAACACCTTTTGGCATTAGCATGTTTAAAGGTACATTGGTATGCAGACTTTGTTAATTATCTGGCAAGTGGAGTTCTACCTCCAAATTTCTCTAGGCAACAAAAGAAAAAAATTTCTTTTCGACATCAAGAACTATATTTGGGATGAACCACTTCTTTACAAGAAATGCGGCGATGTAATTTATTGAAGATGTGTGCCCGAAGAAGAAGTTAAGGACATTCTATTCCATTGTCATTCTTCATCTTATGGTGGGCATCTGGGATATTTGAAAACAACTGCAAAAATCTTACAAGCAGGATTTTATTGGCCAAACTTATTCAAAGATACACGAGAATTTGTACAATCTTGTGATCAATGCCAAAGGACCGGAAGTATAACTATAGCGTTCAAAATTTGAACTTATTTAATTAAGAATATTTATTGGATTAAATTATAATTCAAATTTATTTAATTAAGAGGATATATTGGATTAATTACAATTTAATTAGATTTTGAGTTTATTTTATCAAGGATAACTATTGGGTTAATTATAATTAATTAGAATTCATAATAACAATTTATTAATTTAAATAAATGGATTTAGTTAAGATTTAATTATGAATTTATTTATCAATTATATTAAGGAGATAGTAGAATATGGATATGTATAAAATTTATAAAGACTTATGAATTTTATTATAAATTATTCATCTAACTAATATGGAAATAAAATAAGATATATAAGGTGTAATTACAAAGAATAAATAGAATTAAATAGGTAAAACTATATATGTAAATTGTATAATGGAAATATGTTTCTATTTAAACTTGATGTTAAGTTTTATGAAAATAAAATAAATAACTTACCCATTTTTTTATATGTTATGAATTTTTAATGATAGATATGGAAATCTAAATTTTAGACAAAGTCCTAAGTCCCCTCTCAATTTAAACCTTACCTACAAAAGCCCTCTCTTGGTGTTAATTGCCGCCGACCCTAGGGAGATCTCCTCACCCTTTTATTTCTACACCGGTGCTAGGTTTTCCAAGGAAGACAAGGAGTAGGTGGCTAAGTGCTTAAGGCATGTTTTATTGTATTATTTAGCTTATATGTCTTGTGAAGTTTAGGATTTTATAGTTTGTTAGGTTTGGTTCTGTTGTGGTGTAAATTAGCCTCAATGGATGAACGAATTTTACTTCAGTGTCCTCTGTTGAAATGTAGGAAATTTAGTTAGCTTTTATTACCAATTTACAAAACCCTTTTCAGATCAAAGACAAATTTCATATGATTTTTATAACACTGACTGACGAATCTAGAATTATGTTGTGACCTTGCTGCTTTTGGTTCTATTGTGGTGTAAATTAGCCTCAGTGGATGAATGAATTTTACTTTGATGTCTTCTGTTGAAATTTAAAAAATTTAGTTATCTTTCATTACCAGTTTACAGAACACTCTTCAGATCAAATATGAATTTCATACGATTTTTATACCATTGACTAACGAATCTGGAATTATGCTGTGACCCTCCTACTTTTGGTTCTGTTGTGGTGTAAATTAGCCTCAGTATATGAATGAATTTTACTTCGATGTCTTCTGTTGAAATGTAGGAAATTTAGTTAGCTTTTATTACCAATTTACGAAACCTTTTTTTGATTATATATAAATTTCATATGATTTTTATACCACTAACTAACGAATCTGAAATTATGCTATGACCTTGCTGATTTTAGTTCTGTTGTGGTGAGTTTTAGATTCTATTTTTAGAAGTTATATAGTTTGATGTTGCACTTCATTTTATTCCATGCTTCTAGTTATTTTCCATAAGAAACTAGAGATCTTTGCATGCTTATGTTTAGGTTCACATTTATGCCCTATTTATGTTGCTAAGCATACACATGATAAGCTGATGCACAAGTCTATGCTTAAGCTTACGATATAAAAATTACATGCTTAGGTTTAGGTTTACAATTATGACATGTTTATGTTTATGGATGCTCACACTATGTTTATGCACAGAATCATGTGAAATCCATGTTTAAGCTTCTGTTATGAATTTGCAGGCTATGTTAAGATTTACGATCATGCTCACATTTAGGTAGTGAACATGTTTATGTTAAGTTCATGATTAAGTTTATGTCCATGTTTATGCAATTATGCAGTTGAGTGTCCTTAGCCCAAGAGCTCACCAATTTTACGTGGTCGAGTATGACCGGTGTCCTTAGCCCAGGAGCTCACCAAATATTACGTGGTCGAGGGTGACCGGTGTTCTTAGCCCAGGAGCTCACGAAATTTACGTGGTCGAGTGTGATCAGTGTCCTTAGCTCGGGAGCTCACCAAATTTTATGTGGTCGAGTGTGACCGGTATCCTTAGCCGAGTAGCTCACCAAATTTTATATGGTCGACTGTGATCGGTGTCCTTAGCCCGGGAGCTCACTAAATTTATATGGTCGAGTGTTACCGGTGTCCTTAGCCTGGGAGCTCACCAAATTTATGTGGCCGAGTGTGACTGGTGTCCTTAGACCGAGGGCTCACCAATTTTACGTGGTTGAGTGTGACTGGTGTCCTTAGCCCGGGAGCTCACCAAATTTTATGTGGTCGAATGTGACCGGTGTCCTTAGCCCGGGAGCTCACCAAATTTACGTGGTCGAGTGTGACCTGTTGGGTTTTTCGGGCCGCGAAAACCGCGTTTTAGCGTCGCGGAAACCCCGAATCACCCTAGCCAACGGATCTCGTGCGAAGAAAAGATTTCAAAACAAAATTATGAGTACGAGTTTCTACTTAGATCTACTTCTAGATCTACATGAAAAGAGTTATACCTTCGGTGCGTGCCCTTTGCGTATCCCGCTCGTTAAAAATGCCGGATCTCAAGAGTATCAAGATAGATACTCCTCTAGAAGTATCCACACGGACACGTAGGTGGAGAAAAACACACAAAGAGGTGTGCTAGCACCTATGTGTGGTTCGGCCAAGTTGAGGAGGAGAGGGAGAGGGAGAGAGCTCCAAGAGGAAGAAGAAGGAATAATGCACTTGAATGAGGAAAATCAATTCCATCCCCATTCAAAAGTGGCCGGCCACTTTCAAAGTGTAACTCCCAAAAAATTGCATTAAGTGCAATTAATGTGAAGCTATTAAAGAAAATGGCTTTGTAACTTCCATGAGGTGGCACCCATGATGATGTGGAGTAACATCATTGGTCCACATCAATGCCAACTCACCAATGAGGTGGCATAAAGTCAAGTCAAACTTGACCTTTTATCTTCCTCTCAAGTCAAGTCAAACTTGACCAAATCTCTTCCATGGTTGATCTAATCTAACCATTTGATTCAAGCCAACTTAATATAATGAATCTAATTCATTAAATTAAGCTGATTTAATGAGTCATAATCTAAATTAGACTCATTGAATACATGAATCCACTTGAGTCCAACTCAAGTTAGCCCAATTAGGATTGCTCTTAATCCAATTTGATTCATCAAATGAATTTAATCCTCTTGGTTCATCATATGAACCTAATCTCCATCTAATTGTCCTTAGTGTGTGACCCTATAGGTTCTTGTAACGTTGGCAATGCCCTAAACCCATTTAGGAGCATAAGTAATGAGCGGTATCTAGCAACACATCATTACTACCCAAGTTACAAGAATGTTGAGATCCAACATCACCTTGTGACTACTAATTGTGACTCCTCACAATATATGACAAGTGTCCTTCTATCCTAGACATCTAGATTGATCAATATGAGGCATAGACTGTGTCATCCTCTAATCAATCTAAATCTTGAACTCCAAGTAGACACACTAAATCAAATGAGCTCAATATCCTATATTGACTCATTTGGGCATGGTCATGCACTTCGTGGTCTCACTCTATCAAGAATACCGATGTCACTCCCATCATATAGGAGGGATAGATCCCATCTACATCATTCACATCCCTCTGCATAATTTGTTACATACCTAGTAATCGCCTTTATAGTCCACCCAGTTACGGGTGACATTTGACGAAACTAAAGTACATAACTCCTTATGTAGGGAACCATGGTGACTTCAGGTCTAAGGACTAGTAGTCATACTAATAGCCACATGAGAAAGTATATGACACTCATATAATGATCCATGATACTTTCTCATGGCGGGTCATTAAGTATACATTCTCCAATGCATACCCATGTGTCAACTTGATATCTCTATATCCATGACTTGTGAGATCAAGTCATCGAGTTGACCTACATGCTAGTCTTATTGCATTAACATTGTCCCTGAATGTTAATACTCGACTAGGAATGATTAAGAGTAGTGTTCCTTATATCATCTCACTATCGGTTCCACTAACCGATTGATATAGGTGAGAACCGTCTACTAAAGGACATTATTATACTTAGTTTATTTGGCACCAATACAAGTAAGTATAATAACCAAAAACCAAATGTCTTTATTTATATAGAATATGATACAATAAGTCCAAAATACAATCATCAAATAATTGGGTCTAGGGCTTTACGTGGTCGAGTGTGATCAGTGTCCTTAGCCCGGGAGCTCACCAAATTTTATGTGGTCGAGTGTGACCGGTATCCTTAGCCCAGTAGCTCACCAAATTTTATGTGGTCGACTGTGATCGGTGTCCTTAGCCCGAGAGCTCACTAAATTTACATGGTCGAGTGTTACCGGTGTCCTTAGCCTGGGAGCTCACCAAATTTATGTGGGCGACTGTGACTGGTGTCCTTAGACCGGGGGCTCACCAATTTTACGTGGTTGAGTGTGACTGGTGTCCTTAGCCCGGGAGCTCACAAAATTTTACGTGGTCGAATGTGACCGGCGTCCTTAGCCCGGGAGCTCACCAAATTTACGTGGTCGAGTGTGACCAGTGTCCTTACCCCGGGAGCTTAACAAATTTTATGTGGTCGAGTGTGACCGGTGTCCTTAGCCCGGGAGCTCATCAAATTTATGTGGTCGAGTGTGACCGGTCTCCTTAGCCTGGGAGCTCACCAAATTTTACGTGGTCGAGTGTGACCGGTGTCCTTAGCCCGAGAGCTCACCAATTTTACGTGGTCGAGTGTGACCGATGTCGTTAGCCCGGGAGCTCACCAAATCTTCGTGGTCGAGTGTGACCGGTGTCCTTAGCCCAGGTGTAACACTCACGAACTTCTTAAGCTAAGTATGTGAAGATTTTCTCTTAAGAATAAAAGAAGATAAGATGGAAATATATATATATATATATATAGATAAAAAGAATTGGTCAAGGATTGAACCTTGAACCTTCTTAAGCTAAGGATTTTGGAATTACCACTAGACCATCATGAGTTATTGTTAAATAGAGAATGGATAGTATAGATAAAGATAAAACCATGATTAAGAGAAGGAAGCAAGAAAACATCAAGTAGCCTTCTTCCTCCTCTTGATTAAGAAGAAAACAAGAAAAAAGACAATTGTCTTCTTCTTCTTCTTTTTCATTTTCGTGGATGACAAGAGAGAAGGAGAGGAGAGGAAGTAGGGGGATGAATGAAGACATTTCTTCATCATTAAGAGAATAAAAGATGAGTTAAGAAGAGGGGAAAGCAAAGCCTCTTTTTGCTTCTTACTTCCACCTAGCATAAGATGGAAAATCAAGAAGGGACTTCATTTTTTCTTCCCTTCCCTCACCTTGCCGTGACCTAGGGCATCCTCTTTTCTTTCCCCAAAAATCCAACTAAAGTTTTCTACCTAAGGAAACCAAACCGCAAGAAGGAACCCTCAAGATCTACCTCTCACAAGCAAGAGAAACAAAAAGGAGCACTAGGAGGAGAAGCTCTCTTCATTCTTTTCACAAAGGGTACCTTCTCTTAGGAAAAGACCAAGCAAGAGGATGTGAGTATCCCCTCACCTGTGGTACAAGTGGTTATATGATTTTTGTTCGGGTTTATATGAATTTATAACCTAGAGTTTCCTTTAGAAATTTCGGTTAGGATACTTGTAAAGTTTATGGAAGTTTAAAACCAAAACCAATATGTTTAAGTTTTTCCTCATGATATGTTATGAATATGACCTTGATATTTCATGCTTGTATAAGGCTTGGAGTTAGGTAATACTCTACCTTAGGGTTCGGCCATGAAGAGGCTTAAAACCTAGGGAAGCTCAATTTAAAAACTAGCATGCCTATGATTACTTCTATAATGTTATATGAATATTTTCCTTGATGTTTTTACTTGTATGTTGCTTAGAACTAGTAGGACCCTACCTTAAGGTTTCGGCCATGAAGGGATTTAATATCTTAAGGAGGCTCAACCTCAAATTTAGCTTGCTATGTTTTACCTTATGAAAAGATATGAAAAAATAACATAAAGCCTTGAGATTCATGTTCCTTAGAGTTAGGTTTTCACATGTTGAACATTTGGCCACCATGAAATGTAGGGCTTAGCCAAGTCTAAATTCAACCCTAACATATTTATGTTCCTCCCTATGATATGCTATTAAATTCATAAGGTACTCACATGCTTGTAAATTCTAGAAGAGGTATCAAGTATGAAGTTTTTCCATAATATGTTATGAAAGTGCTATTGATGTTTTATACTTGTATGTTGCTTAGAATTAGTAGTATATTACCTCAAGGTTTCGGCCAATAAGGAATTTAATACCTTAAGGAAGCTCAACCTCAAATCTAGCTTGCTTATGTTTTACCCTATGAAAAGATATGAAGATAACATAATGCACTTGAGATTTCATGTTGCTTAGGGTTATGTTTACACATGTTGAACATTCGACCACCATGAAAAGTAGGGCTTAGGCAAGCCTAAATTCAACCCTAACATGTTATGTTTTTCTCTATGATATGCTATGAAATTTATAGGGTACTCATATGCTTAGAATCTATGCTTTTGTAGCATTCGGCCACTTACACTTGGTGAACTTAGGGAGCTTGAACTTTAACCTAATATGCTCATGTGAATGCCTATGATAAATTCATGGAAATTGATTAAGATTCACATATTTACATGCTATTGTAACCAAGTTTTGGACCATGTATGTTTCGGCCAAGATGGATTTAAAACCCTAGGAAGCATAGAACCTAAATCAAATATGCTTATGATGTTCCTTATGTTAAATGTTATAGAAATGAATGTGGGTTCATGCTTATATGATTTCATGAAACCTAAATGAGCCTATGCATGTTTCGGCCACCCCTAGTGGGTTGAGAATTTAGACTAAGTTATGACTTAATATGTACTTCCCTTGCCATGATATGAATTAGGAAAAGTTAACTTGTGATCCATGCATGATTATGTTTCTTTTCCTTCCATGATATATTATGTTGCTCGTTTACATATGCTTATGAACCATGCATGAAAATGATACTTAAAATGGCTATGTGCCTAAATATGGTGGCTATGTGCCCAAATACAAGTATGATGGCTATGTGCCCAAGTATCCATGGCTATGTGCCCATTTATTCATACCTTATGAATGACATGAATGACATGAACATGATATGCTATGAATGACATGAATGTAATATGCTATGAATGTTATGAACATGATATGCTATGAATGACATGAACATGATATGCTATGAATGACATGAACATGATATGCTATGAATGACATGAATAAGATATGCTATGAATGACATGAATATGTTATGAAAAGATAGAAATATGATATGACATGTATTTTACTTTGAATGGCTTGTACCAAAAGGGTGGGCTCCTTATACGCCCCTAGGTCGAATTACGGGCCTAGTAAAGGGTGGGCTCCTCACGTGCCCCTAGGCTGAGCTACGGGCCTAGTTTCCTAGTAGGTTCAAGACTAGCTACCTTGGGTCTACTTAGGATGCGCGCATTATGCATGTATGTGGTACTAAGCCGGGCCCCTTTCATGTTGAGATTATTTTCAAGTACTATATGATAATGTTTTAAGACATCTCACACATGACATAAATCATGTTTTGAAAGGCATATTGCACATGACATTTCCCATGTTTTAAAGGACATCTTGCATCCATGCTCACGATATGATGAAAAATAATGCTTACAGATCTGCTATGATATGATGCCTTGATGTTAAGAAAAGAAATGTCATGATGATTTCACTTATGCTCTGATGTATCTCCATGTTATGATATGATTACCATGATATGATGACTTCCTATGCTATGATATGATTTATACCATGATATGATGATTTCTTATGTTGAGATATGATTACCATGATATGATGATTTCTTATGTTGAGATATGATTACCATGATATGATGATTTTCTTATGTTATGATATGAATTATGCCATGATATGATGTTACTTGTACCATGATAAGATGTATGCCATAATATGTTGTTTACCTTACGTTATGTTATTATTAAGATTCGTGCCATGATATGATATGTTTTAATTACCTAATGATATGAGCGCCATTTATTCTGTAATGTACGATATGATGATGTTACATGATACGTTGGTTTTTGTGAGTAGGAAAGAATCTCACTAAGCCTTGAGTGCTTACAGATACTTTTCCTTGTACCACAAGTAAAGGTAAAGAATGGATAAACTAGAGGAGCAGCAGGAAGGGGCAAGAGATGTGTGATGGTGACTTGGCTAAAGAAATAAAATGACCTGCTTAAGTGAACTTAAGAATAAAATGTTATGTTATGTTGATGTCTTTCATGATTTCGTATGCATATGATAGAAATGAATACTATGACTATTTAAGTTAAACCATGTTATTTCATACTCATATGTTAATATGTTACTCTATGTTTACAAACATAGATATGCTTCCACTGTATGTATGTATGAATGTCTAAGTTTACTAAGTCTAAGGGTAAGAAAGTAACCCCGCTCTCACTAGGCAGGAGTGGTAGTAAAGGGGCGGGCGTTACACCAGGAGCTCACCAAAATCCATAGTGGTTATGTGCGACTAGTGTCCTTAGCCCGAGAGCTCACCAAACTATGTAGTTGAGTGTGATCGGTGGCCTTAGCCCGGGAGCTCACTAACTCTATGTGATTATGATCTTTTCCATGTTTAGCTTATTTACATGCTTATGCTTTTGTTTATCCATAGTATGTACATTTATGCCAGCTAGTATGCTTATGCCTATGTTTATATACATGCTCATGATTATATCTATTTCATGCTTAGTTTAATTACATGCTTATGCTTATGCTTCTGTTCATCCATGGTATGTAGGGTTATGCCAGCTAGTATGCTTATGTCTATGTTTATATACATGCTCCTGGTTGTGTGTATTTTATACTTAGATTATGTGCATACTTAGACTTATGTTTATATTTGTATACCTATGTATATGTCTATGATCATGTCCATGATGTGCCAGTAGATATGACCTAAGCTACCTAGTATGTGTTTCCCTTAGTACACTAGTGTATAGACGCTAACTAATGCATAACACTATTTTGAACATGCTGAGTCTCTCGACTCACAATTTATATCTTTTTTTACAGACAATGAGATGAATGAGACAGGAGGAATTGATCAGTGAGCTAGCTCGGAACAAGGGCAATACAATCCAAAGACCATCAATTTAAATTCCGTAATTAGTTATGTTTTCTTTTGAACCATCTATGTAATTTTATTTGAACTAAGAATCCATTACAGAAGTATGAGTAAGTGACACCCGCAGTTTATGTATTTTCTTAAAAGTTATAAATTCTTAAAAAAAACTTAGGGGCATTACAGTTGGTATCAGAGCAAAAGTTCTTGGAAGGGTTGCGCCTACTGCCAGTTCTGAGAAGCTCACAGAGTCAATCCTCAAGTCTGTAAGTTTAAATGCTTTATATCTTACGTGCATAAAGAAAATAAATGTTTGTTGAAATGTTAAGTTAGAAGTCTGATAGTATGGCTAACATTGATTAAAACTACTTAAACTTAATTAATTGTTTGCTTGGATGTGAAAATATTATTATTATCTTTATGCCCAATCTAATATTTTTTTCCCTAATATAGAATGACTTTTGCCCTTAGTTCAAATGACCTTATAGCTGTTAGTTCCTGAATCTAGGATATTTTGTTTAGGACCTTTGTGCTCACAATCGAACCTTTGATCATAATATGTCTTAGAAGTATTAAATTTTTATTCCCAAGTAAGTTGGGGGAACATTAGGGGATAGTGTAGTAATTTTAAAAATTTTCGATGTGGAGTGAAATCTGGCATGCAGCCTAGGAATCCCATGCTTAAAGGCTACGAAGTAAGGTGAGAAAAATGGTTAAGGTTAGGTGGTCAAATTGCACCTAGGAAGAAACTACTTGGGAGACTAAGGGAGACAAAAGAAGTCGCTACCCAAGATTATTTGGTAAGTATTAATTTTGAGGACGAAATTTTATTTAAGGGGAGAGGAATTGTGGTGTCCAAATTCGAACTTATTTAATTAAGAATATTTATTGGATTAAATTGTAATTCAAATTTATTTAATTAAGAGGATTTATTGGATTAATTATAATTTAATTAGATTTTTATTTTATGAAGGATATCTATTGGGTTAATTGTAATTAATTAGATTTCATATTAAGAATTTATTAATTTAAATATGGATTTAGTTAAGATTTAATTATGAATTTATTTATCAATTATATTAAAGAGATAGTAGAATATGGATATGTATAAAATTTATAAAGACTTATTAATTCTATAATAAATTATTCATCTAACTAATATGGAAATAAAATAAGATATATATGGTGTAATTACAAAGAATAAATAGAATTAAATAGGTAAAACTATATATGTAAATTTTATAATTGAAATATGTTTCTATTTAAACTTGATGTTAAGTTTTATGAAAATAAAATAAATGACTTAGCAATTTTTTTATATGTTATGAATTTTTAATGATAGATATGGAAATCTAAATTTTAGACAAAATCCTAAGTCCCCTCTCTATTTAAACCTTACCTACAAAAGCCTTCGCTTAGTGTTGATTGTCGTCGGCCCTAGGGAGAACCCCTCACCCTTTTTTTTCTCCACCAGTGCTAGGTTTTCCAAGGAAGACATGGAGTGGGTGGATAAGTGCTTAAGGCATATTTTCAACCATGTTATTATATTATTTAGCTTCTACGTCTTGTGAAGTTTCAGATTTTATAGTTTGTTAGGTTTGGTTCTGTTGTGGTGTAAATTAGTCTTAATGGATGATTGAATTTCACTTCAGTGTCTTCTGTTGAAATGTAGGAAATTTAGTTATCTTTCATTACCAATTTACAAAACCCTTTTCGGATCAAAAATGAATTTCATATAACTTTTATACCACTGACTGATGAATCTGGAATTATTCTGTGACCTTGCTGCTGTTGGTTCTGTTGTGGTGCAAATTAGCCTGAGTGGATGAATGAATTTTGTTGGTACAAGCAGCATCCGACGATCGAACCTAGGTTTTGATAATGGCAAAGGGATTCAAAGTTAAGATTCCTTGTTATTTGATGTGCTTAAATGAGGTTTCAGGAAAGTCCTAACTGTGGTTAGGTAGGTGAAAACCCTAGGGGGTGGAAACCCTAGGTCCTAGGGGGTGGTAACCTTGGGTGAAGGAAAACACTAGGGGGTGGTAACCCTAGGTCATAGGGGGTTATAACCCTCTGCGGAAAGTCTTGGCGGGTCTTGAGCTTCAGGCAAAAGTCCTAGGGTGTGGTAACCCTAGGTGGAAAGTCCTGGTGTCGCGAACCAGGTGGAAAACTGGACGGGTGGGGAGTGGGCATCCAACAGAAAGTCCGAAAGCATCGAGCGCTGAGCAGAAGTCTAGTTGATCTAGAGGATCACACTGGCAACAGGTAACTTTCCTGAGTGGAGTAGGTGAGGACGTGTTCCCCGCAGAGGGAACAGTAGGCGTCGGGTCGACCTAGGGTTTCCAATTAGAAATCCGAATTCAGACCCGGACAGTCTAGAGACTGTCAAACACCTTTCTTATCATATCTATGTGTGCTAACCTTGTCTTGCAGGGTATATGTGTATTTTGTGACCTAACACGTGTTGGGTTTTTTGGGCCGCGAAAACTGCTTTTTTGCGTCGCGGAAACCCCGAATCACCCTAGCCAACGGATCTCGTGTGAAGAGTATAGAACGAAAATTTACGAGTACGAGTTTACAACTTAGATCTACTCCTAGACATACATGAAGAAAGATTTATACCTTCGATGCGAAGCCCTTCGCAATCCCGCTTGTCCTCGGTTCGCCAGATCTCGAAAGTGTCAAAGTAGACACTTCTCTATGTGTATCCACACAAGCAAGAGATGGAGAAAAATCTCTAAGGATGTGCTAGCAACCTTAGAGATCAGTAGGGAGGAGAGGGAGAGCAAGAAGAAAACTCAAGAGGAAGAAGAAGATGGAGTTACAACCACTTGAATAAAAAAATCAATTTTTTTTTTCACCGAAAAGTGGCCGGCCACTTCAAGGCATGTAACCCCCATGGAATATCAAGAGTCAAGTCTCTTGATCTCCTCCATGAGTTGGCATTTGGTCAAGTCAAACTTGACCAAATGAAGAAGCCTTGATGATGTGGCATTGGTCAAGTCAAAGTCAAGTCAAAACTTGACTCTTCATCTTCCTACTTAAGTCAAGTCAAACTTGACCACTTCTCTCCCTTGATTGATCACATATAACCATTGGCTCAAGTCAATTTTAATTTAATGAATCTCTATTCATTGAATTAAATTAATTAAATGAGTCTAAGTCCAAATTAGACTCACTTAACACATGAACCAAATTGAGTCCAACTCAATTAGCCTACTTTGGATTACTCTTAATCAAATTTGGTTCATCATATGAACGTAATCATTTAGGTTCATCTAATGAACCTAATCTCTATCTAATTGCCCTTAGTGTGTGACCCTATAGGTTCTTGTAACGTTGGCAATGCCCCTAAACCCATTTAGGAGCATAAGTAATGAGCGGTATCTAGCAACACATCATTACTACCCAAGTTACAAGAATGTTGAGATCCAACATCACCTTGTGACTACTAAATGTGACTCCTCACAAAATATGACAAGTGTCCTTCTATCCTAGACATCTAGATTGATCAATGTGAGGCATAGACCGTGTCATTCTCTAATCAATCTAAATCTTGAACTCCAAGTAGACTCACTCAATCAAATTAGCTCAATATCCTATATTGACTCATTTGGGCATGGCAATACACTTCGTGGTCTCACTCTATTAAGAATATCTATGTCGCTCCCGTCATATAGGAGGGATAGATCTCATCTACATCACTCACATCCCTCTTCATAATTCATTACATACCAAGTAATCACCTTTATAGTCCACCCAGTTACGGGTGACGTTTGACGAAACCAAAGTACATAACTCCTTATGTAGGGATCCATGGTGACTTCAGGTCTAAGGACTAGTAGTCATACTAATAGCCACATGAGAAAGTATATGACACTCATATAACGATCCATGATACTTTCTCATGGCGGGTCATTCAGTATACATTCTCCAATGCATACCCATGTGTCAACTTGATATCTCTATATCCATGACTTGTGAGATCAAGTCATCGAGTTGACCTACATGCTAGTCTTATTGCATTAACATTGTCCCTGAATGTTAATACTCGACTAGGAATGATTAAGAGTAGTGTTCCCTATATCATCTCACTATCGGTTCAACTAACCGATTGATATAGGTGAGAACCGTCTACTCAAGGACGTTATTATACTTAGTTTATTTGGCACCAATACAAGTAAGTATAATAACCAAAAACCAAATGCCTTTATTTATATAGAATATGATACAACACGTCCAAAATACAATCATCAAATGATTGGCTCTAGGGCTCTAGCTAAGAACACGTTGTGCAGGGATAAAAGAGCAAACTAGGCCTCGGTTGACAGTGTCCGAGGCACCTCCAAGGAGCTTGGAGGCGCCTCAGGTGTAAGCGAGAAGAAGTCAGCGCAGCAAAGCTGGAGGCGCCTTGGATTAGTCTGAAGGCGCCTTGGACCAGAGCTTGGAGGCACCTTGGAGTGGCTTGAAGGTGCCTTCAAGTGGATGAGGTGCTACCGGATCAGTGCTGATCCACATGGCTGACTCGGCGGGTTGGAGGCGCCTCGGATGGGCTTTAAGGCGCCTTCGGCAGTGTATAAAGGGAGGTCTCGAGCAGCAGTCTAGAACATCACATTACAAGCAACCCTTCTGCTACGAGCTGCTAAAGAGACCTTCCGATGAAGCTTCGACTTGACACTGACAACCCGGAGCTCTGAATCTGCGATTTCTATTATTGTCGGTATACTTTTCTATATTCAATTGTACTTCATTTGTAATCATTTTACGAAATAGTAGGTGTTGACCAAAGTAAACGTTCAACGAATGTGGGCCTTGGAGTAGGAGTCGCACAAGTCTCCGAACCAAGTAAATACCCTGTGTTAGCGTGTTATGTTTTCTTTTATTCATTTCCGCTATGTTATTCGAGTTTTACGATTCTGAAACAAAATAGCAACGAGTGCTATTCACCCTCTAGCACTTCTCGATCCAACAATTGGTATCAGAGTCAGGCCACTCTGATTTGGTGAAACCACCAATCAAAGAAGGGGGGTTACTTTTTGAAAACAAAATTTGATATCGTTTGCATTAAAAATATAGTTTTTGAAAACAAAGCAGGGGTTACGCCTTTCGTTTTTTCCCTCCAAAACTGTTTTAAAAAAATTCATTCTCATCTTTTCACCATTGGTCGGTATTAGCAAAATATCGTATTTTCAAAAATTTGAAATAATATTTTGTTTAATATTTTATTAATTTTTCTGAAATTAGTGAATTGTTATTTTTATCCTTCTCCCGTACTACTAATCTAGGATCAAGTCCTGGGACAAGTTTTTTTTTTTCATTTTCCTTGTGTAAGAATTTATGGCACATCAAAAAGGCTACAACACAGCCCGACCTCCGCTCTTCACTGGAAAAGATTTCGGCTACTGGAAGGGATGGATGGAGGCGTACCTTCAAATCAATTTCAAAGCCTGGATGATCGTCAAAACCGGGCTAGAACTACCAATTGACAACGTCGGCAAACTAATTCCATACGAGAACTGGGATGCAAATCAAATCAAGAAGGTTGAGGCAAATGCTAAAGCAACGTATACACTCCAGTGCGGCTTAACCAATGAAGAGCTGAACCGCGTCGGCCCCTTCTCAAGTGCAAAGTAGTTATGGGAGAAGCTGATCAAGTTACACGAGAGTACATCAAACATGAAAGTAAGTAAGTGTAATTTAATAGACAAATTATTTGAGCAGACTAATACTACTCCAGCTGAGAAAGGTGTTACATTATTTGCAGGAACAAGCAAGACGAATAAAGCACTGAAGGCTACATGGTCCAAGTCCTCATACGAATCCGAATCTGACAAAGAAGAACAATCTAGCCTACTCGCTCTACCGGTACTAACATTTGTGGCGGACACTGAGTCTGAATATGAGTCGGATACCGAGAGCGAATCTGGAACCGAGTCCAAGCGAAGCTATAGATCCGTATCCATTTTCGAAGGTTCTAAACCCACTGTAAGTTATTTAATTTCTAGTATTAACTTAGATGATTCATAAAATTTAGTTCCTTACTTACTAAAGAAGTTGGCTAAATCCAACGTCTGAGTCAAGTCACTCCAAAAGGAGGTAACAACCCTTAAGGAAGTGACTAACTCGAGTCCTTTAACAGAGCCAGTTCAAATTGGAAATTTAACCAAAGTCCAACAACTTGAGGAAGAAAATTCCAATTTGAAAACTCAACTTAAAGAACTCAAGAACAAGTTGGAACGATTTACTTTGGGTTCTAAGAATCTTGATCTGATTCTCAGAAAATAAAAAGCCGTTTACAACCGATCCGGACTTGGATTCAAGACTAAAAGGAAATACCACTCATATTTATCACTCGTCAATAGATCAAATAGAAAGGTAGTCCAATCATGGGTACCTAAGTCCAACTTGGTCAATAAAGTTAGACTTGATCAATATTGGGTCCCCAAGGATCAAGTTTATTACCTTGATAGACCATATCGAGGCTATGATCCAGGGAGAGCCAGATGAAAAACTTTATTAATAAAAAGATAAACATTAAAAGAACATAATTAAAATTAATTAAAAATTAAATTAAATTCAAACTAAATTAAACTAAATAAAATTAAATTAAAACTTAAACTGAATTTATAAATTAACTAAAAGTATACACAAATCCTAAAAGGTAAATCAATAATGTAGGAGGAGGCTTCAGAATAACTGACACCTCCAAAAATAATTTACCCGACAGGGTAATCCAAACCAAGCTACCCGGCAGGGAAATAATTAAAAAAGGAACAAGTTTAACTTGACCTATGGTACTGGTGAAATTTTGGATGATAGTACGTTAGGGAAACTTAGTCTATGCATGTCTAGGAAGATATGACTTTGACCTGGTGCATTTGGCTAAGTGGAACTAACCGAAGCTACCCTTTATGGATCCTAACCAGTTAGACCAAGGTTTTGTATTAAGTTCAGTGGATAGGACTATTTGGAAAACCTCGAAAGCATGGTTACTCTAATGATGTCCAAGTGACTCACCATAGTCCAGAAGTTTATCCAAAGAATGCTTATTTGTTGAGCCCAAAACTAAACCTGAATCTAATATGAAACTAAACCAAATCCTATAATTGAACCTAATTCATCTCACAAAATTATAGGATACCCTGATTTCAAATTTAAATCGGGTGAGATAACTAAGGTTTAAATTAAACTAATAATTTATAATTCAAATTAAATTAATAATCAAAATTCAACTTAAATTAAAAATTAAATTAAATTATTAAATTTAAAATGATTTAAAAAACTTATTTAAAAATGTTTTTAAAAACTTATTTAAAATTGTTTTAAAAGCATATTTAAAAATTATTTTAAAAAAATTATTTAAATTTTTTTTAAGAACTTATTTAAAAATTATTTTAAAAAATTATTTTAAAATTCTGTCAAAAACTTATTTAAAAATTATTTTAAAACTTATTTAAAAATTCTTTTAAAAATACTTGTGAAAAATGATTTTAAAAATAATTTAAAAATTATTTGAAAATTTATTCAAAAATCAATTTAAAAATATTTAAAAATAATTTTTAAAATTATTTGAAAAATTATTTTAAAAATATTGGAATATCATTTTAAAAATTATTTGAAAAATCATTTCAAAAATATTTTAAAAATATTTCAAAATCATTTTAAAAATATTTGAAAATCACTATAAAAATTATTTGGATATCATTTTAAAAATATTTGATAATCACTTTAAAAATTACGAAAAATTATTTTAAAATCTTTTTAAAATTATTTGAAAAATTATTTTAAAATCATTTAAAAAATTAATTGAAAAATTATTTTAAAATAATTTTTAAAAATTTATTTAAAAATCATTTTAAAAATTATTTGAAAAATTATTTAAAAGTAATTTAAAAATTATTTGAAAAATTATTTAAAAATCATTGGAAAAATATTTGAAAATCATTTTAAAAATATTTGAAAATCATTTTAAAAATTATCTGAAAATTTATTTTAAAATCATTTTAAAAATTATTTGAAAAATTATTTTAAAACCATTTTAAAAATTATTTAAAAAATTATTTGAAAAATTATTTGAAAAATCATTTTTAAAATTTATTTGAGAAATTATTTAAAAATCATTTTAAAAATTATTTGAAAAATTATTTAAAAATCATTTAAAAAATTATGTGAAAAAATTATTTGAAAAATTAATTAAAATGATTTTAAAAATTATTGAAAAAATTATTTTAAAATTATTTTAAAATCATTTTAAAAATTATTTGAAAAATTATTTAAAAATCATTTTTAAAATAATTTTAAAAATTATTTAAAAATCATTTTAGAAATTATTTAAAAATCATTTTAAAAATTATTTAAAAATCATATTAAAAATTATTTAAAAATAATTTTAAAAATTATTTAAAAATCATTTTAAAAATTATTTGAAAAATTATTTAAAAATAATTTTTAAAAATTATTTGGAAAATTATTTAAAAATCATTTTAAAAAATTATTTGAAAGTCATTTTTAAAATTTTTTAAAAATGAATATTTTGAAATATTGATTAATCAATATTTTTAAAATATTCATATTTTTAAAACTTGAAATTCAAACTCACATTCCAAAATTTAATATTTATAAGTATTGATAAAGTTAACTTCATCTCACACTCACTCATAAGTTGAACATGCTTGGACGCTTGGACCCTAGGGATTTATTTTGGTATTAATTAAGGGGGAGTGATTTTGAATTGGTTTTAAAATTAGTTTTTATTTAAAATAAAAATTTGACTTGACTTCAAAATTAAAAACTATTTTTGACTTGTCTTAAAAAATTCAGGTTATTTTTAACCTAGCTTTAAAATTAAAATTATTTATGACCTGACTTTTAAACTACAACTCTTCTAGAATGTTTTCAAAGCTAAGCCTTTTATAAAACCTCTTTAAGCTAAGTACTTAATCAAGTCTTCTTTAACGAAAACTTAGTTAGATTATTTTCTAAACTTAGCTATTTGACAAGATGTTTTCTCAAGGCAATCATTTTTAAGCTGAAAATATAGCTAAGCATTTTCAAAATTTTAGCAAAATGTTTTCAAAACAATTCCTTTTTTGGAAAACTAAGTCTTTTTAAGGTTAAATACTTGACCAGATTATTATCTTCAAAAGTCTAGCTAAGTCTTTGATAAAAGTATTTTCAAAGTAAAAATCTTAGCTAAATTAAGTCTTGATCAAATTTTGTTTTTACTAAGTTTATTAAACTCCCTCTTTAAAAACTAAGAATTTAAAGTGTTTAGATATCACAAAAATGTGTTAAGTTACTTTTTAAAGACAAAATAACTTTATCTCAGCTAAAAGTATCTCTCAAACTAAAGGAAGAATTTTGTTTGCAAATTTATGATGATTTTTTTATTTCACCTAGCTAAAAGTCTTACAAGAAAATAATTCTAAGCTAAGTGTTTATCAAAGTATGTTTAACCCTATATTTTTCGATACTCTTTCATTTAATTTTGATATATGGCAAAGGGGGAGAGTATAAGAAAATTCAAAGAAAGTTTAAGAAAATTTAAGAATAGAAATTTTTGATGAATTCAAGGGGAGCTTTGGTTAAGGGGCAGTCTTTATACTTAGGTTAGCTATACACTTAATTTTATGCTTGTCTTTTCATGCTTATCTATTTATGGCATTATTTTCTTAACTTTGAATTTTTGTTGCCATAATCAAAAAGGGGGAGATTGTTGATGCGGGAAGCATCCGACGATCGAACCTAGGATTTGATAATGACAAAGGGATTCAAAGTTAAGATTCCTTGTTATTTGATGTGCTTAAATGAGGTTTTAGGAAAGTCTTAACTATGATTAGGCAGGTGAAAATCCTAGGGGGTGGAAACCCTAGGTCCTAGGGGGTGGTAACCTTAGGTGAAGGAAAACCCTAGGTCATAGGGGGTGGTAACCCTATATAGAAAGTCTTGGCGGGTCGAGAGCTTCAGGTAAAAGTCCTAGGGGTGGTAACCCTAGGTAGAAAGTCCTGGTGTCGCGAACCAGGTGGAAGACTGGACGGGTCAGGGAGCGGGCGTCCAGCAGAAAGTCCGGAAGCATCGAGCGCTGAGCAAAAGTCTAGTGGATCTGGAGGATCGCACTGGCGACAGGTAACTCTCCTGAGTGGAGTTGGTGAGGACGCGTTCCCCGCCGAGGGAACAGTAGGCGTCGAGTCGACCTAGGGTTTCCGGTTGGAAATTTGAAGTCAAACCCGGAGAGTCCAGAGAATGTCAAACACCTTTCTTATCATATCTATGTGTGCTAACCTTGTCTTGTAGGGTATACATGTATTTTGTGACCAAACATGTTGTGCAGGGACAAAAGAGCACACTTGGCCTCAGATGAACAGTGTCTGAGGCCCCTCCATGGAGCTTGGAGGCGTCTTGGATAAGTCTAAAGGCGCCTTGGACCAGAGCTTGGAGGCGCCATCGACTGGCTTGAAGGCGCCTTCAAGTGGATGAGGTGCGACCGGATCAGTGTTGATCCACGCGGCTGACTCGGCAGGTTGGAGGTGCCTCGGATGGGCTTTAAGGTGCCTTCAACAGTGTATAAAGGGAGGTCTCGAGCAGTAGTCTAGAACATTACATTACATGCAACCCTTCTGCTACGAGCTGCTAAAGAGACCTTCCGACGAAGTTACGACTTGACACCGACAACCCGGAGCTCTGAATCGGCGATTTCTATTATTTTCGGTATATTTTTCTGTATTCAATTATACTTCATTTGTAATCATTTTACGAAATAGTAAGTGTTGCCCAAAGTAAACGTTCAACGAACCAACAAGGCTCCGAACCAAGTAAATACCCTGTGTTAGCATGTTGTTTTTTCTTTTATTCATTTCCGCTGCGTTATTCAAGTTTTACGATTCTGAAACGAAATAGCAACGAGCGTTATTCACCCCCCCCTATAGCGCATCTCGATCCAACAAATTTCACTTCGATGTCTTCGTTGAAATGTAGGAAATTTAGTTATCATTCATTATCAGTTTACCGAACCCTCTTTGGATCAAAGATAAATTTCATACAATTTTTATACCACTAACTGGCAAATATGGAATTATGTTGTGACTCTGCTACTTTTGGTTCTGTTGTGGTGTAAATTAGCCTCAGTAGATGAACGAATTTCACTTCGATGTCTTCTGTTGAAATGTAGGAAATTTAGTTAGATTTCATTACCAATTTACATAACCTTTTTTGGATTATAGATGAATTCCATATGATTTTTATACCACTAACTAATGAATTTAAAATTATGTTGTGACCTTGCTACTTTTGGTTCTGTTGTGGTGAGTTTTAAATTCTATTTTTAGAAGTTATATAGTTTGATATTGTACTTCATGTTGTTCCATGCTTCTAGTTGTTTTTCATTGGAAACTAGAGATCTTTGCAAGCTTATGTTTAGGTTCACGTTTATGCCCTACTTATGTTGTTAAGCATGCACATGATAAGCTGATGCACAAGTCTATGCTTAAGCTTACGATATTAAAATTACATGCTTACATTTAGGTTTACAATTATGACATGTTTATGTTTATGGATGCTCACGCTATGTTTATGCACAGAATGACGTGAAATCCATGTTTAAGCTTATGTTATGAATTTGCATGCTATGTTAAGATTTATGATCATGCTCACATTTAGGTAGTGATCAAGTTTATGTTAAGTGCATGATTAAGTTTATGTCCATGTTTATGTAATTATGCAGTTGAGTGTGATCGGTGTCCTTAGCCTGGGAGCTCACCAATTTTACGTGGTCGAGTGTGACCGGTGTCCTTAGCTCGGGAGCTCACCAAACTTTATGTGGTCAAGTGTGACCGGTGTCCTTAGCCTCGGAGCTCACCAAATTTTATGTGGTCAAGTGTGATCGGTGTCCTTAGCCCAGGAGCTCAACAATTTTACATGGTTGAGTGTGGTCGGTGTCCTTAGCCTGGAGCTCACCAAATTTTACGTGGTCGAGTGTGACCGGTGTCCTTAGTCCGAGAGCTCACCAAATTTTACATGGTTGAGTGTGACCGGTGTCCATAGCCCGGGAGCTCACCAAATTTATGTGGTTGAGTGTGACCGGTGTCCTTTGCCTGAGAGCTCATTAATTTTACGTGGTCGAGTGTGACCAGTGTCCTTAGCCCAGGAGCTCACCAAATTTGACATGGTTGAGTGTGGTTGGTGTCCTTAGCCTAGGGACTCTCCAAATTTACGTGTTCTTTATCTCGAGAGCTCACCAAATTTTACGTTGTCAAGTGTTACTGGTGTCCTTAGCCTAGGAGCTCACCAAATTTTACATGGTCGAGTATGATCGGTGTCCTTAGCCTGGGAGCTCACCAAATTTTACGTGGTCGAGTGTGATCAGTGTCCTTAGCTCAGGAGCTCACCAATTTTACGTGATCGAGTGTGACCAATGTTCTTAGCCCAAGAGCTCACCAAATCTACGTTGTCGAGTGTGACCAGTGTCCTTAGCCCAGGAGCACACCAAAATTCTAAGTGGTTGAGCGCGACTGGTGTCCTTAGCTCGGGAGCTCACCAAACTATGTAGTTGAGTGTGACCGGTGACCTTAGTCCGGGAGCTCAGTAACTCTATGTGATTATGATCTTTTCCATGTTTAGCTTATTTACATGCTTATGCTTCTGTTCATCCATAGTATGTACATTTATGTCAGCTAGTATGCTTATGCATATGTTTATATACATGCTCGTGATTATATCTATTTCATGCTTAGTTTAATTAAATGTTTATGCTTATGCTTCTATTCATCCATGGTATGTACGTTTATGCCAGCTAGTATGCTTATGCCTATGTTTATATACATGCTCCTGGTTGTGTCTATTTTATACTTAGCTTACATGCATGCTTAGGCTCATGTTTATGCTTGTATGCCGATGTAGACGTCTATGCTCAAGTCCATGATGTGCCAGTAGGTAAGACCTAAGCTACCTAATATGTGTTTCCCTTAGTACACTAGATTATAGACGCTAACTAATGCATAACACTGTTTGAACATGTTGAGTCTCTCGACTCACAATTTATATCTTTTGTTTCAGACAATGAGACGAATGAGGCAGGAGGCATTGACCGATGAGCCAACTCGGAACAAAAGAAATACAACCCGAAGACCATCCAGTTTAAATTCCGCAATTAGTTATGTTTTCTTTTAAACCATCTATGTAATTTTATTTGAACTAAACATCCATTACAAAAGTATGAGTAAGTGACACCCACAATTTATGTATTTTCTTAAAAGTTATAAATTCTTAAATAAAAAACTTAGGGTCGTTACAATAACCATGAGAAATGAAATGCCACTAAACTACATCCTTGAAGTTGAGTTATTTGATGTGGGGGGAATATATTGTATGGGTCCATTTCCTTTCTCATGTGGAAATTAGTTTATTTTGGTGGTGGTGGACTATGTGTCAAAATGGGTGGAGGCCATAGCTTCTTCTACAAGTGATGCAAAGACTGTCATCAAATTATTTAAAAAGATAATTTTTCCACGATTTGGCATTCCTAAAGCAGTTATTAGTGATGGAGGGTCACATTTTATAGAAAAACTATTTGAAAATTTACTCAAGAAATATAGAGTAAATCACAAAGTGGCAACACCATACCATCCACAAACCAATGGGCAAGTTGAAATCTCTAATCGAGAAATTAAGGTCATATTAGAGAAAACTGTTAGTTAGAGCCCTAGAGCCAATCATTTTTGATTGTATGGACTCATGTATATCATATTCTTGTATATTAATAAAGGCATTTGTTTGGTTATTATACTTATTTGTATTAGTGCCAAATAGACTAAGTATAATAGCGTCCTTGAGTAGAAGGTTCATACCTATATCAATCGATTAGTTGAATCGATAGTGAGATGATATAGGGAACACTACTCTAAATCATTCCTAGTCGAGTATTAACATTCAGGGACAATGTTAATGCAATAAGACTAGCATGTAGGTCAGTTCGATGACTTGATCTCACAAGTCATGGATATAGAGATATCAAGCTGACACATGGGTATACATTGGAGAATGTATACTGAATGACCCGCCATGAGAAAGTATCATGGATCGTTATATGAGTGTCATATACTTTCTCATGTGGCTATTAGTATGACTATTAGTCCTTGGACCTGAAGTCACCATGGATCCCTACATAAGGAGTTATGTACTTTGGTTTCACGTAACTGGGTGGACTATAAAGGCGATTACTGGGTATGTAACGAATTATGCAGAGGGATGTGAGTGATGTAGATGGGATCTATCCCTCCCATATGACGGGAGCGACATCGCTATTCTTGATAGAGTGAGACCACTAAGTGCATGGCCATGCCCAAATGAGTCAACATTAGATGTTGAGCTCATTTGATCGAGTGAGTCTACTTGGAGTTCAAGATTTAGATTGATTAGAGGATGACACGGTCTATGCCTCACATTGATCAATCTAGATATCTAGGATAGAAGGACAATGTCATATATTTTGTGAGGAGTCACAATTGGTAGTCACAAGGTGATGTCGGATCTCGACATTTCTTGTAACTTGGGTAGCAATGATGTATTGCTAGATGCCGCTCATTGCTTATGTTTCTAAAGGAGTTTAGAAACATTGCCAACGTTACAAGAACCTATTGGGTCACACACAAAGAACAAGTGAATGGAGATTAGGTTCATATGATGAACCAATTGGATTAGGTTCATATGATGCACCAAAGATTGGATTCAAATTAGACTTATTGAGTTAGACTCAATTAGATTCAATTGTTGAATGAGTCTAATTTAAATTTGATTCATTGAGTCAATTTATATTAATGAATTGAGATTCATTAAATTGAAATTGACTTGAATCAAAGGTTGGATTTAACTCAACAAGGAAGAAAATTGGTCAATTTTGACTTGACCAAATAGATGTTGAAACATCAAGTTTGACTTGATGTATTGCCACATCATAAGGATGACTCATCCTTGCCACATCACATGCCACCTCATGGAGGTTACAACACCTCCCATTCCATTTAATGTGGCCGGCCACATTAAATGAGGGAGTTATGTGTGTGGCCGGCCACACTAAAGGATGAAAGGTTTTCATTTAGTGTGCAATTGATGTGTGGTAATTAGATCTTCTTCTTCCTTGCTTCTTCCCTCTCTTGGCTGGTTGTTGCCGTGACTTTTCATGGAGGAGAAGATGGTTGAGTGAATCTAAGAGCAAAGGAAGAGTGAAGGTCACAAAGGAAGGATACTACTAGTGAGTGTATAAGATTTCTTTTATACCTTCTTCTTTTCTTCCTTTCAATCCCATTCGAGAGCTCTAGAAAGTGATAGCACACTTGGGGCTCTCTTCTCCATCCTTTGAGTGTGGGAGACACTCTTTGTTCGTGTGGATATCATTAGAGGAGTGTCTACGTTGACACTCTCGAGATCCGGCGTACCTTGGACAAACGGGATTCGCGAAGGGCACGCTTCAAGGGTCAAATTCTTTACATGTAGATCTAGGAGTAGATCTAAAATTTTTAAACTCATACTCGTAATTTCATTCAGTTTTTCTTGCACGGATCTACGGCTTTTGGGTGATTCGGGGTTTCCGCGACGCGAAAAGCGGTTTTCGCGGCCCGAAAAACCCAACAAAAACAATCTCTACTTCACGAAAGGATAAGTCATTGAAGCTAGATGATACTTTATTGACATATTGTACGACTTACAAAATCCCCATTGGTATGACCTCATTCTGGCTAGTCTATGGAAAGTTATGTCATCTTCCAGTTAAATTGGAGCATAAAGCTATTAGTTAGAGCCCTAGAGTCAATCATATAATGATTGTTGTATGAACTCATTGTATCATATTCCTATATATGTAAAGGAATTTCTTTTTTGGTTATTATACTTACTTGTATTAATGCCAGATAACTAAATATAATAATGTCCTTAAGTAGAAGGTTCTTACCTATATCAATCGATTGGTTGAATCGATAGTGAGATGATATAGGGAACACTACTCTTAATCATTCCTAGTCAAGTATTAACATTCAGAGACAATGTTAATACGATGAGACTAGCATGTAGGTCAACTCAATGACTTGATCTCACAAGTCATGGATATAGAGATATCAAGTTGACACATGGGTATGCATTGGAGAATGTATACTGAATGACTCGCCATGAGAAAGTATCATGGATTGTTATATGAGTGTCATATAATTTCTCATGTGGCTATTAGTATGACTATTAGTCCTTGGACCTGAAGTTACCATGGTTCCCTACATAAGGAGTTTCATACTTTGACTTCTTCAAACGTCACCCGTAACTGGGTGGACTATAAAGGCGATTACTGGGTATGTAACAAATTATGCGGAGGGATGTGAGTGATGTAGATGGGATCTATCCCTCCTATATAACGGGAGTGACATCGTTATTCTTGATAGAGTGAGACCACTAAGTGCATGGCCATGCCCCAATGAGTCAATATGAGATATTGAGCTCATTTGATTATAGTGAGTCTACTTGGAGTTGAAGATTTAGATTGATCAGAGGATGACACCGTCTATGCCTCAAATTGATCAACCTAGATGTCAAGGATAGAAGGACACTTGTCATATATTGTGAAGAGTCTCAATTAGTAGTCATAAGGTGATGTTGGATCTCAACATTCTTGTAACTTGGGTAGTAATGATGTGTTGCTAGATATCGCTCATTACTTATGCTTCTAAATGGGTTTAAGAGCATTGCCAACATTACAAGAACCTATAGGGTCACACACAAAGGGCAATTAGATGTAGAATAGGTTCATATGATGAACCAAGAGGATTAGGTTCATGTGATGAACCAAATTGGATTAAGAGTAATCCAAATTAAACTAATTGACTTGAACTCAATTTGGTTCATGTGTTAAATGTGTCTAATTTGGACTTAGACTCATTGAGCTAATTTAATTCAATGAATAGAGATTCATTAAATTAAAATTGACTTGAACCAATGGTTAGATTTAATCAACCATGGGAGATAAGAGGTCAAGTTTGACTTGACTTGAGAGGGAAGATGAAAGGTCAAGTTTGACTTGACCTTGACTTGACCATTTGCCACCTCATTTGTGAGTTGGCATAAGGTGGGCCAATGATGATGTTCCACATCATCAAGATTGGCTTATGTGTGTGCCACCTCATGAGGGAGATCAAGAGTTGTGACTCTTGGTATCCCATGGAGGTTTAAAAACCTCTAAAGTGGTCGGCCACATTATTCCATGAGTTACAATTGTGTAAACTTATTCAAGGCTTCATCTTCTTCCTCCTCTCTTCTTGCTCTCCCTCTCCTCCACCTTGGCCGAACACCTTTAGAGTGCTAGCACACTCTAATTGTTTTCTCCATCTCTATTGTTCGTGTGGATACGTATAGAGGTGTGTCCACTTGAACACACTTGAGATCCGACAACTTTTGGACGAGCGGGATTTGCGAAGGGCTTCGCTACAAGGGTAATCTCTTAACCATGTAGATCTAATGTAGATCTAGGGTAGAAAAACTTGTACATGTAAAATTTTTATCTTCGCACAGATCCGGTGGCATGGGATTTCGGGGTTTTCGCAACGTAAAAAGTGGTTTTTATGGCTCGAAAATCCCAACAAAAGTTTATTGGGCAATTACAAAACTTAATATGGATGTCAGGACAACATTAGAAAAAAGGAAACTCCAATTAAATGAACTTGATGAATTAAGGTTGGATGCTTACGAACATGCCAAATCTTATAAGGAAAGGATGAAGAAATGGCATGATTAACACATACTACGCCGGGATTTCAAAGAAGGAGACCTAGTTTTATTATGTAATTAAAAGTTAAAACTTTTTCCAGGAAAGCTGAAATCATGATGGGCAGGCCTCGTTCAAAGTTAAAAAGGTTTATCCTTTTGGAGCAGTGGCAATTTGGAATGAAAAGCTCGGAGTTATTAAGGTGAATGGTCAACGTTTAAAAGGGTATATCCATGGCATGCAGTTAGGGGAGAAACAAAAGTTATACTTCACTGAACCTCTCCCCCCAGAATGATCTTACACTGGTCGACCTAGTGACCTTAAACAAGCACTTCTTGGGAGGCAACCCAAGGTTTCCTTTGGTTATATTCAATTTTAGCATTCTTTTTCATTAGTTAATGTTTTTAAATTGTTTTTATTTATATTTTCAGATTTTATATTACTTCCATGAGTTGGCCATGATTATTTTAGGGGCATGAGGGCAATAGAGAGGTCGGAAAGTGTTGACCTCCGCAAGTATACGGAAATGTCGCAAGTAATATAAAAGATTATCGTATCCACAGGGACTAGAATAAGCACTAGAAATGTTTCAACACGAGTTAGCCAAACAACTAATCAATTGGTTTCCAAAAGCTAAATGTAACTAAGGAAAAGTAAACATAGAAATGAAAGATCAACAAATAAGATTATGGGCTATGATAAAGGAATGTTCTAAGAGTTTTGGTTTCTTTGTGAGATTCCTCAATGTAAATAATCTACCAAATCCTATTTCTCAATTGTCCAACATTTATAGAAGGTTGCCGGTTCTCTCTTGCAATAGACAACCGGCCTAGAACTGAAATATATACCTAAATGCGATCAATTAGATATGAACTTATGTTGTCCTTACACGGGCATGTTCCTGTCATGAAGATCTCTCGGATAATCAACATAAAGATCATACTTCTCAAACCATAAGATATAAAGATTAATCCGTAAATCAATCCTACCCTCTTCAATCATGCTATTTTCCCTAAATCTTATCCTTCAAACGTCCTTACACGGGCTTGCACTTTTCGCGTGGTTCCCTCGGATAATCGAGTGGGAGATAATCTCTACAAGATCCATAGGACATTCAAACAATCAATCTAAAATGAGAATTAGGTCCATATCACAACAATTCATTCAAGATTGAATTGATACAAACAAGACAATATCATATAAACAAGGAAATGGTAAATCCACAAGAGTTTACATCAATTAATCATACAAATACTCCCTCCATCCTAAAACAAAGAGATCTACTCCATGAATCGAAGAGAGAAATCTGAAAATACAAAGATTACAAGCATTTCTTGATCCCCAATCCAAGAAGAGGAGAGAAAGAAAACTTATCTAAGATGAAGCTTGGTCTTCGGATCCAATCCACGCTCCCGGAGTCGAATCCGTTGAAGATCCTCCTTTAGATCGCCCAGAAATCCTCCCAAGATTGGAAGGAAAGACCCAAATCTCATTTTCTCCCAAGAGGGAGAAGATCACCTTTCAAATCTTAAAGGAGGCCTTATATAGAAGAGGGGTTTGGGCGCCACATGGCCCCGAGGCACGGCCGTGTGACGTTCACACGGCCTGCTCCACTCTCTTCTCTGCTGACCTCACATGGCCGTGTGAGGTACACGGCCTTGTCTTGCCTCTATCAACGCCCTCTTTGCATGGCCGTGTAGATCCACATGGCGGGCACTGCCTTCACCTCTGGAAACTTGACACGGCCGTGTGGTGCACACAGCCAAAACTCTCCTGCTGTCTAGAAACCTCACATGGCCGTGTAGTGCACACGGCCGGGGCTTCTCCTGTCTTTGGAAAACTGACATGGCCGTGTGGTGTACACGACCCAGGCTTCCTTGGGCTTTAAAACTTAGCACGGTCGTGTGAGGTTCACACGGTCATGTCATCTTTCTTCTCTGGTGCAGCTACACGGCCTCTCACCCTTACACGGCCTAGGCAACCCCCCTATGGCAGTGCCTTGTAGGGTTCAAGTGTCATGGCTTCTTCCATCGCTTTGTTTGCAGATTTGGCCTCAAACATGCATCTTTCACCAGATTTGACCCCTGCATACAAAAAAATACACAAAAGCATATCTCCGAACAAAGAGAGTAAATATGCTAAAAAGAAAAACTGAAAGTACGAAAATGCATAGATTAAGTATGATCAAATTATGTGAATGTGCGTCAAAACATGCTAATAAGTGTATACAATCTATGCACATCACACCCCCAGACTTAAACCTTTGCTTGTCTTCAAGCAAAATACTGCAATCTAAATTCATATGTTTACAATGCTTTCATATCCCTAATGCATTCTCCTAACTCTATCAAAAAGTTTCATTAGTAAGCATGATCATGAAAACAAGTTATGTTTGGCTCAAGTATAAGTATCCTGTGCACAGTGCAAATAAAACAACTCAAAACTCTTCAAGTTTTAATCTATGTCCTAGTCAAGTCGTCATCAAGTTTGAATTCCTAATGTATCCGGTGGTAGACAAGTAACCAATGATAGGCACTTACTTGCCACACACTTTGTTCATATTTCTCAATCAACCCAAGGTCTCAAAGGCGTGCTCAATCTCAAGAGAAGCTAAGCAGTCATTTCCCCAGTAACCCAACTCGGTCTCAAAGGGATGACTTGCTAGATTCCACTCACGATAACTGCTTTTTATATCCCTTATTCACTCTTTTTTTTTTCATTGCTTTCTTTTTTCACATTTTTTTTCATAAGCATTTGCATTGTGCAAATCTTATTTCATAAGTGTACTTTTAGAACCAATGTTGGGATATTTTGATTTTTCCAAATGAGCTTACATGAGTTGAGCCTCATCCAGTAACCAAAATGAAGTTTGAGAAATCACCATGGAAACCAAGTACTAAACAAACAAGATGAATCATGACTATTTCAATGATATCAACCATTCAAGCATCAAGTCAAAGTGTAGTGAAAATAAGATCCTTAAGGTCAAGCCAAGACTAAAACTTATCTCCAAATGATACTTAGCTTACATCATGCTACTCAAGATAGAGAAAAGAGGTGCACTAAGCGTACTACTAGCATCATTTACAACATCATGAATCTAGATAATGAACGTGCTAACATTTTATCTTGAAGACAAGAAAGCATATAAGTGAAGTTTTGATGTTCACAAGATGTATGCCACAAGATTTCAAAAGATAGTCAAATGACTATCAAAACAAGCACTCAAGCAAGACAATCGAAATAGAATGCAAAACAAAAACTAAACATGCAGAAAACAATAAAACAAGCAAAAACTGAAAACTAGAACGCAAAAAGAAATCAGGTTTGACACCCCCCCAGACCCAAACTATTCATTGTCCCGATGAAATCAATATGGTGGAGGTGGAGGTGGAGGTGGAGGGGGACAAGGAAAAGGGTGCCTACGACGTGGCTGGCCAATGGGAAAACTAGGGAAACCTGGAGTTTCGCTCAGGATTATATGATACTCAAACAAAGCATCTACTTGTTGACTAGTGACACTCATGCTTTGCATAAAATCCCTCATTCTAGCTTGATCCGTATCATAATCCTGGACAAATTCGGCCACTTGACCCTGAAAGTTCCTCGTGAACTGAAAGTGCTCTTGTACTTCTCTAAACTGATTATCTGATAAAGAGAAGCGACCTTCCAACATTCTTCGTTGGGCATCATGCTTCTAGTGAAGCAATTCTAGAGAAGTATGAAAATCAGAAAAGTCAAATCTGAAGGGACCCGTACCATAGGCAAAAGAATGCCTAGCAGGATCCGGATGTCCGGAAGGCTGCGAGTATCCAGATGTCGAGGGCTCAATGTGCGGCTCTGTGTCTCCGGATATAGAGGGAACATTTTCGGGGTCGACATCGGTGATTACCCAATTAGCAGGGTTGCGAATTGAAGTTCGTTCGGGACAAGGAAGAGGTAGAGGAAAACCATTCCTCCTAGGAAATGCAAACCCATTCTCATCCCGAACGATCATCTTCATGGCAAGACATGCATCTATGTCAATCATATCATTGCCATGAATAACTTCCAACCCTTCTAAATCAAGTTCCAAGTTAATGGCTACTTGGGTAATCAAACCACCAAGCACTATTGATCCTGAAGATGCCCTCACAGTTCTCACTAAGGTTTGTAAGAAATGAAAATCGGAATCAAAATCAACTTTATATAGCATAGCCCATAGAGAATAAAGTTCTACTTTTTTGATGACTCCATCACTTTCACCCCTACCAAAAATAGTTTTTCTCATGATTCTATGTAGATATCTAAAAACGGGGTTTTGCATGTGAGAAGCCTTGGCTCTAGAGGGCTCATAAGGATGATCTAATCTGGTAATTGAATTCTAAAAATGATTCCAATTAAACCTAGAATCAAACCTTCGAGAGCTACCGGAAGACAATCCAAAACAAGTGTTAAAGTCACTAAATGTCCATTGAAATTCTTGATTCATTAATCTAAAAGTTATTTTGCCAACATAATCATTCTCATTGGTAAAATGGACAACTAACGAGCTCAGAAACTCTAGAACAAAGCGAGGATAAGTTGGTAGATGTGAGTACAACATATCACTCCAATCTAGGAACCCTATCATCCAATCTACATCATCCCTAATTCCCATCATATCTAAAATAGTTGGGTCCAAATACCTAGTACACACAATCTTTCTATTGACAAGAATTGCAAATCTAGTTACATGATCATCATTTCTAAATATAATATTGAATTCATTGTCATTACCTTCGTCGCGTGATGTCCTCTTCCCCTTGCCTTTGACCGGCTATTTCCCCTTATCCTTGCTTGGCTCCTTCCCTTTGTCTCCACTTGAACCACCACCTCCCTTGTGTAGTTTCTTCAAAAGATTGGACATAATGTCTAGCTTAAGTAGGGGTGGGTACTATTTATGCTTAGAGGAATTAGATCTTTAGGAAATGGGTCTCAAAGAACAAGATCTTAGGTTAAGGAAATGGAGATCTTAGATCTAGGAGAAGAGAAGGATCTGGATCTCGTTGAAATTTATGGAGAAAGGAAGGTTTTAGAACTAGATCTGAGAAAACTTGGAAGAGAGGTTTGAGAAAAGAGGAGTTTTGGAGAGAAGGGGGTGCAAAGATGAAGAGGGTGTGTGGGGGACACGGCTGGGATCTGGCCGTGTATAGTAGACACGGCTTGGTAAAATTTCCCCACACGGGCCGTGTAGATCTACACGGCCCCTTCCCTTTCCTTCTCGGTTTAATTCACACGGTCGTGCCGATTGGCACGGCCATATCCTTCTTCCTCTCGGCCTTCCTTTCACGGCCGTGTCCGGAACACGACCTCAACAACCTTCTTCTCTGGAATCAGTACACGGTTGTGCCGAATGACACAGCCAGTGTATGCTTCTTCAATCGTTCCTTCGCACGGTCATTTGGTAGACACGGCGGAGAAACTCTCCTCCTCTGGATTCTTCACACGGCCGTGTCTGGGACACGGCCATACTCCTTCCCTTCTCTAGAAACTCCACATGGCCGTGCCGTGTAGACACGACCCAAGCATCTCCCTTTTCTGCACCGTAAGCTTGGTCGTGTGCAGCACACGACCATTCTCTGTTTTGCTCCAATTGACACTTCTCCTCATTTCTGGCTCCTCCCACACTTCCATGCCCATGAAGAAGTCATGTCCAGCTCATGGAAGTGAAATTTCAACCTGAAAACAAAACAAAAACCAAGTAAAACACTACTAATGAAAATTTGAAACATAGAACAGGACTTAACTAAAAATAAACCCTTGGGTTGCCTCCCAAGAAGCGCTTGTTTAAGGTCTTTAGCTCGACCAATCTAATTACTCCCCTCTTTTCCTTGCCCTTAGAGGGCAGACATATTTGTCATTTTTGTTGGGAGGTCTCCTCCCAACATCTTCCACCACATAGTTTTCTTCATTTGGTGGCCTCCCATGAGGATGGAAATTCCATTCCTCCAATTTGTAAATGTTTGTCCTGCTACAAGCATTCAAGAGAGAAGAGACATGGTTAGAGTTTTTAGATAAATCATATTCCAACCGTTCCTTACCGATCACCAAAGAAAGTTTATGATTTTTAACATCTATAATAGCTCCTGCTGTAGCAAGGAATGGTCTTCCCAATATGATAGGGATTTTTGGGTCCTCCTCCATGTCTAGCATAATGAAATCGGTGGGAATTATACTCCCACCTACTTCTACCAATACATCTTCCACAATACCCATAGGGTACCTGCAAGAGTGATCAGCAAGTTGTAGTGTCATGGTAGTAAGTTTAAAGTTTTTGAGACCTAACTTATTACAAATAGAATAAGGAATGAGGCTAACACTTGCCCCCAAATCACAAAAATCTTTTTCAATAAATTCAGTTCCTATATTGCAAGGAATATAAAAGCTTCCAGAGTCCTTCAACTTTGGGGAAGTGTTCTTTCCTAAAAGAGTGCTGCATTCCTCTGTAAGTGCAATGGTCTCAATATCTCCTTTCCTCCTCTTATTTGACATGATGTCCTTCAAGAATTTGGCAAACTTGGGCATCTGAAGGATTGCATCAATGAGTGGTACTTCAACACATATTTCTTTCACCTTCTCTAAGAATTTGCCAAACTCTTCATCTTTCTTTAACATAATCAATCTTTGAGGAAAAGGAACTGCTATACTTTGATGGTTGAGTGGAAGAGTCTCTTCAACCTTAGTGGTACTCTCCTCATCAACTTGAATCTGATTTGGTGATGGAGGAGAGAGCTCTTCTTCATTGTGCATCCCTTTTGGAGCAGTCACATAGGGATCTCCCAAGGTCCGTCCGCTCCTAAGCTCAATTCTATTACAGTGCTCCATGGAATTAACATTAGGCTTTCCAGGTAATTATCCTGGTGCTCTAGAAGATGAGGAAGCTAGTTGGGCAATCTGACTTTCCAAAATCTTTTGATGTCTATTAGAATTATCCATTCTCTGAGTAAGCTTCAAAATGTCTTGTTTCATTTCGTTCTGAGCTTGTTTTATTTCATTCTGACTGGACATAATTTCTTCAAACATCTTTTCAATTTTGGACATAGGAAAGCCTTGAGAAGATTGTTGCTGAAAATTTTGTTACCTGGGTTGAAAATTAGGCCTTGCCCCCATGGATGGTCCTTGATCTTGGTTATTTTTATAAGGGAAATTAGGATGACTCTTCCATCCAGGGTTGTACGTATTTGAGTAGGGGTTGTTCTGCCTCTGATTGAAACCCATGATTGTATCACATTGCTCTAATTGATTGATTTGTGCAGTTATTGCCCCCAATGGACATGAGTCACTTAGATGTTCAGAACTTCCGCATACTTCACAAGAAGCAACAATGGCATTGGCTGTACTTGAGCTAGCTCCCATTATTCTCAAATTTTTTTGTAAGAGCATCCAATTTTGCAGCCAACAAAGTAACTGCATCAACATCAAATTTTCCTGATGCTTTTGTTGTTGGGTTAATACAAGAATAGCCACCACTTCTTTCATTAGCCCATTGATGGTGGTTTTGTGCTACACTCTCGATTATCTCCTCGGCTTCATCTAAACTCTTGTTCATAAGTGCCCCTCCAGCAGCTGAATCAAGGGACACTTTTGTGTGATAGTTGATGCCGTTATAAAACATGTGTAGCACTAACCATCTTTCCAAACCATGGTGTGGGCATTGTCTAAGCATGCTATTGTATCTATCCCATGCTTCAAATAAAGATTCTGAGTCTGCTTGTTTGAAGCTTGCAATAAGATTCCTCATAGGAGCTGTTTTACTAGGGGGATAGAATTTGTCAAGAAATTGTTGCTCACATTGCTCCCATGTGGTGATGTTATTTGGAGCCAAAGAATTCAACCATTGCTTGGCTCTATCTCTCAAATAAAACCCAAACAATAGTAGATGCACTACCTCTGAAGGAACACCATTCATTTTCATTGTACCGCATATTTCATAGAAGACCTCCAAGTGTTGATTTGGGTCTTCATGCGGTCCTCCACCAAATTGATTTTGCTGCACTATAGATATGATTGCAGGTTTGATCTCAAAATTATTTGCCTCAACTGAAGGCCTTGAAATACTAGATCAAAAAACCCTAGCATAGGGTGCTGCATAATCCTTTAGTGGTCTGTTCGCCATAATAGAATGATCTTGTTCTTCTTGTTGTCTTTGCAGAATTTTTCTTCTATGAAATGTTCTATCTATCTCAGGGTCTAGAGGAAGAAGTTCTCCTATAAAGTTAGATTTTCACATACACAAGAACAAGATGGCAAGATATGTTTACAAAAGAAAGAGACAGAGAAAGAGTAAATCAAAAGAAAATAGAGAAAAGTTAGATAAAGAATGTTAGAATCAAAAACGCAGAATTAGAATCACAACAGAAAGAAATTAACAAGAATGTTATACAAGAAATGAAAAATTTATAAAAACAGAATTCTAACAATTAGTTACAACTATGCAAATGAAAAGAAAAGTTATGTCTAATCTAACTCAATTGATAATTCCTAATGTTATAGCGCAGTCCCCGGCAATGGCACCAAAAACTTGTTGACCTCCGCAAGTATACGGAAATGTTGCAAGTAATATAAAAATTATCATATCCACAGGGACTATAATAAGCACTAGAAATGTTTCAACACGAGTTAGCTAAACAACTAATCAATTGGTTTTCCAAAAGCTAAATGTAACTAATGAAAAGTAAACATAGAAATGAAAGATCAACAAACAAGATTATGGGCTATGATAAAAGAATGTTCTAGGAGTTTTGGTTTCTTTGTAAGATTCCTCAATGTAAATGATCTACCAAATCCTATTTCTCAATTGTCCAACATTTATAGAAGGTTGTCGGTTCACTCTTGCAATAGACAATCGACCTAGGACTGAAATCTATACCTAAATGCGATCAATTAGATATGAACTTATGTTGTCCTTACACGGGCATGTTCCTGTCACGAAGATCCCTCGGATAATCAACATAAAGATCATACTTCTCAACCCATAAGATATAAAGATTAATCCGTAAATCTATCCTACCCTCTTGAATCATTCTATTTTTCCCTAAATCTTATCCCTCAAACGTCCTTACACGGGCTTGCACCTTTCACGTGCTTCCCTCGGAAAATTGAGTGGGAGATAATCTCTAGAAGATCCATAGTACATTCAAACAATCAATCTAAAATGAGAATTCGGTCCATATCACAACAATTCATTCAAGATTGAATTGATACAAACAAGACAATATCATAGAAACAAGGAAATGGAAAATCCACAAGAGTTTACATCAATTCATCATACAAATATTCCCTCAATCCTAAAACAAAGAGATCTATTCCATCAATCGAAGAGAGAAATCTGAAAATACAAAGATTACAAGCATTTCTTGATCCCCAATCCAAGAAGAGGAGAGAAAGAAAACTTATCTAAGATGAAGCTTGGTCTTCGGATCCAATCCACGCTCCCGGAGTCGAATCCGTTGAAGATCCTCCTTTAGATCGCCCAGAAATCCTCCCAAGATTGGAAGGAAAGACCCAAATCTCGTTTTCTCCCAAGAGGGAGAAGATCACCACGGCCGTGTGACGTTCACACGGCCTGCTCCACTCTCTTCTCTGCTGACCTCACATGGCCGTGTGAGGTACACGGCCTTGTCTTGCCTCTATCAACGCCCTCTTTGCACGGCCGTGTAGATCCACACGGTCGGCACTTCCTTCACCTCTGGAAACCTAACACGATTGTGTGGTGCACACGGCCAAAACTCTCGTGTTATCTAGAAACCTCACACGGCTGTGTAGTGAACACGGCCGGGGCTTCTCCTGTCTCTGGAAAACTGACATGGTCGTGTGGTGTACATGGCCCAGGCTTCCTTGGGCTTCAAAACTTGGCACGGTCGTGTGAAGTTCACACGGCCATGCCATCTTTCTTCTCTGGTGCAGCTACACGGCCTCTCACCCTTACATGGCCTAGGCAACCCCCCTATGGTAGGGCCTTGTAGGGTTCAAGTGTCATGGCTTCCTCCATTGCTTTGGTTGCAGATTTGGCCTCAAACATGCATCTTTCACCAGATTCGACTCCTGCGTACAAAAAAATACACAAAAGAAGATCTCCGAACAAAGAGAGTAAATATGCTAAAAAGGAAAGCTGAAAGTACGAAAATGCATAGATCAAGCATGCTCAAAGTTTGTGAATGTGCGTCAAAACATGCTAATAAGTGTATATAATCTACGCACATCAGAAAGGAGGAAGTTCAGCAATATTGGACCTAACAGAGCTCGGTCGTGTACTACACATGGCCGTGTGACACCTACAGAGGAGGATAACTCAGCCATGTGGCTCACACTGCTTGTGTGAGTGCACCTGAGAAAAAGAAGGACAACGTCGTGTGACTTCTCACGACTGTGTGAAAATTCTAGAGGAAAAGAGGAAGGAGGTTGTGTGTCACACATGGTCGCACGAGCCCAGCCGAGGAAGAGATAACACTGGCCGTGCCATTTGGCACGACCGTGTGAATCTAGAGAAAAGGAGGACTGCTTGGGTCGTGTAGATCTACACGGTCGTGTGGAGCATCTCAACCTGGCCATGTCTATAAGATACAACTGTGTCAAGGTCGTTTCGGCCACACCCCCCAAGTTAATTCTTCTCTCCAACTATTCCTCTTCTTCAACCTTCCTTCTTAACTTCTCATATCTAGATCTCTCAATCATTCTTCTCTATAAACTACATTCAGATCTAGATCTAAACAGAAATTCTCTTCTCGTACCCTCAAGATCTACAACTTCCTTCCATAAGATCCTATTTTTCAAGACCCATTCTCTCAAGATCTCACTTCTCCAAATAAATAACACTTTTCCCCTTGGAACTCGACATCATGTCCAACCTTTTGAAGAAACTTTGAAAAGGAGGTGGTTGTTCAAGCCGAGAAAAGGATCCACCAAAGGAAAAGGGCAAGGAGAAAATCGTAAAGGGGAAAGGCAAACGGAGTGCACGCGACAAAGGTAACAATAATGAATTCAATATTATTTTTAGAAATGAGGATCATAATGCTAGGTTTGATATTCTTGTCATAAGGAAGGTTGTGTGTATATGATACATGGACCCAACTATTTTAAACATTTTAGGAATTAGAGATGATGTGAATTGGATGATTAGTTCTCTATATTGGGATGATATTATGTACACACATCTTCCTACATACCCACAAATTATACTTGAATTCTTAAGCTCATTAGATGTCCACTATTCAAATGAAGATGATTATGTTGGCAAAATTACTTTTAGGATAATGAATCAAGAAATTAAGTGGGCATTTAGTGACTTCAACAATTGTTTTAGTTTTCTACTGCGGCTCTCGCAGGTTTGCCCCTAGATTTAATTGGAATAGTTTTTGAAATTCAATCATCGGATTGGGTCAACCTTATGAGCCTTCTAGAGTTAAAGCTTCCCATATGCAAAACTCCATCTTTAGATACTTGCACCGAGTTATGAGTAAAACTATTGTTGGTAGAGGGGAAAGCGATGAAGTCATTAGGAAAGTGGAACTTTATGCTATATAGGCTATGCTACATAAGTTTGACTTTGATTCCAGTTTTCATTTTTTGCAAAACCTAGTGAGAGCCAGGAAAGTATCCTCGGGATTGATTGTCTTTGGTGGATTGATTACCCAAATAGCTATAAATCTGGGTTGTGATCTGGATGAGTTAGAAGTCATTCATGGCAATGACATGATCGATATAGATGCTTATCTTGCCATGAAGATGATTTTTTGGGATGAGAATGAGTTTGCCTTTCCCAAAAATGATGGGTTCCCTTTACCCCTTCCTTATCCCGAGTGGACCTCTGTTTGAAACTCTGCTAATTGGGTGATCACTGATTTAGATCTTGAGAATGTTCCTTCCTTGTCCAGAGACACCGAGCCCCACCTTGAGCCCTCATCATCTTGACACCCGTAGTCATCCGGACATCCGGAACCTGCTAGGCACTCTTTTTCCTATGGTACGGGTCACTCCAGATTTGATTTTTCGAATTTTTATGCCTCTCTAGACTCGCTTCATGAGAAGCAAGAGGCCCAACGAGTAATGTTGGAGGGTCGCTTCACCTTTTCTGATGACCAATATAGAGAGGTGCAAGATCATTTTCAGTTCACGAGGAACTTTCAAGGTCAAGTGGCTGAATTTTTCCAAGATTATGATACGGATCAAGCTAGAATGAGAGAGTTCATAGAGGGCATGACCGTTATGCGTCAACAAGTCGACGCCCTCTATGAATATCATAGGATCTTGAGCGAGCCTCCTGGTTTTCCTAGCTTTCCTGCTGGCTGACAACGTAAACCTCCATTTCCCCGCCCTCCACCTCCACCACCATGATATTGATTTCATCGGGACAATGAAATGTTTAAGTCTAGGGGGGGTATATGCAACCTGAAATTTCTACATTTTTTCTTTTTTCTTTGCTTGCATTTAGTTTTTTTTGCTTATGTCTTGCATTTAGTTTTCTTTATTTTGTTTGCTTGGCTTGTTTTTTACTATCACTTGACTATCATTTTTTTGAAACATGTGGCATATTGAGAACATCATTCCTCACTTCTGCTGACTTGTCTAAGAGAAAAATTGTTTGCACATTTATATCTTGATTCATGATATTTTGGATATAATGCTAGTATGTCTAGTGTACCTCTTTTCTCTATCTTAAGTAGCATGACATGAGCTAAGTATTATACGGAAACAAATTCAAGTTTTGGCTTAACCTTAAGGTTTCTATTATCACTTTACTTGAGCTTGAATAGTTGATATTGTTGGTGCAATATTTCCCAGGTCAAGGTTAACCTGGTTGACTAAGCTTGAGATGGCTCAAACTTGAGTCTTGATGTTTGGGGTTCGATGTTTGACAATACATGAAGACTGATAATACATGGAGATTGTAGGTGCAATCATTCATTTGGGGAGATTGTTGGTACAATTCTCCTCTGGTAAAGGTTGACCAGTTAGATGTGAAAAAGAGTCAAGTAGGTCAAGACTGATCAGATACTTGACTGAGAAGTCATGGTATGTGAAGCCAAGTGAAAGACCTAGTGAGTGAAGCTACGCAGAGGAGAAGTCCTGGTGAGTGAAGCCAGGTAGTTGGAAAATCCTGGTAAGTGAAGCAAGGTGAAAGACCTAGTGAGCGAAGCTAGGCAGTATAAAAATCCTAGTGAGTGAAGCTAGGTGACAGTCCTGGTGAGTGAAGCCAGGCAGATTCCTGTCCTAGTTAGTGAAGCTAGGCAGAAGGAAAGTTTTGGTGAGTGAAGCCAGAGACTTAGAAATCCAGGTGGGTCGAGATTGACCGGACACCTGGTATTGAGAAGTCCAAGTAGGTCAAAGGTTTGACCGAATACTTGGCACGAGGAGAAAGGTCCAAGTGGGTCAAAGGGACTGACCGGACACTTGGTTAGGAAGTCCTAGCAGGTCGAGGGTGACCAGATGCTAGGCATGATGTCCCAACAAATCATGATTGACCAAATGTTGGGTTTTAGGGGCTTGGAACTTGATTAGGGTGAATCAAGTTGATTCAATTGATAAGCCGATCGATTGAATCATGTCCAATCGATTGGCTGATCGATTAGACTGGTGCCGCAACAAAAGAATCCTCCCAATCGATCAGTGGATCTATTGGGGGAGTGACGCCATTGCACAAAAGCCCTCCCAATCGATCAGTCGATCGATTGGGAGCCTCCAATCGATCGGGCGATCGACTAAGAGGCTGGAAATCGCAGGAGAGCCTTGAATCGATCGGGCAATCGATTCCAGCTCTTTCCAAAGAGCACAGAGGCACTCTGGATCAATCGACCGATCGATCCAAAGCCTCCCCAATCGATTGGGAGCAATCTAATCGATTGAGATCCGACCGTTGGCGCTAGATAAAGCCATTGCGAGCGTTTTCTTCAGCAGCTTTTTCACTTCTTCGCCCGATTCTTCTCCAACACACAGCGATTTCTCCACAGAGTTCACCACCAGTTCTTGAAGCTTCTTGGAGCAAGGTGTTCTTGCACTTCCAAGGTCAAGAGGCATTCTAAAAAAGAAGGGAAAAACAAGCTAGGGTTTCTACCGTGTAAATCTTGTAAGGTTTACTATTTTATCAACTTGTAGTTTGTTCTTGTAACGCCCGCCCTCCCTGCTAACCCTAAGGGACGGGGCTACGATACTCTACGTACATACTACAGCGGAAGACTTAAAAACATTTTCTTAGTTTAAATAAAACCGAACTACACTAATATGGTTTCCATAACATGATAACAAGATAAATAAAAACATAATATCAAGTCACCCATATAGTACTACAATTTACGAAACCAAAGCGTAATTCTTAAAAGGTTCTTAAAGCAGGTTCTTATTTGGTTGCCTAGCCACCGCCACACACATCTCCTTGCCTCTCCTGCTGCTCCTTTATCTCATCCAGCTTTTTCCTTTATCTGTGGTACAAGGAAAGTAAGCTATGAGCACTCATGGCTCAGTAAGTTCCTTTCCTACTCACTAAAACCAAAAATCATCACATAATCAAAGAATGTCTCAACATAACATAATCTCAACTAGTCATGGCATAACATATTATACTCTTTTAGCATATCATGCAACATAGCAACATCATAACTAGTCATGGCATATTATCTCTTACAGCATAGCATGAAACATAACCTAAGCATATCTAATCATGGCATATCATAGTATCATCATAAGGTGACATGGCATATCAAGTTCTTAAAGCATAGCATGAAACATAACATAATCATATCTAATCATGGCATATCATAGTATCATCATAAGGTGACATGGCATATCAAGCTCTTAAGGCATAGCATGAAACATAACATAATCATATCTAATCATGGCATATCATAAATCATAGCATCATCACAACATGATCATAAATTATATGCAATATGATTTTGAAAACATGTATCCGAAAAACATGTGTATGTCTCATGATCTTTTAAAACCATTTCTTCTTCTTACATATATACTTGAACATAATATCAACATATTGGGGATCCCAGCTTAGTACCACATACATACATAATGCGCGCATCCTAAGTAGATCCAAGGTAGCTAGTCTTGAACCTACTAGGAAACTAGGCCCGTAGCTCGACCTAGGGGCACGTAAGGAGCCCACCCTTTACTACGCCCGTAATTCGACCTAGGGGCGCATAAGGAGCCCACCCTTTTGGTACAAGCCATTCAAAGTAAAATACATGTCATACTTATACATATCATACATCATACAAGCATGCATCACTTAGGCATACATCATATAAAAGTATGCATCACTTAGGCATACATCATGTCATAAAAGTATGCATCACTTAGGCATACATCATATAAAAGTATGCATCACTTAGGCATACATCATGTCATAAAAGTATGCATCACTTAGGCATATATCATATAAAAGTATGCATCACTTAGGCATACATCATATAAAAGTATGCATCACTTAAGCATACATCATGTCATAAAAGTATGCATCACTTAGGCATACATCATATAAAAGTATGCATCACTTAGGCATACATCATATCAACATGCATATCATAAAAGCATACATATTTTAAGCACATAGCATATCATCAAAGTATGCATATTTCCTTCCACATAGCATATCATAAAAGCATGCATATTTTAAGCTCATAATCACTTCATCAAAGCATGCATATTTCTATCCACATGGCATATCACAAAAGCATGCATATTTTAAGCATATAGCATATCATCCAAGCATGCATATTTCTATCTACATAACATATCATAAAAACATGCATATTTTAAGCACATAACATATCATCAAAGCATGCATATTTCTAAGCACATATCATATCATGAAAAGTATAAATCACAAGCATACATGTTTAAGCATAAGGGTGTATCATGTAATTATACTATCATAAGAAACATGGTAACATAGTTAGCTTGGGTTCTAAGCTTCCTAATCTTTTGGGTTCTTATCATGGCCAAACCCCCTTAGATCTTAATTTAGGTAAAAATAACCTCCAAGCATGTGGAACCTAAATTATCATTACATGAATTTCATAGGAAGCATTATAAGTATGATTTACTTGGTTTCTAAGTTCTCCAGGTCCCTAAACTCCATGTGGCTGAACCCTATCAGGTGTGAAACAAGGTTCCAAATGTCATGAAAGCATGGAAACCTTAAACCACATTTATAGCATTTTTTTCCAAGTAACATAGTAAGCATATTGAGCTAGTTCGTTAGTCCTTCAAGCCCTTAACATATGTCATGGTCAAACTTTTAACAAGTGTTCATTAGGGCTAAAAAAACAACATACAAGCATGTGAACTTGAACTAACATCATGTATAAATTCATAATAAGACATTATACAATATGTATGGCCGAAACTTACCCTAGCCTCAATTAGGTCATTAAACAACATATTGCATGGGAACTTTGTCTTTCTACTTATCATATTTCATGTAGAGTGACATAAGCATATTTAATTTTGGTTCTAGGGTCTCTAGGGCATCTATCCCTTCATGGCCGAAACATACAATGGTCCATTTAGGTCATGGAAAAATTATACAAGCATGTGACACAATCAACACATTATCATATTTTCATAAGAAGCACTTTTAACACATTTGGTTTCATTTCTAAGGCCTCTAGGTCTTTTAAACCCTACTTGGCCGAAACTCAATAGTATATAAACTTGCTTCAAATAGCCTAAAAGAATAAGAAATCATACAAGTTTCATAGCATGTATAAAGACAAGCATAATAAACATACATGTGAATTGTGTCTTAGGCTTCCTAGGTTTCTTTCCCTTTTTCTTTTATTTTTCCTCATGGCCGAAACCTACCAATCTTTAAACTAGGTTTTAAGTGGCCTAAAGCATGGAAAACCTAAGTATGTTTCAAGGCAAAAATTACTAAGAACATCATATACAAAGTTGGTTCATAAACAAGCTAGGACCCTTGTGATCTTACATGTCATATATCATGTAACTAATTTTCTATACTCCAATTAAACATGAGAGCATTAAACAACTTTCATATCATAATATCACAGAGGTCTTGAGCATATTAGAATTTTGTTCAAGCTTTTCTAAACTATTCATCTTATCATGGCCGAAAATCTAAAATAAGAGTTCATGAATTTCTAGCAATGTTCAACATGCAATTCTTTAAGAGAACTCTATATTCTATCATACAAACATGGTTACTTAAATTTAAAGGTCTTCCTAACCCTAAGCCCTTTTCTTGGCCGAAACATATAAATGGATTTCTTTTGGTTCCAAGTAACTTTCAAGCAAGAAAACAAATAAAAGACCCTTAGTAGTTCATGGAGGGAATTTTGTACTTGTTTGGTTACACAATGTTTTCCCTAACCTCCTTAAAATATTTTTGGCCGAAATTCTAGGGTTAGGCACTCCTCTGATCAAGCATCAATTAGGTATAAAAACATGAAGAAAATTCTTCCTACATAGCATAGAAAACATATCATGAAATAAAGACTTGTTTAAACCTTCCTAGATTTGAAAACCCTTTCTTTAGCCGAATTTTCTAAAATTCTTTCCTAGGTTTTCTAATCCTCATAAAACCTGAAAATCACATAAAAAGCCTTGTACCACAGGTGAGGGGAAGCTTACATCCTTTTCTCTTGTGGATCTAAGGTATGGTGATGGAAGAAGTAGCCTCTTCTTCTAATTCCTTTCCCTTGATTCCCTTGCTAAGTCCTCCTTGTATCTTAGGCTTTCTTAGGGGAAAAACCTTGGATTTGGGGCCGAAGATGGAGGAGAGGGGACTGATGGTTTCGGTGAGGGAGAGGAAGAATGAGAGAAAATGAGAGAAAAATAAACTTCTCTTTTCTTGCTCCCTTTTATGTTAAGGGGGAAGAGGTAGCAAAATTGATTTTTGTTTTCCTTCTCCCTTAGCCTTTTTTTTTTCTATTTCCTATTTATTTTATTTATTCATTTATTCTTACCATTCCTAATGAAATAAGGGGGATTGAATCCTCTTAATTTCCTCTTTAAATTTTCGGCAAAAACAAAGAGGAAGAGGGAGAGAAAGGAAGGAAGGCAAGTTGCCTTTCTCTTGCTCTTTTCTTGTCTTCTTTTGTCTAGCTTTTACTCTCACCCTTATCATGAATTTCCCTCCTTTGCTATCAACATCTTCTCTCTATTCCAATTGGTTTCTACTAATTAATTCTATGAATAATATAAGAGGTTCAAGGTTCAAATCCTTGACCTTCACTTCTTTTTATTTCATTTTATTTTCTTTTTGCTTCAACTCACTTCCTATTATTTTTCTAAGGCAAAATCCCACATTCATATATTTATCTTACAAGCTTAGTGGGTATTACAGTACCCCGTACCTCATAAAAAGTTCATCCTCGAACTTTAAAATAGCTCCGGGTACTTTTGTTTCATATCGTCCTCGCGTTCCCAGGTGGCTTCCTCAAATCGTTGATTCCGCCACAAGACCTTTACTAAGGGTATTTCTTTGTTCCTTAACCTCTTGATTTCTCGATCCAGAATCTGGATGGGTTTACTTTCGTAACTCAGGTCTTCCTGCACCTGTACCGACTGAGGCTCAATCACTTGATCTGTGCTGGGAGTACATTTCTTGAGCATCGATACATGGAACACATTATGAATGGCTGCCATGTCTGAAGGTAGTTCCAGTCTGTATGCGACTTGGCCCACTCTTTCTAAAATCCGGTACGGTCCTACATATCTTGGGCTTAACTTGCTCCTCTTTCCAAACCTCATTATCCCTTTCATGGGAGATACTTTAAGGAATACCATGTCTCCAATGTTGAATTCTAGCGGCCTGCGCCGTTTATCGGCATAATTCTTCTGCCGACTCTGAGCAGTTTCTATTCGTTGGCGGATCTTCTGTATTGCTCGGGTGGTGTCATCGATAAGCTCCGTTCGGAATCCCATTTCCTTCTTTTCACCGCTCTTATACCAGCATATAGGGGATCTACACTTCCTCCCATAAAGAGCTTCATAAGGTGCCATTCCAATAGTAGCTTGGTAGCTATTATTGTAGGCGAATTCTGCCAGGTATAAATATCGGCACCAGCTTCCCTTGAAGTCCAGGGCGCAAGCTCTTAACATATCTTCTAATATTTGGTTCACTCTTTCAGTTTGCCCATCAGTCTGTGGGTGGAAGGCTGTGCTAAACAACAACTTCGTGCCGAGGGCCTTCTGAACGCACTCCCAAAAGTGCGAGAAAAAACGTCCGTCTCTATTAGAAATAATGGTCTTAGGGATACCATGTAATCTGACGACTTCCTTAACATATAGCTGAGCTAGTTGTTCAGTTGAATAAGTCATCTTGATCGCCAAAAAGTATGCAGACTTCGTCAATCTGTCCATGATCACCCATATAGCATCATATCCGTTTGTCGTCTCGGGTAGACCTGAAATGAAATCCATGGAGATTTCTTCCCATTTCCATTCTGGAATTTGGACAGGTTGTAATAATCCGCCGGGTCTCTGGTGTTCAGCTTTTACCCTTTGGCACGTCAGACAAGTACTGGCGTACTGAGCCACTTCTCTTTTCATACCGGACCACCAAAATTTCTTTTTCATGTCCTGGTACATCTTAGTGGAACCCGGGTGCATTGCATAAGGCGTTGCATGGGCTTCTTCCAGTATCTTCTTTCGCAACTCTGGATCCTCTGGAATACATAATCGATCCCTGAGGTATAATATTCCATTATCTGCGATACGGAACCCGTCATTCTTTCCTTCTGCGGTCTCTTGTTTAATTCTTTGAAGGTTCGGGTCTCTGGTTTGCTTCTCTAACATGTTCTCGAATAACGTTAGTGTTATGGTGAGGGTAGAGAGTCGTCCGGACATGGTTTCAACTAATGGATACGAAACATGTTTCAGTTTCTCGATGGATTCCCTCATCAGTTTGCTTTCAGCATTGAATAAAAATTCTACCATACTGACTGAAATTAGATAGCTGACCTGTGACAACAGTAGAGGCGTTCACCACGTCATCCTGAGCGAGAGAGTAGACTCTGGCATTGGTCATAGTGGGAGGGGCCTCCAATCTTCCTTGGTTGATTGAAGTCCCTTCTATGGCATCTTGCATCTAGTGGAGCTGTGCGGGGGCACTCCTGTTCTGGAAGTTCTGCGAAGGTGGTGCCTGAGGCTGAGTAGGGCAATCTCTTATCAAATGACCTTCCTTTCCATAGTTGTAGCACTTTCTGGTGCTCAGAAGACATACTCCAGAATGCATCTTCCCACATGTGGCACACTGAGGGTACTTGGTCTTCTTATTGGCCGGACCACCTTTTGGTTTATTCCACTGTTTCCTCTTTCCCCCTGAGTTTCCTTTCCCATGGTTTACGGTATTGGCGATTTTGTCCTCCGGTCGGTGCTTGGTTCTTGCCCTTGTTCATTGCTTCGATAGTGCTCGAATCGGGCACACTGACTAGCTCCTCTCTGCATCGCGGTCTATTAACTCCGGCTACGCTCTGTGAGCTATCTCGGGTGAGCATCTTTAACATTAAGGACCCTTTCTTTTTCGGGCACCGCACTACGAGCTAGGCACGGCTTGAACCTCTTGAAGTCTTCATTAACTGACAGATCACCTTGCCGGAACTCAGTGAACTCGTCATAGTGCTTGTTGGTCACTTGCATATGAAAAAATTCCTCTAAGAACTCTGTCTCAAAATCTGTCCACTGCATTTGGTTTATTTGTCTTTTCGCCTTTACTCTGTCCCACCACATCCGGGCATCTCCGGTAAGACAGAACGACGCGCATTTGACCTTCTCGTGTTCAGGCCAATCCAATAATTCCATTATGTTCTCCACGGTTTTGAGCCAGGCTTGCGCATCCCATGGTTCACAGTTTCCCAAGAATGCCTCCGGCTTAAGCCTTTGCCACTGAATTAGATAGGCCTCTTGTCGGACCATCGGAGTAGGGGCTGCACAGTGCGGCTGTAGGTATAACAGGTAGTGGATTCACCGGTGGGGTGACTGGGTTGCCTTGCTGACCCATCAAGGTAGTGATCAGCTACTGTTGCTCTGCGATCTGATGCTGGAGGTCTGCGACTACCTGTGTCAGATCTGGTGGAGTCACTGTTCCTCCGGTTCGGGCATTGCGTGTCGTAACCATGTTTATCTAATAAGGACAAACAGACTAGTGTAAGTGGTTATCATTTTTAGCCAATCTAACTTACTGTTTTGTTTCTATCTATTTGTTCTGGTATTATTCCTAACCTACCAATATGTAATCCTAATCCAATTTATAACTAAAAGCATAGAATAAAGAATCAAACATAAGCAAGTAAAACATGAAACTAAAGCATAAACAACATAAGGAAAAATAAGGAATATAATGACAAACAATGTAACATAAGGAAATAAAGCATAAGCAATGTAGTAACGAAAATAAAGCATAGGCAATATAACAAGAAAGAAAATAAAGCATAAGCATATGACAAGAAAATCAAACATAAACATATAACAAGAAAATTAAACATAAGCATTCTTACTTGGAGCGGCAGGTCGGAGGCTTGATGTGTGTGTAGTGAGCTGGCAATAACCTGGCTCTGATACCAACCTGTAACGCCCGCCCTCCCTGCTAACCCTAAGGGACGGGGCTACGATACTCTACGTACATACTACAGCGGAAGACTTAAAAACATTTTCTTAGTTTAAATAAAACCGAACTACACTAATATGGTTTCCATAACATGATAACAAGATAAATAAAAACATAACATCAAGTCACCCATATAGTACTACAATTTACAAAACCAAAGCGTAATTCTTAAAAGGTTCTTAAAGTAGGTTCTTATTTGGTTGCCTAGCCACCGCCACACACATCTCCTTGCCTCTCCTGCTGCTCCTTTAGCTCATCCAGCTTTTTCCTTTATCTGTGGTACAAGGAAAGTAAGCTATGAGCACTCATGGCTCAGTAAGTTCCTTTCCTACTCACTAAAACCAAAAATCATCACATAATCAAATAATGTCTCAACATAACATAATCTCAACTAGTCATGGCATAACATATCATACTCCTTAAGCATATCATGCAACATAGCAACATCATAACTAGTCATGGCATATTATCTCTTACAGCATAGCATGAAACATAACCTAAGCATATCTAATCATGGCATATCATAGTATCATCATAAGGTGACATGGCATATCAAGTTCTTAAAGCATAGCATGAAAGATAACATAATCATATCTAATCATGGCATATCATAGTATCATCATAAGGTGACATGGCATATCAAGCTCTTAAGGCATAGCATGAAACATAACATAATCATATCTAATCATGGCATATCATAAATCATAGCATCTGTAACGCCCACCCTTGTTACCCTAGGGCGGCGCTACGTTCGTACATGCTTCAGTTATACTATGGCAGCGGAAGAACAAAAATTTTTTCTTTTTAAACATTCATTTTATAACATGATATCACAGATTAAATGTGCATATGTTGATTCTATAACTAATCATATTAATTTGTCCGGATCGTTCTTTGCCGAGCCACCACCACACACATCACTATCTGCTCCTCCTGTTGCTCCTCTAGCTCATCCAGCTTCTTTATCTGCGGTACAAGGAAAGTAAGCTGTGAGCACTCATGGCTCAGTAAGTTCCTTTCCTACTCACTAAAACCGAAAATCATCGTATATTAATATCATGCGTAGTATCATAAGCATACGACATACAAGGGTATCATATTCATATCATGACATTATATCATCAGATAATTCAAGCACATATGTAGGCAATGCATCATGAATTTGAAAGCTTATACTTATAAGTACTTGAAATTCATATCATCATTAGAGGGGATCCCGGTTTGTACCACATACATAATGCGCGCGCTTCTTAAGTAGGTCCAAGGTAGCAAGTCTTGAACCCTACCATACATACATACTAGGTCCGAGTCTTACTCCATCGACCTAGGGCATTCAGAAGCCCATTTCTGACGAGGCCCGAGTCTTATTCCATCGACCCCGGGGCGTTTACGGAGCCCACCCTTGGTACAAACCATACAAAAATAATTTATCATGCATAACTATCATATCATATCCCTAACAAATCTTTCATGCATTTCATTTTTTCATTTCTTTTCATTATGTATAGCATTTCCTATGCTATCACATATCATGGCATTTACATAACATAAATTTCATTCTTTTCTCATTATGTATAGCATTTCCTATGCTAACACATATCATGGCATATACATAACATAAATTTCATTCTTTTCTCATTATGTATAGCATTTCCTATGCTATCACATATCATGACATATACATAACATAAATTTCATTCTTTTCTCATTATGTATAGCATTTCCTATGCTATCACATATCATGGCATATAAAACAAATACATGATCCTTAACAAGAAAACAAATACATGATCCTTAACATTTCATAGGGAGAACCTCGTACTAGTTGGGTAAAACAATAATTTCCCTAGCCTCTTAAAACTATTTTTGGCCGAAATTCTAGGGTTAAGTACTCCTTTGATCAAGCATCATATAGGTGTAAAAACATGAAGAAGATCCCTTTTCCATGGCATAGAAAATCTATCATGTAGTGTAGACTTAGTTACACCTCACTAGATTTCGAAAGCTCTTCTTAACCGAATTTTCTCAAACTTGTTTCTAGGTTTTAAAATCCTCATAAAATCTGAAAAATATATAAAAAGCCTTGTACCACAGGTGAGGGGAAGCTTACCTTCTTTGCTTAAGTTTCCTAGAGTTGAGAACTTGCTTGGACCTTTCTTCCTTGCTTGCTTTGCTCGGCACCAATGGAGGAGAGGAGTGGCTAGGTCTTTTGGTGGAGAGGAGGAGGAAGAAGAGGCTTCTCTTTCCTCTTGTGTTGCTCGGCAACAACAAGAGAGAAAGAGGGAGAGAGTGAAGAGGAAGAAGAGGTTCTTCCTCTTGTGTTGCTCGGCAACAAGAAGAAGAAGAGAGGGAGAGGTGAGTCTCGGCACAAAAGGGAGGAGAGGAGGAGAATGAGTGGGGGATGAAGTTGAAGTCACCCCTCCATGCCTATTTATACTAAAATGAGGGGAGGAAACTTGACTTGATCCATCCTCCCTATTCATTTCTCCCCTTAAATGACAAGAATATTCTAGAGAAATGCCTTTTGAGTTCTCTCTTTTCTTTCCCTTAATTTCTCTCTTTTCTCTCCTTTAATTAAAATTCCTATCTCTCCTCTTACAATATCCTCTCCTATCCCACTTGGTTAACACATGCATGCATCCACAAGAGAACCAAGGATCAAAACTTGTTTATGTATATTTTTATTTCTTTTTACTTCCTTTTCCTTTTAAGTAGAAAGAATCCTTTCTTATTCTTAACTACTTAATCCTTTCTCTCCTTATCAATAATTCTCCTATCCCCTTTGGTATCCTATACATGTTCCTTACAAGAGATCCAAGGTTCAATCTCTCTTCTAACATTTTATTTTCTTTTGTACATAATAATTCGTATATTACTATATTATGCATTATGCATAAATATTTCATACATATATATATTATCTCATATTTCTTCCTTTTGTCCATATTAATTCCATACATTTTAAATCATGCATAGATGATTTATATTCTCAACTTTATTTTTCTTTCATAAAGTTTTAATCATCTAAATCCATCTTAATATTTAATTTAGAATATTTACACCTTCTTTTCATTCGTACTCTCATTATCCTTACTTTCTTATCTAGGCTTTCTAGGGGTGTTACAGCATCATCACAACATGATCATAAATTATATGCAATATGATTTTGAAAACATGTATCCGAAAAACATGTGTATGTCTCATGATCTTTTAAAACCATTTCTTCTTCTTACATATATACTTGAACATAATATCAACATATTGGGGATCCCGACTTAGTACCACATACATACAAAATGCGCGTATCCTAAGTAGATCCAAGGTAGCTAGTCTTGAACCTACTAGGAAACTAGGCCCGTAGCTCGACCTAGGGGCACGTAAGGAGCCCACCCTTTACTAGGCCCGTAATTCGACCTAGGGGCGCATAAGGAGCCCACCCTTTTGGTGCAAGCCATTCAAAGTAAAATACATGTCATACTTATACATATCATACATCATACAAGCATGCATCACTTAGGCATACATCATATAAAAGTATGCATCACTTAGGCATACATCATGTCATAAATGTATGCATCACTTAGGCATACATCATATAAAAGTATGCATCACTTAGGCATACATCATGTCATAAAAGTATGCATCACTTAGGCATACATCATATAAAAGTATGCATCACTTAGGCATACATCATATCAACATGCATATCATAAAAGCATACATATTTTAAGCACATAGCATATCATCAAAGTATGCATATTTCCTTCCACATGGCATATCATAAAAGCATGCATATTTTAAGCACATAATCACTTCATCAAAGCATGCATATTTCTATCCACATGGCATATCACAAAAGTATGCATATTTTAAGCATATAGCATATCATCCAAGCATGCATATTTCTATCTACATAACATATCATAAAAGCATGCATATTTTAAGCACATAACATATCATCAAAGCATGCATATTTCTAAGCACATATCATATCATGAAAAGTATAAATCACAAGCATACATGTTTAAGCATAAGGGTGTATCATGTAATTATACTATCATAAGAAACATGGTAACATAGTTAGCTTGGGTTCTAAGCTTCCTAATCTCTTGGGTTCTTATCATGGACAAACCCCCTTAGATCTTAATTTAGGTAAAAATAACCTCCAAGCATGTGGAACCTAAATTATCATTACATGAATTTCATAGGAAGCATTATAAGTATGATTTACTTGGTTTCTAAGTTCTCCAGGTCCCTAAACTCCATGTGGCCGAACCCTATCAGGTGTGAAACAAGGTTCCAAATGTCATGAAAGCATGAAAACCTTAAACCACATTTATAGCATTTTTTTCCAAGTAACATAGTAAGCATATTGAGCTAGTTCCTAAGTCCTTCAAGCCCTTAACATATGTCATGGTGAAACTTTTAACAAGTGTTCATTAGGGATAAAAAAACAACATACAAGCATGTGAACTTGAACTAACATCATGTATAAATTCATAATAAGACATTATACAATATGTATGGCCGAAACTTACCCTAGCCTCAATTAGGTCATTAAACAACATATTGCATGGGAACTTTGTCTTTCTACTTATCATATTTCATGTAGAGTGACATAAGCATATTTAATTTTTGTTCTAGGGCCTCTAGGGCATCTATCCCTTCATGGCTGAAACATACAATGGTCCATTTAGGTCATGGAAAAATTATACAAGCATGTGACACAATCAACACATTATCATATTTTCATAAGAAGCACTTTTAACACATTTGGTTTCATTTCTAAGGCCTCTAGGTCTTTTAAACCCTACTTGGCCGAAACTCAATAGTATATAAACTTGCTTCAAATAGCCTAAAAGCATAAGAAATCATACAAGTTTCATAGCATGTATAAAGACAAGCATAATAAACATACATGTGAATTGTGTCTTAGGCTTCCTAGGTTTCTTTCCCTTTTTCTTTTATTTTTCCTCATGGCCGAAACCTACCAATCTTTAAACTAGGTTTTAAGTGGCCTAAAGCATGGAAAACCTAAGTAAGTTTCATGGAAAAAATTACTAAGAACATCATATACAAAGTTGGTTCATAAACAAGCTAGGACCCTTGTGATTTTACATGTCATATATCATGTAACTAATTTTCTATACTCCAATTAAACATGAGAGCATTAAACAACTTTCATATCATAATATCACAGAGGTCTTGAGCATATTAGAATTTTGTTCAAGCTTTTCTAAACTATCCATCTTATCATGGCCGAAAATCTAAAATAAGAGTTCATGAATTTCTAGCAATGTTCAACATGCAATTCTTTAAGAGAACTCTATATTCTATCATACAAACATGGTTACTTAAATTTAAAGGTCTTCCTAACCCTAAGCCCTTTTCTTGGCCGAAACATATAAATGGATTTCTTTTGGTTCCAAGTAAGTTTCATGCAAGAAAACCAATAAAAGACCCTTAGTAGTTCATGGAGGGAATTTTGTACTAGTTTGGTTACACAATGTTTTCTCTAACCTCCTTAAAATATTTTTGGCCAAAATTCTAGGGTTAGGCACTCCTCTGATCAAGCATCAATTTGGTATAAAAACATGAAGAAAATTCTTCCTACATAGCATAGAAAACATATCATGAAATAAAGACTTGTTTAAACCTTCCTAGATTTGAAAACCCTTTCTTTAGCCGAATTTTATAAAATTCTTTCCTAGGTTTTCTAATCCTCATAAAATCCGAAAATCACATAAAAAGCCTTGTACCACAAGTGAGGGGAAGCTTACATCCTTTTCGCTTGTGGATCTAAGGTATGGTGATGGAAGAAGTAGCCTCTTCTTCTAATTCCTTTCCCTTGATTCCCTTGCTAAGTCCTCCTTGTATCTTAGGCTTTCTTAGGGGAAAAACCTTGGCTTTGGGGCCGAAGATGGAGGAGAGGGGACTGATGGTTTCGGTGAGGGAGAGGAAGAATGAGAGAAAATGAGAGAAAAATAAACTTCTCTTTTCTTGCTCCCTTTTATGTTAAGGGGGAAGAGGTAGCAAAATTGATTTTTGTTTTCCTTCTCCCTTAGCCTTTTTTTTCTATTTCCTATTTATTTTATTTATTCATTTATTCTTACCATTCCTGATGAAATAAGGGGGATTGAATCCTCTTAATTCCCTCTTTAAATTTTCGGCAAAAACAAAGAGGAAGAGGGAGAGAAAGGAAGGAAGGCAAGTTGCCTTTCTCTTGCTCTTTTCTTGTCTTCTTTTGTCTAGCTTTTACTCTCACCCTTATCATGAATTTCCCTCCTTTTCTATCAACATCTTCTCTCTATTCCAATTGGTTTCTACTAATTAATTCTATGAATAATATAAGAGGTTCAAGGTTCAAATCCTTGACCTTCACTTCTTTTTATTTCATTTTATTTTCTTTTTGCTTCAACTCACTTCCTATTATTTTTCTAAGGCAAAATCCCACATTCATATATTTATCTTACAAGCTTAGTGGGTATTACAGTTCTTCTTGTTGGAGTTGCAAGGTTGCAAACATAATCCCACATTGAAAACACATGGGAAAGATCATGGGTTTATAAGAGAAAAATATCTCCTTTTGGCATGAGGCCTTTTGGGTAAAGCCCAAGAGAAAAACCATGAGGGCTTAGGCCCAAAGTGGACAATATCATGCTATTGTGGAGATATCTAAATTCTTTTCAATCCTACAATTGGTATTAGAGCAAGGTTTTAGCCTCTGTGTGTTTGGTTTTTAGTTTAATTATGCACATGTCATACATATTTTAGGCAGGATAATAGTAGGATGTGCAAATAGATTAACTCTGTGGTTGCAGGCTCCAACTATTATGGCCTATTGTGATTGTGTGTGATTGGACCCTCGGACATGTCGAGGGCATTTTATATGTGTGCATGATTGTATATATTAAATACAGCAGGAGCTATATTAGTTTTAGGATTTTACATTTTGTTCGATCTAGACTCTATGTACATTCCTTTGTGGAATATAGGATCGATATATGTAAAATTTTATTTTTGTCGCGGATCATATCCTTGCGAGGCGTGGTGCTATTTGAGGACCAGAGGCGCAGTGAAAAAAGAAGCAAGATAGATGCGGCGACTAAACCCGATGGCGGTTGCTAAAGATAGCAGCAGCAAGGGTTGATGGCATACGGAGGATAGCATTGGATGAGGCCATAATAGTTGAAAAATTATTTTTCTTATTTATTGTCTTTTATGCTGTGGGTGCTTGTGTTTTGTGTGCTTGTATGCATGTTAAAATTCCTCGTTCTAACTAACTAAGTGGGAGAGAAATTTAATTAAATTCAACGATCTCCATTACTGGTTTGTAAGTGATGCATTCAAACTTGTGCGTTGGCTCTGAGTGCCTTCCTCCACATCGGATGAGTTTGTTTGCGGATCACTAGATTAAACTTCCTTAATGGATGATTATAGGAAATTATTTAGGATGTGTGTGATCTTCTCCAACTGAAGGGGCACAATTCTATTTAGTGGACTTAGTATCAAATAATGGTATACACTTAGGCGCATTTAATAGTATCCTCCCCATCGGAGTCACTGCTATTATTTGTGTGATCGAAGAAAAACCAACTATTAATTTGTCATAAAGCTAGGTAAAACCTCCTCTTTCAAATGATTGAATTTGTATACGTCCACACTATCATGGCATACAAAATTCATGGTGTTTGAGGTAATTTTAGGTTGACCAGATAATTAATGAGTAAGACCCTCCTCTTACAAATGTTTGAATTTGTATACGTCCACACTATCGTGGCATACAAAATTCACTGTGTTTCAGGTGTTGGTGAATTTAAATGATATTATTTTGAGGAATCAATATTATTTTAAATTCTAAAGTTTTTGACCGAATATTTGATCAAAGACAGACCAACTATAAATTTTATTTGTCATAAAGTTAGGATGACAAGATAATAAAATTGATGGATAAAATCTCCTCTTACAAATGTTTGAATTTGTACACGTCCACACTAACATGGCATACAAAATTCACAGGGATTTTATGGTGTTGATCTTGACCAAATATTTTGTAATTCTTAGGATTTCAAATAGTTTTCTATTCCCTAGCTTTTATATTAGATAATAGACTTACTAGCCCCAATTATAATGATTGGAAACGAAACTTGAACACTAAGGTGGACTGTCCTCTCCGAAATGAGAACAATAAAGGTGTATCTTATTCATTAGTTGTTGAAACATGTTTACTGGTGTTATCTACCGGTACCTGGTGTGTAGATACGGAAACCACTGATCATGTCTGCAATTCATTACAGGGGTTACAGGAAACCTGACAACTACATGAAGGAGAAATCATTGTTTACATGGGCAATGCTACAAAAGTAGCAGCTGTTGCAGTGGGAGATGTTTATAGGAATAAAATATTGATTTTGAGAAATTATCTTTACGTACCAAGTTTTAGAAAGAACTTGATTTCAGTTTCTAAACTATTCAAGGATGGATATTCTATCTATTTTGATAACAAAGTTGTTATCAAGAAAAATAGAAAAATTATCTGTTCTGATACGTTGGTTGACATTTATATATTCTAAATTCAATAACTCCCACGATGCAACAAATGAAAATTAATAACACATCTTCTAACTCTAATAAGATAAAGCAACCTTCAAAAATAAACCAAACATATCTTTGGCATCTAAAGCTAGGGCATACTAACTTGAATAAGATTCAAAGGTTAATAGTCGATGGACTTTTGAATCCATTGGTAGTGGAAAATTTTTCCAAACCTGCGAGTCTTGCTTGGACGGGAAAATGACCAAGAGACCTTTTAAGGCCAAGGGGTATAGAACCAAAGATATGTTGGAATTGGTTCATTCTGATTTGTACCTATGACTATCTAGGCAAGAGGTGATTTTGAATACTTCATCTCTTTTATAGATGACTATTCGAGATACGGGTACATTTACTTGATGCGCCGCAAGTCTGACTACTTTGATAAGTTCAAAAAGTACAAGGCTGATGTGAATAAATGTCATGGTAAAAGTATCAAGACACTACAGTGTGATCGTAGTGGCAAGTACCTATTAGGAGAGTTTAGGAGTTACTTATCAGAAGTCAGGATTCAATCCCAACTGTCTGCACCTGGTACACCCCAATAGAATGGTGTGGCAGAATGAAGGTATAGGACTCTTATGGAAATGGTTAGATCAATGATGAGTTATTCAGAATTACCAAATTTATTTTGGGGATATACTCTGGAAACAGCAATGAACATAGTACCTTCTAAAGTCAGAACCCTCTACTCCCATAGAATTGTAGAATGAACGTAAGCCTAGTCTGAAGCATATTCGGATTTGGAGTAGTCCAGCACATGTGCTGAAGGGAGACACTGATAAGTTATACAGGAGTTCACTTGTTTGTGGGTTATCCTAGAGAAACGAAAGGAAGTTTATAGTCCTAAAAATCAGAAGGTCATTGTTAGCACCAATGTTCGATTTTTAGAAGAGGACTATGTAATGAACCATAAGCCCATGAGAAAAATTATTCTTAAGAAAAATAAAGAAGACATGTCTAAACTAGTACCAACTGTGAAAGATGAGATACCACAAAAAACTGCAACACGTGTCACAAATGATGCACAATTACAAACAGTGCCACGTCGTAGTGGGAGGGTTGTTTGGCAACCTAGTAGATTCATATTTTTGAGAGAGTCTTTGACTTGATCCCTGGTGAACATGAACCTGATTCTTGCACATATGATGAAGCACTCCAAGATAAATCTGCAGCATCTTGGCAAAGTACAATGAACTCTGAAAAAGAATCTATGTATTCTAATAAGCTCTGGGAGCTTGTAGAACCACCAAATGGTGTAAAAGCCATTGGGTGTAAATAAGTCTACAAAATAAAAAATGGGACAAATGGGAAGGTGGAAACTTTCAAAGCAAGGCTTGTTACAAAAGGATATACTAAGAAAGAGGGAATCGATTATGAGGAAACCTTTTCGCCAGTAGCTATGCTTAATTGTATCTGGATACTTTTATTTATTGCTGCTCATATGTATTATGAGGTTTGGAAAATGGATGTCAAGATAGCTTTCCTTAATGGAAGTCTTGAAGAAACATCCATATGAAGCAACCAGAGGGGTTTATTGTAAAGGGCAAAGAGCATCTTGTATGTAAGCTTAATCGGTCTATTTATGGACTGAAGCAAGCTTCAAGATCTTGGAATATCCGGTTTAATGAAGTAATCCAGTCTTATAGATTTATTCAGTGACCGAATGAGTCTTGTGTATACAAGAAGTGTGACAGAAATGTGGTGGTATTTCTTGTACTATCGTAGATGACATTTTGATAATTGGCAACAATATCAAAGTGCTATCAGAAATAAGGGTATGGTTGTCCAAGCAATTCGATATGAAGGACTTGGGAGAAAGCAGACATATTCTTGGGATCAAAGTAATAAGGGATCGCAAGAAAAGAATATTATGCTTATCCCAAGCTTCATATATTGATACTATCCTAGCTCATTTTAGCATGCAAAACTCCAAGAAAGGTTTTCTACCTTTTCGGCATGGAGTACCCTTATCTAAAGAGATGTCTCCTAAGACATCAAAAGAGATTGACGAAATGAAGGCAGTTTCTTATGCTGCAGGAAGCCTAATGTATGCGATGCTATGTACGAGACTAGATATCTATTTTATCATGGGCATGGTTAGCAGATATCAAAGTAACCCAAGACAAGGACATTGGACTACTGTAAAGCTTATATTAAAGTACCTGAGAAGGACTAGAGATTATGTGCTGATTTGCCAAGCAGATAACTTGCTCCCTGTGGGTTAAACGGATTCAGATTTCTAATCAGATAGGGAAAATAGTAAGTCAACCTCAGGGTTTTGTGTTTACTTTAGGAAGTGAAGCCATAACAGTGGAGGAGTGTTAAGCAGAAATGCGTTTCAGACTCCACTATGGAAGCTGAGTATGTGGCAGCCTCTATGGCAGCCATAGAGGCTGTATGGCTCAGAAACTTCATGATGGACTTAGATGTGATTCCTTCTTTGCCCAAAATTATTACAATATATTGTGATAATAAGTGGTGCAGTAGCAAACTCGAAGGAACGACGAGCCCATAAGGCAAGTAAACACATAGAGCGTAAGTACCACCCAATACGAGACATCGTATAACGAGGAGAAGTTGTTGTCACCTAGATTGCATCAGCAGATAACCTGGATCTTTTCACTAAGGCCCTTAAGGCAAGAGCTTTTGTTGGGCATGTTGAGGGGATGAGAACCAGATGTATGGCAGCATATATGGCAGCATAGTCTTTTAGTATAAGTGGGAGATTGTTAGGATGTATACTAAAAGCCTAGCTTTTGTATAAACATTTATAAGAATCACATTGGTCAAATGTCTACATTTTTGCTAAGTGTAGTTGTCCATTTAATTTATATTGGAGATAACGTGGTGTGAGGAGACACACAGAAGATCATGTTATCAGTTCTTTATAAATTATAAATAGTAGCTCACAACCAAGATGAAATGGGATAAACCATTGGAGTGGTTGTAGTGTAATTTGGTATTAGTTTATCTTGACTATAAAATTACACTAGTACACTATGAATGTATTGAGCAATACCATTTGAGGTAGTTTCTTTTATACTGACTACATAAAAGAACAAAACCTTTGTTATTATGGAAGTGCGTACTCATCATGATATAATAATAAACACGTATACTTAATATTTATTTCTTTAATTTATCAAAGGGTGCGATTTAGCTCGTTAAATCAATAGGCCCGATAAGTTGGGAAATGATATTATTTATATGGTGTTTTGTTGATTATAGAATGAAATTGTATCCTAGTAATCTAGGTGGATGATGTCTCCTTGAGAAGTTCATAAGGATTGTCATGTAAACCCTACAGGTGGACTTAGTCCGACCTAACAATAAAGTTGAGTTGTACTACTCTTGGAGCTAGATATTAATTAAGTGAGTTGTCAGTAATTCATTTAATTAGTGGACATTCAATATCTTAAACACAGGGATATTAATGCACTCATAATAAGGAGTCCATAATATAATTTATGATTGGTGCGGTAGTTCAATAATAACTCTTTAGTAGTATGAGTTATTATTGATCAACTTGAATTGGGTGTTCGGGGCGAACACAGGAAGCTCAAGCTCATCGGGAGACCAAAATCAATTTCTCCTCTCGGTCCCTGTTGTAGCCTCTATAAATCCTTGTATCCACAAAGTCCACTTCTTATCCAAGTAATGGGTCGGACACATCCTTGCTTGGTGCAAGGGGCTGGCCAAGCATGAACTTGGAAGCCAAGAGGTGGTCGGCCAAGCATGGTGCCCAAGCGAGGGGTTGGCCACTAAGAAAGGAAAAGGAATTTTTTGTAAATAAAATTTTGTTAAATCTTTCCTTATTTGTAGTAATCTACAATGTTTAAAAGAGAGATTTTATTTTATTAAAATCTTTCCTTTTTTGTAGTTATCTACAATGGTTAAAAGAAAGATTTTAATTTTGTTAAAAACTTTCCTTTTATAGCCATCTTCAAGGATTTAAAAGAGAGTTTTAAAATATTTCCTTTTATAGCTATCTACAAAAGATTAAAGAGAGATTTTAATTTTGATAAAATCTTTCCTTATTTTTAGTTATCTATAATATTTAAAAGAGATATTTTAATTTTTGATAAAACTTTCTCTTTTTGTAACCATGATTTAAAAAGGAGAAGTTTTAATTAATCTTTCCTTTTTTGTAGTTGTCTACATGTTTTAAAAGAGAGAGATTAATTTTAAAACTTTCCTTTATTTCCATGTACAATAGGAAATTTAGAAAAGAGAGATTTTAATTGTTGTTAAAATTTCCATTTTTAATAGGAGGCCACAAATAAGGAAGTTTTAATTATGTTTAAAACTTTCCTTTTTTGCCTTGAGCAAGGATTATAAAAGAGAGGTAGAGGATGCCTCATGAGAATTAATTCCAAGCTTCTCATCTTAGCATTGTGTGGTCGGCCCCTTCTCCTTGTTCTCTTCTCGTATGCCGGTGGAACACACAATCTAGGGCATCTCCTCATCTTATAATCCTTGGTGGCCAGTTTTTCCTTTCTCCCTTTCCTATTCCTAAGGTCGGCGGCACCATCTCTTCTTCTCTTCTTTTCTTCTTTCTAAGGTCGGCTTCCATCAATTCTTGGTGGCTAAAAATTGAAAGAAAAAGGAGAAGCTATTGGTGGCCGAAACATGGAAGAAGAAGAGAAGGAGTTTCCTATTTTGGCATCCCTTGGTGGCTTGAGAGTCTTGGAGGAGAAGAAGTGGTTCGAGTGGATTCCATATTGGTAGATCGTTGCTCACACAATGTCCAAGAGGAGGAGAGGAATACAACAGAAGATCAAGAGGTCTTTAGCTACAAAAAAGGTATAACTAGTTATTTGTTTCCGCATCATAACTAGTTCATGTTCTTTGTATAGATCTTGAAAAACCAAACACAAGAGGCTATCGGTTTTAGTTTATCATTTTGTTATCGATTTTATTTTTTGATTTCATGTTTCGATATTGTGTTTCTATTGAGGTCTCTATAGTTAAATCGAGTTTACTGTAAGAAGTTAAATTTTTTATTTCTTTGAAAAGCTTTATCTAGGAAGTGGTGGATGATCCCATACCCAAGAAGGCCTAGTGCCTTGCCATGTTTAACTTAGAAGCCGATCTTTGAAATAGTTATTTAATTAACTTCTGTAATATGGTTTAACTTAGGAATATCACATCGTTTGAACTTGGAGTAAGAATGTTAAGTTTCATTCCCAATCCAAGTTTAACTTCTAAAGGAAAATTTGGATTAATAATGTTAAGCATTGTTTGCAATCCAAATTTAACTTTAGTAGAACACATGGGTAGCTAGGATAGTTCTATGCTTGTACAAATTTTTGTACAGGGGAACTAGGACGGTATTCCAAGTAGCAACCAACACTTCTTGTGTATATTTGTGTGTGAGTCCTGTACAGGCTTCTCCGCCTTCGGTAGTTACCGTAGAGGAGTATTTTCATAGTGGAGAGTGCGTGTCGTGTGTGGATCCTTGGATTAGTCACCTCTTCTTGAGGTGGATACCAAGTAAATCCTTGTGTTAGCGTTGTAATTGTGTTTCTTGTATTTTTCGCTGCATATCATCACCAAGAAGCAAGCAACGATGAGCACGACGAGCTATTCACCCCTCCCCCTCTAGCACATTTTGACCCTAACAGATATCATTGGAATAGTCATGATTCATCCTATTTGTTTAGTACTTAGTTCCCATGGTGATTTCTCAAATTACATCTTGGTTATTGAATGATGCTCGAGTCATGTAAGCTCATTTGAAAAAATTCAAAATATCCCAACATTTGCACTATGCAGTTGTGTTATTTGTGTTCAAGTGTTACATCTTGCAATCACTAAATAAATTTACAAAAAATGATGAATAAGGGATATAAAAAATAGTTGTCGTGAGTGGAAACAAGCAAGTTACTCCTTTGAGACCGAGTTAGGTTACTGGGGAAATTACTTCTATGTTTCTCTTGATATCAAGCACGCCTTTGAGACCTTGGGTTGATTAAGAAATATGAACCAAGTGTGTGGCAGGTAAGCGCCTATGACCGGGAACATTCGGAACCCAATTGGATGACGACTTGACTAGGACTACGATTGAAACTTGAAAAGTTTGGGTCACTTATTGCACTGTGCACAAGAAACTTATGCTTAGGCCATACTTGAGTTATTTCCATGATCATGCTTATCAATGAAACTTGTAGATAAAGTTAGGAAAGTACACTAGGGATTATGATGCATTATAGAACACATGAGTCTAGATTGTAGCATTTTGCTTGAGGACAAGCAAAAGTTTAAGTCTGGGGGTGTGATGTACGTAGATTATATATACTTGTTTATCATATTTTGACACACATTCACATATTTTATGCATGCTTTGTCTATGAACTTTTATACTCTTTGCATTACTTTTAGCATAAATACTCTTCTTTGTTCGGAGATCTGCTCTTGTGTATTTTCTATCTTCAAGAGTCAAATTTGGAGAAGAAATGATGTTCATCGTTGATCCAGCCAACAAGCAAAGGAAGACAACACTGGCCATGTGAGCCACACGGCCATGCCAAAGAAGCAGAGAGGAAAATGAACTTGGTCGTGTGGAGCAGGCAGGCTGTGTAGCCTCAGCAGAGGAGGAGCTTGACACGGTCGTGTGGATCCTCACGACCGTATCATCCCAGCAGCATGAGGCCGTGTAGATCTACACGGCCCAAGCAACATCTCCACAAGGCCGTGTAACATTTCCAGAGAAGAGGCAAGCCCGGGTCGTGTGTGCCACACGACCATGCAAGGTTTCCAGAGGCCAAGAATTGTCAGGCCGTGGGTCACACACGGCTGTGTGAGCTAGCCAGTGGCAGAGCAGTGCATGGTCGTGTGAAGGCCACATGGCCGTGTGACCTCGGCCAAGAGCAAAGCAGTCAGGGTCGTGTGTGCCACACGGCCATGGCACGGGTCATGTGGTGCCTGTGCCCTGCTCTATATAAAGGGGTTTCTTCCTTTTTCAAAGGGGGGAGGCTCTCCCTTTTGGGGAGATAAAGTTCGGGGCCAACCTTCACCTTCTACAGCCTTGATCTAGCATTCCAAAGCCATTTCTATCTCCGATTCAACTCAGAAGCTAAGGATTGGTTCCGAAGATCACTCCTCATCACTACATAAGTATTTCTAATCTCTTTTCTTGATTGGGATTAAAATGATTGTGATCTCTTTGTCTTTGGATCACTATCTTCATATTATGGAGTAGATTCATTGTTCTAGGACTAAGGGAGTATTTGTGGTGTGATTTTATGTAAGAATCTTATGGATATGCCAATTTCCTATCTCAATGATGTTGTTATGTTTTGTATCTATTTGATCTTATGTGGATTGTTGTTTTTGGATTTAATTACCATGCTTGATTGGATATTTGTGATACTTGTGGATCTTGTAGAGGGATCCGCTAGATCATATGACCGAGGGGCGCTAGTGACAAGCTGCCCCGCTAACGGACATCTAGGGGATCACCTTGAAAGGAGAAGCTAGTCTCTACAAGGAGGTGAAATAGTTGAGTGCATTTATCCCCTATGCCTTTATGTGGATTGAATGGTAATGTGTTTCTATGTCGTATGATCGAGGGCATTGGTGACAGGCTGCCCTGCTAACGAACTTCATAGGGATCATGACTATTAAATTACTAGAAGTATAGATAAAAGTTCCTTGCCGGTTGACTTCTGCAGGAGAAATTGGCAACTTCCTGTAATTACATGGAAATTGAGGATAAGAATTGGTAGATCATCTTACATTGATAAATATCACAATGAAACCAAACTCCAAGAACTCTCATAAAACCCAAGTTCTTACATTTGCTTTTCTATTTCTATTTCTAGTTGCTACTTAGTACATTCGCGTCCTTTGTCGATTGTTTAGCTAATTCATTGTGAGACATCTCTAGTGCTTATAACCAGTCTCTGTGGATTCAATATCTTTTTATTACTGACGACGAAACCGTACACTTGCGGTTTCATAACATTAAGTCACATCCAAAGTTTAATAATCGGACATCACAATTATCTTGTCACACTGTACCAAGATAAATTGAGTCACTTTGTTTAGGTAAATATGCCTACAATTGATCAAGGTAGTAGTGAGTACCAAACTTTGGTAAGCATATTAAATTGACCTAATTATGGTAAAAATACTAATTATACATTCATCACATTCAAGCATGGCATACATCAACATATATATATATGATACGGGTTATGATAGATCAGTCAAGCGAGTGAAGGAGGATTTTAAGTCCAGAAAGATAGGAAAGGTATATCGTGGGTCAAATAAAAGCCAAGCGAACACTTCCGTGCTCATATATGCTCAGTCGGGCAGAGTGATGTGCGTAGATTTTATATACTTTTATGCATGTTTTGATGCACATTTACATACTTTGAGCTTGCTTGATCTATGCATTTTTATACTTTTAGCTTTTCTTTTAGAATATTTACTCTTTTTGTTCGGAGATCTGCTTTTTGTGCATTATTTGTACACAGGAGTCGAATTTGGTGAAGATTCTACATTCTTGGACAAACTTATGAGCTAAGCATTGGAGAAAGCACTTGGCCGTGTGCCACACACGACCCTGCCTGGGTGGAGTGCTCTGGCCGTGTGGTCAACCAGGAGAAACAGACAAGGAACTTGGCCTGGCCGTGTGAACCTCACACGGCCGTGCCAAGTTTTGAAGCAAATCAGAGTTCAATCCTTACATGGCCGTGTGGATCTACATGGTCGTGTAAAGTTTCCAGAGACCAAGAAGGCCTTGGCCATGTGCATCACACGGCCGTGCAGGTTCCCAGCGCTTAAAAGTGTTCTGACCGTGTGCACCACACGACCGTGCTAGGTTTCCAGAAGTTGGGGCAGTCCAGGCTGTGTGGATCTACACGACCGTGTTTGGAGGCCGTGTGAACCTCACACGGTCATGCCTCGGGGTCGTGTGGCGCCCGAAAGCCCCCCTCTATTTAAAGCCTCTTTGAAGATTTGAAAGGGGATCTTCTCCCCTTTGGGAGAAAGCAAGATTTGGTGGATTCCTCCCATTCTTGGGAGGATTTTTGGTTGATCTAAAGGGAGATCTTGGCGAATTCGACTTCAGGAGCGAGGATTGGATCCGAAGATGGAGCTATATTATAGATAAGTTTTCTTTCTCTCCTCTTTTTGGATTGGGATTAAAGAAATGTTTGTAATCTTCTTATCTTTGGTTTTCTTTCTTCGTTTTATGGAGTAGATCTTTTTGTTCTAGGATGGAGGGAGTATTTGTGAGATAAATTGATGTAAATTCTTGTGGATTTGCCATTTCTTTGTTTCTATGATGTTGCCTAGTTTGTATCGATTGGATCTTGAATGATTAATTGTGATTAGGGCTTAATTCTCATTCTTGATTGATTGTTTGGATATCCTATGGACTTTGTAGAGATTAACTCTCACTCGATTTTCCGAGGGATCCACGTGACAGGTGCAAGCCTGTGTAAGGACGTTTGAGGGATAACCTTAAAGGGGAAATGAGAATATTCAAGAGGGTAGGATAGATTTTATGATTCAATCCTTGTATCTTTATGGGTTAAGAAGCTATGAACTTCTATGTTGATATTAGAGGGAAGCATAGTAATAGGTGCAATCCTGTGTAAGGACAACGTAGGTTCATATCTAATTAATCACATTTAGGTACATTTTTCAGTTCTAAGTCGGTTATCTATTGCAAGAGAAAACCGGCAACTTTCTACAAATATTAGACAATTGAAAAATAAGAATTGGTAAACCATATACATTCAAGAGATCTTACAAAGAAACCAAAACTCCTAGAACCTCCCTTTATCATAACTCAAACCCCAAACTCTTGTTTGTTAATCTTTCATTATAGATTTGTTTATTCATCCTTAGCATTTGAAACCAATTGATTAGTTGTTTAGCTAATTCGCTTTGAGATATTTCTAGTGCTTATTCCAGTCCCTGTGGATATGATAATCTTTTATATTACTTGCGACATTTCCGTACACTTGCGGAACCTAACAAGTTTTTGGCGCCGTTGCCGGGCACTGCGCTATAACATTAGAGATTATCAATTGAGTTAGACTAAACATAACTTTTCTTTCTTTATCATTAGTAAAATTGTAACTAATCTTTAGAATTCTATTTTTCTTGTATTCTTTTCTACTTTTTGTAAATTTTTCTTGTTGCTATTCTAATTCTACATTCTTGATTTCTAGCATTCTAGTCTAGCTTTTCTCTGTTCTTTTTTTTCTTTAAATTTTTCTCTGCTTTTCTTTTGTAAACATATCTTGTTAGTTTTGATTAGCATATGAATTATTCTAGACATTTTTCTTTTTCCTTTTGTCTTTTCTTTCTTGTTTTCATTATGCACTTTCTTTCTTGCAATTTAAATTTTGTATTTTCTTTCTTGTTTTTCATATTGCATTTTATTTCTTGTCTTTTATTCTTGATAATTTTTTTTTTCTTCTTGAATATCCATGAGCACTAACATGTCAAGCAGGCCCATGAGAAATTTTTCTATACCCTTTTCTGCAAGATTTTTATCTCCCATTGTGCAACCTCAAATTGAAGCAGAAAGTTTCCAACTAGACCCAGAGATAATTTTCATGATACAAGGTCACCAATTTGGAGGAGAAGTATCAGAAAGTCCTTATCTGCATCTTGAAACATTTTTAGAGATTTGTGATTTGGTGAAATGTGAAGGAGTATAAGCAGATGCAGTTCGATTGATGGCATTTCCTTTCAGTATCAAGGATAAAGCAAGGACTTGGCTATATTCTCTCTATCCTCAAAGCATCACAAGTTGGGAACAATTGGAGAAGCAATTTCTGAATCATTTTTTCCCTCTAAGTAGAACAGTGTATATGAGGAATTGCATAACAAATTTTGCTCAGGCATATGGAGAATCATTATTTGAAGCATGGGATAGATTCAAGAGTCTTCAAAGACAGTGCCCTCATCAGGGTTTTGAAAAATGGTTGATTTTGCACATATTCTATGAGGGAATTTCTTTCTCAGACAAGAGTTTATTGGATTCATCAGCTGGAGGTTCTTTTATGGATAAAAGTGTAGATGTAGCTTATTCATTAATTGATCAAGTGACATTGAACCTCCATGAATGGTCGAACAAAAGTTGGATGGAATTTCCCTCAGATATTCAAGAAGTGCAAGCCATAAATGTAAGAGAGCCTGTCAAACAAAATGAAGTTCAACCACCTAAAAATGTTGAAATTCACAAGTCACAGAGTGAGGAGTTCAAACATTTGGGGGCAAAGCTTGATTGTATTGTTTCAAAATGGTTTAAAGAAGATCCCCCTCCTACATAGTCAAGATCTAATGAAAAGTATGATGATGTTGGGTTGAGAAGTGGCAAAAATCATGAAGAACTTCTGAAGAATGACATGTTTAGAATTGAGGAGAAGAATAATAGAAGATCACAAGAACTCAGTTCCATTTGTCTAGGAAGTTCCCAAAGGCCACAAGTACCTTTCCCTCAACAATTAATCACACCAACACTAGATAAGCAAGTTGGACCTCCTCCAAAAGCTCAAAGGGAATTTGGGAAAAAGGAAGTTCAGTCTTTCCCAAGACCTTCACTAAGGGTTCCTTTTCCACAAAGGTTAGTGGGGGTCAATAAAAATAAAGACTTCGACAAATCCTATGACACTAATATGGTTGAGTGCAGATTTTTGAATGTATATGAAGATGAGGATTTTTCAGATGAGGATTTTATTGATAATGTAGTGGTAAATAAGTTTTCAGATCTACCTCAAAATTTTATAGGGTGGTATAGTGTGACATTGAATTTTCAGATGATGAATGTGATGTGATAGATCAACTTAAAACTGCAAGTGAAGTTATTGATCCTCTTGTTATTGATTCTCCTATTGAGGGCATAGATGTTAGTTTATTTTTTGATGTATGTGTTGATGATGATGATATGGAAGAATGTGTAGGGAGCTGTGTTGTGGAAGCAGCATCTCAAGGATCACCACCTTTGTCAACACAACCCTTAGAGGTTTTAAGAATTGATCATGTTGTGGAACAATGTGTAGAGACTTATGCAGAGCTAGCAGAGTCTCAAGAATCACCATCATTGATATCATCAACACCTGAGCTAGTGCCAGAACCATCATTTGATTCAGAGGAAGTCACATCTACATGTTTAGAAATTTCAGGTATTTCTCAGCAAAGTGAGGTTAGTATTTCTTGTGATCTTTTGGAAAACTTTATGGAGGTACCTATAATTGACTTTGTTGGATGTGATTCAGTTTTTATTACTTATTCATCTTATCTTGATATGGTTCTAGCTCTATACTATATAACATGCTTGTGGGAGATTTGTTTTTCTTTTGGATGTGCAGATTTTACATAGGCCAATAATTGGAAGCTCAATCTGAACCGTCTTCGACCACCTGAAAAAATTTCCAAGAAGACGAAGATGGAGAGAGTTATACTTTACTTTGTAGCTCCTTTGATGAAAGCTCTCTCCATAATAAGAGCCCTTAGTAGGAGGGTTCTAAAATATCTTACCCCTCCAAGAGAAAGATTTTGATGAATCTAATGAGGTGGTCGAGCTAATGACCTTAAACAAGCGCTTCTTGGGAGGCAACCCAAGTTCATTTTCCTTATTTTCTTTTATGTCTTTAGTTCTTTCTTTATAATAAACATGTATCCTCTACTTAATTTTTCTTGTCTATCTTATTTTTATAGAATTCAAAGTTGTGGAGGAATGTGAGCATTGGATAGAGGAGTATTTTTAAAATACGAATGTCAACCATTTGGAGCTCATCACTTGGTAACTTCTCTAAATTTCATAAATCTTCTCCACATTGTTTTTAGTTTTCATTGGGACAATGAAAAGTTTAAGTCTGGGGGGATGCATTAGATGCATTTGATTTAGTTTAGTTTTTGCTTAATAATTTTTTTTTTTTGCTAGTTGCATCATTCATCATATCATGATTGTTTGTCCTTAATGTAAAATACTAGCACATTTATTCTAGATTTTATGTGGTTTATGGGTTACTTATGGTGCTAGTATGTTTAGTGATCTATCTTTTTCTATCTATGATAGCATGAAGTGAGCAATGTTTTACTATAAGAGTTTAAGTATTGGCCTTGTTTTAGGACCTCTATACACTATGCCTATTTTTGATGGTTGATAACTCTAAGATAGTCATGATTCATAGAATTGAACTAGTACTTGAGCTTCTATGGTGACCTCTCAACTACATTTTGGTTATTGGATAAACTCAGATCATGTAAGCTCATTTGGAAAAATCAATCCCAAAAAAATGAAAGTTTGTTCAAGTTTGATACTTTACAAACATTAAAAAAAAAGAAAAAAAATAAGGGATAAAAAAATAGTTGTCGTGAGTGGAAGCTAGTAATTCACCCCTTTGAGACCGAGTTAGGTTACTAGGGAAATGAATGCTATGTTTCTCTTGATACTGAGTATTCCTTTGAGACCTCGTGTAGACGATGCATAGTATGCATTTTTGTGGGGAATGAACCTTGCGTGTGGCAGGTAAATGCCTATCGCCGGAAGCATAAGGAACACAATTTTATGACGACTTGATTAGAATTAGGGATTGAAACTTGATAAATTTAGGCCACTTTCGCACTGAGCACGGAGGACTACTATTTAGGTCATACTCAAACTACTTTTGTATCTTGCTCACCAATGAAATCATTTTATATGATTAGTTTGACTTGCTAGATATTATAATGCACTATCTAACCACATGAATCTAGATTGCGGGTTTTGCTTGAGGACAAGAAAAGGTTTAAGTCTGGGGGTGTGATGTGCGTAGATTTTATATACTTTTATGTATGTTTTGACACACATTTACATACTTTAAAGCTTGCTTGATCTATGCATTTTTATACTTCTAGCTTTTCTTTTAGCATATTTACTCTTTTTGTTCGGAGATATGCTTTTTGTGCATTTTTTTTACACAGGAGTCGAATTTGGTGAAGATTCTACATTCTTGGACAAACTTATGAGCTAAGAATTGGAGAAAGCACTTGGCCGTGTGCCACAAACGGCCTTGCCTGGGTGGAGTGCTCTGGCCATGTGGTCAACCAGGAGAAACAAACAAGGAACTTGGCCTGGCCGTGTGAACCTCACACGACCATGCCAAGATTTGAAGCAAATCAGAGTTTAATCCTTACATGGCTGTACGGATCTACATGGCCGTGTAAGGTTTCCAGAGACCAAGAAGGCCCTGGCCGTGTGCATCACACGCCCGTGCCAGAAGCTGGGGCAGTCCAGGCCGTGTGGATCTACACGGCCGTGCTTGGAGGTCTTGATGGGAGTTGTCCACGACCGTGTACAACACACGGCCATGTATGGATGGCAGAAAGGGGAAAGGCTCTGGCCGTGTGAACCTCACACGGCCATGCCTCGGGGCCGTGTGGTGCCCGAAAGCCCCCGTCTATTTAAAGCCTCTTTGAAGATTTGAAAGGGGATCTTCTCCCCATTTGGAGAAAGCAAGATTTGGTGGATTCCTCCCATTCTTGGGAGGATTTTTGGGCGATCTAAAGGGAGATCTTGGTGAATTCGACTCCGGGAGCGAGGATTGGATCCGAAGATGGAGCTATATTGTAGATAAGTTTTCTTTCTCTCCTCTTCTTGGATTGGGATTGAAGAAATGCTTGTAATCTTCTTATCTTTGGTTTTCTTTCTTCGTTTTATGGAGTAGATCTTTTTGTTCTAGGATAGAGGGAGTATTTGTGAGATAAATTGATGTAAACTCTTGTGGATTTGCCATTTCTTTGTTTATATGATGTTGCCTAGTTTGTATCGATTGGATCTTGAATGATTAATTGTGATTAGGGCTTAATTCTCATTCTTGATTGATTGTTTGGATATCTTATGGACTTTGTAGAGATTAACTCTCACTCGATTTTCCGAGGGATCCACGTGACAGGTGCAAGCCCGTGTAAGGACGTTTGAGGGATAACCTTGAAGGGGAAAAGAGAATATTCAAGAGGGTAGGATAGATTTTATGATTCATTCCTTGTATCTTTATGGGTTAAGAAGCTATGAACTTCTATGTTGATATCCGAGGGAAGCATAGTAATAGGTGCAATTCTGTGTAAGGACAACACAGGTTCATATCTAATTGATCATATTTATGTACATTTTTCAGTCCTAAGCCGGTTATCTATTGCAAGAGAGAACCAGCAACCTTCTACAAATATTAGACAATTGAAAAATAAGAATTGGTAAACCATATACATTCAAGAGATCTTACGAAGAAACCAAAACTCCTAGAACCTCCCTTTATCATAACTCAAACCCCAAACTCTTGTTTGTTAATCTTTCATTTTAGATTTGTTTTTTCATCCTTAGCATTTGAAACCAATTGATTAGTTGTTTAGCTAATTCGCTTTGAGATATTTCTAGTGCTTATTCCAGTCCTTGTGGATACGATAATCTTTTATATTACTTGCGACATTTTCGTACACTTGCGGAACGTAACACAGAGCTAGCCCGAGCATAAAGGCATTTAGCCTGATATGAGATTCTCAGCACATTGTCGGTCGATCGTAGGCCGAGCGAGCGCCCATATGCTCATATATGCTCGACCGGGCAAACCCCGCCCAAGCATAAAGGCATTTAGCCTTGTATATAGCTCTCAGCATATAACCGGGCGACCGTAAGCTGAGTGAGCATCCTCGCGCTCATATATGCTCGATCAGGCAAAGCCCGCCCGAGCATAAAGGCATTTAGCCTTGTATATAACTCTCAAAATATAACCGGCTGACCGTAAGCTGAGTGACCACCCACGTGTTCATATATGCTCGGTCAGGTAAAGTCCACCCGAGCATAAAGGCAATTAGCCTTATATAAAACTCTCAACATCTTACAGGCCGACAGCAGGCCGAACGAGCACCCACGTGCTCATATGTGCTCGGTCAAACAAAGCGCGCCCGAGCATAAAGGCATTTAGCCTTATATGAAACTCTCATCATCTTGCCAGTCGACAGCAAGCCGTTCAAGCACCCACGTGCTCATATATCCTCGGTCGGGCAAAGACGACCCAAGCATAAAGGTATTTAGCCTTATATAAAACTCTCAGCATCTTACAGGCCGACCGCAGGCCGAGCGAGCACCCACATGCTCATACATGCTCGGTCGGGCAAAGCCCGCCCAAGCAAAAGGATAAGTTCAACAGGAAGCATTCTTAACAGTATACACGGTCGGCTTGAATGACCAACCGAGACATAATTAACAGAAGGTAGTTTGAACAGTATATACGATAGGCTTGAACGACCGGCCAAGATATATTTAATAGAAGGTAGTTTAAACAGTATATACGACCGGCTTGAACAACCAGTCGAAACATATTTAGCAGGAGGTGGTTTGAACAGTATATATGGCTGGCTTGAGCGACCGGCCGAGACATATTTCACAAAAGGTATTCTGAATAGTATATGTGACTGGTTTGTGTGACCGGCCTAAACATATTTAATAGGGGTATTCTAAATAGTATATACGACCGGCCTAAATGATCGGCCGAGATATATTCAACAGGAACAATATATACAATCGGCTTGAATGGCTGGCTGAGATATATTCAGCAGGAAGCACTCATAACAGTATATACGGCCGGCTTGAATAACCGGCCAAGATATATTCAGCAGGAGGTATTCTTAACAGTTTATATGACCAGCTTGAACGACCAGTCAAGACATATTTAGCAGGAAGTATCCTCAGCGATATACATGCCCGATTTAAATAGCCGGCCGAGACGTGCTTGGTAGAATATTTGACGGGAAATATCTTCTAGAAGCTTCTTCAATTATGATGACGTGCCCCCATTATTAAGACGAGTCATAAACGACAAAATGGGTGCATCTGGGGTATAGAAAAAATTATTTAAAGGATTATTGCACGAAGTATAGAAGGTGACTTTATCTCCTAACAAACTCTAACGAATCGGAGACCACCTCATGACTACGGAGGTCACGTGAGGTGGTATAAAAAGGGGAATCCTCTCCGTTGACAAGGTACGTAATTTCTAGCATATGAACTCTATTTTCACTTCAATTACTATTCTTCTTCTTCTTCTTCTTCTTCTTCTTCTTCTTCTTTCATCAGGGATAGGAACTGACTTAAGCATCGCAGGGCCTAGCCAGGGATCCCCATCCCGGTCTTAAGTCACTAATGCTGTAACGCCCCGCCCCTCCTGCTAAGGCGACGGGGGTTACCTTGCGACACATACATACTTAACACAGCGAAAGTCTTACTTAGAGAATTAAAAAAAAACATTTTCTTACTTAAAAATTCACCATAGATATAAAAGAACCACATAGCATACCTATTTTTGAGTCTTAAATACCCAAACACATACTTAAGGTCATGGAGTCATAAGGTAAAAACATCAGCATGGTAAATTTCTTATTAAATAAAAACAGGTCATTTCTTTTAGCCAGTCCACTACCGCACACATCCTTCTAGCCCCTCCTGCTGCTCCCCTAGTCCATCCATGTCTTGTCGTTATCTGTGGTACAAGAAAGTAAGCTGTGAGCACTCATGGCTCAGTAAGTTCCTTTCCTACTCACAAAAACCGTAAAACATATTAAAAACATAAGTCATAAGGCATAAAGACAAATGTATCATGTCAAGAGCATATCATGGCATATCATAACATAACATAAAGTATCATGGCATAATCATAAAGTATAAGCATGGTAAATTCCTAAACATATATCATGCAACATATGCAACATGTCTTTTGAAAACATATACAATACATACTTAAACATAATCTCAACATGATTGGGGCCCCGGCTTGTACCACATACATAACTGCGTGCGTCCTATGTAGGTCCAAGGTAGCAAGTCTTGAACCATACAAGGCATACATACTAGGCTCGTTTCTTAGTCCATCGACTTAGGGGCACTTAGGAGCCCATCCCTAACGAGGCCCGTTTCTTAGTCCATCGACCCCGGGGCGCTTATGGAGCTCACCCTTGGTACAAGCCATACATAAAGTAAAGTAGCATGTCATACATATCGTAGTTCTTATTCTTACATGCATATCATGTTTCTTGACATATCATAAAACATGCATTTTTTTGGGCACACAGCACATGCATGAATCATAGCATACATCATGAACATATCACTTAGCATATCATAAGCATGCATATTTGGGCACACAGCACATGCATGAATCATAAGCTTGCATAATGAACATATCATTTTTATCATATCCTAAAGCATGCATGATTGAGCACATAGCACATACATGGATCATAAGCATATATAAGAGAGCATATCACTTATCCTAAAAGACATAACCATTCATGGAATCATTAAATAATATCTCTTGATTCATTCATAACATGTGAGGTACATCTAGGTCACTAAACCCATATGGCCGAAAGTCATGAATAGAGGCATGATATCTAGACAACATACAAATATAAAAATCTCATGATATCTTCACATACTAGCATAATAAAGGTCATAAGCATGTTAACCTAAATTTTTAAGCCCTCCTAGGTTTCAAATTCTTCATGGCCGAAACCTTTCATGTAGAGCAAACAAGTTCTAAATAACATGCAAACATGTAAACCTTAAGCTCATGTCATATCATATTTCATAAGGAACCACTTAAGCATATTTAGTTTGGGTTCTAAGTTCCTTAAGCTCCCAAACTTATCATGGCCGAACCCTAACATGTCTCCTTCTAGGTTACAAGTAGCATGGAAGTATTAAACCTTAAGCCAATATCTTATACATTTTCATGAGAAACAACATAAGCATATTTGTTTTAAATTCCAAACTTCCTAGACCCTTTAACTCAAGGTGGCCGAAACCTATAACTCATGGAATTAGGTTTTTAGTGGCATAAGAGCATGGTAACCACAACTACATTTCATAGCATATATCACAAGACATCATAAGCATATATAAGTTGGGTTCTAAGTTTTCTCTAGGCTTTTAAACATGTAATGGCCGAAACATATAAATCATGGAACTAGATTTTTAGTGACATAAGAGCATAGGAATCACAACTACATTTCATGGTACTTATCACAAAAACATCATGAACAAATGTAAGTTGGTTTCAAAATTTCTCTAGGCCTTTGCACTAATATTGGCCGAACCCTAACAAGCATGAACTACATTTCTAGTGGCATAAGAGCATGGAACCACAACTACATTTCATAGTACTTACCACAAGGAGCATCATGAACATATATAAGTTGGGTTCTAAGTTTTCCTAGTCCTTTAATCCAAAGGTGGCCGAAACATATAAATCATGGAACTACACAATTTTCATGACATCATAACAAGGAACAACATTAGTAAACTTAGTAAAAAAAAACATCTACTAGTTCCATATTATTTTATCAAGAAAGTCATGAGCTTCCTAGCCTTGGTTTAAACTTTCCTAGACTTCAAATCTCATCATAACCGAACCTTTATAAGCATGAAATAAGACTTATAACTAACATACAATCATGGCATAAAACTTCATACCTTGTCTTAGGAACAATCTTAGCATGCTTAGCCCTAGATTTAAAACTCTCTTAAGCCTTTACTTCTTACATGGCCGAATACTCATGGGCATGAAAAATGGAGTTTCAACAATATACAAGTAGGAGAAAAGTTAACAACATCATTATCATAGGGTACATAACTCAAGAATATGGAAACATGCTTAGTTTGAGTCTTAAACTTACCTAGTCTTCTTGTTCATGCTTGGCCGAGAGTTTAAAGCTTATGGATCTAAGTTTTCATCATTTATTCTAGGATGGAAAACCTTAGATTAAATTTTTACATAAAATACATATCACAAGAAAGATAGTAAGCATATCTAATTACAACTTTCTTAAACTCTTCTTCTTCTTTTGGCCGAATTTTCTTAAGGCAAGTCCTAGGTTTTTAAGCGATCTAACTCCATGAAAAACCATACAAACTATTGTACCACAGGTGAGGGGAAGCTTACCTAGTAATCACTTGTTAATCTTTAAAGAAATGATACCCTTGGTGAAGAGGAAGTAGGGGGCTTCTTCTTCTAGCACTCCTTTTGATTTTCTCTTGCTTGGAAGGGTACACCTTGAAGGCTCCTTCTTGTAGTTTAGTTTTCTCTTAGGGAGAAACCTAAACTTGGCTTGTGGAGATGAGGGAGGAGGCTTAGAGTCTCGGCAAGGGTGAGGGAGAAGGAAAAAAAATGAAAACCTTTAGTTCCTTTCCTTTTTATGCTAAGTAGGTGGAAGTTACCAAAATGAACTTTGCTTCCCTTCCTCCTTATCTCATGCATGTATTTTTCTTAATGAGAATATGTCCTCATTCCCTTCCCTAAATTCTTCTCTTTATTATCCTCTTAAACCCCACGAAAATAGAGAAGGAAAGGGAGAAGGACAACTTGTCTTTTGCTACTCTTTTTCCTTAACCAAGAGGTAAACAAGAGAAAGAAGCCACTTGATTTTCCCTTTGTTCCTTCACTAAATTTTAGCTTTACATTTAACTACAATTCCCATCATTTCCCATTCACATATTACTCATTATCCTAGTGGTTATCATACATAATTTTATTTCTATCTTTTGTGAGAGGTTCAAGGTTCAAACCTTCACCTCTTCTTTTATTTCTCTTATCTCTTTTTTTTTTCTTTTTGATTCTTCATATTTTTAGGCTCTAAAGCAAATAACACCCATATACTTATCTCATAATCTTGTGGGTGTTACAAATGCTTTGTTGGCTCGTCTCACTGTGCGTAGGAGTGTGGAGGAGTCTCTTCAGATCTTTGGAGTTCATCTTCATCGGATGTCATTATCGTTCATCAGAACCAGTGCTCATCTTTAAAGATTTCAGACAGGATCAAATTTGGCGCCGTCTATGGGAATTATTCACCTAGATCTGAGACTACGAAGATGGAGGAAGCTGGTAAACTCAATACCATCACTATCTCGCAAGATGATCTGGAGTTGCTCATCAATGCCAGAGTAGAGAAAATACTACAGCAACAAGTCAATACTGGTGGTATGTTACCTGTAGTGCCACCTCGAGCGATGTCTGTAACCTTTCATCATCAAGAGAGGGATATCAAAGGAGGAGATCCAGCTCATCGGTTCTCTGCTCCTCTCTCTCCAACTCGACGTCCTAAAGCCTATTTTTGAACACGTCTGGAATAGGGAGGACGAAGAGTAGCTCTTCAGGAATCCTCTAGAGAAACCCACATAAGAGAAAAAAGAAAGGGGAAGGTGGTAGCTAGTGATTGTTCTCCTGAATGGATTATCATTTCATTCTCTCAACAGGTGTTGGATGATCCACTATCAAAGCATTATTAGAACTTAAATGTTGGAGAATATTCGAGAACAACTGATCCCGAAGATCATCTTCTCAAGTTTGAGCATGCAGCAGTTCTCTAACAATTCACTGATGGAGTTAAATGTCGGATGTTTCTTACTACTTTTGGAGGAGCAGCTAAAAGATAGTTTAAGCGACTGTCGGAGAACTCTATTCATCGTTTCAAGGATTTCCACAAGGTATTCTTACATCTTTTCCAGCAATCAAAGGTACCATAAAACTTCATGGAGTCTTTTTTCTATTAAGCAAGGGCCTAAGGAATCCATCAAAGGTTATATTAAGAGATTTAATCAAGTGGCCATTGATGTTCTATCAACCACTACAGAGATCTTGGTAAGCGCCTTCTCTCAGGGGCTCAATGATAATGATTTCTTCAAGGATTTGGTTAGGAATCCTCCTACCAATTTCGATATCTTAATTGAACGGGCTTCGAAGTTTATCAATGTGGAAGAAGCTCAAGCAGCTCGTAGGAAAGAGGTTAACATCCCTGCACTGGTTCTAGTAGTAGCTCACCCGGGGGGGCCTGTCTAACCTCCTAAAGGACCTCGAGCAGACTTGCCCCATCATCATCTTGAGCCACGACCTCAAGCAGTGCAACACGTGGGAATTCCTCAACATTTTCCTCAAAGATGGGGCACACGCCATCTAACTAATACTCATAATATGGAAAATTATTTCACTTTGAAGAATCAACAAGCACGAAACAGTCAGTACCGTCAGTGTTCTCCAATATCAAATCATCGGCAGTATCCTCAACAAGAGAGCCCCACTTGAAATTGAATATCAACCGAGCGGGTCACAAGCTGGAATATTATCTCTTCTACAAGCTCAAGCACCTGGCCAGGCACAGTCAGAGCCATCATCGGCTTGATAGGAAGAGAATCGTAGTAATGCCACTCGAGGCAATATTAGCATGATAGCAAGAGGGCCCACTGATGACGACTCTAATCGGGCGAGAAAGTCGCACGCTCGGTGACTAACAATTCATGTCGTCGGATGTAGTGCTGAAAAGGAGGTCGGGCTGGAGATCAGTTTCGAACCCAAACATTTGGTGGATGTAGAAGTACCCCATGATGATGCGTTGATAATCAAGGTTGTTATAGCCAATTATAATATTTCACATACTTTCATTGGTACTGGTAGCTCTATTAATATCATCTTTAAACAAGCTTTTCACCAATTGCAGATTGACCCTAGTGAGCTCAACCTATGGTTACTCCATTGTATAGGTTCACAGGCAACAAGGTACAACCCTTGGGTCAGATAAAATTAGCCATGTCTTTAGGGGAGGAGCCTCTTATGCAGACTCTTCGGTCAGTTTTCATAGTTGTGGATGCTCCATCAGCTTACAATGTTATCCTGAGTTGACTGGCCTTAAATGGATTCAGAGTGGTTGTTTCTACTTTCTGCCAGAAGATAAAATTCCCTATGGATGATCAAGTAGGAGAAGTCAAGGGAGACCAAATAACATCACGAAAGTGTTATGTGGAGATAGTAAGGACGGAAGCTAATGTTGCCCGAAAAGCTCAAAGGATGGATATCAATTCTATTAATGAGAGACCACCCACTCTTATATATGAAGAAAAGGAGGAAGCGCAAGACAAAGAAACAATCCAAATTATTTCTTATCGGCAACGAATGAGATAGAATTATAGCAAGAGAGTTATTCCAAGGTTCTTTCAGGTAGGTGATCTGGTATGGAAGCGTATCAAGCCTGTAGGGGATGTTAACAAGCTAGAACCACAATAAGGAGGACCTTACAAAATCATACAGAAACTTATACCGGGCGCCTATTACCTTCAAGATGCAGAAGGAAGAAAACTCGAGTGGCCTTGGAGTGTTAATCATTTACAATCATATAGAACTTAACAAATATGTCTGTAAGTTATTTATGTATTTTGTTCATGCATTTTTTATACAAATGACAGATAAAATACAAGCAATATTATTCGGGAGAGATACATACTTTTCTTTAAATCTCCCTGACAGTCGATCGGAAATCCTAAGGAGTAGCCGGCCTGACTTCCTTAGGGGGAACCGGAGACTTTAAACTAAACCCGACCCCGGGCCGGGTCTGGGCCGGACCCGGCCTGGGCCCGTAACCGGGTCAACGGGTCGGTTGCTCGTTGACCCAGTTCGCCGGGTCAAACCGGAACCGGCCCGGCAAGTTGCCGGGCCGGTTCCGGTTCATTGGTTGTAAAACCGGCGAACCGCCGGTTAACCGATAGGTTGAACCTACGATTCAACCGCAATTTTTTTTTTTTTAAACGGCTTGAACTGCCAGTTAACCGGCGGTTCGTAGCCGTTGGGAGGGTTTTTTGGGTATTTTTTTTCAACGGTTAGGATTATTTGATCGTTTTTTGATCAATGGCTATGATTTAGTGTCCGTTACTATCAAAACTCTATAAATAGAGAGCTCATTTCATCATTTTTCACACACATCTTCTCTACTCTTAATCTCATTTTCGTATTCTCTAATCTCTACACGCTTTCGTTTTCAATTTTCAATTACAATGGAAGGAGGCCGCGGAGGTGCATCTCTCGAGCTCAGAAGGGAAAGCAAATAATGAATCTGTGGGAGGAGGACCCCAACATTCAATCCACCGACGATGAGATCGAGCATCTTCTGAATCTGACACCCGAAACACAATCAAGTACTGATGCAATTACTTCTAAGGTTCGCGGACATCCTCCTCTAAAGTCTTCTATTTTCACTAAACATTTTGAGAAGGTCACTCTTCCGTCGGGAGAAATGCGTGCAAAATGTAAGCACTGCAATGCTTCCTACAAATTCCAAGCCAGCGGCAGCTATGGGTCGTTGAAACGACATGTAGAAATGAAGCACCCGACGGAATATGGACTCGATTGTTCTCAAACACAATTATCAAGATTTTCTTGAACTATCGGTAGTACCGATTCCGGTTTATTTTTATATTCGGATAATAAATTAAAAGAATCATTAGCTAAATTTGTTTCCGTAGAACATCTTTCTTTTAGTTTTGGATCTAAATGCACATTTGAAGATTTTTGTAAAGAATCTCTTAATCCATGTGCTAAATGTGTTCCTAGGACTACACTTACTCGTACAATTAAAAAATTAGTAAAACAAGAAAAAAAGAATTTAATTGATGAATTTAGTAAATTAGATAATAATGTTTCTTTATGTTCCGATATTTGGAGTGATCATTGGCAAACACATTCGTATATGGGTGTGACTTGCCATTGGATCGATAACTCTTGGAACCTCCAAAAAAGATTATTAGCTTATAGAGTTTTTGATGAATCACATAATGCCCATAATATTGCACAATTATTATGTTTAATTTTAGAATAATATGGTTTAACTCATAAAATATTTTCAATATCATTAGATAATACTAGTTCTAATACCGCTTGTATAGATGATCTAAAATTTATTTGTCAACCTATTATTGGAGGTTTATTTTTTCATATTTGTTGTGTATGCCATGTTTTAAATTTATGTGTTCAAGATGGTTTAAAAATTTTAGAAAGTTATATTAAACCAATTAGAATTGCAATTTCTTATTTATGGTCTCATCCATCTATAATGAAACAATGGGGTAGGTTTTGTAAAATTAATGGAATGAGACCTAAAAACTTTCCACGTGATGTACCAACACGTTGGAATTCAACATACCAATTATTACAAGATTCATTTCAATATAAAGAATTATTATGTTAATTTTTTGCACAAAACACTAATACTAATATATATTTATTTTCACAATAATGGAATATTTTAGTAGTATTTGTGAAATTTTAAAAGTATTTAATGATGCAACCGAACAACTTTCCGATGTTTATTATCCCACTGCTTAATTAGTTTTAGAAAATTTTTCTAATATAGTATTAGTTTTAAATGAACATATTAATAATGAATCTTTATCTCCTTGCATCTTAGCTATGAAAACTAAATGAGAAAAATATTTTTATTTAATTCCTGAAATTTATTTAATTGCATTTGCTTTAGATCCTAGATTTAAATTAGAAGTTTTACAAGAAATGTTAACTTTATATTATGACGCTTTAATTCAAATTAAAGATTCTTCTTCCCCTGATCCAGTTAATATTATATATAATGTTAGAATTTATTTATATGATATTTATAATCAATATTATGCAAAATATGGAACACAAATTAATATTTCTGAAATTCAACAAACTACTAGTAGTAATTTAAAACTTACAAAAGAACAACTCTTATTAAAAGAATGGACAAAACGTCCACGAGGATCCTTAAGTTCCACACAGGAACTTGAGAATTATTTTACGACTTCTTTTGATTTTAATGAAGCAGATAGCGAAAACTTCAATATCTTAAAGTGGTGGTCACAGAAGGCTCAAAGCTTTCTCGTTCTCTCCATGATCGCAAAAGAAATTTTAGCAGACGTTCAGTGCCGGCGGCAACATATTAGATGAACGACGATCAACTTTGTCTCCCGACTCATTGGAAGCCCAAGCATTACTGGACGATTGGACCAGATCGGAGAAAAGAATCCAAGGAATGCATCTTTCAGATGACGAAGTTGAAGATTTTGATACTGAAGGAAAAAATACGACAGGAACAGGAAATGGAAGTGAATGAAAATGTAAAAGGATAAAAATGTAAAAGAACTACGTGGGCTTTGATTCCCCTAAAGGGATACGTAGGCAACTTAAGTAAGTGCAAGCCCTTTTTTCAATAAATTTTAATTTCTAATTTTTAATGTTTAATGTTTAATATTTAATTTTTTTTTAACATATTAATCTTAAACCGTGATGAACCGTGAACCGAACCGTGAACCGGCGGTTCTGAACCGTGAACCATAATCGTCTTGGGCGATTAAGGTTAAGGGTCGACCTGCCTGGAACCGTCGAACTTTCGATTCCGAACCGTGGTCAGGTCTACTTTAAACCTCCATAACATTCGATTGGGGACCCTAAGGAGTGACCGTCCTAGCTTCCTTAAGGGGAACCGGAGACTTTAAACCTCCATAACAATCGATCGGGGACCTAAGGAATGATCGGCCTAGCTTCCTTAGGGGGAACCAGAGACTTTAAACCTCCTAATTAAGGAGTGACGACCTGGCTTCCTTAGGGGGAACCAGAGACTTTAAACCTCCATCCAGTCGATCAGGGACCCTAAGAAGTGACCGGCCTGGCTTCCTTGGGGGGACCCAGAGATTTTAAACATTCATACAGTCGATCGGGGACCCTAAGGAGTGACCGACCTACCTTCCTTAGGGAGAACCGGAGACTTTAAACCTCCACACAGTCGATCAAGGACCTTAAGGAGTGACCGTCCTAGCTTCCTTAGGGGGAACCGGAGACTTTAAACCTCCACATAATCGATCGAGGACCTTAAGGAGTGACCAGCCTGGCTTTCTTATGGGGAACCAGAAACTTTAAACCTTCTCTAAGATCAATCATAAGTTTGAATATTAATAGTACTTGAACATATATTCCATTTCGCTCGGGCATGCAAACTCGAGCGGTCTTCTATGCAAGCGGGAAAGCCCGAAGGAACATTTATATAGCATATATTCAATTTTGCTCGGGCATGCAAACCTGATCGATCTTCTATACAGGTGGGAAAGCTCAAAGGAATATTTATATAATATATATTCCATTTCGCTCGGGCGTGCAAACCTGACCAGTCGTCTATGCAGGCGGGAAAGCCTGAAAGAAGATTTATATAACATATATTCCATTTCGCTCGGGCGTGCAAACCCGACTGGTCTTCTATACAGGTGGGAAAGCCCAAAGGAACATTTATATAATATATATTCCATTTCGCTTGGGTGTGTAAACCCATCCGGTCTTCTATGCAGGCGGGAAACCCCGAAGGAACATTTATATAGCATATATTCAATTTTGCTCGAGCATGCTAACTCGACCGGTCTTCTATGCAGGCGGCAAAGCCTGAAAGAACATTTATATAACATATATTCCATTTCACTCGGGCATGCAAACTCGATCGGTCTTCTATGAAGGCGGGAAAGCGGGAAAGACTGAAGGAATATTTATATAATATATATTCCATTTCACTCAGGCATGCAAATACAACCGGTCTTCTATATAGGCAGGAAAGCCTGAAGGAACATTTATATAGCATATATTCAATTTCGCTCAGGCATGCAAATACAACCGGTCTTCTATATAGGCAGGAAAGCCTGAAGGAACATTTATATAGCATATATTCAATTTCGCTCGGACATGCAAACTCGACCGGTCTTCTATGCAAGCGGGAAAGCCCGAAGGAACATTTAGATAGCATATATTCAATTTCGCTTGGATGAACTAACCCGACCGGTCTTCTGCACAACTAGGAAACCCCAAAGGAGCACATATATAGTAGATAATTAATCTCACCCAGGTATATAAATTTAATCCGTCCATGGGGCAAGTTAGGAGTACCTCATATTTGAGCAAGGTACTTAATTTATTATATAAACCTAAAGAGCATCATGAAAGTAGTTCATTCATCATTACATATCACTCAAAAGATAACTGGAGGATCTACTTTCTTTTATTATAATTTTTCCATGAGATTTCTCTACATATAATATACACATTGAATAAGGTTATTCATACAAATGCTTGGGTGGTTTTGAAGAAAAGAAAATCACACAAGGAAAAGCAAGTAAGTATGAACTTTCAATAACATTTTATAAACAGCAAATGGTATACATTAGTTATAAAGTTGTGATAAAATGCAAATACAAAATTCCAAGTCTACTCAAATTCTCTCAAAAGGTCATCTGGGAGTTCTCGGTTGAGTTCCTGATGATCTCTGAACAAGGGAGGAGGGACTTCAGATAAACAACCCACCTCTTTCAGTTGTTGGATTACTCTGTCAACTGAGTGAGTGAGAGTTCTTACAATGCATCTAGCATACTCCTCACTAAATTCAGGAGAAGTTAAATAGGCTTTGCGTCTGCTATGCCATCACTCTTCCTTGCCTGCTCTGTATATTTGAAATTCAGATTGTAGGTTATCTTTCTCCCCTTGCAAAGTAGTCTTCTCTACCTTGGCATCTGCTAGTTCTTGTAGGAGCGAGCTTCTTTGTAGATCTTGAGCTCATAATTTTTCCTATTGTTGGAACAAGGCAAAGTCTTTAGAAGCTAATTCTAAGGCAAACTCGAAAGATCCTTAACCATGTGATTGTCGTAACTGGTTCAATAGATTGGTTTGTTGGATCGAGATGCGCTAGAGGGGGGTGAATAGCGCTCATGACTTTCACTTTGCGGATTCGTAAAATGATCGAGAATTACGCACAGCGGAAATAAAAGAAAGACAACAAACACACAAGAGAATACCAAGGTTTTACTTGGTTCGGAGCCTAGGGTGACTCCTACTCCAAGGTCTGCGATCGTTGATCGCTTTCTGTTGGCAACAAGTATATCGCGCAAAGATAGAACAAATATGTATTACAATAAGTGCAGTAATAATAAAAATTATACCGACGACAGAATCGAAATCTCGGAGCTCTGGGTCATCGTGGACTTGTAGCAGCACTTTAGGGCATCTTTTGGAGCAGCACGTTGTAGTATAATCACTTCATAATTGATACTAGGAGGTGTTGCTCGAGAATGCTTAAATAAGTTGCTTAAGGCGCCTCAAATGCCCCATTGAGGCGCCTTAAGTGTGAAGCTCTATCCCAAAATGTGTGCTGCGATAAGCCTCTGCGTCGCTGCTGATTATCCGACTTGAGGCGCCTCAATCAAACTCCAAGGCACCTTCAATCAGAGGTCCAAGGCGCCTCAGTCTCCCTTGAGGCGCCTCTAACTCCACTTCGTAGCCAGCTTCTGCCTTGCACGCGAGGCGCCTCCAAGCTCTATGGAGGCACCTCGGACACTATTCATCAAAGGCTTAGCTTGTTCCTTTTGTACCTGCAAGACACGTTAGTCCCAAAACAACAACAAACCCTATAAGACAAAGTCAGAACAAATAGAACCATGATAAATTAAGTGATCGACAGTCATCGGACTATCCGGGTCTGACTTCAAATTTCCGACCGGAAACCCTTGGTCGACCCGACGCCTACTGTTCCATCTGCGGGGAACACGTCCTCACCTACTCCCCTCAGGAGAGATTACCTGATGTCAGTCCGGTCCTCCAGACCGACTGGACTTTTTGCCTAGGGTAACCACCCCCTAGGACCTAGGGTTACCGCCTCCTAGGGTTTTTCTCCACCTAGGGTTACCACCCCCTAGGACCTAAGGTTACCCCCCCCCCCCCTGAGGATTTTCCTCCACCTTGTGTTACCACCCCTAGGACCTAGGGTTACCGTCCCCTAGGGTTTTCCTTCACCTAGGGTTACCACCCCCTAGGACCTAAGGTTACCACCCCTTAGGATTTTCACCTTACTTAACCGCAGCTAGGACTTTTACCTAAAAGCACTTAGGACTTTCCTGCAATCTCCATCAGACATGTTAGATCACAAATAAGCTTAACTTTGACTCCTTTGCCATTATCAAAACTTGGGTTCGATCGTCGAATGCTTCCCGCACCAACAATCTCTCCCTTTTTTATTATGGCAACTGAAATTCAAAGTTAAGTAAAATAGATGCATAAACGATCTTCAAAGTTTAAGTAAGAAACATAAACAAGCTTAAGCAAATAAGCATAACTTAAGCTCCCCCTTAATAAGAGAGCTATTTTTAACTTTTGTGAATTAAATTTTGGATTTTTCCCTACTCTCCCCCTTTGCCATATATCAAAATAAACAAGGGAGTAAGAAGGAACAGTGATTAATGGCCTTAGCTTGTTTTTAACTTTTCAAAAAATGTTTAGAAAAGATAAAGGCTTTTATAAGTTAATATTATTATAAAACTTTTAGCTAAGTGAAACTTTTAACTTTTAGCAATTAATATTCTTGATTTAAGTTTGAAAAATGATTTTAGCCAAGGAAAAATTATTTTGACTTTCAAAAGTAACACAGCTAAATTTGAAAAAAATATTAAAAGGTTTAAAAAGCTAGGTAAGCTTGTAAAATGCTAAATTTGAAAGGCTTTGAAGAAATATTTCGTTAAATTCTTAAATCCTTTTAAAAGACATCTTCTTTATTTCGAAAAGCTTTTTGAACATTAAGTTAAAAAAAAAATTCAAAAAATACTTAGGTTAATTAAAAAAATATTTAGCTAAGTTTTGAAAGAAGTAAAAGATACTTAGTTTAGAAAGCTTTTTGCAAAAAGAATTGAATTTTGAAAGTACTTAGCAAAAAAACTTTAAACACTTAGTTAAATTTGGAAACCTTTTAAATAATATTTATCAATTTTTGAAATATTTGGTAAAGTAATTTGAAAATCTAGATTTTGAAAGGACTTTGAAAAAGATAAAGTTTTAAAAAGCTTTTGAGAAAACATAAGCTTGTAAAGTTGCAACTAAGGTCATTTTCACATAAGTTCAAGAAGTCCTAATGTCCAAGCATGAGTAACTTAAAAAATGTTAAAATTTATCACTTAATCCTCTTAATCTATAACTCCCGAAAATTCTTAAAACTATATTAGAATTATTCTACGATTTTTCTGGAATTTTTAGATATTTTTCCGGAATTTTCCGAGTAGCGGAAGTAGCAAAAATAATTGGAACCGTAAAATAGCTTAGGCGGGAATCGAACCCAAGATCTATGGTTTACAGATAAGTTTAGTAACCGGTGAACCAAGCAGGGCCGTGCTGAAAGAAAGGAGAACCAAATATATTTATATTAGAGTTGGGTTCATTAAACCACTTAATATAAATAATAAACTTAAGTTGGGGTTTGGGTTATTTTGGTTCGGCACATCCTTCTCCACCGAAACCCAACACCACCGCCGCCTCTCCCTTCTTCTCCTCTTCCTCACGCACGACACACCAAGCCAAGGGTCAAGGGATCACCTTCTGGCGATGACTCCAACACGAAAAAGGTTCATCTCCGCGAGAGGAACGCAAAGACGTGAACGGATCGTCGAGAGGATCAGTTTTTCAGAAGACCTAGCGGATAGAATCGTAAGAAAACCTTGCGATTGAGGTAAGAAACCCCTCACCTGCAGTATAATTGCTCTCGCTTGTTAGTTTTGGCGTTAGTTCAGCAGTTTTACAGTTTTCAGTTTTAGGGTGTGCTTTTAGTGCACACCAAGCATTCAGTAGAATGCCCAGTTCAGAAGGATGCACCAGTAGGCGTCCTAACAGCATGTAAAATGTATTAGAAACATTTTATTCAGTTTATTATTAGTTATTACAGTTATATGGATCAGATATCCATTGGGTGGGCTCCCACAGTAGCCTCTAGGTTCAGATAACCTAGAACAGCAAAGTAAAATAAAATAGTATTCAGTATTTTACTTTTTATTCAGTTGGCACTGTACTTGGATCAGATATCCATGGGCTGGACTCCCACAGTCGTCCCTAGGTTCAGATAAACTAGTAACCCTGCTGGATTCGGAACGTACAGTTGTCAGGGCCCAGCAGCATGTTTAAAATTTTCATCTATTATATATATAGTTTTCAAATTTGAAACCAGTGATGAGAACACTAATTTAGTTTTCAGTTCAGTTCAGGTTCAGTTTACCTGATTTGAGTTCATGTACAGATTTAGATATATGCATGACTAGTTCAGTTTCATGCTTAGTTTATAAGTATGCCATGTTCAGTTTAAAGCATGTTCAGTTTATATGTTATGCCATACTTTGTATGATACTATGCCATGCCATGCTTGCATATTCAGTACGTTTTTCAAACAGCATGATTTAAAATCATATTTGCATCGTATGCATGATTTAGTGAGGTAGATGGTTTCTTACTAAGCCTTAAGCTTACAGATACTATGTTTCATTATACTGCAGATAAAGGTAAAGGAAAGATGGACTAGCAGAGGAGGCTGAAGGACAATGCAGATCAAGATGTGTGTGTGTGGAACTGGAATGAAAGATCTTAGGGATCTAACAAGCTTTAATTATGCATTCGAACTCTTTAGCAATTTCAATTCAGCATATGAACTTTAGTACTTCCATGTTTAACATGAGCTAACGAACCATGCTTTAGATTATGCTTAGAATGTTAAATATATGATGTAGAATGTTAGTATTTACATGCTAGAGTGTTTTCATGTATCTAGAACTTGTGTATGCGATTTCTGGCATGAATCAGTGCTGGAAATCAGAAACTCTGATTTCGTTTCAGACTTTCAGAATCTGGATCGGTGATCCAGTGCCATTCCTCTTCCTGGATCGGTCAGCCAACCGATCCAGATGGATACAGTAGCTACTGTATCTCCCAGGATCGGTCAGCCGACCGATCCATCCACGAACAGAGAGTTTGGGACGAAATCTGCAGTCACTGATCGGTCGGCCGACCGATCAGTGAGCAGCTGGATCGGTCGGCAGACCGATCCAGCCAGTGTTCACGTTCCACGGACCGATCCAAAGCTCCAGTTTCACCTCCCCAGCATAGCTATGAATATCTAGAAGGTAGTTGGATATGAAATCTCACTCCTACAGAGTTAACAGAGGCAACTACAATAGTTTAGTAAAATTTTATTTTACCCAGTTTCCGCACAGTACACCCCAGTAGCGTCAGTAGTTAATGTAGCGATCCGGCTCACAGCTTAGTATCTAGGAGTCGGGTTGTCATAGGGTGGTATCAGAGCAGGGTTCCTTACTTCCTACACACACATCAGCATTGTGCCTACAGCTTCCAAGTAATAACATCTCTCACTCAGTTTTGTTTTCAGCTTTCATATCAGTTATATGTGCTTTCGTGTTGTTCTCATGTTGGTAGTTAATTAATTCATGTTTACAGTGATAGTATTTAACATGTTACCAGTAGTTAACTATAACATGATAGCCTAGTTATATATATGTGTTCTCTGCTATTTAGAAAATGGTACGAGGACGTCCAGCTAAGAAAGCATCAGCGGCTGAGCCCCAGCATGAGGCAGGCAGTTCAATGCCTCCCCCAGACCTTAGCCTCCTTAAAGGCTAACCAGCAGACTACCAGTCACTCCAGTACCGAACCTCACGACTCCAGTAATCACAGAGGTTGTACCAGCTCAGCCTACAGTACCAGTCCCAGTAGCCCCAGCCGAGAACTTCTCAGGCACCAGCGAACCATGGGATGCTCAGGCATGGTTTAAAACACTGGAAAGCACGATGGAGCTTCTAGACTGGCCAGAGCATGAAAAGGTGAAGTGTGCCTCCTTCTGTTTAACAGGAGACGCACGCATGTGGTGGGAGCGGATTAAATCGAAGTGGACAGTAAACCAGATGACATGGGCCAACTTCGAGAAAGAATTCTTCGAGGAATTCTTTCACATGCAAGTCACGAACTGACACTATGACGAGTTTACAGAATTTCGTCAGGGCAACCTATCAGTTCAGGAAGCCGTGAAGAAATTCAACAGGTTGGCCCGTCTGTGTCCAGCACTAGTCATCACAGAGAAGGAACGAGTATGGTTGATGCTGAAGATGCTCAGACCAGAGATCGCGATGAATGTGGCTGGTGGCATTCATAGGCCACAAACCACAGAGGAGCTAGTGAGTAGTGCTCTGATCACCGAGCACTATCAGTACAGCATCACCCAGCAGAAACAGGTTTCCATAGAGCCCAAGGGACAAGCTGGCTCAGGTACTCAACAGAAACATCAGGGACATAGCTCCAACTGGAAGGGGAAACGCAAGACAAGAAGTGACCCAAAAGGAGGACCAGCTGGGAAACATTCCAGACATCCCAAGTGTGCTACTTGTGGGAAACATCATCCAGGTGTTTGCCGCAAGGGTACGCGAGGTTGTTTTGAATGTGGACAGGAAGGGCACATGGCTAGCAAGGTTCGAACAAAACGATCTTCCTCACCTCACCGACATAAAGATGGAGCTGGATGTATGTCGCCTTAGATGGTCCACCAGATCGGTCCAGGCAGATTAGAAGCCCCACCAGCTACCACAAATGCGATTTTCTCACTGACCAGAGAGGACGTAGCAAATACCTCGGCTTGTCACAGTCGATCGTATTTTTCAAAGATAATGCAATGCCTTATTCGACATCGGGCAACCCACTCTTATGTATCCGTGGCATTTACCGAGAAAATAGCAACACGGATAATTCTTGACAACGCTACCCTCAGGAGACATTATGGCATCTACGCCTCGTAGGGCGGTGCCATTATAGCGCATGAGAACTTTTGGTGATCCGATAGTGCTAGAAATGACCGACTACGATGTCATCTTTGGAATGGATTTTCTGATCGATACGACGCTTCTATAGAGTGCCGTAAATAGAAGGTCATATTCCAACCTGAAGCACAGTTTGAGTACATGGGAAAACCAAAGAGAATATCCAGAAGTTTTCTCAAAGCATTGAAATTATTGGATACAGGATGCATGGGATTTTTAGCAAATGTAGTCAACACCGGGACAAGAACCAACAACTATCGAGGTTTGAGTCGTTTGTGACTACCCGTAGAGCTACCAGGCTTAGCACCAGACAGGGAGATTGAATTTGAGATAGAGCTCATTCCCGGCACAAATCCAATTTCCAAGGCACCATACCGCATGGCTCCAGCAGAACTGAAGGAACTTCAGGAGCAATTACAGGAGCTTCTTGACAAGGGTTTCATACGCCCTAGTCACTCACCATGGGGAGCACCTGTGTTGTTCGTGAAGAAGAAGGATGGAAGCATGCGCCTATGCATAGACTACCGTGCTTTGAACTAGGTCACAATTAAAAACAGGTACCCTCTCCCCAGGATAGATGACCTGTTTGACCAGCTAAAGGGAGCCACAGTGTTCTCTAAAATTGACCTCAGATCAGGATATCACTAGGTTAGAGTCAAGAAAGGTGATATACCTAAAACAGCTTTCAGGACCAAATACGGACATTATGAGTTTCGGCGTGACAAATGCTCCACTACTTTCATGGACCTCATGAACGAGTATTCAGAGAATACTTAGACAAGTTTGTCATCGTGTTCATCGATGACATTCTTATCTATTCAGCACTCAGGAGGACCATGCAGAATACCTGAAGATAGATCTGCAAGAAACCACTGTACGCCAAATTCACGAAATGTGAATTTTGGCTAGACCAGTAGCCTTTCTAGGTCACATCATCTCCAAGGATGGTGTTATGGTAGATCCCAAAGAAGATAGACGGAAGAGGCCCAAGAACAGAGAAATCGAAGCTTTACGGGATTAGCGGGCTACTAGAATTGAGGACTTCTCCAGATAGCCTCCCAACCGACAACTCTCACCGGAAGAACAAGAAATTTCAAAGTGGGCACGAGAGATTGGTGAACTAAAATGGAGATTGACCAGTGATCCTATCTTAGCTAAACACAGACAGCTTCGACATCTACAGTGACGCCTCTAAATTGGGATTAGGAGCAGTACTGATGCAGCAGGGCAAGGTGATCGCCTATGCCTCCAGACAACTCAAGGAATATGAGAGGAACTATCCTACTCACGACCTTGAGCTTCTCTCAAGATTTGGAGACATTATTTGTACGGAGCTCAGTGCAGAGTGTATACAGATCATCAAAGTCTGAAGTATTTCTTTACTCAGAAGGATCTGAATATGCGACAGCGCAGATGGTTAGAGCTGGTCAAGGATTATGACATAGATATCCTCTACCATCCAGGGAAAGCTAATAAGGTAGCAGACGCACTCAGCAGGAAGTCCAGTGCTACCTTATTATCTTTGGCAGCTATGTCACCACCCCTAAGGAAGGAGATTACAGATTTTAGTCTCGAGCTTATGGTCGGGCAGCTTTCCACTATGTCCTTAGCATCTACCTTGCTTGATGATATCCAGACAGCTCAGGAGCAGGATCCAGAAATTAGCAGAATCAGAAAGTGGAGAGTTCAGAGTGTCCGCCAGTGGGGTAGTGTACTATGGTGACAGACTTTGTGTTCCAGATCAGGAGGAACTATGAAAATAGATTCTAGATGAGGCTCACAGGACTCCCTATGCGATGCATCCTGGCTCCACCAAAATGTATCAGGATCTGAAGAAACGATTTTGGTGGCCTGGGATGAAGCGAGATATCGCCAGATACGTCAGCATCTGTCTAACCTGTCAAAGGGTTAAGGCAGAACATCAGCGACCAGGAGGAGTTCTGCAGCCGATCCAGATCCCAGAATGGAAGTGGGAGGATATCTCTATGGACTTCATAGTGGGATTACCCAGAACCACGAATGGTTTTGATGCCATCTGGGTAATAGTCGACAGGTTGACTAAATCAGCCCACTTCTTAGCTATCAGAATATCCTATTCCATGGAGCAGTTAGCTCAGTTGTATCTCAAGGAGATAGTCAGGCTGCATGGAGTCTCACGAACCATTATATCAGACAGAGACAGCAGATTTACATCACACTTCTGGAAGTGTGTACAGTCAGCTATGGGCACCCAGTTAAAATTCAGTACAGCCTTCCATCCTCAGACAGATGGTCAGACGGAGCGGGTAAATCAGGTACTCGAAGATATGCTCCGGGCTTGTGTGCAAATATCCGAGTCTAGCAGAATTTGCATACAATAACAGTTATCGTGCCACTATCGGCATGGCACCTTATGAGGCACTCTATGGGCGGAGGTGCGATCACCAATCTGGTGGAGAACTAGAACTTCAGACAGATCTTGTAGCAGATACCACAGCTGATACAGATTCGAAGATAGAGACAAGACAGAGCCGTCAAGAGCTATGCTCATACACGCCTGAGACCCCTAGAGTTTTCTGGGGATCAGTTTTCCTCGAGTAGCTCCCATGAAGGAGTCATGCGTTTTGGAAAGAAGGGCAAGCTAGCTCCCGATATGTGGGACCATACCTTATCACGAAGAGAGTGGGCAAGGTAGCATATGAGCTAGAGCTACCTCGGGAGATGTCAGCCGTCAACAACGTATTTCATGTCTCCATGCTGAAGAAGCGTATTCCAGACGCCACCCGGTGATTGAGCCCCAGTATTAGATAATAGACCGAGCAGTAAAGAAATTACGAAACAAGGAAGTACCATTAGTCAAAGTCAGCTGGCAAAATCACACAGCAGCAGAGGCGACTTGGGAGACAGAGGTCAGCATGAGACAGAAGTACCCAGAATTGTTTTAAATTCGGGGACGAACATTTTATAAGGTATGGGGATTGTAACGCCCGAAAAATCTCAAAACTATATTAGAATTATTCTACGATTTTTCTGGAATTTTTAGATATTTTTCCGGAATTTTCCGAGTAGCGGAAGTAGCAAAAATAATTGGAACCGTAAAATAGCTTAGGCGGGAATCGAACCCAAGATCTATGGTTTACGGATAAGTTTAGTAACCGGTGAACCCAGTAGGGCCGTGCTGAAAGAAAGGAGAACCAAATATATTTATATTAGAGTTGGGTTCATTAAACCACTTAATATAAATAATAAACTTAAGTTGGGGTTTGGGTTATTTTGGTTCGGCACATCCTTCTCCACCGAAACCCAACACCACCGCCGCCTCTCCCTTATTCTCCTCTTCCTCACGCACGGCACACCAAGCCAAGGGTCAAGGGATCACCTTCCGGCGACGACTCCAACACGAAAAAGGTTCATCTCCGCGAGAGGAACGCAAAGACATGAACGGATCGTCGAGAGGATCAGGTTTCCGGAAGACCTAGCGGATAGAATCGTAAGAAAACCTTGCGATTGAGGTAAGAAACCCCTCACCTGCAGTATAATTGCTCTCGCTTGTTAGTTTTGGCGTTAGTTCAGCAGTTTTACAGTTTTCAGTTTTAGGGTGTGCTTTTAGTGCACACCAAGCATTCAGTAGAATGCCCAGTTCAGAAGGATGCACCAGTAGGCGTCCTAACAGCATGTAAAATGTATTAGAAACATTTTATTCAGTTTATTATTAGTTATTACAGTTATATGGATCAGATATCCATTGGGTGGGCTCCCACAGTAGCCTCTAGGTTCAGATAACCTAGAACAACAATAAAAAAAGAAATTATGAATATTTTACTTTTATTCATTGTACTTGGATCGTTTGACTATAAAGTGTAGTCCCTAGGTTGGATAACTCATTAACCTAGATTCATATCCTCGATCAATTTAATGTTATCCAAGCTAATTATAATTGCATGTCTAAGAATTGTTTTTCATCTATTATATATATAGTTTTCAAATTTGAAACCAGTGATGAGAACACTAATTTAGTTTTCAGTTCAGTTCAGGTTCAGTTTACCTGATTTGAGTTCATGTACAGATTTAGATATATGCATGACTAGTTTAGTTTCATGCTCAGTTTATAAGTATGCCATGTTCAGTTTAAAGCATGTTCAGTTTATATGTTATGCCATGCTTTGTATGATACTATGCCATGCCATGCTTGCATATTTAGTACGTTTTTCAAACAGCATGATTTAAAATCATATTTGCATCGTATGCATGATTTAGTGAGGTAGATGGTTTCTTACTAAGCCTTAAGCTTACAGATACTATGTTTCATTATACTAGAGATAAAGGTAAAGGAAAGATGGACTAGCAGAGGAGGCTGAAGGACAATGCAGATCAAGATGTGTGTGTGTGGAACTAGAATGAAAGATCTTTGGGATCTAACAAGCTTTAATTATGCATTTGAACTCTTTAGCAATTTCAATTCAGCATATGAACTTTAGTACTTCCATGTTTAACATGAGCTAACGAACCATGCTTTAGATTATGCTTAGAATGTTAAATATATGATGTAGAATGTTAGTATTTACATGCTAGAGTGTTTTCATGTATCTAGAACTTGTGTATGCGATTTCTGGCACGAATCAGTGCTGGAAATCAGAAACTCTGATTTCGTTTCAGACTTTCAGAATCTGGATCGGTCAGCAGACCGATCCAGTGCCATTCCTCTTCCTGGATCGGTCAGCCGACCGATCCATCCACGAACAGAGAGTTCGGGACGAAATCTGCAGTCACTAATCGGTCGGCCAACCGATCAGTGAGCCACTGATCGGTCTCACCGACCGATCAGTGAGCCACTGATCGGTCTCACCGACCGATCAGTGAGCAGCTGGATCGGTCGGCAGACCGATCCAGCAAGTGTTCGCGTGGGTGCCAGTGGATTGTTCCACGGACCGATCCAAAGCTCCAGTTTCACCTCCCCAGCATAGCTATGAATATCTAGAAGGTAGTTGGATATGTAATCTCACTCCTACAGAGTTAATAGAGGCAACTACAATAGTTTAGTAAAATTTTATTTTACCCAGTTTCCGCACAGTACACCCCAGTAGCGTCAGTAGTTAATGTAGCGATCCGGCTCACAGCTTAGTATCTAGGAGTCGGGTCGTCACATAATCACATGTCTAACCATTTAGCTATTAGCTAATTACCTAGAGGGTAACAACTTTCACTTGGTTAGTCAAGTTAAGTCAATTGATCTAGTTAGATTTGACTAGGTCTGGATGACTTAACTTGATTAATGTAATGTTGGTTTTTACCCCCAGACTTACTGCGATGCACAGAAATAAGCATTCTAAAGTCTAGGCTGTACCCTTTGCATCTCACACCGTTCTAAGTTCTTCAACCACAAACAAGGTAAGCCTAGTGTGCTTGTCAGATGCTCTGGCTGAATCTAGGGGAACATGATATCTAAAGGTAAGCCCTAGGCTAGGTCCAAATTTAGAAAGTCTAATAAAATTGGAATTTTGAAAACATTATTTTTCCTAAAATTTTGAAAACCAATAAAAGCAAGTTGATTTAACAAAAATAAGTTATATTCTACTAAACACATTCCTATTTGTCTTCTAAGTGCACTGAACTCAAGTTCAGGTAAGGGCTTTATGAATATGTCAGCTAGGTTTGATTTGGACTCAACATAGTTAAGTACAATATCACCCCAACTACATGATCCCTTACAAAATGGTGTTTTACTTCTATGTGTTTAGTTCTTTCGTGGTGAATTAGATTTTTGGTTAAATTAATTGAACTTATGTTGTCAATTGAAATTTTAGTGTTCTGATATTCTAGTTGGTAGTCTTTTAGGGTATGCATCATCCATAATAATTGAGATGCACATTCTCCTAGGGTTATGTACTCAGCTTCAGTGGTAGATAGGGCAACACAATGTTACTTTTTTCTTGACCAACTTAAAATGCACTAACCTAGAAATTGACAGCTACCCCTTGTACTTTTTCTATCTAGTTTGCACCCGGCATAGTCTGAATTAGAATAGCCAGTTAGATCAAGGGTGCAAGTCCTAGGGTACCATAGTCCTACATTTAGGGTCCCTTAATATACCTAAGTATTCTTTTAACATAAGTTAGATGTGACTCTTTTGCACAAGATTGATATCTTGTGCACATACCTACTGCAAAAAGAATGTCTGGTCGACTTGCAGTTAGGTACAGTAGACTTCCTATCGCACTTCGATAGTATTTCAAGTCTACTAGTTTACCTTCTAGGTCTGAGTCAATTTTGATATTAGTGGCCATAGGTGTATTAATATTTTTTGAGTTTTCCATTCCAAACTTTTTAATTAACTCTTTAGCATATTTGGTTTGGAAGATATAAATTCCATCTTTTGTTTGCTTTATTTGTAGACCTAAGAAAAAATTAAGTTCTCCTACTAAACTCATTTCAAATTCCTTTTCCATTAGGTTTGTAAATTCTTTTAAAAATTTTGAATTTGTTGATCCAAATATTATATCATTTATATAAATTTGGGCTATGAAAATATCTTTTTCTAAGGTTTTCAAAAAAAGAGTTGGATCTATCTGACCTTGGTGGAATCCTTTTTCTAATAAATAATTAGACAACCATTCATACCAAGCCCTAGGAGCTTGTTTTAGTCCATATAGTGCCTTTTTTAGTCTAAAGACATGACTTGGATGTTCTAAGTCCTCAAATCCTGGGGGTTGACCTACATATACCTCTTCTTTAATAAATCCACATAGAAATGCAGATTTCACGTCTATTTGGTATAGCTTGAATCCTTTGTGTGCTGCATAGCCCAGCAGCATCCTGATGGATTCAAGTCTGGCTACAGGGGCATAGGTCTCATCATATCTAACCCTTCTACTTGGTTGAACCCTTTGGCTACTGATCTAGCTTTGTTTCTAACTATATTGCCCTGATCATCTAATTTGCTCCTAAAAACCCATTTAGTATCTATTATTGTTTTGTTAATGGGTTTAGGTACTAATTCCCAGACTTGATTGTTAGGATCCTTCGTACTCGGCTAGAGAGGGGGGGTGTGAATAGCCGCCCCAAATCACTCGTTTCTTCCTACAATTCGTTAGCGCAGCGGAAAAATAAACTAGAAACGAAAGGAAGAATATCAAACCTTAACACAGCGATGTAACGAGGTTCGGAGATTAGGGCTCCTACTCCTCGGCGTGTCCGCAAGGTGGACGAGTCCAGTCAATCCGTCGGTGGATGAGTCCCCGGAGAACCGGCTAATACAATCTCCTTCTGGGTGGAGAAACCTCGCCACAACACACTCTTGCAACAGCAAGTAAGGAGAGTACAGAAATACAAGGAAAGACAACAAGAAATACAACAGTAAGAAAGCTCTTGCTTGCCTTCTCTTCGACTGGAAGAAGCAGCAGCTCCAAGCGCCTACAACAGCAGGTGACCCAGCCAAAAGGAAGCTCACGCGAAGCTTCAACGCTTCAAGAACTCAGCAGAGCTCAGCAGCAGAAAGAAGAAGAAGGTTCGAAGAAGAAGTTCTGTAGAGTCGCTCGAATCCTTATATAACCTGCGAACCTGCAAGCCAAAAAGCCAGAAACACAGAGGTAAATAGCCTGGCGTTGTCTCTCAGGGCTGACCGATCGAGCATCTCACGATCGGTGCGAGCTATCTGATCGGTCCGAGAGACCTATCAGGCCCCGATCGGTCCGGACGATCCCACCTCTCTACAGAGAGGCTGCGTCTCGATCGGCGTGGAGACCGATCATTCATCTTGATCGGTCCTCGCTCCTGAATCTGCGCTTTGCCTTACGTTTGTTATCGATCGGTCACCGATCGATATACAACGACGATCGGTGCATCGAAGCTTGGTTTTGCCCAAACCAAGTCCCAAGTCTCCCAAACCAACATCCGGTCAACTTTGACTGTTGGTACATTATGCCTAGCATCCGGTCACCCTTGAGCACTCCCTGCTAAGTGTCCGGTCAATCCCTTTGACCCACTTAGACTTTTCCACACCGGATGTCCGATCATCCTCGATCCATCTGGATTTTCCTGCAGCTTCACTCACGGACTTTCACGCTTCACTCACGATTTCCACTACCGGCTTCACTCACCAGACTTTCCAACCGCCTAACATCCCAGTTAGGACTTTCCCATTGCTGGCTTCACTCACCAGGACTTTCCACCTGCCTAACATCCCAGTTAGGACTTTCTCAGTCAGCTACTCACGGACTTTCCACCGCCTAACATCCAGTTAGGACTTTCTCATTGCCTCACTCACCAGGACTTTCCAACCGCCTAACAGTTAGGATTTTCCTTGCGCTTCACTCACGGGACTTTCCACACCGCCTAACATCCTGTTAGGACTTTCTCACTACAGGCTTCACTCACGGGACTTTCCACCGCCTAACATCCCGTAGGACTTTCTCACTTCGCTTCACTCACGGGACTTTCCACGCCAAGCTCCTGCTGACTTCTCGATGCCAAGTCTCCATCCTTGGACTTTTCGCGTTCCCGTGCCAAGCTCCCTGCTTGGACTTCTCTAGTGCCAAGTCTCCATACTTGGACTTTTCGCGTGCCAAGTCTCCATACTTGGACTTTTCAGGTCAACCAGGTCAACTTTGACCTACGGTTGCACCAATAATCTCCCAAACATCTATTCTTGTCCCATATCAAGAATACAACTCTTCCACGAGTGTCAAACATTAAAATACAACTCAACTAGGTCAACCTTGACCTAAGGTTGCACCAACAATCTTCCCAAGTCAAACATCAAAATACAACTCGAGTCAAGTCACCTCGAGTCGGGTCAACCAGGTCAACCTTGACCTAAGGTTGCACCAACAATCTCCCCCTTTTTGATGTTTGACAAAACCCATAATCAAGTTAGGTTAACCCGATAACCTAACTTAGGTTTTCCATCCATCTTCCAATGTCCAATGTTCTTTCCTTGAACATTCTCCGGACATTCTCCCCTTAGGTTAACCCAATAACCTAACTTGGGTTCTCCAATAATTCTCCCCCTTTTTGACACACATCAAAAAGAATTCCAATGTTCTTTTCTCGAACATTACTTGACATTCTTCCCCTAGCTTAGGTTAACCCGATAACCTAACTTGGGTTCTCCAATAATTCTCCAATGAACACTCTCCCCTTTTTGACACACATCAAAAAGAAAAAAAGGAGGGTATCAAGGTCAAGAGTTTCTTCCTAATGAAAGTCTCATACCTTTCATTGAAACTCTTAATTTCCCCCTTGATACTAAACTCAACAATCAACTTAGTGATAATCCCATATCACTAAACCTCAAAAATCTTAAGGAGTAAAAACTCCCCCTAAAAGTCAACTCCCCCTTCACTAATAGGTAAAACTCTCCCTAAAGGTCAACTCCCCCTTGACCATTGCACCAACAATGTCTTGGAGAGTTTCAAACCTTTAGAAACCCGAAACTCAACTCCCACAGCTGAAATTTCAGACCACAGTCGAAATTCAGCAAGTTCAGCACACCTGATCGGTCACTGGACCGATCAGGACCCCTCTGCCTTCCCTGGATCGGTCCAGTGACCGATCTAGCCTTGGATTAGGCGGTTTCTGATTTCTTCTCTCCCGAAATTCAGAAACTCACAACAAATTCCAGAAAATTCAAAAAATTGTGAAATTTTGAGGATACATTCCTCATACCATATTCTATCAAGGAAAAATAGTTTTCTATGAAAATAGTTTCCATTTTAAAATCTTGATACAAAGTTCAAAAACTTTGAAATAGTTCAAGTTTAACTCAACTTTGTATCACAATGTTCAATGATGAATGCAATCACTAGGGAGGCTTCATCAAGGTTTTTCAAAACAATTTTAAAATGCTTTTAAGACCATTTGAATTTAGGACCATAATCTTAGGGCTAGATGTACATGACTTGTACATAAGCTTTCCCTATGATCCTTAATTTCTTGAATTAGGGTCATCTAGGTACAAGGACTATGCACCTTGATCCTAATATCTCACACACATCTAAGGTGTATCAAACCACATTCAAGTCAATTTGATGTGAGATATGGATTAAGGTCAACTTAGGCTAAGTTCTCATGCATTTTCTAAACACCAATTTGATCTCAATAACAAATTATATGTTTGTCCTTAAATCAATTTCATTGATTATAATGCAAGAGATGATGACATGGCATATAATGATATCATAAGTAAAAATATGTGCCAATGTCATGATGTCATGGCATAAAGTTTGAAAACTTGAATAAAGCATGACATATAAACTAGCCTAAGCATTATCATGACATTTCAAATGATAATAAACTAAATATGATGTCATGGCATGGCATATGGCAACCAATCATGGCAAGTTAGCACAAATAAAATACCTAAATTCCCTATCTAAGTATCCTTAGCCTTAGCTAACTTAAAATCTAACCCTAGATTGCCCATATATCCCTAAGAGAAAACCAAAATCCCAATTATGGTATTTCTCTAGGTTTTCTTAAATTGTGCCAAATAAGATTAAAATCGATATTTTTCAAATATGGCACAATTTACTCTTCAAGGAGTAAATAATAATTCTTTTTCATTTTCAAAGGTTATCAAAACCTTGAAAATGCTCCTTGAGTGTCAATTTCCTCAAAGTTGGGTTAACTACCCTTCTAATTGGAGTTGACACTCTCTAACCCATCTATGGGATAGAGAAGATGCTCCTAGGAACCCAATACCTATTAGAGCTCATTGGGTTCACTAAATATTCACTAGGGATGACTTCCCTAGCAACCCTCCTAATGACCCTCTTAGGCTTTGAAGCCTTGGTCATTTGGGACTCATCAAGATCAACTCTAGGGGTGACTCCCCTTGTGACCTTGGTGGTGGTCTTCCTAGCCCTAGGTTTTGTTCCATAATCGAATGGAACACTATGATAAGTGGGCTTGACCACTTGGGACTTAGGTTTGTGACCCAAACCTTTCTTGTCCTTGGACTTGGGTTTTTGACTCTTAAACCCTAGAGATGACTTCTCCATGTTTTTAAGAGCCTTTTCTAAATTATCAAGTCTTGACCTCAAGACTTGATTTTCCCTCTCTAATACCTCAAGTGTTAACTTATCATTTTCTCTTGAGATATTCCTAGGCATGTGTCTAGTCTTCTTGGGATTTCTACCTAGGTTTTCCTTAACTTTAGAAGCGTTAATCCTAGGGTTGGTATTTCTAGTGTTATCCTTACCTAGGCTAACATGTTTAGCTCCTAAGCACATGCATTGGTTCCTAAAGTTAACATGCTTATCATTATTAACAATTGCAACAAAACTACTAGCATGAGTTTTATTAGAATTGCAATAATGAACCTTAGAGATTACCTTAGGGTTTGCCTTAGCCCCCCCTATTGATGTGCTTGGTTTCTTGTCCTTGTGAGGTTGCCTCCCCCTCAGACATTGGCTCCTATAGTGTCCCCTTCGCTTGCATTGGAAGCACACCACGTGCTCCTTGCCTTTGCGTATCGGGCCTCCGGCTTCCTTGACCTTAGGTGCCGGTGGAGTCTTCCTAACTCTCTTTGAGCATTTGCTCTTGTAATGTCCATACTCCCTACACTCAAAGCATAATATATGTAATTTGCTCGAAATTAAAGTGTTTGAGTTACCTAGGTTTGTGGATGGAGATGAGCTTTCTTCTTCATCGCTTCCGGAGGTAGATGCCTCTTCTTGCTCCGATCTTGAACAAGAGCTCTCCTCCTCTTCTTCCTTGGATGTTGAGTAGCCCTCAACTTCCAATTCGCTTCCTCCATGATGTGAGCTACTTGGCTCACTAGGCTCCTTTTCATGGAATTTTGCCAAATTGTTCCACAATTCCTTGGCGTTGTTGTACCTATCTATCTTGCACAAAACATTATTAGGCAAAGCAAATTCAATAATTTTTGTTACCTCGTCATTGATTTCGGATTGTCGGATTTGCTCTTTCGTCCACTCCTTTTTCTTGATAGGTTTTCCTTCCTCATCCATCGGAGGGGAAAACCCTTCTTGTACACAAAACCAATGTAACATATTAGTTCTAAGAAAATACATCATCCTTACCTTCCAATATGTGAAGTTGTCGTGAGACTCGTAGAAGGGTTGAATCGTGACATCTTCTCCATAGAGATCCATCTCTAGCCCGTGCTCCCCCGGGTGTTGATCCGTCGAAGAGCGGCCTTGCTCTGATACCACTTGTTAGGATCCTTCGTACTCGGCTAGAGAGGGGGGGTGTGAATAGCCACCCCAAATCACTCGTTTCTTCCTACAATTCGTTAGCGCAGCGGAAAAATAAACTAGAAACGAAAGGAAGAATATCAAACCTTAACACAGCGATGTAACGAGGTTCGGAGATTAGGGCTCCTACTCCTCGGCGTGTCCGCAAGGTGGACGAGTCCAGTCAATCCGTCGGTGGATGAGTCCCCGGAGAACCGGCTAATACAATCTCCTTCTGGGTGGAGAAACCTCGCCACAACACACTCTTGCAACAGCAAGTAAGGAGAGTACAGAAATACAAGGAAAGACAGCAAGAAATACAACAGTAAGAAAGCTCTTGCTTGCCTTCTCTTCGACTGGAAGAAGCAGCAGCTCCAAGCGCCTACAACAGCAGGTGACCCAGCCAAAAGGAAGCTCACGCGAAGCTTCAACGCTTCAAGAACTCAGCAGAGCTCAGGAGCAGAAAGAAGAAGAAGGTTCGAAGAAGAAGTTCTGTAGAGTCGCTCGAATCATATAAGCCAAAAATAGCCTAGCCGTTGTCTATCAACGGCTAGGGCCAGATCGATCAGCATCTCACGATCGGTCTGGAGCTATCCTGATCGGTCCGAGAGACCGATCAGGCCCCGATCGGTCCCGGACGATCCCACCTCTTACGAGAGGTGGCCTCGATCGGATCAGCTTCATGCCGATCGGTCCCCGCATCGCTCAATCGCTTTGCCTTACATTTGTTATCGATCGGTCACCGACCGATCGATATACAAACGATCGAGCTTGGTTTTGCCCAAACCAAGTCCCAAGTCTCCTAAACCAACATCCGGTCAACCTTGACTGTTGGTACATTATGACAGCATCCGGTCCTCCCTTGACTGCTAGCACTCCGCTAAGTGTCCGGTCAACCCTTTGACCCACTTAGACTTTCCACCAGATGTCCGATCATCCCCGATCCATCTGGATTTCCCTTGCCTGGCTTCACTCACCAGGACTTTCCACTCACTCACCAGGACTTTCCAACCGCCTAACATCCCAGTTAGGACTTCCTTTACCGCCTGGCTTCACTCACGGGACTTTCCACACCGCCTAACATCCTAGGACTTTCTCCACCCAGCTTCACTCACGGGACTTTCCACCTACCTAACATCCAGTTAGGACTTTCTCACCGCCTGGCTCACCAGGACTTTCCAACCGCCTAACATCCCAGTTAGGATTTTCCCACCGCCTGGCTCACCAGGACTTTCCACACTACCTAACATCCCGCTTAGGACTTTCTCCTGCTTCACTCACGGACTTTCCACCGCCTAACATCCCTTAGGACTTTCTCACTTGCTTCACTCACCAGACTTTCCACCTAACATCCCTTAGGACTTTCTCTCTGCACCGCTTCACTCGGACTTTCCACGTGCCAAGCTCCCTGCTCTTCTCCGTGCCAAGTCTCCATACTTGGACTTTTCGTGTGCCAAGCTCCCTGCTTGGACTTCTCCAGTGCCAAGTCTCCATACTTGGACATTTCGCGTGCCAAGTCTCCATACTTGGACTTTTCAGGTCAACCAGGTCAACCTTGACCTACGGTTGCACCAATAATCTCCCAAACATCTATTCTTGTCCCATATCAAGAATACAACTCTTCCACGAGTGTCAAACATCAAAATACAACTCAACTAGGTCAACCTTGACCTAAGGTTGCACCAACAATCTTCCCAAGTCAAACATCAAAATACAACTCATGTCAAGTCACCTCGAGTCGGGTCAACCAGGTCAACCTTGACCTAAGGTTGCACCAACATTGATTTCTTTCAAATTGGGCTAACTCTTCCTGCATCGCTAAGGTCCAGTCTGGGTCTGGTAGGGCCTCATCTACAGTTTTGGGTTCAATCTTGAAAATAAGGGATATCTGACTTAGGTTCCTATATAATGACCTAGTTCTGACTCCTTGAGTTGGATCACCCAAAATTTGGTCAGATGGGTGATTTGTACTTGTTCTAGTTGCCCTTATATTTGGGTTAGTAATTGGTTCTTGAGAGTCACTAGGATTAAGTGTGTTTTCTTCATCTTCTATATTTCTTGAGTTAGCATTTTCTGTATTTTCATTTATTGTAGTAGGTAGTTTATTTTCTTCATCAAATATTACATTTGTTGTTTCTTCAACTTTTAGGGTATTTTTGTTATAAACTCTATATGTCCTCCTAGTTGTTGAGTATCCTAAAAGTATTCCTGGAGTTATTTTTGATGAAAATTTTCCTAAGTAATCTTTGGTGTTTAAGATGAATACTTTACACCCAAATACTTTTAAATAGTTTAAGTTAGGGATTTTATTATAATATATTTCGTAGGGTGTTTTATTCTGAAATTTGTTAATTAGAATTCTATTTTGTATATAACAGGCTGTATTAATAGCTTCAACCCAGAATTGATTGGATAATCCATATTCATTTAACATGGTTCTAGCGGCTTCTTGTAGGGTTCTATTTTTACGTTCTACTAGATCATTTTACTGGGGGGTTCTAGGGCAAGAATATTCATGCTTATACCCATTAGTTTCACAGAATTCAGTAAAGTTATGGTTTTCAAATTCTCCTCCATGGTCACTTCTAATTCTTTTTATCTGAGTATCTTTTTCATTTTCTATTAGCTTACAAAAGATTTTGAATACTTCAAAAGTTTCATCTTTAGTTTTTATGAATTTTACCCAAGTAAATCTTGAGTAGTCATTGATTATTACTAAGCAATATTGGTTTTTCCTTAGTGACTTGGCTCCGTGTGAATCAAACAAGTCTAGGTGAAGGAGCTCAAGTATTGAGGTAGATCTGTTTAGATTGGTTAGCTTATGGTTTGACTTGGTTTGTTTACCTTGTTGAGAAGCATCACAAGTTGAATTTTCAATAAATTTTAGTTTGGGCAGACCTCTAACTAGACCATTTTGACTCATTTTTGAATGAGTCTTGTATGAGTGTGACCCAGTCTCCTGTGCCACAAGTCAGTTTCCTCTTGTTGTGTCAGAAAATACTTTATTGAGGATGTTGGTAGGTTAATTGTATAAACGTTATTTCTCCTAATGCTCTTAAGAATGATTTCAGGGTTCTCAACATATTTAACTATACACTCAGATTTGGAAAAGTTTACTGAGTAACCACTACATAATTGACTGATGCTATGTAAGTAAAGTTAAAATTTTCAACTAATAATACTTTTCGTATAATAAAATCGGAACTGAGTTCGAAGTTACCTCTTCCGATTACCTTTAGTTTATTGTTGTTGCCGAATGCAACTGATCATAATCCTTTTAATTTGAGCTTTGTGAATTTCAATCTATCTCCAGTCATATGTCTGGAACATCCACTATCCAACATCCATTAATCCAATTCCTACACAGAAAGTATTTGAATTGGAATCTATTTAATGGAACAGATAGTTTGATTGAAGTTGACTCCTTAATTTTCAATTATTAATTTGATTTAATTTTTAATTAATAATTTGATTTAATTTTTAATTATTAATTTAATTTAATTTTTTTAAATTATTAATTTGATTTAATTTTAAAATTATTAATTTGATTCAATTTTAAATTATTAATTTGATTTAATTTATAATTTATAATTTGATTTAATTTTTAATTATTAATTTAATTTAATTATTAATTATTAATTTGATTTAATTTTTAAATTATTAATTTAATTTAATTTAATTTAATTTTTTAATTATTAATTTAATTTAGTTTTAAATTATTAATTTGAGTTAATTTTTAAATTATTAATTTAATTTAATTTTTTTAATTACTAATTTAATTTAATTTTACATTTAATCTAATTTTAAATTATTAATTTAATTTAATTTTTAATTATTAATTTAATTTATTTTTAAATTATTAATTTAATTTATTTCTTATTATTAATTTAATTTTTTAATTATTAATTTAATTTAATTTTTTAATTATTAATTTAATTTAATTTTTTTAATTATTAATTTAATTTAATTTAATTTTTAATCCTTAGTCATCTCACCTGATCTAAATTTCAAATCAGGAAATTCTATAATTTTGTGATATGAATTAGGTTCAATTATAGGGTTTGGTTTAAGTTTGTGTTAGATTCAGGTTTAGCTTTAGGCTCAACAAATATGCATTCTTTGGATAAACTTCTCGCTATGGTGAGTCACTTGGACATCATTAGAGTAACCATGCCTTCGAGGTTTTCCAAATAGTCCTATCCATTGAACTTAGTACAAAACCTTGGTCTAACTAGTTAGGATTCGTAAGGGATAGTTTCGGTCAGTTCCACTTAGCCAAATGAACCAGGTCGAAGCCATATCTTCCTAGACATGCATAAACTAAATTCCCTAACGTACTATCATCTAAAATTTCACCAGTATCATAGGTCAAATTAAACTTGTTCCCTATCTAATTAGTTCGAATTACCCTGCCGGGTAGCTTGGTTTAGGTTACCCTGCCGGGTAGGTAAGTTTTGGAGGTGCCAGTTATCCCGGAGCCTCCCCCTACATTATTAATAATTTCATATATATTTTTATTTATTTTTATAGATGTGAGTTTTAATTTAATTTAATTTAATTTTTAATTAATTTTAATTATGTTCTTTTAATGGGTTATCTTTTTACTAATACAGTTTTTCTTTTAGCCCTCCCTGGATCATAGCCTCGATATGGTCTATCAAGGTAGTGTACTTGATCCTTGGGAATCCAATATTGACCAAGTCCAACTTGATTGACCAGGTTGGACTTGGGTACCCATGCTTGGACTATCTTACTATTTGGTCTGTTAATAAGAGATACATATGAACGAAATTTCTTTTTTGCTTTAAATCCTAGACCTGATCGATTGTATACGGCCTTCTCTTTTCCAATAATCAAGTCAAGATTCTTGGAACCCAGTGTAAACTGTTCCAATGCGGTCTTCAAATCTTTGATTTGAATTTTCAGGCTGGAATTCTCTCCCTCAAGCTTTTGGACTTGAGTTGAGGTTCCAATCTAAACAGATTTAGTCAAAGATTTGGTATTAGTCGCTTCTTTAAGAGATGATACCTCCTTTAGAAGCGACTTGATCCGAACATTGGACTTAGCTACTTTAAGCATCAATTAATTAATTAAACTATAAAGATGATTCGTACTTATAGAGGGGTTTGGCATTTCGGAAACGGATACGGATCCGTGGCTTCTCTCGGACTTGGCTTCCAATTCGTCCTCGCTTCCGGATTCGTTGGTGTAGTCCCGGGTCGTCAACGCGAGGAAGCTTGCCTGCTCGAGTTCTTCGTCGTCGGACTCCTCGAAAGAAGACTCGTCCTAAGTCGTGTCACGCCCCCAAAGGAGTCCCTGCCAGACAAAAATCCGGCAGCATCTCCCCTGTACCGGTGATAATCTGAAGCATAAGTACAAACAAAATATACATCAGCCACATGCGGCGGAATATATACACAACCACGTAGTTAATAATCTCAGCCGACACGGCTAGATAAATATAACAACAACCACACAGTTATATATATTTCTATCAGCCCACTCGGCTGAAATCAAAACCAACACAGCAGAAAAACATAAAACAAGCCCATACAAAACACATCAAGACACTGCTAGCCGGCTAGGCTTTATACAACAACCACAACAACACAAATACAACAACAACACCAAATACACCAAATACACCGAATGCACCAAGTAACAAATACAAGTAAAACATAAGCAGAAACCCGAAAGGCTCTTCGGATGTGACGTAGGACCCGGCAGAAAGGATACTCCGAGCGACACTCCAACCATCTACCTGAAAACATAAAGATATACATGCGGTGGTGAGTATAGGTAACTCAACGGGTAATAGAAAAGATAATGCATGGTCTATAAATAAACATAGAGATCAAAGGTATACAGTCATTAGGGAATCAAGGAACATGATCCTACTATCATAATCAATGCATCTGAACATATCAGACCTACTAACCTGACATACATACTGTACAAACTACAACCGACATAATCATAGATACATACCCAATCTGGAATCGACACCAGGAACAATGGTCAGTAAACTCACCAGATCTGCAACAGACCTACTCGTGACACCTGTGCAATATAAATACGACTGCAAATACATGTAAAATAAATGACATGTATGCAGCATGACAACCATATGCAACAATCATATCGCAAACAAATGCAACATACCACAAACACATGCAACTAGTATCTACTAGGCATGTATGCAAATATATCTCTAACGATGCACCGCGCATCAAATGCAAATGTGCATGCATGCTCCATGGTCACCCCCGCCACCTCTCTAGACACCACGGTCCCTATATGGGCGAGAGGCTTGGGTCCGTGACAAACCGTACTAGCCTCCAGTACATGCACCGCTATAGGCGGCCGAAGCGGACGGTCAGCTAAGTAGTTATATAACTACATAGCTAAGGGTCCCTAACCACTCATAACTCAAACCCTCTGACTACTGTACCCTCAAGACCCACTACTCCAGAGTGGTCGAGGCTGACAGAACACTGAGCAGCTGAATGAGCGCGACAGGACTAGCTCCACTCCTAACTACCACTCTCCAACAGTGGTCGAAAGGACGGCTATAAACAACTGACGACTCTCTTAACCACAAGGAAGATAATAATCGTCAGATGCAATGAATGATGAACATGATATATATACATATATAATCATGATACCGACACTGTCATCATCAATGCAACCTCCAAACCACATGAGTACCCCATAATATGAGTATAATCGTCATGATACCTCCATATATACCACCAACCACATGCGCACAACTACGCATGTATAATCAACCAAAGATCTCCAATAACCACCCAAGACACATGTACACAGAACATAAGTACAATCAACCTATATCCTCTAGTAAAAACACATCAGACACATGTATATACAACAAATATACAATCAACACAACTCCTCCAATCATCACACCGGACAAATGTGTACATGACATACAAATGGGCAATCATCCTATGAACACTGCCAATGAACCATACACTACCATACACACTCTACATGTGCACAAATACCATAGAGTATAGATAATCCAAAGTGTAGACTGTATAAGAATTAAATAGATCATCACAAGGGTCAAGCATAAGTATCAAGCAGGAAAGTAACCAACAAACACGATATAAGGTAAAGCAGCCTAAACCATCACATAAGAACCATGCACTAAGCTCAATAAAAATCTACATAGAGTCAAGGAACAAATACTCGCCTTTATACGTCGATCGTGATAAAATAAATCCCACATCGTGATGATCGTCCCACATCAAGGTCCTGCATAAATAAATATATATATATATATATTATTTAGCTAAATTCATAAGAATTAAAATAGCTAAATAAAATCCCTATCCAATAGGATAACTTCACTCAAATCTGATCTCTGATAAATCCTTCAAATAATCCTTAATCACATAACCCAAATTCATCCATTAATCAAAATTCCATCATATACTCTAATCCATCCCTACTCATCACAATATCAATCCAATGAACTCGATTAACGATCATGTAATCATCTACCACAAGCCACTCTACTAATCAACCAAACCACAAAAACTTACTCCCTAAATCCACTACAAATCCAAAGCAATCCGAGATTATCAACTGAGTATAACTCAATCAATTTGAATTCTCATTACAGACACATCTCATCATTAATTAGTTAATCAATCTAATATAGAAACGAATCCAGATCTGTGACAATCTGAAGCTAAAGTGATCTTTGTTAGTTAGAGCCCTAGAGCAAATCGTTTGATGATTGTATTATGGACTTATTGTATCATATTCTTATATAAATAAAGGCATTTGGTTTTTGGTTATTATACTTACTTGTATTGGTGCCAAATAAACTAAGTATAATAACGTCTTTGAGTAGAAGGTTCTCACCTATATCAATCTGTTAGTTGAACCGATAGTGAGATAATATAGGGAACACTACTCTTAATCATTCCTAGTCAAGTATTAACATTCAGGGACAATGTTAATGCAATAAGACTAACATGTAGTTCAACTCGATGATTTGATCTCACAAGTCATGGATATAGAGATATCAAGTTGACACATGGGTATGCATTGGAGAATGTATACTGAATGACCCGCCATGAGAAAGTATCATGGATCGTTATATGAGTGTCATATACTTTCTCATGTGGTTATTAGTATGACTACTAGCCCTTGGACTTGAAGTCACCATGGATCCCTACATAAGGAGTTATGTACTTTGGTTTCGTCAAAGGTCACCCGTAACTGGGTGGACTATAAAGGCGATTACTGGGTATGTAACGAATTATGCAGAGGGATGTGAGTGATGTAGATGGGATCTATCGCTCCTATATGACGGGAGTGACATCGATATTCTTGATAGAGTGAGACCACGAAGTGCATGGCCATGCCCGAATGAGTCAATATGAGATATTGAGCTCATTTGATCGAGTGAGTCTACTTGGAGTTTAAGATTTAGATTGATTAGAGGATGACACGGTCTATGCCTCATAATGATCAATCTAGATGTTTAGGATAGAAGGACACTTGTCATATATTGTGAGGAGTCACAATTAGTAGTCACAACGTGATGTTGGATCTCAACATTCTTGTAACTTGGGTAGTAATGATGTGTTGCTAGATACCGCTCATTACTTATGCTCCTAAATGGCATTGCCAACATTACAAGAACCTATAGGGTCACACACTAAGGACAATTAGATGGAGATTAGGTTCATATGATGAACCAAGAGGATTAGATTCATATGATGAATCAAATTGGATTAAGTGTAATCCTAATTGGGCTAATTTAATTGGACTCAAGTTGATTCATGTGTTCAATGAGTCTAATTTAGATTATGACTCATTGAATCAATTTAATTAAATGAATTAGATTCATTATATTAAATTGGCTTGAATTAAATGGTTGGATTAGATCAACCATGAGAGAGATTAAGTCAAGTTTGACTTGACTTGAGAGGAAGAGGAAGAGTCAAGTTTGACTTGACTTTATGCCACATCATTTGTGACTTGGCATTAAGTGGCCAATGATGAGGTGCCACATCATCATGTTTAGCACATGTGTGTGCCACCTCATGGAGGTTACCAATCTCTTTAATGGCCACACTTAATGCAAAATGGGGGTTACACTTTTGTGAAAGTGGCCGACCACTTTTGTGAAGGGAATGAATTCATTTTTCATTCAAGTGTCATTTACATCTTCTTCTTCCTCAAGCTCTCTCCTTGCTCTCCCTCTCCTCTCTTGGCCGAACACTATCTAGGTGCTAGCACACCTATTGTTTGGTCTTCTCCACCTAATTAGTTCGTGTGGATACTTCTAGAGAGTTGTTTACTTTGACAACTTGAGATCCGGCATCTCCTTGGACGAGCGGGATACGAAAAAGGGCACGCATCGAAGGTATAAAAGGTTTCCTCTTTGTAAATCTAGTGTAGATCTAGATTAGAAACTCGTACTCATATTTTGTTTTATTTCTACTTTGCACGGATCCGGTGGCTTGGGGCTTCGGGGTTTCCGCGACGCGGAAAAGTGGTTTTTGCGGCCCGAAAAACCCAACAATCTTGCCCTAATCCAACCTGCAGATCTGCAATAGCTTGGTGAAGAGATTCGGACGCCCCAGCTGATGGCCTTTATTCATGATCTTAAAAACAAATCAAACAATAACCGTTCAATAGACCATAAATCATTGCCACAATGGAATTTCAAATTGTTTCCAACTTGCACTTAACCTATCTTACCTCAATCCATGAAGAAATCGTACAGCACTATATCTGCTGGAACCACATAAACTGAACCACATTTACCTCAATTGAACCCCTACCTCTTCACCTGAGGCTTCAATCAACCGCAAGGAATGGAGAAGATCAAGATCTACTTAGGGAAGAACCTTCACCAGGTTGATCCGACGTCGCCTCCTAGACAAAATCAGAGAGAACACCATAAATGAACCCAATTACACAAAAATCCTTGAATTCACAGAATCTCTCGACCAAGCCTTACCTCAACCAATCCCTACAGCTGGTGTCATGTGATCCACAGCTACTGCGACAAGGAATGGGAGCTAGGGCTCCGATTCTTGCTCTGGTCCTAGATCAAGTCGTGCTAGGGTGGCGTCGTGGGTCAAGAAGAAGGTTACAGACCCGAAGCTAGGGCTCAGGAAGCGGTGGCTAGTATCGACTGCTCATGGATGTCCGGCGATCGGCGAATCGAAGTAGCACGGGGTCGGCGTCGCGAGTTAGGGGAGGAATCGCTAGGGAGAGGGAGGAGAGGATCGATAGCCAAGAGAGCTTGGTGTTGGTGAGGCACGCAGAGGATAGGTCGCTGCTGGCGGTGAACTCGCGGTGGATGGCGATCGGGCGAGGAGGAATCGCCGGAGAGGGAAGGGGGTCTCGGGCGTAATGTGAGGAGAAGGAGGAGATCGGGAGAGGGAGGTGGGTTGGGCAGAATCCGAAAGGAGGAGAAGAAATCGGGGATTTAGGGATTTAGGATTCTTAATTAAATACTTAGGTTAACCTAATTAACCTGTAAGTTAACCACTTAATCAACTCCCACATAATGGGTATTCCAAACAAACTTTCTCCAGGCCCAATAAATCCATCCCCATAAAACTAGTCATACGACCTCCGTTTAAATCCCAAAAAAATTTCTAAAAATTACTGAAAAATCCAATAAGATTTTTCATTCAATAATATTTATTATTTTAAATTTTACGATATCTTACATTCTCCCCCACTAATAAAAATTTGGTCCCCAAATTTACTGGTCAATTTAGGGATCCTCATCCAAGGGTAACCACCAAGCAACATACTCATATACCACTCCATCCAAATATCATAAACATATCTCTAAACATGATAATCCTCCTCCAAGTGACTAGCGACAACTCTGTGAGCTATGAACTCACCCTACTCCCGCTACTCCCACTCTGCAATCTAGCCAACTATGGTTAAATCAACTACCTCTGAAAACCAACATCCACTATCATCAGATCCTCCAACATCTGTATAGGGCGGTCAAACTATCCATTAGTCTGAGGGTAAAATCTATACTAAAGCGAATCTCCTAACCCAAAATCTGTTGTAACCACAGTCAAAATCATGAGGTGAAATCATCGATCTCCATCCAATATAACCCTCAGAGATATACCATGAAGTCCGATAATCTCTCTACAGTATAATCCTGCTACTCAATCCAAAAGAATCTGTCTTACAAATCGATAGCTAGGGAGCAAAGTCATTACCCAAACCATCATATCCTCTCCAAGTCCTGGATAATCCCACAACAAAATCTGTCAAAATATGCTCCCAACTCCACTCCAAAATACGAGTCTACTGAAACAATCCTACTGATATTCGATGTTCAGCCTCCACTTACTGACACACTAGACATCAAGCTACAAAATCCGCAATATCTTTCTTAATGTCATTCCACCAATAGGAATGCTCCAAATCTCTATACAATATATATCATCCGGATGTATCATAAATCCAACTCGAGGTGTTTCCTGCAGTAACATCTCCCGGATAAGAAGTGACTCGGAAATACCCATAATCTCCCATAGAAATCAAAGAATCTATTTCCATTACACGAGAATTCTAACTACGGGTACAAGAAGACTACTCCGCCCATGCTACATCAGAACTGCACCAAACCCCAGGTACCATACATATGTGTAGAGTTCAAATCCGTCTACACTAGAAAGCACAACTAGGATAATGCGGTTAACAATTTTTCGTTTCAACTCCTGAAACTGATCTCGTACGCATCTATCCAAGTAAATTCCATACCCATCCTAGACAGTCCAGTCAATGGCATAACAATACTGGAGAAACCCTCAGTCAATATCCGATAATATCTAGCCAGATCAAGGAAGCTGCGAGTCTCCTGTATAGACTACGACTACTCCTAACTGATAACAACCTCTATCTCCTGTGGATCCACCGATATCCCTCTACCAGAGACAATGTGTCCCAAAAATCTCACACAAGATAATCAAAATACGCACCACTGAACTTCACATATAGATGTTCCCGTCAAAACATCTCTAGAACTATGCGAAGCTAGTGTACGTGATCCACCTCGGATCAGGAATAGATCACAACATCACCAATAAAGACAATGAAAACTGATCCAAACACCCTAATGATACCAAGTACATCGAGTCCATAAAAACGTCTAGGGCACGATATGCCTAAAATGGTAACACCAATGACCCATAATGTACGTACAATAGGCTCACTCAACCGTAGGATCCCCAACAACAAGCCTATGATCAAATCACCAACTACAAATCACCAAATCCATAAATATCACACATGTGCTACTCTCCATATCACTATCAACATCAATTACCAAATAATAGATCATCAAGTCGAACATCCCCTAATAGATCATCAAAGGACAACATATCACTACACCTGATCTCCCAATATCCACCAATCAAAATCATCCTCAACATCAATTAATCATACCAGATAGTCTCCTAAACAAAGATAGAGTAAAAGGAAAGCATCCAACCTTCAACACCCACTACCAACATACTAAATGTATCCAAAAGGTCTGCCAGATCTCATCATCTCATCCTTTCTGATAATCAAATATCCACAGTAAAGGAATGTCAATCCTAAAATCAAAGGGTCACACAATCTCCTGACTAAGAGTCTACCCATCAAGAGAATATCTCCACCACCCTCATAATCATCCTATATATGTCCCTCGACAAATGCTGATAAAAGGGGTATAATCCTTTATCCTAAGATACAGACTACAAGATCTGGTAAAATGATCATGTGATCAAGGTCTTGTGTTACTTGATAGAGACAATGTTAGCTGAGTCGTCTAACCATTGTCTTGTACTTCATCTTACTGTGATTGCTCCACCCTGAGGTTCAGCAACCTCCAGTATCGAGCAATGAACACAAATATAGAGGAACGCTACAACTAAATAGTTGATCAAAATATCCGTCAATCGATGCTCTACTCCTCGAAGATCATCATCTGAAATTATACCTAGTTACGGTCGGACTTCCTAGGTATTACTCAACTAACACCACTTCCTACGCACCATTGCGGGGTATATATCACTAAGTACATCATGGATATCTAATCATATCCAATAGTTCCATGAGTCAGGATCTCCCATGGAACAACGTTAGGCGAGTCGACTGATCATCGCCTTATAATCCATCATGCTAATGAAGAAGTAGAGAACTACTCTCTCTCCAAACACCTCCAAGAGATCACTAAGTGATGACCTAATCTCCAAAAAGCATTCTCTGCTTCTCCCTTCACGTGGTACCGGGTCACGTAAAGGTTAAGCAGCTCAGTTCAACTCTTTCACATCAGTACAAATCATTTATCCAAATGTACTCACCAAGATATACACCCTAATAACGGTTGTATCTCATCAGTGTTAAGCAGCTTTACACTTTTCCCACATCAGTGAAGGTATCCTATCTGAATGTACCTTCTAAGTCCTCCATCCAAGTACAGACAATCCATGGTCAAAGTCCCCATGGAATAGGATACATCTATCCTCTATAGACTGACTAAGCCGACAATGGTATACGACTAATTCAGACTTTCCACGACGGTATAAGTCATGTACTCAAATATGTCTCCCAACCTAAAGATCAGAATCCCTATAATATAAAGTTCGTCAGCCCCTGGTCGAACCAACAAAATAAATCGATCAACAACTAACTAATCTACGCAAGTCACAAGGGTGATAAGTCAAATCATAACTACTCAAGTCAACCAGGTAATCAATCCTAAACTGGCCGAACAAACAAGAGTAAACCAATACTCTACTAACTGAGTCAACATGAGTATACTGTTATCATCCACTACCCAGCTAATAATAATAGAGACTGGTATGTGACTCTAACTCTCAACCAACCAATAGTAACAGATACTAAAACTACTGGTAGTATGATATGAACAAATCCATTGAGACTGTAATCCTTGATCTCCATTAGGTCAACCGTGATCAGTGATTGACCCAACACATGCAATGCATGCTACAAACAAATAGACAGGAACTAACCAGAGAGTACTAACACATGCCATAAATAACTATCATGGGAAACAATACATACACTAACAGAAATGTATGATAACAATATGCAAACATACCTCCTATAGCCTGGAGATGTCCTGCTGCTGCCTGGTCCCAAAACCCGAAAGTCACATCAAGAAAACCAAAACATAAAAAACCAAAAACACGAATAACAGGCGTCGTACCTGCTCTGATACCACTAATTGTCACGCCCCCAAAGGAGTCCCTGCCAGACAAAAATCTAGCAGCATCTCCCCTATACCGGTGACAATCTGAAGCATAAGTACAAACAAAATATACATCAGCCACATGCGGCTGGAATATATACACAACCACGCAGTTAATAATCTCAGTCGACACGGCTGGACAAATATAACAACAACCACGTAGTTATATATATTTCTATACTAACGAATTGAAATCAACCAACAGCAGTAAAAATATAAAACAAGCCCATATAAAACACATCAAGACATCGCTGGCCGGCTTATACAACAACCACAACAACACAAATACAACAACACACACCAAATACACGAAATATAGAATGCACCAAATAATGAATACAAAAACATAAGAAAAACCAGAGCTCTTCTGTGACGTAGGACCCCAGATCTTGGATACTCCGAGCGACACTCCAACCATCTACCTGAAAACATAAAGATATACATGTGGTGGTGAGTATAGGTAACTTAGCGGGTAATAGAAAAGATAGTGCATGGTCTATAAATAAACATAGAGATCAAAGGTATACAGTCTCAGTAGGGAATCAAAGAACATGATCCTACTATCATAATCAATGCATCTGAACATATCAGACCTACTAACCTGACATACATACTGTACAAACCATAACCGACATAATCATAGATACATACCCAATCTGGAATCGACACCTCGAACAATGGTCAGTAAACTCACCAGATCTGCAATAGACCTACTCGTGACACCTGTGCAATCTAAATACGACTGCAAATACATGTAAAATAAATGACATGTATGCAGCATGACAACTATATGCAACAATCATATCGCAAACAAATGCAACATACCACAAACACATGCAACTAGTATCTACTAGGCATGTATGCAAATATATCACCAACGATGCACCGCGCATCAAATGCAAATGTGCATGCATGCTCCATGGTCACCCCCGCCACCTCTCAAGACACCACGACCCCTGTATGGGCGAGAGGCTTGGGTCCGTGACAAACCGTACTAGCCTCCAGTACATGCACCGCTATAGGCGGCCGAAGCGGACGGTCAGCTAAGTAGTTATATGACTACATAGCTAAGGGTCCCTGATCACTCATAACTCAAACCCTTTGACTACTGTACCCTCAAGTCCCACTACTCCAGAGTGGTCGAGGCTGAAAGAACACTGAGCGGCTGAATGAGCGTGCTTGTACTAGCTCCACTCCTAACTACCACTCTCCAACAGTGGTCGAAAGGATGGCTATAAACAACTGACGACTCTCTTAACCACAAGGAAGACGATAATCGTCAGATTCAATGAATGATGAACATGATATATATACATATATAATCATGATACCGACACTGTCATCATCAATGCAACCTCCAAACCACATGAGTACCCCACAATATGAGTATAATCATCATGATACCTCCATATATACCACCAACCACATGCGCACAACTACGCATGTAAAATCAACCATAGATCTCCAATAACCCCCCAAGACACATGTACACAGAACATAAGTACAATCAACCTATATCCTCTAGTAAAAACACATCAGACACATGTATATACAACAAATATACAATCAACACAACTCCTCCAATCATCACACCGGACAAATGTGTACACGACATACAAATGGACAATCATCCTATGAACACTGCCAATGAACCATACACTACCATACACACTCTACATGTGCACAAATACCACAGAGTATAGATAATCCAAAGTGTAGACTGTATAAGAATTAAATAGATCATCACAAGGGTCAAGCATAAGTATCAAGCAGGAAAGTAACCAACAAACACGATATAAGGTAAAGCAGCCTAAACCATCACATAAGAACCATGCACTAAGCTCAATAAAAATCTACATAGAGTCAAGGAACAAATACTCGCCTTTATACGTCGATCGTGATAAAATAAATCCCACATCGTGATGATCGTCCCACATCAAGGTCCTGCATAAATCAATATATATAATTTATTTAGCTAAATTCATAAGAATTAAAATAGCTAAATAAAATCCCTATCCAATAGGATAACTTCACTCAAATCTGATCTCTGATAAATCCTTCAAATAATCCTTAATCACATAACCCAAATTCATCCATTAATCAAAATTCCATCATATACTCTAATCCATCCCTACTCATCACAATATCAATCCAATGAACTCGATTAACGATCATGTAATCATCTACCACAAGCCACTCTACTAATCAACCAAACCACAACAACTTACTCCCTAAATCCACTACAAATCCAAAGCAATCCGAGATTATCAACTGAGTATAACTCAATCAATTTGAATTCTCATTCCAGACATATCTCATCATTAACTAGTTAATCAATCTAATATAGAAACGAATCCAGATCTGTGACAATCTGAACCTTAAGAGATCTTACCCTAATCCAACCTGCAGATCTGCAATAGCTTGGTGAAAAGATTCGGACACCCCAGCTGATGGCCTTTATTCATGATCTTAAGAACAAATCAAACAAGAACCGTTCAATAGACCATAAATCATTTCCACAATGGAATTTCAAATTTTTTCCAACTTGCACTTAACCTATCTTACCTCAATCCGTGAATAAATCGTACAGCACTGTATCTACTGGAACCCCATAAACGTAACCATATTTACCTCAATTGAACCCCTACCTCTTCACCCGAGGCTTCAATCAACCGCAAGGAATGGAGAAGATCAAGATCTGCTTAGGGAAGAACCTTCACCAGGTTGATCTGACGTCGCCTCCTAGACCAAATAAGAGAGAACACCATAAACGAACCCAATTACACAAAAATCCTTGAATTCATAGAATCTCTCAACCAAGCCTTACCTCAACCAATCCCTACAGCTGGTGTCGTGCGATCCACAGCTACTGCGACGAGGAATGGGAGCTAGGGCTCCGATTCTTGCATTGGTCCAAGATCAAGTCGTGCTAGGGTGGCGTCGTGGGTCAAGAAGAAGGTTACAGACCCGAAGCTAGGGCTCAGGAAGCGGTGGCCAGTATCAACTGCTCATGGATGTCCGGCGATTGGCGAATCGAAGCAGCACAGGGTCGGCGTCGCGAGTTAGGGGAGGAATCGCGAGGGAGAGGGAGGAGAGGATCGACAGCCAAGAGAGCTTGGTGTTGGTGAGGCACGCAGAGGATAGGTCGCTGCTGGCGGTGAACTCGTGGTGGCTCGCGATCGGGCGAGGAGGAATCGCCGGAGAGGGAAGGGGGTCTCGGGCGTAATGTGAGGAGAAGGAGGAGATCGGGAGAGGGAGGTGGGTTGGGCAGAATCGGGAAGGAGGAGAACAAATCGGGGATTTAGGGATTTAGGATTCTTAATTAAATACTTAGGTTAACCTAATTAACCTGTAAGTTAACCACTTAATCAACTCCCACATAATGGGTATTCCAAACAAGCTTTCTCCAAGCCCAATAAATCCATCCCCGTAAAACTAGTCATATGACCTCCGTTTAAATCCCAAAAAAATTTCTAAAAATTCCTGAAAAATCCAATAAGATTTTTCGTTCAATAATATTTATTATTTTAAATTTTATGATATCTTACAAGTCGCCTTTAGGGCCTTCTTCCTTCTTAGCTTTTTCAGGTCCTTCTGGTTCGGACAGTTTGCCTTGATATGCCCCTTCTAATTGCACCCATAGCACGTCAACTCTAATTTCACTTTTGAGCTTGGTTGGGCTTCTTTGGACTGGATGGCCTTTCTGACATCCTTTTTGTTGAAGTCCTTTTTGTAGAGTTTCTTCACCAGGTTGATTATTTCGGTTGTGATCTCGTCATCGTCATTGTCCGAATCTGGTTCTTCTTCTAACTCTAGTTCGGTTCTGCGTTTTGTTTTCGACTCGCGTGCTCTTCCTGTACCTGCAACCAAAGCTAACCCTTTCTCTGTCGGACGTGCATTAACCTGCTCATGCAACTCAAATTTGGAGAATAACTCATGTAATTTATTACAGGAAAGGTCCTTAGAAACCTTGTAAGCATCTATCATAGATGCTCACAAGGTGTTCCTCGGAAAAGCGTTTAAGGAATACCTGATGATGTCCCGGTTATCTACTTTCTGTCCGATCGCATGAAGTCCGTTGAGTAGGTCTTGTATCCGGGCATGGAGCTAGCTAGCCGTCTCACCTTCCTGCATTTTTAAGTTATACAATTTATTGAATAACAAATCGCACTTGCTTACTTTGGTATCGGAGGTCCCTTCGTGAAGCTCGATTAACTTCTCCTACAACTCCTTGGCGCTGGAAAAAGGGTTGACGCGGTTGAGCTCCTCTTTTATTAGTCCACACTGGAGGGTGCAAGTTGCTCTGGCATTTTCTTCCACCTTCTTGAATAATGCTGGATCCCAGTCTTCGCAGGGTATTGGTTTTCCATCTCCGTCAGTCGGTAGTTCGAACCTAGTCTTGACGATCATCCACATCTTGAACTGGATCTTCAGAAAAATTTTCATTCTGCCCTTCCAGTAACCGAAGTCTTCTCTAGTGAAGAGAGGGGGGCGGACAGTGTTGTAGCCTTCTTGTTGGGCCATTTAGAGGATATGCACAAAAAAAAGACAAAGAGATGTCCCAGGACTTGATCCTGGATTAGTAGTGCGGTATGGAAATAAGAATAATTGTGTTCTCGAGTGGTGTTGCACCAACTTCGAGAAAGGAATACGATTACGAAAAGAACTAGATCAGAATATAGTAATTATGCTAATTTCAATCGACTCCAAAAATTGAAAAACACCACGAAAAGAATGCTTGATTGGCGGTTGCACCAAATCAAAGCTACCCCACTCTGATACCAATTGTTGGATCGAGATGCACTAGAGGGGGGGGGTGAATAGCGCTCGTGGATTTCACTTTGTAGATTCATAAAATGATCGAGAATTACGCACAACGGAAATAAAAGAAAGACAACAAACACAAAAGAGAACACCAAGGTTTTACTTGGTTCGGAGCCTAGGGCGACTCCTACTCCAAGGCCCGTGATCATTAATCATTTTCTGTGGTTAACAACTATATTGCGCAAAGATAGTCCAAGTATGTATTACAATAAGTGCAATAATAATAACAATTATACCGGCGACAGAATCGAAATCTCGGAGCTCCGAGTCGTCGAGGACATGTAGCAGCACTTCAGGGCGTCTTTTGGAGCAGCACGTTGTAGTAGAAGCACTTCAGAATTTATACTAGGAGGTGCTGCTCGAGACTGCTTAAATAAGATGCTTAAGTCACCTCAAATGCCCCATTGAGGCACCTCAAGTGTGAAGCTCTATCCCAAAATGTGCGCTGCGATAAGCCTCTGCGTCGCTGCTGATTATCCGACTTGAGGCTCCTCAATCAAACTCCAAGGCACCTCCAATCAGAGGTCCAAGGCACCTCAGTCTCCCTTGAGGCGCCTCCAGCTCCACTTCACAGCCAGCTTTTTCCTTGCGCCCGAGGCGCCTCCAAGCTCCATAGAGGCGCCTCGGACACTGTTTATCCGAGGCTTAGCTTGTTTCTTTTGTACCTGCAAGACACGTTAGTCCCAGAACAACAACTTATCCTGTAAGACAAAGTTAGAACAAATAGAACCACGATAAATTAAGTGATCAACAGTCATCGGACTGTCCGGGTCTGACTTTGAATTTTCGACCGGAAACCCTAGGTCGACCCGACGCCTATTGTTCCCTCTGCGGAGAACGCATCCTCACCTACTCCCCTCAGGAGAGATTACCTGATGCCAGTCCGGTCCTCCAGACCGACTGGACTTTCTGCCTAGGGTTACCTGTTAGTTAGAGCCCTAGAGACAATCATTTGATGATTGTATGGACTCATTGTATCATATTCTTGTATATTAATAAAAGGCATTTGTTTGGTTATTATACTTATTTGTATTAGTGCCAAATAGACTAAGTATAATAGCGTCCTTGAGTAGAAAGTTCATACCTATATCAATCGATTAGTTGAATCGATAGTGAGATGATATAGGGAACACTACTCTAAATCATTCCTAGTCGAGTATTAACATTCAGGGACAATGTTAATACAATAAGACTAGCATGTAGGTCAGCTCGATGACTTGATCTCACAAGTCATGGATATAGAGATATCAAGCTGACACATGGGTATGCATTAGAGAATGTATACTAAATGACCCGCCATGAGAAAGTATCATGTATCGTTATATGAGTGTCATATACTTTCTCATGTGGCTATTAGTATGACTATTAGTCCTTTGACCTGAAGTCACCATGGATCCCTACATAAGGAGTTATGTACTTTGGTTTCATCAAACGTCACCCGTAACAGGGTGGACTATAAAGGCGATTACTGGGTATATAACGAATTATGTAGAGGGATGTGAGTGATGTAGATGGGATCTATCCCTCCCATATGACGGGAGTGACATCGCTATTCTTGATAGAGTGAGACCACTAAGTGCATGGCCATGCCCAAATGAGTCAACATTAGATGTTGAGCTCATTTGATCGAGTGAGTCTACTTGGAGTTCAAGATTTAGATTGATTAGAGGATGACATGGTCTATGTCTCATATTGATCAATCTAGATGTCTAGGATAGAAGGACAATGTCACATGTTGTGAGGAGTCACAATTAGTAGTCACAAGGTGATGTCGGATCTCGACATTCTTGTAACTTGGGTAGTAATGATGTGTTGCTAGATACCGCTCATTACTTATGCTCCTAAATGGGTATAGGGGCATTGCCAACGTTACAAGAACCTATAGGGTCACACACTAAGGGCAAATAGATGGAGACTAGGTTCATTTGATGAACCTAAATGATTAGGTTCATATGATGAACCAAATTGGATTAAGAGTAATCCAAAGTAGGATAATTGAGTTGGACTCAAGTTGGTTCATGTGTTAAGTGAGTCTAATTTGGACTTAGACTCATTTAATTAATTTAATTCAATGAATAGAGATTCATTAAATTAAAATTGGCTTGAACCAATGGTTAGATTAGATCAACCAAGGGATAGAAGTGGTCAAGTTTGACTTGACTTAAGTAGGAAGATGAAGAGTCATGTTTTTGACTTGACTTTGACTTGACCAATGCCACATCATCAAGGCCTCTTCATTTGGTCAAGTTTGACTTGACCAAATGCCACCTCATGGGAGTTACCAAGAGTTGTGACTCTTGATATTCCATGGGGGTTACAAGGTTTAATGTGGCCGGCCACTTTGAGTGTAAAATGAATGTTTTATTTTTCATTCAAGGCTAATTGATTTTCATCTTCTTCCTCTTGCTCACAATTCTTCTCTCCCTCTTCTCCTTCTTGCCGAGACCTTGCTTGAGTGCTAGCACACTCTAAGGTTTCTTCTCCATCTCTTGCTTGTGTGGATACAAATAGAGAAGTGTCTACTTTGACACTTTTGAGATCCGGCGAACCAAGGACAAGCGGGATTGCGAAGGGCTTCGCTACAAAGGTATAAATGGTTTATCCTTATGTAGATCTACTGTAGATTAAAGTTTTCAAACTCGTACTCGTATTTTCGTTCGGTTTTACCTTGCACGAGATCCGTGGCTTGGGCGATTCCGCGACGCAGCGAAGCGGCGCCATGAAAACCCAACAAATGGTATCGAGCCACGTGCAAGGCTTTTTACGAGTTTGTTTTTATTTTTAGAAAAATAAAACCTTCTGTGATTTTCTGTAAAATTAGTTTTTTTTATGATTTTATGGGTAATTTTTCCGTAGAAGCGAAGCACAAGTGTCTCAGCACTTGTTTCGGCCACCGGAAAGATCTTTCAAAATTGGCTTCGTTTTGCCCCAAATCCATTTGGGACAGCGGGCTTGGGTGCCATTAGATCGCAAAGGAGCAACTCACGATGGTTATATCGTGGGTAGGGTACTCCCCAACCCCGCAAGGATTTGCTCATGATCGCACCGAAATCGCTAAAACGAACCCGGGAAGATTTTTCCGAAACGGCAATGTCTCGACCCAAATCGTTTTGGGACAGCGGGTTTAGGCGCTGTTGGATCGCAAAGGAACCCTCGCGATGGTTAGATCGCGGGTAGGGGCGATGCCCCTGGGCCCCGCAAGGGGATCCGTTCCGCGATTGCGGCCGAAACCGCTAAACGGGACCGCCGGGAAATTTTATTCGTAAAAATTGTAAAAATTAATTTTAAAATTAGAGAAAATTATGAAAAATATATAATTTTGAATTATATATTAATTTGTGATAGTCATTGCCCAAAGCCCAATATGATTGGTTGTGTTGTAATTCATAATACGGCCTGCGTGCCGTTGTGTGTTTGCGAGTGTTGTATTATATTCGCGACCTGCGCGTCATGCCTTATCTTATTTTCTTGTTGTAAATTAGATCTAGACTCGAATGTAACTCGAGTTTCAAATTGTAATGTACAAATTGGAGCGGTGGAGGGTCCACACGAGACGGAGTTCCGAGCCGGGCACGAGCAACACAAGGTGGTCAAAGGGAGTAGCTTGAAGAAGCTGTTGACCCTAGGTTGACCAATTGATCTTCTCATTGGCTTGAGAAGATCGTAGTAGGGCCATGACTAAATCACAAATAGATTAATTAATTGCTTGTGTATGTGATGCATATTTAATAAGTAGTTAATTAATTAGTGCCTTATGACTAGATTAGATCTAAGTCGTGCACATGATGCACCCTTGCGATTAGATTAGATCTAAGTCGTGCACAAGATGCATCCCTTCTCGATTAGATTAGATCTCAATCGACTCAACTCTAATGCCTAACCGTGCCGTGATACCTATCACTACCTCGATCATATGTATTGTTGAATCTGCCAAAGCAGAGCAATACATATTATCTTGGTAGGATACGGAGGGACAATCTTGGTCCCGTCTATCAACGCATGGGTGAATACAAACTCAATTAGATTGAGTATTCATAGTTACTCGGTTGGATCGAGTCAACTATAGGCATTCTTCCAATAGTTGGAAAGATAGATCAATATCACATCTATATTAACTCTCGGGCGTATTAGCCAAAGCTAACTCGAGTTTTAATATAAATGCGGATATTGATTCTATAAACAAGAGTTGCATAGAGATGTAATTGGTAATCGTTACCTACCGATCATACTAAGCCTTGGGCGTATTAGCCAAAGCTAACTCAAGGATTAGTATGATGTGGATCTTGTCCCACAAGAATTATAGAATTCAGTGGGAGCATCATTTAATTAAAATGCCTAATTAAATGATTTTTAAAGAATATGATATTTATTTCTGCAAATTTTTCTGTTGTAGATAACCATGACGTCAAACACGAATTCCTTCTCCCGCGATCCGCCCTTGAGAAGGACAAGCTCAACGGAGACGAATTTCCTGGATTGGTACAGAACTTGAGAATAGTTCTCACCGGAGAGCGTAAAACATGCCCGTTGAGCAGCCCATTTGAGGCTCCTCGCCCCAATGCCCCATGAGGACAAAGATGCTTACAAGAAGCATCAAGACGACGCATTAGATGTGTCCTGCCTAATGCTCGTGACCATGAACTCTGAGCTCGAAGCAACATGAGTTGATGGGCGCTTTTGATATGGTTGAGCATCTTCGCCAACTATATCAGGGACAAGCGAGGCATGAGAGATTTGAGATCTCGAAGGCATTGTTTCAGTGCAAGATGTCGACGGGTCTCCTGTAGGTCCTTATGTACTCAAGATGATTGGGTATATAGAGAACCTACAAAGACTGGGTTCCACTTGGCCAAGAGCTGGCCACTGACTTGATCTTGCAGATAGCTATAGTCAATTCGTTCTCAACTATAACATGAACGAGATTGACAAGCCACCGCCCGAGCTACTTAGTATGTTACGAATCGCTGAGATTAACCTTAAGAAGGTTAAGCCCATTATGATGGTCCGTGAAGCACAAGGGCAAGGGCAAGCCCAAAGGTAAGGAAAGTCCCAAACCAAGGGCAAAGGCAAGGCCTTCAAAAAGGAGGGTCGCAGATGGATGCTACCATTGCTTCGGCAGATCACGAGACGGAAGAGGAACCGCAAGGTATACTTGGAGGATCTGAAGAAGAAGTAAGACTTCCACTTCGGTATATATGTTATAGAAGTCAATCTATCTATTTCTACATCATGGGTATTAGATACTGGATGTGCTTCTCACATTTGTCTTGATGTGCACGAGAAATAGTAGAGCATTGGCAAAGGGCGAGGTGGACCTACGAGTAGACAATGGAGCACGGGTTACTGCTGTTGTTGTAGGAACTTATCAGCTATCTCTGCCCTCTGGGCTTGTACTAGATTTAGATGATTGTTGTTATGTGCCTGCTCTTACTAAGAACATAGTTTCAGTTTCTTGTTTAGACAAGAAAGGATACTCTTTTATAATAAAAGACAAATGTTGTTCTGTATATTTAAAAGATATGTTCTATTGTAGTGCACCTCTAATAAACGGACTCTATATTCTAGACCTTGAGAGCCCCATCTATAACATTAGTACCAAGAGGTTCAAGTCAAATGACATGAACCAAACCTACCTCTGGCACTGTCGCTTAGGTCATATAAATGACAAGCGCTTATCCCAGCTCCATAAAGATGGTTTGCTGGACTCATTTGATTTTGAATCATATGAGATATGCGAGTCATGCCTACGAGGCAAGATGACCAAGACTCCCTTTAGTGGACACAGCGAGAGAGCGACTGACTTGTTAGGACTTATACATAGTGATCTATGTGGACCTTTCAATGTCGCTGCTAGGGGTGGTTATAGGTACTTCATTACAATTACTTATGATTTCAGTAGATATGGTTATGTGTATATGATGACACATAAGTCAGAATCCTTTGAAAAGTTCAAAGAATTCAATAATGAAGTACAAAACCCGCTTGGCAAGAGTATTAAGATACTTCGATCAGATCGAGGTGGTGAATAACTTAGCCATGAGTTTTGTGACTATCTAGCTGAGTGTGGGATTCTATCTCAACTCACTCCTCTTGGAACATCACAGTGGAATGGTGTATCCGAAAGGAGGAATCGTACCTTATTAGATATGGTACGGTATATGATGAGTCACACATATCTTCCCATGTATCTTTGGGGCTATGCTCTAGACACAGCAGCCTTCATTCTCAACCGAGTTCCATCTAAGGCTGTAATAAAGACACCATATAGGATATGGACTGCGAGAGATGTCTAGGTATCTTTTATGAGGATTTGGGGTTGTGAGGCTTACGTTCGACGTCAAGTCTCGGACAAATTAGGACCCAAATCCAACAAGTGCTATTTCATCGGATATCCCAAGGAAACTAAGGGATATTACTTCTACATTCCCATCAAGACAAGGTAGTTGTGGCAAGACTGGGTCTTTCTAGAAAGGGACTTTGTTTCTAGAAAGACTAGTGGGAGCGTTCGATCTTGAAGAAATTCAAGATGCGAACAATATTACTCATGCCACGATGGAAATTGAACTGGAACCACAAAGTGTTGTGGATGATGTTGTTCCACAAGGAGTTGAGGAACAACAACCAGTTCAAGTAGACATACCTCTTCACAGGTCTGATAGGGTACGTCGTCAGCCTGAGAGATACTCATTTCTCTTGTCTGACCATAATGACATTGTGCTCATAGAGGATGAGCCTACCACCTATCAGGAAGCTGTGATGAGACCAGATTCCGAGAAATGGCTAGAGGCCATGAGATCCGAAATGGAATCCATGTACACCAACCAAGTATGGACTTTGGTTGATCCACCTGAAGGGGTAAAACCCATTGGGTGCAAGTGGGTCTTTAAGAGAAAAACTGACATGGATGGACTTATCTATAAGGGTCGCTTGGTAGCTAATGGTTTCAAGCAGATTCATGGTATTGACTATGATGAAACCTTTTCTCCAGTAGCGATGTTTAAGTCCATTCGAATCATGCTTGCTATTGCAGCCTACCATGACTATGAGATATGGCAGATGGATGTCAAAACCACGTTTCTGAATGGAAACCTGCTCGAGGATGTGTACATGACACAACCTGAGGGTTTTGTAGATCCACAAAAAGAGTATGCAAGTTGCAATGGTCCATTTATGGACTAAAGCAAGCTTCTGAGCTGGAATCTTCGATTCGATGATGCGATCAAAGTTTGGTTTCATCAAGAACGAAGATGAGCCTTGTGTCTACAAGAAGGTTGTAGGGGCATAGTTGTCTTCCTCATATTATATGTGGATGACATACTACTCATTGGGAAGGACATCCCTATGCTTCATCTGTCAAGACCTGGCTAAGGAGTTGCTTCTCAATGAAGGACTTAGGTGAGGCATCCCGCGTTCTAGGGATCAGATCTATAGAGATAGATCTAAGAGATTGCTTGGCCTAAGTTCGAGTACATACATTGACAAGGTACTCCTTGGTTTGCCATGTAGAACTCCAAGAAAGGATTTCTGCCGATGTCACATGGCGTGAGTCTTTCGAAGACTCAAAGTCCCTCTTCTAGAGAGGAGAGAGACCGCATGGATCAGATCCCTTATGCCTCAGCCATAGGATCGATCATGTACGCCATGCTATGTACTCGACCTGATGTCTCGTATGCTTTGAGCATGACGAGCAGATACCAGTCAGATCCAGGTGAAAGTCACTGGATAGCGGTCAAGAATATTCTTAAGTACTTAAGAAGAACTAAAGAATATTTCTTGATATATGGAGGCAATGATGAGCTAGCTGTAAAGGGTTACAGTGATGCTAGCTTCCAGACCGACCAGGATGACTATAGATCGCAGTAGGGGTTCGTATTTTGCATTAATGGTGGTGCTGTCAGCTGGAAGAGTTCGAAGCAGGATACAGTAGCTGATTCTATAACAGAAGTCGAGTACATTGCTGCATCAGAGGTAGCAAAGGAGGAAGTTTGGATCCGCAAGTTCATCACTGAACTTGGGGTGGTTCCTAGCATCGCTGACCCAGTTGAGCTCTATTGTGACAACAATGGAGCTATAGCACAGGCAAAGGAACCTCGCTCACACCAGCGGACCAAGCACATACTACGACGCTTCCATCTCATTCGAGAGATTATTGATAGAGGAGATGTGAAGATTTGCAGAGTACCTACAGAGGCTAACATCGTGATCCAATTCCAAGGCTTGAGGAATACATGATGAATTGCATGGTTCTTGTGTCTTCAGAATAATTGATCTTAGTGCTAGTGGGATATTGTTAGTTAGAGCCCTAGAGCCAATCATTTGATGATTGTATGGACTCATTGTATCATATTCTTGTATATTAATAAAAGGCATTTGTTTGGTTATTATACTTATTTGTATTATTGCCAAATAGACTAAGTATAATAGCGTCCTTGAGTAGAAGGTTCATACCTATATCAATCGATTAGTTGAATCGATAGTGAGATGATATAGGGAACACTACTCTAAATCATTCCTAGTCGAGTATTAACATTCAGGGACAATGTTAATACAATAAGATTAGCATGTAGGTCAGCTCGATGACTTGATCTCACAAGTCATGGATATAGAGATATCAGTTGGGTATGACGGATGAATGAAACTGAATGACCCGCCATGAGAAAGTATCATGGATCGTTATATGAGTGTCATATACTTTCTCATGTGGCTATTAGTATGACTATTAGTCCTTTGACCTGAAGTCACCATGGATCCCTACATAAGGAGTTATATACTTTGGTTTCGTCAAACGTCACCCGTAACAGGGTGGACTATAAAGGCGATTACTGGGTATATAACGAATTATGCAGAGGGATGTGAGTGATGTAGATGGGATCTATCCCTCCCATATGACGGGAGCGACATCGCTATTCTTGATAGAGTGAGACCACTAAGTGCATGGCCATGCCCAAATGAGTCAACATTAGATGTTGAGCTCATTTGATCGAGTGAGTCTACTTGGAGTTCAAGATTTAGATTGATTAGAGGATGACACGGTCTATGTCTCATATTGATCAATCTAGATGTCTAGGATAGAAGGACAATGTCACATGTTGTGTGGAGTCACAATTAGTAGTCACAAGGTGATGTCGGATCTCGACATTCTTGTAACTTGGGTAGTAATGATGTGTTGCTAGATACCGCTCATTACTTATGCTCCTAAATGGGCATTGCCAACGTTACACGAACCTATAGGGTCACACACTAAGGGCAAATAGATGGAGACTAGGTTCATTTGATGAACCTAAATGATTAGGTTCATATGATGAACCAAATTGGATTAAGAGTAATCCAAAGTAGGATAATTGAGTTGGACTCAAGTTGGTTCATGTGTTAAGTGAGTCTAATTTGGACTTAGACTCATTTAATTAATTTAATTCAATGAATAGAGATTCATTAAATTAAAATTGGCTTGAACCAATTGTTAGATTAGATCAACCAAGGGATAGAAGTGGTCAAGTTTGACTTGACTTAAGTAGGAAGATGAAGAGTCATGTTTTTGACTTGACCAATGCCACATCATCAAGGCCTCTTCATTTGGTCAAGTTTGACTTGACCAAATGCCACCTCATGGGAGTTACCAAGAGTTGTGACTCTTGATATTCCATGGGGGTTACAAGGTTTAATGTGGCCGGCCACTTTGAGTGAAAAATGAATGTTTTATTTTTCATTCAAGGCTAATTGATTTTCATCTTCTTCCTCTTGCTCACAATTTTTCTCTCCCTCTTCTCCTTCTTGCCGAGACCTTGCTTGAGTGCTAGCACACTCTAAGGTTTCTTCTCCATCTCTTGCTTGTGTGGATACAAATAGAGAAGTGTCTACTTTGACACTTTTGAGATCCGGCGAACCAAGGACAAGCGGGATTGCGAAGGGCTTTGCTACAAAGGTATAAATGGTTTATCCTTATGTAGATCTACTGTAGATTAAAGTTTTCAAACTCGTACTCGTATTTTCGTTTGGTTTTACCTTGCATGAGATCCGTGGCTTGGGCGATTCGGGGTTTCCGCGACGCGAAAAGCGGTTTTCGCGGCCCGAAAAACCCAACATTACCACCCCCTAGGACCTAGGCTTACTGCCCCCTAGGGTTTTTCTCCACCTAGGGTTACCACCCCATAAGACCTAAGGTTACCCCCCCTAGGATTTTCCTCCACCTAGGGTTACCACCCCCAATGACCTAGGGTTACCACCCCCTAGGATTTTCCTTCACCTAGGGTTACCACCCCCTAGGACTTAAGGTTACCACCCCTTAGGATTTTCACCTTACCTAACCGCAGCTAGGACTTTTGCCTAAGAACACTTAGGACTTTTCTGTAATCTCCATCAGACATGTTAGATCACAAATAAGCTTAACTTTGACTCCTTTGCCATTATCAAAACTTGGGTTCGATCGTCGGATGCTTCCCGCACCAACATGGTCTTGTGAGTTACATCTGAGTGGGCTTTATCTTTTAAAGCCCTTTCAAAGCTAAGGGTAGAATTAGGCTCCTTTAGCTATAATTCCAAGTTCCTTTTTTTCTCCTCTTTAGATTGTAACATCTGGCAAGTGTCCTGTAGAGTCTTTTCTAAATTAGTAGTAAACTCAGCTTATGATTTCACCCTATCCCATAGTTGAAGGAGTTCATTATTGGGGAGGTTAGAAACAGCTTCTAATTCTTTTACCTTGTTCTTTAAGATTTGGTTAGTCTTCTCCAGATCCACAACCATCTTGCCCAAATTTAAACTCGAAGTATATAGATGGAGGAAATGATAGTAAGATCGCATTTTGAAAATACAAAACAAAGAAGTTAGATTCAAAAAAAAAAATTACCGCAATAGCTTGACGATTATGGTTGGCACGCTCAATGTAGGTGCTTCTTCTCAGAAGCGCCTAAGACTACAACCAAGACTCAGCCAATACACTCTTTAGTTGTAACAATCCATACGGAGCAGAGGTGGGAACTTGACCAAGCAGAGATGGTAAACTATGGCCTTGTTGAAATAAAATAGAAGGACAAGGAGAACTTATAAATGGTGAGGAAGAGGAAGGAGGATGTTCAGAGGCTGGTGAAGAAGGGTTAGGAGATGGGAGGCTAGCTAACGGAGGATCCTGCTCAATGGGTGCTGTAGAAGATCTAGAAGTAACTGATCTCCTGCAAGGAGTTCTCTTAGCACGGGGCATAGTGGAAGAGGAAGGTAGAGATGGAAGAAGGGACAATGTAGCCTCAGGAGCAATAGGTGCCTCCTCTGATAAATAAACATTTGGGGGAATAACAAGAGAGGTAGGAATGAGGAGTCATGTCTCATCATAAGTAATGCAAAATTAGAATGAGCATGTGTAGGAGGAGCAAGTTCTTTACCTTTAGAATAGGAATTTCGGCAGGAACAATGGGGATTTGTTCAAAATCAGCTATGGTATGCGAGAGAGGACAAGGAGCTGAGGTACGAGGTGGCCGGTGTTTCACCGTGAAGGAAACCTCTGACTCTGGGGAGTTGGAAGACTCTTGAGGTTGTTCGGAGAGGGGTAGTAGGCCAAGAGAAGAAGGGGGTTGATTAAGAGAATGATCTCTCAATAGTTCCTCACCCAATCTAGTTAAGGCTGTTGTTGTCAAGTGAGCAGTTTTGTACATGAGAGTGAATGGAAGTTAGATCGGCAGCGGTAAAGGAGGAACAAATTTGAGCATACCAAGGGAGTAAAGATTCTTCAGCCATATCAAGAAACTGAAATACTTAAAGAGAAAATGACTTACTAAATCCTAAGGGAGAAGAGGATCGGAAAATATGAAGAAGTGTGAGTTGTGGGGAAAGGTCGAGAAAGAAAATCACCTAGGAATAATTGGAGGAAGACGAAGAGTGAAAAAGTTAAAAAAAGGCTTAGGGTTTTAGGGCAATATAAGGATCGCCGTTGAAATAAAATGATTCAGTAAAGAAGAGTCATTGATTTGCCAAGGAGAATGTGTGAAAAGACACGAACGAAAAACGTACTAGGAGTTACTTGGAAAAAGGGAGAAAGAAGGATACGTGGCGCTCGCCCATGAAGAGGCATTTATGATAGACAGAACAAATCAAGTCATACACTGAACCGCCAAATCTTTGAACATTATTTTTCCATTGAAGGGCCAACTACCAACGAGACCACTTTAAAAAAATCGCTCGAATCTTAAAATATAGATGAATAAACAAAACTTGTAAATAAGAAAAAGGTCCTAATTTATCGTAATCCCGACCGACCGAGTGTGTAGAAGAGAACCCCGAAGTCCGATCGAACTCATATTCAGTCAAACATAAACATAGGAGCCCTCTTTTGACTAATTTTCACACGGCCAACCATAAGAAACACTCAACAAGGTGAAAAGTATAATCAAATATAAATACAGAACTTTACATCAACATTAGTAATGTTACAATCATAACTCTTAAACTTCCATAAACAAATACAGTAAACTTCTACTAATTTCGCTGCCTAAAGTTAGTGAGTCATTCTACCCATTTTGAGTAGGGGATGAGTAAGCCGACTCATTATCACGTTCTGTGAGATGAAAATAAATTTTCTAAGATCAGGAATATTTTACCCGGTAGGGTTGCCAAGGGGAAAATTTGTCATCCAATGGAATTTGACTTTTATTTGGAAACACCATATTGTTCTTCTCATCCTAGGTATGGGTGTATAATAGAATGACAACTTGGACAAAAGGGAGAAGTTCATCTTGTCCTCTGAGACCTGTGACTGAGAAGCTGTCTCCGATCTGATTGGATCTAATTCAGCTTGCAGAAAATCCACCTTAGCCTTCTGTCGATCTAAGTCTTGTTATTGTTGTGATATCAACAAATCATCCACATGAACCTTATTGATTGAAATGGTTATCTCCAAAGTGTGATGAACTTTCAAATCATCCAACTCCTTAGTCTTCTGCTTTAAATTTGAAAAAGTTTTGTCCCTCAAAGCCACCTCTGACTAAACTTGAGACTGAGTTGCTAATAAACATACCTCTAGCTCTCTGTGTTGTGAATGATGTAGATCTAAAGCTTGCATAACCTGAGCTAAGGATTTCTCCTTCTCAAACAATAGTTGATCCTAGAGGGGAAGATCTGAAGCCATAACTCCCAATAAAATCTTTAGAGGAAAGTAAAGCAAGAAGGAGCAAAGGTTGATGTTGTAAAAGGTAGGATCACACCTCTATATAACTTGTTGAAGGTCTCATGGGATCATTGTAGGAGGTGTCATGGGATCGTTGTAGAGGGTGTCACGGGATAACTATAGTGAATAGCAAAAGGGTAAAAATAGACTTAGGTCTAGTCAGTCGACTATACCTCCTTTGACTAGACTTGAAGGGGAGGCTAGTGATATGGGTTATGATAGATCAACCGAGCGAGTGAAGGAGGAGTTTAAGTCCAGAAAGATAGGAAAGGTATATTGTCGGTCAAATAAAGGCTGAGCGAGCGCCTCCGTGCTAGATCGGGTAGAGCCAACCCAAGCATAAAGGCATTTAGCCATATATGAGATTCTCAGCACATTGTCGACCAACCGCAGGACGAGCGAGCACCCACGTGCTCATATATGCTCAACCAAGCAAAGTCCGCCCGAGCATAATGGTATTTAGCCTTGTATATAACTCTCAGCATATAACCAGTCGACCGCAAGCCGAGTGAGCATCCTCGCGCTCATATATGCTCGATCGGGCAAAGCCCGCCTAAGCATAAAGGAAATTAGCCTTGTATATAACTCTCAGCATATAACCGACCGACGCAGGCCTGAGTACCCACGTATTCATATATGCTCGGTCGGGCAAAGCCCGCTCGAGCATAAAGGCATTTAGCCTTATATAAAACTCTCATCATCTTACAGGCCAACAGCAGGCCAAGCGAACACCCACATGCTCATATATGCTCGGTCGGGCAATGCCCCGCCCAAGCATAAAGGCATTTAGCCTTATATAAAACTCTCATCATCTTACCGACCGACAGCAGGCCAAGCGAGCACCCATGTAGTCATATATGCTCAGTCGGGTAAAGACCGCCCGAGCATAAATGCATTTAGCCTTATATAAAACTCTCAGCATCTTACCCGCTGACCGCAGGCCGAGCGAGCACCCACGTGCTCATACATGCTTGGTCGGGCAAAGCCCACCCGAGCAAAAAGATAAGTTCAACAGGAAGCATTCTTAATAGTATACACGGTCGGATTGAGCGACCGACCGAGACATATTTAACAAAAGGTAGTTTGAACAGTATATATGATCGGCTTGAATAGTCGGCCAAAACATATTCAGCAGGAGGTGGTTTGAGCGACCGGCCAAGACATATTTCACGAAAGGTATTATGAATAGTATATGCGACCGGCTTGAGCGACTAGCCTAAACATATTTAATAGGAATATTTTAAATAGTATATACGACTGGCCTGAACTACCGACCGAGATATATTCAGCAGGAAAAGTATATACAATCGGCTTGAACGATCGACTGAGATATATTCAGTAGGAAGCACTCTTAATAGTATATACGACCGGCTTGAACGATCGGCCGAGATATATTCAGCAGGAGATATTCTTAACAGTATATGTGACCAGCCTGAATGATCGATCAAGATATATTCAACAGGAAGTATTCTCAGTGGTATACATGACCGATTTAAACAACTAGCCGAGACGTGCTTGGTAGAATATTTGGCGAGAAATATCTTCTAGAAGCTTCTTCAATTATGATGATGTGTCCCTATTATTAATACGAGTTATAAATGACAAAACGGGTTTATCTGGGGTATAGAAAAGATTTCTTAAAGGATTATTGCACCAAGTATAGAAGATGACTTCATCTCCTAACAAACTCTAACGAATCGGGGGCCACCTCACGACTACAGAGGTCACGTGAGGTGGTATAAAAAGTGGGATATTCTTCGTTGGTAAGGTACGCAAGTTCTAGCATCTGAACTCTGTTTTCACTTCAATTATTGTTCTTCTTCTTCTTCTTCTTCTTCTTCTCCTTCTTTCATCAAGGAGACGAACTGACTTGAGCGTCGGAGGGCCTAGCCAAAGATTTCCACCCCGGTCTTAAGTCACTAACGCTTTGTTGGCTCGTCTCACTGTGCGTAGGAGCGTGGAGGAGTCTCTTCAGATCTTTGGAGTTCATCTGCATCGGAGGTCATTATCGTTTATCGGAACCAGTGCTCATCTTCACAGATTTCAAACAGGATCAATATAAAATTAGAAAATAAATGTGACATGGTTATTGCTCGTCTATTATGATCTTCTCCAATGAGGTCAACCTAGGGAATTGCATCTTCTCCAAGTGATTCCTTAGTTGTGATGTGTTGTTAGTCTCCTTCTTTTTAATCGTTGCTTAGTATTATACTAACACTATTTTAATTTGTACATTACTAAGAAAAGAAATCTCGAGTCACATTCGAGAGGAGTCTGGTGAGAAGAGAAATCCTTTTACAACTTGAAGTATGAAGTTAAAAGATATGACATGCAGGCCGTATTATGAATTTAAACAAATATACGTATAATCCAATCAAATTGAGTAATGGGCCATAACCATGCACCATGGCAAACGTCACATGTAACATATCTATGATATAATTTTATTATGATTTTAATTGACAAATTATTTGGTGAACCCATACGGGGTCCTAAGATTTATGTTTCGTTGAATGAAACTGGATTGTAGCACACGTTCATATTTAACATGAGGATGCTACTGTCACGCCCCCAAAGGAGTCTCTGTCAGACAAAAATCTGGCAGTATCTCCCCTGTACCTATGACAATCTGAAGCATCCATACAAGCAAAATACATCAGCCACATGCGGCTGGAATATTTATATACACAACCACGCAGTTATAATAACAACCCACTCAGCTGGAATGAAACAATCACAACCACACAATTATATATAAAATAGCCCACACGGCTGTACTAAAACACAGCAGAAAAACGAAGGAAAGTCCACACAACACAAATAAATACAATGCATGCCGGCACGACTTAAACACAAATACAACACCAAAACCATAAGATGGTCACATGGCTATACACAAATACAATGCCAAAAATAATAAAAAAATATACAAAAGAAAAACAAGCACGGTCTTCGGATGTGACGTAGGACCCGGCAGACATGATACTCCGAGCGACACCAACCATCTACAAGCTACCTAAAAACATAAATGTATACATGCGGTGGTGAGTATAGGTAACTCATCGGGTAATAGATAAGATAGTGCATGGTCCATAAACAAATATGGAGATCACAAGTATACGGTCTCAGTAGGAAAATAAAGAACATGATCATACTATCATAATCAATGCATCTGAACATACCCAACGTAATAACCAGACATAATCATAACTGACATTCAAACTGCACAAACCACTACTGACATAATGATAAATACATACCCAATCTGAAATCGACGCAAGGTATAAAGATCAGTAAACTCACTGGATCTGGAAAAGACATACCCGTGACACCTGTGCAATATAAATACGACTGCACATACATGTAAAATAAGTGACATGTATGCAGCATGACAACCATATGCAACAAGCATAACTCAAACAAGTGCAACAACCACAATCACATGCAACTAGTATCTACTAGGCATGTATGCAAATATATATCCACCGATGCACCGCGCATCATATGCAAATGTGTATGCATGCTCCATGGTCACCCCCGCCACCTCTCCAGACACCACGACCCATGTATGGCCGAGAGGCTTGGGTGGTCCGTGACAAACCGTATAAGCCTCACGCATGTAACCGCTATAAAGCGACTGAGGCGACAGTATACTATGTAATTATATAACTACATAGCTAAGGGTCCCTGACCACTCACAACTCAAGCCCCCTGACTACTGTACCCTCAAGATCCACTACTCCAGAGTGGTCGAGGCTGACAAAGTAAAAACAATGAGCAACTGAGTAAGCGCGATTGGACATAGCTCCACTCCCAGCTACCACTCTCCATCAGTGGTAGAGTGGACAGCTATAAAAGACTGACGACTCTCTCAACCACAAGGGAGACTAGTCGTCAGATGCAATGAATGATGAACATGATATATATATATAATCATGATACAAATACCGTCATCATCCATGCAACCTCTAAACCACATAAGCACTCCACAACATGAATATAATCGCCATGATAAATCCACACATCCCACCAAACACATGTACACAACTACCCACGTATGATCAACCAAAAATCTCTAATAATTCCACTGGACACATATACACAGAACATAAGGACAATCAACATGTATTCTCCAATAATAAACACATCAGACACGTGTATAAACCATAAACATACAATCAACACAACTCCTCTAAAAGTACATAACCAAACACGTGTGTACATACAACATGCAAATGTAGGGTCAACATGATGACTCCTAACACACATACCCAGCTACATACAATCCACATTATATGCATAAATCAGCATGATAAATCCAACCACTCGACAATCCCTACGATACATACTCTACACGCGTAATCACAGTAGAGTAGAAATCAAGAGTAGAGACTGTATATGATATAACTAGGACATCTCAAAGATCAAGCATAAGTATCAAGTAGGAAGACAACCAATAAATACGATATAAGGAAAAGCAACCTAAAACATCACATAATAGCCATGCACTAAGATCAAGAAAAACTACGTAGAGACCAAGGAAGAAATACCCGCCTTTAAAAGTCTCGTATCCAACAGAACCACCCCACGTCATGCTGCTCGTCCAGATCAAAGTCCTGCGATCACATGATATATACATATATTATTTAGCTAATCACATAATCAACAACTAGCTAAACCCATAACCTAATCCTACGTCGATTAGGTAACCCTGTTTAATTCTACCTAAATATCCAAACCAAAGTAGATGATAAGATCATCCTTAATCCAACTCTTTCTAAATCCAAACACAATCCACAATCATCACACTAATCAAATCTCCTCATGAATTCAACATGCATAATTCTTCCACATAATCAATCCCTAACCACCACATCAACCACTCATAAATCTAAGCAAGCACAAACCCTAGCATACTCTAGAAACTAATTTTAGCAACACACTAATAAATCCAATAGAAATATCTCATTGGAACATCACTTACCTTGAGAGGTTGCAGTTGATCCACACTCACAGCCCATAGAAATTCCAGCAACAGCATCCACTGATCAGCCAAGAAAGGGGAACAAGAAATTCAGCAGCTCACCACCCAACAATCTACTGTCTGAAAACTAAATTGAACACCCAACACCAATCCTTTCCAAGATCGGTTCAGGAAACAATTGCACAACAATGGATTTGCTGGAACTCTAACAAACCATACCACACTTACCTCAAATGAACCTTAATTCTTCAGCCGAAACTCCAATCAACCACAAGGAGGAAGAAGGTCAAGATTTGCTCAAGGAAGATCTTTCGCTAAGCTGATCCGATACTTTCCCCTAGTCCAAAACAAGAGGAATATTGAAAATTGAAACCTATAAAACCAAAACCTTGAATCCATAAATTCTCGGATGAGGCAAGGTACATACCTTGATCGGTCGCCTCTGATGTCGTCACTCGATCCAATCCAGCAGGTATAGAGCAAAAAAGCAATCCCTAGCGAACAGATTGGGGAGGAGCCGATCGATTGGGGACGCGAGTCAACCCCTCACCGTGTCCTAGCTCTGCCGAGTCGTAGTCGCGCGTGCAAGGACAGCTTATGGGAGGGTTGCTCTGTCGAAGATGGTCGGAGACATCAAGATTTGGCGACGTTTTCCCCCAAATGACGTGACGAAGCCGAGATTCCTGGGGAAGCCGTCGGCATCGGGTCATCCGTGCGTGAGAGAGAACGAAGAGAGACCCCACGCCTCGAAACGGAGAGGAAGGAGGGAGGCTCAGCCGGCGGTGGAAGAAGTCTCTCCATCGTCGTTAGGTCGCCTGCTCGCGAGAGAGAAAGGGGAAAAGAAAGAAAAGTCGGGATCGGGGAAGGAGATAGGGAAGAAGAGGGATTAAGAATCGGAGGAAATAAAAGGGAAATTAGGGATTTGAATTTTATACCTTAGGTTAAATTTAATTAAACTCTAAGTTAAATTCTCAATCAACTCCCATTTAAATGGGTATCCTAAATAGGCTTCTACTATACCCCGAATCCATCCCCTTAAAACGGGTCATACGGATTCCGTTTAAATCCCTAAAAATTTCTAAAAATTTCAGAAAAATCCAATAAGATTTTTCGTCTGATAACATTTATTATTTAATTTTTACGGTATCTTACATTCTCCTCCACTAATAAAAATTTGGTCCCCAAATTTATTGGTCAACTCAGGGGTCCTCATCGAAGGGTAACATCTAACCCACATACTTATATACCACTCCATCCAAATATCATGAACAAATCTCCAACCCTGAAAAATGACTCTGTGGGTTATAAGCTCACCCTACTTCTGTTACTCCCATACTATTACCTAACCAACTATGGATAAATCAACTACCTCTGAATCCATAATCCACTCTCAACATATCCTCCAACATCTGTGTAGGGCTCAGAATATCCATCAGTCTGAGAGTGAAAATCTATACTAAAATAAAGCTCTGAACTCAAAATCTGCTATATCCACAGTCAAAATCATGATGTGAAATCACATATCTCCATCCAATACCACACTTAGAGATATACCATGAGGTTCGGTAGTCACTCTACAGTATACTACTCGATCCAAAAGAATCTGTCCTACAAATCCATAGAAAAAGGGCAAAGTAGTCAACTAAACAATGATTACCCAAATCATATCATATCCTCTCCACGTCCTGTGTAATCCCACAACAAAGTCCATCAAACATGCTCCCAACTCTACTCCAAAATACGAATCTACTAAAACAATCCTACTGATCCCGTAAGCATCTATCTAGGAAAATTCCATACTCATCCTGAACAGTCTAGTCAATGGCATAAATGCTGGAGAAATCCCTCAACTAATCTCCGATAATATCCAGCCAGACCACGAAAGGAACAGCGAATCTCCGGTATAACTACGCCTACTCTCAACTAATAACAACCTCTATCTCGTGTGGATCCACCGATATCCCTCTACTAAAGACAACGCATCCCAGATATCTCATAAAAGACAATCACAATATGCACGACTAAACTTCGCATATAGATGTCCCCGTCGAAACATCTCTAGAATTATGCGAAGCTAGTGTACGTGATCCACCTCGGATCGGGAATAGATCACAACATCGCCAATAAAGACAATGAAAACTGATCCAAACACCCTAATGATACCAAGTACATCGAGTCCATAAAAACATCTAGGGTACTGTAAGCCTAAACGATAAAACCATAGACTCATAATATCCGTACAACAAACACTCTCAACCATAAGATCCCCAACAAATCTGTGATCTGATCACTAACTACAAATCACCAAATCCATAAATATCACACAAGTGCTACTCCTCATGTCTCTATCAGCATCAAATACTAAACAATAAATCATCAAATCAAACATCCACTAATAGATTATCAAAAGATAACATATCACCACACCTGATCTCACAATATCCACCAAACTCCAATCATCCTCAACATCAATCAATCATACCAAATAATCCCCTAAACAGAGATAGAGAAAAAGGAAATCATCCAACCTTCAACACTCACTATCAACAAACTAAATGTATCCAAAAGTTTGCCAAATTTCATCATCTCATCTTTTCTGATAATCAAATATCCACAGTAGAGGAATGTCAATCCAAAGTCAAAGGTCACACAATCTCCTGACTAAGAGTCTACCCATCAAGAAGGTATCTCCACAACCCTCATAATCATCCTATAAATGTCCCTCGACAATGTTAAGGTCTTTATCGATAAAAGGTCGAACCCTCTAATCTGAGATATAGACTACAAGATATAGTAAAATGATCACGTGGTTAAGGTCTTGAACCACCTAATAGAGACAATGTTAGCTGAGTCGTCAAACCATTGTCTTGTACCCTATCATACTATGATTGCTCCACCCTGAGGTTCAGCAGCCTCCAGTATCGAGCAATGAACACAAAGATAGAGGAATGCTACAACTAAATAGTTGATCAAAATATCCGTCAATCGACGCTCTACCCCTCGAAGATCATCATCTGAAATTATTCCTAGTTGCAGTCAAACCTCCTAGGCATTACTCAACTACACCACTTTCTCCGCACCATTGTGGGATATATATCACTAAGTACATCAAAGATATCCAATCATAGCTAATAATTCCATGAGTCAGGATCTCCCATGGAACAGCGTTAGGCGAGTCAACTGATCATCGCCTTATAAACCATCATGCTATCGAAAGAGGTAAAGAAGTACTCTCTCTCCAAATACATCCAAAAAAAATCACTAAGTGATGCCCTAATCTCCAAAAAAACATTCTCTGCTTCCCCCTTCACGTGCTACCGGGTCACGTACGGGTTTGGCAGCTAATTCCAACTCTTTCACGTCAGTACAAATCATATATCCAAATGTACTCTCCAACTCGTACACCCTAGTAACGGTTGTATCTCATAAGTGTTATGCAAGTAGCTTTACACTTTTTCACACCGTAGGGTATCCTCTCTGAATACCTTCTAAGTCATCCAATAAGGTACAGACAGTCCAAGGTCAAAATCCCCATAGAATAGGATACAATAATCCTCTATAGACTGACTAAGCCGATAATGGTGTACGGCTAATTCAGTCTTTTCCACGATGGTACAAGTCATGTACTCAAATGTATCTTCCAAATTATCTAACCAAGCACAAGTAACCCCAAAGATCAAAATCTCTAAAAATAGAGTATGACGATACCCTAATGATCGAACTGCTAAATAAATCGGTCGTCAACTAACTGATCTAATAAGGATAAATCAATTCTCGTCAAAAGCAACTAAGGTAAAATCGATCCACCACTACCCAAGTCAACGAGGGTAATCTACTAACCTAACCAACAGGAGTAAATCAATACTCTACTAATCAAAACAACAGGACTACGAAACCAAGTAAGATAAATCAAACCACAACTGCACAAGTCGATCAGGTAAATCACTCCTAAACTGATCTAACCAATCGGAGTAATACAAACTGAGTCAACATATGTATACAGATGTCATCCACTATCTAGCTAATAATAATAGAGACTGGTATGTGACTCTAACACTCAACCAACTAGTCGTAGTAGACACTAAAACCTATAGTATGATATGATTCTAAGAAATAGTGAATTCAAAAAGCGCAGTATAAAATAGAAAAATAAAATAGAAATTTTTACTTTGTTGAGCCTATGACGACTCCTACTCGAAGGCCCGTGGTCCTTGACCACTTTCGTTGGGCAATCACTAACAAGTCGAAATATGATTACAGAATAAGTACAGGAAATGCTAGTGACAATAAAGCAATACCGACAAAGAAAATTAAATAAAAACCGGAGGAGCACTTTTGTCGGAGCGTTGTTGACGTCGCACTTGAACGTCGAGCAGCAAGACCAGCAGTAGAAGAGTTCTCAGTAAAAATTGATTATATTGAAGCTCCTGTCTGGGGCTTCTTTTATATGCTGTTCCAGGCGCCTGGATCCCTTCCGGGCGCCTGGAATGTGACGTAGCTGCACAAACCATGATGCTCCACGTGGCGACGACTCGGCTGGATAGAATTCGCCTTCCGGGCGCCCGGATCCCTTCCGGGCGCCCGGACCTCCGGGCGCCCGGATCCCCTCCGGGCGCCCGGACCACCTTGTTCGAGGCAAATATGTATCCTGTAAAACAGATTGTTAGCACAGTTAAAGTTCAACAGATGGATAAAAAGAGTATGACTTAGATTCCGTCTTTCCGAGACCGGAATCTAGTCACGATCTCGACTTAGACATCCGAAATGGATCTAAGCCGGATCGACGCCTAATGTCCCCTTTCCGGGAACGCGTCCTCACAGTCACTCCCCTCCAGTGACTTACCTCACTTACCTGCCAGACGTCCGGCCACCACGACTGCCTAGACTTCTGCCAAGCGTCCGGTCTCCCGACGACCGCTGACTTCTCGCTAGCTATCCGGGCCACGCCGACCTAGCCGACTTCTCGCTAGCGTCCGTCCGGTCACCCGTCGACCCGGACTTCTTGCTAGCTATCCGGTCAACCTAGTTGGACTTCTTGCCAGACATCCGGTCAGCCCGTCGACCTGTCTGGACTTCTCCTGCACACTCGATCAAAGTGTCAGACAACAACACAACTAACTTAACCTATTTGTCATTCATCAAAACCTGGGTTAAATCGTTAGTGCTAACCGCACCAGCAATCTCCCCCTTTTTGATGGAATGACAACCTGGTTAAGTTAGTGTTAACATATGCAAGAAACAACATGCATTTATGTGGTTTTTAAGGTTAGTTTGTATTTTCAAGTTGGTTTAGCTAACTTAACCACCTAACCCTCCCCCTTTGGCATTCATCAAAAATAAGCAGGGGTAAATAATCATAGTGTTGAGTTACTGCAAAAAGTAATCAGATTTTGCAATATATTTTGATTTAATTTTTAACACCAAAAAATAGCCAAATTGACTTGGGGGAGACAAGTTAAATTTTGAAAGTATAAAGTTAATCAAGTTTCATTTTTCAAGTGTGTAAAGATTTTCAAATCAGGTTTTCAAATTTACTTTGCATGTTTAAATAACATTTACTTTTCAACAAGGTAAATTTTCAACTTCAATTTTTCAAAATAAAGCAAAAATTGAGCAAGTAAGAATAATTTTTCAAGAAGTAAAATTTTTGCCAAAATAAAGTTTTAAGGCTAATTTGATAAAAGCTAAGTTTCGAAAGTTGAATTTTCAAGCATATGTTACAAAACTGAATAAGTTTGCAATATTCAATTTTAAAATCAGGTTTAACAATTAGGTGGGATTTAAACTTAGTTAAATTTAACTTTTTGAAAACTGGTGTTTTAAAAATAAGTTAGTTTTAACATAGATGTAAAAAACATTTTTCAAACATACATTAATTTCTCCCCCTGAACTTGACACGTATCTTTAATCAGCTGTCTAACCAATTAGGTACTAACTAACTATCAGAAGATAGTAGCTTTCACTTGGTTAGTCAGATTAAGTTAATTATAACCAGTCAGTGTTTGACTTGACTGATGAACTTTAATCTGATTAATATCTGAATTGTATTTAATGTCCAGACTTATGCTGATGCACTGAAATAAGCATCTTAAGTCTAGACAGTTGGCCTATGCATCTCACCTCTTTCTATGTTTGTCAAACACAAGCAAGGTAAACCTAAGGTGTTGGTGAGATGCTCAAAAACTAGTCCTATGGGTACATGCTTTCTAAGGTTGTAAAACTAGTCTAAGGCCAAAACTATTTTTGAAAATCTAAAAAATGGAAAGTTTTGAAAACAAACAAGTTTAACCTATAAGTTGGTAAAATCATATTTGAAAGTATTTTTGAAAGATCCTAGCCTATCAAGATAGAACATTTTCAATGTAAGTCTGAAATACCACTAGATAGATCCAAAATAATTTACAGGTAGTGTAGCTACAGAAGTGAGTCATAACTAGATCTACTGAGAAGATGAAGGGGGTGGTCCAGATCCCAAGGATCGGAGAAGCGCCATCAGCTCAGTGTGTCGGGTATCCCCGGCAGCTCGTAACTCTGCTACCTCTCGCCGAATGTCCCGAGTCAGAGTTCTCCTGCTGGAGACTCGCCATAGCTCTCTCTAGCCCGGTCATATGGTCGGCTAGAGAGCGATGAGCGTGACGTGGTGCTCGAGCTGGGGGCGGTGGTGGAGCCGGAGCGGCTTCCTCTGGAAATAGTGCGAGCATGAACTCGTCCACCTGTGCGTCTGGATCGGGCTGGTGCTGTGCCCCCCTCCGCCAAGACATAGTCCCGTCATCTCTATCTATCTGGATATAAGCTAGGGAAAAGTTTCGAGCGGCTATAACATCGAACTCGGTCATATGGGCAACGTCTCCTCTAGTGACATCAATGTGCAACGAGGACATATAGGCTGTCAGAATGTGACCAAATGGCATATGGACTCGACTATCAGTCACGAATCCAGCTGAGTAGATAATGGTGGAGAAGATATGTAGGCTGATGTCAATGTCTAACCTATGAATTAGGGCATAAAGTAAGAACGAATGGAATGGGCGCATCACAGCGATGTCCCGAATAGTCAGTGGTAAAATGCAAAGAACTACAACCCTATAAAGAGCGTAGTCACTTCATTGAAGCTATGATCACGGGATCTCTCTCCAAAAAAATATGAATAAATCGTATCGAGTAATAGAGATCTTAGGGATTGGTAGATCCCTCGAGGATAGCACAAAAGGAGCAAGTATAATAGACGCTAAATCTAAAACCTCGTCAGATCGTAGGTATCATTGCTGTCCCCTAGTGGTATAGGTGAGATCATCTACTTTCACTAGGTTATTGCAAAATTCGGCACACAGACTTATGTTTATTAGACTGGTACATTCGACAAGGTTCCTTAAGTTATAGTGGCCTATAACCTCTAAAGCGGAGGGACACGACCTTAAAAAGAACGATCTATCTATGCAGGTAGTCTTAATGGCCTTATAAATGGTTGACTCAAACTTAATCCTAAGTTCGTCTGTGGGAAACCTAGGGTCTGTACTAGCATTGGAGGATCCAGCACCAGTATTTGTTCGTTTCCTACTGTATATACATAAAACAATATTCTAAGAAAAGATTGAGAAGACAAATTCTAATAAAATTTTCAGAGAGGGGAAGAATTTTTACCGAGGAGCCATCGAAAAATATAGATTTGACGACCTCGGTTGAATCGCAACAACGTGAGAATTAGTGGTGCAAAGATTGGGGGCGCCTGCTGCCCCTTATTTATAGGAGACTCCGTGCGCCCCGGAGGGGAATACCAGGGGCGCCCGCCCCTGATTTTTTTTTTTTTTTTTTTTTTTGGAAATTAGGTTTGAAGTTAAGTTTTAAGTTTAAAATAATTCTTTTTAAGTTTAGAATTTTGAAATTAATTTTTTAAGTTTAAAATTAGAATTTTGAAATTAGTTTAAAATTTTGAAAATAATTTTTAAGTTTAAAATTAAACTTTTGAAATTTATTTTTAAGTTTAAAATTAACATTTTGAAATTAATTTTTAAGTTAAAATTAAAATTTTGAAATTAATTTTTAAGTTTTAAATTAACATTTTGAAATTAATTTTTAAGTTTAAAATTAACATTTTGAAATTTATTTTTAAGTTTAAAATTAACATTTTGAAATTAATTTTTAAGTTAAAATTAAAATTTTGAAATTAATTTTTAAGTTTTAAATTAACATTTTGAAATTAATTTTTAAGTTTAAAATTAACATTTTGAAATTAATTTTTAAGTTAAAATTAAAATTTTGAAATTAATTTTTAAGTTTTAAAATTTTGAAAATAATTTTTAAGTTTAAAATTAAAATTTTGAAATTAGTTTTTAAGTTTAAAATTTTTAAAATAATTTTTAAGTTTAAAATTAAAATTTTGAAATTAATTTTTAAGTTTAAAATTAACATTTTGAAATTAATTTTTAAGTTAAAATTAAAATTTTGAAATTAATTTTTAAGTTTAAAATTAAAATTTTAAAATTAATTTTTAAGTTTAAAATTTGAAAATAATTTTTAAGTTTAAAATTAAAATTTTGAAATTAATTTTTAAGTTTAAAATTAAAATTTGAAATTTATTTTTAAGTTTAAAATTTTGAAAATATTTTTTAAGTTTGAAATTTTAAACTTTATTCATCTCACCCGATCTATATTATCAATCAGGGAATCCTATGATTTTGTGAGATGAAATTAGATATTTTTTTTTTTTATGGAATTTTGGTTTAACTTGAGTTAGATTCAGATTTAGCATTGGTCTCCACAAATAGGCATTCTTCGGATAAATTTCTAAGCTTGGTGAGTCACATGGACGTCATTAGAAGTAACCAACCTTTCGAGATTTTCCGAATAGTCCTATCCACGGAGCTTAGTACTAAATCTTGGTCTAACTGATTAGGATACATTTAAGGGTAGCTTCGGTCAGTTCCACTTGGCCAAATGCACCAGATCGAAGCCATATCTTTCTAGACATGCGATGCCCAAGCTTCCCTAACGTACTATCATCCAAAAACTTCTCCAGTATCATTATTCAAGTTAAACTTGGTCTCTAATTCTAATTACCCTACAGGGTTAGTTAGTTTTGGAGGTGCCAGCTATTCTGGAGCCTCCCCCTGAATTATTGGCCATTAATTTAAGTTTTGATTTTAGGCTTGTGTCGATTCTTTTTATAGTTATAGTTAACTTGGTGATAATTTTGTTGTTTTTTAAACTGTTTAGATTTTGAATTTGATTTAGGTTTGTATTTTGGATTTTGGTTTGGTTTATTCAATTTTATATAATGTATTTTTTCTTTAGGTATATAATATTGATTAAGTCCTACTTGCGTGGTTAGACATTCTTTCGGAACCCAAGCTAGATTGGTTGACTTGTATTGGGTTATTAATGATTTGAAGGTTTTATTTGAATTCGACTTATATCCTAGTCCGGTTTTATTATAACATGCTTTTTGATTATTTAGGATTAGGTCTAAATTTTTTGATCTTGTTGTGAATTTTTCTAACATCTCCTTTAAATTGTTTATTTCATTTTTCAATGATAAATTCTCCTCCTCAAGTGTTAGATCTTGAGTTGGATTCGAATTTTTTAATTGTTCCTTGAGGTTTTGATTTTCCTCAAGAAGTAATTTGTTTTCATTTTCTACTTTGGTTAATTTACTATTTAAACAAGAAATGATTCTAAAAAACTTTTTGTTTAAATTAAAATATACCTCATTCGAGCCTTCAGAAACGAGTACGGACTCGTGGCTTGTTTCGGGTTCAGACCCGTCTTCATCTTCCGACTCGTCTTCTGATTCAGCTTCGTGGGCCATCAGTGCGAGGTGGCTCTGATGTTTCTGCTCTTCTTCCTCCGATTCGTCGAGGAGTCGTCCCACGTTGCTTTGAGGACATTCTTTTTGGTTGGCTTCGGTTTGTCGAACTTGTTTTGGGCATTCGTTCTTGTAATGTCCCTTTTGTTGCACCGTAGCAAGTCATTTGTTCTTTGATGAGAGTCCTCTTTTGAAGGTCTTCTTTCTCTGGTGAACATCTTTCTTACCAAGTTCACGGTGTTCTTCTCTTCGAATCTTGATCACTCTTCTTCGAGTGAGTGTTCGCTTTTCTTTGGAGGAAACGCAAATAGAGCTATACCTTTCCTGGCCGATTAGTTTGTTTGTGTAATTCTAATTCACAGAAAAGTTCATCTAATTTTGATTTAGAAAAATTCTTAGAAATTTTGTAGGCATCCACTATCGATGCCCACAAGCTATTACGTGGAAAGGCGTTTAATGCGTACCTTATTAAATCTCTATTATCCATCTGGTGGCCTATCGCATGAAGCCCGTTGAGGATGTCCTTGATCCTTGCGTGGAGCTGATTCGCTGTTTCTCCTTCCTGCATTTTTATATTAAAAATTTTATTTAAAAGCATGTCTCGTTTTGTTACCTTAGCGTCGCTCGTTCCCTTGTGCAGCTCGATCAATTTGTCCCACAGTTCTTTAGCGTTTTTGTGTGGACCGACTCTGTTCAGTTCTTCTCTTGTCAATCCGCACTGTAGAGTGTTGATCGCTTTATTTTCTGTTGATGCTTTTTTCTTGAGATCTGCTGTCCAGTCTTCAGGATCCACTAGATTCCCGGCATTGTCCACTGGAATTTTGTAGGGTCTCGTAATGCTCATCCACTGGTCGAAGTCTGTTTTGAGGTAAACCTCCATGCGCTTCTTCCAGTAAGGGAAGTCGTCCCCGTTGAAGAGTGGAGGTCGCACTGTGCTGAATCCTTCTTGTTGGGACATTCTGTGCACAGGTAAATAACCAAAAAAAATATCCCAAGACTTGGTCTTGGATTAGTAGTGCGGGAAGAGAAAAATAGAAAAAAATCTAAATTCGTGTTGCACTAATTTAAATTGTTTAGATAAATATTAAGTTAACGAAACACCAGTTTTAAAATTAATAATCGAAAAAAAAAATTCACCCCCTGTCTGATTGGTGGTTGCACCAAATCAGAGCGTTACCTGCTCTGATACCACTTGTAGGACCGTTAGATTCGATAGAGGGGGGGTGAATATCGATTCAAAAAAGACGAGTATAAACGCAGCAGAAAAATAAAATAGACACAGATGTTTTTACTTCGTTCGGAGCCTGTGACGACTCCTACTCGAAGGCCCGTGGTCCTTGACCACTTTCGTTGGGCAATCACTAACAAGTCAAAATATGATTACAGAATAAGTACAGGAAATGCTAGTGACAATAAAGCAATACCGACAAAGAAAATTAAATAAAACCGGAGGAGCACTTTTGTCGAAGCGTTGTTGACGTCGCACTTGAACGTCGAGCAGCAAGACCAGCAGTAGAAGAGTTCTCAGTAAAAATTGATTATATTGAAGCTCCTGTCTGGGGCTTCTTTTATATGCTGTTCCAGGCGCCTGGAATGTGACGTAGCTGCACAAACCATGATGCTCCACGTGGCGACGACTCGGCTGGATAGAATTCGCCTTCCGGGCGCCCGGACCTCCGGGCGCCTGGATCCCCTCCGAGCTCCCGGACCACCTTGTTTCAGAAAACTCCCTTTTCCTGCAACACAAAGTTAGTCCGAGGCAAATATGTATCCTGTAAAATAGATTGTTAGCACAGTTAAAGTTCAACAGATGGATAAAAAAGAGTATGACTTAGATTCCGTCTTTCCGAGACCAGAATCTAGTCACGATCTCGACTTAGACATCCGAAATGGACCCAAGCCGGATCGACGCCTAATGTCCCCTTCCCGGGAACGCATCCTCACAGTCACTCCCCTCCAGTGACTTACCTCACTTACCCGCCAGACGTCCGGCCACCCCGACCTGCGACTTCTGCCTGCGTCCGGTCAGCCGTCGACCGCTGGACTTCTCGCCACTATCCGGTCAACCCGTCGACCTAGCGGACTTCTCGCCAAGCGTCCGCACCGTCGACCCGACTTGGACTTCTTGCCTATCCGTCAGCCGGTCGACCTAGTGCCGGACTTTTTGATGGACATCCCACCGTCATCCGGCCGACCTGTCTGGACTTCTCCTGCACACTCGATCAAAGTGTCAGACAACAACACAACTAACTTAACCTATTTGTCATTCATCAAAACCTGGGTTAAATCGTTAGTGCTAACCGCACCAACAAAAACAACTAGTAATATGATATGACGAATCCCCTGAGACTGTAAAACGTTGCTCTCCAGTAGGTCAACCGTGATCAGTGATTGACCCAACACATGAAATGCATGGTATGAACAAATAGGCAGGTACTAACAAAAGAGTACTAACACATGTCATAAGAAACTATCATGACAACAGTACATATACCAACAGAAATGTATGATAACCATATGCATACATACCTCCTATAGCTTGGAGAAGTCCTGCTGCCGCCTGGTCCCAAAACCCAAAAAGTCACATCAAGAAAATCGAATCACGAAATCCAAAACACAAATAACAGGCATCGTACCTGCTCTGATACCACCAAATTGGTATCAGATAAATCTCGAAAATCCAAAACAAAAACAAAACAGGCATCGTACCCGCTCTGATACCAAAAATTGTCACGCCCCCAAAGGAGTCTCTGCCAGACAAAAATCCGGCAGTATCTCCCTTGTACCGGTGACAAACTGAAGCATACATACAAGCAAAATACATCAGTCACATGCGGCTAGAATATTTATATACACAACCACGCAGTTATAATAACAGCTCACTCGGCTGGAATGAAACAATCACAACCACGCAGTTATATATAAAATAGCCCACACGGCTGTACTAAAACACAGCGGAAAAACGAAGGAAAGTCCACACAACACAAATAAATACAATGCATGCCGGCACGGCTTAAACACAAATTCAACACCAAAACCATAAGATGGCCACATGGCTATACACAAATACAATGCCAAAAATAATAAAAAGATATACAAAAGAAAAACAAGCACGGTCTTGGGATGTGACGTAGGACCCGACAGACAGGATACTCCGAGCGACACCAACCATCTACAAGCTACCTAACAACATAAATGTATACATGCGGTGGTGAGTATAGGTAACTCAGCGGGTAATAGATAAGATAGTGCATGGTCCATAAACAAACATGGAGATCACAAGTATACAGTCTCAGTAGGGAAATAAAGAACATGATCATACTATCATAATCAATGCATCTGAACATACCCGACGTAATAACCATACATAATCATAACTGACATACAAACTGCACAAACCACTACTGACATAATGATAAATACATACCCAATCTGAAATCGACGCAAGGTACAAAGATCACTAAACTCACTGGATCTGCAACAGACATACCCGTGACACCTGTGCAATATAAATACGACTACACATACATGTAAAATAAGTGACATGTATGCAGCATGACAACCATATGCAACAAGCATAACTCAAACAAGTGCAACAACCACAATCACATGCAACTAGTATCTACTAGGCATGTATTCAAATATATATCCACCGATGCACCGCGCATCATATGCAAATGTGTATGCATGCTCCATGATCAACCCCGCCACCTCTCCAGACACCACGACCCATGTATGGCCGAGAGGCTTGGGTCTGTGACAAACCATACAAGCCTCACGCACGTAACCGCTATAAAGCGACTGAGGCGACAGTATACTATGTAGTTATCTAACTACATAGCTAAGGGTCCTTGACCACCCACAACCCAAGCCCCCTGACTACTGTACCCTCAAGATCCACTACTCCAGAGTGATCGAGGCTGACAGAGTAAAAACAATGAGCAGCTGAGTAAGCGCGACAGGACATAGCTCCACTCATAGCTACCACTCTCCATTAGTGGTAGAGTGGACAGCTATAAAAGACTGACGACCCTCTCAACCACAAGGGAGACTAGTCGTCAGATGCAATGAATGATGAACATGATATATATATAATCATGATACAAACACCGTCATCATCCATGCAACCTCTAAACCACATAAGCACTCCACAACATGAATATAATCGCCATGATAAATCCACACATCCCACCAAACACACGTACACAACTACCCACGTATGATCAACCAAAAATCTCTAATAATTCCACTGGACACATATACACAGAACATAAGGACAATCAACATGTATCCTCCAATAATAAACACATCAGACACGTGTATAAACCATAAACATACAATCAACACAACTCCTCTAAAAGTACATAACCAAACACGTGTGTACATACAACATGCAAATGTAGGGTCAACATGATGACTCCTAACACACATACCAAGCTACATACAATCCACATTATATGCATAAATCAGCATGATAAATCCAACCACTCGACAATCCCTACGATACATACTCTACACGCGTAATCACAGTAGAGTAGAAATCAAGAGTAGAGACTGTATATGATATAACTAGGAAGTATTCTCAGTGGTATACATGACCGATTTAAACAACTAGCCGAGACGTGCTTGGTAGAATATTTGGCGAGAAATATCTTCTAGAAGCTTCTTCAATTATGATGATGTGTCCCTATTATTAATACGAGTTATAAATGACAAAACGAGTTTATCTGGGGTATAGAAAAGATTTCTTAAAGGATTATTGCACGAAGTATAGAAGATGACTTCATCTCCTAACAAACTCTAACGAATCGGGGGCCACCTCACGACTACAGAGGTCATGTGAGGTGGTATAAAAAGAGGGATATTCTCCGTTGGCAAGGTACGCAAGTTCTAGCATCTGAACTCTATTTTCACTTCAATTATTGTTCTTCTTCTTCTTCTTCTTCTTCTTCTTATTCTTCTTCTCCTTCTTTCATCAAGGAGAAGAACTGACTTGAGCGTCGGAGGGCCTAGCCAAAGATTTCCACCCCGGTCTTAGGCCACTAACGCTTTGTTGGCTCGTCTCACTATGCGTAGGAGCATGGAGGAGTCTCTTCAGATCTTTGGAGTTCATCTTCATCGGAGGTCATTATCATTTATCGGAACCAATGCTCATCTTCACAGATTTCAAACAGGATCAATATAAAATTAGAAAATAAATGTGACATGGTTATTGCTCGTCTATTATGATCTTCTCCAATGAGGTCAACCTAGGGAATTGCATCTTCTCCAAGTGCTTCCTTAGTTGTGATGTGTTGTTAGTCTCCTTCTTTTTAATCGTTGTTTAGTATTATACTAGCACTATTTTAATTTGTACATTACTAAGAAAAGAAATCTCGAGTCACATTCGAGAGGAGTCTGGTGAGAAGAGAAATCCTTTTACAACTTGAAGTAAGAAGTTAAAAGACATAACATGCAGGTCGTATTATGAATTTAAACAAACATACGCATAATCCAATCAAATTGGGTAATGGGCCATAACCATGCACCATGGCAAACGTCACATGTAACAGATCTATGATATAATTTTATTATGATTTTAATTGACAATTTATTTGGTGAACCCATACGGGGTCCTAAGATTTATGTTTCGTTGAATGAAACTGGAGTGTAGCACACGTTCATATTTAACATGAGGATGCTACAATCATTATAGTTTGATTAACATAAACAGTTTCATTCCTGACAAATCAAAAACAACACCCATAAAAGTCACCTATAAATCATTCTGAGCAAATCATAATAAATACATGTCCATTTGTTTATATCAAATATAAAAGAAGATGTAGAATGCATTTGCAAGTGACTCTGATACCATTGTAGGGATCGATAGTGATAAACAAATTAGAAACACAGCGAAAATTGTTCCCTCTAGAGATTTATGTGATTCCAGAACTACTCCTGTAACTACACTAGAAAATAGGATTGCTACCTTTGATGCGTGAACAACCCTCAGAAGACTTTTAGTCCGGTCGATCTCAGTGCGATCAGAATGTCCATGCCTCTACAGTATCCACATGAGCATGTCCCTTCCTTCATCTCATGAATTCCAGAATCGGAGGGTCTCACACCACCACACCTTCTTGCTAGAGATGGCTATTCAAGGTGGCTAGGTGAAGAAGAAAAGAATCTCTTTTCTTGCTAGTGATGGGTATTTAAGATGGTAAGGAAAAAGAAGCTAACTCTTCACCTTCTTGCTAACCCTTCACCTTCTTTCTAACCCTTCATCTTCAAGAAAACTCTTCATCTTCAAGAAGAACTCTTAGCAGACTCTATAGTTGGGTTGGGCCTTAAATAGATTAACTAATTAATCCAATAAGTCCAAAATCCAATTAGATTAACTTATTAATCCAATAAGCTTATGGTTTGAAACCATAAAATAAATTAATCTTCAAATTAACATGCTCTTTATTTGTGACCCATTAGGTTCTTGTAACATTGGTAGTGTTTTTAAAACTATTTTAGATACATAAGCAATGAGTGACATCTAGTAATGCATCATTGCTACCCAAGTGATGAGAATGTTGAGATCCAACCTAACATATCCATGACCATTATCTTATATAGCTTAGTATTTTTGTCCTTGATATCTAAATTGATCCATGAGGTATATACTGTGTCATCCTCTATTAAATCTATGTGTTTCTTGATCTTTAAGTAGACTCACTTAACCAAATAAACTTAATATCTCATATTGACTTATTTGAGAACTCCGCCCATGATGACCGGTCATGGCCGGTCCCAAGCCTGGATAAAGGAGGAGGGTTGCGTTAGGTTGCCAGCCAACATCAAACTATGGCAAATATTCAATGAATGAATCCATTAAACTATTGTGCTAATGCTAGGTTGTTCCCTGGAAGGAACGCGTTGCAGGGTCCGACTGTAACGTCTCGGCAAGGACCGCTGCATCTCTAGAACTCGGGTGTAGTGATAAATATGCAAGAGTTCACGTTACAGGGTCTGACTGTAACGTCTCAGCAAAGACCGCTACATCTCCATGAGAACTTGGGTGTAGTGTTAAATAGGCAAGAGTTCTCACACCATAGGTTAGATAAGAACAAATATGATAGGAAAACTAATAATCTAATATTTGGAACATGAAACATAGGAACTCTCACTGGTAAATCAATGGAGGTAGTAGATATGATGATTAGGAGAAAAATTAGTATTTTATGTGTACAAGAGACAAAATAGACAGGTGAGAAGGCAAAGATGATAGAAAACTCGGGTTTTAAGTTATGGTACACTAGAAAGAGTAAAGAAAGAAATGGAGTGGGTATTATTGTAGATAGTTTGTTAAAGGATGAAGTTGTAGGAGTAGATAGAAAAGGGGATAGAATTATAGCCCCTAAGATAATAGTGGCGAAAGAAACTATAAACATAATTAGCGTATATGCACCGCAAGTAGGATTAGATGAAGCTACCAAATCAAGGTTTTGGGAGGACTTAGATGAAATATTATAAAATATTCCACCAAATGAAATGATTTTAATAGGAGGTGATCTAAATGGGCATGTCGGAGTGAAAAATGAGGAATATGAGAGAGTACATGGGAGTTATGGGTTTGGAACGAGGAATGAGGAAGGAAAAACTATATTAGATTTTGTGATAGCATATGACCTTATATTTGCTAATACGTTTTTTAAGAAAAGAGAATAACACTTAGTCACATTCAAAAGTGAGAATAATAAATCGCAAATTGACTTTCTTATGGTTAGGAAGAAGGATAGAAAGATTTGTAAAGATTGCAAAGTCATCCCTGGAGAAAGCTTAACTACCCAACATAGGGTAGTAGTGTTGGATATACGCCTCAAACATAGTATCAATAGAAAGAAAATATATACAATTCCTAGAATTAAGTGGTGGAAGTTAAAGGATGGGAAGCAACATATATATAAAGAGAAGGTAGAAGTACAAGCATAGGGGAAATATACAATGACTCTAATACAACATGGGATAAGATGGTATCAAAGTTGAAAATAGTAGCTAAGAGTGTACTCGGTGAGTCAAAGGGACATGCACCACTAAGTAAAGAATCTTGGTGGTGGAATGAGAAAGTACAAGAGAAAGTGAAGGAAAAAATGAATAGCTTATAAGAAATTATATATTTGTAAGAATGAGGAAAACTTAAAAAAAAATATACAATAGCCAAGAAAGAAGCTAAGAAAGTAGTGAGTGAAGCAAAAAATGAAACTTTTGAATGGTTATATCAAAAATTAGATACAAAAGAAGGGGAAAGAGACATTTATAGAATAGCTAGATTGAGAGAAAGAAAAACAAGAGATCTTAGCCAAATAAAGTGTATTAAAGATGAATGTAATAGGGTATTAGTAAACGATGGGGAAATAAAAGAGCGATGGAAGAGGTATTTTCATCAACTTTTTAATGAAGGTTTAGGTGACCAACTTAACTTAGGTAATTTAATCGGGTCAAATGAGCATAGAAACTTTAATTTTTATCTTAGAATTCAAACTTTAGAAGTAAAATAAACTTTAAAAGAGATGCACAATGGAAAAGCCGTTGGACCAGATGATATTCCGATAGAGGTATGGAAGTGCTTAGGGAAACAAGGTATTGAATGACTTACAAAATTATTTAACTTGATATTGAAAACAAAATAAATGTCTAATCAATGGAGGATAAGTACTCTAGTTCCCTTATATAAGAATAAGGGAGACGTACAAAATTGTGCAAACTATAGGGGTATTAAACTAATGAGTCATACTATGAAGCTTTGGGAAAAAGTAATAGAAAAAAGATTAAGGAAGGAGACCACAATGACAGAAAATCAATTTGGGTTCATGCCTAGAAGGTCGACAATAGAAGTTATACATCTTCTTAGATAATTAATTGAAAAATATCGGGAGAAAAACAAGATCTACACATGGTATTCATTGACTTAGAAAAAGCTTATGATAGTGTCCCAAGAGAAATTATATGGAGAATTTTAGAAAAGAGAGGTGTTAGCGTAACATATATTGAACTAATTAAGGATATGTATGAGGATGTAACGACCAGAGTAAAGACTTCAGGCGGAGTAACTGAAGCATTTCCAATAAAGATATGGTTATATCAAGGATCAATTCTCAGTCCCTATCTTTTTACACTAATTATGGATGAACTCACTGTGCACATTCAAGACACAGTACCGTGGTGCATGTTGTTTACAGATGATATTATTTTAGTAGATGAGACACGTGAAGGAGTAAATGCAAAGCTAGAATCTTGGAGGGAAACACTAGAAGGGAAAGGTTTTAAGCTTAGTAGATTAAAGATAGAATATATGAAATTTAAGTTTAGCAATATTAGAAGTAATGAGACAATTGTTAAGATAGGAGAGGACGAATTGCCTGCAATCGAAAGATTTAAATATTTAGGATCATTTTTGTAAAATGATGGAGGGATTGAGAGAGATGTCTTATATAGAATACAAGCAGGATCGGTGAAATGGAGGGGAGTGTCGAGTATTTTATGTGACCGTAAAATACCTCTTAAACGTAAAGGTAAGTTCTATAAAACCAGAGTTAGACCTGCTATGTTATATGGAGCTGAATGTTGGGCTATGACTCGAGCACATGAGCCGAAGATGAGAGTTGTAGAGATGAGGATGTTAAGGTGGATGTGTGGACATACGAAGATGGACAAAATAAGAAATGAGTGCATTAGATAGAAAGTCGGAGTTGCATCTATTGAGGAAAAATTTCGAGAGACACATTTAAGATGGTACGAATATGTACTTAGATGACCAATAAATGCTCCATTTAGGTGATGTGAAACTATGATAAACATACATATCAAACGAGGAAGAGGAAGACCAAAAAAGACTTGGTTAGCAACAATAAAATAAGATAAAATTTATTTAAATATAGATGATGATATAATAGAAGATAAAGCTCAATGGCGTAAAAGAATTCATACAGCCAACCCCACCTAGTGGGAAAAGGCTTGGTTGTTGTTGTTGTTGTTGTATTGACTTATTTGAGTATGACCATGCACTTCAGTTGTCCTTTTCAATCAAATGGACCATAGATATCTCTTCCATTATATTGAAGGAATAAATCTCATCTACATCACTCACATCCCTCTGCATACCTTATTGCATACTAGTGAACAACTTTATAGTCTATCTTGTTACAGGTAACGTTTGTCGATACCAAAATACACAACTCCTTATGTAGGAAACCATAGTGACTTCAGGTCTAAGGACTATTTATACTAATATTCACTATGAGAATATTTATGGCACTCATATAACGATCCATAAAACTTTTCATGGTAGGCCAATTCAATATAAATTCACTAATATACTTATGTGTCAACTTGATATCTTATATCTATGACTTGTGAGAATAAGTCATCAATTGACCTACATGCTAATCTCAATGTATTAATATTGCCCTTCTATATTAATACTTGACTATGAATAATTAAGAATAGTATTCTCTATATATGTCGACAGCCTCCCATAATTAATTCAACAATTGATATATTGTAGATTATAATCTACTATTCTAAGGAATTATTATATTTATTCAGCTAGCAAAAACATGAAATAAATATAATAACCAAAATATTATCTTTTATTGTGTGATACAATATGTTCTAAGTCAATCAACTCATGATTGACTCTTAGGGATTACACTAACACACTGCTATCAAGGGTTGTCCGTGGCTATTCCCAGTTAGTCGGTGGCTATGAGCTAGCTGTGAGATATTGTATGTAGCCTATATTTGTTTGTCAACTTTTATATTTAATTATTGACTTTGTAATATTGTATGTACAGGTCTACATTTGACATGTTTGGAGAGACACTCATCTTTGTTGACCTTCTTAGGTATACCTACGCCCCTTACTTTAATAATGATAGCATTAGTGTACTATCTCATATATATTTCCATTTTATTTGCTATATGTGTGTCTCCATTTGTATGTGAACTAAATACATATTGACCATTAGTGTACTATCTAGTTTTTATGTGTAGTAGTTTTTATTAATGTTTTAATAAATTAGAAATAGACAAAATGTAGAATGAAAGGAGTTGGATGTATAAAAAGAATTTATCTGAATGTCAGGGTTTAACTGATGAGTTTATGAATGGGTTGGAATAATTTTTAAATTTTGCATCTAGTAATGTTGAGTATATGAATGATAATAAGTTAAGGTGCATGTGCATAAAATATCACAACAGTAAATTTTAAGAGTATGGGTGAATTACTATAATTGGATATGTCATGATGAACCATTCATATCTGATGAAAATTATGGATAAAACATCCATGTCTCTTTTAGTGGAGATCAAAGTTATTATGATTAATTAAATTCATATTAGAGAATGGTAATTAATACAGTGGGTCAAAATTTCATTCCTGAACTAAGTGGTGCAAGTTCTAGTTGTCCTCCAATAGTTGAGCAAATGTTTACTACTTATTCATCACCGTTGGAAGAGGTAGAGGTACCAGGTGTTGATAAAAATATGAATAATGAAGCATATCTCTAATTTTAAGAAGTGTTGAGCATTACAGATGAACAAATGTGGGGTGGTTGAGACGATCACACTAAATTATCTCTCACCACAAGATTGTTGAATGTAAATGCAGAGTATAATGTGTTCGAAGATTGTTTTAATGATTTTATTCAAGTTATTAAACAAGCATTGTCATGTGATCATATAATGCCCAATGATGTTTATAGTATAAAAAAATTATAAAAGAATTGTTGGATCGAAAGCACTAAACGGGGGGTGAATAGTGTCGTGACTTTCACTTTCGTTTCGGAGAACTTTTGAGTAAACACAACGGAAAAGTAAACAATGCAAACTCAAACACTAAGGATTTTTTAGTTGGTTCCGAGCCTGGGGCAACTCCTACTCCAAGTCCCACGTTCGTTGAGCGTTTACTTTGGGCAATAACTATAAGCATGGAAAATTCATTACAATTTAAGTACAATAATAGAGCAATAGTAAAATCTTATACCGACAACAAAAAATAATAAGTTTGAAGCTCCTGGTTGTCGAGGTCTTGCTATAGCTTTTCTGGATCATCTTTTGAGCAACACAGAGAAGACAGATTGCAATTTCGTTGTTGTTCCAAGCTACTACTGGAGACTGCCTTTTATAGCATGTGGAGGGCGCCCTCAAGCTCCATGAGGGCGCCTCCAACCCGTCGAGTCAACCACGCACGGATAAGCTCTAACCTCTGCTGCTTATCCGCTTGAGGGCGCCTCCAACCGCATGGAGGGCGCCCTCGTGCCAGTGTCCAGGGCACCCTCAAGCTCCATGAGGGCGCCCTCGCGCTAGTGTCCAGGGCGCCCTCGCGCGTTGCTGAGAGGTTGCTTCTCCAGGTTACCCGAGGCAAGCACGTCCAATTCACTTCCTGCAAAATACGTTAGTCCAACATACCCTGCAAAATAAAATTAGGATAATATAGACATAAAAGATAAAGAATTTGACAGTCATCGGACTGTCCGGTTCTAAGTTCGAATTCCCGACCAGAAACCCTAGGTCGAACCGATGCCTACTGTTCCCTCACCGGGGAACGGGTCATCACCTACTCTACTCAGGAGAATATACCTGTTGTCAGACCGGTCCTCCAGACCAACTGGACTTTTGCTCAGCGCTCGAGGCTCCAGGACTTTCCGCTAGACGTCCGCTCCATGACTCGCCCAGTCTTTCACCTGGTTCGCTACACCAGGACTTTCCACCTAGAGTCATCGACTCTAGGACTTTTGCCTGAAGCCCTCGACCCACCAAGGCTTTCCGCCTAGGGTTACCACCCCCTAGGGTTTTCCACCTGCCTAACCGTAGTTAGGACTTTTTCCTAAGTACACTTAGGACTTTCCTGCAAGCTTATTCAAATACATTAGATCACAAATAACCTTAACTTTGAACTCTTTGCCATTATCAAAACTTAGGTTTGATCGTCGGATGCTTTCTACACCAACAATCTCTCCATTTTTGATTATGGCAATAAAATTCAAAGTTAAGTAAAACAAGAGTACAGAAAAAATATACATATAGTAAAAATGAAGTAAATGCAATAACTAGAACACATTAAGTAATTATAACAAATTGAGCAAAATGTTCTAGTTTTCCCTTTTATTCATTTTTACTTTAACTTTCTCTTTCTTAATTTTCACTTTCCCCCCCCCCCCCCCCCCCCCTTTTGCCCTATATCAAAAATATATAAAATAGAGAATGGGATGTAAAGAAAAGGTTGCTCCCCCTGAAAGGAAGCTTTGTTACTTAAAAATAGTAGTTGTATAAGAAAAAAAATTCAAGACTTAAAGTTACTTAGTAAGACTTAGCAAATAATATTTGGTCAAAATAACAGTTTTGCAAGTTAAGTACTTTAGCTTTTAAGAAAGTAACTAAAACTTTGATAAATTGTAGATTTAAATGAAGTTAATATTATTCTTGAATATAATTTTAAACCATCATTAACTTTAAAAAGAATTTAGTTAAGAACTTAGTTAAGTACACAGTTAAAAAATTTGAAAAATACTAAGCTTAAACTTTCAATTCAAAATAATTTTTAATAAAATATTTTAATCTAACCTTGAGCATAAACACTACAAGAATTTCTGGATTTAACCACACCTAATAGACAACAGTTTTTCAAGAAATTGTTGTCTTTTTTCCATTTAACAACAGTTTTATTGAAAACTGTTGTTGTTCACCATACTATTTTTTAAATAACAACAGTTTTTCAAAACACTGTTGTCTAATGTGTGTCAAAGACAATGGTTTTAAAAAACTATTGTCTTTAAGTGTTGCTTATGTGATAATATACAACAGTTTTATTAAACTGTTGTCTATTGAATGTTGTTGAATCCTAAAAACACAACAGTTTTTTTAACTTCATGAAAAAAAACCTAAAACCCACTTCTATGTGACTCTTCAAACGAACAAAAACCTATCTCCGACTCCTCCTTCGCGACTCCTCCCGAAAGATGCTCCTCCTCCAAATTTGACTTTATTTGGAGGTTAAATGATGGAGATCAAGCAGAATTAATATGAGTCGTTGATCCAGATCAAGAGAAATCTTCCTTCTTCATTCAGATATAAGCCATCCAACCCGCCATCCAGATTTGAAGCTACATGGACCATTGGATCGAAGCAAGAAGGCAACTAGATCTGCACCACTCATCTCTTCATCAGCTTGATCAAATGGATCCATCTTCATCAAATCGGACGACCCAGATTAAAGGAGGAGAAAACCATTCCCTTCCTTTATTTCTTGCACCGAGCAGCCAACCCCGAGTTCTCGCCGATTTCGAGCCGGCTTCTCGCGACGCCACCGCCCTTCCACTTCTTCTCCTTCACCAACGGCCGGCGGCAACCTTTGCCCACACACCGCCACCGGACGGCCATCCACTGCCCAATCTTCCTCTTCTGGATTCCAATCGGTGACGGCAGCAACAAAAATCTTTTGGCGACAATAGCGAGCGACGGCAGCAGCAACGAGCATCCACCTTGTCGAAGGGGTTCTCCGACAAGATCCTTCACCTTACGGCGGTCTTCTTCACTTCTTCCTACTAGGGTTCAGGCGCACTGGCTTACGGAAGAAGTGGCTGAAGGCGCACTTCTTCCGTTACCATAAGGGAAGAAACCTCGGTTCCGCCCCTCCCCTTCGCTCTGCTGCTCGCTGCGAGGAATCAAAGCCTGAAAAAAACAAAAATGGAGTCCGCGGGCGTCGATGAGTAAGCTAGTCACCTCTCCTTTCTTCCATATGCTTTGCGTTGTTTGCGTGATTCAATCCAAGAGCCATTTCCCAACTCGTCGCCTTCGATTCGATCGCTACTTCATCTTCAATGCGTAGGAGATTTTTGATTCCATATAATTTGTGCTCTAGAGATCTGTACATGGCGAGTGAGTTCCTTCTAGATGCTCATGTTGTCTACAGATCTGAATATGGATAGATCCGCGGGGTTGATTTGGGTGATTGAGTTCCATATAATTTCTGCTCGAGTGATTTATGATTTTCTTACTTATTGGCTTTGTGAAACAGGATGTCTGAATCTATTATTCCTGGCCTGCCAAATGATTTGGCTTTGAGATGTCTGGCAATTATCTCGCATGGATATCATGGTTGGCTAGAGTGTGTTTTGAAAAGATGGAAACGTGCAATCAGGAGCAAGTATTATGCAGATTTAAAGGCGGAGGGAGGGTGGAGTGGAGATTGGTTGTTTGTTCTTGGATCCAATAATTCGGCTATGTGGCTTGCTTATAATCCTGATGCAGGTCGTTGGCGTCCGCTGCCGCAAATGCCAGGGCCCACTTCTGATGAAGAATTCTGTACGTTTTCATGTGCAAATTATGTAACAAGTTCTTGGTGATTGGTGGCTGCTACATCCCACGTTCAACTGTATGGTCGGAGACAAATTTATTGGAAGTGAATTCCGTCATAGTTTTTGATACATTCAAGAAGGAGTGGAGCACTGCAGCCAGCATGAGCACAAAACGAATTGATTTTGCATGTACTGCAATAGGCGAGAAGGTTTATGTAGCTGGTGGAAGGAACTCAGATAAGCTTCAAGGACTTGCTAGCGCTCAAGTCTATGACTCTCACTTGGACTTGTAAGCTTTTTATTGAGATCTTCATTTTCTATAATATAACAATTAAGATAATATTTTCTATAATATAATTTATCTTTATTGAAATTGCACCATCTTTATTAATGGACATGAAGATGGGGAAAATGTTGGCCCGCATTTAACTTCAGAATGTTTTGTACAGATTTTGCATGTTCTGATCACAATCCTTGACACTTCTACCGATCCTAGGGCTCTTGCTGTTGCATGCTATGATCTTTCTTAGTTTATCAAGTATCATCCTGCTAGAAGAATCATCGTGTCAGACTTGAAGGCCAAGGATAGAGTGATGAAGCTCATGAATCATGAAAATGCTGAGGTGACGAAGAATGCTCTTCTTTGCATTCAAAGGCTTTTCCTTGGGGCCAAGTATGCTAGCTTTTTACAGTCTTAAGCCAGTGTTCCTTGAGTTAGCGGCAATAGCTTTTTATGAAGAATGATCTTTATATTTTCTATAAAGATAAATTAAGGAGCACTAGGAGCTGCAATCCCTCCTCTTCACTGACAACTAAGTAGAAAATCTCGTGTTATATTGTTCTACCTTTGTTTTAATAGTGTTATCATTTTGTTGGTTGCTTATGAAATTTCTTCAGAATGTTATAGATATTATTTTTGAATGTTAGAAAATTGTATATTAAATTTTATTTTGAAATTTAGTATTTTGAATGATTTATAATATTAAAAAATTATGTATTAATTTTTTTTATTTTTTATCTAAAAAAGACAACGGTTTTTCACCGTTGTCGTAGATAGTTTAAAACTGTTGTTGAAGACCCTGTTATTAAAGGTAGACGCTCAAAGACAACGGTGAAAAACTAGTTTTTCACCGTTGTAAAAATGTTGTCTTTGCCTTCAAAGCCAACGGTTAAAAACTGTTGTCTTTGGGCACCCCTTTTAACAACACGACATTTAACAATAGCTCTAAATGGGCTACGACAACGGTGAAAAACTATTGTTGTTAGGTTTTTTTCTTGTAGTGAAATAAGTCAAAAATAGTTTTTATTTCAAAGCCAAGTCAAAAATAATTTCAAATCCAAATCAAAAATAATTTTATTTCAAATCCAAGTCAAAAATAATTTCATTTCAAAGTCAAAATAATTTTATTTAAGAAACTAAAAACAACATGGTTAAAAAACTTTTTCCACTCCCCCTTGATTAATGCCAACCAATTTAACAAAAAGTTAAAGTCCTAGAGTCCAAACATGAGTAACAAGAGACAAAACACTACAAGAAATTATAGATTTAACCACACCTAATAGACAACAATTTTTTGAGAAACTGTTATCTTTTTGTTATTTAACAACGGTTTTGTTGAAAACTGTTGTTGTTAGTCGTGGTTTTTAAAAAAAGACAACAATGTTTAAAAAATCGTTATCTTTGACATACATAAGACAACGGTTTTATGTCAAAGACAACGGTTTTTTAAACATTGTTGTCTATGAGATATCTTTATTTGGCATACGACAACAGTTTTAATCAACCGTTGTCTATTAGTGTTGTCTAAAACTATGTTGAAACTATGTTGTCTATTAGTTTTAATCAACAGTTTAATCAACATAGTTATTTGCCTATGTTAAACTATGTTGTGTATTAGTTTTAATCAACAGTTTAATCTGCCTATGTTAAACTATGTTGTCTCTAAGATGGATGGATTTTAATCAAACTAGGTTTTAAGATGGATGGATTAGCAACACTTCACGTTTTCTTTTTACCACATCACGCGCACCGCCACCAAAAACCCGCGCTAACCCTAATCGCCATCTTCTCCCCGACGGCGACCGCCATCTTCTCTCCTTCCAGTCCACGCCGTTCACAAGTTCGCGATCTAATCTGGTGAAGAATCATAGCTCCCGAACGCTTTTCTCTCTTCTTTGTGCTTTTCTCGGAGGCATAAAAGTGTCTTGTTATCTTTTAGTCAATATATCATTTCCTTGAAACCACACTGCCAAAGAACACACCATCAGAAGCATCATGAACCTACGTGCCATGTATTACATATATCTTCCATTCTTCCACTTTCATTATCTTCTGTCTTCTTAAAGTTTGAAGTAAACCTACGTGCCATGTATTACATATATCTTCCATTCTTCCACTTTCATTATCTTCTGTCTTCTTAAAGTTTGAAGTAAACTTTAAGGGCCCAACATTGTCAATGTGTGCAGCATCTTTAGCCAATTGTAATTCTAAATCATCATCATTTTCTGGGTGGGCATCCAAATCTTTGAACAGAAGGCTTCCCCTGGCATCTAAATCTATGTTTAAAATGTCACTCCTAGCTGAAACATCTGGATTTGCTGGGTTTGCAAGGATCCTTTCAATCTTTTCATTTCTGCTAACTTCCTTGTCTCCTTGCAGCATTGTTTGCTTCATAGATTTTTCCAGCAAACAAGGATCATGAACTGCCTGTGGCATCTCATCATACTTATGGTCTTCACCTGGTAGTTAATTTGCCCTGAATTCATTGCAATCTTGTGAGAAAGCACCGACTGCTTTTGCATTATTGTGTTCTTCATATAGCATAACTCCAGTTTCTTTTCGGTTGATCTTAGTTTCCTCCAATTTCATCTGTATCTTCATCAACTACCAGCCCAGATACAAATTTCTGAGACATGGATGACTCTTTCTTTGAGCATGGTTCCTACCTAGCTTCCTTCAGGGTTTCCACTGAATTTCCATTATCTTCTTTTATTTCAAGATGTGTCATGAGCTTGTTTTTCTTGTCAATGATTTGCTCTTATATACCTACACTAGATGTTATTCAAACATGATAGGCACAAGATTTTGGTCATCTATGAATGTAAAATAAGATCAGTATGATATTGGAAAATTAAAAGTGTCAAACAATCTATGTAATAGTTTCAGTGGCACTAGACAACCTCCTAGCTTGTAGAATAGCTTCCTCTTGTAGTTTCTCAATATGCTGAATATTAGAGGATTTCACCATATATTGAATGTTAATTGACAAATTGTTACCTCAAGTTTCTCATAGTTGCCTGCAGACTAGCTTCCTGTTTCTTTATTCTTCAATGAAACAATAGTTGCCTCAAGTTTTTCAATATGCTTGCTTGCTTGACAAATTTTTAATCTACTTTTGGTATTCATTAATAGTCCTATCTTTGAGCTAGAGTTCACATTATAGTTTATTTCAAATATTTTTTCATCTAAGGTGGTTTTGAACCCTTCACGTTTTTGCACTAAACCCTTCCCTTTCTTCACATCCATAGATAGTTTTTCTCTTATTAGCAGATTCGCTTATTTTAATAATTTAGTTACTTGATTGTATAGATTGTATGCTAAGAATATCTTATGTTTCTTGTTCATTGTGTTAAGATCTTGTTGTATACTGTACAATTGTTTTGAAGGTAGGTGTTATCTCATTTCTAGCTGATTAGTACTTATAACAAGAATGGACAAAGAATGGATGTCAAAGGATAGACTATCTAGTGAATATGATATTGGAGTAGAGTCTTTCTTGCAATTTGCACTGGAAAACGCTAACGATCCTAATGCAATACCTTGCCCATGTGCAAGATGTGGTAACATAAAGAAGAAAAATGTTGAAACTATAAGGGCACATTTGTATTGTAATGGTATAGATTTGACATATCATACATGGATATGGCATGGGGAAAGAACTATGACAGAAAACTCAATGAACAGTAATGATCGCGTGGGGCAAGATGAATACAAATATTTTGCCGAGGAGCCTATAGATATGGTGCAAGTTGTATATGATAGTTATGTTGAGAATCCAAGTGAGTTCAATAAGCTACTTGAAGATGCCGAGAAATGTTTATATCCTGGATGCACAAAATTCACAAAGTTATCTGCAGTTGTGAAATTATTTAACTTGAAGGCAAAATATAGTTGGAGTGATAAAAGTTTTACCGATTTACTTATTTTGTTAGGAGAAATGCTTCCAGATGACAATGAATTACCCTTATCTTTGTATGAGGCAAAGAAAAGCTTACGTGCATTAGGGATGGATTACGTGAAAATTCATGCTTGTCCTAATGATTGTATCTTATATCGGAAGGAGTACGAAGATTTTGCCAATTGCCCTACTTGCGGGACATCAAGGTGGAAGTTGAGCAACAAATCCAAGATAAAAGAAGGAGTTCCTGCAAAGGTCTTGTGGTATTTCCCACCCATGCCAAGATTTCAAAGAATGTTTCGGAATAAGGCGATATCCAAGGAGTTAACCTGGCATACTGATAAAAGAATTCATGATGGATACTTACGTCATCCAGCTGACACACCTTCTTGGAAATTAGTTGATCGCATGTGGCCTGATTTTGCTTCTGAGCCCAGAAATCTGAGATTGGCTATATCAGCAGATGGGATTAATCCCCACAGTTTGTTGAGTTCTACATATAGTTGTTGGCCAGTTTTAATGATCACATACAACCTTCCACCATGGTTGTGTATGAAGAGAAAATTTATTATGCTCACTTTGTTGATATCTGGTCCTAGACAACCAGGAAATGATATTGATGTTTACTTAGCACCTCTGATTGATGATTTAAAATGTTTATGGGATAAAGGTGTCGAAACATATGATGCATATCGAGAAGAAAGTTTCTCTCTTAAAGCTGTTCTGCTATGGACAATCAATGATTTTCCTGCATATGGGAACATGTCAGGATGTGTTGTGAAGGGATATCATGCATGCCCTATTTGTGCAGAAAAAACTTATTCAACAAGGTTGAAGCATTGTAGAAAAATGTCATATACAGGCCATAGAAGGTTTCTACCTTTATGTCATCCTTATCGAAGGCAAAAGAAGGCATTTAATGGAAACCAAGAATTTAACCTTGCACCAAAGCCATTGAGTGGCCATGAAGTTTTGGAAAGAGTTGAAAGAAATAATTATCAGTTGGGAAAAATCAGCGGAAAGCTATCATCAAAGAGGAATGATGGAGAAACATGTTGGAAAAAGAAATCAATATTCTTTGAACTTGAATATTGGAAAGAGCTACATGTTCGACATGTTCTTGATGTGATGCACATTGAAAAAAATGTATGTGAAAGTCTCATCGGTACATTATTTGACATTCCAGGAAAAACAAAGGATGGAGTCGCAGCAAGATTAGACCTTATGGAAATGAATTTAAGAACTGAACTGGCACCAAGGATTGGGGAGAAAAGAACGTTTCTGCCAGCTGCCTGTTACACTCTAAGTAAAGCTGAGAAAAGAAGTATTTGCAATTCTTTGTCAGGAATAAAGGTCCCTGAAGGTTACTCATCTAATGTTAAAAACCTTGTGTCGATGAAGGATTTGAAACTTGTTGGCCTTAAGTCACATGACTATCACACTTTAATGCAACAATTGCTTCCAGTGGTTATTCGTGGTGTCTTGCCAAAACATGTCAGAGATACTATCACTCGGTTGTGTTTCTTCTTCAATGCGTTATATAGTAAAGTAATAGACGTTTTAAAGATGGATGACTTGCAAAGAGAGATTGTAATGATATTGTGTTTGCTTGAAAAGTATTTCCCTCCTTCATTTTTTGATATAATGATTCATTTAACTGTTCATCTCGTGCGAGAGGTCAAATTGTGCGGACCCGTTTGGTATAGACACATGTACCCATTTGAAAGATACATGAAGATTTTGAAAGGTTATGTGCACAATCACAATCGGCCTGAAGGGTGTATAGCCGAATGTTATATTGCTGAAGAGGCTGTCGAATTTTGCTCGGACTATCTATCTAATGTCCACACAATTGGGATACCATCAAGTCATCACAAAGTAGAACGTACTAAGCCTTTATCGGGTGCAATAGTGCACTCCGCTAGGCATGATGAGTTGCAACAAGCACATCGTTACATATTGACGAATGATGATGAGATTGATCCTTATATCGAGTATGTTCTCTAACTTATCAATACTTTTATGCAATTTGAATTCATTCTATTGGTTTATTTATTTAAAATAATTCTATTAGGGCACACATGGTGGAGTTGAGAGCAAGATTTCCTCAAAAAGCTAAGTCCAAAAAGTGGCTACAAGATGAGCATAACCGAACATTTATTAACTGGTTGCATGATATTGTACGTTCCAAAACTACTATGTATTAGCATACATACAACTCTTGGTATCTTACGCAAAAATTTAAATTTTATTATATTGTTAACTATAGGTTGAACGTGTGGTTGACCATTCGACCCTTCAAATATCTGAAAGATTAAAGTGGATAGCGCGTGGACCTAGCAAGAAAGTGTTAAAGTATTCTAGTTATTTGATTGATGGGATTACTTATGCTACGAAAGAACGTGATGATGAACGAGTTGCTCCAAACTCTGGAGTAAGCTTAGTCGCAAAGACAATGCAAGTTGCCAGTGCAAAGGATAAAAATCCAATTGTGTCGGACATGATTTTTTATGGAGTTATTGAAGAAATATGGTTACTTGATTACCACAAATTTCAAATTCCAATGTTCAAATGTAATTGGGTGGAGAATAATAATGGTATAAAAGTAGATGATCTTGGTTTCACATTGGTAAATTTGAAACGAATTGGATTCAAATCAGATTCTTTTATCTTGGGAAGTCAAGCGAAGCAAGTATTTTATATTGAAGATCCTGAAGATCCTGTATGGAGTATTGTACTTGCAACTCCTACTAGAGAGTCATTTGAATATGCAAATGGGGATGAATTGGAAGACACTATAGTCCACTATCAATCTTTTACCAGAGAGTTACCATCAATGGATGCTTACGGAGTAGATGACAATGAACCCCAATGCCTTCGTGAAGATTGTGATGGCACTTGGGTTGAAAATGTTTAACCAATTATAGTTTTTTTTTGAAGATATGTTTGTAGACAATATTGATATGTATCTTATTTTTGAATATGATTTTGTGCACATGATGGTATTTCAAATTTTTATCTATGTATGTTGATTTTCTTTTGTAGGTGAATTTCTTATTGTGTATTTTTTTTTAAATATTGATATGTTGTTTCACTTTTTTATCAATAGATTAAATTTGAGATCTATGACATCCTTTGGAAAGCTTAAAATCAAATATGATGGTGATGACACAATTCATGCTTCAAGCAAGAGAAAAGGACAACCTGCAACGATTGGGATGGGCAAAGGAAAAATTGCATCTACATCCACTAACAACGGTTTATAGGTTGAGACAATGCTGGAATCTACAGACACTGAAACAACAAGAACATCTAGAGGTCGTACCCATCTGGATAAGCTTACTAAACAAAGGGTTCAAGGAATTCGAAAGGAGGTAAGATTTAATAAACTTGGACAGCCAGTAGGAGGAGCTGCTATTGCAATGCAAAGTTACATTGGCTTGCTTGCTCGAGAAAAGGTCAAGATATCTTACAAGACGTGGAAACAAGTTCCAAATGAAGTTAAAGAATTGATATGGGAATCAGTTAATGTAAGTAAGTTAAAGAAATTCTGGTCAATTATCATGTTGCAAATTTTATTTGTCATATCATGGCATGCATGAAAAGATGAGTTAAAGATAGTAAAACAGTATGAATTGCCTGCTGTTCTTGCTACTCCAGCATTCAACAGTATGATTTTTATATATACAAGTTAAAGATTGGTTTTCTATTTCAAGTTGCTCTGCTGCATTCATTTCAGGTTTAGATAGTTCAGTTGAAGGTTCTTAAATTTCACAAGGTTCTGCTTCCTTTCTTTCAGCTTCGTATGTTTCAGTAGGTTGTTCTTCTGTTGTTCGTGATTCTCCTTGTTCCATTTCAGTTTTAGATCCCTCAGTAGGTTCTTTTTCTATATCAGTGGGGTTTTCATTGTACTTAGTTCTGGTAGCTTTGTTTCTACATTAGCATTGAAACAATTGTAAAGCAAAGAGAAAACCAGGATTGCATTGTCGTCCAGTGTCTCAACAAGAAATTACCAAATCTACAAACATTGTAAGACCTGATTACCAACTGCCAATCATCAAACAATTTCAAAACGAATGTTGCTCCAACTAGAAAACTAAGGATTATAAGTAACCAACAATCCTCAAAGGATCCTAACATTGTCCTAGGTTAATAGTACGAAATCAAGAACAAATCCATTTGTCTGTCATATCAGTGTCCAAAGCTAGTGTTGTTTGTATATTTCTTTACTTGCACTTGATTCTTCAAACAAAATGTTAAGGGCATGATTTTATATCTGATATACACAAATATCCAATATGTGCAATAGCACAACAACTGAACTTAAGGCTCTAGACATGTTAAATACTAAAGCTCAATCTTCCAAACAAAACTATACAAATACAAGAGAAATGGTTGTATATCTCATTGTTTGTGGTTGTCTACTACAATCCAAAGCTTCCATCCATCTAATAACTTGAATATCAAATGTTTTCTGTTTTAGATATTACAACCCTACTATCAACCAAATTAGTATGGGTGTATAATAACCTCCTATAATAAGGCGAACGATGTTAACAGCGCTGAGACTCTATCGTTAACTAAATCATCCAGATTGAAAATAGATCCACAATTAAACTAATAAACAAATAGGGCAAATCAAAAGCCATGAGCACTCCTGCATTAGCTTTGTTTTGGTAATTTCAGATCTCCAAAACACTCAATGATGAGAATGCCTTAAACTTAATGTATGTGTGTGTTGTTTCAATGCTAGAATAATTTCCAGAAATTATGTTTGCTTATGGTGTCAATGATGAATATAGGTACTAATCAGTTTATTGTATTCCCAATTGTGTTTTATAGCTGACATATGATGTTCCCCCAAGTTGGAAGAAGGGATGTTTGAATTCAGCAAGTAATAAGTGGCGTCAGTTTAAATCCCATCTCACTCAGACATTCATTTCGAAGAAGCTTGACAAACTCGAAGAGTTGGATGAACCACCTAGCGGTTATGGTCTTGCAAGAGATGATTGGATTTCTTTTGTCAGGACTCGCATGTCTGATGACTTTATTGTAAGTTTAGTCTTTTGTTCTTTCAAAATAAGTAGATATTAAGGTAAATGATGAATTAGTAAATTTGATATGTGGAATGTTTCACTTGACTAGAAACTAAGTGAACAACAAAAGGAGAAAAGAAAGAAGAACATATACCCCCATCGCCTTGCTCGTAAAGGATATGCACGATATGCTGAAGAAATAGTAAGTATATTTTGCTTATAAAATTCGTATAACGGTTTTGTTTAGCATTTAATAATCATTCTTATTTAACATATATCATTCAATTATTCTTGTTCTTAGGCAAATGAATTATGTGACGATGATGAAATCAATAGAGCTATTATTTGGAAGAAAGGAAGGGTTAATAAAGAAGGGAAATTTGATGGCCAAGAGTTGAAACAAACAATAGACAAGATTGTGAGAAGCTATGAGTAAAAATCAATTATTGTATTTCAATGAAACTTTTAAAGTAATTTTTTTTTATTTGGATGACAGGATGATTATATACAACAGAAGCGTGAGGGTACACTCGAAATTAATGGGACAAAAGAAGATATTCTTACGAAAGCACTCAATTCAAGAGAACATAGTGGACGTGTGAGGGCTGTTGGAGGTCATATCACTCCATCATTGTTCTTTAATGGTAGTAGATGGAAGACTGACCATGTTGATAGAGAGCTACTGATTGAGCAAAAGAGAGAGTTGGTGGAGGCTAGAAAATTAATTCAAGACCAAGATACACGCATTCAAAACCTTGAAGCAATTGTCTACAAAAAGGGTGCATGGGGCAGTGACATTGATGACAAAGGAAGTTGCTCGGTAAAGTTACCTCAGCAAAATGACAATAAACTGAACACCGATAATGTTAGTTAGAGCCCTAGAGCCAATCATTTGATGATTGTATGGACTCATGTATATCATATTCTTATATATATATTAAGGCATTTGGTTTTTGGTTATTATGCTTATTTGTATTAGTGCCAGATAAAATAAGTATAGTAGCGTCCTTGAGTATAAGGTTCATACCTATATCAATCGATTAGTTGAATCGATAGTGAGATGATATAGGGAACACTACTCTAATTTATTCCTAGTCGAGTATTAACATTCAGGGACAATGTTAATACAATAAGACTAGCATGTAGGTCAGCTCGATGACTTGATCTCACAAGTCATGGATATAGAGATATCAAGCTGACACATGGGTATGCATTAGAGAATGTATACTGAATGACCCGCCATGAGAAAGTATCATGGATCGTTATATGAGTGTCATATACTTTCTCATGTGGCTATTAGTATGACTATTAGTCCTTAGACCTGAAGTCACCATGGATCCCTACATAAGGAGTTATGTACTTTGGTTTCGTCAAACGTCACCCGTAACTGGGTGGACTATAAAGGCGATTACCGGGTATGTAACAAATTATGCAGAGGGATGTGAGTGATGTAGATGGGATCTATCCCTCCCATATGACGGGAGCGACATCAATATTCTTGATAGAGTTAGACCACGAAGTGCATGGCCATGCCCAAATGAGTCAACATTAGATGTTGAGCTCATTTGATCGAGTGAGTCTACTTGGAGTTCAAGATTTAGATTGATTAGAGGATGACACGGTCTATGCCTCATATTGATCAATCTAGATGTCTAGGATAGAAGGACAATGTCACATATTGTGAGGAGTCACAATTAGTAGTCACAAGGTGATGTTGGATCTTAACATTTCTTGTAACTTGGGTAGCAATGATGTATTTCTAGATGCCGCTCATTGCTTATGTTTCTAAAAGAGTTTAGAAACATTGCCAACGTTACAAGAACCTATTGGGTCACACACAAAGAACATGTGGATGGAGATTAGGTTCATATGATGAACCAATTGGATTAGGTTCATATGATGCACCAAAGATTGGATTCAAAATTAGACTTATTGAGTTAGACTCAATTAGATTCAAATGTTGAATGAGTCTAATTTAAATTTGATTCATTGGGTCAATTTATATTAATGAATTAGATTCATTAAATTAAAATTGACTTGAGTCAAAGGTTGGATTTAACTCAACAAGGAAGAGAATTGGTCAAGTTTGACTTGACCAAATGGAAGTTGAAACATCAAGTTTGACTTGATGTCTTGCCACATCATCATGAAGGTTGACTCATCCTACTTGGCATGACCAACCTAGCCATATCATTAGCCACATCACCACCTCATAATGGTATGCCACCTCATTGGAGGTTACACATCCAATTGGTTTTAATGTGGCCGGCCACATTAATGAGGGGCTTTATGGTGTGGCCGGCCACACATTAAATGGTGTGGAGGTTTTTATTTTGGGAATTGATGTGGTGTCATTATTCCTTCTTCTTCCTTGGGTTCCCCTCTCCTCTTGAGTTGCTGTGGTCGTGGCTATCATGGTGAGGAGAAAATGTTGAGTTGTTTCCAAGAGCACAAGGGGAAGTGAAGGTCACAAAGGAGGGTACTAAAGGAGTGTATGTGATTCTCTCTTCTATTTCTCTCTTTTCTCCTTTTTTGTTCCCATCCGAGAGCTCTAGAAAAGTGCTAGCACACTTGGGGCTCTCTTCTCCATCTTTGAGTGGTAGAAGACCACTCCTTGTTCGTGTGGATATCACTAGAGGAGTGTCTACATTGACACTCTCGAGATCCAACGCTTCCTTGGACGAGCGGGACTAAACGAAGGGCACGCATCGAAGGTAAAATGGTTTTTCCTTTGTAGATCTACTGTATATCATAGTATAAAACTCGTATTTGTGTTTTCGAAATTTTTCTTTGCACGGATCTACGACTTTGGGTGATTCGGGGTTTCCGCGACGCGAAAAGCGGTTTTCATGGCCCGAAAAACCCAACAGTGGTATCAGAGCCACGTGCAAGGCGAATACGAGTTTGTTTTTTGGTTTTATGAAAACTAAATTTTCTGTAATTTTCTGTAAAATTATGATTTTATAGTTTTTATGGGTAATTTTTCCGTAGAAGCGAAGCACAAGTGTCTCGGCACTTGTAGGCTTCGGCTACCGGAAAGATTTTTCCAAAACGGCTTCGTTTTGCTCCAAATCCGTTTGGGACAGCGGGCTTGGGTACCATTAGATCGCAAAGGAGCAACTCACGATGGTTAGATCATGGGTAGGGGTACTGCCCCTAACCCCGCAAGGGGATTTGCTCCGCGATTGCGCCCGAAATCGCTAGAAACGAACCCGTCGGGAAGATTTTTCCGAAACGGCAATGTCTCGGCCCAAATCGTTTTGGGACAGCGGGTTTAGGCGCTGTTGGATCGCAAAGGAACCCTCGCGATGGTTAGATCGCGGGTAGGGGTGCTGCCCCTGGGCCCCGCAAGGGGATCCGTTCCGCGATTGCGCCCGAAACCGCTAAACGGGACCGCCGGGAAATTTTACTCATAAAAATTGTAAAAATTAGTTTTAAAATTATATAAAATTATGAAAATATATAATTTTGAATTATATATTAATTTTGTGATAGTCATGGCCCAAAACCCAATATGATTGGTTGTGTTGTAATTCATAATACGGCTTATGTGTCGTTGAGTGTTGTATTATATTCGCGACCTGCACGTCGTGCCTTCTCTTATTTTCTTGTTGTAAATTAGATTTAGACTCGAATGTAACTCGAGTTTCAAATTGTAATGTACAAATTGGAGCGGTGGAGGGTCCACACGAGACGGAGTTCCGAGGCGGGCACGTGCAACACAAGGTGGTCAAAGGGAGGAGCTTGGAGAAGCTGTTGACCCTAGGTTGACCATTCGATCTTCTCATTGGCTTGAGAAGATCGTAGTAGGGCCATGACTAAATCACAAATTAATTAATTAATTAATTGTTATGTATATGATGTATGTTTAATAGTTAATTAATTAATTAGTGCCTTAACGATTAGATTAGATCTAAGTCGTGCACATGATGCACCCTTGCGATTAGATTAGATCTAAGTCATGCACAAGATGCATCCTTCTCGATTAGATTAGATCTAGATCGAACCAACTCTAAATGCCTAACCATGCCGTGATACCTATCACTACCTCGATCACATGTATTGTTGAATCTGCAGAGCAATACATATTATCTTGGTAGGGTACGGAGGGACAATCTTGGTCCCGCCTATCAACGCATGGGTGAATACAAACTCAATTAGATTGAGTATTCCTAGTTACTCGGTTGGATCGAGTCAACTATAGGCATTATTCCAACGGTTGGAAAAGAGAGGTCAAAATCACATCTATATTAACTCTCGGGCGTATTAGCCAAAGCTAACTCGAGTTTTAATATAAATGCAGATATTGATTCTATAAACAAGAGTTGTATAGAGATGTAATTGGTAATCGTTACCTACCGATCATACTAAGCCTTGGGCGTATTAGTCAAAGCTAACTCAAGGGTTAGTATGATGTGGATCTTGTCCCACAAGAATTATAGAATTCAGTGGGAGCATCATTTAATTAAAGGCCTAATTAAATGATTTTTAAAGAATATGATATTTATTTCTGCAAATTTTATGTTGTAGATAACCATGACGTCGAATACGAACACTTTCTCTCTGCGATCTGTCCTTAAGAAGGACAAGCTCAATGGAGTAAATTTCCTAAACTGGTACAGGAACCTGAGAATAGTTCTCACTCAGGAACGTAAACTGTACGTTCTGGAGCAGCCCATTCCGGTGCCATGCGAGCTGACCGGGATGCTTACAAGAAGCATCAAGATGACGCATTAGATGTGTCCTGTCTAATGCTTGCAACCATGAACTCTGAGCTTCAGAAGCAACATGAGTTGATGGGTGCTTACGATATGGTTGCACATCTTCGTCAACTATATCAAGGACAAGCAGGGCACTGGAAGAGGAACTTCACAGGACACCTGGAAGATCTTAACAAGAAGATAAATAAGAGTTCTACTTCAGGTATAAATGTTATAGAAGTCAACCTCTCTATTTCTTCGTCGTGGGTATTAGATACCGGATGTGCTTCGCACATTTGTACTAATGTACAAGCACTGAGAAATAGCAGAGCATTGACAAAGGGCGAGATAGACCTACGAGTAGGCAATGGAGCACGGGTTGCTGCTGTTGCTGTAGGCACTTATTTTCTATCTCTGCCCTCGGGGCTTATACTAGAGTTAGACGATTATTGTTATGTGCCTGCATTGACTAAGAACATTATATCAGTTTCTTGTTTGGACAAGAAAGGATTCTTGTTTATAATAAAGAACAAATGTTGTTCAACGATATGTTCTATTGTAATGCACCTCTGATGAACGGACTCTATATTCTAGACCTTGAGAGCCCTATCTATAACGTTAGTACCAAGAGGTTCAAATCGAACGATATGAACCACACCTATCTCTGGCACTGTCGCTTAGGTCATATAAATGACAAGCGCTTATCCCAGCTCCATAAGGATGGTTTGCTGGACTCATTTGATTTTGAATCATATGAGATATGCGAGTCATGCCTACGAGGCAAGATGACCAAGACCCCCTTTAGTGGGCATAGCGAGAGAGCAACTGATTTGTTAGGACTCATACATAGTGAAGTATGTGGCCCTTTCAATGTTGATGCTAGAGGCGGTTATAGGTACTTTACTGATGACTTCATAGATATGGTTATGTGTATTTGATGACATATAAATCCTTTGAAAAGTTCAAAGAATTCAAGAATGAAGTCTGGAACCAGGTTGGCAAGAGTATTAAGGTACTTGATCGATCGAGGTGGTGAACACTTAAGCCATGAGTTTCGTGACTACTTAGCAGAGTTGGATTTTATCTAAAATCACTCCTCCTGGAACACCCACATGGAATGGTGTATCCGAAAGGAGGAATCGTACCTTATTAGATATGGTACGATCTATGATGAGTCACACAGATCTTTCGACATATCTATGGGGATATGCTCTAGACACGACAGCTTTCATACTCAACCGAGTTTCATCAAAGGCCGTGATAAAGACACCATATAGGATATGGACGAGAGATGCCGGTGTCTTTCATGAGGATTTGGGAATGTGAGGCTTACGTAAGACATCAAGTCTCGGACAAATTAGGACCCAAATCCGACAAGTGCTATTTCATTGGATATCCCAAGGAAACTAAGGGATATTACTTCTACATTCCCTCGGCACAAGGTAGTTGTGGCAAAACTGGGGTCTTTCTAGAAAGGGACTTTGTTTCTAGAAAGACTAGTGGGAGCGCTTCGATCTTGAAGAAGTTCAAGATGCGAACAATAGCACTGATGCCAGATGGAAATTGAAGCTGGAACCACAAAGTGTTGTGGATGATGTTCCACAAAGAGTTGAGGAACAACAACCGGTTCAAGTAGACATACCTCTTCGCAGGTCCGAGGGTACGTCGTCACCGAGAGATACTCATTTCTCTTGCCCGACCATGATGACATTGTGCTCATAGAGGATGAGCCTACCACCTATCAAGAAGCTGAGACCAGATTCGAGAAATGGCTAGAAGTCATGAGATCCGAGATAGAATCCATGTACACCAACCAAGTATGGACTTTGGTTGATCCACAAGGGTAAAACCCATTGGGTGTAAGTGGGTCTTTAAGAGAAAGACCATGGATGGACTTATCTATAAGGGTCGCTTGGTAGCTAAAGGTTTCAAGCAAATTCATGGTATTGACTATGATGAAACCTTTCTCCAGATGCGATGTTTAAGTCTATTCGGATCATGCTTGCTATTGCAACCTACCATGACTATGAGATATGGCGGATGGATGTCAAAACCGCGTTTCCGAATGGAAACCTACTCGAGGATGTTTACATGACACAACCTGAGGGTTTTGTAGATCCACGGCAGAGTATGCAAGCTGGATAGGTCCATTTATGGACTAAAGCAAGCTTCTCGGAGGGAATCTTCGATTCGATGATGCAATCAAATAGTTTGGTTTCATCAAGAACAAAGATGAGCCTTGTGTTTACAAGAAGGTTGTAGGGGACATAGTTGTCTTCCTCATATTGTATGTGGATGACATACTACTCATTGGGAAGGACATCCCTATGCTTAAGTCTGTCAAGACCTGGCTAGGGAGTTGCTTCTCAATGAAGGACTTAGGTGAGGCATCCCACATTCTAGGGATACAGATCTATAGAGATAGATCTAAGAGATTGCTTGGCCTAAGTCGAGTACATATATTGACAAGGTACTCCTTGCTGCAGAACTCCAAGAAGGGATTTCGCCGATGTCACATGGTGTGAGTCTTTCAAGACTCAAGGTCCCTCTTCTAGAGAGGAGAGAGACCGCATGGATCAGATCCCTTATGCCTCGGCCATAGGATCGATCATGTACGCCATGTTATGTACTCGACCCGATGTCTCGTATGCTTTGAGCATGACGAGCACAGTCAGATCTAGGTGAAAGTCACTGATACGGTCAAGAATATTCTTAAGTACTTAAGAAGGACTAAAGAATATTTCTTGATATATGGAGGCAATGATGAGCTAGGTAGAAGGATTACGGTGATGCTAGCTTCGACCAGTGATGACTATAGATCGCAACGGTTTGTATTTTGCATTAATGGTGGTGCACCACCGAAGAGTTGGTACTGAAGCTCGATTCTACGATGGCCGGTACATTTCGCATCGGAGGCGAAAGGAGGCTTTGGATCCAGTTCATCACTGAACTTGGGGTGGTTCCTAGCATCGCTGACCCAGTTGAGCTCCATTGTGACAACAATGGAGCTATAACACAGGCGAAGGAACCTCGCTCACACCAGCGGACCAAGCATATACTACGGCGCTTCCATCTCATTCGAGAGATTATCGATAGAGGAGATGTGAAGATTTACAGAGTACCTACAGAGGCTAACATCGCAGATCCCTTGACCAAGGCTTTGGCACAGAGGAAGCATGATGGTCACACTAGGTCATTAGGCCTTAGAGCCTATACTGATTGGCACTAGTGCTAGTGGGAGATTGTTAGTTAGAGCCCTAGAGCCAATCATTTGATGATTGTATGGACTCATGTATATCATATTCTTATATATATATTAAGGCATTTGGTTTTTGGTTATTATGCTTATTTGTATTAGTGCCAGATAAAATAAGTATAGTAGCGTCCTTGAGTAGAAGGTTCATACCTATATCAATCGATTAGTTGAATCGATAGTGAGATGATATAGGGAACACTACTCTAATTTATTCCTAGTCGAGTATTAACATTCAGGGACAATGTTAATACAATAAGACTAGCATGTAGGTCAGCTCGATGACTTGATCTCACAAGTCATGGATATAGAGATATCAAGCTGACACATGGGTATGCATTAGAGAATGTATACTGAATGACCCGCCATGAGAAAGTATCATGGATCGTTATATGAGTGTCATATACTTTCTCATGTGGCTATTAGTATGACTATTAGTCCTTAGACCTGAAGTCACCATGGATCCCTACATAAGGAGTTATGTACTTTGGTTTCGTCAAACGTCACCCGTAACAGGGTGGACTATAAAGGCGATTACTGGGTATGTAACAAATTATGCAGAGGGATGTGAGTGATGTAGATGGGATCTATCCCTCCCATATGACGGGAGCGACATCAATATTCTTGATAGAGTTAGACCACGAAGTGCATGGCCATGCCCAAATGAGTCAACATTAGATGTTGAGCTCATTTGATCGAGTGAGTCTACTTGGAGTTCAAGATTTAGATTGATTAGAGGATGACACGGTCTATGCCTCATATTGATCAATCTAGATGTCTAGGATAGAAGGACAATGTCACATATTGTGAGGAGTCACAATTAGTAGTCACAAGGTGATGTTGGATCTCAACATTCTTGTAACTTGGGTAGCAATGATGTATTGCTAGATGCCGCTCATTGCTTATGTTTCTAAAGGAGTTTAGAAACATTGCCAACATTACAAGAACCTATTGGGTCACACACAAAGAACATGTGGATGGAGATTAGGTTCATATGATGAACCAATTGGATTAGGTTCATATGATGCACCAAAGATTGGATTCAAAATTAGACTTATTGAGTTACACTCAATTAGATTCTAATGTTGAATGAGTCTAATTTAAATTTGATTCATTGGGTCAATTTATATTAATGAATTAGATTCATTAAATTAAAATTGACTTGAATCAAAGGTTGGATTTAACTCAACAAGGAAGAGAATTGGTCAAGTTTGACTTGACCAAATGGAAGTTGAAACATCAAGTTTGACTTGATGTCTTGCCACATCATCATGAAGGTTGACTCATCCTACTTGGCATGACCAACCTAGCCACATCACCACCTCATAATGGTATGCCACCTCATTGGAGGTTACACATCCAATTGGTTTTAATGTGGCCGGCCACATTAATGAGGGGCTTTATGGTGTGGCCGGCCACACATTAGATGGTGTGGAGGTTTTTATTTTGGGAATTGATGTGGTGTCATTATTCCTTCTTCTTCCTTGGGTTCCCCTCTCCTCTTGAGTTGCTGTGGTCGTGGCTATCATGGTGAGGAGAAGATGTTGAGTTGTTTCCAAGAGCACAAGGGGAAGTGAAGGTCACAAAGGAGGGTACTAAAGGAGTGTATGTGATTCTCTCTTCTATTTCTCTCTTTTCTCTTTTTTTGTTCCCATCCGAGAGCTCTAGAAAAGTGCTAGCACACTTGGGGCTCTCTTCTCCATCTTTGAGTGGTAGAAGACCACTCCTTGTTCGTGTGGATATCACTAGAGGAGTGTCTACATTGACACTCTCGAGATCCAACGCTTCCTTGGACGAGCGGGACTAAACGAAGGGCACGCATCGAAGGTAAAATGGTTTTTCCTTTGTAGATCTACTGTATATCATAGTATAAAACTCGTATTTGTGTTTTCGAAATTTTTCTTTGCACGGATCTACGACTTTGGGTGATTCGGGGTTTCCGCGACGCGAAAAGCGGTTTTCGTGGCCCGAAAAACCCAACAGATAAGACTTTCCCCAGTCATGAAGAGTTCAATGATGTCGAAATGCAAGTTGTGGATAAAGAAGTTGCTTTACAGGTATATATGTTGTGGTTATATTTATTATTAAAATAAAGAGTTAGTATAATTCAATGACACAACTATTTATCTTTTAGGGTAAATCAGTTATTTTGACATTGGATTCTAGCACAGACATTGTTGCATATGGTATAGTTGTTGAGGTCATTGGAGTTAATCACTCTCTCCATGGTGTTCCGTTACCCAAGAATTGTATGCGTGTATCCATCGATGAAGCAATGCAGAAATCAGCATGTTTGCCAGTTCCGATTCCCAATGAATGTGAAACTATTGGTGATGTTGTTGGAACCCATGTGGCTTGGCCAAAACACCTGCTGATGCTACGACAAAAGGTACATCTAAGATAATATTTCAAAGTAAATATCTGTGAAACTATTTAGTATTGCACCTATCTAAAAAGTTTACAATTACAATTATTAGAAGCGTCAAATGAAGAAAACAACACATGTAGAAAATAACCAGACTTTGTTATCAAGTGTGCCAAGATCATTGCGCGTGGTGTATTGTTATTGTAAGCGTGCTCTTGAGAATGGAAGGAAATTGTCAATTGCTTTAGATCATGAGGTATTTCAATATGATTATGAACTAAACTTGCATCTTGAGGACATTAGTGCTTTGTATCACTTGGAGCCAATTTCAGGAAATTGTGTGGTTGTTTACATATGGTAAGTCTTCGAATTACCTTGTAGTATTGTTTGTTCTTTTTTAAATTTAGTATATAAGTAGCACATACTTTATTAGATCAGTATTTAATATCTAATATAGTTCTAATTTTTTTTATTTCATATGGCAGACATCTTTATAAAAAGTTGGTAAAAGAAAATAAGATTGATAAATTCAGATTTGTAAATCCGCATAGCATCCCAAACTTTCAAAAAACCACACAAGACAAAATAGGTAAAACTGAACGGTTGAACCAGAGGGCAAGTTTCTTAGCAGATAGGATGAGTGGTGCATCAATTAATCAATTAGTTTTGGTGTCAAGTTGCAATGGGTAATGAACATCTTTAATATCATTTTCAATTGATTATTTTAGTGAATTGTATGCACTAATTTTGTATTTGTGTGTAGTTTCCATTGGAATTTGACTGTCATTAAACCTCATAAGGAGATTGTTTACTTGTTGGATTCTTTAAGTCATCGCATTCGTGATGAAGATTGGAAATATGTTGTGGAAATGTGAGTTTATATATGCTTTTTATTATGTATTTAATTTAGTCATAAAACACTTATATATCAACTATGTTGAATGTATATATGAAGGGCGTTAAGATTGTTTAATTCGAACAATGGAAGGAAAGGAAGAAAGCATGTACAATGGGAAGTAATCAAGGTATGGGTACTTCTATTTCAATCAATCAAGGTATGTGTATATTTATCATTAACAATATCAATTGCCTTTAACGTAGGTTCCTAGGCAGCCAGATGCGAAACAATGTGGTTATTACGTGATGAGATTTATGAGACAAATTACTGAAGAAAATGCAATGATCGAGGGGGATACACTACCATCGATAGTAATATTATCTTTATCATCTCAAATAATTAGAAGTTATTTAGTTATTATTTTTTTCCAATTAATTATATTTTGTTCTTTAAGATCATATAATTTATGTGTGTTCACAGTTCACAAAAGCGGAGTACTCTCAAGAAGAAATTGATGAAGTGCGCTCTGAGATAGCAGAATGCATACAAGATCATATTTATGAATAGGTATATACATGAGTTCATCTTATTGCATTTGACAATAATAATATTCAGTTAAATTGAATACATGCTGCTTATACTTGATTGCACTTGATTTGGAGATATCTGTCTCTGAGTCCATTTACCAAATCCAATCGGCATGACTAAACTGCACACATGAGTTCACAAAACTGCACAGGACGTTACAGATGAGAAACGTAGCAGAAGAGCAGATTAGATGGCGTTTAGGTGAAGATCATATTAATTTCTGGTTTGATACATGGTTAGATGCAGGTCCTTTGTTAAATCCCTCAGTCTCATCGTTAAATCTTGGGCTTTTATGTTCTTTACTAGTTCTATCTATGTGATTTCCATGATCTAATTAGCGGTATCCTCTATGATGTTGTCGGAAGTTTGGATTGCTCTTTTCTACTCTCTATTCCGTGTAAAAACTAAATAAACCATCTCTATGCTTTTGCATGATTGTCGGAGAATTTTATTTGAATATGAATTGGGGAAAATGCTAATATAGTTAGGAATTTTGATTCGTGCTAGAAGTTAGGTCGTTTACTGAGTCTATTTGAGTATCAAGAGAGTAGATCCTTATGATAATTGTGGGTTGATCAATTTGCTTGCTCTGTAAATTTAAATTAGTAAAGCTTGTTTGTTTAATTCTCTGTGTGCTGCTTTGTTGCTTCAGCCCTTGTTTGTATTTGTGATTTTGTATGCTCCGGAAATAAGTTGGAACTTGATTTTTCATGTCTAATTTAGCTAGATTCTATAATGCTTTTTTGATGCTCGATGATAGAACCAAAATCTGGTTGTTGCTCTAAGCCATTGCTTGCTCTGTGAATTTAGCTAGATTCTATATGCTTCAAATTGGATAGAATATTTTTTGGTATATGTAAAGTTGATAGGTTTGGTTTACCATACTTAATAGTTACTTGTAAAGCCATATAGTTGGTCTTTTAAGACATACTACTATGAGTTTTTGTAAAACTGTAATAAGGTCAGGTACGTGTGAAATTTCCAAGAGATCCATTTTTATGCCATTTACTCCTGGGAAATGAATTAACTTGCAATCATATGCTGCAGTTTCTGTGAAAGGAGAAGAAAAGAGAAGCTAGGAGGGAGGAGAAACCAGAAAAGACTGCAGTTTAGAAGATACACAGGTAGAGAAGACGTGCTCCAACAAAACATGATATTTTGGACTATATGTGTGATATATATAAACTTTTGGCTGTGTAAACTTTTGTGATGTTTGAATGTTGATGTTTGGTACTTTTGTGATGTTTGAATGTTGGAATATTTGCATTGTAAATATTGATTATGTAGGTTTTTTATCAATGAAATTTGCACTGGATGTTTTTTACAAACCATTGAGTTGGAAAAGATTAATAAGTTTTTTATTTATTGTCAAAATGTTGTATATTGTACCCAAAGACATCAGTTTAAATATGTCAAAATGTTGTCAATGGCGTTAAAAGACAATAGTGACAAACTGATGTTATTTAACATCGTTGCCTAAAAAGACAACGGTTTTTAACCGTTGTCAAACCGATGTCATTGGCTAAAAAGACAACGCTTTTTAGTCGTTGTCGTAGACAGTTCAAAACTGTTGTTGAAGAGCCTAGGCATATGTTCAAAGACAACGGTGAAAAACTGTTGTCTTTGTAGGAAAAGACAACAGTTTTTCACCGTTGTTAAAATGTTGTCTTTGCCTTCGCAGACAACGGTTAAAAACTGTTGTCGTTTGCCACACCTTTTAACAACACAGCCTTTAACAACAGTTAAAAATGGCCTACGACAACGGTGAAAAACCGTTGTTGTATGTCTTTTTTCTTGTAGTGAAAATTCTATTTTTAAACAAATGTCTAACCTTTAGTTATTAGCTGCTTACCAAGAGATAGTAGCTTTCACTTGGTTAGTCAAATTAAGCAAGTGTTTCCAGTTAGTATGACTAAGCATGGATAACTTAATTTGATTAATATAAATTTTATATTTATTACTCAGACTTATGTCGATGTACAGACATAAGCATTCTGAAGTCCAACCAGTATCCTATGCATCTCACACCATTCTGTTAGCTAGAGCCCTAGAGCCAATCATTTGATGATTGTATTTTGGATTTGTTGTATCATATTCTATATATAAATAAAGGCATTTGGTTTTTGGTTATTATACTTACTTGTATTGGTGCCAAATAAACTAAGTATAATAACGTCCTTGAGTAGATGGTTCTCACCTATATCAATCGGTTAGTTGAACCGATAGTGAGATGATATAGGGAACACTACTCTTAATTATTCCTAGTCGAGTATTAACATTCAGGGACAATGTTAATGCAATAAGACTAGCATGTAGGTCAACTCGATGACTTGATCTCACAAGTCATGGATATAGAGATATCAAGTTGACACATCGGTATGCATTGGAGAATGTATACTGAATGACCCGCCATGAGAAAGTATCATTGATCGTTATATGAGTGTCATATACTTTCTCATGTGGCTATTAGTATGACTACTAGTCCTTAGACCTGAAGTCACCATGGTTCCCTACATAATAAGTTATATACTTTGGTTTCGTCAAACGTCACCCGTAACTAGGTGGACTATAAAGGCGATTACTGGGTATGTAACAAATTATGCGGAGGGATGTGAGTGATGTAGATGGGATCTATCCCTCCTATATGACGGGAGAGACATCGATATTCTTGATAGAGTGAGACCACGAAGTGCATGGCCATGCCCAAATGAGTCAATATGAGATGTTGAGCTCATTTGATTTAGTGAGTCTACTTGGAGTTCAAGATTTAGATTGATTAGAGGATGACACGGTCTATGCCTCATATTGATCAATCTAGATGTCTAGGATAGAAGGACATTTGTCATATTTTGTGAGGAGTCACAATTAGTAGTCACAAGGTGATGTTGGATCTCAACATTCTTGTAACTTGGGTAGTAATGATGTGTTGCTAGATACCGCTCATTACTTATGCTCCAAAATAGGTTTAGGGGCAGTGTCAACGTTACAAGAACCTATTGGGTCACACACAAAGAACAAGTGGATAGAGATTAGGTTCATATGATGCACCAAAGATTGGATTCGGATTAATTCAAATTAGACTTATTGAGTTAGACTCAATTAGATTCAATTGTTGAATGAGTCTAATTTAAATTTGATTCATTGAGTTAATTTATATTAATGAATTGAGATTCATTAAATTAAAATTGACTTGAATCAAAGGTTGGATTTAACTCAACAAGGAAGAGAATTGGTCAATTTTGACTTGACCAAATGGAAGTTGAAACATCAAGTTTGACTTGATGTATTGCCACATCTTGAAGGTTGACTCATCCTACATGGCATGACTAACCTTGCCACATCATCAAGGGAGATCAAGAGATTACAATCCTCCATTTAATGTGGCTGACCACAATAAATGGGGAGTTACCCATGTGTGGCCGGCCACATAAAATGAAAAAGGAGTTTCATTTTGTGGCATTGATTTGGTGGTGTTGAATGCTTCTTCCTCCTTAGCTCTCTTCCTCCTCCTTTGCTGCTGTTGCCGTGGATTCCAAGCAAGGTGAAGGTGAGTGAGTTGAGTTCCAAGAGAATAGGGTGGAGTGAAGGTCACAAAGGAGGGTACCTAGAGGAGTGTATGAGATTCTTTTTCTTTCTCTCCTTTCTCCCTTTTAAATCCTACCCGAGAGCCCTAGAAAGTGCTAGCACACTTGTGATGCTCTCTTCTCCATCCTTGTGTGTTAGAGAACACATCTTGTTCGTGTGGATACTTCTAGAGGATTGTCTACGTTGACAATCTCGAGATCCGGCGTACCTTGGACAAGCGGGACTCGCGAAGGGCACGCATCAAAGGTATAAAGACCGATCAGTAACCAAACAAAAGCTCACTGTGGGTTATCTGATCGGTCTGTAGACCGATCAGGAAGCGATGGCCGATAGGAGGGGATCGGTCTGTGGACCGATCCACCTATAGTCTGATCGGTCCACAGACCGATCAGGCTTGTGGAACCAACTCTCTGTGAGAGTTGGAGATCGGTCTGGGGACCGATCAGCCTAGGGCCTGATCGGTCCACAGACCGATCAGATGACTTGTGGACCGATCAAGGTGAAGCCTGATTGGTCCAGGTCTAGCCGTTGAGTCACAACGGCTAGATTTCTGTATCTTCTGTTTCTTCTTCGCAGGTGCAGTTTATAAGCCTCTACAGTGAAGGTGGATAGGATAACTTCTTCCTCCTCAAGACTGCGACCAGAGCTTTGCTGAGCTCTTCATTTTTCTGAAGCTTCGTGTGAGCTTCCATCGGCTAGTTTTCTAGCTGCTATTGTGAAGTTGTTGCTTCATCAACGGACTCCAATCGACAACGAGAAGGCAAGCAAACCTGATATGGTGTCTTTACATTCATATTGTCCATTGTTTCTTGCTCTATTCTTTGTACTCCATTATTGCTGTTGCAAAAGGAATTGTGGTGAGGTTTCTCCACCCAGAAGGAGTTCTTATTATCTGATTTTCCGGGGTCTCATCCACCGACGGATTGATAGGATTCGTCCACCTTACGGACAAGCCGAGGAGTAGGAGTATCATCTCCGAACCTCGTTATATCATCGTGTTTGAGGTTTGATCTTCTCCATCTTCATTTCTACTCTTTATTTCCGCTGCGTTAACTCAAATTGTAGGAAGAAACGAGAATTTGGGGTCGGCTATTCACACCCCCCCTCTAGCCGCTATCCGAAGATCCTAACAAGTGGTATCAGAGCGAGGTCACTCTTCGTCGGATTAACACCCGGGGGAGCACGAGCTAGAGAATGGATCAACTTGGAGAAGACGTCACGATTCCACCCTTCTACGATCGCGATGATTTCGTGTTTTGGAAGGTAAGAATGAAGTATTTTCTTATGACTAACCTAGTAAATTGGAATTGTGTACAAGTAGGTTTTATTCATCTGGTGGATAAAGAAGGAGAACCTCTCGAGAAGAAGAAGTGGACGAAGGAACAAATCCACCAATCCATAATCAACGACGAGGTAACGAAAATCTTTGAATTTTCATTACCTAATGATATCTTGTGTAAGATAGGTAGATACAACAATGCCAAGGAGTTGTGGAACAACTTGGCTAAGTTCCATGAGGAGAGCTCCAATTCAAGTCATGAAGAGGAGTCAAGTGAGCCAAGTAGCTCACATCATGGAGGTATGGAATTAGAAGTTGAGGGCTACTAACATCTAAGTAAGAAGAGGAGGAGAGTTCTTCTTCAAGACTGGAGCAAGAAGAAGAGGCCTCTACCTCCGGAAGGGATGAAGGAGAGAGCTTATATCCATCCTCAACCCTAGGTAACTCAAGCAACTTAATTTCAAGTAAATTACATATAATGTGCTTTGAGTGTAGGGAATATGGGCATTACAAAAGTAAATGTCCAAAGAGGATTAGGAAGACTCCACCGGCACCAAAAGTCAAGGAAGCCGGAGTCCCGATACGCAAGGGCAAGGAGCACGTGGTGTGCTTCCAATGCAAGCAAAGGGGACATTATAGGAGTCAATGTCCAAGGGGGAGGCAACCTCACAAGGAAAAGAGACCAAGCACATCTATGGGGGGAGCTAAGGCAAACCCTAAGGTATCCTTTAAGGCACATTCTTGCAATTCTAATAAGACACATGCTAGTAGTTTTATTGCAATTGTCAATAATGATAAGCATGATAACCATAGAAACCGATACATGTGCTTAGGTGCCAAACATGTTAGCCTAGATAAGGACAATGCTAGAAATGCCAACCCTAGAGTTAACTCATCTAAGGTTAAGGAAAACCTAGATAGGAATCCCAAAACAACTAGACATATGCTTAGGAATACCTCAAAGAAAAATGGAAAATTAAAGCTTGAGGTATTAAAGAAGGAAAATCAAGTCTTGAGGTCAAGACTTGACACTTTAGAAAAGGCTCTTAAAAATTTGGAGAATTCAACTCTAGGGTCTAAGGGTCAAAAATCAAAGCCCAAGGACATGAGAGGTTTGGGTCACAAACCTAAGTCTCAAGTGGTCAAGCCCACGTATCATAATGTTCCATTCGATTATGGAACAAGACCTAGGACTAGGAAGACCATCACCAAGATCACAAGGGGAGTCACCCCTAGAGTTGATCTTGATGAGTCCCAAATGACCAAGGCTTTAAAGCCTAGGAGGGTCATTAGGAGGGTTGCTAGGGAAGTCATCCCTAGTGAATATTTAGTGAACCCAATGAGCTCAAATAGGTATTGGGTTCCTAGGAGCGTGATTCCTTCACGCTAGATGGTTTAGGGTGTGCCAACCTTAATTGGATAGGTAGTTAACCTACTCATGGCAAAAGGTGGCATTTTAGGAATTGTCAAGGTGTAATCAAGCCTTGAAAATGAAATTAAAAATTATTCCTAAGGTGATTAGGATGTGCCAACCACATTTGAGGAGTTTTCTAGGCTCAATCTAATTGGCACATAGTGATCTAAAAATCTTTAGTATATGATTTTAGGTCTATTACACTTAGGAATATAGAATTTATGACAAAATGATCAAAATTATCAAAAATGGCAACTAAGGCTAGAATTAGGTATTTTCTATACCTTTATGTGTTATTTTTCATACATTGTTTGTCATATGTCATGTCATGATATCATATTTATTTTATTATCATTTGAAATGTCATGATAATACTTAGGTTAGTTATATGTCATGCCTTATTTAAGTTTCATACTTTATGTCATGACATCATGACATTGGCACATGCTTCCACTTATGATATTATTTTATGTCATGTCATCATCTCTTGCATTTATAATCAATTAAATTGATTTAAGGATAAAAACACAATTTGATATGGAGATCTAATTGTTGTTTAGAAAATGCATGAGAACTTAGCTTAAGATGACCTAAACCCATATCTCACATCAAAATTGACTTGGATGTGTTTGATACACCTTAGATGTGTGTGAGATATTAGGATGATGAGTTAGGATCAAGGTGCATAGTTCTTGTACCTAGATGAGCCTAATTCGAATTTGAGGATCATAGGGAAAACTTGTGTACAAGTCATGTACATTTAGCCCTAAGATTGTGGTCCTAAATTGAATGTTTTAAGATCATTTCAAAATTGATTTGAAAAACCTTGATGAAGCTTTTCTAGTGATAGCATTCATCATTGAGCAAGTTGATACAAAGATGGATTAACCTTGAGCTATTTCAAAGTCTTTCGAACTTTGTATCAAGATTTAAAAATGGAAGTTATTTTAATAGAAAACTATTTTTCCATGATAATATATGTTATGAGGAATGTATCCTCAAAATTTTATAATTTTTAGAATTTTTTGTAATTTTTTAGGGGTTTCTGAATTTCGAGAGAAAAATCAGAAATTCTTATCAAAGAGTTGTGGACCGATCAGAGAAGAGTCTGATCGGTCTAGGGAAGTCTGGATCGGTCACTGGACCGATCCAGGGAAGTGAGGATCGGTCTGGTGACCGATCCAGTGGAGTCCTGATCGGTCTGGTGACCGATCAGAGCGTGCCAAAATGCTGATTTTCGACTGTTGTCTGAAATTTCAGTTATGGAAGTTGGTGCTTTAGATTTCTAAAGGGTTGAAACTCTCCAAGACATTGTTGGTGCAATGGTCAAGGAGGAGTTGACCTTTAGGGAGAGTTTTACCTAATGGTCAAGGGGGAGTTGACTTTTAGGGGGAGTTTTTACTCATCAAGATTTCTGAGGATGAGTGATATGGGATTATCACTAAATTGATTGTTGATTTTAGTATCAATGGGGAAATTAAGGGTTTCAATGAAAGGTATGGGACTTTCATTAGGAAAAAACTCTTGACCTTGATTCACTCTTTTTGATGTGTGTCAAAAAGGGGGAGAATGTCTAAAGAATGTTCAAGGAAGAACATTGGAGTTTGGGGAGAATGTTCAGAGAATGTTCGAGGAAGAACATTGGAGAACTATTGGAAAACCTAAGTTAGGTTATCGGGTTAACCTAACTTGATTATGGTTTTTGTCAAACATCAAAAAGAGGGAGATTGTTGGTGCAACCTTAGGTCAAGGTTGACCTGGGTGACCCGACTCGAGTTCACCTGACTCGAGGTGTATTTTGATGTTTGACACGAATGGAGAAGTTGTATTTTGATGTTTGACAAGAATAGGAACTTGGGGGATTGTGGGTGCAACCTTTGGTCAAGGTTGATCTGGTTGACCCGACTTGAGTTGGCCTGGTTCGGGAAAAGTCCAAGTATGGAGACTTGGCACAAAAAAGTCCAAGTATAGAGACTTGACACGGAAAAGTCCAAGCAGGGAGCTTGGCACGGGAAAAGTCCAAGCAAGGAGCTTGGCACGGGAAAAGTCCAAGTATGGAGACTTGGCACGGAAAAGTCCAAGCAGGGAGCTTGGCACGGGAAAAGTCCAAGCAGGAAGCTTGGCACGGGGAAAAGTCCAAGTATGGAAGCTTGGCATGGGAGGTTGGAGAGGGGTGGCTGTTGCCTGGCCGGACAAGGTCGAGAGGGCTCGTGAGCTCGTTCTCCTGGACTAGGTCGAGAGGGCTCCAGACGTCTCCGGACGGACGTGGAAGTCGAGAGGGCTCATGGCTCGTTCTCGGACTGGATGGAGTCGGAGAGGGCTCGGTAGCTCATTCTCGACTAGGCCGAGAGGGCTCGGTAGGCTCGTTCCTGCGAACCAAGCGTCGGAGAGGGGCCTGGTAGCTCGTTCTTGGACAGCAGGAGTTGGAGAGGCTTGTAGGCGTTCTCACTCAGGGTCCGGAGAGGCCTCAGGCTCATTCCTCCGGATGAGGAAGTCGGAGAGGGCTCGTGGCTCGTTCTCGACTAGGTTAGAGAGCTCGCAGGCTCGCGTTCTCTAGAAGGAAGGCTTTAGGGTTTAGGGTGGGAGCTCTAAAACCTAAATAGGCATTAGATCGGTTCATTGGCCGATCCGATGATTTGGTTTATCGATCGGTCTAGTGACCGATCCAAACGAAGCTTCTGGTTATCGATCCAGCAGACCGATCGGAAGCGATGGGCGATAGGAGGATCGATGCGTGGGCGGATCCACATAGTCTGATCGGTCCCGCAGGCATCGATCAAGGCTGGAACCAACTCTGAGAGAGTTGGAGATCGTCGACCGGGGACCGATCTAAGGCCCTGATCGGTCCCCACGATCGAATCTTGTGGACCGATCAGGGTGAAGGCTGATCGGTCCAGGTCTAGACGTTGAGTCACAACGGCTAGATTTCTGTGTCTTCTGTTTCTTCTTCGCAGGTGCAGTTTATAAGCCTCTACAGTGAAGGTGGATAGGATAACTTCTTCCTCCTCAAGACTACGACCAGAGCTTTGCTGAGCTCTTCATTTTTCTTAAGCTTCGTGTGAGCTTCCATCGGCTGGTTTTCTAGCTGCTATTGTGAAGTTGTTGCTTCATCAACGGACTCCAGTCGACAACGAGAAGGCAAGCAAACCTGATAGGGTGTCTTTACATTCATATTGTCCATTGTTTCTTGCTCTATTCTTTGTACTCCATTATTGCTGTTGCAAAAGGAATTGTGGTGAGGTTTCTCCACCCAGAAGGAGTTCTTATTAGCCGATTTTCCGGGGTCTCATCCACCGACGGATTGATAGGATTCGTCCACCTTACGGACAAGCCGAGGAGAAGGAGTATCATCTCCGAACCTCGTTATATCGTCGTGTTTGAGGTTTGATCTTCTCCATCTTCGTTTCTACTCTTTATTTTCGCTGCGCTAACTCAAATTGTAGGAAGAAACGAGAATTTGGGGTTGGCTATTCACACCCCCCTCTCTAGCCGCTATCCGAAGATCCTAACATTTTTCTTGTAGTGAAATAAGTCAAAAAATAGTTTTTATTTCAAAGCCAAGTCAAATATAATTTCAAATCCAAATCAAAAATAATTTTATTTCAAATCCAAGTCAAAAATAATTTTATTTCAAATCCAAGTCAAAAATAATTTCAAATCCAAGCCAAAAATAATTTTATTTCAAATCCAAGTCAAAAATAATTTCAAATCCAAGTCAAAAATAATTTCATTTCAAAGTCAAAATAATTTTATTTAAGAAACTAAAAACAACATGGTTAAAGAACTTTTTCCACTCCCCCTTGATTATTGCCAACCAATTTAACAAAAAGTTAAAGTCCTAGAGTCCAAACATGAGTAACAAGAGACAAAAATTCTATTTTTAAACAAATGTTCAACCTTTAGTTATTAGCTGCTTACCAAGAGATAGTAGCTTTCACGTGGTTAGTCAAATTAAGCAAGTGTTTCCAGTTAGTATGACTAAGCATGGATAACTTAATTTGATTAATATAAATTTTGTATTTATTACTCAGACTTATGTCGATGTACAGACATAAGTATTCTGAAGTCCAAGCAGTATCCTATGCATCTCACACAATTCTGTTAGATAGAGCCCTAGAGCCAATCATTTGATGATTGTATTTTGGATTTGTTGTATCATATTCTATATATAAATAAATGCATTTGATTTTTGGTTATTATACTTACTTGTATTGGTGCCAAATAAACTAAGTATAATAACGTCCTTGAGTAGACGGTTCTCACCTATATCAATCGGTTAGTTGAACCGATAGTGAGATGATATAGGGAACACTACTCTTAATTATTCCTAGTCGAGTATTAACATTCAGGGACAATGTTAATGCAATAAGACTAGCATGTAGGTCAACTCGATGACTTGATCTCACAAGTCATGAATATAGAGATATCAAGTTGACACATGGGTATGCATTGGAGAATGTATACTGAATGACCCGCCATGAGAAAGTATCATGGATCATTATATGAGTGTCATATACTTTCTCATGTGACTATTAGTATGACTACTAGTCCTTATACCTGAAGTCACCATGGTTCCCTACATAAGTGTTGGGTTTTTCGGGCCGCGAAAATCGCTTTTCGCGTCGCGGAAACCCCGAATCGCCCAAGCCACGGATCTCGTGCAAGGTAAAACCGAACGAAAATACGAGTACGAGTTTGAAAACTTTAATCTACAGTATATCTACATAAGGATAAACCATTTATACCTTTGATGCGATGCCCTTCGCGTTCCCGCTCGTCCAAATGATGCCGGATCTCAAGACCGTCAAGCGCCGGTCCTCTAGAAGTATCCACACGGACACACTAGATGGAGATGAACAAAACCAAGGTGTGCTAGCACCTATGTGGTTCGGCCAAGGGAGGAGAGGGAGAGGGAGAGCTTGAGAGGGAGAAGGAGGAAGAGGCACACAAGTGAATGAAAAAATGAATTTCTTCACCCAAAACAAAGTGGCCGGCCACTTTTCAAAATTCACATTAATTGCATTAATTGCAATTAATATGAAACCATAAAATCACATTAATTGCATTAATTGCAATTAATATGAAACCATTAAGAGAGTGGCTTTGTCACTTCCATGAGGTGGCACCCATGATGATGTGGAACATCATTATTGGTCCACCTAATGCCAACTCACCAATGAGGTGGCAAAAGGTCAAGACAAAATTGACCTTTGATCTTCCTTCTCAAGTCAAGTCAAACTTGACTCAATCTCTACCATGATGGATCTAATCCAACCATTTGATTCGAGCCAACTTAATATAATGAATCTAATTCATTAAATTAAATTGATTCAATGAGTCAAAATCTAAATTAGACTCATTTAACACATGAATCAACTTGAGTCGAACTCAAGTTAGCCCAATTAGGATTACTCTTAATCCAATTTGATTCATCAAATGAATCTAAACCTCTTGGTTCATCATATGAACCTAATCTCCACCTAATTGTCCTAAGTGTGTGACCCTATAGGTTCTTGTAACGTTGGCAATGCCCTTAACCCATTTAGGAGCATAAGTAATGAGCGGTATCTAGCAACACATCATTACTACCCAAGTTACAAGAATGTCGAGATCCGACATCACCTCGTGACTACTAATTGTGACTACTCACAAAATAATGACAAGTGTCCTTCTATCCTAGACATCTAGATTGATCAATGTGAGGCATAGACCGTGTCATCCTCTAATCAATCTAAATCTTGAACTCCAAGTAGACTCACTCGATCAAATGAGCTCAACATCTAATGTTGACTCATTTGGGCATGGCCATGCACTTAGTGGTCTCACTCTATCAAGAATACCGATGTCGCTCCCGTCATATGGGAGGGATAGATCCCATCTACATCACTCACATCCCTCTACATAATTCGTTATATACCCAGTAATCGCCTTCCAGTTACGGGTGACGTTTGACGAAACTAAAGTACATAACTCCTTATTTAGGGATCCATGGTGACTTCATGTCTAAGGACTAATAGTCATACTAATAGCCACATGAGAAAGTATATGACACTCATATAACGATCCATGATACTTTCTCATGGCGGGTCATTCAATATACATTCTCTAATGCATACCCATGTGTCAGCTTGATATCTCTATATCCATGACTTGTGAGATCAAGTCATCGAGCTGACCTACATGCTAGTCTTATTGCATTAACATTGTCCCTGAATGTTAATACTCGACTAGGAATGATTTAGAGTAGTGTTCCCTATATCATCTCACTATCGATTCAACTAATCGATTGATATAGGTATGAACCTTCTACTCAAGGACGCTATTATACTTAGTCTATTTGGCACTAATATAAATAAGTATAATAACCAAACAAATGCCTTTATTAATAAACAAGAATATGATATACATGAGTCCATACAATCATCAAATGATTGGCTCTAGGGCTTTAACTAACAATCTCCCACTAGCACTAGTGCCAATCAAGATAGGCTCTAAGGCCTAAAGACCTAGTGTGACCATCATGCTTCCTTCGTGCCAAAGCCTTGGTCAAGGGATCTGCGATGTTAGCCTCCTTAGGTACTCGAAATCTTCACATCTCCTCTATCGATAATCTCTCGAATGAGATGGAAGCGCCGTAATATGTGCTTGGTCTGCTGGGAGGTTCCTTCGTCTGCTATAGCTCCATTGTTGTCACAAGAGCTCAATCGTCATGCCTGAGGAACCACCCCAAGTTCGTGATGAACTTGCGGATCCATCTCCTTTGCTCTCGATGCAATATATACTCCGTTGTAGAATCGGCTAATGTATCCCTTGAACTCTTCCGACCACCATTAATGCAAAATACGAACCCCGACTGCGATCTAATCATCCTTGTCAGTCCGAAGGAAGGCTCATCATCGTAACCCTTACAGTTAGCTCATCATTGCTTCCATATATCAAGAAATATTCTTTAGTCCTTCTTAAGTACTTAAGAATATTCTTGACCGCTATCGATGACTTTCACGGATCTCGGTGGTCATGCTCAAGCATACGAGACATCAGGTCGAGTAGCATGGCGTACATGATCGATCCTATGGGTGAGGCATAAGGGATCTGATCCATGGTCTCTCTCCTCTCTATAAGAGGGACCTTGAGTCTTGAAGACTCACGCCATGTGACAATAAACCTTCTTGGAGTTATGGCAAACGAAGGAGTACCTTGTCAATGTACGTACGACGACTTAGGCAGCCAACTCTTAGATCTATCTCTATAGATCGTATCCCTAGAATGCGGGATGCCTCACTAAGTCCTTCATTGAGAAGCAACTCCCTAGCCAGTCTTGACTGAAGCATAGGATGTCCTTCCCAATGAGTAGTATGTCATCCACATATAATAGAAGACAACTATGTCCCCTACAACCTTCTTGTAGACACAAGGCTCATCTTGGTTCTTGATGAAACCAAACTGTTTGATCGCATCATCAAATGAAGATTCCAACCGAGAAGCTTGCTTTAGTCCATAAATGGACCTATGCGGTTACTACTGCTAGTATCGTTTGGATCTCAAAACCCTCGGGTTGTGTCTTGTACACAACCTCGGTAGGTCATTCAAACACAGCTTTGACATCCATCCGCCATATCTCATAGTCATGGTAAGCATAGCAAGCATGATCCGAATGGACTTAAACATCGCCACTGGAGAAAAGGTTTCCTCATAGTCAATACCATGAATCGCTTGAAACCTTTAGCTACCAAGCGACCCTTATAAATAAGTCCATCCATGTCAGTCTTTTCTTAAAGACCCACTTGCACCCAATGGGTTTTACCCCTTGGTGGATCAACCAAAGTCCATACTTGGTTGGTGTACATGGATTCTATCTCGAATCGCATGGCTTCTAGCCATTCTCATAATCTCACAGCTTCTTGATAGGTGGTAGGCTCATCCTCTATGAGCACAATGTCATCATGGTCGACAAGAGAAATGAGTATCTCTCAGCTGACGACGTACCCTATCAGACCTGCCAAGAGGTATGTCTACTTGAACTGGTTGTTGTTCCTCAACTCTGTGGAACAACATCATCCACAATACTTTGTTCCAGGTTCTCAATTTCCATCGAACATCGATCAGTTATTGTTCGCATCTTGAACTTCTTCAAGATCGAACGTACCCCCTAGTCTTTCTAGAAACAAAATCTCTTTCTAGAAAGACCCCATCTTCGCCACAACTGGGAATGTAGAAGTAATATCCTTAGTTTCCTTGGGATATCCGATGAAATAGCATGTCCTAACTTGTCCGAGACTTGACGTCGAACGTAAGCCTCACAACCCCAAATCCTCATGAAAGACACCGGCATCTCTCCATATCCTATATGGTGTCTTTATCACGGCCTTTGATGGAACACGGTTGAGTATGAAGTCGCCGTGTCTAGAGCATATCCCATAGATATCGGAAGATCTGGGACTCATCATAAATCGTACCATATCTAATAAGGTACGATTCCTCCTTTCGGATACCATTCCACTGTGGTGTTCCAGGAGGAGTGAGTTGAGGTAAAATCCCACACTCAGTAGTCACGAAACTCATGGCTTAAGTATTCACCACCTCGATCGATCGAAGTACCTTAATACTCTTGCCAAGCTGGTTCTGTACTTCATTCTTGAATTCTTTGAACTTTCAAAGGATCTGACTTATGTGTCATCAAGTACACATATGTATCTCTGAAATCATCAGTAAATGTGATGAAGTACCTATAACCGCCTCTAGCATGGAAAGGGCCACATACATCACTATGTATGAGTCCTAACAAATCACCCGCTCTCTCGCATGCCCACTAAAGGAGTCTTGGTCATCTTGCCTCGTAGGCATGACTCGCATATCTCATATGATTCAAAATCAAATGAGTCCAAGAAACCATCCTTATGGAGTCGATAAGCGCTTGTCATTTATATGACCCAGGAATGTGAAGATAAGTTTGGTTCAAGTCATTCGACTTGATCCTCTTGGTATTTATGTTATAGGGCTCTCTAGGTCTAGAATGTAGAGTCCGCTTATCGAGGTGCACTACAGAACATATCGTTTAAAAAGATGGAACAACATTTGTTCTTTATTATAAACGAGTATCTCTTGTCCAAACAAGAAACTGATATTATGTTCTTTGTCAAGGCAGCACATAACAACAATCGCCTAATTCTAGTACTAGCCGGAGGGCGAGATAGATGATAAGTTCCACGAATAGCTAACAACTCGTGCTCCATTGCCACCTGAGAGTCTATCTCACCCTTGTCAATGCTCCTATTCCTCGCTTGTACATTAGTACAAATGTGCGAAGGACATCCGGTATCTAATACCCACGATGAAGAAATAGAGGTTGACTTCTATAACATTTATACCGAAGTAGAAATCTTATTTCTCTTCTTAAGATCTTCCAGGTATTTTTGAGTTCCTCTAGTGCCTTGCTTGTCCTTGATATAGGTGACAAAGATGTTCAACCATATCGTAAGCGCTCATAAACTCATGTTGCTTCTAAAGTTCATGGTTGCGAGCATAAGACAAGACACATCTGGTCATCTCGATGCTCTTGTAAGCATCTCTGTCGCACGCGTGGCGATGGAAGGAGGCCCGGCGCTCCTGCGAACGTGAACGCCTCGCGGTGAGAACTATTCTCTTCCATCCATGATCGGTCGAAATTTGCTGAGCTTGTCCTTCTTAGAGATCGCAGAGAAAATGTTCAGATTGAGCGTCATGGTTATCTACACAGAAAATTTACAAATAAATATCATATTCTTTAAAAATCATTTAATTAGGCCTTTAATTAAACGATGCTCCCACTGAATTCTATAATTCTTGTGGGACAAGATCCACATCATACTAACCCTTGAGTTAGCTTTGGCTAATACGCCCAAGGTTTAGTATGATCGGTAGGTAACGATTACCAATTACATCTCTATGCAACTCTTGTTTATAGAATCAATATCCGCATTTATATTAAAACTCGAGTTAGCTTTACGCCCGAGAGTTAATATAGATGTGATATTGACCTATCTTTCCAACTATTGGAAGAATGCCTATAGTTGACTCGATCCAACCGAGTAACTATGAATACTCAATCTAATTGTGTTTTTATTCACCCATCGTTGATAGAGCGGACCAAGATTGTCCCTCCGCACCTACCAAGATAATATGTATTGCTTTGGCTGATTCAACAATACATGTGATCGAGGTAGTGATAGATATCACGACGGTTAGGCATTTTAGAGTTGGTTCGATCTAGATCTAATCTAATCGAGAAGAATGCATCTTGTGCACGACTTAGATCTAATCTAATCGCAAGGGTGCATCATGTGCACGACTTAGATCTAATCTAATCGTTAAGGCACTAATTAATTAATTAATTATTAAACATGCATCAAATACATAATAATTAATTAATTAATCTATTTGTGATTTAGTCATGGCCCTACTACGATCTTCTCAAGCCAATGAGAAGATCGATTAGTCAACCTAGGGTCAACAGCTTCTCCAAGCGCCTCCCTTTGACCACCTTGTGTTGCTCGTGCCCGCCTCGGAACTCCGTCTCGTGTGGACCCTCCACCGCTCCAATTTGTACATTACAATTTGAAACTCGAGTTACATTCGAGTCTAAATCTAATTTACAACAAGAATAAAAGACGAGGCACGACGCGCAGGTCGCGAATAATAAAATAAATACAACACGTGAAAACACATCACGGCACGCAGGCCGTATTATGAATTACAACACAACCAATCATATTGGTCTTTGGGCCATGACTATCACAAATTAATATATATAATTCAAAATTATATATTGTTCACAATTTTCTATAATTTTAAAATTAATTTTACAATTTACGAGTAAAATTTCGGTCCCGTTGATCGCTTTAGCGTAGCTGCAACCAATCGGATCCTGACTGGGCCCAGGGCAGCGCCCCCCGCGATCTAACCATCGCGAGGGTTCCTTTGCGATCCAACAGCGCCTAAACCCGCTGTCCCAAACGATTCGGTCGAGACATTGCCGTTCGGAAAAATCTTCCCGGAGGGTTTGTTTTAGCGATTTGGTGCGATCGGAGCAAATCCTCGGGGTTAGGCGAAGTTCCCGAGCGATCTAACCATCGTGAGTTGCTCCTTTGCGATCTAATGGCACCCAAGCTCACTGTCCCAAAAGGATTTGGGGCAAAACGCCGTTTTGAAAGATCTCGGTAGTCGAAGCCTACAAGTGTTGAGACACTTGTGCTTCGCTTCTACGGAAAAATTACCCATAAAATCATAAAAAAAACTAATTTTTACAGAAAATCACAGAAGGTTTTATTTTTCATAAAAATAAAAACAAACTCGTACAAGCCTTGCACGTGGCCCTGATACCACTGTTGGGTTTTTCGCGTCGCGGAAACCCCGAATCGCCCAAGCCACGGATCTCGTGCAAGGTAAAACCGAACGAAAATACAAGTACGAGTTTGAAAACTTTAATCTACAGTAGATCTACATAAGGATAAACCATTTATACCTTTGATGCGATGCCCTTCGCGTTCCCGCTCGTCCAAATGATGCCGGATCTCAAGACCGTCAAGCGCCGGTCCTCTAGAAGTATCCACACGGACACACTAGATGGAGATGACCAAAACCAAGGTGTGCTAGCACCTATGTGGTTCGGCCAAGGGAGGAGAGGGAGAGGGAGAGCTTGAGAGGGAGAAGGAGGAAGAGGCACACAAGTGAATGAAAAATGAATTTCTTCACCCAAAACAAAGTGGCCGGCCACATTTCAAAATTCACATTAATTGCATTAATTGCAATTAATATGAAACCATAAAATCACATTAATTGCATTAATTGCAATTAATATGAAACCATTAAGAGAGTGGCTTTGTCACTTCCATGAGGTGGCACCCATGATGATGTGGAACATCATTATTGGTCCACCTAATGCCAACTCACCAATGAGGTGGCAAAAGGTCAAGTCAAAATTGACCTTTGATCTTCCTTCTCAAGTCAAGTCAAACTTGACTCAATCTCTACCATGGTGGATCTAATCCAACCATTTGATTCGAGCCAACTTAATATAATGAATCTAATTCATTAAATTAAATTGATTCAATGAGTCAAAATCTAAATTAGACTCATTTAACACATGAATCAACTTGAGTCGAACTCAAGTTAGCCCAATTAGGATTACTCTTAATCCAATTTGATTCATCAAATGAATCTAATCCTCTTGGTTCATCATATGAACCTAATCTCTACCTAATTGTCCTAAGTGTGTGACCCTATAGGTTCTTGTAACGTTGGCAATGCCCTAAACCCATTTAGGAGCATAAGTAATGAGCGGTATCTAGCAACACATCATTACTACCCAAGTTACAAGAATGTCGAGATCCGACATCACCTCGTGACTACCAATTGTGACTACTCACAAAATAATGACAAGTGTCCTTCTATCCTAGACATCTAGATTGATCAATGTGAGGCATAGACCGTGTCATCCTCTAATCAATCTAAATCTTGAACTCCAAGTAGACTCACTCGATCAAATGAGCTCAACATCTAATGTTGACTCATTTGGGCATGGCCATGCACTTAGTGGTCTCACTCTATCAAGAATACCGATGTCGCTCCCGTCATATGGGAGGGATAGATCCCATCTACATCACTCGCATCCCTCTACATAATTTGTTATATACCCAGTAATCGGCTTTATAGTCCACCTAGTTACGGGTGACGTTTGACGAAACTAAAGTACATAACTCCTTATGTAGGGATCCATGGTGACTTCAGATCTAAGGACTAATAGTCATACTAATAGCCACATGAGAAAGTATATGACACTCATATAACGATCCATGATACTTTCTCATGGCGGGTCATTCAATATACATTCTCTAATGCATACCCATGTGTCAGCTTGATATCTCTATATCCATGACTTGTGAGATCAAGTCATCGAGCTGACCTACATGCTAGTCTTATTGTATTAACATTGTCCCTGAATGCTAATACTCGACTAGGAATGATTTAGAGTAGTGTTCCCTATATCATCTCATTATCGATTCAACTAATCGATTGATATAGGTATGAACCTTCTACTCAAGGACGCTATTATACTTAGTCTATTTGGCACTAATATAAATAAGTATAATAACCAAACAAATGCCTTTATTAATAAACAAGAATATGATATACATGAGTCCATACAATCATCAAATGATTGGCTCTAGGGCTCTAACTAACAATAAGGAGTTATGTAATTTGGTTTCGTCAAACGTCACCCGTAACTAGGTGGACTATAAAGGCGATTATTAGGTATGTAACAAATTATACGGAGGGATGTGAGTGATGTAGATGTGATCTATCCCTCCTATATGACGGGAGAGGCATAGATATTCTTGATAGAGTGAGACCACGAAGTGCATGGCCATGCCCAAATGAGTCAATATGAGATGATGAGCTCATTTGATTTAGTGAGTCTACTTGGAGTTCAAGATTTAGATTGATTAGAGGATGACACGGTCTATGCCTCATATTGATAAATCTAGATGTCTAGGATAGAAGGACATTTGTCATATTTTGTGAGGAGTCACAATTAGTAGTCACAAGGTGATGTTGGATCTCAACATTCTTGTAACTTGGGTAGTAATGATGTGTTGCTAGATACCGCTCATTACTTATGCTCCTAAATAGGTTTAGGGGCATTACCAACGTTACAAGAACCTATTGGGTCACACACAAAGAACTAGTGGATGGAGATTAGGTTCATATGATGAACCAATTGGATTCGGTTCATATGATGCACCAAAGATTGGATTCGGATTAATTCAAATTATACTTATTAAGTTAGACTCAATTAGATTCAATTGTTGAATGAGTCTAATTTAAATTTGATTCATTGAGTTAATTTATATTAATGAATTGAGATTCATTATATTAAAATTGACTTGAATCAAAGGTTAGATTTAACTCAACAAGGAAGAGAATTGGTCAATTTTGACTTGACCAAATGGAGGTTGAAACATCAAGTTTGACTTGATGTATTGCCACATCATGAAGGTTGACTCATCCTACATGGCATGACTAACCTTGCCACATCATCAAGGGAGATCAAGAGGTTATAATCCTCCATTTAATGTGGTCGGCCACATTAAATGGGGAGTTACCCATGTGTGACCGACCACATAAAATGAAAAAGGAGTTTCATTTTGTGGCATTGATTTGGTGGTGTTGAATGCTTCTTCCTCCTTAGCTCTCTTCCTCCTCCTTTGCTGCTGTTGCCGTGGATTCCAAGCAAGGTGAAGGTGAGTGAGTTGAGTTCCAAGAGAATAGGGTGGAGTGAAGGTCACAAAGGAGGGTACCTAGAGGAGTGTATGAGATTCTTTTTCTTTCTCTCCTTTCTCCCTTTTAAATCCTACCCGAGAGCCCTAGAAAGTGCTAGCACACTTGTGATGCTCTCTTCTCCATCCTTGTGTGTTAGAGAACACATCTTGTTCGTGTGGATACTTCTAGAGGATTGTCTACGTTGACAATCTCGAGATCCGGCGTACCTTGGACAAGCGGGACTCACGAAGGGCACGCATCGAAGGTATAAAACCTTTTCTTCATGTAGATCTAGAAGTAGATCTAAGTAGAAACTCGTACATGTAAATTTTGAAATCTTTTCTTTGCACGGATCTGTTGGCTTTGGGGCTTTCGGGGTTTCCGCGACGCGAAAACGCGATTTTCGCGGTCAGAAAAACCCAACAGTAGTATCAGAGCCACGTGCGAAGATGAATACGAGTTTATTTTGTGTTTTATGAAAACTTTTCAGTTCTGTATTATTCTGTAAATTTATGATTTTTATAGTTTTTATGGGAATTCTTCTCGGTAGTCGAAGCCTACAAGTATCGAAACACTTGTGCTTCGCTTCTACGAGAAAAATACCCATAAAAACTATAAAAATCATAAATTTACAGAATATTACAAAACTGAAAAGTTTTCATAAAACACAAAATAAACTCGTATTCATCGCCCGGACCTGATTATGGTTTTTGACGCCGCAATCGCCACCGCTTTACCCTGAAGCCAAGCCAATGGATCCGTGCAAAGAAAAATTTTGAAACTCGTATTCGTAGTTTTTGAAATTTTTCTTTGCACGGATCCGTTGGCTTTGAGGCTTTCGGGGTTTTCGCGACGCGAAAACGCGATTTTCGCGGCCCGAAAAACCCAACAGTGGTATCAGAGCCACGTGCGAAGACGAATATGAGTTTATTTTGTGTTTTATGAAAACTTTTCAGTTCTGTAATATTTTGTAAATTTATGATTTTTATAGTTTTTATGGGTATTTTTCTCGTAGAAGCGAAGCACAAGTGTTTCGATACTTGTAGGCTTCGACTACCGAGAAGAATTTTCCAAAACGGCCAAGTTTCGCCCCAAAACTTTTTGGGACAGCGGGCTAAGGCGTTGTTAGATAACTTTTTGGGACAGCGGGCTAAGGCGTTGTTAGATCGCAATGGAACCCTCGCGATGGTTAGATCGCGGGTAGGGGCGTTGCCCCTGGCCCCGCAAGGGGATTCGTTCCGCGATTGCGCCCGAAAACCGCTAAACGGAACCGCCGGGAAATTGTACTCGTAAAAATTGTAAAAATTATAGAAAAATTACAGAAAATTATAGAAATATATAATTTTGAATTATATATTATTTTTGTGATAGTCATGGCCCAAAGACCCAATTCGATTGGATAATTCGTGTTGTAATTCATAATACGGCCTGCGTGCCGTGATGTGATGTACGTGTTGTATTTTATTTTTTTTTCGCGACCTGTGCGTCGTGCCTTTCTCTTTTATTCTTGTTGTAAATTAGATTTAGACTCGAATGTAACTCGAGTTTCAAAATGTAATGTAAATTTTGAGGCGGTGGAAGGTTCACTTGAGACGGAGTTACAAGGAGGGCGCGAGCAACACGAGGTGGTGAAAGGAAGAAGCTTGAGAAGCTGTTGACCTTAGGTTGACCATCCGATCTTCTCATTGGCTTGAGAAGATCGTAGTAGGGCCATGACACAATCACAAAATAATTTAATTAATTGCTTATATGTATGTGATGCATGTTTAATTAAGTAGTTAATTAGTGCCTAGCGATTAGATTAGATCTAAATCGTGCACATGATGCACCCCACGATTAGATTAGATCTAAATCAAGTATTTGATATGCATCATCATTTAGATTAGATCTAAATCACATCAACTCGTAATGCCTACCATGCGGTGATACCTACCACTACCTCGATCGTATGTTGTTGTTGAATCTGCCAAAGCAGAGCAACACATACTATCTTGGTAGGGTACGGAGGGACAATTTTGGTCCCGCCTATCAACGCATGGGTGAGTACAACTCAATTAGATTGAGTAACTAGTTAACTCAATTGGATCGAGTTTAACTATAGGCATTATCCAATGGTTGGTAGATAGGTCAAAATCACATTTATATTAACTCTTGGGCGTATTAGCCAAAGCTAACTCGAGTTTTAATATAAATGCGGATTTTGATCCTATAAACAAGAGTTGCATAGAGATGTAATTGGTAATCATTACCTACCGATCATACTAAGTCTTGGGCATATTAGCCAAAGCTAACTCAAGGGTTAGTATGATGTGGATCTTGTCCCACATGAATTATAGAATTCAGTGGGAGCATCATTTAGTTAAAGGCCTAATTAAATGATTAAGAATATGATACTTATTTCTACATTTATTTATGTTGTAGATTACCATGATGTCGAATACGAACACCTTCTCCCTGCGATCTGTCCTCGAGAAGGAAAAGCTCAACGGAGCAAACTCCTGGACTGGTATAGGAACTTGAGAATAGTTCTCACCCAAGAACGTAAACTGTACGTTCTGGCGAGCAGACCGAGATGCTTACAAGAAGCATCAAGATGACGCATTAAATGTGTCCTGTCTTATGCTCGCGACCATGAACTCTGAGCTTCAGAAGCAACATGAGTTGATGGGTGCTTATGATATGGTTGAACATCTTTGTCACCTATATCAAGGACAAGCAAGGCACTGGAAGAGGAACTCCAAAGATAAGAAGAAGAGAAATAAGATTTCTACTTCAGGTATACATGTTATAGAAGTCAACCTCTCTATTTCTTCATCGTGGGTATTAGATATTGGATGTGCTTCGCATATTTGTACTAATGTACAAGCGCTGAGAAATAGCAGGGCATTGACGAAGGGTGAGGTAGACCTAAGAGTAGGCAATGGAGCACGGGTTGCTGCTATTACTGTAGGAACTTACTATCTATCTCTAACCTCTGGGCTTGTACTAGAATTAGATGATTGTTGTTATGTGCCTGCCTTGACTAAGAACATAATTCCAGTTTCTTGTTTGGACAAGAATGGATTTTCAATTACAATAAAGAACAAATGTTGTTCCGTCTATTTAAACGATATGTTCTATTATAGTGCACCTCTGATGAACGGACTCTATATTCTAGACCTTGAGAGCCCTATCTATAACATAAATACCAAGAGGTTCAAGACAAATGACATGAACCAAACCTACCTCTGGCACTGTCGCTTAGGTCATATAAATGACAAGCGCTTATCCCAGCTCCAAAAGGATGGTTTGCTGGACTCATTTGATTTAGAATCATATGAGATATGCGAGTCATGCCTACGAGGCAAGATGACCAAGACTCCCTTTAGTGGGCACAGCGAGAGAGCGACTGATTTGTTAGGACTCATACATAGTGATGTATGTGGCCCTTTCAATGTCGCTGCTAGAGGTGGTTACAGGTACTTCATCACAATTACTGATGACTTCAGTAGATATGGTTATGTGTACTTGATGACACATAAGTCAGAATCCTTTGAAAAGTTCAAAGAATTCAAGAATGAAGTACAAAACCAACTTGGCAAGGGTATTAAGATACTTCGATCAGATCGAGGTGGAGAATACCTTAGCCATGAGTTTCGTGACTACCTAGCTGAGTGTGGGATTCTATCCCAACTCACTCCTCCTGGAACACCACAGTGGAATGGTGTATCCGAAAGGAGGAATCGTACCTTATTAGATATGGTACGATCTATGATGAGTCACACAGATCTTCCAACATACCTTTGGGGCTATGCTCTAGACACGACAGTTTTTATACTCAACCGAGTTCCATCAATGGCTGTGATAAAGACACCATATAGGATATGGACTGGGAGAGATGCCCAGGTGTCTTTCATGAAGATTTGGGGTTGTGAGGCTTACGTTAGACGTCAAGTCTTAGACTAATTAGCACCCAAATCCGACAAATGCTACTTTATTGGATATCCCAAGGAAACTAAGGGATATTACTTCTACATTTCTAGTCAGCACAAGGTAGTTGTGGCAAAGACTGGGGTCTTTCTAGAAAGGGACTTTGTTTCTAGAAAGACTAGTGGGAGCACATTCGATCTTGAAGAAGTTCAAGATGCGAACGATAGCACTGAAGCCTCGATGGAAGTTGAACTGGAACCACAAAGTGTTGTGGATGATGTTGTTCTACAAAGAGTTGAGGAATAACAACCAGTTCAAGTAGACATACCTCTTCGCAGGTCTGATAGGGTACGTCGTCAGCCTGAGAGATATTCATTTCTCAGAAGCTGTGATGAGACCAGATTCGAGAAATGGCTAGAAGCCATGAGATCCGAGATGGAATCTATGTACACCAACCAAGTATGGACTTTGGTTGATCCACGAAGGATAAAACCCATTGGGTGTAAGTGGGTCTTTAAGAGAAAGACAGCATGGATGGACTTATCTATAAGGGTCGCGGTAGCTAAAGGTTTCAAGCTGATTCATGGTATTGACTATGATGAAACCTTTTCTCCGAGTGATGTTTAAGTCTATTCGGATCATGCTTGCTATCGCACCATGACTATGAGATATGGCAGACGGATGTCAAAACCGCATTTCTAAATGAAAAGCGCTCGAGGATGTATACATGACACAACTTGAGGGTTTTATGAGTATGCAAACTGCATAGGTCCATTTATGGACTAAAGCAAGCTTCTCGGTGGAATCTTCTATTTGATGATGCGATCAAGCAGTTTGGTTTCATCAAGAATGAAGATGAGCCTTGTGTCTACAAGAAGGTTGTAGGGACATAGTTGTCTTCCTCATATTATATGTGGATGACATACTACTCATTGGGAAGGACATCCCTATGCTTGATCTGTCAAGACCTGGCTAGGGAGTTGCTTCTCAATGAAGGACTTAGGTGAGGCATCCCGCATTCTAGGATACAGATCTATAGAGATAGATCTAAGAGATTGCTTGGCCTAAGTCGAGTACATACATTGACAAGGTCTTTTTGCCATGCAGAACTCCAAGAAGGGATTTCTGCCGATGTCACATGGCGTGAGTCTTCGAAGACTCAAGGTCCCTCTTCTAGAGAGGACCGCATGGATCAGATCCCTTATGCCTCAGCCATAGGATCTATCATGTACGCCATGCTATGTACTTGACCCGATGTCTCATATGCTTTGAGCATGACGAGCAGATACCAGTGAAAGTCATGGATAGCGGTCAAGAATATTCTTAAATATGTAAGAAGGACTAAAGAATATTTCTTGATATATGGAGGCAATGATGAGCTAGTTGTAAAGGGTTATAGTGATGCTAGCTTCAAAACGTGACTATAGATCGCAATCGGGGTTCGTGTTTTGCATTAATGGTGGTCTTGTGAGTGGAAGAGTTGAGCGGGGACACGATTTCTTACGACGAGTATATTCTGCATTAGAGGCAAAAAGAGAGCGATTTAGATTCGCAAGTTCATCACTGAACTTGGGGTGGTTCCTAGTATTGCTGACCCTATTGAGCTCTATTGTGACAAAAATGGAGCTATAGCACAGGCGAAGGAACCTCGCTCACACCAGCGGACTAAACACATACTACGGCGCTTTCATCTCATTCGAGAGATCATCGAGAGAGGAGATGTGAAGATTTGCAGAGTACCTACAGAGGCTAACATCTCAGATCCCTTGACCAATGCTTTGGCACAAAGGAAGCATGATGGTCACACTAGGTCATTTAGGCTTAAAGCCTACACTGATTGGCACTAGTGCTAGTGGGAGATTGTTAGCTAGTGCCCTAAAGCCAATCATTTGATAATTGTATTTTGGACTTGTTGTATCATATTCTATATATAAATAAAGGCATTTGGTTTTTGGTTATTATACTTACTTGTATTGGTGCCAAATAAACTAAGTATAATAACGTCCTTGAGTAGACGGTTCTCACCTATATCAATCGGTTAGTTGAACCGATAGTGAGATGATATAGGGAACACTACTCTTAATTATTCCTAGTCGAGTATTAACATTCAGGGACAATGTTAATGCAATAAGACTAGCATGTAGGTCAACTCGATGACTTGATCTCACAAGTCATAGATATAGAGATATCAAGTTGACACATGGGTATGCATTGGAGAATGTATACTGAATGACCCGCCATGAGAAAGTATCATGGATCATTATATGAGTGTCATATACTTTCTCATGTGGCTATTAGTATGACTACTAGTCCTTAGACCTGAAGTCACCATGGTTCCCTACATAAGAAGTTTTGTACTTTGGTTTCGTCAAACGTCACCCGTAACTGGGTGGACTATTAAGGCGATTATTGGGTATGTAACAAATTATGCGGAGGGATGTGAGTGATGTAGATGGGATCTATCCCTCCTATATGATGGGAGAGACATCGATATTCTTGATAGAGTGAGACCACGAAGTGCATGATCATGCCCAAATGAGTCAATATGAGTTATTGAGCTCATTTGATTTAGTGAGTCTACTTGGAGTTCAAGATTTAGATTGATTAGAGGATGACACGGTCTATGCCTCATATTGATCAATCTAGATGTCTAGGATAGAAGGACATTTGTCATATTTTGTGAGGAGTCACAATTAGTAGTCACAAGGTGATGTTGGATCTCAACATTCTTGTAACTTGGGTAGTAATGATGTGTTGCTAGATACCGCTCATTGCTTATGCTCCTAAATAGGTTTAGGGGCATTGCCAACGTTACAAGAACCTATTGTGTCACACACAAAGAACAAGTGGATGGATATTAGGTTCATATGATGAACCAATTGGATTAGGTTCATATGATGCACCAAAGATTGGATTCGGATTAATTCAAATTAGACTTATTGAGTTAGACTCAATTAGATTCAATTGTTGAATGAGTCTAATTTAAATTTGATTCATTGAGTTAATTTATATTAATGAATTGAGATTCATTAAATTAAAATTGACTTGAATCAAAGGTTGGATTTAACTCAACAAGGAAGAGAATTGGTCAATTTTGACTTGACCAAATGGAAGTTGAAACATCAAGTTTGACTTGATGTATTGCCACATCATGAAGGTTGACTCATCCTACATGGCATGACTAACCTTGCCACATCATCTCCACATCATAAAGGGAGATCAAGAGGTTATAATCCTCCATTTAATGTGGCCGGCCACATTAAATGGGGAGTTACCCATGTGTGGCCGGCCACATAAAATGAAAAAGGAGTTTCATTTTGTGGCATTGATTTGGTGGTGTTGAATGCTTCTTCCTCCTTAGCTCTCTTCCTCCTCCTTTGCTGCTGTTGCCGTGGATTCCAAGCAAGGTGAAGGTGAGTGAGTTGAGTTCCAAGAGAATAGGGTGGAGTGAAGGTCACAAAGGAGGGTACCTAGAGGAGTGTATGAGATTCTTTTTCTTTCTCTCCTTTCTCCCTTTTAAATCCTACCCGAGAGCCCTAGAAAGTGCTAGCACACTTGTGGTGCTCTCTTCTCCATCCTTGTGTGTTAGAGAACACATCTTGTTCGTGTGGATACTTCTAGAGGATTGTCTACGTTGACAATCTTGAGATCCGGCGTACCTTGGACAAGCAGGACTCGCGAAGGGCACGCATCGAAGGTATAAAACCTTTTCTTCATGTAGATCTAGAAGTAGATCTAAGTAGAAACTCGTACATGTAAATTTTGAAATCTATCCTTCGCACGAGATCCATTGGCATGAGTGATTCGGGGTTTTCGCGGCCCGATAACCCAACACATTCTAAGTATTTTTCATTCACAAACAAGGTAATCCTAGTGAGCTTGTGAGATGCTCTAACTAAGAACTAGAGGTGCATGCTTTTTAGGGGGTAAATACCTAGGCTAAGTCCAATATTTTGAAAAACTAATAAATTTAGAATTTTGAAAGTATTTTTCCTAGAATTTTAAAACTAAGTAACAAACTGAAATAGCAGTTTAGAAGGTAGAACAAATCCAAGTCTATAAAGCAAGTTTTTCAAATAGACTAGAACAAACTGTCTATAGAAAGTATGTCAAACATATACAAAGCATAGAGGAATATATGGACTGATCAAGTCAGAGCATCGTCAGTAGGTGGTGGTAATGATCGCTCAAGGCCCCATAGAGTCTAAAGAAACTGGTCAAGTCTGAAAGTCACGTCATCCCGGAGAGCAGTCATCTCTCCCCGAAGTGTGCTGAAGCCATCCGAGACTGACTGCTGTAAATATGTGGAGGACTCCTCGAGATGAGTGAGGCGATCCTCAACGGATAGTGAAGTCGAGGGTTGAGCCGAAGTCAAGGGTCGGGTCAAGGTCAACGGCTGTGCTGGAGTAGGATCCTCAAAGAGATCTGCCTCTGTAAACTCTAACTACTCCTCTCCCTCGGCAGGGGCATAAAAATCATCTCCTGCTGAAGCAGTTGGATGTGGCCCACCCCTCCAGGCTAGGATCCCCTAAGCGGTAATATCTGCATGCACTAGGGCTAACTGACACTGTCCGAACTCATCGTAAGGACTAAGGGAAGTAACCCTCCCCTGGGTAGTGTCTATCTCTAAGGTTGAAAACATATATGTCAAGACATAACAGTAGGGCATATGAATCTCGAGCCTAGTGACGAGACCAGAGGCACATATAATGTTATGGAACATATGTAAAGCTATATCTATGTCCAACCACTGACAAAGGGCATATAAAAAGAAAGAATGAGAAGGGCGCATCTTTGGAATGTTCTGAGATGCGATCGAAAAAATACAGGAAGTCAGGACTCGATGCATAATATAGTCCTAGATCCTAAGAGAGAGTGACCTTAAGTCAGTCACTACAGATGGCCTCTCCTCCCCAAAAAGATACATATAGATAGTATCTAAGGTGATATGGGAGTAGGGCTCACCACTACTAGGGTCACAAGAATGAATACACATGATGGCCTAGACTTAGTGCATAAAAGGGTGGGAGAAAACTGAAAACCCAACCAACTCAGTGCGAAAAATCACCCTATCTAGATTATTATAAAACTGTGCACATAGGTCATGATTAATTGCATGGTTGCACTAAACCAGCTTATCTAGTTGGTAGTGCTCAAACATCTGGATGATAGATGGATAATATTTAGTAAAAAAAGATCTGCTTAAATAACGACATTTTAAAGGAGCAAATTTATGCCTAAGGAACTCTATCCTCTCGGAGGAAACCTAGCAGTGATGGGATACTACTAGCAAGATCTATATTCCTTCTCTTCCTATTGTTATACATGAAAACATATAACAAAATAGAGAAAAACTGATCGAATAATTGAATATACCTAGGAGGCATTTTTTGGGGCTGGGAGAATCTGCGTCAAGGAGGGCCCTGTGAGTTGTTTCGTTGGGCATCATGAGATCAGAGGATCTGTTCATGGAAAGCAACTGAGGCGCTCTCACTGTGCCTCAATCAATCATTGCTCCTGGGGTGCTCGGAATGGGAGGCAATGTGGTCAGGCCCCATCGCGTTTTTCTGCGGCGCCTTTGGCCTCTTCGTGAGGCGCCCTATGCGGGTAAAATATTTTTTTTATTTATTTATTTATTATTTAGATTGAAATTGATTGATTTATTTATAGATTTAAATTGATTAGGTTAAATTGTTTTATTAATTAATTTAAATTGATTTATTAATTAAGTTAAATTATTTTAATTTAGGTTAATTTATTAATTAAGTTAAATTATTTTAATTAATTAAGTTAAATTGTTTTAATTTAGGTTGATTTATTAAGTTAAAATGTTTTAATTTAGGTTGATTCATTAATTAAGTTAAAATGTTTTATGTTGATTAAGTTAAATTATTTTATTAATTAAGTAAAATTAGGTTAAATTATTTTATTAAAAATTTTACCTAGGTCTATCTCACCAATTTCTAAGTTGTCAATCAAGGAACCTTATAGGTTTTTATGAGATGGTTCATTTTATCTTTGATTTAGATTATGTCAAAGGATTAATTTACATTTGGATTAGAGTTATGTTTTTCAATTAGTTAATTAAATACACATTTCAAAGATTAACTTCCAAGCTATGGCAAGACACTATGCCTTCTTGGGTATGAGATCATTCATCACTCCTAGACAAAGCCTTTCAAAGAAATTGGATATTCAATTTTCCTTTTGAAACCCCTAGGTCTAACTAGTCAAGTGTCAATTATGCTTAGGTCCTTATCTAGCCTAATCTAAGCATGTATAGTGAAAGCAAAAAAGGCAATCATTAAACAATTCTAAAAATGGTCTTCCTATTGGCTCCCCCTAGATCATAGCCTCGATATGGTCTATCAAGGTAATGGATTTGATCCTTGGGGACCCAATATTGTCTAAATCCAACTTGATTAGCCAAGTTCAACTTGAGGACCCATGCTTGGACTAATTTGCTATTTGTTCTGTTAACAAGGGATAAATAAGACCTGTACTTGCGCTTAGTTTTAAATCCAAATTCGGATATGTTGTAAACGGATCGCTGTTTTTCAAGAATCAGATCAAGATTCTTGGAACCTAGAGTAAACTATTTCAACATGTCCTTTAGTTCCTTGACTTGATCTATCAGGATAGAATTCTCTTCCTCAAACTTTTGGACTTGGGTTGAGGTTCCAGTCTGAACGAGATTAGTCAAGGAGCTAGGGTTAGTCACTTCTTTAAGGGATGTTACCTCCTTTTGAAGAGACTTGACCCAGACATTAATTTAGTTAACTTACGCAATAAATAATTAACTAAATTGTAAAGTTTTTCTATTTGACAAGTACTTACAGTGGGTTTCATCCCTTCAGAAACGAATACAGATTCATGGCTTCGCTCGGACTCAACTTCCGATTCACTCTTGGTCTCCGTTTCATTGACTTGTTCCCGGGCTATCAGTGCAAGAAAGCTCGTCTGTTCGAGCTCTTCATCGGAATCTTTAGATGAGGACTCGTCCCATGTGGCTTGTAGTGCTTTCTTCTTCCTCTGCTTCTTTTATGTTCGGACAATTGGCTTGACGTGTCCCTTTTGATTGCAGCCATAGCAGGTTACTTCAAATTTCACCTTTGGACTTGGTTGAGCCTTTTTGGACTGAACCACCCTTTTGATATCCTTCTTTGTGAACCCCTTCTTCTTTTTGTAGAGCTTGCGTACTAGGTTGACTAGTTCGGTTGCTATCTCGTCGTCATCGTCGTCATTTGAGTCCGGTTCTTCTTCGAACTAAGGTTCGATCTGAAGCTTCTTTCTTGCCTCTTTTGTCTTGCTTGTGCATTAGTCTGTTCATGCAACACCTTTCTCGATCGGACGTGCATTAGTATGTTCGCTCAGACAATGCAACACCTTTCTCGGTCGGACGTGCATTAGTCTATTCGTGTAATTCAGGTTCAAAGAAAAGTTCGTCTAACTTAATTTGAGAGAGATCCTTGGACACTTTGTAAGCATCAACCACGGATGCCCACAAAGTGTTCCTTGGAAAAGCATTAAGTGTGTACCTTATGATGTCGCGGTTCTCCACTTTCTGTCTGATTGCGTGGAGTCCATTCAGCAGGTCTTGAATTTGCGTGTGAAGTGGGCTCGCTGTCTCTCCTTCCTACATTTTGATGTTATATAATTTATTAAAGAAGAGATCACGCTTACTTACCTTTGTGTCAGGCGTGCCCTCGTGCGGCTCGATCAGTTTTCCCCACAGCTCTTTCGCCCTTGAGAATGGGCCGACTCAGTTCAGCTCCTCCTTTGTTAGTCCACATTGGAGGATGCAGGTTGCTTTGACATTGGCCTTGACTTTCTAAATTATGCTAGTGTCCGAATTCTCGCATGGTATCGGTTTTCCCCAGCCGTCGAGTGGAAGTGTGATCCTAGTCTAGATGATCATCCACATCTTGAACTGGGTTTGGAGGTATGACTCCATTCAGCCCTTCCAGTAGCCAAAATCCTCACCGGCGAAGAGCGGAGGGCGGGCTGTGTTGTAGCCTTCTTGATGGGTCATTGATCAAAATATCTTGCACACACACAAAAATAAAAAACTTGTTCCAAGACTCAGTCTTGGATTAGTAGTGCGTGATTAAGAAATTAAAATACAAACTCGAGTGGTGTTGCACTAACTTCGAGGAAAAAATTCTATTACGAAATAACTAGATCGGAAGGTGGCAATCTTACAGTTTCCAATCGACTCCGAAAAATTGAAAGTTACCACAAAAAAATGCTTGATTGGTGGTTGCACCAAATCGAAATGACCCCACTCTGATACCTATTATTGGATCAAAAGCGCTAGAGGGGGGTGAATAGCGCTCGTGTCTTTCCCTTTTGTTTTGGAAAACTTTTGAGTAAACGCAGCGGAAAAGTAAACAATGCAAACGCAAACACCAAGGATTTTTTACTTGGTTCGGAGCCTGGGGCAACTCCTACTCCAAAGCCCACGCTCATTGAGCGTTTACTTTGAGCAATCACTATAAGCACGAAATATTCTTTACAATTTAAGTACAATAATAGAGCAGTAGTAAAATCTTATACCGACAACAAAAAATAATAAGTTTGAAGCTCCTGGTCGTCAGGGTCTTGCTATAGCTTTTCTGGATCATCTTTTGAGCAGCATGGAGAAGACAGATTACAATTTCATTGTTGTTCCAAGCTGCTGCTCGAGACTGCCTTTTATAGCATGTGGAGGGTGCCCTCAAGCTCTATGAGGGCGCCTCTAACCCGCCGAGTCAACCACGCGCGGATAAGCTCTAACCTTCGCTGCTTATCTGCTCGAGGGCGCCTCCAATCATATGGAGGGTGCCCTTACGCCAGTGTCCAGGGCGCCCTCACGCCTTGCTGCGAGGTTGCTTCTCCAGGTTACCCGAGGCAAACACGTCCAATTCACTTCTTGCAAAATACGTTAGTCCAACATACCCTGTAAAACAAAGTTAGGATAATATAAACATAAAAGATAAAGAATTTGACGATCATCGGACTGTCCGGTTCTGACTTCATATTCCTTATCGGAAACCCTAGGTCGAACTGACACCTACAGTTCCTTCACCGGGGGGCGCGTCCTCACCTACTCCACTCAAGAGAATATACCTGTTGCCAGACCGGTCCTCCAGACTGACTAAACTTTTGCTCAGTGCTCGAGGCTTCAGGACTTTCCACTGGACGTCCACTCCATGACCTGCCCTGTCTTTAACCTGGTTTGCGACACCAGAACTTTCCACCTAGAGTCCACGACTCTAGGACTTTTGCCCGAAGCCCTTGACCCGCCAAGACTGTTCGCCTAGGGTTACCACCCCCTAAGACCTAGGGTTACCGCCCCCTAAGGTTTTCCACCTGCTTAACCGTAGTTAGGACTTTTGCCTAAGTACACTTAGGACTTTCCTGCAAGCTCATTCAAACACATTAAATCACAAATAACCTTAACTTTGAACCCTTTATCATTATCAAAACTAAGGTTTGATCATTGGATACTTTCCGCACCAACAAGAATTAGGTCTTCTGATAGAAAGAATTGATGTTTGCAAAGATAATTGCATGCTAAATTGGGGAGATGATGAAGATGCAGATATTTATAAATTCTATAATCAAACTAGGTACAAGAGCACTAAAAGGTGTCAACAGTGATGTAAATCATATACTCAGTTATTTTATTTGCCTTTAACTCCTAGGTTACAAAGCTTTATGCATAAAAGGTAACTATTGAACACATGACTTGGCATGTAAATTATCAAATAGAAGAGGGGCTAATGTGTCATCCATCAAATGCAAAGGAATGGAAAATTTTTGATAGAACATATCCAGAATTTGAGAAGGAAACTCAAACATTAGGTTAGGTCTATATGTTGATGGCTTTACTCCATTTGGCAAATCAAGAAGAAATCATTCTTGTTGGCCAATTATCTTAACTCCATATAATCTTCCACCTGAGATGTGCATGAAAATACTCTATATGTTTTTAACATTGGCTATGTCTGATGCATAAAATATGAAGAAGTTAATAGATGTTTATATGCAATCATTGATTGCAGAGCTGAAACAATTATCAGATGAAGGTTTTCCTCCTACATATGATGTTTATACTGATCAGATGTTTGTAATGATAGTTATTCTTCTTTGAACCATAAATGACTTTCTAGCTCATGGTATGCTATCAGGTTGGAATACCGCTGGGCTCTTAGAATACCCAATATGTATGGAGAGATTAAAGTCAATCAAATTGAAACATGGAAAGAAACCGAGTGGTTTTGATTGTCATAGATAATTTTTGCTACCAAATCATAATTTCAAAAAGAATAAAGATGAATTTACTAAGAATAGAATAAAAAAAATCCTCTGCCATTAAGATTAATAGGTGAACAGATTTGGTTCAGAGTGGTTAACTTTTCATCTATTATTGAAGAGTCACATGGTATACCATATGAATTTGGAAGTACCCATAAATAGACTAAACGAAGTATATTTTAGGATTTACCATATTGGTTTAGCCTTTTGATTCATCATAATCTCAATGTATGCTTATTGAGATGAATATTTTTGATAATATGATAAATATAGTGATGGATATTGCGAGAAAAACTAAAGACAATCTGAATGCAAAAAAAAAAGATATGCAACTCCTTTGCAAAAGACTCATTCTTGATGTCGATAAAAGTAGTAGGGGGTCAAAGCCAAAGGTAATTTATACATTGAATAAGGATTAAAGATGTATTATTTATGAATGTTTAAAATTATTGAAATTTCCAAATGGTCATATATTTAATCTTAGAAGATGTGTTGAAATGAAGAAATGTAAATTGATTTGGTTGAAAAGTCATGGCATGCAAAGGCTTATTTTTATTGCTTTTAAGGAACTCCTACTCAATTTTATATGGGGTGTCATTATAGAGTTAAATATTTTCTTTCATGATATTTTGCATCATATTATTTTAAGTCTCACTTTAAGAGCAAAAGGCGAAGAATGAGAATAAATGCTGAGGGTCCTATTGATCCAAATTTAAATTCATTTTCAATTTTTAACTACCTTGGTCGACCAAGCGGACCATGTAAGCAGAGATACGTGGTCAAGAATGACGGACAACACAGACATATATTTTACTGAATTATCTAGAAGTATTGTCATATTACGAGTTAGTATATATTTCCTATTTTTTATATTTCTTATGTCATAAATTATTTGTGTTATAATTTATTTTTTTTTATGGTAGAATTTTTCAAAACATATATTCTAAATTGTCGACACAAGAGTTTGATCGCTTATGCAAAGAAGAATTTACACCATGGTTCAAATCATATCTATGTAGATAATATAAATTTGGTTTACACATATATATACTTTTAAACATATTTATTTGACTTTAAGTTCATGATAATCAAGCTAGTACACACTTGGCTAGTATATTTTATAAATAGATATAATTTTCATACTTAAAAATATGGAATGGGAAAAAATATAATGAATAGTGGGGTTTGTGTTTAGTCATCCAATGATGAAGGTGCAAATAATAATTTTATGATTTACTAGATAAAATTATAGAGATAGAATATCCTCTCCCTCTACTTTTTTTAACTCTAAGTTGTGGCCTTCCAGACCATCTAGCCCAAGAATTCAGGCCTTGGAGGCCACACCTAATGTTGGGCTGCTGAGTTCATCAACTCAGGTTCCTAATTGAAGGGCTCAAGTACTCTAGGCTATATCAAGTATCAATGGTCTAGTAAGATCCTGAAATTTATAATGGTAGAAAAGCTTTGATTTTGAAGTCAAAGTTGATTTACTGAGAAAATTGACAATGTATAGTTAATTAGTTTTCTTTCATCGTAATAGTAATATTTGATTTTAATAATAATAAATTAGCTTACACTACAAAGAAAATAAAAGAAAAAAAAATGGACACGATCGAGATAATTTCAATTTAGCTTGTGAACCATTAGCAAATTCTAGTGATTCTTTCAAAACTGTATTGACGCTAAAGTTGATATTGTTGGATAGAGTTAACACTATAACAATCCGATCAACAAAGAAGGGGGTTCCATTTTGTGCAGCTTGTGTCATATGTCAGTTTAACTAAGTCCATGGGGATTCGGTGCACCACTTGTTTTTCAATGCAGGATGGATTTTAGGAGTTGTAACAACTTAGAAGCCATGTTGGTTTTTCAACGGAGCATCCCATTCTCAATCAGCTGGATTTTCAAAGGAAAATCCCATCCTTAATTAACGAGATCAGATTTCTTAATCCATAAAAAAATGGATCAGGGGATAATTTATTCTTAATTATGGTCAGATCATAATTATGATCCTGTCGCAATTGATTATGATCCCTTCCTAAGTTCATCATCCCCACCAGGTTATAGTTTGAGTTGGAACGACAGTCGAAAGTCGCTCGGAGGCTGCCGGAAGTGGGCAAGTATCCAGGTTGTCGGGCGCTGAGTAGGGGGCAGCTTCCGGACGACCTCCGGCCGTCCACTCCGACTCAAACTATAATTTGATGGGAACGATAAACCCAGGAAAAGATCGTAACTAATTACGACCCGATCATAATTATAATCCGACAACAATTGAAAGTGGTGCATCCTTAATCTATTTTTTTTTAGATCACAGGATCTACTCTCTTAATTAACTGAGGGCGAAATTGAAACCACAACTCTCCAAAACAACTAGTTCCTTTGAAAATGTTACAATCTAATGTTGCACTACAAGAAAAACGCATAGAAGTAATTTTTTTTTTTGTGTCTTTAAGTATTTTAAATCGGGTTTTTAAAAAAATAGTGTATATAAACGCCCTTTTTTTTTTGACAATAGACACTGATTTTAATTTATCTATGAAATTGTATAAGTAAAAAATGTTGTTACAAGTAGTGTTAATTTAATAAAAAAAAAAAACACGCTGCTACCACTGCCGGCATCTACTATCTCGCCTCTCTCCTCTCGTCTGCAACCTATTTCTCTCGCTTATTCTTTTGTTTTCTTGCCCTTTCGTCGCACTCGTTCTCCGGCAAAGAGATCAAAGAGGGGGTGGAGAGGCAAAACCCTCGTCTGTGTGTTCCGATCCGAGGCTATTCCTACTGGTTTGCCAACATGTGTTGGAAGGTGAGGTAGGGTAGAAAGAAGAAGGGGGGAGGGGGTAGATAGCGGCGGCGGCAACGGAGAGATGTCGACAGAGGAAGAGAAGTTGCTAAAAGAGGCGAAAAAACTTCCATGGGAGGATCGATTCCTTCATAAGAACTGGAAGGTGCGAAACGAAGCCAAGATCGATCTGGCCGCCGTTTGTGACTTCATTACCGATCCGAAGGATCCATGCCTTAGAGTTCGGTAAACCCTAATCCTTCCTTGATCCGAGTCATTCCTTTTTCCTTTTTTCTGTGTGCGCTTCCACCTGATCCATGGTTTTTTTTGCTGGTCTGAGTGGTGATTTTGTTAGTTGAATATTTTTTAATCGTCGGTACTTAATCTGAGCGAAACTATTAGGTTTTAATTTGTTTTGAAATTCTGGTGATTAGGTTCTTTCTTAAGAAAGAGAGTGGCCGACTCCAATGCGCTAGTGCAGGAGAAGGCGCTTGATGCCCTGATTTCATTTTTATGTGCAGTCGACGCCGATGCGGGAAGGTGAATGCTTTTTTCTCTCTGTGTTGACACTTAACCTACTAATGGTTAATGAATTTGTTGTTTTAATTTAGGTACGCGAAGGAAGTTTGTGATTCCATTGTTTCAAAATGTCTCACCGGTAGGCCAAAGACAGTAGAGAAAGCTCAGACAGCCTTTCTCTTGTGGGTCGAGTTGGAGGCAACCGAAGTGTTCTTGGAATGAAGATAATAACTTTCCTAGATGCTCTTCCAATGTTCCAAAGATATATTAAATTAGTTGTCAGGCATGAATTGAAACCATGTCTCTTATCATTGTGTTACATTTCCTGCATATGTAATATTTTTCCTCTTTTCTTGCATGGTTTTTTTACCGTATATCTTCAAGTTCAACACATTCTTCTAATTTGTCATACATCTCTAAGCCTAATATTACAAAATCTTGTACATTTTTGTAATTTCTTTGTGAAACCTCTTTCTATGTGTCTGAGCCTGGAAATAAAAAAATACTCAAATTTCTCTTGATATATTAAATCTGTATTCAGCAATTTTAATTTTAGTTTTTTTATTACAGAATGAGAGAATTCCCTAAATTTCATGATTAGGGGTTAATCTAATTATGGGTTTCAGGAGTCACAAATATAATACCAAATACCATGATACCTGAATTATTATATTAGATTTTTGTTGGCAATGCAATGTCCACTACATTTTTTGTGTAGCATATAGAATTAGAGAAAAGGATTCCATATAGTCATTTCTATAATTTATTCATTATGCACTTGCTAAATCAATGTCAAGAAAACTGCTTTTGGAAATGTCATATCCACTGCCATTTGTTCTAATTGGATCTCAGTTGGTTAGCCCATAGAATGGGAGAGTTCATTTCCAGACATTTGGAGTAGAATATTTGGATTGGATTCCTTCTGTTCTGCATGGAAAGGGTATAACACTGGGGATGAGCATGGTAGATTAATACTCTGATGCAAAAAAAAATAAAAAAAAATCATATTTTCAGTTGGGAGTAGATCAATTCTGAATTGTGTGAAGTCAACATACCTTCCTACCCTAATTTGATTCAACATATTCGTATCATGGCAAGCTTGAGCATTGATGATAGATCATGAGAACATGAATCATTGCGATTTGTCAAGAAATGTGTAAACATGTAAGTTTTTTTTTTCTTACCTTTGTTAAAACATGGATTTATTTTGATGTGACAATATAATAAACTCTTATATGCATGAAGGGCCTTGAAAATGTATAATGTGGAGGTGGGAAGGAATGAGAAAAACAACCAACATGAAAAGTTGTCAAGATATGTTCTTGTGATTAGCAACTGTTTCATTGTCATCGAAGGAGTTATTTAAATATTTATTTTCTAACATAGACTCCTTGACAATCGGATCCAGAGCAATATGGTTTTTATATCATGTGATATATGAAAGATATAATTGAAAATTTTGAAGTTGGCCATAAGGATTCACTTCCATCAATGGTAATAATATAATATCTTTCATTTTACATATTTGATTTGAAAACTAACTCATTAATATCTTTGTGCAAGGTTATTAGTATCTGCTGAATTTTGTTAGACTTTGAGCATTTCTTGGGGTTTCCCTTCTGTGTAGTATTATGTCGGTAGTAGTCAATTAGTCATGATCTAGTTGGACGATTCTTACTTTGTCACTCTATGTGTGTGTGTATGATGAGAAAGAGTTTGAGCTTACATTTGTATATTTGCGGCTGAATCTTGTTGTTTTACTAATATACTAGTTATCCTACTAGTTATGCCCTAAGGAAAATTTGTTGAATTTTCCAACAATATTTTTGTATCAAATTAAATAAAGTACTTAATCAATAATCTTTTAGTAATTAAAGCACTAAGGTCATCTAGTACATTCAAAATATCTTTTTGCAAAGTGATTAGTATATGGTTTTACTAATATATCATTTATGTGTTTTTACAGTTTACAAATCTCAAGTACTCTATAGTTGAAATTGATGAAGTGAGGTTCGAGTGGGCTGAATGAATGCTAGATTACATTTGAGTAGGAAAGATATTCAATTTTTGAAAGCTTTGGAGGATGCATGCAATTTAGGATAATTCCTAATTTAGTCCCTCATTATTTGACGTAGTCCCGATTTCGTCCCTAATTTTTCAATTGACCAAACTTAGTCCTCCAATTTTTGAACGTTTTCCCAAATCAATCCTTCCATCCAAACCCTTGTTAAAATAGACGGGAAGACTTATTTAACTGGTGTAAGTGACTAGTTGCTTTTATTCTTGCGTTATTTCCCTAATTCCGGAGTTGCCCTAGAAATCGTAGAGACTCACGTGTTGTTCATCGATGTAAGGAGAGGTAGCGTATTTTTGCTGCTGTTGTCATTCTTTCTCCTATCTACTTTCATTTCACCCTCCAATAGGTCTCCCCTCCCCTCCCCTCCCCTCCCACCTCTCTTTGTTATTTTGAGTTTAGCTTATCATTCATACAGATACAACTACGCAAGTACAGCTAAATCAAAAACCCTCCTTTGGTACATACTGGAGATTTTGGAGCAACTTCGACAAGTAAGGCAACTTTTGTTGTGTGTTTGCTCTTCACGAAGGGTTAATATCTGAGAACAATATTAACTAATAACACAATTGAGTAGTAACAATAACAAGTTCCATCATCATCACAAGTGCAAGGATTTAAATATTGTATCCATCTTCTCATATATCTTCGCAACTCTTGCTGCATGATCGCAATTCTCACGTTTTAACTCCAGTTGAGCATCTCGTAGCTTAGCAATTTTGTCAGATTCGTTAGGTGTTGTACTTGAATTTGAACTAGAATTTGAAGTTGAAGTCAAACAATTGTTGCCACTGAAAGAAAATGAAGCAACTGCGGGTTGGTTCGACTGTGTCTTTAAAAATGCACCATAAGCTTTCTCTGCCTCTTCTCTGCTCCAATATGATTTGTGTAAAGCACCACTAAATTTATTCACTTCATTATGTGTTTCTTCCCAACTATCATAAATACCAGGTTTACGTCCAACAAATACAATATATGTTTTGTCCTACATCAGAAATATATTTAAAAGAACATTATTTCCAATGAGAAAAAGTATAAATTACGTTAAAAGATTAAAATTTTCAAAAGGCTCGCCATTTTAACACTAGTTACCTTAAGAAGTTCAACTATGTTTGCATAATATAGTCAATACATAGTTAAAATTTTTAAATGTAAACACAAAAGCTACAACAAAATAATAGCCAAAATTACTTGACAGTGCTTAGTGAGGGAGTATATCTGTATATGGCATCATGATCAAACTTCCAACTGTACAAACTTTTAAAGCTTCCCTTTTTCACTTCGAAAACAAAATAACATAACAAACTAGCATATTTTTTATTTTGCAAAGTGGGGTACAGAAATTGAATCGACGTAGCCTCGTGGGAAGATTAGAAAGAGTAAATCTTTTTGAGAAAATGAGAGAAAGTAAAACTCAATGAGATTAAATTCTACCAAGTGCCTATAGCAATCAATCATTGACGAAACTCGATGACAGATGAATGATAAGCTTGACGAAACTCGGTGACAAATGAATGATAAGCTAAAATTAAAATAACAAAGAGAAAATGGTGGAAGGAGAGGGGAGACCTGTTGAAGGGTGAAATGGAAACAGAGAGGAGAAAGAATGGCAACAGCAGCAAGAATATGCTACCTCTCCCGAAATCGGTGAACAAGGCGTTAGTATCTCCTTCTAGGTCATCTCCAGAATGGGGAAATAATGCAAAAATAAAAGCAACACATAGGTCACTTCCATTGGTTAAACAAGTCTTCCCATCTATTTTAACGGGGATTTGGACGGAAGGATCAATTTGGGAAAACGTTCAAAAATTGGAGGACTAAATTTGGTCAATTGAAAAATTAGGGACGAAATCAGCACCATGTCAAAAATGAGGGACTAAATTGAGAATTAACCCCATGCAATTTTATGAAATGTAACCTGTGGATATTGACTTGATGTGTATCTCTACAATATCTATTAGCTTTTTATATTGCAGGACGAATATATTTATGTGTTTGTTACATCGATGGATATTGACTTGGTGTGTTTAAATACATCAGTGCATTGTTTTTATGATTTTCTTGGTGAATTTATAATATTAACTTAATTTTGTACTATTGGGAATTAGATCAATTTCATACTCTTGCTCGATCACAATTTACAAATAATAAGAAAAAAATAAGTGGTATTATAGTAGTTTTAGCTTTAGTGTTGTTAATATTACATCGGTAGAAAATCATTATCGAAATCGATGTCATTAACTAATATTACATCGGTCTTACATTGTTACTGGAATCGGTGTCATTAATATTACATTGGTCAAAAATCGTTGCCAAAACTGATGTTATTAATATATATTACATCGGTCTTACATCGTTATAGAAAACGGTATCGTTAAGTGATACTACACCGATTCAGAAACTAGTGTCGTTAAGTGATACTACACCAGTTACAAATCGGTATCTAAAATATCAGACCTTTTACAACGCCTTCATATACACCGGTCGATTTTTTCATAGACACCGGTGGAAAACTGTTGTCTATGAGCTTTTTTCTTATAGTGCTGGTTCTTGATTATTTAATTAGCATATAGGATATGGGATATGTTAAGACCGGTTGAGCTAGAGGGGGGAGGGGGGGGGGGTGAATGGCTCACATCAATTTCTTTGTCGACTTGATTTTGCTCAGCGGAAACTTGAAGACAATGCTAATTCTTGTATTTACTTGGTATTCACCTCCTCAAGGAGGTGACTAGTCCAAGGATCCACACCACAGTCACTCTTCCACTATGAAATTTCTCCTTCTCGGAACTACATCGAAATTGGAGAAACCATATAAGGTTTACAGCTCTCTCCCTCTCTCCAAAGAAATAGCTCACAACAACTACAAGGAAGAAGAAGAGGATGATTTACAAAGTTGAAATAGCTTCTCTTTGTAGAGTACAACTTGAAAATCTGGCAAGGAGGAGAGCTTGAATTTGTTTTTGAGCACTTGAGAGATCTTGATCACTTGAGAGCGCTTGAGAGCAATCGAACAGTATTTTTCCCATGCAAAATTCATTCTTTATATTTCATCCTTTTAAACGTCTTCGAAATATAGTTGTTTCTCTCATGGATGTCGCCGTGAATCGATTAGAGTACATCTCATGCCAAATGAACACTTGTTCCCTGGACTTTGTGCCTGGAGTTTTTTCATCACCGAGCTTTGTGCCAAAAGTCTGGTCCTCGACCTCCTTGGTCTTCACTTTGCCTTGCATCCGACCTTTTGACCTACAAGGGCTTCTTTTGCCAAGAATTCGGTCCTTGAACTTCTTGGACTTCTCTTGCCTTGCATCTAGTCTTTCGACCTACAAGGACTTCGCTTGCTAAGAATCCGGTTCTCGACTTCCTTGGACTTCCCTTGCCTCGCATCCAGTCTTCCGACCTACAAGGACTTCTCCTGCAAACTCGCAGTTAATGTTAGGTCCAATGTATTAACCTAAACTTAAATAATTGTCAATACATTGAAACTTTCAGGGCATAATTGCACCAATAGGATAATCATAAGAGACAAGGCAGGTGAACACATATGATCAAGGTGGTGAACACAATCTAGCTTTGGAGCCTCAAAGGATCCCAGAGGCGATCTAGTATATGTTGTGTCATTTATTGTAAAATAACCTCTAGTGCACCTCCTTCCAAAACTTTGTTGAATAAAGGTGATTCATAAATCAAATTTATATCATTACATATATTGCTGCCTAAAAAAAAGCATGGCTATCCATAAGTCAGTATATGACTACTTCAAGCACAATTGTTAGGTGCTCATGATCGCCTCGAATAAATTAGCTTCTTCAAGCGACGGGGCAATTTTTCCATTCCCAATATATACAATCAAGGCTACCCAATATGCTAGGGAAACCATCCTTCACTCATGCATTTCAAGAAAATATTGGATGTCAGCTGCAGTTGATCTTCTTAAGTATTGGTCCTCAAATACTTCATACACACATTTACAAAAGTTGATCAAACAGTTGATGTTAGTAGTTAAAGTAAGCCTTAGATACTCATCATATTGGTTAGCAGAGCTCCATATGCCAATTGATAGAGAGCCACTATGCATTTTTAATGTGGTGACAAACCCATCCTTCTCATTACATTGATTCTCCATTGAAAATACTCTAAATGATTTGGCAATTTTTTAGCAATGCCCAAAAATAACTCTCTCCGCATTCAAAATCTTTGCCAAAACATTTCATTGATATAAACTGGTTGATCAAAGAAGTAATTGTAGGATCGTGTGTACGTGAGAGGGGATGAATCACGTGTATTTAAAAATGAGTCTTTCAGACTTATAAAAAATAAGTGCGTAGTAAAATAAAATGATTAAGAAAGAAGGAAGAGAAATAAACAAGACACAACAATTTACTTGATTTGAAGTCTTTGGCGACTCCTACTCCAAGACTCAGGCCCTTTAGACCTTTCCGACAAGTAATTCACTATCAAATCACTTCTTTACAAAAGATAGGTAGGTAACAAGACTACCAACCTTAAAATATAAAATGCAGAAAGAAAGTGAGAGTAATATAAAGCAATAACTACTTGTTACCCAAGTCTAGGCTTGTTTGAGCACATAGCAGCGTTGTGTCGTGTTGGTTAGTCCTAGGAAAATGTACCGGTTTCACTGTACAAAATTTTTTTGTACAAGTGTCGAACCTTTCCTTAAATAACCTATTGTGTTCTTTAGAAGTTAAATTAGAAATCGCAGACGGAACTTAACATCATTGATTCCAAATTTAACTTATCTGTTCTTAATGGTTTAGATTTGAATCGCAAGCGGAACTTAACACTATTGATTCAAATCCACCTATGTTATTAATTTCATTAAATATTAATTTCCAAAATTGGCTTCCAGGACTACATGGCGAGATACATGGCCTTCTTGAATATGGGAGCAACCACCACCGCCTAGGCAAAGCCTTTTAAGAAAAGCTAATATTTAATTTCCTTAAATAACTCTAAGTTAACCAAAAAGAACAATCGAATCACAAATTCGAAAAAGAAGAAAACACAAACTCGAAAAATAAATTCGATAAACTAGATCTCATTGCCTCTTGTATTTAGAATTCTTACAAAGAAAAATAACTAGTATGATGCGGAAGAAAATTACTAGTTATACCTTCTCTTTGTAAGCTAATAACCTCGAGATCTTCTGCCATATTCCTCGTCTCGCCTTGGACGTCGTGTGGGCGACGATCCTCCAAGATGAACACCACCCAAAAGAGCTTTTCCTCTTCTTCTAATATCCGGCCACCACCACCACCAAGGAGAAGAGAGCAAAAGGGAAAAGAGAAGGGAAAGAGGGGTCGGCCACTTGAGATCCTTCAAGCAAAAGAATAAGAGTTGTTTCTCATGAAGCTCCCTCACCCCTTCTTTTATATTACTTGCCCAAGGCAAATAAGGAAAAACTTTTTACAAAAATAAATCATCCAAGAGTTTTTCCTTTTCCTTTTTAATTTTTCCTTTTATTTCCTTTTGATTGAATCAATCTCCAAATCAATGGTTGTGATCAATCCTATTTGGTTTAGGATTGAGTTTGGCCGGCCCCTTGCATGGGCACCAAGCAAGGTGGCCGGCCTCCATATTTAGGAATAATTTTTTTTTATAAAATTTTACAAGAAGAAAAAACTCTTATAAAATTTTACAAGCTCTCTCTCCTAGAGTTAAAAAAGGAAAGTTTTAAAAATTAAAATCATGTTTTAAAATTTAAAACTTCTCTTATAAAATTTCTTTTTTTAACATAATGATAGAAAATTTTAATTTTAAAACTTATCTTCCTTTTTTTCTTAAACCAAGAAGATGGTTAAAAAAGAAAAGTTTTAAAACTTTCAAAAGTCTCTATTAAAACATGTGACCAAATTCAAATAAGGAAAATTTTTAAAATTAAAATCTCTCTTTTAAAACTTATAGTTTTCTACAAAGAGAAGATTTTAAAAATTCAAAAACAACCCTCCTTGTTTGAATATTATGGCCGACCCCTACATGCTTGGTCACAAAAGCAAAGGGCCGGCCCCTATAAAGAGGATGTCGCCGGCCCTTGCTTGGTCACCAAGCATTGGACCGGCCCACTTCTTGGACACCAAGAAGAGCCTTACATTTGGATGGACTTGAGGCTGTAATGAGGCTACAATAGGTACCTAGAGGAGAAATTGGTTTTGGCCTTCCGATGAGCTTGAGTATCCCGTGCTCGCCCCGAACACACAACTCAAGTTCATCAATAATAACTCATTCCACTTGAGAGTTATTACCGCACTACCGTACCAATCCCAAATTACATTATGGGCTCCTTCTTATCATGAGTGTATTAGTCTCCCTGTGTTTAAGATAATAAATATCCACTAATTAAGTAAGTTACTGACAACTCACTTAATTAATATCTAGCTCCAAGAGTAGTACCACTCATCTTCATTGTCATGTCGGACTAAGTCCACTTGTAGGGTTTAACATGTCAATCCTTATGAGCTCCTCTTGGGGACATTCTCAACCTAGATAACTAGGACACAGATTCCTTCTATAATCAATAACACACACTATAAGTAATATTATTTCCCAACTTATCGGGCATATTGATTTATCGAGCTAAACCTCACCCTTTGATAAGTCAAAGAAATAAATATTAAATATATGTGCTTGTTATTATATTAGGATTAAGAGCACACACTTCCATAATAACTAAGGTCTAGTTCTTTTACTAAGTCAGTACAAAAAGAACTTACCTAAATGATCCTACTCAATACACTTAGAGTGTATCAGTGTAATTTATTAATTAAGATAAACTAATACTTAATTACACTATGACTATTCTGATGGTTTGTTCCTTTCCATTTTAGTCATGAGCAACTGTTTATAATTTATAGAGAACCGACAACATGATCTTCTGAGTGTGACACCACACTCCATGTTATCTACTATATAAATTAATTGAACAATTACATTTAACAAATAAATACAGATATTGACCAATGTGATTCTTTTATTTCAAAATTAAATGTTTACAAAAGCTAGGCTTTTAGTATACACTCCAACAATCTTCCACTTATACTAAGTCTGTCTATATTTTGTCAATGCATTTCCTAGATTCCTTTCAATAGAAGCTTTTCGCCGGAAGGGCCTTAGTGAAAGGATCTGCCAGGTTATCCGCTGATGCAATATTGGCGACGACAACTTCTCCTCGCTTGACGATGTCTCGTATCAGGTGGTATTTGCGCTCTATATGTTTACTTGCTTTATGAGCTCATGGTTCCTTCGAGTTTGCAACTGCACCGCTATTATCACAATAAATTGTGATGATCTTGGGCAAACCAGGAATCACATCTAAGTCCATTAGAAAGTTCCTGAGCCATACAACTTCTTTGGCTGCCTCAGAGGCTGCCACATACTCAGCTTCCATGGTTGAGTCCGAGACGCATTTCTGCTTAACACTCCTCCATGCAATGACTCCACCTCCTAGAGTAAACACATAGCCTGATGTAGACTTACTATTGTCCTTATCTGATTGGAAGTTTGAATCCGTGTAACCCACAGGGAGCAAATCGTCTGCTTGGTAGACTAACATATAATCTCTAGTCCTTCTCAGGTACTTTAATATATGCTTCACAGCAGTCCAATGTCCTTGTCTAGGGTTACTCTGATATCTGCTAACCATGCCCACGGTAAAACAGATATCAAGTCTCGTACATAACATTGCATACATAAGGCTTCCTACAGCCGAAGTATAAGAAACTGCCTTCATGTCCTCTATCTCCTTTGGTGTCTTCGGAGACATCTCTTTAGATAAGGCTACTCCATGCCTAAAAGGTAAGAAACCTTTTTTGGAGTTTTGCATGCTAAAATGAGCAAGGATTGTATCTATATATAAAGCTTGGGATAAGCACAACATTCTTTTATTGCGATCCCTTATAACTTGATCCTAAGAATGTGTGCACATTCTCCTAAGTCCTTCATATCAAATTATTTGGACAACCATACCCTTACGTCCGATAATACCTTGACATTGTTGCGAATTAACAAAATATCATCTACGTATAGTACAAGAAATACCACCACGTTTCCGTTACACTTCTTGTATACACAAGACTCATCCGGATACTGAATAAATCCATATGACTGGATTACTTCATTAAACCGGATGTTCCAAGATCTTGAAGCTTGCTTCAGTCCATAAATGGACCGATTGAGCTTGCACGCTAGATGCTCTTTGTCCTTTTCAATGAATCCCTCTAGTTGTTTCATATGGATGTTTTCTTCAAGACTTCCGTTAAGGAAAGCTGTCTTGACATCCATTCGCCAAATCTCATAATCCATATGAGCGGCAATGGACAAGAGTATCCGGATAGACTTAAGCATGGCTACCGGTGAAAAAGTTTCCTCATAGTCAATTCCCTCTTTCTGAGTATACCCTTTCGCAACAAGCCTTGCTTTGAAGGTTTCTACCTTCTCATCTATCCCTCTTTTCCTTTTGTAGATCCACTTGCATCCAATGACTTTTACACCATCAGGTGGTTCTACAAGCTTCCAGACTTTATTAGAATACATAGATTCTATTTCGGAATTCATTGCCTTTTGCCAAGATACCGCATCTATATCTTGGAGCGCTTCGTCATATATTCGGGGATCAGGTTCATTTTTACCTAGGATCAAGTCCGAAGACTCTCCCAAAAACATGAACCTCTCAGGTTGCCTCACAACCCTCCCACTACGACGAGGCACCGTCTATGGTTGTGTATCATGTGTGACACATGTTGTAGTCTCTTGTGTACTTCATCTTGTACTGTTGGTATTAAAGTAGACGTGTCCTCTCTTATTTCTTCTAGAACTATTTCACTCATGGGCTTATGGTTCATTACATAATCTTCTTCTAAAAATCGAGCATTGGTGCTAACAATGATCTTCCGATTTTAGGATTATAAAATAAACCACCTTCGTCCTTTAAGATATCCCATAAGCAGACAAACTCGACACGTGATTCCAACTTGTTAGTATCTCCCTTCAAAGACATGTTCGAACTACTATCGGATATGATTCGTAGGCTTCATTCCATAATTCCATAGGAGTAGAAGGAGCTGTTTAAGGTACCATATTCGAATGTATATCTTGCTTTCGCATATCCCCAAAATGAATTTGATAATGAATAACTCATCATCGATCTAACCATTTCCATAAGAGTCATATTCCTTTATTCCGCCACATTTTGTTGGTGTGTACCAACTTGAATTGAGATTGAATCCGACTCGATAAGTAATTCCTAAACTCTCAGAGGTATTCACCACCCCGATCAGTAGTGTCTTGATACTTTACCAAGACGTTTCTCCACATCAGCCTATATTCTTTGAACTTGTCAAAGCATTTAGACACTGTTAAATATATCCAGTATCTTGAATAATATAAAAGGCCAAAGTATTCATAACCACCTCTAGATAGACATAGGACCACACAACTGAATGAACCGCTAGCATCTTTGGCTCTATACCCCTTGCCCTTAAAAGGTCTCTTGGTTATTTTACCTTCCAAGCAAGATTCACATGTTGAAAAATTTTCCAACTCTAATGAACCCAAGAGTCCATGGGTTACAAGCCTTTGAATCCTACTTAAGTTAATATGTCCAAGCCTTAGATGCCAAAGATTTGTTCATGAAGGTTTCTTTTCTCTTATTAGAGTTAGAAGATGTGCTATTAATTTCCATATTTTACTTTGTGGGAGAAATTGGATTTAAAGTGTATAAATTGCCAACCAATGCACCAGAATAGATAATCACCTTATTTCTCTTTATAACGACATTGTTACTAAAGGAAACAGAATATCCATCCAAATACAGTTTAGAAACTGAAATTAAATTCATTCTAAAATTGGGTACATAAAGATAATTTCTTAAAATCAAATTGCTATTCCTATCAAATGATAAGTAGACGTCTCCCACTGCAATGGCCGCCATCTTAGTAGCATTGCCCATGTAGATAGTTATCTCTCCATCAAATAGTCGTCGGGTTTCCTGGAACCCCTGCAAAAAATTGCAGACATGATCGGCATCAGTACACACTAGGTGTTGGTAACACACGCTAAACATGTTTCAACTACTAGAGTATGAGATATACCTTTATTGTTCATTATGAGAGAACCGTCCAATGTCCATGGGATGAAGCACTGCCTCTCAACTTTATTCATCACCGTGTGCACGAGGTTTATTCACCTTCTTTGCAAAAAGACCTATTTCTTCTTCTTCTTCTGCTTTCGACTTAGAAGTAGAACCATTTTCAACATAGTGAATCTAAGAACTATGATGAAATATTCCTTCTATGCTATCCGCGTCGGAGCAACGTATACTCTCTCTTTTGGTTCGTATAGTTGCAGGAACCGCTTTCTGAGTAGGTTTTGGAGAATTATATCGACTGCGTTTTCAATTTCTCCTCCAAGGACTTGTATTTCATTCGATAAGTCATCATTTTAAGGATATGGTCCCTACGGTGTCCCCTCACATGGTGGTACATTAGCTTTCTCATTGCCTCTCTAGCTAGAGTCCGACTCACGATCAAAGAGTTCTTTGAGATTGTTCATTATATCGTTGGTAAATCTTGATGTTGATGTTGCAATACATTTGACATTGATGCCACCTTTACCCATTTCTTGTGATACTCAATCTCCTAGGGTAAGTCATCGTCGTGTATGTCGAAACAAGTCGCCTCCAGAACTTATAGCTTTCAGTGGAACTATGTCCGGTGTTTCTTTCCAATCAATATAGTTGGGACGAGAAGTTTGTTTCTCGATAATGGCTAGTGGGTTGAAAGTCATCCTAAGAATCTCACAAAATAAACTTTGGTTAAGACTCTAAATTTAGAATAATATTGATTCCTCAAACAATACTATTTTAAATTAACCAACACCTCAAATCACCGTGAATATTGTATGCATGCATACAAATTCAACATTTGTAAGAGGAGGGTTAATTTTATTATCTTGTCATCCTAACTTTATGACAAATAAAATTAATAGTTGGTTTTACTTTGGTCACACAAGACAATAGCAATGACTCCGTTGGGGAGGATACTAGAATGCATCTAAGTGTATACCATTACTTGATACTAAGTCCATTAAATAGATTTGTGCCGTTGGAGAAGATCACACACCCTAAATAATTTCCTATAACCATCCATAAAAGGAAGTTTGATCTAGTGATCCGCAACAAACCCATTCGTTGTGGAGAGGCACTCGAGCCAACACGCAACCTTGTTGCATCACTTACAAACCAAGAATGGAGACCATGGGATTTATTAAAATCCTTCCACTTAGTTATTTAAAATGAGGATTTTAAGCTATGCATAAATAAAAGCAATAAATTTGGAAATTAATTTTCCAACTATTATGACCTTTCCTTCATCTTGTCTCGATGCTCAACCCTAGTCTGTCGCCATCTTTAGCCACCGCCATCCATTCGTGGTCTTATGCATCTATCTCTGCTTTCTTGGCCTTGTCCTCCATAAGTACGCCTCACAAGAATCTGATCCGCGACAAAAATAAAATTTTACATATATCGATCCTATATTCCACGTGGGAATGTACACGTAATCTAGATCGAACAAAAAATAAAATTCTAAAAATAACACAGCTCCTGCTGTATTTGATACATACAATCATGCACACACAAAATATTGCCCTTGACATGTCCAAGGGTTCAATCACACACAATATCTATATAAGCCAAAATAGTTGGAGCCTGCAACCAAAGAGTTAGCACATCCTACTATTATCCTGCCTAAATTATGTATGACATGTGCATAACCTATTCGCATTCTAAAAATACACAGAGGCAAACCCTAGCTCTGATACAATTGTTGGTTAGTCCTAGGAAAACGTACTGGTTCCACTGTACAAAATTTTTTTGTACAAGTGTCGAACCTTTTCTTACATAACCTATTGTGTTCTTTAGAAGTTAAATTAGGAATCACATGTTAGTTAGAGCCCTAGAGCCAATCATTTGATGATTGTATTATGGACTTGTTGTATCATATTCTTATATAAATAAAGGCATTTGTTTTTTGGTTATTATACTTACTTGTATTGGTGTCAAATAAACTAAGTATAATAGCGTCCTTGAGTAGAAGGTTCTCACCTATATCAATCAGTTAGTTGAACCGATAGTGAGATAATATAGGGAACACTACTCTTAATCATTCCTAGTCGAGTATTAACATTCAATAAGACTAGCATGTAGTCAACTCGATGACTTGATCTCACAAGTCATGGATATAGAGATATCAAGTTGACACATGGGTATGCATTGGAGAATGTCTTGAATCGCCATGAGAAAGTATCATGGATCGTTATATGAGCGTCATATACTTTCTCATGTGGTTATTAGTATGACTATTAGTCCTTAGACCTGAAGTCACCATGGATCCCTACATAAGGAGTTATGTACTTTAGTTTCGTCAAACGCCACCCATAACTGGGTGGACTATAAAGGCGATTACTAGGTATATAACAAATTATGCAGAGGGATATGAGTGATGTAAATGGGATCTATCCCTCCTATATGACGGGAGCGACATCGATGTTCTTGATAGAGTGAGACCACGAAGTGCATGGCCATGCCCAAATGAGTCAATATGAGATATTGAGCTCATTTGATTTAGTGAGTCTACTTGGAGTTCAAGATTTAGATTGGTCAGAGGATGACACGGTCTATGTCTCACATTGATCAATCTAGATGTCTAGGATAGAAGGACACTTGTCATATATTGTGAGGAGTCACAATTAGTAGTCACAAGGTAATGTTGGATCTCAACATTCTTGTAAATGATGTGTTGCTAATTACTTATGCTCCTAAATGGGTTTAGGGGCATTGCCAACGTTACAAGAACCTATAGGGTCACACACAAAGGATAATTAGATGGAGATTAGGTTCATATGATGAACCAAGAGGATTAGATTCATTTGATGAATCAAATTGAATTAAGAGTAATCCTAATTGAGCTAATTGAGTTGGACTCAAGTTGATTCATGTGTTCAATGAGTCTAATTTAGATTATGACTCATTGAATCAATTTAATTAAATGAATTAGATTCATTATATTAAATTAGCTTGAATTAAATGGTTGGATTAGATCAACCATGAGAGAGATTAAGTCAAGTTTGACTTGACTTGAGAGGAAGAGGAAGAGTCAAGTTTGACTTGACTTTATGCCACATCATTTGTGACTTGGCATTAAGTGGCCAATGATGATGTGCCACATCATCAAGGCTAGCACATGTGTGTGCCACCTCATGGAGGTTACAACACTCCTTTAATGGCTACATTAATTGTGAATGGAGGTTACAATCCAAGAAGGTGGCCGACCACTTTTGATTGTGAATGGAATTCATTTTTCATTAAAGGCTCATTCAACTCATCTTCTTCCTCCTAGAGCTCTCTCTTCTTGCTCTCCCTCTTCTCCTTGGCCGAACCACCTAGGTGCTAGCACACCTATTGTTTGGTCTTCTCCACCTAATTGGTTCATGTGGATACGCATAGAGAGTTGTCTACCTTGACAACTTGAGATCCGGCATCTCCTCGGACAAGCGGCACTCGCGAAGGGCACGCATCAAGGGTAAAAGGTTTTCTCCTTGTAAATCTAGTTCAGAACTAGCATAAAACTCGTACTCGTAATGTTTTTCGAAAGTTTTATTCTTCGCATGGATCCGGTGGCGGGGTTTCGGGGTTTCTCCCAACAGTGGTATTAGAGCCACGTGCGAGTCTTGTATGAATTTAATTTGATTTTTATGAAAAATATAGGTTCTGTAACTTTCTGTAATTTTATGGTTTTATGATTTTTATGGGTATTTTTCTCGTAGAAGCGAAGCACAAGTGTTTCGACTACCGAAAAGTTTTCCAAAACGGCGAGGTTTCGTCCCAAATCTTTTTGGGACAGCGGGCTAAGGCGCTATTGGATCGCTAAGGGACACTCGAGATGGTTAGATCGGGGTAGGGCGGCCCCGCGATTGCGATTGCCCAAAATCGCTAAACGGACGAGAGAAATTTTACTAAAATTGTAGGAAAAATTACAGAAAATTATAGAAATTACATAATTTAGAATTATGTGTTATTTGTGATAGTCATGGCCCAAAATACCCAATTAGATTGAAATTATGTTGTATTCATATATTCTCCACACCGGCAGTCATGTGTCTTGAAAGCGACAGGCTCGACAGTGCCTTCCTTTTTATTCTTGTTAATTAGTTTAGACTAATGTAACTCGAGTTTCAAAATTGTAATGTACAAAATTGGAGCGGTGGAAGGTCCACTGTTACGAGGCCCAGGGCGAACAAGGTGGTCAAAGAGGGAGGAAGCTCAGACCTTAGGTTGACCATCCGATCTTCTCATTGGCTTGAGAAAAGAGTGGGGCCATGACTAATCAAAATAATTTAATTAATTGCTTGTGTGTATGTGATGCATAATTAGTAATTAATTAGTGCATAACGATTAGATTAGATCTAAAGATGCACCCTCTCGATTAGATTAGATCTCAATCGCATCAACTCTAATGCCTAACCGTGCCGTGGTACCTATCACTACATCAAGCAGAGCAACACATATTATCTTGGTAGGGTACGGAGAGACAATCTTGGTCCCGCTTATCAACGCATGGGTGAGTAGAGACTCAATTTGATTGAATACAACTAGTTAAATCGAGTTTAGCATTCTTCCAATAGTTGGAAAGATAGATAAATCACATATTTTCATTAATGAGCTAACTCAAGTTTTAATATAGCTGTGGATCCTATAAACAAGAGTTGCATAGAGATGTAATTGGTAAATCGTTACCTATCAATCATACTGGGCGATTAGCCAAAGCTAACTCAAGGGTTAGTATGATGTGGATCTTGTCCCATGAATTATATAATTCAGTGGGAGCATCATTTAGTTAAAGGCCTAATTAAATGATTTAAAAGAATATGATATTTATTTCTGCATTTTCTGTTGTAGATAACCATGACGTCGAATACGAACTCTTTCTCCTGCGTCGTTCTGAGAAGGACTCAGCAGCGAGCAAATTTCTGACTCGATACAAGAACTTGAGAATAGTTCTCACCTGTCGTGAATCGTACATGCTGAGGCCGCACATCGAGTCTCCTACTCTCGCCATGCCAGGGTGACAAAGATGCTTAAGAAGCATCAAGATGATGCATTAGATGTCTGCTAATGCTCGCGACCATGAACTCGAGCTCAGCGACGAGTTGATGGACACTTACGATATGGTTGAACATCTTTGTCAATTAGGACAAGGACAAGCGGGATGAGATTTGAGATCTCAAGGCACTATTTCAAGGATGTCGATGGGGCTCAGGCCCATATGTACTCAAAATGACATAGAAAACAGAGGTTGGGATTTTGAATCTTACTGACTGACACGATAGCATCCTTCTTGAGCCTATAGAGAAGAATCATGAACAACCTTAAGAAGGCTAAGCCCTACTCGATGGTTCAAACACAAGGGCACACAAGGCGACAAAAAAGCAAGCCAAGGCAAGGCAGCCAAAGGAGGGTCAAGCTACCGATGCTACACCGCCTTGCTTGACCGCAATGCGCAAGAAGAGTCGACTTGGAGATGTACTGAAGCTTAAGAAGGCAGTGAGACTGAGACTTCGTATATGATATTAAGTAAGTCAACCTATCTATTTATTCATCATGGGTATTGATATCGATGTGCATCGTACTAATGTGCGCTAGTACGAGAAATAGCGGGGGTTGAAGGGCGTGAGCAATGCCTGAGCAGGAGCACAGGTTCTTGCTTGTAGGGACTTATTTTCATCTTTGCCCTCCGGGCTTGTATTAGAGTTGGATGATTGTTGTTATGTGCCTGCATTAACTAAGAACATAATTTCAGTTTCTTGTTTGGACAAGAAAGGTTTCTCTTTTATAATTAAGGACAAATGTTGTTCTGTTTATTTAAAAGATATGTTCTATTGTAGTGCAACTCTGATGAACGGACTCTACATTCTAGACCTTGAAAGCCTTATCTATAACATAAATATCAAGAGGTTCAAGTCAAATGACTTGAATCAAACCTATCTCTGGCATTGTCGCTTAGGTCATATAAATGACAAGCACCCCATAAAAGTGTGGGTGTTTTGGGTCACACTAAACTTCTTTCTGGGCCATCACCACGAGCCGTCGAAAAGGAAAACCAAACGAAATACAAGTACGAGTTAAAATAAAAACCTTTAGATCTACTCCTAGATCTATGTGTTGAAGCTTTACCCCATGCTGCGTGTCCCGCTTTCGGCCAAGGCTCGTCCAAGCCGCTCTACCGTCGGCGTCGGTCCTCTAGAAGTATCCACACGGACACGTAGGTGGACCACACACAAAGGTGTGCTAGCACCTTGTGTGGTCGGCCAAGGAAGGAGAGGGAGAGGAGAGCCTTGAGGAAGAAGAAGAAGTAATGCCTTGAATAAAATCAAATTTCATTCACCACTTTTGTGTGGCCGCCACTCCATGGAGTGTAACTCTCATTCCACATTAATCACAATTAATGTGAAGGCATTAAGAGGTAACTCCTATGATGTGGCACATCATGAAGATGTGGACCATTACCATTGGTCCACATCTTGCCACCAATGATGTGGCAATGAGTAACCTCCACTCATTTAATGTGGCCAACCCATTAAATGCAATGGAGGTTAACCTCCATGAGGTGGTAAGCAAGATGATGTGGAACAACACTATTGGTCCACATCTTGCCACCACTCATGATGTGTAAAGAGTCAAGTCAAACTTGACTCTTCCTCTTCTTCTAGTCAAGTCAAACTTGACTCAATCTCTCATGATTGATCTAATCTAACCATTTGATTCAAGCCAATAATGAAACTAATTCATTAAATTAAATTGATCTAATGAGTCATAATCTAAATTAGACTCATTAAATACATGAATCAACTTGAGTCTAACTCAATTAGCCCAATTTGGATTACTCTTAATCCAATTTGATTCATCAAATGAATCTAAACCTCTTTCATCGTATGAACCAAATCTCCATATAATTGTCCTTAGTGTGTGACCCTATAGGTTCTTGTAACATTAAGTAATGAGCGGTATCTAGCAACACATCATTACTACCTAAGTTACAAGAATGTTGAGATCCAACATCACCTTGTGACTACTAATTGTCCTCACAATATGTGGCATTGTCCTTCTATCCTAGACATCTAGATTGATCAATGAGGCATATCAGTGTCATCCTCTAATCAATCTAAATCTTGAACTCCAAGTAGACTCACTCAATCAAATGAGCTCAACATCTCATGTTGACTCACTTGGGCATGGCCATGCTTGGTGGTCTAACTCTATCAAGAATATTGATCTCTCCTCGCCATATGGAGGGATAGATCCATCTACATCACTCATCCTCTACATAATTTGTTACCCAGCTTTATAGTCCACACCTTTACGGTGACGTGGCGTTTGAAACCAAAGTACATAACTTATGTAGGGATCCATGGTGACTTCTGGTCAAAGGACTAATAGTCATACTAATAGCCACATGAGAAAGTATATGACACTCATATAACGATCCATGATACTTTCTCATCGGATGGGTCATTAGATATTCTCTAATGTGTGTCGACTCCTGATATCTCTATATCCATGACTTGTGAGATCAAGTCATGCTACATGCTAGTCTTATTGTATTAACATTGTCCTAAATGTTAATACTGAGGAATGATTTAGAGTAGTGTTCCTATATCATCTCACTATCGATTCAACCAATCGATTGATATAAGTAAGAACCTTCTACTCAAGGACGTTACTATACTTATTTTATCGGCACAACAAGCATAATAACCAAAAACCAAATGCCTTAATATATATACAAGAATATAATATACATGAGTCCATACAATCATCAAATGATTGGCTCTAGGGCTCTAACTAATAGATGGTTTGCTGGACTCATTTGATTTTGAATCTTATGAGACGTGCGAGTCATGCCTACTAGGCAAGATGACCAAGACTCCCTTTTAGTGAGCGAAAGAGCGATCGATTTGTTAGGACTTATACATAGTGATGTATGTCCTTTAATCATGGAAGCGGTTATAAGCATCACATCATTTTGATATGATTATGTGTACTTGATGACATAAGTCTGAACTTTGAAAAGTTTAAAGAATTCAAGAATGAAGTATGTAACATTAGGCAAGAATATTAAGATACTTGATCATGGATAATACCTTAGCCATGAGTTTCATGACTATCTAGATGAGTGTGGTTTTATCCCACACTCCTCCCCCGAACACCACTGTGGAATGGTGTATCCGAAAGGAGGAATCGCATCTATTAGATATGCGATCTATGATGAGTCACGCGATCTTCCGTCATTCCTTTGGGGCTATGCTCCAGATACTACAGCTTTTATACTCCCGAGTTCCATCCAAGTCGTGATAAAGACACCATATAGGATATGGTGAGAGATGCCCAAGTATCTTTATGAGGATTGGGGTTTGAGACTTACGTTAGACGTCAAGTCTCGGACAAATTAGGCCCAAACTCGACAAGTGCTACTTTATTGGATGTCCCAAGGAAACTAAGGATATTACTTCTACATTCAACAAAGGTCGGCGTAGTTGTAGTAAGATTGGGGTCTTTCTAGAAAGGGACTTTGTTTCTAGAAAGACTAGTTGAGTACGCCTCGATCTTGAAGAAGTTCAAGATGCGACCATAGCATCGATGGAAGTTGAACTGGAACCACAAAGTGTTGTGGATGATGTTGTTCCACAAGGAGTTGAGGAATAACACGTGTTCAAGTAGACATACCTCTTCGCAGTCCGATAGGGTACGTCGTTAGCCCGAGAGATATTCATTTCTCTTATCCCGACCATGATGATTTTGTGCTCATAGAGGATGAGCCTACCACCCATCGGAAGTTGTGATGAGACCAGATTGAAATGGCTAGAGGCCATGAGATCCGAAACGGAATCCATGTACACCAACCAAGTATGGACTTTGGTTGATCCACAAAGGGTAAAACCCATAGGGTGTAAGTGGGTCTTTAAGAGAAAGACTACATGGATGGACTTATCTATAAGGTTCTCTTGGTAGCTAAAGGTTTCAAGCATTCATGGTATTGACTATGATGAAACCTTTCTCCAAGAAGCGATGTTTAAGTCCATTCGGATCATGCTTGCTATCACAGCATACCATGACTATGAGATATGGCGGATGGATGTCAAAACCACGTTTCAGAACCTGCTCGAGGATGTGTTCATGACACAACCCGAGGGTTTTGGGATACTAGCAGAGTATGCAACTGCATAGGTCCATTTATGGACTAAAGCAAGCTTCTCGAGCTGGAATCTTTGATTCGATGATGCAATCAAAGCAGTTTGGTTTCATCAAAATGAAGATGAACCTTGTGTCTACAAGAAGGTTGTAGGGATATAGTTGTCTACCTCATATTGTATGTGGATGACATACTACTCATTGGGAAAGACATCCTTTGCTTCACATGTCAAGACCGGCTAGGAGTTGTTTCTCAATGAACGACTTAGGTGAAGAATCTCGCATTCTAGGCATACGATCTATAGAGATAGATCTAAGAGATTGCTTGGCCTAAGTCAGAAGTAAATTGACAAGGTACTCCTACGGTTTGCCATGCAGAACTCCAAGAAGGGATTTCTGCCGATGTCACATGGCGTGAGTCTTTCGAAGACTCAAGGTTCCTCTTCTAGAGAGGAGAGAGACTGCATGGATCAGATCCCTTATGTCTCATTCATAGGATCTATCATGTACACCATATTATGTACTCGACCTGATGTCTCGTATACTTTGAGCATGGAAAGAAGACTGATCCGTGAATGTCGATAGCGGTCAAGAATATTCTTATGTACTAAGTAGGACTAAAGAATATTTCTTTATATGGAGGCGATGATGAGCTAGTTGTAAAGGGTTCTGTTGATGCTAGCTTCCGACACGTGATGATTATCGATCGCGATCGGTTTCGTATTTTGCATTAATGGTGGTGCTGTGAGATGGAAGAGTTCAAGACATAGTACTGATTCTACGACGAGGCGGAGGTTCACATCGTCAGTGGCCAAAGAGGTAGTGTAACGCCCACCCTTCTTACCCTAGGGCGGCGCTACGTTCTTATACTACTTAGTGAAGAAATTTTTTCTTTTTAAACATTCATTTTATAAGCATGATATCACAGATTAAATGTGCATATGTTGATTCTATAACTAATCATATTAATTTGTCCGGATCGTTCTTTGCCGAGCCACCACCACACACATCACTATCTGCTCCTCCTGTTGCTCCTCTAGCTCATCCAGCTTCTTTATCTGCGGTACAAGGAAAGTAAGCTGTGAGCACTCATGGCTCAGTAAGTTCCTTTCCTACTCACTAAAACCGAAAATCATCGTATATTAATATCATGCGTAGTATCATAAGCATACGACATACAAGGGTATCATATTCATATCATGACATTATATCATCAGATAATTCAAGCACATATGTAGGCAATGCATCATGAATTTGAAAGCTTATACTTATAAGTACTTGAAATTCATATCATCATTAGAGGGGATCCCGGTTTGTACCACATACATAATGCGCGCGCTTCTTAAGTAGGTCCAAGGTAGCAAGTCTTGAACCCTACCATACATACATACTAGGTCCGAGTCTTACTCCATCGACCTAGGGCATTTAGAAGCCCATTACTGACGAGGCCCGAGTCTAATTCCATCGACCCCGGGGCGTTTACGGAGCCCACCCTTGGTACAAACCATACAAAAATAATTTATCATGCATAACTATCATATCATATCCCTAACAATCTTTCATGCATTTCATTTTTCATTTCTTTTCATTATGTATAGCATTTCCTATGCTATCACATATCATGGCATTTACATAACATAAATTTCATTCTTTTCTCATTATGTATAGCATTTCCTATGCTAACACATATCATGGCATATACATAACATAAATTTCATTCTTTTCTCATTATGTATAGCATTTCCTATGCTATCACATATCATGACATATACATAACATAAATTTCATTCTTTTCTCATTATGTATAGCATTTCCTATGCTATCACATATCATGGCATATACATAGCATAAATTTCATTCTTTCTCATTATGTATAACACTTCCTAGGTTCCATTCCTTTTTTTTTTTTCTTTTATTTTCAATTATCTTCTAAACAAGAAAACAAATACATGATCCTTAACATTTCATAGGGAGAACCTCGTACTAGTTGGGTAAAACAATAATTTCCCTAGCCTCTTAAAACTATTTTTGGCCGAAATTCTAGGGTTAAGTACTCCTTTGATCAAGCATCATATAGGTGTAAAAACATGAAGAAGATCCCTTTTCCATGGCATAGAAAATCTATCATGTAGTGTAGACTTAGTTAAACCTCACTAGATTTCGAAAGCTCTTCTTAACCGAATTTTCTCAAACTTGTTTCTAGGTTTTAAAATCCTCATAAAATCTGAAAAATATATAAAAAGCCTTGTACCACAGGTGAGGGGAAGCTTACCTTCTTCACTTAAGTTTCCTAGACTTGAGAACTTGCTTGGACCTTTCTTCCTTGCTTGCTTTGCTCGGTACCAATGGAGGAGAGGAGTGGCTAGGTCTTTTGGTGGAGAGGAGGAGGAAGAAGAGGCTTCTCTTTCCTCTTGTGTTGCTCGGCAACAACAAGAGAGAAAGAGGGAGAGAGTGAAGAGGAAGAAGAGGTTCTTCCTCTTGTGTTGCTCGGCAACAAGAAGAAGAAGAGAGGGAGAGGTGAGTCTCGGCACAAAAGGGAGGAGAGGAGGAGAATGAGTGGGGGATGAAGTTGAAGTCACCCCTCCATGCCTATTTATACTAAAATGAGGGGAGGAAACTTGACTTGATTCATCCTCCCTATTCATTTCTCCCCTTAAATGACAAGAATATTCTAGAGAAATGCCTTTTGAGTTCTCTCTTTTCTTTCCCTTAATTTCTCTCTTTTCTCTCCTTTAATTAAAATTCCTATCTCTCCTCTTACAATATCCTCTCCTATCCCACTTGGTTAACACATGCATGCATCCATAAGAGAACCAAGGATCAAAACTTGTTTATGTATATTTTTATTTCTTTTTACTTCCTTTTCCTTTTAAGTAGAAAGAATCCTTTCTTATTCTTAACTACTTAATCCTTTCTCTCCTTATCAATAATTCTCCTATCCCCTTTGGTATCCTATACATGTTCCTTACAAGAGATCCAAGGTTCAATGTCTCTTCTAACATTTTATTTTCTTTTGTACATAATAATTCGTATATTACTATATTATGCATTATGCATAAACATTTCATACATATATATATTATCTCATATTTCTTCCTTTTGTCCATATTAATTCCATACATTTTAAATCATGCATAGATGATTTATATTCTCAACTTTATTTTTCTTTCATAAAGTTTTAATCATCTAAATCCATCTTAATATTTAACTTAGAATATTTACACCTTCTTTTCATTCGTACTCTCATTATCCTTACTTTCTTATCTAGGCTTTCTAGGGGTGTTACAGGTAGTTTGGATCCGCAAGTTCATCACTGAACTTGGGGTGGTTCCCAGTATCGCTGACCCTATTGAGCTCTATTGTGACAACAATGGAGTTATAGCACAGGTGAAGGAACCTCGCTCACACCAGCGGACCAAACACATACTACGGCGCTTCCATCTCATTCGAGAGATTATCGAGAGAGGAGATGTGAAGATTTGCAGAGTACCTACAGAGGCTAACTGTTGGTTAGTCCTAAGAAAATCGTACCGGTTCCACTGTACAAGATTTTTTTGTACAAGTGTCGAACCTTTCCTTAAATAACCTATTGTATTCTTTAGAAGTTAAATTAGGAATCGCAGATGAAACTTAACATCATTAATTCCAAATTTAACTTATCTGTTCTTAATAGTTTAGATTTGAATCACAAGCAGAACTTAACACTATTGATTCAAATCTAACTAAGTTATTAATTCCATAAATATTAATTTCCAAAATTGGCTTCCAGGACTGCATGGCGAGGCACATGACCTTCTTGGATATGAAAGCTATAAAAGGAAAGATTTAAATTTTAAACTCTCTTTTAAAACCATCATATCCACATAAGAAATAATTTTAATAAAAATTCCTTTTAATTTCCTAGTGGGCGGCCACCTAAGCTTGGGACCCAAGCTTTGGCCGACCACCAACTTGGCTCATCCACTTGGTCTTGGCGGGCCCTAGCTTGGGATCCAAGCTAGCTTGGTCGGCCCAATTAGGATGGGTAAGAAGGTGGGTATGTGATAGGTATAAATCTCTATATACAAGAGGCTACGGTAGGGACCGAGAGGAGGAATTGGTTTTGGTCTCCCGATGAAATCAAGCTTCCCGTGTTCGCCCCGAACACACAACTTAACTTCATCAATAATAATTCATACTACTAAAGAATTATTATTGAACTACCGCACCAATCTTAAATTACATTTTTGGGCTCCTTCTTATTATGAGTGTGTTAGTCTCCCTGTGTTTAAGATGTCGAATGTCCACTAATTAAGTGAGTTACTGACAACTCATTTAATTAATATCTTAGTCCAAGAGTAGTACCACTCAACCTTATCGTCATGTCAGACTAAGTCCACCTGCAGGGTTTAACATGACAATCTTTATGAGCTCCTCTTGGGGACATTATCAACCTAGATCACTAGGACACAGTTTTCTTCTATAATCAACAAGTCACACTATAAGTAACATCATGTCCTAAGAAAATTGTACCAGTTCCACTGTACAAAAATTTTTTGTACAAGTGTCGAACCTTTCCTTAAATAACCTATTGTGTTGTTTAGAAGTTAAATTAGGAATCGTAGACGAAACTTAACATCATTAATTCCAAATTTAACTTATTTGTTCTTAATGGTTTAGATTTGAATCGCAAGCGGAACTTAACACTATTGATTCAAATCTACCTAAGTTATTAATTCCATAAATATTAATTTCCAAAATTGGCTTCCAGGACTGCATGGCGAGACACATGACCTTCTTGGATATGGGAGCAACCACCACTGTCTAGGCAAAGCCTTTTAAGGAAAGCTAATATTTATTTCCTTAAATAACTCTAGGTTAACCAAAATAAATAATCGAATCACAAATTCGAAAAAGAAGAAAACACAAACTCGAAAAAATTATTTTGAAAACTCTAGAATCATATGCCTCTTGTGTTTGATATTTCCATAAATAACTATACAAAGAAAACTAGTATGATGCGGAAAACAATTATTAGTTATACCTTTCTTTGTAAGCAAAATAATCTCTTGATCTTTTACCGTATTCCTCTTCTTATCTCGAACGTTGTGTGGGCAACGATCTTCTGAGACGAGAACCACCAAGCTCCTTCTTCTCCAAGCTAGATTCAGCCACCATTAATTCTCCATGAGAAGTAAAGGTCCGACCACCACCACCAAGCTCCAAGGGATGCTAGAAACAAAGTCTTCTTTCTCTCCTTCTTCTCCTAGCTAGAACCGGCCACCATGGAAAGCTCTTGTGTTGATGCCGCCGACCACAAAGGAGGAAGAGAAAAGAAGGAGAAGAGGAGACCCTAGGGTCGGCCACACCAAGGAAGAAAAGAGAGGAAGAAAAGAATAAAGTCGTTCACCCATGAAGGCACCTCTACCTCCTCTTTTATAATCCTTGGTCTTGGCAAATAAGGAAATTTTAATAAAAACTTCCTTAATTCTTTTGCCATGAAAAAGAAAAAAAATTAATTAATTAATTAAAAATCAATTTTCTTTTTCTAATTTTCTTGGCCGGCCACTTTCTCCCCAAAACAAGGAAAGTTTAATTAAAATAAGAATTAAAACTTCCTAATTTGTTTCCAAAAATTTATAAAAAAAAATTCAATAATTTTAATCCCTTCATTATTGGTTAGTAAAAAGGAAAATTTATAAATTAAAATCTTTCTTTTAAACATGTGGATAATTTCCAAAAAGGAAAGTTATCTCTGAAAATTAAAATCTAATTTCAATCTACAAATAAGGAAAGATATCAAATCTTTTCTTAATCTTTTTCTTTTAAATCATGAACATGGTTAAAAAAGGAAAGATTTCTCAAAATTAAAATATCCTTTCAATCTACAAATAAGGAAAGATTTCAAATCTTTTCTTAATCTTTTGTAGAAAGCTATAAAAGGAAAGTTTTAAATTTTAAACTCTATTTTAAAACCATGATATCCACATAAGAAATAATTTTAATAAAAATTCCTTTTAATTTCTTAGTTGCCGGCCACCTAAGCTTGGGACCCAAGCTTCCACACCAACTCGCTCATCCACTTGTGCTTAGTTGGGTTCCATAGTCTTGGCTAGCTTTCCACCCCATTAGGATGGGTAAGAAGGTGGGTATGTGGTGTGTATAATCTATATACAGACAGGACCGAGAGGAGGAACTGGTTTTGGTCTCCCGATGAAATTAGCTGTTCCGAAACACTCCTTAACAATCAAAATCAATAATAATTCATACCACTAAAGAATTATTATTGAACTACCGCACCAATCCCAAATTACATTTTTGGGCTCCTTCTTATTATGAGTGTGTTAGTCTCCCTGTGTTTAAGATGTCAAATATCCACTAATTAAGTGAGTTACTGATAACTCATTTAATTAATATCTTAGTCCAAGAGTAGTACCACTCAACCTTATCGTCATGTCGGACTAAGTCCACCTGCAGGGTTTAACATGACAATCTTTATGAGCTCCTCTTAGGGACATTATCAACCTAGATTACTAGGACATAGTTTCCTTCTATAATCAACAAGTCACACTATAAATAACATCATTTCCCAACTTATCGGGCATTTTGATTTATCGAACTAAATCTCAACCTTTGATTAGTCAAAGAAATAAATATTAAATATATGTGCTTGTTATTATATTAGGATTAAGAGCACACACTTCCATAATAACTAAGGTCTAGTTTTTTTATTAAATCAGTATAAAAAGAACTTACCTTAAATGGTCTTGCTCAATACACTTAAAGTGCACTAGTGTAATTTATTAGTCAAGATAAACAATGTCTAATTACACTACGACTATTCCAATGGTTTGTTCCTTTCCATCTTAGTCATGAGCTACTGTTTATAATTTATAAAGAACCGATAATATAATCTTCTGTGTGTGACACCACACACTATGTTATCTACAATATAAAATAATTGAACATCTACATTTGGTATATATAAATGTAGACACTTGACCAATGTGATTCTTATAAATGTTTATACAAAAGCTAGACTTTTAGTATACACTCCAACAGATCCACCAAGCCTCCCCATCGATTGGAAGTATGATCACACTAGATTGGGCTTAGACCGTTGGCGTCGTTTATAGATTGTTAGTTAGAGCCCTAGAGTCAATCATTTGATGATTGTATTATAGACTTGTTATATCATATTCTTATATAAATAAAGGCATTTATTTTTTGGTTATTATACTTACTTGTATTGGTGCCAAATAAACTAAGTATAATAGCGAGAAGGTTCACTCTATATCAATCTAGGTTAGTTGAACAGTAGAGAGATGATATAGAACACTCTTAATCATTCCTAGCAGTATTAACTGTGGACAATGTTAATGCAATAACACTAGCATGTAGGTCAACTCGATGACTTGATCTCACAAGTCATGGATATAGAGATATCAAGTTGACACATGGGAATGCATTGGAGAATATATACTGAATGACCCGCCATGAGAAAGTATCATGGATCGTTATATGAGTGACATATACTTTCTCATGTGGCTATTAGTATGACTACTAGTCCTTAGACCTGAAGTCACCATGGATCCCTACATAAGGAGATATGTACTTTGGTTTCGTCAAACGTCACCCGTAACTGGGTGGACTATAAAGACAATTACTAGGTATTTAACTGTTAGCTAGAGCCCTAGAGCCAATCATTTGATGATTGTATTTTGGACTTGTTGTATCATATTCTATATAAATAAAGGCATTTAGTTTTTGGTTATTATACTTACTTGTATTGGTGCCAAATAAACTAAGTATAATAACGTCCTTGAGTAAGCGGTTCACCTATATCAATCGGTTAGTTGAACCGATAGTTAGATGATATAGGGAACACTACCTTAATCATTCCTAATCGAGTATTAACATTGGACAATGTTAATGCAAGACTAGCATGTAGGTCAACTCGATGACTTGATATCAAGTCATGGATATAGAGATATCAAGTTGACACATGGGATATACATTAGAGAATGTATAATGAACCCTCCATGAGTATCATGGATCGTTATATGAGTGTCATATACTTTCTCATGTGGTTATTAGTATGACTATTAGTCCTTAGACCTGAAGTCACCATGGATCCTACAGGAGTTATATACTTTAGTTTCTCAAACCAGAATCAGTGGCTGGTGGACTATAAGATTCATATTCAATGTAGCTTATGAGAGGAGATGTGAGTGATGTAGATGGGATCTATCCCCTCCATATGACGGGAGAGACATCGATATTTTGATAGAGACCACGGCGCATGGCTATGCCCAAATGAGTCAATATGAGATATTGAGCTCATTTGATTTAGTGAGTCTACTGAGTTCAAGATTTAGATTGATTAGAGGATGACACGGTCTATGCCTCACATTGATCAATCTAGATGTCTAGGATAGAAGGACACTTGTCATATATTGTGAGGAGTCACAATTAGTAGTCACAATGTGATGTTGGATCTCAACATTCTTCTAACTTGATAGATAGATACCGCCATTACTTATGCTTCTAAATGAATTTAGGAGCATTGCCAACGTTACAAGAACCTATAGGGTCACACAACAGGGCAATTAGATGGAGATTAGGTTCATTTGATGAACCTAAAGGATTAGGTTCATTTGATGAACCAAATTGGATTAAGAGTAATCTAAGGTGGGCTAATTGAGTTGGACTCAATTTGGTTCATGTGTTAAGTGAGTCTAATTTGGACTTAGACTCAATTAATTTAATTCAATGAATAGAGATTCATTAAATTAAAATTGACTTGAACCAATGGTTAGATTAGATCAACCATGGGAGAGAAGTGGTCAAGTTTGACTTGACATAAGTAGGAAGATGAAGAGTCAAGTTTTGACTTGACTTTGACTTGACCAATGCCACATCATCAAGGCTTCTTCATTTGGTCAAGTTTGACTTGACCAAATGCCACCTCATGGGAGTTACCAAGAGTGGTGACTCTTGATATTCCATGGAGTTACAAGCCAAAAATGTGGCGACCACTTTTATTCATGAAAAGGAGTGTAACTCCATCTCTTTCTGTTCTCTTCTCTCCCTCCTCCACTACTGATCTCTAAGGTTGCTAGCACATCCTTAGAGGTTTTCTCCATCTCTTGCTTGTGTGGATACACAGAGAAGTGTCTACACACTTGATGAGTAACCCCGACGGCCGAAGATACGCCGCTTCAAGGTATAACCTTTTCATGTAGATCTAGGAGTAGATCTCGGAAACTATTCATAGTTTTCAAATTTTCATTGCCGGATCCGTTTTGGGGCTTTTCGGGTCGCGTCTAAATCCATAAGCCACGCATATCAGTGAAGCCACTGTTTAGTTTTTTTATGACAAAAATTCAGTTCTGTGATATTCTATAATTTTATGGTTTTAGAGTTTTATGGGTATTTTTCAGAAGCACAAGTGTTTTGGTAGGTTTTAAACAGGAAGAATCTTTCATAAAAGTTCCCTCAAAATTTTTGGGACAGTGCTAAAGCGCTTGGATCGCTTTAACACATTCGCTAGATCGCAGATAGGTACTTCCCCCGCAAGGATTTGCTCCATGATTGATCGCTAATATCCGGACCGCGGAAAAATTTACTCATAAAATCTGTAAAATTTTAAAAAAAATAAATTATAGAAATATATAATTTTGAATTATATATTAATTTTGTGATAGTCATGGCCCAAACAACCCAAATTGGATTTGGAAATGTTGTAAATTCAATACCGTTATTAGTTATATGTGCAGACGTTATATTTTTATTTTATTTTCACTTGTTGTGTCTTTCTATTATATTCTGTTGTAAATTAGATTTAGACTCGAATGTAACTCGAGTTCAAAATTGTAATGTAAATTTGAGGCGTGGAAGGTCCACCGAGGCACGAGGAGAGGAGCGCGAGCAACACGAGGTGGTCAAAGGAAGGAGCTTGAGAAGTCATCATAACTGTTGACCATCCGATCTTCTCATTGGCTCGAGTAAGGGCATGACATAATCACAAAATTATTTAATTAATTGCTTATATGTATGTGATGCATGTTTAATTAAGTAGTTAATTAGTTTGCGAGAGATTAGATCTAAATCGTGCACAAGATGCACCATTAGATATTAGATCTACATCTGTACAAGATGCACCCTATCGATTAGATTAGATTTATATCGTGTATGATATAACATCGGCGTTTAGATTAGATCTAAATCACGCCAACTCTAATGCCCACCGCGTCGTGATATCTACCACCTACTCGATCGCATCGTTGTTGTTGAACGCAGGCCAGCAACACATACTATCTTGGTAGGGCAGGTGAGGGACAATCTTGGTCCCGCTTATCAACGCATGGGTGAGTACAACTCAATTAGATTGAGTAACTAGTTAACCCGGTTGATCGAGTACAACTATAGGCATTCTTCCAACATTGGAAAGGTAGGAAAATATATTATTATTCTCGGGCGATTAGCCAAAACTAACTCGAGTTTTAATATAAATGCGGATTTTGATCCTATAAACAAGAGTTGCATAGATGTAATTGGTAATTGGTTAATCCACTCACCGATCATACTAAGTCTTGCTAGCCAAAGCTAACTCAAGGGTTAGTATGATGTGGATATTGTCCCACATGAATTATAGAATTCAGTCATTTAGTTAAAGGCCCAATTAAATGATTAAGAATATGATATTTATTTCGCATTTATTTCATGTAGAGATCATGACCACACGAACATCTTCTCTCTCTCTCTCCTTAAGAAGGACAAGCTCAACGGAGCAAATTTCCAGACCGTAATGCGAGTGTACTGAGTGATCAAGTAGCATCAGGGAGCAGACTCGCGTTACGACTTCCTGTGAGGCTCCCCGCCACTGCAGGTGATGCTTACAAGAAGCATCAAGATGACGATTAGATGTGTCCTTATGCTCATCGCACCATGAACTCGAGCCTGGAAGCAACATGAGTTGATGGGCCACTTATATGGTTGAACATCTTTGTCACCTATATCAAGGACAAGCAAGACACGAAGAGGAACCCAAAGAATACCGAAGATCTTAAGAAGAAGAGAAATAAGATTTCTACTTCGTATACATGTTATAGAAGTCAACCTCTATTTCTTCATCGTGGGTATTAGATACTGGATGTGCTTCGCACATTTGTACTAATGTACAAGTCTTACGGAGAAAGCGCATTGACGAAAGGTGAGATAGACCTCATAGGCAATGGAGCACCTGCTACTTATTGGTGAGGAACTTACCATCTATCTCTTCCTTCCCTCCGGGCTTGTACTAGAATTAGATGATTGTTGTTATGTACCTGCTTTAACATAATTTCAGTTTCTTGTTTGGACAAGAAAGGATTTTAATTTAAAGAACAAATGTTCCGCCGCCTATTTAAACGATATGTTCTATTATAGTGCACCTATGATAAATGGACTCTATATTCTAGATCTTGAGAGCCCCTATCTATAAATAAGAAGAGGTTCAAGTCAATGACATGACATAAACCACCTCATCTGCAACCGCTAGGTCATATAAATGACAAGTGCTTATCCCACTCCATAAGGATGGTTTGCTGGACTCATTTGATTTTGAATCATATGAGATATGCGAGTCATCCTACGAGGCAAGATGACCAAGACTTTAGTGGGCTTCGCGAGAGCGCGATAGGACTTATACATAGTGATGTATGCTTTCAATGTTTCTAGAGATTAGATACTTCATCACTTTATCTTGAATTCTGAGATGGTTATGTGTACTTGATCACATAAGTGAATCCTTTGAAAAGTTCAAAGAATTCAAGAAGAAACTGAACCATCTTGGCAAGAGTATTAAGATATTCGATCGGATCGAGGTGGAGAATACCTTAGCCATGAGTTTCGTGACTACCTAGTTGAGTGTGGATTCTATCCCAACTCACTCCCTGGAAACTGGAATGGTGTATCCGAAGGAGGAGAATCACATTAGATATGGTACGATCTATGATGAGTCACACAGATCTTCCGTATCTATGGGATATGCAGACACTCCGTTTCATTCTCAACCGAGTTCCATCCAAGGCCGTGATAAAGATACCATATAGGATATGGATCGGAGAGATGCCGGTGTCTTTCATGAGGATTGGGATTGGAGGCTTACGTTGTCAAGTCCAAGTTAGGACCCAAACCCCAAGTGTTACTTTATTGATATCCCAAGGAAACTAAGGGATATTACTTTCTACATTCGGTCAAGACAAGGTAGTTGTGGCAAAGACTAGGGTCTTTCTAGAAAGGGACTTTGTTTTAGAAAGACTAGTGAGCACGTCGATCTTGAAGAATATCATGCACAACAATATCGACGATGCCTCGATGGAAGTCGAACGAACCACAAGGTATGATGTTGTTCCACAGGTTGAGGAACAACAACCGCAGTACAGTGTCAGAGATAGGGTACATTGTCACCGAGAGATATACATTTCTCTTGTTGACCATGATGATGTGCTCATAAAGGATGAGCCTACCACCTATTAGGAAGTCGTGATGAGACCAGATTCGAGAAATGGCTAGAGGCCATGAGATCCAAATGGAATCCATATACACCAACCAAGTATGGACTTTGGTTGATCCACCTAAAGGGCTAAAATCCATTGGGTGTAAGTGGGTCTAAGAGAAAGACGATATGGATGGCTTATCTATAAGGGTCAAGGGTTTCAAAAAGGTTGGTAGATCATGACTATGATGAAACTTTTCTCCAAGAGCGATGTTTAAGTCCATCTGATCGTCTTTGCGCCTACCATGACTATGAGATATGATATGCGGATGGATGTCAAACGTGCTCGAATGGAAACCTCTCGAGGATGTGTACATGACACCTGAGGTTTTGTAGATCCACAGAGATACTATGCACTGTTAGGTCCTCGACTAAAGCAAGCTTCTCTCGTTCGAATTTGATCGATGCAATCAAACAGGTTTCATCAAGAACGAAGATGAGCCTTGTTCTACAAGAAGGTTGTAGAAAACGATTGTCTTCCCTCGATATTGTATGTGATGACATACGCTTATTCGAAAGACATCCCTTTGCTACTGCCAAGACTTGGCTAGGGACATGTTTCTCATGAAGGACTTGGTGAAGCATCCCATATTCTAGGATATGATCTATAGAGATAGATTTAAAGATTGGCGTCGAGTACATTGATAAGGTAACCCTTGGTTTGCGAGAATCCAAGAAGGATTTTGCGATGAGTCACACGTGAGTCTTTCAAAGACTCAAGGTCCCTCTTCTAGATAGGAGAGAGACTGGATCCGGATCTCTCCCACCATCGCACCATGCCCCACGGTCGTATGGCTCAATGCTTTGAGCAGTGAATTTGTGAAAGTCATCGATATGCTCAAGAATATTCTTATACTCTGTTGTAAAATCTTTGAAGTCTAGTTATTAAGACATTCTTAAAGAATACATTTTGGTTATATATAAAGTCTACATTTGTAACATTTAGAATGTCACATTTCTAATTTACATTTGTAGTAGTTGTTCATAATATATTGTACATGATGTGGTGTCATCTGAAGTAAGATGATGTTATCAATACCTTATAAATTATAAATGGTAACTAAAATGGAAAGGAACAAACCATTAGAAGGTCGTAGTGTAATTAGGTATTAGTTTATCTTGACTATATAATTACACTAGTACACCGTGAGTGTATTGAGGACCATTTGAGGTCGTTTCTTTTATATTGACTTTATAAAGGAACAAAGACTTATTATGAAGTGTGTCTTAATCCTAATAACAAGCACATATATTTGATATTTATTTCTTTAATTTATCAATGGGTGAGATTTAGTTGAATCAATAAGTCGATAAATTGGGAAATGATATCACTTATAGTGTGTGTTGTTGATTATAGAAGGAAACTGTGTCCTAGAGATACTAGGTTGATAATGTCCCCAAGAGGAGCTCATAAGGATTGTCATGTTAAACCTCGCAGTGGACTTAGTCCTGGCGACGATAAGGTTGAGTGGTACTACTCTTGGACTTAGACATTAATTAAATGAGTTGTAGAACTCACTTAATTAGTGGACATTCGATATCTTAAACACAGGAGACTAACACACTCATATAAGAAGGAGCCCAAAATGTAATTTGGGATTGTGCGGTAGTTCAATGATAGTTCTCTAGTGGAATGAATTATCATTGATAAATAAAGTTGTGTGGCGAACGAACACGGGATGTAATTTTATCGGAGACCAAAACCAATTCTCCTCTCGGTCCCTATCGTAGCCTCTTATTTATAGAGTTCTATACCCACCTATACCCACCTTCTATACCCACCCAGTCGGCCAAGCTCTTGGGATCAAGGACCGGCTAGGTATGGGTATAAAGTGATTCGGCCAGCTTGAACAGCTAGTAGGGCAAATAAATAAAAAGAAATTTAATTTTAATTTTTATTATGTGGTAGATATAATTTAAAGAGAATTAAAATTAAAATATCTCTCTTGTAAAAGATTTACAAAGATTAAAGAAAGAGATTAGATCTCTTTCCTTATTTGTAGATTGGAGAGATTTTATTTTCTTTTAAAATTATTCACATGTTAATAAAATTAAAATTATAGATATTTCCTTTTATTAACCATGAAGAGATTTTAAAGAGAAATTTTTTTTAAAATTTTCGGAAACAAATAAGGAAAGTTTTAATTGTTGATTGAAACTTGTCCAATTTGCTTCCTCTTGATGTGGTCGGCCATTAGAGTTTATTTGGGAAATTTTATTTTATTTTTCTCAAATAAATCATGTCAAGGAAATTAAGGAAATTTTATTGTAAATAAATTTCCTAATTTGCCTAGCCAAGGAATATAAAAGGGTAGGGCCTTCATGGGACACAACCTCTATTGTTTTCTCTCTTTTCCTTGGTGTTGTGGTCATCTCCCTTCCTCTTGTGGTGGCCGAATACTTCATCTTTTTGGAGTTCTTGTGGTGGCGGATACTACTTGGAGAAGAAGAAGAAGAAGAGAAAGCTAGCATCTCTTGGAGCTTAGTTAGTATTTTGATTTTCTTCTTTGGTAAAGTTTCCTTTGTGCCGAACCTTGCTTGGAGGAGAAGAAGGTGGTTGGTGGTTTCTCATCTCGGTAGATCGTTGCCCACACAACGTCCGAGGTTAGAAGAGGAACGGTAGAAGATCAAGAGGTTTTCTACAAGGTATAACTAGTAATTTCTATTTCGCATCATGCTAGTTATTTATGGAAATAATACTAAATACAAGAGGCTTACGTTCTAGAATTTGAATATGTTTTTGAAGTTGTGTTCTTTGTTTCTTTCTTTTCCTTGTGATTTGATTGCTCTCTTTGGTTAACCTAAAGTTATTTTAGGAAATTAAATATTAGCTTTCTATTAAAGGTTTTGTCTAGTGGTGGTGGTTGCCATATCCAAGAAGGCCATGTCGCCACCGCCTTGAACCTTTGAAATTAATATTTAATGGAATTAATAACTTAAGGAGACTTGGGTCGAACGTTAAGTTCCGCAGAGATCCAAGTCAAAACCTAAAGAACAAATAGATTAAGTTTTGGATCAAACGTGTTAAGTTCCCACAGGCGATCCAAAATTTAATTTAAAAGAACACATGGTAGCTAGGAAAGGTTCAGACCTTTGTACAAAATTTTAAGGGGAACTATATTTTAAGTAGCAACCAACAATTGGTATCGAGCTAGGTTTTGCCTCTGTGTATTTGATATTTAGTTTAATTATGCACATGTCATATAAATTGAGAGTTAATAGTAGATGATGTGCTAACTACATGGATGCATCCAACTATTATGGCTTTTTAATTATGTGTGTGATTGGACCCGACTGTCAAGGGCAATTTATATGTGTGTGCATGATTGTATTAAATACAGAAGGAGTTGTATTTAGATTTATTAGGATTTTATTTTGATCTAGATACATGTACATTCCTTTTATGGAATATAGGATCAAAATAAAATTCTATTTATGTCGTGGATCGAATCCAAAGCGTGGAACCTTCTAAGGACCGGCGTAGGCGGAACTAGGAGCAATCGCGAAAGACGATTACCGTGGTGGCGGCGGCCTGCTGGGACACATACACACTCGGAAGATAATTAAAGATAAAAGCCATAATAGTTGAAAATTAGATTTTCTATTTATTGCTTTTATATTGTGCTGTGTGCATGTTAGTTTACAAGTTTAGTAGGCAAGCATAGTTAAAATTCCTCATTTATAAATAACTAATGGGAGGGATTTTAAGTAAATCCCATGGTCTCCATTCTTGGTTTGTAAGTGATGCAAACAAGTGGTGCGCTTGAGTGCCTTCCTCCATGCGGATGAGCTTGTTTGATCACTAGAGACTTCCATTTTGGATGACTATAGGAAGTTAATTAAGATCTTCCCCAACGGAAGGGCATAATCTTATTAATGGACTTAGTGTCAAGTAATGGTGTACACTTAGACACATCTAATAGTATCCTCCCCATCGGAGTCACTATTATCTAATAATACCAACTATTAATTTTATTTGTCAAAAAGTTAAGTTGACAAGATAATAAAATTAATGGGTTAAAACTCTCCTTTTACAAATGATGAAATTGTATACGTCCACACTAACGTGGCATACAAAATTCACGGTGTTATGAGGTGTTGGTTAATTTAAAATAGTATTGTTTGAGGAATCAATATTATTCTAAATTTAGAGTTCTGACCAAAAGTTATTTGTGATTCTTAGGATGTCTTTCAACCCACTGTCCATCATACTTCAACAAAATAGACTTACTGGACCTAACTACATAGATTGGAAAAGAAACCTAGACATTGTTCTTACTGCTGAAAGCTATAAATTTGTCTGATTGAGCATTGCCCTGATGCACCCATGGTGAATCTACCCAAGAGGAGATTGAATATCATAGGAAATGGGTAAGCAGATGAGATGGCGCGGTGTTACATTTTGGCTTCAATGTCAAATGTATTGCAACATCAAGATCAAGATTTACCAACAACCTATGATATCATGAATAATCTCAAGGAACTCTTTGGTCATCAGGATAGGGCTTCTAGGCAAGAAGCCATGAGAAAGATAATGACAGCCACCATGCAAGAGGGTACTCCTGTAAGGGATCATATCCTAAAGATAATGGCTTATCTGAACGAAATGCAGATCCTTGGAGGAGAAATTGATGGGAAACCAGATCGATATGATCCTCCAAACCCTACCTAGAAGTTTTGAGCAGTTCCGACTGAACTATAATATGAATAAAAGGATTTATTCATTAGGGGAACTCTTGACAGAACTTCAAGCAGCAGAAGGGTTATTTCACAATGCTCAAATTCACTATGAAAATGGTTCTACTTCTAAACCGAAAGGAAAGAAGAAGAAGAAACAAACTGTTCACAGAAAGAAAGTGAATAAATCTGTCAGTGAGGATTTAAAGTGAATGAAGAAGGAAAGCAAGTGCTTCATCGCAAGCGAGTGCAGGACATTGGAACTGACGTCAAGAACCAAAACAAAGGTATATCTCATACTCTAGTTGTTGAAACATGTTTAGCGGTTATCTGCACCGTGTAGAACTGGAGCCATGATCATGTCCACCGATTCTTGCGGGATTCGAAACCCGACGACTATCCGAAGGAGATTACGCTACATGGGCAATGCTACTAAGGTGGCATGTTGCAGTGGGGAGACGTCTACTTGTCTTTTAGTAGAAATAGAAATTTGGTTTTAAGAAATTGTCTTTATGTACCCGTTTTAGAAAGAATTTAATTTCGGTTTCTAAACTGTTTTTAGATGGATATTCGGTTTCTTCAGTAACGATATAGTTATTAAAAGAAATAAAGTGATTATCTCTGCTCGTGCATTAGTTGGCAATTTGTATATCTTAAATCCAATTTCTTCCACAAAGCAAAACATGGAAATTTATAACTCATCTTCTAATTCTAATAAGAGAAAAGAACCTTCAGAAATGAATCAAGCATATCTTTGGCATCTAAGACTTGGTCATATTAATTTAAGTAGGATTCAGAGGCTTATAGCCGATAGACTTTTGAGTTCATTAGAGTTGGAAAATTTTCCAACTTGTGAATCTTGCTTAGAAGGTAAAATGACCAAGAGGCCGTTCAAGGCCAAGGGGTATAGAGCCAAAGAAGTGTTAGAGTTGGTTCACTCTGATTTGTGTGGTCCTATGTTTGTCCATGCAAGAGGAGGTTTTGAATATTTTGTCTCTTTCATATTCAAGATATGGATACATTTACCTAATGCGCCGCAAGTCCGAGTGCTTTGACAAGTTCAAAGAATACAAGGCTGATGTGGAGAAACGATTAGGTAAAAGTATCAAGACACTACGATCTGATCGTGGTGGCGAATACCTCTTAGGAGAGTTTAGGAATTACTTATCAGAGGCTGGGATTCAATCCCAATTGTCTGCACCTGGAACACCCCAACAGAATGGTGTAGCAGAGCGAAGAAATAGGACTCTTATGGAGATGGTTAGATCGATGATGAGTTATTGAATTACCAAATTCGTTTTGGGGATATGCTCTGGAAACAGCAGTGACGTTCTGAACTTAGTACCTTCTAAATCAGTTTCTTCTACTCCCATAGAATTGTGGAATGGGCGAAAACCCAGTCTAAGACATATTCGATTTGGGTAGTCCCACATTGAAACCAGATCTCGATAAGTTAGAATCTGAAAGTTCGGTTTGTAGGATATCCTAAAGGAACGAAAGGTGGTTTATTTTATAGTCCTAAAGACCGGAAGGTCATTGTTAGCACCAATGCCTAGTTTTTAGAAGAAGACTATATAATGGATCACAAGCCCAGTAGTAAAGTTGTTTTAGAAGAACTTAGAGAGGACATGTCTACTTCAGTACCAACAGTACAAGATGAAGTACCACAAGAGACCGCAACACGTGTCACACATGATACACAACCACAGACAGTGCCTCGTCGTAGTGGGAGGGTTGTGAGGCACTGAAAGATTCATGTTTTGGGAGAGTCTTGGACATGATCCCGGTAAACATCCCCGATCATATGACGAAGCACTCCAAGATATAGATGCAGCATCTTGGCAAAAGGCAATGAATTCTGAAATAGAGTCCATGTACTCTAATAAGGTCTGGGAGCTTGTAGAACCACCTGATGGTGTAAAAGCCGTTGGATGCAAGTGGATCTACAAAAGAAAAAGAGGGACAGACGGGAAGGTAGAAACCTTCAAAGCTAGACTTGTTGCGAAAGGGTACACTCAGAAAGAGGGAATCGATTATGAGGAAACCTTTTCACCGGTAGCCATGCTTAAGTCTATCCGGATACTCTTATCCATTGCTGCTCATATGGATTATGAGATTTGGCAAATGGATGTCAAGACAGCTTTCCTTAATGGAAGTCTTGAAGAGAACATCCATATGAAGCAACCAGAAGGGTTCATTGAAAGAGACAAAGAGCATCTAGTGTGCAAGCTTAATCGGTCCATTTATGGACTGAAGCAAGCTTCAAGGTCTTGGAACATCCGGTTTAATGAAGTAATCCAGTCATATGGATTTATTCAAAGTCCGGATGAGTCTTGTGTATATAAGAAGTGTAACGGAAACGTGGTGGTATTTCTTGTACTATACGTAGATGATATTTTGTTAATTGGCAACAATGTCAAGGTATTATCAGACGTAAGGGTATGGTTGTCCAAACAATTTGATATGAAGGACTTAGGAGAATGTGCACACATTCTTGGGATCAAAGTTATAAGGGATCGTAAGAAAAGAATGTTGTGTCTATCCCAAGCTTCATATATAGATACAATCCTTGCTCGTTTTAGCATGCAGGATTCCAAGAAAGGTTTGTTACCTTTTAGACATGGAGTAGCTCTATCTAAAGAGATGTCTCCAAAGACATCGAAAGAGATAGAGGACATGAAAGCAGCTTTCGGTTGAGGGAAGCCTAATGTATGCAATGCTATTACGAGACCCGATATCTTTCGTGGGCATGGTCAGGATATCGAGTAACCTGGACAAGAACATTGATCGCGGTAAAGCATATATTAAAATACCGAGAAGGACTAGAGATTATATGCTAGTTTACCAAGCGAGACGATCTCCTCCGTGGGTTACATCAGATTTCCAATCGATAGGGATAAGATGAAGTCTACATCGGGCTATGTGTTTATTTTGGGAGGTGGAGCCATTTCATGGAGGAGTGTTAAATGCGTGGACTCAACCATGGAAGTGAGTATGTAGACCTCCGAGGCTAAAGAAGCTGGCTATGTGAACTTTCTAATGGACTTAGATGTGATTCCGGTTTGCCCAAAATCATCACAATTTATTGTGATAATAGCGGTGCAGTTGCAAACTCGAAAGAACCACGAGCTCATAAGGCAAGTAAACATATAGAGCGCAAGTACCACCGATACGAGATATTGTGAAGCGAGGAGAAGTTGTCATCGCCAAGATTGCATCAGCGGATAACCTGGCAGATCCTTTCACTAAGGCCCTTCCGGCGAAAGCTTTCGATCGGCATGTGGAGGGAATGGGAATCAGATGTATGGTAGAAGATATGGCAGCTTAGTCATTAGTATAAGTGGGAGATTGTTGGAGTGTATACTGAAAGCCTAAGCTTTGTAAACATTCATTATGAATAAAGAATCACATTTGGTCTAATTATCTACATTTGTTCATGTAGTTTTCATTTAATTTATATTGTAGATAACATAGTATGTGGTGTCACATACAGAAGATGATGTTATCAGTACCTTATAAATTATAAACAGTAACTCACGACCAGAATGGAAAGGAACAAACCATTAGAAGGTCGTAGTGTAATTAGGTATTAGTTTATCTTGACTATATAATTACACTAGTACACTCAGAGTGTATTGAGTAGGACCATTTGAGGTCGTTTCTTTTATACTGACTTTATAAAAGAACTAGACCTTAGTTATTATGAAAGTGTGTGCTCTTAATCCTAATATAATAACAAGCACATATATTTGATATTTATTTCTTTAATTTATCAATGGGTGAGATTTAGTTCGATGAATCAATAAGCCCGATAAATTGGGAAATGATATCACTTATAGTGTGTGTTGTTGATTATAGAAGGAAACTGTGTCCTAGAGATACTAGGTTGATAATGTCCCCAAGAGGAGCTCATAAGGATTGTCATGTTAAACCCTGCAGGTGGACTTAGTCCGACATGACGATAAGGTTGAGTGGTACTACTCTTGGACTTAGACATTAATTAAATGAGTTGTCAGTAACTCACTTAATTAGTGGACATTCGATATCTTAAACACAGGGAGACTAACACACTCATAATAAGAAGGAGCCCAAAAATGTAATTTGGGATTGGTGCGGTAGTTCAATGATAGTTCTCTAGTGGAATGAATTATCATTGATAAAATTAAGTTGTGTGTTCCAACACGGGATGCTTAATTTTATCGGGAGACCAAAACCAATTCCTCCTCTCGGTCCCTATCGTAGCCTCTTATTTATAGAGTTCTATACCCACCTATACCCACCTTCTATACCCACCCAATAGGGGCCGGCCAAGCTAGCTTGGGATCAAGCTAGTAGGGCTGGCCAAAATAAATTAAAAAATAAATTTAATTTTAATTTTTATTATGTGGTAGATATAATTTAAAGAGAATTAAAATTAAAATATCTCTCTTGTAAAAGATTTACAAAAGATTAAAGAAAGAGATTAGATCTCTTTCCTTATTTGTAGATTGGAGAGATTTTTTATTTTCTCTTTAAAATTATTCACATGTTAATAAAATTAAAATTATAGATATTTCCTTTTATTAACCATGAAGAGATTTTAAAGAGAAATTTTATTTTTTAAAAAATTTCCGGAAACAAATAAGGAAAGTTTTAATTGTTGATTGAAACTTGTCCAATTTGCTTCTTCTTGATGTGGCCGGCCATTAGAGTTTATTTGGGAAATTTTATTTTATTTTTCTCAAATAAATCATGTCAAGGAAATTAAGAAAATTTTATTGTAAATAAATTTCCTAATTTGCCTAGGCCAAGGAATATAAAAGAAGGGGTAGGGGTGCCTTCATGAGATACAACCTCTATTGTTTTCTCTCCCCTTTTTTCCTTGGTGTTGTCGGCCATTACCTCTCCCTCTCTTCCTCTTGTGGTGGCTTCATCTTTTTGGAGTTCTTGTGGTGGCGGATACTACTTGGAGAAGAAGAAGAAGAAGAAGAGAAAGCTAGCATCTCTTGGAGCTTAGTTAGTATTTTGATTTTCTTCTTTGGTAAAGTTCTTCCTTTGTGAACCTTGCTGGAGGAGAAGAAGGTGGTTGGTGGTTTCTCATCTCGGTAGATCGTTGCCACACAACGTCCGAGGTTAGAAGAGGAATATGAGAAGATCAAGAGGTTTTTCTACAAGGTATAACTAGTAATTTCTATTTCCGCATCATGCTAGTTATTTATGGAAATAATACTAAATACAAGAGGCTTACGTTCTAGAATTTCAAATATGTTTTTTCGAAGTTGTGTTCTTTTGTTTCTTTCTTTTCCTTGTGATTTGATTGCTCTCTTTGGTTAACCTAAAGTTATTTTAGGAAATTAAATATTAGCTTTCTATTAAAGGTTTTGTCTAGTCGGTGGTGGTTGCTCCCATATCCAAGAAGGCCATGTGCCTCGCCACGTTAGTACTGGGAACCTTTTATGGAAATTAATATTTAATGGAATTAATAACTTAAGGAGACTTGGGTCGAACGTGTTAAGTTCCGCAGGAGATCCAAGTCAAAACCTAAAAGAACAAATAGATTAAGTTTTGGATCAAACGTGTTAAGTTCCGCAGGCGATCCAAAATTTAATTTAAAAGAACACATGGTAGCTAGGAAAAGGTTCAGACCTTTGTACAAAATTAATGTACAGTGGAACCTATAGGTTTTCCGAGTAGCAACCAACAAGAAGGACTAAAGAATATTTCTTGATATATGGAAGCGATGATGAGCTAGCTATAAAGGGTTACAGTGATGCTAGCTTCCAGACCGACCAGGATGACTATAGATCACAGTTAGGGTTCGTATTTTACATTAATGGTGGTGCTGTCAGCTGGAAGAGTTCGAAGCAGGATACAGTAGCTGATTCTACAACAGAAGGCGAGTACATTGCTGCATCAGAGGCAGCAAAGGAGGCAGTTTGGATCCGCAAGTTCATCACTGAACTTGGGGTGGTTCCTAGCTTTGCTGACCCCATTGAGCTCTATTGTGACAACAATGGAGCTATAGCACAAGCGAAGGAACCTCGCTCACACCAGCGGACCAAACACATACTACGGCGCTTCCATCTCATTCGAGAGATTATCGAGAGAGGAGATGTGAAAATTTGTAGAGTACCCACAGAGGCTAACATCGCAGATCCCTTGACTAAGGCTTTGGCACAGAGGAAGCATGATGGTCACACTAGGTCATTGGGGCTTAGAGCCTACACTGATTGACACTAGTGCTAGTGGGAGATTATTAGCTAGGGCCCTAAAGCCAATCATTTGATGATTGTATTTTGGACTTGTTGTATCATATTCTATATAAATAAAGACATTTGGTTTTTGGTTATTATACTTACTTGTATTGGTGCCAAATAAACTAAGTATAATAACGTCCTTGAGTAGACGGTTCTCACCTATATCAATCGGTTAGTTGAACCGATAGTGAGATGATATAGGCAACACTACTCTTAACCATTCCTAATCGAGTATTAACATTCAGGGACAATGTTAATGCAATAAGACTAGCATGTAGGTCAACTCGATGACTTGATCTCACAAGTCATGGATATAGAGATATTAAGTTGACACATGGGTATACATTGGATAATGTATACTGAATGACCCGCCATGAGAAAGTATCATGGATCGTTATATGAGTGTCATATACTTTCTCATGTGGCTATTAGTATGACTATTAGTCCTTAAACCTGAAGTCACCATGGATCCCTACATAAGGAGTTATGTACTTTAGTTTCGTCAAACGTCACCCGTAACTGGGTGGACTATAAAGGCGATTACTGGGTATGTAACGAATTATGCAGAGGGATGTGAGTGATGTAGATGGGATCTATCCCTCCTATATGACAGGAGAGACATCAATATTCTTGATAGAGTGAGACCACGAAGTGCATGGCCATGCCCAACTGAGTCAATATGAGATATTGAGCTCATTTGATTTAGTGAGTCTACTTGAAGTTCAAGATTTAGATTGATTAGAGGATGACACGGTCTATGCCTCACATTGATCAATCTAGATGTCTAGGATAGAAGGGAACTTGTCATATATTGTGAGGAGTCACAATTAGTAGTCACAAGGTGATGTTGGATCTCAACATTCTTGTAACTTGGATAGTAATGATGTGTTGCTAGATACCGCTCATTACTTATGCTTCTAAAGGGTTTAGGAGCATTGCCAACGTTACAAGAACCTATAGGGTCACACACAAAGGGCAATTAGATGGAGATTTGGTTCATTTGATGAACCTAAAGGATTAGGTTCATTTGATGAACCAAATTGGATTAAGAGTAATCCAAGGTAGGCTAATTGAGTTGGACTCAATTTGGTTCATGTGTTAAGTGAGTCTAATTTGGACTTAGACTCATTTAATTAATTTAATTCAATGAATAGAGATTCATTAAATTAAAATTGACTTGAACCAATGGTTAGATTAGATCAACCAAGGGAGAGAAGTGGTCAAGTTTGACTTGACATAAGTAGGAAGATGAAGAGTCATGTTTTGACTTGACTTTGACTTGACCAATGCCTCATCATCAAGGCTTCTTCATTTGGTCAAGTTTGACTTGACCAAATGCCACCTCATGGGAGTTATCAAGAGTGGTGACTCTTGATATTCCATGGGAGTTACAAGCCAAAAATGTGGCCGGCCACTTTTATTCATGAAAAGGAGTTTCATTTTTCATGTGTAACTCCATCTTCTTCTTCCTTGGTTCTCTTCTCTCCCTCTCCTCCTCCACTACTGATCTCTAAGGTTGCTAGCACATCCTTAGAGGTTTTTCTCCATCTCTTGCTTGTGTGGATACACATTGAGAAGTGTCTACTTTGACACTTTCGAGATCCGGCGAACCGAGGACGAGCGGGATACGTGAAGGGCTTCGCTTCAAAGGTATAACCCTTTTTCATGTAGATCTAGGAATAGATCTCGGTAGAAACTCGTATTCGTAGTTTCCGAAATTTTTCTTTGCACGGATTCGTTGCCTTTGGGGCTTTCGGGGTTTCCGCAACGCGAAAACGCGGTTTTTACGGCCCGAAAAATCCAACAGTAACAAATTATGCAGAGGGATATGAGTGATGTAGATGGGATCTATCCCTCCTATATGACGGGAGCGACATCAATGTTCTTGATAGAGTGAGACCATGAAGTGTATGGCCTTGCCCAAATGAGTCAATATGAGATATTGAGCTCATTTGATTTAGTGAGTCTACTTGGAGTTCAAGATTTAGATTGGTCAGAGGATGACACGGTCTATGCCTCACATTGATCAATCTAGATGTCTAGGATAGAAGGACACTTGTCATATATTGTGAGGAGTCACAATTAGTAGTCACAAGGTGATGTTGGATCTCAACATTCTTCTAACTTGGGTAGTAATGATGTGTTGCTAGATACCGCTCATTACTTATGCTCCTAAATGGGTTTAGGGGCATTGCCAACGTTACAAGAACCTATAGGGTCACACACAAAGGACAATTAGATGGAGATTAGGTTCATATGATGAACCAAGAGGATTAAATTCATTTGATGAATCAAATTGAATTAAGAGTAATCCTAATTGGGCTAATTGAGTTGGACTCAAGTTGATTCATGTGTTCAATGAGTCTAATTTAGATTATAACTCATTGAATCAATTTAATTAAATGAATTAGATTCATTATATTAAATTGGTTTGAATTAAATGGTTGGATTAGATCAACCATGAGAGAGATTAAGTCAAGTTTGACTTGACTTGAGAGCAAGAGGAAGAGTCAAGTTTGACTTGACTTTATGCCACATCATTTGTGACTTGGCATTAAGTGGCCAATGATGATGTGCCACATCATCAAGGCTAGCACATGTGTGTGCCACCTCATGGAGGTTACAACTCTCCTTTAATGGCTACATTAATTGTGAATGGAGGTTACAATCCATGAAGGTGGCCGGCCACTTTTGATTGTGAATGGAATTCATTTTTCATTAAAGGCTCATTCAACTCATCTTCTTCCTCCTAGAGCTCTCTCTTCTTGCTCTCCCTCTTCTCCTTGGCCGAACCACCTAGGTGCTAGCACACCTATTGTTTGGTCTTCTCCACCTAATTGGTTCGTGTGGATACGCATAGAGAGTTGTCTACCTTGACAACTTGAGATCCGACATCTCCTTGGACAAGCGGGACTCGCGAACGACACGCATCAAGGGTAAAAGGTTTTCTCCTTGTAAATCTAGTTTAGAACTAGCATAAAACTCGTACTCGTAATGTTTTTCGAAAGTTTTATTCTTCGCATGGATCCGGTGGCGGGGTTTCGGTGTTTCTACGACGCGAAAAAGCGGTTTTCGCGGCCCGAAAAACCCAACATCGCAGACGGAACTTAACATCATTGATTCCAAATTTAACTTATCTGTTCTTAATGGTTTAGATTTGAATCGCAAGCGGAACTTAACACTATTGATTCAAATCCACCTATGTTATTAATTTCATTAAATATTAATTTCTAAAATTGGCTTCCAGGACTGCATGGCGAGGCACAAGGTCTTCTTGGATATGAGAGCAACCACCTCCGCCTAGGCAAAGCCTTTTAAGGAAAGCTAATATTTAATTTCCTTAAATAACTCTAGGTTAACCAAAAAGAACAATCGAATCATAAATTCGAAAAAGAAGAAAACACAAACTCAAAAAATAAATTCGATAAACTAGATCTAATTGCCTCTTGTATTTAGAATTCTTACAAAGAAAAATAACTAGTATGATGCAGAAAAAAATTACTAGTTATACCTGTTGGTTAGTCCTAAGAAAATCGTACCGGTTCCACTGTACAAAATTTTTTTTGTACAAGTGTCGAACCTTTCCTTAAATAACCTATTATGTTCTTTAGAAGTTAAATTAGGAATCGCAGACGGAACTTAACATCATTGATTCCAAATTTAAATTATCTGTTCTTAATGGTTTAGATTTGAATCGCAAGCAGAACTTAACACTATTGATTCAAATCTACCTAAGTTATTAATTTCATAAATATTAATTTCCAAAATTTGCTTCCAGGACTGCATGGCGAGGCACATGACCTTCTTGGATATGGGCGCAACCACCACCGTCTAGGCAAAGTCTTTTAAGGAAAGCTAATATTTATTTCCTTAAATAACTCTAGGTTAACCAAAAAGAACAATCGAATCACAAATTCGAAAAAGAAGAAAACACAAACTCGGAAAAAAAAATTATTTCGAAAAAACTCTAGAATCATATGCCTCTTGTGTTTGGTATTTCCATAAATAACTATACAAAGAAAACTAGTATGATGCGGAAAATAATTACTAGTAATACCTTTCTTTGTAAGCAAAAATAACCTCTTGATCTTCTACCGTATTCCTCTTCTAACCTCGGACGTTGTGTGGGCAACGATCTTCCAAGATGAGAACCACCAAGTACCTTCTTCTTCTTTGCAAGGTTCGGCCACCACAAGACTCCAAGAGAGGATGAGGTTCGACCACCAAGATCCAAGGGATGCAAGAACGAAACCTCCTTTCTCTCCTTTTCTCCAAGCTAGATCCGGCCACCACAAGGACTCCAAGAGAACAAGATGGTTCGGCCACAAGAAGGAGAAGAGAGAAGAGGAAGAGGTCGGCCACCACACCAAGGAAGAGAGGGAGGAAAAGAATAATAGAGTCGTTAACCATGAAGGCACCTCTACCCTCTCTTTTATAATCCTTGGTCTTGGCAAATAAGGAAATTTAAATAAAAACTTCCTTAATTCTTTTTCCATGAAAAAGAAAATTTTAATTAATTAAAATTAAATTTCTTTTTCCAATTACAATGGTCGGCCACATTAAAATATCCAAGCAAATAAAATTTTAAACACAAATTAAAATTTCATTATTTGCTTCCGGAAATTTATAAAAATTTCTCCAATAATTTTTCCCTTCATGGTGGATTATAAAAAGGAAATTTTATAAATTAAAATCTTTCTTTTAAACATGTGGATAATTTTCAAAAGGAAAGTTATCTCTAAAAATTAAAATCTCCTTTCAATTTACAAATAAGGAAAGATATCAAATCTTTTCTTAATCTTTTGTAGAAACTTATAAAAGAGATATTTAATTTTTAAACTCTCTTTTAAATTATGAACATGGTTAAAAAAGAAAGTTTTCTCAAAATTAAAATCTCCTTTCAATCTACAAATAAGAAAAGATTTCAAATCTTTTCTTAATCTTTTGTAGAAAGCTATAAAAGGAAAGATTTAAATTTCAAACTCTCTTTTAAAACCATGATATCCACATAAAAAATAATTTTAATAAAAAACCCTTTTTAATATGATGTGGCCGACCACCTAAGCTTGGGCTTCAAGCTATTGGCTGGCCACCTTAAGGCTCAACCTTTAGGCTTGGCCGGCCCCTATAGGTTGTGTAAGAAGGTGGGTATGTGGTGGGTATAAATCTCTATATACAAGAGGCTACGATAGGGACCGAGAGGAGGAATTGGTTTTGGTCTCCCGATGAAATTAAGCTTCCCGTGTTCACCCCGAACACACAACTTAATTCCATCAATAATAATTCATTCCACTAAAGAACTATTATTGAACTACCGCACCAATCCCAAATTACATTTTGGGCTCCTTCTTATTATGAGTGTGTTAGTCTCCCTGTGTTTAAGATGTCGAATGTCCACTAATTAAGTGAGTTACTGACAACTCATTTATTTAATATCTTAGTCCAAGAGTAGTACCACTCAACCTTATCGTCATGTCGGACTAAGTCCACCTGTAGGGTTTAACATGACAATCTTTATGAGCTCCTCTTGGGGACATTATCAACCTAGATTACTAGGACACAGTTTCCTTCTATAATCAACAAGTCACACTATAAGTAACATCATTTCCCAACTTATCATGCATTTTGATTATCGAACTAAATCTCACCCTTTGATAAGTCAAAGAAATAAATATTAAATATATGTGCTTGTTATTATATTAGGATTAAGAGAACACACTTCCATAATAACTAAGGTCTAGTTCTTTTATTAAATCAGTATAAAAAGAACTAACCTTAAATGGTTCTGCTCAATACACTCTAAGTGTACTAGTGTAATTATATAGTTAAGATAAACTAATACCTAATTACACTATGACCTTCCAATGGTTTGTTCTTGTCCATCTTGGTCATGAGCTACTGTTTATAATTTATAAAGTGCTGATAACATGATCCTCTGTGTGACACCACACACTATGTTATCTACAATATAAATTAATTGAACATCTACATTTGGTATATAAATGTAGACACTTGACCAATATGATTCATATAAATGTTTATACAAAAGCTAGGCTTATAGTATACACTCCAACAATCTCCCACTTATACTAAAAGACTATGTTGCCATAAATACTACCATACATCTGATTCCCAACCCTTCAACATGCCCATTAAAAGCTCTTGCCTTAAGGACCTTAGTGAAAGGATCTATAGGTCATCACCTGATGCAATCTAGGCGGCAACAACTTCTCCTCGTTTATACGATTTCTCGTATTGGGTGGTACTTGCGCTCTATTGTGTTTACTTGCCTTATGAACTCATGGTTTCTTCTAGTTTGTCACTGCACCAATATTATTACAATAAATTGTAATAATCTTTGGACAAATTAGAAATCATATCTAAGTCCATCTTGAGGTTACTGAGTCATTCAGCTTCTATGGCTACTTCTGAGGCTACCACATACTCAACTTCCATAGTGGAGTCTAAAAAGCACCTCTGCTTATTGTTGGACCCAGTGGTAGTTTTGATGTGATCAATCAAGTTAGTTAGGTCCTGTTGTGTTGGATCTCTGTGTCTGAGTGTGCAGGAGCTTAGGAGCACAGGAAGTCGAGCGGAAGACGCAGCTAGAGAGAAGGACGGCACGGGAAGGGAGCCGACGGGCTCGGTGCGTCCGAAGGACGAGAGAGCTGCGGAAGAGTACTCCGGTGGGCGTGAAGAGCATGCGCGGTGTTCGAGGGATGTTAAGCCGGGACGGAAGGCTGCTCGAGGAAGGCCAGAAATTAGGTTCGGGTGAGCCCTATTTCGGTTGGCCACAATCACCCAAAAGATCGGAGCATCGGAAGTCGCAACAAGCTGGAAACGAAGTCAAAAGAGCTCACTGCTTGAGGTGCCTCAAAGGCGCCTCGGCGCCCACCGGCCGGAGGCGCCCACTCATTGAGGCGCTCAACAGTCAAAATGACTGCTGCTGTTCGGATAGAGTTCTATCCACACCGAAAGCCTGGAGGCGCCTTGAACCTTGTTGAGGCGCTGGACCCCTGGATAGAATTTCGGCTATTTAAAGGCCCTGAGCTAGGAATTAGAAAACAACTCAAGCAATCAATCAAGCAATTCCTAGCGTAGTTCCGAGCAATTAGAGTGTAAAGGCTTCTCCACCACGAGAAGGAGAATTTTCTTAGTGTGCTTTTCATTGCTCCTGGATTAACAACCTCCTTGGTTGTAACTAGGTTAAATTCTCGCCGCTTTTAGTTTCGCCTTTATTATTTTACTGCGCTTATTCGAGTTGAAATTGAGGAGGGTATTTTCGCTTTTGTTTTCAGCCACCCCTCTTGCCCACACCGCACCAACAAGTGGTATCGAGCCCGATCGCCGTAAGGACTAACCGCCAACTGAAGCACTACGATCAAAACGATGGCCGGAGCTAACATTCATCCCCCGAAGTTCGATGGAGACTTCGCCACTTGGAAGCGCAAAATGGAGGTATTTTTTAAAACGGATTTTGATATTCTTATTACAATGAAATATGGTTTTGCAACGCCGAAAGACAAAGAAGAAAACACAAGGAGCAAGAAGGAGCAAGCCGATTTCACGCCAATGGAAAGGGGTAATTCCACCGCTCCAGGCCACTGCAGGAGGTAAATCGGATCGAAGCTACGACTCGAAGATCTCGGGAGAAATTCTGAGCTTCACGAAGGTACTCCGAGGCTATAGCCGCGACATCCTCCGCTAACAAACCTCCATGAACCAAGGCGAGAAGGTAGCGCAACTCCAAGCGAGAATCAAGGAGCTGATAACGCAACTAAGGAACCTTGGAGAAGAGGTAACCAACCGGGATTCTATCCGATACGCGCTCAATGCCTTCCCGAGAACTCCAGAGTGGGCCTCCTTAGTAGATGCGTACTACATCTCTAAGGACCTCGAGGTAAGTACGTTAGAACAATTATTTTCAACTTTTGAACTTCATGAATCTCGAGTTTCAGAACCCAACGGAGCAGAGAAGACAAGTCAGAACATTGCCTTAAAGGCAAAGATGAACAGTTCTGACTCCGAAGCCTCAGTCGACGAATCCGAAGCGGCACTACTGGTAAGACGCTTCAATAAGTGTTTTAGTACTAATAAATTTAAATCGCAGAGGCATCATCGAAAAAAGAGGATGGTTCGCTGCTACAACTGCAACGAAGAGGGGCACATCAAAGATGACTGCCCAAAGCTAAAGAGAAAGGAGAAAGAAAGGGAAAAGCCAAAATACAAGAAACCAGAACCCTCCAAGCACAAGAATCTGAAGGCTACTTGGTCAGATTCGTCAACCTCTGAGTCGGACATCGAAGAATTCTCAGGGTTAGCGCTTTTGGCGAACCATCAACCGGAAGAAGACTCAAGCTCTGAGATTAGCATCGATTAAAGGTGAGGAACATCTGAAGAATTAAGCAGCAGTGAAGGGGAGCGTCAACGGACTGGTAAGTAAGGTACGCAATCTAACCCCAACTCAATCTTTCAATTTATCAAGTCTCTTTCTAAAGAGTTAGATCAATTAGAAAAAGAAAATGAAAATCTAAAATTAGAAAATGAAAATTTAAAATTAGAAATTGAAAAATTGAAAAATGATGCATGCTTAAAGAAATTTCCAAAGTCAAAAATTAGAATTTATGGTAAATTAAATTGGTATATAAGGAAGCATCAAGGTCAACTTAGAAAAATACCAAGAAACTATGTACCCCCTAGATTTTTGAATAATCCTGTAGGAAGGAACCTCTATTGGGTTCCAAAATCTGTGCTTAATTAATTTTTCAAAAATTAAAAGCTTCAAGTGAGAAAATTAAACATTGAAATTCTCTATGGAAGCTTTGTCTAAGGAAGTGGTTGTTGCTCCAATAACCAAGAAGGCCTAGTGCCTCGCCACGACCTGGAAGCTAAAATATTGAAAGAAAATGTTTAATTAACTTTCTGAAAAAATATTAAACAAGAATTAAATAATGTTTTGAAAGTTTATCAAATATTTGTTAAATTAAACAAAAATTCCTTAGAAATTTTCTTCTGGAAAATTCTAAAAAATCATTTACTTGATTTAGAAATTTTTTTGGAACATTTGAACATTTACTTAGGATTTTTTTTGTAAAAAAAAAAAAATTGATTTTAACTTAGCAATTTTTTTTCAAAAACTTCAATCTTACTTGAAAATTCTTAAGACCCCATTTTTGCTGTGATCAAAGGGGGAGAGAAAAGTACAAGTTTAGGGGGAGTTAGAAAAATTTTAAAATATTTAAATTTCTTTTTCTTGCAATGTTACTAATTGCAAAAATTATACTTAACTTGTTAGTTTAGTAATTTTTTCTTTAAAATTACTGTTTATGTCTATTTTTAACCCAAACTTGAACTTGGGTTGATGCACATCAAAAAGGGGGAGATTGTTGGACCCCGTGGTAGTTTTGATGTGATCAACCAAGTTAGTTAGGTCCTGTTGTGTTTGATCCCGTCCTGAGTGTGCGAGGAGCTTAGGAGCACGGAAGTCGAGCGAAGACGCACGAGCGCAGAAGGACGACACGGGAAGGGAGCCGACGGCTGGTCGTCCAAGGACAGAGAGGCTGCGAAGAGTACTCCGGTGGGCTTGAAGAATGGTGCGCCTCGAGGGATGTTAAGCCGGGATGGAAGGTCTCGAGGAAGCCCTATTTGTCCACAATCACCCAAAAGATCGAGCATAAGTCGCAAAAGTCGAAACGAAGTCAAAAGCCGTGGAGCCTTGAGGCACCTCCAACGACCGCGAGGCGCCTCCGAGATGAAGGCGCCAACCAAGTTAGCAGCGCGCCAGCCGAGGCTTCGCCTGATTGGAGGCGCCTTCAACAGGTCAAAATGACCGTTTGTGTTCGGATAGAGTTCTATCCGCTGACCGAGCTGTGGAGGCACCTTGAACCTTGTTGGAGGCGCCTTGGACCCTCGGGATAGAATTTCCAGAGGCTATTTAAAGGCCCCTGGAGCTAGGAATTAGACAACAACTCAAGCAATCAATCTGTAAGCAATTTCTAGCAGTAGTTCTGAGCAATTAGAGTGTAAAAGGCTTCTCCGCCTTCAGAGAAGGAGAATTTTCTTAGTGCGCTTTTCACTAGGTTAAATTCCTGTTTCTGCTTTTAGTTTCTGTCTTTATTATTTTACTACTGCGTTTATTCTGAGTTGAAATCCGAGGAGGGTATTTTTGTTTTTGTTTTCAGCAATTCACCCCCCTCTTGCCGGTCTACGCTGCACCAACACTTATCACTCTTCCATAGTTATGACTTCACCTCCTAAAGTAAACACAAAAACCCCGAGGTTAACTTACTATTGTTCCTATCCGATTGGAAGTCAAAATCCGTGCAACCCACAGGGACCAAATTAACTGCCTTATAAACTAGCATATAATCTCAAGTGCCTCTAAGGTACTTCAATATATGCTTTACTGCAGTTCAATGTCCTTAATTTGATATCTACTTAACTATGCACTAGGCAAAACAGATATCCGATCTCGTACATAGCATACATTAGGCTGTCCAACTGTCGAAGCATAAAGAACTGCCTATATGTCCTCAATCTCCTTTGATGTCATCGGAGACATCTCTTTAGATAAAGACACTCCATGCTTAAAAGGTATAAAACCTTTCTTGGAGTCTTGCATGCTAAAACGAGCTCGTTATATAAATCTTGGGATAAGCACAACATTCTTTTCTTGCGTACCTTGTTCCCAAGAATATGTGCTCATTCTCCTAAGTTCTTTATAATGAATTGCTTGGACAACCATACCCTTACTTCCGATAACACCTTGATATTGTTTCCAACTATCAAAAATGTAATCTACATACAGTACAAGAAATACCACCACGTTTCCATCAAACTTCGTGTATACACAAGACTCATTCGATTATTAAATAAATCCATAGGTCCGGATTACTTTATTAAATCGAATGTTCCAAGACCTTGAAACTTTACTTCAATCCATAGACTAATTGAGCTTACATACTAGATGCTCTTTGCCCTTTGCAATGAACCTCTCTGGTTGCTTTATATGGATGCATTCTTCAAGACTTCCATAAAGGAAAACTGTCTTGTCATCCACATGCCAAATCTCATAATAGATAAAAGAATCCTGATAGACTTAAGCATGGTTACCGGTAAAAAGTTTCCTTTTTCCAACAAGCTTTACTTTGAAAGTTTCTACCTTCTTGTCTATCCCTTTTTTCCTATTGTAGACTTATTTTCACTTAATGGCTTTTACACCATTTGGTGATTCTACAAGCTCCCAGACTTTATTAGAATACATATATTCTAATTCTGTATTTATTGCTTTTTGCAAAGATGTTGCATCTTTATCTTGGAGTGCTTCGTCATATGTCTGGGGATCAGGTTCATATTTACTCGGGATCAAGTCCAAAGATTCTCCCAAAAACATGAATCTCTCAAGTTGCCTCACAACCCTCCCACTATGACGAGGCACTGTTTGTGTATCAATTGTGATACGTGTTGCAGTTTATTGTGATATTTCATCTTGTACAGTTGGTACTAGATTAGACATATCCTTTATTATTTTCTTAAGAACAAATTTACTTATGAGCTTATGGTTCATAGTATAGTCCATTTCTAAAATCAGGCATTGGTGCCAACAATGTAACGCCCGCCCCTTTACTACCACTCCTGCCTAGTGTGGGCGGGGTTACTTTCCTTATCCTTAGACTTAGTAACTTAAACATTCATACATACATACAGCGGAAGCATATCTATGTTTCTAAGCATAGAGTAACATAGTAAGCATATGTATAAGAAATAACATAGTTCAACTTAAATAGTCATAGTATTCATTTCTAACTCATGCATAGAGAATCATAAAAGACATCCCATGACATAACATATTATTCTAAGTTCACTTAAGAAGGTTATTTTATTTCTTTAGCCAAGTCACCATCACACATCTCTTGCCCCTTCCTGCTGCGCCTCTAGTTTCTCCATTTTTTACCTTTATCTGTGGTACAAGGAAAAGTATCTGTAAGCACTCAAGGCTTAGTGAGATCCTTTCCTACTCACAAAAACCAACGTATCATGCAACATCATCATATCATACATTATAGAGTAATTGGTGCTCATATCATCATGTAATTAAAACATATCAAATCATGGCATGAATCTCAATAATGACATAAGGTAAAGTAAACAACATATTATGGTCTAATTCTTATCATGGTACAAGTAACATCCTATCATAGCATAAATCACATCATAACATAAGAAATCATTATATCATGGTATAATTCATATCATAACATGGAGGTACTATCATGACATAAGAAAATCAGCGTATCATGGCATAGATCCTATCATAGCATGGAGGTACTATCATAACATAAGAAAATCATCATATCATGGTATAGATCATATCATAACATAAGTGTACATCATAGCATAGTGAAAACATCATGACATTTCTTTTCATAACATCAAGGCATCATATCATAGCATATCTTGTAAGCATTACTTTTCATCATATCATGAGCATGGATGCAAGATGTCCTTTAAAACATGGGAAATGTAAATGTCATGTGCAATATGCCTTTCAAAACATGATTTATGTCATGTGTGAGATGTCTTAAAACAATATCATATAGTACTTGAAAATAATCTCAGCATGAAAGGGGCCCGGCTTAGTACCACATACATACATAATGCGCGCATCCTAAGTAGACCCAAGGTAGCAAGTCTTGAACCTACTAGGAAACTAGGCCCGTAGCTCGGCCTAGGGGCACGTAAGGAGCCCACCCTTTACTAGGCCCGTAATTTGACCTAGGGGCGCATGAGGAGCCCACCCTTTTGGTACAAGCCATTCAAAGTAAAATACATGTCATATCATATCTCTATCATTTCATAACGTATTCATGTCGTTCATAGCATATCTTATTCATGTCAATCATAGCATATCATGCTCATGTCATTCATAGCATATCATGTTCATGTCATTCATGGAAATTCATATTCATGTCATTCATAGCATAGCATATTTCATTCATGTCATTCATGGCATATCATGTTCATATCATTCATGTCATTCATAAGGTATGCATAAATGGGCACATAGCCATGCATACTTGGGCACATAGCCATCATACTTGTCTTGGGCACATAGCCATCAAGTTAGTTAGAGCCCTAGAGCCAATCATTTGATGATTGTATGGACTCATGTATATCATATTCTTGAATATATATTAAGGCATTTGGTTTGTTATTTTATTTTAGTGTCAAAATAAGTATAGTAACGCCCTTGTAGAAGCTTATCTATATCAATCGATTGGTTGAATCGATAGTGAGATGATATAGGGAACACTACTCTAAATCATTCCTAGTCGAGTATTAACATAGGGACAGTGTTAATATAATAAGACTAGCATGTAAGTCAGCTCGATGACTTGATCTCACAAGTCATGGATATAGAGATATCGCACACGGGTACGTATGGGAGAATGTAGAATGACTCACGCCATGAGAAAGTATCATGGATCGTTATATGAGTGTCATATACTTTCTCATGTGGCTATTAGTATGACTATTAGTCCTTAGACCTGAAGTCACCATGGATCACATATTATGTACTTTGGTTTACTTTGGTTCAAGCGTCACGTGGCGGGTGGACTATAAAGGCGATTTTGGGTATATAATGAATTATGTAGAGGGATGTGAGTGATGTAGATGGGATCTATCCCCCCCATATGACGGGAGCGACATCGGTATTCTTGATAGAGTGAGACCACTAAGTGCATGGCGATGCTCAAATGAGTCAACATTAGATGTTGAGCTCATTTGATCGAGTGAGTCTACTTGGAGTTCAAGATTTAGATTGATTAGAGAATGACATGGTCTATGCCTCACATTGATCAATCTAGATGTCTAGGATAGAAGGACAATGTCACATATTGTGAGGAGTCACAATTAGTAGTCACAAGGTGATGTTGGATCTCAACATTTCTTGTAACTTGGGTAGCAATGATGTATTGCTAGATGCCGCTCATTGCTTATGTTTCTAAAGGAGTTTAGAAACATTACCAACGTTACAAGAACCTATTGGGTCACACACAAAGAACAAGTGGATGGAGATTAGGTTCATATGATGAACCAATTGGATTAGGTTCATATGATGCACCAAAGATTGGATTCAAATTAGACTTATTGAGTTAGACTCAATTAGATTCAATTGTTGAATGTGTCTAATTTAAATTTGATCCATTGAGTCAATTTATATTAATGAATTGAGATTCATTAAATTGAAATTGACTTGAATCAAAGGTTGGATTGAACTCAACAAGGAAGACAATTGGTCAAGTTTGACTTGACCAAGTAGAAGTTGAAACATCAAATTTGACTTGATGTATTGCCACATCATAAGGATGACTCATCCTTGCCACATCACATGCCACCTCATGGAGGTTACAACACCTCTCATTCCATTTAATGTGGCCGGCCACATTAAATGAGGGAGTTATGTGTGTGGCCAGCCACACTAAAGGATGAGTTGTTTTTCATTTAGTGTGTATTGATGTGTGGTAATTGTATCATCTTCTTCCTAGTTTTCTTCCTCCTTCTTGCTGCTGTTGCCATGACTTCCATGGTGAGGAGAAGGTGGTTGAGTGAATCCAAGAGCAAAGGAAGAGTGAAGGTCACAAAGGAAGGATACTACTAGTGAGTGTATAAGATTTCTTTTTGTACCTTCTTCTTTTCTTCCTTTCCAATCCCATTCGAGAGATATAGAAAGTGCTAGTACACTTGGGGCTCTCTTCTCCATCCTTTGAGTGTGAGAGACACTCCTTGTTCTTGTGGATATCATTAGAGGAGTGTCTACGTTGACACTCTCGAGATCCGGCGTACCGTTGGACGAGCGGGATTTGCGAGGGCACGCATCGAAGGTAAAAATGTTTTCCTTGTAGATCTACTGTAGATCAAAGTATTAAAACTCGTACTCGTGTTTTCCGGAAATTTTCCTTGCACGGATCTACGACTTTGGGTGATTCGGGGTTTCCGCGACGCGAAAAGTGGTATCAGAGCCACGTGCAAGGCTTGTACGAGTTTGATTTTTGGTTTTATGAAAACTAAAATTTCTGTAATTTTCTGTAAAATTATGATTTTATAGTTTTTATGGGTAATTTTTCCGTAGAAGCGAAGCACAAGTGTCTCGGCACTTGTAAGCTTCGGCTACCGGAAAGTTTTCTTTTAAACGGCTTCGTTTTGCCCCAAATTCGTTTGGGACAGCGGGGTCGGGTGCCATTAGATCGCAAAGGAGCAACTCACGATGGTTAGATCGTGGGTAGGGCATTGCCCCTAACATCGCTAAAAACGAACCCGCCGGGAAGATTTTTTCCGAAATGGCAATGTCTCGGCCCAAATCGTTTTGGGACAGCGAGTTTGGGCACTGTTGGATCGCAAAGGAACCCTCGCGATAGTTAGATCACGGGTAGGGGCGCTGCCCCTGGCCCGAAACCGCTAAACGGGACCGCCGGGAAATTTTACTCGTAAAAATTGTAAAAATTATTTTGAAATTATAGAAAATTATGAAAAATATATAATTTTGAATTATATATTAATTTTGTGATAGTCATGGCCCAAAACCCAATATGATTGGATTGTGTTGTAATTCATAATACGGCCTGCGTGCCGTTATGTGTTTGCGAGTGTTGTATGATATTCGCGACCTGCGCATCGTGCTTTCTCTTATATTCTTGTTGTAAATTAGATTTAGACTCGAATGTAACTCGAGTTTCAAATTGTAATGTACAAATTTGAGCGGTGGAGGGTCCACACGAGACGGAGTTCCGAGGCGGGCACGAGCAACACAAGGTGGTCAAAGGGAGGAGCTTGGAGAAGCTGTTGACCCTAGGTTGACCATTCGATCTTCTCATTGGCTTGAGAAGATCGTAGTAGGGCCATGACTAAATCACAAATAGATTAATTAGTTAATTGCTTATGTATATGATGCATGTTTAATAAGTAATTAATTAATTAGTGCCTTACGATGAGATTAGATCTAAGTTGTGCACATGATGCACCCTTGCGATTAGATTAGATCTAAGTCGCGCACAAGATGCATCCTTTTCGATTAGATTAGATCTTGATCGAACCAACTCTAATGCCTAACCGTGCCGTGATACCTATCACTACCTCGATCACATGTATTGTTGAATCTGCCAAAGCAGAGCAATACATATTATCTTGGTAGGGTATGGAGGGACAATCTTGGTCCCGCCTATCAACGCATGGGTGAATACAAACTCAATTAGATTGAGTATTCCTAGTTGCTCGGTTATATCGAGTCAACTATAGGCATTCTTCCAACGGTTGGAAAAGATAGGTCAAAATCACATCTATATTAACTCTCGGGCGTATTAGCCAAAGCTAACTCGAGTTTTAATATAAATGCGGATATTGATTTTATAAACAAGAGTTGCATAGAGATGTAATTGGTAATCGTTACCTACCGATCATACTAAGCCTTGGGCGTATTAGCCAAAGCTAACTCAAGGGTTAGTATAATGTGGATCTTGTCCCACAAGAATTATAGAATTCAGTGGGAGCATCATTTAATTAAAGGCCTAATTAAATGATTTTTAAAAGAATATTATATTTATTTCTGCAAATTTTCTGTTGTAGATAACCATGACGTCGAATACGAACTCTTTCTGTCCTCAAGAAGGACAAGCTCAACGGAGCAAATTTCCGGGACTGAACCGAGAATAGTTCTCACTCAGAACGTAAACTGTACGTTCTGGAGCTCCCCACACGCGAGCTGACCGGGATGCTTACAAGAAGCATCAAGATGACGCATTAGATGTGTCTTATGCTCGCAACCTTGAACTCGAGCTGAAGTAACATGAGTTGATGAGCGCTTACGATATGGTTGAACATCTTTGTCACCTATATCAAGGACAAGCAAGGCACTGGAAGAGGAACTCCAAAGAATACCTAGAAGATCTTACGAAGAAGAGAAATAAGATTTCTACTTCAGGTATACATGTTATAAAAGTCAACCTCTCTATTTCCTCATCGTGGGTAAGATACCGGATGTGCTTCGCACATTTGTACTAATGTACAAGCGCTGAGAAATAGCAGGGCATTGACGAAGGGTGAGATAGACCTACGAGTAGGCAATGGAGCACGAGTCGCTGCTATTGCTGTAGGAACTTATCATCTATCTCTTCCCTCTGGACTTGTACTAGAATTAGATGATTGTTGTTATGTGCCTGCCTTGACTAAGAACATAATTTCAGTTTCTTGTTTGAACAAGAAAGAATTCTCGTTTATAATAAAGAACAAATGTTGTTCTGTCTATTTAAACGATAGGTTCTATTGTAGTGCACCTCTAATAAACAGACTCTATATTCTAGACCTTGAGAGCCCTATCTATAACATAAATACCAAGAGGTTCAAGTCAAATGACATGAACCAAACCTACCTCTGGCACTGTCGCTTAGGTCATATAACGCTTATCCCACTCCATAAGGATGGTTTGCTGGACTCATTTGATTTTGAATCATATGAGATATGCGAGTCATGCCTACGAGGCAAGATAACCAAGACTCCCTTTAATGGAGAGCGATCGATTTGTTAGGACTCATACATAGTGATGTATGTGGCCTTTCAATGTCATTGCTAGAGGCGGTTATAGATACTTCATCACATTTATTGAGGAGATATGGTTATGTGTACTTGATGACACATAAGTCCGAATCTTTGAAAAGTTCAAAGAATTCAAGAATGAAGTATAAACAACTTGGCAAGAGTATTAAAATACTTGATCGGATCGAGGTGGTGAATACTTAAGCCATGAGTTCCGTGACTACTTAGCCGAGTGTGAGATTTTATCTCAACTCACTCCTCCACCACGGTGGAATGGTGTATCCGAAAGGAGGAATCGTATTATTAGATATGGTACGATCTATGATGAGTCACATCTTCCGACATATCTATGGGGATATGCTCTAGACACGGCTTTCATTCTCAACCGAGTTCCATCCAAGGCCGTGATAAAGACACCATATAAGATATGGACCGGGAGATCCCTGTGTCTTTCATGAGGATTTGGGGCTGTGAGGCTTACGTTTGACGTCAAGTCTCGGACCCGACAAGTGCTATTTCATTGGATATCCCTAGGAAACTAAGGGATATTACTTCTACATTCCCAATCAGCACAAGATAGTTGTGGCAAGAGGGTATTTCTAGAAAGGGACTTTGTTTCTAGAAAGACTCGCTTGAAGAAGTTCAAGATGCGAACAATAACACCGATGCCTCGATGGAAATTGAACTGGAACCACAAAGTGTTGTGGATGATGTTGTTCCACAAGGAGTTGAGGAACAACAACCGGTTCAAGTATACATACCTCTTCGCAGTCCGATAGGGTACGTCGTCAGCTTGAGAGGATGAGCCTACCACCTATCGGAAGCTGTGACTAGACCAGATTCAGAAATGGCTAGAGGCCATGAGATCCGAGATGGATTTCATGTACACCAACCAAGTATGGACTTTGGTTGATCCACCAAGGGTAAAACTCATTGGGTGTAAGTGGGTCTTTAAGAGAAAGACGACATGGATAGACTTATCTATAAGGGTCGCTTGGTAGCGGTTTCAAGCCGATTCATGGTATTGACTATGATGAAACCTTTCTCCGATGGCGATGTTTAAGTCCATTCGGATCATGCTTGCTATTGACCTACCATGACTATGAGATATGGCGGATGGATGTCAAAACCGCGTTTCTGAATGGAAACCTACTCGAGGATGTGTACATGACACAACCCGAGGGTTTTGTAGATCCACGACATACTAGCGAGTATGCAAGCTGCATAGGTCCATTTATGGACTAAAGCAAGCTTCTAGGAGTTTGGTTTCATCAAGAACGAAGATGAGCCATGTGTCTACAAGAAGGTTGTAGGGACATAGTTGTCTTCCTCATATTGTATGTGGATGACATACCGCTCATTGGGAAAGGTCAAGACCTGGCTAGGAGTTGCTTCTCAATGAAGGACTTAGGTGAGGCATCCCATTCTAGGGATTCAGATCTATAGAGATAGATCTAAGAGATTGCTTGGCCTAAGTCGAGTACATACATTGACAAGGTAATCCTTCGGTTTGCCATGCGGAATTCCAAGAAGGGATTTCCCGATGGCACATGGCGTGAGTCTTTCCAAGACTCAAGGTCCCTCTTCTAGCGAGGAGAGATCGCATGGATCAGATCACTTATGCCTCCATAGGATCGATCATGCACGCCATGCTATGTACTCGACCGATGTCTCGTATTTTTGAGCATGACGAGTCAGATCCGGTGAAAGTAATCGGATAGCGGTCAAGAATATTCTTAAGTACTTACGAAGGACTAAAGAATATTTCTTGATATATGGAGGTAATGATGAGCTAGCTGTAAAGGGTGACCAGGATGACTATCGATCACGATCGGGGTTCGTGTTTTGCTTAAATGGTGGTGTGGTGGAAGAGTTCAAGTAGGAGATGATTCTACAACAGCGAGTATATTGCATCGATGCAGAGGCGGATCCGCAAGTTCATCACCGAACTTGGGGTGGTTCCTAGCATCGTTGATTGAGCTCTATTGTGACAACAATGGAGCTATAGCAAAGGCTAAGAAACCTCGTACTACGGCGCTTCCATCTCATTCGAGAGATTATCGATAGAGGAGATGTGAAGATTTGCAGAGTAGCTAACATCGCGGATCCCTTGACCAAGGCTTTGGGAAGAGAAAGCATGATGGTCAAACTAGGTCATTAGGCCTTAGAGCCTATCTTGATTGGCACTAGTGCTAGTGGGAGATTGTTAGTTAGAGCCCTAGAGCCAATCATTTGATGATTGTATGGACTCATGTATATCATATTCTTGAATATATATTAAGGCATTTGGTTTTTGGTTATTATGCTTATTTGTATTAGTGTCAGATAAAATAAGTATAGTAACGTCCTTGAGTAGAAGGTTCTTACCTATATCAATCGATTGGTTAAATCGATAGTGAGATGATATAGGGAACACTACTCTAAATCATTCAGGGACAGTGTTAATACAATAAGACTAGCATGTAGGTTAGCTCGATGACTTGATCTCACAAGTCATGGATATAGAGATATCAAGCTGATACATGGGTATGCATTAGAGAATGTATACTGAATGACCCACCATGAGAAAGTATCATGGATCGTTATATGAGTGTCATATACTTTCTCATGTGGCTATTAGTATGACTATTAGTCCTTAGACCTGAAGTCACCATGGATCCCTACATAAGGAGTTATGTACTTTGGTTTCGTCAAACGTCACCCGTAACTGGGTGGACTATAAAGGCGATTACTGGGTATATAACGAATTATGTAGAGGGATGTGAGTGATGTAGATGGGATCTATCCCCCCCATATGACGGGAGCGACATCGGTATTCTTGATAGAGTGAGACCACTAAGTGCATGGCCATGCCCAAATGAGTCAACATTAGATGTTGAGCTCATTTGATCGAGTGAGTCTACTTGGAGTTCAAGATTTAGATTGATTAGAGGATGACACGGTCTATGCCTCACATTGATCAATCTAGATGTCTAGGATAGAAGGACAATGTCACATATTGTGAGGAGTCACAATTAGTAGTCACAAGGTGATGTTGGATTTCAACATTTCTTGTAACTTGGGTAGCAATGATGTATTGCTAGATGTCGCTCATTGCTTATGTTTCTAAAGGAGTTTAGAAACATTGCCAACGTTACAAGAACCTATTGGGTCACACACAAAGAACAAGTGGATGGAGATTAGGTTCATATGATGAACCAATTGGATTAGGTTCATATGATGCACCAAAGATTGGATTCAAATTAGACTTATTGAGTTAGACTCAATTAGATTCAATTGTTGAATGAGTCTAATTTAAATTTGATTCATTGAGTCAATTTATATTAATGAATTGAGATTCATTAAATTGAAATTGACTTGAATCAAAGGTTGGATTGAACTCAACAAGGAAGACAATTGGTCAAGTTTGACTTGACCAAGTAGAAGTTGAAACATCAAGTTTGACTTGATGTATTGCCACATCATAAGGATGACTCATCCTTGCCACATCACATGCCAACTCATGGAGGTTACAACACCTCTCATTCCATTTAATGTGGCCGGCCACATTAAATGAGGGAGTTATGTGTGTGGCCGGCCACACTAAAGGAAAGGAGTGTGTATTGATGTGTGGTAATTGTATCATCTTCTTCCTAGTTTTCTTCCTCCTTCTTGCTGCTATTGCCGTGACTTCCATGTTGAGGAGAAGGTGGTTGAGTGAATCCAAGAGCAAAGGAAGAGTGAAGGTCACAAAGGAAGGATACTACTAGTGAGTGTATAAGATTTCTTTTTGTACCTTCTTCTTTTCTTCCTTTCCAATCCCATTCGAGAGCTCTAGAAAGTACTAGCACACTTGGGGCTCTCTTCTCCATCCTTTGAGTGTGAGAAACACTCCTTGTTCGTGTGGATATCATTAGAGGAGTGTCTACGTTGACACTCTCGAGATCCGGCGTACCGTTGGACGAGCGGGATTTGCGAGGGCACGCATCGAAGGTAAAAATGTTTTCCTTGTAGATCTACTGTAGATCAAAGTATTAAAACTCGTACTCGTGTTTTCCGGAAATTTTCCTTGCACGGATCTACGGCTTTGGGTGATTCGGGGTTTCCGCGACGCGAAAAGCGGTTTTCGCGTCCCGAAAAACCCGACACATCATACTTGTCTTGGGCACATAGTCATCATATTTTGGCACATAGCCATTTAGATATCATTCTCATGCATGGTTCATAAACATATTCAAATGAGCAATATAACACAAAAATAAAACATAATCATGCATGGATCACAAGTTAACTTCTTCCAATTAAAGTCATAGCAAGGGAAGTACATATTGAGTCATAACTTAGTCTAAATTCTCAACCCACTAAGGGTGGCCGAGACATGCATAGGCTCATTTAGGTTTCATGAAATCATACAAGCATATGAACCCATATTCATTTCCATACATTTAACATAAGGAACATCATAAGCATATGTGATTTAGGTTCTATGCTTCCTAGGGTTTTAAACCCACCTTGGCCGAAACATACAAGGTCCAAACTTGGTTACAATAGCATGTAAGCATGTGAATCTAAATAAAATTTTCCATGCATTTATCCTAGGCATTCACATGAGCATATTAGGTTAAAGTTCAAGCTTCCTAATTTCACCAAGTGTAAGTGGCCGAATGCTACAAAGCATGGATTCTAAACAAATGAGTGCCCTATAAATTTCATAGCATATCATGGAGAGGAACATAAACATGTTAGGGTTAAATTTAGGCTTGCCTAAGTCCTACATTTCATGGTGGCCGAATGTTCAACATGTGAAAAAAAAACATAACCCTAAGCAACATGAAATCTCAAGTGCATAATGTTATCTTCATATCTTTTCTTAAGGTAAAACATAAGCAAGCTAGATTTGAGGTTGAGCCTTATTAAGGTATTAAATCCCTTAATGGCCGAAACCTTGTGATAGGGTCCTACTAGTTCTTGTTGGTGCAACCTTAGGTCAAGGTTGACTTGGTTGACCTGACTCGAGTTGACCTGACTCGAGTTGTGTTTTGATGTTTGACGATGTTTGACAAGAAGAGAGTTGTATTCTTGATGTTTGACAAGAATAGGTGTTCGGGAGATTGTAGGTGCAACCTTAGGTCAAGGTTGACCTGGTTGACCTGATTCGGGAAAAGTCCAAGCAGGGAGCTTGGCACGCGAAAAGTCCGAGCAGGGAGCTTGGCATTGGAAAAGTCCAAGTATGGAGACTTGGCACTGGAAAAGTCCAGGAGCTTGTGAAAGTCCAAGTATGGAGACTTGGAACGGAAAAGTCCAAGCAGGGAGCTTGGCACGAGAAGTCCTAACTGGGATGTTAGGCGGTTGGAAAGTCCCGTGAGTGAAGCTGAGAAAGTCCTAGGGATGTTAGAAAGTCTGAGTGAAACCGGTGGTGGGAAAGTCCTAACGGGATGTTAGGCATTGGAAAGTCCTGAGTGAAAGGAAAATCCAGATGGATCGGGGATGATCGGACTTCGGTGTTGAAAAGTCTAAGTGGGTCAAAGGATTGACCGGACACTTAGCGGGGAGTGCTAGCAGGTCAAGGGAGTGATGTACCAACAGTCAAGGTTGACCGGATGTTGGTGTGGAAGCCTTAGGTTTAGGGTGAAAAGTTTGGATCGGCCGATCCAATGATATGGCTCATGATCGGTGGTGACCGATCATCGAATGATCGATCGCCCGTGGCGGCGGAGAAAATCGGTCCGTGGGCCGATCAGAAGTTCCACGATGGTGGACCGATCAGAGGTTCTCCGATCGGGCGGACCGATCAGGGACCAAAGAAGCATAGGCTTTTTTCCCGATCCAGATCATGTTGCTGATCGGTCCACGATGGTTCGATCGCGATACTCGGTCCGATCGGGGGTTCTAGTTCTTTCTTTGTTTCTTCTTCGCGGTATAAAGGGTGAGAGCTTCTCTGATTTTTCTTCTTCTACTTCTTCTTCTTCCTTGCGATTGAAGCTTCTGCTTCTGTGTAGCTGTTGCTGTTGTCCAAGAAGTTGTTGCTTCACAGGCAATCGACGAGAAGGCGAGTTAGTGTTTATACATTGTTCTTGTCTTTCTACTTGTATTCCTTGTATTCTAGTCTGCTGTTGCAAACGTTTGTGGCGAGGTTTCTCCACCCACAAGGAGTATATTGTATTAGCCGGTTTTCCGGGGGCTCATCCACCGACGGATTGATAGGGCTCGTCCACCTCACGGACACGCCGAGGAGTAGGAGTTCATCTCCGAACCTCGTTACATCCTTGCGTTTGAGGTTTGCTTTCTTCTTCTTAGTTTCTTCCTTGTATTTCCGCTGCAACTAACCTAATCGTAGGAAGAAACGCGAAAGATTGGGGTCGGCTATTCACACCCCCTCTCTAGCCGTACGAAGGATCCTAACAGTTCTAAGCAACATACAAGTATGAAACATCAAGAGAACATTCACAACATATAGTGGAGAACTTCATACTTGATACCTCTTCTAGAATTTACAAGCATGTGAGTTGTTGGGTTCGTCGGGCCGCGAAAACCGCTTTTTCACGTCGCGGAAACCCCGAGTCACCCAAAGCCATGGATCTCGTGCAAAGATTCGTAAACAAAACTTTTCGAAAAACCTTTTTCTTGTACGAGTTTGTAAAAACTTTAGATCTACACTAAAGTTAAGATCATTACCCTTGTAGCGAAGCCCTTCGCGTTCCCGCTCGTCCAAGGTGCCGGATCTCTAGACCGTCAAGTGTACGGTCCTCTAGAAGTATCCACACGAACAATCCTTGATGGAGAAGACCAAACAAAGGTGTGCTAGCACCTTGTCTTGTTCGGCCAAGAGAGGAGGAGAGGGAGAAGAGAGAGTTCTAGAGGAAGAAGATGACTTAATCACACTTGAATGAAAAATGAATATTTTCATTCCTCACTAGAGTGGCCGGCCACATCTTGGAGGTGTAACTCTCCACATTAATTCCAATTAATGTGGAGACCATTAAGAGTTGTAACCCCCATGAGGTGGCACTCTAGGATGATGTGGATCAACACTATTGGTCCACATCTTGCCACCTCACTAAATGACATGGCAACAAGTGTAACCTCCTCATTTAATGTGGGCCGACCACATTAAATGCTATGGAGGCTTGTAACCTCCATGAGGTGGCACACATTGATGATGTGGAGCAATCCTATTGGTCCACATCTTGCCAACTCACTAGTGATGTGGCAAAAAGTCAAGTCAAACATGACTTTTTCTCTTCCTCTCAAATCAAGTCAAACTTGATCAAATCTCTCTCATGGTTGATCTAATCCAACCATATGATTCAAGCCAACTTAATATAATGAATCTAATTCATTAAATTAAGTTGATTTAATGAGTCATAATCTAAATTAGACTCATTAAATACATGAATCAACTTGAGTCCAACTCAATTAGCCCAATTTGGATTACTCTTAATCCAATATGATTCATCAAATGAATCTAATCCTCTTGGTTCATCATATGAACCAAATCTCCATCTAATTGTCCTTAGTGTGTGACCCTATAGGTTCTTGTAACGTTGGTAATGCCCTAAACCCATTTAGGAGCATAAGTAATGAGCGGTATCTAGCAACACATCATTACTACCCAAGTTACAAGAATGTCGAGATCCGACATCACCTTGTGACTACCAATTGTGACTCCTCACAAAATAATGACATTGTCCTTCTATCCTAGACATCTAGATTGATCAATGTGAGGCATAGACTGTGTCATCCTCTAATCAATCTAAATCTTGAACTCCAAGTAGACTCACTCGATCAAATGAGCTCAACATCTAATGTTGACTCATTTGGGCATGGCCATGCACTTAGTGGTCTCACTCTATCAAGAATAGCGATGTCGCTCCCGTCATATGGGAGGGATAGATCCCATCTACATCACTCACATCCCTCTGCATAATTCGTTACATACCCAGTAGTCCACCCAGTTACGGGTGACGAAACCAAAGTACATAACTCCTTATGTAGGGATCCATGGTGACTTCAGGTCCAAGGACTAATAGTCATACTAATAGCCACATGAGAAAGTATATGACACTCATATAACGATCCATGATACTTTCTCATGGCGGGTCATTCAGTATACATTCTCCAATATATACCCATGTGTCAACTTGATATCTCCATATCCATGACTTGTGAGATCAAGTCATCGAGTTGACCTACATGCTAGTCTTATTGCATTAACATTGTCCCTGAATGTTAATACTCGACTAGGAATGATTTAGAGTAGTGTTCCCTATATCATCTCACTATCGATTCAACTAATCGATTGATATAGGTATGAACCTTCTACTCAAGGACGCTATTATACTTAGTCTATTTGGCACTAATACAAATAAGTATAATAACTAAACAAATGCCTTTATTAATACACAAGAATATGATATACATGAGTCCATACAATCATCAAAATGATTGGCTCTAGGGCTCTAACTAACAATCTCCCACTAGCACTAGTGCCAATCAGTATAGGCTCTAAGGCCTAAAGACCTAGTGTGACCATCATGCTTCCTCTGTGCCAAAGCCTTGGTCAAGGGATCTGCGATGTTAGCCTCTGTAGGTACTCTGCAAATCTTCACATCTCCTCTATCGATAATCTCTCGAATGAGATGGAAGCGCCGTAGTATGTGCCTTCGCCTGTGCTATAGCTCCATTGTTGTCACAATAGAGCTCAACTGGTCAACGATGCTAGGAACCACCCCAAGTTCAGTGATGAACTTGCTGCCTCTGATGAAGCAATATACTCGGCCTCTGTTGTAGAATCACTGCACCACCATTTAAGCAAAACACGAACCATTGCGATCGGTAATCATCGATCGATCCGAAGGCTCACAGCTAACATAACCTTCAGTTAGCTCATCATTGCTCCATATATCAAGAAATATTCTTTAGTCCTTCTTAAGTACTTAAGTATATTCTTGCCGCTATCCGATGACTTTCACGGATCTCCGACGTCCGGCCGCCGCAAGCATCTGAGACATCGCGATATTGAGATAGCATGGCGTACATGATCGATCGTATGTCTGCGATCCGATGCGTCTCTCTCCTCTCTAGAAGAGGGACCTTGAGTCTTCGAAGACTGCACGCCATGTGAATCATCGAAATCTTCTTGGAGTTACGCGGCAAGCGAGAGTATTGCCATGTATGACTACCGACTCTTGGCCAAGCAACTTAGATCTATCTCTATAGATCTGATCAGATCCCTGGTTCCTCACCACTTCATTGAGAAGCAACTCCCTAGCCAGTCTTGATCAAACAAAGGGATGTCCTTCCCAATGAGTAGTATGTCATCCACATACAATATGAGGAAGACAACTATATCCCCTACAACCTTCTTGTAGACACAAGGCTCATCTTCGTTCTTGATGAAACCAAACTATTTGATTGCATCATCGAATCGAAGATTCCAGCTCCGAGAAGCTTGCTTTAGTCCATAAATGGACCTATGCAGCTTGCATACTCTGCTAGTATGCTGTGGATCTACAAAACCCTCAGGTTGTGTCATGTACACATCCTCGAGTAGGTTTCCATTCAGAAACGCGGTTTTGACATCCATCTGCCATATCTTATAGTCATGGTAGGCTGCAATAGCAAGCATGATCCGAATAAACTTAAACATCGCTACTGGAGAAAAGGTTTCATCATAGTCAATACCATGAATTTGCTTGAAACCTTTAGCTACCAAGCGACCCTTATAGATAAGTCCATCCATGTCAGTCTTTCTCTTAAAGACCCACTTACACCCAATGGGTTTTACCCCTTCAGGTGGATCAACCAAAGTCCATACTTGGTTGGTGTACATGGAATCCATTTCGGATCTCATGGCTTCTAGCCATTTCTCGGAATCTGGTCTCATCACAACTTCCTGATAGGTGGTAGGCTCATCCTCTATGAGCACAACGTCATCATGGTCAGACAAGAGAAATGAGTATCTCTCAGGCTGACGACGTACCATATATGTCTACTTGAACTGGTTGTTGTTCCTCAACTCTTTGTGTAACAACATCATCCACAACACTTTGTGGTTCTAGTTCAACTTCCATCGAGGCATTAGTGCTATTGTTCGCATCTTGAACTTCTTCAAGATCGAACGCGCTCCCACTAGTCTTTCTAGAAACAAAGTCCCTTTCTAGAAAGACCCCGATCTTTGCCACAACTACCTGACTGGGAATGTTGAAGTAATATCCCTTAGTTTCCTTGGGATATCCGATGAAATAGCACTTGTCGGATTTGGGTCCTAATTTGTCCGAGACGTCTGACGTAAGCCTCACAACCCCAAATCCTCATGAAAGACACCTGGCATCTCTCCCGGTCCATATCCTATATGGTGTCTTTATCACGGCCTTGGATGGAACTCGGTTGAGAATGAAAGCTGTGTCTAGAGCATATCCCCATAGATATGTCGGAAGATCTGTGACTCATCATAGATCGTACCATATCTAATAGGGTACGATTCCACCTTTCGATACACCATTCCACCGTGGTGTTCCGGAGGAGTGAGTTGAGATAAAATCCCACACTAGGTAGTCACGAAACTCATGGCTAAGGTATTCACCACCTCGATCGATCAAGTACCTTAATACTCTTGCCAAGTTGGTTCTTCATTCTTGAATTCTTTGAACTTTTCAAAGGATTCAGATTTATGTCATCAAATAAACATAACCATATCTACAGTCATTAAATGTGATGAAGTACCTATAACCGCCTCTAGCAACATTGAAAGAGCCACATACATCACTATGTATGAGTCCTAACAAATCGCTCTGCCCACTAAAGGGAGTCTTGGTCATCTTGCCTCGTGAGGCATGACTCGCATATCTCATATGATTCAAAATCAAATGAGTCCATAATGGAGTGGGATAAGCGCTTGTCATTTATATGACCTAAGCGATGAGATAGGTGTGGTTCATATCGTTCGATTTGAACCTCTTGGTACTAACGTTATAGATAGGGCTCTCTAGATCTAGAATATAGAGTCCGTTTATCAGAGGTCCACTACAATAGAACATATCGTTTAAATAGACAAAACAACATTTGTTCTTTATTATAAACGAGAATCCTTTCTTGTCCAAACAAGAAACTGATATAATGTTCTTAGTCAAGGCAGGCACATAACAACAATCATCTAATTCTAGTACAAGCCCAGAGGGAAGAGATAGATGATAAGTTCCTATAGCAATAGCAGCAACTCATGCTCCATTGCCTACTCGTAGGTCTATCTCACCCTAGTACAAATGTGCGAAGCACATCCGGTATCTAATACCCACGATGAAGAAATAGAGAGGTTGATTTCTATAACATGTATACCTGAAGTAGAAATCTTATTTCTCTTCTTCTTAAGATCTTCCCGGTATTCTTTGGAGTTCCTCTTCCAGTGCCTTGCTTGTTCTTGATATAGGTGACAAAGATGCTCAACCATATCGTAAGCGCCCATCAACTCATGTTGCTTCTGAAGCTCAGAGTTCATGGTCGCGAGCATAAGACAGGACACATCTAATGAGTCATCTTGATGCTTCTTGTAAGCATCTCACAAGTGGCAGGGTGAGGAGCCTCGAAATGGGCTGCTCAACATACGCTGAGTGAGAACAATTCTCGGTTCTGCATCACGGAAATTTGCTCTTGAGCTTGTCCTTCTTAAGGACGTAACGCAGGGAGAAAGAGTTCGGATTCGACGTCATGGTTATCTACAAAGAAAAATTTGAAATAAATATCATATTCTTTTAAAATCATTTAATTAGGCCTTTAATTAAAGATGCTCGAATACTATAATTCATGTGGGACAAGATCCACATCATACTAACCCTTGAGTTAGCTTTGGCTAATACGCCCAAGGCTTAGTATGATCGGTAGATAACGATTACCAATTACATCTCTATGCAACTCTTGTTTATAGAATCAATATTTATATTAAAACTCGAGTTAGCTTTGGCTAATACCCGAGAGTTAATATAGATGTGATTTTGACCTATCTTTTCCAACCGTTGGAATAATGCCTATAGTTGACTCGATCCAACCGAGTAACTAGGAATACTCAATCTAATTGAGTTTGTATTCACCCATGCGTTGATAGGCGGGACCAAGATTGTCCCTCCGTACCCTACCAAGATAATATGTATTGCTCTGCTTTCAACAATACATGTGATCGAGGTAGTGATAGGTATCACGGCACGGTTAGGCATTTAGAGTTGGTTCGATCTAGATCTAATCTAATCGAGAAGGATGCATCTTGTGCACGACTTAGATCTAATCTAATCGCAAGGGTGCATCATGTGCATGACTTAGATCTAATCTAATCGTTAAGGCACTAATTAATTAATTAATTATTAAACATGCATCAGATACATAACAATTAATTAATTAATCTATTTGTGATTTAGTCATGGCCCTACTACGATCTTCTCAAGCCAATGAGAAGATCGAATGGTCAACCTAGGGTCAACAGCTTCTCCAAGCTCCTCCCTTTGACCACCTTGTGTTGCTCGTGCCCGCCTCGGAACTCCGTCTCGTGTGGACCCTCCACTGCTCCAATTTGTACATTACAATTTGAAACTCGAGTTACATTCGAGTCTAAATCTAATTTACAACCAGAATAAGAGAAAGGCACGACGCGCAGGCCGTGGAAAATAATCATATGACAGCACGCAGACCGTATTATGAATTACAACACAAATCCAATCTTATTGGGTATTTTGGGCCATGACTATCACAAATTAATATATAATTCAAAATTATATATTTTTATAATTTTTCTGTAATTTTAAAAATAATTTTTACAATTTTTATAAGTAAAATTTCCCAGCGGTCCCGTTTAGCCGGAACGGATCCCCTTGCGGGGCCCAGGGGCAGCGCCCCTACCCGCGATCTAACCATCGCGAGGGTTCCTTTGCGATCCAACAGTGCCTAAACCCGCTGTCCCAAAACGATTTGGGTCGAGACATTGCCGTTTCGGAAAAATCTTCCCGGCGGGTTCGTTTTTAGCGATTTCGGGTGCAATCGCGGAGCAAATTCCCTTGCGGGGTTAGGGGCAATGCCCCTACCCACGATCTAACCATCGTGAGTTGCTCCTTTGCGATCTAATGGCACCCGACCCCGCTGTCCCAAACGAATTTGGGGCAAAACGAAGCCGTTTAAAAGAAAACTTTCCGATAGCCGAAGCCCTAAAAGCTCAATTTTTACAGAAAATCATAGAAGGTATATTTTTCTTAAAAATACAAACGAACTCGTAGTAGTCTTTGCACGTGGCTCTGATACCACTGTTGGGTTCTTCGGAACATGAGTACCTTATGAATTTCATAGCATATCATGAGGAGGAACATAAACATGTTAGGGTTGAATTTAGGCTTGCCTAAGCCCTACATTTCATGGTGTCCGAATGTTTACCATGTAAAAACCTAACCCTAAGCAACATGAATCTCAAGTGCTTTATGTTATTTTTCATATCTTTTCATAAGGTAAAACATAAGCAAGCTAGATTTGAGGTTTAGCCTCCTTAAGGTATTAAATCCCTTCATGGCCGAAACCTTGTGATAGGTTCCTAATAGTTCTAAGCAACATAAAAGTATAAACATCAAGGAAAATATTCACATAACATCATAGAAGAGATCATAGACATGTTAGTTTTTAAATTGAGCCTCCCTAGATTTTTAAGCCTCTTCATGGCTGAACCCTAAGGTAGAGTATTACCTAACTCTAAGCCTTATGCAAGAATGAAATATCAAAATCATATTCCTAACATATCATGAGGAAAACTTAAACATATTGGTTTTGGTTTTTAAGCTTCCATAAACTTTACAAGTATCATAACCGAAATTACTATGGGAAAAGTCTAGGTTATAAATTCATATAAACTCAACAAAAATCATATAACCACTTGTACCACAGGTGAGGGGATACTCACATCCTCTTGCTTGGTCTTTTCCTAAGAGAAGGTACCCTTTGGTGAAAAGAAAGAAGAGATCTCCTCCTCCTAGTGCTCCTTGTGTTCTTCTTGCTTGTGAGAGGTAGATCTTGAGGGTTCCTTCTTGTGGTTTGGTTTTCTTAGGGAGAAAACCTTAGTTGGATTTTTGGGAAAAGAAGAGAGGAGGCTCTAGGTCACGGCAAGATGAGGGAAGGGAAGAAAAAATGAAGTCCCTTCTTGATTTTACCTCTTATGCTAGGTGGAAGTAAGAAGCAAAAAGAGACTTTGCTTTCCCCTCTTCTTAACTCATCTTTTATTCTCTTAATGATGAAGAAATGTCTTCATTCATCCCCCTACTTCCTCTCCTCTCCTTCTCTCTTGTCATCCACGAAAATGAAAAAAAAGAGTGAGGAAGAAAAAGACAACTTGTCTTGCTTCTTGATCATGAGAAGGAGGAAGAAGCTACTTGATGTTTTCTTGCTTTCTTCTCTTAATCATGATTTTATCTTTATCTACAATATCCATTCTCTATTTAACAATAACTCATGATGGTCTAGTGGTAATTCTATAATTCTTAGCTTAAGAAGGTTCAAGGTTCAATCCTTGACCAATTCTTTATATATATATATATATATTTTTTTTTTCCATCTTATCTTCTTTTATTCTTAAGAGAAAATCTTCACATACTTAGCTTAAGAAGTTCATGGGTGTTACAGTACCCCATACCTCATAGAAAGTTCGTCCTCGAACTTTAAAATAGCGACATCAGGTGGCACAAGACTTCCTGCTGAGTGCATCAGCCACCTTGTTTGCCTTTCCTGGATGATAAAAGATCTCACAGTCATAGTCCTTGACTAGTTCGAGCCATCTACGTTGTCTCATATTCAGGTCTTTCTGGGTGAAGAAGTATTTCAGACTCTGGTGGTCGGTGTAAATCTTACACTGCACTCCATATAAATAATGTCTCCATGTTTTGAGTGCAAAGACCACAACTGCTAGTTCCAGATCATGGGTGGGGTAATTCTTTTCATGTTCCTTAAGTTGTCTAGAGGCGTAGGCAATGACCTTGCCGTCTTGCATGAGTACAGCTCCCAATCCTAATATAGAGGCATCGCTGTACATATCGAAGCCCTTGTCACATTCCGGAAGAGTAAGGATCGGCGCACTAGTCAGTCTCCTTTTTAATTCTGTGAAACTCTTCTCGCAGTCATCCGTCCATTCATACCTTTTGTTCTTTTTGGTGAGACATGTCATAGGGGCTGTAATTTTGGAAAAATCTTCTACATATTTCCTATAATAGCCTGCAAGTCCGAGAAAGCTCCTGACTTTGCTGGCACTTTTCGGCCTGTTCAAGTTACTTATAGCTTCGATCTTACTTGGATCCACCATTACTCCGTCTTTGGAGATAACATGACCCAAGAATGATATTCGATCAAGCTAGAACTCGCATTTGGAAAACTTTGCATATAGTTGTTTCTCCTGAAGGATCTGTAGTACTGTGTTCAAGCGTTCAACGTGTTCCTCTGGGGTTCTGGAATAGATGAGGATATCATCAATGAAGACGATCACAAATTTGTTGAGATACGCCGTAAATACCCGATTCATCAGATCCATAAATGTAGCAGGAGCATTAGTTACGCCAAAGGGCATAACTATAAACTCATAGTGTCCGTATCTTGTTCGAAATCTCATCTTCGAAATATCACCCTGTTTCACTTTCACCTGATGATAGCCGGATCTCAAGTCAATCTTTGAGAAGACGTTGCACCCTTCAATTGGTCGAACAAGTCGTCGATCCGTGGAAGAGGGTACCGGTTCTTGATTGTCACCTTATTTAATTCTCGGTAGTCTATACACATTCGCATGGTTCCGTCCTTCTTCTTTACGAACAGTATCGGAGCTCCCCATGGGGAGTGACTAGGGCGGACAAGTCCCTTGTCAAGTAACTCTGATAGTTGTCCCTGTAGTTCCTTCAACTCAGCCGGCGCCATTCGGTAGGGTGCTTTAGAGAAAGGTTTAGTGCCAGGAATCAATTCAATATCGAATTCTATCTCTCTATCAGGGGCTAATCCGGGTAGTTCATCGGGAAATACCCCTGGATATTTGCATACTACCGGGACATCTTCTAGTTTCTGGTCATTAGTTCGACTCGCGTCGACCATTTGTGCTAAAAAGGTAGTACATCCTTTGTCTAGAATCTTCTGCGCCTTTATAGCTGATAAGAATCCCTCAATGCCTTTTCTTGGTTCTCTAATAAATTCGAACCTTAGTTCGGCTTCCGGTTGGAAGACTAATTTTCTTTTACGACACTCGATTGAAGCGCCGTATTTGCTCAGGAAATCCATGCCTAGTATAATATCAAAATCCTGCATGTTGAGTATTATCAGATCACAGTAGAGTTCTCTATCTTTGATTCGGATAGGTACGGCTCGCAGCATCTGATCGGAAGGCATCACTTCTCCCGAAGGTAAGTTTGTTAAGAATTTGCCTTTTATGACTTGTGGTGGTACTTCTAACTTTGTCATGAAGGGTATGGAGACAAACGAGTGGGTTGCTCCGGTATCAAATAATACAGTAGACTAAAACCTGTGACCACGGTAGAAGCACTTGCCACGCCTTCCTTGGTGAGAGAAAACCACGGCATTCTGTGGGCTTCTAATCTCCAATCGAGTCCTTCTAAAGTTACATCTGATGTAGGCATATTACTATTCGGTCATCGCTAAGATGGTACCGGAATCGATTAGGCAATCTCGACCATATGTCCTTCCGCTCGTAGCACTTCCTCGTACCATGGCATACTCCCGAATCGCTTTCCACAAGTGGCACAGAGGGTACCTCGCTTGTTTGTTGGACCACTTTGCTCCATTGTTTTCTTTTTCCAGTGGAATTTCCTTTCCAGTTCGTCTTGGTACCGTCCTTCTTGACTCTTTCCTTCGCTCATCGCCTTTTGATAATGTTCGGTGATCAAAGCTGACTAGCTCTTCCATGGTTTGCGGTCTATTAACTCCACGGCCACATTCAAAGCTATTTCAGATCGGAGCATTTTCATCTTTTCGTGCTGACTAACTCTGGACATAGGCGTGCGAGGCGGTTGAAGCGCTTCACAGCATCACTAACTGATAAATCGCCTTGTCGAAATTCGGTGAACTCGTCATAATGCCGATTTGTCACTCGCATATGAAAATATTCCTCCAAAAATTCTACTTCGAAATCTGCCCAGTTCATCAGATTGACTTGTCTCTTGGCCTTAACTCTTTCCCACCACATCCTTGCGTCTCCAGAAAAACAGAAAGACACGCACTTGATCTTAGCCACTGTATCAGATAAGTTTCCTGTCGGACTACTGGAACAGGGGCTGCCGGTGGCACCGGGGCAGCTGCAGGTATAACGAGCATAGTGTTTTGATTTGCTGGCGGGGTGACCGGATTTCCCTGCTGACCCATCAGAGTAGTAATCAATTGTTGTTGTTCGGTGATCTGACGCTGGAGGTCTGTGACTACCTGAGTTAGGTCTGGTGGAGTTACTGTCTCCTCAGGTCTACCACCGTGTCTTCTAGTAGCCATGATTATCTTCATAAATAATAACAATGCTAGCATAAGTCGTTATAGTTCCCAACTAGAATAACATAAGGTAGTTATCATTCTTAACACGACCTAACATATGTTATCGTCAATCCTATCCTACCATCATATATTCCCTAGACTAAAAATCATCACAATAAAATAGGCATGCATATTTAAATAAACACATCAGACAAAAAATAAAGTAAGCATAGAAAATTCTTACTTGGAGCGGCAGGATGGAGGCTTGATGTGTGTAGTGAGATGGCTAACTTGGCTCTGATACCAACCTGTAACGCCCGCCCCTTTACTACCACTCCTGCCTAGTGTGGGTGGGGTTACTTTCCTTATCCTTAGACTTAGTAACTTAAACATTCATACATACATACAGCGGAAGCATATCTATGTTTCTAAGCATAGAGTAACATAGTAAGCATATGTATAAGAAATAACATAGTTCAACTTAAATAGTCATAGTATTCATTTCTAACTCATGCATAGAGAATCATAAAAGACATCCCATGACATAACATATTATTCTAAGTTCACTTAAGCAGGTTATTTTGTTTCTTTAGCCAAGTCACCATCACACATCTCTTGCCCCTTCCTGCTGCGCCTCTAGTTTCTCCATTCTTTACCTTTATCTGTGGTACAAGGAAAAGTATCTGTAAGCACTCAAGGATTAGTGAGATCCTTTCCTACTCACAAAAACCAACGTATCATGCAACATCATCATATCATACATTATAGAGTAATTGGTGCTCATATCATCATGTAATTAAAACATATCAAATCATGGCATGAATCTCAGTAATGACATAAGGTAAAGTAAACAACATATTATGGTCTAATTCTTATCATGGTACAAGTAACATCCTATCATAGCATAAATCACATCATAACATAAGAAATCATTATATCATGGTATAATTCATATCATAACATGGAGGTACTATCATGACATAAGAAAATCAGCGTATCATGGCATAGATCCTATCATAGCATGGAGGTACTATCATAACATAAGAAAATCACCATATCATGGTATAGATCATATCATAACATAAGTGTACATCATAGCATAGTGAAAACATCATGACATTTCTTTTCATAACATCAAGGCATCATATCATAGCATATCTTGTAAGCATTACTTTTCATCATATCATGAGCATGGATGCAAGATGTCCTTTAAAACATGGGAAATGTATATGTCATGTGCAATATGCCTTTCAAAACATGATTTATGTCATGTGTGAGATGTCTTAAAACAATATCATATAGTACTTGAAAAGAATCTCAACATGAAAGGGGCCCGGCTTAGTACCACATACATACATAATGCGCGCATCCTAAGTAGACCCAAGGTAGCAAGTCTTGAACCTACTAGGAAACTAGGCCCGTAGCTCGTCCTAGGGGAACTGTAACACCCGAAAATTCTCAAACTTGCATTAGAATTATTCTATGATTTTTCTGAAATTTTTAGATATTTTTTCGGAATTTTTCGAGTAGCGGAAGTAGCAAAAATAATTAAAAGAATAAAATAGCTTAGGCGGGAATTGAACCCGAGACCTATGGCTTAGGGATAATGCTAGTAACCAGTTGAACCCAGCAAGGCCGTGCTGAAAGGAAAGGGAAACAATTTTATTTAAGTTGGATTTGGGCGGAACTTTACCACTTAATATAAATAGAAAATTTAAGTGGGGTTTGGTTTATTTTCTATTTGGGTTCGTGACCTTTCCTCCTCCCCAACCTAGTTCCGCCAACCACCCCTTTTTCCCTCCTCCTCCTCTCGGCACACTAAGCCAAGGGTCAAGGGAACATCTTCCGGCGACGACTCCAACACGAAAAAGGTTCTTCTCCGCGAGAGGAACGCAAAGACGTGAGCGGATCGTCGAGAAGGTTATCTCCACCGGAACTCTAGCGATTAGAATCGTAAGAAATTACGAATAGGAGGTAAGAAACCCCTCACCTGCAGTATAATAGCTACCGTTTGATTTTCTGTGCATTAGTTTAGTTATATGCGTATGTTTTCGACATATAGGGTGTATTTAACCTTCCTCGCAGGTTTAGGGATTTAGTGAGTACCTTTAGATGGGCCGGACACGTCTTTTCTCCTTCAGTTGGAGGTTTAGATGTTGTTGGGTGCCTAAAGGTAGTCCCCCTAATAGAGAGGGGAGTTAAAGCACACTAGGTGGTCGATTAAATAACTAGCTTAGAAAAAATGCAACCTAGTTATTTTTATTAGCACAGTTGAATGCATTAGAAGCATCTAAATCAGTAAATCAGTTATCCTAGCTTATATGGGGCCACGGTCCAATGGGTGGGCTCCCACAGTCGCCTCTAGGTTCAGACAACCTAACTCTAGGTTCAGATAACCTAGAAACAGCAATTTAGAACAGTTGGATTAGATATCCATTGGGTTGGGCTTCCATAGTCGGTCCCTAGGTTTAGATAACCTAGTAGCTCTACTAAATTCGGGACTTGCAACCCGGGTCTAGTTAGCCCTCAACAACATGTTTAGTATTTTCACTTACTATATGTATATGGTTTTCAACCTTTCACAAATTAGTTCGTGAATTGATGCAGTTCTAGCAGTAGCTCAGTATTAGCGTAGCTCAGTTCTTAGTATTAATATGCATGATGACTTTATGTTCACTTTAGATATGCCATGATTGTATGCTTATATGCCATGCCATGCTTAGTTTATTCAAGATATCCAGATTTTAAACAGCATGATTTAAAATCATATTTGCATCGTTGCATGTTTTTGTGAGGTAGATGGTTTCTTACTAAGCTTTTTAGCTTATAGATACTACTTTTCTTATACTGCAGATAAAGGTAAAGGAAAATTGGATCAGTAGCGGAGGCTGGAGGGCAATGCTATCAAGATGTGTGTGGGCAGGAGTTGGAATAAAGATCTTTGGGATCTAAACAGTTTTACTTTAGTATTAGCACTTTACGTTTTAGTTTTCATTATTCAGTTTTGATTATTAAGTGTTATGAAATAGTAAACCATGCACTATGTAGTATGGCAGGTTTAGAATGTTAGTAGTTTTATATTAGTGTGATTTGCATTGGTTTAGAGTTGGTGTGTGAGGTTTTGGCACGCCAAAGTGCTGAAATCAGAGTTCCCGAGCGAAATCAGAACTCTGATCGGTCTCCAGACCGATCAGGGCCTGAGCAGTGCCACTGGATCGGTCAGCCGACCGATCCAGACAGATACAGTATGCTACTGTATCCTCCTGGATCGGTCAGTCGATCGATCCAGTTGGATCGATCCGTGGATCGATCGACAGGTCCGTAGGTAGTTGGGAAGTTTAGTTTCTAGTCCCTAGCTCGATTGGGATGTTCAGCTTCCTCCTTAGCATGTGTACACAGCAAAGAAGGTCTTTAGACCTTTCTTATCGCTTGTATCTATCCTTAGTAGAGCAAAATTTTAATTAGCCCAGCTTTCCGCAAGTATAGTTTAGCAATATTAGAGTGGTATCAGAGCAGTGTTCTATACTTCCTACACACACATCAGATTGTACCTGCAGCTTCCAAGTAAGAATACCTATACTTAATTTATGCTCCTTGTTTTGTTATTACGGTTCATGTTCATATGCCTACCGCTTGCTAGTATGTTTTAAACATGATATCGAGTTATATAACTGCGATTACATTAGTTATGTTATGTTCTCTATGTCGTTAGAAATGGCACGAGGACTAGACTAAAGCCCAAGCAAGAGGCGTGCCTCCTCCGACTCTGATTAGTGGCTCGATTCATAGCTAATTGAGCAGAACAGAAATAGCCACCTTAAAGGCTAATCATACCCCCACACCCGAACCAGACGACTCTTAGAGGTTCCACCACCTACCGACTGACAAAGCTCAAGGTGAGCTAAGAAAGGAAGCCTATCCGATCCAAAGGCGAGTCAAGCGGATAACTTCTCGTGCACTAGTGAACCATGGGATGCACAAGCCTGGTTCAAAACACTGGAGAGCACGATGGAGCTGGACTGGCCGAACACGAGAAGGTGAAGTGTGCCTCCTACACAGAGACGCGCGTGTGGTGGGAAAGGATCGAAAGCACCCAAGAAACCGGATGTTATGGGCTGACTTGAGAAGGAGTTCTTCGAGGAGTTCTTTCATATGTCAAATTTCCACTACGACGAGTTCACCGAGTTTCATCAGGCCCTGAAGAAATTCAACAGGTTGGCTCGTCTGTGCCAGAAAAGGAACGAATCCGGTTGATGCTCAAGATGCTGAGGCCGGAGATAGCAATGGTGGCATACATAGGCCACAAACCACAGAGGAGTTAGTGAGCGGTGCCTTGACCACAGAGCATTACCGAACAAGATAAAGCACAGAAGCAAGTCTCCTCAGAGTCCACACTCAGAAACAGCAAGGCCACAGCTCTAACTGGAAAGGGAACTCCAACAACAAGCGCAAATCAGGGAGTGACCCAAAAGGAGGACCATCTAGCAAGCGACCCAGTTATCCAAAGTGTGCTACTTGTGGGAAATTCCACCGTGGGGTTTGTCGCAAGGGCACACGAGGATGCTTTGAATGTGGACAAGAAGGGCACATGGCCGTCCGAACAAGACCGGTCTTCCTCCGCCACAGCAGATTCAGTATGCAGGCCAGCCAGCTCAGAAGGTCCACTTATCGCCGGGCTACGACGAATGCAAGGATCTACTCACTCACCAGAGAGGACGTAGCCAATGCCTCGGCAGTTGTCACAGGTCGATTAGCATTTTTAGCACTGTTCTATTTGATCTGGGCAACCCATTCATATATAGCCGTGGTGTTCTCCAAAATTAGAAATACCCTCGAGGTACTCGGTGGTGATTTTGATGACACTACCTTGAGATCATGGCATCCACGGTCGCGGTCATTATCATGTGAACTCTTCTAATCGATCCGCTAGAAATGACACCATCCTTGGAATGGACTTCTGATCGATTGCTTCCATAGAGTGCCGTAAATCGATTCCAACCCGGCTACATCGGGAACCAAAGAGAAAAGCCGTAAAATTTCTCGAAGGCAGTTGATGGATTCGGGTTAAAAGCACATGTAGTCAATACGGCAGACAAGGACCAACAGCCTAGTAGGAGTCCGAGTTGTATGTGACTACCCAGCGGTCTTCCCTGCACCAGACAGTGAGATTGAATTTGAGATAGAGCTCTTCCCGGCACCAATCCTATTTCCAAAGCGCCATATCGCATGGCTCCAACAGAACTGAAGGAACATGAGCTGCTTGACAAGGGCTTCATATGCCTAGTCACTCACCATGGGGGTGTTGTTCGTGAAGAAGAAGGATGGAAGCATGCGCCTATGCATAGATATCACTGAACCAAGTCACCATCAAGAACAGTATCCCTTCCTGAATCGATGACTGCTCGACCATCAAGGGAGCAGTGTTCTCAAGATAGATCTTAGATCGTTATCATCAGTCAAGGTTAAAGAAGGATATACCCAAGACAGATTGAGAACTGGACACTACGAGTTCATAGTCATGCCCTTTGGTGTTACCAATGCTCCAGCTACATTCATGGATCTCATGAACAGTATTCTGGGAGTATTTAGATAATTTTGTTATTGTGTTTATCGATGACATTCTTATCTACTCGGGAACTCAGGAAGAACATGCAGAGCACCTAAGAAAGTTCACGAAATGTGAATTTTGGTTAGATCAGTGTCCTTCCTAGGTCACATCATCTCCAAGGATGGTATTATGGTAGATCTCAGCAAGATAGAAGTAGTAAGTAACTGGAAGAGACCTAAGAACGCCAAATCGGAGCTCGGGATTAGCAGGATACTACAGAAAGTCAGAGGACTTCTCCAGATAGCCTCCCGTGACTCTTACCGTAAAGAACAGAAATTGTGTGAGAATAGCTTGTGAGCTAAAAGGAGATTGAAAGCTCCCATTTTGGCTCTACGCAACACAAGAGCTTTGACATCTATAGTGATGCCTCTAAGTTGGGACTAGGATCATGCAAAACGGCAAGGTGATCGCCTATGCCTCCAGACAACTCAAGGATTATGAGAAGAATTACCCTACTCATGACCTCGAGCTTGCAGCAGTAGTGTTCGCTCTCAAACTTTGGAGACATTACTTATATGGAGTTCAGTGCAGAGTGTATACAGATCATCAGAGTTTGAAGTACTTCTTCACTCAGAAGGAAGATGGCTTGAGCTAGTCAAAGACTACGATATAGACATCCTCTACCACCCAGGGAAAGCAAATAAGGTAGCCGACGCACTTAGCAGAAAATCCAGTGCTACCTTGTTATCTCTTACAGCCATGTCGCCGCCCCTACAGAAGGAGATTGTAGATTTTGGTCTCGAACTCATCGTTGGACAGCTCTCTACTATGACCTTAGAGTCTACCTTGCTTGGTGATATTCAGTCAGCTCAGGAGCAGGACCCTGAAATTCAGAAAATCATGCAAGGGCTAGCAGAATCAGAAAGTAGAGAATTCAGAGTGTCCGATAGCGGGGTGACGGAGACAGATTTTAGATGAGGCTCACAAGACTTTATGCGATGCATCCGTGTTCCACCAAATGTACCAAGACCAAGAACCATTTTTGGTGGCCCGGATGAAGCGAGACATCGCCAGATATGTTAGCATCTACCTCACCTGTCAGAGGGTCAAGGCGGAACATGTGGCCTCTGATTCAGTGGAAGTGGGAGGATATCTCTAAGGATTTCATAGTGGGAATTTGCCCCGAGCCACGAATGGTTTTAACGCCGTCTGGGTAATAGTCGGCAGGTTGACTACGTCGGCCCATAGCCCAGCTATCGAGATGCTCTTACTCCGTGGAGAAGCTAATAGGTTGTATCTCCGGAGATAGGTCGAGACTACATGGGTCACAGACATGTTTAGGCAGGCAATGATTCACATCACACTTGCAGGGAGTGTATGCGGTCGGCGTTGGGCACTAAGTTAAAGTTGTACAGCATTCCGTCCTCAGACGGATGGTCGGACGGGACGCGGAGGTAACCTGTGCCATATGATGCTCCTGGCCATGGCTCTAGGGTTTAAATATAAAGCAAATAGCATGCATGCATGCATTCAGACCACACACACGACTCATCGGCCATGGCACCCATCGGCCTCACCACGAGCTCTCTATGGCGGCGGAGTGAGTAGATAGATCTGCCAATCTCTGCATACGAGTATGGAACTAACCACAGGCAGCAGATGCATCTAGGCAAATACTGTAGGGCCAGCAGCACTTGCGACAGGATTCAGTGTACACATGAGGTCGCTTGTCTGGCAAGAGGCGACACTCCTAGAGTTTCTTCTTAAAGTGGTGATTGGAGAGTGGGTGGCATAGAGGGAGTAATCGCGTTTTTGTTTTGGAAAAAAGGGCAAGCGTAAGTCCCATATATATGACTACACTTATCAATGAAGGCACATAGCATATGACGAGCATAGAACCTACCTGGATAAATCCATAGCGTCCATAACGATATTCCTTCTATCTCTTCTTTGATGAGATGCCATCGGTGAGAAGGGACTATTAGCCGGCAGGCCTATTAGAGAATATCGATAGTCGGCCTTGCGGAACAAGGGAGACCGGCAAAGTCATTCAGCACGATAATAGACCTGACAGAAAAGGCCAAGTAACAGGAGGAAGTACCAGTGAGAATCAAAGTCCGGAATTTAGATCGATGACTGGACGGCAGACTTGCCGACAATAAGTGCAGATGTTCGTTCTAGGACTTCTAGCTAGGCGAACGAACTAACTTATAAGGAATTTTATATCGGCAATATTGCATTAAACTTGCATTAGAAATAAAATAGCTTAGCGGGGTTGAACCTGAGAAATTTAGGGATAATGCTTTGAACGGAATTGAGACCCGGCAGTAGGCCATGATGCACAGCGCTATAATTTTATAAAAGAATAAGGGATTGAACCCGAGACTTATGAAGATCATACCCACTAAACTAAACTTGAAGCTTAGAAGCATGGAAATGCGGAAAGGGCAAGGCCAATGAAACCTAGTTGCCATTTGAACTTTAGGAAAGGAAATTTAATTCTATTTAAGTTGGGTTTTAGGAACCTAACTACCACTTAACCTCTAAGTGGGGTGGGTGACCACCTTTTGGGTTCCAAACGTGACCACCTCCCTCTCCTCAACCCTCATGACAAGACATGAACCACCCTCTTTCCTCCTTTCGGCCTGAGAACGAGGGGGTCGAAGGGACGGGAACTCTTGGCAGGGGCCCAGACACACAAAAAAGAAAAGGTCCTTCTCCCGTACCGAGACTCTAGCGCGAAAGAGCATGAGGCGTGAAATTACGAATCGTCGAGAAGGATCATTCTCCTTCCAGGAACTCTAGCGTTATAATCGTGAGCTAAATTACGAATTTAAGAAAACCCCTACACTCCTGCGCAGAGAAGCTACCGCTTAGTTATGTGCTATGTAGTCGACATGGGATTATTCTCATATATTAACCTTCCTCGCGGTGAGTTTACCTAGTACCTTTAGATGGGCGGACCGTTCTGTAGTGTTTGGGGATTTAGAGAGTACCTTTTAGATGGGTGCCTAAAGACAGACGTTTTTCTCCTTCGCGCTTTAGAGTGCGTCAAGTGCTTAAAGGTAGTCCCCAATAGAGAGGTGGGGAGTTAAAGCACACTAGGTGGTCGATTAAATAACTAGCTTAGAAAAAATGCAACCTAGTTATTTTTATTACACAATGAAATGCATTAGACACTAAATCAAGAAACTGCCAGATCCATTTATACTATACCTGGGTGGCCCCTACAAATACTTCTAGGTTCAGATAACCTAACTCTAGGTTCGTATAACCTAGAACAAGTAATTTAGAAATAGCTTTTAGCTATACTCAAGATTTTACTTTTCAGCTTGGCACCGTGACCGGATTAGATATCCACTGGGTCGGGTCATTCTATAGTCATCCCTTGTGTTTAGATAACCCAGTAGCTCCCACTAAATTTTGGGACTTGCAACCCTGTCTAGTAGATGCGCGATAGTACGACAAATAAGCCGGCCCTCAAAGAAAGTGTTTAGTATTTTCACTTACTATATGTATACGAACCTTTCACAAATTAGTTTGTGAATTCAGATTTTAGCAAGAGATCAGATTAAGTCTCAGAAATAACTTTTCCTGAATATGCGTGAATGACTTTATGTTGACTTTAGATATGCAATGATTGTATGCTTATATGCTATGCCATGCTTAGTTTATTCAAGATATCCAAAGATATGTTTTAAACAAGATGATTTAAAATCATATTTGCATCATGTAATGCGTGTTTTGTGAGGTAGATGGTTTCTTACTAAGCTTTTTAGCTTATAGATACTACTTTTCTTATACCGCGATAAAGGTAAAGGAAAAATTGGATCAGTGAGCAGGAAATGGGCAATGCTATCAAGATGTGTGTAAGGTGAGTTGGAATAAAGATCTACGGGATCCAAACAGCTTTACATATAGCACTTGCTTTAGTTTTCATTATTCAGTTTGATTGTTAAGTGTTATGAAATAGTAAACCGACTATGTAGTATGTCAGTTTAGAATGTTAGTAGTTTTATATTAGTGTGATTTGCATTGGTTTAGAGTTGTTGTGTGAGGTTTTGGCACGCCAAAGTGTCAAATCGTAGTTCCCGAATCGTAACAATGATCGGCCTGCACCGATCAAGGCCTGCGAAGCATGGATCGGCCACGACCGATCCAAACAGATACAAGATATTACTATATCCTCCCCGGATCGATCCCGACCGATCCAAAGACGATATGAGAGCGTGAGAGTTTCAGGTGCTCGGATCGGCACCGACCGATCTAGACATACTGGATCGGCCCCGCCGCCGACCGAGCCCACACGGATCGGTCCACCGACCGATCGTGGGAACAAGATGAGTCATAGCCTCCCGATCGATGGATGCAGGATCAATTGCATCCGTGGTAGTTGGAAGTTTATCAGTCCCTAGCTCGCTGGGGATGTTGGTTTCTCCTTAGCATGTGTACACCAGCAAAGAAGGTCTTTAGACCTTTCTTATCAGTTGTATCCATCCTTAGTAGAGCAAAATTTTAATTAGCCCAGCTTTTCGCACAGTATAGTTTAGCAATATTGTAGCGACCGGCCTTACAGCCAGTACCCAGAAGGCGGGTCGTTACAGGCACCCTTTTGGTACAAGCCATCAAAGTAAAATACATGTCATATCATATCTCTATCATTTCATAACGTATTCATGTCGTTTATAGCATATCTTATTCATGTCAATCATAGCATATCATGTTCATGTCATTCATAGCATATCATGTTCATGTCATTCATAGCATATCATGTTCATGTCATTCATAGCATAGCATATTTCATTCATGTCATTCATGGCATATCATGTTCATATCATTCATGTCATTCATAAGGTATGCATAAATGGGCACATAGCCATGCATACTTGGGCACATAGCCATCATACTTGTCTTGGGCACATAGCCATCATATTTTGGCACATAGCCATTTAGATATCATTCTCATGCATGGTTCATAAACATATTCAAATGAGCAATATAACACAAAAAGAAAACATAATCATGCATGGATCACAAGTTAACTTCTTCCAATTAAAGTCATAGCAAGGGAAGTACATATTGAGTCATAACTTAGTCTAAATTCTCAACCCACTAAGGGTGGCCGAAACATGCATAGGCTCATTTAGGTTTCATGAAATCATACAAGCATATGAACCCATATTCATTTCCATACATTTAACATAAGGAACATCATAAGCATATGTGATTTAGGTTCTATGCTTCCTAGGGTTTTAAACCCACCTTGGCCGAAACATACAAGGTCCAAACTTGGTTACAATAGCATGTAAGCATGTGAATCTAAATAAATTTTTCCATGCATTTATCCTAGGCATTCACATGAGCATATTAGGTTAAAGTTCAAGATTCCTAATTTCACCAAGTGTAAGTGGCCGAATGCTACAAAGCATGGATTCTAAACATATGAGTACCCTATAAATTTCATATCATATCATGGAGAGGAACATAAACATGTTAGGATTAAATTTAGGCTTGCCTAAGTCCTACATTTCATGGTGGCCGAATGTTCAACATGTGAAAAAAAAACATAACCCTAAGTAACATGAAATCTCAAGTGCATAATGTTATCTTCATATCTTTTCTTAAGGTAAAACATAAGCAAGCTAGATTTGAGGTTGAGCCTTATTAAGGTATTAAATCCCTCAATGGCCGAAACCTTGTGATAGGGTCCTACTAGTTCTAAGCAACATACAAGTATGAAACATCAAGAGAGCATTCACAACATATAGTGGAGAACTTCATACTTGATACCTCTTCTAGAATTTACAAGCATGTGAGTACCTTATGAATTTCATAGCATATCATGGGGAGGAACATAAACATGTTAGGGTTGAATTTAGGCTTGCCTAAGCCCTACATTTCATGGTGGCCGAATGTTTACCATGTAAAAACCTAACCCTAAGCAACATGAATCTCAAGTGCTTTATGTTATTTTTCATATCTTTTCATAAGGTAAAACATAAGCAAGCTAGATTTGAGGTTTAGCCTCCTTAAGGTATTAAATCCCTTCATGGCCGAAACCTTGTGATAGGTTCCTACTAGTTCTAAGCAACATAAAAGTATAAACATCAAGGAAAATATTCACATAACATTATAGAAGAGATCATAGACATGTTAGTTTTTTAAATTGAGCTTCCCTAGGTTTTTAAGCCTCTTCATGGCCGAACCCTAAGGTAGAGTATTACCTAACTCTAAGCCTTATGCAAGAATGAAATATCAAAATCATGTTCCTAACATATCATGAGGAAAACTTAAACATATTGGTTTTTGTTTTTAAGCTTCCATAAACTTTACAAGTATCATAACCGAAATTACTATAGGAAAAGTCTAGGTTATAAATTCATATAAACTCAACAAAAATCATATAACCACTTGTACCACAGGTGAGGGGATACTCACATCCTCTTGCTTGGTCTTTTCCTAAGAGAAGGTACCCTTTGGTGAAAAGAAAGAAGAGAGCTCCTCCTCCTAGTGCTCCTTGTGTTCTTCTTGCTTGTGAGAGGTAGATCTTGAGAGTTCCTTCTTGTGGTTTGGTTTTCTTAGGGAGAAAACCTTAGTTGGATTTTTGGGAAAAGAAAAGAGGAGGCTCTAGGTCACGGCAAGATGAGGGAAGGGAAGAAAAAATGAAGTCCCTTCTTGATTTTCCCTCTTATGCTAGGTGGAAGTAAGAAGCAAAAAGAGGCTTTGCTTTCCCCTCTTCTTAACTCATCTTTTATTCTCTTAATGATGAAGAAATGTCTTCATTCATCCCTACTTCCTCTCCTCTCCTTCTCTCTTGTCATCCACGAAAATGAAAAAAAAGAGTGAGGAAGAAAAAGACAACTTGTCTTGCTTCTTGATCAAGAGAAGGAGGAAGAAGCTACTTGATGTTTTCTTGCTTTCATCTCTTAATCATGGTTTTATCTTTATCTACAATATCCATTCTCTATTTAACAATAACTCATGATGGTCTAGTGGTAATTCTATAATTCTTAGCTTAAGAAGGTTCAAGGTTCAATCCTTGACCAATTCTTTATATATATATATATATATATTTTTTTTTTTTCCATCTTATCTTCTTTTATTCTTAAGAGAAAATCTTCACATACTTAGCTTAAGAAGTTCGTGGGTGTTACAAACAATGGCCTTCCAATTTTAAGGACTACAAACCTCTTTTCGTTTTTCTAGGATAACTCACAAACAAGTGAACTCATGTCCAACTTTTCAGTGTCTCTCACGTGCTAGACCACCCAAATCCGAATATACTTCAGACTAGGCTTACGTCCATTCTGCAATTCTGTGGGAGTAGAGAGTTCTGACTTAGAAGGTACTATGTTCACTTCCATTTTCCGTGTATATCCTTAAAATGAATTTGGTAATTTTCTAAATAACTCATCATCATTCTAATTATTCCATAAGAGCCTTATACCTTCTTTCTACTACACCATTCTATTGGGATGTACCAAGTGTAGTTAGTTGGGATTGAATCCCTACTTCTGATAAGTGACTCCTAAATTCTCCCCAGAGGTATTTGCTACTACGATCTCACCGTAGTGTCTCGATATTTTTACTTTGACATTTCTCCGCATCAGCCTCATACTCTTTGAACTAATCAAAGCACTTAGACTTGCGGTATATCAAGTAAATCTATCTGTGTCTCGAATAGTTGTCTATAAAATAGACAAACTATTCAAAACTACCTCTTATCTGGATAGTCATAGGACCACACAAATTAGAATGAACCAATTCCATTATATCTTTGGTTCCATATCTCTTAGACTTAAAAGCTTCTTGGTTATTTTTCCTTCCAAGTAAGACTCTCAGGTTGGAAAGATTTCCACTACCAATGAACCCAAGAGTTCATTGATTACCAATGAATCCTACTCAAGTTAATATAACCTAGCCTTAGATGCCAAAGATATAATTGGTTTATTTCCGAAGGTTACTTTCTCTTAAAGTTAGAAAGTGTGTTATTAATTTCCATTTATTGCATCGTGAGAGTTATTGGATTATAAATTGTCAACCAACATACTAGAACAGATAACTTCCCTATTTTTCTTGATAACAAGTTTATTATCAAAATAGACAGAATATCTATTCTTTAATAGTTTAGAAACTGAAATCAGGTTCTTTCTAAACTTAGTACGTAAAGACAATTTCTAATAATCCATATTTTATTCCTATCAAAGGATAAACATCTCCCACTGCATCAGCTGCTATTTTTACAGCAGTGCCCATGTGGACGGTGATTTATATAGTTGTCAGATTTCCTGGAACCCCTGCAATAAATTGCAGACATAATCAGTGGTTCCTGTATCTACACACCAGGTACTATTAGATAACACCACTAAATATGTTTCAATAAAATACATCGTTATTGTTCTCAGTTTTGTGAGAACAGTCTACCATAATGTCCAAGTTTTCCAATAATTACAATTGGGACTACTAAGTCTATTCTCTAGTATAACAGCTAAGGGATTGACTAACATTTGAAAACCTAAGAAGCACAAAATTATGTGGTCAAGACCAACATTTCAAAATCCCCGTGAATTTTGTATGCCACGTTAGTGTGGATATATACAAATTCTAAAAAGAGATTTTACCCATTAATTTTATTATCTTGTCAACCTATGACAAATAAAATTAATAGTTGATCTGTCTTTGATCAAATATTAGGTCAAGACTCTAAATTTAAAATAATATTGATTCCTCTAACAATACTATTTAAATTTACCAACACCTCAAAACACCGTGAATTTTGCATGCCACGTTAGTGTGGACGTATACAAAATCATCATTTGTAAGAGGAGGGTTTTACCCATTAACTATCTTGTCAACCTAACTTTATGACAAATAAAATTATCTCAAACACCGTTAATCTTGTATGCCACGTTAGTGTGGACGTATACAAAATCAATCATTTGTAAGAGGGATTTTAACCCATTAATTTTATTATCTTGTCACCCTAGTTTTATGACAAATTAATAGTTGGTTTCCCTTTGGTCACACAAGTGATAGCAGTGACTCCGTTGGGGAGGATACTATTAAATGTGTCTAAGTGTATACCATTACTTGATACTAAGTCCATTAAATAGAATTGTGCCCCTTCAGTTAGAGAAGATCACACACATCCTAAATAACTTCCTATAACCATCCATTAAGGAAGTTTGATCTAATGATCCGCAAACAAACTCATCCGTTGTGGAGGGAGGCACTCAGAGCCAACACGTAAGCTTGTTGCATCACTTACAAACCAGTAATGGAGACCGTGGGATTAATATACTAATCCCTCTCCCACTTAGTTATTTAAGGTGAGGAATTTTAACCTATACTAGCATATAACACATGCATACACACACATCACAATAAATAAAAGCAATAAACATGGAAATTAATTTTCCAACTATTATGGCATTTTCATCACTGTCCTCCGTGTGCTCCAACTCTAGCTGCTGCCATCTTTATCCACCGCCATCGGGTCGAGTTGTCGTATCTATCTTGCGTCTTATTCCGCTGCGCCTCTGGTCCTCCGATAGCACCACGCCTCGCAAGGATACGATCCGCGACAAATATAGAATTTTACATGCATTGATCCTATATTCCATAAAGGAATGTACATATATTCTAGATCGAACAAAAAATGTAAAATCTTAATAACTAATACAGCTCCTACTGTATTTAATTTTACAATCATGCACACACAATTAAATGCCCTTGACTTGTCCAAGGGTCCAATCACACACAATAAAAATATGTCATATTAGTTGCAGCCTGCAACCACAAAGTTAGCACATCCTACTATTATTCTGCCTAAATTATGTATGACATGTGCATTACCTATTTGAAAACCAAACACATAGAGGCAAACCCTAGCTCTGATACCAATTGTTGGTTAGTCCTAAGAAAATCGTACTGGTTCCACTGTACAAAATTTTTTTTGTACAAATGTCGAATCTTTCCTTAAATAACCTATTGTGTTCTTTAGAAGTTAAATTAGGAATCACAGATGGAACTTAACATCATTGATTCCAAATTTAACTTATCTGTTCTTAATCGCAAGCGGAACTTAACACTATTGATTCAAATCTACCTAAGTTATTAATTCCATAAATATTAATTTTCAAAATTGGCTTCCAGGACTGCATGGCGAGGCACATGGCCTTCTTGGATATGGGAGCAACCATCACCGCCTAGGCAAAGCCTTTTAAGGAAAGTTAATATTTATTTCCTTAAATAACTCTAGGTTAACCAAAAAGAACAATCGAATAACAAATTCGAAAAAGAAGAAAACACAAACTTGGAAAAAAAAACTATTTCGAAAAAACTCTAGAATCATATGCCTCTTGTGTTTGGTATTTCCATAAATAACTATACAAAGAAAACTAGTATGATACGGAAAATAATTACTAGTTATACCTTTCTTTGTAAGCAAAAATAACCTCTTGATCTTCTACCGTATTCCTCTTCTAACCTCAGACGTTGTGTGGGCAACGATCTTTCGAGATGAGAAACACCAAGCACCTTCTTCTTCTTTGCAAGGTTCGGCCACCACAAGACTCCAAGAGAGGATGAGGTTCGACCACCACCACCAAGCTCCAAGGGATGCAAGAACGAAGCCTCCTTTCTCTCCTTTTCTCCAAGCTAGATCCGGCCACCACAAGGACTCCAAGAGAACAAGATGGTTTGGCCACAAGAAGGAGAAGAGAGAAGAGGAAGAGGCCGGCCACCACACCAAGGAAGAGAGGGAGGAAAAGACTAATAGAGTCGTTAACCATGAAGACACCTCTACCCCCTCTTATATAATCCTTGGTATTGGCAAATAAGGAAATTTAAATAAAAACTTCCTTAATTCTTTTGCCATGAAAAAGAAAATTTTAATTAATTAAAATTAAATTTATTTTTCCAATTACAATGGTCGGCCACATTAAAATCTCCAAGCAAATAAAATTTTAAACACAAATTAAAATTTCCTTATTTGCTTCCGGAAATTTATAAAAATTTCTCCAATAATTTTTCCCTTCATGGTGGATTATAAAAAGGAAATTTTATAAATTAAAATCTTTCTTTTAAACATGTGGATAATTTTCAAAAGGAAAGTTATCTCTAAAAATTAAAATCTTCTTTCAATCTACAAATAAGGAAAGATATCAAATCTTTTCTTAATCTTTTGTAGAAAGTTATAAAAGAGATATTTAATTTTTAAACTCTCTTTTAAATTATGAACATGGTTAAAAAAGGAAAGTTTTCTCAAAATTAAAATCTCCTTTCAATCTACAAATAAGAAAAGTTTCAAATCTTTTCTTAATCTTTTGTAGAAAGCTATAAAAGGAAAGATTTAAATTTCAAACTCTCTTTTAAAACCATGATATCCACATAAGAAATAATTTTAATAAAAACCCTTTTTAATATGATGTGGCCGGCCACCTAAGCTTGGGCTCCAAGCAATTGGCCGGCCACCTTAAGGCTCAACCTTTAGGCTTGCTTGGCTTGGCCGGCCCCTATAGGTTGGGTAAGAAGGTGGGTATATGGTGGGTATAAATCTCTATATACAAGAGGCTACGATAGGGACCGAGAGGAGGAATTAGTTTTGGTCTCTCGATGTAATTAAGCTTCCCGTGTTCGCCCCGAACACACAACTTAATTCCATCAATAATAATTCATTCCACTAAAGAACTATTATTGAACTACCGCACCAATCCCAAATTACATTTTGGGCTCCTTCTTATTATGAGTGTGTTATGTTAGAGTGTATACTGAAAGCCTAACTTTTTGTAAACATTTATTTTGAATAAAGAATCACATTTGGTCAAATTATCTACATTTGTTTGTAGTTGTTCAATTAATTTATATTGTAGATAACATAGTATGTGGTGTCACATACAGAAGATGATGTTATCAGTACCTTATAAATTATAAACAGCAGCTCACGACCAAAATGGAAAGGAACAAACCATTGGAAGTTCGTAGTGTAATTAAGAATTAGTTTATCTTAACTATATAGTTACACTAGTATACTTAGAGTGTATTGAGTAGGACCATTAGAGGTCGTTTCTTTTATACTGACTTTATAAAGGAACAAAGACCTCAGTTATTATGGAAGTGTGTGCTCTTAATCCTAATATAATAACAAGCACATATATTTGATATTTATTTCTTTAATTTATCAATGGGTGAGATTTAGTTCGATAAATCAATAAGCCCGATAAGTTGGGAAATGATATCACTTATAGTGTGTGTTGTTGATTATAAAAGGAAACTGTGTCCTAGTGATCTAGGTTGATAATGTCCCCAAGATGAGCTCATAAGGATTGTCATGTTAAACCCTGCAGGTGGACTTAGTCCGACATGACGATAAGGTTGAGTGGTACTATTCTTGGACTAAGATACTAATTAAATGAGTTGTCAGTAACTCACTTAATTAGTGGACATTTGACATCTTAAACATAGGGAGACGAACACACTCATAATAAGAAGGAGCCCAAAAATGTAATTTGGGATTGGTGCGGTAGTTCAATAATAGTTCTCTAGTGGAATGAATTATTATTGATAAAATTAAGTTGTGTGTTCGGGGCGAACATGGGATGCTTAATTTTATCGGGAGACCAAAACCAATTCCTCCTCTCGATCTCTATCGTAGCCTCTTATTTATAGAGTACTATACCCACCTATACCCACCTTCATACCCATGATATAGGAGTCGGCCAAGCTAGCTTGTGGATCAAGCTAGGGTCGGCCAAGCCTTGGTTCATGGGTGGCCGGCCCTAGCTTGAACCCAAGCTTAGGTAGTCGGCCCCCTATTAAATTAAAAAGAATTTTAATTTTAAAATTTTCTTATGTGAAAGATATAATTTAATTTGAGAGATTAAAAATTAAAATATCTCTTAAAAGGATCTACAAAAGATTAAAGAAAGAGATTAGATCTCTTTCCTTATTTGTAGATTGGAAAGATATTTTATTTTTCTTCTTTGTAAATTATTCACATGTTGAAAAATTAAAACTATAGAAATTTCTTTATCAACCATGAAGGGATTTTAAAGGGAAATTTTATTTTTTAAAATATCCGAAGACAAATAAGGAATTTTAAATTGTTGATTGAAATTACCTTGTTTGCTCTTATTGATGTGGTCGGCCATGACATGGAGGTTAAGGAAATTTTGTTTAATTTTTTCTTAATTAATTCATGTCAAGGAAAGTTAAGGAAATTTTATTGTAATTAAATTTCCTTATTTACCAAAGCTAAGGAATATAATGTTGGATCGACACGCGCTAGAGGGGGGGTGAATAGCGCTCACGGCTATTTCGTTCATATCGGAATCGTAAAACTATCAGAGTAATTAAATCATCGTTCAGAAATTAATGCAGTGGAAATAAAATAGAGAAACACACACAGAAGAACACGGAGGATTTACTTCGTTCGGAGCCTAAGGCGACACCTACTCGAAGGCCCGCGATCCTTGATCGCTTCCGGTGGGCAACAACTATAAGATCGTAAATTTACAAAAGATGATTTACAAAAAATGCAATAAATAAATTATACCGACAATAGGAAATTCTAAATTGAAGGTTCGGGTCGTCGGCGTCAAGTTGCAGCACTTCGAGATGAGTTCGTTAGCAGCTGAATGCAGAAGGAAGACTTGGAATTTGTTTTTAATACAAGCTACTGGTCGAACCCCCTTTATAAATAGTGTTCAAGGCGCCTTGAATGCTACCCAAGGCGCCTTGAATAGGCCGAGTCAGCCGCGGAGATAAGGAGCGAACTGGTCGAATCTTATCACAGATTCAAGGCGCCTTCCACACAGGCGCTTCATCTGTCAAGGCGCCTTCCATCGCTCATCAAGGCGCCTTGAAGCCTTCTTGACTCCAGCGCCTTACACCCGAGGCACCTCCAAGCTCCATGAAGGTGCCTCGGACACTGTTCATCCGAGGCTTTAGGTTGCTCTTTTGCACCTGCAAGATACGTTAGTCCCAAACACTATCCTGCAACACAAAGTTAGCACAATAAACATGATAAATGAAGTATAGGGTCTCGGTAGCTCCAAGTCTGTTCGGGTTTCCGGAAATCCTAGGTCAACCCGACGCCTACTGTTCCCTCTACGGGGAACGCGTCCTCACCTACTCCCCTCAAGAGAGATTACCTGATGCCAGTTCGATCCTCCAGATCGACTGGACTTTTGCTCGGCACTCGAGGCTCCAGGACTTTCTGCTGGACTTCCGCTTCCCGGCTGATCCAGTCTTTCACCTGGTTCGCGACACCAGGACTTTCCACCTAGGGTTACCGCCCCCTAGGACTTTTGCCTGAAGCCATCGACCTGCCAAGACTTTCCGCATAGGGTTACCACCCCCTATGACCTAGGGTTACCACCCCCTAGGGTTTTTCCTTTGCCTAACCGCAGCTAGGACTTTCCTGAAATCCTCAAGCAAACTTGTTAGATTACAAAATACCTTAACTTTGAATCCTTTGCCATTATCAAAACACGAGTTCGATCGTCGGATGCTTCCCGCACCAACAATCTCCCCCTTTTTGATTATGGCAACTCAAATTCAAAGTTAAGTAAACAAACGAATAGATGAAATAGATGAATACTTTTAACACAGGCAAATTTGCTAAAAATAGATCAACACATTTAACAAAGCAAATTTGATAAAGTAAACCCTACGAATTTAAAGTTTAGCGCCAACTATATGCTCCCCCTTAACTATTGCTCCCCCTTTTTATTTTAATTTTGAATTTTATTGCTATTCTCCCTCTTTGCCATATATCAAAAAAAATAAAAAATAGTCATTTTGATTTAACAAGGTTTCGAAAAAAAAAATTTAACAGTTTATCTAAGTGAGAAAATATTTTAGAAACTTAGAAAAAGTTTCTAGAAAGTGGATCTTTTTGATAGTTAAAAAGCTAGTAAAACAATAATCTTTATTTTGTAATCTTTGAAGTAGCTTTGAAATCATTGCTCTACTTAAGAAAACAGGAATTTATAAAGTTAGATTTCAAAGTAAGCTCAGTTTTTAAATTTTGAAAATAAAACTAAGTTCTTTGCAAGTATTGGATTTGAAGACTATGGCTTAAAAAACTTAGCTTAATTTTAAACAATACTTATTAAATTTTGGGGCTAGGAAGGAGCAGAGTAGCTAATAATTTGGTTTAGGTTATTCATTCAAAGGCAGTTGGTCCTTAAGTCCAAGCATGAATCATGTTCAATAGATTAACTTACTAGGTATGAGAGCCCTAAAGATCAAAACATGCTTAACTAGAAAATTGAGTATCCCTTACCAACTGTCTAACCTTTAGCTACTTGTTGATTGCCTATAGAGCAACAACTTTCACATGGTTAGTCAAGTCAAGTCAATTTGGTCCAGTTAGATTTGACTAGAGCTGGAAGACTTGACTTGATTAATGTATATTGCATGTTTAACGCCCAGACTTATATTGATGCACAGATATAAGCATTCTTGAGTCCAGGCTGTACCCTATGCATCTCACACCATTCTATGTTTTTCAATCACAATCAAGGTATACCTAGGTGTTTGTGAGATGCTCTGTCTTAATTCTAGGGGAACATGATTTCTAGGGGAAAGCTTAGGCTAAGTCCATCTTTTGTAAAGTCTAATAAAGTTGAATTTTGAAATTTATTTTTCCTAGAATTTGAGAAATAATAATAAAAACAAGATAAGACACCTACTCTACCCAACACATTCCTATTTGCCTTCTAAGTGCACTGAACTCAAGTTCAGGTAAGGATTTTGTAAAGATGTCAGCTAGGTTTGATTTGGACTCAACATGGTTGAGTGCAATTTCACCTTTAGCTACGTGATCCCTTACAAAGTGGTATTTTACCTCTATGTGTTTAGTCCTAGAATGGTGAATAGGATTTTTGGTCAGATTAATTGAGCTGATATTATCAATAAAGATTTTTATATTTTTATATTCTAGTTGATAGTCTTTTAATGTATGCATCATCCATAACAATTGGGATGCACATTCTCCTAGGGCTATGTATTCAGCTTCTGTAGTGGATAGAGCAACACAATGTTGCTTTCTGCTTGACCAACTTACTAGGAACTAACCTAGAATCTGGCAGCTACCACTTATACTTTTCCTATCTAATTTGCACCCAGCATAGTCTGAATCAGAATAGCCATAAAGGTCAAAGGTGCAAGTTCTTGGGTACCAGAGTCCTACATTTAGAGTTTCTTTAATATACCTAAGTATTCTTTTAACATATGTTAGGTGTGACTCTTTTGCACAGGATTGGTATCTTGCGCACATACCTACTGCAAACAATATGTCGGGTCGACTTGCAGTTAGATAAAGTAAACTACCTATGGCACTCCTATAGTATTGTCTACAGGTTTTCCTTCAGGGTCAGAGTCAATGTTTATGTTGGTTGTCATTGGAGTATTTATAATTTTTGAATTTTCCATGCTGAATTTTTTAATTAACTCCTTAGCATATTTAGTTTGATAAATGTAGATTCCATCTTTGGTTTGTTTTATTTGTAAGCCTAAGAAAAAGTTGAGTTCCCCAACCATACTCATTTCAAATTCACTTTCCATTAATTTAACAAATTATTTTAGAAATTTTGAGTTAGTTGAGGCAAAAATTATGTCGTCAACATAGATTTGGGCTATAAAGATGTATTTTTCTATAGTTTTCACGAACAAGGTCGGATCGATTTATCCTTGGTTAAAGTCTTTGGATATTAAGTAATTGGATAATATTTCATACCATGCTCTAGGGGCTTGTTTTAGTCCATATAACGCCTTTTTTAATTTAAATACATGGTTTGGGTAGTCTATGTCTTCAAACCCTGGAGGTTGGCTTACGTAGACCTCTTCCTTGATAAATCCATTTAAAAAGGCTGACTTAGCGTCCATTTGGTACAATTTGAACCCTTTATTTGCTGCATAGGCTAATAACATCCTAATGGACTCAAGTCTAGCTACCGGAGTATAGGTTTCATCATAGTCTAAGCCTTCGACTTGACTAAACCCTTTGGCTACTAGCCTAGCTTTGTTTCTTATTATATCACCGTGATCATCCAACTTGTTCCTAAAAACCCATTTGGTGTCTATTATTGATTTATCTATGGGTTTAGGTACAAGGTCCCAGACTTGGTTTCTCTCAAATTGTGCTAATTCTTCCTGCATTACAATGATCTAGTCTGGGTCAGGTAGGGCTTCTTCTATAGTCTTAGGTTCAATTTTAGAAATAAGGGCAATCTGACTAAGGTTTCTATAGGATGATCTAGTTCTGACTCCTAGATTTGGGTCACCCAAAATTTGGTCAGGTGGGTGAGAGGTACTTACTCTAGTTGGTCTTATCTGTGGGTCAGAAACTGGTTCTTCTGACTCATTAAGATTAGGTTGGATTTCATCATCTTCTATAGCTCTTGGATTAATGTCAATATTTTCGTTTATATTAGGTAAGCTGTTTTCTTCATCAAATATTACATTAGTTGTTTCTTCAACTTTCAAGGTATTTTGATTATATACTCTAAAGGCCCTACTGGTAGAGGAGTATCCTAAGAATATTCCTTGGTTAGACTTGGGTGTAAATTTTCCTAAGTAATCTTTAGTATTTAAAATGTGAACTTTACACCCCCAAATACTTTTAGATAGTTTAGATTGGGAATTTTATGATAGTAGAGTTTATATGGTGTTTTATTGTGAGATTTGTTAATTAAAATTCTGTTTTGAATATAATTTGCAGTATTTATCGCTTCAGCCCAAAATTGATGATTTAAATGATATTCGTTTAACATAGTTCTAGCGGCTTCTTGTAATGTTCTATTTTTACGTTCCACTAGACCATTTTGTTGGGGGTTCTAGGACATGAAAATTCATGTTGATATCCATTTATTTTACAAAATTGGGTAAACCTATGATTTTCAAATCCCCCCCCCCCCCCCGTGATCACTTCTTATTCTTTTAATTTTAGTATCTTTTTCATTTTCTGTTAATTTTCAAAAATTACTAAATATTTCATAGGTTTCATCTTTTGTTTTTAGGAATTTTACCCATGTGTACCTAGAGTAGTCATCAATTATCACTAGGCAATATTGGTTCTTGCTTAATGATTTGGCTCCATGGGAATCAAATAGGTCAAGATGAAGGAGCTCAAGTAAGGAGTTAGTTCTTTCTAGGTTGGTTGATTTGTGGGTTGACTTGGTTTGTTTTCCTTTTTGACACACATCACAGGTTGAGTTTTCAATAAATTTTAATTTGGGCAAACCTCTAACTAGACCATTTTGACTCAGTTTTGAAATGAGTCTTGTGTGAGTGTGACCCAGTCTTCTGTGCCATAGTCGGGTTTCCTCTTGTTGTGTCAGGAGACATTTTATTGAGGATATTGATAAGTCAATTGTGTAGATGTTATTCTTCCTAAGTCCCTTAAGTCTAATTTCAGAGTTTTCGATGTTTTTAACTAGACATCCAGATTTATCAAAATTAACTAGATATCCGCTGTCACATAATTGACTTATACTTAGTAAGTTAAAGTTAAAATTTTCAACAAATAAAACATTTCGAATAATGAAATCGGAACTAAGTTCAATATTACCTTTTCCGATTACTTTAAGTTTACCGTCGTTGCCGAATGCAACTGATCCTAACTTCTTGTACTTGAGTTTAGTAAACTTCAACTTATCTCCAGTCATATGTCTGGAGCATCCACTATCCAACATCCATTGATCCAATTCCTACACATGAAGTAGTTTGAATTGGTTTTTAATGGATTTAAAGATAGCTTAATTGAAGTAGACTCCTTAGATTTTCTATCTCAATTGTATTCGAAGTAATTTAGCAAACACTTAATCCTATGGTTATTTTCAATTAACGTTTTTTTAAAAAAAAAGATTTTATAGTTAATTAATTTTGAAATATGTTTAATTAATTTTGAAATTTAAGGTAAAATAATTTTAAAATTAAAGTTTTTAGAATAATTTTAAATTGAGTTTTAAAATAATTTTGAAATTGAGTTTTAAAATAATTTTGAAATTTAAGTTTTTAAAACAATTTTGTTATTTAAGTTTTTAAAACAATTTTTGAAATTGAGTTTTAAAATACTTTTGAAATTGAGTTTTAAAATAATTTTGAAATTTAAGACTTTAAAATAATTTTTGTTATTTAAGTTTTTAAAATAATTTTCAAATTTAAGTTTTAAAATAATTTTGAAATTGAGTTTTAAAATAATTTTGAAATTGAGTTTTAGAATATTTTTGAAATTTAAGTTTTTAAAACAATTTTTGAAATTGAGTTTTAAAATAATTTTGAAATTGAGTTTTAAAATAATTTTGAAATTTAAGACTTTAAAACAATTTTTTTTATTTAAGTTTTTAAAACAATTTTGTTTCTTAGTCATCTCACCCAATTTAAATTGTCAATTAGGAAATCCTATAATTACTGTGAGATGAATTATTGTTTAATTTAAGGGTCTGGTTTAACTTTATGTTAGATTCAAGTTTAGCTTTTGGGTTCAACAAGTAAGCATTCTTTGGATAAACTTCTGAGCAATGGTGAGTCACAAGGAGCTCATTAAAGTAACCATGCCTTCGAGGTTTTCCAAATAGTCCTACCCATTGAACTTAATACTAATCTTTGGTCTAACTAGTTTGGATCCATTTAAGGGTAGCTTCGGTCAGTTTCACTTGGCCAAATGCACCAGGTCCAGGTCATATCTTCCTAGACATGCGATGCCCAAGCTTCCCTAACGTACTATCATCCAAAAATTTCACCAGTACTGTGGTTCAAGTTAAACTTAGCCCGTTTTAATCTAACCTTAATTACCCTGCCGGGTTATCTACTCTTGTTTTACCCATTTCGGGTAAATTAGGTTCAGTTACCCTGTCGGGTAGTTCAGTTGGAGGTGCCAGCTAGTTTGGATCCTCCAGCTATTTTTTTTGAATTTAGAATTTATAAGTTAATTTCGAATTTTTTAATTTGATTTTAAATTTTGAATTTTAAATTTTTAAGTTAATTTCAAATTTTTTAATTTGATTTTGAATTTTGAATTTTGAATTTATAATTTAATTTTGAATTTTTTAATTTGATTTTGAATTTTGAATTTAAAATTTTTAAGTTAATTTCGAATTTTTTAACTTGATTTTGAATTTTAAATTTTTAAGATCATTTTTCTTTTAGATCTCCCTGGAGCATAGCCTTGATATGGTCTATCGAGGTAGTGTATTTGATCCTTCGGAACCCAGTATTGGCCAAGTCCAACTTGATTGATCAATTTGGACTTGGGGACCCATGCTTGGACTAATTTACTACTTTGTTTGTTTATTAAGGATAGATAAGATCTATATTTCTTTTTACTTTTATATCCTAGCCCAGTTCTGTTGTAGACGGCTCTTTGTGTCCCAAGAATTAGGTCCAAATTCTTGGAGCCCATAGAAAACCGTTCTAAGGTATTTTTTAAATCTTTTACCTGATTTTTCAAACTAGAATTTTCTTCCTCAAGTTTTTGAACTTGAGTTGAATTTCCAGTCTAAACTTGATCAGGTAAGAAATTAGTGTTAGTCACTTCTTTAAGGACAGCTACTTCCTTTAGAAGTGATTTAATCCTAATGTTTGACTTAGCTAACTTGCGTAATAAGTAATTAACTAAATTATTGAGCCTTGGAATACTTACAGTGGAGTCTGGCACTTCTGAAACGGATGCGGATCCGTGGCTTTGCTCGGACTCGGCCTTTGACTCGCTCTCGCTCTCGATGATCTGGTCCCTGGCCATCAGTGCGAGTAGACTCGTCTGATCGAGTTCGTCGTCGTCGTCATCCGAGGAAGATTCGTCCCACGTTGCCTTTAGGGCCTTCTTTCTTCTTTGCTTCTTGGCTTCCTTTTGGTTGGGGCAGTTTGCTTTGATGTGCCCCTTCTGGTTACACCCGTAGCAGGTGACTTCAAACTTTACCTTCGAGTTCGGTTGGGCCTCCTTGGATTGAACTGCCTTCTTCAGATCTTTCTTGTTGAAGCCCTTCTTCTTCTTGTAGAGCTTCTTCACGAGATTCACTAGTTCTTCTGATTCTGATTCAATTTTTCGCCGTACTCTTGATTCCCGTGTTCGACTCGTACCTGCAACCAAAGTAATACCCTTCTCGGATGGCTGTGCATTAGTTTGTTCATGAAGTTCAAATTCACTAAACAATTCATCTAATTTTAAAGAAGATAAATCCTTGGAGACTTTGTAGGCATCTACCATCGATGCCCACAATGTACTCCTAGGAAACGAGTTAAGAGCATACCTTATAATGTCCCTATTTTCTACCTTCTGCCCGATTCCATGAAGAGAATTCAGAATATCTTGAATTCTAGCGTGTAACGAACTTGCCGTCTCGCATTCCTGCATTTTTAAATTGTATAGTTTATTAAGTAACAAATCACGCTTACTTACCTTGGTTTCCGAGGTGCCTTCGTGAAGTTCAAGCAGTTTCTCCCACAGCTCCTTTGCGGAAGAGAACGGACCGACTCTGTTGAGCTCTTCCTTGGTAAGACCGCACTGGATGGTGCAGGTAGCTTTGGCGTCGGCTTCCACCTTTTTGATAAAGGATGGCTCCCAGTTCTCACAGGATGCATTTGACTATCATCCAGGTGTCGAACTGGATCTTCAGATATATCTCCATTCGCCCCTTCCAATATCCGAAGTCTTCTCCGGAAAATAGTGGGGGACGAACAGTGCTATATCCTTCTTGTTGGGCCATTTAGATCTAAAAAAAACATAAACAAGAAGATCTATTCCAAGACTGAGTCTTGGATTAGTAGTGCGGGATGAAGAAGAAAAAATAACGAGCCCAAGTGGTATTGACCAACATTAAGCAACACCGATTTGAAAAGAATTAGAAATTTAGCTAATTAGCTAATTTCTAATTGACTCCGAAAGAAAAATAAACAAAAATACCACGAAAAAAAACTGTTTTGAATGGTGGTTGCACCAATTCAAAAACAACCCCGCTCTGATACCAATTGTTGGATCGAGACGCGCTAGAGGGGGGGTGAATAGCGCTCGTGGCTATTTCGTTCGTATCGGAATCGTAAAACTATCGGAGTAATTAAATCGTCGTTCAGAAATTAATGCAGCGGAAATAAAATAGAGAAACACACATAGAAGAACACGGAGGATTTACTTCGTTCGGAGCCTAAGGCGACTCCTACTCGAAGGCCCGCAATCCTTGATCGCTTCTGGTGAGTAACAACTATAAGATCGTAAATTTACAAAAGATGATTTACAAGAAATGCAATAAATAAATTATACCGACAATAGGAAATTCTAAATTGAAGGTTCGGGTCGTCGTCGTCAAGTTGCAGCACTTCGAGATGAGTTCGTTAGCAGCTGAATGCAGAAGGAAGACTTGGAATTTGTTTTTAATACAAGCTGCTGGTCGAACCCCCTTTATAAATAGTGTTCAAGGCGCCTTGAATGCTACCCAAGGCGCCTTGAATAGGCCGAGTCAGCCGCGGAGATAAGGAGAGAGGTGCCTCAAGCTTCCATGAGGGCGCCTCCAATGTTGCTTCCAGCGCAGCTTCTGCCTTGCACCCGAGGCGCCTCCAAGCTCCATGAAGGCGCCTCGGACACTGTTCATCCAAGGCTTTAGGTTGCTCCTTTGCTCCTGCAAGATACGTTAGTCCCAAACACTATCCTGCAACACAAAGTTAGCACAATAAACATGATAAATGAAGTATAGACAGTCTCGATGATCAAAAACCCTAGGTCGACTGATGCCACTGCTACAGGAACGTGTCCTCCTACTCCCCGGGAGAGATTACGATGCCGGTTCGATCCTCCGGATCCGGACTTTGCTCGACACTCGAGGCTCCGGACTTTCTGCTGGACTTCCGCTTCCCGGCCCAGTTCGCGACACGGGACTTTCCATCTAGGGTTACCACCCCCTAGGACTTTTGCCTGAAGCCATCGACCTGCCAAGACTTTCCGCATAGGGTTACCACTCCCTATGACCTAGGGTTACCACCCCCTAGGGATTTTCCTTTGTCTAACCGCAGCTAGGACTTTCCTGAAATCCTCAAGCAGACTTGTTAGATTACAAAACACCTTAACTTTGAATCCTTTGCCATTATCAAAACACGAGTTCGATCGTCGGATGCTTCCCGCACCAACATATAAAAGAGGGGGTTGGGGTGCCTTCATGACACACAACTTTATTATTCTTCTCCCTCTTTTCTTCCTTGGTGTGGCCGGCCCCTTCAAGATCTCTCTTCTCCTTGTTGTGGCCGAATCTCTTCTTCCTCTTGGAGATCAAGTGGTGGCCGGTTTTCTAGCTTGGAGAAGAAGGAGAGAAAGCTTTCATCCCTTGGAGCATTGGTGGTGGTTTCTCTTCTTCCTTGGAGGTGCACTTGGTTTGGCCGAATCTTGCAAGGAGGAGAAGAAGGTGCTTTGGTGGTTTCTCATCTCGGAAGATCGTTGCCCACACAACGTCCGAGGTTAGAAGAGGAATACGGTAGAAGACCTAGAGGTTTTTGCTTGCAAAAGAAAAGGTATACTAGTATTTTATTTCCGCATCATACTAGTTTCATCTTCATGTAAAAAAATACCAAATACAAGAGGCATGCGATTCTAGTATTTCGAATTTATTTTCAATGTTGTGTTCTTTGTTTTTCTTTTCCTTGTGATTTGATTGTTCTTTTCGGTTGACCTAAAGTTATTTAAGGAAATTAAATATTAGCTTTCCTTAAAAGGCTTTGTCTAGGCGGTGGTGGTTGTTCCCATATCCAAGAAGGTCATGTGCCTCGCCATGCAGTCCTGGAAGCCAATTTTGGAAATTAATATTTAATGGAATTAATAACCTAGGTGATTTGGATCGAACATGTTAAGTTCCGCAGGAGATCCAAGTCTAAACCTAAAAGAACAAATAGATTAAACTTTGGATCAAACGTGTTAAGTTCCGCAGACGATCCAAGTTTAATTTAAAAGAACACATGGTAGCTAGGAAAAGGTTCAGACCTTTGTACAAAATTTTTGTACAGTGGAACCATTAGGTTTTTCGAGTAGCAACCAACAATTGGTATCAGAGCTAGGGTTTGCCTCTGTGTATTTTTAGAATTCAAATAGGTTATGCACATGTCATACATAATTTATGCAGGAAAATAGTAGGATGTGCTAACTCTTTGGTTGCAGGCTCCAACTATTATGGCTTATTGATATTGTGTGTGATTGGACCCTTGGACATGTCAAGGGCATTATTTGTGTGCATGATTGTATGTAAAAAAATACAGCAAGAGCTGTATTATTTTTAGAATTTTATTTTTGTTCGATCTAGAATACATGTACATTCCCTCGTGGAATATAGGATCGATATATGTAAAATTCTATTTTTATCGCGGATCGGATTCTTGCGAGGCGAGGTACTTTCGGAGCACCAGACACGCAGCGGAATAAGAAGCAAGAAGGATGCGACAACTCGACCCGATGGCGGTGGCTAAAGATGGCGGCAGCAGCTAGGGTTGGAGCATACTGAAGACAGTGATGGAAAAGGTCATAATAGTTGGAAAATTAATTTCCAAATTTATTGCTTTTATTTACTGTGATGTTTATATGCATGTGATGTATGCTAGCATAGGTTAAAATCCTCATTTCTAAATAACTAAGTGGGAGAGGGATTTTAATAAATCTCATAGTCTCCATTACTGGTTTGTAAGTGATGCAACAAGCTTACGTGTTGGCTCTGAGTGCCTCCCTCCACAACGGATGAGTTTGTTGCGGATCACTAGATCAAACTTCCTTTTATGGATGGTTAAAGGAAATTATTTAGGAGTGTGTGATCTTCTCCAACTGAAGGGGCACAATCCTATTTAATAGACTTAGTATCAAGTAATGGTATACACTTAGACGCATTCAATAATATCCTCCCCAACGGAGTCACTGCTATTGTCTTGTGTGACCAAAGTGAAACCAACTATTAATTTTATTTGTCATAAAGTTAGGATGACAAGATAATAAAATTAATGGGTCACACCCTCCTCTTACAAATGATGAATTTGTATACGTCCACACTAACGTGACATGCAATATTCACGGTGATTTGAGGTGTTGGTTAATTTAAAATAGTATTATTTGAGGAATCAATATTATTCTAAATTTAGAGTCTTGACCAAAGTTTACTTTTGTGATTCTTAGGATGACTTTCAACCCACTAGCCATTATACTGAAAGAGAACAAACTTACTGGTCCCAACTATATTCATTGGAAAAGAAACCTGGACATAGTTCTTACTGCTGAAAGCTATGAGGCTTGCCCTGATGCACCTGACGGTGACTCTACCCCAGAGGAGATTGAGTATCATAAGAAATGGGTAAAGTTGATGAGATGGCGCGGTGTTACATTTTGGCATCAATGTTAAATATATTGCAACATCAGCATCAAGATTTACCAACAGCTTATGATATAATAAACAATCTCAAAGAACTCTTTGGGCACCAGAGTCAGACTGCTAGGCAAGAGGCAATGAGCCACCATGTCTGAGGGGACACCCGTAAGGGATCATATCCTCAAAATGATGGCTTATCTGAATGAAATACAAGTCCTTGGAGGAGAAATCGATGGGGAAACCCAGGTCGATATAATTCTCCAAACGCTACCCAGAAGTTTTGAGCAGTTCCGCCTGAACTATAACATGAACAAAAGAGAATATACGTTGGCGGAACTTCTGACAGAACTACAGGTAGCAGAAGGAATATTTCGTCACAATTCTCAGATTCACTATGCTGAAAATGGTTCTACTACTAAGTCGAAAGGCAAGAAGAAGAAGAAACCGGTCTTTTCAGCAAAGAAGGTGAATAAATCTCAGAATATAGGATTTGCAAACAGACTGGACATTGGAAGGCGGATCGTCCTCGTAGGAACCAGAACAATAAAAGTATATCTCATACTCTAGTAGTTGAAACATGTTTAGCGGTGTTATCTACCAGCACCTGGTGTGTCAGGGGTTCCAGGAAACCCGACGACTATTTGATGGAGAGATAACTGTCTACATGGGCAATGCTACTAAGGTGGTGGCTATTGCAGTGGGAAACGTCTACTTATCTTTTGATAGGAATAGAAATTTGATTTTAAGAAATTGTCTTTATGTACCCAGTTTTAGAAAGAATTTAATTTCAGTTTCTAAACTGTATTTGGATGGATATTCAGTCTCTTTTAGTAACAATGTCGTTATAAAGAGAAATAAGGTGATTATCTGTTCTGGTGCATTAGTTGGCAATTTATACACTTTAAATCCAATTTCTCCCACAAAGCAAAATATGGAAATTAATAACACTTCTTCTAACTCTAATAAGAGAAAAGAACCTTCGGAAATGAACCAAACATATCTTTGGCATCTAAGGCTTGGACATATTAACCTAAGTAGGATTCAAAGGCTTGTAGCCGATGGACTCTTGGGTTCATTAGAGTTGGAAAACTTTCCAACATGTGAATCCTGCTTGGAAGGTAAAATGACCAAGAGACCTTTTAAGGCCAAGGGGTATAGAGCCAAAGATGCGTTAGAACTGGTTCATTCTGATTTGTGTGGTCCTATGTCTATCCAGGAAAGATGAGGTTATGAATACTTCGTCTCCTTTATAGACGATTATTCAAGATACGGATACATTTACCTGATGCGCCGCAAGTCTGAATGCTTTGACAAGTTCAAAGAATATAGGGCTGATGTGGAGAAACGTCTTGGTAAAAGTATCAAGACACTACGGTCTGACCGTGATGACGAATACCTCTTTGGAGAGTTTAGGAATTACTTATCAGAAGTCGGGATTTAATCCTAATTGTCTGCACCTGGTACACCCCAGCAGAATGGTGTGACAGAACGAAGAAATAGGATTCTTATGGAAATGGTTAGATCAATGATGAATTATTCAGAATTACCAAATTCATTTTGGGGATATGCTTTAGAAACAGCAGTGTACATTCTGAATATGGTACCTTCTAAAACAGTTCCTTCTACTCCCATGGAATTATGGAATGGGCGTAAGCCTAGTCTGAATCATATCTGGATATGGGGTAGTCCAGCACATGTGCTGAAGGGAGATACTGACAAGTTGGAATCACGTACAGAAGTTTGTCTGTTTGTTGGATATCCTAAGGAAACGAAAGGTGATTTGTTTTATAATCCTAAAAATCAGAAGATCATTGTTAGCACCAATGCTCATTTTTTAGAAGAAGATTATGTAATGAACCATAAGCCCATGAGTGAAATAGTTCTAGAAGAAATTAGAGAGGACACGTCTACTTCAGTACCAACAGTACAAGATGAAGTACCACAAGAGACTGCAACACGTGTTGCACATGATACACAACCACAGACGGTGCCTCGTTGTAGTGGGAGGGTTGTAAGGCAACCTGAGAGATTCATGTTTTTGGGAGAGTCTTCGGACTTGATCCTGGGTAAACATGAACCTGATCCCCGGACATATGATAAAGCACTCTAAGATATAGATGCAGTATCTTGGCAAAAGGCAATGAATTCTGAAATAGAGTCAATGTACTCTAATAAGGTCTGGGAGCTTGTAGAACCACCAGATAGTGTAAAATTCGTTGGATGCAAGTGAATCTACAAAAGGAAAAGAGGGACAGATGGGAAGGTAGAAACCTTTAAAGCAAGGCTTGTTGCGAAAGGGTATACTCAGAAAGAGGGAATCGACTATGAGGAGACTTTTTCGCCGGTAGCCATGCTTAAGTCTATCCGGATACTCTTATCCATTGCTGCTCATATGGATTATGAGATTTGGCAAATGGATATCAAGATAGCTTTCCTTAATGGAAGTCTTGAAGAAAACATCCATATGAAGCAACCAGAAGGGTTCATTGAAAAAGGCAAAGAGCATCTAGTGTGCAAGCTTAATCGGTCCATTTACGGATTGAAGCAAGCTTCAAATCTTGGAACATCCGATTTAACGAAGTAATCCAGTCATATGGATTTATTCAGTGTCCGGACGAGTCTTGTGTATACAAGAAGCGTAACGGAAACATGGTGGTATTTCTTGTACTATACGTAGATGATATTTTGTTAATTGGCAACAATGTCAAGGTATTATCGGACGTAAGGGTATGGTTATCCAAATAATTTGATATGAAGGACTTAGGAGATTGTGCACACATTCTTGGGATCAAAGTTATAAGGGATCGCAAGAAAAGAATGTTGTGTCTGTCCCAAGCTTCATATATAGATACAATCCTTGCTCGTTTTAGCATGCAGGATTCCAAGAAAGGTTTTTTACCTTTTAGGCATGGAGTAGCTCTATCTAAAGAGATGTCTCCGAAGACATCAAAGGAGATAGAGGGCATGAAAGCATTTCCTTATGCTTCGCCTGTAGGAAGCCTAATGTATGCAATGCTATGTACGAGACCTGATATCTGTTTTACCGTGGGCATGGTTAGCAAATATCAGAGTAACCCTGGACAAGGATATTGAACTGCGGTAAAGCATATATTAAAGTACCTGAGAAGGACTAGAGATTATATGTTAGTTTACCAAGCAGACGATTTGCTCCCTGTAGGTTACACGGATTCAGATTTCCAATCAGATAGGGACAACAGTAAGTCTACATCAGGCTATGTGTTTACTTTAGGAGGTGGAGCCATTCAATGGAGGAGTGTTAAGCAGAAATGTGTTTCGGACTCAACCATGGAAGCCGAGTATGTAGCAGCCTCTGAGGCGGCTAAAGAAACAGTATGGCTCAGGAACTTTCTAATGGACTTAGATATGATTCCTGGTTTGTCCAAAATCATCACAATTTATTGTGATAATAGTGGTGCAGTTGTAAACTCGAAGGAACCACGAGCCCATAAGGCAAGTAAACATATAGAGCGCAAGTACCACCTGATACGAGATATCGTGAAGCGAGGAGAAGTTGTCATCGCCAAGATTGCATCAGCATATAACCTGGCAGATCCTTTCACTAAGGCCCTTCCGGCAAAAGCTTTCGATCGGCATGTGGAGGGAATGGGAATCAGATGTATGACGGAAGATATGTCAGCTTAGTCATTAGTATAAGTGGGAGATTGTTAGAGTGTATACTGAAAGCCTAAGCTTTTGTAAACATTTATTTTGAATAAAGAATCACATTTGGTCAAATTATCTACATTTGTTTGTAGTTGTTCAATTAATTTATATTATAGATAACATAGTATGTGGTGTCACATAGAGAAGATGATGTTATCAGTACCTTGAAGTAAGGTAGAAGAAGGTGCCTTGGTGGTTCTCATATCGGAAGATCGTTGCCCACACAACGTCCGAGGTTAGAAGAGGAATACGGTAGAAGACCTAGAGGTTTTTGCTTGCAAAAGAAAAGGTATACTAGTATTTTATTTTTGCATCATACTAGTTTCATCTTCATGTAAAAAAAAATACCAAATACAAGAGGCATGGATTCTAGTATTTCGAATTTATTTTCGATGTTGTATTCTTTGTTTTTCTTTTCCTTGTGATTTGATTGTTCTTTTCAGTTGACCTAAAGTTATTTAAGGAAATAAATATTAGCTTTCCTTAAAAGGCTTTGTCTAGGCGGTGGTGGTTGTTCCCATATCCAAGAAGGCCATGTGCCTCGCCATGCAGTCCTGGAAGCCAATTTTGGAAATTAATATTTAATGAAATTAATAACCTAGGTGATTTGGATCGAACGTGTTAAGTTCAGCAGGAGATCTAAGTCTAAACCTAAAAGAACAAATAGATCAAACTTTGGATCAAACGTGTAAAGTTCCACAGGCGATCCAAGTTTAATTTAAAAGAACACATGGTAGCTAGGAAAAGGTTCAGACCTTTGTATAAAATTTTTGTATAGTGGAACCATTAGATTTTCCGAGTAGCAACCAACATGTTAGTCTCCCTGTATTTAAGATGTCGAATGTCTACTAATTAAGTGAGTTACTGACAACTCATTTATTTAATATCTTAGTCTAAGAGTAGTACCACTCAACATTATCGTCATGTCAGACTAAGTCCACCTGCAGGGTTTAACATGACAATCTTTATGAGCTCCTCTTGGGGACATTATCAACCTAGATTACTAGGACACAGTTTCCTACTATAATCAACAAGTCACACTATAAGTAACATCATTTTCCAACTTATCGGGCATTTTGATTTATCGAACTAAATCTCACCCTTTGATAAGTCAAAGAAATAAATATTAAATATATGTGCTTGTTATTATATTAGGATTAAGAGAACACACTTGCATAATAACTAAGGTCTAGTTCTTTTATTAAATTAGTATAAAAAGAACTAACCTTAAATGATCCTGCTCAATACATTCTAAGTGTACTAGTGTAATTATATAGTTAAGATAAACTAATACCTAATTACACTACGACCTTCCAATGGTTTGTCCCTTTTCTTCTTGGTCGTGAGCTACTGTTTATAATTTATAAGGTGCTGATAACATGATCCTCTGTGTGTGATACCACACACCATGTTATCTACAACATAAATTAATTGAACATCTACATTTGGTATATAAATGTAGACACTTGACCAATGTGATTCTTATAAATATTTATACAAAAGCTAGGCTTATAGTATACACTCCAACAATACTTTCTCTTTGTAAGCTAATAACCTCGAGATCTTCTGTCGTATTCCTCGCCTCGCCTTAGACGTCGTGTGGGCGACGATCCTCCAAGATGAACACCACCCAAAAGAGCTTCTCCTCTTCTTCTAATATCCGGCCACCACCACCACCAAGGAGAAGAGAGCAAAAGGGAAAAGAGAAGGGAAAGAGGGGTCGACCACTTGAGATCTTTCATGCAAAAGAATAAGAGTTGTTTCTCATGAAGCCACCTCACCCCTTCTTTTATATTACTTGCCTAAGGCAAATAAGGAAAAACTTTTTACAAAAATAAAATCATCCAAGAGTTTTTCCTTTTCTCATTTAATTTTTCCTTTTCTTTCCTTTTGATTGAATCAATCTCCAAATCAATGGTTGTGATCGATCCTATTTGGTTTAGGATTGAGTTTGGCCGGCCCCTGGCTTGGGCACCAAGCAAGGTGGCCGGCCACCATATTTAGGAATAATTTTTTTTTTATAAAATTTTACAAGAAGAAAAGACTCTTATAAAATTTTACAAGCTCTCTCTCCTAGAGTTAAAAAAGGAAAGTTTTAAAAATTAAAACCATGTTATAAAATTTAAAACTTCTCTTATAAAATTTCCTTTTTTAACATGATGATAGAAAATTTTAATTTTAAAACTTATCTTCCTTTTTTTCTTAAACCATGAGGATGGATAAAAATGGAAAGTTTTAAAAATTTCAAAAGTCTCTATTAAAACATGTGACCAAATTCAAATAAGGAAAATTTTTAAAATTAAAATCTCTCTTTTAAAACTTATAGTTTTCTACAAAGAGAAGATTTTAAAAATTCAAAAACAACCCTCCTTGTTTGAATATTGTGGTCGGCCCCTACATGCTTGGTCACCAAGCAAAGGACCGACCCCTATAAAGAGGATGTCGCCGGCCCTTGCTTGGTCACCAAGCATTGGACCGGCCCACTTCTTGGACACCAAGAAGAGCCTTACATTTGGATGGACTTGAGGCTGTAATAAGGCTATGATAGGGACCTAGAGGAGAAATTGGTTTTGGCCTTCCGATGAGCTTGAGTATCTCGTGCTCGCCCCGAACACACAACTCAAGTTCATCAATAATAACTCATTCCACTAGAGAGTTATTACCACACTACCGTACCAATCCCAAATTACATTATGAGCTCCTTCTTATCATGAGTGTGTTAGTCTCCCTGTTTTTAAGATAACAAATGTCCACTAATTAAGTAAGTTACTGACAACTCACTTAATTAATATCTAGCTCCAAGAGTAGTACCACTAATCTTCATTGTCATGTCGGACTAAGTCCACCTACAGGGTTTAACATGTCAATCCTTATGAGCTCCTCTTGGGGACATTCTCAACCTAGATAACTAGGACACAGATTCCTTCTATAATCAACAATACACACTATAAGTAATATTATTTCCCAACTTATCGGGCATATTGATTTATCGAGCTAAACCTCACCTTTTGATAAGTCAAAGAAATAAATATTAAATATATGTGCTTGTTATTATATTAGGATTAAGAGCACACACTTCCATAATAACTAAGGTCTAGTTCTTTTACTAAGTCAGTACAAAAAGAACTTACCTAAATGGTCCTACTCAATACACTTAGAGTGTATCAGTGTAATTTATTAGTTAAGATAAACTAATACTTAATTACACTATGACTATTCTGATGGTTTGTTCCTTTCCATTTTAGTCATGAGCAACTGTTTATAATTTATAGAGAACCGACAACATGATCTTCTGAGTGTGACACCACACTCCATGTTATCTACTATATAAATTAATTGAACAATTACATTTAACAAATAAATACAGATATTGACTAATGTGATTCTTTTATTTCAAAATTAAATGTTTACAAAAGCTAGGCTTTTAATATACACTCCAACATGTCGTTCTTGTGTCGTTAAGGCTTGAATGCAGCATAGTATCGTCATTTAGGAAGCATAACAGAGCTTGAAGTGTAGAAGATGTTGTGTCTTGAAGATGTCACTGACCTCCTTTTATAGGCATTTTCGGGCACTTGGACTACCTTTGGGCACCTGGACTGAGACCTATCCGATCCTTTTTCAACGCTGAGTTATATACCTCCGAGCACCTGAACAATCCTTGGGCTCCTGGAATACTAATGTGAATGCACCACAGTGAAGCTCTATCTAGTAGCTTTTATCCAATCTCAGGCGCCTAGAGCACCCCCCAAGCGCTTGAATGTTGATGTGTGTCGGCCAGTCAGAGCATGCTAACTCATCTAAACAAGTGACTGGGTTTAGGACCATTTGGCACCTTAACCCACTCTGGGCACCCGGACCTCCAAGTGCCTAGTCCTTTCCAGGGCGCTTGGAACTCCTTTTTCCAGCCATCTTCCAGCTTCAATGTAATAAACCACAGGGGTAGCAAAACATGCATAATATGATAAATAAATATTTTAAAAGTCATAGGACTGTCCGGTTCTTACTTTGGATTTCGCTGAAACCCTAGGTCAGACTGACGCCTACTGTTTCCTCAATTAGGAACACGCCCTCACTAAGTCTCTCTCTCCAGTTCTTATTGTTGGATCGTGAATTTTGATAGAGGGGGGGTGAATATCGATTTAAAAACTTTCGTCGAAAAGAGTTAAGCACAGCGGAAAATATAAGCAAAAAGAAACAAGGCTAACACAAGTTCTTTTTACTTAGTTCGGAGCCTGTGTCGACTCCTACTTCAAGGCCCGCACTCGTCGAGTGCTTTCGTTGGACAATTCACTAGCAATTCAAATAATTGTTTTACAATTGAAAGTATAGTTGCTAATGAAAAATAAGGCAGTACCGACAAGGAAGAAATCAAAAGAAAAGAGCGTGTTGTCGGAGTTTCGCAGCGTCGTAGGAGCACAAGTGAGCAGATCATTTATTCTGAGTTGTATATTGAAGCTCCACCCTTGACCCTTCTTTTATAGGACGCTCGGGGCGCCCTGGTGTGACATAGCCGACCCAACCAGCGAGCTCCACGTGTCGACGCCGCGATGGGGATAAAACTTGCCTCCGGGCGCCAGGACCACCTTTCTCCAGAAACTCCTTCTCCTGCAAGACAAGGTTAGTCTGAGGCAATATATATCCTGCAAAACAAAGTGTTAGCACAGTTTATAATTTGACAAAAAGAGTATTAATTAGATTCCGTCTCTCCGAGACCAGAATCTAGTCAAGATCTCGACTTAGAGTTTCGAAATTGTTCTAAGTCGGATCGGCGCCTAAGTCCCCTTCCCGGGAACGCGTCCTCACAGTCACTCCCCTCCAGTGACTTACCTTTACTTACCTGTCAGACGTTCGGTCAACCCTTCGACCCATCTGGACTTCGTACCAGCTATTCGGTCAGTCCGTCGATTTAGCTGGACTTCGTGCCAAACGTCCGGTTAGCCCGTCGACCCGCTTGGACTTCGTGCTAGCTATCCGGTCAACCCATTGACCTAGCTAGGCTTTGTGTCATACATCTGATCAACCCGTTGACCTGTCTGGACTTCGCCTGCACACTCGATCAGAGTGTTAGACAACGACAACCCTAATTTAACCTAATTTGTCATTCATCAAAACCTGAGTTAGACCGTTAGTGCTAACCGCACCAACAATCTTCCCCTTTTTGATGGAATGACAACCTGGTTAAGTTAATGAAAAAATATGCAAGTAAAAACAAGCATTTATAGGTTTTTTTTAAGTTAGATTTTAAATTTGATATTTTGTTGCACTAACTTAACCACCTATCCCTCCCCCTTTGGCATTCATCAAACATGAACATAGATCAAAAATGCAAATAAAAGAATACAGCCAATGTAAACATTGCACGAAATAAGGTCAAGTTGACTTGGGGGAGTTTAAATTTTAAAACATAGTCAATTTAGCCTTTATTTCTTAACTTTTGTAAAATGACTAAGTTTTGAAAGATAGCTAATTTAGCAACATAACCTAGTATTAAGTTTGCGGATTAATTTTCAAAAGATAATTTTTGCAATATTAAAGCAAATTTTTCAAAAGTTTAAAGTTAACCAAGTTTTAAAATTTCAAACTTTCAAAACATAAGTTTATATGTTCCAAAATTTATTTTTCAAAATAAACTTGAACTTGAAACTTTCGAATATAAGTTCTATAAAGATAATTTTACACAAGTAAAGTTTTCAAAAACCAGGTAAAATTCAATGTTCAAAATTAAGTAAAATCCAATTTTCAAAGTTAAGTAAGTTTTTTTTAAAAAAAAAAATAAAACCGAGTGAAATCTATTTTCCAAACCTAAGTTTGTAACGTTCAATTTTCAAGACTAAGTTGTTAAATCAAATTTTCAAAATTAAGTTCTGTACATAAAAGACTTGATTTTATAAAGCAAGTTTTCAAAAATAGGTGTATCAAAAAAATAAAAATAAGTCAGATTTAAAGGTTAAGTTTTGAAACACAATAGCTATGTTTTGTGAAAAATAGTTAATTTGGGAAAATAGCCAAGTTTTGAAAAATAGCTAATATATAAAGATAACTTTGGAAAGTATAATTTTTAAATAGCAGTTTTACAAAATTAACTTAATTTTCCAAAATCTAGTTTGTAGACTGGAATTTTCAAAAACAAGAAAATCTAATTTTGAGAAATTTAATTTCTAAAATAATTTTTCAAAGATAACTTAGAGAGGAATTTTCAAAATCACAGCTTGCAAACTTAAAACATTTTAAAATATTTAAAACAGAGAAGAGTTCAACTTTCAAATTAGATTTTCAAAAGCAAGTAAACTTTGATTTTCAAAACCAAGAAAAAGAATTCAATTTACAAAATTAAGTTTGTAAAATCTAGTTTACATAATTTAGTTTGTAAAATTTAATTTTCAATTTTAATTTTGAAAGAAACTAAGTAAAAACATTTAAAATTTAAAAACAACTTAGTTTTTAAAAGTAACAGACTTAGAATAAGAGAACGTTTTTCAAATACTGATTTTAAAATAAATAATTAAGTCCTCCACTTGAATTCAAAAATTATTTAAAATAAAACTTTTGAAAATATTTTCTAAAAATAAGATTTTTGAAGTAATTTTTTTTTAAATAAATTGAGGTAGAATTTTCTATAGAGATTTTAAAGACAAATTTGAAAAACACTTAAGTAGATAATTTAAAAAAAAAATAAAAAAAAACCCCCCCTGAATTTGATACTTCTTTAATTTAATACTCTCCCTTAATTTATTAATCTTCCTTATTCTATTACTTCCCCTTAATATAATGCTAAGGTTTGGGTGTGTAAAATTTCAAAGCCCTAATACATTTTTCTAATTTAGTAACACTTATATTATTTAAAAAATTATCTCTGTACCCTTGATATAATTGTTTATTTGAGTTTGATTAATAATTAATTTTAGATTCAGGCGTTTAAGCTTTAATTTAAGGTTGAATAAGATAAGATTTTATTAACTCAATAATAATTAATCGTTATCGCTAATTGGTTAACTTTTACTTGATTCAATAATTTAATACTTATTTAAAATAATTTAATCTTTGTATTAATTAATTGAATTGATTAATGAAAGTATTAGTTATAATTTAACTTTTTATTTCCTTCCTTTTAAGTGGGATTAATATAAGGCTAATTAAGTACATTAAAGTACAGTTAATGTATAAAAAAATTTTACTTTAATTATTTACTTATTACTTATTTAATCAAATTTTAATTATTTGTTAAAATTTTAATTAGTTTAACCAAGTTTAATTTATTTTAGGTGGAGTTTCAGATTTAAGTTTGAAATAATTTGTTAAAACAAATCTTTAAAATGATTTTTAAAATAATTTTTACAATTATTTTTATTTTAAAAAAATAATTTTTAAAAGAATTTTTAAAATGATTTTTAAAAGTTTTTAAAATAATTTTTAAAAGAAATTGATTTTCAAGTTAAAAGAATTTTTAAAAGAATTTTTAAGTTAAAAGAATTTTTAAAATGATTTTTAAAGTTTTTAAAATATTTTTTTGAAGGATTTTTAAAATGATTTTTTATAAAAAAAATAATTTTTAAAAAAAATTTTAGAAAGTTTTTAAGTCAAAAAAAAATAAATTAAAAAGAATTTTTGATTTTTTAAAGTTAAAATAATTTTTTTAAAAAAATTTAAGTTGAAATAATTTTTAAAATAATTTTTTATGTTAAAATAATTTTTAAGTTAAAATAATTTTTACGATATTTTTTAAATTTAAAGTTTGTTTTAATTATAATTAATTTTAAGTTTAAAGTTAAAAATAATTTTTAAGTTTTAAGTTAATTTTAAAAAATAATTTTTAAGTTTAAAGTTATTTTTAATTATAATTAATTTTAATTTTAATTTTACTTTAATTTAATTTTAATTCAAAATTTAATTTTATATTTTAATTTAAAATTTAATTTTAAAATTTAATTTTAAAATTAATCCTTAGTTATCTCACCCGATCTAAATTTTTCAATTAGAGAATCCTATAATTTTGTGAGATGAATTAGGTTCAATTTTAGGATTTAGTTTAACTTTATGTTAGATTCAGATTTAGCTTTGGGTGCAACAAACAGACATTCTCTGGATAAACTTCTGGGGTATGGTTAGTCACCTGGACATCTTTAGAGTAACCATGCCTTCGAGGTTTTCCAAATAGTCCTATCCACTGAACTTAATACAAAACCTTGGTCTAACTGGTTAGGATCTATAAGGGGTAGCTTCGGCTAGTTCCACTTAGCCAAATGCACCAGGTCGAAGTCATATCTTCCTAGACATGCATAGACTAAGCTTCCCTAAAGTACTTGTGACGCCCCGCCCCTCCTAGCTCAAGGGGGGGGGGAGTCACTTTACTTACTTACTTACTTACTTGCATGCTAGTATTTTTTTTTTATTTAAAACAACGGAAGTCTTGTCTATAAGATTTTCTTTAAAAAAACTTTTCTTTTCCAAGTCACCATTACTAACTACCTAGCATATAAGGTCACATAGCATGCTTAACATGATTTTAAGTCGTAATACCAATAAGCATAATTAAATGCCATGGAGTCATGAAAACAATAACATAAGCTAGACATAATTCTTATTAAACAAAAACAGGTCTTTTTCTTTTAGCCGAGCCACTACCACACACATCCTTCTTGCCCATCCTGCAGCTCCCTTAGTTTGTCCAGCCTTTTCTCTTATCTGTGGTACAAGGAAAGTAAGCTATAAGCACATGGCTTAGTAAGATCCTTTCCTACTCACAAAAACCGTATAGCATAACATAATCATCAAGGCATAAAGCATGGAGACAAACTCATCATATCATGTATAGAAGCATCATATCGTAACTTTCATAAAATACAGAACATCATGTCATATCATGTCATATTCATAAAGAGCATCAAATTAAATCATGTCATAAAGTACATCATGGCATATCGTAACATAATCGTAAGGTATCATGGCATATCATAACATAATCATAATGCATAACATGATCATAAGTATCATGGCGTATCGTGGCAAAATCATAAAGTATATGCAAGATGACTTTCAAAACATGTATCATGAAAATATATGCATCATGTCTTTTGAAAACTTATTATATACATACTTAAACATAATCTCAACATAAGGAGGGGCCCCGGCTTGTACCACATACATAAATGCGCGCATCCTATGTAGGTCCAAGGTAGCAAGTCTTGAACCCTACAAGGCATACATACTAGGCCCGTTTCTTAGTCCATCGACCTAGGGGCACTTAGGAGCCCATCCCTAATGAGGCCCGTTTCTTAGTCCATCGACCCCGAGGCGCTTATGGAGCCCACCCTTGGTACAAGCCATATAAAGTAAAGTAGCATGTCATACATATCATGGTTCTTATCATTTCATGCATATCATTTTTTTTCTTGACATATCATAAACATGCATAATTTGGGCACACAGCTCACCATAGTAGCATGCATAAATTTGGGCACACAGCACATCATAAATACATGTATAATTTGGGCACACAGCTCATCATAATAGCATGCATAATTTGAGCACACAGCACATCATAAATACATGCATAGTTTGGGCATACAGCTCATCATAATGGCATACATAATTTGGCACACAGCATATCATAAGGGTTATCAACATGCGTAGATCATGAGCATACGTAAGTAAACATAGAAGCATAGCAAGTTTTTATCATATCATGAAGCATTGCATGTGAGACACATGAAGATCATAATTAGGTCTCTAATCCTAATTTTCATATAGTGGCCGAAACATATGATTGTGAATTAGGTTAACAATCAACATACAAGCATGTGAGCCCTAAACCAATATCATATCATATATCATAAGGAACATCATGAGCATGTTTAGTTTAGGTTCTAGATTTCCTAAGCTTAGAAACTTGTCATGGCCGAATCCTATAAAGCATTACATTGGATTAAAAGCAACATACAAGCATGTGAACACTAAACCAATATCATATCATTTATCATGAGGAACATCATAAGCATGTTTAGTTTGGGTTCTAGGTTTCCTAAGCTTGTAAACTTGTTATGGCCGAATATCATCAAGCATCACATTGGGTTAAAAATCAACTTACAAGCATGTGAACCCTAAACCAATATCATATTATATATCATGAGGAACATTATAAGCATGTTTAGTTTAGGTTCTAGGTTTCCTAAGCTTATAAATTTGTCATGGCCGAATACCCTCAAGCATCATATTTGGTTAAAAATTAACATACAAGCATGTGAACTCTACACCAATATCATACCATATATCATAAGGAACATCATAAGCAAGTTTAGTTTAGGTTCTAGGTTTCCTAAGCTTATAAATTTGTCATGGCCGAATACCCTCAAGCATCATATTTGGTTAAAAATCAACATACAAGCATGTAAACTCTACACCAATATCATACCATATAACTTACTATGGCCGAAACTTGTAAATCATGTAACTAGGTTTCATGTGGCATAAAAGCATGGAAACCCTAAACAAATTTCATAGTATTTATTACCAAGAACATCATGAGCATAGTTAGGTTGGGTTCTTAGTTTCCTAGGCCTTTAAACTAGTTGTGGCCGAAAGTTCATAAGCATGAATAAAGTTCTAATCAACCTACAAGAATGAGCATGTCATGTTAACTTCATATCTTGTCTTAAGAAAAATCATGGCATGCTTAGTTTAGGTTTAAAGTTCTCCTAGGCCCTAAAACCTACCATGGCCGAATGTTCATGAGCATGAAATAAAGTTAAATCAACATACAAGCATGAGCATATCATATTAACTTCCTATCTTGTCTTAAGAAGAATCATGGCATGCTTAGATTAGGTTTAAGTTTCTCCTAGGCCCTTAATCTTATCATGGCCGAAAGTTGAAAGGGAGGCATCCTAATTCCAAGCAACATACAAGTATGAGAAATGTTACAATTCTCTTATCATAGGGTACATATCATAAAAACAAAGGGAGCGTGTTTAGTTTGGGTCCTAAGCTCACCTAGTCCTTTTATTCATACTTGGCCGAGAGTCTAAGAACATGGATCTAAGTTCTAACCAAACATTCCAGTATAGAAACATTAGATTAACCTCCTACCATAAGATACATGTTACAAGAAACATATTGAGCACATCTAGTTAGGTCTCTTAAAATTTCCTAGGTCTTTCTTTTTCTTTTTGTCTTGGCCGAAAGTTCCATGAAGTAAACCTAGGTTTTTAAGTAATCTAACCTCATGAAAGAACACATGACCTATTGTATCACATGTGAGGGAAACTTACATAATTTTCGCTTGTTGTTCCTTAAGAAAATGATACCCTTATGAGGAGGAAGAAGAACTTCTCTTTTTAGTTTTCCCTTTTTGTTTTTCTTCTTCTTGTAAGAGGTAAACCTTGAGACTCCTTCTTGGAGATAAGGTTTTCTTAGAGAGGAAACCTTAACTTGACTTTTGAGAATGAGGGAGAAAAGCTCTAAGTTTCGGTGGAGAAGGAAAAGGGAGGAGGAAGAAGGAGGAAGAAGGAGGAAGAAGAAAAATTAGAAATTCTCTTTCCCTTTTCTCCTCTAAATTCTATTTATTCATCATGGAATGAATCATGTCCTTATTCATTCCCCTTACTCCTCTATTTCTTCCCTCTTTAATTCCCACGAAAATTGGAAGGGAGTAGGGTGAGAAGGCAATTTGCCTTTTTCTTGCTCCCTCTCTTAACCAAGAGGAAGAGAAGGTAAGCAACTTGGTTTTCTCTTGCTCTTTTACTTAGTTCTTTCTTCTCACCTTTAACTACACTTTTCATTCCTTTCTATCCATCTATTATTCCTTATTCTAGTGGTTATCATACACCAATTTAACTCTATGATTTGTAGGAGGTTCAAGGTTCAAACCTTCACCTCTCTTTCTTTTTATTTCTATTATTTCTTTTGCTTCCTCTTATCTTTATGCTCTAATGAAAAATACTACCCATAACTTATAATTCCGTGGGTGTTACAGTACTATCATCTAAAACTTCACTAGTACCATAGGTCAAGTTAAACTTTGTCCCTTTTTAACTAGTCCTAATTACCCTGTTGGGTATATTTGTTTGGGTTACCCTTTCGGGTAGGTTAGTTTTGGAGGTGCCAGCTATTCTAGAGCCTCCCCCTGAATTATTGACTTTTTATTTTAAGATTTTTGTATAATTATAGTTGGTTTTAGATAAGTTTTAATGTTTAATTTGTAATTTAAATTTAAGTTTTTAATTTTGAATTAATTAAATTGGTTAAATTATCTTTCTTTAAAAGAGTATATTTAATATTTTAATTTTCTTTCAATTTCAATTTTATTAGGTTAATTGAATTATCTTTCTTTAATAGCTTATTTTTAAAGTTTAAGTTTTTATTAATTTTTAAATTTAAATTAATTAAATTGTTTGAATTATATTTCTTTAAAGGTTTGTCTTTAACATTTAATTTTAAGTTTGTTAGATTTTATTTTGATTTTATCAAAGTGTTTGATTTTATCCTTATTTTTTCTTTGCCTTTTATATTGAAATGATTAATTGAATTTATTAGATAAGTCTTATCTTTAAAATTTAATTTTTTGTTAATTAAATTATCTTGGATTTGGATAGGATTTTCTAGATTGATATTGTCTAGATTGTTAAACAATTTATTAATTTTATCTAGATCAATATTGACCTTATTATCATTATCATTTGAATTTTCAGATTTATTTAGGTTTAAATTTGAATTTTTAAGGTTATTAATTATTTTCAGATTTTTTGAATTTTCTAAATTAATTAGATTTGTTTTATCAGAAAATATCCTAGGGGTATTTTTGCAAGTATTGTCAGCTAAACTATTTTCACATATATTTTCAAAAATATCCAAATTAACATGCATATTCTTTAAACTACTTAGCAGGGGTATTTTGGTAAATATTACTAACCTTGAACGCAATCCCTAGTTCAGTAGGCTTTTATGTTGGATCTGACTCAAGTTTGGACTCGATTTTTACTTGATCCTCGAGCTCCATTGGCTCTTCATGAAATTTGATCAACTAGGTCCAAAGCTCATATACGTTCTTGTATTTTTCTAGTCTGCATAAAATATTATTAGGTAAAACACCATAAATAATTTTACTTACATTTTTATTCAGTTTCGAGTTCTGTGAAGGTTTTCTCAATATTAGCACATTATCGAAATCTAGACTTCCTAAGAAGCATTCCATTAATCGCTTCTAGTAGTTGAAATCTTGATCGTATGGTGGTCGTTCGTGGGGGTTTTGTCCTTCTTGAAGAGACATTGGTCTTGCACACAAGGAAACAGAGACAAAATCTCAAGACTTGGTCTTGGATTAGCAGTGCAGGAGAAAGAATATAGTATTGCACTAATTTCGAAAAAAATAATAAAATATTAATAAAATATTTAAAAAGAATTATTTCAAAATTTTGAAAATGTAATATTTTGTCAATACTAAGCAATGGTGAAGAGATGACGATGTATTTTTCAAAAATAGTTTTGGAGGGAAAAACGAAATGCGTTTATTTTAAAGACAAACAATATCTATTTTTCTTTTAAAAAGAACCCCCCTTACTCGATTGGCGGTTGCACCAATTCAGAGTGATACCCGCTCTGATACCACTTGTTGGATCGTGAATTTTGATAGACGGGGGAGGGGGGTGAATATCGATTTAAAAACTTTCGTTGAAAAGAGTTAAGCGCAGCGAAAAATATAAGTGAAAAGAAACAAGGCTAACACAAATTCTTTTTACTTGGTTCGGAGCCTGTGTCGACTCCTACTCCAAGGCGCACACTCGTCGAGTGCTTTCGTTGAGCAATTCACTAGCAATTCGAATAATTATTTTACAATTGAAAGTACAGTTGCTAATGAAAAATAAGAAAGTACCGACAAGGAAGAAATCAAAAGAAAAGAGAGCGTTGTCGGAGTTTCGCAGCGTCGCAGGAGCACAAGTGAGAAGATCATTTGTTCTGAGTTGTATATTGAAGCTCCACCCTTGACCCTTCTTTTATAGGATGCTCGGGGCGCCCACAGCCCTTCGGGGCGCCCTGGTGTGACGTAGCCGACCCAACCAGCGAGCTCCACGTGTCGACGCCGCGATGGGGATAAAACTAGCCTCCGGGCGCCCAAACCACCTTTCTCCAGAAACTCCTTCTCCTGCAAGAAAAGGTTAGTCCGAGGCAATATATATCATGTAAAACAAAGTGTTAGCACAGTTTATAATTTGACAAAAAGAGTATTAATTAGATTCCGTCTCTCCGAGACTGGAATCTAGTCAAGATCTTGATTAGAGTTCCGAAATGGTTCTAAGTCGGATCGGCGCCTAAGTTCCCTTCCCGGGAATGCGTCCTCACAGTCACTCCCCTCCAGTGACTTACCTTTACTTACCTGCTAGACGTCCGGTCAGCCCTTCGACCCGTCTGGACTTCGTGCCAGCTATCCGGTCAGCCCGTCAACCTAGCTGAACTTCGTGCCAAACGTCCGGTCAGTCCATCGACCCGTTTGGACTTTGTGCCAGCTATCCGGTCAGCCCGTTGACCTAGCTAGGCTTCGTGCCAGACATCCGGTCAGCCCATCGACCTGTCTGGACTTCGCCTGCACACTCGATCAGAGTGTTAGACAACGACAAACTTAACTTAACCTAATTTGTCATTCATCAAAACCTGAGTTAGACCGTTAGTGCTAACCGCTGCAACACTTATCTCCACTTACCTTTTGCTAACTTACTTAACCTTGATCTCTTGACCCATCAGGTCTTCCTGGTAGATGCCCCACTTAGATTCCAGCAGTTGTTAGATCCTGCATATCCAATTGGACTTTCTACCAGATATCAACCTATCTGATCTTCTTATGCTAGTTATCATGTCCTCCAGACCTAATTGGACAGCCTGGTGTCATGTCCCATTAGGTCTATCAGTTATGCATACTTGGTAAATAGATTAGAAAATATAATATTTAACTTTAATTATTTATCATATATCAAAATCTGAGTTTAATTACTAGTGTTAACTGCACCAATAATCTTCTCCTTTTTGATGTAATAAGAACTTGGGTTAAAGTTAAAAAAAATATACAAAAAATAACAACATGAAATGAGAAAATAATTGATATTATGTTTATTTTCTTAACATTATTATTTTTATTTTGGTTGGGTTATCATTTAAAATCTTTTTCTATCTTAAACTCTTTACCCTCCCCTTTGGTATTCATCAAAACATGTAACTAGACTAAGCAAATCCATAATCAAGTTACAATAATTTCCTTACAAAAATTTCAAAAATTTGTTAAGTAGGAAATAATATCTAAAATTTATCAAAGACTTTTAAAAGTAAAGAATAAGTAAATTAGGAACCAAAGTTTTTTAAAAAAAAATCAAAATAATGTTTTGAAATTGTAAGATTTAATCAAAAATACTGTCAAGTAATTTTTCACAGAATCCTCAAGGGGTAATTTTAGTCTTTTTAAAGAATTAATTTTTAAAATCCTCCCCTTTACTTGACATTTACAAAATTTTACTTTGAAATTAATCATTTAGGAATTCGTCCTTAGATAAATGTCTAACCTTTAGTTACTACCTAACTATCAGAAGATAGTAGTATTCACTTGGTTAGTCAAGTTAAGTAATATCTCTAACTAGTCATTTACTAAGAAGGATTACTTTAACTTGATCAATGTATTGTAATATTTTTCGTTCAGACTTATATTAATGCACTGATATAAACATCTGAAGTCCAGACAAGACTCTATGCATCTCACACCATTCTAAGTGTTTGAATACACAAGTAAGGTAGTCCTAATGTGCTTGTCAGATTTTGGCCACATAAAACTATAGGTGCATGCTAAAAGTTTAAGTTTGAAAACATAACTTAATTAAAAATAAGTTTTGTAAAACATAAGATTTTAGAACAAGTCCTAGTCTGTAGTACACATTCCTAATTATCTTCATAAATTATTAAATTCAAATTTTGGAAGTGGTTTAGTAAACATGTCAGCTAAATTTGACTTGTACTCAACATGATTAAGCTCAATGTCTCTTTTGGCTACATGGTCCCTAACAAAAAGGTATTTAATTTCAATATGTTTGGTTCTTAAATGATGCACTAAATTTTTGGTTAAGCTAATTGAGCTAATGTTATCATTAAAGATCTTTTCCATTATCATATTCTAAGTTAAAATCTTTTAAAGTATGCATCATACATAATAATTATGCTATATAATCACCCATTGATATATATTCTACTTCAGTAGTAGATAAAGTAACACAGTATTATTTTCTACTAAACCAACTGACAAATGATGGTCTAAGTTGTTGACATCCACCACTTATATTTTTTTCTATCTAATTTACAGTTGACATTATCTAAGTTAAAAAATCCTAGAAGTTTAAAATTTATTGTTCTAGGGCACTACATTCCTACATTAGATGTACATTTTAGATATCTAAAGCTCCATTTAACATTAGTTAAGTGAGATTTCTTAGCACGGGTTTGGTATCTAGCATACATACTAACTATAAATAGAATATCAGGTCGGCTTGTAGTTAGGTAACAAACTACCTATGAAATTTCTATAATAATTTAGATCTACTAGTTTTCCATTTGGATTACTATCTAAAGTTATATTGGTTGTCATTGGTGTTTTTTATTTCCTTAGTATTTTCCATTCTGAAATTTTAAACAACTTTTTTGTGTATTTTTATTGATAAATATAATTTCCTTCATTTGTTTGTTTAATTTGTAAACATAAGAAAAATGTTAATTTACCTACTAGACTCATTTCAAATTCTTACTCTATTAAAGTTATAAATTCTTGCAAAAAATTCTGAGTTTATTGAATCAAAAATTATATCATCTACATATATTTAGGCTATAAAAATATTTTACTTAAGGGTTTTTACAAAAGGGTTGAGTCAACTCGACCTTGGTTGAATTTTTTAGAAATTAGATAAGTAGATAATCTTTCATACCAAATCCTAGGTGCTTATTTTAGACCATATAATGCTTTCTTTTGTTTAAACAAATGGTCAGGATGATCTAAATTTTTAAATCTAGGTGGTTGACCTACATAGACCTCTTCCTTGATTAGTATGTTCAAGAAGGAAGATTTAACATCTATTTGGTAAAGTTTGAATCTTTTATGGACTGCATAACTCAATAACATTATAATGAATTCAAGTCTAGCTACTGGGCATATGTTTCCTCATAGTCAAGTCCCTCTACTTGATTGAACTCTTTAGCTATTAATCTAGATTTATTTCTAACAGTTTCTCCTTTTTATTTAGTTTATTTATAAAACCCCATGTTGTTTCTATGAATTTTTTATCTTTAGGCAAAGTACTAAGTCTGAGACATCATTTTTTCAAATTGAGTCAATTCTTCTTGCATGATTATAATTCAATCTAGGTCAAGTAAAGATTCTTATACTGTTTTGGGTTTAATTTTAGAAATTAATACAATTTGACTTAGGTTTCTAAAGGCTGATCTACTTTGAACCCTTAGGTATGAGTCACCTAGCATTTGACCAACTAGATGGTTTGAACTAACTCTTGTTGTTTTTTAATCAGTTTGTTCTTGTGGTTGTTTTTTCTCATCTTCTTGATCTTCTATTTAGTTTAGATTTTCACTAACTCCCTCTTGATCAGTGTTATCCCTAACAAAATAAATTGGTTGATGTTGAGTTTGATTTAGGTTAGGTTCTCTAGAGTTAGCCTTTTCATCAAATTTTGCATTTATTGGTTTTTGAATTCTTAGTGTGCTTTTATTGTAAACTCTATAACATCTACTATTTAGGGAGTATCCTACAAAAATTTTATTTTTCACTTTTGAGGTAAATTTTTCTAAGACAACCCTTAAATTTTTCTAAGTGTTCTCTTATATTTAATATATAAATTGAACATCCAAATACTTTTAAATATTCAATATTAAGTATTTTATTATAATAAATTTTAAACAAGGTTTTATTATGTTTTTTATTTATTATTGTTCTATTTTATACGTAGCAAACTATACTAATAGCTTCTATCCAAAATTATTTGGGTAGTTGATATTCATTAAACATTGTCCTAGTGGCTTCGTGTAGGATTCCATTTTTCTTTCTACTATTCCATTTTGTTGAGGTGTTCTAGAACATAATAATTCGTGATGATAACCATTCTCTATGAAAAATTTGTTGAACATATGATTCTTAAATTCACCACCATTATTACTCATAAGTCATTTCATTTTTAAGTCTTTTTCATTTTCTACTTGTTTAAAAAAATTACTAAAAATTTCAAATATTTCGTCTTTATTTTTTAAAAATTTTATCCAGGTAAAGTTTGAATAATTATCAATTATTGCTAAATAGTATAAGCTTTCATTTATTGATTTAATTCCATGTGAGATAAATAAGTCTAAGTGTAATAATTCAAATATTGAATTGATTTAAGCTTGATTAGTTGGTTTGTAAGTTGACTTAGTTTATTTTCCTTATTGGCAAACACTATAAATTATTGATTCTAAGTTAAGTAATTTTGGTAATCTTCAAATTAGACCATTTAATTTAGTTATGTTTCTAAAGTGAGTGTGGGATAGTCTTTTATGTCATAGCCAGGTTTTCTCTTTTTGTGTCAAGTGACACTTGAATAAGGAGCTAGCTAGGTTAATTGCATAGATACTATTTTGCTTAAATCCTTTAGTCTTATGTTAGGGTTGTCTGTGTGTTTAGTTAAGTATTCAGATGATAGAAACTTAATCTTATAGTAAGAATCACACAATTGACTGATAGTACATAAATTAAACTTAAAATTTTAAACAAATAATACTTTACGAATAATAAAATCAAATTCAAGTTCAATATTACCTATTCCAATTACTTTAAATTCGTCGTTGTTTTCAAAGGTAACTAATTTGGTGAATTTGATGTGATCTCCAATCATATATCTGGATAACCACTATCTAATATCCACTTAGATTTCTATAAAAGGTAGGAGTTGTTATTAATTAACTTTGAAAACATTGATTAAGTCTAATATCCACTATCTAATATCCACTTAGAAGTGACTCACCCCTTTGCAGAAATTATAATAGTTTGAAGTAGCGAAAGTCTGTGAAGTAAGTTACTTATTTTTTTCAATCTGCTAAATGATCTCTAGCAATTTTAATTTCTCGCCCCTTTGATCCCGTTATCCCTTGGTATCAGAGCGAGATTTTATTTATGGTGCTAACTTAAACTACTAGGCTAACGTATTCTTGGAAGAGCAATTTAGAGTAATTTTACCTTCCTGTTAAGTCAATCCCTACTTTATCTTCCAATTAGAAGAAGTTGTTGGTATTATCAAACCAGTGAGAAGCAAAAGAACAAGTCCTTAACTTGGTAAAAGGCAGGAGGCCGTATAAATCCAAGGGAACACTTGTGTGAGCTTACATAGAGGGGAACTGCCCTACTCCTTCTAATTGTATGTCGAAAGTTTGGGAAAAGTCAATACAAGAGTGGACTCAAATGGGTCATCTGCACACTTTCATCATTATTCAAAAAATGAAAATTTCTACCCGAGACAATGGTCCAGTAACAAAATACCTTCTTAATTTCTTAGGCATCTAAGAATTGAATCTCATCTTCAGTTAATTAATATATAAATTTCTCTTAATAAATAATTGACCTAAGAATGTTAAACTGATAGACCACCTACTGTGAGCACTTTTAAATTTATCTTAATAGACAATAGGAAACTTATATGAGATCTAGTCGGTCACCCTAAGATAATCGACATAAGATGGATACCTAGTGCTAAATAAAAATTTCTTACAAAATATTTTTCATCAAAATAAACATTTTAAAATACAAAGAAACCCAACAAATTTACCTAACCCGAAGGCACGGTGCGATGGTAAAGCGGCGAAACTCTTTCAAAACTAGATACCTGATTATAAAAAAAAACAACAAAAAAAAATTTAACTGTGGTTAAATGACGATAATGGTCCAAGTCAAAATGAACTTGTATACGATAAACTAATTTACTAATCAACTTACACGTTTAATTAATTTTGATATTTGTAAACTTTTAGGTACAATAGTTGTCTAAAAAAATTCACATTTGAGCCTATAAAATTCGTTGTCTAAAATAATTAATTTTAATAAAAAATGTAACTATAAATTAATCTGTAAATTAACTCAAGCCTGGTACAAAATGAGTTGGATCATTTTTTAAAAATAAATAAACTTTAAGACGTCATTCCCATTTAAGAAGGGTAAAAAGGGTTTGAATCTGAACAATAGCGTGGTTGGGCGGCGGACTACATTTTTTAGCCAAGAAGCAAGATATAGACGTAGTCAATTGTTGCCGAAGCTATCAATTCAGATTATGGCTTCTTGTGAATGGGTGGCTACATACCAATTCACATAATGACTCCTTACAAATGGCCAACTATTTGTAAACAGAAAGATGAATCTCGAGACCATATCCACTTCGAATGTATCATAAGTAAGATTCTTTGGGCCAAAGTCAGATACTAACTACACATCAGGCAAGAGTTAGACACGTTCAAGTAGATATTGGAGGTTTTCCATCAATGATTCCGAGACGATTGCATATTGACCAAAGCTCGGTATTTAAACCTCTCTGGTATGATTTACTTACTTTAACAAGTACGATGTCTAAGAGTGATTTCCCTAACATAGAGGATATTTTGAAAGATACATACATCTATTTTCTATTTTTTAGGTGGGTAAGATGTACACCTTTCTATAATTTATAATACAATTTGCCTTCAAAATAAAATAAATAAATAAAAAGGGTCTAATTAAATATTTAATAGAATTCTACATTTTATATCTATACAACAATAATAATCAAACTTTTATCCTATTAAATATGGCCGAGTCAATCCCTATTATATAATCTATATTTAAATAATTATTATTTAATTTTATCATTGTTAACCTGCTTTCTTTTATCTCCTGGTTTCTTGATTAATATATATTTTTATCACCATCTCCTAAGAACATATCTATATTATTTTAAATACATTTCTCATAGTTTTTCTTCCATCAATATCCTATATAAATAGATATTTTATTCAGGATAATAACCTTAAAAAACATTTTATCGATTCATCTAGGTACATAAATATGAGAAAAGAGATGAACAAGGTCTAGTTCGATAACTGTTACCCCTTCCTTCAATGCTGTTACCTCTTCAATGCATGCACCATTCTAATTTAGTAAATACTGAGCTCCATGCCGGGTAGGTGCAAGCTAGTTAACAATGAAACCCTCTTTCCATTTCAAACAGAAATGATTCGCAGATGCTGGAAAGCTGAAGCGTAAGCACCAAATAGTGAAATAAGGCTTAATGTTGCCACCGATTTGAGAAGCCGTCGTCAGTATACGGTTCCAGAAATCCAATGAACTGCAACCCGAGAACAAAAAAAAAAAGAGGAAGATAATGTAGAGACTTAAGATGCAGATGCATTGCCGAAAAATAATCATGACACAAATCATACAACTATCGCCATACGTGTAACATTACAAATAAGTAGATTTTCCATTGTACGTTCATGAAAAAGGGATTGGTACAATTGTATAGAAAATTACAATAAGTAAAACAGTAAAACAAGGTTTAATTATATAATAAGTGTTAATTCTAATCGCATGAAATATAAAATAAAATTTCCGTAATACATCTTGATCTTCACTTTTCATACAAAAACAAAAAACTCATAGTAATACTCGGAGAAGAATATCAAAGAAAATATCGAAGAATAACTTACTTTCGAAAGAATGATCACGAATGAATCGAAAAGCTCTTCAAAATTCCACGAGCTAAATCCTTTTGTAATGGATGTTCTCCTCTTATAATCGTATAGAGACCTTTCACATATGAGACGAACCCTTTCTCTTTTGACATTGCACAAACCTCGCACACAGCAAGCCCCCCCTTGTCTTCTTTGACTTGGATGCATATATATTAGAGGAAGATGACTCTTTCTCTTCCTCTATTAATGAAGAAATTGAATGGGCTAAAAGATGAAGGGAAAGAGGTGTCCTTTCATCTTCTCAACTCTAACATCTTCCACTCGTCCAAGTCAGTTCATAAAAGTCATCTAGTTACAAAGACCATGTAAGTCACATAAACTATATTGTAATCAAGTCATAAAAATCAGAGCAAAATACTAGTTAATCACAAAGGTCAAATAAGAATATCCAATCTATACTTAGGGAAAATGGTTCATGCGACAGCAAGCACACCGAGCAATTATTCCTAAGAAGATTGTTATATCTTACATAGCTGCTCTATAAAACGAATCAGAGACATTCGCATAATGGCACATAGCCTTTCTCCTGTTGGTACATATCTGTTATCCAGAAAACATCCAATCTCCCAATAGCACAACTATTATCTTCGAAATATCCATGTCTTGCTATTTACCCAGATTAGATAATATTCATTTATATCAAAAGCATGTTTCATATTTAATATTCACAAATCATTTCTATACATAATAGAAATGAGTCGACCAATGAATTGCATCAAAAGATACAAATCTATTTAATCTTCCTTTTTAACTAGAATCTATTCATTCTAATCAGTAGTTTTCCTAATTATGCTCCATAGACCGAATCATCCATAGCCAATAAGAAACATGCTAAAGTAGTAGAATTATAACTTCAAGTAGACAACTAAATAGTTAATTAAAGTAAAATTGAAATTAATTTATAATCTTAAAGGTCTCATATAGTAGGTAAGCAGGGATCCATTCTCCTACTACCCTTCTTGTCACCATAGCATATGTAGTATGAATCACATGCGACGATATTATTTTCTTTACTAAAAAGAGCACATATTTTTTTTTAATTTTAACATCGTACATATTTCGATCAAGGCATACCTAATATCTAATCTTGAATTCAACATATGAAGTCTCCTCAGGACGATCTAGTGGCTAGCACATGAGGTGTTGCCACCATGAGGTCTGAGGTTCAAATCTCGACAAAGACGAGGTAAATGTCTCCCTTATGTGTTAGTTACTATTTCGAAGGCTAGGAGCCGCCCATGATTTCCTCCTCCGTGTTGGCTCTGCGACGGGTTGGTGGGGACGCTAAGGGTGAGTGTATTCGCCTTTTGCCACCTTATTCAACATATGAATTTCAATCTGGCCTTAAGCAGATTCAGTAAATAATTGATACATTTACTCCGATCATTATATAAATAATCTCATCTTGACACAATTATCAAGACGACCTTAACTTATAGGTATGTCTCTATTTACAGCTATATAAGTTGTCCCATAAGTAACGGTCTTACCTCTATTTATACTTAATAAATAGAGGTAATTGTCCATGTGAGTGGACCAATCTTAGCCTATCCACATACTCATCGAGACTTTAATCCAAAATGTAGCAATATATACACTGAATAGATCATGATATTTTACGTGTTACATTTTACGAAGTCACAAAGACTTCCCATATCCTTGAAGTGACTCTTTAGTCAATAGCTTAGTAAAAGGATCTGTAAGCATAGTACATGTAGGGATATACTCAAGAATTATCATTTTTTTCCACAATATCCCTTATAAAATTATGCTTAATTCTATATGTTTGTCTTTACTGTGATATTTGGGATCCTCAACTTGACTGTCATAGTACACTATAACAGGACTCTTACTATCCTCAACAATCTTCAAATGCTTCAAGAACCTTTTCAACCAGATTATTGCACAACTAATATGCAAGTCACACAGCTTCCATTGTCGACAAGGCTACTCAAGCCTAGCCATATAACTTGTATTGTCGACAAGACTACACAAGTCGAGCCACACAGATTCCATTATTGACAAGACTACATAAGTCTGCTTCTTGCTATTCCATGAGATGACGCCATCATTTAGCAAGAAGGTATAGTCAGATGTAGATTTTCTGTCATCAAGGTCTCCTGCCCAATCTGCATCTGTATAGCCCTTCAAGCTTATCATAGATCCTTGGAAACGGATATAATAATCTGTTGTCCTTTTTAAGGTATTTTAATATCCTCTTCACCCCTTTATAGTGTCTCGATCCTAGGTTTAACTGGAAACGACTAAGTCAATAACATAACTTATAACAGGATAAGTACACAACATAGTGCACATCAAACTACCAATAGCACTGACATATAATTTTTTTCGACTATTTCTTCAAGAGCCTTGGGATACAATGTTACAATTTGACATATTAAAGTATTATAGCATCTTAGTGATATAAACCTCTTAAGACCAATCCAAAAGCCTTTTTAATCAATCTTTCATGATCTTCACTTTTAAGATGTACTCAGCTTCCCTTCATTTGGGTATATCCTTTTGCAACTAGTCGAACTTTGTATCGATTAATCGATCCATCTGCTTTCCTCTTGATTTTGAAAATAAACTTATTCCCAATAGCCCTTCGGCCCAGAAGGAGATGGACTAAATCTCAAACTTGAGTCTTTCTCATTAACTTCATTTCTTCATTCATTACAACTTACTTTTTTTTCTCTAACTGAGCATCTTAATGCTTCCTCAACCGTTCGAGGTTCATTGCATCAACTGAGAGTGTTATTAATGTTTTATTCTCAATATCCGACCATTTCCAAGATTTAATCTTACGAACACTTCTTCCTAAGTTGGGTTGTGGAGAAATCAACTTATGATTTGGCAAATCACTCCCACTAGATTAACTAGACTCAGGTATCTCTTTTGACATCTCTCTTGTTGATAATATCTCATCCTCATGAAAAAAAGAACAATTTTATCAACATCACCTCTGGTTGAGAATTCTGTTTTGAGAAAAGTCGCATATCTCAAATCTATTTCAAAGATGGTTTCATCTAGTTGTTCACCTATAAAAACATAACCTTTAGAGATCTCATGATATCTAATAAATATACATTTCTTACCCTAAGTCCCAGTTTTCCATACTTGTGAGAACTATCATGAACATAAGCAGCTAAATCTCAGGGTCTCAGATTACTTAATCTGATTTTCTGCCAGTCCACCGTTTATATGGGCTAGATGGAATTGACTATAAAGGCAAATAATGATTAAAGCAATCTAATGCTTTTAATTTATGAGAAATCAAATACACATAACCAAAACGAGAGAAATCATCAATAAATATAATGAAATAGGAAGCTCTATGTCTAGCCTTCACATTAATGGAACCACAAATATCCAAATGAATTAATTGCAATGATAATTCAGCTCTTATAACCTTATCAAATGATTTCCTAGTTACTTTTCCAGCAAGACAATGCTCACATATAGACAAGTGAATCTTAGCCAGAGTGTCCAATAGACTCTCTCTAGTCAACCGATTCATACATTCTTGTCTTATATACCCTAATCTAGCATGACAAACCTCATTAGTTATGTTTGTATCACTAGTTAGAACAATGTTTGAAAAATAACCCTCAATAGTACAATTGACATCTGGTTCTACATCAAGAACCATAAAACTATTTGATAAAAAAATCATATCCAATTGATACTCAGTCAATCATAAGTTCAATACTCCGACTATAAAAATTAATACAATACCTAAATCAAGAAGACTTGTAACGGAAACAAGATTCCGTTGAATTTCAAGAGCATACAGAACATCATGTAAAAACAAAATACTACTACCACGGAGGTTGAGTTTGCAAGTGTCGAGTTCTTTGACTTCAACTCTTGCATTATTTCCTACATAGATTCATTTGTTGTCAGCTAGTGTCCATCGATACTCTACAAATGTAACTCACTCCCAAGTTACATGGTCGGTTGCTCCCGAATCTATAATCCACAAAGAATAAGAATCAACTAATAACACTGAACTAGCAACAAATGCTCAGGAAAATAAGACACACTTACATTATTTCAATCTAGTCTTCTTTCTTTTCTTCTTGATTGGGCCTTGTTCCACAACTGCAACTTATTTCTTCTTTCCCTTTCCCTACTTCAACCGTTTCTTTTTCTTGGATCCAGATGATCCAATAGAACCAATAGCCACATAAGTTAGTCCAAAAATCCTTGCGGATTCAACTCTCTCCGCCTCTAATTCTACATGGCGTGAGATGTCAATAAAAGTCTTTATACTCTCACTATGAATTAAGGTCTGTTTCATGGTCTCCTAAGAATCTGGAAGGGAACGAACAACTGCTAGAACTTGTTGTTCATCGGACAACTCATGACCAGCAGTTTTAAGCTCCCGAATCATGTTCAATATCTCCCTGAGGTGTTGAACCATTGAAAGATTCAGACGCTTCTTATAGCTATCAAACTTAATCGTCAACTGTCGAATCTTGCTCAGACTTACTCCACTGTATTTCTCCTTAAGGGTTACCCAGGCTGCATGAGCCGTAAGATACGACTCATATTCAAAAATTAGGTCGTCCACCATTGAACTAATCAATATTCCCTTAGCAATGGAGTTCTTCTTCCATGCCTTATAGGTATCAAGATCTCATCTATTCTGTGCAGTGAGACCATCTACAGATTCTTCCACAACCTGTTATAGCCTCAAAAATTTCTTTTCCCTCAAGAACATATTGTATCTTGAGTTGTCAGATTTTATAATTATCCTCATATAATTTCTCTCTGTTATTGAGTTTAACTATGATGTTCTTATTTGCCATGATCTAACATAAATAAACATATTATTTAGTATTCAATGTAACACATATGCATGCAATTTATTATTGACTTAATGTTAATTTGAGTTGATTTACAAAATCAATTGATAAATATATTTCCACTCATCATTTGTATGGTGCAATCAAATCAACATTAATCAATACTATTACAAATAAGTTAATCATCGAATGAACAAATCATTAAAGTAAACATGAACTAATCATTGAATTGAATATGAATTAATCATGATCAAGTTTGTTAACACATAACAAAACTTTTCATAAAATAACTATGTTCATACATAACGACAGAAATTATTACATGACTCAAAAACTAAATAAAAGAACTCTAATAAACTAGATAGATCAACACTACTCTCACTAGGACAAACACCAGTACAGCTGTCAACTCAATCCCCTTGAACCTGGACTCATTTGAGGCAAACTCCAGTAGCGCAACTTCAGAATTCTCTATTGGATCAACATTCGGATCCTCTTGTGAATCCTCCTCAAACTCTTCGGTGATCCTCTTGATCCACATGGTGAAGTAGCTCAATACACAACTGTGCATATGAGATTCGCCCCATACATAGTCTGCTTCCACCTTGGGATACTCCGACAATGAATGCATCAAAGCCCAGATCCTATAATTATCTAGGACCGGAAACTCTTCTCGTTCAAGTATCTAGAACAATCAATCAAGCCTTTCAATGTGTTCGTTGACTCCATAAACTGGGTTATATTCAATCTCCTAAATTTCGCCTTTCAGCTAGTTCCATCACACTTCGCGACGAGTCAAGGTGGTAATAGTCTGTGTTATCTGTAAATTAAATAAGTCAGTACAAAATCAACTTATTAGTACAAAACCGGCTTAATTCAATTTATACAGACATAGAACCAACATTATTAATCAAGAAAAATACATTTTCTCGATTTTCAAGAGTCTAGGTCAACTGACCCATTAGACCGGTCGATCAGGAAACCAGATCTTGAACTTTGTCCATTGTCCTCTTTAGAACTAATCTAATTGGACTGGGCTACCTTACCTTTATTCTATTAATCTAAACTCATTTAAGTCAAACTCAAACTTATTAATCAAACTCAGGTCTATTTGATCAAACCAATGTCTATTGGATTAAATCTGACCCATTAAAACAAATCTAATTAGTTTAGTTAAACCAACTAATGGTTTAAATCACAGATTGGGTTAGATTAGACCAAACTAATCTGGTCAAACTAGTTTGTTTAAATCAACTAATGATTTGAACCAGCTCTTGATCTGATCGAACCAAATTGATATGATTAAACCAACTAATGATTTAAACCAGAACTAGGTCTTATTGAGCCAAAACTGGTCTGGTTAAATAAACTAATGATTTAAACCAAGGTTAGGTCAAAAACCTAATCTGACGGTCTGATTTGGATAAAAAAATATATCTAGTTTAATTAATCATTAAATAATATATACCATATAATATTTTTCTTTTTTGTTTTCTTATGTTTTAATTTTATAAAGAAAATGTGCCTGCAGATAACTTTTGCCTTTTTTATGCAAAAAAAAAAACTTTAATTACTATGCAGGCACGAATAAACCATTCGTCTTCTTCGTCGCTCTCGCCGCACGCCTTCACGCCTCACAAACCGCGACAAACACAATCGTAGACAACAGTAGCCAACCGCCAGCATCCTAGGGTAGTTGTCTGCCCTTTCCGACGTCGAACGCCGATCGCCCTTGGCCCAATGTAGTCGTCGGCATATGCTTGCATAGAAACAACGAGAGGCGGCCCACAACCGCATTGGCAGCCACGAGTGCATCCTCGGGCAATCAAATGCCCTCGCCGATCCCAGAGACAACATCGCCAACGACTTTCCACCATGCGCAACCCAACTTCGATGGAAATCGCGACGCTGTCGCATTTTTTTCAACCGGACGCAACACTGTTCACAACAATATTTCTGTCCGCAAGCGACACTGTTGCTGACAGCATCCCTCTTTCAAGATGGACATAGGGTAAGTTTTATGAATTTTTAGAACTAATGCTCTGATACCATTGTTAATTCTAATAGCATGAAACATAAAATATAACTCACAGATTTTGATCTTTGCTTTTTGTACAAAATGAAAAACTCACAATGATACTCAGAGAAGATCGAAGAAGATATTGAAGAATAACTTATCGTCAGAAGAACGATCACGAATGAATCGAAAAGTTCTTCAAGATTCCACGAGTCAAATCCCTCTCTAATGGATGTTCTCCTTTTATAATCTTGTGTATGCGGATGAACCTTGCACAGAGACGTCTCACATATGGGGCGAACCTTTTCTCTTTTGACATTGCACAAACCTCGCACACAGCAAGCCCCCCTTGTCTTCTTTGGCTTGGACGCATATATATTAGAAGAAGATGACTCTTCCTCTTCCTCTATTAATGGAGGAATTGAATGGGCTAGAAGATGAAGGAGAAGATATGCCCTTTCATCTTCTTAACTCTAACAATAAGAGGTAGAAGAATAGCTAAAACTTTTGTTGTGTTAGGGCAATCAGTCTCTTTTCCTACTTACAGATTTTTAAGTCCACTGCTACTAAAAATCACCTCCGGTTTTAAAAACATATTATAGACCTCACAACGATTATTTGGTCTAATAAATGGACAATATTCAAAAAGGACAAGAGAAATACCTTTGAGCCATCATGAGACCAACGAGCACCAAAACCTTCAGGAACTCTTATCTCAAAAACACATCCATAAGGTTGAATTAAGTGGATGTTCATCCAACAGCAATCATTCAACAAACGGTGAAGCACTGCTAACGATAACTTGTTCTTATTGGAATCTAAAATAAAAAGGAATTAGAAAACCAGAAAGAAATTGAAAGAGAACGTGGGCATGCTAAACTTCAAAGGAGAAAGATGGTGCGCAAGCATAGAGATCCATACCGCTCCCATGGAAGACACCCCACCATCGATTATTGCTCCTATTAACATGCTTAGCCAATGCCTTTGCAGCATCAGTTAACAAACAACCAGTGACCTTCACCAAATGTTTCAAGATAGTAAATAATTGTACTTCTATTGCTCCATCATGTTGTGTAATTGAATGCGTAACAACAGAAAAAAAAAAACCATGCATGGCATTTTGAAGCAGATATCAACAATAGGAACATGCCAGAATTGTTACCTATCTCAAACATTAGTTGACACAGGATTTGGTATGGTTAAAATCTTCACATTCAACCAAGGATCGATAGATATAGGTAGTACAGTGAGTTTGAAACACATAGCAATTGTACCAGTTGTAGAATTAGTATGCCTGTACAGTGATAAAGTTTATTGTAATAATTTTTTGTTAAATAATTCTTAGTTCATGATATATTGTGGTGCAGTATGTATAGTTATCGGATTTAAAATTAGGAAGTTTCTAATTTTAAAAATTTTAAATAGGAAGTTTAAAATTTCCATGTATTAATAAATATGTAGGTATTTTGAAAGAAGACAAGATGAAATAATAATATAGAGTTACTTTAGTAGAATGAATCATTTTAGGAATTAGTTGTTTGCTGGATAAAGTAATCGATAGCCCTTTAAATGGGACCCCAATCTCTCTTAATATTTTTATAATAAAATTTTAAATTATTGTTTATTTCTCGACTTATGATTAAACCCGACAATGTCAATTCTAAGCTCGGATGAAAAAAAAATGAGAATTACGCGTTAGGTTGTCGGCCAATGTTGACTTTTAGGTAAATGTTCAATGAATAGATCTATCAAACTATTATGCTAATGCTAGGTTATTTCCCGGATAAAACTCATAACAAGATTTGACTCCTTGGATTGTAATCGCCGCCCATTAGCTACTGCCACCTAGAGCGTAAGACATTTGTCAATAGATAAGCCCATGATAGATGCAAGTGCTGAGTTTAACAAGCAATGAGTACTTCCTGAGTCGATGAGAACCAGCAAGGGGGGAGTGGTTAATTCGTCCTTGAATCCGCATGGTTTAAGGAGCGCGAGTGCCGTGATTGCATTGAGGGAAATTTCAACATTCTCGACGTGGCTCTGTTCATAATAATATTCTAATCCCTCAAGTCAAAAAAGACATTTGCAACGGTGACCGAGAATGATGGAAAATTAGGAGCTCCTGATTACATAAAATTAGGAAATAATATTTGAATATCAGGAAATAATCTTTGAGATAATAATCACATAAAATCATGAAAGAATCTTGGGAAATCAGGAAATAATTAATTTTAGTAATTTCCATTTCTTATGTTTCCTTTCTTTTATTTGTTCCTATTTCAGCACTTTGTATGTTATATTTATTGATGCAATGTCTAGTTAAAAATGAATAATAAAAAATTCCTCTTCTTCTAGTTTTTTTTCTTTAATCTTCCCGATTTTTTTCATAGTATCATAGCCCTAGGTTTCTTCTAGGGTTTGTTTTTTTTTCCATGACAAATCAACATCCATGAAAGACTGCCTTAACCAGCACCACGAGTAGAGATTAGTTGGTGTCCGGAGAAGAAATGACTGTCAACTCAAATTTAAACCCATTGGTATCTTTCAATGATTCGATTGAAGATTCTCTAATGCACTCCAAGTCAATATTCAACGTCTTAACGGGAAGAACTACACAGAATGATCATAGACTGTGTGCCTGGTTTTAGAAGGGAAAGGTAAACTTGGATATGTTATAGTAGAAGTGATAAAACCAACTGATAGAGACCTCAGATTTAAAGGTTGAAAATTTGAAAATTCACTCCTTATCGCATAGTTAGTCAATTCCATGGAACCCCCTATCAGAAAGTCATTTATATTCCTACCTATAGCCAAAGATGTGTGAGAGGCAACTAGAGACACTTATTCAAATTTGGAGAACTCTTCGCAAATTTTTAGCCTAAAATCAAGGCTATGGTAAACAAAGAAAGGGTTACGTGATGTGACTTCCTAATACAATGAATTGATGGCATTGTGGCAAAGAACTAGATCTATGCTATGATAATATTTGGAATTGTGTTGATGATAGTGTTTGTTTTATGAAATGGCAAGAGAATGATTGGGTGTTTATTTTCTTGGCAAGACTAAAAAAAGATTTAGATAAAGGGGTCGAATCTTAGGAAACACACCTCTACCAACAATCCGTGAAGTATTTTCAGAAGTCTGAAGAGAAGAAGCTCGACAAATGGTTATGCTTAACAAATCTACCTTGGTCTCTACTAATTCAAGTTTGGAAGGTTCTGCCGTTGTTACTAAAGGTTTTCAAGAGGAAGCAAAGAAAGATGACAAAAGTTTTAGAAAGCCATGGTGTGACCATTCTAAACTTCCGTGGCACACGCGGGAAACATGTTGGAAAATCCATGGGAAGCCCAAAAATCGGAAGAAGAGAACTAATGGTGAAGGTCGTGCGCTTCAGACTATTATCTTAGATCAAGACAGACAATCTATTCCTAGCGTACTTCCTTTCATCAAGGAACAAATAGACGAACCGTACAAACTCCTTGAGTCTCAAAAAAAGCACTCTTGTTCAATAGCTCAAATAGGTAATCGCATGACAACAACCTTCCTTAATGTCAATTCTAATCGTGCTTAGATCATTGACTCAGGTGCAACTGATCATATGACAAGAATGTCAAACCTTTTCTCTTCATATAGACCTTGTCCAAGTAACAAAAAAGTTAAAATTGTAGATGACTCTCTTTCAGCCATTGCTGGAAAGGTTCTATGTTGGTGCAGGAAGCACCAGATGATCGAACCTAAGTTTTGATCATGATAAAGGGTTCAAAGTTAAGGCTTCTTATTATTCTAATGAGTTAAACTAAGTGTGCAAGAAAATCCTAAGTGATCTTAGGCAAAGAGAAAGTCCTAGTTGAGGCTAAACAAAAGGTGGAAAGTCCTAGCAGCGGTTAAGCAGCGAAGTCCTGGTCTAGAGGATTGGGCAAAGTCTTAGTGGGTCAAGGACATTGGCGAAATAATAGGATCGAGGATGCTATATGAAAGTCTTGGGGGTCGCGGACACCAGGAAGAAAACTGGACGATCGGGGATCGGACGGACTTCTAGAGGAAAGTTCTGATGTCTCATACACTGAGCAAAAGTCCAAATAGTCTAGAGGATCAGTTTGGCAAAAGGTAAATTCTCCTAAGAAGAGTAGGTGAGGACGTGTTCCCCCTTATGGAAACAGTATCGGTTCGACCTAGGATTTTCGAGAAATCCGAAAATCAGAACCGGACAGTCCAGAGACTGTCAAAATACTATATTTTGCTTATTATTCTAACTCTGTATTGCAGGAAGACTAACATTTTACAACTTAAGGTTTTTCCTTGTTCGATCGATCAAACGTCCGGATCAGTCGACCGAACCCCAGAGATTAGCAGTGAAGTTTTGACCAAAGGATCGGTCGACCGAACCTCGGGTTCAATCGACCGAACAATGGATAAACAGTGGGTTGATCGGACCGGGTTGATCAGACTAGATAAGCCAGGGAGTATCAAAGGTTCGATCAACCGAACGACTGGATCAGTCGACCGAACGAAGACAAGCGGCAACATCTAGACGGGAAGCTGACTTGATTTAGAAGGATCAATCGACCGATCAGGGAGGATCGGTCGACCGATCAATGTCAAGTTAAACAATGATACCGAGATTAATGGATCAGATCAGGTTCAACTTAACTATAAAAAGAGGACTCGAATAGCAACTTAAACACATCAATTCTAGTGATCTCGCACGGCTCCAAAGATAAGTCTACGAAGCCGTAACGCTACTCCGATAACTAAAAGTTCACAACTCCAACTCTCTAGGTTGTCGGTTTAATTTTCATAATTCCATTATACTTGTCCTTGTCGTTGTAATTCTCCGGATTGATAGTGAATTGCCTAAAGTAAACACTCAACGAGTGTGGGCCTTGGAGTAAGAGTTGTCACAGGCTTCGAACCAAGTAAAACCAACACGTGTTAGCGCTTGTATTCGTTTGTCTTTATTTCCGCTGCATTTATCTCCGGGTGTTTTCCGAAAAACGTAAAAAAATCACGAGCGTTATTCACCCCCTATATTGTGCTTTCAATCTTATAATTGGTATTAAAACGAGGCCGCTCTAAATCAATGAAACCACCATTCGAGCAATTTTTTCATGGTACTATTTTTAAATTTTTCAGAGCCGATCGAAATCGATGCTATCTTCCCTTTCGATCAGATTTTTTTTTCTCTTCACAATCAAATTTCCTTCTCGAAGTTGGTGCAACATCACTCAAGTTCGTTAACTTTTTTTTATCACGCACTACTAATCCAAGACCAAGTCTTGGAGCATTCGTTCTTTTTTGTGTGCAAGAATTTCTTCTAATGGTCCACCAAGAAGGCTATAGCACTGTACGCCCACCTCTTTTCTCCGGTGCAGACTTCAGTTACTGGAAAGGCCAGATGGAGTACCACTTGAAGACGCAAGTTGAAATGTAGATAATCATCCAAATCAACTTTTCACTATCACTCGACGGAACTAGAAAACCAGTGACATGCAATAACTGGGACCCGCACCTAATGAAAAAGATCGAGGTCGACGCGAAAACTACTCAGACCTTACAGTGTGACTTGACAAAAGAAGAGCTGAACCGAGTCGGCTCATTCTCGAGCGCAAAAGACTTATAGGAAAAATTAATCGAACTATATGAGGGGACCTCTGACACAAAGGTATCTAAACGAGACTTAATCTTAAATAAATTATATAATATAAAAATACAAGAAGGTGAATTGACGAGCCAGTTATACACTTGCATCTACGATCTTCTGAACGGCCTCCACACGATCAGACAAAAAGTGGAGAACCGCGACGTCATTAGGTATGTAGTGAATGTCTTTCCAAAGAACACTTTGACATCCATTGTAAATACTTACAAAGTTTCTAAGGATCTTTTACTAATTAAATTAGACGAGTTATTTTCCGAATTCGAAAATCACGAACAAACTAATACTACTAAGGTTGAGAAAAGTATTGCATTGCTTGTAGGGAAACTCACAAACAAGAAGCTGAAGCTTAAGTACCAACCCGAACCCGAATCCGAGATTGAATCGGATTCTAAAGACAATGAGGAGCTCACCACCAAACTAGTCAAACTAGTTCGGAAAATACTTAAGAAGAAAAAGTGATCCAATCCAAGAGCAAGAGCAGGCAGCCAGGTGCGAATCAAACTACGGAAGGCCTTGAAAGCAATATGGACCGAATCCTTGGAAGACTCTGACGAAGAACACGAACAAGCGAGCTTCCTTGCTTTAATAGTACAAACTCACGTCGTCGAAATCGAGTCCGAGTCCGGAACCAGAGCTAAATAAGAAATCTAGTCCGAGAACAAAGCTGAGCAAAGTAAAGCAACGAATCCAAATCCAGCTCAGAAGACGATTCCACTATAAGTCCATCAATAATTAGATTACAAAATTTAATTTCTTACCTGTTTAGAAAATTGACAAAATTTAACATTCAGGTCAAGTCATTCCAAAAGAAAGCAACAACCCTTAAGGAAGTGGCAAACCCAAGTCCCTTAACCGAGTCTGTTCAAGCTGGAACTTCAACTCAAGTCCAACAACTTGAGGAAAAAATTTTCAACTTAAAAAGTCAAGTCAAGGCTTATTGACTCACCACAGCCTAGAAATTATTTATCTAAATGGATGTTTATTTAACTAATTGTTAAATCTTAGTCTAACTCAAATGTAAATCAATGCTTAGATTTTAATTTAAATTGAAGATAAAATTAACTATCTCACAAAACTTATAAGATTCCCTGATTGACAATTTAGAAAAGGGTGAGATGGAATTAATTCTAGGAATTGTATATATTTTCTTTCTATTGATATTATGTTTGAGGCATATATCCAACACTACTACCCTATGTTGGGTAGTTAAGCTTTCTCTAGGGATGACTTTGCAATCTTTACAAATCTTTCTATCCTTCTTCCTAACCATAAGAAAGTCAATTTACGATTTATTATTCCCACTTTTGAATGTGACTAAGTGTTCTTCTCTTTTATTAAAAAACGTATTAGCTAATATAAGGTCATATGCTATCGCAAAATCTAATATAGTTTTCTCTTCCTCATTCCTCGTTCCAAACCCATAACTCCCATGTACTCTCTCATATTCCTTATTTTTCACTCCGATATGCCCATTTAGATCACCTCCTATTAAAATCATTTCATTTGGTGGAATATTTTGTAATATTTCATCTAAGTCCTCCCAAAACCTTGATTTGGTAGCTTCATCTAATCCTACTTGTGGTGCATATACGCTAATTATGTTCATAGTTTCTTTCGCCACTATTATCTTAAGGGCTATAATTCTATGCCCTTTTCTAACTACTTCTACAACTTCATCCTTTAACAAACTATCTACAATAATACGCAATTCATTTCTTGCTTTACTCTTTCCAGTATACCATAACTTAAAACCCGAGTTCTCTATCATCTTTGCCTTCTCGCCTGTCCATTTTATCTTTTGTACACACAAAATACTAATTTTTCTCCTAATTATCATATCTACTACCTCCATTGATTTACCAGTGAGAGTTCCTATGTTCTATGTTCCAAATCTTAGATTATTAGTTTTCCTATCAAATTTGTTCTTATCTAACCTATGGTGTGAGAACTCTTGCCTATTTAACACTACACCCAAGTTCTCATGGAGATGTAGCGGTCCTTGCTAAGACGTTATAATCAGACCCTGTAACGCGAACTCTTGCATATTTATCACTACACCCGAGTTCTGGAGATGTAGCGGTCCTTGCCGAGACGTTACAGTCGGACCCTGTAACGATTCATTCATTGAAGATGATTAACTTATGTAATTTAAGTAGGTTAAATGATTTTTATCGTATAATTTAAACTTCAGAAGCAGAACAAATTTTAAATATGATGCACAATGAAAATAAAGTTAGACTAGATGATATTTCGATAGAAGTATGGAAGTGCCTAGGGAAACAAAGTATTGAATGATTTACAAAATTATTCAACTTGATATTGAAAACAAAAAAATATGTTTAATTATTAGAGGGTAAATACTCTAGTTTCCTTATATAAGAATAAAGGAGTTGTACAAAATTGTGCAAATTATAGAAGTATTAAATTAATGAGTCATAAAACTTGGGAAAGAGTAAAAGAAAAAAAAACTAAGGACAGAGACCACAGTGGCCGAAGAATAATTTATGCCTAGAAGGTCGACGATAAAAGTTATACTTCTTGTGCAACTAATTGAAAAGTATTAAGAATAGAAACAAGACTTACATATGATATTCGTCGACCTATAAAAAACTTATGATAGATTCCAAGAGAAATTATATGAAAAATTCTAAAAAGATAAATGTGTAGCATAGCATATATTGAACCAATTAAGTATATATATGAGAATGTAATGATAAGAGTGAAGACTCAATGCACATTAACCGAAGCATTTCCCATAAAGATAGGGTTACATTAATGAAAACTCTAAATCCTCATTTTTTTACATTAATCATGGACTAAGTGACTATACACATTCAAGATATGATACCATTACGCATGTTGTTTTGCATATAATATTGTTTTGATAGATAAATTAATGCTAAATTTAAATCTTGACGAGACCGCTAGAGAATTTAAATTTAACAATATTAAACATAATGAGATAATTATTAAGATAGGAGATGATGAGTTATCTATAACGGAGAGTTTTAAGTATTTACGATCATTTTTGCAAAAGGATGGAAAGATTGAGAGAAATGTGAGTATGTTAAGATGAATGTGCGAATATACAAGAATGGGCATGATAAGAAATAAAAATATTATAGAGTCGGGATGCATATATTGAGAGACAACTTCAGGAGATACATTTAGGATGGTACAAATATGTATTTTGACGATCAATAAATGCTCTGATTAGCGATATGAAACTATAATAAATCTGTACATCAAATGAGAAAGAGATAAAAAAAAGACTTGGTTAGCAATGATAAAATAAAATAAAATTTATTTAAATATAAATGATAATATAGTAGGAGATAAAGTCCAATAGTATAGAAGGATCCATATACTGACCTCACTTAGTGGGATAAAATTTGATTGTTATTATTGTTCTCTACTTGAGATTGTTTGTACTGGGTTGCGTCAGATGGTATTTGATATTTTGATATTGGATTTAATGGTATGAAATTCTTGATTCAATAATTGGTACTTTCCAGTTCTCTCTCTTCTGTCATTCTCTCTACCATAATCCATGAGAGAAATCAATTTTCTAACTATTGTAGCATTTGATCGAATACCCTTTTGTGCTCGCTAGAGAGAGAACCTTAGCTTGAAACCTTGACGGACTCTTAGTGTAAAGCAGATCTTTTACATCTAGTGATCTTTTCTTTTGTGTTGCTCAGGATAGCAATCTTTTTATGTTCACAACCCCACTGCACAACCAACAGCTCTATTCTCTCCACCTCCAATTGCAAGATGTGACCATGCCATTCATTGATCATCTACTTTTCTAGTCAACGATTTGCTTATGAAACTTCACAGTATTAGGAATGAGTGTGATCCTTCCTAACTAACGACAATAAAACACACCTTGTGCCTCCCCTAGCCAATTAGGCTTGGTATCTCTCTTTCCTGGCACCTAGTGACTATATATATCTGCATTCTCTCCTTCGCCTAATCCCAACTTCCTCCGAGTTCACGTGTCCACTAACTAACCACTCTCTAGTGACAACGCAAAAGCCCCATTGTTGGTATTATTTACCATTGTTGCAACTAACTCCACTCACACATTGTTGCAACAACTCAACTTATTCACCCTCTTCAATAAAGTTTCGGTACTAATTTACTTTTAATTATAAGACTATAAACAATTTTTAAAAAATATTTTACATTAGTATTTGAGAGTAATAGATTTTACAAATTATTACAAAAATCTCCATCATTTTGTTTATAGAGTTATTAACATCAAATGTATGCATTTATATCTGGTTGTCAAAACAAATTTTTAAATATCCTTTCTTCTACTTGTTTCCTTTGTACGAAGTAGGAACTCACTAGCTAACTGAAGAAAATGCAAAATGCAGCTTCATCTCTATAAGATGTGTATTCTATATTCAGAAAGCATACCTGTGTCAAATGTGTTCATCTAAATTAATGTTTGTACAACAACTAAGCCTTTTCCCACTAGATGGGGTCGGCTGAAATTAATGTTTGTATTAAAAAATATTTTTGCAAGTTGAGATTTGTCAGAATGAGATCAAAATCTCTTATTATAATTATTTTCATCTAAAAAAGAAAAAAAATCGAAATATTTCTTTATTCCTTTTAGAATTCAATTAAAAAATAGGTTTTATATTGTCAATTGCTTCTATTCGTCTAATTGTTGTTGTCATTTGATAAGATACAAATATTATTATTTATTTAATTTCTTTTGTATCATTTATATATCAAAATAAAGTTAAATCAATTGAATTGCAATGCAGACTCTTTGATCGAAACTTCAACATTAATAACTTCGAAATGAAAAAGGATGTCCAAAACACAATCTATACATATTATATTGAATGTTTGTAATACAAAATTTATGTTGGAAATATAATACCCATTTCATTTCATTTAATGTAGCCGATTGGGAACACTAATAAAGATTAAAAAAAAAACTTTGATTCCAGTATATGGCAATTTAGAACATCTAAAATGAGTGTCTATCAGAACTATTATTATAATCTGTTTTTCTTTTAATTAAAATTTTCATTGCTATGTAACTTCAATTTGATTAGTTATTTAAGGTGAACCAAACTAACCATATTTTAGGCTTTAAGGAACTCAATATGAGTGTAATTAGTGTGTGGTTGAGTAACTTGGGTGGGGTTTGTCTTTTGGGTTGAGTGGGTTAAAATTTGGTATAATTTGGACTCTATTTGAACAATTTAGAATTGAACTAAACTTATTTTGGTTCAAACTGAGTATAATTGTATTTTCCAATCTAACTAAAAAAGTTTTCGGATAATATCCTAATTCATTTCTTTATTTGTCTTTCCTCGACCCCTTGCAAACTTGCTCTCTTACCATATCTCTTGTTATGCCACAAGAGACATGTCATCTCTCTCATTGACTCTCTCACTCTATCCTCCCTCCTTTGGCAGGTAATCTTCATTCGTTCTCCCTCCCGATCTCACTCTCTCTCCTTCCCTTACTTCTCCTTCTTTGACATTGATGTTAATGAGTCATTTTGCTCCCTATCCTTTTATCCATAAAAGTGGCAACCCATTCTACATCTCAGTACAAGAGTGGAATCATCTCCTTAACTTCGAGATTAATGCGCAATAACTTCAACATTGCAAGTGAAATCATCTCCTTAACCTCGAGATTAATACATAATAACTTTGATATTATAACCATCTTTTGTTAATGCAAAAGGTAATATCATTCACCCTAAGTAGCCCAGTATCACCGGCCCCACGCTAAGATACAGGCAAGTAAATGGACATTTTTCCCTAACACAGTGGCCCTTTGCATGGAGAAGGTCATACACTCAAAGAGACATTTTACACCCACTGGGAGTTGACTCCAAAACTTATTAAAGCAAACGCCCACACAGATACCAATTAGTCCTATAGAGGCAAGTAACCATCTTTTGTTGAACATTACTTTTGTTTCATTAGTTAATCATTAAATTTTCTCCAATTGATTATTCTTAAAAATGCACATATTTTTCGCCAATGTATCACTTGTTACATTGATAAAAACATTAAAGTTTTCCCACACTAATTCATATCTTGTATACACATTGTGGGGGAGATAAAACATTAAAAAATAGTAAAATATATAGATAGTGAGACTTGCATAAATATTGTCACCATGAAGGCACTAGAATCCAGCTAACACTAGAATCTTATTTGAGAGCTTAAAATTGTATGGGTAGACTAAAATCAGTTTTGAGGCAAAGGGTTAAATTAGAAAATATATTTGACAAAATTGTGACAAGTGTTTGCAGAGCAGTTTACATAACAAGAAGAAGAGCAAAAAAAAAAAGTCTAGACAAATCAAGCAAGATGCTTGACAAGAGGAAGTCCCGTAAGATAAAGGCAGATCATATGTTTGACAAGAGGAAGTCCTGGCACATCAAGGGTGATTAGATGCCTAACAAGAGAAAGTCTTGGCTAGACAAGGTTGACGGAAAAACTTGGCAAGGCAAAGAAGACTGCAAAAAATATGGAGAATGTGACTTGGCAAATTTCATTTGTACAATGATAAGCATAAGCATACATGTAAAATTTGAAAATCGAGAGATAGATTAGGCTAAGACTAAAGATTATAATTGGCTTAGTCAATGCTCCAGTAGACTAGATTGTAATTACCAATTGACTAATAGTCAAGTCGACTACGACTGAGATCCTTATCTTGCCAAACATGCTAGTCGACTAGTTAATCGATTAATGACTCAACCAAAGGGTATACTATTTGATCAATTAGTGGTCCTTTAAGTGTCTGAAGTGTTAGTTTGGTGTAACAACAATTGCAAGTAACGGATGGTTATTCAATTATAATGGAATGGTTAGTTTGTTATAATAGTTGTTTCAATAAGGTATTATTGAAAATAGTCAATTGGGATACAAACAGCAACTGAAGTGACAGGTAAAGCGATTGTGCGTTAGTGACTAGTTGATTGATGCTAAAAAGTGTAGAGCAAAATGGATGATTCTTAAAAGCTTGGGAGAGGCTTATAAATATAGGGAATGTTGGCTATGAAATCAATCAATATACAACAAAGTTATTCTACCAAAATCTTTATTCTCAAGCTCTCTCTTCCATGTAATTTTATTTTACTCTTTTGTAATTTAAGCATTGTATGAGGTTTCTCCACCAATGGAGGATTTCCAAGGAGAAAATTTGTGAAATTTATGGTGTGACCTACTAAAAGGGCGGCCAAACCACATAAAAAATGAGTTAGCATTGTCTCTCACTCTCTTTTCTTTGTGCATTTCATTAACTGTCTTGGTTTGTTTTTTTCGAAATAACTCTATTTGTTGCGTCTTTCGATCCTATAATTGATATTAGAGTAAGGTTCTACTTCATAAGGACTAGCTGCTAAAGAAAGGATATCACTGTGGCACTACAAAAAGGCTTTAGCATGACGAGGCCACCCTACTTTGACGATATTAATTTCTCTTACTAAAAAGGTAAAATGGAATACTTTTTTCTATAAGATAACAAAAAGATATTTATTCTATAATCAAGTTTTAGCTTTAAGGATAGAGAATCAGTAAATCAAACGTATGGGAGATTCAAAGGTATGTTTTAAAATCATACCCTAGGACTCTTTATAGTCTTCTTTAGTAGATGCTTATCAAGTTTTAAAAGATTTATCTAATGCAAAAATTAATGAGCTATTTTATAAGTTTGAGCTCCATAAGAAACAAGCTAACCATATTGCTAAGGACAAAGGACTAGTTCTTATAGACAAAAAAAGAATCTACAAAGGAGCCTAAATCATCATCCGAATCCAACAAGATATCCTCTAACTCCGAAAGTGAAGATTCTTCAACTAAAGTAGAATACCCAGTGAAAAGAAGCAACACATCTAGTGAAAAGATTCATGAAGAACAAAAACATTAGCAAATGGGACAACATGAAATTTTTTGAAGACTCAAACAAGAGAACCAAAACAAGAAAAAGGATACTATAAGTTGGAGTACTTGAATTCAAAAAGCGAGATGTTAAGAAGAAGAAAAATGTTTTGAAATACTTGGGATGAAACTTCATCTTCATCATCTTCCAAAGACTAAAAGTCAACAAAAAGTGGCATGAACATATAGCATTTATGAATTTTGAAGAAATTGATGAGAGTTCATAATGATGAAGCAACATCCTTCAACAAAGGATTATCAAACAACAATAGTGAAATAAATTTCTCTAAATTACAGTACAATTATATACTTAACAAATGTCCTTGCAAAATCTAAGGAGAGAATCAAGTGCCCTCTAAAGAACTAATGGCAATTAAGAAAGAATTAACTTTAAGTTACTAAAGAGAATTTATGATGATAATTCTAAATTAAGGAAAATTCATTTAAAAGTTTTAGTTAGTGATCTCGCAAGTTCCCTTGAAAAGTGTACTAATGGTTCCAAATTCTAAATATGATGTTACGTGATCAAAGGGTCACTTATAAAATAGTAGGAATAGATTTAATTCTCTGCAAACCCAATGTAGAATATCTTATCTTATCTTCCTATTTTTTCCTATTTTATCTCTAGCTTATCTTCCTATTTCATCTTCTATTTTATCTCTAGCTTATCTTTATCTCTTGTAAATATATAACTATAAATATATATTCCTGTAATTCATTAAATAATAAGATATATAGTTTAGTTTTAAGTTTCTTCCTATTTTTAGTGCTTTTATGGTATCCGAGCAATAAAAATATTTATTGAGGAAACTCATTTTAGGAGTGAGCAGGATGAATGATTCTGACGTGTTTACGGACGTTGGTCAATCAAACCCCATAATTACTCCCACTACTTCTGATAATTCTTTACCCTTCCAAATCAGTAGCTTTAAGCTCTCTAGCCAAAATTATCTTCAATGGTCCAAATCCGTCCAACTTATCATTCGAGGGAAGGGACATTTCGGTTATCTCGATGGTTCTATTCCCAAGTCATCTTCAACCGACCCTTCCTTTGCTAATTGGGACATCCAGAACTCCATGGTAATGGAATGGCTCTTACACTCGATGGATGACACCATTACTGAGATTTATCTCCTTTATCCGACGGCGAAAGCAATATGGGATGCAATCAACTTGGCCTAATCGGATTTGGAAGACTCTTCATAAATATTCAATCTGCGACATTGTTCTAGAAATCTACTTCAAGATGATGGTACAATCACTCAATATTTCAGTTCTCTAACTAAACTCTAGCAGGAACTTGATCTCTTTACTTAGTCGGCCTGGACTGACACCACCAACAACGAGATCTATCGCAAATTACTTGCAAAAGAACGGACCTACGATTTTTTTAACAGGACTCAATCCTATTCTCGATGATGTTCATGGTCGCATCCTAAGCATTAAACCACTCCCGAGTCTTGATGCTATTTTTTCAGAGGTCCATCGTGAAGAACAAGGCCACTGCATCATGCTTGGTGGCTCCTCCATGCCCTCTACTTCGTCCATTAATTCTGATGCATCTGCCATGGCTACTCAATACCACAACTCTCGCGGCATTTACAAACCTCTTTGGTGTGATCATTGTAACCATCCCCATCACACCAAAGAAACCTACTAGAAGCTTCATGGTAAACCCACAGATTAGGTACCACGCAACCAACGTAGATCCAAGCCTCTAATTATAGCCAAATCTGATGCAATATCCTCATTATCTTTGACCTTCACCCAGGCCCAACTCGATCAGATTGGTCAAATGCTCTCATCCTCTACATCCTTGATGGCTCATGGTATTTCCTCGTCTACTATGAATGAGTCATCCACATCAGGAGAGTCTTGGATTATTGATTCTAGTGCTTCTGAGCATATGTATGGTACTCGTACTATTTTTCTTCATACAGTCGATATTCTGGTACTTGTACTGTTACTTTGGCAGATGGATCTATTTCACCAGTAGTGGGAATTGAAACTGTGACTCTTAGTCCCAATCTTTTGCCGCATAAAGTTTTATTTGTTCCCAAGTTGCCATATAACTTACTCTCAATTAGCAAACTGACTTAGGATTCAAATTGTGTGGCTAATTTTTCCAAAAACTCATGTGTTCTTCAGGATCGGAACTCAGGGAGGACAATTGGGTGTGCTGCTGAGTTGGATGAATTGTACTACTTTCTATGTGCTAACTCTCAAGCTTACTGTTGTCAAGTTATTTGTAGTTCAGTCTCTTCTCACCACCACCACCAAATAAAGCTACTCCATCACCGCCTTGGCCATCCTAGCCTCTCTTATATGCGTTGTTTATTTCCTTCGTTGTTTCTTCCTTCAGATCACTTTGTGTGTGAAATCTATCAATTAGCTAAACACACTTGGGTTCCTTTTTCAATTCATTCATATCATGCTTCGAAACGTTTTTCCTTTATGTGAAAAATTTGAAGTTGCGCATATATTTGAGCAATTGTATGACATGATTCTCACGCAATTTAACTCTCATATCCAAATTCTTCGAACTGATAATGGAACCGAATATTTTCATTCCTCAATAAATGATTTTTCTTCAAAAAGGTGTATTATTCATCAAAGCTCTTGTGTCGATACATCACAACAAAATAGTATATCTGAAAGGAAAAATCATCATCTTCTAGAAGTTGATCGCACACTACTTTTTACTAGCAATCTACCTAAACATTTTTGGGGGATGGTATTTGATAAATCAGTTACCATCTCAGGTGTTAAAATTTAAAACCCTAATTTCTACTCTTCAAGAATGTTTTCCAAAATCTCATATCTTTTCTAATCTTCCTTTACGCATACTTGGATGTTCGGTTTTCGTTCATATTCATAATCATCTTAGGTCTAAGTTAAATCCTAGAAGTCACAAGAGCGTTTTTGTTGGGAACTCTTCCACCAAAAAGGGTTATAGATGTTATTCTCCTGCAAAGAGAAAATATTTTACTCTAGAGACATCACCTTTTTTAAACACCAATCCTTTTATTTGAAGCCTTCTACCTAGGGGGAGTCTCTGATTAAAAATTTGGCTCTGCCACATATTTCTCTAACTAATTGGGAATAGTTTTGGTAAACAAATTCACCTCCTAATCGAGCTCGGGGGAGATCTTAACTCGAAAAAATAGGAACCTATCTTACTTCCACAAGACCCAAAAATTCGAAATCAAAAACCTATCTTACTTTCACAAGACCCAAAAATTTAAAATTCAGAAATTCAAGATTACCCTCCTTCTGTAGATCTAGAAATTCCAAGTCAAGAAAATCCACAATCACCTCAAATATCTCCCTATATCACTCTAGTACCCAAAATTTTAAATTTTTTCCCATGACTTACAGCAGAAGAAAGTACGTAGAAGCCAAGTTTGATATGATATCTCCAGCGCCTCACGTGTCTGACTCAAGTTCTGATCCTGATGATACTAAGCTACCACAATTGGATATGTCAATCGCACTTTGTAAAGGTACTCGTCTATGTACTCAACATCTTATCTCCGATTTTTTAGGATACTCTCATCTATCTAGACATATGCATGATTTGGTAACAAATCTCTCAGAAACAGCAGTATCAACCAATATTGATGAGACTCTTAAACACAAACATTGGCATACAACAATTTATGAAGAGATCAAAGCATTGGAAAACAACGATACATGAGACATAGTCAATCAACAATAGGAAAGAACCAGATTGGCTGCACGTGGGTCTTCACGATTAAGTACAAAAGCGATGATTCGGTTGAAAGATACAAGCCTGTCTCGTGGCCAAGGGGTACACTCAAACATACAGAATTGACTACTAAGAGACTTTCACCCTTGTGGCAAAGATCAACACTATTTGGGTATTACTATCTCTTGCAGCAAACTTAGATTGACCACTTCACCAAGTAGACGTCAAGAATGTCTTTCTCAACGGTGATCTAGTAGAAGAGGTGTACATGGATCTGCAACCTGGGTTCAACAAAAATAAAGAAGCCTCAGTCTGTCGTCTAAAGAAGGCTCTCTACGATCTAAAGCAATCTCAAAGCTTGGTTTGACAGGTTTGCCAAGATGGTTCAGCAGCTTGGTTACAAGCAAGTCACACCGACCATACTCTATGTCACCATAGAGTAAAGGGTAAGATTGTCATATTGATTGCTTATGTAGAAAACATTATATCACCGGTAATAACCTTGAAGAGATGGAAAGGATCAAGAAACATCTTGCAACAACATTTGAAATGAAGGATCTTGGGAAACTTGGATTTTTCCTTGGATGGAAGTTGCTCGAAGCAAGGAAGGAATATTCGTCTCACAACAAAAATATACTTGCTAAGAGACACCAGGTTAATGGGATGTAAACTTGTTGAAACTCCCATAGATCTAAATGTAAAACTTGACTCATCCAGAAGGTTCACCAGTAGACCGAGGCATGTTTCAGTGACTCGTTGGCAAATTGATTCATCTTGCCCACACCAAACCTGACATCACATTTCGAGTGAGTTGTATTAGCCAATTTATGCACTCACCATATCAATGTCACTTGAATGCTGCAAACAGAATTTTGAAGTATCTAAAGGGAACCCTAGTAGAGGGTTAATGTTTAGAAAGAATGTGACAAGAAATGTTGATTATTTGTTTATACTAATTAGGCAAGGTGTCCGAATGATCGTAGATCCACTTCGGGTTATTGTTCTTTTGTGTTCAGAAATATGGTCACTTAATGAAGTAAGAAGCATTATATTATAGCAAGAAGTAGTGTCGAGGCCAAGCTTCGTTATGCTGCTCTTGGTATATGTGAAGTCCTTTGGTTGAAACAACTCCTTGAAGAACTACACATACCGAAGCAAAGTTCCAAAATTATTTGGTGCGATAACAAAGTTGCGATCTCAATTTCACGCAACCTCGTTCATTATGATAGAACGAAGCATATTGAGACTGACCAACATTTCATTAAGGAGAAGATTGATGAAGGCATTATTGAAGTCTCCTACGTACCTACCACATAGCAGGCTGTAGAAATTCTTACAAAGGCTCTCTTTAAGCCTATTTTTGACTGGTTAATAGACAAGCTTGGGATGTATAACATATACCATCCCGCTTGAGGGGGGAGCATAGAATATCTTATCTTATCTTCCTATTTTATCTCTAGCTTATCTTCCTATTTCACCTCCTATTTTATCTCTAGCTTATCTTCCTAGTTTATCTCCTATTTTATCTCTAGCTTATCTTTATCTCTGGTAAACATATAACTATAAATATATGTTCCTGTAATTCATTAGATAATAATATATATAGTTTAGTTCTGAGTTTCTTCTTATTTTTAGTGTTTTTACCCAAATCTTATAATTCTTTAATTGCTCTAGTACTTCTATGTTTGCATTATTTCAAAATCTAGGCATGTTAAAGCTTGGATTCCCAAGCACTTACTTATTAACTGCTTGGCCTAACACTTTTTGGGTATCTTTGTAGGCAAAAAGAGGTTGGACCAATGAATTATTGAAAATAGTTGCTAAGGCACATGACTAGGCGATACTAGTAAATTTTCAACTATTAGACATAAGAATAAAGGTAGTATTTCATTTGGTAACAATGACAAACTTAGATTTGTAGGAACAAGAGATATTGAATTAAACTCAAATTTCATATTTCTAGTTAAGGGAATGAGGTATAACTTAACATAAGTTAACTATATGACACCAAATACAAAACTGAAATTTTAGCGAAAATCTATTTGAGTATTCAAATTTAGATAGAACTTAATTAGTAGGCAAAAGAAGCAACAAGATATAATAAGATCTTACTAAAGAACAAGAATATTAGCAATGACATAGGAGATTAGCTCATGGTTTGAAATCTTGTATGTCGGGTGACACAACAAAAATGTTTCATTCCACTAAATTATCAAAACTCGATACCACTCTACATAGGCAAGTCACCTTCCAGTGCTTCGTCTCCTGACACCCCAGGCGTAGCGAGATACAAACGCAGGGCTAGAATTTTTTAATTAAAACTTACGTTATTAAACTTAATTAACTCCTAATTATAATAGAGATAATCTAAATAGGTTTAATTAAATCCTAATAAAATTATCCTATTAACTATTTAGTTTATTTATTTATCTATCATATGAGAGTATTACAATTCCATTTGTTCTTTTTTTTAAAAAAAAATATTTTTAATATTTTTATATATTTTAAGTGTTTATGTGGTTTAAAATATTGTATCGTACCTAGTGGCATAGGCAAAATATTTCGTTCTGCCCACTAACTGGTATGACACAGAGACCAGCATGGCTCGTGGAGGCATCGTGGAACCCCCTCGACCGTGTTGGTGTCATCGCGATTAATTTTAATTAAAAATTAGTTTAATAATTTTAATTAACTCTCAGCTATAGTAGAGATAATCTAAATAAGCTTTATTAGACCCTAATAGAACTATAACAATAATTTAATATATATATTATTTATTTTAATTCTAAAAATATATAATAAAATTTATTTATATATCATACATATTTTTTTATTTTTTCATATTTTTTTAAATATTTAAGTTAAATGTTTTTATTAATATATGTTATATTAAAAAAATATCAAAACTATATTGGCACGGCATGACACAATACGATATCGAAATTGTATCGTGTCGGTCATAAACTGAAACTCCAATACGGCTTGAAATTTTAAACCATGGATTAGCTATGTTAGCATGAAGATAATCACAAAATTAGCTAAGGAAGAATTAGTGAAAGGATTATCCAAGATATCATATGATAAAGACAAGTTATGCGATATTGTTGTTGATGACTATACTAGGTTCACTTAGGTAAATTTTCTAAGGCATAAAAATGGCACCTTTGCAACCTTCACAAAATATACTAAGAGGGTAGAAAACAAAAAGAAATAATGAATGTAAGCTTATGGTACCCTGAATGTGTTAACTTAAAGTTACTAGGGTATTCAAACTTAAATTAAAAGGGTAGTAAACTCAATAAGAGCACAAATGGAGGGTGCCAACTCCAAGGATGCTCACTCAATGTTAGCTGTAGAAAATAACATTGTCTTACGGTCATCCACCGAAGTTGCATACCTAGCCCTAGGTGGATGTCTAGCCCGAATCCTATGGATGATGTTCATACCTTAAGCATTGTGGTGTAGATAAAAATGTACAAATTATTTATGACAATATGGGTGTAATTAACTTAACTAAAAATCTCATACATCACTCTAGAACTAAGCAGAATGAATTTAGACACCACTTTATACGGGAACATGTGGCAAGAGATGATGTATAATTCACATATTTCAGTCAAAAATCTAATCTTGCCGGCATCTTCACAAAGCTACTACCTAAACCCAAATTTTCTTCACTAAGAAGAGAACTCCATATGTGCAACATTAATTAGACATATATGATAACTATAAATAGCATTACGAGAAAGGCATACCTCACAAGGGATTTTTAAGTACCCATAAACATATTTTCAACAACCTAAACATAAATAGAAAAGAACAAGTATATACCATAGACTTGATTCATAATTCAAGCCATTTTTTAAAAAAATTGACCTATTTAAAGCTTTGTACCAAAATGCATAAAAATAAAAAAAAAATTATATAAAAACCTATATTTTGGATACATAATTATAAGACAAATATGTGTGCAAAATTTCATAGATTTTTAATTTATAGAATTTTCTATAATTTTCTAAAACCTGATAGACACCAACTACAAAAAGAACCGTCAACTACAAAAATTAGTCCAGTGTGGCAAAGAGGGAGAATGGTTGAGAATATTTATACATTGAGAGGGAGAATAGTTAAAATTGACACAATAAAAGGGAGCTCAAATTTCATTGCCTATCTAGCATGATTATATTTCTTATATTCATGTTCATACCCATCATATTGTTCTTATTCATATTTATTACTCTTATGATCTAACTTAATTTGGTTGTCAAATATCGAAAAGGGTCAAGATTGTTGATGTGACAAATAGTTAAGTTAGAAAATATATTTGTTAAGCTTGTGACAAGTGTATACAGGAATAGGTCGCATAGCATGAGGAAGTCCCGAAATATTAAGGGTGATTGGAAGTCTAGTAAGAGGAAGTCTCAACAAATCAATGGTGATCAGATATCAAACATGAGGAATTCTTGACAGATCAAGGATCATCGAATGCCTTGCAAGAAGAGGTCTCGATTGGTCATAGAAAAGCTTAGCAAGGCAAAGAAGACTCCAGACAAAAGTTCTAGAGTGCAACGATTAGCATGGGTGCACATGTAAATTTAAAAATCGAAGAATAGATTAGGCTCAAATAAAAACCTTGGAATTTACTTAATTAATGTTCTAGTCGACTCAGCAGATGACCCAAACACTAAGCTTGTCATATATGTCAGCAACTTGTCAGTCACCGCTACTATGTATCACTTGATGGGTTAGTCGACTAACTACTCAACAAGAAGGTCCTATTTGACCATCTATATTAGCAATCAACTGATGGTCCTTTGAGTCAAATAGAAGAAGAGTTAATGAATTGCAATAGAATCATTAGTTTGTTGTAACAACCATTATCCATAAGCAGTTAACTTATGGACCATTAATCAGTGATAATGAAATAGTAAGTACATTATAATAATTGTTTCTAAAAGCTACTGTTAAAGTGGTCAATTTATGGACACAAATAGTCGATTGAAGAGAATGAGTAATGCAGTTGCTTGTTACCAACCAGTTGAGTTGACTGACGCTGAAAAGTAGTGGACTGATGCAGAGAAGAACTGATGATTTTAGAGGATTCTTAGAAGCTTGGGAGAGGCATATAAATATAGGGCATGTTGGCTACGAAATCAATCACTTCTATAGCAAAGCTACTCTATTAAAATCTCTCAAACTCTCTCATCCGTTCATTGTAAGTTTTTTTACTCATTTGTAAGCATTGAAAGAGGTTTCTCCCCTTCCAAAGGATTTCTAAGAAGGAGAAAGCTAGTGGAATTCGTGAAGTGATCTACCAAAAGGTCATAGGCCGTGGAACAAGAGTTTAGGGGCTGCCTAATCCCATAAAAATCAAGTCAGCATTGTCTCCCACTCTCTTTTCTTTTGTGCATTTCATTAATTGTCAATTGATTTTATTTTTACAAAATTACACTTCTCGTCGCATCTAAATTTTGTTTAAGGCTATTCAACCCCTTGGCCTTCTTTTGATCCCACAAGATTTAACTTAGACAACTTAGTTTGTTCAATAGAAAGAAATGAAAATAAAGATATTAATTATCTAAACAAACTATACACATAGATGAAGATGATACAAAATCTATGAAACTTAAAATTGTAAAAGTATCAAAGTTTATGCATAACAATCCACATGGATGTCCACCAACATTTGACATATATATCCATGATGTGGAGATGAAACATGTAAATTATTATAGATAGTGAGAGTTGCATAAGTATTGTCACCACAAAGAGACTAGGATCCACCTAACATGAGAACCTCACCTAAGTACTTAAAATTGTATGGGTAGATCAAAACAAGCTTCCCTTTCCATCGTAAAAATGCTTTGTTTATATTCAATTGGGCTCCTACAATAATGAGATATAGTGTGATGGTTTTCCACTATATATCGTGTATATTATCCTTTGTAGACAATCATTATATGACTTCTTAGTCACAAACTATGGAAAAGAAAATATATCCTCCTTCCTTTCCAAAGAGATGTTTGGTTCCTATTCAAATGCACCTCCTACACCAATGAGATTTAGTGTGTCGTTTATCACATTAACATCTATTGGGACTCAGGTTTAAAATTTTGAGTTATATTGGAATTTTGGTTTATGACCGGAATGATATGGTTTCAATACATATAATAGTCATAAGGATGATCTTAGGTTCTGGCATCTTTAGATATATTACATATATTTGAAAACTTCAATTTATTCATGAATTAATGTAATTATTGTATTTTTGAGAATGTGCAAAAGTGTTGCCTAAATTTTCTATTTATAGTAAAAGATAAGGAGATGATATTTTATTTACTGATATTTTATTTACTGATATAATGTATATATTATATTATATGATAATTCTTGAATGAATGAGTGTTTATAAGTTTTCAAATGTTAAACAATTTAGATAAAAGCAATAAAATTTATTTCTTCTCTTTTTTAAAAAATGATATAATAATAGCTTGAATTAAAATTTATACAAATAATTAAGATAAGTTTAGTAAAATATATTCTTTAATTTTTTTATCACATGCTAATATTATTTTGTTCGATCTCTATTGACTACACTAAAATTAGAACAACCAAAAAATCTTTCAAACACTAATTTTTATCTTATTTAACAAATTTACATTTAAAATTATTTTTAAATACTAAAGCAAGTTCAATTTACCTACTATTTTAAAAATTAAAATTGGGTAAAAGTTTATTTAAAGTTAAGTGGAGTTAACTAGAGATGTCGATTATGATCATGTAGGTTTAAACTTGATTTTATTTGGATTTATTTTGTTAAATTTAAAATTAAATTAAATTTCTATATAGAATAATTTAATTCGATCATATTTAATTAGAATAGTATATATTATATATGGTTAAAAATTATATTATATTTAATTATCTTTTGCTACTGTTATTATGTCTCCACTGCATCCACTACATCCTTCATTGCAATAAGGATTCCGTGTTTACCCTCGTGGACGGCTGTAGAAGGGAAAGGAATCAATGGTAGATTTTAATAGTTTCTAAGAAGTAACATTTAAAGCAATCAAGACAAAAATAGGAGAATGGTACAAGTTATTTTGAAGAATTATTTATTCGTTTAGAAGTTATTAGGATAGATTATTTCTTATCTAACTTGACCAATATTGGGGGGCCTTTTAAAATGACTCAATCCTCTCTTGTTAATTTATATTCCACTTTCTCTTATTTTAAATTGTGGTATTAGATCAATTTTGTTGTTGCATCATATATCTTCTGAGATCTGCATTGGATCCAGTGGCTTCAATCTTAGGTTCAAGTTCTAAAAGAATGTGATTACCAGTGAATTTTAGAAATTGTATGTCCCAGATTTGATGCTTGCTATTAGAGGTCCAAGTTGGAATATCTCAGACTACTAGAAAAGCATTTTCAATAAAATGAATGTTAATAGTGAATCTGAAAAACAAGGCTTCAAATCTGAAACAAGATTATTTCAAAGGAAAAAGAAAATTTGACTTACATTTGGCCTCACCGGTTTCATAGATGATGATATCAAAGATGATCTTGGTGGCGGTAATGCATCAGGAACTGTTGCGACAGTGTGCACCAGCCCAAGAAGATTAGCTATTCCATCATAACCAAGTCCCTGATTGTGTAATGAAAAGCTAAATAAGTTTCAATTTCTAATGTCCAGCATATAAAATTGAAAATAATCCAAAATGGGCCTTCTCAGACATGCAAAAAAACATAAGGTAAAAATCATCTCATCACAAAAGATTATATGTTTTCAAGTTACATGGAAATACCAAGGACTTTGTTTCTTTAATGAAATTTTATTATGCATTCTAACAGAAATCTCTCCTTTGAACATCATATTTTAAAAGATTGGGAAGATATAAGAATAAGGTCCCCACCTCTCCAATAGGGCCTCTCTTTTGGTTATATGCCTATTTTAATTTTCTTTTAATTGTTTTTTATCAAATTAAAAAAAAAACAGGGAAATAACCTTGCATGACATCCCAACTATTGTATATTTTCCCACCAATGTTTCCAAAACTACCAACCACAAATTCCAATTTATCCAACATTATTAAAGATTAATTTGAATAAACGATAATATCACCTTTGAATATTTGGATAATGTGGCAAGGCGTTTGAGATCAACAAGACAACATACTCTTGATTATCTTATGAATACCTAAGAATCCACTGTTATGTATATTACCTCTCTTACATGTAATGTAGAAACAGAAATGACTAGCAAAACATTGATGAAAGAAAAGATAAAGAAAGAACAGATTGTATGGTCGGGAAAAATTTGATAAACTTGTTTCACTTATATACACCATATAATATAGAAGAAATTTACTTTTTTAGTGGCATAAAAATGAATCCAATTGGTTTCAAATTTAGATGCCATATTGTATAATAGAAACTACTATAATCAGCTATATAACAGTAAAGTTTTATCAAAGATACCTTAGGCTGGGTAAAACTATATTTACCTAGGATGTACACAAGTTCACATCATAAATTCTGCCTAAACTCTATGCCAATTTGACATTGTTTTTATTTATTTAATTAATTATTCAAATTGAAGTAACAAACCATCACGCACATAAAGAAAGTTGGCCAAGGTATTGTATGGTTGAATAGCAGATCTTTTGACAGAGATAGCCAATACACCATTTGACATTTCCTTCTCTTCTGTATAGAACTTGCGGTAGACTTGGATCCCTTTAGTGGAAAGGAAAGAATTCCATTATTAGGTCAAATAGGTTCATGAATATATAGATAAAAAAATTGTGATAATCATCATGTTACTGAAATTAACTATCTATAAGTTATGTTGCAACCTACTCAAGTTCAAATAAACCTTCATCTTAAGCTAGAACAAAAAAGCATACTGAAAACCTTGATATTTAAAGATCCTGAAAACTACAGAAAGTCAAAAATGGTAAATTATTCAACAATATTATGAAGAATCTTAAAATGGCTTTACCCTAGTAGTTGAACCTCACACCTAAGATACTTGAATGTTGAACTTGCCATAGTTGAATGACCTTTAAAATCAACTATAATCAAAATTTTGTTGCATTAATTTGAATCCTTTGTTAAGGTCAATGCTTAGGTGCATTTATGATATTATTAAGCACGACCAAGTAAAATGCCATTACATCCATAGTTTCTACAAATCCATATAAGGAATGAGTCTATTACCATCTTCAACAGACATAATCCCTGGGAGGACATTAGCAAGAATCTCTACTTGCAGCATTTCAGAGAAGGAATTGTAATGCTTAACATGCTGCAAAAAAACATGCATCTTTTAATCATAAGGCTCTTCCATCATGACAAAGTAAAGGTATGATATACTGTTGAAGTAAAAAATAAGTTAACCACCATATACTATTAAGAGTTATATGCAGAAAATATAGTAATGCAATGATGGAAGAGTGAATAAAAGACCCATTATATGTTGCAGTGAAAACCAATCTATGTTAGCAGTCATGACAATTCAGAGTCTAACATCTTGTTTTAAGTATAGTCCTGTACTGTGTAATTATCCAACCATGACATTAAAGCAGCAATGTCACTGTCTACCCTAATTCATAGCTTTGTAATTTCTTAACTCATACCAGAGGTGCACCTATAATTGTCCCCTCTTCCTCCCATTTCTCCTTCTGTTTCATGTTGTCTAGAACTCTTCCTCTTCTCTAACATACTCCAATAGGCCCCCATCTCGACTAGCATCCTACATATATCCATTTCCAAATGGTATAATTCAACTTCCGAGCAATTAAGTCTTCTCCCAGAATTTTCCTGTATAAACCTCTCTAAAACCGGCACAATACGGTACCAAAACTATATTGTTTTGGTCTATGACTTAAACCTTAGCATGGGTTGAGATTTTAAACTTTGGTTTCGATATATGGTGTCGGTGGAGAATTAAATACGGAAGGAGATGAAAAAGAGAATAAGAAGAGGACACATCTATATTCCTAACTCCCATATGGAATGGTACAATTTTGAAATTATTTTGTTCTAAAAAATAATAAAATTATTTTAATTTATCTTCACATGTTTATAGCAAGTCAAATGGTGACTAATGTTAGTATGACATAATACTAATCGACATGATACTAATGGACATGATTGACACAACAACACAAGATAGAATAGTCGAGTAATTTTGAGTTTCGGTAATTTATCATCACGATAAGTTTCGACTGTTTCGTTCAATATAATACAAGATTTCAAACCATGATCCTAATTTTATTTTGATGTATGGTAAAGGGGGAGGAAAAGGTTATGAAAGGATAGGTAAGAAATGTTGATACATTAAAGGGGAGTTATAACTTTAATTAAGGGGGAGTTATCATTTAAGAACTTTTATTCACTTATATTACAATCTAAGTTAGATCATCAAATTTAAATGAGTTGTTAAACATAAAAAGGAGAGATTATTGATGTAATCATATCTCTGATGATTTTGATATTTAAACAAGGGTTTAAGTTAGAATGTGTGATGCTTATTAATGAGGTGTGACAAGTGTGCAGCTATAGGTTACTTACACAAGTATTGCAATTGCAATATAAAAAGTTACATATCAAGGGTGAATGGATGTTTAACAAAAGAGTAAGACCCAGAAGCAAAGTTTCTTAGTAATGTGAAGTCCCTGAGAAAGATATTCATAGTGTTTTTTATTTGTGCAAAGTTGAGGATGATATTATTAATATAAATAGGGTTTATTATGGGCTAGATTAGCATGAACTAAATATTAGAATTGGCTTAATCAGTAACACAATTGACTAAAGCTTGAGTCAACTGGTTAGTCAAGTCAAGATAGATGAAAAGGGAGCACAATGTTTGCATTTACCTCTGTTTATAATCTAGTCAACCAAATAAGTCAATTGCTCCACAAATTTGAGTCAACTCAAGAAATAATTTCGTTGTACAATTGAAAGATTAATTTATCGATATAAGTAATGATCTCAAAGCTTCTATAGTATATCAACTGATGGATAATTGAATCAATTGTTGAAGTAATTGTCCAGTTGTTGCAAAGTGATTAGCTATTACAATGACAATAATCCAGATCAGTTGACCCGATGGTAGATACAATCGATTGATGCAATTAGTAAAGCTATTGTGTGGCAAAGAGTAGTCAATTGGAAGCTCAAAATAATAACTGAACTAGTGGAAAGAAATTCGAGAAGGAGAAAGTTAATTGATTTAGTAGAGTGACTCGTCAAAGGGTCATAAATTGTAGAGTATGAGCCGAGGTCTATCGAACCATGTAAATACCTTTATCTACATTGTTTCTATACTTATCTTCATATTTGTTTTTTGTTTGTGTTTGTGTTGTCTCTTGCTTACCTCACTAACCGTCTTGTACAAATTAAAGGATAGGCTATTCAACCCATATAGCCTCTATTTTGATCCTACAATTAATACACTTAAAGGAATAACTTTGCAATTTTGACCCTAAATAAACTAGGAAACAAATTCTAAAAATCAATAAATACAATTATCCCATTATACTCCTAAATTAAAAGATACCAAACTACACAATACCCAAAATAGAACAATTGCCTATCAGTTCAAAATCGAAATTTTAAATTCAAATCCATTCATATTTTTTAATCATCTAAAAATTTATAAAATTTTAATTCCTTGTTTACTTATATCAAGATCTTTCTTCACCCTAATTTCCTTATGTCCTCTCTCTTTAACCTCTCTCATCGATTTGTTGGATGGTTTGACAAAGCAATCTTTGTCTGCATGCACTATTAACTATATGAGATCGAAGGGAATTAGCTACATGCTTCATTAACTCCTTGGTCGGAAGAAATTAACTACATGCCTCATTAATTCAAGTTTATTTTCCTTTTGCACTTCATCAAGTATTTCTAGAGCTTTATAAATCTAAGGTCAAGGATCATTTGTTGCTTCCTCTATTTAACTCTTGACTACATGTGAGTAGGAGGTTAATGATTTCACTATCACCATGCCCAATTTATGTTGTGCTTATGAGAGTTGCTTTAGTTTATGTAATAAGTTAGACATAAATAGTATCTATGCTTTAGCTTGGAAGATAGTATCAAAAGATATTATTAGACTTAATAGAGTTACAGGCCTAGTGGATTTAGTCCCACATTTGCATTTTTTATGTTTCAGATTTTATAACATCCTATGTATATCCGTGGACTGGTTATTTCCGTATATTGCAATCAAATATTTATTTCTTCAAATTCTATTAGAAACCTTCAAGCTTGAGTAAGAGTAGAATAAGTCTAAAAACTTAGTTGACCAGTTACCATACCGTAACTTCAAGTAAGAGACATTTGTTGAAGAGAATCAATGAACGAGGTGCGATTCTGGCCAAAATACAAAAATAGATTAGCTTTCAAGAAAGATTTTAAACAATTGCAAAGATTGTATCAGCAAACTTCATTTTCGCGCTAATATAATAAAAGCAAAAATGTTAATGAATAAGTATATTATTTATTTCATAAGTTTACAGAAACGAATATAGTTATGATATCCTCAGTTAAATCTGGACCCACTAAAATCCTAGCATAAGGGTTAGAATGTGATCGGGTACCTCACAATATTAAATAATGTATGGAGATGCTTTAAAAGATACAACTGAGTTGGTGTCTTTAAAAGACTTTTTGACATTGCTTCAATTATGTTAACAAAGAATTAAAAAAAAAAACATTTTAGTGAACCATGCATGCAATTTTCAAATTTATCATTTTGCATGCCTAACTTTCATAATACCTAAATCACGCAGCATATTCTTGAAATGCCCCTTCTCTTTCTTTCACATCATCAAGCCCGTTTCATCCGAAACTAGCTGATGGACATAGAGAACTCCGAATACTTCAAACAAAAATCAATATACTCCTAGAAACTCCCTTAATATATTTGTGCCCACAAATCTGAATTTGACAACATAAATTGAGAACAGTGAATTTTTAAATTTACAAAGGTTTGATAAAGTTTGTCATAAGCTCATTATAAGACCTAGGACAATGATACTCATTAACCAACACCACCGATGGATTCCTAGGACTCCCTTGAGCCTTCCTAATATATCCATGGCCTCAAATCTGAATACGATAGTATAAATTGAGAGTAGTGAATTTTGAAACTTGCATGGCTCGATAAAATTTGTCACAATCATATTATAAGGCCTAAAACAATGATATTCAGTAACCAACACCACCAATGGGTTCCTAGGACTCCCCTAATTCAAAAAATATCAAACCTTTGAATTTTCAAATGGTATAGGTCCATCAACCAATTTCATCTCGAATGAAATTAGCTAATGAACCTAGAGAACTCTAAATACTTCAAATCAAAATCAATGGACTCGTAGAAGACTCATTAATGTATTTATGCCCTTGGATCTGAATTCAATAGAATAAATTGAGAGCGATGAATTTTTGAATTGGTAGAAAAAAAGTATAGAAAAATCTTATGATTGTTTTGTGAAAGAAACTATCAAATTCAAATCTGTGGGCATAAATAGAGCAAGAGAGTAGTGAAAAGATTGTGAGAGAAAAAAAATGAAAAAGAAAAGGAGTGTGAGAAAAGAAAAAGTAAAGATGAGAGTAGTGAAAAAAAAAATGAAAAAGAAACAAAAAAAATAGAACAAGAGAGTAAAAAAGGGAGCTTTTATGCAAACGGAAGAGAGGTTAAGAGAGCTTTTTATTCTCAACAGCCGATGATTGTACTTTTGTATAAGGAGACTTATTTCAACACTAACAATATTAACCCTTCTTTGCCTAGTGTTGTTAAATCTCTTTTGCAGGAATTTAATGATGTCTTTGAAGAAGTTCCTGATGGATTGCCACCACTTAGGGGAATAGAGCACCAAATTGACTTCATCCCAGGAGCAGTCATTCCTAATCGACCAGGCTATAGGAGCAATCCTATGGAGATGAAAGAGCTTCAAAAGCAAGTTGAAGAGTTGATGAAAAAAGGGTATGTCCGAGAAAGTTTGAGTCCTTGTTCAGTTCCTGTTTTGCTTGTGCCTAAGAAGGATGGAACTTGGAGAATGTGCGTTGATAGCCGGGCAATCAACAAAATTACGGTAAAGTATCATCATCCTATTCCTAGATTAGATGATATGCTAGATGAACTATATGGTTCTTGCATTTTCTCTAAAATTGATTTGAAGTCTGGCTATCATCAAATTCGCATGCGTGAGGGAGATGAATGAAAAACTGCTTTTAAGACTAGGTATGGTTTGTATGAATGGTTAGTCATGTCATTTAGGCTAACTAATGCACCTAGTACTTTTATGAGATTAATGAACCATATTTTGCGTGCTTATATTGAAACTTTGTTGTAGTATATTTTGATGACATCTTGAATTATAGTAAGAATTTAGATGAGCATGTCGATCATTTACAAAAAGTTCTACTTGTTTTGCGAAATGAAAAATTGTATGCTAACCTTCAAAAATATTCTTTTTGCACTAGTCAAATAGAGTTTCTTGGTTATATTGTTAGTGCTAAGGGAATAGCAGTTGATGAAGAAAAAGTTAAGGTAATTCGTGAGTGGCCAACACCAAAAACGATAACTGAGGTACGTAGCTTTCACGGATTGGCAAGTTTCTATAGGAGGTTTGTTAAAAATTTAAGTTCTATAGCTGCACCCTTAACTGAAGTTATTAAAAAGAATGTTGAATTTCATTGGGATAGTGAACAAGTTTCAGCTTTCAACTTACTTAAGGAGAAGCTAAGTTCTGCACCATTACTTGCATTACCTAACTTTGCTAAAACTTTCGAAATTGAGTGTGATGCATCAGAAATAAGTATTGGAGTTGTGTTAATACAAGAAGGTCGACCTCTTGCTTATTTTAGTGAGAAACTCAGCGGAGCAACATTGAACTATCCAACTTATAACAAGGAGATGTATGCATTGGTGAAGGCTTTAGAGACTTGGCAGCATTACTTATGGCCCAAAGAATTTGTCATTCACACTGACCATGAATCGTTGAAGCATTTGAAGAGCCAAAGTAAGTTGAATAGATGTCATGCAAAATGGGTGGAGTTTATTGAATCATTCCCTTATGTGATCAAATATAAACAAGGTAGGGAAAACATTGTTGCAGATGCTTTGTCTCGAAGGTATACCTTGATCTCTACTTTGAACACTAAATTGTTAGGATTTGAATACATTAAAGATCTATATTCTAATGATCCTGACTTTGGAAATATGTTTGATGTTTGTGAACATACTGCGTTTGGGAAGTTTTATAGGCATGAGAGATTTCTTTTTAGAGTGAATAGGTTGTGTGTCCCTAATTGTTCATTAAGGGAATTATTAATCCAAGAAGCTCATGGTGGGGGACTAATGGGACATTTTAGAGTAAGAAAAACTCTAGAAGTGTTGGTAGAGCATTTCTTTTGGCCACACATAAAACAAGATGTAGTTAAATTTTGTGAGAAGTGTATTACATGTAGGCAAGCAAAATCTAAATCTTTATCTCATGGACTGTATACACCTTTACCAATTCCTAGTGAACTTTGGGTTGATATTTCCATGGACTTTGTTTTAGGACTACCAAGGTCCAAACGAGGTATGGATTCTATTTTTGTGGTTGTGGACAGATTTTCTAAAATGACTCATTTTATTCCTTGTAGGAAAACAGATGATGCTAACCATATTGCTGATCTATTTTTTAGGGAGATCGTGCAGCTTCATGGAGTACCGAAGAGCATAATTTCAGATCGTGATGCAAAATTCCTAAGCTACTTTTGGAAGACACTATGGGGAAAATTAGGAACAAAGCTTTTGTTTTCTACAACTTGTCATCCACAAACAGATGGACAAACTGAGGTAGGAAATCGAACTTTATCAACTTTATTGAGAGCTATCATTTAAAAGAATTTAAAAAGTTGGCAAGATTATTTACCACATGTTGATTTTGCTTATAATAGATCTGTGCATTCTACTACTAATTTTTCACCTTTTGAAGTGGTATATGGGTTCAACCCTTTAACTCCTTTAGATTTGTCATTGCCCCGCTCCCCGGCGTGCCGTTTAGATGGTACCGTAAAAGAGTTTGTTAGGAGAACCTGCATGAAAAAGTTCGATGCAAAGAAAAGAGAACTGAACAATATACTACTGCAAAAGTGATCTTTGAACCCGGAGATTGGTTCGGTTCGTATGAGAGAAAGATTCCCTACTAAACGTATTAAGTCGCATCGAGGAGATGGTCCGTTTCAAGTCATTTCTAGAATCAATGATAATGACAAGCTTGAACTCGACTTACAGAGTATAATGTAGTACTACATTTAATGTTTGATCTTTCTCCCTTGATGTAGGTGATCAAGATTAGAGGGAATCCTTTGGGGAAGGGGAATGATGGAGTCGAAGAAGACAAAGACAATGATAGGGCGGAAACAAAGCCTAAGATTCCATTGCTTATCAGAGCCCGATTACAAGGTAAGACTAGAAAGATGAAGGAAACACTTAATGTACTAATTGAAGATGTAGCTACCATTGAAGAAGGTTTGACCAAGAACAAGTCATTCGGCGTAGTCAACCTAATTCAAGCCTTAGATGAGCTTAATTAGCATTTAAGTCTCATATCCATGTAGTGGGGATATGTAGGCTTAATTTAGACTCGATTTTTTATTTGGTTTGTAATAAAACCATAGCTTAAAATGGCCAAGTACTCTACATAATCCTTACTAAATGGGCTTTCTTTGGCCTTTTAGGGTTTTTGTCACCTTAGCTATAAATAAAGGGGAACATGACGTATATCTTGACATATTTTTTCAATCTAAAGCAAGCGAGTGGGGCTCTGTTGGTTCTTCATTGAACTTGAACTTGTCAGGCATCTCCTGGCGTCAAAGACTTATCAACCTCAATCAAGGCGTCTTCCGTCGTATACCAAGGTTCGTGCTTTTCTAAGCATTGGGTCGAGGTTTCTTTCATCCATCTTATCGTCTTTAGACCTTCTTTCTTTCTATTTTCAATTCGTTGTGGGTTCTTGAGATATCTTTCTAGTTGGGTTCACATCACGCCCAAGGCTTCGAACCAAGTAAAAACACTTGGGTCTTCTGTGTGTGTTTGTTTCTTAATCCGTTGCTTTACTCTTGTCGATTTTCAAATCCGAAACGCATGAAAGCCACGAGCGCTCTTCACCCCCCCCCCCCCCTCCAGCGCTTCTCGATCCAACAATTGGTATCAGAGCGGGGTAGCTTTAGTTTGGTGCAACCACCAATCAAGCACTTTTTCCATGGTGTTTTTTCAGTTTTTCGGAGTCGATCGGAATCGGTATTCTTGTTGTCTTCCGATCTTATTTTTTCGTAATCGGATTCGTCTCGAAGTCGGTGCAACACCACTCGAGATCGTCTTTTACTCTTATCTTAAACCCCTTTGATCTAATCGAAGTCACAGGATACTTTTTTTTCGTTTTTTCGTGCAAGATCCTCAAATGGCTCTCCGAAGAAGGTTATAGCACATCGACAACCACTCTTCACGGAGACAACTTGATGGAAGGGTGGATGATGATATCTCCACTCACTTTGAAGTCTCTGATCGTCAAAAGGATTTTACTACCAATAGCATGCACGATATCATACGAGGGCCTGGGACGACTCTTATCAGGTAAAGGTGACGGGACAGCCTCTCGGCAGCCATGTCTATCGAGGAGTGAACCGCGTCGGCCCGTTCTCGAGTGCAGGAACTTTGGGAGAAGCTAATCGAGCTTCGTGAAGGAACGTCCGACACGAGGTAAGTAAGAGAGATTTAATACTTAATAAACTATATAATATTAAAATGCGGAAAACGACGAACTGACTCAGACGCCGGATCTAGACCTACTCAGCACATACGCATTGGACGGAAGGTAGAAAACAATGTAATCGGTATTCTAAATGTTTTCGAGAAATACTTTGGCGTCCATGGTAGATGCTGAGGTTTCAAGGACCTTTCTTGATAAAGTTAGATAAGTTATTTGCGATTGAATTCGAACAAATTAACTCACGTTCGAGAAAGGTGTAGCTTGTGGTTGTAGAAGGCGTTAAAGAATCCGAGAAGTTAAACGAGCCGGAACCGATTGAGCGAGCTGACAGCGCAGGCGGCTCACGCTCGTCGGCCTGGTGAGGAAGCTCTAAAAGAAGAAGGAAAGTCACAAGGATGTCGAGAAGGTCATCCGGTCAGGAGGTCCAACCAAACTTAAAGGTAAAGTTCAAAGACGTGACGCGATGACCCAAAGAAAGGGGCACAGTCCAGCCGTCACTGACAAGATAAAAAGCCAAGAAGGAAAAAGGCCACAGACAGCGCGAGAGTCGTCGTCCCGGAAGAGTCCGACGACGAAGAACTCGAGCGAGGAGTTTTCTTTCAATCGAGGGCGGATCAATGAAAGACGAGAAATCGAGTTCGAGAGAAGCCACGGATCCGTATCCATTTCCGCAGATCGAAACCCTCCTCGTAAGTACACATCGTTTATACAATTTAATCGATAAATTAGCTAAGTCCAACATTGGATCAAGTCAGTCACTGGTGACCTCCCTTAAAAGTGACTAATTCCAACCTTCGGAATCGATGGAACCTCAACTCAAGTCCAAAAGCTTGAGGAAGAGAATTCCAGCCTGAAAATTCAAATCAAGGATTTGAAAGTTACATTGGAACGGATTACATTGGAACGGTTTACACTGGGTTCCAAGAATCTTGACTTGATTTTTGGAAAACAAAAAGTCGTATACAATCGATCCGGACTAGGATTTAAAACTAAAAAGAAATACCGATCTTATTTATCGCTTATTAACAGACTAAACAGAAAGATAGTCCAAGCATAGGTACCTAAGTCCAATTTGGTTAATCAAGTTGGACTTGGTCAATATTGGGTTCCCAAGGATCAAGTCCATTACCTTGATAGACCATATCGAGGCTATGATCCAAGGGGAGCCAATAGAAAAACTATCTTAATAAATAGATAAAATTGATTGATGATTGTTTATTTATTTTCCTTGTATTATGTATATTTAGATTAAGTTAGACTAAGCACCAAGGCATAATTTACACTTGGTTAGTTAAACCTAGGGGTTTCAATAGGAAAATTAACTATATATTGTCTTTGAAAGGCTCTGTCTAGAAGTGGTGGATGATCTCATACCCAAGAAGGCCAAGTGTCTCGCCACAGCCTGGGAGCCGATCTTCGAAATGTATATTTAATTAACCAATTGGAAAATCTAAGTTTAACTCAAATGTAAATTAATCCTTAGAAATAATCTAAATCAAAGATAACCATCTCACAAAACTACTTAAGGTTCCCTTATTGATAACTTAAAAACGGATGAGATTAATCTATGCTGAACTTAATTTAATTAACTTATTCATTTAATCCAATTAATTAATTAATTTATTAAAAATCTTTTAAAAACTTATTTAAAAGTCTTTTTAAAACTTATTTTAAAATATTTTTAAAAAACTTATTTAAAAATCTTTTTAAAAACTCATTTAAAAATATTTTTAAAAACATATTTAAAAATATTTTTAAAACTCATTTGAAAATCTTTTTAAAACACATCTTTTTAAAACTCATTTAAAAATCTTTTTAAAACTTATTTAAAAATCTTTTTAAAACTTATTTAAAATTTTTTTTAAAAAAAAATCTTTGAAAACCTCAGGGGCCTCCCACACAAGAGATGCGCCCTCAAGAAAGGCGGGAAAACTCCCGCAGACCCATTTTAAGGCGCCTCGGATCATCTCCGAGGCACCTCAAACAACACCTCTAAGGTGCCTTCAAAAACGTTGAAGGCGCCTTCAACCGCAAAATTTACAGCGAACAGAACTAATTCTGTTCGTCTTCTGCTCGCGATTTCCACGCACCAAACCGGCGATTTCTTCCTTCCAAGGCGCCTTCAACCCAAGTTTTCCTCACCTAAACCCAACAATGCCTCCTAGGTATACCCTAATCTATTTTAAATCATCCTATACATGTTTGTTGTGCTTGTTTTACTATTTTATGCTTATATGGGTAAAATTAGGAAACGACGCAATGTTGCGTCCACATCGAGCACTGCCCCTTCTGCCGATGCTAGATTCCCCACTATGTAGCATAGTTTTAGTTCCATTGAGCATTCATACTCTGTGATTAAATGTAGATACTTAAGTAGACCTTTTTTCACTAATTAATGTCAACTCATTCGACGTTATTGTACCACTTATCATCACGGATGGGTTTAGGATCCGCATGAGTAGGTAAACCAATTTATGTGTGTTCGCCACAACAACCTGAGAGGTTGATGATTGATCTATTCCACGTGGTGGAAAGGGCATCCGCTTACTCCTTATTACGTCAGTAGAACTTAGCATACCCAGGACGCACTAGCCGAGCCCTCATTATCTAGATACATACTCTTTTTTAGGGGGAGGGGGACCACTGGAATCTCGACTCGGTCTGTCTCAGGTCTCAGTCTGGGACATACATCACGATATAGAGTCCCGCACAGATTTCCATCACGTCTCGGTCAAGATCGTCTCTCATTCCTTCTTTTATACGTGACATCATCTCAGATATAGCATTCAGTCGCACGTTCTATAACATTATTCAGCGCTAGTCTTCAATCCCGAGTAGTCCATCCAGCCTATCGTCGTACGTTGACTTCACATCTTCTCGGCGATGAGGCGTAGATGTGACGGGCGATTTCTCCTTACGTATTATGATGAGTTTGTTTAGATTAAAGACGTATAGATATCACGCGCTCAGGTCCAGAGGTGGGCCTCCGCCAGATGTGAATGAGCCATGTGCAATGAGGACGCGACAGCCAGGCGAGGGGGGCTGGCCAGACGCTAGTCCACCGAGGGAGAAGAGTTATTTGAGTTCACTCACGATCGATTGGAGAGCCTCGATCCATCCTGTAGGTGGTCCACTTCCTTATCCATCGAGAGGATAGACTTGCCCCTCAGCGGACCTCAGTCGACATCACGGTCGTCTTGGGCTGTCAGACACTACGGACGAGATCACTTCTCCGGAGAATCGAGTGTTGCATATACGCCCCTTTCACCCCTCTTGTGACGCACTTTTGATTCTGATCATACTGCGATTATACTTTTTATAATATACCATACTTACTTGATGGAGGATTTATTTTGCTTGTTGTTATGTTTAGGTGATTAGCACTTATTTATACTTATACTAAGTTCATTAAATTATGCACGTCTGCTTTTAGTTTTTAAAATCCTAGGAAAATGATTTTCAAAATTCCAAACTTTGTTAGTTATTTCAAAATATGGTTTAGCTGATTAAGATCTACACTGAAATCATGTACTCCTAGACTGAGTCTACACACTAGGATTAATTTGCTTGTGTCGCAAATATTTAGAACAGACGTGGCTACACCGGACTTAAGAATGCTTGTCATTGACATCGACATAAGTGCGGCATTAAATATACCATAAGTGAGTTAAGTTGTTATCCAGTTTAGTGAAACTAATGGATCACCAACACATAATCGACATCATGAAAGTCACGCTCAGGTGTAAACTGATTGTACATGTATACGGCTAAGAAAATTAAGTTTTAAGTGATATTTTTTACTCATGTTTGGAATTTAGGAATTTGTGTAAAGGAACAATTTTTTTAAAAATGGCCTTAGGTAAAATTTTATAAGTTTTTCAAATTAAGTGTTTTTCAAAATCATTTTAAAGTATTCTTCAAAGGCTTGTCAAAAATTTAGTTTCTTTCAAAAGTTTTCTCAAATTTAATTATGTGTTTAAAGCTTTTCAAATCTAACTAAGTATTTTTCTAAAGTTCTTCAAAATTAACTAAGTTATCTTTCAAGTTAAAATAATTATCTCTTAACTAAAGTTTTTCAGTAATTTCTAAAAAGAAAAATTTTTATGCTAAGTGCTTTTCAGAGCTTTTTAAATTTCACTTTCAAAAAGTTTTTCAAATTTAATTATGCAGTTAAATTTCACTTTTCAAAGTTTTTCAAATATAACTAAGTATTCTTCAAAAAGCTTTCAAACTTAACTAGGTAAAAGCTTTCAAAATTTATGACAACTTTTTACTTAGCTAAAAGGTTTACAAGAAAATTAACTCTAAAAGAAAAAGTGTTTATCAACGTATGGTTACCCTCTATTAAAAATCCTTTATTTTTCTAAAAAAAAAAATCCCTCTTTAAAAGCTAAGTGCTTATTTAAAATCTCTATTTTTCTTTTTGAAAGATAAGATAAAAATTATTTCTGAAAAGATAAGATTTCTCAAAACTAGCTAAGGTCATTTATCATTTTCTCATTTTTTTCTTTACTCTTTTGCTTATTTGATATATGGCAAAGGGGGAAAGTAGATAAAATTCAATTCAAATTCAAATTCAAAGAAAATTCGAAAATTTAAATTCAGAGGAGTTTTTATTAAGGGAGAGTTTTTATAAACTTCTATTAAGGGTTTATCAAATTTATGCTTATGCTAGAGATGCTTTATAATATTTCTTTATTGTATCTCTTTTCTTAATTTTGAATTTCAGTTGTCATAATAAAAAGGGAGATCATAAGTCGATCGAACCTTAGTTTTGATAATGGCAAAGTGAGTTAAGGTTATTTGTTATCTATACGCCGAATGAGTTTGCGGAAAGTCTATGCGGTTGCAAGTGGAAAAACCAGAGGGTAACCCAGGTCTAGGGGTGGTAATCCTAGGTGGAGGAAAACCTAAGGCGGGCGACTTAGTGGGATGGTAACCCTAGGTGGTGGAAATCTAAGGGGTAACCTTAGATTCTAGGGTGGGTAACCCTAGGTGGTGAAAAATCCGGGGTGGTAACCCTAGGTCTTAGGGGTGGTAACCTAGCTGAAAAGTCCACAAGGACAGGACCGCATCGTATACTCTTGAGTGGAGTAGTAAGGAAGTGTTAAGAGAAGAGAAGAAGCGCGTCGGTTCGACTTAGGTTTCCGTCTAAATCCAAAGTCGAACCGACAATCCGATCACAAACTTTATATTATTATGTTTATCGTATATACTAACTTTGTTTGCAGGATATGGTTGGGTTGGTATGTCAACATGTTTTGCAGGGAGAAGGAGCAAGATTACGATGAACAACCAAGGCGCGCTGAGGCGCCGGAGTGCTCTGGCGAGTATGAGGCGGGGCGCGACGGAGGGCGCCTCGTGCAGGCTCGAGGCGCCTTCAAGGTGATATAAGGCGCTCTCGATAAGGCTCGACCATTTCAGTTCTAATCCAGCGGCTGACTCGGCTCGTAGGCGCCTCAAGGACTCGAGGCACCTCCGATAGCCTTTATAGGGTATTCGACCAGCAGCTCAGATCATCAATTCTCAGTGTTCCTTCTCACTCTTCGCTAAAAGATGACCCTAAGTCATGTGCAAGTCCCCAACGACCCTGAGCTTCAACTTAACTCGTTGTTATGTCGTTTAATTTTCAGTTGTAATTATTTATTTGTACTCGTTTGTGATATTATAATGATTGCCCAAAGTAAACGCAATGGCTGGCTGATACGGTCGCCCGAACCAGTAAAGTAACACTGTTGACTTTTGTGTTTGTTTCTTTTGCTCCGCTGCTCGACTCGGTCCAGGTCTTCCGCTTCGGTTCCACACGCTTGGGTAATTTCAACCATCTAGAATAGGGCTCACCCGAACCCAACTTCCGGCCTTCTCGAGCAACCTTCCACTCCGGCTTCTCGTCCCTCGGAAACGCCGTGCACCTCCTTCTCGTCCGCCCATGTACTCTTTCGCAGCACCTCGTCCCTTAGATACACCGAGCCCGTCGGCTTTCTCCCATGTCGTCCTTCTCACTAGCTGCGTCTTTTTCTCAACTTCCTGTGCTCCTAAGTTCTTGTACATTTAGACACAAGGTTAAACCCAACAGGACTTAACTGAACTTGTTTGATCACATCAAAACTACCCTGGGATTCCAACAAGATGTCTCATAACTCTGTCCAGCAAGCCAAAGCTTAATGTGAGAGGGCCAAGAGATGTAATTCTTACCATCCAACTGCTCGGAAGAAAGGGGTGCAGTGATGTGGCTGGTAAAGATTGAGAATATCTGGCTTTGGGACGCCGAATGTAGCCATTGATCAGTTTGGAAAGAACTACGAAGAAAGGCTGAGGACTTCGGATGGCGCTGATGGACGGGCCACGGGTGGACGACACTGATGGACGCCAGAGAAGATGCTGATGATGTCGGAGAGTAGGCTGGAATGCAGGATGCGCCGTGCGGCGCAGTGGGTCCGGGAGAGGAGGAAGATTGCGAGAAGATTTTACGAACCGCTGCGAACCCTAGCTAGATTCGACGGCGCCTTTGAGAGCTTGTCGCGGTGAGGGAGGCACGGCAAGGGAGGGAGATTTTGCTGCTGTGAGAGCGAGGTGGTGGAGAGCGCGGCGAGGAGAATCGCGAGCTAGCGGTGGAGGCGGCGCGTGAAGAAGGGCGGATTTCTTGGATCTCCTTGGAGGCGGCAGGAATGAGAGGACACAGCGCCGGCAGCGGTCCGCGCGATGGAGCAGCGCCACAAACGCGCAGGAGAAAGGGAACGGGGATGGGGAGGATGACGATAGAAAAATTAGGATTTTCTTAGGAAATTAGGGTTTGCTTTAACTCGGCTCTAATACCATGTTAAAAGGAAAACAAAATCTCGTGTCTTGGATACCACGAGTTAGTCTTTTTATAGGAAAGATATACATCATAATTACATAAATGCCCCTATATATTTACATATTCTAATATGAAAAATTTATGCTCAAGGAAAGAATCTCAATGAAATGCTCAAGGATAGACACATAAAATGATGGGGCCCACAAAAAGTGAAACGGTGGGCTTTAAATTTATGTGTCTATCCTTGAGCATCTCATTGAGATTTTTCCTTGAGCGTATCATAGCTCTTCTAACACCTCCATTACTCAAATAATTTTGGACAATAATTTCTAATTCATTAAAAAAATTAATTTACAACCGTCTACTAGGAATACAATCCATCATGTTCCTATTCAATCATTTGATTACAAAAATTAGTTTCCAATTCAGCCATGTCCAATGAACCTGTGAGGAGTTAATTCTAACTTCCTCTGGCTTCTTGTTTTATCTATTGTCACATCAATATCATGTTTTCCTTAAGATCCCCAACCTTAGTCCAAATATGAACACCAACATCTAAACATCCTCTAGAATAAAGTTACACTTTCCCACCTCTATGCCATAAATCTTGAACCCCCTCCCCTCCCATTTCCTAATAAACTATCTGACTAAAAATGAAGGTGTAGTCATAGGAGCAGAACAGCATATTAGAAATAATACAAGAACAGAAAATAAATAAGTATCAAGCTAAGCTGAATCAATCCATGCAACTTTATTAAACATCTTACCGATTATAAAGACCTAGAGCACACCTTCCTTCAACAGTTTTCAAACCATCTGCACAATGTTATGTTATAGGATAACTAGTTTGACATTAAAAAGTCTTTAATAGCACAAACATAAAAGAATGAAAAAAAAATCCCAAGAAAAGCAGGAAAAAGGATTCTAGCATTACAAAGCTAAACCAAAAAGAACATTAAACATTAGAGGAATCAAAGATACGTTAAGTACAAAACTTAGTAGGATGACAAGGATTAATTTATGAAAAAGTTTACTTCAAAATATCAGAATCCTGCAAATCAGACATGGTTAAGACAGTGGTTTTTAGACTTCAATATAAAAGTTGCACATGAAATATGAAGATTATAGTCAATTGGATACAAACAAACAATTCATGTTCAATATATTTATGGTTGGAAACAAGGTTCTTTTCCCACCATTCATTTCATGTGAATAATGGGCAGGATATCAGTCTATCAACGTATCTAGCTAAACTATATTAGATAAAGAATATTGCAGAACAATATCCATGTTTATCCACATTCACAAGTGTACACTTCCTGCAAACTCTATGGTATTTGTAGTAATAAAAATCTAAGCTTGTTACAGACATATCATTCACCAAACCTCTCAAATACTAAGCAAATATATTATAGACTGGATATTAGAACTATTAACTGGTTATTAGTACAAACAAGAGACGTAATGAGTTCCTTACACCTCATATAACACAAAATGGCAATCTTCCTACATGATTTTATCGTCATGAAACATTAGATTAGAACCTATGAACAAAGTGCCTACTTATCAGAATATATCTGGATTTATTTAGCAAGATCAATATTCAGTTCATCATTAGTATTTAAGCCAAACAAAGCCCACGTGTGATGTGACAAGAGTCATAAGCCTTATTTTATGTCTTACAATTGATCTACCCACTACATTCAACATTTTTAATTTCTTATTAAGAAGTCATATTGCCTTGTAATAGAACACAAAAATTTGATGTAGGATTATCTATTAGTCAAGGAACTTAACTAATCTACAAAAAAACAAAAAAAAACAAAAAAAAAGACAACCCAGTGCATGAAGCTCCCACCAATGAGGGGTCCTGGGAAGGGATCTATTGTACACAATCTTATCCTGCTTTGTAAGAGATTGTTTCCGAGACTCAAACTCATGACCTAGATCACACGATAACAACTTTACCGTTACACCAAGGCTCTCCATCAACTTAACTAATCTACAAGACTCTTAAAATTATTTCTATTAGAATTTTGATACTCAAGGTGAACAATACCATTTTATCCTAATCCAACACTACTAAACCAAAGAACACTATGGTGATGCATGGGTAATAGAAGGTATAGTTCAAACTTTTGATTCAAAAGCACTTCATTCTTATGCCTATTTGTGTCCTTGGTGAAAATGGAACGTATAGCTCAAATTTTTGAATCAACCATTAAACGCTTACATTCTTTCTGTCTATTTATGCCTCTAATGAAAATATAATGTCGTATTCCATCGATAAGGAGGCTTTTAGGTCAAACGTCAAATGACGTTATTACACTCTAAGGACACAGGCTCCCATGATTCACACCTTAGTTAATTTATCAATTTTAGAACATTGATGATATTTATCTATATATTGATGATAATTTATAATTATAAATTCCGACATAAAAATGTCAGATGATTATAAATATACATTTATGTATAACTTGAGAACTTAAAATTGTAATAAGAGATTGAGATCTATTATACTTAACCTCTTAAACAAGATAAAATTCATGCACATTCTTATTACCAACTTAACCATTTGTGCTTCTGTCTACTTTCCTTTGACCTCCAATTTTGTAGGCATAGGCACCCTTTAAATATTATAGTTGGCTTCAACTTGTACATAGTTGCTCAAAGATCTCGACTTGTTGAGTCCTAGTTTGGTTTGAGTTTTGTCTTGTTGTATTTACGTTCTGTTTCATTTTCTGTTTTATCGGTATAGTTTTTGTTGTATAAAAAAAATGATATAAATAAATAAATTTGAGGACTTTTTTTTTTGGTTATCTTGTTTATATGGTTCTTAGATTCCTTTTATCATATTGTCATCGAGTGGAATACCTCTTGCAGTGTAAGAAATTACATTAGCAAGGTGTGACGCATCGATCAACTTTAACTATAAAATTCCTTATTACTATTAGATCATTAGTCAACTAGTACTATAGACAAGTCAATTAATCGACCCATCAATGCTCATTAACTTGAGCCACATCTAAAGCTAATTTTATGCCTAATTCTAATCTCCTTCATTCCCTGAGGTATATGTTCACATAAACTCTCCTCACTAAGTTTTACCTTGGTGCTAAGATGCTTTCCAAGCTTTTGGGGCTTCTCCGCTCTAAGAAAGCTCGTTGCTTTCGTCTTACCTAGCATTCAATCCTCGTTGACTTTTTGGGACTTCATTGCCTAGCATTCGATCCTTGTCGACCTACTGGGATATCATCATGCCAAGTTTTTAACATTTAATATCCTTGGACTTTCTTCATACCAAGTGCTATCTACTTGAGTTTTTCCGTGCCAAGTACCTACTTAGACTTCTTTTATGTCAAGCGTTTCCTTGAACTTCCATAGTTGCACCTGCAAACAATGTCAAGGTTACCTACACCTGCACACTTAACATATATATGAGACCAATAACATTGTCTAACTTAAGCATTGCCCAAACATCAAAACTACATGCAAACAAATGTTACATCAACAATTTCAGCTTTTTGATGTTTAGCAACCGTTTTAAGTTAAGTCTTAATAAAAACTATCATAAAACAATATTATCATGATCAAGAGTAAATAACAATTCTAGTGTTAATATCAATGGTGATTTTCTAATAATCTCATTTGCCCCATTCAATATAAATCACAATGATTTTTAGCTTCAATTCTCCCCCTTTGGCATTCTTCAAAAAAGAAACATCCTTTAATGTTAGTTCCGCCAAGAGGTGGTCCTCCCCTAGAAGATTATCTCCCATGATAGCAATTACCTGATCAAAGCATCGCAAATAGTACTATAAATAAGAATCAAAAGCAAAGTTCAAAATCTCAAGTCGTGTCGAAGTTTCGACGCATGGTATTGACAATGGATTGTAGTTGAAGGAAAAAGATAAAACAAAAGAAAGATTTTACGTCGAGCTTGATTTAAATCTTGTATCATGTCAAGCAAAATGGTTGAAACATATTATTCTGATAAATTACCAAAACTCGATACCACTTATCACAGACAATGTCTTTTCCTTTGGTTCATTATCTTCCTCCTTTAACCTCCAATCTATCACCGACACCATACATCAAAGCATCGGCACAATACTAAAATAATATCTTTCCAATTAAAGATCAAAACGATATTGGAATAATATCTTTCCAGACAAAGATCAAAACTACAACATAATTCGAGATTTTGAATCTTGGTACTTAATGGTATCGAGTTTCGATGATTTACTAAAATGAAAAGTTTCAACCATTGCCATCGTTTTGACAAACATGGTACGAGATTTTAAACCATAATCAAAAGTCAGACTTAACTCTCTATGATACTTCATTTGGCAAGAGTAGGTCTCCAGTCAAATTAAGTTCAATATTGAATTTACCCTCTCTTAATTGCATCAATGGGGTTCAAGTTTCACATTCTCAAGTTAGTTTACTCCTCCTGAAGGATTTCCTCCCCTAACAAGGCTTTCTTAAATTTGTAGACATGATTTAAAAAATTCAAACATTCAAGTTTAGGTGGTTGTTTTACATAAACTCCTTCCTTAATAAAATCAGTTAAGTATGTTAATTTCACATTCATTTGATATAGTTTAAATATTTTGTGGGTGACATACACTAAAAGTATCCAAATGGATTCAAGACAAGCTATAGATACGTAACTCTCATCATAATTAAATCCTTTTACTTTGAAACTATAACAAATCTAGTTTTATTTCTAACTATAGTTCCCTTATTTATCCTAAAAACTCATCTAATATTGAAAAAATTGATTTATTTTTTTTTAGGTCTAGGAACCAAATTTAAAACTTGCGTCCGATTAGGTCAATTCTTCATACATGACTAATACCCAATCCAGATCTAACAATGCATCATCTATTGCTTTATGCTCAATTTGGGATATCAAAGCAATCGCTTAATTCCTAAAATAGGATCTAATCCTTTTACTCCTTGAGAAATATTCTCTAAATTTGTTTGATGGGGTGAGTAGGATTAATCCCAAGTATCCTAGGTGGTTGAGATGTGTCGTCCACATTCTCAATATTTTCTTCTTCCCTTCTTTCGATATTCGAATCTCCCCTAACTCCCCCTTGAACATTGTCTTCTAAATTTAATTTCTCAAGTCCGAAGAAAATTTCCTTTTTCAAGTTATCATTGATATCTTTATCAATGAATTGCTTGGGGTTTTCATCAAATACAACATTAGAAGATTCCTCAACCTTGAGGGTCTTCTTATTGTATACTTTATAAACCCTACCAGATGAAGAATATCCAACAAGGATTCCTTCATCAGCCTCAATTGAAAATTTTCTTGGCTAGTCCTTTCAATTCAAAATATATATCTTACAACCAAACACCTTAATCACAATTCATAAGGGATCTCTCTTAGAAACCTATGCAAGAGAATCTTATTTTGAACATAACAAGAGATATCAATTGTCTGTGGCCAAAGGTAGCTAGAAAGTAAATATTCATTCAACATTTTTCTAACAACCTCTTGTAGAGCATGATTTTATCCACCACCCTATTTTGTTGAAGTGTATTTTTTCTAGTGTTGTAAATAGCGGCAGGCGGTGACGGGTAACCCCTAAGGACCGCTTAGGCAGTGCCTAGGCAATTGAATATTTTTTACTTTTTTTATACATCATATTATAAATAATCAGTATTCTTTATAATATTTACTTTTAATCAAATATATTAATTAAAAGTTAAATATTTAATCTAAATATTTAAAAATAAAAAAATTATAATTATATATATATAGGATAATTTATTAGGTTTTAATTAAGTCTTTAAATTATCCTAATCATAGTTAAGAGTTGATTAAAATTATTAGCATAAAGTAATTTAATTAAACCCTAACTTACAACTTACTCGTGTATTTGTTTATGGGCGACGAGTTTGACATATCGTCGAGACCGCACGACGAGTTTGGACGTGTCATTGGCCTGAGTAACATGTCGAGCCCTATCGTTGGGCCCGAGCAATGCTTCCGGCCCGTTGCCAAGCTCGGGCGACACGTCTGGGCTTGCGAGACGCGTCCGAACGTGTTACAAGGCACAAAAGCCGCGTCCGGGCTCGCGCAACGCATCCGAACTCATCGTCAGGTCCAAGTCATGCATCCGGATGTGTCGCAGTGACGAAACGGTAGCAGCGGAGACTCCAGACGTGGCGGTGGTGGAAGAATGTGAGTTACTGCCTAAAGCATCACCTCAACTTGAGGCGGTGCAGTTAATGTTCGCCGCCCGCCTAGGCAACGCCTAGGCGGCCTCCTCGACCGCCATTTAGAACACTAATTTTTTCTATCCACCACCCCATTTTGTGAAAGTGTTCTAGATAAGAAAACTCATACTTATATCCTCTTTCCTTGTAAATTTTTTTTAAATTTGATGTTCTAGAATTCGAATTCTCCACTATAAACACTCTAGATCCGGTTGATTTTAAGATTCTTCCCATTCTCTACTCTTTTGCAGTAACTAACTATTTGTTCTAAGGTTTCATCCTTATCTCTCATGAAATTCATCCAAACAAACCTAGTGCAATCAAAAAATCTATAATTACCAAGCAATATATATTACCATTAATTAAAGCTACTCTATGACTATTAAACAAATCTAAATGTAATCATTCAAGAGGCATGGGAGTGTTTACCAAATTTTTCCGTTTATAGGTAGCCTTAGCTTGCTTACCGATTTAACATCACAAATTGTCTTTGTGAAATTGGATGTTTGATATGCCCTTCACCAACTCCCTCTTTGACACCTTAGTCAATTGCCTCAAGTTGGTGCTCAATCTTATACCCAGCATTACACATTGGGCACCCTTTTTACTCAATAATGATGAACTTCAAGTTATCCACTTCAAAAGAGCATTCTCTTTCTCAACTTTTTCAACTCGTGAAGACCCTTCTTCACATTTCACATGAAGATGATGCTTCTTCACCTGATGAAGTTTGTTCCTCGTCACTTAATACTTGATCATCAATGGCCATGAATGTCATGTTCCAGGTTACCTCACAAAGTTCTTCATCCACGGATTATGATGAAGAAGAATCGTCCCACATGACTTTTAAAGTTTTCTTCTCCTTAGTCTTCTCTTTTTGTTCGTGCATCTCCAAGCACTCCATCTTTTAATGTCCATTCCTATTACAGCAAAATCATATTTGACTTTGATATACCATCAATTTGTTTGTTTCTTTATATCTATAAGTATATTCCACGCTCTATGTTGGATGAAAGTACCTTGTTCTCCTTTTTCAAAATTTCTTCTTTTCTACAACAAAAGATAATCCCTTCGCCTTAAGAACAAGGTTAGCTGGTTCATGAAGCTTAAATTTACAAGTCCCTAGACACCTTATACACATCCACCATAAATAACTATAAAGTTATGCAAGGGGATATGCTTACATTGCATACCTTATGAGATAACAGTTGTCTACACTCTCTGCTATGGCATGGAATCCTTTTAAGATCTCCTTAAATGGTCATGAAGTTGACTCATAGTTTCTCTCTCCTTTATTTTGCAATTACTCAAAAATAGATCACTTAACTATTCTTGAATCACGCGTACCTTCATGAAGCTCAATGAGCTTCTTCCAAAGTTCCTTGGCATTTTAAAAGGGACCAATTTTATTTTGAGTTGGTCAGGTGCCGAGATATATTTCATTGTGATTATCGCCTTCACATTAGCTTGCACCTTCTTCTTTAACTCTCTAGAGCATTTGCTAGACTCAAGTACTCTCTAGAGCATTTGATTCTAAATTAGCCAACGATTTCTTCAATGTAGCCTAGTTGTCAAAGTCATCACTCAATATGAACCATTCCATCTGTGACCTCCATAAATTGAATTTGTTCTGTAAGCTAGAGCCCTAGAGCCAATCATTTGATGATTGTATTTTGGACTTGTTGTATCATATTCTATATAAATAAAGACATTTGATTTTTGGTTATTATACTTACTTGTATTTGTGCCAAATAAACTAAGTATAATAACGTCCTTGAGTAGAAGGTTCTTACCTATATCAATCGATAGGGAGCACTACTCTTAATCATTCCTAGTCAAGTATTAATATTCAGGGACAATGTTAATGCAATAAAACTAGCACGTGGTCCGATGACCGATCTCCAAGTCGTGGATATGGAATGTCGAGTTGACAATGGGTACGTTGGAGAATATCTTGAATGACCAGTGAGAAAATATCATGGATCGTTATATGAGTGTCATATACTTTCATTGATTATTAGTATGACTACTAGTCCTTACTGAAGTCACCAGTGGTTTCTGTAAGGAGTTATGTACTTTGGTTTCGGCGTCACGTTGTGCGGGACTATAAAGGCGATTCTTGGGTATGTAACATTGTCGAGGAGGATGTGAGTGATGTAGATGGGATCTATCCTTATGTAATGCGGGCGGTCGATATTCTTGATAGAGTGAGACCAGTGCGTGGCTGTACGCCAATGAGTCGATATAGGATATTGAGCTCGTTTGATTGAGTGAGTCTACTGGGTTCAAGATTTAGATTGATTAGAGGATATGCATCACATTGATCAATCTAGATGTCTAGGATAGAAGGACACTTGTCAGTATATTGAGGAGTCACAATTAGTAGTCGCAAGATGATATTGGATCTCGATTCTTGTAACTTGGGTAAGATGATGTATGCTAGATGTCGCCATCGATGCTTATGTTTACAAGGAGTTTAGAAACATTGAGAACCTATTAGGTCACAATGAACAAGTGGATGGAGATTAGGTTCATATGATGAACCAATTGGATTAGGTTCATATGATGCACCAAAGATTGGATTCGGATTAATTCAAATTAGACTTATTGAGTTAGACTAAATTAGATTCAATTGTTGAATGAGTCTAATTTAAATTTGATTCATTGAGTCAATTTATATTAATGAATTGAGATTCATTAGATTGAAATTGACTTGAATCAAAGGTTGGATTCAACTCAACAAGGAAGAAAAATTGGTCAATTTTGACTTGACCAAATGGGAAGTTGAAACATCAAGTTTGACTTGATGTATTGCCACTTCATGAAGGATGACTCATCCTACATGGCATGACTAGCCTTGCCACATCATCTCCAAGTCATCAAGGAGGTTACAAATCCCATTTTCATTTAATGTGGTCGGCCACATTAAATGGAATGGGAGTTACATGTGTGGCCGGCCACATTTTTGAAATGTGGGTTTTCATTTTGTGGCAATTAAGTGTGGTTATTATTGCATCTTCTTCCTTGGGTTTTCTTCCTCCTTTGCTGTTGCCGTGAGTTCCAAGCAAGGAGAAGGTGAGTGAGTTGAGTTTCAAGAGGAAAGGGTGGAGTGAAAGTTCACAAGGAGGGTACTTAGAGGAGTGTATAAGATTCCTCTTATTTTCTCTCTTTTCTCCCTTTTAAATCCTACCCGAGAGCCCTAGGAAGTGCTAGCACACTTGTGGTGCTCTCTTCTCCATCCTTGTGTGTTAGAGAACACATCTTGTTCATGTGGATACTTCTAGAGGATTGTCTACGTTGACAATCTTGAGATCCGGCGTACCTTGGACTTGCGGGCTTGCGAAGGGCTTCGCTTCAAAGGTATAACCTTTTTCCTTTGTAGATCTCCCAACAGTGGTATCAGAGCCACGTGCGAAGACGAATACGAGTTTATTTTGATTTTTATGAAAAATAAACATTCTGTGAATTTCTGTAATTTCATGATTTTTATAGTTTTAAAGGGTATTTTTCTCGTAGAAGCGAAGCACAAGTGTTTAGACACTTGTAGGCTTCGACTACCGAGAAGATTTTTATAATATTTCACCCAAAACTGTTTTGGGACAGCGGGCTAAGGCACTGTAGGATCGCTTAGAGCACTCGCGATAGTTAGATCTCGAGTAACTGCCCCTAACCCCGCAAGGGGATTTGCTCCGCGATTGCGCCCGAAATCGCTAATCGGGACCGCCGGGAAAAATTTACTCATAAAATTGTAAAAATTATGAAAAATTATAGAAAATTATGAAAAATATATAATTTAGAATTATATATTATTTTTGTGATAGTCATGGCCCAAAAAGACCCAATATGATTGGATTTGTGTTGTAATTTATAATACGACTGCGGTACGTAGTAATTTATTGTCGTGCTATTTGATACGCGACCTGCGTCGTGCCTCCCTATTTATATTTACGGTTGTAAATTAGATTTAGACTATGTAACTCGAGTTTCAAAATTGTAATGTAAATTTTGAGCGGTGGAAGGTCCCACCTCGAGGGAGTTCCGAGGAGGCGCGAGCAACGACACGAGGTGGTCGAAGGAAGGAGCTTGAGGTTGACCTTGGGTTGACCATCCGATCTTCTTCGTTGGCTTGAGAAGATCGTGGTAGGCATGACATAATCACAAAATTTAGTTAATTACTTGTGTATGTGATGCGTGTTTAATTAAGTAATTAATTAGTGCCTAACGATTAAGATTAGATCTAAATCGTGCACAAGATGCACTTACGATTAGATTAGATCTACATCGTGTACAAGATGCACCCTATCGATTAGATTAGATCTATCAGTATATGATACAACATCGGCGTTTAGATTAAATTAAATCACGTCAACTCTAATGCCGTGATACCTATCACTACCTCGATCACATGTGTTGTTGAATCGCGGCGAGCAACACGTATTATCTTGGTAGAGATGCGGAGGACAATCTTGGTCCTATCAGCGCATGGGTGAGTCAACTTAATTAGATTGAGTAACTAGTTAACTCGGTTGGATCGGGTACAACTATAGGCATTCTTCCAACGGTTGGAAAGATAGGACATAAATCACATTTATATTAATTCTTGGGCGTATTAGCAAAGCTAACTTATAGCTGCGGATAATGATCCTATAAACAAGAGTTGCGTAGAGATGTAATTGGTAATCGTTACTCAGATCGTACATCTAAATCTTGGGCGTATGTGGCTAACTCGAGGTTAGTATCTTGTCCCCATGAATTATAGAATTGAGTGGGAGCGTCGTTAGTTGAAGGCCTAATTAAATGATTTAAAGAATATGATATTTATTTCTGCATTTATTTATTGTAGAATTTCCATGGCGTCGACACAACGACGAACTTCTCTGCGTTATCTTAGAAGACAAGCTCGATGGAGCAAATTTCATGATGCGGGGAACACGAAATAGTTCTCACGCGAAGCGTAACTATGCGTTGGGGCGGCCCCATGGAGGCTCCTCTGCCGCCCCACCGCGGCGGCACCGAGATGCTTCTAAAGCATCGAGATGCGTTAGATGTGTCTGTCTTATGCTCGCGACCGTGAACTCACGAGCTTGAGCAGCGAGGTTGATGGCTAGCCTAGTTGAACGTCTTTGTCACCTATATCGAGGACAAGCGGCGGAAGAGGAACTCGAAGAATACTTGGAAGATCTTAAGAAGAGAAATAAGATTTACTACACGTGTTATAAAGTCGACCTCTCATTTCTTATTATGGGTATTAGATCTGGGATGTGCGCGTTTCGTTTACTAATGTCTGAAGAGAAATAGCGTGGCACAGCGAAGGGTGAGTAACCTACGGTGGCGATGGAGCGGGTTCTCTCACTGCGAACTACTATCTATCTCCCCTCACGGGCTTGTACTAGAATTAGATGATTGTTGTTATGTATCTGCCCTAAGAACATAATTTCAGTTTCTTGTTTGGACGAGAAAGGATTTTCGTTCTGATAAAGACGAATATTGTTAAATACTATTTAAGCGATATGTTATCATTGTAGTCGTCTTCGATGAGCGGACTCTATATTCTGACCTTGAGGTCATCATAACATGTAAATACAGAGGTTGGTCGAATGACGTGAACACGACCTACACCCTACCTGCGCGCTGTGGTCGTATATGACAGGCCATCAGACTCCGTAAGGATGGTTCTTTGGGCTCGTTTTATTTGATCGATTATGAGATATCGAGTCATTCTACGAGGCAAGATGACGAAGACTCCTTTAGTGGGCGTAGCGAAGGCGGTGATATGTTGGGACTTATCGTAGTGATGTATGTGGCCCTTTCGATGTCATTTGCTAGAAGCGGTTATATCGTCATCAGATTTCTTGATGACAGATATGGTTATGTGCTTGATGACTAAGTCAGAATCCTTTGAAAGTTCGAAGATTGAACTGATGAACCAGGAACTTGAAAGTATTAAGATACTTGATCGGATCGAGATGGAGAATACCTTAGCCGTGAGTTTCGTGACTACTGGGCGGTGTGGGATTAATCCGACTCACTCCTCTGGAACACCAGCGTGGAATAGTGTATCAGAAGGAGGAATGGTACTATAAGATATAGTGCGATCATGATGAAGGCGGATCTTCAGCGTACCTTTGAGAAATTATATCATCACTTTTTATACTCAGGGAGTTCCGTCCAAGCAGTGATAAAGACACCGTATAGGATATGGGTGGGAGAGATGCCGGGTGTCTTTCAGAGGATTTGGGGTTGTGAGCTTACGTTCGACGTCGAGTCTCGAATAAGTTAGGACCCGAATCGATGATCTTTATTCGTTGGATATCCCAAAAACTAAGGGATATTATACGTTCCTCGATAGCCAAGATAGTTGTGGGAGAAGAGTCTTTCTAGAAGGGACTTTGTTTCTAGAAAGACTAATGAGCGCGTTCGATCTTGAAGAAGATCGAGATGCGAACAATAGCCTGAAGCCTCGATGGAAGTTGAGCTGGAACCACAAAGTGTTATGGATGATGTTGTTACAAAGAGTTGAGGAACCGGTTCAAGTAGCACAACCTTTTCGCAGGTGCGATAGGGCGTCGTCGACCTGAGATATATTCATTTCTCTTGTCGACCGTGATGACGTACTCACGAGGATGAGCCTACCACTGTCGGTGAGGCTGAGACGATTAGAAATGGTTAGAGCCGTGAGATCTGAAATGGAATCCATGTATACCGACCCAGTATGGACTTTGGTTGATCCACCGAAGGGTAAAACCCGTTGGATGTAAGTGGGTCTTTAAGAGAAAGGCGGCGTGGATGGACTTATCTATAAGGGTCGCTTGGTTTTCAAGCAGATTCATGGTATTGACTATGATGAAACATTTTCTCCGATGGCGATGTTTAAGTCCGTTCGGATCGTGCTTGCTATTGCGCCTACCGTGACTATGAGATATGGCGGATGGATGTCAACCACGTTTACGAATGAAACCTACTCGAGGATGTGTGACACGACAGGTTTTAGATCCATGGACTAGTAGAGTAGGCTGTCCGTTTATGGACTAAAGCGAAGCTTCTCGGTTGGAATCTTGATTCGATGATTAATCAACGAAGTTTGGTTTCATCGAGAATGAAGATGAGCATTGTGTCTGAAGGTTGTAGGGGCATAGTTGTCTTCCTCGTATTGTATGTGGATGACGTACTACTCGTTGGGAAGGACGTCCCTGCTTGTCAAGACCTGGCTGGGAGTTGCTTCTCGATGAAGGACTTAGGTGAGGCGTCCGCGTTACAGGGATCGGATCTATAGAGATAGATCTGAGAGTTGCTTGGCTTAAGTCGTGGCATATATTGTATGAGTACTCCTTGGTTTGCCGTACGAACTCGAAGATTTCGGATTGATGTCGCGTGGCGTGAGTCTTTAAGACTCGAGGTCCCTCTTAGAGGAAGAAGCCGCGTGGATCGATCCTTATGCCTCGATCATGGGATCGCATCGTCTTATCTGTACTGGGCGACCGATATCTCGTATGCTTGAGGCGAGTATGACGATCGAGGATCCGGTGAAAGTCCTGGATGAGGTCGAGAATATTCTTAAGTACTTAAGAAGGACTAAAAATATTTCTTGATATATGGAGCGATGATGAGCTAGGGTTACGGTGATTCTATGGCTTCTAGGCAAACCGGGATGATTATCGATCGCGATCGAGGTTCGTGTTTGCGTAAATGTTTGATCTTGTGTTGGAAGAGTTGACGGAGACATGCGATGGTGATTACGATAGAGGCCGAGTATATTCTTTGCGTGAAAGGCGTGGCGTTGGATTCATGAGTTCGAACTTGGGGTGGTTCTAACATTCTTGACCATTGAGCTCTTAGACTGACAGAAGCTATACAGCACGAAGGAACCTCGCTCGCTGACGACCGAACACGGCGCTCGGCTCGTTCGAGAGATCGTCGAGAGAAGAGATGTGAAGATTCATCTCTAGAGGCTAACTATGATCATCCTTGACGAGGCTTTGGCGCAGGAGCGTGATGGTCGACGTTGGAGGTCGTTGGGGCTTAGAGCTCCTGGTATCGATCGTTAGTGGTGGAGATTGTTAGCTAGAGCCAAGCCGATCGTTTGATGATTGTATTTTGGACTTGTTGTATCATATATATAAATAAAGGCGTTTGGTTTTGGTTATTATACTTACTTGTATTTGTGCGAATAAACTAAGTATAATAACGTCCTTGAGTAGAAGGTTCTTCTTACCTATATCGATCGATTGGTTGAATCGATGGTGAGATGATATAGGGAACACTACTTTAATGTCGTTCTAGTCAGTATTAACGTTCGGGGACGATGTTCTGATAAGACTAGCGTGTGAAATCGACTCGATTCGATCTGGATCGTGGATATGGAGATGTCGAGTTGACACGTGGGTATCGTTGGAGAATGTATCTTGAATGACCCCGTGAGAAAGTATCGTGGATCGTTATATGAGTGTCGTATACTTTCTCGTATGGTATTAATATGACTAGTCCTTAGACACGAAGTCACGTGGTTCATACGTAAGGAGTTATGTACTTTGGTTTCGTCGAATGTCATGTGTAGATTATAAAGGCGATTCTGGGTATGTAACAATTATGCGGAGGGATGTGGTGATGTAGATGGGATCATCCCTCCCGTGACATCGATATTCTTGATAGAGTGAGACCGCAAGTGCGTGGTGGTATGCCCAAATGAGTCGATATAGGATATTGAGCTCGTTTGATTGAGTGAGTCTACTTGGAGTTTGAGATTTAGATTGATTAGAGGATGACGCGATCATGCCTCGCGTTGATCGATCTAGATGTCTAGGATAGAAGGACACTTGTCGTATATTGTGGGAGAGGTGATTAGTAGTCGTGGTGATGTTGGATCTCGGCGTTCTTGTAACTTGGGTATGATGATGTATTGCTAGATCGCGGCCGTTGCTTATATTTACAAGGGTTTAGAAACATTGTCGGCGTTATGAGAACTGTTAGGGTCACTGTGAAGAACGAATGGATGGAGATTAGGTTCGTATGATGAACCGATTGGATTAGGTTCGTATGATGCACCAAAGATTGGATTCGGATTAATTCAAATTAGACTTATTGAGTTAGACTCAATTAGATTCAATTGTTGAATGAGTCTAATTTAAATTTGATTCATTGAGTCAATTTATATTAATGAATTGAGATTCATTAGATTGAAATTGGCTTGAATCAAAGGTTGGATTCAACTCAACAAGGAAGTTGGTCAATTTTGACTTGACCAAATGGGAAGTTGAAACATCAAGTTTGACTTGATGTATCCTACATGGCATGACTAGCCTTGCCACATCATCTCCAAGTCATCAAGGAGGTTACAAATCCCATTTTCATTTAATGTGCCGGCCACATTTTTGAAATATGGGTTTTCATTTTGTGGCAATTAAGTGTGGTTATTATTGCATCTTCTTCCTTGGGTTTTCTTCCTCCTTTGCTGTTGCCGTGAGTTCCAAGCAAGGAGAAGGTGAGTGAGTTGAGTTTCAAGAGGAAAGGGTGGAGTGAAAGTTCACAAGGAGGGTACTTAGAGGAGTGTATGAGATTCCTCTTATTTTCTCTCTTTTCTCCCTTTTAAATCCTACCCGAGAGCCCTAGGAAGTGCTAGCACACTTGTGGTGCTCTCTTCTCCATCCTTGTGTGTTAGAGAACAAATCTTGTTCGTGTGGATACTTCTAGAGGATTGTCTACGTTGACAATCTTAAGATCCGGCGTACCTTGGACTTGCGGGCTTGTGAAGGGCTTCGCTTCAAAGGTATAACCTTTTTCCTTTGTAGATCTAAGTGTAGATCTAGGTAAACTCGTACTCGTAGTTTTTCGAAAAAATTTTCTTTGCACGGATCCGTTGGCTAGGGAGTTTCGGGGTTTCCGCAACGTGAAAAAGCGGTTTTCGCGGCCCGAAAAACCCAACATGTTCATCTCATATGTGGAGAGTCGTAGATGTTTCGCCCAAGCATTTTTTTGTGTTCCATTTTCTGCACTTTTATATGAATTAAAAGGAAAAAAATAACAAAAATTAAGATACGTCTAGCCTGCTCCTCACCCAGTTAGTCCAATGATGAGCCCGTCTGGCTCTAATACCAATTGTAGGACGAAAAAGTGTGATAGAGGGGGCGAACATCGCTCACTTTTCTTCTTTCTTTTCTATCAAAGTTAGTATGCACAGCAGAATATAAAGGAACTAAAAGAGAGATAATAAACAAAGGAATTTACTTAGTTTATACCCTCAGGGGTGCTACATTCAAGACATGTGTACTCAACATAAGTCTTTTTCTCCTTTTCGGAAATCTTCCAGAGGCAAAGAAACCTCTTAAAGTGAATATAATCACAAATAATAAAATGAGATGCGTGTAATATAAATTATACAAACAAACTTGTGTCGATCTGGACCAAAAGGCCTGAAAGTTGCACGCTACTCCTAGCGCTTCCATGATCACATAAGCAGAATCTCTGAGAGCTTTATCAAGTATAGAATGATTAATGTCGAGTCTCTACTTCGAGATGCTTTTATAGGACTTTATCGGTCGACCAATCCCCCTAATTGGTCGACTGGTCCAAATCCGATCCCGCAAATTCGGTGCTTGATTTCTGCCTTTATTGGTCGACTATCCCTCTGATTGATCGACCGAACCTCAATGATGTCCGAGTTTGCATCCTCTAATCGAATCGAGACGCCGTGAAATCAGCTTGATCGGTCGACCAATCTTTCCTATCGATCAACTAATCTAGCATTTCCTTTGCAAACTAGATCTCCTCTTTATCTGATCAGAGTTTCCTTTTGTTCAGTCGACTAATATATGGGTTCGGTCGACTGAACCCCTCCTTTCCATCAGAAGGATCTTATCCAGCTCGACATTATCTCTTATTATCGATCGACCAGACCTCCTTGTTCAGTCGATTAAAAACCCTATTTTCTATAAACCTTCGGTCGATTGAAAATCTTATTTTCCGTAAAACTGAGTTAGCATAATAAAAGTAATAATGCAAAATATAATGCTTCGGTCGCTCAAATACATTAGTATGGTTGATCACACACAGTCTATCGAAAACCTTATTTCGATCACACTTGCTTGAAGTTCAATTTTCCGAGACTTCTCACTCCCTAGGATTTACTCCCTAGAATTTTCCCTATGTCAAGCATCCGGTCAACCTAAACCTACTTGATCTTTACCTTTGCCATACATCTAGTCAACCTTAAACTTTAACATGCTAAGCATCTAGTCAATCTTAATGGATCTTACCCTTGCTAAATATCTGATCAACCTTATTCTGGACTTTTCCCTTGCCAAGTATCCGGTCAAACTTGATCTACTTGGACTTTCTCTTTGTGTCAACCTTTACCTAACTAGACTTTGTCTTAACCTAGGTCATTGACCTATCAGGACTTCTCACTTGTTTGCCAAGCATCTTGCCAACATTAACCTACTCAGAGTTCTCACCAATTCATTTCCCTTTGCTAGTATCCAACTAGACCAACTTTCTCCAATAAACATATTATCAAACAAATATCAAAACTGGTCAATTGCACCAACAGGATCCACAAGCATTTCATGAAAATAGTTAACCCAACTTTTGTGCTTGATGCTTAGATACAAGAAGCGTGCAAAGGTTGGAAATCTCATGGCGTGAAGGGGTTCCAAGTTTCTTAGTGCAAACAAACAACCTAAAGTTGTGCAAGATTTGGGGAGAAGGAAACTTGCATGTCCAGTAGGAGAATATAAGAAATAAGACAATGGTTAGCAATGGATTGGCATGTAATGGTGAGGAAAATGGGTTGGCTAGGGAATCTAGAAGAATGCAATATATGGGCAAGTGAGGCCACTAAGTAAGAGAAAAATCATGCAAATGGTTGAGTGGTATCTATAATTACATAAGTGGGATATGGTCCTAGGGCCCATTTCTATCAAAAAATAAAATAAAAAATAAGAGACATCTTTTTGTTGTTTTTGAATTTGATGGATGATGATACGGGGTATGACGGATGGACCTAGAAGGAGGCGTGGCGGTCAAAGTCAAGATGACATGGTAGTCCTACTCTAAAAGGAATAATATCCCCTCATTTGGCCTGGATCAATTCCCCAGTGTTAAAATCCTTGGGTTAACCATATCGAATTTTAATTCGGCCAGGGGAAGATGGTCAGTTGTTAAGCCGAGCGAACCAAGGAGTATAATGTCTCAAGGGTGGCCGGATCTTAGGGAGGTCTTACATAGCGGCTAATTAAATTGGTTTAAGTAAATTGATGAGGCACTACCTCATCAAAATTCCCATATGTGTGACCAGCCAGATAAAGATCGGATGGGTTAAAGGCACTTAACCTCATCAATTCCCATATGTGTGGCAAGCCAAAAAAGACCAACCGGGTTAAAGGAACTTAACCTCATCAATTCCTATATGTGTGACCAACCAAATAAAGATCGGTCAGGTTAAAAACACTTAACCTCATCAATTCCCATATGTGTGACTGGTCAGATAAAGACTGGCCGAGTTAAAGGCACTTAGCCTCATCAATTCCCATATGTGTGATTGGCTAGATAAAGCCCAACTAGGTTAAAGACACTCAGCCTTATCAATTACTATATGTGTGACCAACTAGATAAAGACTAGTAGGCTTAAAGGCACTTAACCTCATCAATTCCCATATATGTGACCGGCCAGATAAAGGTCGGCCGAGATAAAGGCGCTCAGCCTCATCAGGTCCCATATGTGTGATCGTCCAAATAAAGACTGGCCAAGTTAAAGGTACTCAGCCTTGTTAGCCTTTATATATGTGACCAACTATTCAGACTTAATGCCCCTAGCTTCATAAATCTTTCTAGGTACATCCGACCAAAGTGCACATATGCCCGATCAAGCAAAGATTGATCGGGCATACGACAGTTATATTTATGTTATTATCAATCGCCCGAATGGAATTGCAACACAACATATGTTATTATCAAAGGAATTTCCCAAGATCCTGATACACTCTACCATTCTCCAGCAAGTATATTAATGTTGCACAGAACATAATTGAGCAGCTTAATCTGACATAGGGCAAAGAAATATACAGAAGGCAACTGAATGGTTCAATAAAAGAGGTCGGCTTAAGGACCGGCTGAGATATATTTAGCGTAGAGTACATCAACTAAACAAATAGACCGAAATATACTCAGCAAACAAGTGACAATATTTTAACAGGATCAGGGAATATTCCTTGGACACTTCTTGCGGAGGTTAGTTATGACGGCATACTCCCTCGACAATTTTATCAAGGGTATAAGTCATAAACGGCAAAAAAGTTACATCTGTGAGTACAAAAAAGATTCCTCGAACTGTTACTGCATATTATCCAGATTGTACTTTTTCCATCATCTAACAAACTCCGACGCACGATATCATCTCAGGATCACGGAGGTTGTGAGAGGTGGTATATAAAGGGGATCCTCTCCGTTGACAAGGTACGCATCATCTGCATCTGAAACCTACGCTCTCGCATATCCACTATTGTTCTTCATTTCACTCGCCGAAGATCGTACTGACTTGAGCATCGGAAGGTCTTGCAGGGATCTTTTCCCTGGTCTTTGGTCACTAACGCCTTGTTAGATCGTCTGTGCACAGGATCTGAAGGAATTGCCCTCTCAGAGGAGGTCTTCTCTTCGTCAACGATCAAGCCATCGTCACCAGCACATCATCATCTCTTTATCTCTCAGACAGAATCAGATGAGAAGGAAGCATAGGGTTATTGGAAGAGGACACCTAGATGTTTTGTCAATGGGCAACAAGGTAACCGTATGATTAAGATAAAGAAATTATTTATGCAAAGAAGATATAAGATGGCATTCATCCATTTTGTATGATCACATAAGATAGTAGATATAGCCTAAGCACAAATGAGTGCAAAAACAAGGTAGAGTTCAACATAAGACATGGCACATAAATTATTGAAGATGTCACGGGCAAGCAATTAAATACCAAAAAACATAAGGTTTAGAGAAGTTACCAAAGAAGAAGGAATTAGTGCATGTTATAAAGCTCTCTACCATGTGAAATAATAGAGTGAAAAAATCAATATATTATCTAGGTCACCCCATCTATTATATAATTATCATAGTAAAAATATTTATAAATAACTCCCTAGGTTCCTGTTTATTAACAAATCTATCATTAGATACTCAAAAATTATTGCAAGAGAAAAGTTACTAGTTAAACTACAAGGCACACATTGCTTCCAAGTAACTTAAATAAAACCTTGCCAGAACTTCCCCTACCACTTTCCTAGTTCCTCTTGTTGGTATTGAAAAAATTTAAGGAAGCCTAACTTACCATTCTACAGAAAATTTCTGAACAACTTTCCTAATTGTTGAGAAAAGTTAAATCTTATTTTGTTGAGTAAATATAAATAGAAAAAGATCTATTATACCATTGCAATCTATCATAATGTTTCATATGTCATTAGGATAACTAGTTTGACCATTATCTTGTAATCATGACACGAATAAACCACTAGAGCCACAAGGATAAAAGCATAGATATTCAGCAACACAAGAGAACTCCATATAGATATTGTATAAACTTGTGAAAGATTCATAATTTTTTATCACATCAAAATGTGTGATGATAAATAAAGTACAAGTAGTTTTTGGTTAAGGAGTGTTACATGTGTTGGGAGTTGGGACTTGGGAGCAATTCAACAAGAATACATGGAACTGGACGACTAATTATAGAAAATAACTAAAGATTTTGTATGTCATTCCAATTATACAAGAATGGAGATTCTTACTCAAAGGATGAACAATTTATTCTTTAAAGAGCATAAACTGTGCCACCCATGTGTCAGAGATAAGTACATGGGTTTCTAAATTTAGTTTATGATACCACAATTGGTACTAGTTAATAAGCATTAAGAAATCACCTTCATAAGTTGACAAGAGAGACAAAGCTTATTATCACAGTTTGATCATGCCAATCATCCCAATAGAAACACAATCAGTTATATACTGATGCAATAGAATCACATACATATGTAGAAAAAGTATAAGGAAGTGGTGTTAAATGCTTTGGAACAAGAAATAGTGCAATAGCATTATCAGCTATATGCTTTTTCAGGAAGACATCCAGCTTTGGCCAAATTGGGAAGGATGTTTAAAAAGGAACGAGGGATAAAGGAAATAGCCACCTCTCAGCTGTGAGAAGAAAGGTTCTTGAACATGGAGTTCGAAGTCCACATTGCTAAGCATCTGCAAATGATGTCAAAATAGAACAAATTCAATTCCGATAGATAAGAGTGGTAATGATACCAAGGACAAGAAATCAAAATATGGCAGTATCATGGCTCACCTTGGTCAGTTCCGATCCCTTGTTCGAGATCAGGCTATTCCATTCATTCACTTTCAGATTTGTCTTTTCTTCTAGCGGAATGGAAGGCATAGCATTGCTCAACGATCTGATGAAATTCCCTGAGTCAATGCATCTTCGTATCACTCTCGCCAAGTGTTTGTACAAGGGATATGCCGGCACACCACTAGTCCCATCACCGTCTTGCCAAAGTAACAAATCTCGCTTTAATCAGCAGCAAAGATAAAGGTTATTTCTCAGGAATGGGAAAACTAAACACCTATATACCAAACGGATGCAGAAACGGAAGAAGGGCGGAAGGTTCAGGCTGCAGGAGGTGGGAGCAGTAGTCAGGGGAGAGTGAGAGGGAGAAGGGGAGGGTGACAATTGCCCCGGAAGCAGTAAGGGAGAGAGTGAAGCGTAGGAGCTCCTCCACCAGATCATCGGAGAGGACGACCGGTGCAACACCCGGTGACGTTGTCGAACCAGTGATCTCCGACGAAGTATCAGTTGTTATAACTGTTCTTTCCATTCCAACACTCCGCTGCACGGCCCTGGTTTACGACTCCAAGTATCGCTTTTGTTTGGCAAATCTCCAGACCACGCACCTTCCTTTCTCCCAAAAGTTCGACCCGCACTTTCGAAATTCTCCCCTTGCGTACCGGAACGGCGGAAGGTTTCCCTGCCTCTGCCCAAACTGGTAGCCACCTTTTGTCAGTCTCGACCCCAAAAATTCATCGATTGGGTAATCTCTTGACATCGCCGTGGAGTTGAGAAAAGACGGGGGTAACGATGTTTTAGGAATATTTTTTTTCTTTCTTATGACTGGTTATTTTTTAAACAGATAATTGACCACATTTCGATCTCAAACAAAAATTAATAAATTATGATGTATCACAATATTATTCTTCTATACTAATTTTAAAAAAAAATAGTATAGTATTACTACAATTCTATATTAATTTTTAAAAAATAATAATACAAAAAAAAAAAAAAAAAAACATCCTTTATTTGTAGCGATGAGGTTCCATTTTATTTTTTTTTATCAAAAAGATGTCTCATCTTATATATAATTATCCAACAACTCTCTATTACACTATTCTCATTATTATTTTTTGTTTATATTTCATGTCTAAATCATAAATCGGAGGCGTGTTGTAGCAGCTATGAATCTATAGATGCTACGTAGTTATAGTTACTACATAATTGTGACAGCTATGATTTAGTAGTTGTTACAACTGAGCTGTCACATAGTTGTAGCAGTTATGTAAGAATGTTAATTCGAGTGGGTCGGATTGAAGCGGGGATATTACAAAAAATCTCAACCTAAACCAAATCCAAACATGAACATAACTCAAAAATCCTAAACTCAAACTTGGATAACCAGACTGCCCCGAATAACCAAACTGGACTCAATTAAAAAAGACTTTTTTTTACTATTTTCCTATAACTTTTTACTTTTATTTTAGTATTTCATCATTATCGTACTAACATTTTGTATTATATACATAAAGCATCTTAATTTTTAAACTAAATTTTGCTTTAACCCACCAAAAAATAACAATTCATAAATTCAGTCACATATCAACTCAAATCCAATCTTATCCTAACACAAGCCAAAACCCCAAATCCAACCTGAACTCAAAAACCTCAACACTAACCTAATATTTTTTAGTAGACTCGAGTCAGGTTTATTTTTAATACCCCTATAACTATGAAATTATAGTTGTTATAATATAAATGTTAGGTAAATTTTGATAGATCACATAACTTTTAACTTAGGTTGGACCATATGATGCAAATAAAGAACAATTGTCAAAAGAAAGAAAAACAAATACTTAGAAAAACAAACTATCAAATAAAGAATGTGAAGTTCACACCCCAACTGAACTTTGAATATGAAGATATTTAACATCATCACATTTGTGTGCTAAATCATGAGTTTGACTCATCTAATTCGTAATTCAAATTTAAAATTTTTATTTTTTATATATAATTTTATTTATATATTTTTTTTAGGCTCGTGGGTTGATCCGCCTAACCCGCAACCCGTCTTAAGTTGGGTTGGATTGGAAATTTCCCAACCTGCCAAGATGATAAGATCAACTCGCCCCGTTAAATGGCTGACCAGTCATGGGTTGGCACGCCCCGTCATGAGTTGACCCATCTGATAGCTCTATTTACAAGGCCTATCAAGTAGTTTGCCCACACCTAGTTCGCCCCGTATATGAACGGCACACACTATTCTCTCACTGGTCTAGTGCCCATGGCCACCAGCTGCAGGCTCCACTAGAGCGACAGCAACAATCGTTTATCTTCTCTATCTTAAACCCTTTGAAATATGAAAACTTAATGCTAGCTAAAGTGAACAAATGAAGATTTATCAACTATCATCATCAATTATCATCATCACATCATTGACTGCTTGCTTATAGGTTAGATTTCTTTTAAATGCATCATCTTTGTTTTTCGTTGCAAAAAATTTCTTCTCATCTAGGTTGCTAAAGTGTTTGTTGCAAAAAAAATCCTTCTATGTAAGACTGTCTATTTTGTTTGGTTTAGTACTTCATTGCTTGTTTAAAATTTTAAACATTTTCCCTTTCTTTTTTTATTTTTTTTACTGTATAGTTGTTTGTTTCTTTATATTATGTAACTCTATTTTTTTACTGTGTAGTTGTTTGGTTCTTAAAAAGAACTAAAAGAAAGTTTACTTCTTCATTAGAATCAATAGATGGAGATGAAGTTGGACAAATTGGTTCCATGGATGAATTTGTTATTAAAAAAAGGAGGATTGAAAGGAAAATGAACAACACTAAATGAGAAGTGGGAAAAATATGAGAGGGATAAAGTTTGTCAAACTATAGCTCAATGATTTTATATTAGTGTGTATAGGATCATAAAGTCGCTAGAGGGGGGGGAGTGTATAGCGTTAGTCAAAAATTGAGAGTTAAAAACAGTTACACAACGGAATAAAGAAAAGAGGAAACAATGTTAACACAGATGGTTTTACTTGGTTCGAAGCCGTGTAACGACTCCTACTCTAAGGCCCACGATCGTCGATCGCTTTCGTTTGGCAATCACTATCAGTTTGAATAATTAATTATAAATATTGAGTACAAGAACTAAAGTTAGTTGTCATCGACAAATAGAAAAGAAATTAGAATCTCTCATTCTTCAAACTTCATAGCAACCTTTCGGTATCGTCAGAGCCTTTTCGGAGTAGCAAGTAGTTGATGTTCTGAAACTACGGGTTGAAGGCCCTTATATATGACCATTCCGAGTGCCTGGAACCCGTCTAGACACTTGGATTATTGCTGACGTAGCATTCTCTTGTCGAAACTTCATCCACGAAGTTTATCCACTTCCGAACGCCTAGACCCCTTCCGAGAGCCTAGATCATTGACGTGGATTCGGCCAGCCGTCATGCTCCAACTCAGCTTCGGGATAACTTTTTTGGTCCGGGTGCCTGGACCAACTCCGGGTGCCCAGACTGCCCAGGTGACACTAGTCTGAGCGCCCAGACTCCGAGCGCCCGGACTCCTTTTTTTCAACTTTTGAATTCTCGTAAAAAGGAGTTAGTCTAAACAAATAAATGTAGGAGGATCGGTGACCGGCTTGAAGGGGGGTTGGATAAACGGCGCCCCCAAATACTCGCTTCTTTCTACAATGTTAGTGCACAAGCGGAAATACAAAAAACAAGTAGAAAGACTAAAACTAAGAAAGGAAATGCAAACCGCTAACACGTTCGTTTACGTAGTTCGGAGATAACTTGCTCCTACTCCACGCTGTCTGTAAGGTGGACGATCCCAATCCTTCAATGGATTAGCCCCCGACAAACTCTGGCTACTCAAGCAATTCCTTGTGGGTGGAGAAATCTCACCACAACACCAACCAAGACCACTTAGACACAAGAGAACCTTGAGCACTTTGGTGACTACTAATTAGACTTTAACCAAGTCTAATTTCGTCACCTTGGCCGGCCATCCCAAGCTCCTTCTTATAGAGCTTGGAAGAAATCAGCAAGCTGATTTGCCCGTTACCAGTCGACTGGTCCTTGCATCAATCGATTGGTGCCAACCCAACAGCTCTCTACCAGTCGACTGGTCCTTGCACCAGTCGATTGGTGCCTTGTCGTTCGGGCACAAAAGCTCTCTGTGCTCACCACCAGTTGACTGGTCCCAGTACCAGTCGACTGGTACAACCCTAAACCTAGGGTTTCCCATCCCAAGTACATTTCTCTCGCACTCGGACCCTCACGACTCACTTGACTCTTCGTCGCAGCTTTGACCTTTTGCCTTCAAGCCTACTTCCTTTGGCTCTCGTCCCCCGGATGCATCTAAGCCCGCGGCTCGTCCCCAATTCCATCATTCGCGTATGCCTCGAAGTCATTTTCCTAGGCCCTTGTCCTTGCTGCCTTGTCCACAGTCCCTCGGATGCATACAAGCCCGCGGCTCACCCCCAATGTCATCCTTCACCGGCCCCAAAGCCATCAACCTGAGTCACATGTGTATCCGGCAAACCTGCACACTCACATACACATATCAAATAACAAGGGTAAACCTAACTTAAATCTTTTGCCCAAATACCAGAGCACATGGTCACACAGACCATTGGGATTGCTCCAACAATCTCCCCCTTTTTGGTGTTTGGAAATTCATTTAAGTTAGGGAAAACAAATAGCAAATAAACATGCTAATACAATAGACTTACGATGCCAAGACTACACACTTGGACTTAATCCGCCGAAACAAAATGCAACATGCATTGGAACCTATCACAAGGCTCCCCCTACACCTAAGCTCCCCAATGAGCTAGGATTTTACCACAGGGATATTTAAGAACCAATCACAAGGCTCCCTCTATGTAAAGACACTTAAGGTTTTCCTAACTAAACCTTACTTCTCTCCCTTTGCCTAACATCCAAAAAGTTCTCCAACAATATCTCAATTGTTGAAAACTTATCATCCAAACAGACCCTAAACTCATGTATTTATCTGTTGGAGTGTATACTTAAAAGTTTAGCTTTTGTACACATTTATTTTGAAATAAAGAATCACATTGGTCAAATGTTTACATTTATTTGTTAAATGTAATTGTTCAATTGATTCATATAGTAGATAACATGGAGTGTGGAGTCACACTTAGAAGATCATATTGTCGGTTCTCTATAAATTATAAACAGTTGCTCACGACTAAGATGGAAAGGAACAAACCATCAGAATAGACGTAGTGTAATTAAGTATTAGTTTATCTTGACTAATAAATTACACTGATACACTTTAAGTGTATTGAGTAGGATTATTTTGGTAAGTTCTTTTTGTACTGACTTAGTAAAAAGAACTAGACCTTAATTATTATGGAAGTGTGTGCTCTTAATCCTAATATAATAACAAGCATGTATATTTAATATTTATTTCTTTGACTTATCAAAGGGTGAGGTTTAGCTCGATAAATCAATATGCCCGATAAGTTGAGAAATAATATTACTTATAGTATGTGTTGTTGATTATAGAAGGAATCTATGTCCTAGTTATCTAGGTTGAGAATGTCCCCAAGAGGAGCTCATAAGGATTGTCATGTTAAACCCTACAAGTGGACCTAGTCTAACATGACAATAAAGTTGAGTGGTACTACTCTTGGAGCTAGATATTAATTAAATGAGTTGTCAGTAACTCACTTAATTAGTGGACATTCGTAATCTTAAACACAGGGAGACTAATACACTCATGATAAGAAGGAGCCCATAATGTAATTTGGGATTGGTGCGGTAGTGCGGTAATAACTCTCTAGTGGAATGAGTTATTATCGATGAACTTGAGTTGTGTGTTCGGGGCGAGCACGGGATACTCAAGCTCATCGGAAGGCCAAAACCAATTTCTCCTCTAGGTCCTTGTTGTAGCCTCAATAAAGCCTCAAGTACATCCAAAGAAAAGTCTATCTTGGTGTCCAAGAAGGAGTCGGTTCATTGCTTGGTGACCAAGCAATGGCCGGCCACATATTCTCTAGAAGTGGTCGACCCTTGCCTTGGGCAAGGGGGTCGACCGCAATATTTAAATTAGGAAGGTTGTTTTTGAATTTTTAAATTTCCTCAGATATTTACAATTTATAAAAAGAGAGATTTTAAAAATTTATAAAATTTTCCTAATTTAAATTAGGCCACAAGGCTTTAAAAGAGAGTTGTAAAATTTATAAAACTTTCTTTTAAAAAGAAATATTATTAGAGATGTTTTAAATTTTAAAACTTGATTTTAAATTTTAAAACTTTCCTTTTAATATCCACATTAGAAAAAAAGAGAGTTTATAAAATTTTATTAGAAGTTTTCTTCTTTTAAAATTTTATAAAAAAATTTTTTCTTTCTTTCCCTTTTAATAAGTGGTCGACCACCTTGCTTGGTGCCCAAGTAAGGGGCCGGTCAAATAATTAAACATCAACAAATAGTTTTTTAATTAATAAATCAATCTAGGATTGATTAATTAAAAGGAAAGAAAAAGAAAAAATTAAAAGGAAATAGGAATGAGTCTAATTTTTTATAAAACTCTTTCCATAATTTTCCGTTGGGAAACTAATATAAAAGGGGGGAAGGGGAGGCCTTGAAAAATATAACAATTGATATTGTGTTGTTGGAGATCATCAAGTGGTCGGCCCCTCTCCCTCTCTTCCCTTTGCTCTCTTTTGCTCTTTTGTGGTGGTGGTGGCCGAATTCTAGAGAAAGAGGAGGAGGAGAATCGTCGCCCACACGACGTCTAAAAGGAGGCGAGGGATACGGCAGAAGATCTCGAGGTTTTTAGCATACAAGAAAGAGGTATAACTAGTATTTAATTTCCGCATCATACTAGTTAATTTTTCTTTGTATAAATACCAAATACAAGAGGCATTCGATTCTTATTTTTTGAATTTAATTTCGATGTTGTGTTCTTTTTCTTTTTTCCTTGTGATTTGATTGTTCCTTTTGGTTAACCTAGAGTTATATAAGGAAATTAAATATTAACTTTCCTTAAAAGGCTTTGTCTAGTCGATGGTGGTTGCTCCCATATCCAAGAAGGCCAAGTGCCTCGCCATGCAGTACTGGAAGCTAATTTTGGAAACTAATATTTAATTGAATTTATAACCTAGGTGATTTGTATCAAACGTGTTAAGTTCCACAGGAGATCTAAATCTAAACCTAAAAGAACATATAAGTTAAACTTGGAATCAAACGTGTTAAGTTCCGCAGGAGATACAAGTTTAACTTAAAAGAACACATGGTAGCTAGGAAAGGTTCAGATCACGTACAAAATTTTTGTACAGTGGAGCCATTGGGTTTTCCGAATAGCAACCAACAATTGGTATCAGAGCTAGGGTTTTGCCTCTGTGTATTTGGTATTAGTTTAATTATGCACATGTCATACATAATTTAGGCAGGTTAATAGTAGGATGTGCTAACTTTGTGGATGTAGGATCCAACTATTATGGCTTATAGTTATTATGTGTGTGATTGGACCCTTGGACATGTCAAGGACATTTATTATGTGTGCATGATTGTATTATAAAATACAGCAGGAGCTATATTTAGTTTTATTAGGATTTTATTTTTTAATCTAGATACATGTACATTCCTTTTATGGAATATAGGATCGATGGATGTAAATTTTATTTTATGTTCGATCTAGTTTACATGTACATTCCTTCGAGGAATATAGGATCGAAAAATGTAAAATTCTATTTATGTCGCGGATCGAATCTTGCAAGGCGTGGAACCTTTTAAGGACCAGAGACGCAGTGGAACAAGGAGCAAGATGGATGCGACAAGTGGCCAAAGATGGCAGCAGCTAGGGATGACGACACACGGAGGACAACAATAGATAAAAGTCATAATAGTTAAAAATTAGTTTTTCTATTTATTACTTTTATATTGTGCTGTGTGTGAATGTTAGTGTACATGTTTAGTAGGCTAGCATCATCAAAATTCCTCACTTTAAATAACTAAGTGGGAGAGGGATTTGTTTTAGTGAATTCCACGGTCTCCATTACTGGTTTGTAAGTGATGCAAATAAACTTGCGCGTTGGCTCTGAGTGCCTTCCTCCATATCGGATGAGTTTGTTTGCGGATTACTAGACCAAACTTCCATTTCGGATGACTATAGGAAATTAATTAAGAGCGTGTGATCTTCCCCATCGGAAGAGGCACAATCTTATTAATGGACTTAGTGTCAAGTAATGGTATACACTTAGGCACGTCTAATAGTATCCTCCCCATCAGAGTCACTACTATTATTTGTGTGACCGAAGGAAACCAACTATTAATTTTATTTGTCAAAAAGTTAGGTTGACAAGATAATAAAATTAATGGGATATACCATCCTTTTACAAATGTTGAATTTGTATACGTCCACACTATCGTGGCATACAAAATTCACGGTGTTTTAAGGTGTTGGTTAATTTAAAATAGTATTGTTTGAGGAATCAATATTATTCTAAATTTAGAGTTCTGACCAAAATTTATTTTGTGATTCTTAGGATGACTTTCAACCCACTGGCTATTATTCTAAAAGAAAACAGACTTACTGGTCCCAACTATATAGATTGGAAAAGAAACCTGGACATTGTTTTAACTGCTGAGGGTTATAAGTTTGTACTGTCAGAGGAATGCCCAGAAACACCTAGCAATGATTCTACCCCAGAGGAGATTCAGTATCATAGTAAATGGGTAAAAGCTGATGAGATGGCGCAGTGTTACATCTTGGCTTCGATGTCAAATGTATTGCAACATCAGCATTAGGACTTACCAACAGCCTATGATATAATGAACAATCTCAAGGAACTCTTCGGATATCAGAATCGGGCAATGATGACAGCCACCATGACTGAGGGACTCCCATGAGGGATCATATTCTCAAGATGATGGCTTACTTAAGCGAAATACAAGTTCTTGGAGGAGAAATTGATGGGAAACCTAGGTCGACATCATCCTGCCCAGAAGTTTTGAGCATTTTGCCTGAACTATAATATGAATAAAAGGATGTATTCATTGGCGGAACTTTTGACAGAACTTTAGGTTCGTCAACATTCTCAAATTCACTATCTTTGAAAATGGTTCTACTTCTAAGCGAAGGCAAGAAGAAGAAGAAACAAAATGGCTCGAAAGAAGGTGAATAAACCTCAGGTGCGGACAAAAGTTGGAATAAAGAAGAAGGGCAAGTGCTTTAAGCATTTGGAACTGTCCTCGTAGGAAACAGAACAATAAAGGTATATCTCATACTCTAGTAGTTGAAACATGCTTATAGGTGTTATCTACCAGCACCTGGTGTGTAGATACGGGAGCCACTGATCATGTCTGCAATTCTTTGATAACTGTCTACATGGGCAATGCTACTAAGGTGGCAGCTGTTGCAGTGGGAGACGTCTACTTATCATTTGATAGGAATATGAAATTGGTTTTAAGGAATTGTCTTTATGTACCCAGTTTTAGAAAGAATTTAATTTTAGTTTCTAAACTGTATTTGGATGGATATTTAGTTTCCTTTAGTAACAATGTGGTTATAAAGAGAAATAAAGTGATTATCTGTTCTGGTGCATTGGTTGACAATTTATATACTTTAAATCCAATTTCTCCCATAAAGTAAAATATGGAAATTAATAACACATCTTCTAACTCTAATAAGAGAAAAGAACCTTCGGAAATGAACCAAACACATCTTTAGCATCTAAGGCTTGGTCATATTAACTTAAATAGGATTCAAAGGCTTGTAGCCGATGGACTCTTGGGTCCATTAGAGTTGGAAAACTTTCCAACGTGTGAATCCTGCTTGGAAGGTAAGATGACCAAGAGACCTTTTAAGGCCAAGGGGTATAGAGCCAAAGATTCGTTAGAATTGGTTCATTCTGATTTGTGTGGTCCTATGTCTATCCAGGCTAGAGGTGGCTTTGAATATTTTGTCTCTTTTATAGACGATTATTCAAGATATGGATACATTTACCTAATGCGCCGCAAGTCTGAGTGCTTTGATAAGTTCAAAGAGTACAAGGCTGATGTGGAGAAACGTCTAGGTAAAAGTATCAAGACACTACGGTCTGATCGTGGTGGCGAATACCTCTTAGGAGAGTTTAGGAATTACTTATCAGAGGCCGGGATTCAATCCCAATTGTACACCCCAACAGAATGGTGTGGCAGAACGAAGGAATATGACTCTTATGGAGATGGTTAGATCGATGATGAGTTATTCAGAATTACCAAATTCGTTTTGGGGATACGCTCTGGAAACAGCAGCGCACATTCTGAACTTAGTACCTTCTAAATCAGTATCTTCTACTCCCACAGAATTATGGAATGGGCGGAAGCCCAGTCTAAGACATATTCGGATTTGGGGTAGTCCAGCACATGTGCTGAAACAAGATGCTGATAAGTTAGAATCTCGTACAGAAGTTCGTATGTTTGTGGGGTATCCCAGAGGAACGAAAGGCGGTTTATTTTATAGTCCTAAAGACCAGAAGATAATTGTTAGCACCAACGCCCAGTTTTTAGAAGAACATTATATAATGGATCACAAGCCCAGTAGTAAAATTGTTCTAGAAGAACTTAGAGAGGACACGTCTACTTCAGTACCACAAGAAACTGCAACACGTGTCACACATGATACACAACCACAGACGGTGCCTCGTCGTAGTGGGAGGGTTGTAAAGCAGCCTACATGTTTTTGGGTGAGTCTTCGGACTTGATCCAAGGCAAACATGAACTAGATCCCCGGACATATGATGAAGCACTCCAAGATATAGATGCAGTATCTTGGCAAAAGGAAATGAATTCCGAAATAGAATCTATGTATTCTAATAAGGTCTGGGAGCTTGTAGAACCACCTGATGGTGTAAAAGCCATTGGATGCAAGTGGATCTGTAAAAGGAAAAGAGGGACAGATAGGAAAGTAGAAACCTTCAAAGCAAGGCTTGTTGTGAAGGGGTACACTTAGAAAGAGGGAATCGATTATGAGGAGACCTTTTCACCGGTAACTATGCTTAAGTCTATCTGGACACTCTTATCCATTGCCGCTCATATGGATTATGAGATTTGGCAAATGGATGTCAAAACAGCTTTCCTTAATGGAAGTCTTGAAGAAAACATCCATATGAAGCAACCAGAAGGGTTCATTGAAAAGGGAAAAGAGCATCTAGTGTGCAAGCTTAATCGGTCCATTTATGGACTGAAGCAAGCTTCAAGATCTTGGAACATCCGGTTTAATGAAGTAATCCAGTCATATGGATTTATTCAGTGTCTGGATGAGTCTTGTGTATACAAGAAGTGTAACGGAAACATGGTGGTATTTCTTGTACTATACATAGATGATATTTTGTTAATTGACAACAATGGCAAGGTATTATCGGACGTAAGGGTATGGTTGTCCAAACAATTTGATATGAAGGACTTAGGAGAATGTGCACACATCCTTGGGATCAAAGTTATAAGGGATCGCAAGAAAAGAATGTTATGCATATCCCAAGCTTTATATATAGATACAATCCTTGCTCGTTTTAGCATGCAAAACTCCAAGAAAGGTTTCTTACCTTTTAGGCATGGAGTAGCTTTATCTAAAGAGATGTCTCCAAAAACATCAAAGGAGATTGAGGACATGAAGGCTATGCTGTTGGAAGCCTTATGTATGCAATGTTGTGTACGAGACCGATATCTGTTTTGGCATGGTTAGATATCAAAGTAACCATGGACAAGGACATTGGCTGTAGTAAAGCATATATTAAAGTACCGAGAAGGACTAGAGATTATATGCTAGTTTACTGATTTACTCACATGGGTTACAGATTCGGACTTCAATCGAGATAGGGACATAAGTCTACATCGGACTATGTGTTTACTTTGGGAGGTGGAGCCATTGCATGGAGGAGTGTTAAGAAATGCGTCTCGGACTCAACCATGGAGCTGAGTAGCAGTATGGCTCAGGAACTTTCTAATGGACTTAGATGTGATTCCTGGTTTGCCCAAGATCGTCACAATTTATTGTGATAATAGTGGAGCAGTTGCAAACTCGAAGGAACCATGAGCCCATAAGGCAAGTAAGCATATAGAGCGCAAGTACCACCTGATACGAGACATCATCAAGCGAGGAGAATTTGTCGTCGCTAAGATAGCATCAGCAGATAACGGGATGAGAATCAGATGTATGGCAACAGATATGGCAGCTTAGACTTTTAGTATAAGTGGGAGATTGTTGGAGTGTATACTTAAAAGTTTAGCTTTTGTACACATTTATTTTGAAATAAAGAATCACATTGGTCAAATGTTTACATTTATTTGTTAAATGTAATTTTTCAATTGATTTATATAGTAGATAACATGGAGTGTGGAGTCACACTTAGAAGATCATGTTGTCGGTTCTCTATAAATTATAAACAGTTGCTCACGACTAAGATGGAAAGGAACAAACCATCAGAATAGACATAGTGTAATTAAGTATTAGTTTATCTTGACTAATAAATTACACTGATACACTTTAAGTGTATTGAGTAGGATCATTTAGGTAAGTTCTTTTTGTACTGACTTAGTAAAAGAACTAGACCTTAGTTATTATGGAAGTGTGTGCTCTTAATCCTAATATAATAACAAGCATGTATATTTAATATTTATTTCTTTGACTTATCAAAGGGTGAGGTTTAGCTCGATAAATCAATATGCCCGATAAGTTGAGAAATGATATTACTTATAGTGAAGGTTAAGTTAAGGTTTGTGGTGATCTAACGTGCTGAATAAGTGTTTCAGGAAAGTCCTAGCTGCGGTTAGGCAAAGGGAAAATCCTAAGGGGTGGTAACCTTAGGTCCTAGGGGGCGGTAACCTTAGGTGGAGGAAAACCCCAAGGGGCGGTAACCTTAGATCCTAGGGGGCGGTAACTCTAGGTGGAGAAAAACCCTAAGGGGCGGTAACCTTAGGTCCTAGGGGGTGGTAACCCTAGGCGGAAAGTCCAGTCGGTCTGGAGGACCGGACTGGCATCAGGTAATCTCTCCTGAGGGGAGTAGGTGAGGATGCGCTAACAGTAGGCATCGGGTCGACCTAGGGTTTCGGTTAGAAATTAATCGAGACTCGGACGATCAGGCGCGGTTATTCTTCAATGTTTTATCGATTCTAACACGTCTTGCGGTATTTGCTCGGACTAACCTTGTTTTGCGGTGAAGAACCTCTTGGAAAAAGGTGGTCCGGGCCCGACAACTTTTATCCCTGCGACGCCCGCCACGTGGAGCATCTGGTTGGTTGGCACGTCACTCCAGCGCCGGAAAGGATCCAGGCGCCACAGATGTCATATAAAAGAGGGTTGAGGTGCGGCTTCAACACAGCGATTCAACAAGCTTTCTTCTTGGTGAAACGACTCTAAAGTGTTATTCTGATCTGCGACCTAAAGCTTGATTATTATTTTGTTATCGGTATTATTTCAATTCCAGTTGTACTTATTTCCTTGTACTTATTCACGATATTATAGTTGTTGCCCACCGGAAGCGATCAAGGATCGCGGGCCTTGGAGTAGGAAGTAAATCATCTGCGTCTTCTGTGTTTGCTTTTCTTTATTCTGCTTATTACTCTATTAGTTTACGTTCGATATTTTGAAAAATGAAATAGCCACGAGCGCTATTCACCCCCCCTCTAGCGCTTTCGATCCATCAATTGGTATCAGAGCGGGGTCGCTTTGAATTAGTGCAACCACCATTCAAGCATTTTTCGTGGCTTTGTCGTTTATATAGGTTAAAAATATAACCTTACGCCTTTCGTTTTTTCCCTCTAAAACTGTTTTTCAAAAATTAATTTTCATCTTTTCACCATTGGTTGGAATTAGCGAAATATTACGTTTTCAAAAATTTGTAGTAATCTTTTTTAATATTATTTTAATAATATTTTATTATTTTTTCTCAAAATTCCTGAATTACTATTTTTTCTCTCACGCACTACTAATCTAAGACTAAGTCTTGGAACAAGTTTTATTGTGTTTATTTTGCAAGATTGTCTTTCTAATGGCCCATCAAGAAGGCTACAATACTGCTCGCCCACCGCTCTTCTCCGGAGATGATTTAGGAGATTGGAAGAGTCGGCAAGCCACTTCCGTACGAGAACTGGGACGCAAACCTCATCAAAAAGGTAGAAGCAAACGCAAAAGCAATGTATACACTTCAGTGTGGTTTAACGAATAAGGAACTGAATCACGCCGGCCCATTTTCAAGCGCTAAGGAGCTGTGGGAGAATCTGATTGAGCTACACGAAGGTATTCTTGATACGAAAATAGGTAAGCATGTTTTAATAAATAAATTATTTGAGCAGACTAATACTATTCCGGCCGAGGAAGGTGTTGCGTTATTTGCAGGAACAAGCAAGACGAAGAAAGCACTGAAGGCAACATGGTCCGAGTCATCAGATGAATCCGGGTCCGACGAAGAAGAACCGACGAGCTTCCTCGCTCTACCAGTACAAGCGAGACTGAGTCTGATCAAAGCCACGAATCTGCATTCGTTTCCGAAGGACCAAAACCCACTGTAAGTTCACTACTCGCAGAATTTCAATTAGATAACTTGCATGAATTATTACCTTACTTAGTAAAAAAGTTGGCTAAATCCAACATCCGGGTTAAGTCGCTCCAAAAGGAGGTAACGACCCTTAAGGAAGCGACTGACTCGAGCTCTTTAACTGAGTCAGTTCAAATTTGAAGTTGAAAGCTCAAATTAAAGAACTCAAGGACACGTTGGAACGGTTCACCTTGGGCTCCAAGAATCTGGATCTGATTCTTGGAAAACAGCGAGCCGTTTACAACAGAACTGGACTTGGATTTAAAACTAAAACAAAATACAGATCATATTTATCGCTAGTTAATAGAAATAATAGAAAAATTGTCCAAGCATGGGTGCCAAAATCCAACTTGGTTAATCAAGTTGGAAATGGTCTCTATTGGGTCCCCAAGGATCAAGTCTATTACCTTGATAGACCATATCGAGGCTATGATCCAGGGGGGAGCTAATAGAAAAACAATATTAAAAACATAATTCAAATTAATATTCAAAATTAAATTCAAAATTAAAAAAAAAATCAATTAAAAATTCAAAATTAAATTAAAAATTAAAAATTAAATTCAAAATTCGAAATTAGTTATTAAAATTAAAATTCAAAATTCGAAATTTATTATTAATTATTAATTATTAATTATTAAAATTCAAAATTCGAAATTAATTACTAAAATTCAAAATTAAAAATTCGAAATTAGTTACTAGAATTCAAAATTCAAAATTCGAAATTAAATTCAAAATTCGAAATTAATAACTAAAATTCAAAAATTCAAATTCGAAATTAATTATTAAAACTTAAAATTCATATTCAAATTAAAACTTAAAATTCAAATTCAAAATTCGTAATTAAAATTTAAAATTCAAACTCAAAATTTGTAATTAAAATTTAAAATTTAAATTCAAAAATTTAAAATTAATTATTAATCAAATAGTAGGAGGGTCCAGAATAGGTGGCAACTCCGAAATCTATTTACCCGACAGGGTAACCGAACTTAATCTACCCGAAATGGGTAAACAAGAGTAGATTACCTGGATGGGTAAATAAGGATAGATTAAAAAGGGTTAAATTTTAACTTGAAGCACAGTACTGGTGAAATTTTTGGATGATAGTACGTTGACTAACCGAAGCTACCGTTAAATGGATCCTAACTAGTTAGACCAAGGTTTAGTATTAAGCTCAATGGGTAGGACTATTTGGGAAACCTCGAAGGCATGGTTACTTTAATGAGTACCTTGTGACTTACCATAGCCCAGAAGTTTATCCAAAGAATGCTTACTTGTTGAACCCAAAGCTAAACCTGAATCTAATAAAAAGTTAAACCAGACCCTTAAATTCAACCATAATTCATCTCACAACAATTATAGGATTCCATGATTGAAAATTTAGATGGGTGAGATGACTAAGGAATTTTAAAAATTCAAACTGATAGTTGTTCAAAACTTTTAAAACTTCTTTTCAAAATTATTTGAAAAATCTCTTCAAAATCAGTTCAAAATTTTTAAAACTTCTTTTCAAAATTATTTGAAAAATCTCTTCAAAATCAGTTCAAAATCTTCTAATTTTTTTTTAAAAATTATTTGAAAAACCTTTTCAAAATCAGTTCAAAATCTTTAAAAATTATTTAAAATTCTTTTAAAATTATTTGAAAAATCTTTTCAAAATCATTTTAAAATTATTTTAAAACTTAATTTCAAAACTTAATCATTTCAAAATTATTTCAAAAATTATTTGAAAAATCATTTGAAATATCCTCTGAAAAATTAATTTGAAAACCCTTTTAAGAAGTTATTAAATTCTTTGAAATTCTAAACTCAATTAATTTTTAAATTTTCAAAGTAATGGTCACCTATTTGGAATTCTAACTGATATTTTCAATGTTGTAAATTAAAGTAAACTCCATCTCACACTCACTCATATGCTAAACATGCTTGTTAATCTAGAATGAGTGAGATGGAAAATTAGGAAAATAATTTTTTAACCTCTCATGCTTGAACTCCTGAACTCAAAAATTTATTAAGGCATTAATTAAGGGGGAGTGATTTTGAGTCGGTTTTAAAAATTAATTTTTCTTTAAAAAATTTTGACTTGAAAATTAAAAACTATTTTTGACATATTTATAAAATTCAAGCTATTTTTTAGCGTTAAAATTAAAATTACTTTATAACCTGACCTTTAAAACTAAGCCCTTATGTAAAACCCCTTTAAGCTAAGTACCCAATCAAATCCTCTTTAACTAAACTCAATTAAATTACACTCTAGACTTAGCTATTTGGCAAGATGTTCTCTAGAGGCAATATTAAAGTTTAAGCATGCTTGTACTTAAGGGCTCTGATACCTGACCAAAACCAAATCTTGACTCATTCTTGGACCTTAGGGCTCTGATACCTTACTAAAACAAAATTTGTAAACTATTAAACACTAAAGTTAACGCTTCTCCTTTGCCTTAAGTATCTTTGAAACTCATTTCTCTTAAGCAGTTGAAATTCAAACTTAAAACTTTTTCAAACTTAAAACTTTCAAATCTCTTCTATTTGAAAATTCTTTTTGGAATTTTGTTAGAAAATTACTTAAGTTGAAACCTTTTCGAAAATTCGTTAAGTTGAAATTCTGTTTGAAAATTCTTTAAGCTGCAATTAACTTCTTTAAGTTGAAAATTTTCCTTGAAAATTTTTTAAGCTGGAAAATTTTTGAAACCGAAAATTTCTGAAGTTGATTGAAATTTTTTTGGAAACTCCTCAAAATTCACTAAGTTAAAAAGAGTTGAATTCTTATTTAACATAGCACAAAGAATAATCTCCTCAAGCAAAATCAATGGTTTAAAGTTTTTTTAAAACTATTTTCCGTAGCAAATTTTCAAAAATGTTGCTATTAAAACCAATTCTAAGATGTTGCTTTTCTCTTAAACCTTTTTTTTTGCCTCGTACCTAAGTTTTTCAAACAAACTCTGCTAAGTTTTATCTTGAAAAGTTAAGTTTTTTTTTTCAAAACTAGCTTATTTTTTGATATATGGCAAAGGAGGAGAGTAGAGAAATTCAAAAGAGAACAATAAATCCAAAGGGGAGGTTATATTAAGGGGGAGTTTGTAATGCCATGTCTTTCTTTACATCTTACTGCATATTATTACTTAACTTTGAATTTCGATTGCCATAATCAAAAAGGGGGAGATTGTTGGTGCGGGGAGCATCCGACGATCGAACCTGAGTTTTGATAATGGCAAAGGATTCAAAGTTAAGGTTTGTGGTGATCTAACGTGCTGAATAAGTGTTTCAGGAAAGTCCTAGCTGCGGTTAGGCAAATAGAAAATCCTAAGGGGTGGTAACCTTAGGTCCTAGGGGGCGGTAACCCTAGGTGGAGGAAAACCCTAAGGGGCGGTAACCCTAGGCGGAGAAAAACCCTAAGGGGCGGTAACCTTAGGTCCTAGGGGGTGGTAACCCTAGGAGGAAAGTCCAGTCGGTCTAGAGGACCGGACTGACATCAGGTAATCTCTCCTGAGGGGAGTAGGTGAGGACGCGTTCCCCGTAGAGAGAATCACATCGGTTAAGTAAAGTTGGTAGTTAAGTAACGGTCATTCTTAGAGAATGTATTATTCAGAAGGGTGGTCGTTACATGTTCTTACTTGGAAGCTGTAGGCACAATGCTGATGTGTGTGTAGGAAGTAAGGAACTTGCTCTGATACCACTGTGTAACACCCCAACTCCCGGGTACTAAGTTGTGAGCCGGGCGCTACATTAACTACTGAAGCTACTGTGCTGTACTGTGCCCTAAACTGGGTAAAATAAAGTTTCACTAACTGACTCTGTTAAACTGACAACTGGTACACCCATGCTGTTATAAGGAAGGGTTCAAGACCTTTCCGGTTGGGGTATATGTGCTAAGGAAGATACTTGACCTCCCGTCTAAGCTAGAACTCCAAGCTAACTTCCCAACTAGCTGTTGATCCACGGCTTGGCGAACTTGTTACATGCCTGTTGGATCGGTGCGGACCGATCAGAATCGATCGGCAAGACCGATCGAGCACCTAGAGGACTGGGATGCCTTACATTCGATCTTTGGGTCGGTCGGTGGCCGATCGAGGGAATCTGATGAGCTATTGTATCCATCCGGATCGGTCGGTGGCCGATCGAGAAGAAGAATAACCTTTGGATCGGTCTGGCCGATCAGTTCGATAATAAATGAAATCGAATTTCGATTTCCGGCGATCGTGCCAAAATCACATACACAAGCTCTATATACATGAAAAACACTCTAGCATGTAAATACTAATGTTCTAAACATGATAAACTAAACAAGACATAGTTTACTAAACTATAACACCTAGTAACAAGACTAAGTCTTAAAACTAGACATGTTAAGTACTAGAACTGAAATAAAAGCGTATAGATCCCAAGGATCTTTATTCCAGACCCCTTGCACACACACATCATCGTAACATCGCCCCCAGCCTCCACTTTTCTTTTACCGGTATCTACAGTATAAGAAAAATAGCATCTGTAAGCTAAGAAGCTTAGTAAGAAACCATCTACCTCACTAAAACATGCAACAATGCGATTATGGTTTTAAATCATGCTGTTTGAAAACTGAACTGAGCATGGCAACATGGCATGGCATACAACATGTACTGAACTGATCATGACATACAAACAAGCTGAGCATAGCATACTGTATCTGAACTAAGCATAAATACTGAACTGATCATGCATATACATCTAACTGGTCATGAACTTAAATCATGAAACTTAACTGAGATAATTAACTGAAACTAAAACTAAGTTAGTGTTTCCATCACTGATTACATATTTGGAAAACTATATGTATAATAATAGATGAAAATACTAAACATCTTCTTTGAGCCACAGCATATTGCACGCATCCCTCTGAGACCGGGATTGCAAGTTCGAATCCAGCGAGGTTACTAGGTTATCTGAGCGTAGGGACGTGGGAGTCCGGCCCGGATATCTGATCCAAGTGCCACAAAAGTAAAATCTTGAATCTTGTTTTATTTTACTTTTTTCTGGTTATCTGAACCTAGAGCTAGGTTATCTTAACCTAGAGGCTACTGTGAGAGCCCACCCAATGGATATCTGATCCATATAGCTGTAATAACTGATAATAAGTTGAATAAAATGTTTCTAATACATCTTACATGCTGTTAGGACGCCTACTGGTGCATCCTTCTGAACTGGGCATTCTACCGAATGCTTGGTGTGCACTAAAAGCACACCCTAAAACTGAAAACTGTAGAACTACTGAACTAACGCCAAAACTAACAAGCGAGAGCAATTATACTGTAGGTGAGGGGTTTCTTACCTCAATCGCAAGGTTTTCTTACGATCATTTCGATGAACCGCTTACGTCCTCGCGTTCCTCTCGCGGAGAAGAACCGACTTCATGCTGGTGTTGTCGCCGGAAAGTGAACACACGATCCTAGGGAAGGAACCCTAGGTCTCCTTTGCTTTGTTTGCTGCGCCGAGAGAAAGAAACGGAAGAGGGAGAGAAAATACCAAACAAAAAAAAAATAAACCAATCCCACTTAAGTTTTCTATTTATATCGAATAGTTATTTCTCCCAAATCAAATATAAATATATTTGATTTCCTATCCTTTCAGCACGGCCCTGCTGGGTTCACTTGGTTTCCGGAACACATAATAAGTCGTAGGCTCCGATGGGTCCCGGGTTCGATTCCCGCGTAAACCATTTTGCGACTTATTTGTTTTTGCTACTTCCGGTACTCCAAAAATTATGTAAAAATATCCTAAAAATATAGAAAAATCATAGGGTATTTCTAAAATAAATTCGGGAATTTTTTCGGGCTTTACAATCCCCCATACCTTATAAAAAGTTCGTCCCCGAACTTAAAACAATTCTGGGTACTTCTGTCTCATGCTGGTCTATGTCTCCCAAGTCGCCTCTGCTGCTGTGTGATTTTGCCAGCTGACTTTGACTAATGGTACTTCCTTGTTCCGTAATTTCTTTACTGCTCGGTCTATTATCTGAATAGGCCGACTGTCATAGCTGAGATCATCACGGACCTGTACCAACTAGGGCTCAATCACCTGGGTGGCGTCTGGAATATGCTTCTTCAGCATGTAGACATGAAATACGTTGTGGACAGCTGACATCTCCTGAGGTAGCTCTAGCTCATATGCTACCTTGCCCACTCTCTTCGTGATAAGGTATGGTCCCACATATCTGGGAGCTAGCTTGCCCTTCTTCCCAAAACGCATGACTCCCTTCATGGGAGCTACTCTGAGGAAAACTGTATCTTGATGCTTCATCTGAGCTCAGCTAATGCGTCATCTTGATGCTTCTTGTAAGCATCCCAGTCAGCTCGCGTGGCAGTGGCAGGAGGAGCCTCCGGAATGGGCTGCTCCAGAACGTACAGTTTACGTTCCTGAGTGAGAACTATTCTCAGGTTCCTGTACCAGTCCAGGAAATTTGCTCCGTTGAGCTTGTTCTTCTTAAGGACAGAACGCAGGGAGAAAGAGTTCATATTCGACGTCATGGTTATCTACAACAGAAAATTTGCAGAAATAAATATCATATTCTTTTAAAATCATTTAATTAGGCCTTTAATTAAATGATGCTCCCACTGAATTCTATAATTCTTGTGGGACAAGATCCACATCATACTAACCCTTGAGTTAGCTTTGGCTAATACGCCCATGGTTTAGTATGATCGGTAGGTAACGATTACCAATTACATCTCTATGCAACTCTTGTTTATAAAATCAATATCCGCATTTATATTAAAACTCGAGTTAGCTTTGGCTAATACGCCCGAGAGTTAATATAGATGTGATTTTGACCTATCTTTTCCAACCGTTGGAAGAATGCCTATAGTTGACTCGATCTAACCGAGCAACTAGGAATACTCAATCTAATTGAGTTTGTATTCACCCATGCATTGATAGGCGGGACCAAGATTGTCCCTCCGTACCCTACCAAGATAATATGTATTGCTCTGCTTTGGCAGATTCAACAATACATGTGATCGAGGTAGTGATAGGTATCACGGCACGGTTAGGCATTAGAGTTGGTTCGATCGAGATCTAATCTAATCGAAAAGGATGCATCTTGTGCATGACTTAGATCTAATCTAATCGCAAGGGTGCATCATGTGCACGACTTAGATCTAATCTAATCGTAAGACACTAATTAATTAATTACTTATTAAACATGCATCATATACATAAGCAATTAACTAATTAATCTATTTGTGATTTAGTCATGGCCCTACTACGATCTTCTCAAGCTAATGAGAAGATCAACCTAGGGTCAACAGCTTCTCCAAGCTCCTCCCTTTGACCACCTTGTGTTGCTCGTGCCCGCCTCGGAACTCCGTCTCGTGTGGACCCTCCACCGCTCCAATTTGTACATTACAATTTGAAACTCGAGTTACATTCGAGTCTAAATCTAATTTACAACAAGAAAATAAGAGAAGGCACGACGCATAACACTCGCAAACACATAACGGCACGCAGGCCGTATTATGAATTACAACACAACCAATCATATTGGGCTTTGGGCCATGACTATCAAAAAATTAATATATAATTCAAAATTATATATTTTCATAATTTTTCTATAATTTTAAAATTAATTTTTAAAATTTTTACGAATAAAATTTCCCGGCGGTCCCGTTTAGCGGTTTCGGGCGCAATCGCTTGCGGGGCCCAGGCGCAGCGCCCCTACCCGCGATCTAACCATCGCGAGGGTTCCTTTGCGATCCAACAGCGCCTAAACCCACTATCCCAAAACGATTTGGGTCGAGACATTGCTGTTTCGAAAAAATCTTCCCGGCGAGTTCGTTTTTAGCGATTTCGGGTGCAATCGCGGAGCAAATCCCCTTGCGGGGTTAGGGGCAGTACCCCTACCCGCGATCTAACCATCGCGAGTTGCTCCTAAGCGATCTAATGGCACCCAACCCCGCTGTCCCAAACGGATTTGGGGCAAAACGAAGCCGTTTAAAAGAAAACTTTCCGGTAGCCGAAGACACTTGTGCTTCGCTTCTACGGAAAAATTACTCATAAAAACTCTAAAAACTCAATTTTACAGAAAATTACAGAAGGTATATTTTTCATAAAAATACAAACGAACTCGTACAAGTCTTTGCACGTGGCTCGATACCACTGTTGGGTTCTTCGGGCCGCGAAAACCGATCTCCTGCAAAGATTCGTAAACAAAACTTTTCGAAAAACCTTTTCTTGTACGAGTTTGTAAAACCTTTAGATCTACACTAGATAAGGGTTATACCTTCGAAGCGTGCCTTTCGCTTATCCCGCTCGTCCAAGGAGTTGCCGGATCTCTAGACCGTCAAGCGCTGGTCCTCTATAAGTATCCACACGGACACGTAGGTGGAGAAAACCTCACACAAAGGTGTGCTAGCACCTTGGTGAGATTCGGCCAAGCAAGGAGGAGAGGGAGAGGGAGAGCTTGAGAGGAAGAAGGAAGAAGATGCACACAAGTGAATGAAAAATAATTCACACACATTCACAAAGTGGCCGGCCACTTTCATCTAGAGTAACCCCCCATTAATTGCAATTAATGTGAAGTTAATAAGAAAATGGCTTTGTAACTTCCATGAGGTGGCATCCATGATGATGTGGAATATCATCATTAGTCCACCTAATGCCAACTCACCAATGAGGTGGCAAAAGGTCAAGTCAAAATTGACCTTTGGTCTTCCATCTCTAGTCAAGTCAAACTTGACCCAATCTCTACCATGGTTGATCTAATCCAACCATTTGATTCGAGCCAACTTAATATAATGAATCTAATTCAATAAATTAAATTGATTTAATAAGTCATAATCTAAATTAGACTCATTAAATACATGAATCAACTTGAGTCGAACTCAAGTTAGCCCAATTAGGATTACTCTTAATCCAATTTGATTCATCAAATGAATCTAATCCTCTTGGTTCATCATATGAACCTAATCTCCATCTAATTGTCCTAAGTGTGTGACCCTATAGGTTCTTGTAACGTTGGCAATGCCCTAAACCCATTTAGGAGCATAAGTAATGAGCGGTATAGCAACAACATCATTACTACCGAAGTTACAAGAATGAGAATAATCGCACTGACTACCAATTGTGACTACTCACAAAATAATGACAAGTGCCCTTCTATCCTAAACATCTAGATTGATCAATATGAGGCATAGACCGTGTCATCCTCTAATCAATCTAAATCTTGAACCAAGTAGACTCTCGATCAAATGAGCTCAACATCTAATGTTGACTTATTTGGGCATGACCATGCACTTAGTGATCTCACTCTATCAAGAATACCGATGTCGCTCCGTATGGGAGGATAGATTCCATCTACATCACTCACATCCCTCGCATAATTTGTTACATACGATGAATCGCCTTTATAGTCCACGATTCAGGTGGCTAATAGAACTAAAGTACATAACTCCTTATGTAGGGATCCATGGTGACTTCAGGTCTAAGGACTAATAGTCATACTAATAGCCACATGAGAAAGTATATAACACTCATATAATGATCCATGATACTTTCTCATTGCGGGTCATTCAGTATACATTCTCTAAAGCATACCCATGTGTCAGCTTGATATCTCTATATCCATGACTTGTGAGATCAAGTCATCGAGCTGACCTACATGCTAGTCTTATTGTATTAACATTGTCCCTGAATGCTAATACTCGACTAGGAATGATTTAGAGTAGTGTTCCCTATATCATCTCACTATCGATTCAACTAATCGATTGATATAGGTATGAACCTTCTACTCAAGGATGCTATTATACTTAGTCTATTTGGCACTAATATAAATAAGTATAATAACCAAACAAATGCCTTTATTAATATACAAGAATATGATATACATGAGTCTATATAATCATCAAATGATTGGCTCTAGGGCTCTAACTAACAGTGTGATGTAAATCTGCTGTCTCTGTCTGATATAATGGTTCGTGGGACTCCATGCAGCCTGACAATCTCCTTGAGATACAATTGAGCTAGCTACTCCATGGAATAGGATATTCTGATAGCTAAGAAGTGGGCTGATTTAGTCAACCTGTCGACTATTACCCAGATGGCATCAAAACCATTCGTGGTTCTGGGTAATCCCATTATGAAGTCCATAGAGATATCCTCCCACTTCCATTCTGGAATCTGGATCGGCTGCAGAACTCCTCCTGGTCGCTGATGTTCTGCCTTAACCCTCTGACAGGTTAGACAGATGCTGACGTATCTGGCGACATCTCGCTTCATCCCAGGCCACCAAAATCGTTTCTTTAGATCCTGATACATTTTGGTGGAACCAGGATGCATCGCATAGGGAGTCCTGTGAGCCTCGTCTAGAATCTGTTTTCATAGTTCCTCCTGATCTGGAACACAAAGTCTGTCACCACAGTACACTACCCCACTGGCGGACACTCTACTTCTGATTCTGCTAACCCTTGCTTGATTTTCTGGATTTCAGGATCCTGCTCCTGAGCTGTCTGGATATCATCAAGCAAGGTAGATGCTAAGGACATAGTGGAAAGTTGCTCGACTATAAGCTCGAGACTAAAAGCTGTAATTTCCTTCCTTAGGGGTGGTGACATAGCTGCTAAAGATAATAAGGTAGCACTGGACTTCCTGCTGAGTGCGTCTGCTACCTTATTAGCTTTCCCTGGATGGTAGAGGATATCTATGTCATAATCCTTGACCATCTCTAACCATCTGCATTATCGCATATTCGGATCCTTGAGTAAAGAAATATTTCAGACTTTGATGATCTCGTATATACTTGCTGCGAGCTCGTGACAAATAATGTCTCCAAATCTTGAGAGCGAACACCATTGCTGCAAGCTCAAGGTCGTGAGTAGGATAATTCCTCTCATAATCCTTGAGTTGTCTGGAGGCATAAGCGATCACCTTGCCTTTTGCATCAGCACTGCTCCTAATCCCAATTTAGGCGTCCTCAGATGTCAAGCTATCATGTTTTAGGTATAGCTAAAATAGAACCGAGCAGTCGGTCAGTTTTAGTTATTGGCATTCATCTCATGATCCTCTCCATCCCATGAAATTTCTTGTTCTTCCGGTGAGAGTCACGGCTGGGAGGCTATCTGGAGAAGTCCTCTGAATTTCTGTAGCGCTAATCCCGAAGCTTCGATTTCACTAGCGTTCTCAGGTCTCTTCCGATTACTTCAGCTTCTTCCTTCTTGGGATCTACCATAACACCATCCTTGGAGATGATGTGACCTAGAAAGGCTACCTGGTCTCAGCCAAAATTCACATTTCGTGAATTTGGCGTACTGACATTACCTGAAGGATCGCGAAATCGTCTTCGATGCTCATGGTCCTCTGAGTGCTGAATAGATAAGAATGTCATCGATGAACACGATGACAAACTTGTCTAAGTATTCTCTGAATACTACGTTCATGAGGTCCATGAAAGTAGCTGGAGCATTTGTCACACCAAAGACATGACTACGAACTCATAATGTCCGTATCTGCCTGAAAGCTGTTTTAGGTATATCACCTTTCTTGACTCTAACTCGGTGATATCCGATCCGAGGTCAATTTTAGAGAACGTGGCTCCCTTTATGGTCGGCAAACAGTCATCTATCACGGGAGAGGGTACCTTTTTTTAATTGTGACCGGTTCAAGGTAGTCTATGCAGGCGCATGCTTCCATCCTTCTTCTTCATGAACAACACGGTGCTCCCCATGGTGAGTGACTAGGCGTATGAAACCCTTGTCAAGAAGCTCCTGTAATTGCTCTGAAGTTCCTTTCTGCTGGAGCCATGCGATGCAGTGCCTTGGAAATTGGATTTGTGGGAATAAGCTCTATCTCAAATTCAATCTCACCTGCGTCTGTGCTAAGCTGGTAGCTCTTGAGGAAGGCTGCTGGTAGTCACAAACTCGAACCTCGATAGTGTTGGTTCTTGTCCTGGCTGGTGTTGACTACATTTGCTAAAAATCCCATGCATCCTGAATCCAATAGCTGTTGTGCTTTAAACGCTGAGAGAAACTTCCTGGCTTTTCTCTTTGGTTTTCCCATGTACTCAAACTGTACTCCTGCTTCAGGTTGGAATACGACCTTCTGTTTATGACACTCTATAGAAGCGCTGTATCTGATTAGAAAATCCATTCCAAGGATGACATCGTAGTCAGTCATTTCTAGCACTATCAGATCACCAAAAAGTTCTCTGTCTGCTATAATGACTGACACTGCTCTGAGCCAGTGCGTAGATGCCATAATGTCTCCTGAGGGTAGTGTTGTCAGAAACTGACTATTGAGTACCTCTGGAGGTGTTGCTAATTTCTCAGCAAACGCCCTGGATACATAAGAGTGGGTTGCCCGATGTCGAATAACATTGCATTATCTTTGTAAAATCTTGATCGACTGTGACAGCTGTCGAGGCATTTGCCACGTCCTCTCGGTCGGTGAGAAAATCACGGCATTCGTGATAGGCGTGGGGCTTCTAATCTGCCGATGCTGATTGGACCATCTAAGGAAGCATACATCTCGATGTGCACCGGCTCGAGCTCCATCTTGTATCGGTGAGGAAGCGAGGAATTCTTGTTCGGCACCGCTTAGCCATGTGCCCTTCACATCCACATTCAAAACAACCTCGCGTACCCTTGCGGCAAACTCACTGGATGATGTTTCCCACAAGTAGCACACTTGGGATGTCCGGAATGTTTTCACTGGTCCTCCTTTTGGGTCTTCGCCTTGCGTTTCCCCTTCCAGGTTGGAGCTATGTCCTGTTGTTTCTGCTGCGAGGAGGCCACTTGTCCCTTGGGCTCTGTGGAAACTCGCCTGCGGGTGATCTTTGTCTTGATAGTGCTCGGTGATCGAGCACTACTCACTAGCTCCTCTGTGGTTTGTGGCCTATGAACGCCACCAGCCACATTCATTGCGATCTCTGGTCCGAGCATCTTCGACATCAACCGTACTCGTTCCTTCTTCTCGTTGACTAGTTAGGACCAGCGGCAGGGCCAACTGTTGAATTTCTTCCGGCTTCAGAGCGATAGGTTGCCACGCGAATTTGCGTAAACTCGTCATAGTGTTGGTTCGTGACATGTGAAAGAATTCCTCGAAGAATTCTTTCTAGTTAACCCATGTCATACGGTTTCTTGGCCACTTCGATTTAATCCGCTCCACCACATGCGTCGCTCTCTGTTAAGCGGAGAGTACACTTCACATTTTCGTGCTCCGGCGATCTAGAAGCTCCATCGTGCTTTCGGTGTTTTAAACCATAGAGCATCCCATGGTTCGTGGTGCTTGAGAAGTTCTCGGGCTTAATTCTCTGCCATGGATAAGGTAAGCTTCTCTCTTAGCCCCATGGGGCTACTAGGATCGTGATGCTTCGGAGTGGTGTTGAAACCTCTGTGATTCTTGGAGTCGTGAGGTTCGATCTTGGAGCGTGGGGAGTAGTCTGCTGGTTAGCCTTTAAGGAAGCTATCTCCGCTGGCCGACTAGCTAATCCATTTGAGCCACTAGTCGTTTGTAAGGTGCAGCAGGCAGGCGCCTCTGCCTCATGCTCACTCGCCGATGCTTTACTTTGGGCGTCCTCGTGCCATTTTCTAAATAGCAGAGAACACATATATATAACTAGGCTATCATGTTATAGTTAACTACTGGTAACATGTTAAATACTATCACTGTAAACATGAATTAATTAACTACCAACATGAGAGCAAACACGAAAGCACATATAACTGATATGAAAGCTGAAAACAAAACTGAGTGAGAGATGTTCTTACTTGGAAGCTGTAGGCACAATGCTGATGTGTGTGTAGGAAGTAAGGAACTTGCTCTGATACCACTCTGTAAACGCCCCAACTCCTGGGTACTAAGCTGCGAGCCGGATCGCTACATTAACTACTGAAGCTACTGTGCTGTACTGTGCCCTAAACTGGGTAAAATAAAGTTTCACTAACTGACTCTGTTAAACTGACAACTGGTACACCCATGCTGTTATAAGGAAGGGTTCAAGACCTTTCCGGTTGGGGTATATATGCTAAGGAAGATACTTGACCTCCCGTCTGAGCTAGAACTCAAAGCTAACTTCCGGTTCTATGATCCTGAACAACTTGCTTGCGATTCGGCTCGCCTGTGAATCGGTTTGAGTCAAGAGTCGATCAGTGCTGGGATCGATCGGGAAACCGATCAGTGTGTTTGGATCGGTTTGCGACCGATCCGGGCACAGAGGCGCTGGGATGCCTTACCGATCTTTGGGTCGGTCGGTGAAGTCGATCTGATGAGCTCTGTATCCATCTGGATCGGTTCGGTGGCCGATCCGGGGAGAAAATTTGGATCGGGTCTCAATCCCGAAGTTCGATAGTCCGAAATGAAATCAATTTCGATTTCCAAAGGTACGCGTGCCAAAATCACATACACAAGCTCTATATACATGAAAAATACTCTAGCATGTAAATACTAATGTTCTAAACATGATAAACTAAACAAGACATAGTTTACTAAACTATAACACCTAGTAACAAGACTAAGTCATAAAACTAGACATGTTAAGTACTAGAACTGAAATAAAAGCGTATAGATCCCAAGGATCTTTATTCCAGACCCCTTGCACACACACATCATTGTAGCATCACCCCCCAGCCTCCGCTAGTCCACTTTTCTTTTACCGGTATCTGCAGTATAAGAAAAATAGCATCTGTAAGCTAAGAAGCTTAGTAAGAAACCATCTACCTCACAAAAACATGCAACGATGCGATTATGGTTTTAAATCATGCTGTTTGAAAACTGAACTGAGCATGGCAACATGGCATGACATACAACATATGACTAGAAACTGATCATGGCAATAAAGCTAATTGTAAACTATCATGTTGATCAATATACATCTAACTGGTCATGAACTCAAATCATGAAACTTAAGCGAGATAATTAACTAAAACTAAAACTAAGTTAGTGTTTCCATCACCGATTACATATTTGGAAAACTATATGTATAATAATAGATGAAAATACTAAACATCTTCTGTGGCACAGCAATCTGTACTTCTTGCTGGCGCATCCCTACGAGACCCGGGATTGCAAGTTTAGAATCCAGGTTACTAGGTTATCTGAACCTAGGGACGGCTGTGGGAGTCCAGCCCATGGATATCTGATCCAAGTACAAAAGTAAAGTACTAAATACTGTTTTATTTTACTTTGCTGTTCTAGGTTATCTGAACCTAGAGCTAGGTTATCTGAACCTAGAGGCTACTGTGGGAGCCCACCCAATGGATATCTGATCCATATATCTGTAATAACTGATAATAAGCTGAATAAAATGTTTCTAATACATTTTACATGTTGTTAGGACGCCTACTGGTGCATCCTTCTGAACTGGGCATTCTACCGAATACTTGGTGTGCACTAAAAGCACACCCTAAAACTGAAAACTGTAGAACTACTGAACTAACGCCAAAACTAACAAGCGAGAGCAATTATACTGCAGGTGAGGGGTTTCTTACCTCAATCGTAAGGTTTTCTTACGATTCTATCCGCTAGGTTTTCCGGAAAACTGCTCCGTTCGACGAACCGCTTACGTCCTCGCGTTCCTCTCGCGGAGAAGAACCGACTTCGTGCTGGTGTTGTCGCCGGAAAGTGAACACACGATCCTAGGGAAGGAACCCTAGGTCTCCTTTGCTTTGTTTGCTGCGCCGAGAGAAAGAAACGGAAGAGGGAGAGAAAGGCTTCGTTGAGGAGAGAAAATACCAAACAAAAAAAAATAAACCAATCCCACTTAAGTTTTCTATTTATATCGAATAGTTATTTCTCCCAAATCAAATATAAATATATTTGATTTCCTATCCTTTCAGCACGGCCCTGCTGGGTTCACTTGGTTTCCGGAACACATAATAAGTCGTAGGCTCCGATGGGTCCCGGGTTCGATTCCCGCGTAAACCATTTTGCGACTTATTTGTTTTTGCTACTTCCGGTACTCCAAAAATTATGTAAAAATATCCTAAAAATCTAGAAAAATCATAGGGTATTTCTAAAATAAATTCGGGAATTTTTTCGGGCTTTACATGGAGCATCCTGGTTGGTTGGCCACGTCACACTCCAGGCGTCCGGAAAGGATCCAGGCGCCCTGAATGTCATATAAAAAGAGGGTTGAGGTGCAGCTTCAACACAACGATTCAACAAGCTTTCCTTCTGCTGTGTGCTGCTCAAGAAACGACTCTAAAGTGCTATTACAGCCGCCGACGACCTAAAGCTTCAGTTATTATTTTGTTGTCGGTATTATTTCAATTCCAGTTGTACTTATTTCCTTGTACTTATTCACGATATTATAGTTATTGCCCACCGGAAGCGATCAAGGATCGCGGGCCTTCGAGTAGGAGTCGCCTTATGCTCCGAACGAAGTAATTCCCTGTGTCTCTGTGTTTGACTGTCTTTATTCTGCTTCTTATTACTCTATTAGTTTCACGTACGATTTACGGATTTCGAAAAACGAAATAGCCACGAGCGCTATTCACCCCCCCTCTAGCGCTTTCGATCCATCAAAATCAATATACCCGATAAGTTGGGAAATGATATTATTTATAGTATGTGTTGTTGATTATAGAAGGAATCTGTGTCTTAGTTATCTAGGTTGAGAATGTCCCCAAGAGGAGCTCATAAGGATTGTCATGTTAAACCCTGCAGGTGGACTTAGTCTAACATGACAATAAAGTTGAGTGGTACTACTCTTGGAGCTAGATATTAATAAAATGAGTTGTCAGTAACTCACTTAATTAGTGGACATTCGTAATCTTAAACACAGGGAGACTAACACACTCATGATAAGAAGGAGCCCATAATGTAATTTGGGATTGGTGCGGTAGTGCGGTAACAACTCTCTAGTGGAATGAGTTATTATCGATAAACTTGAGTTGTGTGTTCGGGGCGATCACGGGATACTCAAGCTCATCGGAAGGCCAAAACTAATTTCTCCTCTAGGTCCCTATTGTAGCCTCAATAAAGCCTCAAGTCCATCTAAAGAAAAGCCTATCTTGGTGTCCAAGAAGGAGTCGGTTCATTGCTTGGTGACCAAGCAATGGTCGGCCACATATTCTCTAGAAGTGGCCGGCCCTTGCCTTGGGCAAGGGGGCCGACCGCAATATTTAAATTAAGAAGGTTGTTTTTGAATTTTTAAATTTCCTCAGATATTTACAATTTGTAAAAAGAGAGATTTTAAAAATTTATAAAATTTCCCTAATTTAAATTAGGCCACAAGGTTTTAAAAGAGAGTTGTAAAATTTATAAAACTTTCTTTTAAAAAAAATATTATTAGAGATGTTTTAAATTTTAAAACTTGGTTTTAAATTTTAAAACTTTCCTTTTAATATCCACATTATAAAAAAAAAGAGTTTGTAAAATTTTATTAGAAGTTTTTTTCTTTTAAAATTTTATAATTTTTTTTTCTTTCTTTCCCTTTTAATAAGTGGCCGGCCACTTTGCTTGGTGCCCATGCAAGGGGCCGGTCAAATAATTAAACATCAACAAATAGTTGTTTAATTAATAAATCAATCTAGGATTGATTAATTAAAAGGAAAGAAAAAGAAAAAATTAAAAGGAAATAGGAATGAGTCTAATTTTTTATAAAACTCTTTCCATAATTTTCCGTTGGGAAACTAATATAAAAGGGGGGAAGGGGAGACCTTGAAAAACATAACAATTGATATTGTGTTGTTGGAGATCATCAAGTGGTCGGCCCCTCTCCCTCTCTTCCCTTTTCTCTCTTTTGCTCCTTTGTGGTGGTGGTGGCCGAATTCTAGAGAAGGAGGAGAAGCTCTCTGGGTGGTGTTCATCTTGGAGGATCGTCGCCCACACGACGTCTAAGAGGAGGCGAGGGATACGGCAGAAGATCTCAAGGTTTTTAGCATACAAGGAAGAGGTATAACTAGTATTTAATTTCCGCATCATGCTAGTTAATTTTTCTTTGTATAAATACCAAATACAAGAGGCATTCAATTCTTGTTTTTCGAATTTAATTTCGATGTTGTGTTCTTTTTCTTTTTTCCTTGTGATTTGATTGTTCCTTTTGGTTAACCTAGAGTTATATAAGGAAATTAAATATTAACTTTCCTTAAAAGGCTTTGTCTAGTCGGTGGTGGTTGCTCCCATATCCAAGAAGGCCAAGTGCCTCGCCATGTAGTACTGGAAGCTAATTTTGGAAACTAATATTTAATTGAATTTATAACCTAGGTGATTTGGATCAAACGTGTTAAGTTCCGCAGGAGATCTAAATCTAAACCTAAAAGAACATATAAGTTAAACTTGGAATCAAACGTGTTAAGTTCCGCAGGAGATACAAGTTTAACTTAAAAGAACACATGGTAGCTAGGAAAGGTTCAGATCACGTACAAAATTTTTGTACAGTGGAGCCATTGGGTTTTCCGAGTAGTAACCAACATTATCTCCCATGGATCTCATACATCTAAACGAGTTGACATGGTCAAGAACAACGCTGAAAAACACTATCAGGCTGGCATCAGTCGACTGCCCCAAGTACTAATCTACTGCCCCCTTCGACACAACCTTACAGAAGTATTTTGTGGTTGAAAAACACTGTTACCAGTCGAGTGATATCTGCACCAGTCGACTGGTACCCTATTTCTGAAAAAATTAACCTTTTCTGGCCAACTTCAGAAATGCACTAGAAATTCCACAGACCTCCAAAGATCCCAAAATTTTATGGAGAGGTCCATTTTACCCATGTCTACTTGGAAAAAATACATTACAAAATGTATCTATCACCAATCCCAAGATTGACACAAAATCCAAAACTAGCTAAATGGTTCAATTGAACCTTGACCTAAAGTCCTAGTTTTGGCTTCCTCTCGATGTATTTGCCCATACCAACCCGCAATGCATCCCTAGCATTGGTTTATATGGCATCTATACATCCAAAATCAATTATCATGCTATATGACCCCAAATGTCATATTTCTTGCATGAAACACAAATCATGTATGTCAAATCCCTAGGTTTGAGACTCAAGTCCGTCTTTAAACCATTTGGCATACTCCATGGCTCCTTTAGACTCCCAAGTAGTATCCACCTGAGATCCATTTGTCATGGGTCTTAACTTGACTCTTAGAGCTCCCCCTAGAGCTCTTAGCCTTAACCACCTCCCTAGGCGACTCATCCACAATCGCTAGGTCATATCGGTGCACCTCCGATGACACTTGGCCTATAAACCTAACATTTTTAACCTTGGACACGTTGTCCTTGGTTAACTTCTTCTTACCTTTAAATGACTTTCTCTTATCATTTATTGGTTTCTCCTTGCTATAGTCATATGCAACCCTAGCATAAGACTTTCCCTTAATCTTAGAAAACTCTCCATTGCCATGATCATTTGCCACCCTAGCATATGATCTCTCCTTGGCCTTGGAGGGACTAGATCGGTATCCCAAACCTGATCTATCATTGTTGGGTCTTAGACTACCCAACACTATACTTAATTCCTTAGATCCAATATTGAATCTCTTAAGGAATTGTTTTAACTTATCAGGCTTTTCCCTTAAAGCTTGATTCTCCTTCTCTAGGTTCCTAACCCTATCGGGTCTCTCTAATAATTTTTCCCTTCATGATTGGTTATAAAAGGAATTTTATAAATTAAAATCTCTCTATTAAAATATGTGGATGATTTCCAAAAATGAAAGTTATCTTAAAATTAAAATCTTCCTCTCAATCTACAAATAAGGAAAGATATCAAATATTTTCTTAATCTTTTGTAGAAACTTATAAAAGGAAGAATTTATAATTTTAAAACTCTCTTTTAAATCATGAACATGGTTACAAAAAGGGAAAGTTTTCTGAAAATTAAAATCTTTCTTTCAATCTACAAATAAGAAAAGATATCAAATCTTTTCTTAATCCTTTGTAGAAAGCTATAAAAAGAAAGACTTACAATTTTAAACTCTCTATTTTAAAACCATGGAATCCACATAAGAAAATTTTTTAAAAATTAAAATCCTTTTAACTTGATGTGGCCGGCCACACCAAGCTTGGGTTCAAGCTAAGGCCGGCAACACAACTTGGCTCATCCTATTTGCTTGGCCGACCTAAGCTTGGGTTCCAAGCTTGCTTGGCTGTCTATCTTAGGATGGGTATAAAGGTGGGTATAGGTGGGTATAATTCTTTATAAATAGGCGGCTACGATAGGGACCGAGAGGAGAAATTGGTTTTGGTCTCCCGATGAAATTAAGCTTCCCGTGTTCGCCCTGAACACTCAACTTAATTTCATCAATAATAATTCATACCACTAAAGAATTATTATTGAACTACCGCACCAATCCCAAATTATATTTTGCGCTCATTCTTATTATGAGTGTGTTAATCTCCCTGTGTTTAAGATGTTGAATGCCCACTAATTAAATGAGTTACTGACAACTCACTTCAATTAATATCTTTGTCCAAGAGTAGTACCACTCAACCTTATCATCATGTCGGACTAAGTCCACCTGCAGTGTTTAACATGACAATCCTTATGAGTTCCTCTTGGGGACATTATTAACCTTGATTACTAGGACACAGTTTCCTTCTATAATCAACAACACACACTATAAGTAATATCATTTCCCAACTTATCGGGTCTTTTGATTTATCGAGCTAAATCTAACCCTTTGATAAGTTAAAGAAATAAATACTAAATATATGTGCTTGTTATTATATTAGGATTAAGAGCACATACTTCCATAATAACAAAGGTCTTGTTCTTTTATTAAGTCAGTATAAAAAGAACTTACCTTAAATGGTCCTGCTCAATACACTATAATGTACTAGTGTAATTTATTAGTCAAGATAAACTAATACCTAATTACACTACGACTATTCCAATGGTTTGATCCTTTCCATCTTAGTTGCGAGCTCCTGTTTATAATTTATAAAGAACTGATAACATGATCTTCTATGTGTGGCACCACACACCATGTTATCTACAATATAAATTAATTGAGTAACTACACTTAGCATAAATGCAGACATTTTTGACCAATGTGATTCTTTATTTCAAAATAAATGTTTACAAAAGCTAAGCTTTTAGTATACACTCTAACAATCTCCCACTTATACTAAAAGACTAAGTTGCCATATCTGCTGCCATACATCTGAATCCCATCCCATCTCCATGCCGATCAAAAGCTTTCGCTGAAAGGGTCATAGTGAAAGGATCTGCCAGGTTATCTGCTGATGCAATCTTGGCGACGATAACTTCTCCTCGCTTGACGATGTCTCATATCTGGTGGTACTTGCGCTCTATATATTTACTTGCCTTATGGGCTCGTGGTTCCTTTGAGTTTGAAACTGCACCGCTATTATCACAATAAATTGTGATGATTTTGGGCAAATCAGGAATCACATCTAAGTCCATTAGGAAGTTCTTGAGTCATACAACTTCTTTGGCTGCCTTAGAGGCTACCACATACTCAACTTCCATGGTTGAGTTTGAAACGTATTTCTGCTTAACACTCCTCCATGCAATAGCTCCACCTCCTAAAGTAAACACATAGCCTAATGTAGACTTACTATTATCCCTATCTGATTGGAAGTTTGAATCCGTGTAACCCACAGGGAGCAAATCATCTTCTTGGTAAACTTGCCTATAATCTCTAGTCCTTCTCAGGTACTTCAATATATGATTTACAGCAGTCCAATGTCCTTGTCCAAGGTTACTTTGATATCTGATAACCATGCCCACAGCAAAGCAGATATCCGGTCTCGTGCACATCATTGCATACATTAGGCTTCCCACAGCCGAAGCATAAGGAGTTGCCTTCGTGTCCTCTATCTCCTTTGATGTCTTCGGAGACATCTCTTTAGATAAGGCTACTCCATGCCTAAAAGGTAAGAAACCTTTCTTGGAGATTTGCATGCTAAAACGAGCAAGGATTGTATCTATATATAAAACTTGAGATAGGCACAACATCCTTTTCTTGCGATCCCTTATGACTTTGATCCCAAGAATGTGTGCACATTCTCCTAAGTCCTTCATATTGAATTGTTTGGACAATCATACCCTTACGTCCGATAACACTTTGACATTGTTGCCAATTAACAAAATGTTATCTATATATAATACAAGAAATACCACCAAGTTTTCGTTACACTTCTTGTATACACAAGACTCATTCGGACACTGAATAAATCCATATAAATGGATTACTTCATTAAACCGGATGTTCCAAGATCTTGAAGCTTGCTTCAGTTCATAAATGGACCGATTGAGCTTGCACACTAGATACTCTTTGTCTTTTTCAATAAACCCCTCTGGTTGCTTCATATGGATATTTTCTTCAAGACTTCCATTAAGGAAAGCTGTCTTGACATCCATTTGTCATACCTCATAATCCATATGAGCGGTAATAGATAAGAGTATCCGGATAGACTTAAGCATAGCTACTGGTGAAAAAATCTCCTTATAATCGATTCGCTCTTTTTTGAGTATACCCTTTCGCAACAAGCCTTGCTTTAAAGGTTTCTACCTTCCCGTCTGTCCCTCTTTTCCTTTTGTAGATCCACTTGCATCCAACGGCTTTTACACCATTTGGTGGTTCTACAAGCTCCCAGACCTTATTAGAATACATAGATTCTAATTCAGAATTCATCGTCTTTTGCCAAGATACAATATCTTTATCTTGGAGTGCTTCGTCATATGTCCGGGGATCAGGTTCATGTTTACCCGGGATCAAGTCCGAAGTCTCTCCCAAAAACATGAATCTCTCAGGTTGTTTTACAATGCTCCCACTACGACCAGGCACTGTCTGTAACTGTGCATCATTTGTGGCACGTGTTGCAGTTTCTTGTGGTAGTTCATCTTGTACTATTGGTAATAAAGTAGATGCGTCCTCTCTAATTTCTTCTAGAACAATTTCACTTATGGGCTTGTGGTTCATTACATAATCTTCATCTAGAAATCGAGCATTGGTGCTAACAATGATCTTTTGATTTTTAGGATTATAAAACAAAGCACCTTTCGTTCCCTTAGGATATCCCATAAACAAATAAACTTCTGCACGTGATTCCAATTTGTCAGTATCTCCCTTCAACACATGTGCTGGACTACCCCATATCCGGATATGACTCAGACTAGGCTTAGCCCATTCCATAATTCCATGGGAGTGGAAGGAACTATTTTAGAAGGTACCATATTCAGAATGTACACTGCTGTTTCCAAAGCATATCCCCAAAATGAATTTGGTAACTCTGAATAACTCATCATCGATCTAACCATTTCCATAAGAGTCCTATTCCTTCTTTCTGCCACACCATTCTGTTGGGGTGTGCCAGGTGCAGACAATTGAGATTGGATCCTGGCTTCTGATAAGTAATTCCTAAACTCTCTAAAGAGGTATTCACCATCACGGTCAGACCGTAGTGTCTTGATACTTTTACCAAGATGTTTCTCCACATCGACCCTATATTCTTTGAACTTATCAAAGCATTCAGACTTGCGGAGCATCAAGTAAATGTATCCGTATCTTGAATAATCGTATATGAAAGAGACAAAATATAACCACCACTTTCCTGGATAGACATAGGACCACACAAATCAGAATGAACTAGTTCTAACACATCTTTCGCTCTATACCCCTTGACCTTAAAAGGTCTCTTGGTCATTTTACCTTCCAAGCAGGATTCACATGTTGAAAATTTTCCAACACTAATGAACCCAAGAGTGTTGGTTAGTCCTAGGAAGATCGTACTGGTTCCACTGTACAAAAATTTTGTACAAGTGTCGAACCTTTCCTAAATAACCTATTGTGTTCTTTAGAAGTTAAATTAGGAATCACAGACGAAACTTAACATCATTGATTCCAAATTTAACTTATCTGTTCTTAATGGTTTAGATTTGGATCGCAAGCGGAACTTAACACTATTGATCCAAATCCACCTATGTTATAAATTCCATTAAATATTAATTTTCAAATTTGGCTTCCAGGACTGCATGACGAGGCACATGGCCTTCTTGGGTATGGGAGCATCCACCACCGCCTAGGCAAAGCCTTTTAAGGAAAGTTAATATTTAATTTCCTTATATAACTCTAGGTTTAATCAAAAGGAACAATCGAATCACAAATTCGAAAAACAAAACAAAGAAAACACAACTTCAAAACAAATCTGAAAAACTAGAATCTAATACCTCTTGTGTTTGGAATTCTTACAAAGAAAAATAACTAGCATGATGCGGAAAACAATTGCTAATTATACCTTCTCTTTGTATGCTAAAAACCTCGAGATCTTCTGCCGTAATCCTCGCCTCGCCTTTGACGTCGTGTGGGCGACGATCCTCCAAGATGAACACCACCCAAAAGAGCTTCTCCTCCTTCTAGTATTCGACCATCACCACCAAAGAGAGAAAAGCAAGGGAGAAAGGAGAAGACCAGAAGAGAAGAGAGAATAAGAATTGTTATCTCATGTGGCTTCTCCTCCCCTTCTTTTATAATACTTGCCCAACGCAAATAAGGAAAGACTTTTTACAAAAATTAAAATCTTCCTCTTGTTTTTCCTTTTCCCCTTTTATTTTTATTTTTCTTTCCTCTTGATTATTTTCCCTTTTAACCACATCATCAAGGAGAAGAAAATTTTAATAAAATTTTATAAAAGAAGAAATCCTCTTATAAAATTTTACAAGCTCTCTTTCCTAAAGTGGATGTTAAAAAATGAAAGTTTTAAAAATTAAAAACATGTTTTAAAATTTAAAACTTCTCTTCTAAAAATTTCCTTTTTTAACATGGTTGCAAAAATAGAAAACTTTAATTTTAAAACTTCTCTTCCTTTTTTCTAAAACTATGAGGATGGTTAAAAAAGGAAAGTTTTAAAACTTTTAAAACTCTCTATTAAACCATGTGACCTAATTCAAATATGAAAAGTTTTATATTTTAAAATTTCTCTTTTAAAACTTATAGTTTTCTACAAAGAGAAGATTTTAAAAATTTAAAACACCCTCCTTATTTGATAAATTGTTGTCGGCCCTTCATTGCTTGGACACCAAGCAAAGGGCCAACCCCTTAAGAGGAGATGGTGTTCGACCCTTGCTTGGTCACCAAGCCTTGGGCCGGCCTCCTTCTTGGACACCAAGAAGGGCTTTTATTTGGATAGACTTGAGGCTTTTATGAGGCTACGACAGGGACCTAGAGGAGAAATTGGTTTTGGCCTTCTGATGAGCTTGAGTATCCCGTGTTCGCCCCGAACACACAACTCAAGTTCATCAATAATAACTCATTCCACTAGAGAGTTATTATTGTACTACCGCACCAATCCCAAATTACATTATAGGCTCCTTCTTATCATGAGTGTGTTAGTCTCCCTATGTTTAAGATAACGAATGTCCACTAATTAAGTAAGTTACTGTCAACTCACTTAATTAATATCTAAGTCCAAGAGTAGTACCACTCAACCTTATTGTCATGTCGAACTAAGTCAACCTGCAGGGTTTAACATGATAATCCTTATGAGCTCCTCTTGGGGACTTTCTCAACCTAGATAATTAGGACACAGTTTCCTTCTATAATCAACAACACACACTATAAGTAATATCATTTCCCAACTTATCGGACTTATTGATTTATCGAGCTAAATCTCACCCTTTGATAAGTTAAAGAAATAAATACTAAATATATGTGCTTGTTATTATATTAGGATTAAGAGCACACACTTCCATAATAACTAAGGTCTAGTTCTTTTACTAAGTTAGTATAAAAAAAACTTACCTAAAATGGTCATACTCAATACACTTAGAGTGTACTAGTGTAATTTATTAGTCAAGATAAACTAATACCTAATTATACTACGACTATTCTAATGGTTTGTTCCTTTCCATTTTAGTCGTGAGCAACTGTTTATAATTTATAAAGAACTGATATTCTGTGTTACACCACACCTTGTTATCTACAATATAAATTAATTGAACAACTACACTTAACAAATAAAATGTAGACATTTTGACCAATGTGATTCTTTTATTTCAAAAATAAATGTTTACAAAAGCTAGGCTTTTAGTATACTCTAACAATCTCCCACTTATACTAGACTATCGCTACATACATCTGCTCATATTCCACCATCCTCATCCCCACGTCAAAATCGATTGTCGAGGGCCTTAGTGAAAGGATCCGTTATTGGTCGATCGATCTCTGCGATAACTCTCTCTCTCGGCGATTGTCTGTCGTGGGTACTGCTCTATATGTTTACTTTCCTTATGGGCTCGTGGTTCCTTCGGTGCGCTATTATCACAATAAATTGTGATGAACCGAGGAATCATATCTAAGTCCATAAGTTCTGCCTATCCTGCACTGCCTGGCTGCACATATCGACTTCCATGGTTTTGCTGCTTGAGTTTAAACGCATTTCCGCTACCATGACTCCACCTCCTAAAGTAAACACATGGCTGATGTAGACTTTGTTGTCCCTACGATTAAATCCGATCGTGTAACCTCTGAGGGAGCAAATCGTCTGCTTGGTAAACTAGCATATAATCTCTAGTCCTTCTTAGGTACTTCAATATATGAGTCTAATGTCCTTGTCCAGGGTTTCTCGATATCGCTAACCATGCCAGATAAATGCCGTGTCGTGTCATGACCATTGCACATTAGAGAAAGGCGCATGGCGCCTTCATCTCTATCTCTTTTGATGTCTTAAGACATTTCTTTAGATAAGGCTACTCCATGCCTAAAGGTAGAAACCTTCTCTGGAGTTAGACAAAACGAGCAAGGATTATATATATGAAGCTTGAGATAGAGACAACATCCTTTTCTTGCGATCCCTTATGACTTTGATCCAAGAATGTGTGCACATTCTCCTAAGTCCTTCATATCAAAATGTTTGGATAACAATACCACGTTCGTAACAAACTTTGACATTGTTACCAATTAATAAAATATTATCTCGATAGTACAAGAAATGCCACGTTTTCGTTATACTTCTTGTATACACTAGACTCATACTCGAATAAATCCATATGATTGGACTTCGTTAAACGATGTTCCAAGATCTTGAAGCTTACTTTAGTCCATAAATGGACCTATGCTTACACACTAGATGCTCTTTGCCTTTTCAATGAATCCCTGTTGCTTCATATGAATATTTTCTTCAAGACTTCCGTTAAGGAAAATTGTCTTGACATCCATTGCCAAATCTCATAATCCATATGAGCATGATGGATAAGAGTATCGGATAGACTTTTGAATAGCTACGTGAAAAGTCTCCTCATAATCGATTCTCTTTTTCTCGCAACAAGCCTTACTTTGAAGGTTTCTACCTTTCCATCCCTCTTTTCCTTTTATAGATCCACTTGCATCCAACGATTTTTACACCATCGTTGAAGCTCCCAGACCTTAATAGAATACATAGACTCTATTTCAAAATTCCTTTGCAAGATACTACATATATCTTGAGTGCTTAGTCATATGTCCGGATCGGTTCATGTTTATCCGGGATCAAGTCAAAACTCTCCCAAAAACATGAATCTCTCGTGTTGTCTCACAACCCTCCCATATTGAGACACCCGCTTTGTTTATATCATGTTGTAGTCTCTTGTCTTTATCATCTCTTAATACTTAAGTAGGCGCTCTCTCTCTTCTTCTAGAACAATTTTACTCATGAGCTTATGGTTCATTACATAATCATCTTTTAAAAATCGAGCATTGGTGCTAACAATGATCTTCTGATTTTTCGGATTATAAAATAAACCACCTTTCGTTCCCTTAGGATATCCCATAAGAAACTTGACATGATTCCAACTTGTCGATATCTCCCTTTAGCACATGACTACCCATATTCGGATATGATTCAAACTAGGCTTCGCCCATTCCATAATTCCATGGGAGTAGAAGAGAGAAGGTACTACGAATCGAATGTACTTTCCTTGTTTCTAAGGTATAATCCCAAAACGACTGGTAATTCAATAACTCATCATCGATCTAACCATTTCCATAAGATTCCTATTCCTTGGATTCTTGGGTATGTAGATTGGATTAAATCCCAACTTCTGATAAGTAATTCCTAAACTCTCCAAAGAGGTATTCACCACCACGGTCAGACCGTAGTGTCTTGATACTTTTACCAAGACATTTCTCCACATCAACCCTATATTCTTTGAACTTATCAAAGCATTCAGACTTGCAGCGCATCAAGTAAATGTATTCGTATCTTAAATAATCGTCTATAAATGAGACGAAATATTCATAACCACCTCTTGCCTGGATAGACATAGGACCACACAAATCAGAATGAACCAGTTTTAACACATCTTTGTTTCTATACCCCTTAGTCTTAAAAGGTCTCTTGGTCATTTTACCTTCCAAGCAAGATTCACAGGTTGGAAAGTTTTCCAACTCTAATGAACCCAAGAGTCCATCGGCTACAAGCCTTTGAATCTTACTTAAGTTAATATGACCAAGCCTATGATGCCAAAGATATGTTTGGTTCATTTCCGAAGGTTCTTTTCTCTTATTAGAGTTAGAAGATGTGTTATTAATTTTTATATTTTGCATTGTGGGAGAAATTGGATTTAAAGTATATAAATTGTCAATCAATGCACCAGAACAGATAATAACCTTATTTCTCTTTATAACCACATTGTTACTAAAAGAAACAGAATATCCATCCAAATAGAGTTTAGAAACTGAAATTAAATTCTATCTAAAATTGGGTACATAAAGACAATTTCTTAAAACCAAACTTCTATTCCTATCAAAAGATAAGTAGACGTCTCCCACTGCAACAGCTGCCACCTTAGTAGCATTACCCATGTAGACAGTTATCTCTCATTCAAATAGTCGTCGGGTTTCCTAGAACCCCTGCAAAGGGTTGCAGACATGATAAGTGGCTCCCGTATCTACACACTAGGTGCTGGTAGATAACACTGTTAAACATGTGTCAACTACTAGAGAATGAGATATACCTTTATTGTTCTGATTCCTACGAGGATAGTCCACCTTCCAATATCCTGACTGCTTGCAGATGAAGCACTTGCCCTTCGTCTTCTTCATTCCAGCTTTCTGTCCTGTACCCTGCGGTTTATTCATCTTCTTTGCTGAAAAGACCTGTTTCTTCTTCTTCTTGCCTTTCGACTTAGAAGTAGAACCATTTTCAGCATAGTGAATCTGAGAACTGTGACGAAATATTCCTTCTGTTGCCTGTAGTTCTGTCAAAAGTTTCGCCATCGTATACTCCCTTTTATTCATGTTATAGTTCAGGCAAAACTGCTCAAAACTTCTGGATAGCATTTGGAGAATTATATCGAGCTGGGTTTCCCCATCGATTTCTCCTCCAAGGACTTGTATTTCATTCAGATAAGCCATCATTTTGAGGATATGATCCCTTATAGGTGTCCCTTCCGACATGGTGGCTGTCATTAACTTTCTCATTGCCTCTTGCCTAGCAGTCCGACTCTGGTGCCCGAAGAGTTCTTTGAGATTGTTCATATATCATAAGCAGTTGTTAAATCTTAATGCTGATGTTGCAGTACATTTGACATTGAAGCCAAAATGTAACATCGTGCCATCTCATATGCTTTTACCCATTTCTTATGATACTCAATCTCCTCTGGGGTAGAATCACTATTAGGTGTATTTGGGCATACCTCTGACAGTACAAACTTATAGCTTTCAGCAGTTAAGACAATATCTAGGTTTCTTTTCCAATCTATATAGTTGGGACCAGTAAGTCTATTCTCTTTCAGTATAAAGGCCAGTGGGTTGAAAGTCATCCTAAGAAACACAAAATAAATTTTGGTCAGGACTCTAAATTTAGAATAATATTGATTCCTCAAATAATACTATTTCAAATTTACCAACACCTCAAAACACTGTGAATATTGCATGCCACATTAGTGTGGGCGTATACAAATTCAACATTTATAAGAGGAGGATGTAATCCATTAATTTTATTATCTTGTCATCCTAACTTTATGACAAATAAAATTAATAGTTGGTTTTACTTTGGTCAGGCAAAACAATAGCAGTGACTCCGTTGGGGAGGATACTATTGAATGCGTCTAAGTGTATACCATTACTTGATACTTAGTCCATTAAATAAGATTGTGCCCCTTCAATTGGAGAAGATCACATGCTCCTAAATAATTTCCTATAACCATCCATAAAGGAAGTTTGATCTAGTGATCCACAACAAACCCATCCGTTGTGGAGGGAGGCACTCAGAGCCAACACGCAAGCTTGTTGCATCACTTACAAACCAGTAATGGAGACTGTAAAATTTATTTAAAAATCTCTCTCCCACTTAGTTATTTAAGGTGAGGAATTTTAACCTATGCTAGCATATATTACATGCACATATACATCACAGTAAATAAAAGCAATAAATTTGGAAATTAATTTTCCAACTATTATGGCCTTTTCCATCACTGTCTTCAATATGCTCCAACCCTAGCTGCTGCCATCTTTAGCCACCGCCATCGGGTCGAGTTGTCGCATCTATCTTGCTTCTTATTCCGCTGCGCCTCTGGTCCTCCAATAGCAGCACACCTCACAAAGATATGATCCGCGACAAAAATAGAATTTTACATATATCGATCTTATATTCCATAAAGGAATGTACATATATATTCTTGATCGAACAAAAAAGTAAAATTCTAAAACTAATACAACTACTGCTGTATTTAATACATACACTCATGCACACACAAAATAATGCCCTTGACATGTCCAAGGGTCCAATCACACACAATATCTATATGCCATAATAGTTGGAGCCTGCAACCTCAAAGTTAGCACATCCTACTATTCTCCTGCCTAAATTATGTATGACATGTGCATAATTAATTTGAAAACCAAAACACACAGAGGTAAACCCTAGCTCTGATACCAATTGTTGGTTAGTCCTAGGAAGATCGTACTGGTTCTACTGTACAAAAATTTTGTACAAGTGTCGAACCTTTCCTAAATAACCTATTGTGTTCTTTAGAAGTTAAATTAGGAATCGCAGACGGAACTTAACATCATTGATTCCAAATTTAACTTATCTATTCTTAATGGTTTAGATTTGGATCGCAAGCGAAACTTAACTCTATTGATCCAAATCCACCTATGTTATAAATTCCATTAAATATTAATTTCCAAAATTGGCTTCCAGGACTACATGGCGAGGCACATGACCTTCTTGGGTATGGGAGCATCCACCACCGCCTAGGCAAAGCCTTTTAAGGAAAGCTAATATTTAATTTCCTTATATAACTCTAGGTTTAACCAAAAGGAACAATCAAATCACAAATTCAAAAAACAAAACAAAGAAAACACAACTTTGAAATAAATTCGAAAAACTAGAATCTAATGCCTCTTGTGTTTGGAATTCTTACAAAGAAAAATAACTAGCATGATGGAGAAAACAATTGCTAATTATACCTTCTCTTTGTATGTTAATAACCTTGAGATCTTCTGCCATATTCCTCGCCTCGCCTTGGACATCGTGTGGGTGATGATCCTCCAAGATGAACATCACCCAAAAGAGCTTCTCCTCCTTCTAGTATTCGGCCACCACTACCAAGGAGCAAAAGAGAGCAAAGGGAGAAGAGAGGGAGAGAGGGTCGCCACAAGAGGATCACCAAGCAAGAGAATAAGAATTGTTATCTCATGTGGCCTCTCCTCCCCTTCTTTTATAATACTTGCCCAAGGCAAATAAGGAAAGACTTTTTACAAAAATTAAAATCTTCTTCTTGTTTTTCCTTTTCCCCTTTTATTTTTCATTTTCTTTCCTCTTGATTGAATCAATCACCAATCATGGATTGATTGGAGATTTAATTTGGTGGGCCCCTTACTTGGGCACCAAGCAAGGGTGGCCGACCACATCATCAAGGGGAAGAAAAATTTTATAAAATTTTATAAAAGAAGAAATCCTCTTATAAAATTTTACAAGCTCTCTTTCCTAAAGTGGATGTTAAAAAAAGGAAAGTTTTAAAAATTAAAAACATGTTTTAAAATTTAAAACTTCTCTTCTAAAAATTTCCTTTTTTAACATGGTTGCAAAAATAGAAAACTTTAATTTTAAAACTTCTCTTCCTTTTTTCTAAAACTATGAGGATGGTTAAAAAAGGAAAGTTTTAAAACTTTTAAAACTCTCTATTAAACTATGTGGCCTAATTCAAATATGGAAAGTTTTATATTTTAAAATTTCTCTTTTAAAACTTATAGTTTTCTACAAAGAGAAGATTTTAAAAATTTAAAACACCCCTCCTTATTTGATAAATTATGGTCGGCCCTTCATTGCTTGGACACCAAGCAAAGGGCCAACCCCTTAAGAGGAGATGGTGTTCGACCCTTGCTTGGTCACCAAGCCTTGGGTCGGCCTCCTTCTTGGACACCAAGAAGGGCTTTTATTTGGATAGACTTGAGGCTTTTATGAGGCTACGACAGGGACCTAGAGGAGAAATTGGTTTTGGTCTTCTGATGAGCTTGAGTATCCCGTGTTCGCCCCGAACACACAACTCAAGTTCATCAATAATAACTCATTCCACTAGAGAGTTATTATTATACTACCGCACCAATCCCAAATTACATTATAGGCTCCTTCTTATCATGAGTGTGTTAGTCTCCCTATGTTTAAGATAACGAATGTCCACTAATTAAGTAAGTTACTGACAACTCACTTAATTAATATCTAAGTCCAAGAGTAGTACCACTCAACCTTATTGTCATGTCGGACTAAGTCCACCTACAGGGTTTAAAATGACAATCCTTATGAGCTCCTCTTGGGGACATTCTCAACCTAGATAATTAGGACACAGTTTCCTTCTATAATCAACAACACACACTATAAGTAATATCATTTCCCAACTTATCGGACTTATTGATTTATCGAGCTAAATCTCACCCTTTGATAAGTTAAAGAAATAAATACTAAATATATGTGCTTGTTATTATATTAGAATTAATAGCACACACTTCTTTAATAACTAAGGTCTAGTTCTTTTACTAAGTTAGTATAAAAAAAACTTACCTAAAATGGTCCCACTCAAGTGTAATTTATTAGTTAAGATAAACTAATACTTAATTACACTACGACTATTCTAATGGTTTGTTCTTTTCTATTTTAGTCATGAGCAACTATTTTTAATTTAAAAAGAACTGATATCATGATCTTCTGTGTGTGACACCACACACCATGTTATCTACAATATAAATTAATTGAACAACTACACTTAACAAATAAAATATAGACATTTGACCAATGTGATTCTTTTATTTCAAAAACAAATATTTACAAAAGCTAGGCTTTTAGTATACACTCTAACAAAGAGTCCATTGACTATAAGCCTTTGAATCCTACTTAAGTTAATATGACCAAGCCTTAGATGCCAAAGATATGTTTGGTTCATCCCTGAAAGTTCCTTTCTCTTATTTGAATTAGAAGATGTGTTATTAATTTCCATTTGTTGCTTTGTAGGAGAAATGGATTTAAAGTATATAAATTACCAACCAATGCACCAGAACAGATAATAACTCTATTTCTCTTTATAACCACATTGTTATTAAAAGAAACAGAATATCCATCTAAATACAGTTTAGAAACTGAAATTAAATTCTTTCTGAAACTGGGTATATAAAGATAATTTCTTAAAACCAAACTTCTATTTCTATCAAAAGATAAGTAGACGTCTCCCATTGCAACAGCCGCCACCTTAGTAGCATTGCCCATGTAGTCTGTTATTTCTCCTTCAAATAGTCGTCGGGTTTCCTGGAACCCCTTTATTGTTCTCTTTCATACGAGGACAGTCCGCCTTCCAATGTCCTAACTACTTGCAGATGAAGTACTTGCCTTTCGGCTTCTTCATTCCAGCTTTTGGTCTTGTACCTAGAGATTTATTCACCTTCTTTGTTGAGACAACCTGTTTCTTCTTCTTCTTGCCTTTCGACTTAGAAGTAGAACCATTTTCAGCATAGTGAATCTGAGAACTATGAAGAAATATACCTTCTGCTCCCTTTAGTTCTGTTAGAAGTTTCGCCAACGTATACTCCCTTTTGTTCATGTTATAGTTCAGGCGAAACTGCTCAAATCTTCTGGGTAGCGTTTGGAGAATAATATTGACCTGGGTTTCCCCATCGATTTCACCTCCAAGGATTTGTATTTCATTCAGATAAGTCATCATCTTGAGGATATGATCCCTTACGGGTGTCCCCTCTGACATGGCGGCTGCCATTAACTTTCTCATTGCCTCTTGCCTAGCAGTCCGACTCTGGTGTCCAAAGAGTTCTTTGAGATTGTTCATTATATCATAAGTCATTGGTAAGTCCTAATGCTGATGTTGCAATACATTTGACATCGAAGCCAAAATGTAACACCGCGCCATCTCATCTGCCTTTACCCATTTCTTATGATACTCAATCTCCTTTTCACTAGAATCACTATTAGGTGCATCAGGGCATACCTCTGTCAGTATAAACTTATAGCTTTCAGCAGTTAGGACAATATCCAGGTTTCTTTTCCAATCTATGTAGTTTGGACCAGTAAGTTTGTTCTCTTTCAGTATAATGGACAGTGGGTTGAAAGTCATCCTAAGAATCACAAAATAAACTTTGGTCAAGACTCTAAATTTAAAATAATATTGATTCCTTAATATTATTTAAATTTACCAACACCTCTAAACACCGGGAATATTGCATGCCACGTTAGTGTGGATGTATACAAATTCAACATTTATAAGAGGAGGTTTTACCCATTAATTTTATTTTGTCATCCTAACTTTATGACAAATAAAATTAATAGTTGGTTTTCCTTTGGTCACGCAAAACAACAGCAGTGACTCCGTTAGGGAGGATACTATTGAATGCGTCTAAGTGTGTACTATTGCTTGATACTTAGTCTATTAAATAGGATTGTGCCCCTTCAGTTGGAGAAGATCACATGCACCTAAATAATTTCCTATAACCATCCATAAAGGAAGTTTGATCTAGTGATCCGTAACAAACCCATCCATTGTGGAGGGAGACACTCAGAGCCAACACACAAGCTTGTTGTATCACTTACAAACAAGTAATGGAGACCATGAAATTTATTTAAAATCCCTCTCCCACTTAGTTATTTAAGGTGAGGAATTTTAACCTAGCAAGCATATATCACACACACCACAGTAAATAAAAGCAATAAATATGGAAATTAATTTTTCAACTATTATGACCTTTTTCATCACTGTCCTTCACGTGTTGCCAGCCTAGGGTTCATGCCGTTGGGTCCATCGAGCTTCCTTTTCCACTACGCTTCTGGTCCTCCAATAGCACCACGCCTTGCAAGGATACGATCCGCGACAAAAATAGAATTTTACATATATCGATCCTATATTCCATAAAGGAATGTACATGTATTCTAGATCGAAACAAAAATGTAAAATACTAAAACAAATATAGCTCCTGCTGTATTTAATACATACAATTATGCACACACAAAAATGCCCTTGACATGCCCAAGGGTCCAATCACACATAATATCTATAAGCCATAATAGTTGGAGCCTGCAACCACAGAGTTAGCACATCCTACTATTATCCTGCTTAAATTATGTATGACATATGCATAATTAAACTGAAAACCAAACACACAGAGGTAAACCCTAGCTCTGATACCAATTGTTGGTTGGTCCTAGGAAGATCGTACCGGTTCCACTGTATAAAAATTTATACAAGTCCTGAATCTTTCCTAACAACCTATTGTGTTCTTTAGAAATTAAATTCGGAATCGTAAACGGAACTTAACATTATTGATTCCAAATTTAACTTATCTGTTCTTAATGGTTTAGACTTGGATCGCAAACGATGCTTAACATTATTGATCCAAATCCACCTATGTTATAAATTCAATTAAATATTAATTTCTAAAATTGGCTTCCAGGACTGCATGAAGAGGCACTAGTCCTTCTTGGGTATGGGATCATCCACCACCGCCTAGACAAAGGCTTTTAAAGAAATCTAATGTTTAATTTCCTTATATAACTCTAGATTTAACCAAAAGGAACAATCGAATCACAAATTCGAAAAACAAAACAAAAGAAACACAACTTCGAATATCTAATCCGAAAATCTAGAATCTCTAGCCTCTTGTGTTTGGAATTTATACAAAGAAAAACTAGTATGATGCAGAAAAGAATTACTAGTTATACCTTTCTTTGTATGCAACGACCTCTAGATCTTCTACCGTATTCCTCTTCTTATCTCGGACGTTGTGTGGGCAATGATCTACCGAGATGAGAACTACCCAAGCCCTTCTTCTGTTGGAGTAATCTAGGTGTCCTAAGTTTTGATGTTTGGGCAAAGGTTTAAGTTAGGTTTATTGTTGTATTTGATATGCATTGTGAGTGTGCAGGATACACGTACGACAAGGAAAGTTCAAGTGTGATCTTGGAAAAGGAGGAAAGTCCAAGGATGAGTCTTGGCGGTGTAAGTCCAAGCATGTAGTCTTGGCAACGTAAGTCCAAGTGTGACTTGGCAATGGATGAAGCCCCGGAGGTGAGGAGCCTCTTGGCAAAGGAAGACCCGACAATATGGACAAGGCCGAAGGAAGCTCCAGAAGGCAAGACGTGAAGGATGGGGAGACATCCGAGGGACGCAAGACTGATGGAGGAGGCTAGAAGGCTAGGTCTAGGTTGGTCGGGCGAGGACGAGTGCTGAGTGATTGTACTCAGGGCAAAATTCTATGTGTTTTAGGATTTACGGTAGCAGTACTGTTGCGACACTGTAGCAGTCGACTGGTTAATGCAGCAAGCGACTGGTACACTGTAGCAGTCGACTGGTACACTGTAGCAGTTGACTGGTAGTCGAACGTTGGGTAACGGTCGACTTCATGGACCAGTCGACTGGTGTATACACCAGTCGACTGGTAGCGGGAAAACAGCTTAGTGTTTTCCTCTCGAGCTCTATTTAATAGAGCTCGAGGTGCTTGGGCATGGTTGACGAAATAGACTTGGTTAAAGCCTATTAGAGTCTCCCAAGCCCTCGTATGATCGGTGTGCTTGTATTCAAGTGTTTGTGGTGAGGTTTCTCCAACGACAAGGAGCTTGAGCTAGTCGAAGGTTTTCCGGGGAGTCATCCACCGACGGATCGGGATCGTCCACCTTACGGACAACCATGGAGTAGGAGCTTTATCTTCGAACCACGTTAAATCAACGTGTTAGGTTTGCTTTCTCTTGTTAGTATTTGTTTTTGTATTTCTACTGTGCACTAACATTATAGGAAGCGATCGATTTGGGTGAGACGCTATTCACCCCCCTCTAGCGGACGTCAAGGTCCCAACAAGTGGTATCAGAGCCAAGTTGAGCTCTTGTTGGACTAATCACCAAGAGAGCGGCTAGAGGAAGAAGATGGAGTTGGAGGGACCTCTCGGATGAGACATCCGAATCCCACCTCCATACGAGCGTGAGGACTTCGACTATTGGAGGAAGCGCATGGAGATGTGGCTTCAAATGAATTGGAACCAATGAATTGCGTTGGAGGAACCGTTTAATGATCCAACGGACAAGAAGGGAAAACGTCTCTGGCGTCGATATTGGACCGATGAGCAAAGGGAGTAATCGGAGACGGACAAGGAGGTAACTAGAATTTTAATTAATTTATTACCTCCTAATGCGATATTGAATGTAGGTGAATATGAGAATGCAAGTGACCTTTGGGAAAAGGTAATTGCGCTTCATGAGAATCCTACACAAATCCAAGAAGAGAAGGAACCCAAGGAGAAGGGCTCATTGGTCCAAGAAGAGAAGGACCAATCGAATGTTGACACAAGTTCAACATCCGAGGAGGAGAAGGAAGATGAGGAGGTATCATCCACATCTTCAAGGGAGGAAGAAGTGGAACCGTCCACATCTTCAAGTGAAGAGGAAGAAGAGCAATCCAAGGAAGAGGAGATCTTGGAGGCTCAACCCTCCACCTCAACTACCAAGAAGAGCACAAAGGATCACATCAAATGCTTTGAGTGTGGTAAGATGGGGTATTACAAGAGTAGGTGTCCTTCGCTTAAAAAGGTAAAGGAGGTAAACCCTAAACTCACTAAAGTTAATTTAGAAACTAATGTGAGTTGTAGGAAGAAGAAGGAGAAGAAGCACATTAGGTGCTTTACATGTGGTGAGTGGGGTCACTACCACACAAAGTGCCCAAGGAGAGGAGAGCTCAAGAAATTGACGCACTTGAAGAAATGGGAAAAGAAGAGGAGCACAAGTCAAGGGGGAGCTTCAAAGGTAAAAGGGAAGGTAATCCCTATTTTGAAGTTTAATCCAATCTCCAATTCTTATATGCTTGTTAGAAATAATATAGATTATTTACCTAAGCATAATCATTGATTTAGGTATAATGATAGAAATAGGGTTAACATGGTAGATAATCCTAAGAAATCATACACTAAGGGTAGACCTAATAAGACCCAAACCACTTTGCCTAAGGGAAGGAAAGTGGGTGAAAACCTAAGCATTAATCCCAAGAAAGGGAGACATATGCCTAGGAAGGTGGGTAGGTCTAGGCATGTCCAAGGTGGACATGTTGACTTTAGGGTTAGAACCCTAGAATTAGAAAATCAAGTCTTGAAGGCAAAGCTTGAGGAAATGGAGAAAGTCCTAGAGAGGTTCATTATTGGACCTAAAGGACTTGACATGTATTTGGGTAGTCAAAGACCTAAAAATGTCAAATTAGGTCCCTCCAAGACCAAAAGGAGGTCAAGTGTTAAGGTAGCACATGACATTGGTAAGGGAGGTGTGACCAAGGATAAGGGAGAGTCATCCAAGGCCAATAAAAAGGAGTATGCTAGGGTGGCATATAATTATGGCAAGGATGAGGTGTCCAAGGTTAAGGACAAGAAGAAATTAACCAAAGACAAGGTGTCAAAGGTTAAGAAGGTGAATTTAGTAGGTCAAGTGTCACCCGAGGTGCACCGAAGTGTCCTAGCCATAGTGGATGAGTCACCAAGGGAGGTAACTAAGGTTAAGATTCCTAATGTTAGGAAGAGCCTCTGGGACCCATGGTAGATGGGTTATCAAATGTGCCAAGTGGTTAGGAGACAGACTTAAGCCTCTAACCTAGTGGGTTGGCACAATTGGGATATGATTCGTGCATGGAAATATGAATTGGATTCATATTACATGAAAATTAGTTTTTGATATATATATGCCATATAAAATAATGCTAGGGATGCATTATGATTTAGTATGGGCAGATACATCAAGAGGAAGCCAAAACTAGGACTTTAGGTCAAGATTCAATTGAACCATTTAACTAGTTTTGAATTTTGTGTCAATCTTGGGATCTGTGATAAATATATTTATATATATATTTTTCCCAAGTAGACATGGATAAGATAGAGCTCTCCACAAAATTTGGGATTTTTTGGAGGTCTATGGAATTTTTGGCGCATTTCTGAAAGTGGATAAAAGGCTGATTTTTTCCCCAAAAGAGTACCAGTCGACTGGTAACAATATTTTTTAGCACAGAATGTCTCTGTAAGCTCATTTTGATGAGGGCAGTCGACTGGTTCCGATACCAGTCGACTGGTAACAGTGTATTTCGAACACAGAAGGTTCTGTGAGTAGAAATCGAAGGGGTCAGTCGACTGGTACCTAGTTCAGTCAACTGATATCAACCTAAAAGTGTTTTTCAATGTTATTCTTGACCGTGTCAAATCGTTTAAATGTATGAGATCCATGGGGGATAAATACATGAGTTTAGGGTCAATTTGGATGACATGTTTTCAACAATTGGGATATTGTTGGAGCTCTTTTTGATGTATGGAAAAGGGGGAAAAGTCTAGGTTTAAGTGGGAAACCTATACACCTTTGCAAGAAATCCTAACTCGAGGGGGAGCTTAGGTGAAGGGGGAGCGATTGTTTAGGCAAAGGGGGAGAAGTTTACCTTTGCGGAAAATCCTAGCTCATGAGGGAGCTTAGGTGAAGGGGGAGCCTAGGGATTTAGGTTCCATTATTTATGCATGAGTTGATTTGCATATTTATTTGCATATGTATTGCATTTATGTTTCCCTAACTTAAACAGGTTGCCAAACATCAAAAAGGGGGAGATTTTTGGAGCAATCTAGGTGCCCTAAGTTTTGATGTTTGGGCAAAGGTTTAAGTTAGGTTTATTGTTGTATTTGATATGCATTGTGAGTGTGCAGGATACATGTACAACAAGGAAAGTCCAAGTGTGATCTTAGCAAAGGAGGAAAGTCCAAGGATGAGTCTTGGCGGTGTAAGTCCAAGCATGTAGTCTTAGCAACGTAAGTCCAAGTGTGACTTGGCAATGGATGAAGCCCCGGAGGTGAGGAGCCTCTTGGCAAAGGAAGACCCGACAATATGGACAAGGCCGAAGGAAGCTCCAGAAGGCAAGACGTGAAGGATGGGGAGACATCCGAGGGACGCAAGGCTGATGGAGGAGGCTAGAAGGCTAGGTCTAGGTGTTGGTTGCTACTCGGAAAACCTAGAGGTTCCACTGTACAAAAATTTTGTACAAAGGTCTGAACCTTTTCCTAGCTACCATGTGTTCTTTTAAATTAAATTTTGGATCGCCTGCGGAACTTAACACGTTTGATTCAAAACTTAATCTATTTGTTCTTTTAGGTTTTGACTTGGATCTCCTGCGGAACTTAACACGTTCGACCCAAATCACCTTAAGTTATTAATTCCATTAAATATTAATTTCCATAATTGGTTCCCAGTACTGACGTGGCGAGGCACATGGCCTTCTTGGATATGCGAGCAACCACCACCGACTAGACAAAACCTTTTATAGAAATCTAATATTTAATTTCCTAAAATAACTTTAGGTTAACCAAAAAGAACAATCAAATCACAAGGAAAAGAAAAAACAAAAGAACACAACATCGAAAAACATATTCGAAATTCTAGAACGTAAGCCTCTTGTATTTGGTATTATTTTCATAAATAACTAGCATGATGCGGAAAGAAAAATTACTAGTTATACCTTGTAGAAAAACCTCTTGATCTTCTACCGTATTCCTCTTCTAATCTCGGACATTGTGTGGGCAATGATCTTCCGAGACGAGAACCACCTAGCACCTTCTTCTTCTTCCTTCAAGTTTCGGCCAAGCACAAACTTCCAAAGGATGAAGAACTTTTTCCACCAATCAAGCTCCAAGGGATGCAAACTTTCTCTCCTTCTTTTCCAAGCTAGAATCCGGCCACCAATTAAAACTCCAAGAGCATGAAGAGGTTCGGCCACAAGATGGAGAAGAAAAGAAAGGGAAGGGCCGGCCACACCTAGGAAGAAAAGAGAGGAAGGAAAAGAATAGAGTCGTTAGCCTTGAAGCCTCCTCTACCCCCTCTTTTATAATCCTTGGTCTTGGCAAATAAGGAAAATTTAATAAAAACTTCCTTAATTCTTTTGCCATTGAAAAGGAAAATTTATTTAATTAAAATAATTTTCTCTTTTCAAATTATAATGGCCGGCCACTCTTCTCCCCAAAACAAGGAAAGTTTTAATTAAAACAAAAATTAAAACTTCCTAATTTGTTTCTAGAAATTTTTAAAAATTTCTCCAATAATTTTAATCCCTTCATGATTGGTTAATAAAAAGAAATTTTATAAATTAAAATCTTTCTTTTAAACATGTGGATTATTTCCAAAAAGGAAAGTTATCTCTAAAAATTAAAATCTCCTTTCAATCTACAAATAAGGAAAGATATTAAATCTTTTCTTAATCTTTTGTAGAAACTAATAAAAAGAATTTTTAATTTTTAAACTTTCTTTTAAATCATGAATATAATTAAAAGGAAAGTTTTTACCAAAATTAAAATCAACCTTTTAATCTACAAATAAGGAAAGAGATTTTAACTCTTCTCTTAATCTTTTGTAGAATCTTATAAAAGGAAGGATTTAAATTTTTAAACTCTCTTTTAAATTATATTATCCACATAAGAAAATTTTTAAAATTAAAATTCCTTTTTATTTTAATAGGGACGACCACATGAATTCACCCATGAACATACCCATGGCCGGCCCTAGCTTGGTCTCCAAGCTAGCTTGGCCGGCCCCTATAGGATGGGTAAGAAGGTGGGTATAAATGGGTATAGTACTCTATAATTAAGAGGCTACGATAGGGACCGAGAGGAGGAATTGGTTTTGGTCTCCCGATAAAATTAAGCATCCCGTGTTCGCCCCGAACACACAACTTAATTTTATCAATAATAATTCATTCCACTAGAGAATTATTATTGAACTACCGCACCAATCCCAAATTACATTTTTGGGCTCCTTCTTATTATGAGTGTGTTAGTCTCCCTATGTTTAAGATATCGAATGCCCACTAATTAAGTGAGTTACTGACAACTCATTTAATTAATATCTTAGTCCAAGAGTAGTACCACTCAACCTTATCGTCATGTCGGACTAAGTCCACCTGCAGGGTTTAACATGACAATCCTTATGAGCTCCTCTTGAGGACATTATCAACCTAGTATCTCTAGGACACTGTTTCCTTCTATAATCAACAACACACACTATAAGTGATACCATTTCCCAACTTATCGGGCTTGTTGATTCATCGAACTAAATCTCACCCATTGATAAATTAAAGAAATAAATATCAAATATATGTGCTTGTTATTATATTAGGATTAAGAGCACACACTTCCATAATAACCGAGGTCTTTGTTCCTTTATAAAGTCAGTATAAAAGAAACGACCTCAAATGGTCCTACTCAATACACTCTGAGTGTACTAGTGTAATTATATAGTCAAGATAAACTAATACCTAATTACACTACGACCTTCTAATGGTTTGTTCCTTTCCATTTTGGTCGTGAGCTACTGTTTATAATTTATAAGGTACTGATAACATCATCTTCTGCATGTGACACCACATACTATGTTATCTACAATATAAATTAAATGAACAACTACAAACAAATGTAGACAACTTGATCAAATGTGATTCTTTATTCATAATAAATATTTATACCAAAAGCTAGGCTTTTAGTATACACTCTAACACTAGGTTGGTCGGGCGAGGACGAGTGCTGAATGATTGTACTCAGGGCAAAATTCTATGTGTTTTAGGATTTACGGTAGCAGTACTGTAGCGATACTGTAGCAGTACTGTTGCGACACTGTAGCAGTTGACTGGTTACTGTAGTAGTCGACTGGTATACTGTAGCAGTCGACTGGTAGTCTAACATTGGGTAACGGTCAGCTTCAAGGACCAGTCGACTGGTGTATACACCCGTCGACTGGTAGCGGGAAAACAGCTTAGTGTTTTCCTCTCGAGCTCTATTTAATAGAGCTCGAGGTGCTTGGGCATGGTTGACGAAAGAAACTTGGTTAAAGCCTATTAGAGTCTCCCAAGCTCTCGTGTGATCGGTGTGCTTGTATTCAAGTGTTTGTGGTGAGGTTTCTCCACCGACAAGGAGCTTGAGCTTGCCAGAGGTTTTCCGGGGAGTCATCCACCGACGGATCGGGATCGTCCACCTTACGGACAGCCATGGAGTAGGAGCTTTATCTCCGAACCACGTTAAATCAACGTGTTAGGTTTGCTTTCTCTTGTTAGTATTTGTTTTTGTATTTCCGCTGTGCACTAACATTATAGGAAGCGATCGATTTGGGTGAGACGCTATTCACCCCCTCTAGAAGACGTTAAGGTCCCAACATCTTCTTCCTTCTTGCAAGTTTCGGCCAAGCACTTCTCTTTGGGATGAAGAGTTTCGGCCACCACCACCAAGCTCCAAGGGATGCTAGAAACAAAACCTCCTTTCTCTCCTTCTTCTCCTAGCTAGAACCAGCCACCAACAAAAGCTCCAAGAGAGGGATGAAACTGACCACTAAAGAAGAAGAGAAGAGGAGAAGAGCAAAGTCTAGGGCCGACCACCACCAAGGAAGAGAGGGAGGAAACTAGAATAGAGTCTTTTATAATCCTTGGTCTTGACAAATAAAGAAAAATTAAATAAAACCTTCCTTATTTTCTTTGCCATGAAAAGGAAAATTTTAATTAATTAAAACCAATTTCTTTTTCCTAAATATCATGGTCGCCACCTCATTGCTCCAAGCAAGGAAAGTTTTAACACAAAATTAAAACTTCCTAATTTGTTTCCGGAAATTTTAAAATAAAAATTTCTCTAATAATTTTTCCCTTCATGGTTGGTTATAAAAGGAATTTTTTAAATTAAAATCTCTCTATTAAAATATGTGGATGATTTCCAAAAAGGAAAGTTATCTTAAAATTAAAATCTTCCTCTCAATCTACAAATAAGGAAAGATATCAAATATTTTCTTAATCTTTTGTAGAAACTTATAAAAGGAAAAATTTATAATTTTAAAACTCTCTTTTAAATCATGAACATAGTTACAAAAAGGGAAAGTTTTCTCAAAATTAAAATCTTTCTTTCAATCTACAAATAAGGAAAGATATCAAATCTTTTCTTAATCTTTTGTAGAAAGCTATAAAAGGAAAGACTTATAATTTTAAACTCTCTATTTTAAAACCATGGAATCCACATAAGAAAAATTTTAAAAAATTAAAATCCTTTTAACTTGATGTGGCCGGTCACACCAAGCTTGGGTTCAAGCTAGGGCCGGCAACACAACTTGGCTCATCCTATTTGCTTGGCCGACCCAAGCTTGCTTGGCTGGCTATCTTAGGATGGGTATAAAGGTGGGTATAGGTGGGTATAATTCTTTATAAATAGGCGGCTACGATAGGGACCGAGAGGAGAAATTGGTTTTGGTCTCCCGATGAAATTAAGCTTCCCGTGTTCGCCCTGAACACTCAACTTAATTTCATCAATAATAATTCATACCACTAAAGAATTATTATTGAACTACCGCACCAATCCCAAATTATATTTTGCGCTCATTCTTATTATGAGTGTGTTAATCTCCCTATGTTTAAGATGTCGAATGCCCACTAATTAAATGAGTTACTGACAACTCACTTCAATTAATATCTTTGTCCAAGAGTAGTACCACTCAACCTTATCGTTATGTCGGACTAAGTCCACCTACAGGGTTTAACATGACAATCCTTATGAGCTCCTCTTAGGGACATTATCAACCTAGATTACTGGGACACAATTTCCTTCTATAATCAATAATACACAATATAAGTAATATCATTTCCCAACTTATCAGACCTTTTGATTTATCGAGCTAAATCTCACCCTTTGATAAGTTAAAGAAATAAATACTAAATATATGTGCTTGTTATTATATTAGGATTAAGAACACACACTTCCATAATAACAAAGGTCTTGTTCTTTTATTAAGTCAGTATAAAAAGAACTTACCTTAAATAGTCCTGCTCAATACACTTAGAGTGTACTAGTGTAATTTATTAGTCAAGATAAATTAATACCTAATTACACTACGACTATTCCAATGGTTTGTTCCTTTCCATCTTAGTTGCGAGCTCCTATTTATAATTTCTAAAGAATCGATAACATGATCTTCTATATGGGACACCACACACCATGATATCTATAATATAAATTAATTGAACAACTACACTTAGCATAAGTGCTGATATTTTTGACCAATGTGATTCTTTTTTTCAAAATAAATGTTTACAAAAGCTAGGCTTTAAGTATACACTCTAACAGTTTTCTACTAAACTAGCTGACAAGTGATGGTCCAAGTAATTGGCATCCACCACTTATACATTTATAATCTAGTTTACAACCTTCATAATCTAAGTTAGAGTAACCTATTAGTTCAAAATTAGGTATTCTAGGACACTAGATTCCTACATTTGGTGTGCCTTTCAAATATCTAAAAATCCTTTTTACATTAGTTAAGTGGGATTCCTTAGCACAAGTTTAGTATCTAGCACATATACTAACTGCAAATAAAATATCAAGTCAACTTGTAGTTAAGTATAAGGCTCCCTATGACACTCCTATAATATTTTAGATCCACGAGTTTTCCATTTGGATCACTATCTAAGGTTGTGTTACTTGCCATCGGTGTTTTTATTTCTTTGGTATTTTCCATTCTAAATGTTTTTAAGTAATTCCTTTATATATTTTTATTAGTAAACATAATTTTCTTTATTAGTTTATTTAATTTATCCTAAGAAATATGTTAGTTTATGTAAAATACTAAAAAAGGTGAATAACCATAAGGGAATTTTTAGAAATTTTTAGAAATTTTTTGTGAATTAATCGAAGCTCGTATGACGAGTTTAAGGGGGTCAATTATTGGGCCAAGGGAAAGCCTATTTAAGTTACCCCATTTAAACGAGGAATGTTTGTTTTTTTTTATTGATTTCTTTTCTTTTTTTTTTCTTTTTCTCTTTTCCTTCGTTCGTACTCGTGACCTAAGCCTCCCGATCCCTTCCTCTTCCTCCCCTCTCGCGACGCAACCCAATCCCTTCATCTCCCCCAACCCGCGACGCCTCTTCCTCTTCTCCCTCGCGGATAAAAACTGGTGGCCAAGGAGAAGCCTCGATCCCTTCTCATTTTGCCCTGAGTTCGCCTCACACAATCTGCAAAATGTCGCCATCGCCACCTGAGGTCGCACCACCGTTTGTCGATCGACGAGCATCGACGCTGATCGCCTCTACCCTAATTTCCCCTGATCATCTCATTTCTCTTCCTCACTCCTCCTGAACGTCGATCGCCACTTGCGAGCTCTTGTTGATCGCGCCGGTACCTATCGATGGTCGCTGCTCCTCTCCTGCTCATCACCGACGGTCATCCAAGTCTTGTTCTCTAGCAACCGACCTCCCTTTTGGCATCCCATCTTTAGTCACAGATACCAAACGGGCTTCTGACAGGCAAGCTTCTGATCATGCCCTAGAACTACCTCCGAGCCGCCTCTTCCTGATCTGGCACCGGCTCATTGAGTGTCGACGTCTCTTGACCTAGCACCGCCATTATCATCTAATTGCTTGCTGCCATCGCCGAAGAAGAGGGAAGTTAGGTAAAGATTCTTGTTAACTTCAACAGCAATGTGGATTTAGGTAAATTATTGCTAGAATTTCTAACTAGTTGGATTTAGGATTGTTTTCCAAATGGCAGTGGAGGATTAAGTGCAGTTGCTTGGTTCCAGCTTTGGACCCAACCATTGTAGCTCCGATTGTGAGCAACAGCACGGTTGGATTTGGGTGAGTTTTTGGATTGGTGTTGGAATATCCAAAATTTAAAGCTATGTTTAGGTTTTAAGACTTTTGGTGCTTGATCGATTTCTCTGTTTTCATAGCTTTAGCTGTCAGTGCTGTTCCGACCATCTTTCCGACAACAAGGGGTTTTCTGGAAATGGGTTGATTTAAAAGCAAACGACTTAGGGTAAGTTTGGTGGTAATTATTGTATAAGATAAATTGAATTTAGTTGTATAATAGTTGGGATTTATCCTAATTCATTGTAGTGGCGATATGTTACTAGATGAAATTAAACATGGTTACTTAATCGGAATAGATTATGATTAGCTATGTGATTATGTGAAACTTAGCTATACTGTGCATACTGTATGCAGGACGTGGATTCGAGATGGGCGTCTCGACTTAGGATTTCTGATCACGATCTTCTTTTTGAGGCGGGTACCTTGACTTATCTCTTTTGATAATGTCATTTTGATATGTGTAATAGGTTATAACCACTAGTAATAATTATGTTTATCTTTGTTTTGGGTATGCCACTACTTGATACCTATAGCATGTCTTTGTTTGTTATTATTTGTATGCATTTAGACTTATATTCTTTTGTTCTTTCCATGTGTACCTATGATCATATAAGTACTGACATACATTGTCTTACTGTGTTCGGGACTAGTTACTAGACATATCTGACATATGTACCTAGTTTCATGATACTTAGATCCTTGTTGAATTTCTTTATCTTTTGGTATATATTATGGAGGTGTCAGGATTTACATGCTTAGTGACATGCATCATTTTGCATGATTGCATGTTGAGCGATTGTCGGCTCCATTACTATTGAGCACATTGCTTCAGTTACATGGATCTGCACATACAACCACTCATGGGTTTGTGGTATATCAGGTAGGGTGTGTTGCAGTAGGTTACTCTGTCAAGGGCTCCGTTGGCCCACTCATGGGTAGTAGTGACGCAGCGTGGTAGCAGGACAGGGATCCCTTCTCTGGACTATCTCAGGAAGATGAGAGCATTGAGCTCCCCCACTCTATTTGGGGTAGGAGGATAAGTGTACTTTGACAACATCTTGTCCACTCGGTCACTCAGGAATAGTGATGGCAGAGTACACAATTGTCATAGCCCTACTCACTCGGTCTCACCATCGCGTGTGAGATGGCTTACTAGCATTAGAGGTGACCAGGATATTTTGTATCATATGCATGGATTGCATTTATTGTTTGTGATTGCTACATATGGGATGCTGTATTTCTGTGTTTGTATATAATTGATATGCATACAAGAGACATGATGGGTTTAGTTTGAGGACCTTTATGCCAGGATAGGAGGCCCTGGTGAGTACAGTTTCTCCTGTATTTCAATTTTGCATTTCCAGTTATTTTCCAGGAGACTGCACCACATAGTTATTATTATTAGTTATATTGTACTATGCATGTCAGCTTGGTATCCGCTAAGTTCTTGGACTCACCCCATGGTTTTATTTTTCTATTTCAGGTTGAAGATGTCAGGAGGTTCCAGTCGCTAGTCCCCACTAGGTGTCGAGGTGGTTTTATATTATCGGACTTGTGTTTCATTGTTAGTGAACTACATACTTGTGATGTATGTGTTTTACACTTTGGATTCTATATCGTGCTTCGAGTATGATGCCCATGGTTCCACTGCGAAGGTTTTCCTTTGTGTTGTGTTTTCCTCGTTGTAGTGGAGTAGGTTTTTATCATTATAACTATGTGCTTGTGTCAGTTGGAGGCTGAATTATATAAACTGCGTGGAATGCTTATCTTATTTCATTATATATGTTCCAGCCGTGTTGGCCAAGGTTTGTGAGCCTTGAGGGCTTTGTAGTGAGTTTCAGATTGTCACTCGTAAGGGGAGATGCTGCCAAAATTTCCTCTAGTAGGGGCTCCCTCGGGGCATGATAGTTTACCTACTAGGCTCATTTTAAATTCTTGTTCCATTAAAATTATAAATTCTTACAAAAATTCTGAGTTGGTTGAACAAAAAATTATGTTATCTACATATACTTGAGCTATAAAGATATCTTATTTAAGTGATTTTACAAATAGAGTTAGATTAATTTGACCTTAGTTGAATCCTTTAGAAATTAGATAGGAGGTCAACCTTTCATACCAAGCCATAGGTGCTTGTTTAAGATCATACAAGGCTATCTTTAGTATAAACACATAGTCAGGGTGATTTATATTTTAAAACCCAGATAGTTAATCTACATAAACTTTTTCTTTTGTTGACTCATTTAAGAAGGCAGATTTAACATCCATTTGATAAACCTTAAATCCTTTATATGCTGCATAGCTTAATAGCATTCTAATAGACTCAAGTCTGGCTACTGGAGCACATATTTCATCATCGTCAAGTCCTTCTACTTGACTAAATCTTTTAGCTACTAGTTTAGCTTTATTTTTAACAATTTCCCCATTTTCACTTTGTTTATTTCTGAATGTCCATTTTATTTCTATTACCTTCTTATTATCATATAGTGGTACTAAGTCTCAGACTTCATTTCTTTCAAATTTGGCCAGTTCTTCCTGTATGACTATAATCTAGTCTGGGTAAAGTTGGATTCTTTTATCATTTTGGGTTCAATTTTAAAGATTAAAGATATTTGACTTAGGTTTCTAAAGGATGATCTACCTTGAACTCTTAGGTTTGACCACCTATAATTTGTTTAATTGGGTGGTCTGAGCTGACTCTTATTATTCTGGGCTCAATTTGTGGCTGTTCATTTTCTTGTGGTTGATTTTGTTCATTCTCATATTCGCCTATTGGGTTTTCACTTGCTCTCCCATGATCAGTGCTAGCTCTAACGAATTCCATTGGTTGATATTGAGGTTGAGTTAGATTCTTTAATAATTTTATCAAATTTTACATTGGTTGTTTCCTCAATTCTTAGAGTAGTTTTATTATAAACTCTATATCCTCCATTGTTTAGGGAATACTCTACAAAGATTCTATTTTCCACTTTTGAGGTAAATTTTCTTAAGTATTCTCTTGTATTTAATATGTAAACAGGACATCCAAATAACTTAAAGTATTTAATATTTGGTAATTTATTATAATAAATTTTAGATGGGGTTGTGTTTCTGTTGGTCTTGGTGGGCTAGCAAGAGGGGGATGAATTACTTGTTAAAAAAAACCTTTCCCAACTTTCAATTCAGATTAGTAGCAACAGTATAATTATAACAAGTAAATTAAACAACTACAAAAATAAAAGAAGAGGCAAAGAAATTTACTTGGTTATAACCTAGGTGGTTGTTAATCTAATATAAATGAAAGCACTAAAAGTCTCCTTTGATGAAGGCGAAGAAGCCTCTTACACTCGTTGAATGCTCAGACAGTTGCTAAGAAATGAATACAATAGTTGATTTCTATTTCCTAGCTCCAGGGGTTTTTTTACAGCCCTTGAAAAATTCTATCCGGGGCTGGAAGGTGCCTCCAATAAACTGGAAGGTGCCTCCAACAAGCTGGAAGGTGCCTCCAGTGAGGCAGGCGAGGATAAGACTTTATCCTCGCCAATGACCACTTTTTACCCAGTCTAAGGCACCTTCAAGTGATTGAAAGAGCCTTCCATGAAGGTTTGAAGGCGCCTTCAATAGCTTAAAGGCGCCTTCCACTACAAAGGCACGAGGGTGCCTCCAGCAGCGTTGGAGGTGCCTCAGCAGCTCTAGCAGCTCCATTTTACTCTTTTGTTGTTCCGTTCGCTTAGGTGATTTCGGCCAACTGGAATAGGGCTCACCCGAACCCATTTTCCAGCCTTCTCCTCGAGCAACCTTCTTCCCTAGCTTCTCGTCCCTCGGACCGCCATGAGTGTCCTTCTCATATGCCAGTGTACTCTTTCGCAGTACCTCGTCCCTCAGATGCATCAAGCCCGTCGACTCCCTTCGCGCGCCATCCTTCTTGCTAGCTGCATCTTCCGCTCGATTTCTTGTGTTCCTAAGTTCCTACACACTTAGACACAAGGATTAAATGCACATGACCTAACTTAACTTGGTTGACCACATCAAAACTACCACGGGGTGCTAACAATCTCCCCTTTTTTGATGTACATCAACCCATGTTAAAGTTAGGGTCTAACAGAATAATAACAAGTTGCAAAAAAAATCTTGCAATATAGAGAATTAACCAAGTTAACAAAAATTATAAAAATTTGAACAAAAATAGTAAAAATGTTCTTACTCCCCCTTAACTTATACTTATCTCCCCCTTTGATAACATCAAAAAATATAAAACACTTTCTAGGGGTATCTTAAAAAATTTATAACCATTAACCGTCTTAATAGTTAGATAATTAAATATTAATTTCAATAATTGGCTTCCAGGCTGTGCGAGGCACTAGGTCTTCTTAGGTATTGGAACAACAACCACTTCTAGACAAAACCTTTTAAAAATAATAAATATTTAATTTTCTTTCTGAGACTTCTAACTTTTTTTTTAAAAAAATTAAATGATAACATTTTAATCTAAATATGATCTTGGAGCCTAGTACAAGTTCCTACCTATTGGATTTACTAAAAATTTAAGAGGTACGTAACTTATGGGGATTTTTCTAATTTATCCCTGATATTTTCTAATGTACCAGTTTAGTGTTACGCCACCGCAAGTGTACGGTTACGTCATCAGTAATACAAAGAATATCGAATCCACAGGGATTGGTTATAATCACTAAAGATGTCTCAAAGTGAATTAACTAAACAATCGAACAAAAGATTATATGACCTAAGAAACAATCAAAGAATAGAAGTAAAGGTTAAATGTAGAAACTTAGTTTTATGAAGGTTCTAGGAGATCTGGTTTCTTTGTGATACTCATTAATGTGAAATGATCTACTAATCCTATCCTCAATTGAAATATATTTGTAAGAAGTCACTATTTATTTCCTGCAAAAAATACCAGTCAAGGACTCTTATCTAAACCTTAAGTAATCAAATAGTTATGATCCCTATGAGGTCCGTTTAATGGGGCAACCCTGTCACGACTCGATTGATTCCTGATGAAGCACTTCTCCCTCATAATTTTTCTTTTGACTTTCTAGCAACCAATTGGGTAGACTGCCACTTGTTCTAGGATTAGGTTAGATATGGACTGAGAATTGGTATTAGCTATTTGATTCAAATGAAGATAGTTAATTTGTGTGCACTGGTGCAGGACATTGATTGAGATAGTTGACATGATGAGGCGTGATCCGGTTCAGATTACATATTGAAGCCGAGTACTTCTTGCTTTGTTTCTTTTAGTACTTTGACCTTGGTGCATGAATTATTTTGGATAAGAAACTATTTTTACCTTGACTCTACTCTTATTTTCCTACGCTTGATACTTCCACACGATCTTTGAGAAATTCATTTCCATATCTATACAATCTCTTGTTGTTGTCCATAATCAGTAGCAGATACTAGATACCATGTTTGTATGCCTTGACTGTTGTTTATTATGTACTATATTGAACATGCTGGCTTCATGTAGCATACCTAATTTTTGCTTATATTCGTATGATAATTGTTACATTTGGCGCATCATGTCATGACATGCATATCAATGTCCAATTCTCCCTTGGGGTCGAGAGAGTCGTTGACCAGGGCCATATCCTCGGCCACTCGAGAGAGTGGTAGCTGGAGTTGATGCTGCTTGTCCTGTCGTGCTGCACTCGGCCACTCATGGGTAGTGGTAGCTAGAGTTACGAGCAGCAGGGACCCTCATCGCAGATGTAGCTAGTTAGCTACTATGCAACTATCCCCTCGGCCACTCGAGAAGTGGTAGCTGGAGTGGTGTACAGTCTGTCACTGACCCGACCTCTCGACCATACAGGGGTCATGGTGCAGAGAGGTGGGCGGGAGTGACCATCCGTGCATACGCTGTTGTTATTATATTTGCTTTGGCTGTTGCTGCTTATATATGCTGTTATTGCTTACTTACTACTGTTGCTCACTTATGCTGCTATGCTTGCTTATGTTGAGATGTACCCTCGTTTTAGGTGTTTAGTCCTTGGTTTACTTATTGGAAGTCTGTATATACCTTACATATTTCCTCTATAGTTATGAGCAGTACTGTAGCAGATTAGTACTACTTCTAACCTTCTCTTACTAGCGTAGGATATGGTTTCAGGTATGAGCATTTATTATGATTCTATTTTAGTATCTGCTATTCCTCTTATGAGACTGTATACTCTTGGCTCACTTTCTATTTGTATACTATGTTCAAGCACTATCTTTCCTTACCCGCTGAGTTTCAATACTCACCACCTCGCAAATTGGTTTTCTTTCATCAGGTGATAGGTAGATGATTGAGAAGTTACTTGGAGAGTCCCGGCAGCTAGCCCCACGTCACACTCGAGGACAGTCCCTTTTCGGTTTTACTTCTATTTAGTGGTATAGTGACTTTGCGTACTTGCTTTCCAATAAGTTGATGTGGATTTTGGAGTCTGGTCTGGTCGTTACAAATATTTTAGTTAGTGATTTTGTTGGTTTTACATTTGTATTATTTTATGGTTTTCCGCTGTGTTTACTTTCAGCCGTGTGGGCTGCTTTTTTTATATACTACGTGGTTGTGTTTTTCATTCTGTCCAGCCAAGTGGGCTATATCTTTTAAACTGCGTGGTTGTGTGCTTATATCCAGCTGTGTGGGCTGTGGATTATGTTTATATGTTGAGTATGTATGCATTTATTGCTTCAGATTGTCACCGGTACAGGGGAGATATTACCGGATTTTTGTCTGGTAGAGACTCCTTTGGGGCGTGATAAATTTTTGGTATCAGAGCCAGGTTGCGAAGCCTATTTTTATGTTTCAGATTTTGCAATTCATTTTTAGTGTTTTGCATTTTCGAGTTAATCTGATACTAATTTAGTGGTATCAGAGCCAAGTTTATGATGTATGCTGTTTTTCGTGTTGAGGTCTACGATGTCTGCTGTTTTTCATGTTGACGTTTACGATGTCTGTTGTTTTTCGTGTTGAGGTTTACGATGTCTGTTGTTTTTCATGTTGAGGTTTACGATGTCTATTGTTTTCCGTGTTCTGTAATTTTGAGTTAATCTGATACCAATTTCGTGGTATCAGAGCCAAGTTCGAGTCAAATGTGTGGTTTTGTGTTTTTTGGATTTCGATCTTGTTTGATTTATGATTTTTGGTATTCCGATTGTTTTGTTTTCCCTTTGTAAGTTGATCCCTCGATGTGACTCTCGAGTTTTGGGACCAGGCAGCGGCAGGATATCTCCGAGCTATAGGATGTAAGTTGTCTACTGCTAAATCATTTTCCTTATATATACTTATTACTAACAGGAATGACACGAAGAGGGTCGACTGCTATGCGTAATCAGGTACAAGATCGACCACAAAAATAACCAATGGTGTTAATGGGTCTCGAACCTGCTGCCCAAGGGATGGAGTTTACAGAAAACCCGAATGAGGTTGATTCAGGAAGCAGTGATCGGAATCCTCCAACCTCTACTAGGGAGCGTGAGTTACAGACGCCGGGAGTACCACCTTCTATACCTCCTCCAGACACTACTGGTTGGGTAGTGGATAGAGCTCGAATATGTAACACCCCGCCCCTCCTGCTAAGGCAACGGGGGGTTACTTGGACATACATACTTACTTACTACAGCGGAAGTCTTGCTTAGAGAATTTAAAACTTTTCCTTACTTTAAAATCACCATGGACATATAAACCACATATCATACTTAACATGAATTTTTGAATCATAATACTTAACACATAACTAATGTCATGGAGTCATAATGTAATAACATAACATGACATATTTCTTATTAAACAAAAGCAAGTCTTTCCATTTAGCCAACCACTTCCACACACATCCTTCTAGCCCCTCCTACTGCTCCCCTAGTACATCCATTCCTTGCCTTTATCTGCGGTACAAGAAAGTAAGCTGTGAGCACTCATGGCTCAGTAAGTTCCTTTCCTACTCACAAAAAAAAAAAATCGCATAGCATATTAAAATCATAAGTCATAATGCATGGAAACAAATCTATCATATCAAGCAACATATCATGGCATATCGTAACATAACCAGCATAAGGTATCATGGCATAATATAACATAATCATCAAATGTGTCATGATATAGCATAACATCATCATAAATATCATGGCATAATCATAACATATATACAAGGTAAATTCCTAATCATGTATCATGAAACATATGCAACATGTCTTTTGAAAACTTATAGTATACATACTTAAACATAATCTCAACATGATTAGGGCCCCGGCTTGTACCACATACATAAATGCGCGCGTCCTATGTGGGTCCAAGGTAGCAAGTCTTGAACCCTACAAGGCATACATACTAGGCCCGTTTCTTAGTCCATCGACCTAGGGGCACTTAGGAGCCCATCCCTAACGAGACCCGTTTCTTAGTCCATTGACCCCGGGGCACTTATGGAGCCCACCCTTGGTACAAGCCATACATAAAGTAAGTAGCATGCCATACATATCATAATTCTTATCATTTCATGCATATCATATTTCTTAACATATCATAAAACATGCATATTTGGGCACACAGCACATGCATGGATCATAAGCATACATAATGAACATGTCATTTATCACATCATAAGGCATGCATATTTGGGCACACAGCACATGTATGGATCATAAACGTACATAATGGACATGTCATTTATCATATCATAAAGCATGCATAATTGGGCACATAGCACATGCATGGGTCATAAGCATACATAATGAACATACCACTCATCATACAAAGACATAATCATACATGGAATCATTTAAATAACATCTCTTATTTCATAACATGGCATGTGAGGCACAACTAGGTCACTAAACCTTTTATGGCTGAAAGTCAAGAGTAGGGACATGAATTCTAAACAACATACAAACATAAGAAATTCATGATAACTTCATATCCTATCATAAGAAAGATCATAAGCATGTTAACCTAAATTTTTAAGCTCTCCTAGGTTGCTAATTCTTTCATGGCCGAAACCTTCATAAAGAGCAATCAAGTTCTAAGCAACATGCAAACATGTAAACCTAAACTCATATCACATCATATTTCATAAGGAGCAACTTGAGCATGTTTAATTTGGGTTCTAAGTTCCCTAAGCTTCTAACTTTATCATGGCCGAACCCTAGCAAAGCCTTATTCTAGGTTACATGTAGCATGAAAATGTTGAACCTTAAGCCAATATCCTACACATTTCATGAGGAACATCATAAGCACATTTGGTTCAAGTTCTAAACTTCCTAAACCCATTAACTCAAGGTGGCCGAAACATATTAAACATGGAAACTAGGTTTCTAGTGGCATAAGAGCAAGGAAACCACAACTACATTTCATAGCATTTATCACAAGAAACATCATGAGCATATCTAAGTTGTGTTCTAAATTTCCTAGGCCTTTAATCCCATGGTGGACAAAACATGTGAGCAAGGAACTAGGTTTCTAGTGGCATAAGAGCAAAGAAAACACAACTACATTTCATAGCATTTATCACAAGAAACATCATGAGCATATCTAAGTTGTGTTCTAAATTTCCTAGGCCTTTAAACCCATGGTGGATGAAACATGTGAGCATGGAAACTAGGTTTCTAGTGGCATAAGAGCAAGGAAAACACAACTACATTTCATAGCATTTATCACAAGAAACATCATGAGCATCTCTAAGTTGTGTTCTAAATTTTCTAGGCCTTTAAACCCATGGTGGCCGAAACATGTGAGCATGGAATTGTTTTTCATGTGGCTTAAAAGCATGGAAACCTTACACAATTTTCATGGCATCATTACAAGAAACAACATGAGTAAACTTAGTTTAAAAATCTAAGCATCTTAGCCCTAAAACTTAGTGTGGCCGAAAGTTACATGTAGCCAAATTTCTATGTAATAAGCAACCATAGGAACATCAAACTAGTTTCATAACATTTCATCAAGAAGGTCATGAGCATCTTAGACTTGGTTTAAAATTTTCCTAGGCCTCAAATCTCAACATGGCCGAATCTTTACAAGCATGAAATAGAATTCAAAACCAACATACAATCATGGCATAACATCTTAGCTTCATATCTTGTCTTAGGAAAAATCATAGCATGCTTAGTTTTAGGTTTAAAACTCTCCTAGGCCTTTTATTATTCCATGGACGAATATTCATGAGCATAAAATGGAGTTTAAATCAACATACAAGTAAGAGGAAAAGTTAATAACAACATTATCATAGGGTACATAACACCAGAACAAGGGAGCATGTTTAGTTGGAGTCTTTAGCTTACCTAGTCCTCTTGTTCATGCTTGGCCGAGAGTCTAAGGTTCATGGATCTAAATTCTAATTAATCATTCTAGTATGAACACATTAGATTAACCTCCTACATAAGATACATGTCATAAGGAAAATAATAAGCACATCTAGTTTAAATTTCTTAGCCTCTTCCTTTTGTCTTGGCCGAAAGTTCCATAAAACAACCCTAGGTTTCTTTTTAAGCACTTTATCTTCATGAAAAAAAAAATATGAGCTATTGTACCACAGGAGAGGGGAAGCTTACCTAGTGTTCACTTGTAAATCCTTAAGGAAATGGTACCCTTGGTGAAGAGGAAGAAGAGAGCTACTCCTTTTGGTTTCTCTTGCTTGGAAGGGTACACCTTGAAGGCTCCTTCTTGTAATTTAATTTTCTCTTAGGGAGAAAACCTAAACTTGGCTTGTGGTGATGAGGAAGAAAGACTCTAGTTTCGGCAATGGTGAGGAAGAAGAAAGAAAATGAAACCCTTTTCTTTCTTTCCTTTTTATGCTAAGTGGGTGGAAGAAACAAATATGAACTTTGCTTCCCTTTCTCCTTAATTCATGTATATACTTTTCTAATGATAATATGTCCTCATTCATCTCCCTTAATTCTCCTCATTCTCACTCTCTTAATCCCCACGAAAACAAGGAGAAAAATAGAAAAGACAACTTATCTTTTGCTTACTCCTTTTCCTTAACCAAGAGGTAAACAAGAGGAAGAAAGCTACTTGATTTTCTCTTGTTCCCTCACTTAATTATATCCTCACTTTTAACTACCATTCCCATCATTTTCCATTCATATGTTGTTCATTATCCTAGTGGTTATCATACATAAATTTATTTCTATTCTTTGTGAGAGGTTCAAGGTTCAAACCTTCACCTCTTCTTTTTATTTCTCTTATTTCTTTTTCTTTTGATTCTTCTTACTTTATGCTCTAAAGCAAATAACACCCATATACTTATCTTATAATTCTGTGGGTGTTACAGAATACCCTTGTTGGCGAAGTCTGTAAAAGATCGAACTACTCTATTCCATGGGGGTGCAGATCCTTGGGTGGCTCGTAGCTGGTTGAAGAACTTGGAGAGCACATTTGGGTACATGAAGTGTACAGATGAAGAGAAGGTGGAGTTGGCCACATATCATCTTCGGGATCAGGCCGTCACTTGGTGGGACATGCAGAAGACAATCTTTGGGGAACAACACGTCACGTGGTCGATGTATCATGAGGCATTTGAGAGATGGTATTTTCCAATTACATTTTGTCTAGCTCGTCGTCAGGAGTTTCTGAATCTCAAGCAAGGCGACCGTTCTGTGATGGAGTATAATGTAGAATTTAGTAGATTGGCTGAGTTTTGTCCTCATCTAGTGGCTTAGGATTATGATCAGATGCATCAGTTTACTTAGGGACTTGCGGCATGCATACGACTCAAGATGTCAGGATTTCCAGGTAGTTCTTATCGAGAGGTTTTAGATCGGGCATTATTCATTGAGATGACTCAGCAACAAGTGAATCTAGAAAAAAGTAATAATAAACAAGCAACACAGAAGAAAGAGAAAAGAGGCCAAAGCTCACAGATTACTTCAAGAGGGTCCTCTCCACCTCAGAAGGCAAGGCGAACCTCAGATGGGGGTTCTCGTTCCTCTCAACGAGACCGGAAGAATGACTTTGGAGGGATCATGTGTTTTCAGTGTGGCTCCAAAAGTCATACCAAAACGATTGCCCGTTGGATCATGCTATATGCTTATATTGTAAGCTTCCAGGGCACGAGAATCGGAATTGCACTCTGAAGGCTCAGTTGGAGACGACTAAAGATACCACTCAGGGAGGGTGACCCACCCAACCACGACAGCAGAAAGGACCTCAGAGGACTCAGAACGCTTCATATCAGCCGCAACTACCGGGGCCCCACGGGAAGGTATATCATATCCAGAGTCAGGAGTATACAGTGGTCCCAGCGACCACACAGTACTCCATTGCAGCATCTCCTTGTCAGACATATCCTGTACAGCAGGACCCTGCCCTTCCATCACAACCTTTTCTGGCATTCCAACCGCAGCCTCAGCCTCAGTACCAGCAGCAGCAGTCGAGTGTAGCTCCTACGATTCCACGTCAGTCTACTTCAGGGATACCGCCATCGAGTGCAGAGGTGGGACGGGGTTATGCCGTCACATGGGAGGAGGCATAGCGGGCTGAGGGATTGGACTTTCGAGGTATCAATTCACTTTATACATTAGTGTAGACCTATTGATAGATACTGGAAGCTCTCATTCGTTCATCTCTCGGGTATCTTTAGATAAGATCAGGGGGTTACCTACACGCCGGACACATGAGTTAGTACTATCTGTACCATCTAAAGAGGTACTTATTATTAGTCAAGAAGTCAAAGAATGTTCTTTGGACTTTGATGGTCAGACACTTGTGATGGATCTACATGTGTGGGAAATGGTGGGATTTGACATCATCCTAGGCTTAGATTGGATGGCTAGACAACATGTCATTTGTTGTTCAACGCACTTAGGTCGTAAATTTGTGGACCAAATTTTATTAGTAGGGGAGAATATAAAGTACGGTACCCAAACAAGCACTAAATAATAGGATTATTGAGAAATAATCTTATTAGATTTTTTAAAAAATTTTAGTGATTTTTCTGGAATTAATCGGAGTTCGTACGATGTATTTAGAGGGGATGCACTTATGAGCTCAAGAAAAAGCCTGTTTGGAATACCCAGAGGTGGGAGTTAATTGAGAAACAGATCTAGGGTTTAATCAAATTTTCCTAAGTTATAAAGGCATCTTCCCGTGCCCTAACTCCCATTCACCCGCCGATCTCCTCTTCCCCGAGCCTCACCTTGCAACACCGCCCCATCCTCACCACCAGCCTCTACCGAGCCCTCACCTCACGACACCGCTGAGCCCCTTTTCCCCTACCCGACTCACATTCCTTCTTCTCTGCTCCCAACCCTCTCCTTCACCTCTACTTCTCACACGATCGGAGGAGACGACACCCTCTTTGCCGTGGGATGCTACCACCTGACATCGATATCTTCCTCCCTTCTGCAACTCCAGCGTAGTTCTACCATTGGAGCTTCGCGAGGAAGCAAACCAGGAACATCGACGCTGAGACATTCTCCCGATCCAGCGAGTGGATTCCCCTGGTAAGTATGGATGAATGTTTCTTCTTGTAGGGATTCCATGAACTAGATTACGGGGTTCCTCCTTGATTAGGGTTCTTCCCTGCTTGAGTGAGATTAGTTGTGTGAGCTGCTGATTGGTTTCGGTTGGTGGTTTTCCTATTTATACCATCTTTATTCCTTCGAGATTGAGCGTAGTTGCAATGGGTTAACTCGACGACTTCCTAACTTTTCTTCGATAATTTAGCTTGAGTTGTTTGATTATTACTGGTTTTTGTCAGGATTACCTTTAGTTTATGGTTCTAGTGTACTTATTCCATTTCTACTTTAAATCAAATTGTATAATAGGGGTTTCGTTCGGTTCCCCTCACATGGAGTTTGTATGTGATTTGGTTTTTGATGATGTTGGGCTTCTCCATAATGATTTCAATAAGGTCCATGCATTTGGCATTGGTTCCTGCAGCGAGTTCTAAGGAGACTCGATTGATTCTTGATAAAGCACTTATCCCTCGTAATTTTTCTTTTGACTTTCTAGCAACCGATTGGGTAGACTACCACTTGTTCTAGGATTGGGTTAGATATGGACTGAGAATTGGTATTAGCTATTTGATTCAAATGAAGATAGTTAATTTGTGTGTGCTGGTGCAGGACGTTGATTGAGATAGTTGACATGACGAGGCGTGATCTGGTTCAGATTACATATTAAAGGCGGGTACTTTCTTGCTTTGTTTCTTTTAGTACTCTGACCTTAGTGCATGAATTATTTTGGATAAGAAATTATTTTTACCTTGACTCTACTCTTATTTTCCTGCGCTTGATACTTCCATGCGATCTTTGAGAAATTCATTTCCATATCTATACAGTCTCTTGTTGTTGTCCATGATCAGTAGCAGATACTAGATACCATGTTTGTATGCCTTGACTGTTGTTTATTATGTACTATATTGAGCATGCTGGCTTCATGTAGCATACCTAAGTTTTGCTTATATTCGTATGATGATTGTTGCATTTGGCGCATCATGTCATGACATGCATGTCAACAACTAATTCTCCCTAGGGGTCGAGAGAGTCGTTGACCAGGGCCGCATCCTCGGCCACTTAATAGAGTGGTAGATAGAGTTGATGCCACTTGTCCTGTCGTGCCGCACTTGGCCACTCATGGGTAGTGGTAGCTGGAGTTACGAGCAGCAGGGACCCCCGTCACAGATGTATCTAGTTAGCTACTATGTAACTGTCCCCTCGGCCACTAAAGAGAGTGGTAGCTGGAGTGGTGTACAGTCTGTCACTGATCCGGCCTCTCGACCATACAAGGGTCATGGTGCAGAGAGGTGGGCGGGAGTGACCATCCGTGCATACACTGTTGTTATTATATTTGCTTTGGCTGCTGCTGTTTATATATGCTATTATTGCTTACTTACTACTGTTGCTCACTTATGCTGCAATGCTTGCTTATGTTGAGATGTACCCTTGTTGTAGGTGTTTTGTCCTTGGTTTACTTATTGGAAGTTTATATATACCTTATATATTTTCTCTGTAGTTATGAGCAGTACTGTAGCAGATTAGTACTACTTCTGACCTTCTCTTACTAGCGTAGGATATGGTTTCAGGTATGAGCATTTATTATGATTCTGTTTTAGTATCTGCTATTCCTCTTATGAGACTGTATACTCTTGGATCACTTTCTATTTGTATATTATGTTCAAGCACTATCTTTCCTTACCCGCTGAGTTCCAATACTCACCACTTCGCAAATTGGTTTTCTTTTGCCAGGTGACAGGTAGATGATTGAGAAGTTGCTTGGAGAGTCCCGGCAGCCAGTCCCACGTCACACTCAAGGACAGTCCCTTTTTGGTTTTACTTCTATTTATTGGTATAGTGACTTTGCGTACTTTCTTTCCAATAAGTTGATGTGGATTTTGGAGTCTGGTCTGGTCGTTACAAATATTTTAGTTAGTGACTTTGTTGGTTTTATATTTGTATTATTTTATGGTTTTCCACTGCGTTTACTTTCAGCCGTGTGGGCTATTTTTTTTTATATACTGCGTGGTTGTGTTTTTCATTCTGTCCAGCCAAGTGGGCTGTATCTTTTAAACTGTGTGGTTGTGTGCTTATATCCAGCCGCGTGGGCTATGGATTATGTTTATATGTTGAGTTTGTATGTATTTATTGCTTCAGATTGTCACCGGTACAGGGGAGATGTTGCCTGATTTTTGTCTGGTAGGGACTCCTTTGGGGCGTGACATTCCCACCCCGGTCTTAGGTCACTAACGCTTTGTCAGTTAGTCTTATTATGTGCAGGGAGACAAAATCACATCATCCAGCGGATCGCCGAAGTTCCGCTGATCCCCGGAGTCATGTCATTAGAGTTCCATTCTGCAAGGTATCATCCAGAAGGTCTGTTGTGGTTTTCTCGAATCCTCTTCTATTCATCAGTATCAGAAGCTGTCATCATCCACCGCCATCCAGTGCTCCATCTCGCAAGCTTTCAGACTGGATCAGTAAGTAACTGAGATTCGCTCAGGTACTCACTAAACACTTTTCCTAGAAATACAAAATGGGCGTCATTAGTAGATGTCTTTTACATTTCGAATGTTTTAGAAAAAATTACATTGGAAGAATTATTCTCGACATTTGAAGTACACGAATCAAGATGTGCAGGTACGAAGGAACCCAAGAACAACGTCACCCTTAAAGCATCGAGAGACAAACCTGAGTCGGAGTCTTCTCTCGATGACGAGGAAATGGTAACGATGGTAAGACGATTCAAGAATCTTTGTAAGTCTAGAAAAACTAACCATCCGCAGGGTAGAAAGAAAAAGACCATCCGCTGCTACCACTGTGACAAAGATGGGCACGTCAAGGACAACTGCCCCAAGCTAAAGAACAAGGACAAAGATAAAGGTAAGAAGCCTGTCCAAAAATGCAAAGCGTTAAAAGCGACGTGGGACGATATGTCGTCCAAATCGGAAGTCGAAGCCTTCTCTAGACTTGCACTAATGGCAAGTCATCAAGATGACGACTGCGAGTCAAGCTCTTCCAAAATGAGCATCGAGAGCATCGATGAAGATGGAGCTACGTCGGAAGAAAGCAGCAGTTCAGGGGGAGAAACAGACAACGAGATCGACAAGGTAAGTCAGGTATGATCTCTTCCTCCCGACAAACTATTTAAGTTTATTAAATTATTAACTAAGGATTGCTGTAAATTAAAAAAATAAATTAAGAATTCAAAAATAATATTAGCTAAATCTTGCCCAATAAAAGAATTTGACAGAATTAAATTAGAAAATGGAAAATTAAAGGTAGAAAATGATAATTTAAAAGTACAAGTAAATAACTTGAAAAACCATGCATGCTCATCTAATACCAATGTTAGAAAATTTAACAATGTAAATTGGAATTTTAGGTATCATAAGGGACAAATTAGGAACATTTCAAAAAGATATGTCCCTAAGAAATTCTTAGTTAATCCAGTTGGTTGGAACCTATATTGGGTTCCTAAGTCTTGCTTAATCTAAATTTTAATCGGATTTAGCGCTCTCAGCGAGAAAATTAAACAGTGAGTTTCTTTATGAGACTTTGTCTAAGGAAGTGGTTGTTGCTCCAATAATCAAGAAGGCCTAGTGCCTCACCATGACCTGGAAGGCAAAATATTGAAATAAAATATTTAATTAAGTTTCTGATAAAACATTAAGGTTGAAATTTAATAATGCTTTAAAAAGTCTTTTAAACATTTTTTTTACTTATAATTTTTTTTCATAAAACTTTTACTTAGAAAAAAAAGTTAAAAAGTTCTTCTGAAATTCGAAATTTTTGCTTAAATTTTTACTTAGAATTTTTTTTCAAAAATATTTTTACAAAATTTCCTAAGTCGGATTTTTTTTTTAAAATTTTCTTACTTAAAGTTTTACTTAGAAATCTTTTAATTTAGAACATTTTTTTTGTTGAAAATTATTGCAAAATTTTATCAAAGTTACAAATTTTTTCCCTTAGAGTTTTTCTTTGAACCCCATTTTTTTATGTGATCAAAGGGGGAGAAGGAAAATTATAAGTCTAGGGGGAGGTAGACCAAAATTTAAATTTTCTATATTTTTTCACTTTATTGCAAAATTAGTTAGTTTATTTTTTTATGTCTATTTACCCTAGCTTAACTTGGGTTGCTCACATCAAAAAGGGAGAGTTTGTTGGAACCCCAAGGTTGCTTTGGTGTGATCAATAAGTTAAATTAGGTCCTGTCAATTTTTAACCTTGTGTCTAAGTGTGCAGGAGCTTAGGAGCACAAGTAGTTGAGCGAAAGACGCAGGTAGCGAGAAGGACGGCACGCGGTGCGTCTGAGGGACGAGGCGTGCAGAAGAGTACACCGGCGGATGAGAAGGAAGCGTGTGATGGTTCCGAGGGACGAGAAGCCGGAGCGGAAGACTACTTGGGGAGCAAGAGACGCAGCTAGCGAGAAGGTCGGCACGGGGTACGACCGAGGGACGAAGACTGCGGATGAGTACGCTGGCGGACGAGAAGGAAGCACGCGACGATTCTGAGGGATGAGAAGCCGGAGCGGAAGCCTGCTCGAGAAGACTGGAAGTTGGGTTCTGGTGAGCCCTATTCCGGATGGCAGAGAACACCCAAGCGAGCGGAAGACTCGGACTGAGGCGAACAGTGCTGGAGCAGAAGACCCGGGCTAAAAAAGTCAACGAGGTTGACTTTCCCACCTGGGGCGCCCGGACTAAAATTATATCTAGATCTCAGTCAAACCGAGATCTATGCGTTGGGGATAAAGTTTTATCCCCAGGGCGCCTGGAACCCTTCGGGGCGTCCCAACTAAGGCTATAAATACAGCCTTGGTCCAAAAGCTTTAAAACAACTCAAGAATTGTAATTCCAACACTTGTGTACTTCTTTTAGAGTTTAGCTTATTTCTTTTTGCGCTTTCATCGTTGGAAGAGGCTTCTCTGCCTGAAGGAGATACTAGTGCGACATCTTCCTTGGATTAATAAACTCTCCGGTTGTAACTAAGTAAATCTCTGTGTGCCTCTTCTTTTCTGTTGTAATTTACTGCTGTTATATTTTGCAAGTGTTAGTTTAAGAAAAGTCGAGAAGGGTTTCTTGTTATTATTTTTGTAGGCTATTCAACCCCCCTTCTAGTCGGCCGTTGCGGTCCAACAAAGGTGACCAAGGCTTCTAAGAAGCCTAACAAGGCCATTAGGAAGGTATCTAGGGAAGTTATCCCTAGTGAGTACTTAGAGCATCCAAGGAGCACCAATAGGATTTGGGTTCATAGGAGCATTTTCTCTACCCCGTAGATGAGTTAGAGAGTGTCAACTCTAATTGGAAGGGTAGTTAACCCAACTTTGATGAAGTTGACACTCGGAGAGCATTTTCAAGGTTGTTATTAACCTTTGAAAATGAAGTGAATTTTCATTTACTCTGAAGAAGAGCAAAATGTGCTATAATTTGAGAAATTTGAGGTAATTTTTAAATTGACACAAGAAATCAAGTGTAAAGAAATGCCAAGTTGGGATTTTGGCATTTTATTGGGGAATTAAAGGCAAATCTAGGCCTTAATTTAATTGTTTACTTTTTGAAAGAGTAAAACGTGCCAAAATTTGAGGAAATATGCTTAATTTTAATTGGCGCAAATTTAATCAAGAGTTCAAGAAATGTCAAGTTGGGTTTTGGCATCTTCTTGGGAAATCATGGGCAATCTAGGATTTAAAATTTTAAGTTAGCTAAGGTTTAAGGATACTTAGATAGGTAATCTAGGTATATTTTATTTATTCTAACTTGCCATGATTGTTTGCCCTTCATTTGCCATGACATCATATGTTGCATTCATGTTTTATTATGAAAAATATAAAAATATCATGTCATGTTATACATACATCATGTAGTTCTAGTGAATTTTCTTTTGAAAATTATTTATTTTAATGTATGCCATAGCACATCATGCATTATTTTTAATTCCTTGCAATTAAGGAAAATGACATTTACTAACAAGTAACATCCTAGGTGGATGTTCATAATTTCAAAATATCTAGGTAGATATGCATGATCCCTAGTTTAGGGTAAAAAATCAAATTTTACATCTCACAAAGACCTATAAGGTGACTTGTATGTATTTTAGTGCACATTATATACAAGTGAGATGTTAGAATGATGAACAAAACTCAAGATGTTGATTTAGTGCATCTAATTGAATTTTAGTTTCATCAAAACATATAGTTATGTGTATTCCAATCATTGGAAAAGCTAATGTACGAGTCATGTGCATTGAGCCCAAAGAACATGGCTGGATATTGGTTTTAAAAAAGATTTGAAATACACTTTGGAAAACCTTGGTGAAGACTATCTTTTGATAGTAATCATCACAAACTAGAAGAAAAAACTAAAATTTTTATAAGTTTTCAAGTTTGTGTCAATATTTAAAAATAGGAAGTATTTTCTTAGAAAACTATTTTTCCTTGATATTATGTACCCTAAATAATGTCTATACCAATTTTCATGATTTTTATAATTTTATAAATTTTTTGGAGAGTTTCTAAAATTCATTGAAATAAAATTTCAGAAATATCAGTGCTTCAATCGATCACCTGATTGATTGGAGTGCCTCAATCGATCGGGTGATCGATTGAGAAGGTTGTTATCGAGAGCAGAAGCTCGCTGGATCAATCCACACTGCTTGAATCAATCCATTGATCGATTGAAGTGCTGATTTCGATTGGGAAAGCTTAATTTCAGTATTTTAGATCATTTTTAGTCTAGGTAACCATTCCTAACCCCTCAACACAAATTTTGTATACATTTAGGGGAAGATTTCATAATCAAAATAAGATTGGATTGGTTAAGGGAGACTAAGTAGAGGTTTGGTTTCAATTTTAGATTTTTGAACCTCAAAACTTCTAAATTTGGGTTTCCTAAAGATTTGGGAATTCCAAGTCATTGTTGGTGCAATGACAGAAGTTTGAAGCATGTCTTTAGGGGGAGTTACTCTTTAAGGACATGAAACTTATTTTCTAAAACCATTGAAGGTGGTTAAACCTTCGTTTAGAAAAATAATACTCAAGGTTGAGCGTTGAAAAATAATGGAGAGTGGATATCTTCATTGTGGGGTTATGGATGCTCTAGGTTGAGCATCATAACGTGGAATAATGCTCCAGGGTGAGCATTTAATACAGTGAAGGGTATGAGACCTTCATTGTTGGATTGGTTAATGCTCAAGGGTGAGTGTTGAATACAGTAAAGGGTATGAGACCTTCGTTGTAGTGATGTGTCCAATGAGTGAAGTTGTGACCAACGGTGAGTAACTCTTCAGGGGGAGAGTTCTTTTTGATGTGTGCCAATAGGGGGAGAATGTAGGGTTTAAGTTAGACCTTCATTACCTAAAGAGGGAGTTTGCCCTCTAGAAAAGGGGGAGAATGAAGAAAACCCTCATTCATGCCTTAGCATGAAACGAAGTTGAGGCTATGGGATTAGCCTAACTTAAAGGTATTGTCAAACATTAAAAAGGGGATGATTATTGGTGCAATATCCCTTGGGTCAATATTGACCTGGTTGACTAAGCTTGAGAAGTCTCAAGCTTGAGTCTTGATGTTTGGGTTTCAATGTTTGACAATACATGGAGACTGATAATACATAGAGATTATAGGTGTAATTGTTTATTTGGGGAGATTATTGGTACAATTTTCCTCTGGTCAAGGTTGACTAGTTAGATGTGAAGAAGAGTTAAGTAGGTCAAGAATGACCGGATACTTGACTGGGAAGTCCTGGTGAGTGAAGCTAGGCGGTTGGGAAATCCTGGTGGGTGAAGCCAGGTAAAAGACCTAGTGAGTGAAGCTAGGCAGAGGAGAAGTCTTGGTGAGTGAAGCTAGGCAGAAGGAAAATCTTGGTGAGTGAAACCAGGTGAAAGACCTAGTGACTGAAGCTAAGCAGAGGAGAAGTCCTAGTTAGTGAAGCCAAGCAGTTGGGAAATCCTGGTGAGTGAAGCCAGGTGAAAGACCTAGTGAGTGCAGCTAGGCAGTATGAAAATCCTAGTGAGTGAAGCTTGGTGAAGGTCTTGGTGAGTGAAGCCAGGCAGATAGAAAGACCTGGGAGTGAAGTCAGGCACGTGGAAATCCAGGTGGGTCAAGGTTGACCGGACACCTTGTATTGAGAAGTCCAAGTAGGTCAAAGGGTTGACCGGATAATTGACACGAGGAGAAAAGTCCAAGTGAGTTAAAGGGATTGACCGAACACTTGGTGAGGAAGTCCTAGCTGGTCGAGGGTGACCGGATGCTAGGCATGATGTCCCAACATGTCATGGTTGACCAGATATTGGATTTTAGGGGCTTGGAACTTGATTAGGGTAAATCAAGTTGGATCAATCGATCAACCGATTGATTGAATCATGGCCAATCGATCGGTTGATCGATTGGATGTGTCCCACAACAAATCCTTCTCCCAATCGATCAGTGGATCAATTGGGAAGTTGATGCCGTCACACAGAAGCCCTCCCAATCGATCACCCGATCGATTGGGAGCCTCCAATCGATCGGGCGATCGATTGGGAGGCTGGAAAATTGTAATAAACCTTGAATCGATCGAGCAATGGATTCAGGAAATTTCTAGAGAGCACAGAGGCACTCTAGATTGATCAATCGATCGATCCAAAGTTTCCCCAATCTATTGAAAGCAATTCAATCGATTGGGATCCGACCGTTGGTGCTGGATAAAGCCGTTGTGAGCGTCTTCTTCAGCACTTCTTCGCCCGATTCTTCTCTGATCTTCACAGCGACTTCTCTGAGCTCTCACCGCCTGTTCTTGAAGATTCTTGGAGGCAAGTGTTAGTGCACATCCAAGTCAAGAGGCGATCTACAACAAGAAGAAGTTAGGGTTAGGATTTCCAGTGTAAATATTGTAAGATTTCAATTGTATTTGCTTCCCTTTCTTTCTTCTTGTACTGAGAGTGTTGTAGGGCTTCTCCACCTTCTGTAGTTATCGTAAAAGAGTGTTTTTATAGTGGAGAGTGCTCGTGTGTGTGGATCCTTGGATTAGTCACATCTTCTTGAGGTGAATACCAAGTAAATCCTTTGTGTTAGCGTTGCATTTTTTGTTTCTTGTTCTTTCCACTGCATATCATCATCAAGAAGCAAGCTATGACGAGCACGACGAGCTATTCACCCCCCTCTAGCACATTTCGACCCTAACAGAACTCACACCGTTGCTTTATTTTCCTATTTCAGGTTGAAGCCGTCAGGAGGTTCCAGTCGCTAGTTCCCACTAGGAGTCAAGATGGTTATCTATTTTCAAACTTGTGTTTCCTTGTTAGTGAACTACATGCTTGTGATGTGTGTGTTTTGCATTCTTGGATTTTATATCGTGATTCAGTTATGATGCACATATTTTCTATTGCGAAGGTTTTTCGTTGTAGTGGTGTAGGTTTTTATTAAACTGCCTGGTTGTGATTGTTAGCCGGAGGCTGTACTATATAAACTGCATGGATGTTTGTTTATTTTATTGTATATGTTCTGGCCGTGTTGGCTGAGGATTGCGGGGCCCTGAGGGTTTGTAGATAAGTTTCATATTGTTACTTGTATATGGGAGATGCTACCAGAATTTCCTCTGGCAGTGACTATCCCGGGGCGTGACATGAATACTGTTTGATATTTGAGTTAAATCCAAATTGACACTACAATAAATTTGACTTTCTATAGCGCATCATTAATGGCGCACATTTAGAGCACATAATTAATAATAGTTTTTATGATGTGCCCAAAATAAGTCCGCTACAAATAGTATAATGTTTATATAAACAATGACGTACAGAAAAATATATTATCAATAATCTTTTCTATAACATACAAAGCACACTGTTAAAATTTAATATTAAACGTACTATCAATAAATATTATCAAAATATTAATTGCTTACCAAATGCACTGTTAATAAGGTTTAAAAATTTAAAAAAATTTAAATCGTCTACTCGAACTCCTTTTGAAATTTCTTTCCCCTCGTTGATCTTTGTTTTTTCAAAAAATTTCCTCTCCCCGTATCTTTTTTTTAATAAATTCCTTCGTAAACCCTTTCCGCCTCCTTCACGAACCCGAACCCTCTCCTCCTCCTTCGTGAACCGCTCTCCACCTCTCCGCCTATGATTCTCTTCACCAGGTGAAACCCTAAACTCCCTCTCCACCGAACTTCTCCGTTCAATCCCTCTCCGACGAACCCCTCTTCATAGCTGTCTGACTTAGCGCTCTTCAGTCTGTAGCGATCTGACTCAATGCTATTTGTTCCCTCTCCATAGTGACCTATTTTTAGTGCTAAGAAAGTGGTTGATAGAGTTGGATGTGTTTTCCATTGATACAATTCTTGATAGTATGTTCTTTCCTAACTCATGATCAATACTTTTCATTAATTTTGTAACAAGACCCTATATTTCTTCTGCATATTTTTATGATGGTATATGTTGATATGATGATTGAGCAGATTGTGGAATGAGGCTTTGGGGTGATGATCCCGTTGCGCTATGAAGGATTTCATTTTTAACATTCAAAAGAAAGTAACTAAATTTAGATCTCTTCCTGATGACAGTCAAGAGGGGAATCAAAGTATTAGTAGAGTAAATTCTTGTCAATGTGCTCCTTTTACCATCGACATACCAATCTGTACATTATCTTACTTTTTTTTGTTCTTAATTTGTAGATTGAATTCATGCTAGAGAAGATATGTAATATAAAGAACAACAAGATGAGTGCAAAAGAGGTCCCTTTATATCATACACGGATTAGAAAATAGCTATAGAAGGTATTGTCTTGTAGCTTCAATTTATTTCATGATATTTTGTGCAAAGTTTGTGATGGGTCTATGATCAGACATCCAAACCTTTATCTGTGCCAAGACTTGTCAAGTTATGTCCTTGTGTTTGTCTAAAGTAAGAAAAAAGTGAAAATTTCCAGTTATAATTTAAGTTCTTTAATAGTAGTCAATGCACAAGCAACTATGCTCTGCACATGTTGTGTTAAACTAGGTTTCTAATAATAAAAATGTATATACATTCAATTGGAGTCGAAGATTGTGGGTAGAAAAATCACAACAAAGCAATTATAATCAGAGGCGTTTCGAAAGATACGGATCTTGCCATTGATATAGCCAACATGGAGATCAATGGTGGATTCATGTAGCATGTGGCGGACCCTGAATAGTTGGGACTGCCTAATTCTTTTTAGTCTATAAGATGCGAGTGAGCTTTTGTAATTTTAGGTTGTGGTTGTGTTTTTCTTTTAAGGATTTTAAGATTGTTGTACATTCAACAGTACTTTAAATCAGTCTAGTTCAACTACCCACATGGGAATAGGGTGTTAGAATAAAAACACATTGATGAGTTCAATTCTTAACAGGGTGAATCTTTGGTATAAATGATCATTCATTAATATTTATCATATTCAAGAGAAGTAGAATATCATTCATACATGAAGGTTTGTTTCACACAATCTTGGTTTAGGCTATGGTCTAACCTAGAGTAGATTATTTCTACATCTTTGCTTTTGCCTTCTACTATTGTGGATAACATTTGTTTAGGCATTGGGTTAAATATTCTATAGCTAAGAGTGGACGATGTACTTCTCTTAGGGCTCAAGTGGAGCAAGTTGTTAGATCCTGAAAAGAAAGGCCAATGGTGGATTCCCGGGGATAGTATCTTGAATACTAATGATATCAATGATGTGGTCGCCAGAATAAACAAGGAGGTTGTGGATGCACAAAAACTAATGTAGCTTGCTGCTGCACAGCAAATGAACACCAACATTTGTAGAGATATCTTTTGCATCATTATGAGTAGCGAAGACTACCTGGATGCTTTTGAAAAGCTTCTAAGACTTGATATAACAAGAAAACAGGTTTGTGGTCTTCTCAGAATCTCATCTATTTTTTCCAACTTATAAGTTTCTTAATAAGTACCCAAATAATGGTTTTCACCTTCATTAAATTTCTTTTTTGTCGATTATAATCTTCAGGGCAGGGAGATTATGAGGATCCTTGTTGATTGTTGTTTGCAAGAGACGGTGTTTAACAAGTACTATATAGTCTTAGCTTCCAAGTTATGCAACTAAGACAAAAATAACAAATTTAGCTTGTAGGTGCATATATATTATCATCTCTAAAATTTTATTTTATTCTTTGATCTATCTTTTTACTTTTTGCTTCTTTCTTTCCCATGGTTTTGTAACTTTCGTTTTGTTTTCTTTTGTATTGACAGTACTGCTTGTGGGATCATTTCAAGGAACTTTGTATTGTTATATCTTCAAAAGTGAAGGATGTTAGTAATGGAGATATCGTTGATAATACTTAATGTAAACTATTTTATTGGTGCGTTGATGGAATTATTGCAGAAGGTCAAATTGTATTTATAAATCTAAAAGTAAAAGTTTATCACATTCTTCTTGGTTGATCTTGTTGGAAAGTTTGGGATGATTGAGTTTTTTTGGAGAAGGTGGACCTAATTCGTCCAAATGATGAAATATTTTTTCTTGAGGATGCAATAAGAAGTATAGTCTTTTGGTTATATAAGTTTATAGTTTTGTATGACTGATATAAATTTTACTTATTTTAAAATTATAAACTCTTTTGTAGGGAAAAAATTATGTCACTATGTAAATTTTTTGTTACTAGTTTGGATTGTTTTACTTAAGTGTGGTGTTTGTAATTATATGTGATATTATAATTATTTTTGTTTTGATTTTATAATTATGTGTATGCGGTATTATAATGTGTGCAATATATGTATGGGGTATTTGATTGATCGTATTCGCAGTGCACAACGCTGAGAATGCTCTTAACCGCAATGCATGGTGCATGTTGTGAATGATCTTAATCGCAGTGTGCGACGTGCACTGTTGATGTCTTATAGTTTTCAATAGTTTATAGTTGTGCAACGTGCAACGTGTGCCGCGGATAGCATAATTGCATGTCATGGATAGTCATTTTGTTGTAGTGTGAGATTTATTGTATATGGTTTATTAAGACCCAAATATCATGTCTAAATACTCGAATCTCACCGTAAACCTTTCCAACATTGATTTTAATTCTTCGACGTAAGTTTTAAAAAAGAAATTCTCTTTTTAAAGTTGTGGACTTGAGTTGAGTTGAGCTTTCACAACTACTAGAAAAAATAACTATAGTAATATTTTTATGGACATTTTTATAGGTGGTCATTATAACATTTTTCTAATAACATTTATTAAAAATGATTAATTTTAAAAATAAAACATCATATTGAACTATTTGTGACAAAACTTTTTACAAATGTGACCATGATTTATAAGCCAATTATTTTTCTTCAATTTTTTTAACCCTATCATATTTGTTTTTTATAGTATTATTTTCCCTTAAATTTTCCTTCTCACACTAATTAGCTTTGGCTTTTAGCTAAACAAGATGAACAAGTACTAATTCTTCTTCCCCACACCATTGAATTTTTTTCTCGCACTCAACGGCCACCTCGTACGGTCGCAAGGTCGCCCATGGCAATAAGGTTATGCGCATCATGGCTTTATGCACCCTACAGTCAGTCGCCTACAACCACGTGGTTGCACAAGGGTGAAACTTAGGACATTTTCCTTTATTCCCTATCCTTTTTTTCTCTCATGATCTGTGTTTTCTATTCACAAGAAATTTTTTTGATTATTTTTTCTTTTTAGTAACATTCGTACTCTTTGCTTTCTCATTTCTATGTTTAATGTTTATTGTATTTGAAGTTGTTACATGTTGTTTCCTCATTCCTACACTGTTCTAATTGACATGTACATGAGAATGAGGTTATATGGAGGTCATTTCAAAATGTTAAATGAGAAATTATACACTTACAGTGGTACTTGAGAAATTCAACTTATTCAAGAACAATGTGTAATTATTTAATGTGATAATTCTACTTTTCCATTTGGAAGTCTTGTTTTAATTATTGGAAATGTGAATGAAAAAAAGAAGATGAAAAAGGAGACTATTATATATGAGAGTTCAGTCTTACATTAGGAGTTTCATGACATTATGGTTGATTTATACTATATCACAAGCATTGAAGTTGTGAATATATACTTGGGAAGAGACTCCCTCTCACGCACGCCTGAGTAGGGGGAGTGCAAATTCAAAGCCCAGATGACACTAAATTGAAGGTGACTCATGCATGAGAATGATGATAATCATCATTTTGTTATAATATTTTGATTCATATATGTATACTTTTTGATCTTCTTATATGCTAATTTCATATTTATATCATGTTTCATGAGTAAGACTCATTCTTGGATTTTATTGTAAATTATCTCATATTTATAGTATTTGATGATAATATTTGAATACATTCTTTATAGGCATCAAAGAATCATGGGCTCAAGTCAAATCAATTCAAATTGGGTTTAATTCTGAGACTAATTGAAGAGATCAAACTTTGAAATAATTTAGGGCATCCATCCAAGATTTGAAGTGATCTAAGTCATCCGTTAAAGATTTGGCCCATCCAAATCAAGGGAGAATATATCTTAGCCATTGATTAAGATCCGGAGCTTTAGATTCAAATCTAGAGTGATTATAGCCGTTGGATCAGATCTAGCTTCATTTACACCATTGATGTAAATCTGAGATCATCTGGTAATGTTTAAAATAGAATCTATAGTAACTTCTTCCGGATCGTCGATTTGGAATAGGGGGAGGGAAGGGAGGCAAGCTTCATCCTTCATCACTACTAATCCACCTCACCACTAGCCACTGAGGTCAAGGGCATTCCCTTCCTTCGGTCATCATCCATCCACCCATCCACTAAGATATAGATACCATCTTCCTGTTGGGGATCTTTGGCCGGCTAGAAGGGGGGGTTGAATAGTTTGTTATCCCAAATTCCCTTTCTTACATATTTGTTAGCACATCATAATACAAAAAAATATAAATACGAATACGAAAGGTAAACTAAAAGACAAGAAAGAAAACCAAACTCGACACGCTCATTTACGTTGTTTGAAGATAACTTGCTCTTACTCTACGGTTGTCCATAAGGTAGACACTCCCGATCCATCGGTGGATGACTCCTCGGAAAATCTTCGGCTAGTTCACGTAGCTCCTTGTGGGTGGAGAAACCTTACAATTATTGGTTAGTCCTAGGAAAACGTACCGGTTCCACTGTATAAAAATTTTTGTACAAGTGTCGAACCTTTCCTTAAATAACCTATTGTGTTCTTTAGAAATTAAATTAGGAATTGCAGACAGAACTTAACATCATTGATTCCAAATATAACTTATCTGTTCTTAATGGTTTAGATTTGAATCGTAAGCGGAACTTAACACAATTGATTCAAATCTACCTAAGTTATTAATTCCATAAATATTAATTTCCAAAATTGGCTTTCAGGACTGCATGGCGAGGCACATGACCTTCTTGGATATGGGAGCAACCACCACCGCCAAGCAAAGCCTTTTAAGGAAAGCTAATATTTATTTCCTTAAATAACTCTAGGTTAACCAAAAAGAACAATCGAATCACAAATTCGAAAAAGAAGAAAACACAAACTCGAAAAACTATTTCGAAAAAACTATATCTAATTGCCTCTTGTATTTAGAATTCTTACAAAGAAAATAACTAGTATGATGCGGAAGAAAACTACTAGTTATACCTTCTCTTTGTAAGCTAATGACCTCGAGATCTTCTGCTGTATTCCTCGCCTCGCCTTGGACGTCGTGTGGGCGACGATCCTCCAAGATGAACACCACCCAAAAGAGTCCTTCCTCTTCCTCTAGAATTCGGCCACCACCACCACCAAGGAGAAGAGAGCAAAGGGAAAGGGAGAAGGGAGAGGGCCGGCCACCAAGAGATCTCCAAGCAAGAGAATAAGAGTTGTCTCTCATGAAGCCCCCTCACCCATTCTTTTATATTACTTGCCCAAGGTAAATAAGGAAAAACTTTTTACAAAAAATAAAATCATCCAAGAATTTTTCCTTTTCCCTTTTTATTTTTCCTTTTCTTTCCACTTGATTGAATCAATCACCAATCAGTGGTTGTGATCAATCCTATATGGTTTAGGATTAAGTTTGGCCAACCCCTTGCTTGGGCACCAAGCAAGGTGGCCGACCACCATATTTAGGAAAGGAATAATAATTTTTTTTATAAAATTTTACAAGAGAAAAAACTCTTATAAAATTTTACAAGCTCTCTTTTCTAGAGTTAAAAAAGGAAAGTTTTTAAAAATTAAAACCATGTTTTAAAATTTAAAACTTCTCTTATAAAATTTCCTTTTTTAACATGATGATAGAAAATTTTAATTTTAAAACTTATCTCCCTTTTTTCTTAAACCATGAGGATGGTTAAAAAAGGAAAGTTTTAAAACTTTAAAAACTCTCTATTAAAACATGTGACCTAATTCAAATAAGGAAAGTTTAAAAATTAAAATCTCTCTTTTAAAACTTATAGTTTTCTATAAAGAGAAGATTTTAAAAAATTCAAAGCACCCCTCCTATTTGAATTAATCTTGGCCGGCCCCTACAAGCTTGGTCACCAAGCAATGGGGCCGACCCCTATAAGAGGATGTGGCCGGCCATTGCTTGGTCACCAAGCAATGGTCTGACCCCCTTCTTGGACACCAAGAAGAGCCTTACATTTGGATGGACTTGAGGCTATAATGAGGCTACGACAGGGACCTAGAGGAGAAATTGGTTTTGGCCTTCCGATGAGCTTGAGTATCCCGTGCTCGCCCCGAACACACAACTCAAGTTCATCGATAACAACTCATTCCACTAGAGAGTTATTACCGCACTACCGCACCAATCCTAAATTACATTATGAGCTCCTTTTTATCATGAGTGTGTTAATCTCCCTGTGTTTAAGATTACGAATGTCCACTAATTAAGTATGTTACTGACAACTCACTTAATTAATATCTAGCTCCAAGAGTAGTACCACTCAACTTTATTGTCATGTCGGATTAGGCCCACCTGCAGGGTTTGTAATACCCATAGGGTCCCTAGAAATTTCATATATTTTTACCATGTTTAAAATTACGCCTTATGTGAAGATTTGTAAAAATAAAATGGAATAGAACCAAAAAGAGGTGACCAAGGCTTGAACCTTGGACCTCTTACTAGATACATGTATGTGATAACCAATAGACCAAGAGGAGATATTGTTAGAAAGAGAAGGGACAATATAGTTAAGAGTAAGAAAGGTTTCTCTTATTTAGAAGGAGAAGTTGGAGTTGCCTTCTTCCTCTCAAATGAAAAGATGATTCTTGCTTTCTCTTTTCATTAAGGGTTGAGTTAAAGAAAAGAGAAGGAAAAACCCATTTTCCCTTCTTCTTTTCATTTGGAATAAAAGGAGAAAATGAATGAAAATCTTCATTTTGCTCTCTTCCTCCTCCCTCCTCCTCTCCACCGAAACCATTCTTGTTGGATTTTTCGGGCCGCGAAAACCGCTTTTTCGCGTCGCGGAAACCCCGAAACCCCCTAGCCATTGGATCCGTGCGAAGAAAAATTTCATAAATACGAATACGAGTTTCAAACGATGATCTACAGTAGATCTACTAAGGAAAAACAATTTATACCTTCGAAGCGTGCCCTCGCAAATCCCGCTCGTCCAACGGTACGCCGGATCTCGAAGTTGTCAACGTAGACAACTCTCTAGTGATATCCACACGAACTAGAAGTGTTCTCTAACACTCAAGGATGGAGAAAAAGAGCACCACAAGTGTGCTAGCACTTTCTAGGGCTCTCGGATGGGATTGGAAAGAAAAATAGAGAAGATGAAATACAAGAACACTCTTCTTCTTCTTCTATGTGTCAATCACTCTATTTTCTTTCATGAAACTCAAAAAAACCTCTCACCTTGTTTCTTCCTTGAAACTCACGGCCAAGAAAGAGGAGAGGGAGAGGAGAATAGCTAGAGGAAGGAGATGAAATGAATGAGACTAATGAATGAAAATTCATTCCCCTTCATTCACTTGTGTGGCCGGCCACATGAGTAACTCCCACTCATTTAATGTGGCCGGCCACATTAATGGGAATGGAGGCTTGTAACCTCCATGATGTGGCATACCATGATGATGTGGAGCATCATCATTGGTCCACATCTTGCCATCTCACTAATGATGTGGCAATTAGTCAAGTCAAACTTGACTCTTCCTCTTCCTCTCAAGTCAAGTCAAACTTGACCAAATCTCTTCCATGGTTGATCTAATCTAACCATTTGATTCAAGCCAACTTAATATAATGAATCTAATTTATTAAATTAAGTTGATTTAATGAGTCATAATCTAAATTAGACTCATTGAATACATGAATCAACTTAAGTCCAACTCAATTATCCCAATTAGGATTACTCTTAATCAAATTTGATTCATCAAATGAATCTAATCCTATTGGTTCATCCTATGAACCTAATCTCCATCCACTTGTTCTTTGTGTGTGACCCAATAGGTTCTTGTAACGTTGGCAATGCCCTAAACTCATTTAGGAGCATAAGTAATGAGCGGTATCTAGCAACACATCATTACTACCCAAGTTACAAGAATGTTGAGATCCAACATCACCTTGTGACTCCTCACAATATATGACAAGTGTCCTTCTATCCTAGACATCTAGATTGGTCATTGTGAGGCATAGACCATGTCATCCTCTGACCAATCTAAATCTTGAACTCCAATTAGACTCACTAAATCAAATGAGCTCAATATCCTATATTGACTCATTTGGGCATGGCCATGCACTTCGTGGTCTCACTCTATCAAGACTACCGATGTCTCTCCCGTCATATAGGAGGGATAGATCCCATCTACATCACTCACATCCCTCTGCATAATTTGTTATATACCCAGTAATCGCCTTTATAGTCCACCCAGTTACGAGTGACGTTTGACGAAACCAAAGTACATAACTCCTTATGTAGGGATCTATGGTGACTTCAGGTCTAAGGACTAGTAGTCATACTAATAGCCACATGAGAAAGTATATGACACTCATATAACGATCCATGATACTTTCTCATAGCGGGTCATTCAGTAAACATTCTCTAATGTATACCCATGTGTCAACTTGATATCTGACTTGTGAGATCAAGTCATCGAGTTGACCTACATGCTAGTCTTATTACATTAACATTGTCCCTGAATGTTAATACTCGACTAGGAATGATTAAGAGTAGTGTTCCCTATATCGTCTCACTATCAGTTCAACTAACCGATTGATATAGGTGAGAACCGTCTACTCAAGGACATTATTATACTTAGTTTATTTGGCACCAATACAAGTAAGTATAATAACCAAAATCCAAATGCCTTTATTTATATAGATAGAATATGATACAATAAGTCCAAAATACAATCATCAAATGATTGGCTCTAGAGCTCTAGCTAACAATCTCCCACTAGCACTAGTGCCAATCAGTGTAGGCTCTAAGCCCCAATGACCTAGTGTGACCATCATGCTTCCTCTGTGCCAAAGCCTTGGTCAAGGGATCTGCGATGTTAGCCTCTGTAGGTACTCTGCAAATCTTCACATCTCCTCTCTCGATGATCTCTCGAATAAGATGGAAGCGCCGTAGTATGTGTTTGGTCCGCTGGTGTGAGCGATGTTCCTTCGCCTGTGCTATAGCTCCATTGTTGTCACAATAGAGCTCAATGCGGTCAGCAATGCTAGGAACCACCCCAAGTTTAGTGATGAACTTGCGGATCCAAACTGAGACCTCCTTTGCGCTCGATGCGACAACTACTTTGTAGAATAAGCCGTATCCTTGTCAACTAACAGCACCACCATTAATGCAAAATATGAACCCCGACTGCGATCTATAGTCATTCTGGTCGGTCTGGAAGCTAGCATCACTGTAACCCTTTACAGCTAGCTCATCATCGCCTCCATATATCAAGAAATATTCTTTAGTCCTTCTTAAGTACTTAAGAATATTCTTGACCGCTATCCTGTGACTTTCACCTGGATCTGACTGGTATCTGCTCGTCATGCTCAAAGCATACGAGACATCAGGTCGAGTACATAGCATGGCGTACATGATCGATCCTATGACTGAGGTATAAGGGATCTGATCCATGCGGTCTCTCTCCTCTCTAGAAGAGTGACCTTGAGTCTTCGAAAGACTCACGCCATGTGACATCAGCATAAATCCCTTCTTGGAGTTCTGCATGGCAAATCGAAGGAGTACCTTGTCAATATATGTACTCTGACTTAGGCCAAGCAACCTCTTAGATCTATCTCTATAGATCTGTATCCCTAGAATGCGGGATGCCTCACCTAAGTCCTTCATTGAGAAGCAACTCCCTAGCCAGGTCTTGACAGACTGAAGCATAGGGATGTCCTTCCCAATGAGTAGTATGTCATCCACATACAATATGAGGAAGACAACTATATCCCCTACAACCTTCTTGTAGACACAAGGCTCATCTTCATTCTTGATGAAACCAAACTGTTTGATTGCATCATCGAATTAAAGATTCCAGCTCCGAGAAGCTTGCTTTATTCCATAAATGGACCTATGCAGCTTGCATACTCTGCTAGTATGCTGTGGATCTACAAAACCCTCAGGTTGTGTCATGTACACATCCTCGAGTAGGTTTCCATTCAAAAACATGGTTTTGACATCCATCTACCATATCTCATAGTCATGGTAGGCTGCAATAGCAAGCATGATCCGAATGGGCTTAAACATCGCTACTGGAGAAAAGGTCTCATCATAGTCAATACCATGAATCTGCTTGAAACCTTTAGCTACCAAGCGACCCTTATAGATAAGTCCATCCATATCAGTTTTTCTCTTAAAGACCCACTTGCACCCAATGGGTTTTACCCCTTCAGGTGGATCAACCAAAGTCCATACTTGGTTGGTGTACATGGATTCCATCTCGGATCTCATGGATTCTAGCCATTTCTCAGAATCTGGTCTCATCATAGCTTCCTGATAGGTGGTAGGCTCATCCTCTATGATCATAACATCATCATGGTCAGACAAGAGAAATGAGTATCTCTCAGGCTGACGACGTACCCTATCAGACCTGCGAAGAGGTATGTCTACTTGAACTAGTTGTTGTTCCTCAACTCTTTGTGGAACATCATCATCCACAACACTTTGTGGTTCCAGTTCAATTTCCATCGAGGCATTAGTGCTATTGTTCGCATCTTGAACTTCTTCAAGATCCCAGTCTTTCTAGAAACAAAGTCTCTTTCTAGAAAGACCCCAGTCTTTGCCACAACTACCTTGTGCTGACTGGGAATATAGAAGTAATATCCCTTAGTTTCCTTGGGATATCCTATAAAGTAGCACTTGTCAGATTTGGGTCCTAACTTGTCTAAGACTTGACGTCTAACGTAAGCCTCACAACTCCAAATCCTCATGAAAGACACCTGGGCATCTCTCCCAGTCCATATTCTATATGGTGTCTTTATCACGACCTTGGATGGAACTCAGTTGAGTATAAAAGCTACCGTGTCTAGAGCATAACCCCAAAGGTATGTCGGAAGATCTGTGTGACTCATCATAGATCGCACCATATCTAATAGGGTACGATTCCTCCTTTCGGATACACCATTCCACTGTAGTGTTCCAGGAGGAGTGAGTTGGGATAGAATCCCACACTCAGCTAGGAAGTCACGGAACTCATGGCTAAGGTATTCTCCACCTCGATCTGATCGAAGTATCTTAATACTCTTGCCAAGCTGGTTCCATACTTCATTCTTGAATTCTTTGAACTTTTCAAAGGATTCTGACTTATGTGTCATCAAGTACACATAACCATATCTACTGAAGTCATCAGTAAACGTGATGAAGTACCTATAACCGCCTTTAGCAGCGACATTGAAAGGGACACATACATCACTATGTATGAGTCCTAACAAATCAGTCGCTCTTTCGCAGTGCCCACTAAAAGGATTTTTGGTCATCTTGCCTCGTAGGCATGACTCGCATATCTCATATGATTCTAAATCAAATGAGTCCAGCAAACCATCCTTATGGAGCTGGGATAAGCGCTTGTCATTTATATGACCTAAGCGACAGTGCCAGAGATAGGTTTGGTTCAGGTCATTTGACTTGAACCTCTTGGTATTTATGTTATAGATAGGGCTCTCAAGGTCTAGAATATAGAGTCCGTTCATCAGATGTGCACTACAATAGAACATATCGTTTAAATAGACGAAACAACATTTGTTCTTTATTATAAACGAAAATCCTTTCTTGTCCAAACAAGAAACTGAAATTATGTTCTTAGTCAAGGCAGGCACATAACAACAATCATCTAATTCTAGTACAAGCCCAGAGGGCAGAGATAGATGGTAAGTTCCTACAGCAATAGCAGCAACCCGTGCTCCATTGCCTACTCGTAGGTCTATCTCACCCTTCGTCAATACCCTGCTATTTCTCAGCGCTTGTACATTAGTACAAATGTGCGAAGCACATCCGGTATCTAATACCCACGATGAAGAAATAGAGAGGTTGACTTCTATAACATGTATACCTGAAGTAGAAATCTTATTTCTCTTCTTCTTAAGATCTTCCAGGTATTATTTGGAGTTCCTCTTCCAGTGCCTTGCTTGTCCTTGATATAGGTGACAAAGATGTTCAACCATATCGTAAGTGCCCATCAACTCATGTTGCTTCTGAAGCTCAGAGTTCATGGTCACGAGCACAAGACAGGACACATCTAATGCGTCATCTTGATGCTTCTTGTAAGCATCTCGGTCTGCTCGCGTGGCAGTGGCAGGAGGAGCCTCCGGAATGAGCTGCTCCAGAACGTACAGTTTACATTCTTGGGTGAGAACTATTCTAAGATTCCTGTACCAATCCAGGAAATTTGCTCCGTTGAGCTTGTCCTTCTTAAGGACAGAACGTAGAGAGAAAATGTTCGTGTTTGACGTCATGGAAATTCTACAACAGAATTAAATGCAGAAATAAGTATCATATTCTTAATCATTTAATTAGGCCTTTAACTAAATGATGCTCCCACTGAATTCTATAATTCTTGTGGGACAAGATCCACATCATACTAACCCTTGAGTTAACTTTAGCTAATACGCCAAAGACTTAGTATGATCGCTAGGTAACGATTACCAATTACATCTCTATGCAACTCTTGTTTATAGGATAAAATCCACATTTATATATTAAAACTCGAGTTAGCTTTGGCTAATACGCCCAAGAGTTAATATAAACGTGATTTTGACCTACCTTTCCAACCGTTGGAAGAATGCCTATAGTTGTACTCGATCCAACTGAGTAAACTAGGAATACTCAATCTAATTGAGTTGTACTCACCCATGCGTTGATAGGCGGGACCAAGATTGTCCCTCCGTACCCTACCAAGATAGTATGTGTTGCTCTGCTTTGGCAGATTCAACAACAACATGCGATCGAGGTAGTGGTAGGTATCACGACATGGTAGACATTACGAGTTGACGCGATTTAGATCTAATCTAAACGATGATGCGTATCATATACTCGATAGATCTAATCTAATCGTGGGGTGCATCATGTGCACGACTTAGATCTAATCTAATCGTTAGACACTAATTAATTACTTAATTAACTAGCATGCATCACATACACACAAAAGCAATTAATTAAATATATTTTTGATTATGTCATGACCCTACTACGATCTTCTCAAGCCAATGAGAAGATCGGATGGTCAACCTTAGGTCAACAGCTTCTCAAGCGCATTCCTTTTGACCACCTTGTGTTGCTCGCGCCTTCCTAGTAACTCCGTCTTGAGTGGACCTTCCACCGCTTCAAAATTTACATTACATTTTGAAACTCGAGTTACATTCGAGTCTAAATCTAATTTACAACCAGAATATAAATAGGGAGGCACGACGCGCAGGTCGCGTATCAAATACAGCACACGCAAACACATAAAATGGCACGCAAGCCATATTTTGAATTACAACACAAATTATCCAATCGAATTAGGTTTTTGGGCCATGACTATCACAAAAAATAATATATAATTTGAAATTATATATTTCTATAATTTTCTGTAATTTTTCTATAATTTTTACAATTTTAACGAGTATAATTTCCCGGCGGTTCCGTTTAGCGATTTTCGGGCGCAATCGCGGAACGAATCCCCTTGCGGGGCCAGGGGCAGCGCCCCTACCCGCGATCTAACCATCGCGAGGGTTCCTTTGCGATCTAACAGCGCCTTAGCCCGCTGTCCCAAAAAGTTTTGGGACGAAACTTGGCCATTTTGGGAAAAACTTCTCGGTAGTCGAAGCCTACAAGTGCCGAAACACTTGTGCTTCGCTTCTACGAGAAAAATACCCATAAAAACTCTAAAAACCATAAAATTACAGATTATCACAGAACTAAATTTTTGTCATAAAAACAAAAACTAAACTCGTACAAGCTTCGCAAGTGGCTCTGATACCACTGTTGGGTTTTTCGGGCCGCGAAAACCGCTTTTTCACGTCGCGAAAACCCCGAAACCCCCTAGCCATTAGATCCGTGCGAAGAAAAATTTTGTAAATACGAATACGAGTTTCAAATGATGATCTACAGTAGATCTACTAAGGAAAAACATTTTATACCTTCGATGCGTGCCCTCGCAAATCCCGCTCGTCCAACGGTACGCCGGATCTCGAAGTTGTCAACATAGACAACTCTCTAGTGATATCCACACGAACAAGAAGTGTTCTCTAACACTCAAGGATGGGGAAGAAGAGTACCACAAGTGTGCTAGCACTTTCTAGGGCTCTCGGATGGGATTGGAAAGAAAAATAGAGAAGATGAAATACAAGAACACTCTTCTTCTTCTTCTATGTGACAATCACTCTATTTTCTTTCATGAAACTCAAAAAAACCTCTCACCTTGTTTCTTCCTTGAAACTCACGGCCAAGAAAGAGGAGAGGGAGAGGAGAATAGCTAGAGGAAGGAGATGAAATGAATGAGACTAATGAATGAAAATTCATTCCCCTTCATTCACTTGTGTGGCCGGCCACATGAGTAACTCCCACTCATTTAATGTGGCCGGCCACATTAATGGGAATGGAGGCTTGTAACCTCCATGATGTGGCATACCATGATGATGTGGAGCATCATCATTGGTCCACATCTTGCCATCTCACTAATGATGTGGCAATTAGTCAAGTCAAACTTGACTCTTCCTCTTCCTCTCAAGTCAAGTCAAACTTGACCAAATCTCTTCCATGGTTGATCTAATCTAACCATTTGATTCAAGCCAACTTAATATAATGAATCTAATTCATTAAATTAAGTTGATTTAATGAGTCATAATCTAAATTAGACTCATTGAATACATGAATCAACTTAAGTCCAACTCAATTATCCCAATTAGGATTACTCTTAATCCAATTTGATTCATCAAATGAATCTAATCCTATTGGTTCATCCTATGAACCTAATCTCCATCCACTTGTTCTTTGTGTGTGACCCAATAGGTTCTTGTAACATTGGCAATGCCCTAAACTCATTTAGGAGCATAAGTAATGAGCGGTATCTAGCAACACATCATTACTACCCAAGTTATAAGAATGTTGAGATCCAACATCACCTTGTGACTACTAATTGTGACTCCTCACAATATATGACAAGTGTCCTTCTATCCTAGACATCTAGATTGGTCAATGTGAGGCATAGACCATGTCATCCTCTGACCAATCTAAATCTTAAACTCCAAGTACACTCACTAAATCAAATGAGCTCAATATCCTATATTGACTCATTTGGGCATGGCCATGCACTTCGTGGTCTCACTCTATCAAGAATACCGATGTCTCTCCCGTCATATAGGAGGGATAGATTGTTAGTTAGAGCCCTAGAGCTAATCATTTGATGATTGTATGGACTCATTGTATCATATTCTTGTATATTAATAAAGGCATTTGTTTGGTTATTATACTTATTTGTATTAGTGCCAAATAGACTAAGTATAATAGCGTCCTTGAGTAGAAGGTTCATACCTATATCAATCGATTAGTTGAATCGATAGTGAGATGATATAGGGAACACTACTCTAAATCATTCCTAGTCGAGTATTTACATTCAGGGACAATGTTAATGCAATAAGACTAGCATGTAGGTCAGCTCGATGACTTGATCTCACAAGTCATGGATACAGAGATATCAAGCTGACACATGGGTATACATTGGAGAATGTATACTGAATGACCCGCCATGAGAAAGTATCATGGATCGTTATATGAGTGTCATATACTTTCTCATGTGGCTATTAGTATGACTATTAGTCCTTAGACCTGAAGTCACCATAGATCCCTACATAAGGAGTTATGTACTTTGGTTTCGTCAAACGTCACCCGTAACTGGGTGGACTATAAAGGCGATTACTGGGTATGTAACGAATTATGCAGAGGGATGTGAGTGATGTAGATGGGATCTATCCCTCCTATATGACGGGAGTGACATCGATATTCTTGATAGAGTAAGACCACGAAGTGTATGGCCATACCCAAATGAGTCAATATGAGATATTGAGCTCATTTGATTGAGTGAGTCTACTTGGAGTTCAAGATTTAGATTGGTCAGAGGATGACACGGTCTATGCCTCACATTGATCAATCTAGATGTCTAGGATAGAAGGACACTTGTCATATATTGTGAGGAGTCACAATTAATAGTCACAAGGTGATGTTGGATCTCAACATTCTTGTAACTTGGGTAGCAATGATGTATTGCTAGATGCCGCTCATTGCTTATGTTTCTAAAGGAGTTTAGAAACATTGCCAACGTTACAAGAACCTATTGGGTCACACACAAAGAACATGTGGATGGAGATTAGGTTAATATGATGAACCAATTGGATTGGGTTCATTTGATGCACCAAAGATTGGATTCAAATTAGACTTATCGAGTTAGACTCAATTAGATTCAATTGTTGAATGAGTCTAATTTAAATTTGATTCATTGAGTCAATTTATATTAATGAATTGAGATTCATTAAATTGAAATTGACTTGAATCAGATGTTGGATTTAACTCAACAAGGAAGAAATTGGTCAATTTTGACTTGACCAAATGGAAGTTGAAACATCAAGTTTGACTTGATGCATTGCCACATCATGTAGGTTGACTCATCCTACATGGCATGGCACATCCTTGCCACATCATCACCACCTCATAATGGTGTGCCACCTCATGGAGGTTACACACCCATACCACTTAATGTGGCCGGCCACATTAAATGAGGGGGTTACATTGTGTGGCCGGCCACACAAATGTGAGGAGGGGTTTTTATTTTGTGGTAATAATATGTGCATTCATTCCATCTTCTTCCTTGGTCTTTTCCTCTTTGTTTTGCTGCTGTTGCCGTGAGCTTCCAAGGGAGGAGAAGGTGGTTGAGTGAATTCCAAGAGCAAAGGAATTGTGAAGGTCACAAAGGAGGGATACTACATCTTGAGTGTATGACATTCCTTTTTGCATCCTCTTTTTCTTCCTTTCCAATCCCATTCGAGAGCTCTAGAAAGTGCTAGCGCACTTGGGGCTCTCTTCTCCATCCTTGAGTGCTAGAGAGCACTCCTTGTTCGTGTGGATATCACTAGAGAAGTATCTACCTTGATACTTTGGAGATCCGACACATACCTTGGACGAGCGGGAATTTTGCGAGGGCACGCTTCAAAGGTAAAAGCTCTCAACACATAGATCTAGGAGTAGATCTAAAGGTTTTGAAACTCGTACTTGTATTTCATTCATTTTTTTCCTTGCACGGATCTACGACTTTGGGTGATTCGGGGTTTCCGCGACGCGAAAAGCGGTTTTCGCGGCCCGAAAAACCTGCAAGGCTTGTACGAGTTTAATATTTTGGTTTTATGAAAACTAAAGTTTCTGTAATTTTCTGTAAAATTATGATTTTTGGGTTTTTATGAGTATTTTTCTCAAGTAATCGAAGCACAAGTGTTTAGACGCTTGTAGGCTTCGACTACCGGGAAGATTTTTCAAAAAACGGTGATGTTTCGACCCAAATCCGTTTGGGACAACGAGCGAAGGTGCTGTAGGATCGCTTAGAAGCAACTCACGATGGTTAGATCGTGGGTAGGGGCACTCCCACTAACCCCGCAAGGGGATTTGCTTCGCGATTGCGCCCGAAATCGCTAATCGGGACCGCCGGGAAAATTCTTCTCAAAGGTTTCGTCCCAAATTGTTTTGGGACAGCGGGCTAAGGCACTGTAGGATCAAAATGGAACCCTCGCGATGGTTAGATCGCGGGTAGGGGCGCTGCCACTGGCCCCGCAAGGGGATCCGTTCCGCGATTGCGCCCGAAACCGCTAAACGGGACCGCCGGGATATTTTACTCGTAAAAATTAATTTTAAAATTATAGAAAATTATGAAAAATATATAATTTTGAATTATATATTAATTTTTTGATAGTCATGGCCCAAAAACCCAATATGATTGGATTGTGTTGTAATTCATAATACGGCCTGCGTGCCGTTATGTGTTTGCGCGTGTTGTATGTTTTTATTTTTCCGCGACCTGCGTGTCGTGCCTTTCTCATATATTCTGGTTGTAAATTAGATTTAGACTCGAATGTAACTCGAGTTTCAAATTGTAATGTACAAATTGGAGCGGTGGAGGGTCCACACGAGACGGAGTTCCGAGGCGGGCACGAGCAACACAAGGTGGTCAAAGGGAGGAGCTTGGAGAAGCTGTTGACCCTAGGTTGACCATTCGATCTTCTCATTGACTTGAGAAGATCGTAGTAGGGTCATGACTAAATCACAAATAGATTAATTAGTTAATTGCTTATGTATATGATGCATGTTTAATAAGTAATTAATTAATTAGTGCCTTACGATTAGATTAGATCTAAGTCGTGCACATGATGCACCCTTGCGATTAGATTAGATCTAAGTCGTGCACAAGATGCATCCTTTTCGATTAGATTAGATCTCGATCGAACCAACTCTAAATGCCTAACCGTGCCGTGATACCTATCACTACCTCGATCACATGTATTGTTGAATACATATTATCTTGGTAGGGTACGGAGGGACAATCTTGGTCCCACCTATCAACGCATGGGTGAATACAAACTCAATTAGATTGAGTATTCTTAGTTGCTCGGTTAAATCGAGTCAACTATAGACATTCTTCCAACAGTTGGAAAATATAGGTCAAAATCACATCTATATTAACTCTCGGACGTATTAGCCAAAGCTAACTCGAGTTTTAATATAAATGCGGATATTTTATAAACAAGAGTTGCATAGAGATGTAATTGGTAATCGTTACCTACCGATCATACTAAGCCTTGGGGCCGTGAACAGCTAACTCAAGGGTTAGTATGATGTAGATCTTGTCCCACAAATTATAGAATTCAGTGGGAGCATCATTTAATTAAAGGCCTAATTAAATGATTTTAAAAGAATATGATATTTATTTAAATTTAATTGTAGATAACCATGACGTCGAATATGAATTCTCCTCTCCTCGCGTTCGTCAAGAAGGACAAGCTCAATGGAGCAAATTTCTCCGGTGGTACAGAACAGAGAGTTCACTTGAAATCGGCCGACGGGACGCATTCGAGGCTCCTCCACACCGCCAGAAGGGCACCGAGATGCTTACAAGAAGCATCAAGATGACACATTAGATGTGTGTGTCCTTATGCTCCAACCATGAACTCGAGCTCGAAGCAACATGAGTTGATGGCGCTACGATATGGTTGAACATCTTTCTCACCTATATCAAGGACAAGCAAGGCTTTGGAAGAGGAACTCGCAGGAAGATCTTAACTAGAAGAGAAATAAGATTTTTACTTCATAAAATGTTATAGAAGTCAACCTCTATATTTCTTCATCGTGGGTATTAGATATTCGGATTGCCGTAAGCACTACTAATAGACGCAGCGAAAGAAATAGGGCAAGCTTGACATAGGACCTCAGAGGGAGCAATGGAGCAGAGCCTTCTATTGTGGGACTTATTTTCTACCCTGCCTATCGGCACTAGATATTGATTGTTGTTATGCTGCATTGACTAAGAACATTATATCGTTTCTTGTTTGGACAAGAAGATTCTGTTTATAATAAAGAACAAATGTCGTCTATTTAGCAATATGTTCTATGTAGTGCACCTCTAATGAGCGGACTCTATATTCTAGACCTTGAGAGCTCTATCTATAATGTTAGTACCAAGAGGTTCAAATCGAATGATATGAACCACACCTATCTCTGACACATCACTTAGGTCATATAAATGACAAGCGCTTATCCCAGCTCCATAAGGATGGTTTGGACTCATTTGATTTTGAATCATATGAGATATGCGAGTCATGCCTACGAGGTAAGATGACCAAGACTCCCTTTAGTGGGCACAGCGAGAGGAGCGATTGATTTGTTAGGACTCATACATAGTGATGTATGTGGCCCTTTCAATGTCATTGCTAGAGGGCGGTTATAGATACTTCATCACATTTACTGATGACTTCAGTAGATATGGTTATGTGTACTTGATGACACATAAGTCCGAATCCTTTGAAAAGTTCAAAGAAATCAAGAATGAAGTACAGAACCAGCTTGACAAGAGTATTAAGGTACTTCGATCAGATAGAGGTGGTGAATACTTAAGCCTTGAGTTTCGTGACTACTTAGCTGAGTGTGAGATTTTATCTCAACTCACTCCTCCTGGAACACCACAGTGGAATGGTGTATCCGAAAGGAGGAATCGTACCTTATTAGATATGGTATGATCTATGATGAGTCACACAGATCTTCCAACATATCTATGGGGATATGCTCTAGACACGGCAGCTTTCATTCTCAACCGAGTTCCATCCAAGGCCGTGATAAAGACACCATATAGGATATGGTCGGGAGAGATGCCGGTGTCTTTCATGAGGATTTGGGGCGAGTGAGGCTTACGTCGACATCAAGTCTCGATACAAATTGGGACCCAAATCCGACAAGTGCTATTTCATCGGATATCCCAAAAGGAATATTACTTCCAACATTCCAGTCAGTTGCAGTGGTAAGGAAGGTGGTCTTTCTGAAAGGGACTTTGTTTCTAGAAAGACTAGTGGGCTGTTCGATCTTGAAGAAGTTCAAGATACGAACAATAGCACTAATGCCTCGATGCAAATTGATGGAACCACAAAGTGTTGTGGATGATGTTGTTCCACAAGGTTGAGGAACAACAATCGGTTCAAGTAGACATACCTCTTGCAGGTCTGATAGGGTCGTCAGCCAGAGATACTCATTTCTCTTGTCGACCATGATGACGTTGTGCTCATGAGGATGAGCCTACCACCTATTAGGAAGCTGTGATGAGATTCTAGAAATGGCTAGAAGCCATGAGATCGAGATGGAATCCATGTACACCAACCAAGTATGGACTTTGGGTGATCCACAGGGGTAAAACCCATAGGGTGTAAGTGGGTCTTTAAGAGAAAGGCATGGATGGACTTATCTATATGGGTCGCTTGGTAGCTAAAGGTTTGCGATTCATGGTATTGACTATGATGAAACCTTTTCTCCATGGCGATGTTTAAGTCCATTCGGATCATGCTTGCTATGCGACCTACCATGACTATGAGATATGGAAGATGGATGTCAAAACCGCGTTTCTGAATGGAAACCTGCTGAGGATGAGTACATGAGAGTTTTGTAGATCCACATACTAGCAGTATGCAGGTCCATTTATAGACTAAAGCAAGCATCTGGCTGGAATCTTCGATTCGATGATGCAATCAAGCAGTTTAGTTTCATCAAGAAAGACGAGCCTTGTGTCTACAAGAAGTTTGTAGGGGATATAGTTGTCTTCCTCGTATTGTATGTGGATGACATACTACTCATTGGGAAGGACATCCCTATGCTTCATGTTAAGACCTGGCTGGGGAGTTGCTTCTCAATGAAGGACTTAGGTGAGACATCCGCATTCTAAGGATACGGATCTATAGAGATAGATCTAAAGATTGCCCTAAGGCAGTACATATATTGACAAGGTACTCCTTCGGTATTTCTGCGGATGTCACATGGCGTGAGTCTTCAAGACTCAAGGTCCCTCTTCTTGAGAGGAGAGAGACCCATGGATCGGATCCCTTATGCCTCGGCCATAGGATCGATCATGTACACCATGCTATGTACTCGACCCGATGTCTCGTATACTTTGAGCATGACGAGAGATACAGGTCAAATCCAGGTCATTGGATAGCGGTCAAGAATATTCTTAAGTACTTAAGAAGGACTAAAGAATATTTCTTGATATATGGAGGCAATGATGAGCTAAAAGTTACGATGCTAGCTTCGAACCGACCAGATGACTATAGATCACGGTCGGGGTTCGTATTTTGCATTAATGGTGGTGTCGGTGGAAGAGTTGAGCCGATGGGCGATTCTATGTGGTCGAGAGCCCGGAAAGGCGGTTTGGATCATGAAGTTCATCGAACTTGGGGTGGTTCTAGCATCGTTGAACCAGTTGAGCTCTATTGTGACAACAATGGAGCTATAGAACAGGCTACGGACCAAGCACATACTACGGCGCTTCCATCGAGAGATTATCGATAAAGGAGATGTGAAGATAGTACCTACAAAGGCTAACATCGGATCCCTTGACCAAGGCTTTAGCACGGAGAAAGCATGATGGTCACACTAGGTCATTAGGCCTTAGAGCCTATCTTGATTGGCACTAGTGCTAGTGGGAGATTGTTAGTTAGAGCCCTAGAGCCAATCATTTGATGATTGTATGGACTCATTGTATCATATTCTTGTATATTAATAAATGCATTTGTTTGGTTATTATACTTATTTGTATTAGTGTCAAATAGACTAAGTATAATAGCGTCCTTGAGTAGAAGGTTCATACCTATATCAATCGATTAGTTGAATCGATAGTGAGATGATATAGGGAACACTACTCTAAATCATTCCTAGTCGAGTATTAACATTCAGGGACAATGTTAATGCAATAAGACTAGCATGTAGGTCAGCTCGATGACTTGATCTCACAAATCATGGATATAGAGATATCAAGCTGACACATGGGTATACATTGGAGAATGTATACTGAATGACCCGCCATGAGAAAGTATCATGTATCGTTATATGAGTGTCATATACTTTCTCATGTGGCTATTAGTATGACTATTAGTTCTTAGGCCTTAAGTCACCATAGATCCCTACATAAGGAGTTATGTACTTTGGTTTCGTCAAACGTCACCCGTAACTGGGTGGAATATAAAGGTGATTGTAATGAATTATGCGGAGGGATGTGAGTGATGTAGATGAGATCTATCCCTCCTATATGGGGAGTGACATCGATATTCTTGATAGAGTAAGACCACGAAGTGTCCATACCAAATGAGTCAATATGAGATATTGAGCTAATTTGATTGAGTGAGTCTACTTGGAGTTCAAGATTTAGATTGGTCAGAGGATGACACGGTCTATGCCTCACATTGATCAATCTATATGTCTAGGATAGAAGGACACTTGTCATATATTGTGAGGAGTCACAATTAATAGTCACAAGGTGATGTTGGATCTCAACATTCTTGTAACTTGGGTAGCAATGATGTATTGCTAGATGCCGCTCATTGCTTATGTTTCTAAAGGAGTTTAGAAACATTGCCAACGTTACAAGAACCTATTGGGTCACACACAAAGAACATGTGGATGGAGATTAGGTTCATATGATGAACCAATTGGATTGGGTTCATTTGATGCACCAAAGATTGGATTCAAATTAGATTTATTGAGTTAGACTCAATTAGATTCAATTGTTGAATGAGTCTAATTTAAATTTGATTCATTGAGTCAATTTATATTAATGAATTGAGATTCATTAAATTGAAATTGACTTGAATCAAATGTTGGATATAACTCAACAAGTAAGAAATTGGTCAATTTTGACTTGACCAAATGGAAGTTGAAGCATCAAGTTTGACTTGATGCATTGCCACATCATGTAGGTTGACTCATCCTACATGGCATGGCACATCCTTGCCACATCATCACCACCTCATAATGGTGTGCCACCTCATGGAGGTTACACACCCATACCACTTAATGTGGCCGGCCACATTAAATGAGGGCCGGCCACACAAATGTGAGGAGGGGTTTTTATTTTGTGGTAATAATATGTGCATTCATTCCATCTTCTTCCTTGGTCTTTTCCTCTTTGTTTTGCTGCTGTTGCCGTGAGCTTCCAAGGGAGGAGAAGGTGGTTGAGTGAATTCCAAGAGCAAAGGAATTGTGAAGGTCACAAAGGAGGGATACTACATCTTGGGTGTATGACATTCCTTTTTGCATCCTCTTTTTCTTCCTTTCCAATCCCATTCGAGAGCTCTAGAAAGTGCTAGCACACTTGGGGCTCTCTTCTCCATCCTTGAGTGCTAGAGAGCACTCCTTGTTCGTGTGGATATCACTAGAGAAGTATCTACCTTGATACTTTGGAGATCCGACAAGTACCTTGGACGAGCGGGAATTTTGCGAGGGCACGCTTCAAAGGTAAAAGCTCTCAACACATAGATCTAGGAGTAGATCTAAAGGTTTTGAAACTCGTACTTGTATTTCATTCATTTTTTTTCTTGCACGGATCTACGGCTTTGGGTGATTCGGGGTTTCCGCGACGTGAAAAGTGATTTTCGCGGCCCGAAAAACCCAACATAGATCCCATCTACATCACTCACATTTCTATGCATAATTTGTTATATACCGAGTAATCGCCTTTATAGTCCACCCAGTTACGGGTGACGTTTGACGAAACCAAAGTACATAACTCCTTATGTAGGGATCTATGGTGACTTCAGGTCTAAGGACTAGTAGTCATACTAATAGCCACATGAAAAAGTATATGACACTCATATAACGATCCATGATACTTTCTCATGGCGGGTCATTCAGTATACATTCTCTAATGTATACCCATGTGTCAACTTGATATCTCTATATCCATGACTTTTGAGATCAAGTCATCGAGTTGACCTACATGCTAGTCTTATTGCGTTAACATTGTCCCTGAATGTTAATACTCGACTAGGAATGATTAAGAGTAGTGTTCCCTATATCATCTCACTATCAGTTTAACTAATCGATTGATATAGGTGAGAACCGTCTACTTAAGGACATTATTATACTTAGTTTATTTGGCACCAATACAAGTAAGTATAATAACTAAAATCCAAATGCCTTTATTTATATAGATAGAATATGATACAACAAGTCCAAAATACAATCATCAAATGATTGGCTTTAGGGCTCTAGCTAACAATTCTTTCCTCCTCACCATTGCCGAACCAAGCAAGAAGGCTTGCTCTCTAGGAAAGCTTCACAAGCAAGGTCACTCCTCTTAGGAAATCAAGCGAAAGGATGTGAGTATCCCCTCACTGCAGTACAAGTAGTTATCGATTTCTTCGTATGTAAACGTTTTGAAACCTTAGAGATTTGCTTGCAAGTTTTGGCTAGGATAAATTAGTGGTCACTTAGTACTAACAAGTTTACAAGTTATGCTTTATGTTGTATAAAAAAAAAAGAAAGAAAAAGAATCTAGAACCTCACCTTGAAGTTTCGGCCAAGACAAAAAGAGAAGGTTTAGAGCAAAGTTTCTTTTGGTATCATGCTTGCCTATGCTCCTTGATGATGTAGGATTTCTCATATGTTGTTAGTTTAAGTTTTAAAGCTTATTATCATATTGAAAGATTAGGAACCCTAACCTAATGTTTCGGCCAAGATGAATTATAGGGCTTAGGGCAAAGTTCTTGAAAAGAAAACATATTGTTATGCTCCTTCATGATGTATGCTTCTCTCATATGTTGATAGCTTAGATTTTCATGCTCCATGTTGGAAAAAAATAGAAAACCCTAGTTCTAGGTTTCGGCCAAGAATAGAAATGAGGGTTAGAGCAAAGTTTTCAAATGACAATATGCTTGTTCATGCTCCCTTTTAAGGTATGATCTCTCATAGGTGGTGGGATTAAGCTTCATGCATCATGTTATAGAGAAAGTTAAGAACCTTAACATGAAGTTTCGGTCAAGATTAGATCTAAAGTTTAGAGTCAAGTTTAGAAATGATAACATGCTTGTTATGCTTCTAAATGATGAATGATCTCTTACATGTTTATAGTTTAGGTTTTTCCTACTCCATGTTGTATGAAAATATAGAAATCCTACTTGCAAGTTTCGGCCAAGGTTGAAAATAATGTTTAGAGTCAAGTTAGAAATGATAACATGAATAAAATTAATTCAAATAAGAATAAGAAATTAGCTCTTAAAAGATAATATCTTAAAAGATAAAATTGATAAATTAGAGAAGATTGTTAATAATTTAGTCAAATTACGAAATCTAGACTTGGGTTATAAGTCTAAAGTAAAACTTAAACACTACAAACCAAGCTATAATCAAGTACCTTTTATTTACTAAACTTAATTTAAATATAACTCAAATCTAATTTATAAATTTAAATAAAATTATCAACAATGTAGGGGGAGGATCCAGAATAGCAGACACCTCCAAAACTAACTTACCTGGCAGGTTAATTAGAACTAATTAGAAAGGGAACAAGTTTAACTTGACCTATGGTACTGGTGAAATTTTGGATGATAGTACGTTAGGAAAGCTTAGTCTATGCATGTCTAGGAAGATATGGCTTCGACTTGGTGCATTTGGCTAAGTGGAACTGACCGAAGCTACCCTTAATGGATCCTAACCAGTTAGACCAAGGTTTTGTATTAAGTTTAGTGGATAGGACTATTTGAAAAACCTCGAAGGCATGGTTACTTTAATGATGTCCAAGTGACTCACCATAGCCCAGAAGTTTATCCGAAGAATGCCTATTTGTTGAGCCCAAAGCTAAACCTGAATCTAACACAACGTTAACCCAAACACTATAATTGAACTCAACTCATCTCACAAAATTATAGGATTCCCTGATTTGAAATTTAGATCGGGTGAGATGACTAAGGATTAAAATTAAATCAAATTCAATTAAATAAATAATTAATAATCTTTTAAAATTCTTTTTTAAAAAATTATTTTAAAAATCCTTTAAAAATTCTTTTAAAAATCATTTTAAAATTATTTCAAAAATCAATTAAAAATCCTTTTAGAAATCATTTTAAAATCACTTAAAAATTCTTTTAAAAATCATTTTAAAATTATATTAAAATCCTTTAAAAATTCTTTTAAAAATCATTTTAAAAAAATATTTTAAAAATACTTTAAAAGTTATTTTAAAAATCCTTTAAAAATTATTTTAGAAATCATTTTAAAATCACTTAAAAATTCTTTTAAAAATCATTTTAAAATTATTTTAAAATCCTTTAAAAATCCTTTTAAAATCATTTAAAAATTCTTTTAAAAATTCTTTTAAAATTATTTTAAAAATCCTTTAAAAACTCTTTTAAAAATCATTTTAAAAACTCTTTTAAAAATCATTTTAAAAATTATTTTAAAAATCCTTTAAAAATTATTTTAAAAATCAGTTTAAAATGATTTTTGAAATCCTTTAAAATTTCTTGTAAAAATCATTTTAAAAATCCTTTATAAATTCTATTAAAAATTATTTTAAAAAATATTTTAAAAATCCTTTAAAAAATTATTGTTAAAATCCTTTTAAAAATTCTTTAAAAATCATTTTAAAATTATTTTAAAAATTATTTTAAAAACCATTTTTAAAAATATTTTAAAAATCCTTTAATTTTTTTTAAAAAAATCCTTTAAAAATTATTTTAAAAATCCATTAACAATTCTTTTTAAAATTATTTCAAAAATCCTTTGAAAATTCTTTTTAAAATCATTTTAAAATTATTTTAAAAATCCTTTAAAAAAATTCTTTTAAAAATCATTTTATAAATATTTAAAAAATCCTTTAAAAATTCTTTTAAAAGTCATTTTAAAATTCTTTTAAAAATCATTTTAAAAATCATTTAAAAATTATTTCAAAAATCATTTTGAAATTATATTATAATTATTTTATAAATCATTTTAAAAAATATTTTAAAAAATCCTTTAAAAATTATTTTTAAAATCCTTTAAAAGTTATTTTAAAAATATTTTTAAAATCATTTCGAAATTATTTTAAATCATTTTGAAAACTATTTGAAAATCATTTCAAAATTTATTTTGAAAATCATTTAAAAAATTATTTTAAAATCTTTTTGAATATTATTGAAAATCATTTTGTAAATTATTTGCGAATCATTTTGAAATTTATTTAAAAATCTTTTTGAAAATTATTTCAAAATTATTTAAAAATCATTTAAAAATCATTTTAAATTATTTGAAATCACTTTAATTCTATAATTAATTTTAAAATCATAAATCTTATGTAATTCTATATCATTTCAAAATCTTATTTAATTCTTTAATTATTATGGTTGAAATCATAATTAATTTTTAATATATTCATCAAAATTTAAAATATTTACTCATTTGAAATTCAAACTCATTTAAATTTTAATATATTCTTCAAAATTCTAAATGTTCACTCATTTGAAATTCAAACTTAAACTTATTTTAAATATCAATATTTTTAAGGCAACTCCATCTCACACTCATTCATAAGCTGAACATGCTTGATAATCTAGAATGAGTGAGATGGAAAATTTGAAAAAAATTTCTTAAATACATGCTTAGACTATAGGACTCTAAGAATTTATTAAGGCATTAATCATGGGGGAGTGAATTTTTTTCTCAAGTTAGTTTTCCTTTAAAATAAAAATTATCTTTGACTTGGTTTTAAAAATTATTTTTGACTTGTCTTAAAATAAAAAATTATTTTTGACTCAGCTTTAAAATAGATATGATATTAAGCTTAATATTGAATTAACATTATTTTTAAAAGCTTAGATTTTTAGTTAATCATTTTTCAAAACGAAGCACTAAAATTATCCAAATCTTTTACTAAGTTTTTTTACAAGAAACTGTCTCTCAAAGCTAAGTACTTAAGTTAAGCTTTTATGAAAATCCTCTTAAAGTTAAGTACTTAAGCAATGCTTTTATCAATAATCTTTTTTTTTTTAAAAGGTTAAGTATTTATACCTTTAAGTGTTTGCCAAAATCTTTTTAATAGATCATTTTTCAAACAACAATTAGTTTCAAAAGATTAAGTTTAGCTAATTTTTGTTGAAATTGAGCTAAGTATTTTCAAAATCATTTCAAATTGAGCTAAGTGATTTTCAAAAGGCTTGTTAAAATTTAGCTAAGTATTCTCTAAAGCTTCTTTTCAAATTTAGCTAAGTGACTTCTATAGCCTTTTTCAAAGTTAACTAAGTTAAATACTTTTCCTCAAAAGACTTTTCAAATTTAATCAAGTATTGTTTAGAAAATTCCTTCAAACTTAGTTTTCTAAAAAGTTCTATTTAAGCATTTTACAAAAGTTTCTCAAGTTTACCTAACTTTTTAGAAGCTTTTCAAAATTTAACTTAATATTATTCAAAAAGTTTTTCGAAATTAATATCTTTTAAAAGGCTTTAAGAATTTAATGAAATATTTTTCAACAAAGCCTTTCGAATCTAACTAAGTTTTTTTTCAAAATTTACCAAAGTATTACTTCAAAATTTAAGCTAAATATTAAAAAGTTTTTTAGCTAAGGCTATTTATCTCTCACTTTCTTGTTACTCTCTTTTTACTTTGATATATGGCAAAGGGGGAGAGTATAAGGAAATTCAAATAAAAATTTTAAGAAAAAGGGAAAGCTTTTATTAAGGGGGAGCTTTTGTAAGCTTCTATTTAGGGGGAGCTTTTATATGTGCTTATTTATGTGTGTGCTGAATTTATGCTTATGCTTTATATGTTTTGCTAAATTCATACTTGTGCTATCACTGTCTTTTCTTTTTACTTAACTTTGAATTTCGGTTTCCATAATCAAAAAGGGGGAGATTGTTGGTGCGGGAAGCATCTGACGATCGAACCCAAGTTTTGATAATGGCAAAGGGATTCAAAGTTAAGATTACTTGTTTTTTAACATGCCTGAATGAGGTTTCAGAAAAGTCCTAACTGCGATTAGGCAGGTGGAAAATCCTAAGGGGTGATAACCTTAGGTCCTAGGGGGCGACAACCCTAGGTGGAGGAAAATCCTAAGAGGGGGTAACCTTAGGTCCTTGGGGTGGTAACCCTAGGTGGAGGAAAACCCTAAGGGGCGGCAACCTTAGGTCCTAGGGGGTGGTAACCCTAGGTGGAGGAAAACCCTAAGAGGTGGCAACCTTAGGTCCTAGTGGGTGGTAACCCTACGTGGAGGAAAATCCTAAGGGGAGGTAACCTTAGGTTCTAGGGGGTGGTAACCCTAGGGGGCGGTAACCCTAGGCCCTAGGGGGTGGTAACCCTAGGAAGAAAGTCCAGTCGGTCTGGAGGACTGGACTGCCATTAGGTAACTCTCCTGAGTGAAGTAGGTGATGGCGCGTTCCCCGTAGAGGGAACAGTAGGCGTCGGGTTGACCTAGGGTTTCCGGTCAAAAATCTGAAGTCAGACCCGGACAGTCCAATGACTGTCAATTACTTGATTTATCATATTTATATCTGTTCTAACTTTTTCTTGCAAGGTATGTTGTTGTTTTGGGACTAACGTGTCTTGCAGGTACGAAAGGAACAAGCTAAGCCTCGGATGAATAGTGTCCGAGGCGCCTTAATGGAGCTTAGAGGTGCCTCGGGTGCAAAGCGGGAGCTGGCTGTGAAGCAGTGCTGGAGGCGCCTCAGACATTCTTGGAGGCACCTTCAGCAGTGTATAAAAGGGGTTGTCGAGGCAACACTTCAACAATCAATTCTCTAGAGCTCTTTCTCCTGTGTACTACTAACAAGACGATCAAGCTGAGCTACGGCAAGACCCCGATGACTCGAAGCTTCAAGACAGTGATTTTCATCGTCGGTATAATTTGTATTCCAGCTTTAATATTGTATTTCAAAGTTGTACTCTCATTTACGATATTATAGTTGTTGCCCACAGAAAGTGATCAACGATCGCGGACCTTGGAGGGAGTCACCATAGGCTCCGAACCAAGTAAATAATCTGTGTCTTTGTGTGTTGTTCTTTTTATTTCCACTGCTTTAACACTCGAGTTTTACGAATCGAACGAAATAGCCACGAGCGCTTTTCACCCCCCCCCCGTCTTGCGCTTTCGATCCAACACCTTTTTCATGCAGTTGCCTCACAAACTCGGCTTTTCTGGTACCATCTAAATTGGCATGCTCAGAGACAGGCAAAGGTGACAAATCTAAAGGAGTTTAAGGGTTGAACCCATATACCACTTCAAAAGGTGAAAAATTAATAGTAGAATGCACAAATCTATTACAAGCAAATTCAACATGTGGTAAACAAACTTGCCAATCTTTTAAATTCTTTTGAATGATAGCTCTAAATAAAGTAGATAAAGTTCAATTTACTACCTCAGTTTGTTCATCTATTTGTGGATGGCAAGTTGTAGACAACAAAAACTTTGTTCCCAATTTTCCCCATAGTGTAACAACCCAATTTTCCCTATTTCGAGTTCTCAAAGTCCTTAAAAATATTTAGAAATGCTTTTAAAATATTCAAGAGATTTTTATAAATTTTTAGAATATTTTTACGTAATTTTTGGAAGTCGTTTGGTATTTTTACCAAGAGGAAGAAGTTGCAAAAATAAAGAGCTCCAACCAAGGTTCAACCCGTAGACCTCGGACAAGTCATAAGCCTTAAAAGAAATGAGGCAACCAAGTGAGCCGCGGGTCTTTTGTGAACAAATAGAGCAGCGAAATATTATAAGGGGTCTTAGGAACCGAAAATAGCCATTAGTTATAAAAGAAGGAAACGTTTTCTCCAAAAACCTAATTCCCCGATCCTTTCTTCTCCTCACACGCAACGCCGCGCGATTCTTCTCCTCTCGCGGTGGAAACGAAGAAGCAGGCTTAGGGCTTCACTCCGGCGGCCGACGAGCTCCCTTCTCCGCGGGTTCTTCACATATCCAAGCTCCTCTCGGCAAGGTGAGCGCACGGGCACAAGAAGGGGCCAAGATCTTCATCCCTCTGAACCCTAGCACACCTTCCTTCGGTTGTAAGTCCAAGAACAGTAGGTAAGTAGCTGCTCACCTGTGGTAGGAGTAGTTTTGAACTTGTTTTTCTTCTTGAATCTGAAACATGCTATAAAGATGTTGGCTTTGGGTGTTCTGCCGTGGGTTTCAAAGAGGGACCAAGAACTGGTTTAGTTTAATTGAGCATGTAGGATAGTGTTTACGCCGAATCTAAGCTTGCTAGGGATCAAGTTTTTGTTTCTCCTTGTTTTTGAATCTGCCGTGACCTAGGGATGAGTTCAAAGTTTCTGCCATGGCTTTCATGAAGGAGAAAGGGCTTAATGGATTTAGCCTTAATTGATGATGCTTTAGCTTCTATTGATTCTGTAATTTCTTGACAGATATATTGGCTTGGGTCATTTCCTTTATGCTTATGCTGCCGTGAGTTGATTAAGAAGAGGAGAAGGGATTTAAATTGTCATAGCAATCACCCCTTTTAATAGCATGTGCTTAAAAGAAATCTGCCAATGCATTTCTTAACATAATAGTTGACTTCCTTTGCTACCGTATCAAGCTCTGCATAGGTGTAAACTTCAGTAGATTATAGTCTTGTTTGTGCTATGCATTTGACATGTACAACCCTAGTTTTGGGAGTATTCAATAGAGCATTTGTTAGTAGTTTTTCCCATGAAATTATGGAACTATCGATTTTGAACTTAGCATTCCAGTACAGCTCTTATTGCTATTAGTTAGCACCAGTAGCTTTTATTTTCTATTTAATCGGGCATGCACAGTTCTCGTTATTATTGGTTGAGCACTAGTTGTTCCATTGTTAATAGATGAGCATGAACGATCTCCTTTGCTTTGCTGTTGGCAAATACAAGCCGTATAAATTCATATTCCTATTTCCTTGTTATAAATTCAAGTATGAGCAGTGTTCCTCATTTGTTATTAGTATTAGCAGTATTAATTCACATTCCAGTTTTAGTTTCCCTTGCCACCTTAGGCGCATGAACAGCTGATATGTTTCAGTTTCAGATTTCATTAAACTTTTTGAGGATTATGAGGAGTTATAAGTAAGAAAAGACCAAGGTCTAGAGAAGAAAAGATAACAAGTAAATCTTTTAAAAGAGGCTAGTACCCGACTTCCAAGGTTGTCGTTAAATAAATCCAGGTGACCAATTTCAAGGTCTTGGCCCTGGGAAGACTGAGGTCTTTATCCTCATAGGACTGGAGGCTCGCTACCTCAGTCTCTATTAGAGAGCGCGCATAAGATGGTACTAAGCCTGGGCCCAAGTAAGAAAAAGAAGAAGAAAGTTAAGTATTAATTTCAAGTATAAGGCTATAAGTAAATGAAACAAGTATCACCTATATTTAGAACAAGTAAAATTTAGCTCTTATAATGCTAAGCATACAGTATTAGTTTTCATTTGCTTTCCTTATGAGTTTATTGAGCATGATTAGTCTTATTTCTAGATGATTCCATCTTTATTCTTGTATAGCATGAGTAGCTTTACATGTTAGCATTTCAGTTAATTTGATTTATTGCTAATAGATGAGCATGATTAGTTTTCTTCTTAAGCATTCAGTTTTAGCATGTTTCTTTTTGTTATATACATGCTTATCGAGTTTTTGTGAGTTAGATAGCGCTTACTAAGCAATTTTACTTATTGTTTGCATTTCCTCTTATTGTAGATAAAGGTAAAGGGAAGCTATAGTCAGAAGGAAGGTGACAAGGAGATGTGTGGTGGATGTGCGATGCCTAGACTATGGAAGCCTTGGGACTAGAAAGGAGTTTCTTTTAGTTTTCTTTTCCTTTTGCTATGTCAGAAGTATTCGGGATGGTATATGTTATCTTGATGTTATTAGGACATAGTAGATGAATTGTGATCTTGTGTGATGATTTCTGGTATAGTTCTCTTTTGTTTTGGATTGTTTATTGCATGAGTTGTTTGATATATGTTCCAGCCGCCTGTGACTGTGTATACTGTGTCTGTATTGATGTTTATGGTCACCGGTACAGGGGAGACTCTGTCGAAATTTTTTGATAGGGATTCCTCGTGGTTTCGATCACACCGGTTAAGTAGAGTTAATAGTTAAGTAACGGTCACCTTAGAGAGTAGTAGAGTAGTAAGAAGGGTGGTCGTTACAGTTGGTATCAGAGTCAAGTTCCCATTCTCCAACATCACACACACATCAGCATCAACCTTGCCGCCTTCAAGTAAGAAAGTATTTAAGTTCTTTCTTTATTGCTTTCCTTTATTATTATTTGTAGTATAGAGTAATTGTTTATAAGCTCTTAAGTCAAATAAGAGTTTTTGCTATTTTCTTTATTCATATACAAATATGTATGTTTAGAAAGGGTAGAGAAAATATCAAGCCTTTCCTTTGCATAATTAGATGGCAAGAGAAGGACGTCCCCGTACCGTTCGTGCTGAGGACCAGGTTCAGGAGAACGAAGGCCCAGGCTCAACTGAGCCCAATCTCTCTGAAGTTGTTACTCAACTCCAGAAACAAGTAGTAATTGCCAATCTGATGGCAAATCAGCAATCAGTTCCTCCCTCCCCCACGGTCACTGCGGAGACTCCAGTGGTAATTGAGGTTCCACCAGCTGCCCAAGAGTCATCTTAGAATCTCGGAGACAAGAAGCTTACCTCATACAGTGGTTAAACACTGGAGAGCACCATGGAGCTTCTTAACTGGCCAGAGGTCGAGAAGGTCAAGTGCGCCTCTTTCTGCCTGTCAGGAGATGCTCGTATGTGGTGGGAGAGGATAAAGACCAAGAGGGCGGCCAATCAGATGAACTGGGCCGATTTTTAGTCAGAGTTTTATGAAGAGTTCTTCCACCTACAGATCACCAACAAGCACTATGAGGAATTCATAGAGTTCAAACAAGGTGACCTGTCAGTGGAAGAAGCAGCCAAGAAGTTCAACAGACTAGCTCGTCTCTGCCCAGAGCTAGTAAGTACAGAGAAGGAGCGAGTCAGACTGATGCTCAGAATGCTGAGACCACAGATAGCACTGAATGTAAGCAGTGGAGCTCACCGACCCCAGACTGGTGAAGAGTTTATCAGTAGGGCCTTAATTGCTGAACACTACCTGAACGACATCAAAGCACAACGAGCACAACACAAGCCAGTGAAGATAGAGGACAAGTCAGTGGGGAGCCATAAATCGCAGTCAAGTAAACAGAACTGGAAGGGCAAGGGAACTCAGGAGGTAACCAGAAGGGAGGACCAGCCAACAAGCAGACCAAGTTCCCTCCCTGTCCCAAATGTGGGAGAATGCATCCAGGAGCCTGTCTTTTGGGTAAGACTGGATGTTATTCCTGTGGTCAGGAAGGACACATGGCTAAAGAATGTCCTGACAAGCTCAAAGCACCTCAGCCAAAGCCAGTGCAATATGGAGGCCAGCCTGCACAGTTATATCACATGGAAGCAGCACTAGAGGGACCCTATATCAGTCAGGGAAGGTTGGAAGCTCCACCAGTTCTAGCCTTTGATAGTGCCAGAGTATTCTCCCTCACCAAAGAAGAAGCTGCTAGTGCCTCCACGGTCATAATAGGTCAAGTAGTTATTTTTCAGCATTTTGCTACTATACTATTTGATACTGAGGTGACCCATTCTTTTGTATCAGTACCCTCTGTCAGTAAATTACAGGTGCCTACAGAAAGTATGAACTCCAAGTTCCTGACGACCCTACCTTCTAGGGAAGTCATGGAATCCAACCAGTGGCTTTGGGCTGTACCAGTCAGAGTTGCAGACCGAGAGCTATATGTTAACCTGGTAGTCCTCACCATGTAGGATTTCGATATCATTTTGGGTATGGATTTCCTCAGCAAGTATAGTGCTTCAGTAGACTGCCGCAAAAGGAAAGTAATCTTCAGTCCAGAGGGTGAACCACCTTTTGAATTCACGGGAATGCTAAGGATGAAGACCCAGAAACTTCTCTCTTCTCTAGCAGCTCACCAGATGTTAGCTAAAGGGTGTGCTGGTTTTCTTGCATACATAGTAAATGCAGAAGAACAGAAAGGACTCAAGCAGGAGGATGTTCGGGTAGTATGTGAGTATCCAGAATTATTTCTAGAAGAGCTACCCGGACTGCCTCCCGACAGAGAAGTGGAGTTTGAAATTGAGTTGGTACCTGGTACCAGTCCAATTTCAAAAGCTCCGTATCGCATGTCTCCAGCAGAGCTGAAAGAGTTACAAGAACAACTTCAGGAGTTGCTTGACAAAGGCTTCATCCGCCCTACTCATTCACCATGGGGAGCACCTGTGTTGTTTGTCAAGAAGAAGGACGGATCTATGCGGATGTGCACAGATTATAGAGCTCTGAATCAAATAACAATCAAGAACAAGTACCCCCTTCCCTGGATCGACGACTTATTAGTGTTCTCAAAGATAGACCTGCGCTCTGGGTACCATCAGCTGAAGGTGAAAGAAAGAGATATACCCAGAACAGCTTTCAGGACCAGATACGGACACTACGAGTTTGTAGTCATGCCTTTTGGTGTGACTAAAGCACCAGTGGTCTTCATGGACTTAATGAACATAATCTTCAGAGAATACCTTGACAAATTTGTCATCGTATTCATCGACGACATTCTAGTCTATTCAAGAACCCTAGAGGAGCTTAACACTCACTTGAGGATAGTACTGCAACCCTTCAGCAAAAGCAGCTGTATGCTAATTTCTCAAAGTGCGAGTTCTGGTTGGAGCAGGTAGCGTTTCTAGGTCACATTATTTCTAAAGATGGTATCCAAGTAGATCCGGCCAAAATAGAAGCGGTCAACAACTGGAGTAGACCCAAGAACGCCAGGGAGATCAGAAGCTTCCTTGGTTTAGCTAGGTTCTACAGGAAATTCATGGAGGACATTTCCAGGATAGCTTCTCCACTGATGGCCTTAACCAGGAAGAACAAGAAGTTTGAATAGTTAGACAAATGTGAGCAGAGTTTCCAAGAGTTAAAGAAGAGACTGACCAGTGCTCCTATTCTGACCGTTCCAGAGAGTGACAAGAGTTTTGACATCTACAGTGATGCTTCCAAGATGGGCCTAGGAGCTGTTCTAATGCAAGAAGGAAAAGTTATAGCTTATGCTTCCAGACAACTCAAAGACTAAGAGAAGAACTACCCCACTCATGATCTTGAGCTGACACTAGTGGTCTTTGCACTAAAACTCTGGCGACATTATTTGTATGGAGTTCAGTGCAGAATCTTCACAGACCATCAGAGTCTTAAGTACTTCTTCACCCAGAAGGACTTAAACATGAGACAGCGTAGGTGGCTAGAGTTGGTCAAGGATTATGACTGTGAAATCCTCTACCACCCAGGCAAAGCTAACAAAGTGGCAGATGCACTAAGCAGAAAATCCAGTGCATCCCTGATGTCTTTGTCATCATTAGCCCTGCCACTGCAAAAGGAGTTGTCAGATTTCAGACTTGAAGTTATTTATGGGCAACTCTCTGCATTGACCTCAGAGTCAACCCTGCTTGAGAATATACAGAGAAAGCAAAGTGAAGATCCAGATGTCCAAAAGATCAAGCAAGGGATACAAGAAAAGGGAAATTCAGAGTTTTGAGTATCAGATAGTGGAATCCTCTGCCAGGGGAACCACCTTTGTGTCCCCAATGACGAAGAGTTGAGAAAGAAGATTTTAGAAGAAACCCATAGTATTCCTTACTCCATGCATCCTGATTCCACCAAAATGTACCAAGACTTGAAACAAAGGTTCTGGTAGTCTGGACTCAAAAGAGACGTTGCTAAATATGTCAGTACTTGCTTGACATGCCAGAGAGTCAAAGCAGAACACCAGAGACCAGGAGGAATGTTACAACCTCTCCCAATACCAGAGTGGAAGTGGGAAGACATATCCATGGACTTCATAACAGGTCTTCCAAGAACTACAAACGGATATGACGCAATATGGGTAGTAGTGGACAGATTGACTAAGTCAGCTCATTTTCTAGCCATCAAGGTGTCCCACTCCATAGAGAAGTTGACATAACTATACGTTAAGGAGGTGATCAGACTTCATGGAGTTCCTAAATCTATCGTTTCTGATAGAGATGGGTGCTTCACCTCACACTTTTGGGAGTGTGTTCAGACTGCACTAGGCACTAAACTCAAGTTCAGCATAACCTTCCTCTTCAGACTGATGGACAGATAGAGCGAGTAAATCAGATTTTAGAAGATATGCTCAGAGCTTGCGCGCTAGATTTCAAGGGAAGTTGGTGCAAGTATCTATGCTTAGCTGAGTTTTCCTACAACAATAGCTATCAGGCCACCATCAAGATGGCACCTTATGAGGCATTGTATGGCAGGAAGTGAAGATCACCCATTTGCTGGCAAGAAGCAGGTGAGAGAAAAGAAATGGAAGTAGAGCTGAGCATTCAGACAGAGCTGATAAATGATAGAGAATTGAGACTGCCCAGAGCAGACAGAAGAGTTATGCTTACACACGCCGTAGGCCACTTGAATTCCAAGTAGGGGATTCAGTCTTTCTCAAGGTTGCTCCTATGAAGGGAGTGATCAGATTTGGCAAGAAGGGCAAATTAAGTCCTCGCTATGTAGGACCTTACCTAATCATAGAGAGGATTGGGAAGGTAGCTTACAAGCTGGACTTACCACAAGACATGTCAGCAATACATAATGTATTTCATGTCTCTATGCTAAAGAAGAGTATTCACGACCCTAGCCAGGTGATTGAGCCTCAGCCAATGCAGATCCAAGAGGATCTTAGCTACGAGAGCAGACCTACCCAGATAGTGGACAGAGCAGTCAAGAGACTAAGAAATAAAGAAGTACCACTAGTGAAGGTCATCTGGCAAAACCAGAAGCACGAGGAAGTCACTTGGGAGCGTGAGGATAGTATGAGACAGAAATATCCAGAACTATTCTAAGTTCGAGGACGAACTTTTTATAAGGTATGGGGGATTGTAACAACCCAATTTTCTCTATTTCGAGTTCTAAAAGTCCTTAAAAATATTTATAAATGCTTTTAAAATATTCTAGAGATTTTTATAAATTTTTAGAGTATTTTTACGTAATTTTTGGAAGTCGTTTGGTATTTTTACCAAGAGGAAGAAGTTGCAAAAATAAAGAGCTCCAGCCGAGGTTCGACCCGTAGACCTCGGACAAGTCATAAGCCTTAAGCGAAGTGAGGCAACCAAGTGAGCCGCAGGTCTTTTGTGAACAAATAGAGGAGCGAAAGATTATAAGGGGTCTTAGGAACCGAAAATAGCCATTAGTTATAAAAGAAGGAAACGTTTTCTCCAAAAACGTAATTCCCCGATCCTTTCTTCTCCTCACACGCGACGCCGCGCGATTCTTCTCCTCTCGCAGTGGAAACGAAGAAGCAGGCTTAGGGCTTCACTCCGGCGGCCGACGAGCTCCCTTCTCCGCAGGTTCTTCACATATCCGAGCTCCTCTCGGCAAGGTGAGCGCACGGGCACAAGAAGGGGCCAAGATCTTCATCCCTCCGAACCCTAGCACACCTTCCTTAGGTTGTAAGTCCAAGAACAGTAGGTAAGTAGCTGCTCACCTGTGGTAGGAGTAGTTTTGAACTTGTTTTTCTTCTTGAATCTGAAACATGCTATAAAGATTTTGGCTTTGGGTGTTCTGCCGTGGGTTTCAAAGAGGGACCAAGAACTAGTTTAGTTTAATTGAGCATATAGGATCGTGTTTGCGCCGAATCTAAGCTTGCTAGGGATCAAGTTTTTGTTTCTCCTTGTTTTTGAATCTGCCGTGACCTAGGGATGAGTTCAAAGTTTATGTCGTGGCTTTCATGAAGGAGAAAGGGCTTAATGGATTTAGCCTTAATTGATGATGCTTTAGCTTCTATTGATTCTGTAATTTCTGGACAGATATATTGGCTTGGGTCATTTCCTTTATGCTGTCGTGAGTTGATTAAGAAGAGGAGAAGGGATTTAAATTGTCATAGCAATCACCCCTTTTAATAGCATGTGTTTAACAGAAATCTGCCAATGCATTTCTTAACATAATAGTTGACTTCCTTTGCTACCGTATCAAGCTTTGCATAGGTGTAAACTTCAGCAGATTATAGTCTTGTTTGTGCTATGTATTTGACATGTAGAACCCTAGTTTTGGGAGTATTCATTAGAGCATTTGTTAGTAGTTTTTCCCATGAAATTATGGAACTATTGATTTTGAACTTAGCATTCCAGTACATCTATTATTGCTATTAGTTAGCACCAGTAGCTTTTTTTTGCTATTTAATCGGGCATGCACAGTTCTCGTTATTATTGGTTGAGCACTAGTAGTTTCCATTATTAATAGATGAGCATGAACGATCTCCTTTGCTTTGCTATTGGCAAATACAAGCCGTATAAATTCATATTCCTATTTCCTTGTTATAAATTCAAGTATGAGCAGTGTTCCTCATTTGTTATTAGTATTAGCAGTATTAATTCACATTCCAGTTTTAGTTTCCCTTGCCACCTTAGGCGCATGAACAGCTGATATGTTTCAGTTTCAGATTTCATTAAACTTTTTGAGGATTATGAGGAGTTATAAGTAAGAAAAGACCAAGGTCTAGAGAAGAAAAGATAACAAGTAAATCTTTTAAAAGAGGCTAGTACCCGACTTCCAAGGTTGTCGTTAAATAAATCCAGGTGACCAATTTCAAGGTCTTGCCCTGGGAAGACTGAGGTCTTTATCCTCATAGGACTGGAGGCTCGCTACCTCAGTCTCTATTAGAGAGCGCGCATAAGATGGTACTAAGCCTGGGCCCAAGTAAGAAAAAGAAGAAGAAAGTTAAGTATTAATTTCAAGTATAAGGCTATAAGTAAATGAAACAAGTATCACCTATATTTAGAACAAGTAAAATTTAGCTCTTATAATGCTAAGCATACAGTATTAGTTTTCATTTGCTTTCCTTATGAGTTTATTGAGTATGATTAGTCTTATTTCTAGATGATTCCATCTTTATTCTTGTATAGCATGAGTAGCTTTACATGTTAGCATTTCAGTTAATTTGCTTTATTGCTAATAGATGAGCATGATTAGTTTTCTTTTTAAGCATTCAGTTTTAGCATGTTTCTTTTTGTTATATACATGCTTATCGAGTTTTTGTGAGTTAGATAGCGCTTACTAAGCAATTTTACTTATTGTTTGCATTTCCTCCTATTGTAGATAAAGGTAAAGGGAAGCTATAGTCAGAAGGAAGGTGACAAGGAGATGTGTGGTGGATGTGCGATGCTTAGACTATGGAAGCCTTGGGACTAGAAAGGAGTTTCTTTTAGTTTTCTTTTCCTTTTGCTATGTCAGAAGTATTCGGGATGGTATATGTTATCTTGATGTTATTAGGACATAGTAGATGAATTGTGATCTTGTGTGATGATTTCTGGTATAGTTCTCTTTTGTTTTGGATTGTTTATTGCGTGAGTTGTTTGATATATGTTCCAGCCGCCTGTGACTGTGTATACTGTGTCTGTATTGATGTTTATGGTTACCGGTACAGGGGAGACTCTGCCGAAATTTTTTGATAGGGATTCCTCGTGGTTTCGATCACACCGGTTAAGTAGAGTTAATAGTTAAGTAACGGTCACCTTAGAGAGTAGTAGAGTAGTAAGAAGGGTGGTCGTTACAGTTGGTATCAGAGCCAAGTTCCCATTCTCCAACATCACACACACATCAGCATCAACCTTGCCGCCTTCAAGTAAGAAAGTATTTAAGTTCTTTCTTTATTGCTTTCCTTTATTATTATTTGTAGTATAGAGTAATTGTTTATAAGCTCTTAAGTCAGATAAGAGTTTTTGCTATTTTCTTTATTCATATACAAATATGTATGTTTCGAAAGGGTAGAGAAAATATCAAGCCTTTCCTTTGCATAATTAGATGGCAAGAGAAGGACGTCCCCGTACCGTTCGTGCTGAGGACCAGGTTCAGGAGAACGAAGGCCCAGGCTCAACTGAGCCCAATCTCTCTGAAGTTGTTACTCAACTCCAAAAACAAGTAGCAGACCAGCAGCAAGTAATTGCCAATCTGATGGCAAATCAGCAATCAGTTCCTCCCCCTCCCCCAGCTGTCACTGCGGAGACTCCAGTGGTAATTGAGGTTCCACCAGCTGCCCAGAAAGCTTTTCAGGCACGACTGAGCCTTGGGATGCCCAGGCTTGGTTCAAAACACTGGAGAGCACCATGGAGCTTCTTAACTGGCCAGAGGTCGAGAAGGTCAAGTGCACCTCTTTCTGCCTGTCAGGAGATGCTCGTATGTGGTGGGAGAGGATAAAGACCAAGAGGGCGGCCAATCAGATGAACTGGGACGATTTTTAGTCAGAGTTTTATGAAGAGTTCTTCCACCTACAGATCACCAACAAGCACTATGAGGAATTCATAGAGTTCAAACAAGGTGACCTGTCAGTGGAAGAAGCAGCCAAGAAGTTCAACAGACTAGCTCGTCTCTACCCAGAGCTGAGACCACAGATAGCACTGAATGTAAGCAGTGGAGCTCACCGACCCCAGACTGGTGAAGAGTTTATCAGTAGGGCCTTAATTGCTGAACACTACCTGAACGACATCAAAGCACAACGAGCACAACACAAGCCAGTGAAGATAGAGGACAAGTCAGTGGGGAGCCATAAATCGCAGTCAAGTAAACAGAACTGGAAGGGCAAGGGTAGTAAAAGAAAGCAGTGGAACTCAGGAGGTAACCAGAAGGGAGGACCAGCCAACAAGCAGACCAAGTTCCCTCCCTGTCCCAAATGTGGGAGAATGCATCCAGGAGCCTGTCTTTTGGGTAAGACTGGATGTTATTCCTGTGGTCAGGAAGGACACATGGCTAAAGAATGTCCTGACAAGCTCAAAGCACCTCAGCCAAAGCCAGTGCAATATGGAGGCCAGCCTGCACAGTTATATCACATAGAAGCAGCACTAGAGGGACCCTATATCAGTCAGGTACCGGTCCAATTTCAAAAGCTCCGTATCGCATGTCTCCAGCAGAGCTGAAAGAGTTACAAGAACAACTTCAGGAGCTGCTTGACAAAGGCTTCATCTGCCCTATTCATTCACCTTGGGGAGCTCCTATGTTGTTTGTCAAGAAGAAGGACGGATCTATGCGGATGTGTACAGATTATAGAGCTCTGAATCAAATAACAATCAAGAACAAGTACCCCCTTCCCAGGATCGCCGACTTATTTGATCAGCTGAAAGGGGCAACAGTGTTCTCAAAGATAGACCTGCGCTCTGGGTACCATCAGCTGAAGGTGAAAGAAAGAGATATACCCAGAACAGCTTTCAGGACCAGATACGGATACTATGAGTTTGTAGTCATGCCTTTTGGTGTGACTAATGCACCAATGGTCTTCATGGACTTAATGAACATAGTGTTCAGAGAATACCTTGACAAATTTGTCATCGTATTCATCGACGATATTCTAGTGTTGGGTTTTTCGGGCCGCGAAAACCGCTTTTCGCGTCGCGGAAACCCCGAATCACCCAAAGCCGTAGATCCGTGCAAGGAAAGCCGAACAAAAAATTACGAGTACGAGTTTCAAAAACCTTTTTAGATCTACTCCTAGATCTACATGTTAAGAGCTTTACCCTTGTTGCGTGCCCTTTCGCGTTCCCGCTCGTCCAAGGAGTTGCCGGATCTCTAGACCGTCAAGCGTCGGTCCTCTAGAAGTATCCACACAAAGGTGTGCTAGCACCTTAGTGAGATTCGGCCAAGCAAGGAGGAGAGAGAGAGGGAGAGCTTGAGAGGAAGAAGGAAGAAAAATGCACTTGAATGAATGAATGGAAAATTCAATTCACATTCAAAAGTGGCCGACCACTTCTCCTTTGTGTAACTCCTCATTAAATGCAATTAATGTGAAGTTATTAAGAAAATGGCTTTGTAACTTCCATGAGGTGGCACCCATGATGATGTGGAGTAACATCATTGGTCCACTTCAATGCCAACTCACCAATGAGGTGGCATAAAGTCAAGTCAAACTTGACTTTTAATCTTCCTCTCAAGTCAAGTCAAACTTGACCAAATCTCTTCCATGGTTGATCTAATCTAACCATTTGATTCGAGCCAACTTAATATAATGAATCTAATTCATTAAATTAAATTGATTCAATGAGTCAAAATCTAAATTAGACTCATTGAACACATGAATCAACTTGAGTCAAACTCAAGTTAGCCCAATTAGGATTACTCTTAATCCAATTTGATTCATCAAATGAATCTAATCCTCTTGGTTCATCATATGAACCTAATCTCCATCTAATTGTCCTAAGTGTGTGACCCTATAGGTTCTTGTAACGTTGACAATGCCCTAAACCCATTTAGGAGCATAAGTAATGAGCGGTATCTAGCAACACATCATTACTACCCAAGTTACAAGAATGTTGAGATCCAACATCACCTTGTGACTACTAATTGTGACTCCTCACAATATATGACATTGCCCTTCTATCCTAGACATCTAGATTGATCAATATGAGGCATAGACCGTGTCATCCTCTAATCAATCTAAATCTTGAACTCCAAGTAGACTCACTCGATCAAATGAGCTCAACATCTAATGTTGACTCATTTGGGCATGACCATGCACTTAGTGGTCTCACTCTATCAAGAATACCGATGTCGCTCCCGTCATATGGTAGGGATAGATCCCATCTACATCACTCACATCCCTCTACATAATTCTTTATATACCCAGTAATCGCCTTTATAGTCACGTTTGACGAAACCAAAGTACATAACTCCTTATGTAGGGATCCATGGTGACTTCAGGTCCAAGGACTAATAGTCATACTAATAGCCACATGAAAAGTATATGACACTCATATAACGATCCATGATACTTTCTCATTCAGTATACATTCTCCAATGTATACCCATGTGTCAGCTTGATATCTCTATATCCATGACTTGTGAGATCAAGTCATCGAACTGACCTACATGCTAGTCCTGTTGCATTAACATTATCCTTGAATGTTAATACTCGACTAGGAATGATTTAGAGTAGTGTTCCCTATATCATCTCACTATCGATTCAACTAATCGATTGATATAGGTATGAACCTTCTACTCAACTATACTTAGTCTATTTGGCACTAATACAAATAAGTATAATAACCAAACAAATGCCTTTATTAATATACAAGAATATGATATACATGAATCCATACAATCATCAAATGATTGGCTCTAGGGCTCTAACTAACAATCTCCCACTAGCACTAGTGCCAATCATTATAGGCTCTAAGGCCTAAAGACCTAGTGTGACCATCATTCTTCCTCTGTGCCAAAGCCTTGGTCAAGGGATCTGCGATGTTAGCCTCTATAGGTACTCTGCAAATCTTCACATCTCCTCTATCAATAATCTCTCGAATGAGATGGAAGCGCCGTAGTATGTGCTTGGTCCGCTGGTGTGAGCGAGGTTCCTTCGCCTGTGCTATAGCTCCATTGTTGTCACAATAGAGCTCAACTGGGTCAGCGATGCTAGGAACCACCCCAAGTTCAGTGATGAACTTGCGGATCGCCTCCTTAGCTGCCTCGATGTAGCAATATACTCGGCCTCTGTTGTATACTGTGTTCTGCTTGAACTCTTCTAGCTCACAAGACCACCATTTAAGCAAAACACGACCACCGATCGCGTCGTATCATCGGCATCGGATCTGGAAAGCATCATGTAACCCTTTACGCTAGCTCATCATTGCCTCCATATATCAAGAAATATTCTTTAGTCCTTCGTAAGTACTTAAGAATATTTTTGACCGCTATCCAGTGACTTTCACCTGGATCTGACTGGTATCTGCTCGTCATGCTCAAAGCATACGAGACATCAGGTCGAGTACATAGCATGGCGTACATGATCGATCCTATGGCTGAGGCATAAGGGATCTGATCCATGCGATCTCTCTCCTCTCTAGAAGAGGGACCTTGAGTCTTCGAAAGACTCACGCCATGTGACATCGGCAGAAATCCCTTCTTGGAATTTTGCATGGCAAACCGAAGGAGTACCTTGTCAATGTATGTACTCTGACTTAGGCCAAGCAATCTCTTAGATCTATCTCTATAGATCTGTATCCCTAGAATGCGGGATGCCTCACCTAAGTCCTTCATTGAGAAGCAACTCCCTAGCCAGGTCTTGACAGACTGAAGCATAGGGATGTCCTTCCCAATGAGTAGTATGTCATCCACATACAATATGAGGAAGACAACTATGTCCCCTACAACCTTCTTGTAGACACAAGGCTCATCTTCATTCTTGATGAAACCAAACTGTTTGATCGCATCATCGAATCGAAGATTCCAGCTCCGAGAAGCTTGCTTTAGTCCATAAATGGACCTATGCAGCTTGCATACTCTACTAGTATGTTGTGGATCTACAAAACCCTCAGGTTGTGTCATGTACACATCCTCGAGTAGGTTTCCATTCAGAAATTTGGTTTTGACATCCATCTGCCATATCTCATAGTCATGGTAGGCTGCAATAACAAGCATAATCCGAATGTACTTAAACATTGCCACTTGGAGAAAAGGTTTCTGTTAGTTAGAGCCCTAGAGCCAATCATTTGATGATTGTATGGACTCATGTATATCATATTCTTGTATATTAATAAAGGCATTTGTTTGGTTATTATACTTATTTATATTAGTGCCAAATAGACTAAGTATAATAGTGTCCTTGAGTAGAAGGTTCATACCTATATCAATCGATTAGTTGAATCGATAGTGAGATGATATAGGGAACACTACTCTAAATCATTCCTAGTCGAGTATTAGCATTCAGGGACAATGTTAATACAATAAGACTAGCATGTAGGTCAGCTCGATGACTTGATCTCACAAGTCATGGATATAGAGATATCAAGCTGACACATGGGTATGCATTAGAGAATGTATACTGAATGACCCGCCATGAGAAAGTATCATGGATCGTTATATGAGTGTCATATACTTTCTCATGTGGCTATTAGTATGACTATTAGTCCTTAGACCTGAAGTCACCATGGATCCCTACATAAGGAGTTATGTACTTTAGTTTCGTCAAACGTCACCCGTAACTGGGTGGACTATAAAGGCGATTACTGGGTATGTAACAAATTATGCGGAGGGATGTGAGTGATGTAGATGGAATCTATCCTTCCCATATGATGGGAGCGACATCGGTATTCTTGATAGAGTGAGACCACTAAGTGCATGGCCATGCCCAAATGAGTCAACATTAGATGTTGAGCTCATTTGATCGAGTGAGTCTACTTGGAGTTCAAGATTTAGATTGATTAGAGGATGACACGGTCTATGCCTCATATTGATCAATCTAGATGTCTAGGATAGAAGGACACTTGTCATTATTTTGTGAGGAGTCACAATTGGTAGTCACAAGGTGATGTCGGATCTCGACATTCTTGTAACTTGGGTAGTAATGATGTGTTGCTAGATACCGCTCATTACTTATGCTCCTAAATGGGTTTAGGGCATTGCCAACGTTACAAGAACCTATAGGGTCACACACTTAGGACAATTAGATGGAGATTAGGTTCATATGATGAACCAAGAGGATTAGATTCATTTGATGAATCAAATTGGATTAAGAGTAATCCTAATTGGGCTAACTTGAGTTCGACTCAAGTTGAGTCATGTATTTAATGAGTCTAATTTAGATTATGACTTATTAAATCAATTTAATTTAATGAATTAGATTCATTATATTAAGTTGGCTCGAATCAAATGGTTGGATTAGATCAACCATGGTAGAGATTGAGTCAAGTTTGACTTGACTAGAGAAGGAAGACCAAAGGTCAATTTTGACTTGACCTTTTGCCACCTCATTGGTGAGTTGGCATTAGGTGGACCAATGATGATGTTCCACATCATCATGGTGTGCCACCTCATGGAAGTTACAAAGCCATTTTCTTATTAACTTCACATTAATTGCATTTAATGGGGAGTTATTCTTGATGAGAAGTGGCCGGCCACTTTTGAATTGGATTGGATTTTCATTCAATTCATTCAAGTGTTGTGAATCTTCCTCCTTCTTCCTCTCAAGCTCTCCCTCTCCCTCTCCTCCTTGCTTGGCCGAATCTCACCAAGGTGCTAGCATACCTTTGTGTGAGGTTTTCTCCACCTACGTGTCCGTGTGGATACTTCTAGAGGACCGCGGAGATCCAAGGCAACTCCTCGATCGGACTCGACGATAAAGGCACGCTCAAGGTATAACTCTTATCTAGTGTAGATCTAAAGGTTTTACAAACTCGTACAAGAAAGGTTTTTCGAAAAGTTTTGTTTACTGAATCTTAGCACGGATCTACTGCTTTGGTTTGACTGGGTTTTCCATGAAAGCGGCAAGTTTCGGACTCAACGCTGGTATCGAGCCACGTGCAAAGACTTGCGAGTTCGTTTGTATTTTATGAAAAATAAACCTTTTGTAATTTTCTGTAAAAATTGAGTTTTAGAGTTTTTATGAGTAATTTTTCCATAGAAGCGAAGCACAACTTCGGCTACCGGAAAGTTTTCTTTTAAACGGCTTCGTTTTGCCCCAAATCCGTTTGGGACAGCGGGGTCGGATGCCATTAGATCGCAAAGGAGCAACTCACGATGGTTAGATCGTGGGTAGGGGCATAGCCCCTAACCCCGCAAGGGAATTTGCTTCGCGATTGCACCCGAAATCGCTAAAAACGAACCCGCCGGGAAGATTTTTCCGAAACGGCAATGTCTCGACCCAAATCGTTTTGGGACAGCGGGTTTAGGCGCTATTGGATCGCAAAGGAACCCTCGCGATGCTTAGATCGCGGGTAGGGGCGCTGCCCCTGGGCCCCGCAAGGGGATCCGTTCCGCGATTGCGCCCGAAACCGCTAAACGGGACCGCCGGGAAATTTTATTCATAAAAATTGTAAAAATTATTTTAAAATTATAGAAAATTATGAAAAATATATAATTTTGAATTATATATTAATTTGTGATAGTCATGGACCAAAGCCCAATATGATTGGTTGTGTTGTAATTCATAATACGGCCTGCGTGCCGTTATGTGTTTGCGAGTGTTGTATTATATTCGCGACCTGCGCGTCGTGCCTTCTCTTATTTTCTTGTTGTAAATTAGATTTAGACTCGAATGTAACTCGAGTTTCAAATTGTAATGTACAAATTGGAGCGGTGGAGGGTCCACACGAGACAGAGTTCCGAGGCGGGCACGAGCAACACAAGGTGGTCAAAGGGAGGAGCTTGAAGAAGCTGTTGACCCAAGGTTGACCAATCGATCTTCTCATTGGCTTGAGAAGATCGTAGTAGGGCCAAGACTAAATCACAAATAGATTAATTAATTGCTTGTGTATGTGATGCATATTTAATAAGTAGTTAATTAATTAGTGCCTTACGATTAGATTAGATCTAAGTCGTGCACATGATGCACCCTTGCGATTAGATTAGATCTAAGTCGTGCACAAGATGCATCCCTTTTCGATTAGATTAGATCTCAATCGACTCAACTCTAATGCCTAATCGTGCCGTGATAACTGTCACTACCTCGATCACATGTATTGTTGAATCTGCCAAAGCAGAGCAATACATATTATCTTGGTAGGGTACGGAGGGACAATCTTGGTCCCGTCTATCAACGCATGGGTGAATACAAACTCAATCAGATTGAGTATTCATAGTTACTCGGTTAGATCGAGTCAACTATAGGCATTCTTCCAATAGTTGGAAAGATAGGTCAATATCACATCTATATTAACTCTCGGGCGTATTAGCCAAAGCTAACTCGAGTTTTAATATAAATGCGGATATTGATTCTATAAACAAGAGTTGCATAGAGATGTAATTGGTAATCATTCGATCATACTAAGCCTTGGGCGTATTAGCCAAAGCTAACTCAAGGGTTAGTATGATGTGGATCTTGTCCCACAAGAATTATAGTATTCAGTGGGAGCATCATTTAATTAAAGGCCTAATTAAATGATTTTAAAAGAATATAATATTTATTTCTGCAAATTTTCTGTTGTAGATAACCATGACGTCAAACACGAATTCCTTCTCCCTGCGATCTGTCCTTGAGAAGGACAAGCTCAACGAGCGATTTCCCGTGTTTGAGAATAGTTCTCACCAGGACGAACTCATGCGCTGGAGGGCAGCCCATTCCGGAGGCTCCTCCGATGCCAATGCCCGGCGGAAAGATGCTTACAAGAAGCATCAAGATGACGATTAGATGTGTCCTCGTTTAATGCTCGACCATGAACTCGAGCTTCAAAAGCAACACGAGTTGATGGGCGCCACGATATGGTTGAGCATCTTCACCAACTATATCAGGGACAAGCGAGGCATGGGAGATTTGAGATCTCTAAGGCACTGTTTCAGTGCAAGATGTCAGACGGGGCTCCTGTAGGTCCTTATGTACTCAAGATGATTGGGTACATAGAGAACCTACAAAGACTGGGGTTCCCACTTGGCCAAGAGCTGGCCACTGACTTGATCTTGCAGTCCTTGCCGAATAGCTATAGTCAATTCGTTCTCAACTATAACATGAACGAGATTGACAAGCCACTGCCCGAGCTACTTAGTATGTTACGAACTACTGAGATTAACCTTAAGAAGGTTAAGCCCATTCTGATGGTCAAGAAGCACAAGGGCAAGGGCAAGCCCAAAGGTAAGGGAAAGTCCCAAACCAAGGGCAAAGGAAAGGCACTGAAGCCTAAAGGAGGGGTCGCCAAGGATGCTACCTGCTTCCACTGCGGTCAGACCGCAAGGTATACTTGGAGGATCTTAAGAAGAAGCGAAGTGAGACTTCCACTTCAGGTATATATGTTATAGAAGTCAATCTATCTATTTCTACATCATGGGTATTAGATATCTGGATGTGCTTCTCACATTTGTCTTGATGTGCGGCACGAGAAATAGCGAGCATTGGCAAAGGGCGAGGTGGACCTACGAGTAGGCAATGGAGCACGGGTTGCTACTGTTGTTGTAGGAACTTATCTATCTCTGCCCTCAGGCTTGTACTAGATTTAGATGATTGTTGTTATGTGCCCGCTCTACTAAGAACATAGTTTCGCTTCTTGTTTAGACAAGAAAGGATACTTTATAAAAAGATAAATGTTGTTTATTTAAAAATATGTTCTATTGTAGTGCACCACTAATGAACGGACTCTATATTCTAGACCTTGAGAGCCCTATCTATAACATTAGTACCAAGAGGTTCAAGTCAAATGACATGAACCAAACCTACCGGCAATATCGGTCATATAAATGACAAGCGCTTATCCCTCCATAAGGATGGTTTGTTGGACTCATTTGATTTAGAATCATATGAGATATGCGAGTCATGCCTACGAGGTAAGATGACCAAGACCCCTTTAGTGGGCATAGTGAGAGAGCAATCGATTTGTTAGGACTCATACATAGTGATGTATGTGGCCCTTTCAATGTTTCTGCTAGAGACGGTTATAGATACTTCATCACATTTAATGATGACTTCAGTAGATATGGTTATGTGTACTTGATGACACATAAGTCTGAATCCTTTGAAAAGTTCAAAGAATTCAAGAATGAAGTACAGAACCGCTTGGCAAGAGTATTAAGATACTTGATCAGATCGAGGTGGAGAATACCTTAGCCATGAGTTTCGTGACTACTAGCCGAGTGTGGGATTCTATCCCAACTCACTCCTCGAACACCACAGTGGAATGGTGTATCCGAAAGGAGGAATCGTACTCTATTAGATATGGTACGATCTATGATGAGTCACACGATCTTCCGATATCTATGGGGATATGCTCTAGACACGGCAGCTTTTATTCTCAATGTTCCATCCAAGGCCGTGATAAAGACACCATATAAGATATGGATGGGAGAGATGCCCGGTGTCTTTCATGAGGATTTGGGGTTGTGAGGCTTACGCTACGCCAAGTCTCGGACAAATTAAGACCCAACCGACAAGTATCGGATATCCCAAGTAAACTAAGGGATATTACTTCTACATTCCCAATCAGACAAGGTAGTTGTGGCAAAGACTGGGGTCTTTCTAGAAAGGGACTTTGTTTATAGAAAGACTAGTGGGAGGAGCACGCTCGATCTTGAAGAAGTTCAAGATGCGAACAATAGCACAATTGAACTGGAATTACAAAGTGTTGTGGATAATGTTCCACAAAGAGTTGAGGAACAACAACCGTCAAGACATACCTTGGCGATAGGGTATGTCATCAGAGATACTCATTTCTCTTGTCTCGACCATGATGACGCTTGTGCTTATAGAGGATGAGCACCTATCAAGAAGGTGATGAGACCGATTAGGAAATGGCTAGAAGTCATGAGATCCGAAATGGATTCCATGTACACCAACCAAGTATGGACTTTGGTTGATCCAACGAGAGGTAAAACCCATTGGTAAGTGGGTCTTTAAGAGAAAGGACCATGGATGGACTTATTAAAAGGTCGCTTGGTAGCTAAAGGTTTCAAGCAAATTCATGGTATTGACTATGATGAAACTTTTTCCTCGTAGCGATGTTTAAGTCTATTCGGATCATGCTTGCTATTGCAGCCTACCATGACTATAAGATATGGCGGATGGATGTCAAAACCGCGTTTCAATGGAAACCTACTCGAGGATGTACATGACACAACTGAGGGTTTTGTAGATCCATACATAACGGTAATATAAAGTAATGCATGGGACAATGACGAGCTCGGACTGGAATCTTGATTCGATGATGCAATCAAAGTTTGGTTTCATCAAGAACGAAGATGAGCCTGTGTCTAGAAGGTTGTAGAGGATATAGTTGTCTTCCTCATATTGTATGTGGATGACATACTAATCATTGGGAAGGACATCCTATGCTATCTGTCAAGACCGGCTAGGGAGTTGCTTCTTAATGAAGGACTTAGGTGAGGCATCCAGCATTCTAGGGATTCAGATCTATAGAGATAGATCTAAGAGATTGCTTGGCCTAAGTCGAGTACATTGACAAAGGTTGCCATGCGTAACTCAAGAAGGGTTGCCGATGTCAGTGGACTCAAGGTCCCTCTTCTAGAGAGGAGAGACCGCATGGATCAGATTTTATGCCGACCAGGATCGATCATGTACGCCATGTACTGACGATGTCTGTGATGTTGAGCATGACGAGGAGATACGATCAAATCCGGAAGTCGATGGATCGTCCAAGAATATTCTTAAGTACTGAAGGACTAAAGAATATTTCTTGATATGGAGGCAATGATGAGCCGAGCAAAGAAGGGTTGCTGATGCTAGCCGCATCGCCGTGATGACTATAGATCTGCTCGGGGTTCGTATTTTGCATTAATGGTGGTGCCACCGGAAGAGTTCGAGAGGTGATGGCGATTCCTACAATGTGTAAGTACATTCTTTGCTCGAGGCAACAAAGGAGGCGCTTTGATCCGTAAGTTCATCACGAACTTGGGGTGGTTCCCACCCGACTACTGAGCTCTATTGTGACAACAATGGAGCTATAAGCCTAACCTCAGCGGAACAGGAACCAAGCATATACTACGGCGCTCATCTCATTCGTATCGAGAGGAGATGTGAATTTCTGTACCACAGAGGCTAACAGGCTTGACCAAGGCTGTATGAGCACGGAGGAAGCTTGATGAGTGCACTAGGTCTTACTCTAGTATATTGATTGGCACTTAGTGTTAGAGGCCCTAGAGCCAATCATTTGATTATATGGACTCATGTATATCATATTCTTGTATATTAATAAAGGCATTTGTTTATTATACTTATTTATTTAGTGCCAAATAGACTAAGTATAATAACGCCTTGAGTAGAAGGTTCATACTATCAATCGATTAGTTGAATCGATAGTGAGATGATATAGGAACACTACTCTAAATCATTCCTAGAGTATCAGACAATAGTTAATACAATAATAATAGCATGTGGGTGCTCGACTTGATCTCAGTCATGGATATAGAGATATCGTCGCAGCGATCACATGAATATATAATCCAATGACCCCATAAGAAAGTATCATGGATCGTTATATGAGTGTCGTATACTTTCTCATGGCTATTACATGACTATTAGTCCTTAGACCTCAAGTCACCATGGATCCTTCATAAGGAGTTATGTACTTTAGTTTAGTTAAATGTCACCCGTGAATCGGTGGACTATAAAGGATTCTTGGGTATGTAACAAATTATGGAGGGATGTGAGTGATGTAGATGGAATCTATCCCTCCCATATAGGGAGTGACATCGGTATTCTTGATAGAGTGAGACCACTAAGTGCATGGTTATGCCCAAATGAGTCAACATTAGATGTTGAGCTCATTTGATCGAGTGAGTCTACTGAGTTCAAGATTTAGATTGATTAGAGGATGACACGGTCTATGCCTCATATTGATCAATCTAGATGTCTAGGATAGAAGGACACTTGTCATTATTTTGTGAGGAGTCACAATTAGTCGATCCGACGTTCTTGTAACTTAGTAATGATGTGTTGCTAGATACCGCTCATTACTTATGCTCCTAAATGGGTTTTGGGCATTGCCAATGTTACAAGAACCTATAGGGTCACACACTTAGGACAATTAGATGGAGATTAGGTTCATATGATGAACCAAGAGGATTAGATTCATTTGATGAATCAAATTGGATTAAGAGTAATCCTAATTGGGCTAACTTGAGTTCGACTCAAGTTGAGTCATGTATTTAATGAGTCTAATTTAGATTATGACTTATTAAATCAATTTAATTTAATGAATTAGATTCATTATATTAAGTTGGCTCGAATCAAATGGTTGGATTAGATCAACCATGGTAGAGATTGAGTCAAGTTTGACTTGACTAGAGAAGGAAGACCAAAGGTCAATTTTGACTTGACCTTTTGGCACCTCATTGGTGATGTTCCACATCATCATGGTGTGCCACCTCATGGAAGTTACAAAGCCATTTTCTTATTAACTTCACATTAATTGCATTTAATGGGGAGTTATTCTTGATGAGAAGTGGCCGCCACTTTGAATTGGATTGATTTTCATTCAATTCATTCAAGTGTTGTGAATCTTCCCCCTTCTTCCTCTCAAGCTCTCCCTCTCCCTCACCTCCTTGCTTGGCCGCATCTAACCAAGGTGCTAGCACACCTTTGTGTGAGGTTTTCTCCACCTACGTGTCCGTGTGGATACTTCAGAGGACCGGCACTTGCGGTCTAGAGATCCGCAACCCTTGGACCAGGTGGGGGCAGGCACGCTGTATAACCCTTATCTAGTGTAGATCTAAAGGTTTTACAAACTCGCAAAAAAGGTTTTCAAAAGTTTTGTTTACATCTTTACGCGCGATCTGACTTTGCTTTGCTGAGACGCGAAAAGCTTCGGCCCGGTCGACAAACCCAACAGTCATCATAGTCAATACCATGAATACGCTTGAAACCTTTAGCTACCGACCCTTATTATAGATAATTCCATGTCATGGTCTTTCTTAAAGACCCACTTGCACCCAATGGGTTTTACCCTTCGTGGATCGAACCAAGTCCATACTTGGTTGGTGTACATGGATTCCATCTGGATCTCATGGCTTCTAGCCATTTCTCATCACAGCTTCTTGATAGGTGGTAGGCTCATCCTCTGAGCACAATGTCATCATGGTCGAGACGAGAAAAGAGTATCTCAGCGACGTATCTATCGGACGCGAAGAGGTATGTCTACTTGAACCGTTGTTGTTCCTCAACTCCTTGTGGAACAACATCATCCACAACACTTTGTGGTTCCAGTTCAATTTCCATCGAGGCATTAGTGCTATTGTTCGCATCTTGAACTTCTTCAAGATCGAAGCTCCTAGTCTTTCTAGAAACAAAATCTAATGAAACTGCCTCTTGCCACAACTACCTAGGCCGGATCGAATGTAGAAGTATAATATCCTTAGTTTCCTTGGGATATCCGAAAATATCACTTGTCGGTTGGGTCCTAATTTGTCGAGACTGACGTCAAGCCTCGTAGCCCCAAATCCTCATGACAAGCATCTCTCGGCATTCTCCGTATCATATCCTATATGTTTATCACGGCCTTTGATGGAACTGCGGTATGAAGTAAGTGGTTCAGAGCATATCCCCATAGATATGTTGAAAGATCTGTGACTCAACATAGATCGGTCATATCTAGGGTACGATTCCTCCTTTCGGATACACCATTCCACCTGGTGTTCCCAGGAGGTGAGTTGATAGAATCCCACTCGGCTAGGTAGTCACAAACTCATGGCTAAGGTAATCTCCACCTGATCCGATCAAGTATACCTCTGTCGGTTCGCTGCTTTATATTGAATTCTTTGAACTTTTGAAAGGATTCACTTATGTAATCAAGTACACATAACCATATCAACTGAAGTCATCAAATGTGATGAAGTATCTATAACCGCCTCTACAAAGAACATTGAAAGGGCCACATACATCACTATGTATGAGTCCTAACAAATTAGTTGCTCTCTCGCTATGCCCACTAAAGGGGTCTTGGTCATCTTGTCTCGTAGGCATGACTCGCATATCTATATGATTCTAAATCAAATGAGTCCAGAAGAAACCATCCTTATGGAGTCGGGATAGCGCTTGTCATTTATATGACCCAAGCGACAATGCCAGAGTTTGGTTCATTTGACTTGAACCTCTTGGTACTAATGTTATAGATAGGGCTCTCAAGGTCTAGAATATAGAGTCCGTTCATTAGTGGTGCACTACAATAGAACATATTTTTAAATAAACAAAACAACATTTGTCTTTTTTAAGAGTATCCTTTCTTGTCTAAACAAGAAACTGAAACTATGTTCTTAGTAAGAGCGACATAACAACAATCATCTAAATCTAGTACAAGCTCGAGGCAGAGATAGTGATAAGTTCCCAACCCGCGTGCTCCATTGCCTACTGTAGGTCCACCTCCTTTGCCCAATGCTCGCTGGCATGCACATCAAGACAAATGTGAGAAGCACATCCAAAGATCTAATACCTATGATGTAGAAATAGATAGATTGACTTCTATAACATATATCAAGGAAGTCTCACTGCTTCTTCTTAAGATCCTCCCCAAGTATGCGTTCCTGGTGTTCTCCGACCGCAGCGGAACGTGTAGCGCATCCTTGGCGACCCCTCCTAGCCCTTGCCTTTGCCCTTGGTTTGAGACTTTCCTTTACCTTTGGCTTGCCCTGTTGCGACCATCGTAATAGGCTTAACCTTCTTAAGGTTAATCCACATTAGAACATACTAAGTAGCAAAGGGCTTGTCAATCTCGCTCATGTTATAGTTGAGAACGAATTGACTATAACTATCCGCAAGGATCAAGATCAAGCTCTTGGCCAAGTGGGAACCGCCTTTGTAGGTTCCCATGTACCCAATCATCTTGAGTACATAAGGACTCTGAAACGATCCCAATGCCTTAGAGATCTCAAATCTCTCATGCCTCGCTTGTCCCTGATATAGTTGGCAAAGATGCTCAACCATATCGTAAGCGCCCATCAACTCGTGTTGCTTCTGAAGCTCAGAGTTCATGGTTGCGAGCATTAGACAGGACACATCTAATGCGTCATCTTGATGCTTCTTGTAAGCATTAGACAGGACACTTGTGCTTCGCTTCTACGGAAAAATTACTCATAAAAACTCTAAAAACTCAATTTTTACAGAAAATCATAGAATGTATATTTTTCATAAAAATACAAACGAACTCGTACAAGTCTTTGCACGTGGCTCTAATACCACTGTTGGGTTAATCACAGACCGAAACGCTCGTCAAGAAACACCCCGTCACCCAAAGCCATGAATCTCGTGCAAGATTCGAAACAAAACTTTTCGAAAACCTTTTCTTGTACGAGTTTGTAAAACTTTAGATCTACACTAAAGTAGATCATTCCCTGCCCTGCGATACGCCCGTCGTCCAAATGGTGCTTGATCTCAAGACTATCGGTCCCTCAGAAGTATCCACACGGACACACTAGATGGAGGTGACCAAAACCAAGGTGTGCTAGCACCTGTGGTTCGGCCAAGAGAGGAGGAGAGAGAGAGCTCTAGAGGAAGAAGATGACTTAATCACACTTGAATGAAAATGAATATTTTCATTCCCACAGAGTGGCCGCCACATCTTGGTGTAACTCTCCACATTAATTCCAATTAATGTGGAGACCATTAAGTTGTAACCATGAGGTGGCACTCTAGGATGATGTGGATCAACACTATTGGTCACATCTTGCCACCACTAAATGACATGGCAACAAGTGTAACCTCCTCATTTAATGTGCGGCCGCCAATGCTATGGAGGCTTGTAAACTCCATGAGGTGGCACACATTGATGATGGAGCAATCCTATTGGTCCACATCTTTCCAACTCACTAGTGATGTGGCAAAAGTCAAGTCAAACATGACTTTTCTCTTCCTCTCAAATCAAGTCAAACTTGATCAAATCTCTCTCATGGTTGATCTAATCCAACCATATGATTCAATCCAACTTAATATAATGAATCTAATTTATTAAATTGTTGATTTAATGAGTCATAATCTAAATTAGACTCATTAAATACATGAATCAACTTGAGTCAATTAGCCCAATTTGGATTACTCTTAATCCAATATGATTCATCAAATGAATCTAATCCTCTTGGTACATCATATGAACCAAATTCCATCTAATTGTCCTTAGTGTGTGACCCTATAGGTTCTTGTAACGTTGGCAATGCCCTAAACCCATTTAGGAGCATAAGTAATGAGGTATCTAGCAACACATCATTACTACCCAAGTTACAAGAATAGATCCGACATCACCTTGTGACTACCAATTGTGACTCTCACAAAATATATGACATTGTCCTACTATCCTAGACATCTAGATTGATCAATATGAGGCATAGACCGTGTCATCCTCTAATCAATCTAAATCTTGAACCTCAAGTAGACTCGATCAAATGAGCTCAACATCTAATGTTGACTCATTTGGGCATGGCCATGCACTTAGTGGTCTTCCTCTATCAATACCGATGTCGCTCCCGCTATATGGGAGGGATAGATCCCATCTACATATCACTCATATCCCTCTACATAATTTTTATATACCCATGATCCTTTATAGTCCACCCATGGGTGACGTTTGAAACCAAAGTACATAACTCCTTATGTAGGGATCCATGACTTCAGGTCCAAGGACTAATAGTCATACTAATAGCCACATGAGAAAGTATATATATAACGATCCATGATACTTTCTCATGATGGGTCATTCGATATTCTCCAATGTATACCCATGTGTCGCTTGATATCTCTATATCCATGACTTGTGAGATCAAGTCATCGAAGTGACGACCACTACCTGCATTAACATTGTCCCCGAATGTTAATATTCGACTAGGAATGATTTAGAGTAGTGTTCTCTGATTATCTCACCATCGATTCAACTAATCGATTGATATAGGTATGAACCTTCTACTCGAGGACGCTATTATACTTAGTCTTTTGGCACCAATAAAAATAAGTATAATAACCAAACAAATGCCTTTATTAATATACAAGACTATGATATACATGAGTCCATACAATCTTCAAAATGATTGGCTCTAGGCAACAATCTCCCACTAGCACTAGTGCCAATCAAGATAGGCTCTAAGGGCCTAAAGACCTAGTGTGACCATCATGCTTCCTCTCCAAAGCCTTGGTCAAGGGATTCGCGATGCCTCTACTCGTAGATATCAGAAATCTTCACATCTCTATCGATCTCTCTCGAATGAGATGGTAGTATGTGCTTGGTCCAGCGTGTGAGCGAGGTTCCTTTGCGCTATAGCTCCGTTGTCAGTAGAGCTCGTGATCGACGGTTAGAACCACCCCAAGTTCGATGAACTCTCCAACTTCGCTCCATTGCCGCGGCGCAAAGAATATACTCACCTGTAGAATCACCATCGCGTCCGCTCGAACTCTTCAACTCACCATTTAAGCAAAACAGACTCGATCACGGTAATCATCCCGACGGCCGGTAGGCATCAACATCAGCTATTCACGTAGCTCATCGTTGTTTATATGTCAAGAAATATTCTTTAGTACTTTAAGTACTTAAGAATATTCTTGACCGCCATCGATGACTTTCATCCTCGGACTAGTATCGCACATCATGCTCAAAGCATACGAGACATCGTGTCGAGTACATAGCATGGCATATGATCAATCCTATGGTTGAGGCATAAGGATCTGATCCATGCGGTCTCTCTCCTCTCTAGAAGAGGGACCTTGAGTCTCAAAAGACTCACCATGTGACATCGGTAAATCTTCTGGAGTTCGCAGCAGGCCCAAGGAGTACCTTGTCAATGTATGTATCTCGACTTAGGCCAGCCAATCTCTTAGATCTATCTCAAAGGTCAGAATCCTAGAATGCGGGTTGCCTCACCTAAGTCCTTCATTGAGAAGCAACTCAGAGGTCTTGACAGATGAGCATAGGGATGTTCTTCCCAATGAGTAGTGTCATCCACATACAATATGAGGAAGACAACTATATCCTACAACCTTCTTGTAGACAAGGCTCATCTTCGCTTGATGAAACCAAATTGTTTGATTGCATCATCGAATCACCATCCCAGAAGCTTGCTTTAGTCCATAAATGGACCTATGCAACTTGCTGCTAGTATGTCAGGATTCTCATAAAGCCAGTCACATAGGTTTCAGAAACACGGTTTTGATATCCAATCCGCCATATCTCATGGTAGGTTATGGTAGGCATGATCAATAGACTTAAACATCGAGAAAAGGTTTCATCATAGTCAATACCATGAATTTGCTTGAAACCTTTAACTACGACCTTATAGATAAGTCCATCCATGTCGGTTTCTCTTAAAGACCCACTTACACCCAATGGGTTTTACCCTTCAGTGGATCAACCAAAGTCCATACTTGGTTGGTGTACATGGAATCCATTTCGGATCTCATGGCTTAGCCATTTCTGGAATCTGTCTCATCACACCTCGATAGTGGTAGGCTCTTCCTCTATAAGCACAACGTCATCATGGCGACAAGAGTAATGAGTATCTCTCGGTGACGACGCACGCATCTGCTGAGAGGTATCCTCAACTCTTTATGGAACAACATCATCCACAACACTTTGTGGTTCCAGCTCAACTTCCATCGAGGCATCAAGGCTATTGTTCGCATCTTGAACTTCTTCAAGATCGAACGCTGCCCCACTAGTCTTTCTAGAAACAAAGTCCCTTTCTAGAAAGACCCTGCCACAACTACCTTGAGCCGAATGTAGAAGCATATCCTTAGTTTCCTGGGATATCCGATGAAATAGCACTTGTCGGTTTGGGTCCTAATTTGTCCGAGACTTGACGACGTAAGCCTCACAACCACAAATCCTCATGAAAGACACAGGCATCTCTCCCGGTCCTTATCCTATATGGTGTCTTTATCACGGCCTTGGATGGAACTCCTGAGAATGAAATTCGCCATGTTCAGAGCATATCCCCACAGATATGCGATCTCAGATGACTCATCATAGATCGTACCATATCTAATAGGGTACGATTCTCCTTGGATACACCATTCCACCGTGGTGTTCCAGATGAGTGAGTTGGGAGAATCCACACTCGGCTAGTAGTCACGAAACTCATGGCTTAAGTATTCACCACCTCGATCTGATCAAGTATTTTAATACTGCCAAGTCGGAGTTCTCATCTTCATGAATTTTTGAACTTTTCAAAGGATTCGGACTTATGTCATCAAGCACATAACCATATCAACCAAGTCATCAAATGTGATGAAGTATCTATAACCCTAGCAGAACATTGGATGGGCCACATACATCACTATATGAGTCATAACATCAAAGTTGCTCGCTATGCCCACTAAAGGGGTCTTGGTCATCTTGCCTCGTGGGCATGACTCGTATATCTCATATGATTCTAAATCAAATGAGTCCACCAAACCATCCTTATGAAGTGGATAGCGCTTGTCATTTATATGACCTGCGATGCCAGAGGTATGTTTGGTTCATGTCATTTGACTTGAACCTCTTGGTACTAATGTTATAGATAGGGCCTCAAGGTCTAGAATATAGATTCCGCTTATTAGTGGTGCACTACCTGATAGAACATATCTTCAAATAAAATGTAACAACATTTGTCTTTATTATAAAGAGTATCCTTTCTTGTCTAAACAAGAAACCGAAACTATGTTCTTAGTAAGAGCAGCACATAACAACAATCATCTAAATCTAGTACAAGCCAGGAGATAGTGATAAGTTCCTCTGAAAGAGAAGACCCGTGCTCCATTGCTACCGTAGGTCCACCTTTGCCAATGCTCTTTGTATTTCCGTCGCAAATCAAGTGCAATGTGAGAAGCACATCCAAAGATCTAATACCCATGATGTAGAAATAGATAGATTAACTTCTATAACATATATACCAAGTGGAAGTCTCACTTCGCTTCTTCTTAAGATCCTCCAAGTATACCTTGCCCTCTTCTAGTGCCCTACCGGATCAAGCAGTGAGCGGTAGCATCCTTGGCGACCCTCCTAGGGCTTAGGCTCGCCTTGCCTCTTGGTTTAGGACTTTCTCCTTCGCTTGTGTCCGGACCATCGAATGGGCTTAACCTCTTAAGGTTAATCTCAGCAGTCGTAACATACTAAGTAGCTCAGCAAGGTGGCTTGTCAACTCTCCATGTTATAGTTGAGAACGAATTGACTATAGCCATCCCAAGGACTACAAGATTGTTAAGGCGCCTCGCCAAGTGGGAACCCTTTGTAGGTTCTCTATGCACCCAATCATCTTGAGTACATAAGGACCTCCCTGCCCGACATCTTGCAAACAGCTTCTCGAGATCTGAAATCTCTCTCGCTTGTCCTCGATATAGTTGGCGAAGATGCTCAACCTTATCGAAATCACCCATCAACTCATGTTGCTTCAAGCTCGAGTTCATGGTCGAGCATTAGACAGACACATCATCTAATGCGCTTGATGCTTCAGCATCTTTGTCGCTCGCCGCGGGCAAGATAGAGGAGCCTCGGCGGCCTGCAACGCACTCCTCGGGTGAGAACTATTTCAAATTCGCCACCCAGAAATTCACTCCATGAGCTTGTCCTTCTTCAGGATCGCATCGCAGAAGGAATTGTGTTTGACGTCATGGTTATCTACAAAAAAATTTACGAATAAATATCATATTCTTTTAAAAATCATTTAATTAGGCTTTAATTAAAAGATGCTCCCCATCGAATACTATAATTCATGGGACAAGATCCACATTGATGAGAGTAAGAGCAGAGGGCCCCGCCATGGGAAGTCAACGCCACGTGAAGCTATAATGGTAGTCGCCGTCTGAGAGGGCAGGTCCGACTGACGACCTACCGGATGGAATCAAACGCCCGAGAGGGATGGGTCCGATCGGCTTCGACCCGATATACGGCTGATGGTTAAATGCGCCTGGGAAGTGGTTAATGTTCCAGTGGGTAGTCGAGTAGCTGATCCCCACGCGGACCTAGCCATAAGCTAATAGTCCCTATAAAGCATGTGATGGAGAATCTCAGTAAACCATGTGTCATGTCCCGCGGATGTTGAGGCATCTCGCCGGACGCTAGAAGCAAGGAAAAGGACAAGGGAGGTCTTTTCCGACAGAGTATGTTTAACGTGTATACCAATCTTGTGACGGATTCCGTCCATCGAGGACATGTTGTACGGGTCATCGAGACGGTGCGATCAGGAATGACAGTCGGGTTGACGCGTTCGACAACCGCATAAAGAGCCCTGAGACACCGAGGCACGAGCTCGAGACGAGGCTTAGCCACCTTTTCATCGCTGCTTATCTCGACTTGAAGCCGGAGGGTCGCCGGGCCCTCTGTGCTCGACCGAGTGCGGGTGCCCCAGCAGCATGAAGAGCCACCATCAGCCGATCTAAGCCTGCTCAGGCCCAGCTCAGTTCAAAGATTCGGACAGATCAATTTGCCGCACTCGGGAACGCGGAACAATGGACTGGACAACAACACGGTGGCGCTCATCAAGAAGCGGATGCGTGATAAGGCGTCAAACTTGTGGAGCAAAAAGAAGCGGCGGCGAGTTCGAGCACTAGCCAACGTCTACGTCGGCTGAAGCACCTCCACCACCGCATCCGCCTTATTTCGCACTCCTGCCGCACAGCCGAAAAGATAGAGGATCTTCTTCGCAGAGATGCCTAGGCGAGATGATGCGAAAAGCCCCGAGCGGACTCATCTCCAGCGCATCAATCGCCATTTTCGAGGCTATTCTACAAGACCCGCCCAAGCACTACGTGCGTTCGACGATCGCCCATGTACACAATGGAACAAATGCGACCCGATGATCATCCGGGTAAGTTTGATAACACACGCCACGCCCATCAATACGATGGAGTAAAATGCCGATTTTCTTACAACTCACCTGACCTACCATCGGGTTTCCGAGGTCCTGATCTATCACCAACTTCACTCGAACGGCCTCTCCACCACTTGCAAAATATCAAAACCAAATGCTAGTCTATTCACCATCAAGCAAGAAGCCCGGAATCACTCCCGAGCTTACATCCAATGATTCAACAAAGTGGCGATGGATATTTCAACGGCCACATCGGAGACCATGATGAATGCCTTCACACAAGGCCTAGTGATGGGACTCTTCCGCCGCCTCATCCGAAAGCCGCCCGAGATTATGATCACACGCTACACCGCCAACGAATACATCAACGGGGGCTAGGCCGCCTTAAAAAGGAACCCAATCGAGCGTGCACCTACTCATGCCGAATCTGAACAAAGATGTCACCATCACCGCCTGAGGACCGAGGCAAGCAACCGATCCCCCACTGCATCACACGATAAGAGCCCGCTTCCAAGCCAAGGAAGAGATGGACCTCTATGTTCTCGCTTCCTTCCACCGGACGGACACGACAACACGAGGGATTGTCAAGTCTTCCTCGCGGCTAATCCGCTCCTGAATGTCGAACGACGTTCTCCTTCCATCCTGTGAGACAAAGGACCCATGAAGCCGACCCACCCACACCGAGAGGCGACATCAATAAGACGCCTGATCGCCACCGATCTCCAAGACATGAGAATCGCTGAGTCTGTGAGAAGAACGTCCCGACTGGCCCACTGGAAGAGGAAAATAGGGCAATACTTCCTGGGGAGAGCTAACGTTATTGCCGCCGGCGACATTGGAGGAGACTCCAACGAAGCGAGCGTAAGGCGTAGCGGCGGCATCTTCTGGCAGCCTAGTAAGTGGACCTGGAATCACTTCGGCCCGGGGACTTAGAGTTGAGTCTTATCGTCGCCACGATTCAAGCTAGAATTAGCCATAGCAAATTATCGCCATCGTGAAATTTGTTGACAGAGTTCGTCAACATCATATTCAAGAAGGCGCTTGATCACCGTGTGAAATTGATCGAGCCGAGTTGCGCGCCATGACAACCCCGGCCACTGGTTTACGGTTCATGACCACCACGGATTGATCCCTACCGGGCATCCTCACTGGGGAGCCGCCAGAGGACCAGACATAAACTCAGGTGGCCTCGACTCCGCCCCACAACGCCACCATCAAGCGCCACGGAATTACGAGCTGTCATCTCAACCTTCCACCAAGATCAAGTTCCCCGTGGAGGACAAAGAGGGGAGAGGTTGGAGATCAGGGATGCATACATCGAGATGGTCCGAGTAGAATCTAACCCACTTAAGGCGCCTTTAATCGAGGTAAATGCCATCACCGAAAAGCCACCTCTTTAATTTATAAAGAAGAAAAAGGAAGTGCGATTCATCCGACGACTGGAGGCCACGACTTTTATTGCCTCATCCGGAGGAGAAGCGTATGGGAGCTGATCCAATGCCTCGTAAATCATGATGTCTTCGTCGGCAGTACGATTTCCTACACCGCACATAGCATAAAGAAGATAGTTGTGTCCGACGACGCCTACCCAGTGGGTAGGAAAAGGGATTTCACGAGCGTAAGCGTGCCATCATCCCGGAAGTAGAGAAACTCGGAGGCCGCCATATAGGTGCAGCTCCCCGAGTCGGGTCACAACGAGTATTAGTCTCTGCTTCACAAGAAGTGAGTCCCATTGATTTTCTTGACAACATGCCCCAAGGACTTTATCCGCCTTGACAGCCGAATGTGACTTACTACCATCACAATTAATTTGTATGCTCGACGCTACCAAGGCTATTATCAAGGCCGCCCGTGAAGATCAAGAAAGTCACTGGTGGATTCGCCCATTTTGCACGCTATATGTGATGCCGCTCGATTGAAGCAGAATGCCGGGGCCACCTATCAACGCCTTGATGAACAAAGTGTCTGTGAGCGTATCCATGAACTGGAAGTCTATGACTACATTTTATCAAATCCCCGAGGCCGAGATCTCTTCAAGGACATGGAAGAAACCTCCTAACGCCACGCAAAATGGGAGAGTTGCTTACCGTATGCCTGCCGAGTAAAAGGAGATGCTTTCGCATATAGTGACCGAGGGAATTGAAGCAATAAAGGTGCGTTTCCAAGACGCCGCCCGAGAAATAGGAAGTGCAGCTTGACCGGGTCGGATAACGATTGTCCTGATTCATCTCCAAAACCGGAGCTCTTTCTTCAAATTACAAGGCCACTAAATTTCATCGACAAGGAATGCGATCAGACATTCAAGAATTGAAGACATATCTTATTCTCGCTTATACTAGCCAAGCCATTTGGGGTGAGTCACTTTATATTTATCCGCTTTCAACCCAGTGCCGTCAGCTCGGCATTTGTGGGGTCCAAACAAGCGAGGATGTTCGCATTTTCCGAGCCACATTTTAAAAGATGTCAATCTCGTTATTAATCGGGGCTCTAGAAGTCGGGCTCTTTGCTGTTTCAGGGCCGCTTTGCTTCACCATATTTCTTGGCCTATACCATCATTGTCCGGACGCAATACCCACTTGGGAAGAGTAATGTTGAACCAGGTTATCCGGACTACTACCAAGGACGGCGTAATTCAAGTGAATTTGACATCCAAGATCACTCGTCATGTATCAAAGCGCAACTTGGCCGATTTCGCGATGAAGGTGCAAAAGACCAGAGCCTAAGCTGCGTGGATGGGTCTTCCACCGGCTCGGAAGTGGGATTGAAAATTGTTGCTCCTTACCTCAAGAAGAAAAGATTTGACCCATCCGTCCTATCGGATTACAAAGCTACCAACAATGAAGCAGTATGAGGCCCCCATAGCTTGACTGGCAGCAAGACGATACGTGGGAGCCCACGGGGTGACACTTTATTCGATTCACATTGGTCACCAAAGAACTTTCCTCTCTCGCACATTTGAAATCAAATGCTCGCTTAAACTCTAGTGTCGAGGCCTTGAAAACTCAAAGCTACTTCCAGAGGTTCTATTCAAGATCTCTTTAACCCGAGAACCAAAGTACCACGAGTCATTAAACCTGAGAAAGTTCTATAACGCCGGTCGCCATTCAGCAATCAATTGAAAAGATCACAGGCGATCGCCGACCTGATGGAAGGCCCCACGCTCTCCAAGCGACTGGAGAACACCCCATCATAGAGTTCCTTCCGGGGAGCTACATCATGCCACCTGAAGACATTGGAGGAAAGGCGCCATGTGCCCATCGCCATCCAGCCTTTACAAACTTTGACTTTAAAGCATTCATCCATGAAATCGGAAATGACCGATAAAAGTACATCAAGAAGATCATGTGGTCATCGGTCATGTTCGGGCGGACGATTTGGCATCATCAAGAGATCTTGCTACAATGCGGATACTTTTGGCCAACCCCTACTAAACTCCGATATCCACTCGCCGTCGTGCATGGTAAGTAAATCTATTCTACGGGTGGGATGAAGGCATCAATAGTTTCATGTCCGGTCGACCAATGAGGGAATAGATATCACAATATCATTCCCGCACCATGGAAGAAATTTTATAGGCGGCGGCTTGATTATCAAGGGTAGACAGCTTAGGCCACTAGCATTCATTCTAACAGACAGATAAAAATCGTAATGACATGACCCATCATATATGAGTCAGTTTCAGATCCTGTTGATTTCCGGTGATGAACAACTAAACAGATGATGTCGAGCAGCAAAATTCTCAAGATTGAAAGCAGATCGAATGGCACATCCGTACTCCGTAGTCAAAAAGCTACAAAGGTCGGTCGTATCGGAATTCATCTCGACGCCGGCGGCTCAGCCGATCAGGAGGAAGGTAGATGTAGATGAAGTGGGGCTTACGCCATCCAACTCTCTTAAGGAAGGAGCATCACAGGTGCCGTGCGTCGGTCATTCCATGTAGCGAATAGTGCATTCTCCGTTTAAGTTCTATGAAGGCAACACGAAGGAGAGAGACGGAGTGAACACGCGGAAGGCGATCCGTTCGGGATGAATCTCGTAATCATCCGCTCATGGATGAAGAAAGAAGCGGTAGCGGCGTCATACATTCCAGGTTCCCGGTGGAAGAGCGAGAGGCCCGACGATGACTTGAAGTTCGGGAAGGTGTCCTTCAAAGTCGAAAATCTCCAGCCATCTGGGGAAGACGCTGACCGCTACTGGCCTAGAAGGCGACCACTCTGACCGTGGGAGGGCAATAATCATCATGTCATTTTAAGCGAATACTTGAAATGCGTAAATGAAAATCAAGAGAACAAAATATAAGGCAAATCTGCAAAAGCGAAGAAGGTGTCCAGTAGGTATCGGCCTGCGCCGTCTTGCTAAGGCCCTTGTGTAAATTAATCAGTCGCGACCTGAGGCGAGGCTGCTTTCAGACGTAGGTATAGATTCAAGGCCGTGCCGCAGTGGCGTGCCGCAAGCGCTTTCAGATGCGGCAAGGCCATGGGAGTGCCGGCTGTGCGTGCGGTAGGTAGGATACCGAGGCTCGGCGCAGACTTGCTAGCGGATAAGCGGTTTGCATTGGGAGTGTTATTGGCCAAAAGGCCTCGATTCCGAAGACAAGACCCTGCCGTGCGGTAAATTGTCAAAATTAGTTTAAAGCCCGGTCCGCAGCTTAGTTACCGCTAAAGCCGCTACCGATCGGGCGATAATATCCGGGCACACGAGCTCCGGCCAGGGTGAGCAATATCAAGTGATCGCCGGCGATTAGTAGAGAAGAATCCGGCTATAAATAAGTCCCGAAGACGTTATTAAATATCCGGAGGCAAGCCTTTATAAATAATCGGCGCGGAAGACCGTGAGCGACCGTTAATATCGATTAAATAGGCTCAAATACTATCCGGACCGTCGAGCTCTGAAGACGATTAGCGGGCCGGCTCGCCTGCCTTAAATATCTGGCCCTAGCTCTGAGCGTTAAGAATCCGCGCCGAACCTGACCCGGCGCCTATACAATATAATATCGGCGGCTCCGGAACCAAGGGCGAATATCGAGAGACCCGATACCTACAAACAACTGAGCGCGGAGGCTCGGAGCCAGGCCCCGGTACTCAAGGCGTCTATATATCTGAAAGTGAAGAAGTGAAGTCCGTCGAAGTGACTCTACTCTGCGGCAAATATCAAGAAACGTGCTCATATAAATCGTGATCATTAAGCCGTGATGACATTGAAGTCATGACGTTATTATCCGCGCCGAGCTCGATCAAGTTCCCCCGAATCAAAGCACAAAGGTCGCCCTTGCGACTTAGCAGAATTGCAATGCTGGTAGTCACAGATAGGGTCGAAGGGTTTCTGCATATGCTTGTGAAGGAAGGTAGGATAATTGCCAAGAGCGGTAACACATATTAGCAGGGACAAAGTGCAAGAAGATAGAGTGCACGAAAGGAAAGCATTTCATTGAAATTAAAACCTTCCGAGTGGCCTAAACTCATTAGGCCCAGAAGTGGGTCGTGTTCATAGTTGGCCGGCTTATTACAAATTACTCAATATAGTCGTTGAGGTCCATGAATAACTTGCGAGCTCACAGTCACGGGGTGGCTTGGTTGGATTGTGGACTGACCAAAGGGAAGGCCCACTTGATCAGGGCTCTGGCGTGGCCGTGGCAGTTGAAGCTGACAGTACATCTCGCATAATTCTCAGAGAAAATTCAGGCGACCTGATGGGTTTGAAGAGCAGCACTGCTTCTCGGCCGGATCTGATCCCGTATTCTCTTTCTCACGACGAGAGCTCATTCATTCAGATGCTCAATCTTCTCGTGTCTAAGTGTCGGTAGTGCCGGCTACGGCACCTTCTTGGCGTCCGGTGCGGTGTTGCGTTGCCCATATTCCTTATATTCAACTCCGGCCTCAACATTCTTTTCTGTGCCGAGATAGCGTATTCTTCCGAGGTAGCTGAGTTATTTTTTGTCAAGCGACTCGACTTGTCGCCGGACGGGCCAGGCTGGGCCTCGATAAGTCGCTTTTCTTCCGGCCGACTGCCACAGAGTTTGAGCTTTCATCTTTGTAACTCGCGACGAGGCCTGAGAGCCGCCGGCCGCCGCCCAGCTTGCCTTATCTCGTCCGCTAGGCCAAAGCGGCCGAAACCGCTTATCTCTTCCACCCATCTCAAGCAAGAAGGCAAAGTCATAAAATGAAAGGAAAATTATGTTGAAGAACGAACTTACCCTCAGCCTCCTGGGGACAATAAGTATTAAGTCTTGAGGGGATCATCAACTGCACGAGAGTCGGCCCACATCTCGCTTAGGGGCCCTCAAAGTAATGGTGCCTTGCACGGCTGGTCGACGGCCAGTAGCAACTTTCAGTCGGGAGATGAAGAGTGACCTCAGACAGCAATGGGGCTGCGACCAGGATCGCCCACTGTGATCGGCCGGCATGGAAACCCGAATGGATGGCCTGAGCTGACCCAATGGCCAGTGAGAGGTTGACCTGAGTGGCCTCAACCGAGCAAATACCATCCCAACAAGGAGTCCCATTGACGAATGGTTTCACATAGGCGCTTGGGTTTCAGCGCCTCTGCTGCCCACGGAGGGGTTGGACCGAGGTAGCCGAGCACAATGGGAGTTCCACCGGCGCCCCTTTGCAGTGGGGCTGTTCTCCTCCCGAGCGGACCCTTCCTCGAGGGTCGCTTGGTTCCCCGAGGGAGGCCCTACCGCCACCGCCGTTGAGAGGCCCGAGCGGCCGATTTCAGCTCGGGTGCCGCCTCTCCTTCGCGTGGAGAACCGACGTCAATACCCGCTTCCATTTTTAGCTTAGCGGTCCCAATGCCGCCGCTTTCTTTTCTAATCACTGCCATCACCGGTCCACGACGATGTTACCGTAATGGAAAGGAGAAGAATCGCTAGCAATTAAAGCAAATGCCCAAACAAAATTCTTACCGCCGGCCGGAAGTGGGGTCAGAGGACTCAGAAATGTACATCCCCTCGTGAAGAAGTTTGTTGATGATGTCAAGTCGATCGGCTAGTACATTTCGGCATGAAGATAATCCGTCGGTCTTGAATTTCTTCAACTCTGGAGTAGGAGGTGACCGACTTGCCACTGGGTCGCATCGGATGTAGAAATAATAATCCTTCCAATGTTTATGGAGGTTGGTAGTTGTTGAAGAAGACTCCGGGTCGAGCTTGAACATAAAAGGTGCCTGCCTGGCTTGCTTAGGTAGTAGAAATAAAAGAAGACCTCCTACGAGGGGATGTTGTGAATCTTAAACAAAACAACAACGCCACAGAGGAGACGGAAGGTATTGGGTACTAAACTCGAGCGGCACACAAAATAATTACAGACATCTACTATGAAGGGATGTACAGAAACCGTAAACCAGCAGTAAATTGGTCGCGAAGACACAGAAGAGCTGCGGCGGTCTGTTTGGCCGAGCGGAGGGACCAGCAAGGCGAACTTCAAAATCCTCGAGGATTTCGAAATTGTCTGTCAAAATATCGAAATCCCGTTGTTTGAATCGGGACCGCATGGTAGTATACCATGGGCCGAGGGATTGTTCTTCGGGATAAGAAGAACTGGCCATACGAAGAAAAGAAGTTTCAAAGATTGGAGCTAGGGAGAGAAATGCGAATGAGACACCGTAAAAGAGGGAGGAAAGATATAAAACCTTACTGCAGGGAGAGGGATTAAGGAAAGGCGCCGGAAAGCGTCGGAGGGCAGAAACGAGATCGCTGTAGCTCCAAAGCGCTGAGGGCAGTAGCAGAAGTCGCGGAGGCGAGTGAGGGAGAGAAGGAAACGAAGAATTTATAGGGTGAAGGCCGGGCGGCCTCAACCGTCGGATCCAGGTCACGGGAATCAAAGCATGCATCTAGCCGTCCATTTCGAATTGCTTCGATCACGTCAAAATATCATGCTACCGCCGCCGTACACCGATTACAGTGCTCCACGTGGCATTCAATCATTCGGAGCATTTAATGAAAGCGTGCTCAACCTTAATGTCGAAGATTGGCGCAGAATACGAGGAGATCCGGTGAAGACCATTGTTGATTCGCTTAGGCTACCTCTATGGTTGGTCGAGGCGGATGATCTAGAGGAACCGCGCACCGGCCGGATTCTTAGTCGCATCGCCGGACTATTCGCCTCCTCGACTAGACTTGAAGGGGAGGCAAGTGATCCTAGTAAGGCCCCGCCATGGAAGTCACGTGGAAGCATAGGTCAGTCCGTCCGGGAGAGGGCGGTCGTCAGGACGTCCGGCCGCCCGATGGAATCGACCGGAGGATGGGTCCGATCCGGACGTATATGGCTGATGGTTAAAGGCTCAAAAGCAGGTCCCAGCGAAGGGGAAAGGGCCGGGCCGGACCCTACATGCTCGCCAAAGCCATAAGGTAACACGCTAATAGTCCCCATAAAGCATGTGATGGAGAATCTCCCCAAGTAAACCACCCGTGATACGTGGGATGTTGAGGGGTGTGCACCGACGCTAGATCTGGAGCAAAGGGAAAAGGACAAGGAGGTCTTTTCGACGAGCAGTATGTTTCACGTGTAGGCCTATGCTCCCAATCTTGTAGGGGATTCCTTCCATCGGAGACATGCTTTGCGTACGTATGGATGGGTCGGTGAGCTTCGACAACCGCGAGAGGAAAGGACGGAGGACACATATGCACCTGCATGCCTAACCCTTCACAACTCTATAAAGAGCCTCACGCATAATGATCGGTAGGGACTTTGGGAGCCACCTTTTCATCGTTGCTTACACTTGAGCGACTGAGGCTCTCGCGCCGAACCTCTTCTCACCTCTTGCGTCGGTGAGCTCAAGATCCACGCCAACAGGCCCAGGTCCATTGATTCAGATTCAGACAGATCACATCATACTAACCCTGAGTTAGCTTTGGCCGCCCAAGGCTTAGTATGATCGGTAGGTAACGATTACCAATTACATCTCTATGCAACTCTTGTTTATAGAATCAATATCTGCATTTATATTAAAACTCGAGTTAGCTTTGGCTAATACGCCCGAGAGTTAATATAGATGTGATTTTGACCTATCTTTTCCAACCGTTGGAATAATACCTATAGTTGACTCGATCCAACCGAGTAACTAGGAATACTCAATCTAATTGAGTTTGTATTCACCCATGCGTTGATAGGCGGGACCAAGATTATCCCTCCGTACCCTACCAAGATAATATGTATTGCTCTGCTTTGGCAGATTCAACAATACATGTGATCGAGGTAGTGATAGGTATCACGGCACTGTTAGGCATTTAGAGTTGGTTTGATCTAGATCTAATCTAATCGAGAAGGATGCATAAGCTAATCGCAAGGGTGCATCATGTGCACGACTTAGATCTAATCTAATCGTTAAGACACTAATTAATTAATTAATTATTAAACATGCATCAGATACATAACAATTAATTAATTAATCTATTTGTGATTTAGTCATGGCCCTACTACGATCTTCTCAATCCAATGAGAAGATCGATTGGTCAACCTAGGGTCAACAACTTCTCCAAGCTCCTCCCTTTGACCACCTTGTGTTGCTCGTGCCCGCCTCGGAACTCCGTCTCGTGTGGACCCTCCACCGCTCCAATTTGTACATTACAATTTGAAACTCGAGTTACATTCGAGTCTAAATCTAATTTACAACCAGAATAAGAGAAAGGAACGACGCGCAGGCCGTGGAAAAAAAATAAAAATACAGCACACACAATCATATGACGGCACGCAGGCCGTATTATGAATTACAACACAAATCCAATCTTATTGGGTATTTTGGACCATGACTATCACAAATTAATATATAATTCAAAATTATATATTTTTATAATTTTTCTATAATTTTAAAAATAATTTTTTTACAATTTTTATAAGTAAAATTTCCCGGCGGTCTCGTTTAGCGGTTTAGGCGAATCATGGAGAACGGATCCCTTGCGGGGGGGGCAGGCCCTACCCGCGATCTAACCATCGCGAGGCTTCCTTTGCGATCCAACAGCGCTTAAACCCGCTGTCCCAAAACGATTTTGGGTCGAGACATTGCCGCTTCGGAAAAATCCGGCTGGTTCATTTTTAGCGATTTCGTGCAATCGCGGAGCAAATTCCCTTTGCGGGGTTAGGGGCAGTGCCCCTACCCACGATCTAACCATCGTGAGTTGCTCCTGCGATCTAATGGCACCGACCCCGCTGTCCCAAACGAATTTGGGGCAAAACTAAGTCGTTTAAAGAAAACTTTCCTAGTGGCAAGCCTACAAGTGCCGAGACACTTGTGCTTCGCTTCTACGGAAAAATTACTCATAAAAACTCTAAAAACTCAATTTTTACAGAAAATCATAGAAGGTATATTTTTCATAAAAATACAAATGAACTCGTATAAGTCTTTGCACGTGGCTCTGATACCATTGTTGGGTTCGTCGGGCCGCTAAAACCGCTTTTTCGCGTCGCGGAAACCCCGAGTCACCCAAAGCCATGGATCTCGTGCAAAGATTCGGAAACAAAACTTTTCGAAAAACCTTTTTCTTGTACGAGTTTGTAAAAACTTTATTTCTACACTAAAGTTAAGATCATTACCCTTGATGCGCGCCCCACGCGAATCCCGCTCGTCCAAATGGTGCCGGATCTCAAGACCGTCAAGTGTACGGTCCTCTAGAAGTATCCACACGGACACACTAGATGGAGGTGACCAAAAACCAAGGTGTGCTAGCACCTATGTGGTTCGGCCAAGAGAGGAGGAGAGGGAGAAGAGAGAGCTCTAGAGGAAGAAGATGACTTAATCACACTTGAATGAAAAATGAATATTTTCATTCCCCACTAGAGTGGCCGGCCACATCTTGGAGGTGTAACTCTCCACATTAATTCCAATTAATGTGGAGACCATTAAGAGTTGTAACCCCCATGAGGTGGCACTCTAGGATGATGTGGATCAACACTATTGGTCCACATCTTGCCACCTCACTAAATGACATGGCAACAAGTGTAACCTCCTCATTTAATGTGGGCCGGCCACATTAAATGCTATGGAGGCTTGTAACCTCCATGAGGTGGCACACATTGATGATGTGGAGCAATCCTATTGGTCCACATCTTGCCAACTCACTAGTGATGTGGCAAAAAGTCAAGTCAAACATGACTTTTTCTCTTCCTCTCAAATCAAGTCAAACTTGATCAAATCTCTCTCATGGTTGATCTAATCCAACCATATGATTCAATCCAACTTAATATAATGAATCTAATTTATTAAATTAAGTTGATTTAATGAGTCATAATCTAAATTAGACTCATTAAATATATGAATCAACTTGAGTCCAACTCAATTAGCCCAATTTGGATTACTCTTAATCCAATATGATTCATCAAATGAATCTAATCCTCTTGGTACATCATATGAACCAAATCTCCATCTAATTGTCCTTAGTGTGTGACCCTATAGGTTCTTGTAACGTTGGCAATGCCCTAAACCCATTTAGGAGCATAAGTAATGAGCGGTATCTAGCAACACATCATTACTACCCAAGTTACAAGAATGTCGAGATCCGACATCACCTTGTGACTACCAATTGTGACTCCTCACAAAATATATGACATTGTCCTTCTATCCTAGACATCTAGATTGATCAATATGAGGCATAGACCGTGTCATCCTCTAATCAATCTAAATCTTGAACTCCAAGTAGACTCACTCGATCAAATGAGCTCAACATCTAATGTTGACTCATTTGGGCATGGCCATGCACTTAGTGGTCTCACTCTATCAAGAATATCGATGTCGCTCCCGTCATATGGGAGGGATAGATCCCATCTACATCACTCACATCCCTCTACATAATTCGTTATATACCCAGTAATCGCCTTTATAGTCCACCCAGTTACGGGTGACGTTTGACGAAACCAAAGTACATAACTCCTTATGTAGGGATCCATGGTGACTTCAGGTCCAAGGACTAATAGTCATACAAATAGCCACATGAGAAAGTATATGACACTCATATAACGATCCATGATACTTTTTATGGCGGGTCATTCAGTATACATTCTCCAATGTATACCCATGTGTCAGCTTGATATCTCTATATCCATGACTTGTGAGATCAAGTCATCGAACTGACCTACATGCTAGTCCTGTTGCATTAACATTGTCCTTGAATGTTAATACTCGACTAGGAATGATTTAGAGTAGTGTTCCCTATATCATCTCACTATCGATTCAACTAATCGATTGATATAGGTATGAACCTTCTACTCTAGGACGCTATTATACTTAGTCTATTTGGCACTAATACAAATAAGTATAATAACCATACAAATGCCTTTATTAATATACAAGAATATGATATACATGAGTCCATACAATCATCAAAATGATTGGCTCTAGGGCTCTAACTAACAATTTATATTAAAACTCGAGTTAGCTTTGGCTAATACGCCCGAGAGTTAATATAAACGTGATTTTGTCCTACCTTTCCAACTATTGGAAGAATGCCTATAGTTGACTCGATCCAACCGAGTAACTAGGAATACTCAATCTAATTGAGTTTGTATTCACCGATGCGTTGATAGGCGGGACCAAGATTGTCCCTCCTTACCCTACCAAGATAATATGTATTGCTCTGCTTTGGCAGATTCAACAATACATGTGATCGAGGTAGTGATAGGTATCACGGCACGGTTAGGTATTAGAGTTGAGTCGATTGAGATTTAATCTAATCGAAAGGGATGCATCTTGTGCACGACTTAGATCTAATTTAATCGCAAGGGTGCATCATGTGCACGACTTAGATCTAATCTAATCGTAAGGCACTAATTAATTAACAACTTATTAAATATGCATCACATACACAAGCAATTAATTAATCTATTTGTGATTTAGTCATGGCCCTACTACGATCTTCTCAAGCCAATGAGAAGATCGATTGGTCAACCTAGGGTCAACAGCTTCTCCAAGCTCCTCCCTTTGACCACCTTGTGTTGCTCGTGCCCGCCTCGGAACTCCGTCTCGTGTGGACCCTCCACCGCTCCAATTTGTACATTACAATTTGAAACTCGAGTTACATTCGAGTCTAAATCTAATTTACAACAAGAATATAAGAGAAGGCACGACGCGCAAGTCGCGAATATAATACAACACTCGTAAACACATAACGGCACGCAGGCCGTATTATGAATTACAACACAACCAATCATATTGGGTTTTGGGGGCCATGACTATCACAAAATTAATATATAATTCAAAATTATATATTTTCATAATTTTCTATAATTTAAAAAATAATTTTTACAATTTTTACGAGTAAAATTTCCCGGCGGTCCCGTTTAGCGGTTTCGGGCGCAATCGCGGAACGGATCCCCTTGCGGGGCCCAGGGGCAGCGCCCCTACCCGCGATCTAACCATCGTGAGGGTTCCTTTGCGATCCAACAGCGCCTAAACCCGCTGTCCCAAAATGATTTGGGCCGAGACATTGCCGTTTCGGAAAAGTCTTCCCGGCGGGTTCGTTTTTAGCGATTTCGGGTGCAATCGCGGAGCAAATCCCCTTGCGGGGTTAGGGGCAGTACCCCTACCCACGATCTAACCATCGTGAGTTGCTCCTTTGCGATCTAATGGCACCCAAGCCCGCTGTCCCAAACGGATTTGGGGCAAAACGAAGCCGTTTTGGAAAAATCCGAAGCCTACAAGTGCCGAGACACTTGTGCTTCGCTTCTACGGAAAAATTACCCATAAAAACTATAAAATCATAATTTTACAGAAAATTACAGAAAATTTAGTTTTCATAAAACCAAAAATTAAGCTCGTACAAGCCTTGCACGTGGCTCTGATACCACTGTTGGGTTTTTCGGGCCGCGAAAACCGCTTTTCGCGTCGCGGAAACCCCGAATCACCCAAAGCCGTAGATCCGTGCAAGGAAAGCCGAATGAAAAATTACTAGTACGAGTTTCAAAAACCTTTTTAGATCTACTCCTAGATCTACATGTTAAGAGTTTTACCCTTGTTGCGTGCCCTTTCGCGTTCCCGCTCGTCCAAGGAGTTGCCGGATCTCTAGACCGTCAAGTGTCGGTCCTCTAGAAGTATCCACACGGACACGTAGGTGGAGAAAAACCTCACACAAAGGTGTGCTAGCACCTTAGTGAGATTCGGCCAAGCAAGGAGGAGAGGGAGAGGGAGAGCTTGAGAGGAAGAAGGAAGAAAAATGCACTTGAATGAATGAATGGAAAATTCAATTCACATTCAAAAGTGGCCGGCCACTTCTCCTTTGTGTAACTCCCCATTAAATGCAATTAATGTGAAGTTATTAAGAAAATGACTTTGTAACTTCCATGAGGTGGCACCCATGATGATGTGGAGTAACATCATTGGTCCACTTCAATGCCAACTCACCAATGAGGTGGCATAAAGTCAAGTCAAACTTGACTTTTAATCTTCTCTCAAGTCAAGTCAAACTTGACCAAATCTCTTCCATGGTTGATCTAATCTAACCATTTGATTCGAGCCAACTTAATATAATGAATCTAATTCATTAAATTAAAATGATTCAATGAGTCAAAATCTAAATTAGACTCATTGAACACATAAATCAACTTGAGTCGAACTCAAGTTATCCCAATTAGGATTACTATTAATCCAATTTGATTCATCAAATGAATCTAATCCTCTTGGTTCATTATATGAACCTAATCTCCATCTAATTGTCCTAAGTGTGTGACCCTATAGGTTCTTGTAACGTTGGCAATGCCCTAAACCCATTTAGGAGCATAAGTAATGAGCGGTATCTAGCAACACATCATTACTACCCAAGTTACAAGAATGTTGAGATCCAACATCACCTTGTGACTACTAATTGTGACCAATATGACATTGTCCTTCTATCCTAGACATCTAGATTGATCAATATGAGGCACGTGTCATCCTCTAATCAATCTAAATCTTGAACTCCAAGTAGAGACTCACTCGATCAAATGAGCTCAACATCTAATGTCGTACTCATTTGGGGGCATGCACCCATATGTGGTCTCACTCTATCAAGAATACCGATGTCGCCCCGCATATGGGAGGGATAGATCCCATCTACATCACTCATCCTCTATAATTCTATAGATACCCAGATCGCCTTTATAGTTCACCCGCTGCACGCGTGAAACCAAAGTACATAACTCTTATGTAGGTATCCATGACTTCAGGTCTAAGGACTAATAGTCATACTAATAGCCACATGAGAAAGTATATGACACTCATATAATGATCCATGATACTTTCTCTTGGCGGGTCATTCAAGATACATTCTCCAATGTATACCCATGTGTCACTTGATATCTCTATATCCATGACTTGTGAGATCAAGTCATCGGTCGACCTACATTAGTCTTATTGTATTAACATTGTCCCAATGTTTAATACTTGAATGATTTAGAGTAGTGTTCCCTTCATCTCTCACTATCGATTCAACTAATCGATTGATATAGGTATGAACCTTCTACTCAAGGACGCTATTATACTTAGTCTATTTGACACTAATACAAATAAGTATAATAACCAAACAAATGCCTTTATTAATATACAAGAATATGATATACATGAGTCCATACAATCATCAAATGATTGGCTCTAGGGCTCTAACTAACATCTAGTCTATTCAAGAACCCCAGAGGAGCATGACACACACTTGAGGATAGTACTGCAGACCCTTTAGCAAAAGCAGCTGTATGCTAAGTACTCAAAGTACGAGTTCTGGTTGGAGCAGGTGGCGTTTCTAGGTCACATTATTTCTAAAAAAGGTATCCAAGTAGATCCAGCCAAAATAGAAGCGGACAACAACTGGAGTAGATCCAAGAACGCCAGGGAAATTAGAAGCTTCCTTGGTTTAGCTAGGTACTACAAGAAATTCGTGGAGGACTTTTCCAGGATAGCTTCTCCACTGACGACCTTAACCAGGAAGAACAAGAAGTTTGAATGGTCAGACAAATGTGAGCAGAGTTTCCAAGAGCATCGCTACTCCGGCCCAGAGTGACAAGAGTTTGACATATCAAAGGATGCTTCCAAGATGAGCCTAGGAGCTGTTCTCATGCAAGAAGGAAAATTTATAGCTTATGCTTCCAGACAACTCAAAGACTACGAGAAGAACTACCCCACTCATGGTCTTGAGCTGGCAGCAGTGGTCTTTGCGCTAAAACTCTTGCGACATTATTTGTATGGAGTTCAGTGCAGAATCTTCACAGACAATCAGAGTCTTAAGTACTTCTTCACCTAGAAGGACTTAAACATGAGACAACGTAGGTGGCTAGAGTTGGTCAAGGATTATGACTGTGAAATCCTCTACCACCCAGGCAAAGCTAACAAAGTGACAGATGCACTAAGCAGAAAATCCAGTGCATCCCTGATGTCTTTGTCATCATTAGCCCTGCCACTGCCGAAGGAGTTGTCAGATTTCGGACTTGAAGTTATTTATGGGCAACTCTCTGCATTGACCTCAGAGTCAACCCTGCTTGAGGATATACAGAGAAAGCAAAGTGAAGATCCAGATGTCCAAAAGATCAAGCAAGGGATACAAGAAAAGGGAAATTCAGAGTTTCGAGTATCAGATAGTGGAATCCTCTACCAGGGGAACCACCTTTGTGTCCCCAATGACGAAGAGTTGAGAAAGAAGATTTTAGAAGAAGCCCATAGTATTCCTTACTCCATGCATCCTAGTTCCACCAAGATGTACCAAGACTTGAAACAAAGGTTCTGGTGGTCTGGACTCAAAAGAGACGTTGCTAAATATGTCAGTACCTGCCTGACATGCCAGAGAGTCAAAGCAGAATACCAGAGACTAGGAGGAATGTTACAACCTCTCCCAATATCAGAGTGGAAGTGGGAAGACATATCCATGGACTTCATAACATGTCTTCCAAGAACTACAAACGGATATGACGCAATATGGGTAGTAGTGGACAGATTGACTAAGTCAGCTCATTTTCTAGCCATCAAGGTGTCCCACTCCATAGAGCAGTTGGCACAACTATACGTTAAGGAGGTGATCAGATTTCATGGAGTTCCTAAATCTATCGTTTTTGATAGAGATGGGCGCTTCACCTCACACTTTTGGGAGTGTGTTCAGACTGCACTAGGCACTAAACTCAAGTTCAGCACAGCCTTCCATTTTCATACTGATGGACAGACAGAGCGAGTAAATAAGATTTTAGAAGATATGCTCAGAGCTTACGCGCTAGATTTCAAGGGAAGTTGGTGCAAGTATCTATGCTTAGCTGAGTTTGCCTACAACAATAGCTATCAGGCCACCATCAAGATGGCACCTTATGAGGCGTTGTATGGCAGGAAGTGCAGATCACCCATTTGCTTGCAAGAAGCAGGTGAGAGAAAAGAAATGGAAGTAGAGCTGGGCATTCAGACAGAGCTGATAAATGAGACTACTCAGGCTATCCAGAACCCAGAGCAGACAGAAGAGTTATGCTGACACACGCTGTAGGCCACTTGAATTCCAATTAGGGGATTCAGTCTTTCTCAAGGTTGCTCCTATGAAGGGAGTGATGAGATTTGGCAAGAAGGGCAAATTAAGTCCTTGCTATGTAGGACCTTACCTGATCATAGAGAGGATTGGGAAGGTAGCTTACAAGCTGGACTTACCACAAGACATGTCAGCAATACATAATGTATTTCATGTCTCTATGCTAAAGAAGTGTATTCACGACCCTAGCTAGGTGATTGAGCCTCAGCCATTGCAGATCCAAGAGGATCTTAGCTACGAGAGCAGACCTATCCAGATAGTGGACAGAGCAATCAAGAGACTAAGAAATAAAGAAGTACCACTAGTGAAGGCCATCTGGCAGAACCATAAGCACAAGGAAGTCACTTGGGAGCGTGAGGATAGTATGAGACAGAAATATCCAGAACTATTTTAAGTTCGAGGACGAACTTTTTATAAGGTATGGGGCATTGTAACAACCCAATTTTCCCTATTTCGAGTTCTAAAAGTCCTTAAAAATATTTAGAAATGCTTTTAAAATATTCTAGAGATTTTTAAAAATTTTTAGAGTATTTTTACGTAATTTTTGGAAGTCGTTTGGTATTTTTACCAAGAGGAAGAAGTTGCAAAAATAAAGAGCTCCAACCGAGGTTCGACCCGTAACCCTCGGACAAGTCATAAGCCTTAAGCGAAGTGAGGCAACCAAGTGAGCCGCGGGTCTTTTGTGAACAAATAGAGGAGCGAAATATTATAAGGGGTCTTAGGAACCGAAAATAGCCATTAGTTATAAAAGAACGAAACGTTTTCTCCAAAAACCTAATTCCCCGATCCTTTCTTCTCCTCACGAAGAGCTCCCTCCTCCACGGGTTCTTCACATATCCGAGCTCCTCTCGGCAAGGTGAGCGCACGGGAACAAGAAGGGGCCGAGATCTTCATCCCTCCGAACCCTAGTAGCCCTTCCTTCGGTTGTAAGTTCAAGAACAGTAGGTAAGTAGCTGCTCACCTGTGGTAGGAGTAGTTTCAAACTTGTTTTTCTTCTTGAATCCGAAACATGCTATAAAGATTTTGGCTTTGGGTGTTCTGCCGTGGGTTTCAAAGTGGGACCAAGAACTGGTTTAGTTTAATTGAGCATGTAGGATAGTGTTTGCGCCGAATCTAAGCTTGCTAGGGATCAAGTTTTTGTTTCTCCTTGTTTTTGAATCTGCCGTGACCTAGGGATGAGTTCAAAGTTTCTGCCGTGGCTTTCATGAAGGAGAAAGGGCTTAATGGATTTAGCCTTAATTGATGATGCTTTAGCTTCTATTGATTCTGTAATTTCTGGACAAATATATTGGCTTGGGTCATTTCCTTTATGCTGCCGTGAGTTGATTAAGAAGAGGAGAAGGGATTTAAATTGTCATAGCAATCACCCCTTTTAATAGCATGTGCTTAACAGAAATCTGCCAATGCATTTCTTAACAGAATAGTTGACTTCCTTTGCTACCGTATCAAGCTTTGCATAGGTGTAAACTTCAGCAGATTATAGTCTTGTTTGTGCTATGCATTTGACATGTAGAACCCTAGTTTTGGGAGTATTCAGTAGAGCATTTGTTACTAGTTTTTCCCATGAAATTATGGAACTATTGATTTTGAACTTAGCATTCCAGTACAGCTATTATTGCTATTAGTTAGCACCAGTAGCTTTTTTTTGCTATTTAATCGGGCATGCACAGTTCTCGTTATTATTGGTTGAGCACTAGTAGTTTCCATTATTAATAGATGAGCATGAACGATCTCCTTTGCTTTGCTGTTGGCAAATACAAGCCGTATAAATTCATATTCCTATTTCCTTGTTATAAATTCAAGTATGAGCAGTGTTCCTCATTTGTTATTAGTATGAGCAGTGTTCCTCATTTGTTATTAGTATGAGCAGTATTAATTCACATTCCAGTTATGGTTTCCCTTTCCACCTTAGGCGCATGAACAACTGATATGTAGTCTTCAGTTTCAGATTTCATTAAACTTTTTGAGGATTATGAGGAGTTATAAGTAAGAAAAGAACAAGGTCTAGAGAAGAAAAGATAACAAGTAAATCTTTTAAAAGAGGCTAGTACCCGACTTCCAAGATTGTCGTTAAATAAATCCAGGTGACCAATTCCAAGGTCTTGGCCCTGGGAAGACTGAGGTCTTTATCCTCATAGGACTGGAAGCTCGCTACCTCAGTCTCTATTAGAGAGCGCGCATAAGATGGTACTAAGCCTGGGCCCAAGTAAGAAAAAGAAGAAGAAAGTTAAGTATTAATTTCAAGTATAAGACTATAAGTAAATGAAACAAGTATCACCTATGTTTAGAACCAGTAAAGTTTAGCTCTTATAATGCTAAGCATACAGTATTAGTTTTCATTTGCTTTCCTTATGAGTTTATTGAGCATGATTAGTCTTATTTCTAGATGATTCCATCTTTATTCTTGTATAGCATGAGTAGCTTTACATGTTAGCATTTCAGTTAATTTGATTTATTGCAAATAGATGAGCATGAGTCATTTTCTTCTTAAGCATTTAGTTTTAGCATGTTTCTTTTTGTTATATACATGCTTATCGAGTTTTTGTGAGTAAGATAGCGCTTACTAAGCAATTTTGCTTATAGTTTGCATTTCCTCCTACTGCAGATAAAGGTAAAGGGAAGCTATAGTCAGAAGGAAGGCGACAAGGAGATGTGTGGTGGATGTGCGATGCCTAGACTATGGAAGCCTTGGGACTAGAAAGGAGTTTCTTTTAGTTTTCTTTTCCTTTTGCTATGTCAGAAGTATTCGGGATGGTATATGTTATCTTGATGTTTTTAGGACATAGTAGATGAATTGTGATCTTGTGTGATGATTTCTGGTATAGTTCTCTTTTGTTTTGGATTGTTTACTGCGTGAGTTGTTTGATATATGTTCCAGCCGCCTGTGGCTGTGTATACTGTGTCTGTATTGATGTTTATGGTCACCGGTACAGGAGAGACTCTGTCGAAATTTTTTGGTAGGGATTCCTCGTGGTTTCGATCACACCGGTTAAGTAGAGTTAATTGTTAAGTAACGGTCACCTTAGAGAGTAGTAGAGTAGTAAGAAGGGTGGTCATTACACATAATCTCTTCCAAAAGTAGCTTAGGAACTTTGCATCATGATATGAAATTATGCTCCTCGATACTCCATGAAACCGCACGATCTCCATAAGAAATAGATAAATAATATGGTTAGCATCATCTGTTTTCCTACAAGGAATAAAATGAGCCATTTTAGAAAATCTGTCCACAACCACAAAAATAGAATCCATACCTCGTTTGGACCTTGGTAGTCCTAAATCAAAGTCCATGGAAATATCAACCCAAGGTTCATTATGAATTGGTAAAGGTGTATACAGTCCATGAGGTAAAGATCTAGATTTTGCTTGCCTACATGTAATACACTTCTCACAAAATTTAACTACATCTTGTTTCATGTGTGGCCAAAAGAAATGCTCTACCAACACTTCTAGAGTTTTTCTTACTCCAAAATGTCCCATTAGTCCCCCACCATGAGCTTCTTGGATTAATAATTCCATTAATGAACAATTAGGCACACACAACCTATTCACTCTAAAAATATACCCCTCATACCTATAAAACTTCCCAAAAGTAGCATGTTCACAAACTTCAAACACATTTTCAAAATCAGAATCATTAGAATATAGATCTTTAATGTATTCAAATCCTAACAATTTAGTGTTTAAAGTAGAGATCAAGGCATACCTTCGAGACAAAGCATCGACAACAATGTTTTCCATACCTTGTTTATACTTGATCACATAAGGGAATGATTCAATGAATTCTACCCATTTTACATGACGCCTATTCAACTTACTTTGGCTCTTCAAATGCTTCAACAATTCATGATCAGTGTGAATAACAAATTCTTTGGGCCACAAGTAATGCTGCCAAGTCTCTAAAGTCCTCACCAATGCATACATCTCCTTGTCATAAGTTGGATAGTTCAAAGCTGCTCCACTGAGTTTCTCACTAAAATAAGCATGGGGTCGACCTTCTTATATTAGCACAGCTCCAATACCTATTCTTGATGCATCACACTCAATTTCAAAAGTTTTAGCAAAGTAAGGTAATGCAAGTAATGGTGCCGAACTTAGCTTCTCCTTAAGTAAGTTGAAAGCTGAAACTTGTTCATTATCCCAATGAAATCCAACATTCTTTTTAACATCTTCAGTTATGGGTGCAGCTACAGAACTTAAATTTTTAACAAACCTCCTATATAAACTTGCCAATCCGTGAAAGCTACGTACTTCAGTTATCGTTTTTGGTGTTGGCCACTCACGAATTGCCTTAACCTTTTCTTCATCAACTGCTATTCCCTTAGCACTAACAATATAACCAAGAATCTCTATTTGACTAGTGCAAAAAGAACATTTTTGAAGGTTAGCATACAATTTTTCATTTCACAAAACAAGTAGAACTTTTTGTAAATGGTTGACATGCTCATCAAAATTCTTACTATAAATCAAGATGTCATCAAAATATACTACAACAAAGTTCCCAATATAAGCAGGCAAAATATGGTTCATTAATCTCATGAAAGTACTAGGTGCATTAGTTAGCCCAAATGGCATGACAAATCATTCGTACAAACCATACCTAGTCTTAAAAGCAGTTTTCCATTCATCTCTCTCACGTATACGAATTTGATGATAGCCAGACTTCAAATCAATTTTAGAGAAAACACAAGAACCATATAGTTCATCTAGCATATCATCTAATCTAGGAATAGGATGATGATACTTTACCATAATTTTGTTGATAGCCCTGCAATCAATGCACATTCTTCAAGTTCCATCCTTCTTAGGCACAAGCAAAATAGGAACTGCACAAGGACTCAAACTTTATCGAACATACCCTTTTCGCATCAACTCTTCAACTTGCTTTGAAGCGCCTTCATCTCCATAGGGTTGCACCTATAGGCTGGTCGATTAGGAAAGACTGCTCCTGGGATGAAGTCAATCTGGTGCTCTATTCCCTTAAGTGGCGGCAATCCATTAGGAACTTCTTCTGGAAATACATCATCAAATTCCTACAAAAGATATTTAACAACACTAGGCGAAGAAGAGTTAAGGTTGTTAGTGTTGAAATAAGCCTCTTTGTACAAAAGTACAATCATCGGATGTTGAGAATAAAAAGCTCTCTTAACCTCTCTTTCTTTTGCATAAAAGCTCCCCTTTTTACTCTCTAGATTTTTGTTTCTTTTTCATTCATTTTTTTACTCCTCTCATCCTCACTTTTCCTTTTCTCACACTCCTTTTCTTTTCCATTTTTTTCCTCTCACAATCTTTTCTTTTTTCACTCTCATTTTTTATTCTCAATTGATTTTCATATACTTGCTTAGGAGTCAATGGTACGAGAGTTACAAGTTTACCATGCATCTTAAAAGAATATTTATTTGTGAACCCATCATGCATGACCCTCCTATCAAATTGCCATGGTCTACCAAAAAGAAAATGACTTGCATGCATTGGTACTACATCACAAAGAACATCATCATGATACCTACCAATGGATAATGAAACCAACACTTGCTTAGTGACCTTAACCTCCCCGCAATCATTCAACCATTGTAGTTTATAAGGTCTAGGATGTTTAGTGGTAGGTAAGCATAATTTCTTAACCAAGATAGTACTAGCAACATTAGTGCAACTTCCTCCATCTATAATCATACTACATACCTTGTCTTTGATGTGGCAACGGGTATGAAATATGTTGTCTCGTTGTTCTTCATCTTCTTCCTTCACTTGCACGTTTAGAGCACGCCTAGTGACAAGGGCTTCCCCTTCAACAGCATACTCTTCTACATCACTTTCCATCAATGGTGGCAAGACATTATCATCTTCGAACTCACTCTCAGTTTCAATATCACCATTTTCTTTCAAAAGCATACTTCTTTTGTTTGGACATTGTGAAGCAATATGCCCTCTTCCCAAACACTTAAAGCATTTAATATCTCTATTTCTTAAAGATTGGATAGGTTCTTTACCTTTAAGCATTGGATAATTAGCATCTTTATTCTTCAAAAACTCAGTCTTATTTTTTGATGCAACTTTATCATCTCTTTTGTTCCAACTAGATTTCTAAGTGGATGAATTAGAACTTTGACCATGCTTGATTGAACCCTTCCTTTTGAGTTGCCTTTCAACTTTCATGGACATATGCACCATATCTTCTAGCTCCACATAATGTTGCAACTCTACTATATTTGCAATTTCTGAATTCAAACCTTGTAAAAATCTTGCCATGGTTGCTTCTCGGTACTCCTCCACATTGGCTCGAATCATGGCAATTTCCATCTCTTTATGGTATTCCTCCACAGTCCTGGATCCTTGGGTTAGACTTTGTAGCCGTTGGTACAAATCTCGATAGTAATGTGATGAAATGAACCTCTTTCTCATAATTGATTTAATCTCTTCCCAAGTGCCAACATGTCTCTCGTTATTTCTTCTCCTTCTTAGAATAACTTGATCCCACCAAATAATAGCAAAATCAATAAATTCAACAACAGCAAGTTTTACCTTCTTCTCTTCAGAGTAGTTGTGACAATCAAATACTAATTCTACTTTCTTTTCCCACTCCAAATATGTGTCTGGATCACTTTTGCCTTGAAAAGAAGGAATCTTCATTTTGATATTTCCCAAGTTTCTATCAACATAATCACTCCTCCTTCCCCTTCTACCACCAATTCTGATACCACCAGATCTGCCACTAGAAGCTCTATCATCAATGTCCTCAGAAATACCATCATCATCATCATTGTTGTCTTCATGATTATATTGCCTTGAACTTCATGTAGGATCTCTACCAGCTTGGCTATTTTGCAATTCAGTAATTACAGCATCTTGTCTCTCCAATCTGTCGAGGATTTGATTGAATCTGATTTTCATGCGTTCCAAGTGTTGTCTCAAAGCATGTTGTTCTAGTGTTTCTCTAGGTATTGCTTCTTCTCCACTTGTCGCCATTAATGCAATCTGTTATCACTCAATCACTCAACTCGCTAATGCTAACTCTTTAAAGAACTTAGAATTGTGGCAATTCCTTGTAAACTATCATTGACTGATTGAAAATCCCAAAGGTATAGGATAAAAGAAAGGAATTGATAGAAAAATTCAAATTGTAGAATTAAAACTTAAATTAAGTTCAGAAAGGAAATTTGCCAGAATTGAATCTAGGCAAAACTTATGAGAATGCAGGACTAAAAGATAAAGATATTTGAAATAAGAACTGAAAAAGAAATTTGCCAGAACTTAATCTAGACAGGTGCAGAATTAAATCTAGCCAAAACTTTAAAGGAAATACGGAATTGGAAAGTGCAAATATACTAGGCAAAATTTTAAAGGAAATGCGGAATTGGAAAGTGCAAATATAATAGGCAAACCTTTAAAGGAAATGCGGAATTGGAAAGTGTAAGTATAGATATAACAATTCTCTACACTCACCTTTTTTATCTTTTTTTTTTTTAATTTCGACCCTTTTTTTTGACTATTTTTTTTGTCGAATATATATATATATATATTGTTTTTGAATTTCGGCCTTTTTTTTCCAAAAATAATTTGATAGCACCAAGATAAATAAAACTCACTAAGATCGAAATGATAATGATAAGCAGATAATTTTGAACAAATAGACAAAGTTTCAAGTACAAAGAACAAAAGGATAACCAAATAGATTTAGAAAAACCAAAGCTCTGATACCAAATGATATGAACCCAACGAGAAAGATATCTCAAGAACCCACAACGAATTGAAAACAAAAAGAAGGAAGGTCTAAAGACGATAAGATGGATGAAAGAAACCTTGACCTAATGCTTAGAAAAGCACGAACCTTGGTATACGAGATGAAAGACGCCACAACCTTGGGATTGAGGTTGATAAGTCTTTGAACGCCATAAGGAGATGCCTTGATAAGTTCAAGTTCAATGAAGAACCAACAAGCGAGAGCCTTACCATGCTTTAGATTGAAAAATATGTCAAAGATAGATGTGTATCCATCACCCCCTTTTTTTATAGCTATAAGATGACCAAAAAACCGTAAAAGGCCAAAAGAAAGCCCATTTAGAAAAGGCCTATGCAGACTACTTAGCCATTTTAAGCTTATGGCTTTATTACAACTCAAATAAAAGTAGAAATTGAGTCTAAATTAAGCCTACATATCCCTACTACATAGACATGAGACTTAAGTGCTAATTAAGCTCATCTAAGGCTGGAATTAGGTTGACTATGCTAAATGACTTGCTCTTGGTCAAACCTTCTTCAATGGTAGCTTTGGCCTTCGCGTCTTCAATTAGTACATTAAGTGCTTCCTTCATCTTTCTAGTCTTAGCCCTTGTAATTGGGTCTCCATTGATGCATAATGGATCATCATTAACATCTAGAGTGGGTTGACCATAATCCATATCGTTAGCTTGTTGCTCTCTTTCTTTGACTCCATCTGAAAGTGATGTAGAAGAGTATGCTGTTGAAGGGGAAGCCCTTGTCACTAGGCATGCTCTAAATGTGCAAGTGAAGGAAGAAGATGAAGAACAACGAGACAACATATTTCATACCCGTTGCCACATCAAAGACAAGGTATGTAGTATGATTATAGATGGAGAAAGTTGCACTAATGTTTCTAGTACTATCTTGGTTGAGAAATTATGCTTACCTACCACTAAACATCCTAGACCTTATAAACTACAATGGTTGAATGATTGCTGGAGGTTAAGGTCACTAAGCAAGTGTTGGTTTCATTAGCCGTTGGTAGGTATCATGATGATGTTCTTTGTGATTTAGTACCAATGCATGCAAGTCATTTGCTTTTAGGTAGACCATGGCAATTTGATAGGAGGGTCATCCATGATGGGTTCAGAAATAAATATTCTTTTAAGATGCATGGTAAACTTGTAACTCTTGTACCATTGACTCCTAAGAAAGTATATGAAAATCAATCGAGAATAAAAAATGAGAGTGATAAAAGAAGAGATTGTGAGAGGAAAAAAAATGGAAAAGAAAAGGAGTGTGAGAAAAGAAAAAGTAAGGATGAGAGGAGTAAAAAAATGAATGAAAAAGAAACAAAAATCTAGAGAGTAAAAAATGGAGCTTTTATGCAAAAGAAAGAGAGGTTAAGAGAGCTTTTTATTCTCAACATCCGATGATTGTACTTTTGTACAAGGAGGCTTATTTCAACACTAACAACCTTAACTCTTCTTCGCCTAGTGTTGTTAAATCTCTTTTGCAGGAATTTGATGATGTCTTTCCGGAAGAAGTTCCTAATGGATTATCGCCGCCACTTAGGGGAATAGAGCACCAGATTGACTTCATCCCAGGAGCAGTCGTTCCTAATCGACCAGCCTATAGGTGTAAGCCTATGGAGATGAAGGAGCTTCAAAAGCAAGTTGAAGAGTTGATGCGAAAAGGGTATGTTCGATAATGTTTGAGTCTTTGTGCAGTTCCTATTTTGCTTGTGCCCAAGAAGGATGGAACTTGGAGAATGTGCGTTGATTGCAGGGCTATCAACAAAATTACGGTAAAGTATCGTCATCCTATTCCTAAATTAGATGATATGTTAGATGAACTATATGGTTCTTGTATTTTTTCTAAAATTGATTTGAAGTCTGGCTATCATCAAATTCATATGCGTGAGGGAGTTGAATGGAAAACTGATTTTAAGACTAGGTATGGTTTGTACGAATGATTAGTCATGCCATTTAGGCTAACTAATGCACCTAGTACTTTCAGGAGATTAATGAACCATATTTTGCATGCTTATATTGGAAACTTTGTTGTAGTATATTTTGATGACATCTTGATTTATAGTAAGAATTTAGATGAGCATGTCAACCATTTACAAAAAGTTCTACTTGTTTTGTGAAATGAAAAATTTTATGCTAACCTTCAAAAATGTTCTTTTTGCACTAGTCAAATAGAGTTTCTTGGTTATATTGTTAGTGCTAAGGGAATATCAGTTGATGAAGAAAAGGTTAAGGCAATTCGTGAGTGGCCAACACCAAAAATGATAACTGAAGTACGTAGCTTTCCTGGATTGGCAAGTTTCTATAGGAGGTTTGTGAAAAATTTAAGTTCTATAGCTGCACCCATAACTGAAGTTGTTAAAAAGAATGTTGGATTTCATTGGGATAGTGAACAAGTTTCAGCTTTCAACTTACTTAAGGAGAAGCTAAGTTCTGCACAATTACTTGCATTACCTAACTTTGCTAAAACTTTCGAAATTGAGTGTGATGCATCAGGAATAGGTATTGGAGCTATGCTAATACAAGAAGGTCGACCTCTTGCTTATTTTAGTGAGAAACTCAGCGGAGCAGCTTTGAACTATCCAACTTATGACAAGGAGATGCATGCATTGGTGAGGGCTTTAGAGACTTGGCATCATTACTTGTGGCCTAAGGAATTTGTCATTCACATTGACCATGAATCATTGAAGCATTTGAAGAGCCAAAGTAAGTTGTATAGACATCATGCAAAATGGGTGGAGTTTATTGAATCATTCCCTTATGTTATCAAATATAAACAAGGTATGGAAAATATTGTTGTAGATGCTTTGTCTCAAAGGTATACCTTGATCTTTACTTTGAACACTAAATTGATAGGATTTGAATACATTAAAGATCTATATTCTAATGATCCTAACATTGGAAATATGTTTGATGTTTGTGAACATGCTGCGTTTGGGATGTTTTATGGGCATGAGGGATTTCTTTTTAGAATGAATAGGTTGTGTGACCCTAATTATTCATGAAGGGAATTATTAATCCAAGAAGCTTATGGTGGGGGACTAATGAGACATTTTGGAGTAAGAAAAACTCTAGAAGTGTTGGTAGAGCATTTCTTTTGGCCACACATGAAACAAGATGTAGTTAAATTTTGTGAGAAGTGTATTACATGTTGGTAAGCAAAATCTAGATCTTTACCTCATGGACTATATACACCTTTACCAATTCCTAGTGAATCTTAGGTTGATATTTCCATGGACTTTGTTTCAGGATTACCAAGGTCCAAATGAGGTATGGATTCTATTTTTGTGGTTGGGGCCAGATTTTCTAAAATGGCTCATTTTATTCTTTGTAGGAAAACAGATGATGCTAACCATATTACTGATCTATTTTTTAGGGAGATCGTGCGGCTTCATGGAGTACCGAGGAGCATAATTTCAGATCATGATGCAAAGTTCCTAAGCTACTTTTGGAAGACACTATGGGGAAAATTGGGAACAAAGTTTTTTTTTTCTACAACTTGTCATCCACAAACAGATGGACAAACTGAGGTAGTAAATCAAACTTTATCTACTTTATTGAGAGCTATCATTCAAAAGAATTTAAAAGGTTGGCAAGATTGTTTATCACATGTTGAATTTGCTTATAATAGATCTGTGCATTCTACTACTAATTTTTCACCTTTTGAAGTGGTATATGCGTTCAACCCTTTAACTCATTTAGATTTGTCACCTTTGCCTGTCTCTAAGCGTGCCGGTTTAGATGGTACCAGAAAAGCTGAGTTTGTGAGGCAACTACATAAAAAATTTTGATTGCAAATTGAAAAGAGAACTGAACATAACATTTGATGATTGTATTTTAGACTTGTTGTATCATATTTTATATAAATATAGGCATTTGATTTTTGGTTATTATACTTACTTGTATTGGTGCCAAATAAACTAAGTATAATAACGTCCTTGAGTAGACGGTTCTCACCTATATCAATCGGTTAGTTGAACCGATAGTGAGATGATATAGGGAACACTACTCTTAATCATTCCTAGTCGAGTATTAACATTCAGGGACAATGCTAATGCAATAAGACTAGCATGTAGGTCAACTCGATGACTTGATCTCACAAGACATGGATATAGAGATATCAAGTTGACACATGGGAATGCATTGGAGAATGTATACTGAATGACCCGCCATAAGAAAGTTGTTGGAACCCCAAGGTGTTTTGATGTGATCAAACAAGCTAAGTTAGGTCCTGCGTTTGTTTAACCTTGTGTCTAAGTGTGCAGGAGCTTAGGAACACAGGAAGTCGAGCGGAAGATGCGGCTAGCGAGAAGGACGGCACGGGAGAGAGCCGACGGGCTCGGTGTGTCCGAGGGACGAGGTGACCGCGGAAGAGTACACCGGTGGATGAGAAGAACGTGCGCGGCATTCGAGGGACGAGAAACCGGGAAGGAAGGCTGCTCCAGAAGAAGGCCGGAACATAGGTTCAGGTGAGCCCTATTCCGGATGGCCAAGATCACCCAAGCTAGTGGAGCCGGAACAGAAGACCCGGACCGAGACGAACTGAACTGAAGCAGAGCGACCGGACGGAAAAAGTCAACTAGAGTTGACTTTTGGGGTCCGGGGCACCCGGAACCCTCCGGGGCGCCCGGACCGAAGTTTTTGACCAGATCGAGTCAAACTCGATCTGAACGTTGGGAAATAAAGTTTTATCCCCCCAGGGCGCCCCGACCAGTGCTATAAATATAGCACTGGTTTGCACAGATCATTTAACTCATTTGTAATCAATTCTTTCTGTGCTTTCTGTTGTGTTCTTTTCATTTGTGCTGTCAACGTTTTAAAGAGGCTTCTCTGCCCAGAGGAGATCATAGTGCGCTTACTTTCCTTGGATTAGCAATCCTCTGATTGCAAACCAAGTAAATCTCTGGTGTATGATTTCTTTACTTAGTCTCTACTTTTTATTACAAGTGTTTATGATATAGTTGAAATCCGAGAAAGGTTCGAGTTTTATTTTGTAGGGCAATTCACCCCTCCCCTCTTGCCAGCCTCCAAAGGGACCAACAAGTGGTATCAGAGCAAGGCGCTTCAGGAGGACTCACCGCCGATCGAAGCAACAAGATGGTCGGACCAAGCATCGTCCCACCAAAATTCGAGGGGAACTTCTCAGACTAGAAGCGTCGTATGGAGGTATTCCTAAGAACTGATTTCGAAATTTGGTTTATAATGAATTATGGGTTTTTAGCTCCGACGAATCAAGATGGAAAAGAAAAAGAAGAGAGCAATTGGACAAAGAAGGAGCAGAGTGAATCTGTAGCAAATAGCCGTGCGGAATATCACCTGCTGAGTGTGTTACCACCTCAAGAGGTCAACCGCATCGGAAGCTATTCATTTGCTAAAGAACTCTGGGAGAAGTTCCTGGAACTCCATGAAGGCACGTCTGAAGCGAAGCTCGCTAGAAGAGACATCCTCCGGAACAAGTTGATGAACATTCGTCTGGAAAAAGGTGAGAAGGTAGCAAATCTACACGCAAAGGTAAAAGAACTGATTACTGATCTCGAGAACCTCGGAGAAATGGTAACAAATCGGGACAGCATACGCTACGCACTCAACGCGTTTCCAAGAACTCCGGAGTGGACGTCAATCATCGACGCCTACTACATCTCAAAGGACCTGGAGGTAAGTACATTAGAGGAATGTTTTTCTACCCTTGAATTGCACGAAACTAGATGTGCAGAGATATCAAAGGACACAACCCAGACTATGGCGCTGAACGCAACTAACAAGGATGAACCCGAGTCAAACTCCGAAGACGATCAAGAAGCATACATGGTAAGAAACTTTAAAAAGTTTTTTAGATCTAATAAATTTAAAATGCAGAATAAAAAGAATCAAAAAGGTAGAAGAAAGGTACGGTGAAGGAGGGACACCTAAGGGAAGACTGCCCAGAACTCAAGAAGGTCAAAATGAAGACACCCAAGAAACACAACCTAAAAGCAACGTGGGACGACACTTCTTCATCCGAATCAGAAGCTCAAGAATATGCCGGGATAGCACTGATGGCAAGCTACGAAGGACAAAGTACATCAGAACCCAGCATCGATGAAGGGGGAGCGACCTCAGATGGAAGTAGCGAAGCAGGGGGAGAATGCCTCTTACCCCCTGATGAACTTTACTTTAGTATCAAAGCTATGACTAAATCCATGTATAAATTAGAAAATAAAAATGCCAAATTAGAAAATGAAATTCTAGAAACAAAGAGAATTTTGGCAAAATCATGTCTTATAGAGGATTTTGAAAAATTGAAAATGAAAAACTAAAAGAAGAAATAGAAAGATTGAAAAAATCTAATGGTTCAAATATTTCTACTTTTAGAAATTATAGAGGTTTAAATTGGTATTATAGATTTCATCAAAGTCAAATTAGAAATATATCAAAAATCTATATACCTAGGAAATACTTGGTTAATCCTGTAGGTAGGAACCTCTACTGGGTTTAAATTAAAGTCAGACTTAGCATTTTCAGCAAGGAAATAAAACAACTAATTTCTTTATGAGGCTTTGTCTAAGGAAGTGGTTGTTGCTCCAATAACCAAGAAGGTCTAGTGCCTCGCCACGACTTGGAAGCCAAGTATCGAAATGAAAAGTTTAATTGACTAACTGAAAAAGCATTAATTTTAATTACTTAATGCTTTAAAAGATTTATTCAATTTGTATTAGAAAATATTTTTTTTAAAAAAAAAAATCTTAGAAATTTTTATAAAAAATGAGTTAGAAATTTTTTATGAAAGTTATCTAAGAATTTTTTATGATAATATTGCCTTATAATTTTTCTTAAAATTGACTTAGAATTGTTTCTTAGAATTTTTTTAATTAGAAAATTTTTTTTGGGAATATTAAGATAAGTTTCAAACTTAAATTTTTTTTTAACACTTATGATTGTTTTTATCTAAAAAATGTTTTACTTAAATTTTTTTCGAAAGAAAAATTCTGAAGAGTGTCTTTACTTAGACATTTTTTTTACACTCAAAGTTTTGTTTGAATTTACCTTAGACTTGTTTATAACCCCAATTTTTATGTGATCAAAGGGGGAGAAGTATGTTATGTCTAGGGGAGGTAATATAATTTTTCATTTGAAAAATATTTGGACTTATTTGAATATAAATTGTTTTTATTGCATGTGTTTACCCTAACTTAACTTGGGTTGCTCACATAAAAAAGGGGGAGATTGTTGGAACCCCAAGGTGTTTTGATGTGATCAAACAAGCTAAGTTAGGTCCTGCGTTTGTTTAATCCTTGTGTCTAAGTGTGCAGGAGCTTAGGAACACAGGAAGTCGAGCGGAAGACGCGGCTAGCGAGAAGGACGGCACGGGAGAGAGCCGACGGTTCTCTGGCCCGAGGGACGAGGTGACCACTAAGAGCACACCGGGCGAGAAGAATGCTCGAGGGACGAGCCGGAAGGAAGGTCGCCGAGGAGAAGGCCGAACATGGGTTCGGTGAGCCCTATTCGGATGGCCGAGATCACCCAAGCTAGTGGAGCCGAACAAGATCCGCATCGAGACGAGCCGAACTGAAAAGCGAGCGACCGGAGACAGAAAAAGTCAACCGAGTTGATTTTGGGGTCCGGCGCCCGACCGATGTTTTGACCAGATCGAGTCAAACTCGATTTGAACGGGGATAAAGTTTTATCCCCTGACCGAGCTGGAGGCGCCTTGCTTTGCTGATACATATTAAATCACTTGTAATCAATTCTTTCTGTTCTTTCAGTTGTGTTCTTTTCATTTGTGTTGTCAACGTTGTAAAGAGTCTTCTCCGCCCAGAGGAGATCATAGTGCGCTTACTTTCCTTGGATTAGCAATCCTCTGATTGCAAACCAAGTAAATCTCTGGTGTATGATTTCTTTACTTAGTCTCTACTTTTTATTACAAGTGTTTATGATATAGTTGAAATCCGAGAAAGGTTCGAGTTTTATTTTATAGGGCAATTCACCCCTCCCCTCTTGCCGGCCTCCAAAGGGACCAACAAAAGTATCATGGATCATTATATGAGTGTCATATACTTTCTTATGTGGCTATTAGTATGACTACTAGTCCTTAGACCTGAAGTCACCATGGATCCCTATATAAGGAGTTATGTACTTTGGTTTCGTCAAACGTCACCCGTAACTGGGTGGACTATAAAGGCGATTACTGGGTGTGTAATGAATTATGCAGAGGGATGTGAGTGATGTAGATGGGATCTATCCCTCCTATATGACGGGAGAGACATCAATATTCTTGATAGAGTGAGACGACGAAGTGCATGGCCATGCCCAAATGAGTCAATATAGGATATTGAGCTCATTTGATTGAGTGAGTCTACTTGGAGTTCAAGATTTAGATTGATTAGAGGATGACACGGTCTATGCCTCACATTGATCAATCTAGATGTCTAGGATAGAAGGACACTTGTCATATTTTGTGAGGAGTCACAATTAGTAGTCACAAGGTGATGTTGGATCTCAACATTCTTGTAACTTGGGTAGTAATGATGTGTTGATAGATACCGCTCATTACTTATGCTCCTAAATGGGTTTAGGGGCATTGCCAACGTTACAAGAACCTATAGGGTCACACACTAAGGGCAATGAGATGGAGATTAGGTTCATTAGATGAACCTAAATGATTATGTTCATATGATGAACCAAATTGGATTAAGAGTAATCCAAAGTAGGCTAATTGAGTTGGACTCAATTTGGTTCATGTGTTAAGTGAGTCTAATTTGGACTTAGACTCATTTAATTAATTTAATTCAATGAATAGAGATTCATTAAATTAAAATTGACTTGAACTAATGGTTAGATTAGATCAACCAAGGGAGAGAAGTGGTCAAGTTTAACTTGACTTAAGTAGGAAGATGAAGAGTCAAGTTTTGACTTGACTTTGACTTGACCAATGCCACATCATCAAGGCTTCTTCATTTGGTCAAGTTTGACTTGACCAAATGCCACCTCATGGAGGAGATCAAGAGACTTGACTCTTGATATTCCATGGGGGTTACATGCCTTGAAGTGGCTGGCCACTTTTAGGTGGAATGAAAATTGATTTTTTCATTCAAGTGGTTGTAACTCCATCTTATTCTTCCTCTTGATTTTTCTTCTTGCTCTCCCTCTCCTCCCTACTGATCTCTAAGGTTGCTAGCACATCCTTAGAGATTTTTCTCCATCTCTTGCTTGTGTGGATACACATAGAGAAGTGTCTACTTTGACACTTTCGAGATCCGGCGAACCGAGGACAAGCGGGATTGCGAGGGGCTTCGCATCAAGGGTATATTCTTTCTTCATGTAGATCTAGGAGTAGATCTAAGTTGTAAACTCGTACTTATAAATTTTGTTCTATACTCTTCGCACGAGATCCAGTGGCATGGGTGATTCAAGGTTTCCGCGACGCGAAAATGTGGTTTTCGCGGCCCGAAAAACCCAACAGTGGCTGGGAGGGGACACTCCTGTTCTGGTTATACTGCTGGGATGGTGTCTGGGACTGGGTAGGGGAGTCTCTGGCCATATGTCCTTCCCGTTCGCAACTGTAACACTTTCTCGTACCCTTGTGGCATACTCCGGAATGCTGCTTCCCACAAATGGTACACTGAGGGTACTTAGGTTGCTTATTTGTTGGTCCTCCTTTAGTGTTGTTCCATTTCTTCCTTTTTCCATTAGAGTTTCCTTTCCAGCTCGTTTTGGTACTTTGAGGTTTTTGTCCTTCCGTTTGTGCCTGATTCTTATTCTCGTTCATCGCCTTCTGATAATGTTCGGTGATCAGGGCATTGCTAACCAGTTCTTTCATAGTCTGAGGTCTATTAATTCCGCCGGCCACATTCAATGTTATCTCGGGTTGGAGCATTTTCAGCATCAGTCTAACCCTTTCTCTTTCCGTGCTAACTAACTCTGGGCAGAGGCGTGTAAGACGGTTGAAGCGCTTCACTGCTTCGTTCACTGATAAGTCACCTTGCCGGAACTCGGTGAACTCGTCGTAATGCCGGTTCGTTACTTGCATATGGAAGAATTCCTCGAAGAACTCTGTCTCGAAGTCCGTCCAGTTCATCAGATTAATTTGTCTCTTAGCCTTAACTCTTTCCCACCACATTCTTGCGTCTCCGAAAAAACAGAATGACACGCATTTGATCTTTTCCGATACAGGCCAGTCCAGCAATTCCACAATACTTTCCACCGTCTTGAACCAGGCTTGGGCGTCCCATGGCTCACAAGTACCCGAGAAGTTTTCCGGCCGCTTAGACTTCGGTCAACTTTTGACCATCTGGGCTGTCTCTGTACGCCTAGTGTCTGGTTAACCTGACCCACTTGGACTTACCATCGTGATGACATGTAACACCCGCCCTCCCTGCTACCCTAAGGGACGGGGCTACGATACTCTACGTATAAATTTTTCTTTTTAAAACAGCGGAAGACTTAAAATAATTTTCATAGTTTTAATAAAAACTTTTCTTTTAAATTTCTTTTGAACTATACTATCACATGACATCAAAATCATAACATCAAATCCAGTGGAACCATAATGTCAAGCCACAAATGTTTAGGTATCACAAGTCATAAAATACCAATGCATAGTTCTTAAAAGAAACTTTAAGCAGGTTCTTAATTAGTTGCCTAGCCACCGCCACACACATCTTCGTTGCCCCTCCTACTGCTCCTTTAGCTCATCCAGCTTTTTCCTTTATCTGTGGTACAAGGAAAGTAAGCTATGAGCACTCATGGCTCAGTAAGTTCCTTTCCTACTCACTAAAACCAACAATCAGCACATAATCAAGAATGCATCAACAAGTCATAATCTCAACTAATCATGACATAACATAGCATTCTATTCAAGCATATCATGCATCATAATATAATCACAACTAGTCATAGCATATCAAGCATCACCATGGCCGAAACATATACATAGTGCATTGCATAAAACATAGCTAGACATGGCATAACAAACAAGTATCATGGTATATCAAAGCATGGCCGAAACATGTATATCAAAGCATCATACTATGGCCGAAACATGTACATCAAGGCATCATCATATCCATGGCCGAAATCTATATATCAAGCATCAACATATCCATAGTCGAAACATGTCTATAAGGTATAGCATGAACATAACATAATCATACCTTATCATGGCATATCATAATCAAGAGCATAACATGAAACATAGCATAATCATAAGGTGTATGCAATATGATTTTGGAAAACATGTATCCGAAAAACATGTGTATGTCTCATGATCTTTAAAACCATTTTCTTTTACATATATACTTGAAAATAATCTCAACATAAGGGGGATCCCGGCTATGTACCACTTACATATTGCGCGCAACCTTGTAGGTCCAAGGTAGCAAGTCTTGAACCCTACGAGGCAAACATACTAGGCCCTTAGTCCTAGGGGCACTTAGGAGCCCATCCCTAACGAGGTCCTTAGTCCCCGGGGCGCTTATGGAGCCCACCCTTGGTACAAGCCACTCACATATAAAGTAAAGTACATGTCATACATATCATGTATCATAAAAGCATGCATCACTTAGGCACACATCATATCATAAAAGTATGCATCACTTAGGCATACATCATGTCATAAAAGTATGCATCACTTAGACATACATCACATCATAAAAGTATGCATCACTTAGGCATACATCACTTCATAAAAGTATGCATCACTTAGGCATACATCACTTCATAAAAGTATGCATCACTTAGGCATACATTACAGCATCAAATCATGCATTTTTAACCACATATCATAACATAAAGCATGCATTCTTTTAAACACTTAGCATATCATCAAAGCATGCATATATTAACCACATATCACATTCTAAAGCATGCACATTTTTAAGCACTTAACATATCATCAAAGCATGCATATATTAACCACATATCACATTTTAAAGCATGCACATTTTTAAGCACTTAACATATCATCAAAGCATACATATATTAACCACATATTACATTTTAAAGCATGCACATTTTTAAGCACTTAACATATCATCAAGCATGCATATATTAACCAAATATCACATTTTAAAGCATGCACATTTTTAAGCACTTAACATATCATCAAGCATGCATATATTAACCACATATCACATTTTAAAGCATGCACATTTTTAAGCACTTAACATATCATCAAGGCATGCATTTTTAACCACATATCATATCATAAAACATGCATGTCTCTAAGCACGTATCATATCATAAAAGCATGCATATTTCTTAAGCACATATCATATCATGAAAGCATGCATATCTCATATCATAAGTCATAAATCACAAGCATACATATTAAGCATAAAGGTGTATCTTGTGAATATCCTATCATAGGAAACATGGTATCATATTTATCTTGGTTGTAAGCTTCCTAAACCCTTGTGGCCGAACCCCTTTAGAGCTCAATTTAGGTTAAACATAACATCCAAGCATGTGGCACCTAAATTATCATCATAACATTTTCATAGGAAGCATTATAACCATGATTAACTTAGTTTCTAAGTTCCTCAAGTCCCTAATTTCATATGGCCGAAACCTTAAGGTGTGAAACAAGGTTCCATATGACATAAAAGTATGGACAACTTTAAATCATATTTATAACATTTTTTACCAAGGAACAAGGTAAACACATTTGACACATTTGAATTAGTTCCTAAGTTCTTTAAGCCCTTAACATATGTCATGGCCGAAATTTAACAAGTTCTCATTAGGGCTACAAACAAGCATACAAGTATGTGAACTTGGACTAACATTATGTATAAATTCATACAAGGCATCATACAATAGTTATGGCCGAAACATACCCTAGCATCATTTTAGGTCATAAAACAACATATGGCAATTGAACCTTGGCTTTCTACTTATCATATTTCATGTAGAGTGGCATGAGAATATTTAATTTAAGTCCTAGGGTTTCTAGGGCATCTATTCCTTCATGACCAAAACATTCAAGGGTTCATTTAGGTCATGGAAAAATTATACAAGCATGTGAAACAATCAACACATTATCCGATTTTCATAAGAAGTACTTTTAACATATTTGGTTTCATTTCTAAGACCTCTAGGTCTTTTAAACCCTACTTGGCCGAAACTCACAGAATATAAACTTGCTTCAAATAGCCTAAAAGCATGAGAATTTATACAAGTTTCATAGCATGTATAAGGACAAGCATAATGAGTATACATATGAATTGTGTCTTAGGCTTTCTAGGTTTCTTTTTCTCTTTTTCTTTTATTTTTTTCTCATTGCCGAAACCTACCATTCCTTAGCTAGGTTTTTAAGTGGCCTAAAGCATGAAAAACCTACGTAAGTTTCATGGCAAAAGTTACTAAGAAACATATATACAATTTGGTTCATGAATAAGTTATATGTCAAGCAACTAATTTTTCTGCACCCTAATTAAGCATGAGGGCATTAAACAACATTCATATCTAAATAGCACAGAGGTCTTGAGCATATTAAAATTTTGTTTAAGCTTTTCTAAGCTATCCATCTCATCATGGCCGAAAAACCCTAAGAAGGAGTTCATGAAATTCTAGCAATATTCAAGCATACAAATCCTTTAAGATCTTTGTATTCTATCACATGAGCATGGTTATTTAAATTTAAAGGTCTTCCTAACCCTAAACCATTTCTTGGCCGAAACACATAAGAGGTTTTCTTTTAGTTTCAAATATCTTTTAAGCAAGAAAACTAATACAAGATCCTTAATATTTCATAGGGAGAATCTTGTACTAATTTGGTAGAACAATAATTTCCCTAGCCTCCTTAAAATATTTTTGGCCGAAATTCTAGGGTTAAGTACCCCACTGATCAAGTATCATATAGGTATAAAAACATGAAGAAAAACCCTTCTACATAGCATAGAAAATCTATCATGAAATGAAGACTAGTTTTTAAACATCACTAGATTTTGAAAGCTCTTCTTGGCCGAATTTTCTCAAACTTGTTTCTAGGTTTTAAAATCTTCATAAAACCCAAAAAGCACATAAAAGCCTTGTACCACAGGTGAGGAGAAGCTTACATCCTTTTCGCTTATGGATCTAAGGTATGGTGAAGAAGAAGTAGCCTCTTCTTCTAGTTCCTTTCCCTTGATTCCTTTGCTAAGTCCTCCTTGTATCTTAGGCTTTCTTAGGGAAAAACTTGGCTTGGGGCCGAAAATGGAGGAGAGGGGGAACTGAGGTTTCAGTGAGGGAGAGGAGAGAATGAGAAAAATGAGAGAAAATAGAATTTTCCCTTTACATATTCTCTTTTATGTTAAGGGGGAGAGGTAGCAAACTTAGATTTTGCTTTCCTTCTCCCTTAGCCTTTTTTTTCTATTTTATTTTTATTTTTATTTGTTTATTTATCCTCATCATTCATGGTGAAATAAGGGGGAATGAATCCCCTTAATTAACCTCTTTTATTTTCGGCAAGAGAAGAGAGAAAGAGGGAGAGAAAGGGAGGAAGGCAAATTGCCTTTCTCTTGCTCTTTTCTTATTTTCTTTTGGTTAGCTTTTACTCTTACCTTTATCATAAGTTTCCCTCCTTTGCTATCAATATCTTCTCTCTATCCCAATTGGTTTCTACTAATTAATTCTATGAATTATCATATAAGAGGTTCATGGTTCAATCCTTGACCTCTTCCTATTTTTATTTCTTTTTATTTCCTTTTTGGTTCAACTCACTTCCTATTATTTTCTAAGGCAAAATCCCACATTCATATATTTATCCTACAAGCTTAGTGGGTATTACAGTACCCCGTACCTCATAAAAAGTTCGTCCTCGAACTTTAATATAGCTCCGGGTACTTTTGTTTCATATCGTCCTCGCGTTCCCAGGTGGCTTCTTCGAATCGTTGATTCCGCCACAAGACCTTTACTAAGGGTATTTCTTTGTTCCTTAATCTCTTGATTTCTCTGGAGGTTTTGGTCACTGGTTCGCTTTTCCAGTATACTCTCGAATAACGTCGGTGTTATGGTGAGGGTAGAAAGTTGCCCGGACATAGTTTCGACCCAAGGATACGAAACACGTTTCGGTTCCTCGATGGATTCCCATATTGGTTCGTTTCCAGCATTAAGTAAAATTTTAGCGTGTTGATTGAAATTAGGTAGCTGACCTAAGACGATGGCAGAGGCGTTCGCCACGTCATCCTGAGCGAGAGAGTAGACTCTAGCATTGGTCATAGTGGGAGGGGCCTCCAATCTTCCTTGGCTGATTGAAGTCCCTTCTATGGCAGTATGCATCTGGTGAAGCTGTGCAGGGGTGCTCCTATTCTGGTTGTTCTGCGGAGGTAGTGCCTGAGACTGAGTAGGGCAATTTCTTGCCAAATGACCTTCCTTTCCGCAGTTGTAGCACCTTCTGTTGCTTAGGAGACATACTCCAGAATGCATCTTTCCACATGTGGCACACTGAGGAAACTTGGTTTGCTTATTGGTCGGACCACCTTCTGTGTTGTTCCACTGTTTCCTCTTTCCACCAGAGTTTCCTTTCCAGTCGGTTCTGGTATTGTGCGATTTTTGTGCTCCAGTCAGTGCTTGGTTCTTGCCCTTGCTCATTGCTTCCTGATAGTGCTCGGTAATCAGGGCACTGCTGACTAGCTCCTCTACAGTCTGCGGTCTATTAACTCCGCCGGCTATGTTCAGAGCTATCTCGGGTCGGAGCATCTTTAATATTAACCGGACCCTTTCTCTTTCTGTGCTGACCAGTTCTGGCCACAGACGTGCTATGCAGTTGAACTTCTTGACGGCTTCGTTGACTGACAGATTACCTTGCCGTAAGAATTCAATGTGCTTGTTGGTTACTTGTATATGGAAGAATTCTTCTAGGAACTCTGTCTCAAAATCCGTCCACTGCATCTGGTTTATTTGTCTTTTCGCCTTTACTCGGTCCCACCACCTCCGGGCATTTCCGGTAAGGCATAACGACGCGCATTTGACCTTCTCGTGTTCAGGCCAGTCTAGTTGTTCCATTATGCCCTCCACGGTCTTGAGCCAGGCTTGCGCATCCCATGGTTCACAGTTTCACGAGAAGGCTTCTGGCTTAAGCCTTCGCCACTGAATCAGATAGGCCTCTTGTCGGACCATCGGAGTAAGGGCTGTCGGGGGCACTGGTGGAGTTACTGTCTCCTTGGTTCGGGCATTGCGTGTCCTAATCATGTTTATCTAATTAATGACAATAAAGCTAGTGTAAGTGGTTATCATTTTCTAGCCAACCTAACGTATTGTTATATTTGTTTCTATCCATTGGTGAGATTGTTCTGGTATTTTCCCAACCTACCAAGATGCAATCCTAGTCTAAAACTATGACTAAAAATAAAGAATAAGGTAGCAACCATGCATCATAAATAAAGCATAAGCAATATGATAAAGCAAAGAAATAAATAGCAAGCAAATAACATGACACAAGCAATAAAGCAAATAAAGCATAAGTATATAACAAGAAATCTAAGCGTAAGCAATATAAGAAAATTAAAGAATAAATCAAGCAAATAATATAACACAAGAAAATAAGCATAAGCAATGTAGTAAAGAAATAAAGCATAGGTAATATAACAAGAAAGAAAATAAAGCATAAGCATATGACAAGAAAATCAAACATAAACATATAGCCAGTAAATTTGGCATAAACATTCTTACTTGGAGCGGCAGGTAGGAGGCTTGATGTGTGTGTAGTGAGCTGGCAATAAACTTTGGCTCTGATACCAACCTGTAACGCCCGCCCTCCCTGCTACCCTAAGGGACGGGGCTACGATACTCTACGTATAAATTTTTCTTTTTAAAACAGCGGAAGACTTAAAATAATTTTCATAGTTTTAATAAAAACTTTTCTTTTAAATTTCTTTTGAACTTTACTATCACATGGCATCAAAATCATAACATCAAATCCAGTGGAACCATAATGTCAAGCCACACATGTTTAGGTATCACAAGTCATAAAATACCAATGCATAGTTCTTAAAAGAAACTTTAAGCAGGTTCTTAATTAGTTGCCTAGCCACCGCCACACACATCTTCGTTGCCCCTCCTGCTGCTGCTTTAGCTCATCCAGCTTTTTCCTTTATCTGTGGTACAAGGAAAGTAAGCTATGAGCATTCATGGCTCAGTAAGTTCCTTTCCTACTCACTAAAACCAACAATCAGCACATAATCAAGAATGCATCAACAAGTCATAATCTCAACTAATCATGGCATAACATAGCATTCTATTCAAGCATATCATGCATCATAATATAATCACAACTAGTCATAGCATATCAAGCATCACCATGGCCGAAACATATACATAGTGCATTGCATAAAACATAGCTAGACATGACATAACAAACAAGTATCATGGTATATCAAAGCATGGCCGAAACATGTATATCAAAGCATCATACTATGGCCGAAACATGTACATCAAGGCATCATCATATCCATGGCCGAAATCTATATATCAAGCATCAACAAATCCATGGCCGAAACATGTCTATAAGGTATAGCATGAACATAACATAATCATACCTTATCATGGCATATCATAATCAAGAGCATAACATGAAACATAGCATAATCATAAGGTGTATGCAATATGATTTTGGAAAACATGTATCCGAAAAACATGTGTATGTCTCATGATCTTTAAAACCATTTTCTTTTACATATATATTTGAAAATAATCTCAACATAAGGGGGATCCCGGCTATGTACCACTTACATATTGTGCGCAACCTTGTAGGTCCAAGGTAGCAAGTCTTGAACCCTACGAGGCAAACATACTAGGCCCTTAGTCCTAGGGGCACTTAGGAGCCCATCCCTAACGAGGTCCTTAGTCCCCGGGGCGCTTATGGAGCCCACCCTTGGTACAAGCCACTCACATATAAAGTAAAGTACATGTCATACATATCATGTATCATAAAAGCATGCATCACTTAGGCACACATCATATCATAAAAGTATGCATCACTTAGGCATACATCATGTCATAAAAGTATGCATCACTTAGGCATACATCACATCATAAAAGTATGCATCACTTAGGCATACATCACTTCATAAAAGTATGCATCACTTAGGCATACATCACTTCATAAAAGTATGCATCACTTAGGCATACATTACAGCATCAAATCATGCATTTTTAACCACATATCATAACATAAAGCATGCATTCTTTTAATCACTTAGCATATCATCAAAGCATGCATATATTAACCACATATCATATTCTAAAGCATGCACATTTTTAAGCACTTAACATATCATCAAAGCATGCATATATTAACCACATATCACATTTTAAAGCATGCACATTTTTAAGCACTTAACATATCATCAAAGCATACATATATTAACCACATATCACATTTTAAAGCATGCACATTTTTAAGCACTTAACATATCATCAAGCATGCATATATTAACCACATATCATATTTTAAAGCATGCACATTTTTAAGCACTTAACCTATCATCAAGCATGCATATATTAACCACATATCACATTTTAAAGCATGCACATTTTTAAGCACTTAACATATCATCAAGGCATGCATTTTTAACCACATATCATATCATAAAACATGCATGTCTCTAAGCACATATCATATCATAAAAGCATGCATATTTCTTAAGAACATATCATATCATGAAAGCATGCATACCTCATATCATAAGTCATAAATCACAAGCATACATATTAAGCATAAAGGTGTATCTTGTGAATATCCTATCATAGGAAACATGGTATCATATTTATCTTGGTTGTAAGCTTCCTAAACCCTTGTGGCCGAAACCCTTTAGAGCTCAATTTAGGTTAAACACAACATCCAAGCATGTGGCACCTAAATTATCATCATAACATTTTCATAGGAAGCATTATAACCATGATTAACTTAATTTCTAAGTTCCTCAAGTCCCTAATTTCATATGGCCGAAACCTTAAGGTGTGAAACAAGGTTCCATATGACATAAAAGCATGGACAACTTTAAATCATATTTATAACATTTTTACCAAGGAACAAGGTAAACACATTTGACACATTTGAATTAGTTCCTAAGTTCTTTAAGCCCTTAACATATGTCATGGCCGAAATTTAACAAGTTCTCATTAGGGCTACAAACAAGCATACAAGCATGTGAACTTGGACTAACATTATGTATAAATTCATACAAGGCATCATACAATAGTTATGGCCGAAACATACCCTAGCATCATTTTAGGTCATAAAACAACATATAGCAATTGAACCTTGGCTTTCTACTTATCATATTTCATGTAGAGTGACATGAGCATATTTAATTTAAGTCTTAGGGTTTCTAGGGCATCTAAACCTTCATGACTGAAACATTCAAGGGTTCATTTAGGTCATGGAAAAATCATACAAGCATGTGAAACAATCAACACATTATCCTATTTTCATAAGAAGTACTTTTAACACATTTGGTTTCATTTCTAAGGCCTCTATGTCTTTTTAACCCTACTTGGCCGAAACTCATAGAATATAAACTTGCTTCAAATAGCCTAAAAGCATGAGAATTTATACAAGTTTCATAGCATGTATAAGGACAAGCATAATGAGTATACATATGAATTGTGTCTTAGGCTTTCTAGGTTTCTTTTTCTCTTTTTCTTTTATTTTCTTCTCATGGCCGAAACCTACCATTCTTTAGCTAGGTTCTTAAGTGGCCTAAAGCATGAAAAACCTAAGTAAATTTCATGGCAAAAGTTACTAAAAAAACATATATACAAATTGGTTCATGAATAAGCTAGGGCCCCTTGTGGTCATACATGTTATATGTCATGCAACTAATTTTTCTACACCCTAATTAAGCATGAGAGCATTAAACAACTTCCATATCTAAATAGTACAGAGGTCTTGAGCATATTAAAATTTTGTTTAAGCTTTTCTAAGCTATCCATCTCATCATGGCCGAAAAACCCTATGAAGGAGTTCATGAAATTCTAGCAATATTCAAGCATACAAATCCTTTAAGATCTTTGTATTCTATCACATGAGCATGGTTATTTAAATTTAAAGGTATTCCTAACCCTAAACCATTTCTTGGCCGAAACATATAAGAGGTTTTATTTTAGTTTCAAATATCTTTTAAGCAAGAAAATTAATACATGATCCTTAATATTTCATAGGGAGAATCTTGTACTAATTTGGTAGAACAATAATTTCCCTAGCCTCCTTAAAATATTTTTGGCCGAAATTCTAGGGTTAAGTACCCCACTGATCAAGTATCATATAGGTATAAAAACATGAAGAAAAACCCTTCTACATAGCATAGAAAATATATCATGAAATGAAGACTAGTTTTTAAACATCACTAGATTTTGAAAGCTTTTCTTGGCCGAATTTTCTCAAACTTGTTTCTAGGTTTTAAAATCTTCATAAAACACAAAAAGCATATAAAAGCCATGTACCACAGGTGAGGGGAAGCTTACATCCTTTTCTTTTATGGATCTAAGGTATGGTGAAGAAGAAGTAGCCTCTTCTTCTAGTTCCTTTCCCTTGATTCCTTTGCTAAGTCCTCCTTGTATCTTAGGCTTTCTTAGGGATAAACTTGGCTTGGGGCCGAAAATGGAGGAGAGGGGGAACTGAGGTTTCGGTGAGGGAGAGGAGAGAATGAGAAAAATGAGAGAAAATAGAATTTTCCCTTTACATATTCTCTTTTATGTTAAGGGGGAAGAGGTAGCAAACTTAGTTTTTGCTTTCCTTCTCCCTTAGCCTTTTTTTTCTATTTTATTTTTATTTTTATTTATTTATTTATCCTCATCATTCATGGTGAAATAAGGGGGAATGAATCCCCTTAATTAACCTCTTTTATTTTTGGCAAGAGAAGAGAGAAAGAGGGAGAGAAAGGGAGGAAGGCAAATTGCCTTTCTCTTGCTCTTTTCTTATTTTCTTTTGGTTAGCTTTTACTCTTACCTATATCATAAGTTTCCCTCCTTTGCTATCAATATCTTCTCTCTATCCCAATTGGTTTCTACTAATTAATTCTATGAATTATCATATAAGAGGTTCATGGTTCAATCCTTGACCTCTTCCTCTTCCTATTTTTATTTCTTTTTATTTCCTTTTTGGTTCAACTCACTTCCTATTATTTTCTAAGGCAAAATCCCACATTCATATATTTATCCTACAAGCTTAGTGGGTATTACAGTTTCCTTACTGATTCATCAGAGCAGTGATTACCTGTTGTTGTTCCGTGATCTGACGTTGGAGATCTGTGACTACCTGAGTCAGATCTGGTGGGGTCACTGTCTCAGCGGCCCTATTACCGCGTCTTCTAGCCATATCTATTATCATAAATAACAATAAGGCTAGCATAAGTCTAGAGTCATCCTACTTATATTCGTGCATATTAAATATCGCTTATGATGCATAACGGAAATCCATATCAGTCATACTTAGGTTCATGGATACTAAAACATTTACTATTATGCATAAATAAAATAGAGTAAGTACAGAAAGTCTTACTTGGAGCGACAGGATGGAAGCTTGATGTGTGTGTAGCGGAAAGGCTAACTTGGCTCTAATACCAACTTGTAACGCCCGCCCCTCCTGCTAGTGGGGCGGGGTTACTTTACTTAGCTATTTTTGCGGAAACATACATGCATATTAATATTTCTTCTAAAGTAAAATAGCGGAAGTATCATGAAGTCATGCGGAACATTAATATAAATAAACTTAGTTCATGTCAACACATAAAAAAAATAGCATAAGCAGGTCTTTTATTTGTCTTAGCCGAGCCACCACCACACACATCTCTTGCCTCTCCTGCGGCTCCCCTAGTTCATCCATTCTTTGCCCTTATCTGCGGTACAAGGAAAGTAAGCTATAAGCACACAGGCTTAGTAAGATCCTTTCCTACTCACAAAAACCATATATCAAAGCATAATCACATGAGCATATGACGATGGAAACATAATCATCTAACATCATATTGTGAAACATAGCATCATATCATATCATCTCATAAAGATCATCATGCTATATCATATCATAAATCATAAGAGCATCATGTCACATAAATCATAAAAACATATCATATCATAAATCATAAGAGCATCATGTCATATAAATCCTAAGGCATAGCATATCATATCATAAATCATAAGAGCATCATGTCATATAAATCATAAAAGCATATCATATCATAAATCATAAGAGCATCATGTCATATAAATCCTAAGGCATAACATATCATGTCATAAATCATATCATGCAAGATGTCTTTTAAAACATGTGTCATGTCATATGCAAGATCTTAAAACATATCATATAGTACTTGAACATAATATCATCATGAGGGCCCGGCTTGTACCACATACATACATAAATGTGTGCAATCCCTAGGACAGGGTAGCTAGCCCCGAACCTACTAGGGATCTAGGTCCGTACTACGACCGTCGACCTAGGGGCGTACTAAGGAGCCCATCCCTTTACTAGACCCGTTCATAGTCCGTCGGCCTAGGGGCGCTTATGGAGCCCACCCTTGGTACAAGCCATACAAAGTAAAATAGCATATCATGGTTCATGTCATAACATAGCATATCATATCTTATCATATCATGAAGAGTGCTCTTAGTCCCCAAGGGGAAGCAACTCTTAGGCCTTCACTTATCATATCATAAAGAGTGCTCTTAATCCCAACAAAAAGGGAAGCAACTCTTAGGCCTTTGCTTATCATATCTTAAAGCATGTATACTTGGGCACATAGCACATCATAAGAGACATTATTATGCATGGATCATAAGCATACATAAATGAGCATATTATTTGTCATATCATAAAGCATGCATACTTGAACACATAGCACATCATAAGAGACATTATTATGCATGGTTCATAGGTATACGTAAATGAACACATCACCTATCATAGAAAAGACATAATCATGCATGGAATCATTAAATAACATCTCTTAATTCCTAACGTAGCATGTGAGGCACATCTAGGCTCCTAAACCCATCAAGGTCGAAAGTTCAAGAGTATGAACTTAAATTCTAAATAACATACAAGCATAAGAATCTCATGTTAACTTCATATTATATCATAAGGAAAGTCATAAGCATGTTAATCCAATTTTTAAGCTTTCCTAGGTCTTGATCTTTTTCATGGCTGAAAGTTCATGAAGAAGGAAAATAAGCTCCAAACAACATACAAGCATAAATATCAAGCTAATTTCATATCATATCATAAGGGGATCCATGAGCATGCTAGATTTAATTTTTAAGCTTCCTTGAACCCTAGTAATGTTCATGGCCGAAAGTCTCATGGAGAGGAAAAATAAGCTCTAACAACATACAAGCATAAATATCTAGCTAAATTCATATCATATCATGAGGGGATCCATGGGCATGCTAGATTTAAATTTTAAGCTTCTTTGAACCCTAGAAATGTTCATGGCCGAAACATTATAAAGAAGAAGACCAAGCTCTAAACAACATACAAGCATAAATATTTAGCTAAATTCATATCATATCATAAGGGGATCCATGAGCATGCTAGATTTAATTTTAAGCTTCTTTGAACCCTAGAGATGATCATGGCCGAAATTTTCATGAAGAGGAAAATCAAGCTCTAAACAACATACAAGCATAAACATCTAGCTACATTCATATCATATCATAAGGGGATCCATAAGCATGCTAGATTTAATTTTAAGCTTCCTTGAACCCTAGTAATGTTCATGGCCGAAAGTTTCATGGAGAGGAAAAATAAGCTCTAACAACATACAAGCATAAATATCTAGCTAAATTCATATCATATCATGAGGGGATCCATGAGCATGTTAGATTAAATTTTAAGCTTCCTTGAACCCTAGTAATGATCATAGCCGAAACTTCAAGGAGGTGATCCTAGTTTTTTTTAAGCATTCTAACATCATGGAAAATATGTAAACAACTTGTACCACAGGTGAGGGGATACTTACAACTTGTCGCTTGTTTTTCCTAAAGAAAGTGGTACCCTTGTGAGGAGGAAGAAGGAGCTTCTCTTCCTAGTTCTCCCTTTTGTTTTATCTTTCTTTTAAGGAGTAAACCTTGAGACTCCTTCTTAGGAATTAGTTTTCTTTGGGAGAAAGCCTTAGCTTGGATTTTGGAAATGAGGGAGAGAGAGGTTTAGGTTTCAGTGGAGAAGGAAGGAGGAGAAAGAAGGAGGAGGAAGAAGAAGGAGGAGGAAGAAGAAGGAGGAAGAATTAACAAATTTTTCTTTCCCTTTTCTTCTCTCATTTCTATTTATTCCCTATGCAAATGAAACATGTCCTCATTCATCCCCTTAACTCCTCTATCTCTTCACTCTCTTAATTCCCACGAAATTAGAGGAAAAGAAGGAAGGAAGGCAACTTGGCTTTTGCTTGCTTCTTTTCTTAACCAAGAGGAAGAGGAGGTAAGCTACTTGATTTTCTCTTGTTCCTTTGCTTAACTATATTCTTACTTTTAACTACAATTTCCATTCTTTTCTATTCATATATCATTCATTACCCTAGTGGTTATCATACCCCAATTTAACTCTATCATTGTGGGAGGTTCAAGGTTCACACCTTAACCTCACTTTCTTTTTATTTCATTTTGGTTTCTATTTCCATTTCTCTTTTTTTTTCTTTTATTCTAAAATAAAAATACTCATAGGTATAGCTTATTATTTCATGGGTGTTACACTGAAAGTCTTGGAAGAAAGAAGGACTTGGGTGATTTTTGTGTCTTGGTAGATCGTCATCCACACGACGTCCAAGAGGAGGAGAGGAATACAACAGAAGATCAAGAGGTCTTTAAGCTACAAAGAAAGGTATAACTAGTTAATTATTTCCGCTGTGTACTAGTTTATTTTTCCTTTGTATGGATCCTGAAGTACCAACACAAGAGGCTAGTGATCTTGTGCTTTGATTGACGTCTCTGTAGTTTAACCTAGGGTTTACTGTAAAGAGTTTAAATATTCAATTTCTTTGAAAGGCTTTGACTAGGAAGTAGTGGATGATCTCATACCCAAGAAGGTCGAGTGCCTCACCAACGACTTGGAAGCTAATCCTTGAAATAGATATTTAATCAACTTCTGTAATATGGTTTAACTTCTGATGAACACATGGGTTGAACTTGAATTAATAATGTTAAGTTTCATTTGCAATCCAAGTTTAACTTCTGAAAAGTACATGGGTTGGTAGGAAAAGTTCTGTTCTTGTATAAATTTTTGTACAGGGGAAACAGAACGGAATTTCGAGTAGCACCAAGAATATGATCCATAATCATGCATAGAGGGTAGTGTTAGCCGATTAACACCTAAGAAGTTCCACCATCACTGAGTGGAAATATCAGATGATGATGTTTGAGGGGCAAAGCATTGATTGACCATTATTTTGACAAGCTATCTAGTGATAGTGCTCCTCTTGTTGGTTAGTCCTAGGAAAACGTACCGGTTCCACTGTACAAAATTTTTTTGTACAAGTGTCGAACCTTTCCTTAAATAACCTATTGTCTTCTTTAGAAGTTAAATTAGGAATCGCAGACGGAACTTAACATCATTGATTCCAAATTTAACTTATATTTTCTTAATGGTTTAGATTTGAATCGCAAGCGGAACTTAACACTATTGATTCAAATCTACCTAAGTTATTAATTCCATAAATATTAATTTCCAAAATTGGCATCCAGGACTGCATGACGAGACACATGGCCTTCTTGGATATGGGAGCAACCACCACCTCCTAGGTAAAGCCTTTTAAGGAAAGCTAATATTTATTTCCTTAAATAACTCTAGGTTAACCAAAAGGAACAATCGAATCACAAATTCAAAAAAGAAGAAAACACAAACTCTAAAAATAAATTCGATAAACTAGATCTAATTGCCTCTTGTATTTAGAATTCTTACAAAGAAAATAACTAGTATGATGCGGAAGAAAATTACTAGTTATACCTTCTCTTTGTAAGCTAATAACCTCGAGATCTTCTTCCGTATTCCTCGCCTCGCCTTGGACGTCGTGTGGGCGACGATCCTCCAAGATGAACACCACCCAAAAGAGTCCTTCCTCTTCCTCTAGAATTCGGCCACCACCACCACCAAGGAGAAGAGAGCAAAGGGAAAGGGAGAAGGGAGAGGGCCGGCCACCAAGAGATCTCCAAGCAAGAGAATAAGAGTTGTATCTCATGAAGCCCCCTCACCCCTTCTTTTATATTACTTGCCCAAGGCAAATAAGGAAAAACCTTTTACAAAAAATAAAATCATCCAAGAGTTTTTCCTTTTTCCGTTTTATTTTTCCTTTTCTTTCCTCTTGATTGAATCAATCACCAATCAATGGTTGTGATCAATCCTATATGGTTTAGGATTAAGCTTGGCCGGCCCCATTCTTGGGCACCAAGCAAGGTGGCTGGCCACCATATTTAGGAAAGAAAAAATAATTTTTTATAAAATTTTACAAGAGAAAAAACTCTTATAAAATTTTACATGCTCTCTTTCCTAGAGTTAAAAAAGGAAAGTTTAAAAAAAATTAAAACCATGTTTTAAAATTTAAAACTTCTCTTATAAAATTTCCTTTTTTAACATGATGATAGAAAATTTTAATTTTAAAACTTATCTCCCTTTTTTCTTAAACCATGAGGATGGTTAAAAAAGGAAAGTTTTAAAACTTTTAAAACTCTCTATTAAAACATGTGGCCAAATTCAAATAAGGAAAGTTAAAATTAAAATCTCTCTTTTAAAACTTATAGTTTTCTACGAAGAGAAGATTTTAAAAATTCAAAAACAACCCTCCTTGTTTGAATATTGTGGCCAACCCCTTCATGCTTGGTCACCAAGCAAAGGGTCGGCCCCTATAGAAGAGGATGTGGCCGACCCTTGCTTGGTCACCAAGCATTGGACCGGCCCACTTCTTGGACACCAAGAAGAGCCTTACATTTGGATGGACTTAAGGCTATAATGAGGCTACGACAGGACCTAGAGGAGAAATTGGTTTTGGCCTTCCGATGAGCTTGAGTATCCTGTGCTCGCCCCGAACACACAACTCAAGTTCATCGATAATAACTCATTCCACTAGAGAGTTATTACTGCACTACCGCACCAATCCCAAATTACATTATGGGCTCCTTCTTATCATCCGTGTGTTAGTCTCCCTGTGTTTAAGATTATGAATGTCCACTAATTAAGTAAGTTACTGACAACTCACTTAATTAATATCTAGCTCCAAGAGTAGTACCACTGAACTTTATTGTCATGTCGGACTAGGTCCACTTGCAGGGTTTAACATGGCAATCCTTATGAGCTCCTCTTGGGGACATTCTCAACCTAGATAACTAGGACACAGATTCCTTCTATAATCAACAACACACACTATAAGTAATATCATTTCCCAACTTATCGGGCATATTGATTTATCGAGCTAAACCTCACCCTTTGATAAGTCAAAGAAATAAATATTAAATATATATGCTTGTTATTATATTAGGATTAAGAGCACATACTTCCATAATAACTAAGATCTAGTTCTTTTACTAAGTCAGTACAAAAAGAACATACCTAAATGGTCCTACTCAATACACTTATAGTGTATCAGTGTAATTTATTAGTCAAGATAAATTAATACTTAATTACACTACGACTATTCTGATGGTTTGTTCCTTTCCATTTTAGTCGTGAGCAACTTGTTTATAATTTATAGAGAACCGACAACATGATCTTCTGAGTGTGACACCACACTCCATGTTGTCTACTATATAAATTAATTGAACAATTACATTTAACAAATAAATACAGATATTGACCAATGTGATTCTTTTATTTCAACAAATAAATGTTTACAAAAGCTAGGCTTTTAGTATACACTCTATGTAACACCCCACCCTCCTCACTATTAGTCCACGAGGGTGGAGCGCTACTGGACTACTAACTTATCTTAACTAACATTGCACACATGTAATTATCTATACTTAAAACTCTCTAAACACTCAAAACATGCAATTAACTGGCAGCGGAAGACAAAATGACTCATCTGTACATACTACTCAGACTTATGTTCCCAACTAAATCTATACATCAATCTAATCATGCTGAAATATATGTATTAATCTGAACATGCATGCAACCATTATGCAACTCATATAATAGGTCTAATGTGCATAACAATTTAAATTAAAGAATTCTAAATACATGGCAATCTTAATAAATTCTTATGCTAAATCCCAAGGCTTCTATAGTCCAGCCATCACACATCCATCCGCACCTCCTTGTTGCCTTCCTTTACTATAACTTTTCCTTTCCTTTATCTACAGTAAGAGGAAATACAACTATAAGCAAAATTGCTTAGTAAGCGCTATCTAACTCACAAAACTCGAATATGCATGTGAATAAAATAAATCTAAAACTGAATGCTTTAGAGGAAATACTACACATGCTCATCTAATAGCAAAAGAAACAAGACATGCTGAAATGCTAAACATGTAAAGCTTATTTCACTTGTTCAAAACTTATACTTTTATACTTCAGAATAATAAGTTTAACTGAACTGATACATAAGCTGAGCTAAACTGATGCTAGGCTAATGCTGAATCTGAACTGTATTCACGTAACTGATTTGTGGAGTTTTGAAAACTATTTTCATAATAGATAAAAATAATAATCAAGCTGCTAATGGGTCCGACAACTGTACTTGCTATGCGCGCATCCCTAACTAGACCCGAGGTAGCTAGTCCCGAATCTAGTAGGGTTTACTAGGTTATCTAAACCTAGGGACAACTATGGGAGTCCAACCCAAGGACAACTAAGAGTCCAGCACAGTGCCACTGATAAAAGTAAAATACTGATTCATAAGTTGATTTATCTTAGTTACTTCTTCTTTAAATGCCTTGGCATTTTAACGAGCACCTTGTGTGTCAAAATCCCTAAAGTCTTGACTTTGGGATCTACTTAAGGCCTTGACCTTTTTCTTTCTTTTCTTTATCTTTCTTATACTTGTTAATACCTCTAATAAAAGAATGCTTCTTTAAAAACTGAAATGTTTAAACAAATTCTAACTTTGAAATGCATAAACAAAAATCTGCATACTATGCTAATCAAAATTTTGCATACTATACTAATCAAGATTCTGAATTCTATGCTACACTATTTCTGCATACTATGCAAACATAAATTCTGCACTATAATACTTAACCAAACTGCACTATAATTTTTTTTTAAAAAAAACTGCACTATAAGTTCCATCAAAAATCTGCACTACAAGTTTCACCAAAAATCTACACTATAAATTCCACCAAAAATCTGCACTACAAGTTCCACCAAAAATCTGCACTATAAACTTAATTAAAATCTGCACTATAAGCTTAATTAAAATCTGCACTATAAGCTTACATAAAAATCTGCACTATAAGCTTAATTAAAATCTGGACTATAGGCTTAATTAAAATCTGCACTATAAATTCCACCAAAAATCTGCACTATAAACTTAATTAAAATCTGCACTATAAGCTTAATTAAAATCTGCACTATAAGCTTACATAAAAATCTGCACTATAAGCTTAATTAAAATCTACACTATAGGCTTAATTAAAATCTGCACTATAAATTCCACCAAAAATCTGCACTACAAGTTTCACAAAAAATCTGCACTATAAACTTAATGTCTTAATCAAAATCTGCACTATAAGCTTAATTAAAATTTGCACTATAAGCTTACATAAAAATCTGCATTATAAGCTTAATTAAAATCTGCACTACAAGCTTAATTAAAATCTGCACTATAAGCTTACATAAAAATCTTCATTATAAGCTTAATTAAAATTTGTACTGTAAGCTTAATTAAAAGTCTGCACTATAAGCTTAATTAAAATCTGCACTATAAGCTTAATTAAAATCTGCACTATAAGTCTACATAAAATTCTACACTATAAGCTTAATTAAAATCTGCACTATATGCTTAATTAAAAATCTGCACTATAAGCTCACATAAAAATCTGAATTTCTAATTACAAGGGAAAAACAAGTCTTGGATCTACTCTAAATTCCCAAGCAACCACAATCCTTTATAGCATATTCTGAAAACTAAAAGAAACACTAAATCAAAGCTCGAAACTACCCTTACCGCAGGTGAGTAGCACTTACCTTGGTTTCTTGGTCTAACAATCCAAATTAGGCTTCAAGGGTTTTCGGAGAGCTTGAGATTTTGGCTCTTCTTCGTGCCCACGGCTTCTCTTCGACGAGAGGATCTTAAGGAGGTGAAGAACTCTCAGGATTTGCCCTTCGCCGGCCGCCGGAGAGAAGCCTAGCTTCGACTTGTTTCCGCCTGAGAAATCGCCGTCGCCGCGTGCAAAGGAAAGGAGAGGAGAAAGGTTTCTTGGTCACGGGAAATAAAACCCTCTCCTAACTTATCCCTTTTATAATCTCTAATATTCTGTTAACTTCTTAAATAAATTTTGCTACCTTTTCTAAATAGAACCGCCCGCTTGGGCACTTGGTCAGCCGAATTTGCTTAAGGTTCGGTTCGGGTCGGAGGTCGCGGGTTTGAATCTCGGCCGCAACCCTTTTATTCCAATTTATTTTCAGTTTATTAACTACCACTTAAATAATTTTCACTCCTCCTTTAATCAGCAACGCCCGCTTGAACACTTGGCTAGCCGCGTTTCGTCGAAACCTCTGACCGGGTCAGAGGTCGCGGGTTCGATTCCTCATCCGAACCTTTTATTCCCATTTATTTTCTATTTCCTAACTACTGCTTAAATAAATTTTGTTCTCCTTTTAATTAGCAATGCCTGCTTGGGCACTTGGTCGGCCGGATTCGCTTAAGAGTTGGCTCGGCCGGAGGTCTCTGGTTCGAATCTCGGATTGGACATTATTTTTGTCGAAACTTCTTTCATTTAGTAAAAATACCAAACGACCTTTAAAAATTACATAAAAATACTCTAAAAATTTCTAAAAATCTCTAGATTATTTCAAAAGCATTTCTAAATATTTTTAAGTACCATTAGGACTCGTAATGAGGAATTTTGGGTCGTTACACTCTAACACCTCTATCATTACACATGGCTCGCCACTAGAGGTTACTGAATCTCAGGTGGAGCAATAGCAGTATGATGAGTTATAAGACAATGGTTAGTCAACTTAACTAGCATTATCTCCATCAAGTAGTTTAAGACCTTAACCACAGGATCTTATATCTAAGATCTTGTAGTCTATATGTCAGATCAGAGGGTGTTCGACATTTTGTTGACATTTATTGAGGGACATTCATAGACATGATTATGAGAGTTGTGGTGATATCCACTTGATAGATAGACTCTCAGGCAGGAGGTTGAATGCCCCTTTGAACTTTGGATTGCCATTCCTTTACTGTGGATATTTGGGTATTTGAAAGGATGAGATTTGACATACTCTTTATTCATTTTTTGGATAATATTATTAGAGTTTTTATACTCATATCTCAGGAATTGACCGTATCTCTACCATTTGGAAAGTTGATGATTATCGATCAAGAAGTTAAGGGATATTCCTTGGACTTCTGTAGTTATACACTTTTGATGGGATAGTGATATATTTCTATATTTTGACAGTACATCATGATGTGAATTGGGAAGTTAGATTTGTGAGCACATGATTGGTCTATCTTACTAAATATTATACGATAATAAACTTCTCCACTAGATATATTCCCTGTAGTGATACAACATAGACATGCAATCCTGAACTAAGGTAAATATCTTGATATTTGTAGGAAGTGGACGCCCACCCTTCTTACCTAAGGGCGGCGCTACGTTCTTATACTACTTACGTACATGTTTTACTATAACAGCGGAAGAATAAAAAACTTTAAAGAATTTAATTTATTAAGCATAATATCACATATTCTGATTTGTTCAAATGTGCATATATTGAACTTATAACTAAAAATATTAATTTGTCCGAATCGTCCTAGCCGAGCCACCACCACACACATCACTATCTGCTCCTCCTGCTGCTCCGTTGTTCATCCAGCTTTCTCTTTTATCTGCGGTGCAAGGAAAGTAAGCTATGAGCACTCATGGCTCAGTAAATTCCTTTCCTACTCACTAAAACCGAGAATCATCGTATATCAAGAATGGATCAACATATCATCGTCTCAACTAATCATAACATAACATATCATTCTATTCAAACATATCATGCATATTTCTTATTCACATATCATTTCATAGAAGTATGAATATCATATCATAAAACAAATAAATCACAAGCATAAGACATACAAGGGCATCATATTCATATCATAATATCACATGACATTATATCATATCATCATATAATTCAAGCACATATGAATGTAGGCAATGCATCGTGAATTTGAAAACTTATACTTAATAGTACTTGAAATTAATATCATCATTAGAGGGGATCCCGGTTTGTACCACATACATAATGCGCGCGCTTCATAGGTAGGTCCAAGGTAGCAAGTCTTGAACCCTACCATGCATACATACTAGGCCCGAGTCTTACTCCATCGACCTAGGGCATTCAGAGGCCCATTACTGACGAGGCCCGAGTCTTACTCCATCGACCTAGGGCACTCAGAGGCCCATTACTGACGAGGCCCAAGTCTTACTCCATCGACCCCGGGGCATTTACGGAGCCCACCCTTGGTACAAACCATACAAAAATAACTTATCATGCATAACTATCATATCATGTCCCTAACAATCTTTCATGCATTTCCTTTTTCATTTCTTTTCATTATGTATAGCATTTATGCTATAACATATCATGGCATATTACATATTATAATTCTTCTCATTATATTTTTCCTATTATAACATATCATGGCATATTACGTAACAAAATTTCATTTCTTCTCATTATGTATAGCATTTCCTATGCTATAACTTATCATGGCATATACGTAAATAATTTCATTTCTTCATTATGTATAGCATTTCATGCTATAATATATCATGGCATGTTAACATAATTTCTTCTTTTCATTATTTATAGCATTTCCTATGCTATAACATATCATGGCATATTACGTAACATAATTTCATTTTTCTCGTTATGTATAGCATTTCCTATGCTATAACATATAATGGCATATTACATATAATTTCATATTTCTTCTCATTATGTATAGCATTTCATGCTATAACATATCATAGCATATTATATAACATAATTTCATTTCTTCTCATTATGTATAGCATTTCCTAGGTTTCTTTCCTTTTCTTTTATTTTTCTTCATGGCCGAAACCTACCAGTCCTTAAGCTAGGTTTCTTAAGTGGCCTAAAGCATGGAAAGCCTAAGTAAATATCATGGCAAAAGTTACTAAGAACATCATACACAAAATTGGATCATAAACAAGCTAGGACTCTTGTGATCTTACATGTCTTATATCATGTAACTAATTTTCTACATTCCAATTAAACATTAGAGCATTAATCAACTTTCATATCATAATATCACAGAGGTCTTGAGCATATTAATATTTTTGTTTAGGCTAATCTAAGATATCCCTTTTATCATAGCCGAAAAACCCTAAAAAGAGTTCATGAGTTTCTAGCAATGTGAACACCCTTTAAGAAACTTTATATCCTATCATAGGAGCATGTTTATTTAAATTTTTTGAAGGTCTTTCTAACCCTTAACCTTCATGGTCCGAAGCATACAAGTGAGTTTTCTTTTGGTTCCAATTAATTTCCAAGCAAGAAAACCATAGAAAGGTCCTTAGCATTTCATAGAAGGAACCTTGCACTAGTTTGGTTAGACGATAATCTTCCTAACCTCTTTAAAATATTTTTGGTTGAATCCTAGTGTTAGATACTCCTCTGATCATACATCATATCAGTATAAAATCATGGAAAAGAATCCTTCTACATAGCATAGAAAATCTTATCATGAAATGAGGTCTTGTTTAAATCATCCTAGATTTGAAAACCTTTTCTTTAGCCGAATTTTCTTAAATTCTTTCCTAGGTTTTCTAATCCTTATAAATCCGAAAATCACATAAAAGCCTTGTACCACAGGTGAGGGGAAGCTTACCTTCTTTGCTTAAGTTTCCTAGAGTTGAGAACTTGCTTGTGGACCTTTTTTCCTTGCTTGCTTTGCTCGGCACCAATGGAGGAAGAAGTAGGAAGAAGTGGCTAGGTCTTTTGGTGGAGAGGAGGAGGAAGAAGAGGAGGCTTCTTCCTCTTGTGTTGCTCGGCAACAAAAAGAAAGAAAGAAGGGGGAGAGTTGTTGCTCTCGGCAACAAGAGGAAAGAGGGAGGGAGAGTGCTCGGCACAAATGGAGGAGAGGAGGAGAGTGAGTTGAGGATGAAGCCCCCCCCCCATGCCTATTTATACTAAAGTGAGGGGAGGAAAACTTGACTTGATTCATCCTCCTCATTTACTTCTCCTCTTAATGAGAAAGAATATGCTAGAGAAATGCTTCTTGAGTTTCTCTCTTTTCTTTCTCTTAATTTCTCTCCTTTCTTTCCTTTAATTATAATTCCCATCTCTCCTCTTACAATAATCACTCCTATCACACTTGGTTAACACATGCATGCATCCACAAGAGAACCAAGGATCAAAACTTGGTTATGTATATTTTTACTTCTTTTTACTTCCTTTTCCTTTTAAGTAAAAAGAATCCTTTCTTATTCTTAACTACTTAGTCCTTTCTCTCCTTATCAATAATTCTCCTATCCCCTTTGATATCCTATACATGTTCCTTACAAGAGATCCAAGGTTCGATCTCTCTTCTAACATTTTATTTTCTTTTGTACATAATAATTCATATATTACCATATTATGCATTATGTATAAATATTTCATACATGTATATATTATCTCATATTTCTTCCTTTTTGTCTACATTAATTCCATACATTATAAATCATGCACAGATGATTTATATTCTCAACTTTATTTTCTTTCATAAAGTTTTAATCATCTAAATCCTTCCCATCTTAATATTTAACTTAGAATATCTACACCTTCTTTTCACTACATTCGTACTCTCATTACCCTTACTTTCTTATCTAGGCTTTCTAGGGGTGTTACAATCTCCCCTACTTATTGAAAGTTCATCCCCGAACTTAGAATGACTATTTCTGAATCTTCACCTTCATTATCGTCCGAATTCCATTCCTCGATTTCCTCGAGATCTTCCTCTCCGAACTCGCCGTGTTCCAGAGATTCCGAGTCGCTCACATAGTTGTCGAAGTATTCTAGCATATCGGGTTCATCCGTGAACTCGAGGTATTCGCCAAAATATTCTACATCCTCGGGATCGTATTCGAACGGGATATAGTCCATTTCTACAATATTTTAAAGATTCATTATTCCTCTTATGTTATAGCCTAAGGTTCTTGTATCTAGGCTACCATTCATGCATCCTAGAATATCACCTACTTATCATCATGCACCATTTTCTAGGGTATAACTTAAGGTATCCTTCCTAGGCTACCATTCATGCATCCTAGAGTATCATACTATTTTTAACACATACTTGTCATCATGCACCCTTCTCTAGGGTATAGCTTAAGGTATCCTTCCTAGGCTATTATTCATGTATCCTAGAGTATCATACTAATTTTTGCATATAAATAAATTAAGCAACTGTACTTACTTGGAGCGACAGGAAGGAGCTTGATGTGTGTGTAGTGAGCTGGCAAAACTTGGCTCTGATACCACCTGTAACGTACATGTTTTACTATAACAGCGGAAGAATAAAAAACTTTAAAGAATTTAATTTATTAAGCATAATATCACATATTCTGATTTGTTCAAATGTGCATATATTGAACTTATAACTAAAAATATTAATTTGTCCGAATCGCCCTAGCCGAGCCACCACCACACACATCACTATCTGCTCCTCCTGCTGCTCCGTTGTTCATCCAGCTTTCTCTTTTGCAAGTAAGCTATGAGCACTCATGGCTCAGTAAGTTCCTTTCCTACTCACTAAAACCGAGAATCATCGTATATCAAGAATGGATAAACATATCATCGTCTCAACTAATCATAATATAACATATCATTCTATTCAAACGTATCATGCATATTTCTTATTCACATATCATTTCATAGAAGCATGAATATCATATCATAAAACAAATAAATCACAAGCATAAGACATACAAGGGCATCATATTCATATCATAATATCACATGACATTATATCATATCATCATATAATTCAAGCACATATGAATGTAGGCAATGCATCGTGAATTTGAAAACTTATACTTAATAGTACTTGAAATTAATATCATCATTAGAGGGGATCCCGGTTTGTACCACATACATAATGCGCGCGCTTCATAGGTAGGTCCAAGGTAGCAAGTCTTGAACCCTACCATGCATACATACTAGGCCCGAGTCTTACTCCATCGACCTAGGGCATTCAGAGGCCCATTACTGACGAGGCCCGAGTCTTACTCCATCGACCCCGGGGACGAGTCTTACTCCATCGACCCCGGGGCGTTTACGGAGCCCACCCTTGGTACAAACCATACAAAAATAACTTATCATGCATAACTATCATATCATGTCCCTAACAATCTTTCATGCATTTCCTTTTTCATTCCTTTTCATTATGTATAGCATTTCCTATGCTATAACATATCATGGCATATTACATAATATAATTTCATTTCTTCTCATTATGTATAGCATTTCCTATGCTATAACATATCATGGCATATTACGTAACAAAATTTCATTTCTTCTCATTATGTATAGCATTTCCTATGCTATAACATATCATGTCATATTACGTAACATAATTTCATTTCTTCTCATTATGTATAGCATTTCCTATGCTATAACATATCATGGCATATTACGTAACATAATTTCATTTCTTCTCATTATGTATAGCATTTCCTATGCTATAACATATCATGGCATATTACATAACATAATTTCATTTCTTCTCATTATGTATAGCATTTCCTATGCTATAACATATCATAGCATATTACATAACATAATTTCATTTCTTCTCATTATGTATAGCATTTCCTAGGTTTCTTTCCCTTTTTCTTTTATTTTCCTTCATGGCCGAAACCTACTAGTCCTTAAGCTAGGTTTCTTAAGTGGCCTAAAGCATGGAAAGCCTAAGTAAATATCATGGCAAAAGTTACTAAGAACATCATACACAAAATTGGATCATAAACAAGCTAGGACTCTTGTGATCTTACATGTCTTATATCATGTAACTAATTTTCTACATTCCAATTAAACATTAGAGCATTAATCAACTTTCATATCATAATATCACAGAGGTCTTGAGCATATTAATATTTTTGTTTAGGCTAATCTAAGCTATCCCTTTTATCATAGCCGAAAAACCCTAAAAAGAGTTCATGAGTTTCTAGCAATGTGAACACCCTTTAAGAAACTTTATATCCTATCATAGGAGCATGTTTATTTAAATTTTTGAAGGTCTTTCTAACCCTTAACCTTTCTGGTCCGAAGCATACAAGTGAGTTTTCTTTTGGTTCCAATTAATTTCCAAGCAAGAAAACCATAGAAAGGTCCTTAGCATTTCATAGAAGGAACCTTGCACTAGTTTGGTTAGACGATAATCTTCCTAACCTCTTTAAAATATTTTTGGTTGAATCCTAGGGTTAGATACTCCTCTGATCATACATCATATCAGTATAAAATCATGGAAAAGAATCCTTCTACATAGCATAGAAAATCTTATCATGAAATGAGGTCTTGTTTAAATCATCCTAGATTTGAAAACCTTTTCTTTAGCCGAATTTTCTTAAATTCTTTCCTAGGTTTTCTAATCCTTATAAATCCGAAAATCACATAAAAGCCTTGTACCACAGGTGAGGGGAAGCTTACCTTCTTTGCTTAAGTTTCCTAGAGTTGAGAACTTGCTTGTGGACCTTTCTTCCTTGCTTGCTTTGCTCGGCACCAATGGAGGAAGAAGTGGCTAGGTCTTTTGGTGGAGAGGAGGAGGAAGAAGAGGAGGCTTCTTCCTCTTGTGTTGCTCGGCAACAAAAAGAAAGAAAGAAGGGGGAGAGTTGTTGCTCTCGGCAACAAGAGGAAAGAGGGAGGGAGAGTGCTCGGCACAAATGGAGGAGAGGAGGAGAGTGAGTTGAGGATGAAGCCCCCCCCCCCTCCATGCCTATTTATACTAAAGTGAGGGGAGGAAAACTTGACTTGATTCATCCTCCTCATTTACTTCTCCTCTTAATGAGAAAGAATATGCTAGAGAAATGCTTCTTGAGTTTCTCTCTTTTCTTTCTCTTAATTTCTCTCCTTTCTTTCCTTTAATTATAATTCCCATCTCTCCTCTTACAATATTCACTCCTATCACACTTGGTTAACACATGCATGCATCCACAAGAGAACCAAGGATCAAAACTTGGTTATGTATATTTTTACTTCTTTTTACTTCCTTTTCCTTTTAAGTAAAAAGAATCCTTTCTTATTCTTAACTACTTAGTCCTTTCTCTCCTTATCAATAATTCTCCTATCCCCTTTGATATCCTATACATGTTCCTTACAAGAGATCCAAGGTTCGATCTCTCTTCTAACATTTTATTTTCTTTTGTACATAATAATTCATATATTACCATATTATGCATTATGCATAAATATTTCATACATGTATATATTATCTCATATTTCTTCCTTTTTGTCTACATTAATTCCATACATTATAAATCATGCACAGATGATTTATATTCTCAACTTTATTTTCTTACATGGCATAAATGATGGCATAAATGGTATTAGATTCATATCAACATGAGGGGGCCCGGCTTACTTATCATGGCATAAATGGCATTCATATCATAATGTAAAGTAAGCATCATAACATATCATGTCATATCGTAAAAAGAATAAGCAACATGACATATCTTATCATCGTATGAAGAACATCCTATCATAGCATGTGAGTAAGCAACATATCATATCGTTCTATATCATAAAATGCAAGATGTCCTTTAAATCATGGGTGATGTCATGTGCAAGATGCTTTTCAAAAACATGCTTCATGTCATGTGCCAATGTCTTAAAAACAATATCATATAGTACTTAAAAATAATCTCAACATGAGGAGGCCCGGCTTAGTACCACATACATACATAAATGCACGCATCCTAAGTAGACCCAAGGTAGCTAGTCTTGAACCTACTAGGAAACTAGGCCCGTAGCTCGACCTAGGGGCACGTAAGGAGCCCACCCTTTACTAGGCCCGTAGTTCGACCTAGGGGCGCATAAGGAGCCCACCCTTTTGGTACAAGCCATACAAAGTAAAATATTATGTCATATACATATCATATCATAGCATATCATATTCATGTCATTCATAGCATATCATATACATGTCATTCATAACATATCATATTCATGTCATTCATACATATCATGTACATGTCATTCATACATATCATGTACATGTCATTCATAGCATATCATATTCATGTCATTCATACATATCATGTACATGTCATTCATAACTTTTCATAACATGGAGAGTGCTCTTAGTCCCACTTGATAGGGAAGCAACTCTTAGGCCTTTCACTTAGCTTGTCATAAAGAGTGCTCTTAGTCCCAACAATAGGGAAGCATCTCTTAGGCCTTTTCTTTTCATTTCATAAAGCATACATACTCAAACATTTTACATATCATAGAAGACATTTTCATGCATGATTCATAAGCATACATAAATGAGCATTGAACAAAACATGGAAAACATAAGAATGCATGGAACATAAGGTAGCATCCCTAATTCATATCATGGCAAAGTGAAGCACATAGAGAGTCAAAAATTGGGTCTCAATATCAAACTACTAAAGGTGGCCGAAACATGTAACGGTCCACCTAGGTTGCAAGCAATCATAATAGCATACAAACCCTAAATCCATTTCATAGCATTCATCCTAAGGAACATCATAAGCATATTAAATTTTTGGTTCTAAGCTTCCTAGGTCTAAACTTCATAATGTGGCCGAAACATGCAAGGCCTAGGTTTATGTTACAAATAGCATAATCACATGGGAACCCTAAACAATTTTTATAACATTTATTCTAAGCAACAACATGAGCATATTGAATTTAGGTTTCAAGTTTCCTAGGTCTACAAACCATAAGTGGCCGAATGTCCTAAATGTGAAGCTAGGTTCTCAACCAAACACAAGCATAATAACATCATGTTAATTTCATATCATATCAAGGGGAAAGACATAAGCATGCTAGAGTTGAGTTTGAGCTTGCCTAAGCCTTAAATTCTAGCTTGGCCGAAAGTTTCCAAGATGGAAACCTAGTTCTAAACAACATGAAATCTTAAGTACATCAAGTTATCTTCATACTATATCATGAGGAAGATCATAAGCAACTTAGAATTGAGTTTGAGCCTCATTAGAGTATTTAATCCTTTCATGGCCGAAACCCTAATGTAAGGTTCACCTAGTTCCAAACAACATACAAGCATGCAATCATCAAGAAAACATTCATAACATATCATGAGAAAGATTATAAGCATGTTAGTTTGAGTTTTAAGCTTCTCTAGGATTCTTATTCCTTTCATGGCCGAAACTCTTAAGTAAGGTTCACCTAGTTCTAAACACCATACAAGCATGAAACATCAAAGAAACATTCATAACATATCATGAGAAAAATCATAAGCATGCTAGTTTTGAAGTTGAGCTTTCCTAGGGTTTTTAATCTCTTCATGGCCGAACCCTAAGGTGAGGATTCACTGAGTTCTAAGCAACAAACAATCATGAAACATCAAGGAATTATTCATACCATATCATGAGAGAAACCCTAAGCATGTTGGTTTTGGTTTTAAGTTTTCATAAGTCTTACAATTCATCATGGCCGAAAGTTTCAAGGGAAACCCTAGGTTTTTAAGCCATCTATACTTGAAGAAAAACCACATAACAACTTGTACCACAGGTGAGGGGATACTTACATCCTCTTGCTTGGTCTTTTCTTAAGATAAAAATACCCTTGAGAAGAAGAAGAAGAGAGCTCCTCCTTCTAGTATTTCCTTCGCTTCTCTTGCTTGTAAGAAGTAGGTCTTGAGACTTTCTTCTTGAGGTTTAGTTTTCCTTAGGGAGAAAACTAAGATTGGATCTCAAAAATTTGGGAGAGGGAAGGCTCTAGGTTCGGCAATGGTGAGGAAAGGAAGAAGAAAATAAAATTCCTTTCTCTTTTACTCTCTTATGCTAAGTGGGAGGAAGAAACAAAGATAAGTTTTGCTTTCCCTTCCTTATTAACTCATTTCTTATTTTCTTAATGATGAAGTATGTCCCCATTCATTCCCTTAATTCCTCTCATCTCATTCCTCATGCATCTCCACGAAAATGGAAGAGAAGGAAGAGGGGAAAGACAACTTGTCTTTTGCTAGCTTTCTTCTTAATCATGAGAAGGAGGAAGAAAGCTACTTGATGTTTTCTTGCTTCCTTCTCTTAATCATATTTTTACCTTTATCTACAATTTCCATTCTCTATTCAACAATAATTTATGATGGCCTAGTGGTCAATCCATAATCCTTAGCTTAAAGAGGTTCAAGGTTCAATCATTGACCAATTCTTTTTATTTTATATATATTTTTAGCTCTATCTTTTCCTTTTATTCTAAGAGAAAATCTTCACATACTTAGCTTAAGAAATTCATGGGTGTTACAAAATGCGTGTTCTGGCTACTTTCTGTGAGATTTTTGGGACACTTTTTCTCAAGCAGAGGTATACCAGTGGATCCACAGAAGGCTGTTACTAGTTGGGAGTACCCGAAGTTGGTACAGGAGACTTGTAGCTTCCTTGGTTTTCCTAGATACTACTGGGGATTGATTGAGGGTTTCTCCAGCATTGCTATACCATTGACTGAACTATCTAGGAAGGGTATGGAGCTTACCTGGACAGAGTGTAGCGAGACGCATTTTTAGGAACGCAAGCAAAGGCTCGTTACTGCACTCGTGTAATTTTACCTTTTAGTGTAGACGGATTTATACTCTACACAGACGTATCATGCTAGGGGTTAGGTGCAGTTCTGTAGCAGCATGGTTGAGTAGTTCCATATGATTCTCAACAGCTATAAGATCATGAGAGGAATAATCTAACTCTTGATTTTGAAGTTAATAGCTATCATTTTCATGTTGAAAATGTGGGGATATCACTTATACGTGAATCATTATTTTCGTCGGAGATTATGTATTTCCTGAGTCTGATATTGTTCGAGAGGAGTTGCTCTAGGAAGCACACTAATCCAGATTTGGGATACATTTGGGTGGTATCTGAATGTATAAAGACTAGGAGTGTTCCTACTAGTGGAACGACATGAAGCAAGACATCATGGATTTTGTAACTTGATATTGTAACGACCACCCTTCTTACTACTCTCTAAAGGTGACCACTACTTAACTACTATAGATTCTAAAACAACTAGTGTAGTAAGCTGTACTAAATGTTTCTAGAAAACTTAAAATTTCGGCAGAGTATCTGCTGTTCAGCGGACTAAAATCCAATACATACATCACATGCATTTATAACATAACCATACTAACAGAAACATATCAAAACTATAACTCAAGAAAGCATCAAAGTACTAACTTACTAACAATTACATCATAGCATGCAATCTAGAACCAAAGATAATCTCAAGGACCTAGAATAAATGATACAGTCTCAAATGCTTTCACCAAAACTCAAAATAACTTAATAATGTTCCCAGATCTCTCCCATAGTCCAGACATCACACGCCCCTCACGCATCTCCTTGTCGCCTTCCTTCGTATACTTTAGCTTTCCCTTTATCTGCAGTAGGAGGAAAATAAATCTATAAGCGAAACGCTTAGTAAGTACTAAACTATCTCACAAAAACTCGAAAGTGCATAAGATGCAAAGGATGCTAAAACTGAAGTGCTAAAAAGAAAAGCTAAACATGCTCATCTAATAGCAAAGCACTAAAATAATCTACATACTCATAATATACAAGAATAAATCTGCATGCTGGAAATAAAGCTATTCATGCTCAATAAACTCGTAAGGAAAGCAAATGAAAACTAATACTGTATGATTAGAATTAAAAGAGCTTAACTTTGCTGGTTCTAAACATAGGTGATACTTGTTTCATTTACTTATAGCCTTATACTTGAAATTAATATTTAACTTTCTTCTTCTCTTTATTGGGCCCAGGTTTAGTACCATCTTATGCGCGCTCTCTAATAGAGACTGAGGTAGCGAGCCTCCAGTCCTATGAGGGTAAAGACCTCGGTCTTACCGGGCCCAAGACCTCGGAATTGGTCACCTGGATTTGTTTAACGACAACCTCGGAAGTCGGGTACTAGCCTCTTACTTTAAATTACTTGTAATCTTTTCTAACTAGACCTTGGTCTTTTCTCTACTCATAACTTCTCATAATCCCTAATAGAGCTTACTAGAACCCTGTAAGTATATCTAACAAGTAGAGAATTGCAACTAACTGAGCATGCTATAAAAATAAAGCAAAGCCAATCAAACTACAAGATAAGCTTAATAGCTGTTCATGATAAAAAAAAAAAACAAGAAACTAACACTACATACTTTAAATAAAGGTTGTTCTTGCCTTTTTGAGTAGCAAGGAAAATGCTAAACCCATTCTAACTAAATAAAGGATTGTTCTTGCCCTTTGATTAGCAAGGAAAGCTAATTGTATGCTTCAATTTAAAGAGCTATTAGAAGAAAATGAACACATATAACATTTGCTACTGTAAAGAACTAAAACATAATGCACAGCAACCCCGAATGCATTTATACTAGCAAAATTCTGCACTTGTTAGCTTAATAAAATTCTGCATTAGAACTTAATAAAATCTGCATGCCATACTAAACTAAAGTACCTAAAAATAACATGGTACAACAAGAAAAACTATAAACTGCATGCTAAAAGGAACAGAAACTATTCCTAATGCTGTAAGAAAATAATGATACACTAGCTGTACAGAAAATCTGCAGCATGGAAAACAAAGCACGCCAGCTGTACAGAAAATCTGCAGCATGGGAAACAAAGCCATTAAAATCCGGACTACAACAAGCTCCAAGAGGGGATGTTCTAAGCTCCAATAGAGCTGTTCATGGCAAATGTATCACAGAAACAATCAATAGCAACTATTTTACTCAATAGCTAAAGTGTACAGAGCTATTTGTGGCAAATCCAGCTTATTTGAACTTATTTCTTTTGCTTATTAATTATTCCTCTAAAGCTGTTGTACATGTGAAGATATCAGAATCTGGAGTGTAAACAAAACCAGTTGTTCGTAGCCATTTCATGGCACAAAAACTATTAAAAACATTGCTGGAATTCTATAAAAGAAACCAACTTTGCTTTACTTACAACAACCCATAAGTCTCTAAAGGTCTACTAGACACAAACCATTTTACTGCATTATTCATTAAAGAAAGTTAACAGCATGCAATTCACAGAATCAACAAACATAAATTTAAACCTGCTGGAATTTAAACGCCTATAAGGCTTATTTCATCTCCAATGCTTAGCCCAACAAAACTATACCCTGCTGAGATTAAAGTTCCATGTAAACATGTCCACAACTAAAACTTTCATGAGGCAACAGAAAAATCCAAAAGCAAGGAAATGAAAATCGAAAGATTGGAGCAACTCCTACCATAGGTGAGTAGTACTTACCCCTTGTTCTGGCACTTACAATCGAGAAGAGATCCTAGGGTTTCGGAGAGATGAAGATCTCGGCTTCTCCTTCCTATCCGCGTGTTCTCCTTGATGAGGTGGTCGTAAATTTGTGGCAAATCATCGAAAACAGCCTCTTGTCGGCCGTCGAAGTGAAGCCCTAGCGCCGTCGCTCCTTTTCGCCCGAGCAGAAGTCGCGGACGCCGCGTGAGAAGGGGAGAGGGAAAGGATTCGGGAAAAGAAAACCTAATTCTTTTCTTATAACTAGGGTTTCATTATCAACTATACCTTAAATATATTTCTCTGCATATTTTCTCAGCACCGACTGCTAGCACACTTGGTCAGCCGGCTTTTAACCGAGTCAAAGGTCTGGGCTTCGACCCCTCAGCCGCGCCCTTTTTATTTCTATTTATTTTAAATGTTCCTAGCTACTACTTATATATATTTCATTCCATATTCATTTACAAAATGTTGCGGAACAGTTGGCTAGCTAGATTTGGTTAAAGTCGGGTTTGGGTCCGAGGTCCACGGTTCAAATCTCGACTTTAACAATTTTTTTGTCAAAACTTCCTTCGTTTAGTAAAAATACCAAACGACCTCCAAAAATTATGTAAAAATAATCTAAAAATTTCTAAAAATCTCTAGAATATTTTAAAAACATTTCCAAATATTTTTAAGGATATTTAGAACTCGAAATAGGGAAAGTTGAGTTGTTACAGATGTCTAGTATGTCAGCAAGTGGAGGCTGAACATCAAAGACTAGAAGAGTTGTTTCAGTATATTTAGATACTGGAATAGGAAGTGAGATTATTTTACGATCGACTTTGTTATGGGATTACCTAGGATATAGAGAGGATATGGTGCAATTTGGATAATCATTGATTGGTTGACTAAATTTGCTCACTTTCTATCGATCTATAGGGCGGATTCTTTGGATCGATTAGAAGGGTTATGTTAGTATTATCCCTAGTACCAATTATGAGATGATTGTAAAGGGCTCATTTTGTATCATATTTCATTATTAATAAAAGGTAAAGTTGATTATTATATTTACTTCAATTCAGTGCTGAATGAATAAGTATAATATTGTTCTAGAGTAGGAGGTTCTAATCTACAACATATCAATTGGTTGAATTGTTAGTGAAATATTGTAGATATACATAGAATACTACTCTTAACTATTTCTAGTCAAGCATTAATATGCAAAGACAATATTAATGCGTTGAGACTAGTATGTAGGTCAACAGATGACTTAATCTCATAAGTCATGGATATGAGATATCAGGTTGGCTCATGAGTATATATTAGAGAATATATACTGAATGACCAGGCATGAGAATATTTCATGGATTGTTATATGAGTGTCATAAACATTCTCATGTGACTATTGGTATGAATAGTCCTTAGACCTAAAGTCACTATAGTCCCCTATATAAGGAGTTGTATACTTTGGTATCGATAAACATCACCTATAATAAGGTGGACAATAAAGTCGATCACTGGGTATGTAATGAATTATACGGAGGGATGTGAGTGATGTAGATGGGATCTATCCCTTATATATGACGGAAGCGATATCTGTGGGCCCCTTGATTAGTAGGACACAGAAAGCATGGCCAGGCGCAAATGAGTCAATATGAGATATTGAACTTATTTGATTAAGTGTGTCTACTTTGAGATCAAGAAACATAAAAGGTTGATAAGAGGATGACATGATCTATGCTCCATTGATCAATCTAGATATCAAGGATAGAGGGACCAAGTCATTCAAGATAATAGCCACGGACAGGTTAGGTCAGATCTCGACTTTCTCGTCACTTGGGTAGCAATGATGCCTTGCTAGATGCCACTCATTGCTTATGTATCTAAATGTTGATTTGGATTCATTGCCAACGTTACGAGAACCTATTGGGTCACACATAAAGAACAAGTAGATTTGGAGATAGGTTCATAGGATGAATCATTGGATCAAGTCTAATCCAAATTGGACTTATTGAGTTAGACTCAATTGGATCTAATTATTGGATTAAGTCCAATTCAAACTAGACTCGAGGAGTCAATATGAATTAATGAAATAGTGATTCATTATATTTGAAATTGCATGAGATCAATTGAGTAAGACTCGATTGAATTGGACTTGAGTTAGACTCAAGTGGATTAGACTTGAGTTAGACTCAAGTGAATTCATTCACTAAAAGGATTAATGGAGATTAATTTATTAAATTTTGAAATTCAATGTATCATTTAATTTTCAAAATTGAATTCAAAATGAAGAGGTTCAAATGTGGTCCTTAATGAAGTGTAAATATTCATTAATGCTTATTAATTGAATTAATGCTCATTAAGTATTTTCATTTGATGAAAATGTTTAAGCATTTTTTCTCTCATTTTGGTGTACTTCTTCATTCTCCTTCCTCTTCTCTTCTCCTTTAGTCCGAGACCTCCTACCAAGGTTGCTCGCACAACCTTAGGTGGTTGCCTTCTCCACTTTGTGAGTTTGTGAGACAAACAAACACTTGTTTGTGTGGATACCATAGAGGCGCGAATGTGTGATCGTGCTGAGATCCAAGCTCTCTGGAGTTCATGTGCACGCATCAAAGGTATACTATCATGATATAAACTTAATATAGATTGTAACATGTCTTTCCCTTCGCATGGATCTTCTGGAGGAACTAGAAATTTTCCGCAGCGCTTAAGCGTGTTTAATGCCCTAATTCCTTATAGGTTATACTATAGAAAGATTACCAGACCTGGGGGTATATCTCTGAGTATTGTATCAGATGGAGATCTGTGATTTACATCATATTTTTGGCAGAGTTTACTGTCATGAGTATAGAGATATGTTTTAGTACAACTTTCCACTCTTAGATATTCAGATAGTCTGAACGCACAATATAGATGTTAAAGGATCTACTGATAGTGTGCATTATGGATTACAGAGGTAGTTGATTTTACCCACAGTTGGCTTCACAGTAGTGTGGGAGTAGCGGAAGCAAGGTGAGCTTATAACCCACAGTGTCATCACTATCTATTTGGAGGTGAGTTATCCTGTAGTTCCCTCACGGTTGGATATTTGTTCACGATTCTTTGATGGAGTAGTATATTGGTATGCTGCTTAGTTGTTACCCTTCGATAAGGATCCCTGAGTTTGAGTGATAAATTTAGGGACTAAATTTTTATTAGTAGGGGACAATGTAAGATACAACAAATAAAAGTGTTATTGGAGTAATAACCTTATTGGATTTTTTAGGAATTTTTAGAATTTTTTTGAGATTTAAAACGGAGTTTGTATGACTCGTTTTAAGGGGATGGGTCGATTGGGTAAGGAGAAAGTCTATTTAGGATATCCTTTAAGTAGGAGTTAATTGAGGAATTACCTTAAGGTTTGATTATTTAGACCTAAGTATAAATATTAAAAAAAAACTTAGTTTTATCTCTCATTTTCCCTTTTTCTCGATTTCCTCTCTTCTTCTCGATCCAGCTGGCGCTCCTCCCTTGCGATCTCGCTATTGCGTGCCACCACAACTAGTCGCTGCCCGACCATGTGACACTGGAGCCCCACTCCTGTGCACCATGGCATCCTCACCCTGGCTACCGCTTAAAACCGCCATCGCGCTAGCGTCACTCGACTGTTGCCACCCCTTTCCCCCAACTTTTTCTCTCTTTCTTTCGAGTCTTTCCTAGTCGTACCCTAGCTTTGAACTATCGTCGGGAGGGTAGAGTTGACGAAGGGTGGTGAGGATAAATCTTCACCTCGCTTGCAGATCCGAACAGAGAAGCAACGATTCCATCAGGGAGGTCCATTACCTCCTCTTCATCGGATTACGGTACCTTTTCCTCATCGGCGTAGATATGCTACTGGCCCTTCAAATTCCTTCTCTGTCTTCCCTGATGTATCATAGAGTCGTGCCCTAACGCCATCGCCACCCACCTCTACCTTGGCTCGGCACCACAGTAGCAGTTGGATTCATCATAGAGGAAGCTTCAGATCTGATTTGGGGTAAGACGTATTTGGCATCAGATTAGCAGGGATCTGATTGCATTTCTCTATATTGAGATATTGTGTTTAATTAGTTGATCAATTTTTGTAGCTTCGACCAGCGCTGTTCATCGGAGAACCATAGTTCCGACCATTCTATTCTGACAGTGAACCTCTCCGGCCATGAGTCGATGGAGGAGAAATCCAATTTGGGTAAGTTGTGCTATGGATTGATTACATTATCTATTGGATTAGATTAAGGAATCAATTGAGATGTGGATTTATTTGAAGTTGTATTAGATTTAGAATTTTGATGATCTGATGATGATAGAGATGTAACTTGATTAATGGATGATCTAGATCGATTTAATCAATTGGATGGATTAAACTAGGATTGGTATTGGGTTAGATTTGATTTGATCAATAGAAGAGATAATCGAGGTTAATTATTTTGATCAAGATTTCTCCTAATTAGTTTGGGGTTTTCGGTTTAGCTAGTTATTGTCTATGTAATTAGCTAAACTATATATCATGTGATTTACAGGACTTTGATTAGAAACAAGTGTCTCAATGTGGGATTGGTTAATACGATCAACAGATCAAGGCAGATATTTCTTCCTTGGCCTCTTTAGTTATTTGAGCTTAGTGCATGACTATTTTTGGATTGATGGATTAGGTTGCTTTACCTTAAATCTATCTGTATTATTATCCTACTTGATACTTATGCTTGACCTTTAAGAAGATCTATTTATTTCACATATAGTCTTAGCTTTTGGATATCTATATTCTGTTGTGTATATATATGTACAGTATGTATAGTAGGGGATATCTTGTTAACTAAGTTAGCATATTGATTATGCATTTAATGTTGAGTTACATATGATTGGTATGTGTTGTAGGAGTGATAACAATGATTTTGGCTATATTATCTTGATTCATAATGCATGTTTTTAATGATATTTTCATAGCTTAAAGTCATATTTACTCTACATTTCATAATTTCATTTTATCTTGGACTTAATTACAAATTAGCCTATTATCATGATATTTTATGCTAATATTTTATTTTTATTTTTGTAGGCATCAAAAGAGTTATGGACCCGATCAGATCAGGCTACATTTGGGCTCAAATCAAGGGCTAATCAAGTCGATCAAGCCTTGGAGTGTTTTGGACCATCCATTGAAGATTAGAGAGATCTGAGTCATCCGTCTAGGATCTGGTCCATCCAAGCTACGAGGAAGCACATCACAACCGTAGATGAAGATCCAAGGGTTTTGATCCAGATATGAGTTCATCCAGCCGTTGATCAAATACAAAAACAATCTGGACCATCCGATCAGATGTGAGGATGATTTAAATGTTGAGAAGCTACAGTGCACAGACGGGCTCGGCGATCTCGTGATTTTGCTATAGTTCTTTCTTCTTCTCCGCAACGCTGCAACCTCCGTTCACGATTCCAGATCCAAGAGTTAGCGATCTTCAACGGCGGCGATCCCTGAGCTCCGGCATTCATCGTCCGAGGTCACAGAAGTGGCAGAGGGTGTTCCCCAGCCCGTGAAGTTGAGTTTCTGTCCATTTTCGTAATCCGAATTTAGCAGCATTCTCCGATCCGCGATTTCCATCATCACTAGAGCTCGAGGGCGTTCTCAAGGGCTCCGATCACACTCCCGTTCTCCATCCCATCAGCGACTCTGACATTGATCTGATCAATCAATTGGTGACCGTAAATTTTCAGATTCCAGCTCTGTTTTCTTCATGCGATGTGGATTCCACTCGGGTGTGAGCTAGAAGGGCATTCTCTGAGGCTATGATCATCCGGATAGATTAGTTGGAAGCTCAAGATTCAAAGCCAATTGCCGAAGGGCGTTCTCAACGGCAATTCTGTAGTGACAACAGGGAGGAGAAGCTGCATTGTCGGATCTGTGTTGTAGAACGTTTGCTTAACTTGCATTTTTATTTGAATCCTGCAATACCATGCTCAGATCTAAAGATCTGATAGTATAGCATACATTTTAGTCTTTGCTTTGCCTTTCTTATTTCAGTTCTTGTTTGAATCTTTTCTGAAATTCAAGTTCCGATGTTTTCTTCTTTGTAATTCTAATTTTATTGAGTTGTGCAATCTGAATGAATTTTGATGAGTTATTCAATGAATTTGCAATTTAGTCTTTGTTTTGAATTAGGAATTCTGATTAACACTAGTTGTTTAGATTGGTAATTTAGCTAACTAACTTTCATTCTATGCATTGGAGTTGTGGTACTGTGCTTAAGTTTGAATGAAGAATGAGTCACTTAACATTTTCATTGTCTACCTCTATTAATATTCTTGATTGAAATATTGAATTTAAGTCTTGGTTAATGAGTTGAATGTTGAAGTTGATTGTGTTAGTGAATGGAATGTAATTTTTGGTTCTTGTAATTGTAATGAGAACTTAAGTGTGAGTTTAAGATACTGAGAATGTGAATGTTGAATGCTTGAAAGTTTTATTTCTGTGAACTTGAATGGAAGGTAGTTTAATTAACTCATTTGATTCAATGATGCTTAATTGTTGTTAGCTTGATGATGTAAGAAGTCATTTGTGAATTAATTCTAGAATTAACACACATTCACTAGTTAACCTTGGAAAAATACGACTTGGGACTCGTTACTACAACACTTGTCTTAATTTTAATGAGTTTCAATTTTAACTAATTTGGAGTGCCTTGTGACATGCAAAATGGCCGACACCAAATTTTGGCGTCGTTGACAAGGAACAACTAACTAGTAGTGTGTGTTTATTTTAGATTGTGAAATGAGCATTGATTGATTTTATTGTTTGTATCTTTCTTGATTTGATTGCTTATTCTTTTTGTATTTTCATGTTGGTTTGTTCTTGAATTATTAAGTGCTTTTACTGTTTATATTTTCATGTGTATGAAACTTTATGTTTTTGAGTCTTCTAATTTTGAGTTCTAGTATTGTAGTGAAGAACATGAGATTTCTTTAGGATGGATCCATATTTTCAGAATTTTAGAGGTGGAATGGAAAATTAATATTTTCAGCCTGAGTATCAGTTTTACCCAAACATGGATCAATAAAATAGGTATGAATCATTTTCAAATGGTTTTAATGCTAATTGGGTGGATAATTCATGTTTCAAGTATGAAAATGCATAAGGACCATTTATTGAGCCATATCCAGTCTACCAGAATTCATATGGGTTTCAAGAAGTTTCAACATCATTTTTGACAAATTCTTTTCAACAAAACGATCCTTAGATGGATGAGTCAACATGGAAACTCAGAGAGATCATGCAACAAATGAGTGAGTATCAAGAGCAACAATTTTCAAGGATACAGAACATACATATTCAGTTAGATCAAATTGCATCATCCATCAATCAGCTACAAGCACGAAATTCCAGTGGAGAGATGGAAAGTAGTGATTCTGTCTGGCCTGACCCTACTCCTATCACTTCACATGATTTTTCTAGTAATTTTTGTGATAATGATGTAATTATGCAAATTTCTGATCCTATTGATATTGTTGTTGAAGATGTTGATAGTGATTCAGGTTCTGAACATATTTTTGAAGACGATTTAAGTGTAGGGGAATGCTTACTGGAAGCATTACCTCAAGAATCACCAAGAATTGAATATGTAAGTGTAGGGACTTGTGCTTTGGAGCCAAGCACCCAAGAATCACTACATGAGGATGAACATTCACCAGAACCAGAGCTTGATCATTTACTTGATGAAGAGGAGGTAACAATCACCACTCTAGGTACCTTTCAAAATGACAAGGTGAGTATTTCTTGTGATTTATCAGAAAATTCAATAGAGGTACCATTTGTTGATTTTATTAGTTGTGATTCATTTGTTGACATATCTTCTATCAAAACTAATATTCTCCTATCTTCTTTTTACCCCACATGTGTGTGGGAGGTGTTTTCTTTTGTTGATGTTGTAGGTGAATACAAGCTCCCAGAGTGGATGCTTGAACTGAATCGCCTCCGACCTCCAGAAAAAGCTTTTGATGGAAAAATGATAAATAAAAAGAAATTGATTGCAACCAAAAGTACTCCATTACCGGTGTGGATTTTGTTGCTAAATCTTTTTCGACCACCAGAATTAAAGGGGAGTTGGTTCTAATTTAGCTTTCTTTTGTATTTTAATTCATGCTTTGTTAATAAATTCTTTTTATGCATTTCTTTAGTTTCATACTTTGCATTTTGCATTTTGTTTCCACACTTTGCTTTCATATTTTGTATTTTGTTTAGTACATAGCATTTCAATTTTGAATAAATTCTCCAATGAATTTTTCTAGTAATGCTTTTAAGATGGTAAAAGACTTTTAAATTTGATCATCAATTTAGGTCATTGGACATGATTGGATATTCTACTTACATGATATTGGTTAAAATGGTGGTGGATTCCATCTTGATAAATTGAGCATGATTGCATGAAAATTACCTAGTGAGGACCACCACAAGTCTAAACTCTATTATTTTCTTTGTGTGACATGCACTCATAGCAATTGAAACTCTAGAACTTGCTTAGTTTCTTTATGAAATCATAATAGCATATGTATGCATGAAAATTGAGGATTTTGTCAATTTTGTTCCCCCTCATAATTTCCAATTTTTTTCCTCATGATTATATATTCTCATCTAGCACTTTAATCTGTGATCATCTTTGCTTTTCATTCTTTAATTGAGAGCTTTGGTTGATTTACTTGATGAGTGGATTGTTTGAGATGGATAAATTTCAAGTGTGGGGGAAGGATTTGGATTTAATCAGAGGTCTTGAAAATCTTTGATGACTTCATGAAGATTGATCTTTGATTTTTTAGCATAATATGGTAGTGAAAGGAGTTTTTCAATTGTATGATTTACTGGAATTTTTATTGCTGTAAGTTGGTTGGTTTGGATGAGAGTTCCGATCAAATTATGGTTGGAAGTTTGTTGTAATAACTGTTCAAAGTGAATCAGTATATGCATGAGCTGTAAGTTGAGCTTGTGAGGCTGATGTGCTGAATTTGTAAGCTGGAATTAGTCTTCTATTCTTGTTGCTAATAAAAGAACTATCTTGATATTCTATGGGAGTCTAATATTTGTGAAGGGATCATAATCTCTTTTCAAATGAAGCATACTTGACAGGACTTATACTTATTCATATCTGAAACAGAAATGCTAGAGAATGCATTAAAAATGTAAAATACCGGAAAATAGGCGAATATTAATAAGGGAATTTTCCGGAATTTTTAGAAATTTTTCGGGAATTTTTCGGAGCTCGTAAAAGCCTGTTTAGGCTACCCCGTTTATGTGAGGAAATGTTTATATTTACATTTCCTTTTCTTTATTTTCTTTATTTTCTTTTCCTTCCGCCGTTCTCTCTTCCTCGCCGAAACCACACGCGCCCGAAGCTTTCTTCCCTTGCCCTAACCGGTGCCGTCTTTTTTTCCTTTATTTCCTCTCATCCTCGCCGATTCTCTCATCCTCGCCGAAAACTCCCTCTTCTCTTCTTCTCTCACGCCGAATGCCCTAACTGCCACAGCAGTTTCTTCCTTTTCTTCACCACAGAGCCGACGCCGACCACAGAAGCCGACGCCGATCCCAATCGCCGGTGCCCTAGCACCCTGGTTACTGCCGTCCCTCAGTCCGAGCAGAGCCGACCCTTTCCTTCTGCCATAGCCGAGCCTCACCCCTTGCATGAGTTGCTGCCTCGGGTTCTACCGGGCCTTTGGTTTATGGTAAGTTGTTGGTTTAAAGACTGTGAATTTAATGTTAAGGTTTGATTCACAGAGGTGAATGTATTGAGTACGGATTTTGGGTGTTTGATGTATAGGTCAGTGGTTAAATCTAGTACCAGCCACAGTTTTGGCAACGGGTGCATCCTCGACAAATTAACGACAAAGTATACGGATTTGGGTGAGTTTTGGAATTTGGTAAATTTCAGGCTTGTGATACGTTTTTGTGGTGAATTAGGATTTACATGGTTAAATGTTGTTCACCTTGATCGTTAGGGTTAATCTGAACGAAGGAAATATTTAGGGTTTTGCTCTGAATTGTTGTTAAGGATTTTATTTAGCTATTCATTTGGAGTGTAGCTAAATAAAAAGATTTATTCGTTTGACACAGGACATTGATTCGAGACGAGTATTTCGATTTGTCGAACTGGACCATTTCGATTGGAGGCGGGTACTTTTGACTTTTTGTCTTTGATATGCTTAGTAATGAAATTAACATATTGCATTAATTATGTCCTTTATTTGTTTCGGTTAGTCACTACCCAATATCTGATACATGATTGATTGATTGATTGATTTGCATCTCATGTATATTTTACCTGTTTATACATGCTTATAGGGGGTAGTGATATACCATGCTTCACCATGTTCAGGACCTAGGTTTTTTATACCTTCTGTGTACCTTTGATTCGATATGATTCGTTGGCCTAGGGTGCACTTTTCTATATATATGGATTAGGTCAGGATGTTTATATGGTTATTGACATGCATCATTTGCATGATTGAATGCTGTGCGATAGTCCGCTCCATTATTGTTGAGCACATCGCCAGTTACATCTATACACACCACCACTCATGGGTTAGTGGTCGATTCAGACAGTGTAGGGACTCGTTAGGCACCGCTGGTCCGCTCATGGGTAGTGTGACACAACGAGTTATCCGGGATTCCTCCCGTCATCGTGTACCGGGAGTTGAGAGCATTGCGCTCCCCCATCTATGATTTTGGGTAGGAGGATAGGTGTACTCCGACAGCATCCCGTCCACTCGGTCACTCATCAGGAGTAGTGACGACAGAGTGCACGGTTGTCATAGCCCTACCCACTCGGCCTCACTATGGTGTGAGATGATCGACTGGCGTCAGGGGTGACCAGGACGCATCATTGGCATCATATGCATGATGCATTTATTGCTTATGTTTGTGGTTGCTGCATTTATATGCTGCATATTGTTTGGATACCTATGTTTGACATGCATACAAGATCCCTATACCACTCGGACTATTTGACCTTATACTCAGGACCTGGTTAGTACAGTATTCTCCTGTTTACTTCAGATGCATTTTTATCTTTCTTATCAGGAGACTGTACGCATGATTAGTGCTAGGTGTTGTTTGTACCTGCTGAGTGTTGGACTCACCCCGCCTCCATTGTTGATATTTTCAGGTTGATGCTGTCAGGAGAGAGTTCCAGTTGCTGGTCCCTGCAGACCTCGAGGATATGATTGGTTTTTCGTTTGGTTTCCTTTTCTGATCTAGACTATTTGAACTTGTTATGTTCTGGATTTATTTACTTATGGACATGGTATTGATTTTATTACATCGATGGATTTGGATTTGGTTTTTATTCTACTACATGCCTGCCTAGAAGAGTTCGTTGGATTTGAGCTTTACGAGTGTAGTGGAGTAGGGTGGATTTGAGTCAAGTATTATTTTTTTAATTATCTTAATTATTGTGACATCGTAATAGATTATATATAACTGCGTGGTGATGTTTTATTTTGTTGTTATTATTCCATACTGTGGCTGAGGTATTTGAGATGTAGAAAAGTTTCAGATTATCCACCTTACAGGGAGATGTTTCTGGACGGGGACTCCTCTGGGGCGTGACAATTTAGTGGTATCAGAGCGTTTTACGATCTTTTGTTTTGTATTTTTGATGTTTGGGATAACTGATACCAATTTATTTACTTGGTATCGGAGCGCCAAGTTTGGCAATATTTGTTGGATTTTTGTATTTTGGATTTTGGATTTATCATACCAATTTATTGGTATATGGATACCGCTTTTGGTGTTCGAGATTTATCGGACACCGTGTTGGTATTCGGATATCGTTATGGTTATGTTTCGATTTATATGGATTTCACGATGTTTCTCGTCGAATTTTGAGGTCAAAAGTTGGGGGCTTCCAGACGGCAAATAGGTATGATGTTTATTTTATGATAGTTAGGACGGCTATTAGCACTTTATCTTTATTACCGTCTGTTGTTGTAGCTCATATTACATATGATGGGTTAGCCACTGATCTTGGTCGACCCTAATAGAGATCAAGGATAAAGTCTCTGGTGATTTTATATATCATACTACCATTAGCCTCTGCTATTGTTAGCTGGCTAATGGATGATACCTACAGACTCCTGTTGACTTAGCCAAGAGAGTTTTATACTCTTATCTTTTTGATATTAGGGTACCCGATACGATGGAAATTGGTCATTGGGGGTTACCATGTTTGATCATTGTTGAGAATAGTTTGAGGTTGAGGGATATTGTGAGATCAGATATTATGATATGTTGATTTCTAATTATTTATGAGAGTAAATGTTATGTGGTTGTCTGATGATCAATTACTAGATATTTGTTTTGATGATCTATTAGTGGATAACCATTTTGATGATTTATATTTGGGTTGTCATTGATGGTGACATAGTGAGTGTCATTTATGATATTCACAGGTTTGATGATTATGATTGGTGATCAGATTATAATTGGGTGCTGGAGAGTTTTACGGTTGAGTGTGCTTATAAGATTTTAATAAATCTGATTGGTTGTGGTTAGTTAACAGGATGATAAGATTGATATTTACTTCTTCTGATATGGGACTATGTGGATAAATAAAGATTGATATTTTGAATGCTAACTTGCCCTCATGGGGAGTAGAGACTGATTTATCTGATATTATGTGGGCTGATATTTTTGAGGATGAAAATGAGAGTGTCTTGATGTTCCTAAATATTGACTTTTTCTTTTGGGTTGTACACATTTATACATATGATATTATGTGGTTGGATATACCTTAGTTACTTGTGGAGGATTAAGGTATTCTTGATTAGTTAGTTGATGAATGATTTAGTTTTGTTGGGTGATCAGTAGAGGATTGCCATATTCTATTTTTAGAGGTTCGAACCTTTAGGTTATTTGTGCATAGTTATGTATCTAGAGCACATTTGAGTACATGTTTTGTACTGATGTGAAAATGACTGATTTAGCCATATATCATTATCGGCTTGGATAGGTTATAAATGATCGATGTATCCTATTCCATGAAGATTTTGACCGTGGATTGTATATACCTGGTGGGATAACTTAGAGGGTGCTTTGGGATATGTGACCCCGCTGATGTAAGGAAGTGTAGAGCTAATTGCTTAACACTTATGGGATACAATAGTTACTAGTGTATACTGGGAGAGTACATTTGGATTTATGATGATAAAATTTTCCCCATTAGATATAGTCTTGGTAGTGTATGACATTGACTGGCAATGTTATACCACGGTGTGTATATTTTTCTTGTCCGATACCAGTTCCTTTGAACCTAGAGCAGGGTTGTTACTGGATGATTAGGCTTCTTTATTTTGGGTTGCTTTTGATTGATGTATTCATGCTTGATACATATGCATGAATTTTGTTTAGATATACCGGTAACCCATGAGTGTTGGTAGCATAAGGTTGGTCTCTTTGATTGAGCTGGTGTGCTGATTTTGCATGTCTATGTTACATGTATATTATGATTGTTATGTGTTGTAGGAGTCATGTGGTAGACTGCCCATTTGCAAGTAGTATATGCATCCATGTTCTGATATGGTTTGAAGTTTCCTTGTGGATCATAGCTATGTAGTTCGGTGTATGTATCTGGATGTATTATTGAAGATATCTTGTTGATTAAATTCTAGATGTAGTATAAGTACATCGGTGGTGTTTTGATAGAGGCTTTTGTTGATTTAATCTGAGTTGTGATATGTACATATGTGTTTGGTGTGGTATCTGAGGTAACTTTTTGATCATGTTTGATTTGTGAGTGCACCTGAGTTTAGTATGCTTTATTGGAAGTATATGTTGGTTATACTCTTGGCATAGGTGAAGGTATGTCATGTGAGTGTTGTTTGTGGTGTATTGTTGATTTTACCTACATGGATTTTGCACACGTGTTCAGTATGTATTGTTGGATGTATCATACTGAATATACCTGAGTTGTGAGTATGTTTGGTGTATAATAATTGGAGGATTTTGTTGATCATACATATGTTGTGTGAGCATGTGTGCTAGGTGTATACATTGGTAGCAGTATGATGATTCTACTTATACTGAATGCAGAATGTGGAATGACTGCATTATGTCATTTGTTGAATTAACCCATCAATTAATTTTCCTATCAGTGGATGACCCACTAGGATGCTGATAGAGTTGATGATGGATTTGATTAGTTACTAGGTTGTTATAGCCTAGGCTAACCACAGTGAATTGTGGTAGGGAGATCTTGTACAGTCTCTAGCTGGATAGTTAGGTGCCTTGGGGTACTTAGGTATTGTTTTGTGGTGGAGCGTTGCTCCCACATATCATGGATTGCTGGTAGCGGAGCATTGCTCCTATATTTATTGCAGATACATATTTCAGATTATTTGTGGTGGAGTGTTGCTCCCACATATTGAGGATTTCCCGTTGCTCCCACATATGTGGTGTTTCCTGTGATGGAGCGTTGCTCTCACCCTGGAAGATTTATTCTTTGGTGATTTATGTTATTGATGATCAGATTTTTCGATTTATTATTGGAGATCTTATGGATAGGAATGTCTGTGATACGGACATTATGTGTATTGGTTTTTGCCATATAGGCTTACAGTGCCTTAGATGTTTTCAGGGACTCGATGATCCTGGTATGTCGAGGATGTTTGGATAGGTGTCCATTATCTTTGTGGACGATGTTATGATCTATTACGGATCCGAGGTGAGTCACGTACACTACCTTTGCATAGATCTAGAGATGATTCGACAAGAACATCTATATGTGATTATCAGTAGTGCTGGTTTGGATTGTCTTTTGTTATGATGTTTGGGACACACGGTCACCAGTAGGAGTGTACCGTGGTTCCACAGGAGATAGATGTTGTTACCGTTGGGAGCAGCCGAAATCAGTGTAGGAGATCCGCAGTCTTTTGTGACTCGCAGGATATTACAGACCTTTCGTCGAGGGTTTCTTCCGCATAGCTATGCTACTTTCACGCGTGACCATGAAAGACGTGAAGTTTACTTGGACTGAGGATTTCAAGACCAGCTTCTAGGAGCTGAAGCGGAGACTAGTGTCGGCTTTGATCTTTGGTTTTTACCTTCGGAAGAGGACGAATTTGTCCTCTACACCGACGCGTCTCTACAGGATATGGGTGCTGTTCTGAGGTAGCACGGTAGAGCGTTCTTATATGCTTCTCGATAGTTGAGGGAGCCTGAGAAGAAAATACTCAGTACATGATCTGGAGTTGGCCGCTATTATTTTTGCCCTGAAGATTTGGCGGCAGTACCTGTAGGATATTACATTGAGATTCTCACTGACCATCGGAGTCTCAAATATCTGTTCACTCAGAAGGAACTTAATTTTCGACCGAGGACATAGGTAGAGTTCCTGAAGGATTATGATTGTACCATTAGCTATCACCGAGGAAAAGCTAATGTGGTTGCCGATGCATTTAGCTAGAGGTCCAGAGGGACTTTAGCTTGCCACCGAGTTGTGGTCACAGATTTGATTCAGGATTTCTCTGAGTTAGACATTGAGGAGCAGGGACAGACAGAGCAGGGTATTCTTGTTACAATGGTTGCTCAGTCGTCGATCAGGAAGAGAATCCGAGAGACCCAGTTAACAATGCAGGTAGGTGGAAAGTGTATGGCGGAGACGTTAACCCCAGACAGTTACACCCCGAGGATCGATCCCTGGACTTTCGGCCACAGAACCGTGCAGAGGATGTTGAGACCTCATGGAGCTCAACGTGAGGTAAAGTGGTCCATACTATCAGACAGAGGATGTCAGAGGGATAAGACTGTCAGAAGAGTTATGCTGACCGGAGTCGGAGACTCTTAGAGTTCTTTATTTGCGACCAGGTATTTCTGCGAGTTTCACCCGCGAAAGGGGTGAAGAGATTTGGCTTCAGAGGTAAGCTAGCTCCACGATACATTGGACCTTTCTAGATCTCGGAAAGGATTGGAGTGGTAGCTTACCGATTGGCACTACTACCGTCCTTGGCAGGAGTGCACGATGTATTCCACGTATCTATGCTGAGGATATACGTACCCGAACTAACACATGTGCTGACAGATATCTCAGTTTCAGTACAGTCTGGCGTCACTATTGAGGAGATTCCGATACGGATTTTAGACTGGAAGGAGAGTCAGTTGTGGAACAAGACTATTCGACTTGTTAAGGTCGGATGGTAGTATCTTTCGGATGAGGAGGCTACTTGGGAGCTCGAGGATACTATCCGAGCTCGATATCCCCATCTTTTCACTTGAGGTATGTGATTTGTTTACCGTTCAGCATTTATGATTTATATCTGTTGTTGGTACTTGCTGATGGTAGAAACAAAATTTGGGGACCAAATTTTTATTAGTGGGGGAGAATGTAAAATACCGGAAAATAGGCGAATATTAATAAGGGAATTTTCCGGAATTTTTAGAAATTTTTCGGGAATTTTTCGGAGCTCGTACGGACGAGTTAACGGGGATAAAAATGGGGCCCGAAAAAGCCTATTTAGGCTACCCCGTTTATGTGAGGAAATGTTTATATTTACATTTCCTTTTCTTTATTTTCTTTTCCTTCCGCCGTTCTCTCTTCCTCGCCGAAACCACACGCGCCCGAAGCTTTCTTCCCTTGCCCTAACCGGTGCCGCCGCCGAGTTTGCTTCGCCGCCACTGACCCAGCGCTGCCGCCGGCCTTCCTCAGCCATAGAGCCATCTCCGATCTATGCCCTAGCCAGCACCGACGCCACTGCCGACACTGGTTTTTCAGCGTCAGCCGCCGCCGCTGTGCCCTAGCCTCTGCCCCGACTCCAGCGACGCCGACTTCTTCATCTGTGCCAAGCCCTAGCACTGTGCCCCTTTTTCTTCTTAGCCTCTCCTCCTTCGCACACCGTTGAGCGTCGCCCGACATCTACTGGAGCCGCCCTTTCCCCTCTTCGGACCTGCACGCCAACGCTGAACCACCGGTCACAGGACCACCAGAGGCGATCGCTCTTCCTCTGGCCGGCACTTGAGTCATCGCCGGTGCCCTAGCACCCTGGTTACTGCCGTCCCTCAGTCCGAGCAGAGCCGACCCTTTCCTTCTGCCATAGCCGAGCCTCACCCCTTGCATGAGTTGCTGCCTCGGGTTCTACCGGGCCTTTGGTTTATGGTAAGTTGTTGGTTTAAAGACTGTGAATTTAATGTTAAGGTTTGATTCACAGAGGTGAATGTATTGAGTACGGATTTTGGGTGTTTGATGTATAGGTCAGTGGTTAAATCTAGTACCAGCCACAGTTTTGGCAACGGGTGCATCCTCGACAAATTAACGACAAAGTATACGGATTTGGGTGAGTTTTGGAATTTGGTAAATTGCAGGCTTGTGATACGTTTTGTGGTGAATTAGGATTTACATGGTTAAATGTTGTTCACCTTGATCGTTAGGGTTAATCTGAACGAATGAAATATTTAGGGTTTTGCTCTGAATTGTTGTTAAGGATTTTATTTAGCTATTCGTTTGGAGTGTAGCTAAATAAAAAGATTTATTCGTTTGACACAGGACTTTGATTCGAGACGAGTATTTCGATTTGTCGGACTGGACCATTTCGATTGGAGGCGGGTACTTTTGACTTTTTGTCTTTGATATGCTTAGTAATGAAATTAACATATTGCATTAATTATGTCCTTTATTTGTTTCGGTTAGTCACTACCCAATATCTGATACATGATTGATTGATTGATTGATTTGCATCTCATGTATATTTTACCTGTTTATACATGCTTATAGGGGGTAGTGATATACCATGCTTCACCATGTTCAGGACCTAGGTTTTTTATACCTTCTGTGTACCTTTGATTCGATATGATTCGTTGGCCTAGGGTGCACTTTTCTATATATATGGATTAGGTCAGGATGTTTATATGGTTATTGACATGCATCATTTGCATGATTGAATGCTGTGCAATAGTCCGCTCCATTATTGTTGAGCACATCGCCAGTTACATGGATCTGCACACACCACCACTCATGGGTTAGTGGTCGATTTAGGCAGAGTGTGTTGCAGCAGGGACTCTGTTAGGCACCGTTGGTCCGCTCATGGGTAGTGTGACACAACGAGTTATCCGGCAGGGATTCCTCCCCGTCATCGTGTACCGGGAGTTGAGAGCATTGCGCTCCCCCATCTATGATTTGGGGTAGGAGGATAGGTGTACTCCGACAGCATCCTGTCCACTCGGTCACTCATCAGGAGTAGTGACGACAGAGTGCACGGTTGTCACAGCCCTACCCACTCGGCCTCACTATGGTGTGAGATGATCGACTGGCGTCAGGGGTGACCAGGGGCGCAGATCATTGGCATCATTACGCATGATGCATTTTGTGCTTGTGGTTGTGGTTCATTTATATGCTCATATTGTTTGATACTATGTTTGACATTGCATGTGATCCCTATACCACTCGGACCTATTTGACCATACTGTTAGTTAGTGACAATTCCTGCTTACCAGATGCATTTTATCTTACTTATCAGGAGACTATTTATGATTAGTGCTAGGTGTTGTTTCTTTACTTTGCATATCAATTGTACCCGAGTGTTGGACTCACCCCGCCTCCATTGTTGATATTTTCAGGTTGATGCTGTCAGGAGGTCCCTGCAGACCTCGAGGATGTGATTGGTTTTTCGTTTGGTTTCCTTTTCTGATCTAGACTATTTGAACTTGTTATGTTCTGGATTTATTTACTTATGGACATGGTATAGATTTTATTACATCGATGGATTTGGATTTGGTTTTATTCTACTACATGCCTGCCTGGACGGCAGAAGAGGTGAGTTCGTTGGATTTGAGCTTTACGAGTGTAGTGGAGTAGGGTGGATTTCGAGTCAGAGTATTATTTTACTGTTTAATTATCTTAACTGCGTGGTTGTGACAGCCAGAGGCTGAATAGATTATATATAACTGCGTGGTGATGTTTTATTTTGTTGTTATTATTCCAGCCGCCTGTGGCTGAGGTATTTGTGAGATGTAGAAAAGTTTCAGATTGTCCACCGTACAGGGGAGATGTTGCCAAATTTTCTCGGACAGGGACTCCTCTGGGGCGTGACAAAAAATAAACAAGTTAAAGGAACTGTGGAGTATCAAATTGCTTGCAGGTTCACTATTGCAGAGCTAGTTTTTATTAAGTTGGAATCAACTTTAAATTGCTTGCAAGATCCATGTAGATTTCAGAGATAAGCTCCTATAGATTAATTTTCAGAATACAGATTCTTGGGTTTTAGCATATTACAGAATTCTGTAAATTCTAGTTCTATGTTTTTCAGTTCTGGAGTTTTTATGCGGAATGGAAACTCATTTATAGAAAATATTATTTCTGAAATTGATGTATCAATTTGGTATTTGGTGTCCTGTTGATAGTGTATCAAGAAATATGAAAAAGTGCATAATTAGAGAAGTTGATCTTTGAAATCTGCTGTTGAGATCAGGAATTTAAAATTCAGAATTCAAGTTTCTAAATCCACATAACTGTGAGAAGAAGTATTGTGAATAGCTTCGGAAATCTAGAATTGGTGTTATGTCAGCTTGTGGAGAGCTTTGGAAATTTGCAGGAATTGAAGTTGAAGCTGAAATTAAAGTAAAGAAAAGAGTTGGAATAATAATATATTTTTTTGTACTTTTTAATAAAAATGCAAAAGAAAATAAAGAAAAACAAAAATAAAATTTTTTATCTCTAAAATGCAGAATATTAGAAAAAGCAAAGTCTAGTCTAATCTAATATAATTTTTGCTAATGTTATAGACGCAGTCTCCGGCAACGTCGCCAAAAACTTATTACGATTCTGCAAGTGCACGAATTCGTTGCTAGTAATAAAGATTATCGATCCCACGGGGACTGGTTATAAGCACTAGCAATGGTTCACTTAAGATTAGCTAAACTACTGATGGTTGTAAGTTATCTAAAGGAAAGAGATTAGGAAGTGAAAATGAGAACTAGTGAAGAGAGAGTAATTAACTTGGTTTACGAAGAGTTCTAGGAGTTTGGTTTCATTGTGGTGGTATTGATGTATCACATTTTATTCTTTACTCATTGTCCATCAACATGCATTCGTCGGAAGCTAAAGTAACCATCCTTAAGCACTAAATAGAGAAGATCCCTGTGAAATCCTGTCACGGTTAACGCCTGTCACTAGGGCGCCTCGGTAGATCACAAGAATGCAACTCTAATTGGTGTAATTAAGGATAAAAATAAGAGCTTGGTTAGGTCTCTTGCTTCCTTGTGGAGAAGTTGCCTCTCCTTTCAAGGAAGTACCCTAGATGTCCGTGAACAGATTACCCCTGTCACTAGGGCCCCTCGGTATACGATCTTGTAACGCCCCGCCTCTCCTGCTAAGGCGACGGGGGTTACCTTGCGACACATACATACTTAACACAGCGGAAGTCTTACTTAGAGAATTTAAAAAAAACATTTTCTTACTTAAAAATTCACCATAGATATAAAAGAACCACATAGCATACCTATCATATTTTTTAGTCTTAAATACCCAAATACATACTTAAGGTCATGGAGTCATAAGGTAAAAACATCAGCATGGTAAATTTCTTATTAAATAAAAGCAGGTCATTTCTTTTAGCTAGTCCACTACCGCACACATCCTTCTAGCCTCTCCTGCTGCTCCCCTAGTCCATCCATGTCTTGCCTTTATCTGTGGTACAAGAAAGTAAGCTGTGAGCACTCATGGCTCAGTAAGTTCCTTTCCTACTCACAAAAATCGTAAAGCATATTAAAAACATAAGTCATAAGGCATAAAGACAAATGTATCATGTCAAGAGCATATCATAACATAACATAAAGTATCATGGCATAATCATAAAGTATAAGCATGGTAAATTCCTAAACATATATCATGCAACATATGCAACATGTCTTTTGAAAACTTATACAATACATACTTAAACATAATCTCAACATGATTGGGGCCCCGGCTTGTACCACATACATAACTGCGCGCGTCCTATGTAGGTCCAAGGTAGAAAGTCTTGAACCCTACAAGGCATACATACTAGGCCCGTTTCTTAGTCCATCGACCTAGGGGCACTTAAGAGTCCATCCCTAACGAGGCCCGTTTCTTAGTCCATCGACCCCGGGGCGCTTATGGAGCCCACCCTTGGTACAAGCCATACATAAAGTAAAGTAGCATGTCATACATATCGTAGTTCTTATTCTTACATGCATATCATGTTTCTTGACATATCATAAAACATGCATTTTTTTGGGCACACAACACATGCATGAATCATAGCATACATCATGAACATATCACTTAGCATATCATAAGCATGCATATTTGGGCACACAGCACATGCATGAATCATAAGCTTGCATAATGAACATATCATTTTTATCATATCCTAAAGCATGCATGATTGAGCACATAGCACATACATGGATCATAAGCATACATAAGAGAGCATATCGCTTATCCTAAAAGACATAACCATTCATGGAATCATTAAATAACATCTCTTGATTCATTCATAACATGTGAGGTACATCTAGGTCACTAAACCCATATGGCCGAAAGTCATGAATAGAGGCATGATATCTAGACAACACACAAATATAAAAATCTCATGATATCTTCACATACTAGCATTATAAAGGTCATAAGCATATTAACCTAAATTTTTAAGCCCTCCTAGATTTCCAATTCTTCATGGCCGAAACCTTTCATGTAGAGCAAACAAGTTCTAAATAACATGCAAACATGTAAACCCTAAGCTCATATCATATCATATTTCATAAGCAATCACTTAAGCATATTTAGTTTGAGTTCTAAGTTCCTTAAGCTCCCAAACTTATCATGGCCGAACCCTAACATGTCTCCTTCTAGGTTACAAGTAGCATGGAGGTATTGAACCTTAAGCCAATATCTTATAGATTTTCATGAGAAACAACATAAGCATATTTGTTTTAAATTCCAAACTTCCTAGACCCTTTAACTCAAGGTGGCCGAAACCTATAACTCATGGAATTAGGTTTTTAGTGGCATAAGAGCATGGTAACCACAACTACATTTCATAGCATATATCACAAGACATCATAAGCATGTATAAGTTGGGTTCTAAGTTTTCTCTAGGCTTTTAAACTTGTAATAGCCGAAACATATAAATCATGGAACTAGATTTTTAGTGACATAAGAGCATAGGAATCACAACTACATTTCATGGTACTTATCACAAAAACATCATGAACAAATGTAAGTTGGATTCAAAATTTCTCTAGGCCTTTGCACTAGTATTGGCCGAACCCTAACAAGCATGAACTACATTTCTAGTGGCATAAGAGCATGGAACCACAACTACATTTCATAGTACCTACCACAAGGAGCATCATGAACATATATAAGTTGGGTTCTAAGTTTTCCTAGTCCTTTAATCCAAAGGTGGCCGAAACATATAAATCATGGAACTACACAATTTTCATGACATAATAACAAGGAACAACATTAGTAAACTTAGTAAAAAAAAACATCTACTAGTTCCATATTATTTTATCAAGAAAGTCATGAGCTTTCTAGCCTTGGTTTAAACTTTCCTAGACTTCAAATCTCATCATAACCGAACCTTTATAAGCATGAAATAAGATTTATAACTAACATACAATCATGGCATAAAACTTCATACCTTGTCTTAGGAACAATCTTAGCATGCTTAGCCCTAGATTTAAAACTCTCTTAAGCCTTTACTTCTTACATGGCCGAATACTCATGGGCATGAAAAATGGAGTTTCAACAATATACAAGTAGGAGAAAAAGTTAACAACATCATTATCATAGGGTACATAACCCAAGAATAAGGAAACATGCTTAGTTTGAGTCTTAAACTTACCTAGTCTTCTTGTTCATGCTTGGCCGAGAGTTTAAAGCTTATGGATCTAAGTTTTCATCATTTATTCTAGCATGGAAAACCTTAGATTAACTTTTTACATAAAATACATATCACAAGAAAGATAGTAAGCATATCTAATTACAACTTTCTTAAACTCTTCTTCATCTTTTGGCCGAATTTTCTTAAGGCAAGTCCTAGGTTTTTAAGCGATCTAACTCCATGAAAAACCATACAAACTATTGTACCACAGGTGAGGGGAAGCTTACCTAGTAATCACTTGTTAATCTTTAAAGAAATGGTACCCTTGGTGAAGAGGAAGTAGGGGGCTTCTTCTTCTAGCACTCCTTTTGATTTTCTCTTGCTTGGAAGGGTACACCTTGAAGGCTCCTTCTTGTAGTTTAGTTTTCTCTTAGGGAGAAACCTAAACTTGGCTTGTGGAGATGAGGGAGGAGGCTTAGAGTCTCGGCAAGGGTGAGGGAGAAGGAAAAAAAAAATGAAAACCTTTAGTTCCTTTCCTTTTTATGCTAAGTAGGTGGAAGTTACCAAAATGAACTTTGCTTCCCTTCCTCCTTACCTCATGCATGTATTTTCTTAATGAGAATATGTCCTCATTCCCTTCCCTAAATTCTTCTTTTTATTATCCTCTTAAACCCCACAAAAATGGAGAAGGAAAGGGAGAAGGACAACTTGTCTTTTGCTACTCTTTTTCCTTAACCAAGAGGTAAACAAGAGAAAGAAGCCACTTGATTTTCCCTTTGTTCCTTCACTAAATTTTAGCTTTACATTTAACTACAGTTCCCATCATTTCCCATTCACATATTATTCATTATCCTAGTGGTTATCATACATAATTTTATTTCTATCCTTTGTGAGAGGTTCAAGGTTCAAACCTTCGCCTCTTCTTTGATTTCTCTTATCTCTTTTTTTTTTCTTTTTGATTCTTCATATTTTTAGGCTCTAAAGCAAATAACACCCATATACTTATCTCATAATCTTGTGGGTGTTATAGTACCCCATACCTCATAGAAAGTTCATCCTCGAACTTAAAATAGCTTCGGTACTTTTGTTTGATATCACTGCTCGTCCACCTTGCTTCTTGTACTGATAAAAGATTTCGCAATCATAGTCCTTGACTAGCTCGAGCCATCTGCGTTGTCTCATATTTAGGTCTTTCTGCGTGAAGAAATATTTCAAACTCTGGTGGTCTGTATAAATCCTGCACTGAGCCCCATATAGGTAATGCCTCCACGTCTTTAGAGCGAAGACCACCGCTGCTAGCTCTAAATCATGAACGGGGTAGTTCCTTTCATGTTCTTTGAGTTGTCTAGAGGCATAGGCAATGACTTTGCCATCTTGCATGAGTACAGCTCCGAGTCCTAAGAAGGAAGCATCGCTATACATATCAAAGTCCTTGTTGCTTTCCGGAAGAGTAAGAATCGGAGCACTGGTCAGTCTCCGTTTCAGTTCCGTAAAACTTTTCTCGCAGTCGTCCGTCCATTCATACTTTTTATTCTTCTTGGTGAGAACGGTCATCGGGGCTGCTATCTTGGAGAAGTCCTCTACAAACTTCCTGTAGTAGCCTGCCAGTCCAAGAAAACTTCTGACTTCACTGGCGTTCTTTGGCCTATTCCAGTTGCTTACTGCTTCAATCTTATTCGGATCCACCATTACTCCATCCTTTGAGATAATATGACCCAAGAATGATATTCGATCAAGCCAGAACTCACATTTGGAGAATTTTGCATATAGTCGCTTTTCTCAAGGATCTGTAATACCGTATTCAGGTGTTAGGCATGCTCTTCTTGGGTTCTCGAATAGATGAGAATATCGTCAATGAAGACAATCACAAATTTATCGAGATACGCCGAAAAGACCCGATTCATCAAATCCATGAAAACAGCCGGAGCATTTGTCACTCCAAAGGGCATAACTACAAACTCATAATGCCCATATCTTGTTCGAAAGGCTGTCTTCGGTATATCCTCTTGTTTCACTTTCACTTGATGATAGCCGGACCTTAAATCAATCTTTGAGAAGATAGTTGCTCCCTTCAATTGGTCAAACAGATCATTGATCAGCGGAAGGGGGTATCTGTTTTTGATTGTCGCGTTGTTCAGTGCTCGGTAATCTATACACATTCGCATAGACCCATCCTTCTTTTTCACAAATAGTACCGGAGCTCCCCATGGAGAGTGACTAGGACGAATAAATCCTTTGTCGAGTAATTCTCGTAGCTGTTCTTGAAGTTCTTTCAACTCCGTCGGTGTCATTCGGTAAGGTGCTTTGGAAATTGGTTTAGTACCCGGGACTAACTCAATCGTAAATTCTATTTCTCTGTCGGGTGCTAATCCCGGTAGTTCATCAGGAAACACTTCCGGATAGTTGCACACCACTCTGACATCTTCTAGTTTCTGACTTCCAGTTTGTCTTGTGTCACCCACTTGCGCTAGAAATCCATTACAACCTTCGTCTACCATACTTCGTGCCTTTACCGCTGATAAGAATCTTTCAGTTTCTTTCTCAGATTCCCCAATATATTCAAACATCGGTTCAGCTTCGGGTCGGAATACTACCTTCTTATTACGGCACTCGATTGAGGCACCGTACTTGCTCAAGAAGTCCATGCCCAGTATAATGTCAAAATCCCGCATATCAAGTACTATCAGATTGCAGTAGAGTTCTCTGTCTGCGATTCGGATAGGTACGACCCGCAGCATTTGCTCCGACGGCATAACTTCCCCGGATGGTAGGGTTGTTAAGAATGTACCATTAAGGGTTTGAGGTGGTATGTCCAATTTCTTTGTAAATGGGATTGAGACGAACGAGTGTGTCGCCCCAGTATCAAATAATACTAATGCATGCTGATTAAAAATAGGCAGCTGACCTGTAACGATGGAAGAGGCGTTTGCCGCATCTTCACTAGTGATCGCAAAAACCCTGGCATTTGTCATTGCTGGTGGGGCTTCCAATCTCCCTTGGCTGATTGAAGTCCCTTCTATAGCAGTTTTCATCTGGTGTAGTTATGAAGGGGCACCCCTGTTCTGGTTGTCCTGTTGGAATGGTGCCTGCATTAGAGTAGGACAGTCTCTGGCCAAATGTCCCTCCTATCCACAATTATAGCATTTTCGTGTACCTTTGTGACACAATCCGGAATGCAGCTTCCCACAAATAGAACACTGGGGGTATCTCGGTTGCTTATTTACTGACCCACTTTTTGCATTGTCCCACTGCTTTTTCCCAGACGCTCCTTTCCACTGCTTTAGTACTCGAGGTTTCGCCGTATGACCTTTATTCTCCTTCATCGCTTTCGATAATGCCCGTAATCGCACCGACTAATTCCTCCTCGTAGTCCGCGTCATTAACTCTCGGCCACGCTCAATGCTATCTCGGTCAAGCATCTTCAAGATCGCCGACCTTTCTCTCTCCGACGCACTAATTCGTGACAAAGGCGTGTTAGTCGGTTGAAGCGCTTTTATCGCTTCCTTCACCGATAAATCACCTTGCCGAACTCGTAAACTCGTGTAATGTCGGTTCGTCACTTGCGTATGAAAGAATTCTTCGAAGAACTCTGTCTCGAAGTCCGTCCAATTCATCAGATTAATTTGCCTCTTCGCTTTAACTCTTTCCCACCACATTCTACCATCTCCGGAGAAGCAGAAGGATACACATTTGATCTTCTCTGATTCAGGCCAGTCCAAAAGTTCCAATGTGCTTTCTACGGTCTTGAACCAGGCCTAGGCATCCCACGGCTCGTAAGTACCCGAGAAGTTCTCCGGTTTAAGTCTCAACCACTGAATCAAATAGGTCTCCTGTCGAACCACTGGGCCAGGGGCTACCGGTGGTACTGGTGCAACTAGTGGCACAATGGGCACTGCATTCTGAACTACTGGTGGGGTAGTAGGGGTTCCTTGTTGACCCATCAAAGTCGTGATCATCTGTTGTTGTTCCGTGATCTGGCGTTGAAGGTCGGTGACTACCTGAGTAAGATCTGGTGGAGTTACTGTCTCCTCTGCTCAGGTGGTACGTCTCCTAGCCATGCTTATCTTCATTAAACAACAACAAATTATCGTTATCTCTATTCGCCGTCATAAGGTTATTACTATTCCTATCCTTCCATCATGCATGTTATCCTAATTCAAGGTATAACTAAACATGCAGAATATTAGAGTATTGACAAAAGTTAAATTAAACTAAATCAGAGAACATGCATAATATTAAAGCATCAAAAATTAGATTAAATCAAGAATAAGTAAACATGCATAATATTAAAGCATCAAACATTAAATTAACTAAAACAAAGAATAAGTAAACATGCATAATATTAAAACATCAAAAATTAAATTAACTAAATCAAAGAATAAGTAAACATGCATAATATTAAAGCATCAAAAATTAAATTAACTTTAAGTATATAAAATCTTACTTGGAGTGGCAGGATAGAGGCTTGACATGTGTGTAGTGGAAAGGCTAACCTGGCTCTGATACCAAACTGTAACGCCCCGCCCCTCCTTCTAAGGCGACGGGGGTTACCTTGCGACACATACATACTTAACACAGCGAAAGACTTACTTAGAGAATTTAAAAAAAAACATTTTCTTACTTAAAAATTCACCATAGATATAAAAGAACCACATAGCATACCTATCATATTTTTGAGTATTAAATACCCAAACACATACTTAAGGTCATGGAGTCATAAGGTAAAAACATCAGCATGGTAAATTTCTTATTAAATAAAAGGTGTCATTTCTTTAGCTCATCCACTATGACACATTCTAGCCCCTCCTGCTTCCCCTAGTCCATCCATGTCTTGCCTTTATCTGCGGTAGTACAAGCAGAGCACTCATGGTTCCTCCTTCCTACTCACAAAAAGAAAGCATATTAAAACATAAGTCATAAGGCATAAAGACAAATGTATCATGTCAAGAGCATATCATGGCATATCATAACATAACATAAAGTATCATGGCATAATCATAAAGTATAAGCATACATGGTAAATTCCTAAACATATATCATATATATGCAACATGTCTTTTGAAAACTTATACAATACATACTTAAACATAATCTCAACATGATTGGGGCCCTGTCACCACATACATAATACATGCATGCCTAGGTCTAGGTAAGCAAGTCTTGAACCAGGCATACAAAAACTAGGCCGCTTAGTCCATCGACCTAGGGGCACTTAGGCCCATCCCAACGAGGCCTGCTTTTGTCCATCGACCCGGGCTATATGGAGCCCACCCTTGGTACAAGCCATACATAAAGTAAAGTAGCATGACATATCGTAGTTCTTATTCTTACATGCATATCATGTTTCTTGACATATCATAAAACATGCATTTTTTTGGGCACACAGCACATGCATGAATCATAGCATACATCATGAACATATCACTTAGCATATCATAAGCATGCATATTTGGGCACACAGTACATGCATGAATCATAAGCTTGCATAATGAACATATCATTTTTATCATATCCTAAAGCATGCATGATTGAGCACATAGCACATACATGGATCATAAGCATACATAAGAGAGCATATCACTTATCCTAAAAGACATAACCATTCATGGAATCATTAAATAACATCTCTTGATTCATTCATAACATGTGAGGTACATCTAGGTCACTAAACCCATATGGCTGAAAGTCATGAATAGAGGCATGATATCTAGACAACATACAAATATAAAAATCTCATGATATCTTCACATACTAGCATAATAAAGGTCATAAGCATATTAACCTAAATTTTTAAGCCCTCCTAGGTTTCCAATTCTTCATGGCCGAAACCTTTCATGTAGAGCAAACAAGTTCTAAATAACATGCAAACATGTAAACCCTAAGCTCATATCATATCATATTTCATAAGCAATCACTTAAGCATATTTAGTTTGAGTTCTAAGTTCCTTAAGCTCCCAAACTTATCATGGCCGAACCCTAACATGTCTCCTTCTAGGTTACAAGTAGCATGGAGGTATTGAACCTTAAGCCAATATCTTATAGATTTTCATGAGAAACAACATAAGCATATTTGTTTTAAATTCCAAACATCCTAGACCCTTTAACTCAAGGTGGTCGAAACCTATAACTCATGGAATTAGGTTTTTAGTGGCATAAGAGCATGGTAACCACAACTACATTTCATAGCATATATCACAAGACATCATAAGCATGTATAAGTTGGGTTCTAAGTTTTCTCTAGGCTTTTAAACTTGTAATAGCCGAAACATATAAATCATGGAACTAGATTTTTAGTGACATAAGAGCATAGGAATCACAAATACATTTCATGGTACTTATCACAAAAACATCATGAACAAATGTAAGTTGGTTTCAAAATTTCTCTAGGCCTTTGCACTAGTATTGGCCGAACCCTAACAAGCATGAACTACATTTCTAGTGGCATAAGAGCATGGAACCACAACTACATTTCATAGTACCTACCACAAGGAGTATCATGAACATATATAAGTTGGGTTCTAAGTTTTCCTAGTCCTTTAATCCAAAGGTGGCCGAAACATATAAATCATGGAACTACACAATTTTCATGACATCATAACAAGGAACAACATTAGTAAACTTAGTAAAAAAAACATCTACTAGTTCCATATTATTTTATCAAGAAAGCCATGAGCTTTCTAGCCTTGGTTTAATCTTTCCTAGACTTCAAATCTCATCATAACCGAACCTTTATAAGCATGAAATAAGATTTATAACTAACATACAATCATGGCATAAAACTTCACACCTTGTCTTAGGAACAATCTTAGCATGCTTAGCCCTAGATTTAAAACTCTCTTAATCCTTTACTTCTTACATGGACGAATACTCATGGGCATGAAAAATGGAGTTTCAACAATATACAAGTAGGAGAAAAAGTTAACAACATCATTATCATAGGGTACATAACTCAAGAATAAGGAAACATGCTTAGTTTGAGTCTTAAACTTACCTAGTCTTCTTGTTCATGCTTGGCCGAGAGTTTAAAGCTTATGGATCTAAGTTTTCATCATTTATTCTAGCATGGAAAACCTTAGATTAACTTTTTACATAAAATACATATCACAAGAAAGATAGTAAGCATATCTAATTACAACTTTCTTAAACTCTTCTTCTTCTTTTGGCCGAATTTTCTTAAGGCAAGTCCTAGGTTTTTAAGCGATCTAACTCCATGAAAAACCATACAAACTATTGTACCACAGGTGAGAGGAAGTTTACCTAGTAATCACTTGTTAATCTTTAATGAAATGGTACCCTTGGTGAAGAGGAAGTAGGGGGCTTCTTCTTCTAGCACTCCTTTTGATTTTCTCTTGCTTGGAAGGGTACACCTTGAAGGCTCCTTCTTGTAGTTTAGTTTTCTCTTAGGGAGAAACCTAAACATGGCTTGTGGAGATGAGGGAGGAGGCTTAGAGTCTCGGCAAGGGTGAGGGAGAAGGAAAAAAAAAATGAAAACCTTTAGTTCCTTTCCTTTTTATGCTAAGTAGGTGGAAGTTACCAAAATGAACTTTGCTTCCCTTCCTCCTTACCTCATGCATGTATTTTCTTAATGAGAATATGTCCTCATTTCCTTCCCTAAATTATTCTCTTTATTATCCTCTTAAACCCCACGAAAATAGAGAAGGAAAGGGAGAAGGACAACTTGTCTTTTGCTACTCTTTTTCCTTAACCAAGAGGTAAACAAGAGAAAGAAGCCACTTGATTTTCCCTTTGTTCCTTCACTAAATTTTAGCTTTACATTTAACTACAATTCCCATCATTTCCCATTCACATATTATTCATTATCCTAGTGGTTATCATACATAATTTTATTTCTATCCTTTGTGAGAGGTTCAAGGTTCAAACCTTCACCTCTTCTTTTATTTCTCTTATCTCTTTTTTTTTTCTTTTTGATTCTTCATATTTTTAGGCTCTAAAGAAAATAACACTCATATACTTATCTCATAATCTTGTGGGTGTTAAAGATCTAAGATACTCTCTCTACAAGGTTAGCAATCCCTACACAATCAATTAATATGCAACAAGTCTCATGCATAGTAGTTGAAACAAAGCAAGCAAAATCATCCAATGAATAAAGGCATAAATGTGAGTCTTACATCAAAACCAATCAAGAACTACTCCCTAATCCTAGAACAAGGAATCTACTCTATAGACGCCGGAGAAAAACCTGAAGACATAATGTAATTAAACATACAATTCTCAAACAAGAAGAGAGAAAGAGAAAGGACGCTTATCCAACGACGATGAGTGATCTTTGGATCCAATCCTTTACTTCTGGAGTTGATGTGGTGATAAGGGATCGCTAGACAGAGGTCTTGGATGGCGTGGAACAACACTAAGGCGATTCTCCCTTTGATGGCTCCGCCCCCCATTAAAATTTAGGTTTGATTCTGGTGCAACTTGCACCAACAGCATGGCTTGACTGCTGGTCGTGGGGGACACGGCCGTGCAGATTTGCACTGCCATGCGATGATCCATCTCTATTTGGCCTCACGGCCGTGCAAGAGTTCTTGCACGGCCGTGCACTGCTCTTCTTCTATTTGGCCACACGGTCGTGCGAGGTTGCACAACTGTGTTCTCTGCCTCTTTTCGGTGTGTGAACAATCGTTGTTTTTGCTCCGAAAGTTGTCCCTATCAACACAAAACCAAACAAAGAGCAGATATTCGAACAAAAGAGTATTCATAATGAGTATATGATAAAAGAGATGATCATGCAAAAAATATATATGTATAAAGCAAGTGAATGTGTGTTAAAATATGCATAAATGATTATAATATTTACGCACATCAATAATATATCAAATCGAAGCTCATTCAAAAATCTTCGATTTGATGTATTTTGCATCCCATAGTTAAATCTTACTTAGCAAGTGCATCTTTAAATTGTTTTTAGGTTGAAAATATCTACATAAGAATCCAAAGTGTTTTTTGTTACTAATAGTGCCATTGAGTGTTGTTTGTTAGCTGTTACAATGTGTTCTAGTCTTTTAAAGATCAACAATATGTTGTAGCAGCTACAATTTTGTACCTACTACAAATATAAGTTATAACATGTTGAGGGGTAATAACTTTTGATTCAATTTAAAATACATGATGCATAATATCTTAAATCGAAACTCATCCAAAAATCTTTGATTTGATATATTATGCATCTCATAGTTAAATCTTAATAAGCAAGTGCATCTTTAAATTATTTTTGGGTTGGGAATATCTACACATGAATCAAAAAAAATTTTAGTTACTAATACTCCCATTGAGTGTAGTGAGGAATATAAAATTTAAAGTCAGTAACAAAGTTGTTGTTGGTTTTCAAAAAATAACAACACGTTCAAAAATCATAAACATTGAGTTGCTGATTTCTAAAAATTAGCAATAATGTGTTGCTAATTTCTGAAATCAACAATATCGTGTTGCTAAAAATCAGCAATATAATGTTGTTGATTTAATAAAAATTAGCAACAACATTATGTTGCTGATTTTAGAAGCAGTAACATTTTGTTGCTGATTTTTCAAAATTGGCAACATGGTAAAAAAAAACTTGGTTCAACAATTTTTTTCAGATGAACAGTAAAGAGAAAGATAGAAATGTATAAACAAAGATAATGACTACTTTGTTTGGGCATTTCCAAAACCACATACGTGATCAGGGAAAACACATATTCAACTAAGTTGTTTAGTAAATTACCAAAAATTTACATTACCTTACCAACATAAAAATCATCTCTCTCATCTGGTTCTTGTGTTTGCAACTCGATCATTTTTTAGTTCATTACATACTCATCTTCACCTAACGCAAATGCATCTTCAAGGTCACAATACTGAATCATTATGACTACCAGATCTATTGAATAGTCCATATCATTCCCTATAAATTCATCCCTATAGACATCTCTTTCAATTTTTGTTACCATTCTAATGTCGTATTTTTCTTGTTAAGTCCATGTATCTTCAAATAATTCTTCCAACCAACTCTAGCCTCCAACATTGTCAATACTAACAACTTCTTCTCTCAAATTGTATATACAATTCGTACTCTCTCTAGTACTCACCACAACACTAGAAAAAGTGGAAGATGTCATCTTACTACTGCTGGTATTTATTTTTGGTATAACTTCACCAAGTCAGTCTTCATTTTTTTTAATCAATCAATTTCATCTTACGTTACACAACTTCATCAAAAAATATATCCCTGCATTGATACAACCGTAAATAACAATCACTTCTATTAAATATATAAATATTACTATAACGTGTGGGTGTAATCAACCTAAGTTTGATTAGGTACGACCATGGTTTTGATGTGTGTGTTAAAGAGTTTAAGTTAGGTTTCATATATGTTTGATATGAATTTAAGTTGTGCAGGACTTAGTGAACCACAAATGAGAAACTTGGTGCGGCCAAGTTTGGTAAGACTCATCCTATGGCTTGGGTCCTTAAGATCAGTGAAGAATGGTGTGGAATACATCCGAGGGACAGTCAGACAAGGAGCAATGGAGTGGAGTCGAGAGAAGCAGACTTCAAGACAACATGAAGGATGACACAAAGAGGAGTCATGGGCTCAAGTGCATCTGAGGGATGAAGTCTGATGAAGAGGTCTTCGAGGGCAGCCCCAAAAAGGATGAGTGAGTAATTGTAAGTGACCAGTCAACTAGTCTAGGATCATGAAGGCATAAAATGTTTCTATGCCCAATGGTTGTGATGATCGAAGATCAGTCAACTAATAGAGGTGCTAGTCGACAGACCCATTGGCTATATCCAACAGCTACACCAGTCAACTAATGTATAGGCCAATTGACTGGTGCAGGAAATGAGTTGGCATGGGATCAACACTTTCCTCTCTATTTAAAGGAAGTTTGGGGCATAAAGGAGGTTACTGATTCTTGTTGAATACCCCTAAGTGTTTACCCTCAGGCTTCCAAGCCTACACTCTTCTTCATATCCTCATTCTTAATCTTGTAAATAAGAAGAGTGCCTTGTGGGAGCTTTGCTCCACTAAGAGGAGAAATCATTAGCCATAGATTGTCGGGGTCTAATCCAACAATGGATTGAGGGATCACCCACCTCAAGGACATGTCATGGAGTAAGAGATCTTTTCTCTGAACCATGTTAAATGAATTGCGTTAGAGTTTGCCTACTTTCTTATTGCTTGCATTATTTCCTCTATGCAACTAACATCTTGTAGGAAGTTAATGATTTGGAGTAAATGACTATTTACCCCCCCTTTATAACTGAGCTTCAATATTCAATAAGTGGTATCAGAGCAAGGTTATCTTTCAATAGACTAATCGCCAAGAAGAGCATCATCATCAAAATTGTCGGTTCAAGCATTCATCCATCCAAATTCGAAGGAGATTTTTCTTGGTGAAAAAAAAGAATGGAGGTATTCTTTGAAACTGATTTTGACATTATGCTAATCATGGAAAATAGTTTTGAGATGCTTAGGGATGAAAACACCACAATAATTGATAAATCAAGATGGAACAAGAAGCAAAGGGAAGAACATTTAGCAAACTCAAGAGCAATGCATCATTTACAAAATGTGCTTCCCCAACAAGAAGTAACTCGGATTGGAAACTATACAAGTACCAATGACTTGTGGGAAAAGCTAGTGTGCTTCATAAAGGAACATTGGACGTAAAATTCGCAAGAAGATACCTTTTTCGAACTCAACTCAACAATGTCAAACTTGAAAAAGGAGAAAAGGTATCAATACTTCATTCTAAAATTAAGAAAATTCTAAATGGACTAACAAGTGTAGGTGAGAAAGTACTCTCCAATTGGGATGTGATGATGAAAGCCATCAATGCTTTCCCAAGAACCACCACTTGGATGTCAATTGCACACTCATTCTAAATTTCAAAGGATCTAGAGAAGTCTACTCTAGATGAGTTCTTCTCAACCATGGAGCTTCATGAGACTCGAATTGATGGTTTAGATGGAGAAGTCTATAGATCAAGAGGAGTAGCTTCTGTTGCTAATAAGGAGAAAGGTAAGAAGAAGAAGTCTCCATCCCTACCATCCTCTGATTCCAAGAAGTCAAGTCACTCAATGGATAGCGATCAAGAGGTGTATATAGTAAGAAGAATGAGAAAAGTATTTAGAAATTTTGATTCTAACAAATTACATGCTAGGAGAAGCTCAAAGGGAAAAAGTAGAACAAGAAGAGTAATATGCTACAATTGCCAAGAAGAAGGACACATGAAGGATAAATATCCCCTCTTGAAGGAGAAGGAAGAAAAGAAGAAGACAAAAGAAAAAGGGAAGAAGGCTGAAAACCTAAAAGCAACATGGGATGATCCTCAATCATCGGAAGAAGAAGAAGAATACCACATATCCCATTTTGCCTTACTAGGAGTTGATGGCATAGCTTCCACTTCATCCAAAAATGGAGAAAGAAAAAGCTCAAGTGAAGAAGAAGGGAGCTCAAGTGAAGGGGGAGGACAAATTTTCGATTCGGACTTCTCAGTAAGTGAGGTATACAATCTCCCCACTCATACATTAGTTAAAATCATTACAAGAACAAATAGGGATTTGGTTACAGAAAAAAAGAAAAAACTAATCTTTGAAAAACGATATTAGTGTTCTAGAGGAAAAATAAGAATTCATGTCTTCTAAGGTTAATTACTCCTCTAGTGAGCATGCTTCGTCTAGTATAAATGCTTCATGTTTAGAAGAAGAAAATAAGAAATTAAGATAAAAGGAAGAATACCTTAGTAAAACCCTTGAGAAATTTACAATTGGCTCCAATACCTTAAATACGATCATACGGAACTTAGAGCAAGCTTTAACACAAGGAGGTTAGGATACAAAGAAACAAACAATGAGAAATCTGACCATTGTCTAATGGCTAGGGGACAATCAAAGAAAAAACCCATAGATAGAAAATGGATCCCTAAAGAATATTTGGTTAATCCGATTAGAAAGAACTTCTATTAGGTGCTAAAGTTAATTCTCAAGGGTTAGAGGATTTTAGGATAGTCAACCATATAAGACTTAATTCAAAACACTTTAAAATGGTTGACTTGAGACCTAAAGGGGAAACTTGACCTATTACGTTTATTACATCTCACAACACACTATAAGCATAACTTGGTTTACATATTTCAAGACATGAATGTGAGATGATAGAATGATACTCATAATTCACATATGCTTATGGCACTTTATTGAATTATAAGATGTATCAAATTTTAGTGATCATTGACCAACTATGGGAAAAGAAAATGTTTAATTAATGAGCATCTTGCTCATAGATCATAGTTGGATATTTCAAATATTTTGAAAACAATTTCATATTTTGTAAACTGAGGTCCAACCTTTTAAAATATAAGAATTCAAAACAAGGGTTTAAAGTTTGATACAAAAGTGAATGGTTTCAAGAGTTTTTGAGTTTTTAACAAAACATCAAAAATATAATGAATTTTCATGAAAATTCATTTTCTGTGTTAGAGGACATTAAAAGAAATATATTTTCAAAATTTCATGATTTTTAAATTTTTTGAAATTTTATACGTATTTTTGAATTTGGCTTTGAAGATCAGAAAATACACACACATGTTTGTGTCAGTCGACTGCAGCAAAGGGCAATCAACTGGTGTCTATTTCCATCAATTCTAAATTGTTTTAAAAATTAATGTTTGGTCAAATTTATGTCAAAATTTATACAATAGTATGTATGATTGTTGGTGGCAATCTTTTTGATGGTGTCTGGTGTGCGTAGATTATAGATACTTTTATGCATATTTTGACGCACAATCACGTACTTTATTTACGCTTGATCTATGTATTTTTACTTCTCTTATCATATTTTCAGTATAATTATTCTTTATCGGACATCTACTCTTTGTATATTTTTCTATTAACATGATGCACTTTTGTAGCAAAAATAATGCTTGTAGACAACTTGAAGAACAAGTGAAGAACAAGGGTCTGGCCATGTGGAATCCACACAGTCGTGTCACATACCAGAGGAGGAGCAAACCTTGGCCATTGTGGGTCCACACTGTTGTGTGGATTTTCTAGAGTTAGACCCAACCTTAGCTGTTTAAATCCACACAGCTGTGCCACCATACCAGAGCTCAGGATGACCTTGGCCGTGTGGATGCCACATGGCCGTGGCACGAGCCGTGCAAGCCCGTGCTCAGCTCTATTTAAGGGGATCTCTTCCCCTTCCCAAGGGGAGGAAGGTTCTCCCCTTTGGGAGATCCATCTTAATTTTGATCTACACTGTGTCCCCTCTTTGTTCGATGATCCAAAGTCACTTTTGTCATCTCATCGACTCTGGAAGCAAAGAATTGGATTCGAAGATCACTCAATGCATCGGATAAGCTTCTTCTCCCTTCTTCTTCTAGTTTGGGTTTTGATGTATTTAATTCTAATGTCTTTGGATTCTTTCCTCTGTGTTATAGATTATATCTATTGTTCTAGGATTAATGGAGTAATTGTGATATGAATTAACGTTAGAACTCATGAATTTACCAATTTCCTATCTATATGACATTGATATGCCTTCTATTTATTTGATATTATGTGTATGCATTATTCTTAAGCCTAATTATCATGTTTGATTAAATATTTATGCTAATTTGCTAATCCCGTAGAGGGAATACCCTAGATCATATGACTGAGGGGTTTTAGTGATAAGGGTATCCCGTTTTTAGACATCTAAGGCATTGTCTTGAAAGGAGAGGCAATCCTCCACAAGGAAGTAGGGAATTAAACATAATTATTATTTCTATTTCTATGTTATTGAGTGTTAGTGTGTTCTTATGATTTAAGACTGAGTGACCCTTATGACAGGGGTCTCCCGTTACTGAAGTTTATAGGAATCACTACCATTTAGTAGCATAGGATATATATTAAGATAGCATTCCGGCTTGACCCTTGTGGGGAAGAGCCGATAATGAATCTAACTTCCTACAAGTACATAGGAATGGAGGATAGATGATAAGTGATCCATGTTACATTGATTGTCATCACAATAAAACCAAACCCCTAGAACATTTCCTAAGACAAGTTCCTCAACACTCTTTCCATTTCTCTCTCTTTCACAATATACTTTTCTTCTCTTAGTACGTGACTCTTAACTCTTGATTATTTAGCTAATTTACCATGAGTAATTGCTAGTACATATAATTAGTCCTTGTGAGATTAATAATATTTTATTACTTGACGACGCCAATATACTTACGGGCACACATTAAGCTTTTGGCACCATTGCTGGAGACTGCGCTTATAACATAAGTTGATAATCACTTGAGTTAGTCTAAACTTATTTTATTTCACATTTTGTAATTATTCCTATGATTCTATTTTTGTAGATATTGTTAGTTAGAGCCCTATAGCCAATCATTTGATGATTGTTGTATGGACTCGTTATATCATATTCTTGTATATAAATAAAGACATTTGTTTTTTTTTTGTTATTATACTTACTTGTATTGGTGCCAAATAACTAAGTATAATAGCGTCCTTGAGTAGAAGGTTCTTACCTATATCAATTGATTGGTTGAATCGATAGTGAGATGATATAGGGAACACTACTCTTAATCATTCCTAGTCGAGTATTAACATTAAGGGACAATGTTAATACGACGAGACTAGCATGTAGGTCAACTCGATGACTTGATCTCACAAGTCATGGATATGGAGATATCAAGTTGACACATGGGTATGCATTGGAGAATGTATACTGAATGACCCGCCATGAGAAAGTATCATGGATCGTTATATGAGTGTCATATACTTTCTCATATGGCTATTAGTATGACTATTAGTCTTTGGACCGGAAGTCACCATGGTTCCCTACATAAGGAATTACATACTTTGGCTTCGTCAAACGTCACCCGTAACTGGGTGGACTATAAAGGCGATTACTGTGTATGTAATGAATTATGCAGAGGGATATGAGTGATGTAGATGAGATCTATCCCTCCTATATGACGGGAGTGACATCATTATTCTTGATAGAGTGAGACCACTAAGTGCATGGCCATGCCCAAATGAGTCAATATGAGATGTTGAGTTCATTTGATTGAGTGAGTCTACTTGGGATTCAAGATTTAGATTGATTAGAGGATGACATGGTCTATGCCTCATATTGATCAATCTAGAAGTCAAGGATAGAAGGACACTTGTCACATATTGTGAAGAGTCACAATTAGTAGTCACAAGGTGATGTTGGATCTCAACATTCTTGTAACTTTGGTAGTAATGATGTGTTGCTAGATACCGCTCATTACTTATGCTTCTAAATGAGTTTAGGAGTATTTCCAACGTTATAAGAACCTATAGGGTCACACACAAAGGACAATTAGATGGAGATTAGGTTCATTTAATGAACCTAAAGGATTAGGTTCATGTAATGAACCAAATTGGATTAAGAGTAATCCAAATTATGCTAATTGAGTTAGACTCAATTTGGTTCATGTATTAAGTGAGTCTAATTTGGACTTAGACTCATTTAATTAATTTAATTCAATGAATAAAGATTCATTAAATTAAAATTGACTTGAACCAATAGTTATATTAGATCAACCAAGGGAGAGAAGTGGTCAAGTTTGACTTGACTTGAGAGGAAGATGAAGGGTCAAGTTTGACTTGACCATTTGTCACCTCATTGGTGAGTTGGCATTAAGTGGCTAATGGTGATGTGCCACATCATCAAGGCTAGCACATGTGTGTGTCACCTCATGAGGGAGATCAAGAGTTTTTGACTCTTGAAATTCCATGGAGTATATAACTCCTCATGAAAAGTGGTCGGCCACTTTAGTGCTTGTGAGGAGTTTCATTTTGTGTGGTAACTCCATCTTCTTCTTCCTCAAGCTCTTTCTTCTCTCCCTCTCCTCCACCCTTGGCCGAAACTTCATAGAGTGCTAGCACACTCTAAAGTTTCTCCTCCATCGATTTGTTCGTATGGATACGCATAGAGGAGTATCTACCTTGATACTCTCGAGATCCGGCGAACCTAGGATGAGCGAGATTACACGAAGGGCTTCGCTTCAAAGGTATACCCTCTGATCTTATAGATCTAGTGTAGATCTAGGAGTAGAAAACATGTATATGAAATTTTATTCTTCGCACGGATCCGGTGGCGGGGATTTCGGGGTTTCCGCAACGTAAAAAGCGCTTTTTGCGGCCCAAAAAACCCAACAGTGGTATCAGAGCCACGTGCGAAGCGTATACATGTTTTATTTTGAATTTTATGAAATTCTACGGATCTGTAAGTTTCTATATTTTTATGATTTTTATTGATTTTATGGATAATTTTCTCGTAGAATCGAAGCACAAGTGTTTAGACACTTGTAGGCTTCGACTACCGAGAAGATATTTCCGAAACGGCAAGGTTTCACCCCAAATCCTTTTGGGACAGCGGACTAAGGCACTGTAGGATCGCTTAGGAACACTCGCGATGGTTATATCGCGGGTAGGGGCGCTGCTCCTGACCCCGCAAGGGGCTTCGTTCCGCGATTGCTCCCGAAAACCGCTAAACGGGACCGCCGGGAATTTTTACTCATAAAAATTGTAAGAAAATTACAAAAATTTATAGAAATTATATAATTTAGAATTATGTATTATTTTATGATGGTCATGGCATAAAAGACCCAATTAGATTGGAAATTCTGTGTTGTAATTCATATTATGGCCTACGTGCCATTTTCTGTGATGTGCGTGTTGTATTTGATACGCGACCTGCGCGTCGTGTCTTTCCTATTTTTATTTCCTATTGTAAATTAGTTTAGACTCGAATATAACTCGAGTTTCACTTTTATAATGTACAAAATGGAGCGGTGGAAGGTCCACTCGAGACGGATTTACGAGGAGGGCGCGAGTAACACAAGGTGGCCAAAGGAAGGAGCTTGAGAAGTTGTTGACCTTAGGTTGACCATCCAATCTTCTCATTGGCTTGAGAAGATCGTAGTAGGGCCATGACTAATCACAAAATATTTAATTAATTACTTGTGTGTGTGTATATGTGATGCATGCTAGAATAGTAATTAATTAGCGCCTTGACGATTAGATTAGATCTAAATCGCGTACATGATGCGCCCTAACGATTAGATTAGATCTAAATCACGTATATGATACACCTCGACGATTAGATTAGATCTCAATCGTGTCAACTCGTAATGCCTACCATGCCGTGATACCTATCACTACCTCGATCGCATGTTGTTGTTGAATCAGCCAAAGCAGAGCAACGCATACTATCTTGGTCCCGCCTATCAACTCATGGGTGAGTACAACTCAATTAGATTGAGTAACTAGTTAAATCATGTTTAACTATAGGCATTTTCAATGGTTGGTATATAGGTCACAATCACGCTTATATTAACTCTTGAGTTTTAATATAAATGCGGATCTTGATCCTATAAACAAGAGTTGCATAGAGATGTAATTGGTAATTAGTTACCTACCGATCATACTAAGTCTTGGGCTATTAGCCAAAGCTAACTCATGGCGTAGTATGATGTGGATTTTGTCCCACATGAATTATAGAATTACGGGGGGAGCATCATTTAATTAAAAGGCCTAATTAAGTGATTACTAGAATATGATGTTTATTTATTTGCATTTTCGCATTGTGTAGATTACCATGACGTCAAAACACACCTCCCTCTCTTCCTGGATACGTGACAAGCTCACAAAGACAGCAAATTTCTGGTGAGGAATCGAGAATAGTTCTCACCCAAGAAGTAGCATACGCAGCCATCCCAGTTCTCGGCCATCCTCCACGCCACGCATGGCGACAAAGATGCTTACAAGAAACATCAAGATGACGCATTAGATGTATCATGTCTAATGCTCACGACCATGAACTGAAGCTTGTAGCAACATGAGTTAATGGGTGCTTATGGTTGAACAGAACATCTTCGCCAACTATATCAGGGGACAAGCACGACAGAGATTTGAGATATCAAGGCACTATTTCAGCAAGAGGTAGATGGGGCTCCGGGAGTCCATATTGATTCAAGATGAATGGGTAGAGAATTAGATCCATGGTACCAATCTTGGTCTTTTCGATTCTGTGTCATTGAACTACAACATGAATGAAATTGACAAACCCTAACTGCCAGTATATTTATGCACTGACGAGCTCAACCTTAAAGGTTAAGCCCACCCCCTTCCGATGGTTCGAACCAGGGCAAGGGCAAGCCTAAAGGCAAGGAAAGTCGCAAACCAAGGGCAAAGGCAGGCAATCAAGTCCAAAGGAGGGGTCGCTAAGGATGCTACCGCTCCACCGTGGTCGGATCAGCACTAGAAGAGGAACAAAGTCTACCGAAGATCTTAAGAAGAGAAGTGAGACTTCCACTTCAGGTATATATTTATAGAAGTCAATCTATCTATTTCTTCATCATGGGTATTAGATACGGATGTGCTTCTCACATTTGTACTAATGTGCAAATGTGGAAATCAAGGAAAGACGATGGAGGTGGACCTAGGGCAATGAATGGCACGGAGTTTGATTCTTTATTGTGGTGTTAGTTAGAGCCCTAAAGCCAATCATTTGATGATTGTATGGACTAATTGTATCATATTCTTGTATATTAATAAAGGCATTTGGATTTTGGTTATTATACTTACTTGTATTGATGCCAAATAAACTAAGTATAATAATGTCCTTAAGTAGATGGTTCTCAACTATATCAATCGGTTAGTTGAACCAATAGTGAGATGATATAGGGAACACTACTCTTAATCATTCCTAATCGAGTATTAACATTCAGGGGCAATGTTAATGCAATAAGACTAGCATGTAGGTCAACTCGATGACTTGATCTCACAAGTCATGGATATAGAGATATCGTACACTGATGGCTATACATTAGAGAATGTATACTGAATGACCCGCCATGAGAAAGTATCATGGATCATTATATGAGTGTCATATACTTTCTCATGTGACTATTAGTATGACTACTAGTCCTTAGACCTGAAGTCACCATAGATCCCTACATAAGGAGTTATGTACTTTGGTTTCACAAACGTCACCGTAATTGGGTGGACTATAAAGGCGATTACTGGGTATGTAACGAATTATGCAGAGGGATGTGAGTGATGTAGATGGGATCTATCCCTCCTATATGACGGGAGTGACATCGATATTTTTGATAGAGTAAGACCACGAAGTGTATGGCCATACCCAAATGAGTTAATATGAGATATTGAGCTCATTTGATTGAGTGAGTCTACTTGGAGTTCAAGATTTAGATTGGTCAGAGGATGACACGGTCTATGCCTCACATTGATCAATCTAGATGTCTAGGATAGAAGGACACTTGTCATATATTGTGAGGAGTCACAATTAATAGTCACAAGGTGATGTTGGATCTCAACATTCTTGTAACTTGGGTAGCAATGATGTATTGCTAGATGCCGCTCATTGCTTATGTTTCTAAAGGAGTTTAAAAACATTGCCAACGTTACAAGAACCTATTGGGTCACACACAAAGAACAAGTGGATGGAGATTAGGTTCATAGAATGAACCAATTGGATTAGGTTCATATGATGAACCAATTGGATTCAAATTAGACTTATCGATTTAGACTCAATTACATTCAATTGTTGAATGAGTCTAATTTAGATTTGATTCATTGAGTCAATTTATATTAATGAATTGACATTCATTAAATTAAAATTGACTTGAATCAAAGGTTGGATTTAACTCAACAAGGAAGACAATTGGTCAAGTTTGACTTGACCAAGTAGAAGTTGAAACATCAAGTTTGACTTGATGTATTGCCACATCATAAGGATGACTCATCCTTGCCACATCACCTCCACCTCATGAGACATGCCCCCTCATGGGGGTTACACCCTCCCCTTGGCTTTAATGTGGCCGGCCACATTAATGGGGAGGTTACAAGATGTGGCCGGCCACACATTAATGGGGAGGTTTTGGTTGTGTGGTATGATTGTGCATTCACTTCATTCTTCTTCTAGCATGCTTCTTCCACCTCTCCCTCTTACTGTTGCCGTGACTTCCATGGTGAGGAGAAGGTGTTGAGTTTCATCTAAGAAAAAATAAGAGAGTGTGAAGGACACAAGAAGAGGATACTACTAGTTGAGTATGTGAGAGTCTTCTTGTTTTTCTCTCTTTTCTCCCTTTCCAAATTCTATTCGAGAGCTCTACAAAGTGCTAGCACACTTGGGGCTCTCTTCTCCATCCTTTGAGTGTGAGAGACACTCCTTGTTCGTGTGGATATCATTAGAGGAGTGTCTACGTTGACACTCTCGAGATCCGGCGTACCGTTGGACGAGCGGGATTTGCGAGGGCACGCTTCAAGGGTAAAATTCTTAACATGTAGATCTAGGAGTAGATCTAAAGTTTTGAAACTCGTACTTGTATTTCATTCGGTTTTTCCTTGCACGAATCTATGGTAATGGGTGATTCGGGGTTTCCGCGACTCGAAAAGCGATTTTCGCGGCCCGAAAAACCCAACAGTGGTATCAGAGCCACGTGCAAGGCTTGTACGTGTTTAATTTTTGGTTTTATGAAAACTAAACCTTCTGTGATTTTTTGTAAAAATTTAGTTTTTATGTTTTTATGGGTAATTTTTCAGTGAAACAAGTATCAAGTATCTAGTAGGCTTTTGGCCATTGGGCGAATTTTTCCTGGACTTGCCCCAAATCTGTTTGGGACAGCGGGCTTGGGTGCCATTAGATCACAAAGGAGCAACTCACGATGGTTAGATCGGGAGAGGCCCTAACCCCGAGGATTTGCGACGATTGCAAACAAATCGCTTTAAAACGAACTGTCGAAGATTTTCCAAACGGCAATGTCTCGACCCAAATCATTTTGGGACAGCGGAGTTTGGGCGCTGTTGGATCGCGAACCCTCGCGATGGTTAGATCGGCGGCGGGCGCTGGCGATCCCGCGTTCCATCCGCTCATGATAGCGCCTCAAACCGCTAAACGCAATTTTAATTGTAAAAATTGTAAAAATAATTTTAAAATTATAGAAAATTATGAAAATATATAATTTTGAATTATATATTAATTTTGTGATAGTCATGGCCCAAAACCCAATATGATTGGATTGTGTTGTAATTCATAATACGGTCTGCGTGCCGTTATGTGTTCGCGACCTGCACGTCGTGCCTTTCTCATATATTCTGGTTGTAAATTAGATTTAGACTCGAATGTAACTCGAGTTTCAAATTGTAATGTACAAATTGGAGCGGTGGAGGGTCCACACGAGACGGAGTTCCAAGGCGGGCACGAGCAACACAAGGTGGTCAAAGGGAGGAGCTTGGAGAAGTTGTTGACCCTAGGTTGACCATTCGATCTTCTCATTGGCTTGAGAGGATCGTAGTAGGGCCATGACTAAATCACAAATAGATTAATTAGTTAATTGCTTATGTATATGATGCATGTTTAATAAGTAATTAATTAATTAGTGCCTTACGATTAGATTAGATCTAAGTCGTGCACATGATGCACCCTTGCGATTAGATTAGATCTAAGTCGTGCACAAGATGCATCCTTTTCGATTAGATTAGATCTCGATCGAACCAACTCTAAATGCCTAACCGTGCCGTGATACCTATCACTACCTCGATCACATGTATTGTTGAATCTACCAAAGCAGAGCAATACATATTATCTTGGTAGGGTACGGAGGGACAATCTTGGTCCCTCCTATCAACGCATGGGTGAATACAAACTCAATTAGATTGAGTATTCCTAGTTGCTCGGTTAGATCGAGTCAACTATAGGCATTCTTCCAACGGTTGGAAAAGATAGGTCAAAATCACATCTATATTAACTCTCGGGCGTATTAGCCAAAGCTAACTCGAGTTTTAATATAAATGCGGATATTGATTTTATAAACAAGAGTTGCATAGAGATGTAATTGGTAATCGTTACCTACCGATCATACTAAGCCTTGGGCGTATTAGCCAAAGCTAACTCAAGGGTTAGTATGATGTGGATCTTGTCCCACAAGAATTATAGAATTCAGTGGGAGCATCATTTAATTAAAGGCCTAATTAAATGATTTTAAAATAATATGATATTTATTTCTGCAAATTTTCTGTTGTAGATAACCATGGCGTCGAATACGAACTCTTTCTCCCTGCGTTCTGTCCTTAAGAAGGACAAGCTCAACGGAGCAAATTTCCTGGACTAGTACAGGAACCTGAGAATAGTTCTCACTCAGGAACGTAAACTATACGCCCATTCCGGAGGCTCCTCCTGCCACGCGAGCTGACCGGGATGCTTACAAGAAGCATCAAGATGACGCATTAGATGTGTCCTGTCTAATGCTCGCAACCATGAACTCGAGCTTCAGAAGCAACATGAGTTGATGTGTACGATATGGTTGAACATCTTCGTCAATTATATCAAGGACAAGCGAGGCACGAAGAGGAATTCAAGGATACCGGAAGATCTTAACAAGAAGAGAAATAAGAATTCTTCTTGGTATAAATGTTATAGAAGTCAACCTCTATTTCTTCATCGTGGGTATTAGATAATAGGTGCTTCGCACATTTGTACTAATGTACAAGCGAAATAGCAGAGCATTGACAAAGGCGAGATAGACCTACGAGTAGGCAATGAGTTGCTGCTGTTACTGTAGGGACTTATTTTCTATCTCCGGCTTATACTAGAGTTAGACGATTGTTGTTATGTGCCTTCATTGACTAAGAACATTATATTAGTTTCTTGTTTGGACAAGAAAGGATTCTCGTTTATAATAAAAAAAACAAATGTTGTTCTGTCTATTTAAACGATATGTTCTATTGTAGTGCACCTATGATGAACGGACTCTATATTCTAGACCTTCAGAGCTCTATCTATAACGTTAGTACCAAGAGGTTCAAATCGAACGATATGAACCACACCTATCTCTGCACTGTCGCTTAGGTCATATAAATGATGGACTTATTTGATTTTGAATCATATGAGATATGCGAGTCATGCCTACGAGGCAAGATGACCAAGACTCCCTTTAGTGGGCACTGCGATTGTTAGGACTCATACATAGTGATGTATGTGGCCCTTTCAATGTCATGCTAGAGGCGGTTATAGATACTTCATCACATTTGCTCAGTAGATATGGTTATGTGTACTTGATGACACATAAGTCCGAATCCTTTGAAAAGTTCAAAGAATTCAAGAATGAAGTATAGAACCACTTGGCAAGAGTATTAAGGTACTTGAGATCGAGGTGGTGAATACTTAAGCCATGAGTTTCGTGACTACTTAGCCGAGTGTGTGGTTATCTCTCCTCGAACAACACATGGAATGGTGTATCCAAGGAGGAATCCTACCTTAATTAGATATGGTATGATCTATGATGAGTCACACGGATCTTCCGCATCTATGGGATATGCTACAGACACTGCTTTCATTCTCAACCGAGTTCCATCCAAGGCCGTGATAAAGACACCATATAGGATATGGACTGGGAGAGATGTCCAGGTGTCTTTCATGAGGATTTAGGGCTGTGAGGCTTACGTACGACGTCAAGTCTCAGACAAATTAGGACACAAATCCGACAAGTGCTATTTCATCGGATATCCCAAGGAAACTAAGGGATATTACTTCTACATTTCCAGTCAGCACAAGGTAGTTGTGGCAAAGACTGGGGTCTTTCTAGAAAGGGACTTTGTTTCTAGAAAGACTAGTGGGAGCGCGTTCGATCTTGAAGAAGTTCAAGTTGCGAACAATAGCACTGATGCCTCGATGGAAATTGAACTGGAACCACAAAGTGTTGTGGATGATGTTGTTCCACAAGGAGTTGAGGAACAACAACCGGTTCAAGTAGACATACCTCTTCGCAGGTCTGATAGGGTACGTCATCAGCCTGAGAGATACTCATTTCTCTTGTCTGACCATGATGACGTTGTGCTCATAGAGGATGAGCCTACCACCTATCAGGAAGTTGTGATGAGACCAGATTCCGAGAAATGGCTAGAAGCCATGAGATGCGAGATGGAATCCATGTACACCAACCAAGTATGGACTTTGGTTGATCCACCTGAAGGGGTAAAACCCATAGGGTGTAAGTGGGTCTTTAAGAGAAAGACTGACATGGATGGACTTATCTATAAGGGTCGCTTGGTAGCTAAAGGTTTCAAGCAGATTCATGGTATTGACTATGATGAAACTTTTTCTCCAGTAGCGATGTTTAAGTCCATTCGGATCATGCTTGCTATTGCAGCCTACCATGACTATGAGATATGGCAGATGGATGTCAAAACCGCGTTTCTGAATGGAAACCTGCTCGAGGATGTGTACATGACACAACCTGAGGGTTTTGTAGATCCACAGCATACTAGCAGAGTATGCAAGCTGCATAGGTCCATTTATGGACTAAAGCAAGCTTCTCGGAGCTGGAATCTTCGATTCGATGATGCAATCAAACAGTTTGATTTCATCAAGAACAAAGATGAGCCTTGTGTCTACAAGAAGGTTGTAGGGGATATAGTTGTCTTCCTCATATTGTATGTGGATGACATACTACTCATTGGGAAGGACATCCCTATGCTTCTGTCTGTCAAGACCTGGCTAGGGAGTTGCTTCTCAATGAAGGACTTAGGTGAGGCATCCCGCATTCTAGGGATACAAATCTATAGAGATAGATCTAAGAGATTGCTTGGCCTAAGTCAGAGTACATATATTGACAAGGTAGTCATTCGGTTTGCCATGCAGAACTCCAAGAAGGGATTTCTGCCGATGTCACATGGCGTGAGTCTTTCGAAGACTCAAGGTCCCTCTTCTAAAGAGGAGAGAGACCGCATGGATCAGATCCCTTATGCCTCATCCTTAGGATCGATCATGTACGCCATGCTATGTACTCGACCTGATGTCTCGTATGCTTTGAGCATAACGAGCAGATACCAGTCAGATCCAGGTGAAAGTCACTGGATAACGGTCAAGAATATTCTTAAGTACTTAAGAAGGACTAAAGAATATTTCTTGATATATGGAGGCAATGATGAGCTAGCTGTAAAGGGTTACAGTGAGCTAGCTTCCAGACCGACCAGGATGACTATAGATCGTAGTCGGGGTTCGTATTTTGCATTAATGGTGGTGCTGTCAGCTGGAAGAGTTCGAAGCAGGATACAGTAGCTGATTCTATAACAGAAGCCGAGTATATTGCTGCATCAGAGGCAGCAATGGAGGCAGTTTGGATCCGCAAGTTCATCACTGAACTTGGGGTGGTTCCTAGCATCGCTGACCCAGTTGAGCTCTATTGTGACAACAATGGAGCTATAGCACAGGCGAAGGAACCTCGCTCACACCAGCGGACCAAGCACATACTACGGCGCTTTCATCTCATTCGAGAGATTATCGATAAAGGAGATGTGAAGATTTGCATAGTACCTACAGAGGCTAACATCGCAGATCCCTTGACCAAGGCTTTGGCACAGAGAAAGCATGATGGTCACACTAGGTCATTAGGCCTTTAGAACCTATACTGATTGGCACTATTACTAGTGGGAGATTGTTAGTTAGAGCCCTAGAGCCAATCATTTGATGATTGTATGGACTCATTGTATCATATTCTTGTATATTAATAAAGGCATTTGGATTTTGGTTATTATACTTACTTGTATTGGTGCCAAATAAACTAAGTATAATAATGTCCTTGAGTAGATGGTTCTCACCTATATCAATCAGTTAGTTGAACCGATAGTGAGATGATATAGGGAACACTACTCTTAATAATTCCTAGTCGAGTATTAACATTCAGGGACAATGTTAATGTAATAAGACTAGCATGTAGGTCAACTCGATGACTTGATCTCACAAGTCATGGATATAGAGATATCAAGTTGACACATGGCTATACATTAGAGAATGTATACTGAATGACCCGCCATGAGAAAGTATCATGGATCGTTATATGAGTGTCATATACTTTCTCATGTGACTATTAGTATAACTACTAGTCCTTAGACCTGAAGTCACCATATATCCCTACATAAGGAGTTATGTACTTTGGTTTCGTCAAACGTCACCCGTAACTGGGTGGACTATAAAGGTGATTACTGGGTATGTAACGAATTATGCAGAGGGATGTGAGTGATGTAGATGGGATCTATCCCTCCTATATGACTGAAGTGACATCGATATTCTTGATAGAGTAAGACCACGAAGTGTATGGCCATACCCAAATGAGTCAATATGAGATATTGAGCTCATTTGATTGAGTGAGTCTACTTGGAGTTCAAGATTTAGATTGGTCAGAGGATAACACGGTCTATGCCTCACATTGATCAATCTAGATGTTTAGGATAGAAGGACACTTGTCATATATTGTGATGAGTCACAATTAATAGTCACAAGGTGATGTTGGATCTCAACATTCTTGTAACTTGGGTAGCAATGATGTATTGCTAGATGCCGCTCATTGCTTATGTTTCTAAAGGAGTTTAAAAACATTGCCAACGTTACAAGAACCTATTGGGTCACACACAAAGAACAAGTGGATGGAGATTAGGTTCATAGAATGAACCAATTGGATTAGGTTCATATGATGAACCAATTGGATTCAAATTAGACTTATCGATTTAGACTCAATTACATTCAATTGTTGAATGAGTCTAATTTAGATTTGATTCATTGAGTCAATTTATATTAATGAATTGAGATTCATTAAATTAAAATTGACTTGAATCAAAGGTTGGATTTAACTCAACAAAGAAGACAATTGGTCAAGTTTGACTTGACCAAGTAGAAGTTGAAACATCAAGTTTGACTTGATGTATTGCCACATCATACGGATGACTCATCCTTGCCACATCACCTCCACCTCATGAGACATGCCACCTCATGGGGGTTACACCCTCCCCTTGGCTTTAATGTGGCCGGCCACATTAATGGGGAGGTTACAAGATGTGGCCGGCCACACATTAATGGGGAGGTTTTGGTTGTGTGGTATGATTGTGCATTCACTTCATTCTTCTTCTAGCATGCTTCTTCCTCCTCTCCCTCTTGCTGTTGCCGTGACTTCCATGGTGAGGAGAAGGTGTTGATTTTCATCCAAGAAAAAATAAGAGAGTGTGAAGGACACAAGAAGAGGATACTACTAGTTGAGTATGTGAGAGTCTTCTTGTTTTTCTCTCTTTTCTCCCTTTCCAAATTCTATCCGAGAGCTCTAGAAAGTGCTAGCACACTTGGGGCTCTCTTCTCCATCCTTTGAGTGTGAGAGACACTCCTTGTTCGTGTGGATATCATTAGAGGAGTGTCTACGTTGACACTCTCGAGATCCGGCGTATCGTTGGACGAGCGGGATTTGCGAGGGCACGCTTCAAGGGTAAAATTCTTAACATGTAGATCTAGGAGTAGATCTAGAGTCTTGAAACTCGTACTTGTATTTCATTCGGTTTTTCCTTGCACGGATCTACGGTAATGGGTGATTCAGGGTTTCTGCGACGCAAAAAGTGGTTTTTGCGGCCCGAAAAACCCAACAGTAGGGACTTATTTTCTATCTCTGCCCTCTGGGCTTGTACTAGAGTTGGATGATTGTTGTTATGTGTCTGCTTTAACTAAGAACATAATTTCAATTTCTTGTTTGGACAAGAAAGGTTTTTCATTTATTATAAAGAACAAATGTTGTTCAGTTTATTTAAATGAAATATTATATTATAGTGTACCTCTGATGAACGGACTCTATATTCTAGACCTTGAGAGTCCTATCTATAACATAAGTACCAAGAGGTTCAAGTCAAATGACATGAACCCAACCTATCTCTGGCACTGTCGCTTAGGTCATATAAATGACAAATGTTTATCCCAGCTCCATAAAGATGGTTTGCTGGACTCATTTGATTTTGAATCATATGAGACATGCGAGTCATGTCTTCTAGGCAAGATGACCAAGACTCCCTTTAGTGGACATAGTAAGAGAGCGACTGACTTCTTAGGTCTTATACATAGTGATGTATGTGGCCCTTTCAATGTCATTGCTAGAGGTGGTTATAGGTACTTCATTACATTTACTAATGACTTCAGTAGATATGGTTATGTGTACCTGATTACACATAAGTCAGAATCCTTTGAAAAGTTCAAAGAATTCAAGAATGAAGTACAAAAACAGCTTGGCAATAGTATTAAGATACTTCGATCAGATCGAGGTGGAGAATACCTTAGCCATGAGTTTCGTGACCATCTAGCTGAGTGTGGGATTCTATTCCAACTCACTCCACCTGAAACACCACAGTGGAATGGTATATCCGAAAGGAGGAATCGTACCCTATTATATATGGTACGGTCTATGATGAGTCACACAGATCTTCCTACATCTCTTTGGGGTTATGCTCTAGACACAGCAGCTTTCATTCTCAACCGAGTTCCGTCTAAGGCTGTAATAAAGACATCATATAGGATATGGACTGGGAGAGATGCCCAGGTGTCTTTTATGAGGATTTGGGGTTGTGAGGCTTACGTTCGACGTCAAGTCTCGGACAAATTGGGACCCAAATCCGACAAGTGCTACTTCATTCGATATTCCAAGGAAACGAAGGGATATTACTTCTACATTCCCAGTCAACACAAGGTGGTTGTGGCTAAGACTGGGGTATTTCTAGAAAGGGATTTTGTTTCTAGAAAGACTAGGGGAGTACGTTCGATCTTGAAGAAGTTCAATATGTGAACCATAGCACTCAAGCCTCGATGGAACTTGAACTGGAACCACAAAGTGTTGTGGATGATATTGTTCCACAAGGAGTTGAGGAACAACAACCAGTTCAAGTAGACATACCTCTTCGCAGGTCTGATAGGGTACGTCGCCAGTCTGAGAGATACTCATTTCTCTTGTCTGACCATGATGATGTTGTGCTCATTGAGGATGAGCCTACCTCCTATCAGGAAACTGTGATGAGACCAGATTCTGTGAAATGGCTAGAAGCCATGAGATCCGAGATGGAATCCATGTACACCTACCAAGTATGGACTTTGGTTGATCCACCTGAGGGTGTAAAACCTATATAGTGTAAGTGGGTCTTTAAGAGAAAGACTGACATGGATGGACTTATCTATAAGGGTCGCTTGGTAGCTAAAGGTTTCAAGCAGATTCATGATATTGACTATGATGAAACCTTTTCTCCAGTAGTGATGTTTAAGTCCATTCGAATCATGCTTGCTATTGCAACATACCATAACTATGAGATATGGCAGATGGATGTCAAAACCACATTTCTGAATGGAAACCTGCTCGAGGATGTGTACATGACACAACCTGAGGGTTTTAAAGATCCACAGCATACTGCCAGAGTATGCAAGCTGCATAGGTCCATTTATGGACTAAAGCAAGCTTCTCGGAGCTAGAATCTTCGATTCGATGATGCAATCAAACAGTTTGGTTTCATCAAGAATGAAGATGAACCTTGTGTCTACAAGAAGGTTGTAGGGGACATAGTTGTCTTCCTCATATTATATGTGGATGACATACTGCTCATTGGGAAAGACATCCCTTTGCTACAGTCTGTCAAGACTTGGCTAGGGACTTGTTTCTCAATGAAGGACTTAGGTGAAGCATCCCACATTCTAGGCATACAGATCTATAGAGATAGATCTAAGAGGTTGCTTGGCCTAAGTCAGAGTACATATATTGACAAGGTACTCCTACGGTTTGCCATGCAGAACTCCAAGAAGGGATTTCTGCCGATGTCACATGGTGTGAGTCTTTCGAAGACTCAAGATCCCTCTTCTAGAGAGGAGAGAGACCGCATGGATCAGATCCCTTATGCCTCAGCTATAGAATCTATCATGTACGCCATGCTATGTACTCGTCCTGATGTCTCGTATTCTTTGAGCATGACGAGCAGATACCAGTCAGATCCAGGTGAAAGTCACTGGATAGCGGTCAAGAATATTCTTAAGTACTTAAGAAGGACTAAAGAATATTTCTTAATATATGGAGGTGATGATGGGCTAGCTGTAAAGGGTTACAGTGATGCCAGCTTCCAGACCGACCAGGAAGATTATCGATCGCGATTTGGTTCGTATGGTGCATAGAAGAGTTGTTCGAGGACGACGACGATGTCGACGTCGTCCATTCAACAGAGGGCCGTGGCGGGCGTCGGCAGAGGAGGTGGAGGAGCTTCGGATGGTCACTACGACTTGAGGTGATACCTCGTGTCCCATATGCCTCTATGACCATTTGCGAAGGCTAAGGAACCTCGCTCACACCAGCAGACCAAACACATACTACGGCGCTTCCATCTCATTCGAGAGATTATCGAGAGAGGAGATGTGAAGATTTGCAGAGTACCTACAGAGGCTAACATCGCAGATCCCTTGACCAAGGCTTTGGCATAGAGAAAGAATGATGGTCACGCTAGGTCATTGGGGCTTAGAGCTTACACTGATTGGCACTAGTGCTAGTGGGATATTGTTAGTTAGAGCCCTAGAGCCAATCATTTGATGATTGTTGTATGGACTCATTGTATCATATTCTTGTATATAAATAAAGGTATTTCTTTTTTTTTGGTTATTATACTTACTTATATTGGTGCCAAATAACTAAGTATAATAGCGTCCTTGAGTAGAACGTTCTTACCTATATCAATCGATTGGTTGAATCGATAGTGAGATGATATAGGGAACACTACTCTTAATCATTCCTAGTCGAGTATTAGCATTCAGGGATAATGTTAATGTGACGAGACTAGCATGTAGGTCAACTCGATGACTTGATCTCATAAGTTAGGGATATGGAGATATCATGTTGACACATGGATATGCATTGGAGAATGTATACTGAATGACCTACCATGAGAAAGTATCATGGATCATTATATAAGTGTCATATACTTTCTCATGTGGCTATTAGTATGACTACTAGTCCTTGGACCTGAAGTCACCATGGTTCCCTACATAAGGAGTTATGTACTTTGGCTTCGTCAAACGTTACCCGTAACTGGGTGGACTATAAAGGTGATTACTGGGTATGTAACAAATTATGCGGAGGGATGTGAGTAATGTAGATGGGATCTATCCCTCCTATATGACGGGAGTGACATCAATATTCTTGATAAAGTGAGACCACTAAGTGCATGGTCATGCCCAAATGAGTCAATATGAGATATTGAGATCATTTGATTGAGTGAGTCTACTTGGGATTCAAGATTTAGATTGATTAGAGGATGACACGGTCTATTCCTCACATTGATCAATCTAGATGTCAAGGATAGAAGGACACTTGTCATATATTGTGAGGAGTCACAATTAGTAGTCACAAGGTGATGTTGGATCTCAACATTCTTATAACTTGAGTAGTAATGATGTGTTGCTAGATATCGCTCATTACTTATGCTTCTAAATGGGTTTAGGAGTATTCCCAACGTTATAAGAACCTATAGGGTCATACACAAAGGACAATTAGATGGAGATTAGGTTCATTTGATGAACCTAAAGGATTAGGTTCATGTAATGAACCAAATTGGATTAAGAGTAATCCAAATTATACTAATTGAGTTGGACTCAATTTGGTTCATGTATTAAGTGAGTCTAATTTGGACTTAGACTCATTTAATTAATTTAATTCAATGCATAGAGATTCATTAAATTAAAATTGACTTGAACCAATGGTTAGATTAGATCAACCAAGGGAGAGAAGTGGTCAAGTTTGACTTGACTTGAAAGGAAGATGAAAGGTCAAGTTTGACATGACCATTTACCACCTCATTGGTGAGTTGGCATTAAGTGGCTAATGGTGATGTGCCACATCATCAAGGCTAGCACATGTGTGTGCCACATCATGAGGGAGATCAAGAGTTTTTGACTCTTGAAATTCCATGGAGTATATAACTCCTCATGAAAAGTGGCCGGCCACTTTAGTGCTTGTGAGGAGTTTCATTTTGTGTGGTAACTCCATCTTCTTCTTCCTCAAGCTCTTTCTTCTTTCCCTCTCCTCCACCCTTGGCCGAAACTTCATAGAGTGCTAGCACACTCTAAAGTTTCTCCTCCATCGATTTGTTCGTGTGGATACGCATAGAGGAGTATCTACCTTGATACTCTCGAGATCCGGCGAACCTAGGACAAGCGGGATTACCCGAAGGGCTTCGCTTCAAAGGTATAGCCTCTGATCTTGTAGATCTAGGAGTAGAAAACATGTATATGAAATTTTATTCTTCGCACGGATCCGATGGCGGGGATTTCGGGGTTTTCGCAACGTAAAAAGCGGTTTTTGCGGTCCGAAAAACCCAACAGATATATCTTATATTTTCTTACTCTTATTTCTACAATTTCTTTTCTATATTTTATATTCTGTATTTTGAATTTCCTACACTTTCTTACTTGTTTTATATTTGAAAACTCTGTCTTTCCTTGCATTTAAATTGTACAGTTGGATTCTTGTAATCTTATTCTTACATGCAAAGGTCTAATCTTGTAGGAGATCTATTTCCACTTAATCCTGAGATAGATAGAACATTCCGAAGAAGAAAAAACTTGCAAATACAACAAGAAGAATAAGAAATTTCTGAAATGATGAACAAACCTCTCTAAAATTATATAGTGTCTTACGCACGTGGGCTTTGGTCTAGCATCACCAGACTAGCTATTGAAGCCAATAATGTTGAGATTAAGTATGTGATAATTTTAATGGTTCAGCAATATCAATTTGGAGGTGGACCACATGAAGACTCAAACCAACACCTGAAAGTCTTTTATGACATATGTGGGACCATGAAAATGAATGGAGTCCAAACGGAAGCAGTGAGATTATGCTTTTAGGGTTTTCTCTAAGAGATAAAGCCAAGATGTGGCTCACTTCTTAGCCGGCCAATAGTATAACTTTATGGGAGCAATGTGAGCAGTTATTCCTCAATAAATTCTAACCACCAAGCAAGACAGCATATATGCAGAATCTTATTGCAAGCTTCAAGCTAGTTGCAACAGAATCATTATATGAAACCTAGGATAAATTCAAGAACATGCTCAGAATGTACCCCTACCATGAGTTCAAAAAGTGGTTAGTTATTCACACATTTTACAACGATATAAACTATCATACAAAGGTGTCTCTAGACTCTGCAGCTGGAGGGGCACTTATAAACAAAGGTTTAGATGAAGCTGAGGAAATTATAGAAAGTGTGGCACTAAATCATTACCTATGGGCGTCAGAGCGAAGTGGAACCAACAAAGGCATCAGACAAATTTAATGTGGATGCACTTACACTTATGTCAACAAAAGTAGATGTATTATCAAAGAAGCTCGAATCAATGGGTACTGGTACAGTGCATGCTATTGTAGGAATTTGTGATTCTTGTGGAAGTATGGAGCATGTATAGGAAGCTTGCCCACTTGGGGCCATCTCTTCTCATATTGAACAATTTGAAAAATGTGACACCATAGCAAGCTTCAATCCAAGGTAAAATAACCCATACTTGAACACAAACAATTTGGATTGAGGAACCACCCTAATTTTTCCTACAAGAACAACAAAGACCAAGGCCAACCCATTAATCAAAGGCAAAGTTATTAGCTGGGGTAACAACAGAGCTATCAACAAAAACAACCACAACAACAAGGCTTTCAATTATCTCAACTAGAGAAGTTGCTTGAAGAAGTCCATGCAGCTCAAATGGAAATGAAGAATGAAATCAAGCAGCTCGTTCAAAGAATGAACAACACTAAGAAACATCAAAAGATTCAAAATAGCCAAATTATACAGATAGCTTCTGTTGGGATGTATACTATAAGCTTAGTTTTTGTATGAACATCTATTTTGAAATATTTTGAAATGAGAATCACTTTGGTCAAATGTTTCCATTTTATATTTAAATATATGTTAATGCAGTTGTTCATTTAATTTATATTATAGATAACATGGTGTGTGGTGCCACACAGAAGATCATGCTATCAGTTCCTTATAAATTATAAATAGTAGCTCACAACCAAGATGGATTGGGACAAAACATTGGAATGGTTATAGTGTAATTTGGTATCAGTCTATCTTGGCTATAAAATTATACTAGTACACTATGTGTGTATTGAGCAGGACCGTTTGAGGTTGTTCGATTTGTACTGACTACATAAAAAAATAGAACCTCTGTTATTATGGATGTGCGTCCTCTTAATCCCTACATAATAACAAGCACGTATACTTACTATTTATTTATTTAACTTATCAATGGGTGAGATTTATTCATTAAATCAATAGGCCTGATGAGTTGGGAGATAGTATTATTTATATGATGTATTGTTGATTATAGAAGTAATCTGTGTCCTAATTATTTAGGTTGATGATATCCCCTTGAGGAGCTCATAAGGGTTATCATGTAAACCCTGCAGGTGGACTTAGTCCTGTTTGATAATAAAGTTGAGTGGTACTACTCTTGGAATTAAATGTTAATTAATTGAGTTGTCAGTAACTCAATTAATTAACGGACATACGATATCTTAAACACAGGGAGATTAATGCACTCATGATAAGAAGGAGCTTATATTGTAATATGAAATTAGTGTTGTAGTTCAATAATGTAACGCCCGACCCTCTGACCTTATCTTACAGGGCAGACGTTACTCTTTCATTTCTAAATTTTTATATTTACATTATGCACTGCTTAGTTCATAGATCTACTCTAAACTTGTTTCGACTGATAGGATGTGATTTGGAGTAAAGCAGAGCTAGGAGGGAGTCCAGAGCTTCTATAGGATCGGGGTCGTGTGGCTCTGATCGACCGTGTAGCCTTACCCGAGAAGGAGCATGACATGGCCCTGTAGTGATGACCGACCGTGTAGTCTTACCCGAGAAGGAGCATGACATGGTCGTGTGGTGATGACCGGTCGTGTAGCCTTGCCAAGGCCAACCTTGGGCACGGTTGTGTGTACCACATGGTCGTGTAAGGCATTCCCTAATGGCTTAGGGCACGGCCGTGTGAGGTTCACATGGTCATGCCACCTTGGCCGAGAGGAAGAGGTCCTAGGTCGTGTGGATCCACATGGCCGTGACACCTCGGCCGAGAGGAAGGGGTCCGAGGCCGTGTGAATCCACACGGTCGTGTCACCTCGGTTGAGAGGAAGGGGTCTAAGGCCATATGAATCCACATGGTCGTGTCAAGGGCCATGTGGGGATCACACCCTGCCTTACAAAAGGGTTGTTCTTCCCTTTGTACTCATCCTTGGGTTAGGGTTCTCTTCTATTGCTTGAAGAGCGGTCCTCCCATTTTGGGGAGACCCTAGATCTTCCCTCTTTGCCACTCTAATTATTGCCAAACTAATAAATTCATCATAAACAACTCTTGGTAGTATTTTCTTTTGCAGAGTGGAGATAAGAAAAATACGTCAGCACCTAGATCTAACACATTCATGCATTAGCAAATTCCAAGATCTTCTTCCATTGTTTCATCAAACACACAAAACACCGCTCCCACTGCCTCCTCTTACTCGAGTTTTCCTTTACCTTTATCTGCAGTATAAGGAAATGCAAATCTATAAGCGAATGCTTATTAAGTACCATCTACTCACAAAACAAGCATTAAAAACAAGAACACGCTTTTCAAAACTGCTTGGGGAAAATACAAAACTTGCGCTTGACAGTAATTCATGCTAAAACGCATAATTCGGAAATATGTACATGACATGAATTTTTAAATATGTTTATCATGTAAAACATCAACTTAAAACCATGCTAGTCATGTAAACATGTAATGGAAACATAAATTTTGCCATACTATAGAATTCATCAATGCTACACTTTATAACTCCAGTTCTCAAAATTAGGAAGGCTTCCACTAACACAAACAACGAGTTTTGAAAACTTTATATTACATAACTAGTTAAAATAATAATAAACTTGCTTGGGCCCGGCATTGTACCACTTTGTGCGCATCCTTAATAAGATCCGAGGTAGCTAATCCCGAACCTATTAAGGTACTACTAGGCGATCTAGGGCCTAAGGGCGATCTAGGAGCTCACCCATGGACCTTGTGTCCAATACATGCCACTTTAAAGTAAAATACTTTCTTTTAAACATTGATTTCTTATACTTGCACTTACTTGTCATTTAATCAATCACCTTATGTGTGCTTAATCACCCATACTTATAGGGAAGCACTTTGGGCACTTGAATATGCTTCTTAGCCCCAAAACTAAATGGGAAGCAAATCAAGATACTCTAAACATGCTCTTAATCCCAAAACTTTAGAGGGCCTCTTACAATCATAACATGTATCATCTTTAACATGCATAAAACATATCACAACATGTATCTTCTTTAACATGCATAAAATATATCACAACATGCATCATCGAAGCAACTCATACTGCAGGTGAGTATTACTTACATCCTTTTGCTATATCTTACTATTATAGGGTGCAGGAAAGACAATCCTCTCTTGTATGCCTTAATCTCCAAGTCACCCTTCACACGTGTACTAATCCTTGTGAAACTCTCCTCTTAGATTCTCCTCTTGAAGAACTTAGAAACATGGAACCCTAAGGTTCTTGGCTGAAAACTAAAAAGAAAGGGGAAAAGAAAATTTCGGCTAGGGAGGAGAAGAGGAAATGAAAAGTTAGGTTTTCTTCTCTTCCCTTCCCCTTTTATACTAAGTGGAAGTTGAAGCATCTCTTCACACATAATCAACATATAATGAATAGTTTCCTATTTCCAATGTGATGCTTTACCACCACAATAATGGCTACTTAAACCAATCTTAGATTAATGGTCTAGGGTTCAAATCCTAGCCCAGGTCATTTATGTATATATTTTTATTTCTTTTCTCTTCTATTTGTTTTTGCTCTTTTGGAAGAGAAGAAATTTAAGGGTGTTACAAATAATAACCCTTTAGTGGTATGGGTTATTATTGATGGACTTGGGTTGGGTGTTCGGGCCAAACACAGGAAGCCCAAGCCCATCAGGAGGCCTAAACAAATTCCTCCTCTAGGTCCCTGTTGTAGCCTCTATATAAAGCCTCGCATCCACTCATCCACAACTTGGTTTTGGTTTGGTTTTTTCTTACCTTCCTAAGGCTGGAGGCAAGGCTCTAAAAGGAGTAGGTGGTGGTCCCTAAAACTTAATTTTCCCACAATTCTCTTATCTCCTCCTAGGGTCGGCGACACACATCCTCCTCCTTGTGGTCGGCGCCCCTCACCTCCTCCCTCCTTGTGGCCAGCGCCCCTCCCCTCCTCCTTGCTTAGGGTTGGCACCCCTCTCCTCCTTGCTTAGGGTCAGTGCCCCTTCTCCCTTGGTGGGCGGTGGCTTGAAGAAGAGGAAGAAGAGGAAGAAAAGGAAGAAGAGGAGTATGCGCCCCATCCTAGAGATTCCTTGGTGGCCGGTGGTTTGGAAACAAAGAAGAGAAGAAGGGTGGTGTTGTCTTGGTAGATCATCACCCACACGATGTCCAAGAAGAAGAGGAGAGGAATACAGCAGAAGATCAAGAGGTCTTTAGCTACAAAGGAAAGGTACAACTAATTCTTTATTTTCGCTGCATAATTAGTCGAGTTTTCTTTGTATCGATTTTTAATACCAACACAAGAGGCCAGTGATTTTGTACTTCGATCAAGGTGTGCTTTGATTCGTCAAGAACTTGCTTGATTGATCAAACACATGTCTGATCGAACATGCGGGTTGCTAGGAAAAGTTCTGTACTTGTACAATTTTTTATACAGGGAAATTTAAATAGAACGGAATTCCAGCGTCTTCAAGTGGTATCAGAGTAAGTTTTCTGGTTCTGTGTGATTGGTTTTCGGTTAAATTATGCACTGATCATATATAAGTTTAGGCTGTATAATAGTAGAATGTGCAAGAAAGATTAACTCTATGGTTGTAGGCATCCTAAGTCCAACTATTATGGCTTTTGTGTGTTTGTGTATATGTTGTTTTTATGTGTTGTGATGCTTTTTTATGTGCTATGATGTGTGTGCATGTTAAAATTCCTCAATTTAAATAACTAAGTGGGAGAGGGATTATTTAAATAAATTCCACATTCTCCATTACTGGTTTGTAAGTGATGCATTCAAACTTGCGCGTTGGCTTTAAGTGCTTTCCTCCATATCGGATGAGTTTGTTTGTGTATCACTAGATCAAACTTCCTCTATGGATGATTATAGGAAATTATTTAGGTATGTGTGATCTTCTCCATCTGAAGGGGCACAATCCTAATTAATGGACTAAGTATCAAGTAATGGTATACACTTAGGTACATTTAATAGTATCCTCCCCATCGGAGTCACTGCTATTATTTGTGTGGCCGAAGATGAACCAACTATTAATTTTATTTGTCATAATATTAGGTTGACAAGATAATAAAATTAATGGGTAAAACCTCCTCTTACAAATGTTTGAATTAGTATACGTCCACACTATCGTGGCATACAAAATTCACGGTGTTTTAAGATGTTGGTGAATTTAAATTATATTGTTTGAGGAATTAATATTATTTAAAATTCTAAAATTTTGACCAAATATTTTATTTTGTGATTCTCAAGATTTCAAAATGGCTTTCAATCCTCTTGCTGTTATTTTAAAAGAAAATAAACTTACTGGTCCAAATTATATTGATTGGATACGGAACTTGGACATTGTGTTAACTGCTAAAGAATACAAGTTCGTACTTCTTGAGGGTTGTCCTAGCGTGCCTGATAAGGATTCTAGTGAAGAGGAGATAGAGAGATATAGGAAATGGGTCAAGGCAGATGAGATGGCAAGATGTTACATTTTGGCTTCTATGTCAAATGTGCTGCAACATCAACATGATGCCCAATCTCAAAGAACTCTTCGGACATCAGAATCGGGCTACTAGGCAGGAGACCATGAGAAACTTAATGACGACCACCATGACTAAGGTGACACCCGTGTAACACCCCTAGAAAGCCTAGATAAGAAAGTAAGGATAATGAGAGTTTGAAGGTAGTGAAAAGAAGGTGTAAATATTCTAAGTTGAATATTAAGATGGGAAGGATTTAGATGATTAAAACTTTATGAAAGAAAATAAAGTTGAGAAAATAAATCATCTATATTTATAATACATGGAATTATTGTAAACAAAAGGAAGGAATATGAGATAATATATATGTGTATGAAATATTTATGCATAATGCATAATATGGTGATATATGAATTATTATGTACAAAAGAATATCAATAATATGTTAGAAGAGAAATAGGATTGAACCTTGGACCTCTTGTAAGGAACATGTATAGGATATCAAAGGGGATAGGAGAATTATTGATAAGGAGAAAAAGGACTAAGTAGTTAAGAATAAGAAAGGATTCTTTTTACTTAAAAGGAAAAAGAAGTAAAAAGAAGTAAAAATATACATAACCAAGTTTTGATCCTTGGTTCTCTTGTGGATGCATGCATATGTTAACCAAGTGTGATAGGAGAGGATATTAAAAGAGGAGAGATAGGAATTTTAATTAAAGGAAAGAAAAGAGAGAAATTAAAGGAAAGAAAAGAGAGAACTCAAGAAGCATTTCCCTAGAATATTCTTATCATTAAAGAGGAGAAATAAATAAGGAGGATGAATCAAGTCAAGTTTTCCTCCCCTCATTTTAGTATAAATAGGCATGGAGGGGTTGCTTCATCCTCAACTCACTCTCCTCCTCTTCTCCTAGAGGTGCCGAGACACTCCCTCTTTTCTTTCTTTCTTTTTGTTGCCGAGCAACACAAGAGGAAGAAGCCTCCTCTTCTTCCTCCTCCTCTCCACCAAAAGACCTAGCCACTTCTTCCTCCATTGGTGCCGAGCAAAGCAAGCAAGGAAGAAAGGTCCACAAGCAAGTTCTCAACTCTAGGAAACTTAAGCAAAGAAGGTAAGCTTCCCCTCACCTGTGGTACAAGGCTTCTTATGTATTTCCAGATTTTTTTATGAGGATTTTTAAAGCTAGAAACAAATTTAAGAAAATTCGGATTCAAAAAGGGTTTTAATGCTCTCAGGTTTAATTGGAATGTAGAAAATTAGTTACATGATATAAGACATGTAAGATCACAAGAGTCCTAGCTTGTTTATGATCCAATTTTGTGTATGATGTTCTTAGTAACTTTTGCCATGATATTTACTTAGGCTTTCCATGCTTTAGGCCACTTAAGAAACCTAGCTTAAGGACTGGTAGGTTTCGGCCATGAAGGAAAATAAAAGAAAAAGGGAAAGAAACCTAAGAAATGCTATACATAATGAGAAGAAATGAAATTATGTTATGTAATATGCTATGATAGGTTATAGCATAGGAAATGCTATACATAATGAGAAGAAATAAAATTATGTTATGTAATATGCCATGATATGTTATAGCATAGAAAATGCTATACATAATGAGAAGAAATGAAATTATGTTACGTAACATGCCATGATATGTTATAGCATAGGAAATGCTATACATAATGAGAAGAAATGAAATTATGTTACGTAACATGCCATGATATGTTATAGCATAGGAAATGCTATACATAATGAGAAGAAATGAAATTATATTATGTAATATGCCATGATATGTTATAGCATAGGAAATGCTATACATAATGAGAAGAAATGAAATTATGTTACGTAACATGCCATGATATGTTATAGCATAGGAAATGCTATACATAATGAGAAGAAATGAAATTATGTTACGTAATATGCCATGATATGTTATAGCATAGGAAATGCTATACATAATGAGAAGAAATGAAATTATATTATGTAATATGCCATGATATGTTATAGCATAGGAAATGCTATACATAATGAAAAGAAATGAAAAAGGGAATGCATGAAAGATTGTTAGGGACATGATATGATAGTTATGCATGATAAGTTCTTTTTGTATGGTTTGTACCAAGGGTGGGCTCCGTAAACGCCCCGGGGTCGATGGAGTAAGATTCGGGCCTCGTCAGTAATGGGCCTCTGAGTGCCCTAGGTCGATGGAGTAAGACTCGGGCCTCGTCAGTAATGGGCCTCTGAGTGCCCTAGGTCGATGGAGTAAGACTCGGGCCTCGTCAGTAATGGGCCTCTGAATGCCCTAGGTCGATGGAGTAAGACTCGGGCCTAGTATGTATGCATGGTAGGGTTCAAGACTTGCTACCTTGGACCTACCTATGAAGCGCGCGCATTATGTATGTGGTACAAACCGGGATCCCCTCTAATGATGATATTAATTTCAAGTACTTATAAGTATAAGTTTTCAAATTCATGATGCATTGCCTACATATGTGCTTGAATTATCTAATGATTAGATATAATGTCATGTGATATTATATGAATATGAATATGATACCCTTGTATGTCGTATGCTTATGATACCTCGCATGATATTGATATGCAATGATATGAATTCGGTTTTAGTGAGTAGGAAAGGAACTTACTGAGCCATGAGTGCTCATAGCTTACTTTCCTTGTACCGCAGATATGGGGGACGGATATTCGGAACGACGGAGCAGCAGGAGGAGCAGATAGTGATGTGTGTGGTGGTGGCTCGGCAAGAACGATTCGGACAAATTAATATTTTTAATTATATGATCAATATATGCACATTCGAACTAATCAGAATATGTGATATCATGCTTATTTAAGAAAAAAGAATGATTTAAAATTTTCCGCTGTTATAGTATAACTAAAGCATGTACGTAAGTAGTATACGTAGCGCCGCCCTTGGGTAAGAAGGGTGGGCGTTACAGGTGGTATCAGAGCGAGGTTTTGCCAGCTCACTACACACACATCAAGCTCCTTCCTGTCGCTCCAAGTAAGTACAGTTGCTTAATTTATTTATATGCAAAAATTAGTATGATACTCTAGGATACATGAATGGTAGCCTAGGAAGGATACCTTAAGTTATACCCTAGAAAATGGTGCATGATGATAAGTAGGTGATATTCTAGGATGCATGAATGGTAGCCTAGATACAAGAACCTTAGGCTATAACATAAGAGGAATAATGAATCTTTAAAATCTTGTAGAAATGGACTATATCCCGTTCGAATACGATCCCGAGGATGTAGAATATTTTGGTGAATACCTCGAGTTCGCGGATGAACCCGATATGCTGGAATACTTCGACAACTATGTGAGCGACTCGGAATCTCCGGAACACGGCGAGTTCGGAGAGGAAGATCTCGAGGAAATCGAGGAAGGGAATTCGGACGATAATGAAGATGAAGATTCAGAAATTATGGAATATTATGAAGGAGAGAACGAGTTTCCTGAGATGGGCGAGGATGAATTTAACCTTGCTGAATACATGGAAATGGGTTTCAACCCCAACGATATAATAGACTTCGAGTGGGGACTGAACAACCTCGAGGGGGAACTAAACGAAGACCCGATGGAACCGGACGAACATGTTGAAGAAGACGAGGGAATGGATGAAGAGACAATAATTGACCTGGAAGAGGCATCGGAGATTCAACCTCCGATAATGCCTGATCCACCCCAGAATGATCTGGGCAAGTCGATACAGGTTGGGTTGATGATGACTACTGCTATCATGTCCTTTATGGCAGGAGTAGTCACAACCTACCTGGCCTTTTAAGAGAAGAAGTTATGAACAAAAAAATGTAATAAAAGCTTTTGATGAATAAAAAGAGTAGAAATGGTATCAATTTAAGCATGAGTCAAGTAAAAATGATAATACCATCGGCTAGATCTTGACGCGTATGAATGGTAAGGTAATCTAAAGATGATATGACAACCTAAGAAAGAATACCTCAACGATAACCCAAACATGGCATGAAACCTAGACATGAAATGTTAAGATATTCATGCATAAATGATAACTTAGACTAATCTTATTATCATTTAAGAAAATAAGTATGACTAGAAGACGAAATGCCAGAACGGAGGAGACCGTACCTCCACCTAATTGGGCACATGTAGTTACTGAGCTACAGCTTACGGAACAACAACAGATGATTGCTGCCATGATGAATCAACAAGGGAATCCTGCTACCCCAAATCAGAATAATACGCCAACCATACCAGTAGTTGAACCGGAGCCAGTAGCAGCACCGGTGCCACTAGTGAATCTGGCACCGGTAGTTCGTCAAGAGGCGTATCTGATCCAGTGGCAAAGACTGAGGCCAGAGAAATTCTCTGGTAATTGTGAAGCATGGGACGCACAAGCTTGGTTTAAGACAATGGAGAGCATGATAGAACTATTGGACTGGCCTGAGCATGAAAAGGTCAAATGCGTATCATTCTGTCTCACGGGAGACGCCCGAATGTGGTGGGACAGAGTGAAAGTGAAAAGACCAGTAACCAAATGAGTTGGGCAGATTTTGAGACGGAATTCTTCAAGAATTCTTCCACACTCGGGTGACAAGTAGGCACTATGATGAATTCACGAATTTCGGCAAGGTGACCTAACGGTAGAAGAAGCGATGAAAAGATTCAACCGCCTGGCACGACTATGCCCGGAATTAGTTAGGACGGAGGGAGAAAGGGTCAGGCTTATGCTAAAGATGCTCAGACCCGAGATAGCACTTAATGTGGCCGGCGGAGTTAACAGGCCGCGGACCACAGAGGAGTTAATTAGCAGTGCCCTGAATACTGAACACTACCTGAAGGCACTAGGCAAGGACAAGAAGCAAGCTCAGATGGAAGAACTGGAAAATATCAAGGCCAACTGGAAAGGGAAAGCGACGGAACGACACTAAGAATGGTCCGTCCAACAAGCAGCTCAAGTTTTCTCAGTGCAATACATGTGGGAAGAAACATCCAGGAACATGTCGTACGAGCACTAATAAGTGTTACAACTGTGGGATAGAGGGTCATAAAGCAAAAGACTGTCGTAAGGGCAAAATTAAATGCTACGACTGTGGACTGGAAGGACATCTATCTAGAGACTGCCCTACCAAAACTAAAGCACCACAGTATGTTCTGAATCAAGGTGGTCCCGCAAGGTTACACCAACTGCAGACTTCTATTGAGGGACCTTCAATGAGTCAAGGGAGATTGGAAGCTCCACCAACGTCTAAGGAATCTGAGCAGAAATTGTCATTCTAAGTTCGAGGACGAACTTTCAATAAGTAGGGGAGATTATAACACCCCTAGAAAGCCTAGATAAGAAAGTAAGGATAATGAGAGTTTGAAGGTAGTAAAAAGAAGGTGTAAATATTCTAAGTTGAATATTAAGATGGGAAGGATTTAGATGATTAAAACTTTATGAAAGAAAATAAAGTTGAGAATATAAATCATCTATATTTATAATACATGGAATTAATGTAAACAAAAGGAAGGAATATGAGATAATATATATGTGTATGAAATATTTATGCATAATGCATAATATGGTGATATATGAATTATTATGTACAAAAGAATATCAATAATATGTTAGAAGAGAAATAGGATTGAACCTTGGACCTCTTGTAAGGAACATGTATAGGATATCAAAGGGGATAGGAGAATTATTGATAAGGAGAGAAAGGACTAAGTAGTTAAGAATAAGAAAGGATTCCTTTTACTTAAAAGGAAAAGGAAGTAAAAAGAAGTAAAAATATACATAACCAAGTTTTGATCCTTGGTTCTCTTGTGGATGCATGCATATGTTAACCAAGTGTGATAGGAGAGGATATTGTAAGAGGAGAGATAGGAATTTTAATTAAAGGAAAGAAAAGAGAGAAATTAAAGGAAAGAAAAGAGAGAACTCAAGAAGCATTTCTCTAGAATATTCTTATCATTAAAGAGGAGAAATAAATAAGGAGGATGAATCAAGTCAAGTTTTCCTCCCCTCATTTTAGTATAAATAGGCATGGAGGGGTGACTTCATCCTCAACTCACTCTCCTCCTCTTCTCCTAGAGGTGCCGAGACACTCCCTCTTTTCTTTCTTTCTTTTTGTTGCCGAGCAACACAAGAGGAAGAAGCCTCCTCTTCTTCCTCCTCCTCTCCACCAAAAGACCTAGCCACTTCTTCCTCCATTGGTGCCGAGCAAAGCAAGCAAGGAAGAAAGGTCCACAAGCAAGTTCTCAACTCTAGGAAACTTAAGCAAAGAAGGTAAGCTTCCCCTCACCTGTGGTACAAGGCTTCTTATGTATTTCCAGATTTTTTTATGAGGATTTTTAAAGCTAGAAACAAATTTAAGAAAATTCGGATTCAAAAAGGGTTTTAATGCTCTCAGGTTTAATTGGAATGTAGAAAATTAGTTACATGATATAAGACATGTCAGATCACAAGAGTCCTAGCTTGTTTATGAGCCAATTTTGTGTATGATGTTCTTAGTAACTTTTGCCATGATATTTACATAGGCTTTCCATGCTTTAGGCCACTTAAGAAACCTAGCTTAAGGACTGGTAGGTTTCGGCCATGAAGGAAAATAAAAGAAAAACGGAAAGAAACCTAAGAAATGCTATACATAATGAGAAGAAATGAAATTATGTTATGTAATATGCTATGATAGGTTATAGCATAGGAAATGCTATACATAATGAGAAGAAATGAAATTATGTTATATAATATGCCATGATATGTTATAGCATAGGAAATGCTATACATAATGAGAAAAAAATGAAATTATGTTACGTAACATGCCATGATATGTTATAGCATAGGAAATGCTATACATAATGAGAAGAAATGAAATTATGTTACGTAACATGCCATGATATGTTATAGCATAGGAAATGCTATACATAATGAGAAAAAATGAAATTATATTATGTAATATGTCATGATATGTTATAGCATAGGAAATTCTATACATAATGAGAAGAAATGAAATTATGTTACGTAACATGCCATGATATGTTATAGCATAGGAAATGCTATACATAATGAGAAGAAATGAAATTATGTTACGTAACATGCCATGATATGTTATAGCATAGGAAATGCTATACATAATGAGAAGAAATGAAATTATATTATGTAATATGCCATGATATGTTATAGCATAGGAAATGCTATACATAATGAAAAGAAATGAAAAAGGGAATGCATGAAAGATTGTTAGGGACATGATATGATAGTTATGCATGATAAGTTATTTTTGTATGATTTGTACCAAGGGTGGGCTCAACGCCCCGGGTCGATGGAGTAAGACTCGGGCCTTCGTCAAGAATGGGCCTCCTGAGTGCCCTAGGTCGATGGAGTAAGACTCGGGCCTCGTCAAGAATGGGCTCCTAAATGCCCTAGGTCGATGGAGTAAGACTCGGGCCTAGTATGTATGCATGGTAGGGTTCAAGACTTGCTACCTTGGACCTACATAGGTTGCTGTATGTGGTACAAACCGGGATCCCCTCTAATGATGATATTAATTTCAAGTACTTATAAGTATAAGTTTTCAAATTCATGATGCATTGCCTACATATGTGCTTGAATTATCTGATGATTAGATATAATGTCATGTGATATTATGATATGAATATGAATATGATACCCTTGTATGTCGTATGCTTATGATACCTCGCATGATATTGATATGCAATGATATGAAGTCGGTTTTAGTGAGTAGGAAAGGAACTTACTGAGCCATGAGTGCTCATAGTTTACTTTCCTTGTACCGCAGATATGGGGGACGGATATTCGGAACGACGGAGTAGCAGGAGGAGCAGATAGTGATATGTGTGGTGGTGGCTCGGCAAGAACGATTTAGACAAATTAATATTTTTAATTATATGATCAATATATGCACATTCGAACTAATCAGAATATGTGATATCATGCTTATTTAAGAAAAAGGAATGATTTAAAATTTTTCGTTGTTATAGTATAACTAAAGCATGTACGTAAGTAGTATAAGATCGTAGCACCGCCCTTGGGTAAGAAGGGTGGGCGTTACAACCCGTGAGGGATCATATCCTCAAAATAATGGCTCATTTGAATGAGATGGAAGTCCTTGGAGCTGAAATCGACGGGGAAACCCAGGTCGATATCATTCTCTAAATGTTGCCCAAGAGTTTTGAGCAGTTCCACCTGAACTACAACATGAACAAAAGGGTTTATTCATTGGCAGAACTTCTTACAGAACTCCAAGCAACAGAAGGGCTATTTGATCAAATTTCTCAAGTTCACATTGCTGAAAACGTTTCTGCTGTTGCCGCTACTCGGAATTCCATTCTGTTTCCCCTGTACAAAAATTTGTACAAGCACAGAACTTTTCCTAGCAACCCATGTGCTTTTCAGAAGTTAAACTTTGATTGCAAACGAAACTTAACATTATTAATTCAAGTTCAACCCATGTGTTCATCAAAAGTTAAATCATATTACAGAAGTTGATTAAATATCTATTTCAAGGATTGACTTCCAGGTCGTTGGTGAGGCACTCGGCCTTCTTGGGTATGGAATCATCCACCACTTCCTAGACAAAGGTTTTTAAAGAAATTGAATATTTAAACTCCTTACAGTAACCTTAGGTTTAACTACAGAAACCACAATTGAAGCACAAGATCATTGGCCTCTTGTGTTGGTATTTCAGGATCGATACAAAGAAAATAAACTAACAAATATGCAGCAGAATAACTAACTGGTTGTATTCCTCTCCTCCCCTTGGACGTCGTGTGGGCGATGATCTTCCAAGACAACACCACCCGAACCACTTCTTTGCCTCCAAGACTTTCGGCCACCAATGGATGCTAGAATAGGGAGCCTCCTTCTCTTCTTCTTCTCCTCGAAGTAACCGACCACAAGAAGATGGAGCCTCTTGATGCCACCGGCCCTTGGTAAAGGAAACAAAGGGAGAATAGAAAGGGAAGAGGGTCAGCCAAAACAAGGATTAAAAGAAGATACTTAGGTTGTGTTATACCATAAGACACCATCTTCCTCTCTTTTATAATCCTTGGTGAATGCAAAAAAGAAAAGATTTAAAATTAAAACCTTCCTTTTAATTCCTATTATGTGTGGTCGACCGTTATTTGGGCAACAATTAAGGAAAAAATTTAAATTAAAATATCTTTTTCAAACCATTGTGATGACTACAAAAAAGGAAAGATTTTAAAATTAAAATATCTCTCTTTTAAATCCCTTTGTGGATGCTTATAGAAGGAAAGTTTTTAAAAATTAAAATATCTTTTTTAAATCCTTTGGAGGATGGCTATAAAAGGAATGATTTTAAAAATTAAAATCTCTCTTTTAAATCCTTTAGAGGATGGCTATAAAAGGAAAGATTTTAAAATCTCTCTTTTAAATCCCTTGGAGGATGGCTATAAAAAGAAAGATTTTAAAAAAATTAAAACTCTCTTTTAATTTCTTGTGGCTGACCCCTTGCTTGGGCACCAAGCAAGGCTTGGCCGGCCACCTCTTGGGCTCCAACCAAAGCTTGGTCGTCCCTTGCTTGGGCACTAAGCAAGGATGTGGCCGGCCCATTACTTGGGTAAGAAGTGGACTTGGTTGGATACAAGGTTTTTTTTAAAGAGGCTACAACAGGGACCTAGAGGAGGAATTGGTTTTGGCCTCCTGATGGACTTGGGCTTCTCATGCTCAGCCCAAACACCTAACTCAAGTCCATCAATAATAACTCATACCACTAAAGGGTTATTATTAAACTACCGCACCAATCCCATATTACAATATGGGCTCTTTCTTATTATGAGTGTGTTAATCACCCAGTGTTTAAGATATCATATGTCCATTAATTAAATGAGTTACTAACAACTCACTTAATTAACATCTAACTCCAAGAGTAGTACCACTCAATTTCATTGTCATGTCGGAACTAAGTCTACCTGTAGGGTTTACATGACAATCTTTATGAGCTCTTCAAGGGAACATCATCTTCCTAATAAATAGGACACATTTTCCTTCTATAATCAACAACACACCATATAAATAATATTATTTTCCAACTTATCGGACCTATTGATTTAACGAATAAATCTCACCCTTTAATAAATTAAAGAAATAAATACTAAGTACATGTGCTTGTTATTATATCGGGATTAAGAGTACGCACATCCATAATAATAGAGGTTCTGTTCTTTTATGCAGCCAGTATAAAAGGAACAACCTCAAATGGTCCTGCTCAATACACACATAGTGTACCAATGTAATTTTATAGTCAAGATAAATTAATACTAAATTACACTACAATCATTCCAATGGTTTATCCCAATCCATCTTGGTTGTGAGCTACTATTTATAATTTATAAGAAGCTGATAACATGATCTTCTGTGTGACACCTATTAGTTAAAGCCCTAGAGCCAATCATATGATGATTGTTGTATGGACTCATTGTATCATATTCTTATGTATATAAAGGCATTTGTTTTGGTTATTATACTTACTTGTATTGGTGCCAAATAACTAAGTATAATAGTGTCCTTGAGTAGAAGGTTCTTATCTATATCAATCGATTGGTTGAATCGATAGTGAGATGGTATTGAGAATACTACTCTTAATCATTCCTAGTCAAGTATTAACATTCAGGGACAATGTTAATGCGACGAGACTAGCATGTAGGTCAACTCAATGACTTGATCTCACAAGTCATGGATATGGAGATATCAAGTTGACACATGGGTATGCATTGGAGAATGTATACTGAATGACCCGCAATGAGAAAGTATCATGGATCATTATATGAGTGTCATATACTTTCTCATGTGGCTATTAGTATGACTATTAGTCCTTGGACCTGAAGTCACCATGGTTCCATACATAAGGAGTTACATACTTTGGCTTCGGACTATAAAGGCGATTACTGGGTATGTAAAAAATTATGCGGAGGGATGTGAGTGATGTAGATGGGATCTATCCCTCCTATATAACGGGAGTGACATCGTTATTCTTGATAGAGTGAGACCACTAAGTCTATGGTCATGCCTAAATGAGTCAATATGAGATATTGAACTCATTTGATTAGAGTGAGTCTACTTGGAGTTCAAAATTTAGATTGATTAGAGGATGACATGCTCTATGCCTCGCATTGATCAATCTAGATGTCAAGGATAGAAGGACATTGTCATATATTGTGAAGAGTCACAATTAGTAGTCACAAGGTAATGTTGGATCTCAACATTCTTGTAACTTGGGTAATAATGATGTGTTGCTAGATACCGCTCATTACTTATGCTTCTAAATGAGTTTTGGAGCATTGCTAACGTTACAAGAACTTATAGGGTCACATACAAAGGACAATTAGATGGAGATTCGGTTCATATGATGAAGCAAGAGGATTAGGTTCATGTGATGAACCAAATTGGATTAAGAGTAATTCAAATTAGATTAATTGAGTAAGACTCGATTGAGTTAGACTCAAGTGAGGCTAGACTTGAGTTAGACTCAAGTGAGGCATAATGATGATATTCATTGAATTTTGAATTCAATGATAAATGGAATTCAATTTGAATTTTAGATTCAAATTTCGAATGAGTTTCAAAAATAGCCATTTAATGAAGAATGAATATTCATTAAAGCTTATTAATGAGGCTCATTAATGGTGTTAATGAGCATTAAGTATTTTCATTAGATGAAAATACTTAAGCCATTTTTTTACTCTTATTTGATAATTGATCATTATTATTCCTCCTTGCTTCTTCTTCTCTCCCTCTCCTCCTCCTTGGCCGAAACCCTCCAAGAGTGCTAGCACACTCTAAGGTTTCTTCTCCACCTAATTGTTCGTGTGGATACACATAGAGGGGTGTTCACTTGACACCCTTGAGATCTGACATCTTCTTGGACGAGCCGGATAAGCGAAGGGCTTCGCATCAAAGATATAAACTCCTAAACATGCAGATCTAAAGTAGATCTAGGATTAGAAAACACGTACATGAAAAATTAATATTCGTATGGATCCGGTGGCATGGGATTTCGGGGTTTTCGCAAACCAAAAAGTGATTTTTGCGGCCCGAATGACCCAACAGTGGTATCAAAGCCACGTGCGAACATGTACTTGTTTTCATTTAATTTTTATGAAAAATTAAAGTTCTGTAAGTTTCTGTGATTTTATGATTTTTATGGTTTTTATGAGTATTTTTCTCGTAGAAGCGAAGCAACGAGTGCTAGGACACTTATAGGCTTCGACTACCGAGAAAATTTTTCTGAAACAGCAAGTTCTCGCCCAAAATGTTTTGGGACAGCGGCTTAGGGCACTGTAAGATCATCGTGGGACACTCGTGAGACTCATTTCACGAGAAGGGGTGCTGCCCCAATCCCACAAGGGGCATTGTCCCGCGATCGCGCCCGAAAATCGCTAAACAGGATCGCCGGGAAATTGTTACTCATAAAAATTGTAAAAATAGCAGTAAAATCACATAAATTTATATAAAATATATAATTTAGAATTAGGTATGATATTGTGATGGTCATGGCCCAAATAACCCAATTTTATTGGAAATATGTGTTGTAATTCATAATATGGCCTGCATGCCATTTTTGTGTGATTGTGCGTGTTGTATATGATCGCGATCTGCGCGTCGTGCCTTCCTTTATTTTATATTCCTGTTGTAAATAGTTTAGACTCGAATGTAACTTGTAATGTACAAAATTGGAGCGGTGGAAGGTCCACTCGAGGAGGAGTTACGAGGAGGGTGCGAGCAACACATAGTGGTCAAAGGGAGGAGCTTGGAGAAGTTGTTGACCCTAGGTTGACCATCTGATCTTCTCATTGTCTTGAAAAGATCGTAGTAGGGTCATGACTAATCACAATTTAATTAATTTCTTGTGTGTGTGTATGTGATGCATGCTAGAGTAGAGTAATTAATTAGTGCTTTAACGATTAGATTTGATCTAAATCACGTATATGATGCACCACGATTAGATTAGATCTAAATCGAGTATATGATACACATCAACAATTAGATTAGATCTAAATCGTGTCAACTCGAAATACCTACCATGTCGTGATACCCATCACTACCTCGATCACATGTTGTTGTTGAATCTGCCAAAGCAGAGCAACGCATATTATCTTGGTAGGGTGCGGAGGGACAATCTTGGTCCCGCCTATCAACGTATGGGTGAGTACAAACTCAATTATATTGAGTAAAACTAGTTAAACTCAATTGGATCGGGTTTAACTATAGGCATTTTCCAATGGTTGGTAGATAAGTCAAAATCACATTTATATTAACTCTTGGGCGATTTAGCCAAAGCTAACTCAAGTTTTAATATACATGCGGATCTTGATCCTATAAACAAGAGTTGCATAGAGATGTAATTGGTAATTAGTTACCTACCGATCATACTAAGTCTTGGGCCATTTAGCCAAAGCTAACTCAGGGCTTAGTATGATGTGGATCTTATCCCGCAAGAATTATAGCTAGTTGGTTAGAATCTAGTAGGTGTGGTTTGACCACATCCATGACTTGATTCTACAAAAGTTCTCCCAAGCCAAGGGTAAAGGCAAGGCACTGAAACCTAAAGGAGGAGTTGCCAAGGATGCTACCTGCTTCCACTGTGGTCGGCCTTTGAAGAGGAGCCCAAAGTCTACGGAAGATCTTAGAAGAAGAGAAGTGAGACTTCCACTCAGGTATATATGTTATAGAAGTCAATATATATTTCTTCATCATGGGTATTAGATACCGGATGTTCTCACATTTGTACTAATGTGCGTTGAGAAATAGCAGCATTTGAAGACGGAGGTGGACCACGCCAGGCGTGCAATGGAGCACTTAGCGTGATGATGTAGGGACTTATTCTCTATCTCTGCCCTCTGGGCTTGTACTAGAATTAGATGATTGTTGTTATGTGCCTGCTGTTACTAAGAACATTATATCAGTTTCTTGTTTGGACAAAAAAGGTTTTTCATTTATAATAAAGAACAAATGTTGTTCAGTTTATTTAAATGATATGTTCTATTGTAGTGCACCTCTGATTAATGGACTCTATATTATAGACTTAGAGAACCCCATCTATAACATAAATACCAAAAGGTTCAAATCAAATGAAATGAACCAAACCTATCTCATGCACTTTAGGGTGAGCATTCGGTCAAAACTGAACCGACCGAACCGAATAGACCGAAAACTGAATAAACCGAATTTTTTTTCAACCAACCGAACTGACCGAATTTCCCTATGAAACCGAACCGACCGAACCAATAAGATATCGGTTAATTCGATTTTCGACCGAATTAACCAAATTTTAAAACCCTATTCGGTTTTATCTTTTAAAAAAAGATAATCCTTTGAAAAGTTTAAGGAATTCAAGAATGAAGTACAAAACCAGCTTGGCAAGAGTATTAAGATACTTCGAGGTGGAGAATACCTTAGCCTTGAGTTTCGTGACTATCTAGCTGAATGTGGGATTCTATCTCAACTCACTCCTCCTGGAACACCACAGTGGAATGGTGTATCCGAAAGGAGGAATCGTACCCTATTAGATATGGTACGATCTATGATGAGTCACACAAATCTTCCTATATCTCTTTGGGGGCTATGCTCTGGACTTTATATTCAACCGAATTCCATCCAAGGCTGTGATAAAGACACCATATAAGATATGGACTGGGAGAGATGCCCAGGTGTCTTTTATGAGGATTTGGGGTTGTGAGGCTTACGTTCGACGTCAAGTCTCGGACAAACTAGGACCCAAATCCGATAAGTACTATTTTATTGGATATCCCAAGGAAACTAAGGGATATTACTTCTACATTCCCAGTCAACACAAGATAATTGTGGCAAAGACTGGGGTATTTCTAGAAAGGGACTTTGTTTCTAGAAAAACTAGTGGGAGTACGTTCAATCTTGAATAAGTTCAAAATGTGAACCATAGCACTGAAGCCTCGATGGAAGTTGAACTGGAACCACAAAGTGTTGTGGATAATGTTGTTCCACAAGGAGTTAAGGAACAACAACCAGTTCAAGTAGACCTACCTCTTCGCAGGTCTGATAGGGTACGTCGTCAGCCTGAGAGATATTCATTTCTCTTGTCTGACCATGATGATGTTGTGCTCATTGAGGATAAACCTACCTCCTATCAAGAAGCTGTGATGAGACCAGATTCTGAGAAATGGCTAGAGGCCATGAGATTCGAAATCAAATCCATGTACACCTACCAAGTATGGACTTTGGTTGATCCACCTGAAGGGGTAAAACCCATTGAGTGTAAGTGGGTCTTTAAGAGAAAGACTGACATGGATGGACTTATATATAAGGGTCAACTGGTAGCAAAAGGTTTCAAGCAAATTCATGGTATTGACTATGATGAAACTTTTTCTCCTATCGCGATGTTTAAGTCCATTCGGATCATACTTGCTATTGCAGCATACCACGATTATGAGATATGGAAGATGGATGTCAAAACTGCGTTTCTGAATGGAAACCTGCTCGAGGATGTGTACATGACACAACCTGAGGGTTTTGTAGATCCACAGCCTACTGGTAGAGTATGCAAGCTGCATAAATCCATTTATGGACTAAAGCAAGCTTCTCGGAGCTGGAATCTTCGATTCAATAATGCGATCAAACAGTTTGGTTTCATCAAGAATGAAGATGAACCTTGTGTCTACAAGAAGGTTAAAGGGAGCATAGTTGTCTTCCTTATATTGTATGTGGATGACATACTACTCATTGGGATCGATATCCCTTTGCTGCAGTCTGTAAAGACTTGGCTAGGGAATTGTTTCTCAATGAAGGACTTAGGTGAAGCAGCCCGTATTCTAGGCATACAGATCTATAGAGATAGATCTAAGAGAGTGCTTGGCCTAAGTTAGAGTACATATATTGACAAGGTACTACTACGGTTTGCCATGCGAACTCCAAGAAGGATTTGCATACATGTGTGAGTCTTTCAAGACTCAAAGTCCCTCTTCTAGAGAGGAGAGAGCCGCATGGATCGAGATCTCTTATGCTTCAACCATAGGATCTATCATGTATGCCATGCTATGTACTCAATCCGATCATGAGCATGACGAGCAGATACCAATCGGATCCGTGAAAGTCACTTAAAGCGGTCAAGAATATTCTTAAGTACTTGAGAAGGACTAAAGAATATTTCTTGATATATGGAGGCAAAATCGAGCTAGCTATAAAGGGGTTTAGATGCTAGCTTCCAAACCGGGTGATGATTATCGATCGTAGTCCGAGTTCGTGTTTGCATAAATGGTGGTCCGTTGTGGGAAGAGTTTGAGCGAGAGAACACGCTGATTCTACAACAGAGGCCGAGTATATTGCTGCATCAGAAGTAGCAAAGGAGGAAGTTTGGATCCGCAAGTTCGTTACTGAGCTTGGGGTGGTTCCTAGCATAGCAGATCCTATTGAGCTCTTTTGTGACAACAATGGAGCAATTTCACAGGCTAAGGAACCTCGCTCACACCAGCGAACCAAACACATACTACGGCGCTTCCATCTCATTCGAGAGATCATCGATAGAGGAGATGTGAAGATTTGCAGAGTACCCACAGAAGCAAACGTCGCAGATCCCGTGACCAAGGCTTTGGCACAGAGAAAGCATGATGGTCACACTAGATCATTGAGCCTTAGAGCCTACACTGATTGGCACTAGTACTAGTGGGAGATTGTTAGTTAAAGCCCTAGAGCCAATCATATGATGATTGTTGTACGGACTCATTGAATCATATTCTTATATATATAAAGGCATTTGTTTTGGTTATTATACTTACTTGTATTGGTGCCAAATAAATAAGTATAATAGCGTCCTTGAGTAGAAGGTTCTTATCTATATCAATCGATTGGTTGAATCGATAGTGAGATGGTATAGAGAATACTACTCTTAATCATTCCTAGTCAAGTATTAACATTCAGGGACAATGTTAATGCGACGAGAGTAGCATGTAGGTCAACTCAATAACTTGATCTCACAAGTCATGGATATGGAGATATCAAGTTGACACATGGGTATGCATTGGAGAATGTATACAGAATAACCTGCCATGAGAAAGTATCATGGATCATTATATGAGTGTCATATACTTTCTCATGTGGCTATTAGTATGACTATTAGTCCTTGGACCTGAAGTCACCATGGTTCCCTACATAAGGAGTTACATGTTGGTGCAGTAAGCATCCGACGATCGAACCTCAGTTTTGATAATGGCAAAGGGATTCAAAGTTAAGACTCCTTGTTATCTAACGTGGTTAGAAAGTCCTAAATGCGGTTAGGCAAGGGAAAATCCTAAGGGGGGGTAACCTTAGGTCCTAGGGGGTGGTAACCCTAGGTGAAGGAAAATCCTAAGGGGGGGTAACCTTAGGTCCTAGGGGGTGGTAACCCTAGGTGAAGGAAAATCCTAAGGGGCGGCAACCTTAGGTCCTAGGGGGCGGTAACCCTAGGTGGAGGAAAACCTAGGGCGGCAACCTTAGGTCCTAGGGGTGGTAACCCTAGGTGGAGAAAAACCCTAGGGGCGGTAACCTAGGTCCTAGGGGTGGTAACCCTAGGCGGAAGTCCGGTCGATCTGGACCGACTGGCAACAGTAAATCTCCCGAGTGGAGTAGGTGAGGCGCGCTTCCCCGAGAGGAACAGGCTGCAGGGTCGACCTAGGGTTTGGAAACCGTCAAAGTCGAATTCGACGTCTAATGTCAAAACTTTTATTATTATCATTCATTATGTTTTCGTGCTAACTTTGTTTTGCAGGTATGTGTTTGGGACTAACACATTTTGCAGAACAAAGGAGCAAGTTACAACTCGGATGAGCAGTGTCCGAGGCACCTCCATGGAGCTTGGAGGCGCCTCGGTGCAAATACTGGAAAAGCCAGCGCAGAAGGTTGGAGGCGCCTTAGATGAAGTTCAAGGCGCCTTGGGTCGAAGGTTGAAGCCGGTATCAGGCGCCTGGTCGCTGGATGAAGTTCACCAAGTCCGTTGATCTCCATGGTGACTCGATGTTTAAGGCGCCTTGAAGGGCTTCAAGGCGCCTTGAACACCTTTATAGGGGTCTCGAGCAGCACCAGAACAACGAATTCCAAGTCTTCTCTCTTCAACGTCCCCGAAGACGCTTGGCGCAGTGCAACAAGTCTCCAACGACCAAGCTTCAAAATTCTCATCGTGTTGTCGGTATAACTAGTTTTCATTACTTGTACTTCATCTTGTAATCATTTTATCGAGCTTATAGTTGTTGCCCACCGGAAGCGATCAAGGATCGCGGGCCTTCGAGTAGGAGTCGATCAAGGCTCCGAACGAAGTAAAAATCCTCCTGTCTCTGTGTGTTTGTTTTGTTTTATTCCGCTGCTTAATTACTCCGATAATTCTTACGTTTCCGATAATCGAAAAACGATTTAGCCACGAGTGCTATTCACCCCCCCTCTAGCACGTCTCGATCCAACAATACATACTTTGGCTTCGTCAAACGTCACCCGTAATTGGGTGGACTATAAAGATGATTACTGGGCATGTAAAAAATTATACGGAGGGATGTGAGTGATGTAGATGGAATCTATCCCTCCTATATAACGGGAGTGACATCGTTATTCTTGATAGAGTGAGACCACTAAGTGCATGGTCATGCCAAAATGAGTCAATATGAGATATTGAGCTCATTTGATTAGAGTAAGTCTACTTGGAGTTCAAGATTTAGATTGATTAGAGGATGATATGGTCTATGCCTCGCATTGATCAATCTAGATGTCAAGGATAGAAGGACATTGTCATATATTGTGAAGAGTCACAATTAGTAGTCACAAGGTAATGTTGGATTTCAATATTCTTGTAACTTGGGTAGTAATGATGTATTGCTAGATACCGCTCATTACTTATGCTTCTAAATGAATTTAGGAGCATTGCCAACGTTATAAGAACCTATAGGGTCACACACAAAGGGCAATTAGATGAAAATTCGGTTCATATGATGAACCAAGAGGATTAGGTTCATGTGATGAACTAAATTGGATTAAGAGTAATCCAAATTAGATTAATTGAGTAAGACTCGATTGAGTTAGACTTAAGTGAGGCTAGACTTGAGTTAGACTCAAGTGAGGCTTAATGATGATATTCATTGAATTTTGAATTCAATGATAAATGGAATTCAATTTGAATTTTAGATTCAAATTTTGAATGAGTTTCAAAAATATCCATTTAATGAAGAATGAATATTCATTAAATATTCATTAAGGCTCATTAATGGTGTTAATGAGCATTAAGTATTTTCATTAATTAGATGAAAATACTTAAGCCATTTTTTTACTCTTATTTGATAATTGATCATTATTATTCCTCCTTGCTTCTTCTTCTCTCCCTCTCCTCCTCCTTGGTCGAAACCCTCCAAGAGTGCTAGCACACTCTAAGGTTTCTTCTCCACCTAATTGTTCGTGTGGATACACATAGAGGGGTGTTCACTTGACACCCTTGAGATCTGACATCTTCTTGGACTAGCGGGATAAGCGAAGGGCTTTGCATCAAAGGTATAAACTCCTAAACATGTAGATCTAAAGTAGATCTAGGATTAGAAAACACGTACATGAAAATTTAATATTCGCACGGATCCGGTGGCATGGGATTTCGGGGTTTCCGCAATGCAAAAAGTGGTTTTTGCGGCCCGAAAGACCCAACAACACCACACACCATGTTATCTACAATATAAATTAAATGAATAACTGCATTTAACTAAATATAGACATTTAACCAATGTGATTCTCATTAAAAATAAATGTTTATACAAAAAGCTAGGCTTTTAGTATACATCTAACATCTGCCTCTAAGCCGAAAGGTGGAAAGAAGAAGAAGAAACAAGTTGGTTCGGCAAAGAAAGTGATTCGACCTCAAGGGACTGAGCCGTAGGCAGGTGTGAAGAAGCCGAAAGGCAAGTGCTTCACATGCAAGCAGTCTGGACATTAGAAGGTGGGTTGTCCTCGCAGAAAGGAGAACAATAAAGGTATATCTTATTCATTAGTTGTTGAAACATGTTTAGCAGTGTTATCTACTGGTACCTGGTATGTAGATACGGGAGCCACTGATCATGTCTGCAATTCATTACAGGGGTTCTAGGAAACCAGACGACTACATGAAGGGGAGATCACCTCTACATAGGCAATGCTACGAGAGTGGCGGTTGTTGTAGTGGGAAATGTTTATTTATCTTTCGATAGGAATAAAACTTTGATTTTGAAAAATTATCTTTACGTACCATGTTTTAAAAAGAACTAGATTTCAATTGTTAAATTATTTATGGATGGATATTTTGTTTCTTTTGATGACAAAGTGGTTGTCAAGAAAAATAGGATGGTTATCTGTTCTGGTGTGTTGGTTGGCAATTTGTATACTCTTAATCCAATAACTCCAACGATGCAACAAATGGAAATTAACAACACATCTTCTAATTCTAATAAGAGAAAGCAACCTTCGGAAATGAACCAAACATATCTTCGGCATCTAAGGTTGGGTTATATTAACTTGAGTAGGATTCAAAGGTTAATAGCCGATGGACCTTTGGGTTCATTGGTAGTGGAAAACTTTCTGCCCAATGAGTCTTGCTTGGAAGGAAAAATGACCAAGAGACCTTTTAAGGCAAAGGGGTATAGAGCTAAAGATGTGTTGGAATTGGTTCATTCTGATTTGTGTGGGCCTATGACTATCCAGGCAAGAGGTGGTTTTGAATATTTTGTCTCTTTTATATACGACTATTCGAGATATGGAAACATTTATTGATACACCGCAAGTCTGAGTGATTTGATAAGTTCAAAGAGTACAAGGCTGATGTGGAGAAACGTCATGGTAAAAATTATTGGTGCAACCTTAGGTCAAGGTTGACCTGGTTGACCCGACTCGAGTTGACCTGACTCGAGTTGTATTTTGATGTTTGACAAGAACAAAAGAGTTGTATTTTGATGGGAGATTGTGGGTGCAACCTTTGGTCAAGGTTGACCTGGTTGACCCAAGGTGAGTTGACCTGACTCGGAAAAGTCTAAGCAGGGGGTTTGGCACGGGAAAAGTCCAAGCAGGGAGCTTGGCACGGGAAAAGTCCAAGTATGGAGACTTGGCACGGAGAAGTTCAAGTATGGAAGCTTGGCACATGGGAAGTCGGAGAGGGCTCGGTAGCTCGTTCTCCGAACTGTGATCAGAGAGGGCTCGGTAGCTCGTTCTCTGGACCGGATGTGGAAAAGTCCTGGTGAGTGAAGCCAGGCAGACGAGAAAGTCCTGGTGAGTGAAGCCAGGCAGTTGGAAGTCCTGGTGAGTGAAACCAGGCAGTCGGAAAGTCCTAGTGAGTGAAGCTAGGCAGTTGGGAAGTCCTGGTGAGTGAAGCCAGGCAGTTGGGAAGTCCAGTGAGGAGCCGGAGGCGATTGGAAATCCTGGTGAGTGAAACCAGGTGAAAACCCTAGTGAGTGAAGCTAGGTGAAAGTCCTGGTGAGTGAAGCCGGGCAAGGAAAAATCCAGATGGATCAAGGGAGATCGGACATCTGGTGTTGAGAAGGTCAAGTAGGTCAAGGGAGTGACAGGATACTTGACACGAAGAGAAAAGTCCAAGTGGGTCAAGGTTGACCGGACACTTGGTGGGAGTCTTAGCAATTAGGGAGTGACCGGATGCTAAGCATGATGTACCAACAGTCAAGGTTGACCGGATGTTGGTTTGGAAGACTTGGGACTTGGTTTGGGCAAAAAAGCTCGATCGATCGATGGATCGATCCGGATACAGATATCTGGATCGGGTGGTGACCGATCGTTACTGTGTGAGCCTTCAGTGTTATCCGATCGGATGAAGACCAGAGGCCGGCGATCGAAGAGAGGCAAGAGCTAGGAAAGAGCGTTGATCGGGTGGGACCGATCAGGGAGTCTCGATCGGTCACCACGATCGATCGACGCACCACCTCTCTTGCGAGGTGGGATCGATCCGCGGGGCCGATCAGGTTGTCTGATCGGTCCCGGGACCAAAGTTCGACCGATCGACTTGGGCTCACGGCCATCCGTTGTGAGCCGAGCCGTCGCCTCTTTGGCTTCTTCTTTGCGGTGGATGCGGTATAAGAGGAGATCAGGGATACTTCTTCCTCTTCTTCGCTCTTGCTTCGCAAGTTTCTTTCCGCTCGTGATTTGAGCTTGCCGAGCTCCGCTTGAAGCTTCGTGAGCTTCCTTTAGGCTGGGTTCCGCTTTGCCGGAGGGCTGCCGTTGCCGCTCATCGAGTCAAGAGAAGGCAAGTGCGAAGGTGTTTCATACATTTGTATTGTATTTTGCTTCTTGCTGCTTTACTCTTATTGCTGTTGCAAAGTTTGTGGCGAGGTTTCTCCACCCACAAGGAGTATTTATTAGCCGGTTATCCGGGGACTCATCCACCGACAGATTGATAGGCTTCATCCACCTTACGGACACGCCGAGGAGTAGGAGTATCATCTCCGAACCTCGTTACATCTTCGTGTTGAGGTTTGCTATTCTCCGTTGTCGTTTCTTTTGTTTGTTTCCGCTGCGCTAACCCTAATCGTAGGAAGAAACGCGAAGATTTGGGGTCGGCTATTCACACCCCCCTCTCTAGCCGCGATCATCGATCCTAACAAGTGGTATCAGAGCGAGGTCGCTCTTCGCCGAATTAACACCCGAGGGAGCACAAGCTAGAGATGGATCAATTCAGAGAAGACATCACCATTCCACCCTTCTACGATCGCGACGACTTCGCGTATTGGAAGGTAAGAATGAAATATTTTCTTATGACTAATCTTGAGAATTGGAGTTGTGTCCAATTAGGTTTCAAGCCTCCGATGGACAAGAAAGGAGAAACCCTAGAGAAGAAGGAGTGGACGAAGGAGCAAATCCACCAATCAACCATCAACGATGAGGTAACGAAAATCATTGAATTTTCTTTACCTAATGATGTTTTGTGTAGGATAGGTGGATATAACGATGCCAAGGAGTTGTGGAATAACTTGGCAAAGCTCCATGAGGAGAACTCCATTTCAAGTCATGAAGAGGAGTCAAGTGAGCCAAGTAGCTCACATCATGGAGAAGAGGAATTAGAAGTTGAGGGCTACTCAACATCTAAGGAAGAAGAGGAGGAGAGTTCTTCTTCAAGAATGGAGCAAGAGGAAGAAGCTTCTACCTCCGGAAGGGATGAAGGAGAGAGTGTTCATCCATCCTCAACTCTAGGTAACTTAAGCCATTTAGTTTCTAGCAAATTACACATAATGTGCTTTGAGTGTAGGGAATTTGGACATTACAAGAGTAAATGTCCAAAGAGGGTTAGGAAGATTCCACCGGCGCCAAAGATCAAGGAAGCCAGAGTCCCAACACGCAAGGGCAAGGAGCACGTGGTGTGCTTCCAATGCAAGCGAAGGGGACATTATCGGAGCCAATGTCCGAAGGGGAGGCAATCTCACAAGGACAATGTTAGTTAGAGCCCTAGAGCCAATCATTTGATGATTGTATGGACTCATGTATATCATATTCTTGTATATTAATAAAGGCTTTTGTTTGGTTATTATACTTATTTATATTAGTGCCAAATAGACTAAGTATAATAGCGTCCTTGAGTAGAAGGTTCATACCTATATCAATCGATTAGTTGAATCGATAGTGAGATGATATAGGGAACACTACTCTAAAATCATTCCTGGTCGAGTATTAGCATTAAGGGACAATGTTAATACAATAAGACTAGCATGTAGGTCAGCTCGATGACTTGATCTCACAAGTCATGGATATAGAGATATCAAGCTGACACATGGGTATGCATTAGAGAATGTATACTGAATGACCCGCCATGAGAAAGTATCATGGATCGTTATATGAGTGTCATATACTTTCTCATGTGGCTATTAGTATGACTATTAGTCCTTAGACCTGAAGTCACCATGGATCCCTACATAAGGAGTTATGTACTTTAGTTTCGTCAAACGTCACCCGTAACTGGGTGGACTATAAAGGCGATTACTGGGTATATAACGAATTATGTAGAGGGATGTGAGTGATGTAGATGGGATCTATCCCTCCCATATGACGGGAGCGACATCGGTATTCTTGATAGAGTGAGACCACTAAGTGCATGGCCATGCCCAAATGAGTCAACATTAGATGTTGAGCTCATTTGATCGAGTGAGTCTACTTTGAGTTCAAGATTTAGATTGATTAGAGGATGACACGGTCTATGCCTCACATTGATCAATCTAGATGTCTAGGATAGAAGGACACTTGTCATTATTTTGTGAGTAGTCACAATTGGTAGTCACAAGGTGATGTCGGATCTCGACATTCTTGTAACTTGGGTAGTAATGATGTGTTGCTAGATACCGCTCATTACTTATGCTCCTAAATGGGTTTAGGGCATTGCCAACGTTACAAGAACCTATAGGGTCACACACTTAGGACAATTAGATGGAGATTAGGTTCATATGATGAACCAAGAGGATTAGATTCATTTGATGAATCAAATTGGATTAAGAGTAATCCTAATTGGGCTAACTTGAGTTCGACTCAAGTTGATTCATGTGTTAAATGAGTCTAATTTAGATTTTGACTCATTGAATCAATTTAATTTAATGAATTAGATTCATTATATTAAGTTGGCTCGAATCAAATGGTTGGATTAGATCCACCATGGTAGAGATTGAGTCAAGTTTGACTTGACTTGAGAAGGAAGACCAAAGGTCAATTTTGACTTGACCTTTTGCCACCTCATTGGTGAGTTGACATTAGGTGGACCAATAATGATGTTCCACATCATCATGGGTGCCACCTCATGGAAGTGACAAAGCCACTCTCTTAATGGTTTCATATTAATTGCAATTAATGCAATTAATGTGATTTTATGGTTTCATATTAATTGCAATTAATGCAATTAATGTGAATTTTGAAATGTGGCCGGCCACTTTGTTTTGGGTGAAGAAATTCATTTTTCATTCACTTGTGGTGCCTCTTCCTCCTTCTCCCTCTCAAGCTCTCCCTCTCCCTCTCCTCCCTTGGCCGAACCACATAGGTGCTAGCACACCTTGGTTTTGGTCATCTCCATCTAGTGTGTCCGTGTGGATACTTCTAGAGGACCGGCGCTTGACGGTCTTGAGATCCGGCATCATTTGGACGAGCGGGAACGCGAAGGGCATCGCATCAAAGGTATAAATGGTTTATCCTTATGTAGATCTACTGTAGATTAAAGTTTTCAAACTCGTACTTGGTTTTACCTTGCACGAGATCCGTGGCTTGGCGATTCGGGTTTCCGCGGCAGATTGGCGGCCTCGAAAACCCAAATGTGGTATCGAGCCACGTGCAAGGCTTGTACGAGTTTGTTTTATTTTATGAAAATAAAACCTTCTGTGATTTTCTGTAAAATTAGTTTTTATGATTTTATGGGTAATTTTTTCAGAGAAAGCCGACAAGTGTCTCAAGACTTGTTAGTTACGGAAAGATCTTCAAACCGGCTTCATTTTGCCCCAAATCCATTTGGGACAGCGGGCTTGGGTGCCATTAGATCGCAAAGGAGCAACTCACGATGGTTAGATCGTGGTAGGTACTTCCCTAACCCAGAGATTTGCTCACGATCGCCCAAATCGCTAAAAACGAACCTGGGAAGATTTTTCCGAACGGTAATGTCTCCGCCCAAATCGCTTTGGGACAGCGGGTTTAGGCGCTGTTGGATCGCAAAGGAACCCTCGCGATGGTTAGATCGCGGGTAGGGCGCTGCCCTGGCCCGCAGGGATCGTCGCTTAGAAACCGCTAAACGGGACCCGAAATTTTACTTGTAAAATTGTAAAATTAATTTTAAAATTATAGAAAATTATGAAAATATATAATTTTGAATTATATATATTAATTTGTGATAGTCATGGCCCAAAGCCCAATATGATTGGTTGTGTTGTAATTCATAATACGGCCTGCGTGCCGTGATGTGTTTTCGCGTGTTGTATTTATTTTATTATTCGCGACCTGCGCGTCGTGCCTCGTCTTTTATTCTTGTTGTAAATTAGATTTAGACTCGAATGTAACTCGAGTTTCAAATTGTAATGTACAAATTGGAGCGGTGGAGGGTCCACACGAGACGGAGTTCCGAGGCGGGCACGAGCAACACAAGGTGGTCAAAGGGAGGCGCTTGGAGAAGCTGTTGACCCTAGGTTGACCAATCGATCTTCTCATTGGCTTGAGAAGATCATAGTAGGGCCATGACTAAATCACAAATAGATTAATTAATTAATTATTATGTATTTGATGCATGTTTAATAATTAATTAATTAATTAGTGCCTTAACGATTAGATTATATCTAAGTCGTGCACATGATGCACCCTTGCGATTAGATTAGATCTAAGTCGTTCACAAGATGCATTCTTCTCGATTAGATTAGATCTAGATCGAACCAACTCTAAAATGCCTAACCGTGCCATGATACCTATCACTACCTCGATCACATGTATTGTTGAATCTGCCAAAGCAGAGCAATACATATTATTTTGGTAGGGTACGGAGGGACAATCTTGGTCCCGTCTATCAATGCATGGGTGAATAAAAACTCAATTAGATTGAGTATTCATAGTTACTCGGTTGGATCGAGTCAACTATAGGCATTCTTCCAATAGTTGGAAAGATAGGTCATATCACATCTATATTAACTCTCGGGCGTATTAGCCAAAGCTAACTCGAGTTTTAATATAAATGCGGATATTGATTCTATAAACAAGAGTTGCATAGAGATGTAATTGGTAATCGTTACCTACCGATCATACTAATCCTTGGGCGTATTAGCCAAAGCTAACTCAAGGGTTAGTATGATGTGGATCTTGTCCCACAAGAATTATAGAATTCAGTGGGAGCATCGTTTAATTAAAGGCCTAATTAAATGATTTTTAAAGAATATGATATTTATTTCTGCAAATTTTCTGTTGTAGATAACCATGACGTCAAACGAACATTTTCTCTCCGCGATCTGCAAGAAGGACAAGCTCAACGAAGCAAATTTCCTTGGTACAGGAATCGAGAATAGTTCTCACCCAAGAACGTAAACTAGACGTCGGGAGCGTTCACATTCAGGCCCTCCTTCCACCGCCACGGAGAGATGCTTACAAGAAGCATTGAGATGACACATTAGATGTGTCTTGTCTTATGCTCGCAACCATGAATTTTGAGCTTGAAGCAACATGAGTTTATGAGCGTTACGATATGGTTGAACATCTTTGTCACCTATATCAAGGACAAGCAAGGCACTGGAAGAGGAACTCCAAAGATCTTAAGAAGAAGAGAAATAAGATTTCTACTTCAGGTATAAATGTTATAGAAGTCAACCTCTCTATTTCTTCATCGTGGGTATTAGATACCGGATGTGCTTCGCACATTTGTACTAATGTACAACGCTGAGGAATAGCAGAGCATTGACGAAGGGTGAGATAGACCTACGAGTAGGCAATGGAGCACGAGTTGCTGCTATCTGTAGGAACTTACTATCTACTGCCCTCGGGCTAGTACTAGAATTAGACGATTGTTGTTATGTGCCTGCCTTGACAAAGAACATAATATCAGTTTGGACAAGAGAGGATACTGTTTATAATAAAGAACAAATGTTGTTCCGTCTTTTTAAACGATATGTTCTATTGTAGCACTGATAAACGGACTCTACATTCTAGACCTAGAGAGCCCAGCCTATAACATAAATACCAAGAGGATCAAGTCGAATGACTTGAACCAAACTTACCTGTCGCTTAGGTCATATAAATGACAAGCGCTTATCCCACTCCATAAGGATGGTTTTCTGGACTCATTTGATTTTGAATCATATGAGATATTCGAGTCATGCCTACGAGGCAAGATGACCAAGACTCCTTTAGTGGGCACGGCGAGAGAGCGATCGATTTGTTAGGACTCATACATAGTGATGTATGTGGCCCTTTCAATGTCATTGCTAGAGGCGGTTATAGGTACTTCATCACATTTCTTCGATGATTTTAGTAGATTTTGTTATGTGTACTTGATGACACATAAGTCTGAATCCTTTGAAAGTTCAAAGAATTCAAGAATGAAGCATACCGAACCAACTTGGCAAGAGTATTAAGGTACTTGATCAGATCGAGGTGGTGAATACTTAAGCCATGAGTTTCGTGACTACTTAGCCGAGTGTGGGATTTTACCTCAACTCACTCCTCCTGGAACACCACAGTGGAATGGTGTATCCGAAAGGAGGAATCGTACCTTATTAGATATGGTACGATCTATGATGAGTCACATGGATCTTCCGACATATCTATGGGGATATGCTCTAGACACGGCAGCTTTCATACTCAACCGAATTCCATCAAAGGCCGTGATAAAGACACCATATAGGATATGGAGGGAGAAATGCCCAGTGTCTTTCATGAGGATTTGGGGTTGTGAGGCTTACGTTCGTCAAGTCTCAGACAAGTTAGGACCCAAACCGACAAGTGCTATTTCATCGGATATCCCAAGGAAACTAAGAGATATTATTTCTACATTCCCATCAAGACAAGGTCGTTGTGGCAAGACGGGGTCTTTCTAGAATGGGATTTTGTTTCTAGAAAGACTAGTGGAGCACGTCGATCTTGAAGAAGTTCAAGATGAGAACAATAGCACCGATGCCTCGATGGAAATTGAACTGGAACCACAAAGTGTTGTGGATGATGTTGTTCCACAAGGAGTTGAGAAACAACAACTAGTTCAAGTAGACATACCTCGTCGCAGGGTACGTCGTCAGCTGAGAGATACTCATTTCTCTTGTCCGACCATGATGACATTGTGCTCATAGAGGATGAGCCTACCACCTATCAAGAAGCTGATGAGACCAGATTCTGAGAAATGGCTAGAAGCCATGAGATCCGAGATAGAATCCATGTACACCAACCAAGTATGGACTTTGGTTGATCCACGAAGGGGTAAAACCCATTGGGTGCAAGTGGGTCTAGAGAAAGACCGACATGGATGGACTTATTTATAAGGGTCGCTTAGTAGCTAAAGGTTTCAAGCAGATTCATGGTATTGACTATGATGAAACCTTTTCTCCAGTGGCGATGTTTAAGTCCATTCGGATCATGCTTGCTATTGCAACCTACCATGACTATGAGATATGGCGGATGGATGTCAAAACCGCGTTTTTGAATGGAAACCTACTCGAGGATGTGTACATGACACAACCTGAGGGTTTTGTAGATCCACAGATACTAGCAGAGTATGCAAGTGCATAGGTCCATTTATGGACTAAAGCAAGCTTCTCCGGAATTTTCGATTTGATGATGCGATCAAATGGTTTCATCAAGAACGAAGATGAGCCTTGTGTCTACAAGAAGGTTGTAGGGACATAGTTGTCTTCCTCATATTATATGTGGATGACATACTACTCATTGGGAAGGATATCCCTATGCTTCATCTGTCAAGACACGGCTAGGAGTTGCTTCTCAATGAAGGACTTAGGTGAGGCATCCGCATTCTAGGGATACAGATCTATAGAGATAGATCTAAGAGATTGCTGGCCCTAAGTCGTGAGTACATATTGACAAGGTACTCCTTTCTTGCATGCTAGCGCTAGAAGGTTTGCGCTATGTCACATGGCGTGAGTCTTTGAACACTCAAGGTCCCTCTTCTAGAGAGGAGAGAGACGATCAGATCCCTTATGCCTCAGCCATAGGATCGATCATGGCGCCATGCTGTGTACTCGACACGATGTCTCGTATGCTTTGAGCATGGATACACCAAATCGTGAAAGTCATCGATAGCGGTCAAGAATATTCTAAGTACTACGAAGGACTAAAGAATATTTCTTGATATATGGAGGTAATGATGAGCTAACGTAAAGGGTTTGATGATGCTAACTTTCGCACCGATCGGATGATTACCGATCGTGCCGAGGTTGTATTTTGCATTAATGGTGCCACCGGAAGAGTTCGGCGAGGTGATGAGCTAATTCTACACTAGGTTATATATTGCTACATCGAGGCGAAAGGAGGCGGTTGATCCGCAAGTTCATCACCGAACTTGGGGTGGTTCCTAATCAGACCCAGTTGAGCTCTATTGTGACAACAATGAAGCTATAGCGCAGGCGAAGGAACCTCGCTCACACCAGAGGACCAAGCACATACTACGGCGCTCCCATCTCATTCGAGAGATTATCGATAGAGGAGATGTGAAGATTTGCAGAGTACCCTGAGGCTAACATCGCAGATCCCTGACCAAGGCTTTGGCACGAGGAAGCATGATGGTCACACTAGGTCTTTAGGCCTTAGAGCCTATATTGATTGGCACTAGTGCTAGTGGGAGATTGTTAGTTAGAGCCCTAGAGCCAATCATTTGATGATTGTATGGACTCATGTATATCATATTCTTGTATATTAATAAAGGCTTTTGTTTGGTTATTATACTTATTTATATTAGTGCCAAATTGACTCAGTATAATAGCGTCCTTGAGTAGAAGGTTCATACCTATATCAATCGATTAGTTGAATCGATAGAGATGATATAGGAACACTACTCTAAAATCATTCCTTCGAGTATTAGCATTAAGGGACAATGTTAATACAATAAGACTAGCATGTAGGTCAACTCGATGACTTGATCTCACAAGTCATGGATATAGAGATATCGAGCGACACATGGGTATGCATTAGAGAATGTATCAATGACCGCCATGAGAAAGTATCATGGATCGTTATATGAGTGTCATATACTTTCATGTGGCTATTAGTATGACTATTAGTCCTTAGACCAAGTCACCATGGATCCCTACATAAGGAGTTATGTACTTTAGTTTCGTCAAACGTCACTCGGTGGACTATAAAGGTGATTACTGGGTATATAACGAATTATGTAGAGGGATGAGTGATGTAGATGGGATCAATCCCTCCCATATATGACGGGAGCGACATCGGTATTCTTGATAGAGTGAGACCACTAAGTGCATGATGACATGCCCAAATGAGTCAACATTAGATGTTGAGCTCATTTGATCGAGTGAGTCTACTTGGAGTTCAAGATTTAGATTAATTAGAGGATGACACGGTCTGCCTCACATTGATCAATCTAGATGTCTAGGATAGAAGGACACTTGTCATTATTTTGTGAGTAGTCACAATTGGTAGTCACAAGGTGATGTCGGATCTCGACATTCTTGTAACTTGGGTAGTAATGATGTGTTGCTAGATACCGCTCATTACTTATGCTCCTAAATGAGTTTAGGGTATTGCCAACGTTACAAGAACCTATAGGGTCACACACTTAGGACAATTAGGTGGAGATTAGGTTCATATGATGAACCAAGAGGATTAGATTCATTTGATGAATCAAATTGGATTAAGAGTAATCCTAATTGGGCTAACTTGAGTTCGACTCAAGTTGATTCATGTGTTAAATGAGTCTAATTTAGATTTTGACTCATTGAATCAATTTAATTTAATGAATTAGATTCATTATATTAAGTTGGCTCGAATCAAATGGTTGGATTAGATCCACCATGGTAGAGATTGAGTCAAGTTTGACTTGACTTGAGAAGGAAGACCAAAGGTCAATTTTGACTTGACCTTTTGCCACCTCATTGGTGAGTTGGCATTAGGTGGACCAATAATGATGTTCCACATCATCATGGGTGCCACCTCATGGAAGTGACAAAGCCACTCTCTTAATGGTTTCATATTAATTGCAATTAATGCAATTAATGTGATTTTATGGTTTCATATTAATTGCAATTAATGCAATTAATGTGAATTTTGAAATGTGGCCGGCCACTTTGTTTTAGGTGAAGAAATTCATTTTTCATTCCCTTGTGTGCCTCTTCCTCCTTCTCCCTCTCAAGCTCTCCCTCTCCCTCTCCTCCCTTGGCCGAACCACATAGGTGCTAGCACACCTTGGTTTTGGTCATCTCCATCTAGTGTGTCCGTGTGGATACTTCTAGAGGACCGGCGCTTGACGATCTTGAGATCCGGCATCATTTGGACGAGCGGGAACGCGAAGGGCATCGCATCAAAGGTATAAATGGTTTATCCTTATGTAGATCTACTGTAGATTAAAGTTTTCAAACTCGTACTCGTATTTTCGTTCGGTTTTACCTTGCACGAGATCCGTGGCTTGGGCGATTCGGGGTTTCCGCGACGCGAAAAGCGGTTTTCACGGCCCGAAAAACCCAACAGACAAGAGATCGAGCACATGTATAGGGGGAGCTAGGGCAAACCCTAAGGTAATCTCTAAGGCACATTCTTGCAATACTAGTAGGATGCATGCTAGTAGCCTTATTGCTATTGTCAAGAATGATAAGCATGTTAATTATAGAAATCGATACACATGCTTAGGAGCCAAACATGTTAACCTAGATAAGGATAACTCTAGAAATGTCAACCCTAGGATTAACTCATCTAAGGTTAAGGGAAACCTAGGTAGGAATCCCAAAACTACTCGACATATGCCTAGGAGTACCTCAAGGAACAATGACAAACTAAAACTTGAGGTATTAGAGAAGGAGAATCAAGTCTTGAGGTCAAGACTTGATACTTTGGAAAAGGCTCTTAAGAACTTGGAGAAGTCATCTCTAGGGTTTAAGGGTCAAAAACCAATGTCCAAGGACAAGAAAGGTTTGGGTCACAAACCTAAGTCCCAAATGGTCAAGCCCACTTATCACAATGTTCCATTCGATTATGGAACAAAATCTAGGGCTAGGAAGACCATCACCAAGGTCACAAGGGGAGTCACCCCTAGAGTTGATCTTTATGAGACCCAAATGACCAAGGCTTCAAAGCCTAGGAGGGTCATTAGGAGGGTTGCTAGGGAAGTCATCCCTAGTGAATATTTAGTGAACCCAATGAGCTCCAATAGGTATTGGGTTCCTAGGAGCGTGATTTCATCACGCTAGATGAGTTAGGGTGTGCCAACCTTACTTGACTAGGTAGTTAACCTAATCATGGCAAAAGGTGGCACTTTAGGAATTTTCAAGGTGTGATCAAGCCTTGAAAATGAAATTAAGAATTATTCCTAAGGTGATTAGGATGTGCCAATCAAATTTGAGGAATTTTCTAGAGTCAATCTAGTTGGCACATAGTGATCTAAAAGTCTTGAGGATATGATTTTGGGTCTAATACACTTAGGAATATAGAATTTATGGCAAAATGGTCAAAATTATCAAAAATGGCAACTAAGGCTAGAATTAGGTATTTTCTATACCTTTACATGTTATTTGCCATATATTGTTTGTCATATGCCATGTCATGACATCATATTTAATCTATGATCATTTGAAATGTCATGATAATGCTTAGGTTATTTATATGTCATGCTTTATTTAAGTTTCATACTTTATGCCATGACATCATGACATTGGCACATGTTATTATGTATGATATCATTATATGTCATGTCATCATCGCTTCTCTTGCATTTATAATCAATGAAATTGATTTAAGGTTAAAAACACAATTTGATATGGAGATCAAATTGATGTTTAGAAAATACATAAGACCTTAGCCTAAGATAACATAAACCCATATCTCACATCAAAATTGACTTGGATGTGTTTGATACACCTTAGATGTGTGTGAGATATTAGGATGATGAGTTAGGATCAAGGTGCATAGTTCTTGTGCCTAGATGAGTCTAATTCGAAATTGGGGATCATAGGGAAAGCTTGTGTACAAGTCATGTACATTTAGCCCTAAGATTGTGGTCCCAAATTAAAGGGTTTAAAATCATTTTAAAATTGATTTGAAACACCTTGATGAAGCTTTTCTAGTGATAGCATTCATCATTGAGCAAGTTGATACAAAGTTGAGTTAAACTTGAACTATCTCAAAGTTTTTCGAACTTTGTATCAAGTTTTGAAAATGGAAGTTATTTTCATAGAAAACTATTTTTCCATGATATTATATGTTATGAGGAATGTATTCTCAAAATTTCACAATTTTTGAAATTTTCTGTGATTTTCTAGAGGTTTCTGAATTTCGGGAGAAGAAAAATTCAGAAATCGTGATCAGAGTCTGGATCGGTCACTGGATCGGTCCAGTGATCGATCAGTGACGATCCAGAAAGTGTGGATCGGTCTGGGAATCGATACAAGGGGTTCCTGATCGGTCTGGTGACCGATCAGTGCGTGCCGAATTTCTGATTTTCAGCAAGTGTCTGAAATTTCAGTTTTTGGAAGTTGAGTTTTGGATTTCTAAAGGTTTGAAACTCTCTAAGACATTGTTGGTGCAATGGTCAAGGGGAGTTGACCTTTAGGGGGAGTTTTACCTATTAGTCAAGGAGGAGTTGACTTTTAGGGGAGTTTTACTCGTGAAATTTTTGAGGATGAGTGATATGGGATTATCACTGAGTTGATTGTTGAATTTAGTATCAAGGGGGAAATTAAGGGTTTCAATGAAAGGTATGAGACTTTCATTAGGAAGAAACTCTTGACCTTGATTCACTCCTTTTGATGTGTGTCAAAAAGGGGAAGAATGTCTAGAGAATGTTCAAGGAAGAACATTGGAGTTAGTGGGAGAGTTTGTTGATCACGACGAGTGAAGTTATGAACAACGATAACTTACTCTTCAGGGGGAGAGTTTGTTGATGTGTGCCAATAGGGGGAGAATGAAGGGTTTAAGTTAGGCCTTCATTATCTAAGAAGGAGGTTGCCTTCTTAAAAGGAGAATGTAAGGTTGTAACCTATGTTTCATTACCTAGTGGCATGAGGAAAGTTGAGGCTATTGGATTAGCCTAACTTAAAGGTATTGTCAAACATCAAAAAGGGGGAGATTGTTTGTGCAACCTTAGGTCAAGGTTGACCTGGTTGACCCGACTCGAGTTGACCTGACTCGAGTTGTATTTTGATGTTTGACAAGAACAAAAGAGTTGTATTTTGATGGGAGATTGTGGTTGCAACCTTTGGTCAAGGTTGACCTGGTTGACCCAAGGTGAGTTGACCTGACTCGAAAAAGTCCAAGCAGGGGGTTTGGCACGGGAAAAGTCCAAGCAGGGAGCTTGGCACGGGAAAAGTCTAAGTATGGAGACTTGGCACGGAGAAGTCCAAGTATGGAAGCTTGGCACATGGGAAGTCGGAGAGGGCTCGGTAGCTCGTTCTCGTGATCGAGAGAGGCGTAACTCGCTCCTGACCGGATGTGGAAAAGTCCTGTGAGTGAAGCGCGACGGAGAAAGTCCCGTGAGTGAAGCAGAGGAAGTCCGGTGAGTGAAACAGCGTCGAAAGTCCTAGTGAGTGAAGCTAGGCGGTTGGGAAGTCTGGTGAGTGAAGCCGGTTGGGAAGTCCATGAGTGAGCCGCAGATTGGAAATCTGGTGAGTGAAACCAGTGAAAACCCTAGTGAGTGAAGCTAGGTGAAAGTCAGTGGGGCACGGGGAAAATCCAGATGGATCAAGGGAGATCGGACATCGGTGTTGAGAAGGTCAAGGTCAGGTCGAAGGAGTGACCGGACACTGACGAGAGAAAGTCCAAGTGGGTCAAAGGTTGACCGACACTTGGTGGGGAGTCTTAGCGGATCAAGGGAGTGACCGGATGCTAGCATGAACCAACAGTCAAGGTTGACCGGATGTTGGTTTGAAGGCTTGGGACTTGGTTTGGGCAAAACCAAGCTCGATCGTCTGGATCGATCGATACACTAGGTATTCGGATCGGTGATCGATCGGAACTGAGCCTTTGTGTGTTATCTCGATGAAGACCGATCGAGAGGCCAATCGGAGAGAGCAACAGAGCGAGAACAGCATAAATGGGCCCGGGACCGATCTTGGGAGTCCGATCCACCATGCCGTCAGAGAGCAGCACCTCTATAGCAGAGGTGGGATCGGTCCGGGACCGATCGATCAGTGTGATCGGTCCCAGGACCGTGAGAGAGTTCCGACCGATCAGGTCAGGTCCGGTCCATACGCTGTGAGCCAACGCGTGTTTACGTTCGGCTTCTTCTTCGAGGTGGATGCGTATAAGAGGTGAGGCTTCTACGGTGAGGACACTTCTTCCTCTTCTTCGCTCTTGCTACGCAAGTTTCTTTTTCCTACCGTGATTTGAGCTTTTCACGAGCTTTTGAAGCTTGCGTGAGCTTCCTTTCGTTGGGTTCCCGCTGTTGTGGGCGTCGCTTGAAGTCCTCATCGATAGAGAAGGCAATTAAGGTGTTTCATACATTTGTATTGTATTTTGCTTCTTGCTGCTTTCTACTCCTGTAGCAAAGTTTGTGGCGAGGTTTCTCCACCCACAAGGAGTATTTATTAGCCGGTTATCCGGGGACTCATCCACCGACGGATTGATAGGCTTCGTCCACCTTACGGACACGCGGAGGAGTAGGAGTATCATCTCTGAACCTCGTTACATCTTCGTGTTGAGGTTTGCTTCTCCTTTTGCGTTTCTATTTAGTTATTTCCGCTGCGCTAACCCTAATCGTAGGAAGAAACGCGAAGATTTGGGGTCGGCTATTCACACCCCCCTCTCTAGCCGCGATCATCGATCCTAACAAAAATATCAAGACACTACGATCTGATTGTGGTGGAGAGTGCCTCTTAGGAGAGTTTAGGAGTTAATTATCAGAGGCTGGGATTCAATCCTAATTATCTACACCTGGTACACCCCAACAGAATGGTATGGCGGAACGAAGGAATAGGACTCTTATGGAAATTGTTAGATCAATGATAAGTTATTTAGAATTACCAAATTCGTTTTGGGGATATGCTTTGGAAATGGCAGCGTACATTCTGAACTTGGTACCTTCTAGGTCAGTACCCTCTACTCCCACAGAATTATGGAATGGGTGTAAGCCTAGTTTGAAACACATTCAGATTTGGGGTAGTCCAGCACATGTGCTAAAGGGAGACGTTGATAAGTTGAAATTACGTATAGAAGTTTGTTTGTTCATGGGATATCCTAGAGGAACGAAAGGTGGTTTGTTTTATAGTCCTAAAGATCAGAAGGTTATTGTTAGCACCAATTCCCGATTTTTAGAAGAGGACTATGTAATGAACCACAAGCCCATGAGTTAAATTATTTTTGAGGAAATAAAAGATGACACTTCTACTTTAGTACCAACGGTACAAGATGAGATACCACAAGTAATTGCAACACGTGTCACATATGATGCACAATTACAAGTAGTGCCTCATCGTAGTGGGAGGGCTATTAGACAACCTGATAGATTCATATTTTTGGGAGAGTCTTCAGACTTGATCCCTGGTGAACATGAAACTGATCCCTGAACATATGATGAAGCACTCCAAGATAAAGATGCAGCATCTTGGCAAAGTGCAATGAACTCGGAAATAGAATCTATGCATTCTAATCAGGTCTAGGAGCTTGTAGAACCACCAAATGGTGTAAAAGGTATTGGATATAAATGAGTCTATAAAAGGAAAAGAGGAACAGACGGGAAGGTGAAAACCTTTAAAGCGGCGCTTGTTGCGAAGGGGTATACTCAGAAAGAGGGAATCGATTATGAGGAAACTTTTTCTCCGGTAGTCATGCTTAAGTCTATCCGAATTCTTTTATCTATTGCTGCTCATATAGATTATGAGGTTTGGTAAATGGATGTCAAGACAGCTTTCCTTAACGGAAGTCTTGAAGAAAACATCTATATGAAGCAACCAGAGGGATTCATTGCGAAGGGCAAAGAGCATCTTGTATGTAAGCTCAATCGGTCTATTTATGACTGAAACAAGCTTCGAGATCTTGGGACATCCGGTTTGATGAAGTGATCCAATCTTATAGATTCATTCAGTGTCCAGATGAGTCTTATGTATACAAGAAAAGTGACAAAAACGTGGTGGTATTTCTTGTACTATTCGTAGATGACATTTTTCTCATTGGCAACAATGTCAAAGTGTTGTTAGACGTAAGGGTATGGATATCCAAGTAGTTTGATATGAAGGACTTGGGAGAATGTGGATATATTCTTAGGATCAAAGTAATAAGGGATCACAAGAAAAGGATGGTGTGCTTATCCCAAGCTTCACACATCGATATTATCCTAGCTCGTTTTAGCATGCAAAACTCCAAGAAAAGTTTTCTACCTTTTTGGCATGGAGTACTTTTATCTAAAAAGATGTGTCCTAAGACACCAAAGGAGATAGAGGAGATGAAGGAAGTTCCTTATGTTTCGGTTGTAGGAAGCCTAATGTATGTGATGCTATGTACGAGACCGGATATCTATTTTGTCGTGGGCATGGTTAGCAGATATCAAAGTAACCCAGGACCAGGACATTGGACTGCCATAAAGCATATATTAAAGTACCTGAAAAGGACTAGAGATTATATGCTGGTTTACCAGGCAGATGATTTGCTCCCCGTGGGTTACACGGATTTAGACTTCCAATCAGATAGGGACAATAGTAAATCAATCTCGGGGTATGTGTTTACTTTGGGAGGTGGAGTCATCGCATGGAGGAGTGTTAAGCAGAAATGCATTTCAGACTCCACTATGGAAGCTGATTATGTGACAGCCTCTGAGGTAGCCAAAGAAGCTGTATGGCTCAGAAACTTCTTGATGGACTTAGATGTGATTCCTGATTTACCCAAAGTTATCACAATTTATTGTGATAACAGTGGTGCAGTAGCAAACTCGAAGGAACCACGAGCTCATAAGGCAAGTAAACACATTGAGCGCAAGTACCACCTTATACGAGACATCATAGAACGAGGAGAGGTTATTGTCGCCAAGATTACATCAGCAGATAACCTGTCAGATCCTTTCACTAAGGCCCTTCCGGCGAGAGCTTTTGATAGGCATGTTGAGGGGATGGGAATCAGATGTATGACGGTATTTATGGCAGCATAGTCTTTTAGTATAAGTGGGAGATTGTTGGGATGTATACTATAATCCTAGCTTTTGTATGAACATTTGTTTTGAAATATTTTGAAATGAGAATCACTTTGGTCAAATGTTTTCATTTTTATATTTATATATATTTAGATAACATGGTATGTGGTGCCACACAGAAGATCATGCTATTGGTTCCTTATAAATTATAAATAGTAGCTCACAACCAATATGGATTGGGACAAACCATTGGAATGGTTGTAGTGTAATTTGATATTAGTCTGTCTTGGCTATAAAATTACACTAGTACACTATGTCTATATTAAGCAGGACCATTTGAGGTTGTTCGATTTGTACTGACTACATAAAAGAACATAACCTCTATTATTATGGATATGCGTCCTCTTAATCCCTATATAATACCAAGAACGTATACTTAGTATTTATTTCTTTAACTTATCAATGAGTGAGATTTATTCGTTAAAACAATAGGCCTGATAAGTTGGGAGATAGTATTATTTATATGGTGTGTTGTTGATTATAGAGGGAATCTGTGCTCTAATTATTTAGGTTGATGATGTCCCATTGAGGAGCTCATAAGGATTATCATGTAAACCCTGCAAATGGACTTAGTCCGACATGATAATAAAGTTGAGTGGTACTACTCTTGGAATCAGATGTTAATTAATTGAGTTGTCAATAACTCAATTAATTAACGGGCATACGATATCTTAAACACAGGGAGATTAACGTACTAATGATAAGAATGAGCTCATATTGTAATATGAGATTGGTGCGGTAGTTCAATAATAACCCTTTAGTAGTATGGGTTATTATTGATGGACTTGGGTTGGATGTTCGGGCCTAACACAGGAAGCCCAAGCCCATCAGGAGGCCTAAACCAATTCCTCCTCTAGATCCTTGTTGTAGCCTCTATATAAAGCCTCGCATCCACTCATCCACAACTTGGTTTTGTTTTAGTTTTTTCTTACATTCCTAGGGTCGGTGGCAAGGCTCTAAAAGGAGTAGGTGGTGGCCCCTAAAACATAATTTTCCCACAATTTTCTTCTCTCCTCCTAGGGTCGGCGGCACATATCCTCCTCCTTGTGGTCGGCGCCCCTCACCTCCTCCCTCCTTGTGGCCGATGCCCCTCCCCTCCTCCTTGCTTAGGGTCAGCACCCCTCTCCTCCTTGCTTAGGGCCGGTGCCCCCTTCTCCCTTGGTGGGTGACTACTTGAAGAAGAGGAAGAAAAGGAAGAAGAGGAGTAGGTGCCCCATCCTAGAGATTCCTTGGTGGCTGGCGGTTTGGAAACAAAGAAGAGAAAAAGGGTGGTGTTGTCTTGGTAGATCGTCGCCCACACGACGTCCAAGAAGAAGAGGAGAGGAATACGGTAGAAGATCAAGAGGTATTTAGTTACAAAGGAAAGGTACAACTAATTCTTTAATTCCACTATGTAATTAGTCGAGTTTTCTTTGTATCGATTTTGAATACCAACACAAGAGGCTAGCGATCTTGTACTTTGATCAAGGTGTGCTTTGATTCGTCAAGAACTTGCTTGATTGATCAAACACATGTCTGATTGAATATGCGGGTTGCTAGGAAAAGTTATGTACTTGTATAATTTTTTGTACAGGGAAATTTAAACAAAACGGAATTCCAGCGCCTTCAGCTTCATCTTCTTCAAGAGCATCTGATGATTTTCCAAGTAAGCCCAATATGAATCTAATCAAACACTGTAATAAAATAGAGCTTCAAAGTGGACTGACCTTGGGAGATCCCTAAGTGACTGCTCCCAAAGGGATTGATAATCTAGGAGAGCTCTCTCCTCCCTCACCTAACATAGTTGAAACACAAGATAATGAGGAGAATACCGAAAAGGTTGAAGAGCTTCCTTCACTTAAAACTCAAGGTTGACCAATTCCTTTCCCCTAAATACTTTCCAACATTAAAAATAATGAAGAGTTTGGCAGATTTCTAGAGAAGGTCAAAGAGCTTTGCATTGAAGTTCCACTTATTAATGTTCTTCATCAAATGCACAAGTTTGCTAAATTTCTGAAAGAGATCATGTCCAACCAAAGGAAGAAAGAAGAGTTTGAGATCATAGCACTAATGAAGGAGTGCAGTGCTCTATCTCTGAACACCATTCCCCCAATACTTCAGGATCCGAGAAGCTTCTCAATTCCTTGCACTATAGGAACTGCATTTATAGATAAAGCTTTTTGTGATTTGGGGCCGAGTGTTAGCCTCATTTCTTATTTATTTTGTAATAAGTTAGGTCTCAAAAATATTAAACTTACTACTATGGTACTGCAGCTAGCTGACCATTCCTGTAGGTACCATATGGGTATCGTTGATGATGTGCCACTAGAGGTGGGTGGTTGGTTGTATTGTACCCACCGATTTTATTATCCTAGACATGGAGGAGGATCTCAAGATCCCAATTATTTTGGGAAGATCCTTCCTTGCTACTGCTAAAGTTATAATTGATGTCAAAAATCATAAGCTATCTTTGGTAATAGATAATGAAAGGATGGAATATGATTTATCTAAGTCTCCAAACCATGTTTCTCTTTTTCTGAGTGACTGTAGCAGGGTAGAAGCCTACAAAACTAAGGATGGAACTTTCATCCTCATAGGAGGGCCGCTAGATGCTGTACATGATCTGGCAAGAATTGAGAGATGGCCCCAATAAAGAAAAAAAAGTACATCTGCCCTGTAAGAGCTAAAAAGAAGAAAGAAGAAGTGGCATAAACTTTGGGAGGGGAAAGTCGTCCCTCCATGGATAAAAGTCCTACATGATTTGAGACGGGGTCGAGCTAAAGACCAAAAACAAGAACTGCTTGTAAGGTAATCCAAGGATTTCTTTATTTTCATTTGCTCATTTACTTACGTTTAATTTTCTTTCTTAGTTTATCTAATTCATCTTTAATTTTTCTTTTAGATTTTAAGTAGCCTCCATGAGCTAGCTATGATCCTCTCATGAGCATGGAGGCGCCGACAAAGTTGAAGTGGAGAAAAGCCATAGCAGAATTCATCCCCTCACACACCTCTAAGAGTTGGTCGTGTGACCTCACATGATCGTGTGAGGCTACCCAAGAAGAAGAGGACATGGCCATGTGAATCCACACGGCTATGTGAGGCCAGCAGAGATGGAAAAGATTAAGGACATGTGGATCCACATAACCTTGTAGCTTTGGCAGAGAGGAACAAGAGGTCGGCCGTGTGAATCCACACGGTCGTGTGACTCAACCTAAGAGGAAGAAGAATGTGGTCATGTTAATCGACACGATCGTGCTACTCCAATAGAATCGAAGAAGACCCCAACTGTGTCAATTGACACAGCCGTGCGAAGACCATCTCAACCCGGCTGTGTCTTTAAGACACGGTCGTGCCCCTACCATGTTCATCGTCACACCCACCCAACCAACCTTTTCTTCACTTCTTCTTCTCTACAATTCTTTTCCTCCATGTCTCCATTCACCTCCTTCTTCATTCAACTCACAATTTCTTCACCAAGGATTTTTAGATCTCATCTTTTCAAGATCTAGATCTAAATCTAGGTTTAGATTTAAACCTAAATATAAGAATTCCTCTTCTTCTTCTTCAACATCAAGCTTCCTCATCTCTCAATATCTACCTCTTCTCACAAGATCTCTCCTCTTCCTTCTTCAATTAATCACTCTCCCTCACTTATCTTCCCATTATGTCTCATCTTTTGAAAAGACTCCGACGAGGGGGTGGCAGATCTAGTAGAGGAAGCGATTCGAGGAGGGACAAAGGCAATGAGAAAGCAACATCAAAGGGCAAAGGCAAGCAGAGTGCACGCGATTAATGTAACAACAATGAGTATTGTATTATTTTTAGAAATGATGAATAAAAATCTAGATATGATTCTCTTATTATTAGAAAAATTGTTTGCACTAGATATTTAGATCCAACTACCATGGAAGTTTTGGGTACTTAGGAAGACATAGATTGGTTGATTAGGACTTTTGATTGGAATGATGTGATGTATGTACATCAACCAATATATCCTTGTCTTGTCTTTGAATTTCAAAGCTCAATTGAGGTCCACTACACTTCCAATGAGGATTATATTAGTAACCTCAGTTTTAGATTGATGAACTAAAAATTTTAGTAGATGTTTAGTGATTTTAATAATTATTTTGGCCTACCTACCAGTGGATCTTGAAGGTTTGATGCGGGTTTTAGTTAGAATGGATTTTGGAATTCTATTATCGGGTCAAATGAGCATTATGAGCCCTCTAGAGCTAAGGCTTTCCATATGCAAAATTTCGTATTTAGATACTTCTATCGTGTAATGAGCAAAACTATCTTTGGTAGAGGGGATAGTGATGGGGTAGTTAGAAAGGTGGAACTTTACTCTATTTAGCCAATGCTTAATAAAGCTAATATTGATATTGATTTTCATTTTCTGCAAACCCTTTCAAAATTTGGGAAAGCAACCTCGAGGTCAATAGTTTTTGGCAAGTTGATCAACCAAATTGATGTAAGTTTGGGTTGTGAACTTAGTGATTTAGAGGTTATTCATGGCAACCATAGGATTGATATCGATTCATGTCTTGCCATGAAAATGATTTACTGAGATGAGAACGACTTTGCCTTTCTTAAAAGGAATGATTTTTCATTACCTCTACCTTACTGTAAGTGTATCACTATTTGTAACCCGCCAACTGGTTTATTACTGACATAACCGCCCTTGAGTTTGCCCTCGCATCAGTGGAGGACACTGAGCCCCACATTGAGCCCTGCTTTGAGCCCTCATCATCTAGAAACTCACAGTCATCCGAACATCCGGAACCTGCTAGGCATTCTTTTGCCTATAGTATAATGAATTTTCATGAAAATATATTTTTTCTTGTTAGAGGATATTAAAAGAAATATGTTTTTAAAATTTTATGATTTTTCAATTTTCTAGAATTTTCTATGTATTTCTTAATTTGGCTTCAAAAATCAGAAAATACACTCATGTTTGTGTCAGTCAATTGCAGCAAAGGACAGTCGATTGATGTCTATTTCTAGCAATTCTGAATTGATTCAAGAATTGATTTTTGGTCAAATTTAGGTTAAAATTAATACAATAGTATGTATGATTGTTGGTGGCAATCTTTTTATGGTGTCAAAAGGAGAAAAATGGGAAGATTTATGTTAGAAACTTTTATTTCTCTATATTTGAACAAACTTGAAAATTAAGTGATAAAGCATATGTTAAGGAGGAGATTGGATTTTATGCTTCATGTTTATACTATGCTTATAATTTGCGAGTGTTATTTATGTCTAACTTAAATATATTGTCACACATCAAAAAAAAGGAGATTGTGGGTGCAATCAATCTAAGTTTGATCAGAAATGATCATAATTTTGATGTGTGTGTAAAAGAGTTTAAGTTAGGTTTCATATATATTTGATATATGTTTAAGTCATGCAGGACTTAGTGAACCACATATGAGAAACTTGGTGCGGCCAAGTTTGGTAAGACTCATCCTATGGCTCCAGTCCTTGAGATCAGTGAAGGATGGTGTGGAAGGCATCCGAGTGACCGCCGGACAAGGAGCAATGGAGTGGAGCCGAGAGAAGTGGACTTCAATGCAACATGAAGGATGGCATGGAGATTAGCCACAAGTTCAAGTGCACCTAAGGGGTGAAGGTTGAAGAAGAGGGCAACTCTAGGAAGGATGAGAGTGCATGATTGTAAGCGACCAGTCAACTGATGTGAAGGCCAGTCAACTGGTCTAGGATCACGAAGGCAGAGAATGTCTCTATGCCCAACGGTTGTTAAGACTAGTCAACTGATGGAGGTGTCAATTGATTTGTAAAGAGCCATTGAACATAATCATAGATTCTATGGAGACCCGTTGGCTGTATCCAACAGATACACCAGTCGACATATGTATAGACCAGTCGACTAGTATAGGAAATAAGTTGACATGGGATCAACTCTTTCCTCTCTATTTAAAGGGAGTTTGGGACATCAAGAAAGTTACTAATTCATATTGAATACTCCCAAGTATTTACCCTAAAGCTTCCAAGTCTACACTCTTCTTCCAATCCTCATTCTCAATCTCGTAATGAAGAAGAGTGCCTTGTGGGAGATTTACTCCACCAAGAAGGAGAAAGCATTAGCCGGAAATTGCCAGGAACTAATCCATTGACGGATTGAGGGATCGTCCACCTCAAGGGCACACAGTAGAGTAAGAGATCTTTTCTCCGAACCACATTAAACGAATTGCGTTAGAGTTTGCCTACTTTCTTATTGCTTTCATTATTTTTACTACACAACTAACATCTTGTAGAAAGTTAACGATTTGGGGTAAACGACTATTCAACCCCTTTCTAGACGAGCCTTCCATCCTCAACATAACACACTATCCAAGTGAAGGAAGACAATACACTAGAGGGGATGAATAGTGCTTGTGGCTTTTAATGTTTTTCATAAACAATCAAAAGAGAAAACGTAGCGAAATTAAGATAATAGAAAAAGGAAACAAACGCTAACACAACTAAATTTTTTACTTGGTTCGGAGCCTGTGGCGACTTTTACTCTAAGATCTGCACTCATTGAATGCTTTTGATGGACAATCCACTAGTAGTTCGAATGAAATTACAAGAATTAAAGTACAAGAACTATTAGAGATTATAAGAATTAAAATTAAAGTTACCAATGACTTTGAAATCGGAGCTTCGTGTGTAATCGTCATTAGGGCAGTGCTTTAGTGTCGTACAGTCATTTCTGGAGCAGTGTGTAAAAGTGGAATTTGTTCAAATTGATGTTGTCAAGATGTTGGTCGAACCATCCTTTTATAGCCCCATCCGGGTGCCTAGATCCACCCCCAAGTGACTGAAGTGTGATGGTGTGACGTGCTCTCATTGAAACTTCATCCAACAAACTTTATCCATGTCTTGGTGTCCAGACCGGCCCGGGTGTCCGGACCGGTCAGGGCGCTTGTATCGGTGACATGGGTCGACCAATTGACGCACTCCAACTAAGCCTATGGATGAAACTTGTTGGTCTGTGTGCTTAGAGCAACTCTGGGTGCCTAGATCGTCCGAGTGCCCACAGTGACCAAGGTTGATCACCCACTACACTCCCTTGTAGCCACTCACCCAGGCACCTAAAGCAACTCAAGGCGCTAGGATGTTCCGGTGCCTAGACAAGCTCTTGGTGCCTGGATATCCTATTTTCCAAGCAACTTTTCTACAATATAGAGTTAGAAAAAACAAGCAATAATATATAAAGCGGAATCATATTTGATAGTCTCCAAACTGTCAAGTCCTGACTTTGAGTTTCATCGAAACCCTAGGTCGGACTAACGCCTATTGTTCTCTTTACAGGAAACGTGTCCTCACCTACTCATCTTAGGAGATATTACCTTTTGCCAAACCGGTTCTTTAAACTGTTTGGACTTTTGCTCAGCATCTGAGACCTCAGGACTTTCTGTTGGATGTCTGAACCCCGATCCATTAAGTTTTTTGCCTGGTGTCTACAACCCCCAGGACTTTCACCTAGTATCCTCGACCCTAGGATTTCGTTCGATATTCTCAACCGGCCAAGACTTTGTCCAGTCCTATGGACCAGGACTGTTGGATGCCACACCTGGATTCCGTTCTGTTTTCCTTGTACAAAAAATGGTACAAGCACAGAACTTAACCTAGCTACCCATGTGCTCTATTGAAGTTAGACTTGGATTGCAAACGATGCCTAACATTATTAATCTAAGTTGCTCTTCAGAAGTTAAACTTGGATTGGAAATGATACTTAACATTTTTATTTCAAGTTTAACCTATGTGTTCTTCAGAAGTTAAACCATATTACAGAAGTTAATTAAATATCTATTTCAAAGATTGGCTTCCTGGTTAAACATGGCGAGGCACTAGGCCTTCTTGGTTATGGGATCATCCACCACTTCCTAGACAAAGCCTTTCAAAGAAATTGGATGTTTAACTTCTTACAGTAACCCTAAGTTTAACTAAAGAGACCTCAATAGAAGCACAAGATCGAAACATGAAATCGAAACACGAAATCGAAAACGTAAAAATGATAGCTTCCTGTGTTGGTATTTCAAGATCCATACAAAGAAAACAAAACTAGTACGTAGCGAGATAATATACTAGTTGTACCTTTCTTTGTAGCTAAAGACCTCTTGATCTTCTGTTGAATTCCTCTCCTCCTCTTGGGCATCGTGTGGGCGACATCTACCAAGATGAAATCCACCCAAACCACTTCTTCTCCTCCAAGACTCTCGAGCTACCAAGGGATGCCAAAATAGGAAATTTCCTTCTTCTTCTTCTCCTCCAAGCAACCGGCCACAAGGACTTTCCAATCCTTGATGCCACCGTGTTCAAGATATAAATTGATTAGAGGATGACACAGTCTATGCCTCATTTGATCAATTTATATGTCAAGGATTGAAGGACATTGTCACATATTGTGAGAGTCACAATTAGTAGTCACAAAGGTGATGTTGGATCTCCACATTCTTGTAACTTGGGTAGTAGTGATGTGTTGCTAGATACTGCTCATTCCTTATGCTTCTAAATGGGTTTAGGAGCATTGCCAACGTTACAAGAACCTATTGGGTCACACATAAAGGACAATTAGATGGAGAATAGGTTCATATGATGAACCAAGAGGATTAGGTTCATATGATTAACCAAATTGGATTAAGAGTAATCCAAATTAGACTAATTGAGTTGGACTCAATTTGATTCATGTATTGAATGAGTCTAATTTAGATTATGTCTCATTGAATCAATTTATTTTAATGAATAGAGATTCATTAAATCAAATTTCTTTGAATCAATGGTTAGATTTGATCAACCATGGGAGATAAATGGGTCATGTTTGACTTGACTTGAGAGGGAAGATGAAGGGTCAAGTTTGACTTGACCAAATGCCAACTCATGAGTGACTTGGCATGGGTCGGCCAATGATGGTGTTCTACATCATCATGGCTACATCATTGAGTGCCAACTCATGAGGTAGATCAAGAGTCATGACTCTTGGTATTACATGGAGGTATAAAACCTCTAGAATAGTGGTCGGCCACTTTATGTGAAGCAATCAAGTGCTCATTCAAGACATTATCTTCTTCCTCCTTTCTTCTCATCTCTCCCTCTCCTCCATTGCCGAGCCACCCAAGAGTGCTAGCACATTCTAAGTGGTTCTTCTCCACCTTTTGTCCGTGTGGATACTTGTAGAGGAGTGTTCACTTGACACTCTACGAGAACCGGTAACTTTTGGACGAGCGGGATAAGCGAAGGTCTTTGCTACAAAGGTATATTCTCTTTTCATGTAGATCTAAGGTAGATCTAGTATAGAAATATGTACATGATTTAATTTAAATATATCTTCGCACGGATCTGTGGCTAGCTTCAGGGTTTCCGCAACGTAAAAAAATGGTTTTTGCGTCCCAAAATGCTAACAGAAAGAGGTCATAATAGTTGGAAAATTGTTTTTCCATATTTATTGCTTTTATTTGCTATGATGTGTGGGTGCATGTTAAAATCATCATCTTAAATAACTACGTGGGAGAGGGATTTGTAAATAAATTCCACGATCTCCATTATTGGTTTGTACGTGATGCAAACAAACTTTCGCGTTGGCTCTGAGTGCCTTCCTCCACATCGGATGAGTTTGTTTGAGGATCGCTAGATCAAACTTCCTTTATGGATGATTATAGAAAATTATTTAGGAGCGTGCGATCTTCTCTATCTGAAGGGGCACAATCCTATTTAATGGACTAAGTATCAAGTAATGGTATACACTTAGGCATATTTAATAGTATCCTCCCCATCGAAGTCACTGCTATCATATGTGTGACCAAAGGAATACCAACTATTAATTTTATTTGTCATAAAGTTAGGTTGACAAGAATAAAATTAATGGGTAAAACCTCCTCTTACAAATATTTGAATTTGTATACATCCACACTATCGTGGCATACAAAATTCCCGGTGTTTAAAGGTGTTGGTGAATTTAAGTAATATTGTTTGAGGACTCAATATTATTCTAAATTCTAAAGCTTTGACCAAAACTTATTTTGTGATTCTTAGGATGACTTTCAACCCACTGGCTATTATTCTGAAAGAGAACAAACTTACTGGTCACAATTACACAGATTGGAAAAGAAACCTGGGCATTGTCCTAACTGCTGAAGGCTATAAGTTTGTACTGTTAGAGGTTTGCCCTAATGAGCCCAATAGTGATTCTAGTGAAGAGGAGATTGAGTATCATAAGAAATGGGTCAAGCCAAATGAGATGGCGCGGTGTTACATTTTGGCTTCTATGTCAAATGTGCTGCAACATCAGCATCAGTCCATGCCTACTGCCTATAACATGATGTACAATCTCATAGAACTCTTCGGACACCAGAATTGGGCTGCTAGGTAAGAGGCTATGAGAAACTTAATGCCCGCCACCATGTCAGAGGGGACACCCATAAGGGATCATATCCTCAAAATGATGGCTTACTTGAACAAGATACAAATCCTTGGAGCTTAAATCGATGGGGAAACCCAGGTTGATATTATTCTCCAAACGCTACCCAAAAGTTTTGAGCAGTTCCGCCTGGACTACAATATGAATAAAAGAATTAATTCATTGGCGGAACTACTAACTAATAACAAACGCTTCAGACTGTTGGTTGGTCCTAGGAAGATCGTACCGGTTCCACTGTACAAAAAATTTTGTACAAGTGTCGAACCTTTCCTAAACAACCTATTATATTCTTTAGAAATTAAATTAGGAATCGCAAACGGAACTTAACATTAGTGATTCTAAATTTAACTTATCCGTTCTTAATGGTTTAGATTTGGATCACAAACGATGCTTAACATTATTGATCCAAATCCACCTATGTTATAAATTTAATTAAATATTAATTTCTAAAATTAGCTTCCAGGACAGCATGGCGAAGCACTAGTCCTTTATGGGTATGGGATCATCCACCACTGCCTAGACAAAGCCTTTTAAGGAAAGTTAATATTTAATTTCCTTATATAACTCTAGATTAAACCAAAAAGAACAATTGAATCACAAATTCGAAAAACAAAAAAAACGCAAACTCGAATCATAAATTCGAAACTCTAGAATCATATGTCTCTTGTGTTTGGAATTCATACAAAGAAAAAAACTAGCATGATGTGGAAAACAATTACTAGTTATACCTTTTCTCTGTATGCTAATAACCTCGAGATCTTCTGCCGTATTCCTCGCCTCCTCTTGGACGTCGTCTGGGCGACGAACCTCCAAGATGAACACCACCCAACAGCTTCTTTCTCCTTTTCTAAAATCCGGCCACCACCACCACAAAGAAATAAAAGAGAGCAAGGGGAAAGGAAGGGGAGAGGTCGGCCACAAGAGGGAGCACAAGCAAGAGAATAAGAATTGATGTATTATGAGGCCTCTCCTCCCCTTCTTTTATAATACTTGCCCAAGGCATACAAGGAAAGATTTTTATAAAAAATTAAAATCTTCCGCTTGTTTTTCCTTTCCTCCTTTTTAATTCCTTTTCCTCCTCTTTGATTGATTCAATTGATTGGTTGGCCCCTTGCTTGGGCACCAAGCAAGGGTGGCCGGCCCTAAGAGGATGGAAATAAAAATTTTGTAAAAAATTTATAAGCAAAGAAGGAAAGCTCTTATAAAATTTTACAAGCTCTCATTTAATCTCCTAATGTGAATGTTTAAAAAAGGAAAGTTTTCTTTATTTTAAAACAAGTTTTAAAATTTAAAACTTCTCATTTTAAAATTTCCTTTTTTAACATGGTGACAAAAAAGGAAAGTTTCAAATTTAAAACTCCCTTTTTAAAAACCATGAGGATGGTTAAAAAAGGAAAGTTTTAAAACTTTTAAACTTTCTTTTAAACCATGTGGCCTAATTCAAATAAGGAAAGTTTTATAATTTAAAACCTCTCTTTTAAAACTTGTAGATATCTACAAACAGAAGAAAACTTGTAGATATCTACAAAGAGAATATTTTAAAAATTCTAAACACCCCTCATAATTTGAATTATGTGGCCGGCCCCCTTTTACAAAACCTGTGGCCGACCACTTTAGAGAAGATAGTGGCCGGCCTTTGGCTTGGTCACCAAGCCTTGGGCCGACCCCCTCTTGGACACCAAGATGGGCTTTTCATGGGTAGATATGAGGCATTAATGAGGCTACGACAGAGACCTAGAGGAGAAATTGGTTTTGGCCTCCCGACGAGCTTGAGTATCCTGTGTTCGCCCCGAACACACAACTCAAGTTCATCAATAATAACTCATTCCACTAGAGAGTTATTATTGCACTACCGCACCAATCTCAAATTACATTATGGACTCCTTCTTATCATGAGTGTGTTAGTCTCCCTGTGTTTAAGATGTCGAATGCCCACTAATTAATTAAGTTACTGACAACTTATTTTAATTAATGTCTTAATCCAAGAGTAGCACCACTCAACCTCATTGTCGTGTCGGACTAAGTCCACCTGCAGGGTTTAACATGACAATCTTTATGAGCTCCTCTTGGGAGCATTATCAACCTAGATTACTAGGACACAGTTTCTTTCTATAATCAACAACACACACTATAAGTAATATCATTTCCCAACTTATCGGGCCTTTTGATTTATCGAACTAAATCTCACCCTTTGATAAGTCAAAGAAATAAATATTAAATATATGTGCTTATCATTATATTAGGATTAAAAACACACACTTCCATAATAACCGAGGTATAGTTCTTTTATTTAGTCAGTATAAAAAGAAACCGCCTCAATGTTCCTACTCAATACACTCTAAGTGTACTAGTGTAATTATATAGTCAAGATAAACTAATATTTAATTACACTACGACTGTTCTGATGGTTTGTTTCTTTCCATCTTAGTCGTGAGCTACTGTTTATAATTTATAAGAAATTGATAACATGATCTTCTGTGTGTGATACCACACACCATGTTATCGACAATATAAATTAATTGAACAACTACACTTCACATGTAGACATTTTTTACCAATGTGATTCTTTATTTCAAAATAAATGTTTACAAAAGCTAGGCCATATACACTCTAACAATCTCCCACTTATACTAAAAGACTAAGCTGCCATATCCGCTGCCATACATCTGATTCTCATCCTCTCCACATGCCGATCAAAAGCTTTCGCCTGAAGGGCCTTAGTGAAAGATCTACCAGGTTATCTGCTGATGCAATCTTGGCGACAACAACTTCTCCTCTCTTGACGATGTCTCGTATCAGGTGGTACTTGCGCTCTATATGTTTACTCGCCTTATGGGATCGTGGTTCCTTCGAGTTTGCAACTGTACCGCTATTATCACAATAAATTATGATGATTTTGAGCAAACCAGGAATCACATCTAAGTCCATTAGGAAGTTCCTAAGCCATACAGCTTCTTTGGCTGCCTCAGAGGCTGCCACATACTCAACTTCCATGGTTGCGTATGAAACGCATTTCTGCTTAACACTCCTCTATGTAATGGCTCCACCTCCTAAAGTAAACACATAGCCTGATGTAGATTTACTATTGTCCCTATCTGATTGGAAGTCTGAATCCGTGTAACCCACATGGAGTAAGTCATCAGCACACTCCAGGCACTCGAGGGTGGTCCTAGGTGCCCGGATAAGTCACTCTGACTTTCTCTCTCATAATACTTTTTCTTTTCTCAATCTCTCCTATCACGCTCTCTCTCCTCATTTTCTCTCATCACACTTTCTCTTTCTTTATTTTTTCCCATCATTCTCTCTCTCTCATCATTCTCTCTCATCATATGTTTCTCTCACATTCAACTTTATCTTCCATCTAATTTTTTCTCTTATTTTCCTCTAAGAGTAAAAAAGGAAATTTAAGTTCATTCCGATTGAAAATATTCAACTAACCAAACATTATTTTTAACAATGATACCCAAGTTAATACCTATTCCCATTCCACAATACTATGATACTCATTCCCATTCCGATTCCTAGGAGAGAACCAAACACCACCTAAGAGAATGAAGCAAGCTTTGGAAGGCTTAATAATGGGGCTCAAGAAAAAGGAGGATCAATGCACAATGGAGGCACAACTAAATGGATCGCATTCCTTCAATTTGAAAGTGAAATTGAACCAACATGAGGATCATTTTCATATGCATTTATTGGGGGGTTTTTCTAGAGTGGCTTTTGATGTCTTTTGTGGGTTTTTAATGTATTTTTGAGAGTTCCTAAGCTAGTATAATAAATACCATGCATGCATGGTTGCATTAAACTAGTATTAGGGATTAGTGGTTGCATTAGTGGATAATAAATACCATGCATGCAAGCATGATATTTATTGCATAATTAGTGCATAGTGGATCTTAGGGGATGTTAAATAGGAGCTCTTGTATGGCAAATCAAGTAAGTTTTGAATGAAAATTTGAGTTTCTCTTTCGTGAAAGCTTCCTTCTAGTTCTTAGGCAAAGAACTAATTCTAATCTTATCAAGGCAACTTGTGGCGATCAAACCCCATGACTTATCACTCACCTTCTCATCTTGCTTGAGTGTGACATCAATACCCTTCCCCAAGCTGAATTTCAAGGTGATCTATTTACAAGGTTTCTTTATCACCAATTGATGACAACATCAGAATTCAACTTGACCCAGAAAAGTGGAATCTTTAAATGAAGAAGAAAGCACAAGTCAACTTGAAGACAATGAACATAATCTGGTGTTGACTTATAAAGGAAGAACTGAACCAAGTCGGCCTGTACGAGAATGCAAAAGAATTTTGGGACAAACTCATCGAACTATATGAAGGAACAAATGATGCTAAGGTAATGAAATGTGACCTTCTCTTAAATAGTTTATTTAATATAAAAATACAGGACGAAGAGACGACAAGTCAACTACATGTAAGGATTAAAGATATCCTCAACGAGTTTCACCTGATCGACCACCAGCTAGAAAATAGAGACATAATAAGGTATGCTCTTAACTCTTTTTCTTGAAATACACTGTGGGTATCTATAGTAGATGCCTATTGATGGAGTCAAAGAAAGAGAGCAACAAGCTAACGATATGGATCATGGTCAACCCACGCTAGATGTTAATGATGATCCATTATACATCAATGGAGGCCCAATTACAAGGGCTAAGGTTAGAAAGATGAAGGAAGCACTTAATGTACTAATTGAAGATGTGAAGGCCAAAGCTACCATTGAAGAAGGTTTGACCAAGAGCAAGTCATTCGGCATAGTCAACCTAATTCAAGCTTAGATGAGCTTAATTAGCACTTAAGTCTCATGTCTATGTAGTAGGGATATGTAGGCTTAATTTAGACTCAATTTCTACTTTTATTTGGGTTGTAATAAAGCCATAAGCCTTAAATGGCTAAGTAAATGGTCTTTCTTTTGGCCTTTTAGGATTTTTTGATCACCTTATAGCTATAAATAAAAGGGATGATGGCCACACATGTATTTTTGATATATTTTTCAATCTAAAGCACGGTGAGGCTCTCACTTGTTGGTTCTTCATTGAATTAGAACTTATCAAGGCATTTTCTTATGGCGTTCGAAGACTTATCAACCTCAATCCCAAGGTTGTGGTGTCTACCATCTTCGATACCAAGGTTCATGCTTTCCTAAGCATTGGGTCGAGGTTCTTTTCATCAATCTTATCGATTTAGTTCTTTCCTTCTTTCTTCTTCCATTCGTTGTGGGTTCTTGAGATATCTTTCTCTTTGGATTCACATCATTTGGTATCAAAGCTTTGGTTTTTCTAAATCGATTTCATTATCCTTTTTCTTTTGTGCTTGAATCTTTATTTATTTTGTTCAACATTATCTACTTATTGTTATCATCTCAATCTTAGTGAGTTTTTAGTCATCTTATTGCTATAAAAAAAGGCCAAAATTCAAAAAAAAAAAAAAAAAAGGAAAAAAAATTATTTTCAACAAAAAAAACAAAAAAAAAGAGGCCGAAATTCAAAAAAAAAAAGTTTGAAATTCAAAAAAAGGAAAAAAATTATTTCTAGCAAAAAAAAAGGCCAAAAATTAAAAATAAATAAATAAATAAAAGAAGGTGGGTATAGAGAATTGTTATTTCTATACTTGCATTTTCCAATTCTACATTTCTTTTAAAATCTTGCCTAGTATACTCCGCATCTCCTTTAAAGTCTTGCCTAGTAGACTTGCGTTTTCCAATTCCGTATCTTTCTTTAAAGTCTTGCCTAGTATACTCCGCATCTCCTTTAAAGTCTTGCCTAGTATACTTGCGTTTTCCAATTTTGTATTTCATTTGAAGTCTTACCTAGTATACTCTGCATCTCCTTTAAAATCTTGCCTAGTATACTTGCGTTTTCCAATTTCGTATTTTCTTTAAAGTCTTGCCTAGTATACTCTGCATCTCCTTTAAAGTCTTGCCTAGTATACTTGCATTTTCCAATTCCGTATTTTCCATTTAAGTTCTGCCAAGATTTAATTCTGACAAATTTCCTTTCAGTCCTTAATATCAGTTTTCAATTCTACAACTTGTATTTTTATATCAATTCCTATCTTTTATCCTAATACCCTTGGGAGTTTAAATTAGTCAATGAAAGCTTATAGGGAAATTGCCATCATTCTAAGTTCTTTAAAGAGCTAACATTAGTGAGTTGAGTGATTGAGTGTCAACAGATTGCATTAATGGCGACAAGTGAAGAGGAAGCAAGTCCGAGAGAAGCACTTAAACAATGAGCCTTGAGACAACACTTGGAACGCATGGAAATCAAATTCAATCAAATCCTTGACAGATTAGAGAGACAAGATGTTGAAATTTCAGGATTGCAAAATAGCCAAGCGGGTAGAGTTCCTACATGAAATTCAAGGCAATATAATCATGATGACAACAATGATGATGATGATGATGGCATATCTGAGGACATTGATGATAGAGTTTCTAGTGGCAGATCTGGTCATGCTAGAATTGGTGGTAGAAGAGAAAGAATGAATGATTATGTTGATAGAAACTTGGGAAATATCAAGATAAAGATTCCTTCATTTCAAGGCAAAAGGGATCCGGACGTATATTTGGAGTGGGAAAAGAAAGTTGAATTAATGTTTGATTATCGCAACTACTTTGAAGAGAAGAAGGTAAAACTAGCTGCTATTGAATTTATTGATTATGCTATTACTACTCATGAGTGGCCGAGGCTGACAGAGTATACCACATTGAGCAAGAGAAGAAGGTAACACTAAGCGTCCAAGTGAGCACGAGAGGACTAGCTCCACTCCTAGCTACCACTCTCCCACAGTGGTCGAATGGGCAGCTAACATGACTAACAACTTGCTCATACCGAAAGGGAGCAATGGTCCAAGGACCAGCCTATACCACATTGATGCAATGGTTATCATCAACATGTATATGTATATATGACTGTCAACTAGCTCATACCACAAGAGAGCAATGGTCATCAACATGCAATGTAAATGATGAGCATGATGTGATAATCATAATATATACATCATCATCATCAATGCAACCTCCTATTCCACATAAGCATCTCCAATACATGATCCATCAATCACCTATATCTATAGGTATGAGTAGATCCAACAGGTGACTACTAAACGATAAATACAATAAGTAACAACACCAGACACGTACACACCATAGACGTACGTACCCTACAACATCAGTATAATCAATAAGATACCTCCAATATCATACCAGACACATAAGATCATCAACATAGACACTATTGACATGATTCCTCCAATAGTATATGATACGGGTTATGATAGATCGGCCGAGTGAGTAAAAGAGGGGTTTAAGTCCAAAAGATAGGAAAGGTATATCGTCGGTCGAATAAAGGCTAAGCAAGTGCCTCCGCGCTCATATATGCTTGACCGGGCAAATCTCACCCGAGCATAAAGACATTTATCCTTATATAAGATTCTGTATATTACCGGCCGACCGCAGGCCAAGTGAGCGCCCCCGCGCACGTATATGCTCGACCGGGCAGAAGCCCGCCCGAGCATAAAGACATTTAGCCTTATATAAGATTCTCAATATATTACCGGCCAACGATAGGTCAAGTGAGCGCCCCCGCGCTCATATATGCTCAACCGGGCAGAAGCCCGCCCGAGCATAAAGGCATTTAGTATATGTTGGTGTAATATTCCCTAGGTCAAGGTTGACCTGGTTGACTGAGCTTGAATTGGGTCAAGCTCAAGTCTTGATATTTGGGTTTCGATATTTGACAATACATGGAGACAAGACATGGAGATTGCAGGTGCAGTTGTTCATGTGGTGAGATTGTGAAGGAGAGTCAAGTAGGTCAAGGTTGACTGGATACTTGACTGGAAGTCCTAGTGAGTGAAGCTAGGCAAAAGAAAAATCCTGGTGAGTGAAGTCAGGTGAAAGACCTAGTGAGTAAAGCTAGGCAGTTGAAAATCCTGATGAGTGAAGTCAGGTGAAATTCCTAGTGAGTGAAGCTAGGCAGTTGAAAATCCTGGTGAGTGAAGCCAGGTGAAAGACCTAGTGAGTGAAGCTAGGAAGTTGAAAATCCTGGTGAGTGAAGCTAGGTGAAAGTCCTAGTGAGTGAAGCTAGGCAGTTGGAAGTCCTGGTGAGTGAAGTCAGGTGAAAGACCTAGTGAGTAAAGCTAGGCATATGGAAAGTCCTGGTGAGTGAAGCCAGGTAGAAGGGAAGTCCTAGTGAGTGAAGCTAGCAGAAAGGAAGCCCAAGTAGGTCAAAGGGATTGACCGGATACTTGGCATGAGGAAATCCAGATGGATCAAGGCTGATCGGACATCTGGTATTGGGAAGTCCAAGTAGGCCAAAAGGTTGACTGGATACTTGGCACGAGGAAATCCAAATGGGTCAAGGTTGACCAGACATCTGGTGGAAGTCCAAGTGGGTCAAAGGAATTGACCGGACACTTGGTAAGGGAGTCCTAGCAGGTCAAGGGTGACCGGATGTAACACCCGCCCTTCTCGTGCCCAGAAGGGACGGCGTTACCAATGCTACATACATATATGCATATGCATATGGGGTCATGGCAGCTGAAGAAAAATTTTCATTTCATTTAATCATATGCATATGCTCACAACATAATATGGAGAACAATATTATCTTGTAACATATTAAACATGTGAACATGCTAGAGTCCATAACTTGACTTGATATCTACCACTTGATACATGATACATGCATGTTTAACTAGAGTATAAAGTGTACCAAATATGAAGGAACTAACATGGATATTATTCTCTAGAGTTCATGATAACTAACAAGGTTTCATGTAATAGGAGATAGTATAAGTTCACATGCAAAAGTTTAAAACATATATAAGTCTTGAAAACATAAGCAGATCACTTCCACCATGCCACTGCCACACACACACACTTGCCCTTCCCACTGCTCCCTTTAGTTTATCCATTCTTTACCTTTTTCTGCAGTACAAGGAAATTAAACTATAAGCACATAGGCTTAGTAAGATCTCTTTCCTACTCACAAAATCATGAATCATAACATGAAAAGAAAAGAAACATAAAAACATGAATAGTAAACATTGCATATGAGAGCATAAGCATAAGGTAATAGCATGTTCATCTAGGCATTTTAGACATAACTCAAGAGAGTATGAAAACATAGTATATGAAAGCATAAAGAAAATCATAAAGCATGTTCATATAGGCATTTTAGACATCACTCAAGAGAGTATGAAAACATAGTATATGAGAGCATAAAGAAAATCATATAGCATGTTCATATGCAAGATGTTCTTTTGAAAACTTATGATAATGCATATATTCAAGATGTTCTTTTGAAAATATATATTACATAGGTACTTAAACATAATCTCAACATGAGGGCCCGGCTTTGTACCGCATACATGAATTTGCGCGCATCCTAAATAAATCCGAGGTAGCTAATCTCGAACCTATTAGGAACTAGGCCCATTTCTTTGACCATCGACCTAGGGGCAACTTAGGAGCCCATCCCTTATTAGGCCCATTTCATTGACCATCGACCTAGGGGCAACTTAGGAGCCCATCCCATGGACCATTCTTAGGGTCCGGTACAAGCCAATACAAAAGTAAAATAGCATATCATGTTCTTGTCATATCATAAAGTATAGCATGTTCTTGTCATATCATAAAGCATAGCATGTTCTTGTCATGCCATAAAGTATAGCATGTTCTTGTCATATCATAAAGCATAGCATGTTCTTGTCATATCATGAAGAGTGCTCTTGATCCCAACTTATAGGTAAGTAAATCTTATAGCATATCATCATATATATGTCTTGCATAAGCATAACATGGTAATCATGAAGTTCACATATCACATGGCATATCATATAGAGTCATTATCATGCATAGTTGGAATCTTTTCTTTTTTTCTTTTTTGAACTTTCTACAAACCCTAATCATGACTTGGCCGAAACTTGCAAGGGTTATGGCCTTGGATCTTAAGCAAAATTTTAAACAAGGAAAGCATCACATTAGTATCACATGGTACTTATCATAACATAGGAGACCTTTAGCAACATAAACCCTAGTTTTCTTGGTTTGGCCGAAACCTACATGTCATGGTTCTAGGTTTTTCAAGCAACATTTAAACATGGCTCAATTATCTAATGTTTCATGATACATAGCATCACATGTGTGACCTTTAGCAAACACAAACCTTAGATCCTTGGTTTGGCCGAAACCTACATATAATGGTTCTAGGTCTTTAAGCAACATAAGCATGAAGAACTTAAACTACATCATATGGGAGATCATACATCATAAGAAATCATGAATAAGCATAGTTAGGTTTCAAAACTTTTCTCTAAACCTTTTATCCATTCTTGGCCGAAACCTAAAGGAGATTATTCTAACTTTTCAAGTATCATATGGCATGAAAACTTAAACTAACATTATATAGGAGTTCATACATCATAAGAAATCATGAACAAGCATAGTTAGGTTTCAAAACTTTTCTCTAAACCTTTTTATCTTTTCTTGGCTGAAACCTACATGCCATGGTTCTAACTTTTCAAATAACATATGGCATGAAAAACATTAAACTAACATCATATAGGAGATCATACATCATAAGAAATCATGAACAAGCATAGTTAGGTTTCAAAACTTTTCTCTAAACCTTTTTATCTATCCTTGGCCGAAACCTAAAGGAGATGATTCTAACTTTTCAAGTAACATATGGCATGAAAAACATTAAACTAACATCATATAAGAGATCATACATCATAAGAAATCATGAACAAGCATAGTTAGGCATCAAAACTTTTCTCTAAACCTTTTTATCTATCCTTGGCCGAAACCTACATGTCATGGTTCTAAATTTTCAAATAACATATGGCATGAAAACATTAAACTAACATCATATAGGAGATCATACATCATAAGAAATCATGAACAAGCATAGTTAGGTTTCAAAACTTTTCTCTAAACCTTTTTATCTATCCTTGGCCGAAACCTAAAGGAGAGGGTTCTAACTTTTCGAGTAACATATGGCATGAAAACTTTTAACAACTATAGGTAATCTCTTATGCTTATCTTGGCCGAAACTTGCAAGGCAAGACCCTAGGTTTTTCAAGACACATTTGAACATAGAAGCATACGTAAGCTACTTGTACTGCAGGTGAGGGGAATACTTACATCCTTTCGCTTGGTTTACTAAGGAAGAGTACCCTTGCTTGAGAAGTTTTCCTAGGAAGAAGGCTCTTAGCTTGATTTCGGCAATGAGGGAAGAAAGGCTTGGATTTTCGGTGGAGGAAGGAGAAGGAGGAAGGAAGAAGAAGAAAAATGAAATTTTCCTTTCCTTTCTCTTATTTATGCTAAATGAAGGAAGAAGGCAAACCATCTTTTCATTGGGAAGGAAGAAGGAAACTCAAACTTTTCCTTCTAAGTGAAGGGGGCCTTCACTTTCACCACCCTTAACTACAATCTCCCTTCTCTTCCTAACAGCACACCCCTGCTGGGGCTACTGGTTACCACCTACAACCACTTACCAAGAGGTTCAAGGTTCAAACCTTGGTCATGCCTCTTTTTGGTTATTTTTGCTCTTTATTTTTGAAAAGTCTACATAAAGCCTATTTTAATCATGCAATAATTTATATCAAATTGCTAAGGATCCTATGGGTGTTACAGTCCCCCATACCTCTTAAAAGTTCGTCCTCGAACTTAGAATAACTCCGCATTCTTAACAGTATATGCGGCCATCTTGAGCGACCGGCTAAAACATACATAATGAAATATTTGGCGGGAAATATCTTCTAGAAGTTTCTTAAATTATGATGATGTGTCATAAACGATAAAACGGGTACATCTGGGGTATAGAAAAGATTCCTTAAAAGATTATTGCATGAAGTATATAGAAGATGATTTCATCTCCTAACAAACTCTAACAAATCGAGAACCACCTCACAACTACGGAGGTCACGTGTGGTGGTATAAAAAGAGGGATCTTCTTCGTTGGCAAGGTACGCATGTTCTAGCATCTAAAATCTGTTTTCACTTCAATTACTATTCTTCTTCTTCCATCTTTGAGAGGAATTTACTTGAGCGTCGGATGTTAGCTAGATCTCTAGAGCCAATCATTTGATGATTGTATTATGGACGTGTTGTATCATATTCTATATAAATAAAGGCATTTGGTTTTTGATTATTATACTTACTTGTATTGGTGCCAAATAAACTAAGTATAATAACATCCTTGAGTAGAAGATTCTTACCTATATCAATCGATTGGTTGAATCGATAGTGAGATGATATAGGGAACACTACTCTTAATCATTCCTAGTCGAGTATTAACATTCAGGGACAATGTTAATGCAATAAGACTAGCATGTAGGTCAACTCGATGACTTGATCTCACAAGTCATGGATATAGAGATATCAAGTTAACACATGGGTATACATTAGAGAATGTATACTGAATGACCCGCCATGAGAAAGTATCATGGATCGCTATATGAGTATCATATACTTTCTCATGTGGCTATTAGTATGACTACTAGTCCTTAGACCTGAAGTCACCATGGTTCCCTATATAAGGAGTTATGTACTTTGGTTTCGTCAAACGTCACCCGTAACTAGGTGGACTATAAAGGCGATTACTGGGTATGTAACAAATTATGCGGAGGGATGTGAGTGATCTAGATGGGATCTATCCCTCCTATATGACGGGAGAGATATCGGTATTCTTGATAGAGTGAGACCACGAAGTGCATGACCATGCCTAAATGAGTCAATATGAGATATTGAGCTCATTTGATTTCGTGAGTCTACTTGTGTAACGCCCGTCCCTCCTGCTAGTAGGGTGCGGAGTTACGTACTTAACCATTTCTATTTCTAATTGCGGAAACATATATGCATATTAAAATTTCTTTTGAAAATAAAGAAAACCACATAAGAATATCTTGAAATCATACGGACAATAACATAACACACTATTCCATGTTAACATAACTAAATAACTTAAGCAGGTCTTCATTTGCCTTAGCCGAGCCACCACCACACACATCTCTTTGCCCCTCCTGCAGCTCCCTTAGGTCATCCATTCTTTGCCCTTATCTGTGGTACAAGGAAAGTAAGATGTAAGCACACATGTTTAGTAAGATCCTTTCCTACTCACAAAATCCATATATCAACTCATAAACACATAAGCATACAACCATAAGAATATGATCATCTAACATCATAAGGGCATAGCATGTTATATCATAAATCATAAGGACATTATACTAAATCATATCATAAATCTAAATATCATAAGAGTATAACATGTCATATCGTAAATCACATCATAACAGTTCATAAATAACATCATGTTGTATCATATCATCAATCATCATGTCCTATAAATCATAAATCGTATCATGCAAGATGTCTTTTAAAATATGGGGGTCATGTCATATGCAAGATGGTTTAAAACATAGCATATAGTACTTGAACATAATATCATCATGAGGGCCCGGCTTGTACCACATACATACATAAATGCGCGCAATCCCTAGGACAGGGTAGCTAGCCCCGAACCTACTAGGGATCTAGGTCCGTTCATAGTCCGTCGACCTAGGGGCGTACTAAGGAGCCCATCCCTTTACTAGACCCATTCATAGTCCGTCGGCCTAGGGGCGCTTATGGAGCCCACCATTGGTACAAGCCATACAAAGTAAAATATCATAGCATGGTTCATATCATAACATAACACATCTTATCTTATCATATCATGAGGAATAAACCATGCATATTTGGGCACACAGCACATGCATGGATCATAAGCATACATAATGAACATGTCATTTATCATATCATAAAACATGCATATTTGGGCACACAACAAATGCATGGATCATAAGCATACATAATGAACATGTCATTTATTATATCATAAAACATGCATCATTTGGGCACACAGCACATACATGGATCATAAGCATACATAATCAACATGTCATTTATCATATCATAAACATGCATAGCATCCGTAAATAACATTTCCTAATTCATCACGCATCATGTGAGACATATCTAAGCTTTTAACTCATAATGGCCGAACCACCCATAAGGAGAAAAATCAAGCTATGGGCTACATGCAAGTGTAAACTCCTAGCTAAGTTCATATCATACTATTAGGAGATACATGAGCATGCTAGGTTAACTTTTTAGCTTCTCTAAGCCCTAGTTTTTGTTCTTGGGCGAAACATACATGAAAAGGAAACTAGGTTTTCAATCAACATATAAGCATAATCACCTAGCTAAATTCATATCATATCATCAAGAGATACATGAGCATGCTAGGTTAACTTTTTAGTTGTCTAAGCCCTAGTTTTTGTTCTTGGCCGAAACACATGAAGAGGAAACTAGGTTTTCAATCAACATATAAGCATAATCACCTAGCTAAATTCATATCATATTATTAAGAGATACATGAGCATGCTAGGTTAACTTTTTAGCTTGTCCAAGCTCTAGTTTTGTTCTTGGCCGAAACTCACATGAAGAGGAAACTAGGTTTTTAATCAACATATAAGCATGATCACCTAGCTAAATTCATATCATATTATCAAGAGATACATGAGCATGCTAGGTTATCCTTTAGCTTCCTTAAAACCCTAATTTTTGGTCTTGGCCGAAATACATATTAAGGGAAACTAGGTTTTCAATCAACATATAAGCATGATCACCTAGCTAAATTCATATCATATTATCAAGAGATACATGAGCATGCTAAGTTAACTTTTTAGCTTGTCTAAGCCCTAGTTTTTGGTCTTGGCTGAAACATACCTAAGGAGAAAGCCAACTTTAAAACAACATAAAAGCATGAACACCTAACTACATTCATATCACATTATCAAGAGATACATGAGCATGTTAGGTTAAGTTTCTAGCTTCTCTAAACCCTAGTTTAGTTCTTGGCCGAAACATACATGAAGGGAAAGCTAACTTTAACAACTTTCAAGCATAAGAAAAACCAACCCAATCCCTTAACATAGCATACATATCATAAGGATGTAGTAAACATGGTTAGTTTAGGTTTTAAGCTTCCCTAGATCCTTCATCTATTCTTGGCCGAAAATTCATATTTAAAAATCTAGGTTTTAAGTCAAACATTCAACATGAAAACATTTACTAGCTTCTTATACTAGGGTACTTATCATAAGATCATAATGACCATGCTTTATTTAGATCTCAATCTACCCAACAACTCCTTTTATTTTATACTTGGCCGAAAGTTCCAACTTGTTACTTTAGATTTTAAGCATTCTACTCCTTTATAAAACAAAAGCAACTTGTACCATAGGTGAGGGGATACTTACATCCTTTCGCTTGTGGTTTTTCTTAAAGAAAGATACTCTAGGCGACGAGGAAGAAGAGACCTTCTTCTTCTAGCACTCCCTTTGATTTCTCTTGCTTGGGAAGTGGTAGACCTTGAAGGCTCCTTCTTGTAAATTAGTTTTCTAGGAGAGGAACCTTAGCTTAGCTTTTGGAAATGAGGAGGGGGAGAGCCTTTGGTTTCGGTGAAGAATGAAGAAGGAGAAGGAAGGAGGAAGAAGAAGGAAAAAGATTAATCACTTGTCTTTCATTCTTTTCATCCTTTTTATTTCCTTTGTAATGAACATACCTTCATTCATCCCCCTTAGCCCTCCTATTTACTTCTCTCTTTTAATTCCCACGCAAATAGAGAGAAGAAGGGAAGCAAGCAACTTGTCTTTTGCTTGCTTCTTCTCTTAACCAAGAGGAAGAGAAAGTAAGCTACTTGGTTTTCTCTTGTTACTTTATTTAACCATCCTCTCACCTTTAACTAATGTTTCTATTCTTTTCTATTTACATATCATTCATGTTTCTAGTGGTTATCATACACCAATTTAATTCTATCATTTGTGAGAGGTTCAAGGTTCAATCCTTGACCTCACCTCTTTTTGTTTTGGTTTCTATTTTTCCCTTTTTCTCTTTCTTTCTTTTATTTTAAAAAATACTCCTAGGCATAGCTTGGCATTTTCGTGGGTATTACAGTACCCCATACCTCATAGAAAGTTTATCCTCGAACTTAAAATAGCTCCGGATACTTCCGTTTCATATCGTCTTCTCGTTCCCAAGTGACTTCTTCGTACCGTTAATTTTTCCACAGGACCTTTACTAAGGGTACTTCCTTGTTCCTCAGTCTTTTGACATCTCGATCTAATATCTGAACCGGTCGGCTCTCATAGGTTAGATCCTCCTGTACTTGTACTGTCCGTGGTTCGATTACTTGGTCTGTGCTCGGAATACATTTCTTTAGCATTGAAACGTGGAACACGTTGTGAATGGCTAACATCTCCTGAGGTAACTCTATTTCATAAGCAACTTTGCCAATTCTTTTCAGAACTTGATATGGTCCTACATAGCGCGGGCTTAACTTTCCCTTTTTACCAAACCTCATTACTCCTTTCATAGGCGCTACTTTGAGGAATACTGAATCTCCGATGCTGAATTCCAATGGTCTTCGTCGCTTATCCATGTAATTCTTCTGCTGACTCTGCGCAGTTTCTATTCTTTGGCGGATGTTCTGTATAGCACGGGTGGTGTTATCAATGAATTCTGTTTGGAATCCCATCTCTTTCTTTTCGCCACTTTCGTACCAGCATATAGGAGATCTACATTTCCTCCCGTACAGAGCCTCGTAGGGCTCCATTCCTATAGTAGCTTGGTGACTATTATTGTAGGCGAATTCTGCTAAGCATAAATATCGGCACCAGCTCCCTTTGAAGTCCAAGGCGCAAGCCCGTAACATATCTTCTAGTACTTGATTCACCTTTTCTGTTTGTCCGTCGATCTGAGGGTGGAAGGATGTATTGAACAATAACTTTGTACCGAGAGCCTTCTGAACACATTCCCAAAAATGTGAAATAAAGCGACCATCTCTGTCAGAAATGATAGTTTTAGGAATCTCATGTAATCTAACAATTTCCTTGACGTATAACTGAGCCAGTTGCTCAATTGAATAAGTCATCTTGATTGCTAGAAAGTGGACGGATTTGGTTAATCTATCCACGATCACCCATATCGCGTCATAGCCGTTCGTTGTTTTAGGTAGTCTCGAAATGAAGTCCATAGAGATATCCTCCCATTTCCATTCTGGAATCTGGACAGGCTGCAGTAATCCTCCAGGTCTTTGGTGTTCTTCTTTAACCCTGTGGCAAGTCAGGCAAGTACTGACGTACTGAGCCACGTCTCTTTTCATATCGGACCACCAGAATTTCTTTCTCAAATCTTGGTACATTTTGGTAGATCCCGGATGCATTGCATAGGGTGTTGCGTGGGCTTCTTCTAGTATTTTCTTCCGCAACTCTAGGTCATCGGGAACACATAAGCGATCCTTGAGGTATAATATCTCACTTTCGACGATATGGAATTCGTCGTTCTTTCCCTCTAACACTTCTTGCTTTAACCGCTGGATACTCAAGTCACGAGTCTGCTTTTCTAATACATCATCAAACAACGTCGGTGCTATAGTCAGGGTAGAGAGTTGTTTGGTCACATCTTCAGCCCTATAGCACTGATTTTTCCTGGGTTCCCCTATGAACTCGAATATCGGTTCCGCTTCAGGTCGGAAGACCACTTTTCTTTGACGATACTCGATTGAAACGTCGTACTTGCTTACTAAGTCCATGCCTAATATACTGTCATAATCTTGCATGTCACTATCAGATCACAGTAGAGTTCTCTGTCTGCGATTCTGATGGGTGCGGCTCACAGCATATGAGTAGATGGTATTACTTCTCCCGACGGTAGGGTCATCAAGAATTTGCTATTTAAAGCTTATGATGGTATCCCTAACTTCTCCATGAAGGGTGTAGAGACAAATGAATGTGTTGCTCCAGTATCAAATAACACATTAGCATGTTGACCGAAAATAGGTAGCTGGCCTGTAACCACGGTAGAGGCACTCGCCACATCATCCTTGGTAAGCGAGAAAACCCTGGCGTTCGTTGTAGTTGGCGGGGCTTCCAATTTTCCTTGGCTAATCGGAGTCCCTTCAATGGCAGCTTGCATATAGTGTAGCTGTGGGGGAACACTTTTGTTCTGGTCATGCTGCTGAAATGGTGTCTGGGACTGGGTAGGGCAGTCTCTGGCCAGATGTCCTTCTCGTCCGCAATTGTAACATTTTCTCATACCCTTGCGATATACTCCGAAATGCTGCTTTCCACAAATGGTACACTGAGGGTACTTAGGTTGCTTATTTGCTAGTCCTCCTTTGGCGTTGTCCCACTGTTTCCTTTTTCCATTAGGGTTTCCTTTCCAGCTTGGTTTGGTACTCTGAGATTTCTACCTTTGCGTCTGTGCCTGATTCTTATTCTCGTTCATCGCGTTCTGATAATGCTCGGTGATCAGGGCGCTGCTGACCAGTTTCTCTGTAGTCTGCGGTCTATTAATTCCGTCAGCCACATTCAATGTTATCTCGGGTCGGAGCATCTTCAGCATCAGTCTAACCCTTTCTCTTTCCGTACTGACCAACTCTGGGCAGAGGCGTGCAAGATGATTGAAGCGCTTTACTGCTTCGTTTACCGATAAGTCACCTTGCCGGAACTCGGTGAACTCGTCGTAATGCCGGTTCGTCACTTGCATATGGAAGAATTCTTCGAAGAACTCTGTCTTGAAGTCCGTCCAGTTCATCAGATTAATTTGTCTCTTAGCCTTAACTCTTTCCCACCACATTCTTGCGTCTCCGGAAAAACAGAATGACACACATTTGATCTTTTCCGATACCAGCCAGTCCAGCAATTCCACAATACTTTCCACTGTCTTGAACCAGGCTTGAGCGTCTCATGGCTCACAAGTACACGAGAAGTTCTCCGGCTTCAGCATTAGCCACTGTATCAAATAAGTCTCCTGTCGGACACTGGGGCAGGGGCTACCGGTGGTACTGGTGCGGCTAGTGGTATGACGGGCGCTGCATTCTGATTTGCTGGTGGGGTGACAGGGTTCCATTGCTGATTCATCAGGGCAGTGATTACTTGTTGTTGTTCCGTGATCTGACGCTGGAGATCGGTGACTACCTGGGTCAGATCTGGTGGGGTCACTGTCTCATCAGCCCGGTTACCACGACTTCTAGCCATATCTATTTTCATAAATAACAATGAGGCTAGCATAAGTCTAGAGTCATCCCTACTTATTTTCGTACACATTAAACATTGCTTATCATAAATGAAGAAAAATCCATATCAATCATACCTGGGTTCATGGATACTAAAACATTTCCTATCATACATAAAGTAGGTACAGAAAGTCTTACTTGGAGCGGCAGGATGGAGGCTCGATGTGTGTGTGTAGCGGAAAGGCTAACCTGGCTCTGATACCAACCTGTAACGCCCGTCCCTCCTGCTAGTAGGGTGCGGGGTTACGTACTTAACCATTTCTATTTCTAATTGTGGAAACATATATGCATATTAAAATTTCTTTTGAAAATAAAGAAAACCACATAAGAATATCTTGAAATCATACGGACAATAACATAACACACTAGTCCATGTTAACATAACTAAATAACTTAAGCAGGTCTTCATTTGCCTTAGCCGAGCCACCACCACACACATCTCTTTGCCTCTCCTGCAGCTCCCTTAGGTCATCCATTCTTTGCCCTTATCTGTGGTACAAGGAAAGTAAGCAGTAAGCACATAGGCTTAGTAAGATCCTTTCCTACTCACAAAATCCATATATCAACTCATAAACACATAAGCATACAACCATAAGAATATGATCATCTAACATCATAAGGGCATAGCATGTTATATCATAAATCATAAGGACATTATACTAAATTATATCATAAATCCAAATATCATAAGAGTATAACATGTCATATCGTAAATCACATCATAACAGTTCATAAATAACATCATGTTGTATCATATCATCAATCATCATGTCCTATAAATCATAAATCGTATCATGCAAGATGTCTTTTAAAACATGGGTCATGTCATATGCAAGATGGTTTAAAACATAGCATATAGTACTTGAACATAATATCATCATGAGAGCCCGGCTTGTACCACATACAAACATAAATGCGTGCAATCCCTAGGACTGGGTAGCTAGCGCCGAACCTACTAGGGATCTAGGTCCGTTCATAGTCCGTCGACCTAGGAGCGTACTAAGGAACTCATCCCTTTACTAGACCCATTCATAGTCCGTCAGCCTAGGGGCGCTTATGGAGCCCACCCTTGGTACAAGCCATACAAAGTAAAATATCATAGCATGGTTCATATCATAACATAACACATATTATCTTAACATATCAAGAGGAATAAAGCATGCATATTTGGGCACACAGCTCATGCATGGATCATAAACATACTTGATGAACATGTCATTTATCACATCATAAAACATGCATATTTGGGCACACAGCACATGCATGGATCATAAGCATACATAATGAACATGTCATTTATCATATCATAAAACATGCATATTTGGGCACACAGCACATGCATGGATCATAAGCATACATAATCAACATGTCATTTATCATTTCATAAACATGCATAGCATCCGTAAATAACATTTCCTAATTCATCACGCATCATGTGAGACATATCTAAGCTTTTAACTCATAATGGCCGAACCACCCATAAGGAGAAAAATCAAGCTATGGGCTACATGCAAGTGTAAACTCCTAGCTAAGTTCATATCATATTATTAGGAGATACATGAGCATGCTAGGTTAACTTTTTAGCTTCTCTAATCCCTAGTTTTTGTTCTTGGCCGAAATATACATGAAAAGGAAACTAGGTTTTCAATCAACATATAAGCATAATCACCTAGCTAAATTAATATCATATCATCAAGAGATACATGAGCATACTAGGTTAACTTTTTAGTTGTCTAAGCCCTAGTTTTTGTTCTTGGCCAAAACACACATGAAGAGGAAACTAGGTTTTCAATCAACATATAAGCATAATCACCTAGCTAAATTCATATCATATTATTAAGAGATACATGAGCATGCTAGGTTAACTTTTTAGCTTGTCTAAGCCCTAGTTTTGTTCTTGGCCGAAACTCACATGAAGAGGAAACTAGGTTTTTAATCAACATATAAGCATGATCACCTAGCTAAATTCATATCATATTATCAAGAGATACATGAGCATGCTAGGTTATCCTTTAGCTTACTTAAAACCCTAATTTTTGGTCTTGGTCGAAATACATATTAAGGGAAACTAGGTTTTCAATCAACATATAAGCATGATCACCTAGCTAAATTCATATCATATTATAAAGAGATACATGAGCATGCTAAGTTAACTTTTTAACTTGTCTAAGCCCTAGTTTTTGTTCTTGGCCGAAACATACCTAAGGAGAAAGCCAACTTTAAAACAACATAAAAGCATGAACACCTAACTACATTCATATCACATTATCAAGAGATACATGAGCATGCTAGGTTAAATTTCTAGCTTCTCTAAACCCTAGTTTAGTTCTTGGCCGAAACATACATGAAGGGAAAGCTAACTTTAACAACTTTCAAGCATAAGAAAAACCAACCCAATCCCTTAACATAGCATACATATCATAAGGATGTAGTAAACATGGTTAGTTTAGGTTTTAAGCTTCCCTAAATCCTTCATCTATTTTTGGCCGAAAATTCATATTTAAAAATCTAGGTTTTAAGTCAAACATTCAACATGAAAACATTTACTAGCTTCTTATACTAGGGTACTTATCATAAGATCATAATGGCCATGCTTTATTTAGATCTTGATCTACCCAACAACTCCTTTTATTTTATACTTGGCCGAAAGTTCCAACTTGTTACTTTAGATTTTAAGCATTCTACTCCTTTATAAAACAAAAGCAATTTGTACCACAGGTGAGGGGATACTTACATCCTTTCGCTTGTGGTTTTTCTTAAAGAAAGATACTCTAGGCGACGAGGAAGAAGAGACCTTCTTCTTCTAGCACTCCCTTTGATTTCTCTTGCTTGGGAAGGGGTAGACCTTGAGAGCTCCTTCTTGTAAATTAGTTTTCTTGGAGGGGAACCTTAGCTTAGCTTTTGGAAATGAGGAGGGGGAGAGCCTTTGGTTTCGGTGAAGAATGAAGAAGGAGAAGGAAGGAGGAAGAAGAAGGAAAAAGATTAATCACTTGTCTTTCCTTCTTTTCATCCTTTTTATTTCCTTTGTAATGAACATACCTTCATTCATCCCCCTTAGCCCCCCTATTTACTTCTCTCTTTTAATTCCCACTCAAATAGAGAGAAGAAGGGAAGCAAGCAACTTATCTTTTGCTTGCTTCTTCTCTTAACCAAGAGGAAGAGAAAGTAAGCTACTTGGTTTTCTCTTGTTCCTTTATTTAACCATCCTCTCACCTTTAACTAATGTTTCTATTCTTTTCTATTTACATATCATTCATGTTTCTAGTGGTTATCATACACCAATTTAATTCTATCATTTGTGGGAGGTTCAAGGTTCAATCCTTGACCTCACCTCTTTTTGTTTTGGTTTCTATTTTTCCCTTTTTTCTCTTTCTTTCTTTTATTTTAAAAAAAATACTCCTAGGCATAGCTTGGCATTTTCATGGGTGTTACAACTTGGAGTTTAGGATTTAGATTGATTAGAGGATGATACGGTCTATGCCTCACATTGATCAATCTAGATGTCAAGGATAGAAGGACACTTGTCATATTTTGTGAGGAGTCACAATTAGTAGTCACAAGGTGATGTTGGATCTCAACATTCTTGTAACTTGGGTAGTAATGAAGTGTTACTAGATACCGCTCATTACTTATGCTCCTAAATGGGTTTAGGGCATTTCCAACTTTACAAGAACCTATAGGGTCACACACTAAGGATAATTAGATGGAGATTAGGTTCATATGATGAACCAAGAGGATTAGATTCATTTGATGAATCAAATTGGATTAAGAGTGATCCTAATTGGGCTAATTGAGTTGGACTCAAGTTGATTCATGTGTTCAATGGGTCTAATTTAGATTATGACTCATTGAATCAATTTAATTAAATGAATTAGATTCATTATATTAAATTGGCTTGAATTAAATGGTTGGATTAGATCAACCATGAGAGAGATTAAGTCAAGTTTGACTTGACTTGAGAGGAAGAGGAAAAAGTCAAGTTTGACTTGACTTTTTGCCACATCATTAGTGAGTTGGCAAGATGTGGACCAATGATGATGCTCCACATCATCATGGTTACTTAAGTGAGATGCCACCTCATGGAGGTTACAATTCTTCACTTTAATGGATCCACATTAATTGCACTTATTGTGGAAATAGGGGTTACACCTTTTTGAAAGTGGCCGGCCACTATTGTGAGGGGATGGAATGAATTTTTCATTCAAGGCACATTCACTTCATCCTCTTCCTCAAGCTCTCCCTCTCCCTCTTCTCCTCTACCGTTGCCGAGACCCTTTGGAGTGCTAGCACACTCTAAGGCTCTCTCTCCATTGAGTTGTTTGTGTGGATACATATAGAGAGTTGTTTATGTTGACAACTTCGAGATCCGGCACCATTTGGACGAGCGGGAATGCGAAGGGCTTCGCTTCAAAAGTATAACTTTTTTCCTTGTAGATCTAGGTGTAGATCTAGGTAAACTCGTACTCGTAGTTTTTCGAAAAAAAATTTATTCTTCGTACAAATCCGTTGGCTAGGGAGATTCGGGGTTTCCGTGACGCGAAAAGCGGTTTTCGCGGCCCAAAAACCCCAACATCGGAGGGCCTAGCCAGGAATCCCCACCCCGATCTTAGGTCACTAACGCTTTGTTGACTCGTCTCACTGTATGTAGGAGCGTTGAGGAGTCTCTGCAAATCTTCAGAGTTCATCTTCATCGAGGGTCATCAGCATTCATCGGAACTAGTGCTCATCTTTGTAGATCTCAGACAGGATCAAATTTGGTGTCGTATGTGGGAACTATTCACCTAGATCTGAGGCTACGGAGATGGAGGAAGCTGGTAAACCCAACACCATCACTATATTGTAGGATGATCTGTTGTTGCTCATCAACGCTAGAGTACAGAAGATACTGCAACAACAATAAGTGAATACTGGTGGCACATTGCTTGTAGTTCCACCTCCGGCGATGTTTGTAGCCTCTCATCACCGAGAGAAGGAGATCAGGGGAGGAGATCCAGCTTATCTATTCTCTTCTCCTCTCTCTCCCACTCGACATCCTAAAGCTTACTTTTAAACACCTCTGGAACAAGGGAAACTGGTAGCTAGTGACAGTTCTCCGAAAAATTATTTCTCCATTCTCTCAATGGGTGTTGGATGATCTGTTGCCAAAGCATTATCAAAATTTAAATGTTGGAGAATATTTGGGAACAACTGATCCTGAGGATCATCTTCTCAAGTTTGAACATGCAGTGCTTCTCCAACAATTCACTGATGAAGTTAAATGTCGGATGTTTTTTACTACTTTTGGAGTAGCAGCTCAAAGATGATTTAAGCGATTACCGAAGAATTTTATTCGTCACTTTAAGGATTTCTGTAAGGTATTCTTGCATCATTTTTTCAATAATCGAAGGTACCACAAAACTCCGTGGAGTCTCTTTTCTATCAATCAAGGTCTTAATGAGTCTATTAGGACTTATATTAAGAGATTTAATCAAGTGGCTATTGATGTTCCATCGGTCACCACAGAGATTTTGATAAGCACCTTCTCGCAGGAGCTTAATGATAATGATTTTTTCAAGGATTTGGTTAGAAATCCTCCTACTAATTTTAATATATTAATTGAATGAGCTTCGGAGTTTATCAATGTGGAAGAGACTCAAGCTACTCGCAGGAAAGAGGTTAATGCCCCTGCACCAGTTCCAACGGTAGCCTGCCCGGGGGGGACCTGCTCAGTCTCCTAAAGGACCTCGGGCCGATCTGCCCCATCGTCATCCCGAGCCATGACCTCAAGCAGTGTAACATGTGGGAGTTCCTCAACATTTTCCTCAAAGATGGTGCACATACCATCTGACTAATACTCATAATACGAAAAATTATTTAACTTTGAAGAATCAACAAGCAGGCAACACTGGATACCGTCAGCGCTCTCCAATCCCAAATCGTCAGCGGTATCCTCGACAAGAGAGCCCGCTTAAAATTGAATATCAACCGAGCGGGTCACAAGCTGGAATATTACCTCTTCCTGTGGTACAAGCTCAAGCACCTGGCCATGCACAGTCAGAGCCATCCTCGGCTCGATAGGAAGAGAATCGCAGTAACGCTGCTTAGGGCAACATTAGCATGATAGCTGGAGGGCCCACTGATGGTTATTCTTATCGAGCGAGGAAGTCGCACGCTCGGCGACTAACAATTCATGCCATAGGATGTAGTGCTGAAAAGGCAACCGGGCCGGAGATCAGTTTCGGATCCAGAGATTTGGTGGGGATAGAAGTACCCCATGATGATGCGCTTATAATCAAGGTTGTTATAGCCAATTATAATATTTCACGTACTTTTATTGATACCAGTAGCTCTGTTAACATCATCTTTAAACAAGCTTTTGACCAATTGCAAATTGACCCGAGCGATCTTCAACCTATGGTTACTCCATTGTATGGGTTCACAGGCAATGAGGTACAACCATTGGGTCAGATAAAATTGGCTATATCTATAGGGGAGGAGCCTCTTATGCGAACTCGCCGATCAGTCTTCATAGTTGTGGATGCCCCATCAGCTTACAATGTTATCCTGGGTCGACCGACTTTGGGTCGTTTCTACTTTCTGTCAAAAAATAAAATTCCCTATGGACGATCAAGTGGGGGAAGTCAAGGGAGACAAATAACAACATGTAAGTGTTATGTGAAGATTGCCAGGGGTGGAAGCTAATGCCGCCCGAAAAGCTCAGAGGATGAATATCAATTCCATTCATGAAAAGTCACCCACTCTTATATATGAAGAGAAGGAGGAAGTGAAAATACAACCTAGCCGAGCGGAAGCTACAACACATATCACTTCCGACCTGGATCCTGATCTTAGAGAAAATTTAATAAAATGCTTGACAAAAAATGATAAAGCGTGGGAATCGCCTTGAAATTCAGCGTGGGGAAGGGTATTGACGCCACACTCAAGCAAGATAAGAAGGTGAGTGATAAGTCAAGGGGTTTGATCGCCACAAGTTTCCTTGATAAGATCAGAATTAGTTCTTTGCCTAAGAACTAGAAGGAAACTCTCACGAAAGAGAAACTCAAATTTTCATTCAAAACTTACTTGATTTTTCATACAAGAGTTCTCCTATTTAACATCCCCTAAGATCCACTATGCACTAATTATGCAATAAATATCATGCTTGCATGCATGGTATTTATTATCCACTAATGCAACCACTAATCCCTAATATTAGTTTAATGCAACCATGCATGCATGGTATTTATTATACTAGCTTAGGAACTCTCAAAAATACATTGAAAACTCACAAAGGACATCAAAAGACACTTTAGAAAATCCCCCCCCCCAATAAATGCATACGAAAATGGTCCTCATGTTGGTTCAATTTCACTTTCAAAATGAAGGAATGTGATCCATTTAGTTGTTGCCTCCATTGTGCATTGATCCTCCTTATCCTTGAGCCCCATTATTAAGCCTTCCAAAGCTTGCTTCATTCTCTTAGTCTTGGACCTTGTCATGGGTCCCCCAATTCCCTTCAATGCCTCTTCTTGGCTCACATCATTCCCTCCTTCTTTAGGTGAATTCATCCTCAAATTTAGGTCTTCATCATCTACATCAAAAGGACTCAAATCCGCCACATTAAATGTTGCACTAACACCATACTCACCGGGCAAATCAATTTTGTAAACATTGTCATTAATTCTTTCTAACACTTGGAATGGTCCATCTCCTCTTGGTTGAAGCTTTGATTTCCTTTGGGTAGGAAATCTTTCCTTCCTCATATGAACCCACACCCAATCACCGGGTTCAAGGACAACTCTTTTTCTCCCTTTATTAGCTTGATTTGAATATTGCTCCATTTTCATCTCAATTTGAGCTTTAACTTACGCTCATGAAGCTTCTTCATATATTCTGCCTTTGTTTTGCCATCCTTGTGAACTAAAGAAGAAGTGTTAGGTAAAGGAAGCAAAACAAGAGGTGTTAGTGGATTGAACCCATAAGTAATCTCAAAAGAAAAAATTGAGTAGTAGAATGGACCGCCCTATTATAAGCAAACTCAACATGAGGCAAACATTCTTCCCAAGACTTAATGTTCTTCTTAATAATTTCTCTAAGAAGAGTAGAATGTGTCCTATTTACCACCTCAGTCTGGTCATCAGTTTGCGGGTGCCATGTAGTGGAGAAAAGAAGCTTTGTTCCCAGCTTGTTCCATAAGGTCCTCCAAAAATGGCTTAAAATTTGATGTCACGATCTGAAACAATGCTCCTAGGCATGCCATGAAGTCTTACCACCTCTACGAAAAACAAATCTGCCACATGAGTTGCATCATCCACTTTGTAGCAAGGTATGAAGTGTGTCATCTTGGAGAATCTATCAACTACCACAAAAATGGAGTCCTTACCTTTTTGAGTACGTGGTAGCCCTAAAACAAAATCCATAGACATGTCAGTCCAAGGAAAATTAGGAATAGGAAAAGACGTGTAAAGTCCATGAGGTAATGTCTTAGATTTTGCTTTTCTACACACAATGCACCGTGCATAAAATTTTTGCACATCATGTTTCATGTGTGGCCAATGAAAATGTTCAAGCAGCATTTCTAAGGTCTTTTGAACCCCAAAGTGTCCCATTAACCCCCCCCCCCCCTCATGTGCTTCCCTAACTAGCAATTTACGCATGGATCCTCTAGGCACACAAAGTTTGTTATTCTTAAACAAGTAGTTGTCATGCCTAACAAACCCATTTTGTGATTTCTTTTCACACGCAGCATATAATTGGGAAAACTCATTATCATGTACATACAATTCCTTAATATATTCAAAGCCAAGCAATTTAGTTTCAAGTGTAGCTAACAAGTTATACCTTCTTGAAAGTGCATCTGCTACAACATTTACCTTTCCTTGGTTATGCTTAATCACATAAGGAAATTGTTCAAGAAATTCGACCCATTTGGCATGCTTTTTGTTGAGCTTCCCTTGCCCTTTCAAATACTTCAAAGATTCATGATCACTATGAATGATAAATTCTTTAGGCAAAAGATAATGCTGCCATATTTGCAATTCTTTAACAAGTACATACAATTCTATATCATAAGTGGAATAGTTGAGAGTGGCGCCACATAATTTCTCACTAAAATATGCAATAGGATGACCATCTTGAAGTAAAACAACCCCAATACCCACATGAGATGCATCACATTCAATTTCAAATGATTTAGAAAAATCAGGTAAAGCAAGAATGGGTGCATGTGTGAGTTTATCCTTAAGTGTTTGAAATGCATTTTCTTGATTCTCTCCCCATCTAAAACTCATGTTTTTCTTTACAATTTCATTTAGGGGTGCTACCATTGTGCTGAAGTCCTTCACAAACCTCCTATAGAAACTTGCCAACCCATGGAAGCTCCTAAACTCACTCACAGTTTTAAGAGTTGGCCAATCTCTAATGGCCTTAACTTTCCCTTCATCAACCTGCACTCCTTTAGAACTTATGACAAAACCAAGAAAAACCACATGATCAGTGCAAAAAGAACACTTTTCCAAGTTAGCATTTTGTTTTTCCTTTCTAAGGACATGCAAGACAGATTGGAGATGTGCAATATGCTCAACAAAACTCTTGGAATATACAAAAATATCATCAAAGTATACTATCACAAATTTTCCAAGAAATTCTCGTAAGACATGGTTCATAAGACTCATAAAAGTGTTGAGTGCATTAGTTAACCCAAAAGGCATTACTGACCATTCATACCGTCCATATTTGGATTTGAAAGTTGTTTTCCATTCATCCCCTTCCCTTATCCTAATTTGATGGTACCCACTTTTCAAATCAATTTTAGAAAAGAAGCAAGCACCATGCAATTCATCAAGCAAATCATCAAGTCTAGGGATAGGATGTCTATACCGAATTGTGATGTTGTTGATGGCTCTACAGTCAGTGCACATCCTCCATAATCCATCGTTTTTAGGCACCAAAATTATGGGTACAACACAAGGACTTAAACTTTCTCTAACCCATCCTTTTTGGAATAACTCCTCCACTTGATTTTGTATCTCCTTTGTTTCTTGAGGGTTGCTCCTATAAGCTGGCCTATTGGGCAGAGAAGCTCTAGGAATAAGGTCTATTGGTGTTCAATCCCCCTCATTGAAGGCAAACTGTGATATACTTCCTTGGGAAACACATCCTCAAAATCTTGCAAAATAAAAACAACATCACTAGGCAAGGAGTTAGTATTAGATTCCAAGCAAGTTTCCTTGCACAAAATAAGAAATATTGGCTGCCTTGTCAAATAAGCTTTCTTCGCCTCACTTCCTCTTGTAAACAAATTTTCTATTTTTCTCTCTTTCTTTTCCTCATTCTCTCTTTTCTTTTGAATTTTTTCCTCAAAATCAAGTATTTTATTTTTCACACACTCTTTCTTTTTCTTAAGCTCTCGCTCTTCTATATTCTCTTTTCTCTCTCATTTTTATTTGATCCTCACAAACCTCCCTAGGTGATAATGGTGCAAGTGTGACTTTGCGAGAATTATGGACAAAAGAGAACTTGTTGGAGAATCCATCATGGTGAGCTCGCCTTTCAAACTGCCAAGGTCTTCCAAGAAGAATGTGGCTTGCCTCCATAGGCACAATATCACATAGAACTTGATCTTCATATTTGCCAATGGAGAAATTAATCAACACTTGCTGGTTCACTACTAATTCACCACTATTACTTAGCCATTGGAGTTTATATAGTCTTGAGGTTGAGTTTGGTGACCAACCTAGTGCTTGTCACATTGGTACAACTTCCACCATCAATGATCATAGAGCATGTCTTACCTTGAATAAGGCAGCGGGTATGAAAAATATTTTCTCTTTGGCACTCCTCATGCTCCTTGGCTTGGCTTCCCAATAATCTCCTAACCACCAAGAGATCTCCATCTTGCGCATAGGCTGCTCCATCATTTTCCTCATCGCTTGAGGAAGAGGAAGGAGAAGTAATTTCTTCACTAGAGATACTCCCATTATCCCTCACCACCATAGTCTTCTTATTCGAGCATTTGGATGCAATATGACCTTTTCCCAAACACCTAAAACACTTGATATCCCTACTCTTAGAAGTGGAAGAGGAGGTAGTAGGAATATGCTTCTTAGTGCTTGCTGCCTCCTTAGAATTTGAAGAAGAATCCTCCTTCTTTGACTTGTCCTTCCAACTTGAAGAGTAGTTTGGAGAAGATGATTTCTTCATAACGCCCTTTCTCTTTAATTATTGCTCTATTTTCATTGCTTGATGCACTAAGTCGTCAAGCTCCACATAATGTTGTAACTCCACAATCTCTCCAATATCTCGGTTTAGGCCATGGAGAAACCAAGCCATAGCAGCTTCCCTTTCCTCCCCAATATTGGCCCTAATCAAAGCCACCTCCATCTCCTTGTAGTAATCATCCACACTCCTACTCCCTTGGGTGAGTCTTTCCAATTTGTTGTGCAATTCCCTATGGTAGTGGGAAGGCACAAATCTCCTTCTCATCAAAGTCTTCATTTCGTCCCAAGTGTTGATAGGATGCTCTTCATACCTTCTTCTCTCCTTTTGCAATTGATCCCACCAAATTAAGGCATAATCAGTGAGCTTAAGGGCAACCACCTTTACTCTCTTTGCATCATTATAATTGTGGCATGAGAAGATTTGCACTATTTTCATCTCCCACTCAAGATATGTTTCGGGGTCATTCCTCCCTTGGAAGGAAGGTATCTGGACTTTCACACCTCCTAGATCATCTTCTCATCTAGGGTCTCTACCTCCTCTTTCACATCTTCTTCCCCCTTCATGCCTCCTTTCTCTTGGTGGATCATAGAATGGGTCACTTTGACGAGAGTCTTCATGATTAGAATTGCCCCCACAGTTGGAAACTTTTTCTCCTTCAAGTCTGTCCATCCTTTCGTGTATTTCTCCAAGTTTTCTTTGAAGCATTCTCTCAAATTGTTGAGTAAGTGCCTCCATTTGAAGCCTATTAAGATCTCGCCTAGGGGAATGGGCTTATTTTTCCCCACTCATGCTTGCAACAAAAGAAGATGACAAGGAAAATTACAAAAGAAATGTTTGACGGACCTCACCACTCTACTCACATGGTTGCACTCAAATTTATCCACTCAGCTTCCTTTATAAGCTCTTAAGGAAAGAACCTTATCAATGTCTTTCTCAAGACAGCAAGTAGACAATCAAGTGAACAAGAAATCAACAAGAGAAATATGAGTAGAACAAGAGAAATAAATAGATAAAACGAGAAATTCAGCAACGATCAAGAGTACTGACAAGAATATCTTTGAATTCAGATTTCACAAATAAAGAATATTGAGTCCTTTCAATTCATAAATCCTCCTTTTTTTCAATCAGAAACCAATGACTCTAATGATTACTTTTTTCCCCCAAATTTTCCTATTTTTTTTTAGTTGAGGACCCAAATAGTGAACAGAAATTAGTGACAGAGAGGGACAGAGAGATCAACAAAGATGAAAACGAGATACAAACCTAAAAATCAAAGAGCCAAGGCTCTGATACCAAATGATAAAGAAATCTTGTAAATTGATCGCATTGAAATTCAGCTTGGGGAAGGGTATTGACGCCACACACAAGCAAGATGAGAACATGAGTGATAAGTCATGGGGTTTGATCGCCACAAGTTGCCTTGAAAAGATCATAATTAGTTCTTTGCCTAAGAACTAGAAGGAAGCTCTCACGAAAGAGAAAGTCAAATTTTCATTCAAAACTTACTTGATTTGCCATACAAGAGTTCTATTTAACATCCCCTAAGATCCACTATGCACTAATTATGCAATAAATATCATGCTTGCATGCATGGTATTTATTATCCACTAATGCAACCACTAATCCCTAATACTAGTTTAATGTAACCATGCATGCATGGTATTTTATTATACTAGCTTAGGAACTCTCAAAAATGCATTAAAAACTCACAAAGGACATCAAAAGTAACTTTAGAACCCCCCCCCCCCCCCAATAGATGCATACGAAAATGGTCCTCATGTTGGTTCAATTTCATTTTCAAATTGAAGGAATGTGATCCATTTAGTTGTTGCCTCCATTGTGCATTGATCCTCCTTTTCCTTGATGTTAGTGAGAGCCCTAGAGCCAATCATGTGATGGTTACTTTTTGGACTCTTTGTATCATATTCTTGTACATATATTTCTGATATATAAATAAAGGCATTGTGATTATTATACTTGTGTGTATTTGTGCTATATAAATAAGTATAATAATGTCCTAGGGTAGTAGGTTCATATCTATATCAATCGATTAGTTGAATCGATAGTGAGATGATATAGAGAACACTACACTTAATTATTCCTAGTCAAGTATTAACATAGAAGGACAATGTTAATGCATTGAGACTAGCATGTAGGTCAACATGATGACTTGATCTCACAAGTCATGGATATGAGATATCAAGTTGACACATGGGTATACATTGGAGAATGTATACTGAATGACCCGCCATGAGAAAGTATCATGGATCGTTATATGAGTGTCATATACTTTCTCAAGTGACTATTAGTATGACTTTAGTCCTTAGACCTGAAGTCACCATGGTTCCCTACATAAGGGTGGACTATAAAGGCGATTACTGGGTATGTAACAAATTATGCGGAGGGATGTGAGTGATGTAGATGGGATCTATCCTCCTATATTACAGGAGTGATATCATAGTCTTGATAGAGTGAGATCACTAAGTGCATGGCCATGCCCAAATAAGGCAATATGTGATATTGTGCTTATTTGATTATAGTGAGTCTACTTGAGTTCAAGACACTTAGATTGATTGGAGGATGACACGGTCTATGCCTCATATAAGATCAATCTAGATATCAAGGATAGAAGGACAATGTCACATATTGTGAGAGTCACAATTATTAGTCATATTGGTGATGTTGGATCTCAACATTCTTGTAACTTGGGTAGCAATGATGTGTTGCTAGATACCTCTCATTGCTTATGTCCCTAATTGGATTAAGGACATTGCCAACGTTGACAAGAACCTATAGGGTCACACACATAGAGCAATAGATGGAGACTAGTTCATATGATGAACCAAGAGGAAAGATGAAGTCAAGTTTGACTTGGCTAAATATGGAAAGTCTATAAAAGGCAAGTTTGACTTGACCTAAATCCACAAGTTTGACTTGACTATGAGTTAGACTCAAGTATGATCCAAATGTTGGATAAATCAATTAAGGGAGTTAATTTGGTCATGTTTGACTTTGGCCAAATTAGGAAGGTTGAAAGTCAATATTGACTTGACTTGGATGCCACCACATTTGATGAGGTGGCATGGGAGAACCAATGGGGATGCTACACATCACCATGCCACCTCATGCTTGCCACCTCATGGGAGGTTACCCATGAGTGGCCGGCCACATTAAGGGGGCAATTAAGAGCATTAATTGCCCACTTAATGACATTTATGTGGCTGGCCACATGATATGGTGGATTGATTGAATTTTTGAATTCAATTTTTTGATTCTTCTTCTTCCTTGGTGCTCTCGGCAACTTCTCCCTCTCTTCCTCCTCTTCTTGGCCGAAAACCACATAGGTGCTAGCACACCTTGTTTCGGTCATCTTCTCCACCTAATTGCTTGTGTGGACACATATAGAGGGGCTCTACTTTGTGCCCTCTAGATCCAACTTCAACCTTAGTCGAGCGGGATAAGCGAAGGGCACGCATCAAAGGTAGTTTTTCTTTAAACTATAGATCTAGGAGTAGATCTAACATATTCGGGTATTAAGCATGATATAAATACGTGGAATTTTTCGAATCGGATTTTTCTTTGCACGAGATCCTTGGCTAGGGTGTTTCGGGGTTTCCACGACGCGAAAAGCGGTTTTCGTGGCCCGAAAAATTCTAACACTTGAACCCCATTTTTAAGCCTTCCAAAGCTTGCTTCATTCTCTTAGTCTTGGACCTTGTCATGGGTCCCCTAATTCCCTTCAATGTCTCTTCTTGGCTCACATCAAAAAATAGTGATGTATTCGCTTGGACACCTAAGGAAGTAAAAGGTGTTGCGCCAACAATTATGGAGCATGCTCTATATGTTTATCTTGATGCCCGGTCGGTCAAACAAAAAAAGAGGGACTTCAGGGCTGACTAGAATAAGATTATCAAAGAGGAAGTAGACAAACTACTGGAGGTTGGATACATTCAAGAAGTGCAAACGTGGCCAATGTGGTTCTGCTTTTTAAGCCAAGTAACAAATGGCGAGTATGTATTGATTTCAGAGTCTTAACAAGGCTTGTCCGAAAGACTATTATCCTTTATCTCGCATAGATCAAGTGGTGGATTCCACGGCTGGCTGCGAGTTTATTAGTATGCTGGATGTCTATCAAGGGTATCATCAAATTCCACTCGCTAAGGCAGATCAGGAAAAGGTTAACTTTATAACTATTGAAGGTACTTATTGCTATAATGTTATGCCTTTTGGTCAAAAGAATGTCGGAGGGTACCTATCAATGGCTCATGAATAAGGTTGTCTAGAAGCATATCAGAAGAAATATGTGTAACGCCCGCCCTCCCTGCTAACCCTAAGGGACGGGGCTACGATACTCTATGTACATATTACAGCGGAAGACTTAAAATAATTTTTTTTTTTGTTTAATAAAACTTTTCTTTTGTTTTCAAATCCGAACTACACTAATATGGTTTCCATAACATGATAACAAGATAAATAGAAACATAACATCAAGTTACCCATATAGTACTACAATTTACGAAACCAAAGCGTAATTCTTAAAAGTTCTTAAAGCAGGTTCTTATTTGGTTGCCTAGCCACCGCCACACACATCTCCTTGCCTCTCCTGCTACTCCTTTAGCTCATCCAGCTTTTTCCTTTATCTGTGGTACAAGAAAAGTAAGCTATGAGCACTCATGGCTCAGTAAGTTCCTTTCCTACTCACTAAAACTGAAAATCATCACATGATCAAAGAATATCTCAACATAACATGATCTCAACTAGTCATGGCATAACATATCATACTCTTTAAGCATATCATGCAACATAACAAAATCATAACTAGTCATGGCATATCATCTCTTAAAGCATAGCATGATACATAACATAATCATATCTAATCATGGCATATCATATCATCATCATAAGGTAGCATGACATATCAAGCATAGCATGAAACATAACATAATCATATCTAATCAAGGCATATCATAAATCATAGCATCATCATAAGGTAGCATGGCATATCAAGCATAGCATGAAACATAACATAATCATATCTAATCATGGCATATCATAAATCATAGCATCATCACAACATGATCATAAGGTATATGCAATATGATTTTGAAAACATGTATCCGAAAAACATGTGTATGTCTCATGATCTTTAAAACCATTTCTTCCTACATATATACTTGAACATATTTTCAACTTAAAGGGGATCCCGGCTATGTACCACTTACATATTGCGCGCAACCTATGTAGGTCCAAGGTAGCAAGTCTTGAACCCTACAAGGCAAACATACTAGGCCTGAGTCTTACTCCATCGACCTAGGGGCACTTAGGAGTCCATCCCTAACGAGGCCCGAGTCTTATTCCATCGACCCCGGGGCGCTTATGGAGCCCACCCTTGGTACAAGCCATATAAAGTAAAGTACATGTCATACTTATACATATCACACATCATAAGAGCATGCATCACTTAGGCACACATCATATCATAAAAGTATGCATCACTTAGGCATACATCATATCATAAAAGTATGCATCACTTAGGCATACATCATGTCATAAAAGTATGCATCACTTAGGCATACATCATATCATAAAGGTATGCATCACTTAGGCATACATCATGTCATAAAAGCATGCATATTTTCACCACATAGCATATCATAAAAGCATGCATATTTTCACCACATAGCATATCATAAAAGCATGCATATTTCTATCCACATAGCATATCATAAAAGCATGCATATTTCTAGCACATGTCATATCATGGAAAGTATGAATCACAAGCATACATGTTTAAGCATAAGGGTGTATCATGTGATTATACTATCATAAGAAACATGGTAACATAGTTAACTTGGATTCTAAGCTTCCTAATCCCTTGGGTTCTTATCATGACCGAACCCCCTTAGATCTCAATTTAGGTAAAAATAACCTCCAAGCATGTGGAACCTAAATTATCATCACATCAATTTCATAGAAAGTATTATAAGCATGATTAACTTGGTTTCTAAGTTCTCCAAGTCCCTAAACTTCATGTGGCCGAACCTTATCAGGTGTGAAACAAGGTCCCAAATGTCATGAAAGCATGGAAACCTTAAACCATATTTATAGCATTTTTCTTCCAAGTAACATAGTAATCATATTTAAGCTAATTCCTAAGTTCCTCAAGCCCTTAACATATGTCATGGCCAAAATTTCACAAGTATTCATTAGGGATAAAAACAAGCATACAAGCATGTGAACTTGAACTAATATCATGTATAAATTCATAATAAGGTATCATACAAAGGGTATGGCCGAAACTTACCCTAGCCTCATTTTAGGTCATTAAGCAACATATAGCATGAGAACTTTGGCTTTCTACTTATCATATTTCATGTAGAGTGACATGAGCATATTTAAATTTTGTTCTAGGGTTTCTAGGGCATCTATCCCTTCATGGACGAGACCTACAATGGTCCATTTAGGTCATGGAAAAATTATACAAGCATGTGACACAATCAACACATTATCATATTTCCATAAGAAGCATTTTTAACACAATTGGTTTCAATTCTAAGGCCTCTAGGTCATTTAAACCCTACTTGGCCGAGACCCATCAGTGGTTAACTTTGCTTCAAATAGCCTAAAAGCATAGGAAGTCATACAAGTTTCATAGCATGTATAAAGACAAGCATAATAAACATACATGTGCATTGTGTCTTAGGCTTCCTAGGTTTCTTTTCCTTTTTCTTTTATTTTTCCTCATGGCTGAAACCTACCATTCTCTAAACTAGGTTTTAAGTGGCCTAAAGCATGGAAAACCTAAGCAAGTTTCATGGCAAAAATTACTAAGAACATCATATACAAATTTGGTTCATAAACAAACTAGGACCCTTGTGATCTTACATGTCATATATCATGTAACTAAATTCTCTATACCCTAATTAAGCATGAGAGCATTAAACAACTTTCATATCTTAATATCACAGAGGTCTTGAGCATGTTAAAATTTTGTTTAAGCTTTTCTAAGCTATCCATCTTATCATGGCCGAAACTCTTAATGAAGAGTTCATGGATTTCTAGCAATATTCAACATGCAATTCTTTAAGAGAACTCTATATTCTATCATATAAACATGGTTACTTAAATTTAAAGGTCTTCCTAACCCTAAGCTCTTTTCTTGGCCGAAGCATATGAGTGGGTTTCTTTTGGTTCCAAGTAACTTTCAAGCAAGAAAAACCAATAAAAGTCCCTTAGTAATTCATGGAAGGAATCTTGTACTAGTTTGGTTAAATAATGATTTCCCTAACCTCTTTAAAATATTTTTGGCCGAAATTCTAGGGTTAGGTACTCCTCTGACCAAGCATCATATAGGTATAAAAACATGAAGGAAAACCTTCCTACATAGCATAGAAAAGATATCATGAAATAAGGACTTGTTTAAACCTTCCTAGATTTGAAAACTCTTCTTTGGCCGAATTTTTCTTAAATTCTTTTCTAGGTTTTCTAATCCTCATAAAATCCGAAAATCACATAAAAAGCCTTGTACCACAGGTGAGGGGAAGCTTACATCCTTTTCGCTTGTGGATCTAAGGTATGGTGATGGAAGAAGTAGCCTCTTCTTCTAGTTCCCTTCCCTTGTTCCTCTTGCTAAGTCCTCCTTGTATCTTAGGCTTTCTTAGGAGAAAACCTTGGCTTGGGGCCGAAGATGGAGGAGAGGGGCTGGGGTTCTCGGTGATGGAGAGGGGAGAATGAGAGAAATGAGAGAAAAATTAGAATTCTTCTCTTTACTTGCTCCCTTTTATGTTAAGGAGGAAGAAGTAGCAAAATTAGTTTTTGCTTTCCTTCTCCCTTAGCCTTTTTTTTTATATTTTATTTTTATTTTTATTTATTTATTTATCCTCATCATTCATGGTGAAATAAGGGGGAATGAATCCCCTTAATTATCCTCTTTTATTTTCGGCAAGAGAAGAGAGAAAGAGGGAGAGAAGGAAGGAAGGCAAGTTGCCTTTCTCTTGCTCTTTTCTTGTTTTCTTTTGGCTAACTTTTACTCTCACCCTTATCATGAGTTTCCCTCCTTTGCTATCAATATCTTCTCTCTATCCCAATTGGTTTCTACTAATTAATTCTATAAATTATAATATAAGAGGTTCAAGGTTCAATCCTTGACCTCCTCTTCTTTTTATTTCATTTTATTTCTTTTTGCTTCAACCCACTTCCTTTTATTTTTCTAAGGAAAAATCCTACATTCATATACTTATCTTAAAAGCTTAGTGGGTGTTACAATATGGAACTTTATGTGAATGACATTCTTATTAAAACTATACGGGCTTCTAGTTTATGTGCTGACATTGAAGAAACTTGTAAGACTTTGTGGAGGTATGGGCTCAAGCTCAATCCCAACAAGTGTTTATTCGGGGCCAAGAGTGGAAAGTTCCTGGAGTACATGGTGACCGAGTGAGGAATAGAGGTCAATCCAGAAAGGTGAAAGCATTACAAGACATGGCTCCCCCAAAGAACTTGAAGGAGGCTCAGAGATTGACAAGGAGGATTACTGCCCTGTCTCGCTTCATCTCTCGGTCAGCCGATCGGTGTCTCCCCTTCTTCAAGGTACTCTAACGAGCAACTAAGTTCCAATGGGATGAAGATTGTAGCACGGCATTCGAGGAGTTAAAAGAATATTTATCTACTCTTCCTATAGTCGCTAAACCAACGATCATGCTGTTGGTTCTATATTAGTGAGGTAGGAAGAAAAAGAACAATTACCTATGTATTTCTTGAGCCATTTATTAAAGGGAGCTGAGTGTCGATATACAACACTCGAGAAGTTAGCTTATGAATTGGTTGTAGCAGTTCGGAGGTTACGCCTTTATTTTCTGTCACACCCAATTATAGTATTGACTAACAGCACTCTCGGTCAGGTGCTTGTTAACCCAGAGGCATCCAGGAGATTGATTAAGTGGACGAATGAACTCAGTGAGCATGATATACAGTATCTACCTCGGGCGGCCATCAGAGCCCAAGATTTAGTGGATTTCATAATAGAAATATCCAAGTCCCGAAATAGAGGAAACCTAGATTATCTATGTGGATAGATCTTCTACTCGACAAGGTAGTGGAATTAGAGTTCTCCTTATATCTCCTAGGGAAGATAGAATATAGTATCTATTAGATTGAATTACAGAGCCACCAATAATGAGGCTGAGTATGAAGCATTAATAGCAGGCTTACAAGCTACTAAGCATGTGGGAGCTGCTGGTGTGGTGATTCATTCTGATTCTCAATTGGTTGCACAACAATTGATGAGTAGCTTTGAAATTAATAATGAAAGACTCAAGCTATATGCAGAGGCCTTTGATAAATTGAAAGCTGACTTTCATGAAGTAAGTATAAAGAAAATTTCTCGGACAGATAATCAGGTAGCAGATGAGTTAGCTAAATTAGCTTCTGCCATTGTGCCTTGGGATTTGGATAGACCAGTGGAACAAACGTTGTTAAGATTTATATTGTCATCGGTACAGGGGAGATTGTCTAGCAGGGGAGCCACAAGTTTATGATGCCTATTTTCTTGTATTTGGGATTTCGTGTTTTGGTTTTCTCGATGTGACTTTTCGGGTTTTGGGACCAGGCAGCAGTAGGACATTTCCAAGCTGTAGGAGGTATGTTTGTTTACTGTTATCATGCACTTCTTTTAGTACCTGTCTAGTTGTTTATAGCATATATTTCATGTGATGGGTCAACCAGTGATCACGGTCGACCCTACTGGAGACCAAGGATAATAGTCTCAGGGGATTCATCATATCATACTACCAGTAATAATCATGTTCTCTTTGGTTCTGTCTGTAGATGACTGATTTATCCTTATTGACTTGGGTAGTTGTGGATTGATTTACCTTAGTTACTTTGGTCGAGGATTGATGTACTCTTATTGGATCAGTTAGTAGATGACCAGCTTACTCTATTTTATAGAGATTTTGATTTTTGGGTTACGCATGCTTGGTTAGATATTTTGAGGCACATTTGGGTATATGACTTGTACCAATGTAGAGAAGACTAAATTAGTCATATTCCATTGTCGGCTTGGTCAATCTGTAGAGGATTGACGTTTCCTATTCCATGGGGACTTTAACCTTGGATTGTATGTACATGTTGGATGACTTAGAAGGTACATTCGGATAGGATACCCCCAGGGTTGTGGAAAGGTGTAAAGTTACTTACTTAACATTTATGAGATACAACCATTACTTGGTTGTATAACTTGGTGAGTACATTCGGATATATAATTTGTATTGGCGTAAGAAAAGGTGAAGGTAGCTGTTTATCTTTTACATGACAAGCCATCATGTGAAGGAAGAAGCAGATGATGATTTTTGAGATCAATGTATCATTTGGTGATTATGTTGAGGTGTTTTGAGAGCGAGTATTTCACTACTTCTTTCGATAGCATGATGGATTATAAGGTGATGGTCAGTTGACTCGCCTACGCTATTCCATGGGGGATTCTGACTCATGGACCGATCATGGATATCCTTGATGGTATCTAGGGATTTATGACCCGCAGTGATACAAAGGTGGTGTTAGTTGCTTAACACCTGGGAAGTTGCACCTTCACTGAGTGAAAATATCATATGGTGATTTAAGAGGAGCAGAGCGTCGATTGACAGTTATGTTGGTTAGCTGTTTGTTGATAGTACTTCTCTACCCTTGTGTGCATTGCTCATCACAAAAGGTTACAGAACCTTAGGCAGAGCAATCGTAGTATGATGTGTTATAAGACAATGGTTAGTTGACTCAACTAGCATTGTCTCCATCGGGTATCTCGAGACCTTGACTACATGATCATTTTACCAAGGTCTTGAAGTTTATAATTCAGATTGAAGTGTTCGATCTTTTGTCAACATTAGTCGGAGGATATTATACAGGTATAATTATGAGATTTGTGGTGATATTCTTTGATGGGTAGACTCTTTGTCAGGAGGTTGAATGACCCTTTGGATTTTGAATTGTCATTCCTTTATTATGGATACTTGAGTATCTGAAGGATGAGATTTGACATACTCTTTGGATATTTATGGATGAAATTAGTAGAGTTTTTATATTCATCTTTTGGATTGATCGTATCTCTACCACTTGGAGAGTTGTTGATTATCGATCAGGAAGTCAAGGGATATCCCTTGGATTTCAGTAGTCATATATTTGGTGGGATTGTGAAATATTTATACATCTTGATAGTACACCAAGACGAGAATTTGTTACTAGAAAATTATCAGGTTGATTGATGTTAAGGTTGGTTTGAGGTTGAGGGATATTGTGAGATCAGATATTGTGATATGTGGATTTCTAATGATTTATTGGAGTAAATGTTGAGTTATGTGATTGTTTGATGATCTATTAGTGGATATTTGTTTTGATGATCTATTAGTGGGTATTTATTTTGATGATCTATTATTTGGGTATGTCGTTGATGATGATATAGTGAGTGTCATGTGTGATATTTATGGATTTGGTGATATATAGTTGGTGATCAGATTACAGATTCATTGCTAGTAATTTTATGGTTGAGTATGCCTTATATATGGACATTATGAGTTTTTTGTAATACCATTTGGGCTTACCAATGCTCCAGCGGTAATATGGATTTGATGAACTACGTCTTCCTGGAGTATCTAGATCAGTACGTTATTATTTTCATCAACAACATTTTGATCTACTCGCGTTCCGAGGAGGAGCATGTACAGCATCTTCGCATAGTCTTGGAGACTCTTCGATGACATCGTCTATATGCGAAGTTCAGCAAGTGTGCTTGTTGGCTACCTTCAGTCGATTTTCTGGGATACGTGGTTTTTAGCCGAGGTATGTCTGTAGATCCTCAGAAGATCGAGGTTGTCACCAGCTGGGAGCAGCCGCAATCAGTTCAGGAGATCCGCAGTTTCTTGGAATTTGTGGGATATTACAAATGATTCTTTAAGGGTTTCTCTCTCATTGTTATGCTGCTGACACACCTGACCAAGAAAGGCATGAAGTTCACATAGTCAGCAGCCTGCGAGACTAGCTTCAAGGGCACCAGTTCTGGTTTTGCCCTCTGGAGAGGACGAATTCGTACTCTACACCGACGCTTCTCTACAGGGGTTGGGCGCTGTTTTGATGTAGCACAATAGGGTAGTCTCCTATACTTCTCGTCGATTGAAGGAGGATGAGAAGAACTACCCAGCACATGATCTGGAGCTGGCTACCATTATATTTGCTTTGAATATTTGGCAGCATCATCTGTATAGTATATATTTGAGATTCTTACTAATCATAAGAGTTTCAAATACCTTTTCACTTATAAAGAACTCAATCTCCAACAAAGGAGATGGATAGAGTTCCTGAAGGATTTTGACTACTCTATTAGCTACCATCTAGGAAAAGCTAATGTGGTTGCCAATGCACTTAGCCGAAAGTCTAGAGGGACTTTAGCAAGCCACCGAGTTTTGGTCACGAATTTGATTCAGGGTTTCTTCGAGTTGGGCCTTGAGGTGCAGGGATAGACAAAGTAGGATATTCTTGTTACCATGGTTGCTCAGTCATCGATCAGGATGAGGATCCGGGAGGCCCAGGCCGGTGATCAGCGCTTATAGTTCATTGGCAGCCAATTAGCTTCCGGCCAGCAGACGGAGTTTACCCGAGATGATGAGGGTATTATTTATTTCCGAGGCAGATTATGTGTACCTCAATCTTACCTGGTTATGAAGGAGTTACTTCAGGAGGCACATCGCTCCCGATTTGTTATTCACCCAGGTGGAACCCGTATGTATCGAAATTTGAGGCGCTCCTATTGGTGGAATGGCATGAAGAAACACATCACGGAGTTTGTAGCTAGATGTCTAGTCTGTTAGTAGGTGAAGGCTGAGCACCAGAGATCTGCTGGTTTACTTCAGAGGATTCCTATTCCGGAGTGGAAATGGGAACACATCACTATGGATTTTGTGGTGGGATTGCCTAGGACATGATGAGGCCATGACATGATTTGGGTAGTCATTGACAGATTAACCAAATCCGCACACTCCTTAGCGATTCGGAAGATCGATTCGCTGGATCGATTGGCAGAGCTGTATTGTTGAGAGATCATCAAATTGCATGGTGTTCATTTGAGCATTATATCGGATAGAGACCCCCGGTTCATGCCTCGATTATGGCAGAGTCTGCAGCAAGCCTTCGGCACGCAGCTCCGTTTCAGTACAGCATTCCATCCGCGGACAGATGGACAGTAAGAGTGGACCATCCAGACATTAGAGGTCTTTGCATTATGGATTTCGGAGGTAGTTGGGAGGACTACATGCCATTAGTAGAGTTCGCCTACAACAACAGCTATCATTCGGTTATCTAGACGACATCGTTTGAAACATTGTATGGTAGGCCTTGTCGGACACCCACCCTCTTGGAGGAGGTTGGGGAGACCCAACTGCTAGGACATGAGAGAGCTCAGCAGGAGGCAGAGTTGGTCCACACTATCCGAGGAGTAGGACCATCAGAAGAGTTATGCTGATTGGAAACGGAGACCCCTGGAGTTCTCTATAGGCGACCATGTATTTTTTGAGAGTCTCACCCACGAAAGGAGTGAAGAGATTTGGTCTCCGAGGTAAACTAGCTCCACGATACATTGGGCTTTTCCAGATCTTGGAGAGGAATAGAGCAGTAGCTTATCGTATAGCGCTACCATTGTCTCTGTCAGGCATTCACAATGTATTCCATGTGTCTATACTAAGGAGATATGTATCCGACCCAGTACATGTTCTGTCAGATATATCAGTTCCCATTGAGCATGACGTTACCTACGAGTAGGTTCCGGTATAGATTTTGGACCACAAAGAGCGTCAGCTACGGAACAAGACTATCCGGTTGGTTAAAGTCGGATGGCTGTATCATTCTGATGAGGAGGCTACCTGGGAACTCGAGGATATGATCCGAGTTTGATACCCCCATCTTTTTACTTGTGGTATGTGGGTTAGAGTTTCGTTCAGTATTTATAATGTTTATCTATTGTTAGTACTTGCTAATGTTACATAACAAAATTTGGTAATCAAATTTTTATTAGTGAGGGAAAATGTAAAATATGGTACCCAAATAATAATTAAATAATAAGGTTATTGAGAAAGAATCTTATTGGAATTTTTAGAAAATTTTAGGACTTTTCTGGGATTTAATCGAAGCTCGTATAGCGTATTTTGAGGGGATAAATTTATAGGCTTGGGAAAAAGCCTGTTTGGAATACCCAAAAGTGGGAGTTGATTGAGGAATGTACTTAGGGTTTGATTAAGCAAAACCTAAGTATAGAAATATATATAAGTTCTTTCCTTTTTCTCTCCTCTCACCGCCGCGCACCACCTCCACCTGATCCCCTCTCTGCGCCGACGATCTCTTCATCTTCACCGAGCCCTCCTCTTCGTCACCCCCAACCCATCGACGCCTCTTCCTCCTCTCTCCTTTTTCTTCTCTTCTCCCCTCATCGCCTCACTCAGCCATCCCGATTTTTCCCTTCCACGTACCCTAACCTCACCTCTTCTCCCTGATGCCGATGCGACAAGGGAGCTGATCGCCAGCGGCTAAGTATCCCTTCTCCTCCAATGATTGGCCTTGTTCGTCCGGTTGTCTTCTTCCCGAGTTACTTCCTCGTGTAAGCAGATCTTCAAGCAAAGGAAAAGGGGGAAGATCGAGCCCTAGCATCAATTTTCTCTTGCAATCGATCCAGTGCTGGCACTTGCGCACCGCCCAGATCGCTACCACCATTGCTTGGCGATGTCATTGTCGAAGGGGAAGGAGCCAACGCAAAGGGGGCAGGGCTACCATTCGTGTCGTCACCAACCCTTTCTTCTTCTCCGATTATCTTCGAGTCGGTGCCCTAGTGTTGTGGCCATCCTTTTAACCACAGGAAGGTATGAGGTGTTGTTATCCTGATTCCTCTTCCCTGTTCGACAGTTGTCCCAGCTTGTCATCGGATTTATACCTTCTGTATTACAGATCCATGGCTGCGGCGACCCTATTTTTGTGCTTGGATCTATGCCACCGTCGTAGATCAGTGATTCTTGAGGCGGCGAGGGTTGCTGGGTAGCTTTACCATCATTGGAAGAGCCAAGAACCGCTGATATTGGTAATAAACTAAATCTGATCATATTTAATGAGTTGGTTAATCTATCCTTAGCTGATAGTGTTAGATTGAGTTGGGTTTGTATTGGAGTGGAATTAGTTGATTGATGGATTTAGATTAGCTATTTGATGTATGAAGAGATTTGGTTGTGATTATGATTTATTACAGGACTTTGATTCGAGACTAGTGTCTCGACGTGGGTTCTATCTGATACAACCTTCTTTTTTAGACGGGTACCTTGACTTATCCCTTTTGATATTATCATTCTGATATGCATAGTAGGTTATATCTAGAAGTAATGGTTATGTTTATATCTACCTTGGTATGTCACTACTTGATACCTGTAGTATGCCTATATTGTTATCTGTTATGCATTTATGCTTATGTCCTTTTGATTGTTGTCATGTGTACTTATGTTCATAGAAGTAATGACATACAATGCAGTACCGGATACAGGTCTAGCGACTAGATATACTTGCCATGTGTACTGATACCTAGATCATGGTATGGACTCGGGTTTTCTCTTTTGGTACACATTATGTGGAGATTGATATTTTCAGTTGTTACATGCTTGGTTTTTCCTTTTGGCATACATTATGTGGAGGTTGATATTTTCAGGAGTTACATGCTTGGTTTCCCTTTTGGTACACATTATGTGGAGGCTGGTATTTTCAAGAGTTACATGCTTTAGTGTCATGCACCATTTTGTATGATTACATGCTGAGCAAAATTGTCAGCTCCATTGTTGTTGAGCATATCGCTAGTTACATGATCTGCACACACAACCACTCATGGGTTAGTGGTATATCAAGCAGGGCGTGTGTAGTTTGTTCTGTTAGGGCTCCGCTGGTCCACTCATGGGTAGTGTGACTGCAGCGTGGTAGCGGACAGGGATCCCTTCTCCTGATTATGACACAGGGAGATGAGAGCTTAGACTCCCCCACTATGTTTGAGGTAGGAGGATAGGTATACTCCGACAGCATCCTGTCCACTCGGTCACTCAGGAGTAGTGATGGTCGAGTGCACAGTTGTCATAGCCCCTACCCACTAGGTCTCACCATCACATGTGAGATGGCTGACTACGTCAGGGGTAGCTAGGTCATTTCCATCATATGCATAGATTGCATTTATTGTTTGTGATTGCTGTATTTTGGATGCTGCATTTTGGTGGTTGCATATGATTGACATACATGCATGAGACATTATATATTTGGTCTGGTGACCCTGCATCCGTTGGTGAGGTTCACACTTTTATGTCAGGATAGGAGACCCTAGTGAGTACAGTTCTTCTGTAGTTCAGTTTTGCATTACCTTTTTATTGTTCAAGAGACTGTACTGCATGATTATTGCTGGTAGTTATATTTTACTATGCATGTCTGTCAGTACCCGCTGAGTATGTAATACTCACTACCCCTTATTTTTCATGTTGTTTTCAGGTTAGCACATAGATCTATCGTGTGGCTTGGAGTATCCTGTCTGCCGGTCTCACGTCATATTCGAGGACTGTTCCCGATTATACCTAAGCTTTAATTGTCTTATGTTTTTAATGGACTTGGTGTTGTATAAATTTGACCTTGTTTTTTTATGTGAGCCAAGAAGAGGCATTGAAGGGAATTGGGGGACCCATGACAAGGTCCAAGACTAAGAGAATTAAGCAAGCTTTGGAAGGCTTAATAATGGGGCTCATGGAAAAGGAGGATTAATGCATAATGGAGGCAACAACTAAATAGATCACATTCCTTCAATTTGAAAGTGAAATTGAACCAACATGAGGACCATTTTCGTATGCATTTTGGGGAGGGGGGAGGGGGGTTTCTAAAGTGATTTTTGATGTCCTTTGTGAGTTTTTAATGCATTTTTGAGAGTTCCTAAGCTAGTATAATAAATACCATGCATGCATGGTTGCATTAAGCTAGTATTAGGGATTAGTGGTTGCATTAGTGAATAATAAATACCATGCATGAAGCATGATATTTATTGCATAATTAGTGCATAGTGGATCTTAGGGGATGTTAAATAGGAGAACTCTTGTATGGAAAATCAAGTAAGTTTGAATGAAAATTTGAGCTTCTCTTTCGTGAGAGCTTCCTTCTAGTTCTTAGGCAAAGAACTAATTCTGATATTATCAAGGCAACTTGTGGCGATCAAACCCCATGACTTATCACTCACCTTCTCATCTTGCTTGAGTGCGACGTCAATACCCTTCATCAAGCTAAATTTCAAGGTGATCCATTTACAAGGTTCTTTATCATTTGGTATCAGAGCCTTGGCTCCTTGATTTTCAAGTTTGTGTCTTGTTTTCATCTTTGTTCTTGTCCATCTTTGTTGATCTCTCCATCCCTATCTGTCACAAATTTCTGTTCACTATTTGGGTCCTCAACTCAAAAAAAAAGGAAAATTAGGGAAAAAAAAGGAATCATTAGAGTCATTGGTTTCTGATTGAAAAAAAAAAGACGAGGATTTGGGAATTGAAAGGACTATTGATCGTTGCTGAATTTCTCATTTTATCCGTTTATTTCTCTTATTCTACTCATATTTCTCTTGTTGGTTTCTTGTTCACTTTATTGTCTACTTGCTGTCTTGAGAAAGACATTGATAAGGTTCTTTCCTTAAGAGCTTATAAAGGAAGCTGAGTGGATAAATTTGAGTGCAACCACGTGAGTAGAGTGGTGAGGTCTGTCTAACATTTCTTTTGTAATTTTCCTTGTCATCTTCTTTTGTTGCAAGCATGAGTGGAGAAAAATCACCTCATTCCCCTAGGTGAAATCTTAATAGGCTTCAAATGGAGGCACTTACTCAACAATTTGAGAGAATGCTTCAAAGACAACTTGAAGAAATACACGAAAGGATGAATCAACCTGAAGGAGAAAAAGTTTCCAACCGTGGGGCAATTCTAATCATGAAGAATCTCGTCAAAGTGACCTATTCTAAGATTCACCAAGAGAAGGAGGCATGAAGGGGGAAGAAAACGTGAGAGAAGAGGTAGAGACCATAGACGAGAAGATGATCTAGGAGGTGTGAAAGTCCAGATACCTTCCTTCCAAAGGAGGAATGACCTCGAAACATATCTTGAGTGGGAGATGAAAATAGAGCAAATCTTCTCATGCCACAATTACAATGATGCAAAGAAAGTAAAGGTGGTTGCCCTTGAGTTCACCGATTATGCCTTAATTTGGTGGGATCAATTGCAAAGGAATAGAAGAAGGTATGGAGAGTATCCTATCAACACATGGGACGAAATGAAGACTTTGATGAGAAGGAGATTTGTGCCTTCCCACTACCATAGGGAATTGCAAAACAAATTGCAAAGACTCACCCAAGGGAGTAGGAGTGTGGATGAATACTAAAAGGAGATGGAGGTGGCTTTGATTACGGCCAATATTGTGGAGGATAGGGAAGCTACCATGGCTCAGTTTCTCCATGGCATAAACCGAGATATTGGAGATATTGTGGAGTTACAACATTATGTGGAGCTTGACGACTTAGTGCATCAAGCAATGAAAATAGAGCAACAATTAAAGAGAAAGGGTGTTATGAAGAAATCATCTTCTCCAAACTACTCTTCAAGTTGGAAGGACAAGCCAAAGAAGGAGGGTTCTTCTTCAAATTCTAAGGTGGCAACAAGCACTAAGAAGCCTATTCCTACTCCCTTTTCTTCCACTTCTAAGAGTAGGGAAATCAAGTGTTTTAGGTGTTTGGGAAAAGGTCATATTGCATCCGAATGCCCAAATAAGAAGACTATGGTGGTGAGGGATAATGGGAGTATCTCTAGTGAACAAATTACTTTTCATTCCTCTTCCTCAAGCGATGAGGAAAATGATGGAGCAGCCTATACGCAAGATGGAGATCTCTTGGTGGTTAGGAGATTATTGGGAAGCCAAGCCAAGGAGCATGAGGAGGACCAAAGAGAAAATACTTGTCATACCCGTTGCCTTATTCAAGGTAAGACATGCTCTATGATCATTGATGGTGGAAGTTATACCGATGTAGCTCAAGCACTAGGTTGGTCACCAAACTCAACCTCAAGACTACACATGCAAGACCATATAAACTCCAATGGCTAAGTAATAGTGGTGAATTGGTAGTGAACCAGTAAGTGTTGATTAATTTCTCCGTTGGCAAATATGAAGATCAAGTTCTATGTGATATTGGGCCTACGGAGGCAAGCCACATTCTTCTTGGAAGACCTTGGCAGTTTGATAGGCGAGCTCACCATAATGGATTCTCCAACAAGTTCTCTTTTATCCACAATTCTCGCAAAATCACACTTGTGCCACTATCACCTAGGGAGGTTTGTGAGGATCAAATAAAAATGAGAGAGAAAAGAGAAAAAGAAGAGCAAGAGCTTAAGAAAAAGAAAGAGTGTTTGAAAAAGAAAATACTTGATTTTGAGGACAAAATTCAAAAGAAAAGAGAGAATGAGGAAAAGAAAGAGAGAAAAATAGAAAATTTGTTTACAAGAGGAAGTGAGGCGAAGAAAGCTTATTTGACAAGGCAGCCTATATTTCTTCTTTTGTTCAAGGAAACTTGCTTGGAATCTAATACTAACTCCTTGCCTAGTGGTGTTGTTGTTATTTTTGTAGGGTTTTGAGGATATGTTTCCCAAGGACTCATGGTTTGCCTCCAATGAGGGGGATTGAACACCAAATAGACCTTATTCCTAGCGCTTCTCGGCCCAATAGGCCAGCTTATAGGAGCAACCCTCAAGAAACAAAGGAGATACAAAATCAAGTAGAGTTATTGCAAAAAGGATGGGTTAGAGAAAGTTTAAGTCCTTGTGTTGTACCCATAATTTTGGTGCCTAAAAAGGATGGATTATGGAGGATGTACACTGACTGTAGAGCCATCAACAACATCACAATTCGGTATAGACATCCTATCCCTTGACTTGATGATTTGCTTAATGAATTGCATGGTGCTTGCTTCTTTTCTAAAATTGATTTGAAATGTGGGTACCATCAAATTAGGATAAGGGAAGGGGATGAATGTAAAACAGCTTTCAAAATCAAATATGGATTGTATGAATGATTGGTAATGCCTTTTGGGTTAACTAATGCACCAAGCACTTTTATGAGGCTTATGAACCATGTCTAACGAGAATTTCTTAGAAAATTTGTGGTAGTATACTTTGATGATATTTTGGTATATTCCAAGAGTTTTGTTGAGCATATTGCACATCTCTAATCTGTCTTACATGTCCTTAGAAAGGAAAAACTATATGCTAACTTGGAAAAGTGTTCTTCTTGCACTGATCATGTGATTTTTATTGGTTTTGTCATAAGTTCTAAAGGAGTGCAGGTTGATGAAGGGAAAGTTAAGGCCATTAGAGATTGGCCAACTCCTAAAACTGTGAGTAAGGTTAGGAGCTTCCATGGGTTGGTAAGTTTCTATAGGAGGTTTGTGAAGGACTTAAGCACAGTGGCAGCACCCCTAAATGAAATTGTTAAGAAAAATATGAGTTTTAGATGGGGAGAGAATCAAGAAAATGCATTTCAAACACTTAAGGATAAACTCACACATGCACCTATTCTTGCTTTACCTGATTTTTCCATATCATTTGAAATTGAATGTGATGCATCTCATGTGGGTATTGGGGCTATTTTACTTCAAGATGTTCATCCCATTGTATATTTTAGTGAGAAATTAAGTGGTGCTACTCTCAACTATTCCACTTATGATATAGAATTGTATGCACTTGTTAGAGCATTGCAAACATGGCAGCATTATCTTTTGCCTAAAGAATTTGTCATTCATAGTGATCATTAATCTTTGAAGCATTTGAAAGGGCAAGGGAAGTTCAACAAAAGGCATGCCAAATGGGTTGAATTTCTTGAACAATTTCCTTATGTGATTAAAGCATAACCAAGGAAAGCTAAATGTTGTAGCAGATGCACTTTTAAGAAGGTATAATTTGTTAGCTACACTTGAAACTAAATTGCTTTGCTTTGAACATATTAAGAAATTGTATGTACATGATAATGAGTTTTCCCAATTATATGCTACGTGTGAAAATAAATCACAAAATGGGTTTGTTAGGCATGACAACTACTTGTTTAAGAATAACAGACTTTGTGTGCCTAGAGGATCCATACATAAATTGCTAGTTAGGGAAGCACATGAGGGGGGTTTAATTGGACACTTTGGGGTTCAAAAGTCCTTAGAAATGCTGCTTAAACATTTTCATTGGTCACACATGAAACACAATGTGCAAAAATTTTGTGAACGGTGCATTATGTAGAAAAGCAAAATCTAAGACATTACCTCATGGACTTTACACGCCTTTGCCTATTCCTAATTTTCCTTGGAGTGACTTGTCTATAGAATTTGTTTTAGGGCTACCACGTATTCAAAAAGGTAAGGACTCCATTTTTGTGGTAGTTGATAGATTCTCCAAGATGTCACACTTCATAACCTTGCCACAAAGTGGATGATGCAACTCATGTGGCAGATTTGTTTTTCAAAGAGGTGGTAAGACTTCATGGCATGCCTAGGAGCATTGTTTCAGATCGTGACACCAAATTTTTAATCCATTTTTGGAGGGCCTTATGGAACAAGCTAGGAACAAAGCTTCTTTTCGCCATCACATGCCACCCACAAACTGACGGCCAAACTGAGGTGGTAAATAGGACACTTTCTACTCTTCTTAGAGAAATTGTTAAGAAGAACATTAAGTCTTGGGAAGAATTTTGACCTCATGTTGAATTTGCTTATAATAGGGTGGTCCATTATACTACTCAATTTTCTCCTTTTGAGATTGTTTATAGGTTCAATCCACTAACACCTCTTGATTTACTTCCTTTGCCTAACACTTCTTCTTTAGTTCACAAGGATGGCAAACAAAAGGCAGAATATGTGAAGAAGCTTCATGAACAAGTTAAAGCTCAAATTGAGAAGAAAATGGAGCAATATGCAAATCGAGCCAATAAAGGGAGAAAAAGAGTTGTCCTTGAACCCGGTGATTGGGTGTGGGTTCATATGAGGAAGGAACGGTTTCCTACCCAAAGGAAATCAAAGCTTCAACCAAGAGGAGATGGACCATTCCAAGTGTTGGAAAGAATTAATGACAATGCTTACAAAATTGATTTGCCCAGTGAGTATGGTGTTAGTGCAACATTTAATGTGGCTGATTTGAGTCCTTTTGATGTAGGTGATGAAGACCTAAATTCGAGGACGAATTCACCTAAAGAAGGAGGGAATTATGTGAGCCAAGAAGAGGCATTGAAGGGAATTGAGGGACTCACGACAAGGTCCAAGACTAAGAGAATGAAACAAGCTTTGGAAGGTTTAATAATGGGGCTCAAGGAAAAGGAGGATTAATGCACAATGCAGGCAACAACCAAATGGATCACATTCCTTCAATTTGAAAGTGAAATTAAACCAACATGAGGACCATTTTTGTATGCATTTGGGGGGGGGGGGGGGGAGTTTCTAAAGTGATTTTTGATGTCCTTTGTGGGAATTTAATACATTTTTGAGAGTTCCTAAGCTAGTATAATAAATACCATGCATGCATGGTTGCATTAAGCTAGTATTAGGGATTAGTGGATAATAAATACCATGCATGCAAGCATGATATTTATTGCATAATTAGTGCATAGTGGATCTTAGGAGATGTTAAATAGGAGCTCTTGTATGGCAAATCAAGTAAGTTTGAATGAAAATTTGAGTTTCTCTTTTGTGAGAGCTTCCTTCTAGTTCTTAGGCAAAGAACTAATTTTCTTTATAATTTTTTTGGAGTTTGCTATGTGGAGTTGTAATTGTTTTGTTGTGATTGTGTAAGCTTAACCAGCTAGCAGTCTCTATTTTTAGTTTGTGTGGGCTTTCTTTCATTTTCCGCTATGTTTTTTTTTTGTACAATCGAGTGGGTTGTTTAATATATATAATTACGTGGTTGTAAAATTTTGTTCCAGTCGAGTAGGCTGAGTATATAATTGCGTGGTTGTGTATATTGCAACCGTGTGGGCTAATGTATTCTTGTGGATATATGTATGATTCAAATTGTCACCGGTACATTGGAGATGTTGTCGAATTTTTATCTGGGAGGGACTCCTCTAGGGGCATGACATAAAGTCTATCTGGGACTTCTTCTTTATTTTCGGATTCTAATTTTCTGGGTCTATTGAAATTCTGGTGTTGTCGATAGGAGCCTTGTAGCCTTTGGTGACGCTGAACCATAGATCGAAGTCGGTCTTCAGATATACCTCCATCCGCTTCTTCTAGTACGGGAAGTCATCACTGTTGAAGAGGGGAGGATGGATGGTGCTGTATCCCTCATTTTGGGCCATGAATCTTGCACACAGAGAAAAAGAAAAGGCGGTCCCAAGACTGGGTCTTGGATTAGCAGTGTGGGAGCAAAATTAAAATATTAAAAAAACGCTAGGAGGGGGAGAAGGAGAGGGGGGGGGGGGGTAAATAGCAATCGAGAAAATCGATAGTGAATTAATCGATGTACACAGTGGAAGAAAAATGATCCAATGCTAACAAATTGAGTTTTACTTGGCTCAGAGCATTCGATGACTCCTACTCCAAGGCTCGTACTCATCGAGTGCTTTCATTGGGCAATCCACTAACAGTTTACAAAAGATTACAGGAGTTAAGTACAAGAACTGGAAAAAGTTACCAACAACAACAATAGAAGTGAAAAGTCTTGGTCGTCAGTTGTCGGTGGAGCGTAGCAGCATTGCAAGAGCCTTTCCGGAGCACCAAGCAAGAAGAAAACTTATAATCATTGTTATTTTGAAGCTCCGGGTCGAAGACCTTTATAAAGGTCCATTTCGGGCACTTAGAACCCCTCCGGACGCCTGGACCACGTGGCTCGTGTTGGTTGCTACTCGAAATATCGTACCAGTTCCCCTATACAAAAATTTTATACAAGTCATGAACCTTTCCTAACAACCTATTGTGTTCTTTAGAAATTAAATTTGGAATCGCAAATAGAACTTAACATTATTGATTCCAAATTCAACTTATCTATTCTTAGAGGTTTAGACTTGGATCGCAAACGATTCTTAACATTATTAATCCAAATCTACCTATTTTACAAATTTGATTAAATATTTATTTCAGAGATCGGCTTCCAAGTTAAACATGGTGAGGCACTAGGCCTTCTTGGGTATGGGATCATCCACCACTTCCTAGACAAAGTCTTTCAACGAAATTCAATATTTAATCTCCTTATAGTAACCCTAGGTTTAACCTTTAAGAACAATTGAATCACAAGATCAAAAAACAAAAGAAACACAAAATCGAATCATAAATTCGAAACCTAGAATCGTTAGCCTCTTATGTTTGGTATTTCAAAATCCATACAAAGAAAACTAGTATGATGCGGAATAAGACAATCAGTTATACCTTTCTTTGTAGCTTATAGACTTCACGATCTTCTGTCGTATTCCTCTTCTTATCTTGGACGTCGTGTGGGCGACGATCTACCAAGATGAGAATCCACCCAATCCTCCTTCTCCTTGCAAGTTTCGTCCACCAATTATTCTTCAAGGGAAGCTTTCTTTCTCTTCTTCTTCTCCACAAGCAACCGGCCACCAAGATAAAACAAACCCTCCAAGTATTGCCTGCCTCAACAAAAAGAGAAGAGAGAAAGAAAAGAGGAGAGGGTCGGCCACCAAGGAATTAGAAGAGAGGAATAATAGATGTATTGTTGTGAGGTGAGGCACCTCTACCCTCTCTTTTATATTCCTTGGTCTTGGCAAATAAGGAAAGTTTTAAACATAATTAAAACTTCCTTATTTTCCTTGCCAATAAAAGGAAAATTTAATTAAAAATTTCCTTTTATTTTTTTAATGGTCGGCCCCTACAAGTCCTCCAAACAAGGAAATTTTAAACATAAAATTAAAACTTCCTAATTTGTTTCAATAAATTTTTAAAATAAAAATTTCTATTTTAAAAATTCCCTTCATGGTTGGTTATAAAAGGAAACTTTTATAAATTAAAATCTCTCTATTAAAACATGTGGATGATTACAATAAGGAAAGTTTTCTCCAAAATTAAAATCTTCCTTTCAATCTATAAATAAGGAAAAATATCAAACCTTTCTCTTAATCCTTTATAGAAACTATAAAAGGTAAAATTTAATTTTAAAACTCTCTTTTAAATCATGACTTCCACATACGGAAAGATTTTAAAATTAAAATCCCTTTTATTTTATTGTGGCCGGCCACCTAAGCTTGGGCTCCAAGCTAGGGCCGGCCACCACTTGAACCCATATCTCCTTGGTTTGGCTGGCCCTAGCTTTGGCTCCAAGCTAGGCTTGGTCGGCCACCTTAAGGTGGGTAAGAGGTTGTGTTTAGGTGGGTATAAAACTTTATAAATAAGAGGCTATGACAGGGACCGAGAGGAGGAATTGGTTTTGGTCTCCCGATGAGCTTGAGCTTCCCATGTTCGCCCCAAACACCCAACTTAAGTTCATCAATAATATCTCATTCCACTAAAGAGTTACTATTGCACTACCGCACCAATCCCATATGGGCTCCTTCTTATCATGAGTGTGTTAGTCTCCCTGTGTTTAAGATATTGAATGTCCACTAATTAAATGAGTTACTAATAACTCACTTGATTAATATCTAGCTCCAAGAGTAGTACCACTCAATCTTATTATCATGTCGGACTAAGTCCACCTGCAGGGTTTACATGACAATCCTTATGAGCTCCTCAAGGAAGCATCATCAACCTAGATTACTTAAACCATATAAATAATATCGTTTCTCAACTTATCGGGCCTATTGATTTAACGAGCTAAATCGCACCCTTTGATAAATTAAAGAAATAAGTATTAAGTATATGTGCTTTTTATTATATCATGATTAAGAGTACACACTTCCATAATAACAGAGGTATTGTTCTTTTATTTAGTCAGTATAAAAAGAAAACTACCTCAAATGGTCCTGCACAATACACTTAGAGTGTACTAGTGTAATTTTATACTACGACTATTCCAATAGTTTGTTTCTTTCCATCTTAGTCGTGAACTACTTTTTATAACTTATAAGGAACTGATAACATGATCTTCTGTGTGTGACACCACACACCATGTTATCTACAATATAAATTAATTGAACAACTACACTTATCATATAAATGTAGACATTTGACCATTGTGATTCTTTATTTCAAAAATAAATATTTACAAAAAGTTAGGCTTTTAGTATACACTCTAACAATCTCCCACTTATACTAACAGACTATGCTGCTATAAATGCTGCCATACATCTGATTCTCATTCCTTCATCATGCCCATCAAAAGCTCTTGCCTTAAGGGCCTTAAAGAAAGGATCTCCCAGGTTATCATCTGATGCAATCTAGGCAGCAACAACTTCTCCTCGTTATACGATGTCTCGTATTGGGTGGTACTTGTGCTCTGTGTTTACTTTGTTGGTTGGTCCTAGGAAGATCGTACCGGTTCCACTATACAAAATTTTGTGCAAGTGTCGAACCTTTCCTAAACAATCTATTCTGTTCTTTAGAAATTAAATTAGGAATCGCAAATGGAACTTGACATTATTGATTCAAAATTTAACTTATCTTTTCTTAATGGTTTAGATTTGGATCGCAAGCAGAACTTAACACTATCAATCTAAATCAACCTATGTTACAAATTCAATTAAATATCTATTTCGAAAATTGGTTCCCTGGACAAACATGGCGAGGCACATGGCCTTCTTGGGTATGGGAGCATCCACCACTGCCTCGACAAAATCTCTTAACGAAATTAAATATTTAATTTCCTAAAATAATATTAGGTTTAACCAAAAGGAACAATCGAATCACAAATTCGAAAAACAAAAAAAAACATAACTTCGAAACAAATCCTAAACTCTAGAATCATATGCGTCTTGTGTTTGGAATTCGTACAAAGAAGAACTAGCATGATGCGGAAAATAATTACTAGTTATACCTCTTCTTTGTATGTTAATAACCTCGAGATCTTCTGTCGTATTCCTCGCCTCCTCTTGGACATCGTGTGGGTGATGATCCTCCAAGATGAACACCACCCAAAGTCTTCTTCCTCCTTCTCTAAAATCCGACCACCACCACCACAAAGAAATAAGAGAGCAAGGGGAAAAGAGAGGGAGAGAGGGTCGGCCACAAGAGGGAGCACAAGCAAGAGAATAAGAATTGATATATCATGAGGCCTCTCTTCCCCTTCTTTTATAATACTCGCCCAAGGCAAATAAGGAAAGATTTTTACAAAAAAATTAAAATCTTCCTCTTTTTTTCCTTTTCCCCTTTTATTTTTCCTTTTCTCCTTTAATTGATTGATTGATTCAATCATTGATTGGCTGGCCCCTTGCTTGGGCACCAAGCAAGGGTGGCTGACCCTTTAAAGGAAGAAAATAATCTTGTAAAAAATTTTATAAGCAAAGAAGGAAAGCTCTTATAAAATTTTACAAGCTCTCTTTTAATTTCCTAATGTGGATGTTAAAAAAGAAAAATTTTAAAAATTAAAACCAAGTTTTAAAATTTAAAACTTCTCTTCTAAAATTTCCTTTTTTAACATGGTTACAAAAATAGAAAGTTTCAAATTTAAAACTCCCTTCCTTTTTTCCAACAACCATGAGGATGGTTAAAAAAGGAAAGTTTTAAAACTTTTAAACTTTCTTTTAAACCATGTGGCCTAATTCAAATAAGGAAAGTTTTGTAAATTTAAAATCCTTCTTTTAAACTTGTAGTTAAAAAAAGAAGATTTTAACAATTCAAAACACCCCTTCTAATTTGAAATATGGTGGTCGGCCCCTCAAAACTAATTGTCGCCAGCCCCCTTAGGAAGAATAGTGGCCGACCCTTGGCTTGGTCACCAAGCCTTGGGTCAGCCCCCTCTTGGACACCAAGATGGGCTTTTCATGGGTGGATATGAGGCATTAATGAGGCTACGACAGGGACCTAGAGGAGAAATTGGTTTTGGCCTTTTGACAAACTTGAGTATCCCGTGTTCGCCCCAAACACACAACTCAAGTTCATCAATAATAACTCATTCCACTAGAGAGTTATTATTGCACTACTGCACCAATCCCAAATTATATTATGGTCTCCTTCTTATCATGAGTGTGTTAGTCTCCCTATATTTAAGATATCAAACGTCCACTAATTAATTGAGTTACTGACAACTCATTTTAATTAATGTCTTAGTCCAAGAGTAGTACCACTCAACCTCATTGTCATGTCGGACTAAGTCCACCTGCAGGGTTTAACATGACAATCCTTATGAGCTTCTCTTGGGGACATTCTCAACCTAGATTACTAGGACACAGTTTCCTTCTATAATCAACAACACACACTATAAGTAATATCATTTCCCAACTTATCTGGCCTATTGATTTATCGAGCTAAATCTCACCATTTGATAAGTCAAAGAAATAAATACTAAATATATGTGCTTGTTATTATATTAGAATTAAGAGCACACACTTCCATAATAACTAAGGTCTAGTTCTTTTATTAAGTCAGTATAAAAAGAACTTACCTTAAATATTCCTACTCAATACACTTAGAGTGTATTAGTGTAATTTATTAGTCAAGATAAACTAATACCTAATTACACTACGACTATTCCAACAATTTGTTCCTTTCCATCTTAGTCGTGAGCAACTGTTTATAATTTATAAAGAATTGATAACACGATCTTCTGTGTGTGACACCACACACCATGTTATCTATAATATAAATTAATTGAACAACTACACTTAACAAATAAATGTAGACATTTGACCAATGTGATTCTTTTATTTCAAAAATAAATGTTTACAAAAACTAGGCTTTTAGTATACACTCTAACATACTTGCCTTATGGGCTCATGGTTCCTTCGAGTTTGCTACTGCACCACTATTATCACAATAAATTGTAATAAATTTGGGCAAACCATGAATCACATCTAAGTTCATCATGAAGTTTCTGAACCATGCAACTTTTATGACTGCCTTAGAGGTTGCCTCATACTTAGCTTCTACGGTGGAGTCCGAAAAAGCATCTCTGCTTAACACTCCTTTATTATTATGCCTCTACCTAAAGTAAACACAAACCCCAATGTTAACTTACTATTGTACCTTTCAGTCCCAATCCGTGTAACACGCAGGGAGCAAATTATCTGTCTTATGGCAATCCAATGTCTCGATCTTGGATTACTTTGATATCTGCTAACCATGCCCATGGCAAAACAGATATCTGGTCTCGTGTATAACATGGCATACATTAGCTTCCTACAGCTGAAGCATAAGGAACTGCCTTCATTTCTTCTATCTCTTTTAATGTCTTCGGAGACATCTCTTTAGATAAAGATACTCCATGCCTAAAAGATAAAAAACCTTTCTTGGAGTCTTGCATGCTAAAATGAGCTAGGATCGTATCGATATATGAAGCTTGGGATAAGCACAACATTCTTTTCTTGCGATCTCTTATTACTTTGATCCCGAGAATATATGCACATTCTCCCAAGTCCTTCATATCGAATTACTTAGACAACCATACTCTTACTTCCGACAACACTTTGATATTGTTTCCAACTAACAAAATGTCATCTACGTATAGTACAAGAAATACCACCATGTTTCTGTAAAATACCGAAAAATGACGAATAATGATAAGGGAATTTTCTGAAATTTTTAGAAATTTTTCTGGAATTTTTAGAAATTTTTCTGGAATTTTTAAAAAATTTTCTGAAATTTTTCAGAACTCGTATAGACGAACTTACGGGGATAAAAATGGGATCCCAGAAAAGCCTGTTTAGGCTACCCCATCGAATGAGGAAAAGTTTTATTATTATTTTTTTCTTTTCCTATTTTCTTTTCTTTTTGTTTTCCTTTATTTCTTCCTTCGTTTCCTTCTTCCCCGCGAACCTGTGCTATGCCAAAACTGCTCTGAGGCAGTTCCTTCCTCTCCCCTCTTCTCTTCTCGTTCTTCCTCCCAGAGTCGAATTTCCTCTCCTCCTCATCCATGCCGAGCCGTGCATCGATCACCGACCACAGGAAGCTAGCACCGTTACCTGTGCCCTAGTGCCCCCCGACGCCCTCTTTCTCTCCTCTGGCCGACGCGACGCCGACCCCGATCCCCGGCATCCGAGCTCTAGCGCCGTTGTTGTCGCCACAGCCGAGACTCCCCTCTGCCCTAGCATCGACGCCCCACTCCCGACGCCACAACCGTCGCGGCCGATCGCTAGCCACCCGAGCTCTCGTCTCCGGCCGATTTCCTGTGCCCTAGTTTGGGTCATAGCCAGTCGACTCCCTCTCCTCCATGTACTCACAACCCGCCGTACGGGACCAGCGCTGGCCATCTCCACACCGTGCCCTAACTGTGATCATGAAGGTAAGGGGTTATTTAGTAGAAATTTGAGGTTTGGTTTGGATACCACAGGCTCAGCTTCACAATTTCCAGCACTGACCTAGGGTTTCCTTTGCTCGAGTTTTTTTTTTAAATTTCTGTTGTTTCAAACTTTGATTGGTGAAGCTTTGGTTCCGTATGGTTTGAAATCGCCCGTCGGATTTGTTTGGCTGTAGTGGCCGATTAATTGAACGAAACCGTGAGGGAATTTTTGTAGTCTTGTTGGGAATTCGTACTTGGACCTCTAGATGTTTTTCGTCTTTAAGCTGTCCTCTGAATTGTGAGTGTTGCAATGGGCTTTGGATTACTTGAATTGGGGTTTGATATACTTTCCTGATAAGCATGGTCTGCAGTGTTTGGTTGCGAGTTGGTTTTGGATTGAATTTGATGTTTTCCCCATGAATCACAGTCTACTGGGAGGAATGTTAATCCCTGATGTGTTTTATTCTACATCTAGCTGTGGGATTTGGTGTGATTTCTTTAGAGTTAGTTGTAGATTTGTGAATGGTTATGATGTTCTGTATTCCTTGATGTTCTCGGGTTCATGAATGGAGTCATGCCTACCCAATACGAATGACTAGTTAATGATGTGCACTTGTGGTGCTATTATTAAATTGGGTTTGGGTTTAGCCAGTTGTGGTTTGTGCAATTAGTTAAACTGTACATTATGTGATTTACAGGACTGTAATTTGAGACGAGCACTTCGACGTGGAGATTGTTTAGCTCGGTCTACATTTAAGGTGGGTACCTCTTGACTTATCTTTTATAATATTGTCAATTTGATATGCACAGTATTTTATAGCTACAAGCAATGATCATGTTTGCCTTTGGTATGTCACTGTTTGATACTCATAGCATGTTCTGTTTTGTCGCTTGTTATGTCTCCATGTTTATACCTCGTGATTATTGTCATGAGTACCTTAGTTGATAGAGTAAGTGACATACCATGCTTTACTGAGTTTAAGACTAGATTCTAGATTTTTATTATCTGACATGTGTACCTATATTGTTATCATATCTGATCTGTGTACCTAGACCCTTTTTCTTTGATCCATGTATATTGATGGTACATATTTTATGGAGATGGATATGTTCAGGATCTAGGGTTTTTGATTACTTATCTGACCAGTGTACCTAGACCATTGATTAGGTCAATTTATTCTAGGGTACACATTTTATATATATGGATTAGTACAGGATATTGCCATGCTTAGTGTCATGCACCATTCGCATGATTACATGCTTGTGCGATTGTCGACTCCATTATTGTTGAGCACATCGTCAGTTACATGTATCTGCACACACGACCACTCACGGGTTAGTGGTATATTCAGGCAGGGTGTGTTGCAGCAGGTGCTCTGTCAAGGGCTCCGTTGGTCCACTCATGGTTTAGTGTGACGCAGCGTAGTTGATGTGAGCCAAGAAGAGGCATTGAAGGGAATTGGGGGACCCATGACAAGGTCCAAGACTAAGAGAATGAAGCAAGCTTTGGAAGGCTTAATAATGAGGCTCAAGGAAAAGGAGGATCAATGCACAATGGAGGCAACAACTAAGTGGATCACATTCCTTCAATTTGAAAGTGAAATTGGTCCAACATGAGGACCATTTTCGTGTGCATGCATGGGGGGGTTTTTCTAAAGTGACTTTTGATGTCCTTTATGGGTTTTTAATGCATTTTTGAAAGTTCCTAAGCTAGTATAACAAATATCATGCATGCATGGTTGCATTAAGCTAGTATTAGGGATTAGTGGTTGCATTAGTGGATAATAAAACTCATGCATGCAAGCATGATATTTATTACATAATTAGTGCATAGGGGATTTTAAGGGATGTTAAATAGGAGAACTCTTGTATGACAAATCATGAAAGTTTGAATGAAAATTTGAGTTTCTCTTTTGTGAGAGCTTCCTTCTTGTTCTTAGGCAAAGAACTAATTTAGATCTTATCAAGGCAACTTGTGGCGATCAAAACTCCATGACTTATCACTCACCTTCTCATCTTGCTTGAGTGTGGCGTCAATACCCTTCCCCAAGCTGAATTTCAAGGCGATCCATTTACAAGGTTTCTTTATCATTTGGTATCAGAGCCTTGGCTCCTTGATTTTCAGGTTTGTGTCTTGTTTTCATCTTTGTTCTTGTCCATCTTTGTTGATCTCTTCGTCCCTATCTATCATAAATTTCTATTCGCTATTTGGGTCCTCAACTCAAAAAAAAAAAAGAAGGAAAATTCGAAAAAAAAACAAAAAGAAAAAAAAATCATTAGAGTCATTGATTTCTGATTGAAAAAAAGGGAGAAAAAAAGAGAGGAGGATTTGTGAATTGAAAGGACTCAATATTCTTTCTTTGTGAAATCTGAATTCAAAGTTATATTCCTTCCATTGCTCTTGGTCATTGCTGAATTTCTCGTTTTATCCGTTTATTTCTCTTGTTCTACTCATATTTCTTTTGTTGGTTTCTTATTCACTTGATTGTCTACTTGTTGTCTTGAGAAAGATATTGATAAGGTTCTTTCCTTAAGAACTTATAAAGGAAGCTGAGTGGATAAATTTGAGTGCAACCACGTGAGTAGAGTGGTGAGGTCCGTCTAACATTTCTTTTGTAATTTTCCTTGTCATCTTCTATTTTTTTGTTGCAAGCATGAGTGGGGAAAAATCACCTAATTCCCCTAGGCGAGATCTTAATAGGCTTCAAATGGAGGCACTTACTCAACAATTTGAGAGAATACTTCAAAGACAACTTGAAGAAATACACGAAAGGATGGACCGACTTGAAGGAGAAAAAGTTTCGAACCGTGGGGGCAATTCTAATCATGAAGAATTTCGTCAAAGTGAACCATTCTATGATCCACCAAGAGAAAGAAGGAGGCATGAAGGGGGAAGAAGACATGAAAGAGGAGGTAGAGACCATAGACGAGAAGATGATCTAGGAGGTGTGAAAGTCCAGATACCTTCCTTCCAAGGGAGGAATGATCCTGAAACATATCTTGCATGGGAGATGAAAATAGAACAAATTTTCTCATGCCACAATTACAATGATGCAAAGAAAGTAAAGGTGGCTGCCCTTAAGTTCACCGATTATGCCTTAATTTGGTGGGATCAATTGCAAAAGGAGAGAAGAAGGTATGGAGAGCATCCTATCAACACTTGGGACGAAATGAAGACTTTGATGAGAAGGAGATTTGTGCCTTCCCACTACCATAGGGAATTGCACAACAAATTGCAAAGACTCACCCAAGGGAGTAGGAGTGTAGATGATTACTACAAGGAGATGGAGGTGGCTTTGATTAGGGCCAATATTGTGGAGGATAGGGAAGCTACCATGGCTCGGTTTCTCCATGGCCTAAACCGAGACATTGGAGACATTGTGGAGTTACAACATTATGTGGAGCTTGACGACTTAGTGCATCAAGCAATGAAAATAGAGCAACAATTAAAGAGAAAGGGTGTTATGAAGAAATCATCTTCTCCAAACTACTCTTCAAGTTGGAAGGACAAGCCAAAGAAGGAGGGTTCTTCTTCAAATTCTAAGGAGGCAACAAAAAAAGCCTATTCCTACTACCTCTTCTTCCACTTCTAAGAGTAGGGATATCAAGTGTTTTAGGTGTTTGGGAAAAGGTCATATTGCATCCGAATGCCCGAATAAGAAGACTATGGTGGTGAGAGATAATGGGAGTATCTCTAGTGAAGAAATTACTTCTCATTCCTCTTCCTCAAGCGATGAGGAAAATGATGGAGCAGCCTATGCGCAAGATGGAGATCTCTTGGTGGTTAGGAGATTATTGGGAAGCCAAGCCAAGGAGCATGAGGAGGACCAAAGAGAAAATATTTTTCATACCCGCTGCCTTATTCAAGGTAAAACATGCTCTATGATCATTGATGGTGGAAGTTGTACCAATGTGGCAAGTACTAGGATGGTCACCAAACTCAACCTCAAGACTACACCACATGCAAGACCATATAAACTCCAATGGCTTAGTAATAGTGGTGAATTTGTAGTGAACCAGCAAGTGTTGATTAATTTCTCCATTGGCCAATATGAAGATCAAGTTCTATGTGATATTGTGCCTATGGAGGCAAGCCACATTCTTCTTGGAAGACCTTGGCAGTTTGATAGGCGAGCTCACCATGATGGATTCTCCAACAAGTTCTCTTTTGTCGACAATTCTCGCAAAGTCACACTTGTACCGTTATCACCAAGGGAGGTTTGTGAGGATCAAATAAAAATGAGAGAGAAAAGAGAAAAAGAAGAGCGAGAGCTTAAGAAAAAGAAAGAGTGTGTGAAAAAGAAAATACTTGATTTTGAGGACAAAATTCAAAAGAAAAGAGAGAATGAGGAAAAGAAAGAGAGAAAAATAGAAAATTTGTTTACAAGAGGAAGTGAGGTGAAGAAAGCTTATTTGACAAGGCAGCCTATATTTCTTCTTTTGAGCAAGGAAACTTGCTTGGAATCTAACCCTAACTCCTTGCCTAGTGATGTTGTTGTTATTTTACAGGATTTTGAGGAAGTGTTTCCCAAGGAAGTACCTCACAGTTTGCCACCAATGAGGGGGATTGAACACCAAATAGACCTTATTCCTGGCGCTTCTCTGCCCAATAGGCTAGCTTATAGGAGCAATCCTCAAGAAACAAAGGAGATACAAAATCAAGTGGAGGAGTTATTGCAAAAAGGATGGGTTAGAGAAAGTTTAAGTCCTTGTGCTGTACCCGTAATTTTGGTGCCTAAAAAGGATGGATCATGGAGGATGTGCACTGACTGTAGAGCAATCAACAACATCACAATTCGGTATAGACATCCTATCCCTAGACTTGATGATTTGCTTGATGAATTGCATGGTGCTTGCTTCTTTTCTAAAATTGATTTGAAAAGTGGGTACCATCAAATTAGGATAAGGGAAGGGAATGAATGGAAAACAGCTTTCAAAACCAAATATGGATTGTATGAATGGTTGGTAATGCCTTTTGGCTTAACTAATGCACCAAGTACTTTTATGAGGCTTATGAACCATGTCTTACGAGAATTTCTTGGAAAATTTGTGGTAGTATACTTTGATGAAATTTTGGTATATTCCAAGAGTTTTGTTGATCATCTTGCACATCTCCAATCTGTCTTGCATGTCCTTAGAAAGGAAAAACTATATGCTAACTTGGAAAAATGTTCTTTTTGCACTACTCATGTAGTTTTTCTTGGTTTTGTCATAAGTTCTAAAGGAGTGCAGGTTGATGAAGGGAAAGTTAAGGCCATTAGAGATTGGCCAACTCCTAAAACTGTGAGTGAGGTTAGGAGCTTCCATGGGTTGGCAAGTTTCTATAGGTGGTTTGTGAAGGACTTCAGCACAGTGGCAGCACCTCTAAATGAAATTGTTAAGAAAAACATGGGTTTTAGATGGGGAGAGAATCAAGAAAAGGCATTTCAAACACTTAAGGATAAACTCACACATGCACCCATTCTTGCTTTACCTGATTTTTCCAAATCTTTTGAAATTGAATGTGATGCATATTTTAGTGATACATGGGTTTTAGATGTGGGTATTGGGGTTGTTTTACTTCAAGATGGTCATCCCATTGTATATTTTAGTGAGAAACTAAGTGGCGCCACTCTCAACTATTCCACTTATGATATAGAATTGTATGCACTTGTTAGAGCATTACAAACACGGCAGCATTATCTTTTGTCTAAAGAATTTGTCATTCATAGTGATCATGAATCTTTGAAGTATTTGAAAGGGCAAGGGAAGCTCAACAAAAGGCATGCCAAATGGGTCGAATTTCTTGAACAATTTCCTTATGTGATTAAGCATAAGCAAGGAAAGGTAAACGTTGTAGCAGATGCACTTTCAAGAAGGTATAACTTGTTAGCTACACTTGAAACTAAATTGCTTGGATTTGAACATATTAAGGAATTGTATATACATGATAATGAGTTTTCCCAATTATATGCTGCGTGTGAAAAGAAATCACAAAATGGGTTTGCTAGGCATGACAACTACTTGTTTAAGAATAACAGACTTTGTGTACTTAGAGGATCCATACGTAAATTGCTAGTTAGGGAAGCACATGAGGGGGGTTTAATGGGACACTTTGGGGTTCAAAAGACCTTAGAAATGCTGCTTGAACATTTTTATTGGCCACACATGAAACACGATGTGCAGAAATTTTGTGCACAGTGCATTGTGTGTAGAAAAGCAAAATCTAAGACATTACCTCATGGACTTTACACGCCTTTGCCTATTCCTAATTTTCCTTGGACTGACTTGTCTATGGATTTTGTTTTAGGGCTACCACGTACTCAAAAAGGTAAGGACTCCATTTTTGTGGTAGTTGATAGATTCTCCAAGATGGCACACGTCATACCTTGCCACAAAGTGGATGATGCAACTCATGTGGCAGATTTGTTTTTCAAAGAGGTGGTAAGACTTCATGGCATGCCTAGGAACATTGTTTCAAATCGTGACACCAAATTTTTAAGCCATTTTTGGAGGACCTTATGGAACAAGCTGGGAACAAAGCTTCTTTTCTCCACCACATGCCACCCACAAACTGACGGCCAGAGTGAGGTGGTAAATAGGACACTTTCTACTCTTCTTAGAGCAATTATTAAGAAGAACATTAAGTCTTGGGAAGAATGTTTACCTCATGTTGAATTTGCTTATAATAGGGCGGTACATTCTACTACTCAATTTTCTCCTTTTGAGATTGTTTATGGGTTCAATCCACTAACACCTCTTGATTTGCTTCCTTTACCTAACACTTCTTCTTTAGTTCACAAGGATGGCAAAACAAAGGCAAAATATGTGAAGAAGCTTCATGAGCAAGTTAAAGCTCAAATTGAGAAGAAAATAGAGCAATATGCAAATCGAGCCAATAAAGGGAGAAAAAGAGTGGTCCTTGAACCCGGTGATTGGGTGTGGGTTCATATGAGGAAGGAACGGTTTCCTACCCAAAGGAAATCAAAGCTTCCACCAAGAGGAGATGGATCATTCCAAGTGTTGGAAAGAATTAATGACAATGCTTACAAAATTGATTTGCCCGGTGAGTATGGTGTTAGTGCAACATTTAATGTGGCTGATTTGAGTCCTTTTGATGTAGGAGATGAAGACCTAAATTCGAGGACGAATTCACCTAAAGAAGGAGGGAATGATGTGAGCCAAGAAGAGGCATTGAAGGAATTGGGGACCCATGACAAGGTCCAAGACTAAGAGAATGAAGCAAGCTTTGGAAGGCTTAATAATGAGGCTCAAGGAAAAGGAGGATCAATGCACAATGGAGGCAACAACTAAGTGGATCACATTCCTTCAATTTGAAAGTGAAATTGGTCCAACATGAGGACCATTTTCGTGTGCATGCATGGGGGGGTTTTTCTAAAGTGACTTTTGATGTCCTTTGTGGGTTTTTAATGCATTTTTGAAAATTCCTAAGCTAGTATAACAAATACCATGCATGCATGGTTGCATTAAGCTAGTATTAGGGATTAGTGGTTGCATTAGTGGATAATAAAACCCATGCATGCAAGCATGATATTTATTACATAATTAGTGCATAGGGGATTTTAAGGGATGTTAAATAGGAGAACTCTTGTATGACAAATCATGTAAGTTTGAATGAAAATTTGAATTTCTCTTTTGTGAGAGCTTCCTTCTTGTTCTTAGGCAAAGAACTAATTTCGATCTTATTAAGGCAACTTGTGGCGATCAAAACTCCATGACTTATCACTCACCTTCTCATCTTGCTTGAGTGTGGCGTCAATACCCTTCCCCAAGCTGAATTTCAAGGCGATCCATTTACAAGGTTTCTTTATCAGTAGTAGCAGGGCAGGGATCCCTCCCCATCATCGTGTACCGGGAGATGAGAGCATTGAGCTCCCCCATTTATGATTTGAGGTAGGAGGATAGGTGTACTCCGACAGCATCCCGTCCACTCGGTCACTCATCAGGAGCAGTGACGTCAGAGTGCACGGTTGTCACAGCCCTACCCACTCGGTCTCACTATCATGTGTGAGAGGGCTGACTAGAGAGTAGGGGTGACCAGGACATGTCATTGGCATCATACGCATTGATGCATTTATTGCTTGTGCTTGCTACATTTATTTGCTGCATTTGGTTGGATGCATTTATTTGACATGCATACAGGAGGCATATTGTGTATCTGGTTTGACGACCCTTTTGTTCTGGATAGGAGTTCCTGGTGAGTACAGCTTCCTCAGTTACCTTTCAGTTTTGCATATTTCCTATATATGATTAGGAAGTTGTATTCTATGTTTATTGCTGTTAGATATATCTTATTAGGCATGTCTATTGGTATTCGCTGAGTTGTTGAACTCACCCCCGTAGGCACTATCTTTTTCAGGTACCAGGTTGTTTATGATGTCGCTTGGAGTATCCTGTCTGCTGGTCCCCACATCACCTCAGAAGATCTATCGGTTTCATTTATGTTTTGTTTGTTTTATGTGTCAGTGTGTTTAGTTTGTGCTCCGGTTTTGTTTCTAGAGTTTTGAAGTTGTTATGTGGTATTTTGTATTATTGTTGGTTGTGTAAGCCTAGCCGGCTAGCAGTTTTGTGTTTGGTTTGTATTTGGTTTCTGTCATTTTCCATTGTGTTTTGGTTTTGATACAGCCGAGTGGGCTGCTTTACATATAACTGCGTGGTTGTGTTTTTATTATATTGTGCATGTAGAAATGATTCAGATTGTCAGCCGTACAGGGGAGGTGCTGCCGAAATTTCTTCGGACAGGGACTCCCCCGAGGCATGACAGTTTCCATCACACTTCTTGTATACACTAGACTCATCTGGACACTGAATAAATCCATACGACTGGATTACTTCATTAAACCGAATGTTCCAAGACCTTGAAGCTTGCTTCAGTCCATAAATAGACTGATTGAGCTTACATACTAGATGTTCTTTGCCCTTTGCAATAAACCCTTCTGGTTGCTTCGTATGGATGTTTTCCTCAAGACTTCCATTAAGGATAGTTATCTTGATGATACAAACCCCACCAACAAATGTGATGGAACCCGAGACAAAGGTGGATAGAACCCCAAGAACTAAATGACAAGAGTGTGAGTCTTGACCCGTAACCTAGAACTGACACGAACCAAGCCTGCGACGGAAAGAAACGCCACACTCGGGGTGATAAGTTTCGATGGCTTGAACGCCACAAGAGTAAACTTGATAAGTTCAGAAAGCCCTTTCAAGAACTAAGAGAGAACACAATTGTTGGGTTCTTCGGGCCGCAAAAATCGCTTTTCGCGTCGCGAAAACCCCGAATCACCCAAGGCCAACGGATCCGTGCAAGGAAAAACGAACGATAGATACGAGTACGAGTTTGAAAAACCTTTTAGATCTACTCCTAGATCTACATGTTAAGAACTTTACCCTTGTTGCGTGCCTTTCGCTTATCCCGCTCGTCCAAGGTGTTGCCGGATCTCTAGACCGTCAAGTGTCGGTCCTCTAGAAGTATCCACACGGACACGTAGGTGGAGAAAACCTCACACAAAGGTGTGCTAGCACCTTAGTGAGATTCGGCCAAGCAAAGAGGAGAGGTAGAGGAAGAGCTTGAGGAAGAAGGAAGAAAAATACACTTGAATGAATGAATGGAAAAATTCAATTCACATTCAAAAGTGGTCGGCCACTTCTTCTTTGTGTAACTCCCCATTAAATGCAATTAATGTGAAGTTATTAAGAAAATGGCTTTGTAACTTCCATGAGGTGGCACTCATGATGATGTGGAGTAACATCATTGGTCCACTTCAATGCCAACTCACCAATGAGGTGGCATAAAGTCAAGTCAAACTTGACTTTTAATCTTCCTCTCAAGTCAAGTCAAACTTGACCAAATCTCTTTCATGGTTGATCGAACCCAACCATTTGATTCAAGCCAACTTAATATAATGAATCTAATTCATTTAATTAAATTGATTCAATGAGCCAAAATCTAAATTAGACTCATTGAACACATGAATCAACTTGAGTCGAACTCAAGTTAGCCCAATTAGGATTACTCTTAATCCAATTTGATTCATCAAATGAATCTAATCCTCTTAGTTCATCATATGAACCTAATCTCCATCTAATTGTCCTAAGTGTGTGAACCTATAGGTTCTTGTAACGTTGACATTGCCCTAAACCCATTTAGGAGCATAAGTAATGAGCGGTATCTAGCAACACATCATTACTACCCAAGTTACAAGAATGTCGAGATCCGACATCACCTTGTGACTACTAATTGTGACTCCTCACAATATGTGACATTGTCCTTCTATCCTAGACATCTAAATTGATCAATATGAGGCATAGACCGTGTCATCCTCTAATCAATCTAAATCTTGAACTCCAAGTAGACTCACTCGATCAAATGAGCTCAACATCTAATGTTGACTCATTTGGGCATGGCCATGCACTTAGTTGTCTCACTCTATCAAGAATACCGATGTCGCTCCCGTCATATGGGAGGGATAGATCTCATCTACATCACTCACATCCCTCTACATAATTCGTTATATACCCAGTAATCGCCTTTATAGTCCACCCATACCTGGTGACGGAAACCAAAGTACATAACTCCTTATGTAGGGATCCATGGTGACTTCAGGTCCAAGGACTAATAGTCATACTAAGAGCCACATGAGAAAGTATATGACACTCATATAACGATCCATGATACTTTCTCATATCGGGTATACATTCTCCAATGCATACCCATGTGTCAACTTGATATCTCCATGACTTGTGAGATCAACTCATCAGTTGACCTACATGCTTAGTTACTTATTAACACATACATTGACGAATGTTAATACTCGACTAGGAATGATTTAGAGTAGTGTTCCCTATATCATCTCACTATCGATTTAACTAATCGATTGATATAGGTATGAACCTTCTACTCAAGGACGCTATTATACTTAGTCTATTTGGCACTAATACAAATAAATATAATAACCAAACAAATACCTTTATTAATATACAAGAATATGATACAATGAGTCCATACAATCATCAAATGATTGGCTCTAGGGCTCTAACTAACAATCTCCCACTAGCACTAGTGTCAATCAGTATAGGCTCTAAGGCCTAATGACCTAGTGTGACCATCATGCTTCCTCTGTGCCAAAGCCTTAGTCAAGGGATCTACGATGTTAGCCTCTGTAAGTACTCTGCAAATCTTCACATCTCCTCTATCGATAATCTCTCGAATGAGATGGAAGCGCCGCAGTATATGCTTGGTCCGTTGTTGTGAGCGAGGTTCATTCGCTTGTGCTATAGCTCCATTGTTATCACAATAGAGCTCAATGGGGTTAGCAATGCTGGGAACCACCCCAAGTTCAGTGATGAACTTATGGATCCAAACTGCCTCCTTTGCTGCCTCTGATGCAGCAATGTACTCGGCTTCTGTTGTAGAATCAGCTACTGTATCCTGCTTCGAACTCTTCCAGCTGACAGCACCACCATTAATGCAAAATACGAACCCCGACTGCGATCTATAGTCATCCTGGTCGGTCTGGAAGCTAGCATCACTGTAACCCTTTACAGCTAGCTATTCATTGCCTCCATATATCAAGAAATATTCTTTAGTCCTTCTTAAGTACTTAAGAATATTCTTGACCGTTATCCAGTGACTTTCACCTGGATCTGACTGGTATCTGCTCGTCATGCTCAAAGCATACGAGACATCAGGTCGAGTACATAGCATGGCGTACATGATCGATCCTATGGCTGAGGCATAAGGGATCTGATCCATGTGATCTCTCTCCTCTCTAGAAGAGGGACCTTGAGTCTTCGAAAGACTCACGCCATGTGACATCGGCAGAAATCCCTTCTTGGAGTTCTGCATGGCAAACCGAAGGAGTACCTTGTCAATGTATGTACTCTGACTTAGGCCAAGCAATCTCTTAGATCTATCTCTATAGATCTGTATCCCTAGAATGCGGGATGCCTCACCTAAGTCCTTCATTGAGAAGCAACTCCCTAGCCAGGTCTTGACAGACTGAAGCATAGGGATGTCCTTCCCAATGAGTTGTATGTCATCCACATACAATATGAGGAAGACAACTATATTTCCTACAACCTTCTTGTAGACACAAGGCTCATCTTCGTTCTTGATGAAACCAAACTGTTTGATTGCATCATCGAAACGAAGATTCCAGCTCCGAGAAGCTTGCTTTAGTCCATAAATGGACCTATGCAGCTTGCATACTCTGCTAGTATGCTGTGGATCTACAAAACCCTCAGGTTGTGTCATGTACACATCCTCGAGTAGGTTTCCATTCAAAAACACGGTTTTGACATCCATCTGCTATATCTCATAGTCATGGTAGGCTGCAATAGCAAGCATGATCCGAATGGACTTAAACATCGCTACTGGAGAAAAGTTTTCATCATAGTCAATACCATGAATCTGCTTGAAACCTTTAGCTACCAAGCGACCCTTATAGATAAGTCCATTCATGTCAGTCTTTCTCTTAAAGACCCACTTGCACCCAATGGGTTTTACCCCTTCAGGTGGATCAACCAAAGTCCATACTTGGTCGGTGTACATGGATTCCATTTCGGATCTCATGGCCTCTAGCCATTTCTCGGAATCTGGTCTCATCACAGCTTCCTGATAGGTGGTGGGCTCATCCTCTATGAGCATAACGTCATCATGGTCAGACAAGAGAAATGAGTATCTCTCAGGCTGACGACGTACCCTATCAGCGAAGAGGTATGTCTACTTGAACTGGTTGTTGGTCCTCAACTCCTTGTGGAACAACATCATCCACAACACTTTGTGGTTCCAGTTCAATTTCCATCGAGGCATCAGTGCTATTGTTCGCATCTTGAACTTCTTCAAGATCGAACGCGCTCCCACTAGTCTTTCTAGAAACAAAGTCCCTTTCTAGAAAGACCCCAATCTTTGCCACAACTATCTTGTGCTGACTGGGAATGTAGAAGTAATATCCCTTAGTTTCCTTGGGATATCCAATGAAATAGCACTTGTCGAATTTGGGTCCTAATTTGTCTGAGACTTGACGTCGTACGTAAGCCTCACAGCCCCAAATCCTCATGAAAGACACCTAGGCATCTCTCCCTGTCCATATCTTATATGGTGTCTTTATCACGGCCTTGGATGGAACTCGGTTGAGAATGAAAGCTGCCGTGTCTAGAGCATATCCCCATATATATGTCGGAAGATCTGTGTGACTCATCATAGATCGTACCATATCTAATAAGGTACGATTCCTCCTTTCGGATACACCATTCCACTGTGGTGTTCCAGGAGGAGTGAGTTGAGATAAAATCCCACACTCAGCTAAGTAGTCACGAAACTCATGGCTTAAGTATTCACCACCTCGATCTGATCGAAGTACCTTAATACTCTTGCCAAGTTGGTTCTGTACTTCATTCTTGAATTCTTTGAACTTTTCAAAGGATTCAGATTTATGTGTCATCAAATACACATAACCATATCTACTGAAGTCATCAGTAAATGTGATGAAGTACCTATAACCGCCTCTAGCAACGACATTGAAAGGGCCACATACATCACTATGTATGAGTCCTAACAAATCAGTCGCTCTCTCGCTGTGCCCACTAAAGGGAGTCTTGGTCATCTTGCCTCGTAGGCATGACTCGCATATCTCATATGATTCAAAATCAAATGAATCCAGCAAACCATCCTTATGGAGCTGGGATAAGCGCTTGTCATTTATATGACCTAAGCGACAGTGCCAGAGGTAGGTTTGGTTCATGTCATTTGACTTGAACCTCTTGGTACTAATGTTATAGATAGGGCTCTCAAGGTCTAGAATATAGAGTCCGTTTATTAGTGGTGCATTACAATAGAACATATCTTTTAAATAAACAGAACAACATTTGTCTTTTATTATAAAAGAGTATCCTTTCTTGTTTAAACAAGAAACTGAAACTATGTTCTTAGTAAGAGCAGGCACATAACAACAATCATCTAAATCTAGTACAAGCCCAGAGGGCAGAGATAGCTGATAAGTTCCTTCAGCAACAGCAGCAACCCGTGCTCCATTGCCTACTCGTAGGTCCACCTCGCCCTTTGCCAATGCTCTGCTATTTCTCAGTGCCTGCACATCAGTACAAATGTGAGAAGCACATCCAGTATCTAATACCCATGATGTAGAAATAGATAGATTGACTTCTATAACATATATACCTGAAGTGGAAGTCTCACTTTGCTTCTTCTTAAGATCCTCCAAGTATACCTTGCAGTTCCTCTTCAGCAGTCGGCCGACGGTGAGCAGCGGTAGCATCCTTGGCGACCCCTCCTTTAGGCTTCAGTGCCTTGCCTTTGCCCTTGGTTTGAGACTTTCCCTTACCTTTGGGCTTGCCCTTGCCTTTGTGCTTCTGGACCATCCGAATGGGCTTAATCTTCTTAAGATTAATCTCAGTAGTTCGTAACATACTAAGTAGCTCGGGCAGTGGCTTGTCAATCTCGTTCATGTTATAGTTGAGAACAAATTGACTATAGCTATCCGGCAAGGACTGCAAGATCAAGTCTCTTGGCCAAGTGGGAACCCCAGTCTTTGTAGGTTCTCTATGTACCCAATCATCTTGAGTACATAAGGACCTACGGGAGCCCCGTCTGACATCTTACACTGAAACAGTGCCTTAGAGATCTCAAATCTCTCATGCCTTGCTTGTCCCAGATATAGTTGGCGAAGATGCTCAACCATATCGTAAGTGCCCATCAACTCATGTTGCTTCTGAAGCTCAGAGTTCATGGTCACGAGCATTAGACATGACACATCTAATGCGTCATCTTGATGCTTCTTGTAAGCATCTTTGTCAGCTCGCGGGGCATTTGCAGGAGGAGCCTCCGGAATGGGCTGCTCCAGAACGTACAGTTTACGTTCATGGGTGAGAACTATTCTCAAGTTCCTGTACCAGTCCAGGAAATTCGCTCCGTTGAGCTTGTCCTTCTCAAGGACAGATCGCAAGGAGAAGGAATTCGTGTTCGACGTCATGGTTATCTACAACAGAAAATTTGCAGAAATAAATATCATATTCTTTTAAAATCATTTAATTAGGCCTTTAATTAAATGATGCTCCCACTGAATTCTATAATTTTTGTGGGACAAGATCCACATCATACTATCCCTTGAGTTAGCTTTGGCTAATACGCCCAAGGCTTAGCATGATCGGTAGGTAACGATTACCAATTACATCTCTATGCAACTCTTGTTTATAGAATCAAAATCCGCATTTATATTAAAACTCGAGTTAGCTTTGGCTAATACGCCCGAGAGTTAATATAGATGTGATTTTGACCTATCCTTTCCAATCGTTGGAATAATGCCTATAGTTGACTCGATCCAACCGAGTAACTAGGAATACTCAATCTAATTGAGTTTGTATTCACTCATGCGTTGATAGGCGGGACCAAGATTGTCCCTCCGTACCCTACCAAGATAATATGTATTGCTCTGCTTTGGCAGATTCAACAATACATGTGATCGAGGTAGTGATAGGTATCACGGCACGGTTAGGCATTTAGAGTTGGTTCGATCGAGATCTAATCTAATCGAAAAGGATGCATCTTGTGCATGACTTAGATCTAATCTAATCGTAAGGCACTAATTAATTAATTACTTATTAAACATGCATCATATACATAAGCAATTAACTAATTAATCTATTTGTGATTTAGTCATGGCCCTACTACGATCTTCTCAAGCCAATGAGAAGATCGAATGGTCAACCTAGGGTCAACATCTTCTCTAAGCTCCTCCCTTTGACCACCTTGTGTTGCTCGTGCCCGCCTCGGAACTCCGTCTCGTGTGGACCCTCCACCGCTCCAACTTGTACATTACAATTTGAAACTCGAGTTACATTCGAGTCTAAATCTAATTTACAACAAGAATATAAGAGAAGGCACGACGCGCAGGTCGCGAATATAATACAACACTCGCAAACACATAACGGCACGCAGGCCGTATTATGAATTACAACACAATCCAATCATATTGGGTTTTTGGGCCATGACTATCACAAAATTAATATATAATTCAAAATTATATATTTTCATAATTTTCTATAATTTTAAAATTAATTTTTACAATTTTTACGAGTAAAATTTCCCGGCGGACCCGTTTAGCGGTTCCGGGCGTAATCGCGGAACGGATCCCCTTGCGGGGCCAGGGGCAGCGCCCCTACCCGCGATCTAACCATCGCGAGGGTTCCTTTGCGATCCAACAGCGCCTAAACCCTCTGTCCCAAAACGATTTGGGCCGAGACATTGCCGTTTCGGAAAATTCTTCCCTGCGGGTTCGTTTTTAGAGATTTCAGGTGCGATCGCGGAGCAAATCCCCTTGCGGGGTTAGGGACAGTACCCCTACCCACGATCTAACCATCGTGAGTTGCTCCTTTGCGATCTAATGGAACCCAAGCCCGCTGTCCCAAACGGATTTGGGACAAAACGAAGCCGTTTTGGAAAAATCTTTCCGGTAGTCGAAGCCTACAAGTGCCGAGACACTTGTGCTTCGCTTCTACGGAAAAATTACCCATAAAAAACTATAAAAACATAATTTTACAGAAAATTACAGAAACTTTAGTTTTCATAAAACCAAAAATCAAACTCCTACAAGACTTGCACGTGGCTCTGATACCACTGTTGGGTTCTTCGGGCCGCGAAAACCGCTTTTCGCGTCGCGGAAACCCCGAATCACCCAAGGTCAACGGATCCGTGCAAGGAAAAACGAACGATAGATACGAGTACGAGTTTGAAAAACCTTTTAGATCTACTCCTAGATCTACATGTTAAGAACTTTACCCTTGTTGCGTGCCTTTCGCTTATCCCGCTCGTCCAAGGTGTTGCCGGATCTCTAGACCGTCAAGTGTCGGTCCTCTAGAAGTATCCACACGGACACGTAGGTGGAGAAAACCTCACACAAAGGTGTGCTAGAACCTTAGTGAGATTCGGCCAAGCAAAGAGGAGAGGGAGAGGAAGAGCTTGAGGAAGAAGGAAGAAAAATACACTTGAATGAATGAATGGAAAAATTCAATTCACATTCAAAAGTGGCCGGCCACTTCTTCTTTGTGTAACTCCCCATTAAATTCAATTAATGTGAAGTTATTAAGAAAATGGCTTTGTAACTTCCATGAGGTGGCACCCATGATGATGTGGAGTAACATCATTGGTCCACTTCAATGCCAACTCACCAATGAGGTGGCATAAAGTCAAGTCAAACTTGACTTTTAATCTTCCTCTCAAGTCAAGTCAAACTTGACCAAATCTCTTCCATGGTTAATCGAATCCAACCATTTGATTCAAGCCAACTTAATATAATGAATCTAATTCATTTAATTAAATTGATTCAATGAGCCAAAATCTAAATTAGACTCTTTGAACACATGAATCAACTTGAGTCGAACTCAAGTTAGCCCAATTAGGATTACTCTTAATCCAATTTGATTCATCAAATGAATCTAATCCTCTTGGTTCATCATATGAACCTAATCTCCATCTAATTGTCCTAAGTGTGTGACCCTATAGGTTCTTGTAACGTTGGCAATGCCCTAAACCCATTTAGGAGCATAAGTAATGAGCGGTATCTAGCAACACATCATTACTACCCAAGTTACAAGAATGTCGAGATCCGACATCACCTTGTGACTACTAATTGTGACTCCTCACAATATGTGACATTGTCCTTCTATCCTAGACATCTAGATTGATCAATATGAGGCATAGACCGTGTCATCCTCTAATCAATCTAAATCTTGAACTCCAAGTAGACTCACTCGATCAAATGACCTCAACATCTAATGTTGACTCATTTGGGCATGGTCATGCACTTAGTGGTCTCACTCTATCAAGAATACCGATGTCACTCCCGTCATATGGGAGGGATAGATCTCATCTACATCACTCACATCCCTCTACATAATTCGTTATATACCCAGTAATCGCCTTTATAGTCCACCCAGTTACGGGTGACGGTTGACGAAACCAAAGTACATAACTCCTTATGTAGGGATCTATGGTGACTTCAGGTCCAAGGACTAATAGTCATACTAATAGCCACATGAGAAAGTATATGACACTCATATAACGATCCATGATACTTTCTCATGGCGGGTCATTCAGTATACATTCTCCAATGCATACCCATGTGTCAACTTGATATCTCCATATCCATAACTTGTGAGATCAAGTCATCGAGTTGACCTACATGCTAGTCTTATTGCATTAACATTGTCCCTGAATGTTAATACTCGACTAGGAATGATTTAGAGTAGTGTTCCCTATATCATCTCACTATCGATTCAACTAATCGATTGATATAGGTATGAACCTTCTACTCAAGGACGCTATTATACTTAGTCTATTTGGCACTAATACAAATAAGTATAATAACCAAACAAATGCCTTTATTAATATACAAGAATATGATACAATGAGTCCATACAATCATCAAATGATTGGCTCTAGGGCTCTAACTAACAACAATCTCACGAAAAACTAAGTTGCTTCATACTAAGATGTCCCTCCCTTATATAATGGGAGTGAACAAGGAAAAGTACAAGATAAGTGCATTCACAATTAGAGTCCCAATGTTGCATGTCTCATGCAAGCAATCTAGGAACCCAAAACAAAATAAATGCATGCACAATTAGAGTCCCAAGTCGCATGCTTCATTAAACAATCTAAAATACTTAAGTCTTCATGCATGAATGAGTTCCCATGCTTATTAGAGTTCTTCCGTTAAGTACAGCCAGTCATGGATGGTTATGTCCGATTACGTGGATTAGGCCACGACTAGCAGTTGGGATTATCTTGGTCTCTCCTTGCTCATAGTCCTCCCAATGTTTTTGATTAGCCCATTTAGTGCTTCCTTGAAACATTTTACCCGCAGTCTTGTAATTGGGCCTTCCGGAAGTGATAACTGATCTCTCCTATCTTCAGCCCTTGGGCATACATCATTCTCCCCTACTTGAAAAGGATTTGTCCTCAAATCATCACCTGTATCAAATAGGGATAAGTCAGCAACATTAAAAGTAGAATGTACGCCATACTCACCTGGTAGTTCAAGTTTGTAGGCATTATCATTGATGCGCTCTAATACTTGAAATGGGCCATCCCCTCGAGGTAGAAGTTTAGAACGACGTTTATCCGAAAATTGCTCCTTTTGGAGGTGCAACCAAACTCATTCTCCTTGTTCAAACACAATCTTCTTGCACCCCTTGTTAGTTTGTTGTATGTATTGCTGAGTTCTTTTCTCAATATTCAGTCATGTTGTTCATGAATTTTCTTTACGAATTCAGCCTTCTGCTTACCATCTAAGTTTATGTGCTCACTTACAGCCAAAGGAATCAAATCTAATGGTGACAAGGGATTGAAACCATAAATAATTTCAAATGGAGAAAATTTAGTCACAGAATGTATGCTTCTATTGTAAGCAAATTCAACATGAGGTAGACAATCTTCCCATATTCTCAAATTCTTGTTAATGACTGCACGAAGTAAAAAGGACAAGGTTTGATTGACCACTTCAATTTGCCCATCAGTTTGGGGGTGACAAGTAGTAGAGAACAACAATTTAGTTCCTAATTTCCCCCACAAAGTCTTCCAAAAATAACTCAAAAACTTTGCATCCCTATCAGAGACAATGGTCCTAGGCATGTCATGCAACCTAATAACCTCTTTAAAGAACAATTCAGCTATATGTGATGCATTATCGGTTTTATGACATGGAATGAAATGCGCCATTTTGGAGAATCTATCTACTACAACAAAAATTGAATCTCTCCCCCTCTTGGTCCGGGATAATCCCAAAATAAAGTCCATTGAAATATCATCCCAAGGTTCACTAGGTATAGGCAAAGGGGTATACAAGCCATGGGGTTTCAATTTAGATTTAGCTTGTTTGCAAGTGATGCACTTCTCACAGATTCTTTCCACGTCACGTTTCATATGAGGCCAAAAGAAATGATCCTGTAAAACCCCTAAAGTCTTAGTAATGCTAAAATGACCCATCAAACCACCACCATGGGCTTCCCTAGTGAATAATTCACATAACGAACACATAGGCACACATAATCTATTTTCACGAAATAAAAGCCCATCATGCCTATAGAACTTATCAAATGCAACCTTATCGCATGCTTTGAACACATCAGAAAAATCAGTATCGTTAGTATATAAATTCTTGATATATTCAAATCCAAGTAACTTCGTATCTAAAGTGGACAATAAAGCATACCTTCGAGATAGTTCATCAGCAACTACGTTCTCCTTTCTTTGCTTGTATTTGATCACATAAGGAAATGTCTCAATGAATTCTACCCATTTAGCATGGCGTCGGTTCAACTTATGTTGGCTCTTCAAATGCTTTAGAGATTGATGATTTATGTGAATCACGAATTCTTTTGGCTATAGGTAATGTTGTCATGTCTCCAATGCTCTCACCAATGCATACATCTCCTTGTCATATGTGGGATAGTTGAGAGTGGCTCCACTCAACTTCTCACTGAAGTAAGCAATGGGTTTCATCTCCTGCATAAGCACAGCACCTATACCAACACCAGAAGCATCACATTCAATTTCAAATGTTTTAGAAAAATCTTGTAGGATTAGTAAAGGAATAGAACTTAGCTTTTCTTTCAAAATGTTGAAGGCCCTCTCTTGCTCCTCTCCTCACTTGAATGACTCATTTTTCTTGATGACTTTAGTAAGAGGAGCTGCAATATTGCTAAAATTATGAACAAACCGTCGATAGAAGCTCACCAAACCATGGAAACTCCTCACTTGGCTAATTATTGTCGATGTTGGCCACTCTTGGATTGCTTTCACCTTTTCCTCATCCATCTCAACGCCTTTAGTACTAACAACAAAACCAAGAAACATGACTTTCTCCATACAAAAGGAGCATTTAACGAGGTTAGCAAAAATCTTTTCTTCTTTTAGCACACTCAAAACTAACCTTAAATGTGTAACATGCTCTTCTAACCTTTCATTGGGCAATCCACTAATAGTTTGCAAAAGATTACAGGAGTTAAGTACAAGAACTGGAAAAAGTTACCAACAACAACAATAGAAGTGAAAAGTCTTGGTCGTCAATTGTCGGTGGAGCGTAGCAGCATTGCAAGAGCCTTTTCGGAGCAATGAGCAAGAAGAAAACTTATAATCATTGTTATTTTGAAGCTTCGGGTCGAAGACCTTTATATAGGTCCATTCCGGGCGCTTAGAACCCCTCCGGATGCCTGGACCACCTGGCTCGTGTTGGTTGCTACTCGGAATATCGTATCGGTTCCCTTGTACAAAAATTTTGTACAATTTCTGAACCTTTCCTAACAACCTATTGTGTTCTTTAGAAATTAAATTTGGAATCGCAAACAGAACTTAACATTATTGATTCCAAATTTAACTTATCTGTTCTTAGAGGTTTAGACTTAGATCGCAAACGATGCTTAACATTATTAATCCAAATCCACCTATGTTATAAATTTGATTAAATTTTTATTTCATAGATCGGCTTCCAAGTTAAACATGGTGAGGCACTAGGCCTTCTTGGGTATGGGATCATCCACCACTTCCTAGACAAAGCCTTTAATGAAATTCAATATTTAATCTCCTTATAGTAACCCTAGGTTTAACCATTAAGAACAATCGAATCACAAGATCGAAAAACAAAATAAACACAAAATCGAATCATAAATTCGAAACTTAGAATCGTTAGCCTCTTGTATTTGGTATTTCAAAATCCATACAAAGAAAACTAGTATGATGCGGAACAAGATAACTAGTTATACCTTTCTTTGTAACTTATAGACCTCACGATCTTCTGTCGTATTCCTCTTCTTATCTCGGACGTCGTGTGGGCGACGATCTACCAAGATGAGAATCCACCCAAGCCTCCTTCTTCTCCTTGCAAGTTTCGGCCACCAACTATTCTTCAAGGGAAGCTTTCTTTCTCTTCTTCTTCTCCACAAGCAACCGACCACTAAGATAAAACAAACCCTCCAAGTGTCGCCGACCTCAACAAAAAGAGAAGAGAGAAAGAAGAGAGGAGAGGGCCGGCCACCAAGGAATTAGAAGAGAGGAATAATAGATGTATTGTTGTGAGGTGAGGCACCTCTACCCTCTCTTTTATATTCTTTGGTCTTGGCAAATAAGGAAAGTTTTAAACATAATTAAAACTTCCTTATTTTTCTTGCCAATAAAGGAAAATTTAATTAAAATTTTCCTTTTATTCTTTTAATGGTCGGCCCCTACAAGTCCTCCAAACAAGGAAAGTTTTAAACACAAAATTAAAACTTCCTAATTTGTTTCAGGAAATTTTTAAAATAAAAATTTCTCTTTTAAAAATTTCCTTCATGGTTGGTTATAAAAGGAAATTTTTATAAATTAAAATCTCTCTATTAAAACATGTGGATGATTACAATAAGGAAAGTTTTCTCCAAAATTAAAATCTTCCTTTCAATCTATAAATAAGGAAAAATATCAAACCTTTCTCTTAATCCTTTGTAGAAACTATAAAAAGTAAAATTTAATTTTAAAACTCTCTTTTAAATCATGACTTCCACATAAGGAAAGATTTTAAAATTAAAATATCTTTTATTTTATTGTGGCCGACCACCTAAGCTTGGGCTCCAAGCTAGGGCCGGCCACCACTTGAACCCATATCTCCTTGGTTTGACCGGCCCTAGCTTGGGCTCCAAGCTAGGCTTTGCCGACCACCTTAAGGTGGGTAAGAAGTTGAGTTTAGGTGGGTATAAAACTTTATAAATAAGAGGCTACGATAGGGATCGAGAGGAGGAATTGGCTTTGGTCTCCCTATGAGCTTGAGCTTCCTGTGTTCGTCCCGAACACCCAACTCAAGTTCATCAATAATATCTCATTCCACTAAAGAGTTATTATTGCACTACCACACCAATCCCATATTACAATACGGGTTCCTTCTTATCATGAGTGTGTTAGTCTCCCTGTGTTTAAAATATTGAATGTCCACTAATTAAATGAGTTATTAACAACTCACTTAATTAATATCTAGCTCCAAGAGCAGTACCACTCAACCTTATTGTCATGTCGGACTAAGTCCACCTGCAGGATTTACATGACAATCCTTATAAACTCCTCAAGGGGACATCATCAACCTAGATTACTAGGACACAGTTTCATTCTATAATCAACAACACACCATATAAATAATATCATTTCCCAACTTATCAAGCCTATTGATTTAACGAGCTAAATCACACCCTTTAATAAATTAAAGAAATAAGTATTAAGTATATGTGCTTGTTATTATATCAAGATTAAGAGTACACACTTCCATAATAACAGAGGTATTGTTATTTTATATAGTCAGTATAAAAGAAACTACCTCAAATGGTCCTGCTCAATACACTCAGAGTGTACTAGTGTAATTTTATAGTCAAGATAAACTAATACCAAATTACATTACGACTATTCCAATGGTTTATTTCTTTCCATCTTAGTCGTAAGCTACTTTTTATAACTTATAAGGAACTGATAATATGATCTTCTGTGTGTGACACCACACACCATGTTATCTACAATATAAATTAATTGAACAACTACACTTAGCATATAAATGTAGACATTTGACCAATGTGATTCTTTATTTCAAAAATAAATGTTTACAAAAAGCTAGGATTTTAGTATACACTCTAACAGCTCGGCCAATCGACACGCTCCACGTCAGCTTGTGGATGAAGTTTCGGATCCGAGCGCTTGGACTGACTCCAGGCGCCCAGACCATCTGGACGCCTACGGCTCGCCCGGGCAAGCTTGGTCCAAGCGCTTGGACCATCTCTGGGCGCCCGGATCCGCTCTGGGCACCCAGACCCCTTTTCTTCAGCAACTTTCCTGTGCAAAAAAAGGTTAGTCCTGGGCAACCAAAAATAGATTTTTCCCTGCAAAATAGAGTTATCACAACATAATAAAATATGAGTAGTAATTAAATCCTGTCTCCCCGAGACCTGGATCTAGTCAAGGTCTCAACTCAGGTTTCCCAAATGGACCTAAGCTGGACTAATGCATACAGTTCCCTCAACGGGGAACGCGTCCTCACTGGATCTCTCCTCTAGTTGCTTAACTTTACTTATCACTTATAGTCACTCAACTTGCCTTTGACCCATCAAGTCTTCTCGCTAGTTGTCAGGTCCGAAGACCCAACTGGACTTTGGCTAGCTGTCAGGTCCCGTGGACCCAACCGGACTTTCCGCCAAATATCGGGCCCAGTAGACCTATCTGGACTTCACACTAGCTATCGGGCCCCATGATCTAGTTGGATTTGTAACGACCCGCCTTCTACTGACTAGGCTGTAAGGCCGGGGGTTACATTATGCTAAACTATTCTTGGCTATCTCTGAATATTAAGGTGCGGAAAAGTTGAACTAATTAAAACTCTCTGCTATTTGCTGAAAAATCTGGAATTTATATTCCCGATACACTTTTATTGTTGTACATATGCTAAAGAAGGGAACCTACTTTCTATTTGATCAAAAAAAAAATTGAAATCAGACTTTGCTAGCTGAAATCAGACTTTCCAATCGATCGGCTGATCGATTGGAGTTATTTGATCGATCCACTGATCGATTCAACGTGCTACTATGCATGGAGGTCAATTCTGGATCGATCGGCTGATCGATCCATCCTGGGCAATCTATCCGATAATTGATTCAGAGGCTCTCTGTTCGCGTAAATTAAATCCCCGATCGATCGGCTGATCGATCCATGACTAATCGATCAGCTGATCGATTCATCAGCTCTCTGTACATGGAGATCACTTCCCAATCGATCGGCTGATCGATTGGGGACTCTCCAATCGATCGGCTGATCGATTGGAGCTCTGATTTCTGTGTTAGCTAGAGCCCTAGAGCCAATCATTTGATGATTGTATTTTGGACTTGTTGTATCATATTCTATATAAATAAAGGCATTTGGTTTTTGGTTATTATACTTACTTGTATTGGTGCCAAATAAACTAAGTATAATAACGTCCTTGAGTAGAAGGTTCTTACCTATATCAATCGATTGGTTGAATCGATAGTGAGATGATATAGGGAACACTACTCTTAATCATTCCTAGTCGAGTATTAACATTCAGGGACAATGTTAATGCAATAAGACTAGCATGTAGGTCAACTCCATGACTTGATCTCACAAGTCATGGATATGGAGATATCAAGTTGACACATGGGTATGCATTGGAGAATGTATACTGAATGACCCGCCATGAGAAAGTATCATGGATCGTTATATGAGTGTCATATACTTTCTCATGTGACTATTAGTATGACTATTGGTCCTTAGACCTGAAGTCACCATGGTTCCCTACATAAGGAGTTATGTACTTTGGTTTCGTTAAACGTCACCCGTAACTGGGTGGACTATAAAGGCGATTACTGGGTATATAACGAATTATGCAGAGGGATGTGAGTGATGTAGATGGGATCTATCCCTCCCATATGACGGGAGCGACATCGGTATTCTTGATAGAGTTAGACCACGAAGTGCATGGCCATGCCCAAATGAGTCAACATGAGATGTTGAGCTCATTTGATCGAGTGAGTCTACTTGGAGTTCAAGATTTAGATTGATTAGGGATGACATCGTCTATTCCTCACATTGATCAATCTAGATGTCTAGGATAGAAGGACAATGTCACATATTGTGAGGAGTCACAATTAGTAGTCATAAGGTGATGTTGGATCTCAACATTCTTGTAACTTGGGTAGTAATGATGTATTGCTAGATACCGCTCATTACTTATGTTTCTAAATGAGTTTAGGGGCATTGCCAACATTACAAGAACCTATTGGGTCACACACAAAGAATAAGTGGATGGAGATTAGGTTCATATGATGAACCAAGAGGATTAGATTCATTTGATGAATCAAATTAGATTAAGAGTAATCCTAATTGGGCTAATTGAGTTGGACTCAAGTTGATTCATGTGTTCAATGAGTCTAATTTAGATTATGACTCATTGAATCAATTTAATTAAATGAATTAGATTCATTATATTAAATTGGCTTGAATTAAATGGTTGGATTAGATCAACCATGAGAGAGATTAAGTCAAGTTTAACTTGACTTGAGAGGAAGATGAAGAGTCAAGTTTGACTTGACTTTATGCCACCTCATTGGTGAGTTGGCATTAAGTGGACCAATGATGATGCTCCACATCATCATGGTTACTTAAGTGAAGTGCCACCTCATGGGAGTTACCAAGAGTTGTGACTCTTGGTATCCCATGGAGGTTACAAACCACTTAATTAGATGAAAAGAGTTTCATTTTGTAAGTGTAACTCTCATTCAAGTGATCTTCCTCCTCCTAAGCTCTCTTCTTGCTCCTTCTCTTCTCTTGGTCATGGGTTTCAAGCAAGGGAGAAGAAAGGAGAGTGAATCTAATCCAAGAAGAAAGGTTAGTGAAAGTCACATAGAGATTTTAGAGGAGTGTGTTCTCTTCTTTTCCTTTCTTCTTCTTCCAATCCTACCCGAGAGCCCTAGAGAGTGCTAGCACACTTGTGGTGCTCTCTTCTCCATCCTTGTGTGTTAGAGAACACATCTTGTTCGTGTGGATATCACTAGAGAGTTGTCTACGTTGACAACTTCGAGATCCGGCGTACCATTGGACGAGCGGGATTTGCGAGGGCACGCTTCAAAGGTATAAAATGTTTTTCCTTTGTAGATCTACTGTAGATCATAGTTTGAAACTCGTACTCGTATTTTTGAAAACTATCCTTCGCACGAGATCCAGTGGCATGGGTGATTCGGGGTTTCCGCGACGCGAAAAGCGGTTTTCGCCGCCCGAAAAACCCAACATTCTGCTGCATTTCAGTAATTTCGTGTACAACACGAATGTATCAACCACTAACCATTTGAAATATTACTAAGCATGACATGATTCATAATTTACTGACTAACCTCAAGGTAACTAGAAGTCCAGGCATAACCTAGTGCATACTTTCACAATTCATAACATTTAGACATTCAAAAGGTGCAGAAAAATAAACTATGAGGAGTTCTAATCCTTTAACTTGTTGGTCTCAAAGGGTCTTTATTCCAAGTTCCTTCTCACACACATCTTGTCGCATTGCCCTCCAGCCTCCGCTAATTCATCTTCCCTTTACCTTTATTTGCAGTATAAGGAAAAATGAAACTATAAGCTTGGGAGCTTAGTAAGAACCATCTACCTCACAAAACATGCATTCGAAGAAATCATGCTTCCAAAGGATGCTATTTGAAATACATGCTAATGATCATGCTGAAAATGCTAAAACATGGCATATGGACATACAAGTCATGGCAATCAAAGACTGAACATAAAGCTATTTGTTATATCAATAAGAAAACTAAACTGAAGCTGAGCTGTATTCACATATCTGGTTTGTGAAGTTTGAAAATTATTTTCATAAATAGATAAAAAATACTAATCATGCTGCTGTTGGGCCCGACAACTGTACTTGCTATGCGCGCATCCCTATCTAAACCCGAGGTAGCTAGTCCCAAATCTAGTAGGGTTTACTAGGTTATCTAAACCTAGGGACGACTATGGGAGCCCAACCCAAGGACAACTGAGAGTCCAGTACAGTGCCACTGATAAAGTAAAATACTGATTCATAAGCTAATTTATCTTATCTTGTTCTGACTAGGTTATCTGAACCTAGAGCTAGGTTATCTAAACATAAAGGCGACTATGGGAGCCCACCCACAGGACCGTAGTCCCATATAACTGAAACAAGATTAAGCATGTTATTTAAAATGCTTCTATGGCATTTAACTGAGCTATAAAAATGGCTATTGTATCATATAGCCGCATGAGTCATTTTATCGAGCACTTGGTGTGCTCTAACTCTCCTCAACTTAATAATCATGCATGTGGCTGAGCTAAAAGCATAAAGACGCATGATTAACTACTTATACTGCAGGTGAGGGGTTACTTATGTTAGTTAGAGCCCTAGAGCCAATCATTTGATGATTGTATGGACTCATGTATATCATATTCTTGTATATTAATAAAGGCATTTGTTTGGTTATTATACTTATTTGTATTAGTGCCAAATAGACTAAGTATAATAGCGTCCTTGAGTAGAAGGTTCATACCTATATCAATCGATTAGTTGAATCGATAGTGAGATGATATAGGGAACACTACTCTAAATCATTCCTAGTCGAGTATTAACATTCAGGGACAATGTTAATGCAATAAGACTAGCATGTAGGTCAGTTCGATGACTTGATCTCACAAGTCATGGATATAGAGATATCAAGCTGACACATGGGTATACATTGGAGAATGTATACTGAATGACCCGCCATGAGAAAGTATCATGGATCGTTATATGAGTGTCATATACTTTCTCATGTGGCTATTAGTATGACTATTAGTCCTTAGACCTGAAGTCACCATGGATCCCTACATAAGGAGTTATGTACTTTGGTTTCGTCAAACTGGGTGGACTATAAAGGCGATTACTAGGTATGTAACAAATTATGTAGAGGGATGTGAGTGATGTAGATGGGATCTATCCGTCCCATATGATGGGAGCGACATCAATATTCTTGATAGAGTTAGACCATGAAGTGCATGGCCATACCCAAATGAGTCAACATTAGATGTTGAGCTCATTTGATCGAGTGAGTCTACTTGGAGTTCAAGATTTAGATTGATTAGAGGATGACGTCTATGCCTCATATTGATCAATCTAGATGTCTAGGATAGAAGGACAATGTCATATATTTTGTGAGGAGTCACAATTGGTAGTCACAAGGTGATGTCGGATCTCGACATTCTTGTAACTTAGGTAGTAATGATGTGTTGCTAGATACCGCTCATTACTTATGCTCCTAAATGGGTTTAGGGCATTGCCAACGTTACAAGAACCTATAGGGTCACACACTAAGGACAATTAGATGGAGTTTTGGTTCATATGATGAACTAAGAGGATTAGATTCATTTGATGAATCATATTGGATTAAGAGTAATCCAAATTGTGCTAATTGAGTTGGACTCAAGTTGATTCATGTATTCAATGAGTCTAATTTAGATTATGACTCATTAAATCAACTTAATTTAATGAATTAGATTCATTATATTAAGTTGGCTTGAATCATATGGTTGGATTAGATCAACCATGAGAGAGATTTGATCAAGTTTGACTTGATTTGAGAGGAAGAGAAAAAGTCATGTTTGACTTGACTTTTTGCCACATCACTAGTGAGTTGGCAAGATGTGGACCAATAGGATTGCTCCACATCATCAATGTGTGCCACCTCATGGAGGTTACAAGCCTCCATAGCATTTAATGTGGTCGGCCCACATTAAATGAGGAGGTTACACTTGTTGCCATGTCATTTAGTGAGGTGGCAAGATGTGGACCAATAGTGTTGATCCACATCATCCTAGAGTGCCACCTCATGGGGGTTACAACTCTTAATGGTCTCCACATTAATTGGAATTAATGTGGGGGTTACACCTCCTTGAAGGTGGTCGGCCACTTGAATGTGGAGAAGGATTTTCATTTTGAAAATTATTCTATCATTCATTCCTTCTTCTTCCTCCTAGAGAGTTCTTCTTGCTCTCTCCCTCTCCTCCTTCCTTGGCCGAACTACATAGGTGCTAGCACACCTTGGTTTTTGGTCACCTCCATCTAGTGTGTCCATGTGGATACTTCTAGAGGACCGTACACTTGACGGTCTTGAGATCCGGCACTATTTGGACGAGCGGGATTCGCGTGGGGCACGCATCAAGGGTAATGATCTTAACTTTAGTGTAGATCTAAAGTTTTTACAAACTCGTACAAGAAAAAGGTTTTTCGAAAAGTTTTGTGTCCGAATCTTTGCACGAGATCCATGGCTTTGGGTGACTCGGGGTTTCCGCGACACGAAAAAGCGGTTTTCGCGGCCCGAAGAACCCAACAACTTACATCCTGCGCTAAGTTTTCTTACAATCCGATCGCTAGGTTTCCGGAGAAGAAGATCTCCTCGGCGATCCTCTTTCGTCTAAGTGTTCTTCTCACGGAGAGGAGCGTCCTCGTATCGGAGACGTCGCCGGAAGGTGCTCCTACGACCCTAGGGATGGAACCCTAGTTCTCTTAGGCTTGGGCGCCGAGAGGGTGAGGAGGAGAGAGGGCGACGTCGGGTGAGGGTGAGGAACAAGAGAAGTTGTCGATCAAATCTCATAAATCCCCACTTAAACTCTCTATTTATATTAAGTGATTAATATGCCCCAACTCAATCATAAATAGAATTTATCTCCTCGTCTTTCAGCACACCCCTACTGGGGCCCCTTGGTTACTAAAGTCACCTATACGTTATAGAGTCCATAGGTTGCGGGTTCAATTCCCGCTTAGGCTATTTTACATTTTATTTAATATTGCTACTTCTGCTACTCCAAAAATTCTATAAAAATATTCTAAAATTCCAGAAAAATAATAGAATATTTCTAAAATTTATTTGAGAATTTTCGGGTGTTACAATCCCCCATACCTTATAAAAAGTTCGTCCTCGAACTTAAAATAACTCTGGGTACTTCTGTCTCATACTAGCTTCTGTCTCCCAAGTTGCCTCTTCTGTTGTGTGATTTTGCCAAATGACTTTTACTAATGGTACTTCCTTGTTCCGTAATTTCTTAACTGCTCGGTCTACTATCTGAATAGGCCAACTGTCATAGCTGAGGTCTTTGTAGACTTGTACCGACTGAGGCTCAATCACCTCGGTGGCATCTGGGATATGCTTCTTCAGCATAGAGACGTGAAATACGTTATGGATAGCTGACATCTCCTGGGGTAGCTCTAGCTCATATGCTACCTTGCAACTCTTCTAGTGATAAGGTATGGTCCCACATATCTGGGACTTAATTTGCCCTTCTTCCCAAAACACATTACTCCCTTCATAGGAGCCACTCGGAGAAATACCGTATCCCCAACTGAAAACTCTAAGGGTCGGCGTCGTGTATGCTGTATAGCTGCTGTGGTATCTGCTACTAGATCTGTCTAAAGTTCTAGTTCTTTCTGTTCTCCACTTTCATACCAGCAGATTGGAGATCTACACCTCCGTCCGTAGAGAGCCTCGTAGGGTGTCATGCCGATGGTGGCCTGATAGCTATTGTTGTATGCAAATTATGCTAAACACAGATATTTGCACCAACTTCCCTTGAAGTCTAGGGCACATGCTCGGAGCATATCTTCGAGTACCTGATTTACTCGCTCCGTCTGACCATTTGTCTGAGGGTGGAAAGTTGTGCTAAACTTTAACCTAGTGCCCAATGCTGACTGTACACACTCCCAGAAGTGTGACGTGAATCTACTGTCTCTGTCTGAAATGATGGTCCATGGAACTCCATGCAGTCTGACAATCTCCTTGAGATACAAGCCGAAAGCTGTCATTTCCATGGGTAGGATATCTCTAAGAAGTGGGTTTCTTTAGACTGATCGTTTCGACTCCGGATGGTACCAAAACCATTCGTGGTTTTGGGTAGTCTACATATCCATAGAAATATTCTCCACTTCCATTCTAAATTTGAATAGTCCTACTCCTCCTGTCTCGGTGTTCTACCCTGACCCTCCGTGGCAGTCGAGTACTAACATATCTAGTGATGTCTTGGATACCAAAATCGTCTCTTTAGGTCTTGATACATCTTGGTGAGAGTCGCAGGCAGTCTGAGTGCAGGCTAGGATCCTCCTTAGTTCCCTCGATAGAACACATAGTCTGTCACCAAAATACAATACCCCACTATCGATATTCAGAACACTCACGACGCTTACTGCTGCTTGATTTTTGAATTCGGGATCCTGATCACGAGTTGGATGATGTCACGAGGGGTAGATGCTAATATAGTAGAGTCCCACTATAAGTTCAAGACCGAACGTAATTTCCTTTTGTGGGAGGCGGTGACATGTGCTAGGGTAAGGTGGCGGACTTCACAAGCGGCCCGCCACCTTATTGGCCTTTCCTGAGTGGTAGAGGATGTCTATGTCATAGTCTTTGACCAGCTCGAGTCATCTGCGTTATCGCATATTCAGATCCTTCTGAGTGAAGAAGTACTTTAGACTCTGATGATCTGTATACACTCTGCACTGAGCTCCATACAAGTAATGTCTCCAAATTTTGAGGGCGAAGACAACTGCTGCAAGCTCAAGGTCATGAGTAGGGTAGTTCCTCTCATAATCCTTGAGTTGTCAAGAGGCATAGGCGATCACCCTACCATTTTGCATCAGTACTGCTCCTAGTCCCAATTTAGAGGTATCACTGTAAATATCAAAGCTGTCTGTGTTTTCTGGCAGAGTCAGAATGGGAGCTCTGGTCAATCTTCTTTTTAGCTCTATGAAACTGTTCTCACAGTCCTCTGTCCACTGAAATTTTCTGTTCTTCTTGGTGAGAGCTGTCAGTGGGGAGGCTATCCTGGAGAAATCCTCTACAAATTTTCTGTAATAGTCTGCTAGTCCCAGAAAGCTTCTGATTCCACTGCGTTCTTAGGTCTTTTCCAGTTACTCAAAGCCTCTATCTTACTGGGGTCTACCATGACACCATCCTTGGAGATTATGTGACCCAGAAAAGATACTTGATCGAGCCAGAATTCACATTTCGTGAACTTGGCGTACAGCTGGTTCTGCTGAAGGGTCTGCAATACTATCTTCAGGTGCTCTGTGTGTTCTTCCTGAGTTCTAGAGTAGACAAGAATGTCGTCAATGAACACGATAACAAACTTATCTAAGTATTCTCTGAATACTCTGTTCATGAGGTCCATGAAAGTAGCTGGAGCATTCGTCACGCCAAAGGGCATGACTACGAACTCATAATGTCCGTATCTGGTCCTGAAAGTTATCTTGGGCATATCACCTTCTTTAACTCTCACCTGGTGATATCCCAATATGAGGTCTATTTTTGAGAACACTGCTGCTCCCTTTAGCTGATCAAACATGTCATCTATCCTAGGAAGAGGATACCTGTTCTTAATCGTGACTTGGTTTAGTGCCCGGTAGTCTATACACAGGCGCATGCTCCCGTCCTTCTTCTTCACGAACAATACAGGCGCTCCCCATGGTGAGTGACTAGGGCGTATGTTGCTGAAGTTCCTTGAGCCATGCGGTAGGGTGCTGCAGATAAGACTCCGCGGGGATGAGTTATCTCAAATTCAATCTCTATGCGGTGCTAGGCCGGTAACTCCTCGAAGATCTGTAGTCAGTCACACAACTCGGACCCTTCTAGCTTTTGGTCCTTGTTCGACTAGTATTGACTACATGTGCTAAGAATCACGTACATCCTGCTGAGAGAAACTTCTTGGCCTTTCTCTTTGGTTCTCCGATGTACCCAAACTGTACTCCTGCTTTAGGTTGGAACACGATTTTCTGCTTACGGCACTCTATGGAGGCACCGTACTTGATCAGAAAGTTCATTCCCAAGATGACATCATAGTCAGCCATATCTAGCACTATCAGATCACCAAAAAACTCTCTGTCTGCTATAATGACTGGCACTGCTCGAGCCAGTGTGTGGATGCCATAATTCCTCCTGAAGGTAGTGTTGTCAAAAACTGACCACTGAGTACCTCTGGAGATATTGCCAACTTTTCGACGAATGTCCTAGATATATAAGAATGGGTTGCCCCAGTATCGAATAAGACAGTTGCACTTTACTATAAGACATTCGCTACGTCCTCTCTGGTGAGTGAGTAGATCCTCGCGTTCATTGTGGCTTAAGGGCTTCTAGTTTGCCGATGTGTGGACCGTCAAAATGTGGGTTGGTTTGTCTCCATCAATCGGCTACGATGGGGAAAACTGGTCTTGTTCGGGCATTGCTTAGCCATATGCCCTTCACCACATTCAAGCATCCTCGTGTGCCCTTGCGACAAACTCCGGTGTGCAAGTAGAACACTTGGGATAGCTAGGTTGTTTACTAGCTAGTCATCCTTTGGGTAACTCACGGTTTCGCTTGTTAGAGTTCCTTTCAGATTGAGCTATTGGGCTCGTAATTGTACTCTGCATCGCGTCCTAACTAAACAAACCCGAGGTAGCTAGTCCGAATCTAGTAGGGTTTACTAGGTTATCTAAACCTAGAGCGACGAGAGTCCAAGGACAGCGGTGCCAATTATAAAGTAAACTCTGATTCATAAGCAGCTAATTTATCTTATCTTGTTACGACTAGGTTATCGAACCTGAAGCTAGGTTATCTAAACCTAGAGGCAACTATGGGCCCACCACCTTTGACCATGTAGTCCCATATAATCGGAACAAGATTAAGTATGCTATTTAAAATGCTTCTATGACATTTAAGCGAGCTATAAAAATGCTTCTTGTATCATATAGTAGCGATTAGTCATTTTATCGAGCACTTGGTGTGCTCTAACTCTCCAACTTAATAATCATGCATGTGGCTGAGCTAAAGCATAAAGCGACGATTAACTACTTATGCAGGTGAGGGTTGCTTACATCCTGCGCTAAGTTTTCTTACAATCCGATCGCTAGGTTTCAGGAGAAGAAGATCTCCTCTGTCCTCTTTCGTCTAAGTGTTCTTCTTACGGAGAGCGTCCCGAGATTCGATCACTCCCGACCCTAGGGATGGAACCCTAGTTCTCTTAGGCTTGGGCGCCGAGAGGGTGAGGAGGAGAGAGGGCGACGTCGGGTGAGGGTGAGGAACAAAAGAAGTTGTCGATCAAATCTCATAAATCCCCACTTAAACTCCCTATTTATATTAAGTGATTAATATGCCCCAACTCAATCATAAATAGAATTTCTCACATCTTTCTTTTAGCACACCCTTGTTGGAGCCCCTTGGTTACTAAAGTCACCTATACGTCATAGAGTCCATAAGTTGCGGGTTCAATTCCCGCTTAGGCTGTTTTACGTTTTTATTTAATTTTGATACTTCTGCTACTCCAAAAATTCTATAAAAATATTCTAAAATTTCAGAAAAATAATAGAATATTTCTAAATTTTATTTGAGAATTTTCGGGCGTTTTAGGATTTCAGTCTGGTGTCAGGTCTTTTAGACCAACCAACTCCTGCACACTTCGTAGAAACGTTAGACAAATAATCCATATAATTTTAACCTATTTGTCATAAATCAAAATTAGACTGTTAGTGCAACCTGCACCAACAAAAAAAAATCTAGTGTTGTTATGTAAGAGTGACCATGAGGCTCCAAGATGAAGATATGGCTTTGTTTCAATTAGCAAAAAGGTTGATTTTTAAAAATAAATTCTCCATGGCTTAGAAGATCATGAGGTCATGATAAAAAATATTGGTCCAACAGGAACCTAATACTCTTGGATTGAGTCTAATCAGAGATGCATATGCTCATCAATGAGTTTTGTCGAAACTCATTGATAGACTTAGAAGTACAAAAATTCTAAAACTATGGCAAGGAGAGAAAGAGGGGAATGTAGGCAAGGTAGTATTGCTGTGAAAGGGTGGTTGTGAGGTTCTAAGATGAAGATATGGTTTTGTGCCAATTGTGAGGAGAAAAAAATGAGAAGAGAGTGTGTGGAACTGCCACATCAACGACCCCCCTAGAGCCGGTCCCACAGATATGGAGGGAGGTAAATGAGAAGAGAGTGTGTGATATGATAGATTGAGGAGAGAGAAAGTATGATAAGAGAAAACATGATGAGAAAGAAAGTATGATGAGAGAGAATGAGGAGAGAGTATGATGGGAGATATTAAGGATAGAGAAAGCATGATGATAAGAAAGCATGATGAGAGAAGATGAGAGAGAAAGTATGATGAGAGAGAAAATGTTGAGAAAGAAAGTGTGATGATCAATGTTGATTTAACAAGACTATAGTGCTAGTGATATGAAAGAAAAATTGAATAAATATATTAAAAATATTTTTATCTAAAATAATTTAGATGATATCTAAGATTTTGGATATGGTGAAACCCAATAGAGGAGACGAGTTTTATCAATATTCAAATTTTTATATTTCATTCTAAAATCTTATTCTTATTCCCATCAACAAATATAAAATTTGATAATGAATTCAAATCCTTATTCTTATACCCGTGTATTATACTTGAAATAAGTAGATTATTTGACAAGTAGTGATAGCCATTTATCTGTAGAGTAATCTTCTTTTGTTAATGCGGAAAAAGTAGTTTCCAACTTTTTTATAGGTTGTTATACCGTTGAATTATAGTGTTTTAAAAGAGTTGTGTGTAAAATAGGACTTGACAAACACAAAGCTCTGAGTGACGTTTGGGTGGGTTCAGATAGCTTATGATTTGAATGCTTGGAAAGTTGGGTTTCCAACTACTAAAGGCGGAAGGCGGGGGATATTTTTGAAATTATAGGTGCCTTTTAGTAAAAAATAAAATGTGCTGTGCCCTTTAAAAATATTGAGTGTGCCTTTTAGAAAAATACCGCAGTTTATTTCTTTCTTTACAGCTTTATGAGGCTTATCCACTTTTCTCAGTCTTAGTCCACATTGCTTTGGGCATTAAAGATATCATCACAACTATATATTATTAAAGAATTGCCATTGCTTAGCACTTCTTAAGTACATCAATCATCCACACACCTTCACTAATGATATTTATATCTATAATGCTCGTACAAGACAGGTGGAACATGCTTGGGCAACTTAATAGAGAATTGAAGAGGACTAGATTCTCATATTAACTACTATGTTAATTAGCAAACTGTGGGTAAATTTGTTCCCTTGGATCCCCATATCTTTCCTAGTGACAGCTTTAACTACAAATTAATTATTGTTATCTTCTAGTTGAGCTTACTCGACGCATCTTTTAGTGCCGATTTGCATTATCAGTAATCATGACCCCACTTATTTAATTCTTCATAATTGACAGTTTTACAGGCACACAATTCTCACATGATCATTATGTTAATGGCGAACGAAAGATCATAAAATATTCTGGGGCTTAATCAGATATATTTTTATAAACGGGAATAAACTTTTTCGGTATGTGATCCTGTCCGGAAGCTGAGTCGGATGAAGGCGGGCCTTTGTTGTGCAGAAAGTTGACGGAGAGTCGTTGAAGTGATGGATGGACCGAGTGCCCCCCTGGAAAGGTTCCCACGGGTGATTGACGGAGAGGGGTGATCAGGACGATGACGCTGTCGCTCTGCACACACTCAGACGAGTCCACCAGTCGTTAGAGACCAAAAACCAGGGAAAAAGTCTCCGGGTCAGGCCCTCCGACGCTCAAGTCAAGTACTTTTCCTCCCGAAATCGCAGAAAAAAGGATGAAAAGTAAAGGACTAGTGAACAATGACGAGTCAGCATACCTGCATAAGGGACAAGACATCTCTTTTTATACTGCAATGAAGATTCCTGGATCTGGCAGGTGTCAGGGAATGTCAGCTGTCAGGCTTTGTCTGGCGTGGTTGACACGTGGCTCTTCATAATAGGCTGGCGACAAAACCGAAGGTGTATTGACCCCCGACTGTTGGCATATTCCCTGACACCTTGATGATTCCCTCTGACAAGCGATTATGATTCCTCGGCTGATTTGTCCTGTAGCGTCTGACCGATCCGAGATCTGGACTCACCCTGCTTTTATATACTGTTGCCCTCGACTTGTATGTCCCGATCTGTGTTAAGCTCGTGCCCAGATCTGCCTTTGTCATCTGCTATCTCCGATCTGTACTCCTGGTCTGTATCCAGACCGGTGACCCTTGGCTTGGGTGTCCAGACCTGTACTCTGGATCTGGCTCCTGACCCGCATCTGTCTGCTGTTATCTAAGACATGTACGTCCCGACCTGCATGCTGGGTCTGGTTCCTGACACGCATCTGTCTGCTGTTATCCAAGGCATGTACGTCCCGACCTGCACGCTAGGTCTGTAACCAGACCTCTACTCTTTAGCTTGAATGTCCCGACCTGCACGCTGGGTCTGTAACCAGACCTCTACTCCTTGGGTTGAATGTCCCGACCTGCATGCAGGGTCTGGTTCCTGACCCGCATCTGTCTGCTGTTATCCAAGACATGTACGTCCCGACCTGCACACTAGGTCTATAACCAAACCTCTACTTCTTGACTTGAATGTCCCGACCTGCACGCTGGGTTTATTCCAGACTTGTTTGTTCGTAGTCCCTGTCCTTAGTTATACTGGGCTCGTGGGCCCAGTTCTTGACCGCCAGTCCGGCTTATAATTCCCTCCTTCGACTATCTCGTCAGCTGCGACTTTGACTCCGGCCACGGAGGCTTGACTTCTGACCTTCTTGACCTCCATGTTAGATTGACTGTTGACCGTCCACGGAGGCTTCACTTCTGACCTTCCAGACCTCCACGTCAGCTCGACTGTTGACCTGCCACGGAGGCTTGACTTCTGACCTTCTTACGCCTTTGACTCACAACCACATCATCCTATCGACCCCACAAAACATGCACCGTATCAGTATGCATATCAAAAGTTTCATTTCAAAAGTGCTACAAAGAGTTCTCAAGTACAACTAGCTAGTAATTAATTAATCTGCTCGCATCCAATTAATCAATGAGATATATATAACCGACTATTCGAATGTTATTCAATAAGGAAAGCACCCTCCTCATGCCAGGACCATCGGACCATCAAATTAAGATGGTCCTCCACCTCCTCCTGTAACTAGCTAGCTAATCTGTCAGTTTAATCTGATATGAAAGATACTTAAACGTACACTCATTAAAAATGGTGTATATGAATGTCAATGTTTAGCAACAGTTTGGCACTACTCTCTCCATACTGCATGCTCGATCGGTGCCTAATTATTAATTAAGCATCTTATTCATCGAAACCATCCGATGCATTTAGGCAATAAAATTGATGAGTCTTAGTAATCGAGCGGTGTCAAATGAACAAGAACACCATGTTTGGGTCTCAAGGTGAGTACATTGATGGGGGCATGCCGGTAGTTGTTGGATATGGTGAAACTGAATGCTGAAAGAAACATGGCTAGCACTATTTTGGCTTCCATCATTGCGTAGGCCTGCCCGACGCAGTTGCGAGGCCCCGCAGCGAAGGGAAGGAAGTGGCGGGTCAGAGAAAATGATCTGCCGGCGAAGCGTTCGGGCTGGAACTCGTTTGCATCCTTACCCCAAATGTCCTCGTCGTGGTGGATCGCTAGGACTGGGATCCAAATCGACAGCCCCTTGGGGATCATCAGGTCTCCCAATTTCATGTCTTGGAAAGCCATCCGCGGCAGAAGAGTGGCCGGTGGGTACAATCTCAATGATTCATTGATTATCAGGTGCAGCTGCATATATGAATATGAATGCCCATAAATGTAATCAATCAATTAATAATTAACTTAGCTAGTCACTTTTGTATATATACATTTTTTTCATATGATCTATTTACCGATGTGAGTTTGGGGAGGTCCTCAGCGGATGGAGGCCGGCGACCGCAAACCTCGGCAACCTCAGAGCGGGCCTTTTCCTGCCACGATGGATTGGTGGCCAAGAGCATGATGGTCCAGGTAAGGAGGAGAGCGGAAGTCTCGTGGCCGGCGAAGAAAAAGGTTTTGCATTCGTCCATCACCAATTTCAGGCTATAGCTGAGGCCGTCGTCACGCTTCTTCTGAACCTCATCCAACAGCATCTCTAACAGGCCTCTGCCGGACGCTGAGCTTCTTCCGAACTCCGCAGCCTCTTTTCTGCAATCGATGATCTCCATTAACACCCTGTCCACTTGTTCCTTCAATTGCTTGATCTCCCTACGATATTTACTCGGGAAATACCTGCAGGCATAGAAGGAATCGGTCGGTTCAAAATAATTGACTTCGACATAGCATGCATAGGGTCGTGAATAATTCACCTGCTTCCAGGAATCCAGAGATAGCGACTTGACTGAGCAGTAAGACTCTGCAAACGCTCGAGCAGCTGGAAAATCTTCTTGCCCTTTTCGTAGCTGCTATCGAACCCCGTCCGGGAGATGATATCGCCGGTGAGGCGTGTCATGTAGGCTCCAATCTCGACCTCCGACTGGCCTGACCCGACATCCTCCACCAACGATTTTATCATTTGCCTAGTGCACTCCACCATGTACCCAACATGACTCTGTACATAATGCCGCCAACAATTAATCTTTTTGACACTACTGACGCCTACTATTTCAGATAATCTTCCCAAAGGAATTATTATTATTATTATTATTATTATTATTATTATTATTATTATTATTATATATATTGATCCATCGACCAAAGCAATATACGTACCTTTAATTTGTCTGCCATGAACGCGGGAGCAACGACGTGCCGTTGGTGGAACCAATTGCTTCCATTCGCCATTAACAAGCCGTCGCCGATCAAGTTCTTTGAGCCTTGGCGCTGAAGCCACGATTTCCCAGTGAGCTGCACATATTTGGAGGAGAGCAGTTCTTTGATCATGTCAGTGTCCGTCAGGCACAACCTCGGCTCACTTCCATACCAATATATGAACTTCTTGCCTATTTGTGTGTGTATTTATAGATATAAATGATCATAATGATAGAGAAAAAAAAAAGTAATATCATGATTTGCTGCCGATCGAGTAATCTACAGAGGGAGTCCTCCGCACGCGCGCACATACCGTAGATTTTTGACCAGAGAACGTAGTGGGGCATGAGTCGCGACACGATATCATGGCTGATGAAATCCATGTCAGAGGCAATAGAGGCCGAGACCATCGAAGCGCTATCCTTGAGGTTACCGACAAGGAACTTGGGCGACGGACCGTGCACCCCTTGCCTCCTCATGAACCTCCTGATGTGCATCGGAGTCCAGTAGTAGGTGAAGAAGGTGATCCATGCCACTGTCAGAACTGTCAGAAGAAAGAATACAAAAACAAGGGTCGTTATCACCAGAAGAAGCCCCATCTAAGGCGAGAGAGAGAGACAGAGAGAACGGAGGGAGAGAGGGAGATTGGCGATTGCTAGCCTCCCAATTCCCACTTTTATAATTTGATAAAGAAAATGCTTCCCACTTTTAGAAACCCCACGTCCGTTAATTTTTTTTTTAATTCATCAAATAAACAACGATAAACGCTTACTAGAAATGAATAGTCCAACGCATTCCTCCATGGGATATATATAACTACTATCCTAAGTGTGAGAGTATTAATGACATTTAATAATCATTAAGAAATATTTTTTTATCAGAATAGTTGGAATATTATGCATTTCTATTTATTATTAAAATAATATCTCATTTTCTCTTCGTCTATTTTTATTTTCAAAAATATTTTTATTTTTAATATGATCGTCAATCCCTAAATTCTCAATTTTTTTTTAAACTCCGCGCCCGTTAAAAAAACATAGGAAAACACCAAATAAACAACTATAAGGAACTACTAAGAATGGATGCTCCATCTCCCCTGATGAAATACAGTTAACCGTTATTATATAATACTCATTTTTATTTATTAGTAAAATAATTTATTAGCTTATTTTAGTTTATTTTTATTTTCAATACTATTGTAATAGTTACAAAATCTATAATATAATATTAACTAATGCTACTAAAGAAATATTGGGCGTTTAACAACCCCTCGGTTCTATTTTTAGAAACCCATGCCCGTTAAAAAGGAATAAAAAATCATAAAAAGAACAATAAACAACTATTAAAATGGATACTTAGTGCATCCCTTCCATGAAATATAGTAAACAGCTACTATCCTAATTCTTAGGTACAATTTAAGAGCATCCACACCCAATTTTTATTCAAAATACATAATTTAGTATAAAAAATTTATTTTATTAAATTTAGATATTCAATTTTTACTACACTGTACATCAATTTTCATATTTTTTTCTCACTTTTCTATAATATTTAGGAAATAAAATACATTCCCTAAATTTGAAAAAAAAAATATTATTTATAAATATAAAATTTAGGGAATGGATATGATAGTCGATGTAAAGATTTTTTAATTATTCTATTTAAAATTTAGAAAAAAAAAATTTAGATAAAATAATTAATATGGTATTCTAATATTTAGCAACGTAAATTTTTTTTTTATTAAAATCATTACAACCATTCTTATTTTTATTTATTATTAAATAATATCTCATCTTGCCTTAGTTTTTTTTTTTTTTTTTTGAAAACATCTTTATTTTCAACACTATTTTAATAGTTATAACATGGTAACTATTACAATATAATATTTATCATTATTAATTATTTATATTATAATAGATATGAACTATAATATTATTATTAGTGTTACAGAGTTTAAGTGTTTATACGGTAACCATTATAATCATAAATGCTACATGAATATTAAAAAAGGATTTTTTTTTTTTTTAATAAAAATGAGTTGAGGTGGGATAGAGTATTGTTTTGATGATAAATAAAAAATTCCGAGGCTTAAATGTTCTTTTCTTGACTTTTAGGTATGTAAGTCATATATTCGGCTTTACTCAGCAAATACAAATGCTTTCTTATTTATCGAATAAAATAAAACGTCTTTAGTTTTTAAAAGTACTAAAATGGCTGAAATTTATCCGGATTATTCTTTGAAAAATGATTTTAATAGGAAAGTAAGTTAAGAATATCAAACTGATCAAATTAGTAAAATAAATTCTAATCTTGTCCATTAAAAGTTAAAACACAGCTAATTTTAATTTTATAAAAGATTCAACAATAAATAAATTATTATGTCAGCATCAATATAAAGATAAATCCTTAAGAGAAATACAATTTTATAAAATATTTGAACAATATATAATCATAGAATTTGGCAAAAAATAAAAAAGATGCCCCTATTTAGCAGAATCGTCAAAGGGCATCTAAGTTTTAAAACATCAAAAAATTATTTTTTATTTTTAATTTTACTTTAAAAATAATTTTATTCTGATATTGATGTAATAATCATGGAGTAACTACATGAATCTTTCTATATATATTTGATTTTTTTTATTATATCATCATTTATATTCAAATAAATTTTATCGTATTTTATTATTACTAATCAAGCCTTTTTCTATCTATTTTTTTCTCGGTTGATATAAGCATTTGTCATAGTTTCATATCACCGAACTAGAGTATTTATTGTTCATCTAAATATAAATTTGTACCATCTTAAATGTATCTCTCAAAATCTTTTCTCAATAGGTGCAATCCAAACTTTTTCTCTAATATTTTTAATTCTTATATTGTCCATTCTTATATGTCAGCTCATTCATCGTAACATCATCTCTGCAACTCTAATATTCTAATCATGTGTGATATGGGTTATGATGAGTAGACACAGAAGGTGACGTGGCAGCGAGGGTTAAGGTGATGGGGCGGTCAAAATTAAGGTGATGTGGCAGTTATATCCGAGAGGGAGTAATATTCCTCCTTTTGGCTTTGATTAATAGTCCAGTGCTAAGGTTATTAGATTCAACCAGATCGAGTTGTAATCCAGTCGGAGGGAGATAGTAAGTCCTCAAACCACGTGAACCAGGGAGTTTGGTATCTTAGGGTCGGCCATATTTTAAGGCAACCATGATTGAGGTTGGTCGGTCTTAAGGGCCAACTAAAACGATTAGCTCACTCCACAACAGATCAACCGTTGGAGGACATTATGTAGAACAAAGCGAGCCTTCTCCGGATAACTTATCATACACTTGGTCAAGTAAAGGGATGACCGGGCCTACGACACTCATACTCATATTACAACCCGATCGAAATTTCAGCAATGTATACATTATCAAAAGGATTTCCAAGAAGTATGATGCACTCTACTATTCCCCAAGCAAATATCGCAATGCTGCACAGAACGTGATTAAGAAACTTAATATGATACATAGCAATTGAATATGCAAAACGTAACTGAACAGCTCAATAAAAGCAGTCGGCTTAAGGACCGACTGAATTATCTCAACCAACAGCATCATCCTAAAGGGGTGGTCGGCTTAAGGACCGGATGAATTATGCACAACCAACAACATCATCCTAACAGGCTAGCTGGCTTAAGGACTGGCCGAATTATGCTCAGCCAACAACATCATCCTAACAGGCTAGCCAACTTAAGGACAGACTGAATTATGCTCTACCAATAGCATCATCCTAATTGGGCGATCGACTTAAGTGTTGGTGCTATATCCCCTGGGTTAAGGTTGACCAGGTTGACTAAGTTTGAGTTGGCTCAAGTTTGAGTCTCGATGTTTGACAATATATGGAGATTGTAGGAGCAATCGTCCAATTGGGGAGATTTTTGATACAATTCCCCTCTGGTCTAGGACTGATCAATTAGATGTGAAGGAGAGTCAAGTAGGTCAAAGGCTTAACCGAATACTTGACTGAGAAAGTCCTAACTGGAGGTTAGGTAGGTGAAAAACTTAGCGAGTGAAGCCAGGTGAAAGACCTAGTGAGTGAAGCTAAGCAGTTGGAAAATCCTGGTGAGTGAAGCCAGGTGAAAGACCTAGTGAGTGAACCTAGGCAGTTGGAAAGTCCTGGTGAGTGAAGCTAGGCAGATGGAAAATCCTAGTGACTGAAGTCAGGCAGATGGAAAGTCCTGGTGAGTGAAGCCAGGTAGATGGGAAGTCCTGGTGAGTGAAGCGAGACACGTGGAAATCCAAGTGAGTTAAGGTTGACCGAACACCTGGTGTTAGGAAGTCCAAGTAAATCAGAGGAGTGACAGGACACTTAGCACGAGATGAGAAGTCCAAATAGGTCAGAGGAGTGATCGGACACTTGGCACGAGACGGTAAGTCCAAGTGGGTCAAGATTGACCAGACACTTGGTAAAGATGTCCCAACAGGTCAAGGTTGATCGTATGCTAGGCTTGAAGAAGTCCCAACAGGTCACGGTTGACCGGATGTTGGGTTAAGGAACCTTGGACTTGAGTCAAGCAAGTAAAAGGAAGGTCAATCGATCAGTCGATCGATTGAACTGTGATTCAATCGATTAGCCGATCGATTGAAGGTGGGTTGCGATTGCAGGCTGGCCCAATCTATTGATCGATCGATCGATTGGGAAGCAAACTCGCGAGCATAGAATGCTACCCATTCAATTAGCCAACCGATTGGGCACCGCCAATCAATTTGTCGATCGATTGGGGCTGGTTTTGTCGCGCGATCGCGAGAAAGCCTGAATCAATTGGTCGATCGATTCAGGAAGTTTTCAGCAGAGCATAGAGGTGCTCTGAATCGATCAGCTGATTCATTCAAGTCTCCCCAATCGATTGGGATGTGACCGTTGCGATGAAAGCGTCGAGTTTAAAGTCATCTTCCTCACAGCGACTCAGCATCTCTCGACGGTCTCCTCTCTCATGATTCTCATAGGTTCTCGCCAATTCTTGAAGCTCTTGGAGCATAGTGTTGCTACACTTCCAAGGTCAAGAGACGTTCCACAGAAGAAGAAGAAGCTAGCTAGGGTTTCATTTGTGTAAAATCTTGTAAGATTTTCTTTGTATTTGCTTCTTCGTTTCTTCTTGTTGCATTGAGAGTTTGTACAAGGCTTCTCCACCTTCAGTAGTTACCGAGAAAGAGTATTTTGTATAGTGGCGAGTGTGTCGTGTGTGGATCCTTGGATTAGTCACCTCTTCTTGAGGTGGATACCAAGTAAATCTACGTGTTAGCGTTGTGAGTCTTATTTCGAGTTTTTTCCACTGCATATCATCATCATGAAGCAAGCAAATGAAGCGCGATGAGTTATTCACTCCCCCCCTCTAGTTGCAAATCGACCTAACATTAAGGACTGGATAGATTGTATTCAGTGGACAACATCATCTCAACAGGGCGGCAAGCTTAAGGATCGACCGAATTATGCTCAGCAGACAATATCCCGACAACATGTCATAATAACAACTTTGTGTTAGAGAATATTCTTTTAGAAACTTCTTCAAGGACAATCATGTCTCCTATAGCAAACAATAATAACAATATATTCCTTCGGCAATAACAAAAACTATAAACAACAAAAGGGATATGGGTAAAATAAAGATTCCTCAGATGATTATGGTGAATTGCTTAACAAACTCTGACATATTTTGCTACCTCATGATTGTGGAGGTTACATGAGGTGGTATATAAAAGGGGAGTTCTCTCCTTAATGAAGGTACGCTCATTGACATTTGCAACTCTACTCTCGCGCATATGTTCTTACTATTCTAGATCCATTCGTTCGGAGGGTGACTGACTTGAGCATCGGAGGGCCTTCGCTAGGGACTCCCCCTGGTTTCTAGGTGCTAATGTTTTGTTGACTCATCTCCTTATGCACAATATTGAAGAAAAAACCACTCTGGGAAAAGAAATGTCTTCTTCTAGTCAACTGTCGATCCACTGTTCCTAGCACGTCATCTCCACAGGTCTCAGACAAGATCAAATTTGGCATCATCTGTGGGAACTTTGCCTGAATCTGAGAATCCTCTGAGATGGAGGAGGTTGGAAAACTTACTACCATTACTTTGACACAAGAGGACCTAGATCTACTCATCAATGCCTGAGTCCAAAGGGAACTACAATAGTAACAACAACAACAATAGCAACAACAAGGAGCCACCAGTGGTATCCTGCCTCCGCTTAATCCCGTCGCATCTACAATGGCTCACCAGAGGAAGGCCCAGTTCGTATGTCCCCGAGTACTCTTTCACACATCACTTGAGCAAAAAGGCTGAGGAGGGGCGTCTCAAGAATCTTCAGGAGAAGCACCTATCCGAGACAAGTGTAAAGGGAAAGCCGCAGTTAGCGATAGCTCTCGGGAGTAAATTGTCACACTATTCTCGCAGCGAGTATTGGAGGATAAACTACCCAAGCATTAACCTAGCAATAGGAGAATCCTCAGGGTTAATTGACCCTGAGGATCATCTCCTTAAATTCGAACATGCTGCTCTTCTCCATCAATTTATTGATGGGGTTAAATGTCAAATGTTCCTCACTACCTATGGTGGTTCGGCGCAAAGGTGGTTTAAGCATTTGCTTGCTGAATCTATTCGTTGTTTCAAGGATTTCATAAGGTTTTTCTTCATCATCTTGCCAGTAGCAGATACTACCAAAAGACTCTCTTGAGTCTTTTCTCACTGAAATAAGGTCCCAAGGAATCACTGAAGGCCTATATTAAAAAATTCAATCAAATGACTATGCGCGTCCCATCGGCCACTACTGAGCTCGTAGTAAGTGTCTTCTCTCAAGGGCTTACCAATAATGATTTCTTCAACACCTTGGTCTGACGACCTCCAAGGAATTTCGATCATCTGCTAGATCGCATGATCGAATTCATTAATGTTGAAGAGGCACGGGCCACCTAGAGCAAAGATATCATTGCACTGACACTAGCTCCAGCACCCGAATGTCGAGCATTACCCACTTCTCAACCTAGGGGACCCCGGGCAGCTCCTCAGCCTCATCATCAAAAACCACGACCTCAGGTTTGTAGCATGTGGAGGTCGAGCAAGAGAGGTATCCTGAGCCTCCTAGAGAAGCTCCAAGAAGGTGGTGCACTCTCCATCGGTTGACTACACATGACACGCTGGATTGATACACTCTAGCCAATTGCTAGGGCGTCAATTAGAGATTTCGCTGACATACTCCATCACCCAACCACCACCCCTATTGAAGACCAAATGGCTCACCTAGAAGAAATCAACGCGAGGTCGAACAACACCAGTGGATGCCACCACCACCCGAAGACCGAATGCTAACTCTCGCTTGAAACCAACCAGAGCTCTGTACCCCGGCAGGAGGGGAACCACAATAACACTGTATGGGGAAACATCAACATGATAGTAAGGGATCTGAATGATGAAGACTCCAATCGAACGAGAAAGTCACATGCTCGGCTATTGGAGATTCATGAGGCTGGCTGCACCGCAGAACAGGCGGCCAAGCCCGAACTTTGTTTCGGGCCCAAGGACCTAGAGGAGGTGGAGATACCTCATGATGATGCATTTATAATCAAGATTGTTATAGCCAATTATAATATCTCTTGTAGTTATTGGATAGCAAGGAGGAATGCCCACCTTGCTTGCTACTGTTATCTCCTGTTGGTGCAGGTTGCACTAATAATCTGATTTTGATGTATGACAAATAGGTTAAAATTAGATGTGTTATTTTTCTAACCTTTCTACCAAGTGTGTAGTAGTTGATTGGTCTGAAAGACCTGACATTAGGCTAAAATTCAACTAGGTTCGAGAGACCCGATAGCTGGTAGGAAGTCCAGATAGGTCCGCGGGGCCCGATATCCGATGGAAAGTTTGGTTGGGTCTGTAGGACCTGACAACCGGTCGATGTCCAGTTAGTTCTATTGACCTGACAACCGATGAGAAGACCTAGTGGGTTAAATACAAATCAAGTGACTGCAAGTGGTAAGTAAAGGTAAGCAACTGGAGGAGAAATCCAGTGAGGACGTGTTCCACATTGAGGGAACTATAGGCGTCAGTCCAGCTTAGGTCCATTTAGGAAATCTAAGATGAGATCTTGATCTCAGGGAGACAGGATCAAATTACTACTCATATTTTTTTATGTTTTTGCTAACTCTGTTTTGCAGGGTAAATATTTTTTCTATTGCATAGACTAACCTTTTCTTGCAAAGAGGAAACTGCTGAAGAAAAGGAGTCCGAGTGCCCGAAAGGGATCCGGACACCCGAACTCTGGGCAACTGGAGCAGTCGTGCCAAGGTGGGTGCCACAGGCACCCGAGCGGTCCGGGCGGTCCGAGCGCCCGGAGTCGGTCTAGGCTCCCTGACCTGAAAAATCATCCACAAGCTGATATGGAACGCGTCGATTGGCCGAGCCACATGGTCCAGGGCCCAGAGGGGTTTTAGGCGCTTGGAATGGACCTATTTAAGGGCCTTGACCAGGAGCTTTAGAACAACAATTGCCATGAATTTCTCTTTTGCTTGGTGTCACGCCCCGGAAGAGTCCCTGTCCGAAGAAATTTCGGCAGCATCTCCCCTGTACGGCGGACAATCTGAAACTTCTACATAACACATATACCTCAGCCATAGGCGGCTAGAATTATAACAATAAATAATAACAATCACCACGCAGTTTATATAAATATTCAGCCTCTGGCTGTCACAACCACGCAGTTAATAATAGTAATCACAAACAATAGTACTCTGACTCGAAATCCACCCTACTCAACTACACTCGTAAAGCTCAAATCCGACGAACTCACCTCTTCTGCCGTCCAGGCAGGCATATAGTAGAATAAAATTCAAATCATACCAAAAGTCCATCAAACGGAAGGATTCCATACAATATCCATATGTAAAATCCAAAACAAGACTAAAACAAAGTCTGATAGAGAAAAGCTAAAATAAAATAACAACTCAAAACTAGCAGAGGACTAGCACTACGTGCTGTGGGAACCAGCGACTGGAACTGCTCCTGACAGCCTCAACCTGAAAATATATCAACAATGAAAGTGGGGTCAGCAGGTACAACTGATATGCATAATAAAACAAATAACAGACAACACTAATCATGCGTACAGTCTCCTGAATACGAGAAGGATAAATGCAACTGAAACAAAATCAGGAGATAACTGTACTAACCGGAATCAAAGTACAAAGGTAACAGGGTCGTCAGACCGGGGAAGTCATAATCCTATATGCATGTCAATCATATGCATCCATATAAATGCAGCAAGTAAATGCAGTAATGACAAACAATAAATGCAATAAATGCATATGATGCCAATGTCATGGATATCTCTGCCGGCTACCACGCTGAGTTATCTGACCAACGGAGCCAAACAGAGTCCTCCATCTGCCAGCTACCACGCTGCTACACTAAATGCCAACGGAGCCGAACAGAGCGGAACTGACTGCCGGCTACCACGCTTAGTCAACTGACCAACGGAGCCAAACAGCAGAACCACCACACACGCCTGCCTGATATACCACTAATCCATGGGTGGTGGTGTGTGCAGTACATGTAATTGGCGATGGGCTCAACCATAGTGGAGCCGACAATCGCACATCATGCAATCATGATGCATGACACTAAGCATGGCAATCTCATGAATAACATAGTAATGACCATATAAATAATATAAAGTGTGTACCACTGGAAGATGTATCAGATAGAAGGTACACAAATCAGATAGGGCATCAAATAAACCCTAGATCCAGAAGATAACATAGCATGTGGTTGGGTCACTACCTAAAGCATATATGATCAGGTAAATAATATGATGTAGTGACCAACCGAAACAAAATGATTACACAATCACTGCTATATGTTAAACATATTATTATGCATATCAAAGACATAAGTCAAAGTACCCGCCTCCAATAAAGTGGTCCAATCCGGTAATCAAGATACTCGTCTCACGTCAAAACCCTAAGCGTCAAAACCCTAAGTCACGAACAATCAAATATATTTTATTTAGCTACAATTTACATAAATAGCTAAATAAATTCTTAAGATCTATTTAGGACAAACCCTAAACCAACCTACTAACCATATAATCCAAATACACTACAAAATGTATCACGATCCTACACTTTACCTCAAATCACAGCCGCTGCGGAAACCAGGTGCTACTGGAGGGAATTTCTACCGAAAATCCCACAGAACAAAACCTTGCCTCACTGAAAACAATCGGATACAGAGGACAAGATTAGAATCCAACACATCAACCTATCACCAACACAAGTTTAATTTGACCTCCTTACCACAGATGAGTGTCAACAGTGCAAGGACCAACGATGGCACAGATCCATTATCGCGTGGAAGTACGGAAGAAGGCACCGACTCGATCTGGTGGCACCGGACCAAACAAGGGTTTGTAGATGGCATGACAGAACTTGGTGATCAGCCTTGTCCTCGGCGCACACTCCCTATCCCCGGTGATCTAGGGCACGAGTCGCTGTGAGGAAGGCTCGACTCTGATGAGAGGAGATCGGGGAATTAGGGCACGGTGTGGAGGAGGCCGGCACAGAGGAGGTCGAAGTGGAGTCTCGGTAGCGACACAGAGGAAGTCGGAGAGGTGGCTCGTCGCCAGCGGCAGAGGGGGTCAGCGTCGCGGTAGAAGACCGACGCTAGGGCACAGGAAGTCGGCGATCGGAGATAGGGCTCGCGGTGTGCAACGAGGAGCGGCGGTGGTGGCTCACTGCTCTCTAGGGCACAAGAGAAGAAGAAGAGTGGCGTGGTGAGGACACGGGGAAAAGAAATCGCCAGCGTCGGCGGTTAGGGCTTTTCGGCGTCGGGTTCGGGAATGAGGGAGAAGAGAGGCGCGGGTGCGCGAGGGAGAGAAGCAACGGCGAGGAAATAAAGAAAAATATAACGAAAAAGAAAAAGAAAAAGAAAAGGAAAAGAAAATAAAACTTTTCCTCATTAAAACAGGGTAACCTAAATAGGCTTTCCCCGGGTCCTGTTTTATCCCCGTTAACTTGTCCGTACGAGCTCCGAAAAATTCCCGAAAATTTTCCAAAAATTCCGGAAAAATCCCTTATTAATATTCGTATATTTTTGGTATTTTACATTCTCCTCCACTAATAAAAATTTGGTCCCCAAATTTCATTATCTTCCATCAGCAAATACTAACAACAAATAAAGCATATAAATGCTGAACGGTAAACTAAATCACATACCTCAAGTGAAAAGGTGGGGATGTCGAGCTCGGATCGTATCCTCGAGCTCCCAAGTAGCCTCCTTATCCGAATGATGCTGCCACCTGATTTTAACCAGCCGGATAGTCTTGTTCCGCAACTGACGCTCTTTCCGGTCGAGTATCCGTACCGGAACCTCCTCATAAGTAATGTCAGGCTGAACTGGAACTGGGATATCTGCCAGCACATGTGTCGGGTCATGTACGTATCTTCTCAGCATCGATACGTGGAATACATCGTGAACGCCTGCCAGGGACGGTGGTAGTGCCAGTCGGTAAGCTACCGCTCCGATCCTCTCTAAGATCTCGAAAGGGCCAATATACCGCGGAGCTAGCTTACCTCTGAGGCCAAATCTCTTCACCCCTTTCGTGGGTGAAACCCGCAGAAATATATGGTCGCCAACAGAGAACTCTAGTGGTCTGCGTCTCCGATCAGCATAACTTTTCTGACGGTCCTGTGCCTCTGACATCCTCCGTCTGATAGTACGGATCAACTCTGTATCCTGCTGAGCTCTATGAGGTCCCAACAACTGGGCCTCTCCAACCTCATCCCAGAGGACGGGTGTCCGACAAGGTCTACTATACAACGCTTCAAACGGTGCCATCTAGATAGTCGAATGAAAGCTGTTGTTGTAAGCAAACTCTACCAACGGCAGATGGTCCTCCCAATTGCCTCCAAAATCCATAACACATGATCTCAGCAAGTCCTCAAGAGTCTGAATAGTCCGCTCTGACTGTCCATCTGTCTGTGGATGGAAAGATGTACTAAATCGGAGCTGTGTGCCCAAGGCCTGCTGCAGACGTGAACCGTGGATCTCTATCCGAAATAATACTCAACAGAACACCATGTAATCTAATGATCTCACGACAATACCGATCTACCAAACGATCAAGCCAATCAGTCCTCCGGATCGCTAAAAAATGCGCGGATTTGGTTAATCGATCAACGATTACCCAAATCGCGTCATGGCCTCGTCGTGTCCTCGGCAAACCCACCACAAAGTCCATAGTGATGTGATCCCACTTTCACTCGGGAATAGGAATCCTGCAGGTCTCTGGTGCTCAGCCTTCACCTGCTGACAAACAAGACATCTAGCTACGAAATCCGTGATGTCTTTCTTCATGCCGTTCCACCAATAGGAACGCCTCAAGTCTCGATACATACGGGTCCCGCCTGGATGGATCGTAAATCGAGAACGGTGAGCCTCCTGAAGGACCGGATGAGACCGAGGTACGCATAATCTGCCTCAGTATATAACACCCTCCTCGTCTCGTGTAAACTCGTTCTGCTGCCCGGAAGCTATCTGACAACTAATCCCAACAACTGTGTCTCTCGGATCCTCGTCCCGATCGACGGAACAACCATGGTAACGAATACCGATCCGCGGTCCTCTCCTCAAGGTCTAACGGAGAAACTCAATCAAGTCCGTGATCAAGTCCGGGTGAAGCCAAAGTCCCTCTGGACTTCTGCCGAGTGCATCTGCAACCACATTAGCTTTCTCGTGGTAGCTAATGGTACAATTGTAGTCCTTCAGAACTCCATCCATCTCCTCTGGCGGAGATTAAGCTTCTGAGTAAAATGTATTTGAGACTCTTATGATCGGTGAGAATCTCAAATGTAATACCGTATAAATGATGCCGCCAAAGCTTGAGCAAAGATGATGGCGGCTAACTCCAAGTCATGAACTGGTAGTTCTTCTCATGCTCCTTGACGAGAAGCATAAGAGACTACTCTGTCGTGTTGCATCAGAACAGCACCCAAAAAAGAGTCGGTGTAGAGTACAAATCCGTCCTCTCCGGAAGGTAGAACTAAAACGGAGCCGACACTAATCTCCGCCTCAGCTGGTCTCGCAATCCTCGGTCCACGTAAACATCCTTCTGGTAAGGCGTGTTAGCGGTATAGCAATACGCGAGAAACCCTCGACAAAACGTCGGTAATATCCGACCAATCCTGCGGATCTCTCAGATCGACGCCGCTCCCAACCGTGACCTCGATCTTCGAGGGTCTCTTGAAATACCGCTAGAAACCACGTGTCCCAGAAAACCGATTAGCACACTTGCTGAACTTCGTGTACAGCTGATGTCGTCAAAGAATCTCCAAGACTATACGAAGATGCTGTGCATGCTCCTTCTCGGAATGCGAGTAGACCAATATGTCATCAATGAAAACGATAACAAACTGATCAAGATACTCCAGAAATATGCGGTTCATCAAATCCATAAACACCGCTGGAGCATTGGTAAGCCCAAATGGCATTACCAAAAACTCATAATGACCGTATCGAGTACAGAAAGCTGTCTTCTGAATATCTGAGTCTCTGACTCTCACCTGATGATATCCGGATCGCAGATCAATCATAGAATACACTGATGTACCTCTGAGCTGATCAAACAAATCCTCGATCCGTGGTAAAGGATATTTATTTCTGATGGTAACTACATTCAACTGTCTATAGTCAATACATAACCTCATAGTGCCGTCTTTTTTCTTGACAAATAATACCGGAGAACCCCATGGAGAAACACTAGGGCGAATAAATCCCCTATCCAAAAGCTCCTGGAGTTGAACCTTCAGCTCGTTCAACTCTTTTGGTGCCATAAGATACAGAGCTTTTGATGCCGGTGCGGTCCCCGGAATCAGCTCAATAGCGAACTCCACTTGCCTTCTGGGAGGCAGACCTGGTAGCTCCTCTGGAAACACATCTGGGTACTCCCGTACAACAGGAACGTTGGAGAGCTGCGAACTGCTGCTGTCCTCAGTACTGATCAAAGATAACAGAAAACCCTGACAGCCATGTGACAGCTGTTGGCTAGAGCCCTAGAGCCAATCATTTGATGATTGTATTTTGGACTTGTTGTATCATATTCTATATAAATAAAGGAATTTGGTTTTTGGTTATTATACTTACTTATATTGGTGCCAAATAAACTAAGTATAATAACGTCCTTGAGTAGACGGTTCTCACCTATATCAATCGGTTAGTTGAACCGATAGTGAGATGATATAGGGAACACTACTCTTAATCATTCCTAGTCGAGTATTAACATTCAGGGACAATGTTAATACAATAAGACTAGCATGTAGGTCAACTCGATGACTTGATCTCACAAGTCATGGATATAGAGATATCAAGTTGACACATGGGTATGCATTAGAGAATGTATATTGAATGACCCGCCATGAGAAAGTATCATGGATCGTTATATGAGTGTCATATACTTTCTCATGTGGCTATTTGTATGACTACTAGTCCTTAGACCTGAAGTCACCATGGTTCCCTACATAAGGAGTGGACCATAAAGGCGATTACTGGATATGTAACAAATTATGCGGAGGGATGTGAGTGATGTAGATGGGATCTATCCCTCATATATGACGGGAGAGACATCGGTATTCTTGATAGAGTGAGACCACGAAGTGCATGACCATGCCCAAATGAGTCAATATAGGATATTGAGCTCATTTGATTGAGTGAGTATACTTGGAGTTCAAGATTTAGATTGATTAGAGGATGGCACGGTCTATGCCTCACATTGATCAATCTAGATGTCTAGGATAGAAGGACACTTGTCATATATTGTGAGGAGTCACAATTAGTAGTCACAAGGTGATGTTGGATCTCAACATTCTTGTAACTTGGGTAGTAATGATGTATTGCTAGATACCGCTCATTACTTATGTTTCTAAATGAGTTTAGAGGCATTGCCAACGTTACAAGAACCTATTGGGTCACACACAAAGAACAAGTGGATGGAGATTAGGTTCATATGATGAACCAAGAGGATTAGATTCATTTGATGAATCAAATTGGATTAAGAGTAATCCTAATTGAGCTAATTGAGTTGGACTCAAGTTGATTCATGTATTCAATGAGTCTAATTTAGATTATGACTCATTGAATCAATTTAATTAAATAAATTAGATTCATTATATTAAATTGGCTTGAATTAAATGGTTGGATTAGATAAACCATGAGAGAGATTAAGTCAAGTTTGACTTGACTTGAGAGGAAGATGAAGAGTCAAGTTTGACTTGACTTTATGCCACCTCATTGGTGAGTTGACATTAAGTGGACCAATGATGATGCTCCACATCATCATGGTTACTTAAGTGAAGTGCCACCTCATGGGAGTTACCAAGAGTTGTGACTCTTGGTATCCTATGGAGGTTACAAACCACTTAATTAGATGAAAAAAGAGTTTCATTTTTGCAAGTATAACTCTCATTCAAGTGATCTTCCTCCTCCTAAGCTCTCTTCTTGCTCCTTCTCTTCTCTTGGTCGTGGGTTTCAAGCAAGGGAGAAGAAAGGAGAGTGAATCTAATCCAAGAAGAAAGGTTAGTGAAAGTCACATAGAGATTTTAGAGGAGTATGTGAGATTCCTTTTACTTTCTCTCCTTTTCTCCTTTTAAATCCTACCCGAGAGCCCTAGAAAGTGCTAGCACACTTGGGGTGCTCTCTTCTCCATCCTTGAGTGTTAGAGAACACATCTTATTCGTGTGGATATCACTAGAGAGTTGTCTACGTTGACAACTTCGAGATCCGGCGTACCTTGGACTTGCGGGATTGCGACGGGCACGCATCGAAGGTATAAAATGTTTTTCCTTTGTAGATCTACTGTAGATCAAAGTTTAAAACTCGTACTCGTATTTCTGAAATTTTTCCTTCGCATGGATCCAATGGCTAGGGGGTTTCGGGGTTTCCGCGACGCGAAAAAGCGGTTTTCGCGGTCCGAAAAACCCAACAGTGGTATCAGAGCCACGTGCGAAGCGAGTACTAGTTTAAATTAGTATTTTTGTGAAAAATATGCATACTGTAACATTCTGTGAATTTCCTAATTTTTATGATTTTATGGGTATTTTTCTCGTAGAAGCGAAGCACAAGTGTTTCGGCACTTGTAGGCTTCGACTACCGAGAAGAATTTTCCAAAACGGTAATGTTTAGATCCAAAATCTTTTGGGACAGCGGGCTAAGGCACTCTTGGATCGCTTTGGAGCAACTCGCGATGGTTAGATCGTGGGTAGGGGTATTGCCCCTAACCCCGCAAGGGGATTTGCTCCGCGATTGCGCTCGAAATCGCTAATCGGGACCGCCGGGAAAAATTTACTCATAAAATCTGTAAAATTATGAAAAATTACAGAAAAATTATGAAAAATATATAATTTTGAATTATATATTAATTTTGTGATAGTCATGTCCCAAAAAGACCCAATGTGATTGGATTTGTGTTGTAATTCATAATACGGTCTGCGTGCCGTCATGTGATGTGTGTGCTGTATTTTGATTCGCGACCTGGGCGTCGTGCCTTCTATTTTATTCTTGTTGTAAATTAGATTTAGACTCGAATGTAACTCGAGTTTCTAAAATTGTAATGTACAAAATTGGAGCGGTGGAAGATCCACTCGAGACGGAGTTACGAGGAAGGCGCGAGCAACACAAGGTGGTCAAAAGGAAGGAGCTTGAGAAGCTATTGACTTTAGGTTGACCATCCGATCTTCTCATTGGCTTGAGAAGATCGTAGTAGGGCCATGACATAATCATAAAATTTAATTAATTGCTTGTGTATATATGATGCATGTTTAAGTAATTAATTAGTGCCTAGCGATTAGATTAGATCTAAATCGTGCACATGATGCACTCTTCGGTTAGATTAGATCTATCGAGTATATGATACGCATCATCGTTTAGATTAGATCTAAAACACGTCAACTCGTAATGCCTACCATGCCGTGATACCTACCACTACCTCGATCGCATGTTGTTGTTGAATCTGCCAAAGCAGAGCAACACATACTATCTTGGTCCCGCCTATCAACGCATGGGTGAGTACAACTCAATTAGATTGAGTATTCCTAGTTTACTCGGTTGGATCGAGTACAACTATAGGCATTCTTCCAACGGTTGGAAAAGTAGGTCAAAATCACGTTTATATTAACTCTTGGGCGTATTAGCCAAAGCTAACTCGAGTTTTAATATAAATACGGATTTTATCCTATAAACAAGAGTTGCATAGGGATGTAATTGGTAATCGTTACCTACCGATCATACTAAGTCTTGGGCGTATTAGCCAAAGCTAACTCAAGGGTTAGTATGATGTGGATCTTGTCCCACATGAATTATAGAATTCAGTGGGAGCATCATTTAGTTAAAGGCCTAATTAAATGATTAAGAATATGATACTTATTTCTACATTTATTTCTGTTGTAGAATTGCCATGTCGTCAAACACGAACATTTTCTCTCTGCGTTCTGTCCTTAAGAAGGACAAGCTCAACGGAGCAAATTTCCTGGACTGGTACAGGAACCTGAGAATAGTTCTCACCCAAGAATGTAAACTGTACGTTCTGGAGCAGCCCATTCCGGAGGCTCCTCCTACCACTGCCACGCGAGCAGACCGAGATGCTTACAAGAAGCATCAAGATGACACATTAGATGTGTCCTGTCTTATGCTCGCGACCATGAACTCTGAGCTTCAGAAGCAACATGAGTTGATGGGCGCTTACGATATGGTTGAACATCTTTGTCACCTATATCAAGGACAAGCAAGGCACTGGAAGAGGAACTCCAAAGAATACCTGGAAGATCTTAAGAAGAAGAGAAATAAGATTTCTACTTCAGGTATACATGTTATAGAAGTCAACCTCTCTATTTCTTCATCGTGGGTATTAGATACCGAATGTGCTTCGCACATTTGTACTAATGTACAAGCGCTGATAAATAGAAGGGCATTGACGAAGGGTGAGATAGACCTACGAATAGGCAATGGAGCACGGGTTGCTGCTATTGCTGTAGGAACTTACCATCTATCTCTACCCTCTGGGCTTGTACTAGAATTAGATGATTGTTGTTATGTGCTTGCCTTGACTAAGAACATAATTTCAGTTTCTTGTTTGGACAAGAAAGGATTTTCGTTTATAATAAAGAACAAATGTTGTTCCGTCTATTTAAACGATATGTTCTATTGTAGTGCACCTCTGATGAACGGACTCTATATTCTAGACCTTGAGAGCCCTATCTATAACATAAATACCAAAAGGTTCAAGTCAAATGACCTGAACCAAACCTATCTCTGGCACTGTCGCTTAGGTCATATAAATGACAAGCGCTTATCCCAGCTCCATAAGGATGGTTTGCTGGACTCATTTGATTTAGAATCATATGAGATATGCGAGTCATGCCTACGAGGCAAGATGACCAAAACTCCCTTTAGTGGGCACAGCGAAAGAGCGACTGATTTGTTAGGACTCATACATAGTGATGTATGTGGCCCTTTCAATGTCACTGCTAGAGGCGGTTATAGGTACTTCATCACGTTTACTGATGATTTCAGTAGATATGGTTGCGTACTTGATGACACATAAGTCAGAATCCTTTGAAAAGTTCAAAGAATTCAAGAATGAAATACAAAACCAACTTGACAAGAGTATTAAGATACTTCGATCAGATCGAGGTGGAGAATACCTTAGCCATGAGTTCCGTGACTTCCTAGCTGAGTGTGAGATTCTATCCCAACTCACTCCTCCTGGAACACCACAGTGGAATGGTGTATCCGAAAGGAGGAATCGTACCCTATTAGATATGTTACGATCTATGATGAGTCACACAGATCTTCCGACATACCTTTGGGGTTATGCTCTAGACACGGCAGCTTTTATACTCAACCGAGTTCCATCCAACGCCGTGATAAAGACACCATATAGGATATGGACTGGGAGAGATGCCCAGGTGTCTTTCATGAGGATTTGGGGTTGTGAGGCTTACGTTAGACGTCAAGTCTCAGACAAATTAGGACCCAAATCTGACAAGTGCTTCTTTATTGTATATCCCAAGGAAACTAAGGGATATTACTTCTACATTCCCAGTCAGCACAAGGTAGTTGTGGCAAAGACTGAGGTCTTTCTAGAAAGTGACTTTGTTTCTAGAAAGACTAGTGGGAGCGCGTTCGATCTTGAAGAAGTTCAAGATGCGAACAATAGCACTGATGCCTCGATGGAAATTGAACTGGAACCACAAAGTGTTGTGGATGATGTTGTTCCACAAGGAGTTGAGGAACAACAACCAGTTCAAGTAGATATACCACTTCGCAGGTCTGATAGGGTACGTCGTCAGCCTGAGAGATACTCATTTCTCTTGTCTGACCATGATGACGTTGTGCTCATAGATGATGGGACTACCACCTATCAGGAAGCTGTGATGAGACCAGATTCCGAGAAATGGCTAGAGGCCATGAGATCCGAGATGGAATCCATGTACACCAACCATGGACTTTGGTTGATCCACCTGAAGGGGTAAAACCCATTGAGTGTAAGTGGGTCTTTAAGAGAAAGACTGACATGGATGGACTTATCTATAAGGGTCGCTTGGTAGCTAAATGTTTCAAGCAGATTCATGGTATTGACTATGATGAAACCTTTTCTCCAGTAGCGATGTTTAAGTCCATTCGGATCATACTTGCTATTGCAGCCTATCATGACTATGAGATATGACAGATGGATGTCAAAACCCGTTTCTGAAGGGAAACCTACTCGAGGATGTGTACATGACACAACCTGAGGGTTTTGTAGATCCACAGCATACTAGCAAAGTATACAACCTGCATAGGTCCATTTATGGACTAAAGCAAGCTTCTCGGAGCTGGAATCTTCAATTTGATGATGCAATCAAACAGTTTGGTTTCATCAAGAACGAAGATGAGCCTTGTGTCTACAAGAAGGTTGTAGGGGATATAGTTGTCTTCCTCATATTGTATGTGGATGACATACTACTCATTGGGAAGGACATCCCTATGCTTCAGTCTGTCAAGACCTGACTAGAGAGTTGCTTCTTAATGAAGGACTTAGGTGAGGCATCCCGCATTCTAGGGATACAGATCTATAGAGATAGATCTAAGAGATTGCTTGGCCTATGTCAGAGTACATACATTGACAAGGTACTCCTTCGGTTTGCCATGCAGAACTCCAAGAAGGGATTTCTGTCGATGTCACATGGCGTGAGTCTTTCGAAGACTCAAGGTCCCTCTTCTAGAGAAGAGAGAGACCGCATGGATCAGATCCCTTATGCCTCAACCATAGGATCGATCATGTACGCCATGCTATGTACTCGACCTGATGTCTCGTATGCTTTGAGCATGACGAGCAGATACCAGTCAGATCCAGGTGAAAGTCACTGGATAGCGGTCAAGAATATTCTTAAGTACTTAAGAAGGACTAAAGAATATTTCTTGATATATGGAGGCGATGATCAGCTAGCTGTAAAGGGTTACAGTGATGCTAGCTTCCATACCGACCAGGATGACTATAGATCGCAGTCGGGGTTCGTATTTTGCATTAATGGTGGTGCTGTGAGCTGAAAGAGTTCGAAACAGGACACAGTAGCTGATTCTACGACAGAGGCCGAGTATATTGCTGCATCAGAGGCAGCAAAGGAGGCAGTTTGGATCCGCAAGTTCATCATTGAACTTGGGGTGGTTCCATGCATTGCTGACCCCATTGAGCTCTATTGTGACACCAATGGAGCTATAGCACAGGCAAAGGAACCTCGCTCACACCAGCGGACCAAACACATACTACGACGCTTCCATCTCATTCGAGAGATCATCGAGAGAGGAGATGTGAAGATTTGCAGAGTACCTAGAGAGGCTAACATCGCAGATCCCTTGACCAAGGCTTTGGCACAGAGGAAGCATGATGGTCACACTAGGTCATTTGGGCTTAGAGCCTACACTGATTGACACTAGTGCTAGTGGGAGATTGTTGGCTAGAGCCCTAGAGCCAATCATTTGATGATTGTATTTTAGACTTGTTGTATCATATTCTATATAAATAAAGGAATTTGGTTTTTGGTTATTATACTTACTTGTATTGGTGCCAAATAAACTAAGTATAATAACGTCCTTGAGTAGACGGTTCTCACCTATATCAATCGGTTAGTTGAACCGATAGTGAGATGATATAGGGAACACTACTCTTAATCATTCCTAGTCGAGTATTAACATTCAGGGACAATGTTAATACAATAAGACTAGCATGTAGGTCAACTCGATGACTTGATCTCACAAGTCATGGATATAGAGATATCAAGTTGACACATGGGTATGCATTAGAGAATGTTTATTGAATGACCCGCCATGAGAAAGTATCATGGATCGTTATATGAGTATCATACACTTTCTCATGTGGCTATTTGTATAACTACTAGTCCTTAGACCTGAAGTCACCATGGTTCCCTACATAAGGAGTTATGTACTTTGGTTTCGTCAAACGTCACCCGTAACTGAGTGGACCATAAAGGCGATTACTGGGTATGTAACAAATTATACGGAGGGATGTGAGTGATGTAGATGGGATCTATCCCTCCTATATGACGGGATAGACATCGGTATTCTTGATAGAGTGAGACCACGAAGTGCATGCCCATGCCCAAATGAGTCAATATAGGATATTGAGCTCATTTGATTGAGTGAGTCTACTTGGAGTTCAAGATTTAGATTGATTAGAGGATGACACGGTCTATGCCTCACATTGATCAATCTAGATGTCTAGGATAGAAGGACACTTGTCATATATTGTGAGGAGTCACAATTAGTAGTCACAAGGTGATGTTGCATCTCAACATTCTTGTAACTTGGGTAGTAATGATGTATTGCTAGATACCGCTCATTACTTATGTTTCTAAATGAGTTTAGAGGCATTGCCAACGTTACAAGAACCTATTGGGTCACACACAAAGAACAAGTGGATGGAGATTATGTTCATATGATGAACCAAGAGGATTAGATTCATTTGATGAATCAAATTGGATTAAGAGTAATCCTAATTGGGCTAATTGAGTTGGACTCAAGTTGATTCATGTATTCAATGAGTCTAATTTAGATTATGACTCATTGAATCAATTTAATTAAATGAATTAGATTCATTATATTAAATTGGCTTGAATTAAATGGTTGGATTAGATCAACCATGAGAGAGATTAAGTCAAGTTTGACTTGACTTGAGAGGAAGATGAAGAGTCAAGTTTGACTTGACTTTATGCCACCTCATTGGTGAGTTGGCATTAAGTGGACCAATGATGATGCTCCACATCATCATGGTTACTTAAGTGAAGTGCCACCTCATGGGAGTTACCAAGAGTTGTGACTCTTGGTATCCCATGGAGGTTACAAACCACTTAATTAGATGAAAAAAGAATTTCATTTTTGCAAGTGTAACTCTCATTCAAGTGATCTTCCTCCTCCTAAGCTCTCTTCTTGCTCCTTCTCTTCTCTTGGTCGTGGGTTTCAAGCAAGGGAGAAGAAAGGAGAGTGAATCTAATCCAAGAAGAAAGGTTAGTGAAAGTCACATAGAGATTTTAGAGGAGTATGTGAGTTTCCTTTTACTTTCTCTCCTTTTCTCCTTTTAAATCTTACCCGAGAGCCCTAGAAAGTGCTAGCACACTTGGGGTGCTCTCTTCTCCATCCTTGAGTGTTAGATAACACATCTTGTTCGTGTGGATATCACTAGAGAGTTGTCTACGTTGACAACTTCGAGATCCGGCGTACCTTGGACTTGCGGGATTGCGACGGGCACGCATCGAAGGTATAAAATATTTTTCCTTTGTAGATCTACTGTAGATCGAAGTTTAAAACTCGTACTCATATTTTTGAAATTTTTCCTTCGCACGGATCCAATGGCTAGGGGGTTTTGGGGTTTCCGCGACGTGAAAAAGCGGTTTTCGCGGCCCGAAAAACCCATGCCGTCATCTCTGATGCAGTGAAATCCCACGAGGGTTGGTTCGGAGGCCAGAAGGTGACCACCCTCGTCTGGCAATCAACGGTAGCATGATATACTGACAAACAGTCCATGCCAAGAATAATATCAAAATCAACAATTTCTAATACTAAAAGATCCACTGTAAGTATTAGGTTGCCAAAATCTAACGGGCAACCTCTGACCTCCTGTGTGACGTCCAATGAATCACCGGACGGTAGGGAGACGGTCAATCGCTGGGGTCTGAAAGTGGGTAATCTACCAACCTCCCGCATAAAAGTACGAGATATAAATGAATGCTAGCTGCCAGTATCTATCAGTATATCTGCAGATAAGGCATAAATATAAATCATACCGCGGAAAACGGATCTGTCGGCTCGCTGCGCATCCTCTCTGGTCATCGCATGAACACGTCTTCGGAGGAGGACGTAATGCCAATTGGGAAGAAGCTCGCCATCGAGGCGGTCTTGGATATCGCGGAGAAGACCGAGAGGTTTGACCGAAGTCCGATGCCTAAAGGCCGAGGTCGATTCGTCGCTCGCGGATAATAAGTTCTGAAGGGGTGCTATGGAAGCACCGAGTACCCCGCCAAATGCCTGCTCTGCAGTGAAGTACTCTCGCCATCGAAGGTTGGGCTCTCGCGCCTCCTTGATAAGTTCCGGACTGGACTATCCGTCCCTCCGGTAGTCATATGTTGAGTCTTCTGCGGACAATCTCGACTGGTGGCTTTGCAATGAAAGCAACCGACTATCCGCAGCACAGTCAAGTGACATGATCTCGGACCCACATCTAAAATAATGTCATGGGGGTTGTTTCGGCTCAACGCGAAGAAGGCCTCGATTTATGAGGTTTACGTGATACCCCGGATGTACCCTAATCTGATCGACTACGTTGCTGGATCTGTCCAGATGTCTTACTCGGCTGCTTCCTTTTCCTATCCGGAAAAACTCTCTACTGAGCTGACTCAATAATGAGGGCTCTGTCTAACATCTCCGCATAAGATGTGATACCAAGACCGACAAGTCTTAGTTGCAAATGTCCATCCAGCCCCTGAATGAACTGCTGCATACAGACAAAATCTGGCCAATCTGACAAACTCAGATTATACTCATCACCGTCCGATTATTCTGTCGCAAACTCAGGAAATCCTACCGACGAGCCATCTGATAAGCTCGTGGAAAGAAACGGCTCTCAAAAGCCTCTATGAATCGCCCAAGTGATGTTCTCACCGATGATGGAACGCAGAGTAAGCCACCAAGTCGGTGCGTCCGTGAAGTGAAAAGCGGCCACTTTCTTTCCCCACTCCGGAGCAAGCAATATAAAAGAAAGTCCGCTCCATAGTCTCAATCCGAACAAGGCCACTCTCGGGTCCCTGTGGAAGTGAATCGACTCTTCATCGACTCCAACATGGAATCACGGCTAGTCAGGACACAGAGGTGTGGTCGGTGGCCGGAACATGGGACCATGGAGCTGAGTGTCGTAGGCATATCGGAGGATCCCGGGTACTCCGGTACTGCGGTTGATGGTGACCGCTGTATAGGGTCTTGTTGTGAGGGTGGCATTGGTGGGATGTCTGATCGATGTGTATCATATGGTATCTAATGGGCGCCGAGTAATTAATCGTGTGTAATCGGGGGGTGGGTGTCCTGTAGGGCTGACGGTAGTGCTGCGTAGTGCCATAGGTGAATTTGCCAATTTGGGTCAATGCCTGAATGACAATGATCCCCTGATGATACCTGATAATCGGTACGGTAGGGAGTTAGTACCTTGCAAGTACCGAGGAGGCCCGGCGTGCTCTGCGCAGTCGAGTCTGCATCCCACGGGCCCAAGTGTGGCATGAAGAGCAGCATCTCCGAATCCGGATCCTCGAGGTGCCTGCGTGTCCGGCTAGAATGCGTGTAGATCGCCCGCCTATATCTGTTAAATTATATCATAGATATTACTACAAGTGTCAACACTAAAATAATTTAACATGCCACTCGAGATGTTGTCCGGGTCCCCAAATTGACCTCGACGTACAACAAAAATCACCGGAAATCCATATAAAAATCCGGAACAGATACCCGAAACATAACCATAACGAAAATCCAAAAATGCCCAGTTTGACTCGCAAACTTGGGCTAGCACAATATATCCAGAATACTAAAAGCAGGTATCACACCCTGCTCTGATAATAATAAATTGGTATCAGATAAATCTCGAAAATCCAACACACGGAAACCCAACAAGTATCGCCAAACTTTGGCGCTCTGATACCATATAAATTGGTATCAGGTTATCTCAAATATCCAAAATACGAAAGCAACGATCGTAAAACTTAAGCTCTGATACCAAATAAATTGTCATGCCCCGGAGGAGTCCCTGTCCGAAGAAATTTCGGCAGTATCTCCCTTGTACGACGGACAATCTGAAACTTCTACATAACACATATACCTCAGCCACAGGCGGCTGGAATTATAACAATAAATAAAAATAATCACCACACAGTTTATATAGATATTCAGCCTTTGGCTGTCACAACCACGCAGTTAATAATAGTAATCACAAACAATAGTACTCTGACACGAAATCCACCCTACTCAACTACACTCGTAAAGCTCAAATCCGACGAACTCACCTCTTCTGGGCCAGCAGTAGAATAAAATCCAAATCATACCAAAAGTCCATAACGAAGGATTCCATACAATATCCATATGTAAAATCCAAAATAAGACTAAAACAAAGTCTGATAGAGAAAAGCTAAAATAAAATAACAACTCAAAACTAGCAGAGGACTACACAACGTGTTGTAGGGAGGGCCTCTTTGACCCATATATTAACACTGACAACCAACACTCAGTACAAGCTGTATAATAAAACAAATAACGTATAATCAGTGCGTCTCGACGTGAAGGATAAATGCAATAAACAAAATGAGAGATAAATGACGGAATCAAAGTACAAAGGTAACAGGGTCGTCGGAAGTCATATCCCGTATGCATGTCAATCATATGCATCCATATAAATGCAGCAAGTAAATGCAGCAATCACAAACAATAAATGCAATAAATGCATATGGTGACCGTGCACTCTGACATCACTGCTCCTGATGAGCGACCGATTGGATGGGATGCTGTCGGAGTACTCCTGTACTCTGACCCCAAATCATAAATGGGGGAGCTCAATGCTCTCATCTCCCGGTACACGATGACGGGGAGGATATCTCTGCCGGCTACCACGCTGAGTCATCTGACCAACGGAGCCAAACAGAGTCCACCATCTGCCGGCTACTACGCTGCTACACTAAATGCCAACGGAGCCAAACAGAGCGGAATTGACTGCCGGCTACCATGCTGAGTCACCTGACCAACGGAGCCAAACAGCAGAACCGCCACACACCTGCCTGATATACCATTAATCCATGGGTGGTGGTGTGTGCAGTACATGTAACTAGCGATGGGCTCAACCATAGTGGAGCCAACAATCGTACAACATGCAATCATGATGCATGACACTAAGCATGGCAATCTCATGAATAACATAGTAATGACCATATAAATAATACAAAGTGTGTACCACTGGAAGATGTATCAGATAGAAGGTACACAAATCAGATAGGGCATCAAATAAACCCTAGATCCATAAGATAACATAGCATGTGGTTGGGTCACTACCTAAAGCATATATGATCAGGTAAATAATATGCAGTGCAGAATAAATAAACAACCAACGAACCATGTAACTATCATGTAGTGACCAACCGAAACAAAATGATTACACAATCACTGCTATATGTTAAACATATTATTATGCATATCAAAGACATAAGTCAAAGTACCCGCCTCCAATAAAGTGGTCCAATCCGGTAATCAAGATACTCGTCTCGCGTCAAAACCCTAAGTCACGAACAATCAAATATATTTTATTTAGCTACAATTTACATAAATAGCTAAATAAATTCTTAAGATCTATTTAGGACAAACCCTAAACCAACCTACTAACCATATAATCCAAATACACTACAAAATGTATCACGATCCTACACTTTACCTCAAATCACAGCCGCTGCGGAAACCAGGTGCTACTGGAGGGAATTTCTATCGAAAATCCCACAGAACAAAACCTTGCCTCACTGAAAACAACCGGATACAGAGGACAAGATTAGAATCCAACACATCAACCTATCACCAACACAAGTTTAATTTGACCTCCTTACCACAGATAAGTGTCAACAGTGCAAGGACCAATGATGGCACAGATCCATTATCACGTGGAAGTACGGAAGAAGGCACCGACTCGATCTGGTGGCACCGGACCAAACAAGGGTTTGTAGATGGCACGACAGAACTTGGTGATCAGCCTTGTCCTCGGCGCACACTCCCTATCCCCGGTGATCTAGGGCACGAGTCGCTGTGAGGAAGGCTCGACTCTGATGAGAGGAGATCGGGGAATTAGGGCACGGTGTGGAGGAGGCCGGCACAGAGGAGGTCGAAGAGGAGTCTCGGTAGCAGCACAGAGGAAGTCGGAGAGGTGGCTCGTCGCCGGCGGCAGAGGGGGTCAGCGTCGCGGCAGAAGACCGGCGCTAGGGCACAGGAAGTCGGCGATCGGAGATAGGGCTCGCGGTGTGCAACGAGGAGCGGCGGTGGTAGCTCACTGCTCTCTAGGGCACAAGAGAAGAAGAAGAGTGGCGCGGTGAGGACACGGGGAAAAGAAACCGCCAGCGCCGACGGTTAGGGCTTTTCGGCGTCGGGTTCGGGAATGAGGGAGAAGAGAGGCGCGAGTGCACGAGGGAGAGAAGCAACGGCGAGGAAATAAAGAAAAATATAACGAAAAAGAAAAAGAAAAGGAAAAGAAAATAAAACTTTTCCTCATTAAAACAGAGTAACCTAAACAGGCTTTCCCCGGGTCCCGTTTTATCCCCGTTAACTTGTCCGTACAAACTTTGAAAAATTCCCGAAAAATTTCCAAAAATTCCGAAAAAATCCCTTATTAATATTCGTATATTTTCGGTATTTTACACTTGGTGTTCTGAAAAAGCTCCTGCAACGCTGTGATGCTCCTTCTACAACCGACGATTAAGATTTTCTCACCTTCTTTGTTGTTGGTAATTTTCATATATAGTTCCTGTACTTAATTTGTAGCCATTCGAACTGTTAGTGAATTGTCCAACGAAAGCACTCGTCAAGTGCGGGCCTTAAAGTAGGAGTCGTCAAAGGCTCCGAATCAAGTAAAACCAACTTGTGTTAGCACTTGGCTTCTCTATTTTCTTTTTTTTTTCTTTTATTCTTCCACTGCATACATGTTTTAATTAGCTATCGATTTTTTATGATCGCTATTCACCCCCCTCTAATATCTTTTTGATCCTACAAGTGGTATCAGAGTAGGTACCGCTCTGAATTAATGCAACCACCAATTAGGCAAATGGGTGGGTTTTCTTGATTTCTTTCCTTTCTATTTCATTTTTTTTGGGTTTTTGATATAATCCAAACTGATATAATTACCTCTTTGGATAATTTTTTTTCGTTGTAAACTACTCTGAATTGGTGCAACACTAATCGAGTCTTAATAATTTTTCTCTCTTCTCCTACACTACTAATCTAAGACTTAGTCTTGGGACTTAATTCTTTCCTTCTCTTCTTTGTGTGCAAGATTCATGGCCCAAAACGAGGGATACAACACCATTCATTCCCCCCCTTCAATAGTGACAATTTCCCCTATTGACAGAAATAGATGGAGGTGTATCTGAAGATTGACATTGATCAATGATTTAAAATTCGACGAGGATACCGTGCACCGATGGACGAAGCAACAAAAGTATTGATTGAACCAGAAAGCTGGAATTCGGAAGACAAGAAAAAAAACCCAGATCAACTTCAAGGCAACGAACACCATCTAGTGCGGGCTTACCAAGGAAGAACTGAACCGCGTCAGCTTATTTGAGAATGCTAAGGAGATCTAGGATAAGCTGATTGAATTACACCAAGGCACAAAGCAATGCATAGGTATCAAAGCGTGACATGTTGCTAAATAATCTTTTTAACATTAAAATGCAGGATGGAGAAACAACGACCCACTTGCACACAAGAATGAAGGACATTCTTAAGGGACTACACCTAATCGGTCACCAACTAGAAAATAGAGATATAATTAGGTATGCCCTGAATTCTTTTCCTCGAAATGCACTATGGGCATCCATTGTACATCCCTATAAAGTTTTGAGGAACTTAAATAAATTAAAACTGGATGAGTTGTTTTGTGAACTTAAACTCCATGAATAGATTAACTCAAAGCTAGTTGAGAAAGGTATTACACTTTTTACAGGTCCTCCAAAAGAAGCTAAATACAAGAACAAACTAGAGCCAAAATCAAATCTATCTCGAAAGACGAAGAAGAACAACTCGTGAACATGATTAGAAAAATGTTCACGAGAAGGAAGAACAATTTCTTGAAGAAGGACCTACAAAAGGTAATCAAATCAAACAACACGAAGGCAAAGATCACATGCTATGGGTGTAACAAGAAAGAATACTACAAGCATGAGTGTCCAATGATGAAATACGACAAACCCAAAACAACTAGAAAGAAAAAAGCACTCAAGGCAACGTGGGACGAATCATTCTTAGAAGAATTAGATGTCGAAAATGAGAAGCATCACACCTCATACTAATCGCAACTGGACTGGAATCAGAAAGCAAGTCGGAACAAGATGACGAGTCTGAATATGAATCAAGCCACAAGTCTGCACTCATTTCTGAAGGTACGAACAAGGCATCTTTTATCCCAACCTCTAAAGTTTTTAGAATAATTTCATGTCTAAACAAAAAATTAATTAAATATGAAAAACAAAATGAATCATTTCTTGAAGAAAATCAATGCCTCAGAGAACAAATTAAAAATAAAAATCCAAATCAAGATATAAGACTTAAGGAGGAAAACAAAAATTTAAAAATGAAATTAATAAACTTAAAGGATTATTAGAAGTTTCACCACTACATCAAAAAACTTGGATTTAATTCTTGAAACTCAAAAAGCTATATACAATAAATCTGGGCTTGGATACAAGTCCAGCTCAATAAACAAAACATTTATATCACTCATATGCCAAAACAAAAACCTAATTAAAGCTTGGGTTCCGAAAATGTGCCTAACCACACAAGTAGGACTCAATCAATTCTATGTGCCCAAACATAAAATCCATCTAAACCTAACCCAAACCCAAATCTAAAACATAAAATGAAATCAAATTAACCAAATTCAGATCAAAAAATAAATTTAAACCAAATAACTACGAAACTAACTCAAACTCAAATTACCATCAAATCTATTATAACTACAAAAGTAATCAACATAAATCTAAAACCCAAACCTAAAATTTCAATAATTAATGGGGAGACTCCAAAATAATTGACACCTTCAAAACAAAATGTTACCCGGCAGTGTAATTAGGATTATATTCAAAAGGGACAAAAGTTTAAACTTGAAAAATAGCACTGGAGAAGTTTTGGATGATAGTAGGTTAGGAAAACTCTATCTATGTATGTCTAGGAGGATATGACTTTGACTTGATGCATTTGGCTTAATTCAACTAACTGAAGCTACCCCTTGATAATTCTAGCTGGTTAGACCAAAGTTTTGTTATTAAGTTCAGTGGATAGGACTATTCAGAAAATTTTGAAGGCGTGGTAACTCTAATGATTTTCAAGTGACTCACCATAGCTTAGAATTTTATCCAAAAAATACATGTTTGTTGAAATCAAAGCTAAACTTGAATCTAATACAAGTTTAAATCAAACCCTAAAATTTAACTTAAACTCATCTTACGAAATTATAGGATTCCTTTGTCTGAAAAGTTATATTGGTGAGATGAATATGACTAAATTAAAATTAAACTAAATTAAATCTAAATAATTAATCTAAAATTAAATAATTAATTTCTTAAATATTTATAAATAATCTTAAAGATATTGCTTGTGCTTGAAAAAACTTAGATTAAGATGGAGGATATTTATTCAGATAGTTTTTAAATTTTAGAAAAATTATTTACTTATGTTTTCTAAAAACTTCCTATTTCTTTAATATTCCAAAATTTATTTTGGCCTTAGCCTAGATTAAACCCTTAGAAAGTATAATCCTATAGATTTAGGGATCGAGCATCTTACAAACACACTAGGTTTACCTTGATTGTGTATTTATAAAACATAGAATGGTGTAAGATGTTAGGCATTTTGCCTAGCCTTCAGATGCTTATATCAGTGCATCAACATAAGTCTGGGCGAAAAATACAATAGTATATTGATCAAGTGAAGTAGTCCTTTTTAACAAATATTTAACTGGACATAAATACTTGACTTGACTAACAGGTAAAAATTGCTATCTTCTGATAGTTAGTTAGTAACCAAGGGTTAGACAGTTAAGGACCAATAGTAGATGAGTATGTTTAACTAAGCTTTTATTACTACTATTCTTAAAATTAATTAGTTTCCTATCCTAATCTTTGACTTAGTCCATTACTGACTCAAATTAATTTTCAATTAATTAATTAAAGAAATTAACTTAAAATAACTTTTAAATTTGAATTAGTTTATTAATTAATCCTGAATTTAAATTAATTTAGTTAACCATTAATTAATTCTTAATTTATGTCTTTCTTAAACTTTAATTAACTCTTAAATTAACTTTTAAGTTAATCAATCTTCCAATTAATTAAACTTTAACTTAACTTAATTTTAAATAGTTTGTTAAATAACTCAATCAATTTTTTCTCTTTATTTAATTAAATTGTAAATTTTTAACTTAACTTAATTTTTTTAAAATTAATTTTAAACAACTTCATTTTCAACCTACTTAATTTTCATAGCAACTTAATTTAACTAATTTGCAATTCAAATTAATTTCTCAATTAATCCTCAATTTAAATTATAAACTTAACTCAAAATAACTCTCATACTTGAATTAATTTCTCAATACTCAACTTAAATTAATTAATGGTTAATTAATTCTCAATTTCAATTAATTTTTAATTATTGACTAAAAATAATTTTTTAACTTAATTAATCTTTAATTAATTTTTAAATTAACCTCTAAACTTAATAAATTCCTAAACTAATCAATTTGTCACTTAAATCAATTTATTAACTTAGTCAATTTTAACTTCTTAATTTGCTCAATTTTCAAACTAATTAATTTTTAACTTAATTAATTTTGTTATTAATTTTTAACTTAAATAAATCCTTAAGCTTAACTCAATCTCTCATTAAATAATAATAATAATAATAATAATAATAATAATAATAATAATAATAATAATAATAATAATAATAATAAAAAATACACAGGAGCCCAAAATTAGGGGCGGGCACCCCTGGTACCAGGATCCAGGTGCTCGAACAGGGGTCTGGGCGCCCCACTCCGTCGGCCTTTACTGTAAAAGCAAAGAAAAGGGAAAAAGTATTTTTTTTTTTAGTTCTTACACCATCGTTGCAGATAAGGTCATCAGTTCTGTTATAGCAATTAACGATGCATCAATAATTTGTTTTCTTCTAAACTTTATTTTGCTTGTTTTATTTGTTTTAGCATATTATTATTAGGTTGTTTTTGTTAACTAGGAAACGATCACATTCTGGTGCTGGCCCCTGTACCGCTAGTACAGACTCTAGGTTTCCTACTGATGAACTTAGGATTAGGTTTTCCTCTACTATCTATGTTCCCCTACTTTCTAGGTATCTAGATAGGAACTTTTTCATGTGATCAAACATTCCCGCTGTAGAGGTCATTGACTATTATAGTTTAAAGCATTTAGTTTATTGTTCCAATTCAGTTAACATAGATCTGTGTGCTTAACTGTATAGCAACCTAGTTAGAGTCAATGATCTTACCTACACCACTAGGGTCGTCGGTACGAATATTACGTTATCGCCTATTATTATTTGGGACTTTTTGGGATTGCATCCATCCGCATGTCCCTTCCAGTGCTACCCTCCCCAAGATCCATCATTTGGCGATTCCTACTTGCATATCATGATTGATATGATCTATTCGTATTTTTTTGGGGGTCAGCGTGTTCCGAATGTGGCCCTATTTAGATCAGTCACCCTTAGTGTCCAGGACTATGCCCTTTATGGGATCCTAGTCACATGCATTTTGCCCCTGACCACTCGTAATGTAGCAATGATGCATCCTTTTCATTCATTTCTCCTTTATGCATTATGTCATAGGTTAGATATAGATATTAATTTGCACATATTTCATACCATCCTCTATTCATCTAGTATTACCACTAGTCGGCGGGTCCATTTGCCCTATTGCCACATTTTGACCACCTGCATAGCCTCATTGGGAAATGATGTCACCACAAGTGATGTCAGAGCCCTAAATGAGTTTGATATGGTAGGTGCTAGGAACTTTTCCTTAGCTGCTATACATATAGATGACGGGGTGTCCTGTTCTGGAGGAGAGAGGCCCAGCACCAGCCCAACCCAGCCGCTCAGCCTCCACCTAATCCTATAGACTAGCCCCAGCCTGATCCGATAGACCAGCCCTAGCCTGATCCAGTAGCCCAACCCCAGCCTGATCCTGTGGACCAGGATCAGCCTGATCCTGCGGACCAGGATTAGCCAGCTCCAAGAGAGGAAGCAGATCTAGATGCGCACATCGTTGATCTCTTTGGGGGTACCTGCACCTCCAGTCCCTCGTATGTTAGATGACCAAGTTACCAGACTTGAGGGATCCTTGACGAGTCTTCGCCAGGAGGTCTCTGATCTTCAACGGGAGAGCTATACTCGTCATACTGAGTTGATGGAGTTATTACGCTCCTGGAGTTCCAATCCATCTTCCTCGTCTTCGTAGTAGTACAGTCTTTGACCGCTATTATGTTGACTTTTACTTGCTTGCCACTTTATATTGACTTGATATTACTTTACTTCAACTAGTATTTAGTTCCCCTTAGCTGCTTTCACTTTAGTTATTTGACTTGTTGTTGCTTATTACATAATAATTGATATTTCATATCTTTTTTACTTTAAAAATTTTCCTTTTTTTTAGAAAGTACTTTTAAAATTAGTCTTAAAAAGTTATTTCTTTAAAAGTACTTTGAATTTTTTTTACAATTACTTTGTAAATAATTTCCTAGAAAAGTATTAAAGCATTGAAAATTACTTTTATAATCTCCCTTAGAAAAGTTTTTTTTTAAAATCACTTCGAAATTGTTACTTAGGAAATTTTGTTTAAAATTATTTTGACAAAGTTACTTTGAAAAATTTTCAAACTTAAAGAAGTTTACTTATAAATAGTTTTTGCAAAAAGCTTTACTTCAAAAATGCTCTTAAAAATAATTCCTTAGAAAATCTTTTTTATTTTTTTTTGAAAATATTACTTAGAAATTTCTCTTTAAAATTCTTTTTGAAAATCTTACTTAGAGAACTTTTCCTTAATTTTTTTTTGAAACTTTTTTGTACAAGTTTTCAAATGAATCTGGAACATCCCTTGCAATTTGTTTTAAGTAGTTGATTTTCAAAACCTTGTTTCAAAATTCCTTGAAATACTTGCCATAATTGTTTGAAACTTGCTTGATGAACTAAGGCTGCAAAATCCTTTTTGTTAACCTTTATTTAATTATTTATGCTTTATGTATTTATTTTTTGACGTAGGCCAAAAGGGGAGGATAGTGGGTTAGGTTAGAAAAATCAACTTACTTTAAACATTTCATGCTTAATGCTTGCTTTATTACTTTATTGTATTTTCTAACCCAGGTTGTCATTACATCAAAAAGGAGGAGATTGTTGGTGCAGGTTGCACTAATAATCTGATTTTGATGTATGATAAATAGGTTAAAGTTAGATGTGTTGTTTGTGTTAGGGTTGCAAACATAGTCCCATATTGAAAACACATGGGAAAGATATTTCCATTGGCACCCGAAGACCAGGAGAAGACCACTTTCACATGTCCCTTTGGGACTTTTGCTTATAGAAGGATGCCGTTTGGATTGTGTAACGCTCCAGGTATATTTCAAATGTGTATGGTGAGTATCTTTGCTAATCTTTTAGAGCACTGCATGGAAGTATTCATGGATGATTTTACTGTTTATGGCTCCTCATTTAATGCATGTTTAGATAATCTATCTTGTGTTTTACATAGATGTGTGGAAAAAAAATTTGGTTATGAACTTTGAAAAATGTCATTTCATGATCAAGCATGGTATAGTTTTGGGTCATATCATTTCTACAAAGGTATTGAAGTAGATCCAACTAAGATTAGTGCTACTATTGCTTTATCTTACCCTACATGCGTGCGGGGAATTCAATCTTTTCTTGGATATGTAGGTTTTTATAGGAGATTCATTAGAGACTTTAGTACCATTGCCATGGTTGTTGCAGAAGGATACGGAGTTTGTTTTTGATGAAAAATGCAAGGATGCCTTTGATACACTCAAGGAGGCTCTTACTTCATCTCCTATTATGCGTTCTCCTGATTGGTTATTACCTTTTGAACTTATGTGTGATGCTTCTAATTTTACAGTTGGAGCAGTTTAGCTCAAAGGGTTGATGAATCCCCTCATGTTATTAGCTATGCATCAAGGGCATTAGATTCTCCCCAAAGCAACTACACAACAACTGAAAAAGAGCTTCTAACTATTGTTTTTACTTTGGATAAATTTCGGTCTTATCTCTTTTGTTCTCATGTGATTATTTTTTCTGATCATGCAGCTCTCAAATTTCTCCTCAAGAAAATGGATGCAAAGCCTCAATTGATTCGATGGATGCTCCTACTTAACGAAATTGATGTTGAAATATGGGATAGGAGTTGGAAGGAGAACTTGGTGGTGAATCACTTGAGTAGGATTGAGAGTGAGGTATACACTACACCGACAACATTCATTCCCTGATGAACATCTTTTCCAGTTGCAAGGTAAATTGCCATGGTATGCTGATCTTGTTAACTACTTGGTTGCTAATGTTTTTCCTATACACTTTTCAAGAGCTCAATGTGATAAACTTAAGAGTGATGCAAAGTATTATGTGTGGGATGATCCTTATCTTTGGAAATTTGGTAGTGACCAAATAGTTAGGAGATGTGTATCTAAAGCTGAGTTTCAGTCTATACTTTCTTTTTTCCATTCACTTACATGTGGAGGACATTTTGGTCCTCAACGAATAGCTAGGAAAGTTTTAGATTCGGGACAAGATTGGCCTACTTTGTTTAAGGATGCTTTTGAGTTTCATAGGGCTTGTGATCATTATCAAAAGATGTGAAATATAGGTCATAAGCATGAAATGCCTCAACAACCTATTTTATTTTGTGAACATTTTGATCTGTGGGGTATTAATTTTATGGGTCCTTTTCCCATTGCATTTTGTTTTGCTTCTATTCTATTAGATGTTTGACTATGTATCAAAATGGGTGGAGGTCATCCCCACCAGGACTAACGATTCTTCTATTGTTGTAAAATTTGTTAGGTCTCATTTATTCTACAGGTTCAGAGTACCTAGAGTTATTATTAGTGACCAACGATCTCATTTTTGTAAACACATGAAGGCACTCTCATGAGTAAGTATGGTGTGATTCATAGAGTGCCTACTTCCTATCATCCACAAACAAATAGTCAAGAAGAAGTTTCTAATAGGGAAATTAAGCAAATTCTTGAGAAAACAATGAGGCCAGACAGGAAGGATTGGAGCAAGAGACTCAATGACACCCTGTGGGCTTATAGGACGGCTTATAAAACTCCTATAGGGATGCCTCCTTATTGAATTATTTTAAGTAAGGCTTGTCATTTACCGGTGGAAGTGGAACATAAAGCATACTAGGCTATCAAATCATGTAATATGAATTTGGGTAAGGTCGGTTGTGAAAGGAAGATGCAATTGCAAGAGCTTAAAGAGCTTAGATTGGAGGCTTATGAGAGCTCTCAGATTTATAAGGAGAAGACTATAGTTTTTCATGATAGACATATTTTAAGGAAAGAATTCCATGAAGGGGACAAGGTTTTATTGTTTAATTCTAGGCTTAGATTAATACGAGGTAAATTGAAGTCTAGGTGGGAAGGTCCTTTTTGTGTTACTAATGTTTTCCCTTATGGTGTTGTTCAGATTTAGGAAATTCCTGCTGGAAGAATTTTCAAGGTTAATGGGCATCGTCTCAAGGTGTTTTATGAAGGTGTTGAAGAATGGCTCAAGGAGAAGTTGAACTTTGAAGAAGCCATCTAAGTGACTTGAAAAAAAGGGAGTATGTTCTATTTTAATTCTATCATTTTTTTTTGCATTTGTCCTTTGGCGTTTGGTAGTTTAGCTATTTTAAATTTCCATTCTATGGGCCCAATAATGATCGTTCGTTCAAGTAGTACTGATGATGTGTTTGGATTTGTAAAGAGTTTTATATATAGTTCATCAATACTAAACTCTTGGCATGGCTTGTTATATAATTTCATTTGTTCAGTTGGCAGGGTGGTGGATTTTAACTCAAATAGTTGAGTTCATTTAATGCCTAGTGAGGATCATTTTAGGACCAGTGTCTATTTTCTATTGTGTGATATGCATTTTCAACATCAAACTCTAGAATTTCCTTCTATTTGAAATTACAATTGGCATACATTAAGCATAAGGATGATGAAGGATTTTCTATTCTTTGGACTTATTTTCATAAATCTTTCTTACTTGATTTTCTATCTTTCTATTCTTATGTTGGTCTCTTTGGTATGCTGAAAATGTCTTGATGAGTTTCTTTATTCGAGACGAACAACATTCTAAGTGTGGGGGGGAGGTGCAAGTGATGTGTTTATAGTGGAGCTTAGATTTTTGCTAAGTTTAGGGAAGTTGAAACTAATATTTCCTGGATTTCAGAGGTTGAGAATTTAATGTGAATTTTCAACTTCCAGGACACTATTTTAAGTAATGAATGTAATATAAATGGTGATACTGAATTTAACTTTTTGAGGAAGTGCATCTCCTTGTGCAAATCTTTGTGCTAGAGTTTCAGATTAGTGTGTTGTTGTTATTAAGTCAATTTAAGTTTAGGCATGTTGGAATCTGCATGCTACAAGCTAGGTGATTCCATCCGGAAGCTGAGTCGGATGAAGGCGGGCCTCGATGTACTGGAGATTGATGGAAAGTCGCTGCGGTATCCGATCTACCTGGCACTCTCCGGAAGGGTTCACACGGGTGGATGACAAAGGGTGACGATCGAGATGATGACGCTAGGGCTCTGCGCACACTCAGACGAGCCCACGAGTCGTTAGAGACCAGAAACCAGGGAAAAAGTCCCCGGGTCATGCCTCCGACGCTCAAGTCAAGTACTTTTTCCCCAGAAACACAGAGAAAGGACGAAAAGTAAAGACGAGTAAGAAATGATGAGTGAGCGTACCTGCGTAAGGGACAAAGCATTCCTTTTTATACTGCAACAGTTGTTTATGGGGTCTGGTGGGTATCAGGGAATGTCGGCTGTCAGGCTTTGTCTAGCGGTGAATGACACGCGACATCTTCTCATAGGCCGACGGCATAACCAAAGGGGTAAGAAGCCCCGACTGTTAGCATATTCCCTGACACTTTGATTATTCTCTGACAGGTAGTTATGATCCCCTTGCTTGCTTGTCATGTAGTGCCTGGTATCCTCGACTCGTGATTGCTAAACTGGGTCTTGGCACTCGCTAACCCCGATCTGATATCTTGTTAACCACGATCTGATATCGCCTCCCGACCTTAGTTCGGTTCTGTTTATCCCGACTTCAAAGCTGTACGTCTGACTTTATCCAACCCGACCTATATACCTGCATCCAATTCTGCTTACCTTGGACCAGGAGGCTATGAATCCTGACTTGTATCTTTAGCTGGCACATCCCGAACTACACGTTTCATTGATCCAAGTATCCTGAGCCATAAGGCTATCAATCCTGACCTGTATGCATCGGTCTGCTTCCGCTTATCTTGAGTTCCGACCTGTACTCTTTGATCCCTTTATCCAATGTTGTGAGGATATAAGTCCCAACCTGTATCATTGGTAAGCACACTCCCAACCTGTATGTTTATCGACGTATCTTGAGTCGCAAGGCTAGAAGTCTCGACCTGTATCCTTGGCAAGCACACTCCCGACCTGTACGTTTATCGACGTATCTTGAGCCACAAGGCTAGAAGTCTTGACCCGTATCCTTGGTAGACATCACCTACCAACCTGCTTCTGTCCTCTAATCCATCTTTCGTACGTCCCGACCTGTACGCCCGGTCTGCATACCGACCTGCTTCTGTCCTCTATAATCCATGGTTCGTACGTCCCGACCTGCACGCCCGGTTTGCATACCGACCTACTTCTGTCCTCTATAATCCATGGTTCATACGTCCCGACTTGCAAGCCCGGTCTGCATACTGACCTGCTTCTGTCCTCTATAATCCATGGTTCGTACGTCCCGACCTGCACGTCTGGTCTATATTCCGACCCGCTTCTGTCTGCTGCTATCCATGGCTTGAACGTTCTGACCTGTACGCCAGGTCTGTATTCTGGCCTACTTCTGTCCTCCGTAATCCTTGGTTCGTATGTCCCAACCTGTGCGCCAGGTCTGTATTCCGATTCGCTTCTGTCTGTTGTTATCCATGGCTTGTACGTTTCGACCTGCACGCCAGGTTTGTATTCCGATCTGCTTCTGTCTGTTGTCATCCATGGCTTGTACGTTCCGACCTGTACGCCAGGTCTGTTCTGCGCCAGAGGCCTTCCTTTCCTCGCCTTTACCTGGTTGGGCTCAGTCCTTAGCTGTACCTGGCCTGTGAGCCCAATTCTCAGCTGTATCTGCCTGTGAGCCCTGCCCTTGATTGCTATTGAGGCTGGATCTTGTCCAACTCGTAATCCTATCCTTTGACTGCCCCGTCAGCTGAGACTTTAATCACGGCCATGCAAGCTTGACTTCTGACCATGGCCACGCAGGCTTGACTTCTGACCTCCACAGGGGCTAGACTTCTGACCATTCCATGGGCTTGACCTTTGACCACGTCATCCGCCGAACCCCCTTCTCACGCACCGTATCACAAGCCTCCCCCTCAAGTCTAGTCGAAGGAGGCTCTAGTCCGATTGTCTAGACCCAAGTCCCTTTGTTACCTAACCTGGTTCTTGCATCTTCTACTGACCTATTTTCCGTCTATCTCCTTTAGATTTCTCATCGTCCTATGAGATAAACGGGATTGTCCTATGTGTATGTTGATTCTTCAATTTTCGAGCATACTCTTTTCCTATAAATGTCACACTGTTTTCCAAGCGTCAACTCAAGTTCTGAGGCAATCCCTTCATCTTCTCCTTCCTTATAAAAGGTTCGAGTATACCTCTATCATCTTTTCTTCAAGCTATCCTCTTGTCAATAGAGTATCAAGCATTCATGGAGCCTGCAACGGAATCCCGCGAACTTGCTTCTTTGCTTCAACAAATTGCCCATCTGACAGAGTTATTGGCCCAGAAAGAGGAAGCCTTGCTGGAGATGACTGCGAGCAGAGATCTTCAAGCGTCCCTTACTCATGAAATAGAAAACCTCTGGCTGGCCGCCAAACCCAAAACCCGGGCCGAGATTACTCTCAAGCTTAAAGCTCAATCGGACTTCCAGAGCCAGGTTCACTATATTATCCATTTGAAGATGAAACACGAGGACGAGGTCACCCTCCTGAAAGAGGAAGGGCAGATCAAAGATGAAACTATTGGCCAACTGAAGTGCGCCATCGATCTCATTAAGGAAGATCTAACTAGAGCTCAAGCTCATCTGGCCAGGAAGGATCAAGCCTCTGGATCTGGTAGCCATGTAAACCCTTAAAATATGTTCACCTTGTTAACGAAATAAAACATGTTTCTTGGATTCCGTTCATGGTATTGCCCCCATGTCCTCTTGCTCTGGCATCGTTGTGTTTCTATAAAGCACCTGCGTTCCTCTAACATTTCTAGCAAAAATAATAAGAATAACCTGCTTACCCCACCTTCCTCTTACCTCTCACTAGAATATCCCAAGGCTTAAGGAGCTAAGACACTAGAATATCCACAAGCGAGATTCTTTATCACCCAGGAAAGGCGAACAAAGTGGCCGATGCACTCAGCCGAAAGTTCAGTGCCACCTGATGTAACTATTTTAAAGTTCGAGGACGAACTTTTTATGAGGTACGGGGTACTGTAATACCCACTAAGCTTGTAAGATAAATATATGAATGTGGGATTTTTCCTTAGAAAAATAATAGGAAGTGAGTTGAAGCAAAAAGAAATAAAATGAAATAAAAAGAAGAGGAGGTCAAGGATTGAACCATGAACCTCTTATATTATATTTCATAGGATTAATTAGTGGAAACCAATTGGGATAGAGAGAAGATATTGATAGCAAAGGAGAGAAACTCATGATAAAGGTAAGAGTAAAAGCTAGCCAAAAGAAAACAAGTAAGGAGCAAGAGAAAGGCAACTTACCTTCCTCCCTTTCTCTCCCTCTTCCTCTCTTCTCTTGCCGAAAATAAAAGAGGCTAATTAAGGGGATTCATTCCCCCTTATTTCACCATGAATGATGAGGATAAGTAAATAAATAAAAATAAAAATAAAATAGAAAAAAAGGGCTAAGGGAGAAGGAAAGCAAAAACTAAGTTTGCTACCTCTTCCCCCTTAACATAAAAGAGAGCAAGAAAAGAGAAAATTATTTTTCTCTCATTTTCTCTCATTCATCCTCTCCCTCACCGAGAACACCACAGTCCCCTCTCCTCCATCTTCAGCCCCAAAGACAAGTTTTTCCCTAAGAAAGCCTAAGATTCAAGGAGGACTTAGCAAAGGAATCAAGGGAAAGGAACTAGAAGAAGAGGCTACTTCTTCTCCACCATACCTTAGATCCACAAGCGAAAAGGATGTAAACTTCCCCTCACCTATGGTACAAGGTTCTTTTATGTGATTTTCGGATTCTATAAGGATTAGAAAACCTAGGAAAGAATTTAAGAAAATTCGGCTAAAGAAAGGGTTTTCAAATCTAGGATGATTTAAACAAGTCCTTATTTCATGATATTCTTTCTATGCTATGTAGGAAGGATTTTCTTCATGTTTTTATACTTAAATGATGCTTGATCAGAGGAGTACCTAACCCTAGAATTTCGGCCAAAAATATGCTAAGGAGGTTAGGGAAAAATATTGTTTAACTAAACTAGTACAAAATTTCTCCAATGAAATACTAAGGGTTTTTATTGGTTTTCTTGCTTGAAAGTTACTTGAAACCAAAGAAATCCATTTATAGGTTTCGGCCAAGAAAAGGGTTTAGGGTTAGGAAGACCTTTAAATTTAAATAACCATGTTTGTATGATAGAATATAGAGTTCTATTAAAGAATTGCATGTTGTACATTGCTAGAAATTCATGAACTTTTATTTTAGATTTTCGGCCATGATAAGATGGATAGTTTAGAAAAACTTAAACAAAATTTTAATATGCTCAAGACCTCTGTGATATTATGATATGAAAGTTGTTTAATGCTCTTATGTTTAAATTGAGTATAGAAAATTAGTTACATGATATATGACATGTAAGATCACAAGGGTCCTAGCTTGTTTATGAACCAACTTTGTATATGATGTTCTTAGTAATTTTTTCCATGAAACATACTTAGGTTTTCCATGCTTTAGGCCACTTAAAACCTAGTTTAAAGATTGGTAGGTTTCGGTCATGAGGAAAAATAAAAGAAAAAGGGAAAGAAACCTAGGAAGCCTAAGACACAATTCACATGTATGTTTATTATGCTTGTCTTTATACATGCTATGAAACTTGTATGATTTCTTATGCTTTTAGGCTATTTGAAGCAAGTTTATATTTTGTGAGTTTCAGCCAAGTAGGGTTTAAAAGACCTAGAGGCCTTAGAAATGAAACCAAATGTGTTAAAAGTACTTCTTATGAAAATATGATAAGGTGTTGCTTGTGTCACATATTTGTATAATTTTTCCATGACCTAAATGGATCATTGTGTGTTTCGGACATGATGGAATAGATGCCCTAGAAACCCTAGAACAAGAATTAAATATGCTTATGTTACTCTACATGAAATATGATAAGTTGAAAACCAAAGTTCTCATACTATATGTTGTTTAGTGACCTAAATGAGGCTAGGGTAAGTTTCGGCCATACCTATTGTATGATGTCTTGTTATGAATTTATACATGATGTTAGTTCAAGTTCACATGCTTGTATGTTTGTTTTTAGCCCTAATGAACACTTGTTAAAAGTTTGACCAATATATACGTTAAGGGCTTGAAGGACTTAAGAACTAGCTCAATATGCTTACTATGCTATTTGAAAAAAATGCTATAAATATGGTTTAAGGTTTCCATGCTTTCATGACATTTGGGACCTTGTTTATATACTGATAGGGTTCGTCCACATGAGTTTAAGGACTTGGAGAACTTAGAAACCAAGTTAATCATGCTTATAATGCTTCCTATGAAATTTATGTGATGATGATTTAGGTTTCACATGCTTGGAGGTTGTTTTTACCTAAATTGAGACCTAAGGGGGTTCGGCCATGATAGGAACCCAAGGGTTTAGGAAGCTTAGAACCCAAGTTAACTATATTACCATGTTTCTTATGATAGTATAATCACATGATATACCCTTATGCTTAACCATGTATGCTTGTGATTTATACCTTTTTATGATATGATATGTGGATAGAAATATGCATGTTTTAATGACATGTTATGTGCTTAGAAATATGCATGTTTTAATGATATGATATGTGCTTAGAATATGCATGCTTGATGATATGCTATATGCTTAGAATATGCATGCTTTTTATGATATGCTATGTGGTGAAAATATGCATGTTTTTCTTTATAACATGATGTATGCCTAAGTGATGCATACCTTTATGATATGATGTATGCCTAAGTGATGCATACTTTTATGACATGATGTATGCCTAAGTGATGCATACTTTTATGATATGATGTATGCCTAAGTGATGCATACTTTTATGATATGATGTGTGCCTAAGTGATGCATGCTTTTATGATGTATGATATGTATAAGTATGACATGTACTTTACTTTATGTGGCTTGTACCAAGGGTGGGCTCCATAAGCTCGATGGAATAAGACTCGGGCCTCGTTAGGGATGGACTCCTAAGTGCCCCTAGGTCGATGGAGTAAGACTCGGGCCTAGTATGTTTGCCTTGTAGGGTTCAAGACTTGCTACCTTGGACCTACATAGGTTGCGCGCAATATGTAAGTGGTACATAGTCGGGATCCCCTTTAAGTTGAGATTATGTTCAAGTATATATGTAAGAAGAAATGGTTTTAAAGATCATGAGACATACACATGTTTTTCGGATACATGTTTTCAAAAATCATATTGCATATACTTTATGATCATGTTGTGATGATGCTATGATTTATGATATGCCATGATATGATTATGTTATGTTTCATGCTATGCTTTAAGAGATGATATGCCATGAGATGATTATGTTATGTTTCATGCTATGCTTAAAGAGATGATATGCCATGATATGATTATGTTATGTGTCATGCTATGATTTAGGAGATGACATGCCATGACTAGTTATGATGTTTGTTATGCTGCATGATATGCTTAAAGAATATGATATGTTATACCATGACTAGTTGAGATTATGTTAAGTTGAGACATTCTTTGATTATATGATGATTTTGGTTTTAGTGAGTAGGAAAGGAACTTACTGAGCCATGAGTGCTCACAGCTTACTTTCCTTGTACCACAGATAAAGGAAAAGGAGCAGCAGGAGGGGCAACGAAGATGTGTGTGGCGGTGGCTAGGCAACTAATTAAAGAACCTGCTTTAAAACCTTTAAGAACTATGCTTTGGTTTTGTGAAATGTAATACAATATGGGTGACTTGATGTTAAGTTTTTATTTAATTTGTTATCATGTTATGGAAACCATATTAGTGTAGTTCGGTTTTTATTAAACCAAGAAAAATGATTTTTAAGTCTTCCGCTGTAATATGTACGTAGAGTATCGTAACCCCGTCCCTTAGGGTTAGCAGGGAGGGCGGGCGTTACATCGTTGTGTTTCTATAAAGCACCTGCGTTCCTCTAACATTTCTAGCAAAAATAATAAGAATAACCTGCTTACCCCACCTTCCTCTTACCTCTCACTAGAATATCCCAAGGCTTAAGGAGCTACGACGCTTGAGAATATGCCTACCAATTTTCATATTTAACAGAAACAATGGAAATATGGCTTACTGACCGGTTAGGCACAAGAACATGGCTTGTTGTATTTTGCCTCGATGAATATAAAGGGTACCGACCGGGAGAGGCATTGCACCAACCTGGACAGTCGTTGGGCGTGAGAGCATAACTCACTTATAACTCGCACTGGGGCGAGAGTCTAGGACAGCCGACCTGGAAGGTCGTTGGGCGTGAGAGCATAGCTCACTTATAACTCGCACTGGGGCGAGAGTCTGGGACAGCCGACCCTGGGACGAGAGTCTGGGACAGCCGACCTGGAAGGTCGTTGGGCGTGAGAGCATAGCTCACTTATAACTCGCACTGAGGCGAGAGTCTGGAACAGCCGACAGGGACTTCTCAGGAAAGCCCGTTCGGGGACAGATGTTGCCGACCTGGGGGTGAGTTCCCGACCAGGGATTGCTTGAAGGGACCACTCTGACCCCATCTGCAGTCAAGAAATATATAGTATCAGATGTACTGTGAAGATAAAAAATATTAAAATCTTACTCAGCCCTCGGGAAAATGACGCCGTGTAGCCTTGCAACATAAAAATTTATCTCCCGCCAATTTTCTTCGCCGCTTCCCGAGAAGATCGCATGGCAGACGCTTCCATATGCCCGCTTCCTTTCATGATTTCCTTATCACGTCTATCATTAATACGCTTCCTAGGGGGTGACACCTGTCCCACGCCTTTATTGCTTACGCCGTATGACGCCGCCGACTTAACTCCTTTTTGTACATAACTTCCCATAAGAGTATGTCGTTCTATGATCGGACGACATTGGGCTCTTTACCCAAAAATATACTCGACCCATCTTTCGATATTCCCCAGGAAAGCCCACTTTATAAGCCCTAAAGGCAGTCCGCCATCGTCGTCTTGAGCGTTTCGACTACCTTCGCTGCCTCGTTGTTTTGTTGTACCCGGTGCCTTAGCCCTTCCCCTTCTCGACTCCTCACGCCTGGTGCCCTTCCTCCTTTTATCTGATTTCTCCTTCAAACTTCCTTATTTTGATAATGGGGGACGGTAAGGCATCCTTCTGGTATTCTTATTACATTTCTGACATAGACGACCATGACCTGTCCATGATCCGGTCTAACCTGGAACTTAACGAAGATTATGAACTTAGAGTCCCCACACCCAGAGAAGATCCCTCATCCCCTCCTGAAGGCTTCATGACTGTTTTCAAGGACCAGCTTCTAGGAGGCCTTCATTTTCCCCTACATCCATTCATCTCCTCCCTGAGCCAATACTTTGGTATCTGTCCTTCTCAATTCGCTCCCAATTTCTTCAGGGCTATATGTGGCACCGTCATTCTGTGTCGCGTATACCAAATCCCCTTGACCACCCAACTGTTTCATCATTTTTATTCCTTCAAATGATCTGAACCAGGGGTATTCATGGTGCAAGCTAGACCTGGCTATAAATTTTTTTCTGACATGCCCTCTTCCAACAAAGGTTGGAAGTCTCGTTTCTTCTTTATAAGATTACCTGAACCGCTGATCGGACCAGCCCAATGGCGTTATGATCTTCCTACTAATCTTCTTGTGCACCATCACCAACCCTCCTGCCACGCCGCTTCAGAAAAACTCCAAGGCGTGAGCGTTCGATTGTCTATAATACTATTGGAAGGATTTTTATATTCTTTCGGGCTCAGCCCAGTTCATGCAGAGATAGGGGCTCTGTTAGGTAAGACCCTGCTTGCCTTCTTGCTATTCTTCACTAACTGAGGTATTTCTCTTCCACTTTGCAGAGGCTGCTATGCTCTGGGCCTATTCTTCAAATATAAATCAACAATCTCTCGCCGTTTTGAAAGCCCTGAGCGTGGAGCTTAAACAGGACTTGACAACTTCCTCACAGTCTGCCCCTCCTGCGCCAGCCCGGGTGGAAACCCCCTACTCTTCCCCTGGATGCTGACCCTATGGAAGACCTTATCGCATTAGAACAAGCCGAGGAAGAACGAGCCGCTTCTCCCCCTCCCGCTAAACGACTACGTCTTCAACGTAAAAGGAAGAGGGTTATTCCCGCGGTCCAGGCGTCTCCTCCGCCTCTTCCTTCCGGCCAGCATTCATCCGCAGCCTCCCAATCTTCCGAGGCTAGGGCTGTTACTCCTGATCGAGAGATTGCTCTCGGGCCGGAGGTTCCCACCTTGTCGCCCAGAATATCTGACCCTATACCTGTTCGGGCTCTGTCTCCCGAGCAGGCCTCTCTTCCTGCTCGGGCCTTATCTCCTAGACAGATCCCTCTTCCCGTAATGGACCAACCCGGGAGCTCTGTAACTTTGTCTGCCTCGCTTCCTGTGGCCGCTCCGACCTCCACTTCTCGAACCCGGGGGAGAATCCCCAAAAAGTATGCCTTCACCGCCTCCTGGTGCCTGCCCTCCTCCACCGAGCCTGATGCCGTCGAAGAAGCTGTGGAAGATGCCCCTCCTGCTGTTGGCTTGGTTTAGCTACAGGGCGAGCTAGCCACGTCCTGGCGGTCAGGCAATCGACGATTTTGGAACAATCTGCTGATGGAAGGGCTGGACCAAGCCTCGCACTAGATAATTTCTGTGAGTTTTCTTTTATCAGGGCTCTTCCTTTGGAACTCCTTATAATCCTCCTTTCTGTGTCTTATGTAGGCCTGCTCCACCAGCCTGAGCGCGATCCAATATACCGTCAATTTGCAGAGGGAGCATGAGGTGTTGAAGGCTCATCTTCAAGAATTGGAGCTACTGCTTACTCCTTGCGATCCACTCAACCCAACGCCCGGCGACCTGGAGGGGTATCTTCGGTTGATTGGGGAGTCCGTCGAGTCTGCTCGAAGCATCTCCCATGCAGATTTTGACAAAATAAAGACCTTGGAGGCGGCTCTGAAGAATAGCGAGTCTAAGTTGACTTCGGAGGGGGAGCGTCGTCGCTCGCTCGTGGCTGAGTTAGATGAGAAAGACACAAAGTTGACCTCTTTATCCTCCGATCTGAAGAGTTTACAAGGAACTCAAGAGACTCTTCAGAAAAACTTAACAGATGTTCAGGGTCAACTAGCTTCCAGTGCCGACCGGGAGAAAGCCATCCAAAATCGTTGGGAGGCCAGCCAAGCCACACTCACATCACTGCAGGCCGATCTTCTGAAGGCCCAGGAGACTGCTTCCCAGGGTCAAAAAGAGTTGGTTTTTGTCCGAGCCAATGCTGAGAAGACCCAGGCTGAGCTGGACGATTATTAGGCAGGTGAAGCCGGTCGTCTCAGAGCATATAGGCTATCCTACGTCACCTCTCCTTTCTTCTTGAGGAAGATGGGAGGTTTGATGAACCTTATGTTATGTTACGGAGCGGCCGGTGGGGCTCGTCAACTATTTGAGCAGGGCCTACTCCACTCTACACCTTCAGAGAACTTTCTGGACGCTGCTTGCCTAATGCGTGAACTTCCCGCAGGGTCGTATCCTACCTTCAAAGACGACGATGACCTTTTCCTCCTCCCAGCGCCTCCTACTGATGCTGAACTTTGATGTAACAATAACACTGCCAAACCTTTGCCAATATTATTTGCATGTAATTTCAAATTTGTGGCTGTCTCGAACTACTTAACCTTTTTATGAAATGTTATGATATGACTGCCCGTTTTCGATCTTCCCTTGGCTAGTTAATTTCCTAACAATACCTTGTATGTTTTCAGACCGGTATGAACTATGGCGATATGGATGTATATTTCAACCTTCTGGCTCATGCTGCTATAACTGGTCAGGGTCGGGGCTCACTTCCTTACCCCCGACCTGGTTTCATTCTCCTTTCCCTGCTTTCCTTTCCCTGCTTACCGCCCTGGCTTAGCCAAACACCCTGATATGCTTTTTCCATCTTAATCTAGTACAAGATAATACCAGAGCGGGAAAGCGAGGGTTAAGAGTTCATAGGACACTTATAACTGTTGCGTCTTTTCCCAAAGTCTATCTTCTTGTACTTCGCGCCGACACTTTTCCAGATATACCCTTGTGCGTTATTTTCTGAGATGATCCATTGGTCCTCTTTGCTCCCGCCAATTGTTGTGGACCGATGGATGATAACTGACTAAATTAACCCTCTGCCCAGCGGCTATAAATACTTCCCCCTCATCTCTACCTCCCACCTTTTCCCCGCCTTCTTCTTCCTCCCTCCTGAATCCATTACTGCGCTTAAACCTCTATTTTTGCTTCGGTAGCTTCTTGCTTGATTTCTTCTCCCTCTGTTTTTCCTGGCTCATCCACCTTCGATGAATTAGACCTGGATGATCTGCGATATACCTACGGAGTTGCTGCCAACACACATGTGATCATCCCCACTAGAGTGCACCAATTTTTCGCTCCTCCCGACAGCTATTGCACCTTCTTTAAAGAGCAATTTACGGCTGGCCTTCGTCTCCCTCTTCACCCTTTCTTTTTTGATGTGTGCCGCTACTTCAAAATTCCCCTGGGCCAACTGACGCCCAATTCTATAAGGCTCCTCTGTGGATTTGTAGTACTCTGCGAAGTATGCGAGCTATCCTGGTCTGCCCCTTTGTTCCACTGCTTCTTCACCCTTCGACAGCAGGAAGAAGGCTCATTCCGCTTCCAACCGCGCATTCGAACTGCTTTTTTCTCCCCCCCTACATCCTCCTGAAATGAACTGGAGGAGCAAGTTCTTCTTCATTCAATTCCCTCATGAAGTAGAATGACCCCTGCAATGGCAACCGCTACTTCCCCCGACCCCGCAATTAGGGGAGTTTCATCTTGATACCTCCTATATAGAGGCTTCATCTCGCTTAGCAGGATGGCAGCTGAACATAACACACTTATTATCTGAGGAATTGTTGTCCTATTTCTGACTAAGCCACCTTACTTCTGAAACAACCCACTCCCTGGGTAAGCTTCATTTTTGGTTCTTTGATGACTTCATGCATTTTGTTTTACCTACTGTAGCTGACCCCATACTCTATCTTGTACAGCTGATGTTTTAACCCGTGCCTTAGATATCCAACCTCTTCCTCTAAGTGATATGGAGATAATGCGGTGCGGTCGACTCATTCTTGAGAGGAGGTCACTCGCCTACTCGACTTCAACCCAAGTCGGTATGGCTGCCTCTGCAAACCCCCGACCCCGTCTTCCTCCTAGAGCCTCATATACTTCCAGGTCTACCTCCTCTGCTCGTCCCAGGACCTCACCTGCATCCCGGCCTACCGCCTCTGTGTTAGTTAGAGCCCTAGAGCAAATCATATGATGATTGTTGTATGGACTCGATGTATCATATTCCTATATACTTATAAAGACATTTTTTTATGGTTATTATAATACTTGTATTGGTGCCAAATAACTAAGTATGATAGCGTCCTTGAGTATATTATCTATAGAGAACACTACTCTTAATCATTCCTAGTCAAGTATTAACATTCAGGGACAATATTAATGCGCTGAGACTAGCATGTAGGTCAACTTGATGACTTGATCTCACAAGTCATGGATATACAGATATCAAGTTGACACATGGGTATGCATTGGAGAATGTATACTGAATGACCCGCCATGAGAAAGTATCATGGATCGTTATATGAGTGTCATATACTTTCTCATGTGACTATTAGTATGACTATGAGTCCTTGGAACTGAAGTCACCATGGTTCCCTACATAAGGAGTTGCATACTTTGACTTCGTCAAACGTCACCCGTAACTGGATGGACTATAAAGGCGATTACTGGGTATGTAACAAATTATACGGAGGGATGTGAGTGATGTAGATGAGATCTGTCCCTCCTATATGAGAAGAAGAGGGATGAGGGCTGGCCACCACCAAGGAAGAAAAGAGAAGAATAATAGAAGATATGTTGTTGTTGTGAGGTGAGGCACCTCTACCCTCTCTTTTATATTCTTGGTCTTGGCAAATAAAGAAAGTTTTAATAAAAACTTCCTTATTTTCATTGCCATTGAAAGGAAAATTTAATTAATAAAAAAAATTCCTTTTCTTCTATTAATGGTCGGCCACCTCAAATTCTCCAAATAAGGAAAGTTTTAAACGCAAAATTAAAACTTACTAATTTTTTTTCGGAATTTTTTTAAAGTAAAAATTTTTCTTTTTAAAAATTTCTCTTCATGGTTGGTTATAAAAGGAAACTTTTATAAATTAAAATATCTCTATTAAAACATGTGGATGATTTCAATAAGGAAAGTTTTCTCCAAAATTAAAATCTTCCCTTCAATCTACAAATAAGGAAAGATATCAAACCTTTCTCTTAATCCTTTGTAGAAACTATAAAAGGTAAAATTTAATTTTAAAACTCTCTTTTAAAATCATGAGGATGGTTACAAAAAAGGAAAGTTTTATCAAAAATTAAAAGCTTCTTTTTAACTACAAATAAGGAAAGATATCAAACCTTTCTCTTAATCTTTTGTAGAAAGCTATAAAAGGAAAGATTTAAATTTTAAACTCTTTTTTAAAACCATGACTTCCAGATAAGGAAAGATTTTAAAATTAACTCGTTTTATTTTTTATGTGGCTGGCCACCTAAGCTTGGGCTCCAAGCTAGGGCCGGCCACCACTTGGTCCATCCAGTGCTTATCTTGGTCGACCCTTGATTGGGCTCCAAGCTTGGCTTGGCCAACCACCTAAGGATGGGTAAGAAGGTGGGTATAAGACTTTATAAATAAGAGACTACGACAGAGACTGAGAGGAGGAATTGGTTTTGGTCTCCTGATGAACTTGAGCTTCCCGTGTTCACCCCGAACACTCAACTCGAGTTCATCGATAATATCTTATTCCACTAAAGAGTTATTATTGAACTACTGCACCAATCCCATATTACTATATGGGCTCCTTCTTATCATGAGTGTGTTAGCCTCCCTGTGTTTAAGATATAGAATGCCCACTAATTAAATGAGTTACTGACAATTTACTTAATTAATATCTAGCTCCAAGAGTAGAACCACTCATCTTCATTGTCATGCCGGACTAAGTTCACCTGCAGGGTTTACATGACAATGCTTATGAACTTCTCAAGGGGACATCATCAACCTAGATTACTAGGACACAGTTTCATTCTATAATCAACAACACACCATATAAATAATATCATTTCCCAACTTATCGGGCCTATTGATTTAAGGAGCTAAATCGTACTCTTTGATAAATTAAAAAAATAAATATTAAGTATATATGCTTGTTATTATATCATGATTAATAGTACACACTTCCATAATAATAGAGGTATTGTTCTTTTATATAGTCAGTATAAATAAAAACTACCTCACATGGTCCTGCTCAATACACTCAGAGTGTACTAGTGTAATTTATAGTTAAGATAAACTAATACCAAATTACACTACGACTATTCCAATGATTTGTTCCTTTCCATCTTAGTCGCGAGCTTCTTTTTATAACTTATAAGGAACTTATAACATGATCTTCTGTGTATGACACCACACACCATGTTATCTACAATATAAATTAATTGAACAACTACACTTAGTATATAAATGTAGACATTTGACCAATGTGATTCTTTATTTCAAAATAAATGTTTATAACAAGCTAGGCTTTTAGTATGCACTCTAACAATAAGAACATATATGGTAGAGGAAAATTTAATCCTAAGTTCATCGATGGGGAATCTAGGGTCTGTACTAGCAGTCGAGGGGCCATCACCAGAACGGGTTCGTTTCCTAATTAACAAATAACAACCTAAAAATGAAATTCTAAGCAAGAAAAAAATAATAAAATTTAAGGTTAAAAATAATTTACCGAGGCATCGGGAATATTTATAAAAGAACCGACGACCTCGGTTGATCTGCAATGCACGGATGGATACCCTAAGTAAGAAAGTTTTAGGAAAAAATAATATTCCTTTTCTTGCTTTTGCTCGTAAAACCTAATGAGGGGCTTTTTGCAAAAGAGAAAAGTATGACGACAAAAGTTGGGGGCACCCCTTACCCCTATTTGATATGGCGTTCATGATGCCCGGACTGGTTTCGGGTGTTGTATGGGGCGCCCGGACCCTCATCCAGGTGCCTGAATTCGGATACCAGGGGTGGGCGCCCCTGGTTTTGGGTTCATGTTTATTTATTTATTTATTTCTTATTTATTTATTATATATATATTTTTTAAAATTTTATTTATTATTATTATTATTTATTTTCTCATTTTAAAAAAATTAATTAGTTAGGGGTTAAGTTTTAGGATTTATTTAATTAAAAAAATTTTAAGATTAATTTAAGTGAGAAATTGATTCAAGTTAAATTGTTTTTATTAGATGAACTTGGAAAATTAAGTAAATAAGATGATTAAGTTAAATTGGTTAATTTAGTTGTTAAGGTTAAGGATTTTAACTGAGAGTTTTAATAGATTAATTAATTTGTTAAATAAGTTAAGAGATAATTAGGTTAGGTCAATTCTATATTTATAGAATTGATTAAATTAAATAAGTTGTGTAAGTTAATTTCAAGTTGTGATACCAGAAACTTAAGTTAATTGACGTAGATTAATTTTAAAGATTAATTAGCTTAAGAAGTTAATTAAAGATTGATTTACGAAAAAATATGAATTTGATTAATAGTTAATTAAATCGATTAACTTGAGGATTAATTAATTCAAGTTTAAAGGTTATTTTGAGTTAATTTTATTAATTAATTAATTGAAGATTAATTTAAGGTAGTAATTAAGTCAAAGATTAAGTTAACATAGGTTAGAAGACTAATTGAGATAAAAATTTAAGAAGAGTAGTAGTAACAAAAACTTAGTTGAAAGTGTTCATCTGTTATGACCCTTAATTGTCCAACCCTTGGTTACTAACTAACTATCAGAAGATAGCAGCAATATTTACTTGGTTAGTCAAATCAAGTATTTATGTCCAATTAGATATTTATTGAAAAAGGACTACCTGATTTGATCAATATTCTGTTATATTTTTTGCCCAGACTTATGTTGATGCACTGATATAAGCATCTAAAGTCCAGGCAAAATACCTATGCATCTCACACCATTCTATGCTTATACATACACAATCAGGGTAACCTAGTATGTTTGTGAGATACTCAATTCCTAGATCTATAGGATCAAGCTTTCTAGGGGTTTGATCTAGGCTAAAGACAAAACAAATTTTCAAAAAACTGACGGAATAGGAAATTTTTAGAAAATATATGTAAATAAAAGTTCCTAGAATTTAAAAAATTATCCGAATAAATATCCTCCCCCTTAGTCTAAGAATTTTCAGACACAAGTAATATCTTTAATCTTATTTACACAAAAATTTAATGAATTAATTATTTGATTTCAATTTAATTATTTAGATTTAATTTACTTTTAAATTATCCTTATTCATCTCACCTGTCTAAATTTTCTAACAAGAGGGATCTTATGATTTTGTGAGATGAGTTAAATTGAACTTCTGGGTTTAGTTTGACTTTGTGTTAGATTCAAGTTTAGCTTTGGGTTCAACAAATAGATATTTTTTGGATAAACTTCTGTCCTATGGTGAGTCACCTGGACATCATTAGAGTAACCATGCCTTCGAGATTTTCCAAAATCCACTAAACTTAATAACAAAACTTTGGTCTAACTAGCTAGGATTGGTTGAGGGTAGCTTTAGTTAGTTCCACTAAATCAAATGCACCACGTTAAAATATATCTTCCTAGACATGCATAGATAGAGCTTCCCTAACTTACTATCATCCAAAACTTCTCCAGTGCTATTTTTCAAGTTAAAGTTTTGTCCCTATTTGATCTAATTCTAATTGCCTAGCCGGGCAAACTAATATTTTGGAGGTGGCAATTAATTTGGAGCCTCCCTCTAAATTATTGATTTTTTATGTTTTGTGTTTATGTCGTTTATTTTTTGTAGTTATAATAAACTTGATGATAATTATTTGATTTATTTGAGTTTGACTTGTTTGACTTTTTATTATTTGATTTATTTGAGTTTGACTTGTATGATAATTCTTTAGTTTTGAGTTAATGGGTTTAGTTAGTTTTAGTTTTAGATAATGAATTTTAGTTTTGGGTATATAGAATTTATAAAGTCCTACTTGCGTGGTAAGACATGTTTTTAGAACCCAAACTTTAGTCAGATTTTTGTTTTGACTTATCAGTGATATAAAAGATTTGTTTATTAAGTTGGACTTGTATCTGAGCCCAGATTTATTGTAAATAGCCTTTTGGGTTTTAAGAATTAAGTCCAAGTTTTTTGATCTGGTTGTGAAGGATTCTAATAATCCTTTAAGATTATTAATTTTATTTTTTAATTTTGTGTTTTCCTCCTCAAGTTTTTTATTCTTGGTCTTCTGAGTCAGATTCTGATTCTGGCTTTGGTTTGTTCTTCTATTTGACTTCTTTTGAGGGACCTGTAAAAAGAGGAACACCTTCTCTGCATGTTTTGAGTTAGTCTATTCATGGATTTTAAGTTCACAAAATAATTTAGATAAGTTCCTCGAAATTTTATAAGCATCCACGATAGATGCCCACAGTGCATTTCGAGGAAACGTGTTTAGAGCATACCTTATCAAGTCTCGGTTCTCCATTTGATGACCGATTGTATGAAGCCCGTTGAGAATATCCTTTATCTTTGCATGAAGTTGACTCGCAGATTCTCCTTCTTGCATTTTTTTTATGTTAAATAATTTATTTAAATAAAGGTCTCTTTTTGTTACCTTCGCATCGTTGGTTCCCTCATGTAGTTTGATAAGTTTGTCCCAGAGCTCCTTCGCACTTTCGTGTGGGCAGACGCAGTTTAGCTCCTCTTTCGTTAGCCCACATTAGATTGTGTTGAGAGCCTTAAAGTCAATCTGAGCTTTCTTCATTTCCAGATTCCAAGTTTTCAAGTCTATTGGAATTCCGACATTACCGACAGGAGCCTTATAGCCTTTGGTGACGCTAAACCATTGAAGTCGGTCTTCAGATATACCTTCATCCGCTTCTTCCAGTACGAGAAGTCATCACCATGAAGAGGGGAGGGTGGGCAATGCTGTATCCCTCACTTTGGGCCATGAGTCTTACACACAGACAGAAAAAGAGAAAAAACGGTCCCAAGACTAAGTCTTGGATTAGCAGTGTCGGAGAAAAATTAAAATATTAATACTGAACTGGTGTTGCACCAATTCAGAGTAATTTGCAATGAAAAAGAAAAGTATCCAAAGAGGTAATTGTACCAATTTGGATTATATCAAGAAAGCTCAAAACAGAAAAAATAGAAAGAAAAGAATATCACCCCCTTTGCCTGATTGGAGGTTGCATCAATTCAGAGCAGTACCTGCTCTGATACCACTTTTAAGATCGAAAAGACGCTAGAGGAGGGGTGAATGCGATCGTTGAAATTCAATTTTAAAAATAAAAAAGCAACGGGAAAATAAAGAGTAATGCTAACACGACCAAATTTTTACTTAGTTCGAAACCTTCGGTGACTCCTACTCTAAGGCCCGCACTCGTCGAGTGCTTTCGTTAGGCAATCCACTAATAGTTTAAATTGGTTACAAGTTGCAAGTACAAGAACTATATAAAAGAATTACCGACAATAAAAAACTAATTAAAGTTGAAGTCTGGTTTTCGATGGAGCGTAATAGCGTTGCGGGAGCCTTTGGAGCACCGAGCAGCAGAGAAGATCGTTGAAGTTGTTGTGTTTAAGCTCCAGGTCAAAGGCCTTTATATAGGTCCACTCCGGGCACCTGGACCATGTGGATCGGCCAACCAACGTGTTGCATGTCATCTTGTGGATGAAGTTTCGGGTCCGGGCATCTAGATCGAGTCCGGGTGCCCGGATCGCCTGGGACAGCCTGCTCCGGGTGCCCGGACCCCTTTCTTTAGCATCCTTCAACCTGCAAGAAAAGGATAGTTCGGGCAATAAAAATTATATCTACATTGTAAAAGAGAGTTACCACAATATAGAAGATAGGGTAGTAATTAGATCATGTCTCCTTGAGACTAGAATCTAGTCAAGATCCCAACTTAGATTTCCTAAATGGATCTAAATTGGATCGACACCTACAGTTCCCTCAATGGGAAACACGTCGTCACTGGATCTCTCCTCCAGCTGGTTACCTTCACTTACCAACTGCAGTCTCTTGACTTACCTCTGATCCACCAGGTCTTCCCGCTAGTTGTCAGGTCCCGCGGACCCAACTGAACCTCCCACCAGATATCGGGCCTCGCGGACCTATCTGGACTTCACACCAGCTATCGGACCTCATGGACCTAGCTAGATTTCAATCTGGTGTCAGGTCCTTTAGACTAGTCAACTCCTGCACACTTGGTACAAACATTAAACAAACAACTAATATAACTTTAACCTATTTGTCATACATCAAAATCAGATTTTTAGTGCAACCTGCACCAACACAATATATATCTACATATCTCACTTTCTATTCAACCAATCGATATGTTGTAGATTAGAACCTAATACCCTAGGACGTTATTATACCTATTCATTCGGCATGGAATTGAAATAAATATAATAACCAACTTTGCCTTTTATTAATAATGAAATATGATACAAAAAGAGCCCTTTACAATCATCTCATAATTGGTACTAGGGCTAATACTAACAATCTCCCACTAGCACTAGTGTCAATCACTTAAATATCTAATATCCAGTGACATAGTATGACCATCATGCTTCTTCTGTGCTAAAGCCTTGGTCAAGGGATCCACAATGTTAGCATCGGTCGGTCCTCTGCATATCCTCACATCTCCTCTATCGATGATCTCTCGAATGAGATGGAATCACCGTAGTAATCTATTTGTCATACATCAAAATCAGATTTTTAGTGCAACCTGCGCCAACACTATATATATCTACATATCTCACTATCTATTCAACCAATCGATATGTTGTAAATTAGAACCTACTACCCTAGGACATTATTATACTTATTCATTTGGCATGGAATTGAAATAAATATAATAACCATCTTTGCCTTTTATTAATAATGAAATATGATATAAAAGGAGCCCTTTACAATCATCTCATAATTGGTACTAGGGCTAATACTAACAATCTGCAACTAGTACTAGTGTCAATCACTGAAATATCTAATATCCAGTGGCATAGTATGACCATCATGCTTCTTCTGTGCCAAAGCCTTGGTCAAGGGATCTGTAATGTTAGCATCGGTCGGTACTCTGCATATCCTCACATCTCCTCTATCGATCTCTTGAATGAGATGGAATCACCGTAGTATATATTTGGATCTCTGCTGAGAGCAAGGTTCCATAGCCTGTGCAATAACCCCATTGTTATCATAATAGAGGTCTATTAGGTTCCCTATACTTGGAACAACACCAAGCTTTGTAATGAACTTCTTGATCCAAACAGTCTCTTTAGTTGTAGCTGAAGCAGCAATGTACTCGGCTTCTATTGTAGAATCAGTTACTGTGTCTTGCTTTGAATTCTTCCAGCTCACAACACCACCATTTAAGCAAAATACATACCCTAACTGTGATCTGGAATTATCCTTGTTAGTTTGGAAGTTAGCATCAATGTAACCCTTTATAACAATCTCTTCATCGCCTCCAAAAATAAAAAAATAATCTTGAGTTCTTCTCAAGTACTTAAGAATATTCTTGACTGTTGTCTAGTGACCTTCACCTGGATTTGACTGATATCTGCTTGTCATGCTTAACGCATACGAGACATCTGGGTGAGTATAAAGCATGACATACATGATAGACCCTATAACAGATGCATAAGGAATTTGATCTATGCGGTCCCTTTCTTCCTTAGAAGAGGGGCATTGAGTTTTCAAAAGACTCACACTATGTGACAACCGCAGGAATCCCTTCTTGGAATTCTGGATGGTAAAACTTTTAAGCACCTTTTCAATAGACCAAGCAATCTCTTAGACCAAGCAATCTCTTTGATCTATCTCTATAGATCTTGATGCCTAAAATGTAGGCTGCTTCACCTAAGTCTTTCATTGAAAAACAATTCCTAAACCAAGTCTTCACTAACTGAAGAGTAGGGATATCATTTCCAAAAACAGATTGGAAGAAATATGGAAGTATATGTCGATGATATCTTAATTAAGTCTCTTCAAGCTATTGATCTGTGCAGGGATGTAGAGGAGACCTGCAAGACATTGAGGCAATATGGGCTCAAGCTAAACTGAGGCAAATGTTTATTTGGAGCAAAGGGTGGAAAGTTCCTGGGCTATATGGTGTCCGAGAGGGGAATAGAAGCCAACCCAAGTAAAGTCAAAGCTCTTCAAAACATGGAGCCACCACGCAACATGAGGGAAGCTCAAAGACTCACCGGCCGGATTACAGCCTTGTCTAGATTTATTTCAAGGTCTGTCGATCGTAGTCTCCATTTCTTCAAGATACTTCGGAAGGCTAAAAAATTTCAATGGGACGAGGAATATGACAAAGCTTTTCAAGAGTTGAAAGACTATCTATCCACCCTTCCTGTATTGACTAAGCCTGTAGTGGGAGAGACCTTATGGGTATATCTCTCGGCCAATGAAAATGTTGTAGGTTCTATGTTAGTTAGACAGGAAGGGAAAGAGCAACACCCTGTATATTTTTCTAGCCATTTATTAAAAGGAGCCGAGTGTAGATATACTACACTCGAAAAGTTGGCTTATGCATTAGTGTTGACTGCTCGGAGGTTGTGCCCATATTTTTTAGCACACACAATTATTGTGTTGACCAACAGTACTCTTGGGCGGGTGTTACTTAACCGGAGGCATCGGGTCGACTGATAAAATGGACAACCGAACTTAGTGAGTATGCCATACAATATCAACCTCATTCGGCCATCAAGGCACAAGCTCTAGCAGATTTCATTATAGAAGTTCAAGGCCCTGAAGAAGAAAATACTTGGAAAGTTTATGTGGATGGATCCTCAACCAGACAAGGTAGCGGAATTGGTGTTCTCCTTATATCTCCAAGGGAAGATAGACTTCAACTTTCTGTCAGGCTGAATTATAGAGCCACCAACAATGAGACAAAATATGAAGCATTGATAGCTGGATTACAAGCCGCTCGACATATAGGAGCAGCTCGAGTTCTCATTTATTCTGATTCTCAGTTAGCAGCTCAACAATTATCAAGTAACTTTGAAATTAATAATGATAGGCTCAAGTTATATGTTGAGGCATTTGATAAATTGAAGTCTCAGTTTCAAGAAGTATACAAAAAGTTCCTCGATCCGAAAATCAAGTAGCCGATGAATTAGCTAAATTGGCCTCTGCTATAACACCATGGAAGCTGGATCGGCCAGTGGAGCAAACCTTGTTAATATCTTGTATCGAAAGACAAGTTGACGTAGAAATACAAGGTGATTGGAAGGCACCAATCATATTATACTTGCAGCAGGGCATTCTTCCGAATGATGCATAACAAGCAAGGATATTTAAGAAGAGCGCCGCTCAGTATACTATGATAGAGGAGCAGTTATATAAAAGAGCTTTCTCTAGACCTTTGCTTAAGTGCATTGGCACAGAAGATATACAATTTATCCTGCAAGAGGTTCATCAAGGCTCATGTGGTAGTCATGTAGGAGGGAGATCCTTAGCTCGCAGAATTTTACTAGCAGGATATTTCTGGCCTACTCTACATGAAGATGCTAACAAATTGGTAAGAACTTGTATTTCTTGTCAGAAACATCAGAATATTCTGCATCATCCTACGTAATTATTAAGAACCTCTATAGTCTCCTGTCCCTTTGATCAATGGGACATGGATATAGTGGGCCTATTTCCTATGGCAACTGCACAAAGAAGATTTTTATTAGTAGCAGTGGATTATTTCTCTAAATGGGTAGAGGCAGAACCACTTGCTCGAATTATTGAAGATGCAGTTATTAAATTCCTATGGAAAAATATCATATGTAGATTTGGTATTCCTCATAAATTAGTTTTTGATAATGGAAGGCAATTTCAAGGACACAGAATCTTAGATTGGTGCAAAAGTTATGGTATTATTCAAGCGTTCACCTCTGTGGCGTATCCATAGAGTAATGGTCAAGCAGAGGTAACCAACAGAGAAATTATAAGAGGTTTAAAATCCAAACTAGATCATGTCAGTGGCAGCTGGGTAGATGAATTACCCAGTGTTCTTTGGGCATATCGTACTACACCCTGAGAAGTTACAGGGATCACTCCTTTCCAACTGGTTTATGGGGGCGAAACAGTAATTCCTATCGAGGTGGGAGTAGAATCTAACATAAAGCAGTTATATGATGAAGATAACGCTGGTCGTCGACTCATGGAGCTGGATCTGATAGAGTAAATCAGAAACAAAGCCGCAACCCGTCTCACATCATATCGACAACGAATGAGGTAAAATTATAACAGAAGAGTTATCCCAAGATTTTTTCAAGTGGGAGATCTAGTATAGAAACGTGTTAAGCCTGTTGGGGATGTCAGCAAGTTAGCACCACAATAGGGAGGACCATACAAGGTGGTAGAAAAATTGGCGTCAGGTTCATATTATCTCCGTGACACTGAAGGAAGAACTCTCGAGCGTCCCTGGAGTACAAATCATTTACAGCCCTATCGAACTTAACATGCTCATATCATTCAAGAATAGGTTTGAGAGAACAAATCAAAATTACTTGAAGTGGTTTCCCTGTGAACAAATGACAAGTATGCTCATAGTTTATGTACTTTATTCAACTCGATAAATACAATTCAGGCCAAATATCGCCCAAGAAACAAATATGGTTCAAACAGCATGATGATTATTAGGCAAACAGTTCTAATGTGTTCAAGCGACCATCGATTGGGAGCTCTAAGGAAGGACCTACCGGGTTTTCCTTAAGAAAATCTCCAAAGAACTCTAAACTATCACAAGGTTAGTGCAAACATTTTTTCTTTACATCAAAAGCATAATCAATCGGGAAATCTCATGAAGTAACTCGAACGGGTCTTCATGGGAGGAACCGGAGACTTTAAACAATCATATAAGCACAGTCGATCGGGAAATCTCATGAAGTAACTCGGACGGGTCTTCATGGGAGGAATTGGAGACATTAAACTATCATAAAAGCATAGTCGATCGGGAAATCTCATGAAGTAACTCGGACGGATCTTCATGGGAGGGACCGGAGACTTTAAACTATCATAAAAGCATAGTCGATCGGGAAATCTCATGAAGTAACTCGGATGGGTCTTCATGGGAGGAACCGGAGACTTTAAACTATCATAAAAGCACAGTCGATCAGAAAATCTCATGAAGTAACTCGGACGGGTCTTCATGGGAGGAACCAGAGACTTTAAACTATCAAAAAAGCATAGCCGATCAGGAAATCTCATGATGTAACTCGGACGGGTCTTCATGGGAGGGACCAGAGACTTTAAACTATCATAAAAGCATTGTCGATCGGGAAATCTCATGAAGTAACTCGGACGGGTATTTATGGGAGGAAGCAGAGACTTTAAACTATTATAAAAGTATAGTCGATCGAAAAATCTCATGAAGTAACTTGGACGGGTCTTCATGGGAGGAACCAGAGACTTTAAACTATCATTAAAGGCACAGTCGATCGGGAAATCTCATGAAATAACTCGGACGGGTCTTCATGGGAGGAACTGGAGACTTTAAACTATTATGAGTAAAATCATTCAAGATTGATATAGCACAATAATTTATGGACCCAAATCAATTGGGATTACACACCTGATCAGAAACTCAAAGAATGATAAAATTCTTCAGGTGGAGCCAATCAAGAGGGGAGGCATCGTTGGAAAACGTTAGTTATTTGATTTCCTCGTTATAATCGATCGGTATTATATTATTGGCAGAAATGCAAAATTGTGCGGATTCTTCATAAGAATCACTTGGTATTACACTCCAGGCTGAGATTCAAAGTTCGAACGAGATTCTATATATATATATATATATACATATAATCTTTCAAAATTACATTTCCTATTTGGTGTCCCGATCATATGAAGTTCTTTATCTAAAAATTACCTGGGATGTTATGCTCAACTAAAGCACAGAAATCTCGTGAAGTTCTCCATATAAAATCGTCCGGAATTACATGCCCTTCTGAAGTATGAATAAACCCTGTACACCCCTACCTGATTGAGTTTAGGGAGGTTATGGAAATTTTACTGCTCAAAATTATATGGTTTATGAAGATATTACTAATTGAGGAGTTTATCAAAACAATATCTAATTCCAAAGAATAAGGAAGGAATTCTTGAACAAGATAGTACTTATGCTTAGTTCTCAGGAGCCTTTCAAAGGAAACAATGTCAGGCTAATACAAACAGGTAAGTACCAAATTTTCTTTTAATATTGCAGCTATTCATTTGCAGGTCTCTTAATTACAAGTCCTTTAATTACAAGTCTTCTAATTGCAAGTCTTTTAATTACAAGTCTTTTTTAAGTACATAACCATGCTTACTCAAAATGGCTCATTAGATGTTCGGGTAATTCTTGGTTGAGTCTGCGACGATTTATGAATAGAGAAGGTGGTTCCCTAGGTAGATAACCACCCTCCCCTCAATTGTTGAAGAATCCCTGCCACAGAATGATTTAAAACCCCTATGATTCGACGAACATATCCGTTAATAAACGCCGGAGACCTTAGATAAGTTAGATGTCTCTCTTCCCATCGGCTTTCCTCATGCTTTGTGTAACTCTAGAATTCAGTTTGTAGTTTAGTATTTTGATCTTTGAGAGTGCCCCTCTCCAATTTAAGTTGTTCCAGTTCCTTCTGGAGCGATGATAGCTCGACATCCTGAGCCCTTCTTAGTTCTTGATCTTGTAGAATATCAAAATCTTTTGAGGCTGAGTCTTGGGCCTGCTCAGAAAGAAACACATTATGAAGTCTCTCTGCTTTCTCTAAAACAAGGCTTTTATGAGAAACATCTGAGAGGGCTTTGTCCTTCAAAGCAATTTCCATCCGAAGACTAGAATGTAATCGATCCATTTGTAGCTCTAAGGTTCTCCTTTCAAGCTCTTTGTTTTTCAACGACTGCTGTAACTCCTGTAATTCTTTCTTCATAGCCTCTATTTGTTGATCTTGTGAGGCTACTTTCTTGCGTAATTGAGTGAGCTCAATATGAGAAGGATGAAGATTGGCTCGCAATGTCTCTACTTGAGCCTTGAACTTGCCATTTTCCCTTTCCAAGGCAATGACTAACAGGTCCAGATGAAGACTTGAGGCGAGGAAAAAAAATAATAATACAGTTAGCGAAAGCAGTAAGAAGTTAACAATATATAATGAAAAATACTTACAGCAACAGCTTGGCGACTATGATTATCGGCATGGCTGGAAATACTAGTGCCTTTTAATAATTCTTGGCTATGCAACCAAGATTTAGATAGTGGGCCTTGCAGTTGGAAAAAACCGTAACCAGGAAGGTCCGAGGTTTGTCCCATTTGAGAGGGAAGACCCATAGCTTGTCTAAATAAAGGCGTGGAGGCAGAAGGAGAAGAGGGTCGTGTGGAAGAAGAAGGAAGAGAAATGAGGGGAGTAGTAGAACCGGGAATGATAGAGGATGAGCTAGAAGGGAGGGAAGATGGTAGAGCAATTAAAGTTGATTCCGTTGTCGAAGTATGAATAGTGGATGGCCCTGGACTCGGAGAAGATCTCCTGCAAGGTGTTCGTTTAGCTCGTGGTCCAGAAGCCAGAGGAGGCAAGGCCAATGCAAGAGGCTGGGAGGATGCAGAGGGGGTAACGGCCATCTGAGAAGTAGAAGAAGCTGAAACAATAACAGAAGAAGAGGGGATGAGTAGAGCCGGTCTCATCATCCTAAGAGAAAGATTAGAGATAATGTGGGTAGGGGGCATTGGTGCCTTACCTCTCTCAAAAGAAATAGGTGCCGGAACAAGGGGAGTTTGTACAAAGGTACCAAAGAGGTTGCTAAAAGGAACATCCTCAGTAAGCCTGAGTTTCTTAATTAAGGTAATAAAAGGTTGTTCCTCTTCCTCTTCCATAGCTGCAACAGTTTCCGCTTCTTGCTCTTCTTTAGACAGCAAACCCAGGGTAGAGGAAGTAAGATTAGCTCGACGAGCCTGTAGCCATTTTTCTCCAAGATTATTTAGAAAAGACTTAGTCATAGTAGTGTTCTTATACATGAAAGTCGGTAGAAGAGCATTAGCTGAAACATAAGAATTGGGCATCATTATTGAGGATGATTAGCAACCAATTGATAAATATAGTTCAGAATGTTTAGACATACCAAAAGAAACATCCAGGGGAGTGTCGATGTTACTTATTCCAAAGGGAAACATCAAGCCCTCCACAATCAAGGATGGTAAGCTGAATTTTGCCCCCTTTAGTTTGGATAAAGCGAGAGAGACAGAGGGATCATTGAGGAGATTGTCAGTACTAGGAACTGGAGGGAGATAATATATCCATTGGATAGGAAAAGGAGGAGAAGAAGGGAGACACATAAAGAAAAATTTGTGACGCCATTCCCCTTGAGGAGGAATTCGGTTGAACAAAATAGCCTTAGAGCGAGACTGAAATTTGAAAACACTGATATCTACTTGGCATGGAACGAAGTAGTGATGAAAAAGATGAGGGGATAGAGGAAAATCTAGCAGTTTAGACACCCCAATGAAACCCATAAGGATAGAAAAAGACTAAGGGATAAATTGATTAAGGGGAATATTAAAGTAGATACTAACATCAGAAAAAAAAAAGGATGAAGAGGGAATTGAAAACCTTGTAGAACTTGGTCCCGAAAGATAGATATACACCCTAGAGGAGGAAGATGTGGGCTATCCTGTGGGGTAGGGCGAATTATATAGGAAGGAAAACCATAGCTCACTTGTAAATCCACCTCCTCTGGTTCTATAAGGTCAGAAGCGCACGAAAAGAACCATGCAGGGGAAGAAGCGGCCATGGCTGAATAACAGAAGGAAAGCGAACAAAGGAGAAGGTAGGGATATTCAAAAAGCAGAAGATAGCGTCTCAAACCTCCTTCCCTCTCCCTCAGGACCTTATACCCAAAAACCCTTAAACAGGAGAGGAAGAAGAACTGGAAAAAGGAAAAACCTGAAAGCATAGGAGTATATAAAATAGTAATATCAATGCCAGTTCGCGTAGAACTTAAGTATAAAAGCGGGTATAGAGAGGAGTATGAATCCAATGAGGAAGAATACCCAGAATCATAACCGTCATAAAGGGGTAATGTCATCAAAGGATAGAATCGAATTAAAAAGAAGGATGAATCCCAAGAAAAAGGTGTTAAGTTTGGTAATCTTCCTCGAGAAACGTGACCAAATTTTTCTCGATATATGCTTGATTCTTAAAGAATCAAAGAAGTATGGAGAAAATTGGTAGGGTACTAGAGTGATAAAATAATTTTAGATTATTTTTTTGATTAAAACAATAAACTCGGACAGTCATACTGGACCGGACGAGATTTAGTTGAGTATAAGGTATTAGTCGATATGTTCTAGCCTAAGGGTATATCGACCAGGTATAATAAATCAATTGATATTGAAAATGTTATATTATAAAGTACCATGTTGTATCGAACGGGACTCGGTTAAAAACAAAGTACCGGACGATGCTTGTAAGCATATGTATAAGTCGGTCGGTTACGATAGATCAACCAAGATGGATGATATTATAATATATTGATTAAGGATTTATAATGGCAAGCCAGGTGGCATTTGCCATAATGAATCAGATGAAATTTAGTTAAGTATAATGCACCAGATGATATTCATAAACACAAGTATAGATCGACCGGTTATAATAAACCGAACGATATTAATAATATTACGATAGGCCGCACTAAATCGGACAGGACTTAGTTAACTACAAAGTACCGGACTATATTTGTAAACACTAGTATGCATCGATCGGTCATGATAGATCAGCCGAGATGGAGGATATTATAGTATATTGAGTGAGTTTTTATAGTGGCAAGCCAAGCGACATTCGACATACTTAGATAAAACAAGCAACCACCACGAAAAGGAACAGATTTAGTAATAAAGATAAAAGTTTAACTTTACATGAACAAACCAGATTGTCATCACGAATTCTAGTTAACTTTACAATAATCTAGATTCGAGTAAAGAAATTACTCTATAGTTAAGTGAGGAAATAGATCAGCAGGCCTGTTATCAAGAAGTTTACGTCGGTTCAAGAAATTAGGAGGGGGATCACGAGATAAGAAGTCTTCTTCTCGCAGTTGCTTCACCGCTCCTTCAGCTCCGGCATTATAGGCTGCCAAAATAGACTTTACGATGGGCCTATTGAACTCAGGAAAGTGGATCAAGATGGTAGCTCGCTCCTTGAAGCGGGTGTCTTCACCAGCCTTGTAGACTACTAAAGTCGTTTGGGAAGTTTTCAGCTCAGCGTCTTTGGTGGATGCCTTTGCTTTAGCTGTGACCAAAGAGGTATTCAAAGAAGCTATTTCATCATCTTTCAGATGCAGAGCCTTGAGTTTATCATCCAGTGCAGATTCATAATCAGATTTTAGCTTGTTGAGTTCAGCCGTCTGATTCTCTAATTTGGAAGTTAATTCCTTGTTGAGATCCGTAGCTGATTTGAATTGAGATTGAAGACTCTCAATTTGAGATTCATATTGTCTCTTGAACTCTTCTGAAACTCTAGCAGAAGACATCTCAGCAACTTGCTGCTTCAATTTCTTGTTCTCATTATACAAGTTATGCATCAGCCGAGATAGACCCATGTTTGCTAACCATCTATGGAAATATAATGAAGGGTCATAAAATAACCAAGGATAAATAATAGATAAACATTGATGAACATACCCAGGTTTCCTTGTGAGAGAATCGATCGATTGTCTCAGGAGTGGTAAGCTCCCCAAAGAGAGGATGAATTTCCTCCCAGGCATTAGCAAAAGAGCCTCCCAGCAAGATAGGGAGGACAGGAATGGCAGAGGAGCCCGTGGAAAAAGAAGAAGTTGGAATAGAAGGGGGAGCAAAAACTAGATAAGAAGAAGGTGAGGAACGTAAAGATCCAGATTCTGGAATAGACAGAGGAAAAGTGAAAGAAGTGCCACCAGGAGTAGTGGTACTAGAGGAAGGCGAAGAAGAGAAAACAAGAGAAGGATAAAGGTCAACCAAAGTGAGCTCATCAGAAGGGAGGGCAGTAGAAGCAAAATCTTCTAAAACAAGTTCGTCGGTGGAAAGGATGAGTCTCCTTTTGGGGGAGGAGCCCTAGTAAGTTTGCGCCCCGGGCGTTTGCCAGGAGCAACTTCAACAATTGATTTACCGGAGCTCACAAGAGATGTAAGCTCAATGATAGGAAGGGGAGTGGCTGTTGAAGAAGCAACAACCACTGATGAAGAAATAGCAGGCAGAGAGACAGGAGGAGTTTCTGTAGGAAAGCCTTCGGGAACCTCAAGAACCACCTGAGAGCTGGATACTTCAACCAGGGGAACCGGATCTTCGACTGGAGGTAGCGGAGTAATGGCAGCAAGAAGCTCTTGCTCTTTTGCGCGAAGTGCGTCCTCTTCTAGACGCAGCTCTTCATCGATTAAAGCAAAATAAAAATTGGCCACTACATAGAGGGAAGAAAATGTTTTAGTTAGTAAAAATCAAGAAAGAAGAAGCAGAATTTTACCTAAAGAGCCTTGTGTATCGGGTTTGACAGGGCTTAGACCAAATAAATACAGAAGATCGACCCGCAACCACTTAGGGATAGAAAGCCGATGACATAGCAATTTTTCACAATAAGCAGGAAAAGAAGGATGATGGTGAAACTCCTTAACGTCGGACAAGGGAGGCAAAGAGGATCTCCAGGCATAGGACCAAGGGATGGGTCCCGGAAACTTCATAAAGAAGAAACGAGATTTCCAAGCTTTGAGAGACGAAGGTATATCCTTAAAAAGGACCATCTTAGTCCGGGATTGGAAAAGAAAAACGCCGGGTTCAGAGCATTTTGGGTAGGAAAACATAAAAAAAAATTTGGGGAGTAGGAGGAATATCTAATAGACGAAATAGCATGTAGGTGCCACACAAATAACGAAAGGCATTTGGTGCGAATTGTTGCAAGGGAATATCAAAATACTGGCTCACATCAATTAGAAAAGGAGGAATGGGAAATCTCAAACCCCCTATTAACTGATCCCTGAAAAAAGTCACGCAATTAGCAGGGGGACGGTGAGGATGGTCATCTGGTTTAGGGATTAAGATGCTATATTCCCTAGGGATTTCATATTGATGGCGAATAGCAAGCCTAGCATTTTTGTCAAAAGAAGATGAAATTTGGACATACCAAGGAGCAATCATTTCTTCTGCCATAGGCAGAATTAAAGGTTAGCGGAACAGCAAGTTACTTACTGGAAGCAAGAAAGGAGATCGCTGGAAAGCGGTGAGCGCGAGGTTTGGTCAAAGACTACAACGAAAGAAGAACACTAAGGCAAGGAAGAAAGGGACAAGGTCGACAAGAAGATAAAGGGTTTAGGGTTTTAGAAGACACACAACCGTCGTCAGATCAAAACACTTTTGTTTCAATAGACGCCGTAGATTACAGAAAAAGGGCAAATGCCCGTGTTACGTAGCAGAAAGAGAAGACATGTGTTACATAATCATAAATGGGCATTTATGGTGGATGAGACAAATCGAATCACGCGGGGGTTGGTAACACCTCGTCGTGCGCCTCCAACATTCTCTTACCGTTGAAAAGTCAATCATAATCAAGGAAATTTTGAGAGAAGGTGCAGTTTACTAGATGTAATAATGGAAGATGGAATGGGTTTGATAGAGCTCGGACCGAGAACAGAAAATAAAAGCCAGACAAGAATGAAGTACAGTTTGAATTGATATCATTATGAAGTACAGATAACCTTGTTTGCAATAAATAAGCTAATATCGGTCGGAATAACTTTATCTATAATAGATGGCATAATATCGGCCAAGATAACCTTGTTTGCAATAAACAAGCTAATATCGGTCGGAATAACTTTATCTATAATAGATGGCATAATATCGGCCGGGTTAACCTTGTTTGCAATAAATAAACTAATATCGGTCGGAATAACTTTATCTATAATAGATAGCATAATATCGGCCGGGATAACCTTGTTTGCAATAAATGAGCTAATATCGGTCGGAATAACTTTATCTATAATAGATGGCATAACATCGACCCGGATAACCTTGTTTGCAATAAACAAGCTAATATCAGTCGAATTGACAATGTTTATGACATATAGGTCAATATTGGTTGAGGCATTACATCTATTCTTGTGAACCAGAAGGATTCAAGAAAGTCACTCAAGTCAGTACAAAAGATCGTTCGATTTTACACTTAAAACCTGATCAAATACATAACATTACATTTTCCTATCAAAACATTAAACCTCGAAAGGTCAACAAAAGTTACAAACATAAGCTCTCAATCCCACCGGAGATGAGCTTGTCAAGGCGCAGAAGTGGAAATATTTTACCTGGCACGAAGGAAGCTTGCTCGGGCTGCAGAAGTGGGAATATTTTACCTAGGACGAAGGAAACTATGAAGCAGAGTGGGCTCATGAACAAGGAGGGGCAGATTTATTCATGCCCTGGTGGAAAGGTGACTGAAGAGTCCCTTTCTTGCTGGAGCCTTTGAGCTCTGCTTCTGGAGGGTCCGCCTTAGCTTGCAGGTAACTTGGGCTATGCCTCCATCGCGACATCTATGGGCTATTTGGTTGGCCCTCCATGAGTAGTGGGAACCCCTCTGAAACCCGTCGGGTTTGCAAAGCCGTCGTACCTTTGGCTGGAGATTCTAGATCTCAAGAGACTTCGTTTCTCAGGATAGTTTCTCGAACCAAAAGGTTAACTAAAGCCAAAGCTTGGGCAAACTCATATATAGATCTCGCCTTGTCCAACAAGAATTGCCCCTAGAAAGGGGGATCTGGGGCCATACTCTCGGTAAGAAGAAGTGAACAAGGAAGACAAAGAAATGGGGCGACTATAGGATCAAAAGACTATTACCCAACAAGAATGAAGAGAGGGTAATAGCCTTATTTAAAGGATCAAAAGACTCACAGGATCACTGTACTTGAGTTCACGGGATGACTATAGCAGAGGATCACAAGGCCACCACAGTACCTATGGCAGAGTCATGGGTAAAGACAGGCAAAGAAACAAAAATAGACTTGTGTCTAGTCAGTCGGCTACACCTCCTTCGACTAGACTTGAGGGGAAGGCTAGTGATATGAATTAGGTTTAGTAGGTCCCTGGGAAAAAGGGAAAGGAGATAGCAGAATTAAGAAGACATGTCAATATCGACCGAGATATACCTTGATGAAGGAAGACTAATATCGATCGAGATATGCATCATGGGAGGAAAGTTAATATCGACCAAGATATATCTTAAGGGAGGCAGGTCAATATCGATCAAGATATACCTTGGGGAAGGCATGTCAATATCGACCGATATATACCTTAATTAAGTAAGCCAATATCGACCAAGATATACTTTAAAGGAAGTAAGCCAATATCGACCGATATATACCTCAAGGGAGGTAGACCGATATCGATCAATACATACCTCGGGAAAAGTAGGCCAATATCGGCTGAGATATACCTTAGGGGAAGGCAGGTTAATATCGACCGATATATACCTTAAGGAAAGTAAGCTAATACCGATCGAGAAATACCTTGAGAAGAGTAGGCCAATATCGGCCGGGATACATCTTAGGAAGGGTAAATCAATATCAGCCGGGTTTACACGTTTAAGATAAAAAGCCAGAATTGTTTAAGGTGGCATATCTAAAATTAATTAAGTATACATGATCACCCGGGAATGAAAAGATCCAAAGCTTTATAGAATTGGTAATATATTACTGAACGATTAGTTGAAAGATAATGATAAACCAACCGAACAAGGTCTGGGTTTAATATTCGGTCAATACAAAATACAGTATAATACCAAACTGTCTATAACATAATAAAGACAGGACGAACAAGTAGACTCATAATTAATTTAATAAAGATATTTGTATGTGATTGAATAACAGGTTTACCTATTTGGCGGGAAGTGTGTTTCCAGACTTTTCTGCAGGTACTAGATGACGAAGAAGGTATATCTGGGGTACAAAAAAGATTCTTTAAAAGCCATTTACCACAAGTATGCATCTTACGTCATCTCATAACAAACTCTAACAAATCAGGGTCCACTTCATTAGTACGGAGGTTATATGAAGTGGTATAAAAAGGGGAATCCTCTCTGTTGGCCAGGTAGGTTCACATTACTATTCACATTCACAACCCTAGTTTTCAAACTACTGTTCATCTTCTTCTTCCTTTGTCCACATCAAGAGAGATCACTGACTTGAGCGTCGGAGGGCCTAGCCAGGGATTCCCACCTCGGTCTTAGGTCACTGACGATAGTGTTGGTTGGTCTCTTGTGCGTAGGAAGCCTTGGGAGCTCCGAATCTTGGTTTTCTTCAGTCAGATTTCTCTCTCATCATTGAAGCTTCGAACGAGGAGGGAATTCTATGATTTTATTCTCCCCGATCCGCTTAGGGTTTCTCGGATCGGTATCTAGTCAGGTATTACTCTTTATGAGCAGTAGGTTTTCTCCCCAGCATTTCATTTTGTCAAGTTTCTTAGACAGGATCAACTCCTCTTTGGAATCACCTAATCTTAGCTACAAGTGGAAGTTGTGCTAACAATGACTGTAACATCCATAAAATCTCTAGCAATTTTATATAATTTTTGCAAGGTTAGAATGAGTTTTATGTGGGTTCCTTCTTCAAAAAAAAAAGAAGAGAAAATAGAACCAAAAAGAGGCATGGCCAAGGTTCGAACCTTGAACCTTTTAGTAAGTGACAAGCTCTGTGATATGGGATAACCAGTAGCCCCAACAGGGGTTCGCTGTTAGGAAGGAAAGGGAAATTGTAGTTAAGGGTAGGGAAGGTGACGATACCTTTCTCCCTTCACTTAGAATGAAAAGTTTATTTTCCCTTCTCCCTTCATTTAGAGTAAATGAAGGGAAGAATGAAAAGGTGTTTTCCCTTTCTCCCTTCATTTAGAATAAATAGGAGTAAGGGAAAGAAAAGTTATTCTTTTTCTTCTTCCTCCTTTCTCCCTCCACCGAAACTAGCCTCCTTCTCCACAGTTTTTGGAATCAAGCCTAGGATTCCTTCCTAGGAAGTCTTCACAAGGAGGAGTCCCTTGGAACACCCATAGGGTTCCTAGCAATTTCATATATTTTACCATGGTTAAAATAGGCCTTATGTGGAAATTTGCAAAAATAATAAAATAGAACCAAAAAGAGATGACCAAGGTTTGAACCTTGGACCTCTTACTAGATACATGTATGTGATAACCAATGAATCAAGAGAATGTATTGTAAGGAAGAGAAGGGACAATATAGTTAAGAGTAAGAGAGGGTTTCTTTCATTTAGGAAGAGAAGTTGGAATTTCCTTCTTCCGCTCAAAGGAAAAGAAGATTCTTGCTTTCTCTTTTCATTAAGGAATGAGTAAAAGAAAAGAGAAGGAAAAATTCATTTTCCCTTCTTCTTTTCATGAGGAATAAAAGGAGAAAAGAAAGAGAAAACTTCATTTTCTTCTCTTCCTCCTCCCTCCTCCTCTCCACCATGACCAAGAACTCTCCTCCTCCACACCATTGCTGAAACCCAATCAAGAGAAGCTCCTCTCTAGGAAGGCTCCACAAGCAAGGTTTCTTCCCTAAGTAAATCAAGCAAGGATGTGAGTATCCCCTCACTGCAGTACAAGTAGCTATAGATTTTCCTTGTATGTGAAAGTTATTGAAATCTTAGAGATCTCCTTGCAAGTTTCGGCCAAGATAGGTCAGTGGTCACTTAGGATAAACAAAGTTTACAAGTTATGCTCTAAGTTGTACAAAAAAAAAAAAAAGAAATTTAGAAACTCACCTTGAAGTTTCGGCCAAGACAAAAAGGAGAAGGTTTAGAGCAAAGTTTCTTTTGGTAACATGCTTGTCTATGTTCCTTCATGATATAGGATCTTTTATATGTTGTTAGCTAAGTTGGATACTTCATATGGTATTAAAAAGTTTAAGAACTCTAACCTAATGTTTCGGCCAAGATGAGTTATAATGTTTAGGGCAAAACTTTAAAAAGGAAACATATTGTTTATGCTCCTAAAACTTGTTAGACTTTCTTATATGTTGATAGCTTAAGTTTTTTTTTCATGTTTCATGTTGTATAAAATTAGGATAAGTTTATCTTTAAGTTTCGACCAAGAATAGGAATGAAATTTGGAGTAAGGTTTTTGAAACTTAAATGATAATATGTTGTTTATGCCCTCTTATGATGAATGAACTCTTATGTGTTGATAGCTTAGATTCCTTTTTATGCTTCATGTTGTAAAAAAAAAAAAAAGATGAAAACCCTAGTGAAGTTTCGGCCAAGATAAGATATGAGGCTTAGGGCTAAAAATTTAAAACCTAAACATGCTTGTTTATGTTCATTTATGAAGTATGATACCTTGTATGAAGTTAGGTTAAGACTTTATGTTACATATTGCACTAGAAGACTTGAAACCCTACTTGTAGGTTTCGGCCAAGGTAGCATGTAAGCTTAGAACTAAGTTTTCCTAACCTAATTATGCTTAGTTATGTTTCTACATAATGTATGATCTTTTGTATGAGGTTAGATAAGATTTTCATGCTACAATGTTGAACAAATGAACCTTAGAATTCCACCCTAGGGTTCGGCCAAGATAAGATATGAAGCTTAGGGACAAGAGTTAGAACCTAATCATGCTTGTTTGTGCTTATTCATGAGGTATGATATCTTGTATGTGGTTAGGTGAAGTCTTTATATCACATGTTTCACTAGAAGAATTGGAACCCCACTTGTAAGTTTCGGCCAAGATGGAATGTAGAGCTTAGAGCTAAGTTTTGAAACCTAATTATGCTTAGTTGTGTTTCTACATGATGTATGATCTTTTGTATGAGGTTAGATAAGATTTTCATGCTACAATGTTGAACAAATGAACCTTAGAATTTCACCCTAGGTTCGGCCAAGTAAGTAGAGGAGGCTTAGAGCAAGGTCTTGAAATCTAACCATGTTTGTTTATGCTTTCCTATGATGTATGATTATTTATGGTTAGTTAAGTTTCATGTTTTTGGTAGTTAAGGTTTAAAAACCCTAACCTTAGGGTTCGGCCAAGATTGGAAAAAGGGGTTTAGGGAAAAGTTTTTGAACCTAACTAACTATGCATGCTTATGTTTACTCATGTTGTATGATCCTTGATATATGGTTAGTTTAAGTTTCATGCTTCATGATATGATAGGATATGTTATGCTACTTGATAGGAGATGATATGCTATGTTTCATGGCATGATATAGGCTATACTCCATGATATGATATATGCTATGCTTCATGATATGATATGCTATGTTTCATGATATGATATATGTTAAGTTTCATGATATGATATGCTATGCTTCATGATATGATATATGTTAAGTTTCATAATATGATATGCTATGCTTCATGATATGATATATGTTAAGTTTCATGAGATGATATGCTATGCTTCATGACATGATAAATGCTATGTTTCATATAACATACTATGCTCTATGTTATGATAAGAACATGTTATGATTTATGAGATATGCTATGAAAGGCTTATGTAAGAAGAAAAGCCTAAGAGATGCTTCCCTTAAGTTGGGATCAAGAGCTCTCTTCATGATATGACATGTATGATAAGACAAGAACATGATATGTATGATGACATGATAAGAAATATGATACATGATATGTATGACATGCTATTTTACTTTTTGTATGGCTTGTACCAAGGGTGGGCTCCATAAGTGCCCCGAGGTCGATGGTCTATGAAACGGGCCTCGTAAAAAGGGATGGGCTCCTTAATACGCCCCTAGGTCGACGGACTATGAACGGACCTAGATCCCTAGTAGGTTCGGGGCTAGCTACCCTGTCCTAGGGATTGCGCGCATTTATGTATGTATGTGGTACAAGCCGATCCCTTATGTTGATATTATGCTCAAGTATGTATATGATATGAAAAAAAGAAAAAAACGCATGTTGCATATGTTCATTTCATTATGCATGTTTTCAAAGGAACATCTTGCATCTACATGTACATGTTATATGATTTTCCTTCACACTTATTTACTTTTGGAATCATGTTTATGATGTTTGGATGATCATGTTATTAGTTCATGTTATGTATTCACATGTTATGATATGTTTCATGTTATGACCTCACATGCTATGATATGTTTCATGATATGTTCTCACATGCTATGATATGTTGTATGTTATGTTCTCACATGCTATGATGTGGTTGTGTTATGTCTTTCACATGCTATGATATGTTTTATGTGTACGTATGATTTATGATTTTATGAGTAGGAAAGGAACTTACTAAGCCTTAAGGCTTATAGTTTTTATGTTTCCTTGTACTACAGAGAAAGCCAAGGAATGGATGAACTAAGGGGAGCAGCAGGAAAGGCAGGGAGTGTGTGTAGAAGTGGCATGGTGGATAGATCTAATTTAGTTTTAAAACTTTATTTGGTTGAATTGTGCATGTGAGCTAAGTTTGAACCTTATGTTTATGATGATAACTTGAACTAGTATGCTATGCATTTATGATGTCTTATTTCATGTCAGTAGATTTATAAGATCATGATTCATGTTCAAGTAGCAAATATAGATTAAGTTATGCATGAATATTAGTATGATTTATGGTTCACATGCCACGTTTAAAAAAAAATGCATATGATAAAATAGAATGAAAATTTTAAATAAATATCTTCCGCTGCCATGAGATCATATGCACATGTATGTTAGGTAGGTGTAAGTAACCCCGTCCCTTAGGGTAGCCTTAGCGCCCCCGGAAGGGGCGAGCGTTACATCCCTAAGGTCTAAGCCCTCTTACAAAGCAAGATACACATGGGAGAGTCCTAGAAGTGCAAGTCTTCTCTTTCTCTCCACCAAGGGTATTCTACTTGTAGTAAACCAAGCGAGAGGAGGTAAGTATCTCCCTCACCTGCAGTACAAGTGGTTTTCGAGTGTTTTCTATGCTTAATGTTGCAAAAAAAAAAAAACTAGGATCATGCTCATGTAAGTTTCGTCCAAATCATGAATTAGGGTTTGAAGAGAGTTTAAAACTTTAACCATGCTTGATTATGATTCCTCATGATGTGTAATCTATTAGGTGATGTTAGTTTGATGTCTCCATGTTTTATGTTGCTTAAAACTTAGGGATGAACCTCTTGTAAGTTTCGGCCAATGAATGAATTAGGGTTTGAAGAGAGTTCAAAACTTTAACCATGCTTGATTATGATTCCTTATGATGTGTAATCTATTAGGTGATGTTAGTTTTATGTCTCCATGTTTTATGTTGCTTAAAACTTAGGGATGAACCTCTTGTAAGTTTCGGCCAAATCATGAATTAGGGTTTTAAGAGAGTTCAAAACTTTAACCATGCTTAATTATGATTCCTCATGATGTGTAATCTATTAGGTGATGTTAGTTTGATGTCTCCATGTTTTATGTTGCTTAAAACTTAGGGATGAACCCCTTGTAAGTTTCGGCCAAGAAGAAATAAAAGGGCTTAGGAAATTTTAAACTCCAACTAGACTTGTTTATGCTTTCTCCCATGATACCTAATATGTTATGTGATGTTATTAAGATGCTATTCAAGGTTGATGTTGCTTAAAACCTAGGATCATGCCCTTGTAAGTTTCGGCCAAGAAGAAATAAAAAGGCTTTGGAAAATTTAAACTCCAACTAGACTTGCTTATGCTTTCGCCCATGATACATAATATGTTATGTGATGTTATTAAGATGCTATTCATGGTTGATGTTGCTTAAAACCTAGGATTATGCTCTTGTAAGTTTCGGCCAGGTTTAAGAAACTAGGGTTAAGGAAAATTAGAAGCCCATTTATGTTTGCTAAAGGTCTCCCAAGTTATGCCATGTATTATGTGATGCTAGTTTGATGTTCGATGCTTAATGTGGCTTAAAACCTAATACTATACCCTTGTAAGTTTCGGCCAAGACAACTACTAGAGCTAGAAGAGACAAATACTCCAATCATGCTTACTAATGGTTCCCTATAATATGCTATGTGTTGGGTGAATCTTACGTCACCATGTTATGCTTATGCAAGACTTATGTATGATGAATTGCTTAAGATATGCTTCTCTATAAATTGGGACTAAAAGCACTCTTTATGTTATGACAAGGAACATGATATGCTATTTTACTTTTGTATGGCTTGTACCGGACCCTAGCAAGGTCCAGGGGATGGGCTCCTACGTCGCCCTAGGTCGAAGCACGGGCCTAGTCCCCTTGTAGGTTCGGGATTAGCTACCTCGGATTTATTTAGGGATGCGCGCAAATCATGTATGTGGTACAATGTCGGGCCCTCATGTTGAGATTTATGTTTAAGAATTTATATAATATATGTTTTCAAAAAACATCTTGCACATATATTATTTCATGCTATGCGATTATTATGCCTTAAGATGATATACTCTTGTGATATGCCTATATGTTGTGTAAATGAACAAGTCACTACTCTATGTTTAATTCATGATTTATGGCTTTTGTGAGTAGGAAAGGATCTTACTAAGCCTATGTGCTTATAGTTTTATTTTTCCTTGTACTGCAGAAAATGGGTAAAGAATGGCTAAACTAAAGGGAGCAGTAGGAGGGGCAAAGATGTGTGTGGCAGTGACATGGTGGAAGGGATCTGTTTTGTGTTTCAAGACTTATGCATGTTCTAAGTTTTTGTATGATAACTTGTTCTTTTACTTGATGATTTTAATGGTTGCTACTTGATGTGAACTATACTATCTTTTGTTTCCATGAAACCTTGAAATGATAAGCACTTGTTTTAGTTAAAGAATTGCTAAGAACCTCCTTCTCATGCTTGAAGTGTTAAGTGATGGACGACTAGGTACTTAGCATATGCTTCGACCCCCATATTAATGTTTATACTTGTGTTTAGACTCCTATACATTCATCAGGTTAGTTATCATGAACTTTCTTTAAAGAAGTACCAATTACCCCTTTAGAGAACAATATACATGCTTAGTAGTTCATCCTCTCTTTATTAGTACGCTTTATGCTCTAGTTTTAAACAATCATGTATCATGTTCCAAGAAATAGATACTAAACCAAGTTATATGCAAGAATGCTAAGCATGCTCACATGCGTTACATGTTTACATGCTTTAAGAGATTTACATGTTTAAATATTTGTTTCTCCATGTTTAAATTTAAATTCTTCCGCTGCAACGATTGCATATGCATGTATGTATGTTCGCGTAGCGCCGCCCTTCCTACCCCCTATAAGTAGAAGGAGGGCGGGCGTTACAGGTTGGTATCAGAGTCAGTTTGCCTTTCCACTACACACACATCAAGCCTCGATACTGCCACTCCATACTATTTTTTTTTTCTAAGTAGACTCGTTGTCATTCATGAAGATAAGCATGACTAGAAGATGCAATAACAGAGTCGATGAGACAATACCCCCAACTGATCTGATGCATGTAGTTACTGAACTCCAGCGTCAGGTTACAGAACAGCAACAAGTGATTAATGCTCTAATGAATCAGCAAGGAAACCCTACCAGCCCACCATTGAACCAGAATACGATGCCAGTAGTTCTACAAGAGGCTTACCTAATCCAGTGGCAGAGACTGAAGCCAGAAAATTTCTCCGGTACTTGTGAACCATGGGATGCCCAGGCCTGGTTCAAGATTGTGGAAAGTATAGTAGAGCTACTGGACTGGCCCGAACATGAAAAGGTCAAGTGTGCATCATTCTGCCTTTCTGGAGATGCCAGGATGTGGTGGGACAGGGTTAAAGCAAAGAGGCAAGTGAACCAAATGAGATGGACGAACTTCGAATATGAATTTTTTGAAGAATTCTTCCATATGCGGGTAACAAACAAGCATTACGACGAGTTCACCAAGTTCCAGCAAGGCGACCTATCAGTTAACAAAGCTGTGAAAAGATTCAACCGACTCGCGCGCCTATGCCTAGAGTTGGTCAGTACAGAAAGAGAAAGGGTCAGACGCATGCTGAAGATGCTCCGACCCGAAATAGCTCTGAATGTGGCCGGCGGATTTAATAGACCACAAATTGCAGAAGAGCTGTTCAGCAGTGCCCTGATCACCGAGCACTACTTGAACCATATTAATCAGCCAAAGAAGGTGCTGGGCGAGGGCAAGAGTCAAGCCCAGTCAGGAGGACAAAAACCTCAAGGTACCAATGCTAACTGGAAAGGAAATCACAATGGTAAGAGAAAGCAATGGAACAACTCCGAGGGCGGTCCAGCAAACAAACAACCCACGTACCCTCAGTGTACTACATGTGGAAAGAAGCATTCCGGGGCATGCCACAAGGGCACAAATAGGTGCTTCAACTGTGGGCTGGAAGGGCATAGAGCCGGAGACTGCCCTACCCAGGTTCAAACACCTCCTCAGCAGTATATCCATAACAGGGAAACTCCGCCAGTTACAACAAATGCCAGGGTTTTCTCTCTCACCAAGGAAGATGTCGCGAATACTTCTACGGTTGTCACAGGTCAGATATTTATTTTCTATCAGCATGCTACTATATTATTTGATACTGGGGCAATGCATTCATTCGTCTCTACACCTTTCACAAAGAAGATAGACATGCCACCACAAGCTTTAGATTGCAAGTTCTTAACGACCCTGCCCTCGGGAGAAGAGATGCCATCTACTCATATGCTGCGAGCCGCACCCATCAGAATCGTAGACAGAGAACTCTATTGTGATCTGATAGTGCTCGACATGCAGGATTATGATCTTATATTGGGCATGGATTTCCTGAGCAAGTACGACGCTTCGATCGAGTGCAGTAAAAGAAAAGTGGTCTTCCGGACAGAGGCAGAACCGATGTTTGAATTTATTGGAGAGCCAAGGAAAGGAACTAGAAAATTCTTATCAGCCTTAAGGGCACAAAAGATGTTAGACAGCGGATGCACTGGGTTTCTAGCACATGTGGTCGATACAAGTCAAGCAGAGGACCAGAAGATGGAAGATGTCAGAGTTGTATGCAACTACCCAGAGGTATTCCTCGATGAACTACCAGGGTTAGCCCCTGATAGAGAAATTGAATTTGAGATCGAATTGATTCCTGGTACTAAACCGATCTCTAAAGCACCTTACCGTATGGCGCCGACTGAATTGAAGGAACTTCAGGGAAAACTACGGGAGTTACTCAACAAGGGACTTATCCGCCCTAGTCACTCTCCATGGGGAGCTCCAGTACTGTTTGTGAAGAAGAAAGATGGGTCTATGCGAATGTGTATAGACTATCGAGCGCTAAATAAGGTTACGATTAAGAACAGGTACCCTCTACCACGGATTGATGACCTGTTTGACCAGTTAAAATGTGCCACCATCTTCTCTAAGATCGAACCGGTGGGCTATCATCAAAGTGAAAAGGAGAGATGATGATATCCCGGCACCTTTCCGGACAAGATATACGGACACTATGAGTTCGTAGTTATGCCTTTCGAGTGGCAAATGCTCGCGATGTTTATGGACTCACGGTATTCTCGGCTTTGCTCGACAAATTTGTGATCATCTTCATTGATGATATCCTCATCTATTCGAGAACCCAAATGGAACACCGTAACATAGTATTACAAATTCTTAAGGAAAGGAGATGTACTAAATTCTCCCGAGTTACGCTCGCGATCGAAGATCATTTTTTCATATTATCTCCAAGCGAGAGTAATGGTAGACCCAATAAAGATTGATGATAGAGTGACAAGAATGCTGAAATTAGAAGTTTTCTCAAGAGCAAAGCTTACTAGAGGAAGTTGAGGACTTTTCTAGAATTGTAGCCCTTAAGGCTCTCACAAGGAAGAACAAGAAGCGAATGGAGATATGAGAAGAGTTTCATGGAATTGAAAAGAAGCCCACGTGCTCACCTTCTGAAAGTAACAAAAGTTTCGACGATAATGTGCAATGGCCCAAGTTAGTCACTGACTCGAGTATGACGCCATCAAGGTCATTGCCCGCCCTAGGCAACCGAACAAGACGATATGCCCACACACGATCTAGAGCTAGCTTGGTGGTCTTTGCTCTCAAAATATGGAGGCATTATATGAGCCAGGTAAGAGAATTATCACTGTAGTCTGAAATACTTCTTCACATAGAAAGACCTAAACATGAGACAATGCAGATGGCTCGAGTTAGTCAAGGACTATGACTGCGAGATCTCTTACCATCCGGGAAAAGCGAACAAAGTGGCCGATGCACTCAGTAGGAAGTCTTGTGCCACGTTGATGTCGCTATCAGTATTGTCCCAGCCCCTAGAAAGGGAAATTATGTGTTACGGGGTCGAAATCATTTCCGGACAGCTTTCTACCATGACGATAGCACCGACGCTTTTCAACGATATATTAGAAATGCAAGCCCGTGACCCGAGCATCCAAAGGATCAAGCAAGAGGTCCTAGAAGGAAAGAATGATAGATTTCGTATCGCTGATAGTGGAATACTATACTTCAAAGATCGCTTATGTATTCCCGACGATCCAGAGTTACGAAAGAAGATATTGGAGGAGGCTCACAGAACACCTTATGCGATGCATCCTGGATCCACCAAGATGTACCAAGACCTGAAAGGGAAGTTCTGGTGGTTCGGTTTGAAAAGAGATGTGGCTCAGTATGTCAGCACCTGCCTGACCTGCTAGAGGGTTAAAGCAGAACACCAGAGACCTGGAGGGGTACTGCGGCCAATTCAAATTCCAGAATGGAAATGGGAAGATATTTCTATGGATTTCATCTCAGGACTACCCAAAACGACGAGCGAATATGATGCTATATGGGTAATCGTGGACAGATTGACAAAGTCTGCCCACTTCTTAGCAATCAAGATGACTTACTCGACTGAGCAACTAGCTCAATTATATGCTAAGGAAATTATCAGATTACATGGGATTGATAAGACCATCATTTCTGATAGAGATGGTCGCTTTATTTCACATTTCTGGGAATGTGTTCAGAAGGCCCTTGGCACGAAGCTATTATTCAGTACTGGCTTCCATCCTCAGATCGACGGACAAACAGAAAGGGTGAACCAAGTGCTGGAAGATATGTTACGAGCTTGCGCCTTAGATTTCAAGGGGAGCTGGTGCCGATATCTATGCTTAGAGGAATTCACTTACAATAATAGTTACCAAGCTACTATTGGAATGACGCCATACGAGGCTCTGTATGGGAGGAAATGTAGGTCTCCTATATGCTGGTATGAAGGTGGTGAAAAGAAGGAGATGGGACTCCAAACAGATTTCATTGACGACACCACCCGAACTATACAGAACATCCGCCAAAGAATAGAAACTGCTCAGAGCCAGCAAAAGAACTATGCGGATATGCGGCGTAGGCCGTTGGAATTCAGTGTCGGGGATTCAATATTTCTCAAAGTAGCTCCTATGAAAGGAGTGATGAGATTCGGAAAGAAGGGTAAGCTAAGTCCGCGCTATGTGGGACCGTATCAGATCCTGAAAAGAGTAGGCAAGGTAGCCTACGAGCTAGAGCTGCCTCAGGAGATGTTGGCCATCCACAACGTGTTCCATGTTTCAATGCTCAAGAAATGTATTCCCAGTATAGACCAAGTGATCGAGCCATAGGCAGTGCAAGTTCAAGAGGACTTGAGTTATGAAAATCGACCTATTCAGATACTAGATCGAGAAGTCAAAAGACTAAGGAACAAAGAGGTGCCCTTAGTAAAGGTCTTGTGGCAAAGTCAAAGGTTCGAAGAAGCCACCTGGGAATGCGAGGATGATATGAAACGAAAATAGCCAAAGCTATACTAAGTTCGAGGATGAACTTTTTATAAGGTATGGGGGATTGTAACACCCATAAAATCTCTAGCAATTTTATATAATTTTTGCATGGTTAGAATGGGTTTTATGTGGGTTCCTTCTTCAAAAACAAAAAGAAAGAGAAAATAGAACCAAAAAGAGGCATGGCCAAGGTTCGAACCTTGAACCTTTTAGTAAGTGACAAGCTCTGTGATATGGGATAACCAGTAGCCCCAACAGGGGTGCGTTGTTAGGAAGGAAAGGGAAATTGTAGTTAAGGGTAGGGAAGGTGAAGGGACACCTTTCTCCCTTCACTTAGAATGAAAAGTTTATTTTCCCATCTCCCTTCATTTAGAGTAAATGAAGGGAAGAATGAAAAGGTGTTTTCCCTTTCTCCCTTTATTTTGAATAAATAGGAGTAAGGGAAAGAAAAGTTATTCTTTTTCTTCTTCCTCCTTCCTCCCTCCACCGAAACTAGCCTCCTTCTCCTCCATTTTCGGAATCAAGCCTAGGATTCCGTCCTAGGAAGTCTTCACAAGGAGGAGTCCCTAAGGTCTAAGCCCTCTTACAAAGCAAGATACACAAGGGAGAGTCCTAGACGCCGAAGCCTTCTCTTTCTCTCCACCAAGGGTATTCTACTTGTAGTAAACCAAGAGAGAGGAGGTAAGTATCTCCCTCACCTGCAGTACAAGTGGTTTTCGAGTGTTTTCTATGCTTAATGTTGTAAAAAAAAAAAAACTAGGATCTTGCTCTTGTAAGTTTCATCCAAATCATGAATTAGGGTTTGAAGAGAGTTCAAAACTTTAACCATGCTTGATTATGATTCCTCATGATGTGTAATCTATTAGGTGATGTTAGTTTGATGTCTCCATGTTTTATGTTGCATAAAACTTAGGGATGAACCTCTTGTAAGTTTCGGCCAATGAATGAATTAGGGTTTGAAGAGAGTTCAAAACTTTAACCATGCTTGATTATGATTCCTCATGATGTGTAATTTATTAGGTGATGTTAGTTTGATGTCTCCATGTTTTATGTTGCTTAAAACTTAGAGATGAACCCCTTGTAAGTTTCGGCCAAGAAGAAAAAAAAAGGCTCGGGAAAGTTTAAACTCCAATTAGACTTGCTATGCTTTCTCCCATGATACCTAATATGTTATGTGATGTTATTAAGATGCTATTCATGGTTGATGTTACTTAAAACCTAGGATCATGCCCTTGTAAGTTTCGGCAAAGAAGAAATAAAAAGGCTTAGGAAAGTTTAAACTCCAACTAGACTTGCTAATGCTTTCGCCCATAATACCTAATATGTTATGTGATGTTATTAAGATGCTATTCATGGTTGATGTTGCTTAAAACCTAGGATTATGCACTTGTAAGTGTCGGCCAGGTTTAAGAAACTAGGGTTAAGGAAAAAAATCCAAAGCCCATTTATGTTTGCTAAAGGTCTCCCATGTTATGCCATGTATTATGTGATGCTAGTTTGATGTTCCATGCTTAATGTGGCTTAAAACCTAATACTATGCCCTTGTAAGTTTCGGCCAAGACAACTACTAGAGCTAGAAGAGAACAAATACTCCAATCAAGCTTACAATTGGTTACCTATGATATGCTATGTGTTGGGTGAATCTTACGTCACCATGTTATGCTTATGCAAGACTTATGTATGATGAATTGCTTAAGAGATGCTTCCCTATAAATTGGGACTAAGAGCACTCTTTATGTTATGACAAGGAACATGATATGCCATTTTACTTTTGTATGGCTTGTATCGGACCCTAGCAAGGTCCAGGGGATGGGCTCCTGCGTCGCCCTAGGTCGAAGCACGGGCCTAGTCCCCTAGTAGGTTCGGGATTAGCTACCTCGGATTTATTTAGGGATGCGCGCAAATCATGTATGTGGTACAATGCCGGGCCCTCATGTTGAGATTTATGTTTAAGTATTTATATAATATATGTTTTCAAAAGAACATCTTGCATATATATTATTTCATACTATGCGATTAGTATGCCTTAAGATGTGTACTCTTGTGATATGCCTATATGTTGTCTAAATGAACAAGTCACTACTCTATGTTTAATTCATGATTTATGACTTTTGTGAGTAGGAAAGGATCTTACTAAGCCTATGTGCTTATAGTTTTATTTTTCCTTGTACTGCAGAAAAAGGGTAAAGAATGACTAAACTAAAGGGAGCAGCAGGAGAGACAAAGATGTGTGTGGTTGTGGCATGGTGGATGAGATCTGTTTTGTGTTTCAAGACTTATGCATGTTCTAAGTTTTTCCATGATAACTTGTTCTTTTACTTGATGCTTTTAATGGCTACTATTTGATGTGAACTATACTATCTTTTGTTTCCATGAAACCTTGAAATGATAAGCACTTATTTTAGTTAAAGAATTGCTAAGAACCTCCTTATCATGCTTGAAGTGTTAAGTGATGGACGACTAGGTACTTAGCTTATGCTTCGAACCCCATATTAATGTTTATACTTGTGTTTAGACTCCTATACATCCATCAGGTTAGTTATCATGAACTTTCTTTAAAGAAGTACCAATTACCTCTTTAGAGAACAATATACAAGCTTAGTAGTTCATCCTCTCTTTATTAGTACGCTTTATGCTCTAGTTTTAAACAATCATGTATCATTGTTCCAAGAAATAGATACTAAACCAAGTTATATGCAAGAATGCTAAGCATGCTCACATGCGTTACATGTTTACATGCTTTAAGAGATTTACATGTTTAAATATTTGTTTCACCATGTTTAAATTTAAATTCTTCCACTGAAATGATTGCATATGCATGTATGTATGTTCGCGTAGCGCCGCCCTTCCTACCCCCTATAAGTAGGAGGAGGGTGGGCGTTACAATATCATAAGTGGAATACTTGAGAGTGGTGCCACTTAATTTCTCACTAAAATATGCAATGGGATGACCATCTTGAAGTAAAACAGTCCCAATACCCACATGAGATGCATCACATTCAATTTCAAATAATTTGGAAAAATCAGGTAAAGCAAGAATGAGTGCATCTGTGAGTTTATCCTTAAGTGTTTGAAATGCATTTCCTTGATTCTCTCTGCATCTAAAACCCATGTTTTTCTTAACAATTTCATTTAGGGGTGTTGCCACTATGCTGAAGTCTTTCACAAACCTCCTATAGAAACTTGCCAACCCATGGAAGCTCCTAACCTCACTCACAGTTTTGGGAGTTGGCCAATCTCTAATGGTCTTAACTTTCCCTTCATCAACCTGCACTCCTTTAGAACTTATGACAAAACTAAGAAAAACCACATGATTAGTGCAAAAAGAACACTTTTCCACGTTAACATATAGTTTTTCCTTTCTAAGGACATGCAAGATAGATTGGAGATATGCAATATGCTCAACAAAACTCTCGGAATATACCAAAATATCATCAAAGTATACTACCACAAATTTTCCAAGAAATTCTCGTAAGACATGATTCATAAGCCTCATAAAAGTGCTTGGTGCATTAGTTAACCCAAAAGGCATAACCAACCATTCATACAATCTATATTTGATTTTGAAAGCTGTTTTCAATTCATCCCCATCCCTTATCCTAATTTGATGGTACTCACTTTTCAAATCAATTTTAGAAAAGAAGCAAGCACCATGCAATTCATCAAGCAAATCATCAAGTCTAGAGATAGGATGTCTATACTGAATTGTGATATTGTTGATGGCTCTACAATCAGTGCACATCCTTCATGATCCATCCTTTTTAGGCACCAAAATTATGGGTACAACACAAGGACTTAAACTTTCTCTAACCCATCCTTTTTGCAATAACTCCTCCACTTGATTTTGTATCTCCTTTGTTTCTTGAGGGTTGCTCCTATAAGCTGGCCTATTGGGTAGAGAAGCACCAGGAATAAGGTCAATTTGGTGTTCAATCCCCCTCATTAGAGGCAAACCATGAGGTACTTCCTTGGGAAACACATCCTCAAAATCCTGCAAAATAACAACAACATCACTAGGTAAGGAGTTAGTATTAGATTCCAAGCAAGTTTCCTTGCATAAAAGAAGAAATATAGGCTACCTTGTCAAATAAGCTTTCTTCGCCTCACTTCCTCTTGTAAATAAATTTTCTATTTTTCTCTCTTTCTTTTCCTCATTCTCTCTTTTCTTTTGATTTTTTTTCATCAAAATCAAGTATTTTCTTTTTCACACACTCTTTCTTTTTCTTAAGCTCTCGCTCTTCTTTTTCTCTTTTCTCTCTCATTTTTATTTGATCCTCACAAACCTCCCTAGGTGATAACGTTACAAGTGTGACTTTGTGAGAATTGTGGACAAAAGAGAACTTGTTGGAGAATCCATCATGGTGAGCTCGCCTATCAAACTGCCAAGGTCTTCCAAGAAGAATGTGGCTTTGCCTCCATAGGCACAATATCACATAGAGCTTGATCTTCATATTTGCCAATGGAGAAATTAATAAACACTTGCTGGTTCCCTTCCAATTCACCACTATTACTTAGCCATTGGAGTTTATATGGTCTTGCATGTGGTGTAGTCTTGAGGTTAAGTTTGGTGACCAACCTAGTGCTTGCCACATTGGTACAACTTCCACCATCAATGATCATAGAGCATGTCTTACCTTGAATAAGGCAATGGGTATGAAAAATATTTTCTCTTTGGTCCTCCTCATGCTCCTTAGCTTGGCTTCCCAATAATCTCCTAACCACCAAGAGATCTCCATCTTGCGCATAGGCTGCTCCATCATTTTCCTCATCGCTTGAGGAAGATGAATGAGAAGAAATTTCTTCACTAGAGATACTCACATTATCCCTCACCACCATAGTCTTCTTATTCGGGCATTCGGATGCAATATGACCTTTTCCCAAATACCTAAAACACTTGATATCCCTACTCTTAGAAGTGGAAGAAGAGGAAGTATGAATAGGCTTCTTAGTGCTTGTTGGCTCATTGCTTGATGCACTAAGTCATCAAGCTCCACATAATGTTGCAACTCCACAATGTCTCCAATATCTCAGTTTAGGCCATGGAGAAACCGAACCATGGTAGCTTCCCTATCCTCCACAATATTGGCCCTAATCAAAGCCACATCCATCTCCTTGTAGTAATCATCCACACTCCTACTCCCTTGGGTGAGTCTTTGTAATTTGTTGTGCAATTCCTTGTGGTAGTGGGAAGGCACAAATCTCCTTCTCATCAAAGTCTTCATTTCGTCCCAAGTGTTGATAGGATGCTCTTCTTACCTTCTTCTCTCCTTTTGCAATTGATCCCACCAAATTAAGGCATAATCGGTGAACTCAAGGGTGGCCACCTTTACTTTCTTTGCATCATTGTAATTGTGGCATGAGAAGATTTGCTATATTTTCATCTCCTACTCAAGATATGTTTCAGGGGCATTCCTCCCTTGGAAGGAAGGTATCTAGACTTTCACACCTCCTAGATCATCTTCTCGTCTATGGTATCTACCTCCTCTTTCACGTCTTCTTCCCCCTTCATGCCTCCTTCTTTCTCTTGGTGAATCATAGAATGGGTCACTTTGATGAGATTCTTCATGATTAGAATTGCCCCCACGGTTGGAAACTTTTTCTCCTTCAAGTCGGTCCATCCTTTCGTGTATTTCTTTAAGTTGTCTTTGAAGCATTCTCTCAAATTGTTGAGTAAGTGCCTCCATTTGAAGCCTATTAAGATCTTGCCTAGGGGAATGAGGTGATTTTTCCCCACTCATGCTTGCAAAAAAAAAAAAAAAAACAAGATGACAAGGAAAATTACAAAAGAAATGTTAGACAGACCTCACCACTCTACTCACATGGTTGCACTCAAATTTATGCACCCAGCTTCCTTTATAAGCTCTTAAGGAAAGAACCTTATCAATGTCTTTCTCAAGACAGCAAGTAGATAATCAAGTGAACAAGAAACCAACAAGAGAAATATGAGTAGAACAAGAGAAATAAACGGATAAAATGAGAAATTTAGCAATGATCAAGAGCAATGAAAGGAATATCTTTGAATTCAGATTTCACAAAGAAAGAATATTGAGTCCTTTCAATTCACAAATCCTCCTCTATTTTTTTCCAATCAGAAACCAATGACTAATGATTCCTTTTTTTCCGAATTTTCCTTTTTTTTTTTTGAGTTGAGGACCCAAATAGTGAATAGAAATTTACGACAGATAGGGGTGGAGAGATCAACAAAGATGGAAAAGAACAAAGATAAAAACAAGACACAAACCTAAAAAATCAAGGAGCCAAGGCTCTGATACCAAATGATAAAGAACCTTGTAAATGGATCGCCTTGAAATTCAGCTTGGGGAAGGGTATTGCCGCCACACTCAAGCAAGATGAGAAGGTGAGTGATAAGTCAAGGAGTTTGATCACCACAAGTTGCCTTGATAAGATCAAAATTAGTTCTTTGCCTAAGAACTAGAAGGAAGCTCCCACGAAAGAGAAACTCAAATTTTCATTCAAAACTGACATGATTTTCCATACAAGAGTTCTCTTATTTAACATCTCTTAAGATCCACTATGCACTAATTATGTAATAAATATCATGCTTGCATGCATGGTATTTATTATCCACTAATGCAACCACTAATCCCTAATACTAGCTTAATGCAACCATGCATGCATGATATTTATTATACTAGTTTAGGAACTCTCAAAAATACATTAAAAACCCACAAAGGACATTAAAAGTCACTTTAGAACCCCCAAAAAAAAAAAATGCATACGAAAATGGTCCTCATGTTGGTCCAATTTCACTTTCAAATTGAAGGAATGTGATCCATTTAGTTGTTGCCTCCATTGTGCATTGATCCTCCTTTTCCTTGAGCCCCATTAATAAACCTTCCAAAGCTTGCTTCATTCTCTTAGTCTTGGACCTTGTCATGGGTCCCCCAATTCCCTTCAATGCCTCTTCTTGGCTCACATCACTTTCTTTGACTCCATCACAATGAGTAGAATCTAGCAAAGCATCATTGCTACCCAAGTAACAAGAATGTCAAGATCCGACTTAACCTTTCCATGGCTATGTTCTTGCATGAGTTGGTCCTTCTATCCTTGCTATCTAGATTGATCAATGAGGTATAGATTATGTCATCCTCTTATCAATCTTTGTATTTCTTGATCTCTAAGTAGACATAATCAAATAAGCTCAATATCTAATATTAACTCATTTGAGCATAGTCATGCTTTCTTGTGTCCTGCTAATCAAGGGGTCCACAGATATCACTTCCGTCATATGGAAGAGATAGATCCCATCTACATCACTCATATCCCTTTGCATAAGTATTGCAACCCAATGATCGACTTTATAGTCCACTTAGTTGTAGGTGACGTTTGTCGATAACAAAGTTGATGGAGTCAAAGAAAGAGAGCAACAAGTTAACAATATGGATCATTGCCAACCCACTCTAGATGTTAGTGATGATCCATTATGCATCAATGGAGGCCCAATTACAAGGGCTAAGGCTAGAAAGATGAAGGAAGCACTTAATGTACTAATTGAAGATGTGAAGGCCAAAGCTACCATTGAAGAAGGTTTGACCAAGAGCAAGTCTTTCGGCATAGTCAACCTAATTCAAGTCTTAGATGAGCTTAATTAGCACTTAAGTCTCATGTCTATGTAGTAGGGATATGTAGGCTTAATTTAGACTCAATTTCTACTTTTATTTGTGTTGTAATAAAGCCATAAGCTTAAAATGACTAAGTAGTCTACATAGGCCTTTAATAAATGGGCTTTCTTTTGGGCTTTAAGAGTTTTTTGGTCACCTTATAGCTATAAATAAAGGGGCTGACGACCACATATGTATCTTTAACATATTTTTCAATCTAAACCATGGTGATTCTCTCACTTTTTGGTTCTTCATTGAATTAGAACTTATCAAGGCATTTCCTTGTGGCGTTTAAAGACTTATCAACCTCCATCCCAAGGTTGTGACATCTACCATCTTCTATACCAAGGTTCATGTTTTCCTAAGCATTGGGTCGAGGTTCTTTTCATCAATCTTATCGATTTAGTTCTTTCTTTCTTCTTCCATTCGTTGTGGGTTATTAAGATATCTTTCTCTTTAGATTCACATCATTTGGTATCAGAGCTTTGGTTTTTCTAAATCGATTTCGTTATCCTTTTGTACTTGAATCTTTGTTTATTTTGTTCAACATTATCTACTTATCGTTATTATCTCAATCTTAGTGAGTTGTTAGTCGTCTTGTTGCTATTAAAAAAAAAGACTGAAATTTAATAAAAAAAAGTAAAAAAAAAATATTTTCAGCAAAAAAAAAATGGGCCAAAATTCAAAAAAAAGGAAAAAAAAAATTCAGCAAAAACAAAAGGGTCAAAAATTAAAAAAAAAGGAAAGAAAAAAAATGTGGGTATAGAGAATTGTTATTTCTATACTTGCATTTTTCAATTTAGTATTTTCTTTAAAGTCTTTCCTAGTATACTCCGCATCTCCTTTAAAGTCTTGCCTAGTATACTTGCGTTTTCTATTTCTGTATCTTTCTTTAAAGTCTTGCCTAGTATACTTGCGTTTTCTATTTCCGTATCTTTCTTTAAAGTCTTGCCTAGTATACTCCGCATCTCCTTTAAAGTCTTGTCTAGTATACTCCGCATCTCCTTTAAAATCTTGCCTAGTATACTTGCGTTTTCCAATTCCGTATTTTCTTTAAAGTCTTGCCTAGTATACTCCTCATCTCCTTTAAAGTCTCACCTAGTATACTTGCATTTTTCAATTTCGTATTTTCCATTTAAATTCTGCCAAGATTTAATGTAACGCCCGCCCTCCAGCTACTTGCGAAGGACGGGGTTACTTGAAAAACATACATACATGCGTATATGGCAGCAGAAGTAAAACAATAAAACTAAATAATCATGTTCATGTTATCATAGAAGCATGTCCATTATCATAAAGTATACTAACATGGAACATGGAAACAAAAGTTCATAATGAGTATACACCATCAAAGCATCATGTAGCAAAATAGGATCACATGTAAAGTTTTAAAACATATAAGCATAAATCAGATATATTCTACCATGTCACTGCCACACACATCCTTGCCCTTCCTGCTGCTTCCCTTTTAGTTTAACCATTCTTTTCCTTTTTCTGCAGTACAAGGGAAATTAAACTATAAGCACATAAACTTAGTAAGATTCTTTCCTACTCACAAAACATGAATCATGCATTTAAACATAAAGTAGTATTCCTTGAACCGTCATCTAGATATAAAATTCGCATGCTAGCATAAAGTAGTGTCATACTCATTTAAGCAAATCATAACATAGCATATGAGAGCACATACATAAAGTAGTAGCATGATCATCTAGGCATCATATATATTCAAAAGCATCTTACTAAAGCATAAAGGGAACCATTTAGCATGAATAAGTATATGCAAAATGTCCTTTTAAAACATGTATCATGAAATGAGTATATGCAAGATGTCCTTTTGAAAACATATATCATATAAATACTGAAACATAATCTCAACATGAGGGCCCGACTTTGTACCACATACATGAATTTGCGCACATCCTAAATAGATCCGAGGTAGCAAATCTCGAACCTATTAGGAACTATGCCCGTTTCCTTGACCATCAACCTAGGGGCACTTAGGAGCCCATCCCTTACTAGGCCCGTTTCCTTGACCATCGACCTAGGGGCAACTTAGGAGCTCATCCCCTGTACAAGCCATACAAAGTAAAATAGCATATCATGTTTTTTATCATATCATGGCATATCATGTTCTTATCATATCATAGCATATCATGTTCTTGTCATATCATGAAGAGTGCTCTTAATCCCAACTTAAGGGAGGCATCTCTTAGGCTTTTCATCGTACATAAGCCTTGCATAAACATGATAACATAAAGTGCACATAACTTATAGCATGTCGTAGAGAAAACATAACATGATGGCATAAGTGCACACAACATATAGCATATCATAAGGAAAACATAACATGATGGCATAAGTGCACATAACATATAACATATCATAAAGAAAACATCACATGATGGCATAAGTACACATAACATATAACATATCATAAAGAAAACATAACATGATGGCATAAGTGCACATAACATATAACATATCATAAAGAAAACATAACATGATGGCATAAGTGCACATAACATATAACATGGTGACATAAAATCCATATCACATCCTAAGGAGTCATTACCATGCATGATTGGGTTTTGAACTTCCTACAACCCTAACTCATAATTTGGCCGAAACATATAAGCATGAATCATAGATTTTCAAGCAACATAAAACATGAAATCAATATCTTAAGTTCTCATAATACTTAACATAACATGTGGGACCTATTAAGAACCCTAGGTAGCTCCTTAACTTAAATCTCTTGTCTTGGCTAAAACATGTAGGCATGATTCTAGTTTCCTTCTAACAACTTAAAGCATGAAACTTTTACACCATGCATAGTATAGCAAATGAGACTCTTAGTAGGCATAAATGAGGTTCTAACCCTAATGTTCAATCTTGGCCGAAACCTCTAGAAGTATTCTAAATTTTTTTAATGCAACATAAGGCATGGAAACTTAAACTAACACTATATAGAAGATCATACATCATGAGGAAACATAAGCAAACATAATTTAGGTCTAAAGACTTTCTATATCCCTTTCATTTCTTTTGGCCGAAACCTAAAGGTAAGGTTTTAGGTTTTTCAAGCAATATAAGGCATGAAAACTTAACCTAACAATATATAGAAGATCATACATCATGAGGAAACATAAGAAACCATAATTTAGGTCTAAAACTTTCTCTAACCCTTTTCATTTCTTTTGGCCGAAACCTAAAGGTAAGGTTTTAGGTTTTTCAAGCAATATAAGGCATGGAAACTTAACCTAACAATATATAGAAGATCATACATCATGAGGAAACATAAGCAACCATAATTTAGGTCTAAAACTTTCTCTAACCCTTTTCATTTCTTTTGGCTGAAACCTAAAGGTAAGGTTTTAGGTTTTTCAAGCAATATAAGGCATGGAAACTTAACCTAACAATATATAGAAGATCATACATCATGAGGAAACATAAGCAACCATAATTTAGGTCTAAAACTTTCTCTAACCCTTTTCATTTCTTTTGGCCGAAACCTAAAGGTAAGGTTTTAGGTTTTTCAAGAAATATAAGGCATGGAAACTTAACCTAACAATATATAGAAGATCATACATCATGAGGAAACATAAGCAACCATAATTTAGGTCTAAAACTTTCTCTAAACATTTTTTTCTATTCTTGGTCAAAACCTAAAGGAGATGGTTTCTAAACATTTTAAGCAACAAGTAGCATGAAACTTTTAAGAACCATAGGTAACCTCTAATCCTTATCTTGGCCGAAACTTGCAAGGCAAGACCCTAGGTTTTTCAAGTAACCTTTAAGCATAAAGCATACGAGAGCTATTTGTACAATAGGTGAGGGAATACTTACATCCTTTCGCTAAGGAACAATACCCTTGTTTGAGAAGTTTGCCTAGGAAGAAGACCCCCCTTTAGCTTGGTTTCGGCAAATGCAGAAAATGTCTTGGGAATTTTGGTGGGAGAAGGAAGGAGGAGGAAGAAAGGAGAAAAAAATGAAGTTTTCCTTTCCTTTCTCTTATTTATGTAAAAATGAAGTAAGAAGGCAAAACCTATTAGTTATAGCCCTAGAGCCAATCATTTGATAATTGTTGTATGGACTCATTGTATCATATTCTTATATATAAAGGCATTTGGTTTAAGGTTATTATGCTTACTTGTATTGGTGCCAAATAAACTAAGTATAATAACGTCCTTGAGTAGAAGGTTCTTACCTATATCAATCGATTGGTTGAATCGATAGTGAGATGATATAGGGAACACTACTCTTAATCATTCCTAGTCGAGTATTAACATTCAGGGACAATGTTAATGCGACGAGACTAGCATGTAGGTAAACTTGATGACTTGATCTCACAAGTCATGGATATGGAGACATCAAGTTGACACATGGGTATGCATTAGAGAATGTATACTGAATGACTCGCCATGAGAAAGTATCATGGATCGTTATATGAGTGTTATATACTTTCTCATGTGACTATTAGTATGACTATTAGTTCTTAGACCAGAAGTCACCATGGATCCCTACATAAGGAGTTATGTACTTTGGCTTCGTCAAACGTCACCCGTAACTGGGTGGACTATAAAGGCGATTACTGGGTATGTAACTAATTATGCATAGGGATGTGAGTGATGTAGATGAGATCTATCCCTCCTATATGACGGGAGTGACATCGATATTCTTGATAGAGTGAGACCACTAAGTGCATGGCTATGCCTAAATGAGTCAATATGAGATGTTGAGCTCATTTCATTGAGTGAGTCTACTTGGAGTTCAAGATTTAGATTGATTAGAGGATGACATGGTCTATGCCTCACATTGATCAATCTAGATGTCTAGGATAGAAGGACAATGCCATATTTTGTGAGGAGCCATAATTAGTAGTCACAAGGTGATGTTGGATCCTTGGGTAGTAATGATGTGTTGCTAGATACCGCTCATTACTTATGCTTCTAAATGGGTTTAGAAGCATTGCCAACGTTACAAGAACCTATAGGGGCACACACAAAAGACAATTAGATGGAGATTAGGTTCATATGATGAACCAAGAGGATTAGATTCATGTGATGAATCAAATTGGATTAAGAGTAATCCTAATTGAACTAATTGAGTTGGACTCAATTTGATTCATGTGTTCAATGAGTCTAATTTATATTATGACTCATTGAATCAATTTAATTAAATGAATTAGATCCATTATATTAAATTTTCTTGAATCAAATGGTTGGATTTGATCAACCATGGGAGTTATAATGTCAAGTTTGACTTGAATTGAGAGGAAGAGGAAGAGTCAAGTTTGACTTGACTATTTGCCACCTCATTTGTGAGTTGGCATTAGGAGGACTAATGATGATGTGCCACATCATCATAGTTGGCACATGTGTGTGCCACCTCATGGAGGTTACAAATCCCCTCTTTAATGGCCGGCCACATTAAATGGAATGGGGGTTACAATTGTGGCCGGCCACTTATGGTGGAAAGTTGAGTTAATTTTCATTTAAGCCAATTCAACTCATCTTCTTCCTTGCTCTCATTCTCCTTTCCCTCTCCCCCTCGGCCGAACCACATAAGGTGCTATCACACCTTTTTTTGGTCTTCTCCTCCTAGTTTGTTCGTGTGGATACTTCTAGAGGATCGTACGCTTGACGATCTCGAGATCCGGCGAACCGTTGGATGAGCGGGATTGCGAAGGGCATCACATCGAGGGTAAATTTCTTCTCCTAGTGTAGATCTAGGCTTTAATAAACTCGTACATGAAATTTTGTTTTATAAACTTCGCACGGATCCGGTGGCATGGGAGATTCGGGGTTTCCGCAATGTAAAAAAGCAGTTTTTACGGCCCGAAAATCCCAACAGTGGTATTAGAGCCACGTGCGAAGTCTTGTACGAGTTTAATTTGTATTTTTTTAGAAAAATATAAGTTCTTTAACTTTCTATAATTTTATGGTTTTTATGATTTTTATGGGTATTTTTCTCGTAAAAGCGAAGCACAAATGTTTCGACACTTGTAGGCTTCGACTACCGAGAAGATTTTTCTGAAAAGGCAAGGTTTCGCCCCTAAACATTTTGGGACAGTGGGCTAAAGCACTGTAGGATCACTAAGGAACACTCGCGATGGTTATATCGCGGGTAGGGGTACTCCCCCTGGCCCCGCAAGGGGATTCGTTCCGCGATTGCGCCCGAAAACCCGCTAAACGGAACCGCCGGGAATTTTACTCATAAAAATTGTAAAAATTGTAGTAAAAATTATAGAAAATACATAATTTAGAATTATATATTATTTTGTGATAGTCATGGCCCAAAAGACTCAAATTAGATTTGAAAATTATGTTGTAATTCATATTACGGCCTGCGCGCCGTCATTTGTGTTGTGTGTATACTTGATACGCGACCTGCGCGTCGTGCCTTTCTCCATTTATTCTTGTTGTAAATTAGTTTAGACTCGAATGTAACTCGAGTTTCAAAATTGTAATGTATAATATTGGAGCCGTGGAAGGTCCACCCGAGACGGAGTTACGAGGAGGGCGCGAGCAACACAAGGTGGTCAAAGGGAGGAGCTTGAGAAGCTGTTGACCCTAGGTTGACCATCCGATCTTCTCATTAGCTTGAGAAGATCGTAGTAGGGCCATGACAAATCACAAATAGTATAATTAATTGCTTGTGTGTGTGTATTTGATGCATGCTAGTAAAGTAGTTAATTAGCGCCTTAACGATTAGATTAGATCTAAATCGTGTACAAGATGCACCCTTCGATTAGATTAGATCTCAATCGCGTCAACTCTAAAATGCCTACCATGCCATGATACCTGTCACTACCTTGATCACATGTGTTGTTGAATCTGCCAAAGCAGAGCAACACATATTATCTTGATAGGGTACGGAGGGACAATCTTGGTCCCGCCTATCAACGCATGGGTGAGTCTCTCAATTTGATTGAGTACAACTAGTTAAATCGAGTTTAACTGTAGACATTCTTCCAACGGTTGGAAAGATAGGACATAAATCACATTTATATTAATTCTTGGGCGTATTAGCCAAAGCTAACTCAAGTTTTAATATAACTGCGGATAATGATCCTATAAACAAGAGATGCATAGAGATGTAATTGGTAAATTGTTACCTACCGATCATACTAAGTCTTGGGCAATTTAGCCAAAGCTAACTCAAGGCGTAGTATGATGTGGATCTTGTTCCACTTAAATTTTAGAATTCAGTGGGAGCATCATTTAGTTAAAGGCCTAATTAAATAATTAAAAAGAATGTGATATTTACTTTTTGCTTTAATTTCTGTTGTAGATTACCATGACGTCAAACACGAACACCTTCTCTCTGCGTTCTGTCCTTAACAAGGACAAGTTCAACGGAGCAAATTTCCTGGACTGGTACAGGAATCTGAGAATAGTTCTCACCCAGGAACGTAAATTGTACGTTCTGGAGCAGCCCATTCCGGAGGCTCCTCCTGCCAATGCCACGCGAGCAGACAAAGATGCTTACAAGAAGCATCAAGATGACGCATTAGATGTATCATGTCTAATGCTCGCGACCATGAACTCTGAGCTTCAGAAGCAACATGAGTTAATGGGTGCTTATGATATGGTTGAACGTCTTCGTCAACTATATCAAGGACAAGCACGGCACGAGAGATTTGAGATCTCAAGGGCACTATTTCAGTGCAAGATGTCAGATGGGGCTCCCGTAGGCCCATATGTACTCAAAATGATTGGGTACATAGAAAACCTACAGAGGTTGGGATTTCCGCTTGGACAAGAGCTGGGCACCGACCTGATCTTGCAATCCTTGCCGGATAGCTATAGTCAATTCATTTTAAACTACAATATGAACGAAATTGACAAGCCACTGCCCGAGCTGGTTTGCATGTTAAGAACTGCTGAGCTGAACCTTAAGAAGGTTAAGCCCCACTCTGTTCTGATAGTTCTGAAACACAAGGACAAGGGCAAGCCCAAAGGCAAAGGAAAGTCCCAAGCCAAGAGAAAAGGCGAGGCACTGAAGCCTAAAGGAGGGGTCGCCAAGGATGCTACCTGCTTCCACTGCGGCCAGACCGGGCATTGGAAGACGAATTGCAAGGTGTACCTAGAAGATCTTAAGAAGAAGCGAAGTGAGACTACCACTTCAGGTATATATGTTATAGAAGTCAATCTATCTATTTCTTCATCATGGGTATTAGATACCGGATGTGCTTCTCACGTTTGTACTAATGTGCAGGCGCTGAGAAATAGCAGGGCATTGACGAAGGGTGAGGTGGACCTACGAGTAGGTAATGGAGCATGGGTTGCTGCTATTGCTGTAGGAACTTATCATCTATCTTTGCCCTCTAGCCTTGTATTAGAATTAGATGAATGTTGTTATGTGCCTGCTTTAACTAAGAATATAATTTCAGTTTCTTGTTTGGACAAGAAAGGTTTCTCTTTTATAATAAAGGACAAATATTGTTCTGTTTATTTAAATGATATGTTCTATTGTAGTGCACCTCTGATGAACGGACTCTACATTCTAGACCTTGAAAGCCCTATCTATAACATAAATATCAAGAGGTTCTAGTCAAATGACATGAACTAAACCTATCTCTAGCACTGTCGCTTAGGTCATATAAATGACAAGCGCTTATCCCAACTCCATAAGGATGGTTTGCTGGACTCATTTGATTTTGAATCTTATGAGACGTGCGAGTCATGCCTACAAGGGAAGATGACCAAGACTCCCTTTAGTGGGCACAGCGAAAGAGCGACTGATTTGTTAGGACTTATACATAGTGATGTATGGGGCCCTTTCAATGTCGCTGCTAGAGGCGGTTATAGGTACTTCATCACATTTACTGATGACTTCAGTATATATGGTTATGTGTACTTGATGACACATAAGTCTGAATCCTTTGAAAAGTTCAAAGAATTCAAGAATGAAGTACAAAAACAGCTTGGCAAGAGAATTAAGATACTTCGATCAGATCGAGGTGGTGAATACCTTGGCCATGAGTTTCATGACTATCTAGCTTAGTGTGGGATTCTATCCCAACTCACTCCTCCTGGAACACCACAGTGGAATGGTGTATCCAAAAGGAGGAATCGTACCCTATTAGATATGGTACAGTCTATGATGGGTCACACAGATCTTCCTACATTCCTTTGGGGCTATGCTCTAGACACAGCAGCTTTTATACTCAACCGAGTTCTATCCAAGGCCGTGATAAAGACACCATATAGGATATGGACTGGGAGAGATGCCCAGGTGTCTTTTATAAGGATTTGGGGTTGTGAGGCTTACGTTCGACGTTAAGTCTTAGACAAATTAGGACCCAAATCTGATAAGTGCTACTATATTGGATATCCCAAGGAAACTAAGGGATATTACTTCTACATTCTCAGTCAGCACAAGGTAGTTGTGGAAAAGACTAGGGTCTTTCTAGAAAGGAACATTGTTTCTAGAAAGACTAGTGGGAGTACGTTCGATCTTGAAGAAGTTCAAGATGCGAACCATAGCACTGAAGCCTCGATGGAAGTTGAACTGGAACCACAAAGTGTTGTGGATGATGTTGTTCCACAAGGGGTTGAGTAACATCAACCAGTTTAAGTAGACATACCTCTTCGCAGGTCTGATAGGTACGTCGTCAGCCTGAGAGATACTCATTTCTCTTGTCTGACCATGATGACATTGTGCTCATAGAGGATGAGCCTACCACCTATCAGGAAGCTGTGATGAGACCAGATTTCGAGAAATGGCTAGAGGCCATGAGATCCGAGATAGAATCCATGTACACCAACCAAGAATGGACTTTGGTTGATCCACCTGAAGGGGTAAAACCCATTGGGTGTAAGTGGGTCTTTAAGAGAAAGACTGACATGGATGGACTTATCTATAAGGGTCGCTTGGTAGCTAAAGGTTTCAAGCAGATTCATGGTATTGACTATGATGAAATCTTTTCTCCAGTAGCGATGTTTAAGTCCATTCGGATCATGCTTGCTATTGCAGCATACCATGACTATGAGATATGGCAGATGGATGTCAAAACCGTGTTTCTGAATGGGAACCTGCTCAAGGATGTGTACATGACATAACCTGAGGGTTTTGTAGATCCACAACATACTGGCAGAGTATGCAAGCTGCATAGGTCCATTTATGGACTAAAGCAATTAAACAGTTCGATTCGATGATGCAATCAAACAGTTTGGTTTCATCAAGAATGAAGATGAACCTTGTGTCTACAAGAAGGTTGTAGGGGACATAGTTGTCTTCCTCATATTGTATGTGGATGACATACTACTCATTGGGAAAGACATCCCTTTGCTACAGTCTGTCAAGACTTGGCTAAGGACATGTTTCTCAATGAAGGACTTAGGTGAGGCATCCCGCATTCTAGGGATACAGATCTATAGAGATAGATCTAAGAGATTGCTTGGCCTAAGTCAGAGTACATATATTGACAAGGTACTCCTTCGGTTTGCCATGCAGAACTCCAAGAAGGGTTTTCAGCCGATGTCACATGGCGTGAGTCTTTCGAAGACTCAAGGTCCCTCTTCTAGAGAGGAGAGAGACCGCATGGATCAGATCCCTTATGCCTCAGCCATAGGATCTATCATGTACGTCGATGTCTCGTATGCTTTGAGCATGACGAGCAGATACCAGTCAGATATAGGTGAGAGTTACTGGATAGCGGTGAAGAATATTCTTAAGTACTTGAGAAGGACTAAAGAATATTTCTTGATATATGGAGGCAATGATGAGCTAGCTGTAAAGGGTTACAGTGATGCTAGCTTTCACTGATTCTACAACAGAGGCCAAGTACATTGCTGCATCAGAGGCAGCAAAGGAGGTAGTTTAGATCCGCAAGTTCATCACCGAACTTGAGGTGGTTCCTAGTATCGCTGACCCTATTGAGCTCTATTGTGACAACAATGGAGCTATAGCACAGGCTAAGGAACCTCGCTCACACCAGCGGACCAAACACATACTACGGCGCTTCCACCTCATTCGAGAGATTATTGAGAGAGGAGATGTGAAGATTTGCGTAGTACCCACAGAGGCTAACATCGCAGATTCCTTGACCAAGGCTTTGGCACAGAGGAAGCATGATGGTCACACTAGGTCATTGGAGCTTAGAGCCTACACTGATTGGCACTAGTGCTAGTGGGAGATTGTTAGTTAGAGCCCTAAAGCCAATCATTTGATGATTGTTGTATGGACTCATTGTATCATTTTCTTATATATAAAGGCATTTGGTTTTTGGTTATTATGCTTACTTGTATTGGTGCCAAATAAACTAAGTATAATAACGTCCTTGAGTAGAAGGTTCTTACCTATATCAATCGATTGGTTGAATCGATAGTGAGATGATATAGGGAACACTACTCTTAATCATTCCTAGTCGAGTATTAACATTCAGGGACAATGTTAATGCGACGAGACTAGCATGTAGGTCAACTCGATGACTTGATCTCACAAGTCATGGATATGGAGATATCAAGTTGACACATGGGTATGTATTAGAGAATGTATAATGAAGGACCCGCCATGAGAAAATATTATGGATCGTTATATGAGTGTCATATACTTTCTCATGTGACTATTAGTATGACTATTAGTCCTTAGACCTGAAGTCACCATGGATCCCTACATAAGGAGTTATGTACTTTGGCTTCGTCAAACTTCACCCGTAACTGGGTGGACTATAAAGGCGATTACTGGGTATGTAACAAATTATGCATAGGGATGTGAGTGATGTAGATGGGATCTATCCCTCCTATATGACGGGAGTGACATCGATATTCTTGATAGAGTGAGACCACTAAGTGCATGGCCATGCCCAAATGAATCAATATGAGATGTTGAGCTCATTTGATTGAGTGAGTCTACTTAGAGTTCAAGATTTAGATTGATTAGAGAATGACACAGTCTATGCCTCACATTGATCAATCTAGATGTCTAGGATAGAAGGACAATGTCATATTTTGTGAGGAGCCACAATTAGTAGTCACAAGGTGATGTTGGATCCTTGGGTAGTAATGATGTGTTGCTAGATACCGCACATTACTTATGCTTCTAAATGGGTTTAGAAGCATTGTCAACGTTACAAGAACCTATAGGGTCACACACAAAGGACAATTAGATGGAGATTAGATTCATATGATGAACCAAGAGGATTAGATTCATGTGATGAATCAAATTGGATTAAGAGTAATCCTAATTGAACTAATTGAGTTGGACTCAATTTGATTCATGTGTTCAATGAGTCTAATTTAGATTATGATTCATTGAATCAATTTAATTAAATGAATTAGATCCATTATATTAAATTAGCTTGAATCAAATGGTTGGATTTGATCAACCATGGGAGTTATAATGTCATGTTTGACTTGACTTGAGAGGAAGAGGAAGAGTCAAGTTTGACTTGACTATTTGCCACCTCATTTGTGAGTTGGCATTAGGAGGACTAATGATGATGTGCCACATCATCATAGTTGGCACATGTGTGTGCCACCTCATGGAGGTTACAAATCCCCTCTTTAATGGCCGGCCACATTAAATGGAATGGGGGTTACAATTGTGGCCGGCCACTTATGGTGGAAAGATGAGTTAATTTTCATTCAAGCCAATTCAACTCATCTTCTTCCTTGCTCTCATTCTCCTCTCCCTCTCCTCCTCCTTGGCCGAACCACATAAGGTGCTAGCACACCTTTGTTTGGTCTTCTCCACCTAGTTTGTTCGTGTGGATACTTCTAGAGGATCTACGCTTGACGATCTCGAGATCCAGCGAACCGTTGGACGAGCAGGATTGCGAAGGGCATCGTATCGAGGGTAAATTTCTTCTCCTAGTGTAGATCTAGGCTTTAGTAAACTCGTACATGAAATTTTGTTTTATAAACTTCGCACAGATCCGGTGGCATGGGAGATTCGGGGTTTCCGCAACGCGAAAAAGCGGTTTTTACCGCCCAAAAATCCCAACAAAACATCTTCTTATTGGGAAGGAAGGAGAAAACTCAAACTTTTCCTTTTAAGTGAAGGGTCCTTCACTTTCACCACCCTTAACTACAATTTCCCTTCTCTTTTTAACAGCACACCCCTGCTGGGGCTACTGGTTATCACTTGCACCCACTTACCAAGAGGTTCAAGGTTCAAACCTTGGTTAGGCCTCTTTTTGGTTATATTTTCTTTTATTTTTGAAAAAATCTACATAAAGCCTATTCTAATCATGGGAACAATTCATATAAAATTGCTAGGGATCCTATGGGTATTACATTTAATTCTAGCAAATTTCCTTTCAGTCCTTAATATCAGTTTTCAATTTTGCAACTTGTATTTTTATATCAATTCCTATCTTTTATCTTAATACCCTTGGGAGTTTAAATTAGTCAACGAACACTTATTGGGAAATTGTCAACATTCTAAGTTCTTTAAAGAGCTAACATTAGTGAGTTGAGTGATTGAGTGTCAACAGATTGCATTAATGGTGACAAGTGGAGAGAGGAAGCAAGACCGAGAGAAACACTTGAACAATGAGCCTTGAGACAACACTTGGAACGCATGGAAATCAGATTCAATCAAATCCTCGATAGATTAGAGAGACAAGATGCTGTAATTTTGGGATTGCAAAATTTCCAAGCGGGTAGAGTTCCTACATGAAATTCAAGGCAATATAACCATGATGACAACAATGATTATGATGATAATGGCGTATCTGAGGACATTGATGATAGAGTTTCTAGTGGCAGATCCGGTCATGCTAGAATTGGTGGTAGAAGAGAAAGAATGAAAATCATGTTGATCGAAACTTGGGAAATATCAAGATGAAGATTCCTTCATTTCAAGGCAAAAGCGATCCAGACGTATATTTGGAGTGGGAAAAGAAAGTTGAATTAGTGTTTGATTGTCACAACTACTCCGAAGAGAAGAAGGTAAAACTAGCTACTGTTGAATTTATTGATTATGCTATAATTTGATGGGATCAAATTATTCTAAGCAGGAGAAGAAACAACGAGAGACCCGTTGGCACTTGGGAAGAGATGAAATCTATTATGAGAAAGAGGTTCGTGCCATCACATTACTATCGAGATTTGTACCAACGGCTACAAAGTCTAACCCAAGGATCCAAAACTGTGGAGGAATATCTCAAGGTGATGGAGATTGCCATGAGTTGAGCCAATGTGGAGGATGACTGAGAAGCAACCATGGCAAGATTTTTACAAGGTTTGAATTCAAAAATTGCAAATGTAATGGAGTTGCAACATTATGTGGAGCTGGAAGATATGGTGCATATGTCCATGAAAGTTGAAAGGCAACTCAAAAGGAAGGGTTCAATCAAGCATGATCCAAATTCATCCACTTGGAAATCTAGTTGGAACAAAAGAGATGATAAATTTGCATCAAAGAGTAAGACCAAGTTTTTGAAGAATAAAGATGTTGGTTCTCCATTGGTCAAAGGTAAAGAACCTATTCAATCTTCAAGAAATAGAGATATTAAATGCTTTAAATGTTTGGGAAGAGGGTATATTGCTTCACAATGTCCAAACAAAAGAATTATGCTTTTGAAAGAACATGGTGATATTGAAACTGAGACTGAGTCCGAAGATGATAATGTCATGCTACCATTGATGAAAAGTGATGTAAAAGAGTACCCCGTCGAAGGTGAAGCCCTTGTCACTAGGCGTGCTCTAAATGTGCAAGTGAAGGAAGAAGATGAAAAACAACGAGACAACATATTTCATACCCCTTGCCACATCAAAGACAAGGTATGTAGTATGATTATAGGTGGGGGAAGTTGCACTAATGTTGCTAGTACTATCTTAGTTGAGAAATTGTGCTTACCCACCACTAAACATCCTAGACCTTATAAACTACAATGGTTGAATGATTGCGGGGAAGTTAAGGTCACTAAGCAAGTGTTGGTTTCATTATCCATTGGTAGGAATCATGATGATGTTCTTTGTGATGTAGTACCAATGCATGTAAGTCATTTGCTTTTAGGTAGACCATGGCAATTTGATAGGAGGATCATGTAACACCCACAAGATTATGAGATAAGTATATGGGTGTTATTTGCTTTAGAGCCTAAAAATATGAAGAATCAAAAAGAAAAAAAAAGAGATAAGAGAAATAAAAGAAGAGGTGAAGGTTTGAACCTTGAACCTCTCACAAAGGATAGAAATAAAATTATGTATGATAACCACTAGGATAATGAATAATATGTGAATGGGAAATGATGGGAATTGTAGTTAAATGTAAAGCTAAAATTTAGTGAAGGAACAAAGGGAAAATCAAGTGGCTCTTTCTCTTGTTTACCTCTTGGTTAAGGAAAAAGAGTAGCAAAAGACAAGTTGTCCATCTCCCTTTCCTTCTCTATTTTTGTGGGGTTTAAGAGGATAATAAAGAGAAGAATTTAGGGAAGGGAATGAGGACATATTCTCATTAAGAAAATACATGCATGAGGTAAGGAGGAAGGGAAGCAAAGTTCATTTTGGTAACTTCCCCCTACTTAGCATAAAAAGGAAAGGAACTAAAGGTTTTCATTTTTTTTCCTTCTCCCTCACCCTTGCCGAGACTCTAAGCCTCCTCCCTCATCTCCACAAGCCAAGTTTAGGTTTCTCCCTAAGAGAAAACTAAACTACAAGAAGGAGCCTTCAAGGTGTACCCTTCCAAGCAAGAGAAAATCAAAAGGAGTGCTAGAAGAAGAAGCCCCCTACTTCCTCTTCACCAAGGGTACCATTTCTTTAAAGATTAACAAGTGATTACTAGGTAAGCTTCCCCTCACCTGTGGTACAATAGTTTTTATGGTTTTTCATGGAGTTAGATCGCTTAAAAACCTAGGACTTGCCTTAAGAAAATTCGGCCAAAAGAAGAAGAAGAGTATAAGAAAGTTGTAATTAGATATGCTTACTATCTTTCTTGTGATATGTATTTTATGTAAAAAGTTAATCTAAGGTTTCCATGCTAGAATAAATGATGAAAACTTAGATCCATAAGCTTTAAACTCTCGGCCAAGCATGAAAAAGAAGACTAGGTAAGTTTAAGACTCAAACTAAGGATGTTTCCTTATTCTTGAGTTATGTACCCTATGATAATGATGTTGTTAACTTTTTTTTCTCCTACTTGTATATTGTTGAAACTCCATTTTTCATGCCCATGAGTATTCGGCCATGTAAGAAGTAAAGGCTTAAGAGAGTTTTAAATCTAGGGCTAAGCATGCTAAGATTGTTCCTAAGACAAGGTATGAAGTTTTATGCCATGATTGTATGTTAGTTATAAATCTTATTTCATGCTTATAAAGGTTCGGTTATGATGAGATTTGAAGTCTAGGAAAGTTTAAACCAAGGCCAGAAAGCTAATGACTTTCTTGATAAAATAATATGGAACTAGTAGATGTTTTTTTTTACTAAGTTTACTAATGTTGTTCCTTGTTATGATGTCATGAAAATTGTGTAGTTCCATGATTTATATGTTTCGGCCACCTTTGGATTAAAGGACTAGGAAAACTTAGAACCCAACTTATATATGTTCATGATGCTCCTTGTGGTAAGTACTATGAAATGTAGTTGTGGTTCCATGCTCTTATGCCACAAGAAATGTAGTTCATGCTTGTTAGGGTTCGGCCAATACTAGTGCAAAGGCCTAGAGAAATTTTGAAACCAACTTACATTTGTTCATGATGTTTTTGTGATAAGTACCATGAAATGTAGTTGTGATTCCTATGCTCTTATGTCACTAAAAATCTAGTTCCATGATTTATATGTTTCGGCCATTACAAGTTTAAAAGCCTAGAGAAAACATAGAACCCAACTTATATATGTTATGATGTCTTTTGATATATGCTATGAAATGTAGTTGTGGTTACCATGCTCTTATGCCACTAAAAACCTAATTCCATGAGTTATAGGTTTCGGCCACCTTGAGTTAAAGGGTCTAGGAAGTTTGGAATTTAAAACAAATAGGCTTATGTTGTTTCTCATGAAAATGTATAAGATATTGGCTTAAGGTTCAATACCTCCATGCTACTTGTAACCTAGAAGGAGACATGTTAGGGTTCGGCCATGATAAGTTTGGGAGCTTAAGGAACATAGAACCCAAACTAAATATGCTTAAGTGATTCCTTATGAAATATGATATGATATGAGCTTAAGGTTTACATGTTTGCATGTTATTTAGAACTTGTTTGCTCTACATGAAAGGTTTCGGCCATGAAGAATTTGAAACCTAGGAGGGCTTAAAAATTTAGGTTAACATGCTTATGACCTTTATTATGCTAGTATGTGAAGATATCATGAGATTTTTATATTTGTATGTTGTCTAGATATCATGCCTCTATTCATGACTTTCGGCCATATGGGTTTAGTGACCTAGATGTACCTCACATGTTATGAATGAATCAAGAGATGTTATTTAATGATTCCATGAATGGTTATGTCTTTTAGGATAAGTGATATGCTCTCTTATGTATGCTTATGATCCATGTATGTGCTATATGCTCAATCATGCATGCTTTAGGATATGATAAAAATGATATGTTCATTATGCAAGCTTATGATTCATGCATGTGCTGTGTGCCCAAATATGCATGTTTATGATATGCTAAGTAATATGTTCATGATGTATGCTATGATTCATGCATGTGCTGTGTGCCCAAAAAAAAATGCATGTTTTATGATATGTCAAGAAACATGATATGCATGTAAGAATAAGAACTACGATATGTATGACATGCTACTTTACTTTATGTATGGCTTGTACCAAGGGTGGGCTCCATAAGCGCCCCGGGGTCGATGGACTAAGAAACGAGCCTCGTTAGGGATGGGCTCCTAAGTGCCCCTAGGTCGATGGACTAAGAAACGGGCCTAGTATGTATGCCTTGTAGGGTTCAAGACTTGCTACCTTGGACCTACATAGGACGCGTGCATTTATGTATGTGGTACAAGCCGGGGCCCCAATTATGTTGAGATTATGTTTAAGTATGTATTGTATAAGTTTTCAAAAGACATGTTGCATATGTTGCATGATATATGTTTAGGAATTTACCATGCTTATACTTTATGATTATGCCATGATACTTTATGTTATGTTATGATATGCCATGATATGCTCTTGACATGATACATTTGTCTTTATGCCTTATGACTTGTGTTTTTAATATGCTTTACAGTTTTTGTGAGTAGGAAAGGAACTTACTGAGCCATGAGTGCTGACAGCTTACTTTCTTGTACCACAGATAAAGGCAAGACATGGATGGACTAGGGGAGCAGCAGGAGGGGCTAGAAGGATGTGTGCGGTAGTGGAATGGCTAAAAGAAATGACCTGCTTTTCTTTAATAAGAAATTTACCATGCTGATGTTTTTACCTTATGACTCCATGACCTTAAATATGTGTTTGGGTATTTAAGACTCAAAAATATGATCGGTATGCTATGTGGTTCTTTTATATCTATGGTGAATTTTTATGTAAGAAAATGTTTTTTTAATTCTCTAAGTAAGACTTCCGCTGTGTTAAGTATGTATGTGTCGCAAGTAACCCACGTCGCCTTAGCAGGAGGGGCGGGGCGTTACAGCTTGGTATCAGAGTCAAGTTAGCCTTTCCACTACACACATATCAAGCCTCTATCCTGCCGCTCCAAGTAAGATTTTATATGCTTAAAGTTAATTTAATTTTTGATGCTTTAATATTATGCATGTTTACTTATTCTTTGATTTAGTTAATTTAATTTTTGATGCTTTAATATTATGCATGTTTACTTATTCTTTGTTTTAGTTAATTTAATGTTTGGTTCTTTAATATTATGCATGTTTACTTATTCTTGATTTAATCTAATTTTTGATGCTTTAATATTATGCATGTTCTCTGATTTAGTTTAATTTTACTTTTGTCAATACTCTAATATTCTTCATGTTTTGTTATACCTTGAATTAGGATAGGCATGCATGATGGTAGGATAGGAATAGTAATAACCTTATGACGGCGAATAGGGATAACGATAATTTGTTGTTGTTTAATGAAGATAAGCATGGCTAGGAGACGTACCACCCGAGCAGAGGAGACAGTAACTCTACCAGATCTGACTCAGGTAGTCACCGACCTTCAACGCCAGATCACGGAACAACAACAGATGATCACGACTTTGATGGGTCAACAAGGAACCCCAACTACCCCACCAGTAGTTCAGAATGCAGTGCCCATTGTGCCACTAGTTGCACCAGTACCACCGGTAGCCCCTATCCCAGTGGTTTGATAGGAGACCTATTTGATTCAGTGGTTGAGACTTAAACCGGAGAACTTCTCGGGTACTTGTGAGCCGTGGGATGCCCAGGCCTGGTTCAAGACCGTAGAAAGCACAGTGGAACTTTTGGCCTGGCCTGAATCAGAGAAGATCAAATGTGTATCCTTCTGCTTCTCCGGAGATGCGAGAATGTGGTGGGAAAGAGTTAAAGAGAAGAGACAAATTAATCTGATGAATTGGACTTGAGACGAGTTCAAGAATTCTTTCACGCAAGTGACAAACCTTACGACGAGTTTACCGAGTTCCGCAAGGTGATTTATCGGTGAAGCGAAGCACTTCAACCGACTAGCACGCCTTTGTCCAATTAGTGCAGAGAGAAAGGGTCGACCGATCAAGATGCTGAGAGATAGCCTGGGGTCATGGAGTTAATAGGCCGAGACTAGAGGAATTAGTCGCTAATTACGAGCATTATCGAGCGATGAAGGAGAATAAAGGTCGACACGAGCCGAGGGACGAAACCTCAGTACTAAAGCAGTGGAAAGGAAGGAAAAAGCGGGACAATGCAAAAGTGGGTCGAGAATAAGCAGAGATACCCCCTGATTTGTGGAAAATTCGATTGTGTCACAAAGGTACGAAAATGCTATAATTGTGGCGGGAGGGACATTTGGCCAGTCCTACTCAAATAAGCACCATTCACAACGAGCAGGGGTGCCCTTCACAACTACACCGATGCAAATCTATAGAAGGAACTTCAATCGGGAGATTGGAAGCCCGCCATAACGAATGCCGGGTTTTTGCGCTACCAATGAAGATGTGGCGAACGCCTCTACTGTCATTGCTTACCTCTAGCTAACATGCTAAAGTTTTATTTGATACTGAAGGCAAACCAGTGGTCGAATCTATCGGGAAACCGAGAAACATTTCGTGTCATGGGGTCGAGACCATGTCCGAGCAACTCTCCACCCTGACTATAGCACCCACCCTATTCGACAATATGTTAGAGAAGCAAGCTAGTGACCAAAGCCTCCAAAGGATTAAGCAAGAGATCTTAGAGGGAAAGAATGGTGGATTTCGTACCGCGGGCAGCGGAATATTATACCTCAGAGATCGATTATGTATTCCCAAGGACCCCGAGTTGCGAAGGAAGATATTAGAAGAAGTTCATTCAACGCCCTATGCAATGCATCCAGGATCCTCCAAATTCAGTACATCAGTGCCTGCCTGACTTGTCAGAGGGTTAAAGCGGAACACCAGAGGCCTGGAGGATTACTGCAGCCTGTTCAGATTCCGGAATGGAAATGGGAGGATATCTCGATGGACTTTATTTCAGGATTACCCAAGACAACAAACGGCTATGACGCTATATGGGTAATCGTGGATAGACTAAGCAAATCCGCCCACTTTCTGGCAATCAAAATGACCCATTCAATTGAGCAACTGGCTCAATTATATGTCAAGGAAATTATTAGACTACATGGGATCCCCAAGACCATCATCTCTGACAGATATGGTCGTTTTGTTTCGCATTTTTGGGAATGTGTTCAGAGGGCTCTCGGCACAAAGCTATTATTCAGTACTGCCTTCCAAAACAGAGAGAGTGAACCAAGTGCTGGAAGACATGCTACGGGCTTGTGCCTTGGACTTCAAAGGAAGTTGGTGCCGATATTTATGCTTAGCGGAATTTGCTTATAACAATGCAGATCGCCCATATGTTGGTATGAAGGCGGGGAAAAGAAAGAGATGGGATTTCAAACAGAGCTTATCGATAACACTATCCGTGTTATACAGAATATCCGCCAAAGAATAGAAACTGCTCAGAGTCGACAGAAGAATTATGCAGATAAGCGACGAAGGTCATTGGAATTCAGTGTCGGAGACTCATTATTCCTCAAGGTTGCTCCTATGAAGGGAGTAATGAGGTTCGGTAAGAAGGGAAAACTAATCCTGCGCTATGTGGGACCATACCAAGTTCTGAAAAGAATCGCCAAGGTAGCATATGAAATAGAGCTGCCTCAAGAGATGTCAGCCATTCATAACGTGTTCCACGTTTCGATGCTGAAGAAATGTATTCCGAACACAGGCAAAGTGATCGAACCACAGACAATACAAGTGCAAGAGGACCTAACCTACGAGAGCCGACCAATTCAGATATTGGATCGAGACGTCAAAAGACTAAGGAACAAAGAAGTACCCTTAGTAAAGGTCCTATGGCAAAATCAACAACACGAAGAAGCCACGTGGGAACGAGAAGATGATATGAAATAAAAGTATCCGGAGCTATTTTAAGTTCGAGGACGAACTTTCTATGAGGTATGGGGTACTGTAACACCCACAAGATTATGAGATAAGTATATGGGTGTTATTTGCTTTAGAGCCTAAAAATATGAAGAATTAAAAAGAAAAAAAAAAAGAGATAAGAGAAATAAAAGAAGAGGTGAAGGTATGAACCTTGAACCTCTCACAAAGGATAGAAATATAATTATGTATGATAACCACTAGGATAATGAATAATATGTGAATGGGAAATGATGGGAATTGTAGTTAAATGTAAAGCTAAAATTTAGTGAAGGAACAAAGGGAAAATCAAGTGGCTTCTTTCTCTTGTTTACCTCTTGGTTAAGGAAAAAGAGTAGCAAAAGACAAGTTGTCCTTCTCCCTTTCCTTCTCTATTTTCGTGGGGTTTAAGAGGATAATAAAGAGAAGAATTTAGGGAAGTGAATGAGGACATATTCTCATTAAGAAAATACATGCATGAGGTAAGGAGGAAGGGAAGCAAAGTTCATTTTGGTAACTTCCACCTACTTAGCATAAAAAGGAAAGGAACTAAAGGTTTTCATTTTTTTTTCCTTCTCCCTCACCCTTGCCGAGACTCTAAGCCTCCTCCCTCATCTCCACAAGCCAAGTTTAGGTTTCTCCCTAAGAGAAAACTAAACTACAAGAAGGAGCCTTCAAGGTGTACCCTTCCAAGCAAGAGAAAATCAAAAGGAGTGCTAGAAGAAGAAGCCCCCTACTTCCTCTTCACCAAGGGTACCATTTCTTTAAATATTAACAAGTGATTACTAGGTAAGCTTCCCCTCACCTGTGGTACAATAGTTTGTATGGTTTTTCATGGAGTTAGATCGCTTAAAAACCTAGGACTTGCCTTAAGAAAATTCGGCCAAAAGAAGAAGAAGAGTTTAAGAAAGTTGTAATTAGATATGCTTACTATCTTTCTTGTGATATGTATTTTATGTAAAAAGTTAATCTAAGGTTTCCATGCTAGAATAAATGATGAAAACTTAGATCCATAAGCTTTAAACTCTCGGCCAAGCATGAAAAAGAAGACTAGGTAAGTTTAAGACTCAAACTAAGGATGTTTCCTTATTCTTGAGTTATGTACCCTATGATAATGATGTTGTTAACTTTTTTTCTCCTACTTGTATATTGTTGAAACTCCATTTTTCATGCCCATGAGTATTCGGCCATGTAAGAAGTAAAGGCTTAAGAGAGTTTTAAATCTAGGGCTAAGCATGCTTAGATTGTTCCTAAGACAAGGTATGAAGTTTTATGCCATGATTGTATATTAGTTATAAATCTTATTTCATGCTTATAAAGGTTCGGTTATGATGAGATTTGAAGTCTAGGAAAGTTTAAACCAAGGCTAGAAAGCTCCTGACTTTCTTGATAAAATAATATGGAACTAGTAGATGTTTTTTTTACTAAGTTTACTAATGTTGTTCCTTGTTATGATGTCATGAAAATTGTGTAGTTCCATGATTTATATGTTTCGGCCACCTTTCGATTAAAGGACTAGGAAAACTTAGAACCCAACTTATATATGTTCATGATGCTCCTTGTGGTAAGTACTATGAAATGTAGTTGTGGTTCCATGCTCTTATGCCACTAGAAATGTAGTTCATGCTTGTTAGGGTTCGGCCAATACTAGTGCAAAGGCCTAGAGAAATTTTGAAACCAACTTACATTTGTTCATGATGTTTTTGTGATAAGTACCATGAAATGTAGTTGTGATTCCTATGCTCTTATGTCACTACAAATCTAGTTCCATGATTTATATGTTTCGGCCATTACAAGTTTAAAAGCCTAGAGAAAACTTAGAACCCAACTTATATATGCTTATGATGTCTTGTGATATATGCTATGAAATGTAGTTGTGGTTACCATGCTCTTATGCCACTAAAAACCTAATTCCATGAGTTATAGGTTTTGGCCACCTTGAGTTAAAGGGTCTAGGAAGTTTGGAATTTAAAACAAATAGGCTTATGTTGTTTCTCATGAAAATGTATAAGATATTGGCTTAAGGTTCAATACCCCCATGCTACTTGTAACCTAGAAGGAGACATGTTAGGGTTCGGCCTTGATAAGTTTGGGAGCTTAAGGAACATAGAACCCAAACTAAATATGCTTAAGTGATTCCTTATGAAATATGATATGATATGAGCTTATGGATTACATGTTTGCATGTTATTTAGAACTTGTTTGCTCTACATGAAAGGTTTCGGCCATGAAGAATTTGAAACCTAGGAGGGCTTAAAAATTTAGGTTAACATGCTTATGACCTTTATTATGCTAGTATGTGAAGATATCATGAGATTTTTATATTTGTATGTTGTCTAGATATCATGCCTCTATTCATGACTTTCGGCCATATGGGTTTAGTGACCTAGATGTAACTCACATGTTATGAATGAATCATGAGATGTTATTTAATGATTCCATGAATGGTTATGTCTTTTAGGATAAGTGATATGCTTTCTTATGTATGCTTATGATCTATGTATGTGCTATGTGCTCAATCATGCATGCTTTAGGATATGATAAAAATGATATGTTCATTATGCAAGCTTATGATTCATGCATGTGCTGTGTGCCCAAATATGCATGTTTATGATATTCTAAGTGATATGTTCATGATGTATGCTATGATTCATGCATGTGCTGTGTGCCCAAAAAAAAATGCATGTTTTATGATATGTCAAGAAACATTATATGCATGTAAGAATAAGAACTACGATATGTATGACATGATACTTTACTTTATGTATGGCTTGTACCAAGGGTGGGCTCCATAAGCGCCCCGGGGTCGATGGACTAAGAAACGGGCCTCGTTAGGGATGGGCTCCTAAGTGCCCCTAGGTCGATGGACTAAGAAACGGGTCTAGTATGTATGCCATGTAGGGTTCAAGACTTGCTACCTTGGACCTACATAGGACGCGCGCATTTATGTATGTGATACAAACCGGGGCCCCAATCATGTTGAGATTATGTTTAAGTATGTATTGTATAAGTTTTCAAAAGACATGTTGCATATGTTGCATGATATATGTTTAGGAATTTACCATGCTTATACTTTATGATTATGCCATGATACTTTATGTTATGTTATGATATGCCATGATATGCTCTTGACATGATACATTTGTCTTTATGCCTTATGACTTATGTTTTTAATATGCTTTACGGTTTTTGTGAGTAGGAAAGGAACTTACTGAGCCATGAGTGCTCACAGCTTACTTTTTTGTACCACAGATAAAGGCAAGACATGGATGGACTAGGGGAGCAGCAGGAGGGGCTAGAAGGATGTGTGCGGTAGTGGACTGGCTAAAAGAAATGACCTGCTTTTATTTAATAAGAAATTTACCATGCTGATGTTTTTACCTTATGACTCCATGACCTTAAGTATGTGTTTGGGTATTTAAGACTCAAAAATATGGTCGGTATGCTATGTGGTTCTTTTATATCTATGGTGAATTTTTAAGTAAGAAAATGTTTTTTTAATTCTCTAAGTAAGACTTCCGCTGTGTTAAGTATGTATGTGTCGCAAGTAACCCTCGTCGCCTTAGCAGGAGGGGCGGGGCATTACAGATCATGCACGATGGCTTCACAAATAAATATTTTTTTAAGATGCATGGTAAACTTGTAACTCTTGTACCATTAACTCCTAAGCAAGTATATGAAGATCAATTGATGATAAAAAAGAGAGTTAAAAAAGAAAAGATTGTGAGAGAAAAAAATTGAAAAAGGAAAAGGAGTGTGAGAAAAGAAAAAGTGAGGATGAGAGTAGTGAAAAAAAGAATGAAAAATAAACAAAACATTAGAGCAAGAGAGTAAAAAAGGGAGCTTTTATACAAAAGAAAGAGAGGTTAAGAGAGGTTTTTATACTCAACAGTCGATGATTGTACTTTTGTACAAGGAGGCTTATTTCAACACTAACAATCTTAACCCTTAAGGCCTAGTGTTATTAAATCTCTTTTGCAGGAATTTGATGATGTCTTTCCTGAAGAAGTTCCTGATGGATTGCCACCACTTAGGGGAATAGATCACTAAATTGACTTCATCCCTGGAGCAACCATTCCTAATCGACCAGCCTATAGGAGCAATCCTATAGAGATGAAGGAGCTTCAAAATCAAGTTGAAGAGTTGATGAGAAAAGGGTATGTCCGAGAAATTTTGAGTCCTTGTTCAGTTCTTGTTTTGCTTGTGCCTAAGAAGGATGGAACTTGGAGAATGTACGTTTATTGAAGGGCTATCAATAATATTATGGTAAAGTATCATCATCCTATTCCTAGATTAGATGATATGCTAGATGAACTATATGGTTCTTGCATTTTCTCTAAAATTGATTAGAAGTCTGGCTATCATCAAATTCGCATGCGTGAGGGAGATGAATGGAAAACTGCTTTTAAGACTAGGTATGGTTTGTACGAATGGTTAGTCATGTCATTTGGGCTAACTAATGCACCTAATACTTTCATGAGATTGATGAATCATATTTTGGGTGCTTATATTGGAAACTTTGTTGTAGTATATTTTGATGACATCTTGATTTATAGTAAGAATTTAGATGAACATGTCAATCATTTACAAAAGGTTCTACTTGTTTTGCGAAATGAAAAATTGTATGCTGACCTTGTCAAATAGAGTTTCTTGGTTATATTGTTAGTGCTAAGGGAATAGCAGTTGATGAAGACATTGTTGCAGATGCTTTGTCTCAAAGGTATACCTTGATCTCTACTTTGAACACTAAATTGTTAGGATTTTAATACATTAAAGATCTATATTCTAATGATCCTGACTTTGGAAATATGTTTGATGTTTGTGAACATGCTACATTTGGGAAGTTTTATAGGCATGAGGAATTTCTTTTTAGAGTGAATAGGTTGTGTGCCCCTAATTGTTCTGATCCGGCGATAAGAACAGGGGACCCTCGTTGTAAGGGGTCTACGCCACGTGGAAGTCAAAGAGCCGGGTGGTCCATCGAAGAAGGTCGGACCAGCTAGGTCAATCGGAGAAAGGGGGCTGACCGACCGGGCGGCCGCCCGGTGTTTAGCCGAGGGCAAAGGGCACCCCAATGGAAGTCGGGGTTCCGACGCTCATTGGGCAAGATCGTAGGGCCGAGCGGACAGCACGCTCGGCCGAAGACATGAATCATACTGCTAACAGTCGCCACAAAACACATTACTAATAATTTCCCAAGTGTACCATCATATATGACCGGTCGGACGCACGGCAGGAGTTCGGGGAAAAAGACAAGGGACATCTTCTGACAGCTAGCATGCTTCGTGATATGGTCATACTCCAAATCACGCGACGTGGGGTTCCGTTGTCCCATCAAGGACATGCTTTGACTGTAGCAGTATGATACCGAGGTATGGGTTGCGGACACGTATCGCCTCGGGCGTGCAAGAGCTCTTTCACCGCCCTATATAAAGAGCCTCATACTTCGCCGGAGGGATCCACCGTTTTCATCTTGCTTGACTTGAGCATCGGAGGGTCGCCGGAACCCTTCCCCGGCCCGACTCAGCTGCCTAGTCGAAGATCCACACGGCAGGGGAGCGCCACGTGCCCGTCCGTTGGTTCATGGACAGATCAAATTGGCGTGCGGCGCTCCCGCATCCGAGCGGAAACAATGCGAGGCGGGCGATAACACGCTCTCCACGGAGGAACTCGGCCCGATCGAGTTGCGGGCTTATGGAGCAAAACAAAAGGCAGAGACCAGGCGGCACCCCTCTCCGGTGGCCGAAGCACCTCAAGCCACATTCCACCGGGCCCTATTCCGCACCCCAAGCCGCACCCACTCATAGAGATCGGGATCTTCTTCGGATGAAATGCCGAGACGAGATGACAAAAGGAAAAGCCCCTCGAGCGGACTCATCGCCCGAGCGGATTAATCGCCAATTTTAGAGGCTATTCTACGAGACCCTCTGCCCAAGCACTACGCGCCTCCGACGATCGGCGAATACAATGGATCCACCCATCCGGTCGATCATTTGGGCAAGTTTGATAACACGTCAACCCTGCATCAATACACAGATGGGGTGAAGTGTCGGGTTTTCCTCACCACCCTATCTGGATCGGCTCAACGATGGTTTCGAAGATTGTCGGACGGATCCATCGGCCTTCCTCCATCATTTTGCAAGCAGTCGGCGCTATCAAAAAACCAGCGTTAGTCTGTTCGCCATCAAACAAGAAGCCCGTGAATCACTCCGAGCTTACATCCAGCGGTTCAACAAAGTGGCCATGGATATTCCAACGGCCACCTCGGAGACCATGATGAATGCCTTCACACAAGGCCTCGTGGATGGGGATTTCTTCCGATTGCTCATTCGGAAGCCGCCCCGAGACTATGACCACATGCTACACCAGGCCAACGAATACATCAACGTGGAGGAAGCGCAAGCGGCCAGGAAAAAAGAAACTCCAACCGAGTGGGCCCCTCCTGCCGAGCGGACAAAGTCGCTCATCATCCACGGAGGACCGAGGGGCAGCAATCCACTCCCCATGCCAGGCTCACGTGCAAGGCCTACCAAGCAAGCAAAAGAAAATGGACGATGTGCTCCTTCTGGACATATACGCACAACACAAGGGATTGAAGTCTTCCTTCGTGGCTCACCGTGGCGGAATCGCGGACTCTCCCTCGGTCGACGACAGAACAAGAACTCATGCCGACGGAATGGGCCGAAATGACAACATACTCCGTCCGCTCGACGCTCAAGCGGAGAATCGCGAGCCCGAAGAGAACGGTCTCGACCATCCTCTCGGAGGAAGAAAATAAAAGTAATACTTCGAGGCGAGATCAACATTATCAAGCGGAGGAGACTCCAACCGAGCAAGAAAGGTGAGCGTCCGGCACCTCCAGATCCATGAGGTCGGCTGCAGTGGGCCCTGGGACTTGGAAGGAGTTGAAGTGCCCACGACGCTCTGCTCATCAAAGCGGTAATAGCCAACTACACTATTCACCGCGTTTGACACAGGAAGTTCGGTCAACATAATATTCAAAATGGCATTCGATCAACTTCAAATTGACCGTGCCGACCCCCCTCTACGGGTTTATGGGCAATGAAGTCCTTCCGGACAACTCCGGATGGCTATTTCATTGGGAGAAGAGCCGCCGGATGCGCACCTGGTCGACTCTCCTCCTCATACAACGTCATTAAGGACCGAGTTCCGGCGATCTCTACCTTCCGAAGATCAAGTTCCCGTCAAGACAAAGTGGGAGAAATGCAGGGAGATCAATTGGGGCTCGGCGATGCTACGTCGAAATGGTCAAGCAAATTCCGCCGGAAGTCGCCACGGATCGAGGTGAATGCTATAACCCCCTCTCTAGTTTATGAAGAAAAGAGGAAGTGCAGATACACCCGATCGGAGGCCACGACATTCATCGCATCCGACCCGGAGGCAGAAGGAGGAGGTGATCCAATGCCTCGAGAAACCATGATGTCTTCGTCACATGAGCCCCTTTCACCAAGTATAGCGGCAAGCTGAGCTACGTCCGGACGAATGAAAGCAAAGAAAAGGGACTTCGTCAGCGAATTCCATCATCCGAGCGGAGGTGGAAAAACTCTTGGAGGCTGGCCATATCCGCGAGGTGCAGTTCCCGAGCTGGATGGCCAACGTAGTATTAGTCTCCAAATCGGGCAACAAGTGGAGAGTATGTATAGATTTTCGAGATCTCAACAAAGCTTACCTGAAAGACTTTTATCCTCTACCCCGGATAGATCAGCTAGTGGATTCTACGGCTGGCTGCGAATTAATATGTATGCTCGACGCTTACTAAGGCTATCATCAAGTGTCGCTCGCCCGTGAAGATCAAGAAAAAGTCAGCTTCGTGACGGCCGACGGCACCTACTGCTATAATGTGATGCCGTTCGGATTAAAGAACGCGGGAGCCACTTATCAACGCTTGATGAACAAAGTGTTCAAAGAGCAGATCAGGCGGAATCTGGAAGTTTATGTGGACGACATTCTCATCAAGTCCGTCCGAGCGGCCGATCTCTTCAAAGACATGGAGGAAAACTTTCGGACGCTACGCAAATATGGAGTCAAGCTAAATCCCCAGATGTGCCTGTTCGGAGAAAAAGGAGGGTGTTTCTTGGGGTACATAGTGACCGAGCGGGGTATCGAAGCAAATCCCAGCAAGGTGAAAGCTCTACAAGACATGCCGCCTCCAAGAAATACAAGGGAAGTGCAGCGTTTGACCGGTCGGATAACTGCTCTGTCCAGGTTCATCTCCAAAACCGCCGACCGGAGCCTTCCTTTTTTCAAAATCTTGCGCAAGGCCAATAAGTTTCATTGGGACGAAGAATGCGATCGGGCGTTCGAAGATTTGAAGGCATATCTGAGCTCTCTCCCGGTATTAGCCAAGCCGACTGCGGGTGAGCCCCTTTATATGTACTTGTCTTCAACCGAGCAAGCAATTGGCTCGGCACTAGTGACGGTGAGCGGAGAAGAGCCTGTGTATTTCCTTAGTCATATTTTGAAAGATGCTGAATCTCGCTACACTGGACTCAAGAAGCTGGCTTTCGCTCAGGTTCTCGCCGCTCGGCGCCTTCGTCCATACTTCCTGGCACATACCATCATTGTCAAAACCAATAGCCCACTCGGCCGTGTATTATTGAATCCAGAACGTCCGGCCGGCTCATCAAATGGACGACGGAGTTAAGCGAATTTGACATCCAGTACCAGCCCCGCTCGGCAATCAAAGCGCAGTCCTTGGCAGATTTTGTGACTGAGGTGCAGAATGCAGAGCCAGAAGCTATGTGGAAAATATTTGTGGACGGATCATCCACTCGGCTCGAAAGCGTGATTGGAATACTGTTGCTCTCCCCACAAGAAGAAAAGATGCACTTATCCGTCCAGCTGAATTATAAAGCTACAAACAACGAAGCAGAGTATGAGGCCCTCATAGCCGGCTTGCAGGCAGCGTGGCACGTGGGTGCCGGTCGGGTAACGCTTCATTCGCATTCTCAGCTGGCTGCTCAGTAACTCTCTGGTACCTTCGAAATCAACAGCGCTTGGCTCAAACTCTACGGTGAAGCCTTTGAGAAGCTTAAGGCCAATTTTAGAGAAGTCATTGTTCGGAAGATTCCCCGATCGGAGAACCAAGCGGCCGATGAGTTGACCAAACTTGTGAGCTCAATAAAGCCGATCGCCCTTCAGCAGCCAATTGAACAAGTATTGTTGGTGGCGCACGTCGACCGTATGGAAGGCCTTACGTGTAACGCCCCGCCCCTCCTGCTAAGGCGACGGGGGTTACCTTGCGACACATACATACTTAACACAGCGGAAGTCTTACTTAGAGAATTAAAAAAAACATTTTCTTACTTAAAAATTAACCATAGATATAAAAAAACCACATAGCATACCTATCATATTTTTGAGTCTTAAATACCCAAACACATACTTAAGGTCATGGAGTCATAAGGTAAAAACATCAGCATGGTAAATTTCTTATTAAATAAAAGCAGGTCATTTCTTTTTGCCAGTCCACTACCGCACACACCCTTCTAGCCCCTCCTGCTGCTCCCCTAGTCCATCCATGTCTTGCCTTTATCTGTGGTACAAGAAAGTAAGCTGTGAGCACTCATGGCTCAGTAAGTTCCTTTCCTACTCACAAAAATCGTAAAGCATATTAAAAACATAAGTCATAAGGCATAAAGACAAATGTATCATGTCAAGAGCATATCATGGCATATCATAACATAACATAAAGTATCATGGCATAATCATAAAGTATAAGCATGGTAAATTCCTAAACATATATCATGCAACATGTCTTTTGAAAACTTATACAATACATACTTAAACATAATCTCAACATGATTGTGGCCCTGGCTTGTACCACATACATAACTGCGCGCGTCCTATGTAGGTCCAAGGTAGCAAGTCTTGAACCCTACAAGGCATACATACTAGGCCCGTTTCTTAGTCCATCGACCCCGGGGCGCTTATGGAGCCCACCCTTGGTACAAGCCATACATAAAGTAAAGTAGCATGTCATACATATCGTCGTTCTTATTCTTACATGCATATCATGTTTCTTGACATATCATAAAACATGCATTTTTTGAGCACATGCATGAATCATAGCATACATCATGAACATATCACTTAACATATCATAAGCATGCATATTTGGGCACACAGCACATGCATGAATTATAAGCTTGCATAATGAACATATCATTTTTATCATATCCTAAAGCATGCATGATTGAGCACATAGCACATACATGGATCATAAGCATACATAAGAGAGCATATCACTTATCCTAAAAGACATAACCATTCATGGAATCATTAAATAACATCTCTTGATTCATTCATAACATGTGAGGTACATCTAGGTCACTAAACCCATATGGCCAAAAGTCATGAATAGAGGCATGATATCTAGACAACATACAAATATAAAAATCTCATGATATCTTCACATACTAGCATAATAAAGGTCATAAGCATGTTAACCTAAATTTTTAAGCCCTCCTAGGTTTCAAATTCTTCATGGCCGAAACATTTCATGTAGAGCAAACAAGTTCTAAATAACATGCAAACATGTAAACCTTAAGCTCATATCATATCATATTTCATAAGGAACCACTTAAGCATATTTAGTTTGGGTTCTAAGTTCCTTAAGCTCCCAAACATATCATGGCCGAACCCTAACATGTCTCCTTCTAGGTTACAAGTAGCATGGAAGTATTGAACCTTAAGCCAATATCTTATACATTTTCATGAGAAACAACATAAGCATATTTGTTTTAAATTCCAAACTTCCTAGACCCTTTAACTCAAGGTGGCCGAAACCTATAACTCATGGAATTAGGTTTTTAGTGGCATAAGAGCATGGTAACCACAACTACATTTCATAGCATATATCACAAGACATCATAAGCATATATAAGTTGGGTTCTAAGTTTTCTCTAGGCTTTTAAACTTGTAATGGACGAAACATATAAATCATGGAACTAGATTTGTAGTGACATAAGAGCATAGGAATCACAACTACATTTCATGGTACTTATCACAAAAACATCATGAACAAATGTACGTTGGTTTCAAAATTTCTCTAGGCCTTTGCACTAGTATTGGCCGAACCATAACAAGCATGAACTACATTTCTAGTGGCATAAGAGCATGGAACCACAACTACATTTCATAGTACTTACCACAAGGAGCATCATGGACATATATAAGTTGGGTTCTATGTTTTCCTAGTCCTTTAATCCAAAGGTGGCCGAAACATATAAATCATGGAACTACACAATTTTCATGACATCATAACAAGGAACAACATTAGTAAACTTAGTAAAAAAAAACATCTACTAGTTCCATATTATTTTATCAAGAAAGTCATGAGCTTTCTAGCCTTGGTTTAAACTTTCCTAGACTTCAAATCTCATCATAACCGAACCTTTATAAGCATGAAATAAGATTTATAACTAACATACAATCATGGCATAAAACTTCATACCTTGTCTTAGGAACAATCTTAGCATACTTAGCCCTAGATTTAAAACTCTATTAAGCCTTTACTTCTTACATGGCCGAATACTCATGGGCATGAAAAATGGAGTTTCAACAATATACAAGTAGGAGAAAAAGTTAACAACATCATTATCATAGGGTACATAACTCAAGAATAAGGAAATATGCGTAGTTTGAGTCTTAAACTTACCTAGTCTTCTTGTTCATGCTTGGCCGAGAGTTTAAAGCTTATGGATCTATGTTTTCATCATTTATTCTAGCATGGAAACCTTAGATTAATTTTTTACATAAAATATATATCACAAGAAAGATAGTAAGCATATCTAATTACAACTTTCTTAAACTCTTCTTCTTCTTTTGGCCGAATTTTCTTAAGGCAAGTCCTAGGTTTCTAAGCGATCTAACTCCATGAAAAACCATACAAACTATTGTACCACAGGTGAGGGGAAGCTTACCTAGTAATCACTTGTTAATCTTTAAAGAAATGGTACCCTTGGTGAAGAGGAAGTAGGGGGCTTCTTCTTCTAGCACTCCTTTTGATTTTCTCTTGCTTGGAAGGGTACACCTTGAAGGCTCCTTCTTGTAGTTTAGTTTTCTCTTAGGGAGAAACCTAAACTTGGCTTGTGGAGATGAGGGAGGAGGCTTAGAGTCTCGGCAAGGGTGAGGGAGAAGGAAAAAAATGAAAACCTTTAGTTCCTTTCCTTTTTATGCTAAGTAGGTGGAAGTTACCAAAATGAACTTTGCTTCCCTTCCTCCTTACCTCATGCATGTATTTTCTTAATGAGAATATGTCCTCATTCACTTCCCTAAATTCTTCTCTTTATTATCCTCTTAAACCCCACGAAAATAGAGAAGGAAAGGGAGAAGGACAACTTGTCTTTTGCTACTCTTTTTCCTTAACCAAGAGGTAAACAAGAGAAAGAAGCCACTTGATTTTCCCTATGTTCCTTTACTAAATTTTAGCTTTACATTTAACTACAATTCCCATCATTTCCCATTCACATATTATTCATTATTCTAGTGGTTATCATACATAATTTTATTTCTATCCTTTGTGAGAGGTTCAAGGTTCAAACCTTCACCTCTTCTTTTATTTCTCTTATCTCTTTTTTTTTTCTTTTTGATTCTTCATATTTTTAGGCTCTAAAGCAAATAACACCCATATACTTATCTCATAATCTTGTGGGTGTTACATTACGTTTCTGAGCGACTGGAGGATACCCATCACGGAGTTTCTGCGCTCGGGCGCCACATCGTCCGATCAGAATGAAGCTCAGCTGCTAAGGAGGAGATCCGGCCGGTTCACACTCATCGGCGATCAGCTTTACAAGAAATCTTTCTCACGACCACTGTTGAAGTGTGTGAGCTCGGAAGACTCGGCTTACATCCTCCAAGAAGTACATCAAGGATCCTGCGGAGGACATCCGGGCGACCTTACAAGCAGACTCCGCTCGGACCGTGTCGACGTGCCTTTCGTGCCAGAAATACCACAACTTCTATCACCGACCGGCAGAGGAAATGAAGGCATCAACAGTCTCATGTCCGTTCGACCAGTGGGGAATGGATATCGTTGGTCCATTTCCTATGGCGACCGGACAGCGGAAATTTCTACTAGTGGCGGTCGATTATTTTTCAAAGTGGGTGGAGGCCGAGCCGCTAGCCAAGATCACCGAACAAATGGTCAAAAAGTTCATATGCCAGCACATCATCTGTAGGTTCGGCATCCCTCGCCGACTGATTTCCGACAACGGATGGCAGTTCACAGGAAAATTGCTTGAAAATTGGTGCAAAAGCTATGGAATCGAGCAACACTTCACATCTGTAGCCTATCCCCAAAGCAATGGTCAAGCCGAAGTAGCCAATCGGGAAATTCTTCGCATTCTGTGCGCTCGGCTTGACCATTTGGGAGGAAGTTGGGTGGATGGTAATCTTATGGGCCATCCGACGTGAAAGGAAGGAGGCGTCACGCCTTTCCATACGTGACGGTGATTCTGTTGAAGTCGCATCGAGTCCACCCGGATCAATTATGATGAAGGCAACAGCGGAGGAACATGGAGCTAGATTTGGTTGAAGAGGAGCGGGCCAAGGCGTCCGTGATGGCGGGCGGATTAAGCAAAACTACAACGTGATCCCAGATCGTTCGGTCGGCGACCTCGAAGAAAGTCCTCGGACCCTTCAAGGTTATCGAAAAGCTCCGCTCGGGTGCTTACTATTTGGAGGATGAAGACGGACGGCAGCTAGATCGGCCATGGAGTGCGAATCATCTCCAGCCTTATCATGCCGGATGAAAGGTGCACTGGTATAACTCATTTGTGTATATTCTAGTCGCCCATGTCCTTGTAATGCAGGAAGCAAAAATGAATTAAAAAGGATGGCTAGTGTGTTGAGCGAGCGGCTATGTTAAAGATTAGCCCAAGACCGTCGAGTTCCGACGTTAAATATCGAGAGACGAGCCGGCGTCTATAAACCCTCCGAGCGGAAGGCCGTCGAGCTCCGACGTTAAATATCGAGAGACGAGCCGGCGTCTATAAACCCTCCGAGCGGAAGGCCGTCGAGCTCCGACGTTAAATATCGAGAGACGAGCCGGCGTCTATAAACCCTCCGAGCGGAAGGCCGTCCACGTGATACATTCCGGCGGTAAGAGTCGATCGACGACAAAACCTGTTCTTTAAGGCCAACATACGGCCGAGTGGCTCACTTAGCAAAAATAGATGAAAAACCCCTTTGAGGTAAGGTGCTAAGCAAAAGACGGTTAATACGAATTAAAAATGGAAGCGCGTGAGCGAATTGTTAGTTAGAGCCCTAGAGCCAATCATTTGATGATTGTATGGACTCATGTATATCATATTCTTGTATATATATTAAGGCATTTGGTTTTTTGGTTATTATGCTTATTTATATTAGTTCCAGATAAAATAAGTATAGTAACGTCCTTGAGTAGAAGGTGAGATGATATAGGGAACACTACTCTAAATCATTCCTAGTCGAGTATAACATTCAGGGACAATGTTAATACAATAAGACTAGCATGTAGGTCAGCTCGATCACTTGATCTCACAAGTCATGGATATAGAGATATCAAGCTGACACATGGGTATGCATTAGAGAATGTATACTGAATGACCCGCCATGAGAAAGTGTCATGGATCGTTATATGAGTGTCATATAATTTCTCATGTGGCTATTAGTATGACTATTAGTCCTTTAACCTGAAGTCACCATGGATCCCTACATAAGGAGTTATGTACTTTGGTTTTGTCAAACGTCACCCGTAACAGGGTGGACTATAAAGGGTATGTAACAAATTATGCAGAGGGATGTGAGTGATGTAGATGGGATCTATCCCTCCCATATGATGAGAGCGACATCAATATTCTTGATAGAGTTAGACCACGAAGTGCATGGCTATGCCCAAGTGAGTCAACATGAGATGTTGAGCTCATTTGATTGAGTGAGTCTACTTGGAGTTCAAGATTTAGATTGATTAGAGGATGACACGGTTTATGCCTCACATTGATCAATCTAGATGTCTAGGATAGAAGGACAATGTCACATATTGTGAGGAGTCACAATTAGTAGTCACAAGGTGATGTTGGATCTCAACATTCTTGTAACTTGGGTAGTAATGATGTGTTGCTAGATATCGCTCATTACTTATGCTCCTAATGAGTTTAGGGGCATTGTCAACGTTACAAGAACCTATAGGGTCACACACTAAGGACAATTAGATGGAGATTTGGTTCATACGATGAACCAAGAGGATTAGATTCATTTGATGAATCAAATTGGATTAAGAGTAATCCAAATTGGGCTAATTGAGTTAGACTCAAGTTGATTCATGTATTTAATGAGTCTAATTTAGATTATGACTCATTAGATCAATTTAATTTAATGAATTAGTTTCATTAAGTTGGCTTGAATCAAATGGTTAGATTAGATCAACCATGAGAGAGATTGAGTCAAGTTTGACTTGACTAGAGAGGAAGAGGAAGAGTCAAGTTTGACTTGACTCTTTACCACATCATGAGTGAGGTGGCAAGATGTGGACCAATAGTGTTGTTCCACATCATCTTGCTTTGCCACCTCATGGAGGTTACAAGCCTCCATTGCATTTAATGTGGGTTGGCCACATTAAATAAGTGGAGGTTACTCATTTGCCACATCATTGTGAGGTGGCAAGATGTGGACCAATGGTAATGGTCCACATCTTCATGATGTGCCACATCATAGGAGTTACACAACACCTCTTAATGGCTTCACATTAATTGTGATTAATGTGGAATGGGAGTTACACTCCATGGAGTGGCCGGCCACACAAAAGTGGTGAATAAAATTTGATTTTCATTCAAGGCATTTCTTCTTCTTCTTCTTCCTCAAGAGAGCTCTCTCCCTCTCCTCCTCTTGCCGTGACCACACAAGGTGCTAGCACACCTGTGTCCGTGTGGATACTTCTAGAGGACCGACTCTTGACGGTCTAGAGATCCGGCAACTCCTTGGACGAGTGGGAACGTGAAAGGGCACGCAACAAGGGTAAAGCTCTCAACACATAGATCTAGGAGTAGATCTAAAGGTTTTTTTTTTGAAACTCGTACTTGTATTTCATTCAGTTTTCCGTGACGCGAAAAGCGGTTTTCGCGGCCCGAAAAACCCAACAGTGGTATCAGAGCCACGTGCAAGGCTTGTACGAGTTTAATTTTTAGTTTTATGAAAACTAAAGTTTCTGTAATTTTCTGTAAAATTATGATTTTATAGTTTTTATGGGTAATTTTTCCGTAGAAGCGAAGCACAAGGCTACCGGAAAGATTTTTCCAAAACGGCTTCGTTTTGCCCCAAATCCATTTGGGACAGCGGGCTTGGGTGCCATTAGATCGCAAAGGAGCAACTCACGATGGTTAGATCGTGGGTAGGGGTACTGCCCCTAACCCCGTAAGGGGATTTGCTCAGCGATTGCACCCGAAATCGCTAAAAACGAACCTGCCGGGAAGATTTTTCCGAAACGGCAATGTCTCGACCCAAATCGTTTTGGGACAGCGAGTTTGGGTGCTGTAGGATCGTAAAGGAACCCTCGCGATGGTTAGATCGCGGGTAGGGGTGCTGCCCCTGGCCCCGCAAGGGATCCGTTCCGCGCGGGACCGCCGGGAAATTTTACTCGTAAAAATTGTAAAAATTATTTTAAAATTATAGAAAATTATGAAAATATATAATTTTGAATTATATATTAATTTTGTGATAGTCATGGCCCAAAAAACCAATATGATTGGATTGTGTTGTAATTCATAATACGGCCTGCGTGCCGTTATGTTTTTGTGACCTGCGCGTCGTGCCTTTCTCTTATATTCTTGTTGTAAATTAGATTTAGATTCGAATGTAACTCGAGTTTCAAATTGTAATGTACAAATTGAAGCGGTGGAGAGTCCACACGAGACGGAGTTCCGAGGCGGGCACGAGCAACACAAGGTGGTCAAAGGGAGGAGCTTGGAGAAGCTGTTGATCCTAGGTTGACCATTCGATCTTCTCATTGGCTTGAGAAGATCGTAGTAGGGCCATGACTGAATCACAAATAGATTAATTAGTTAATTTCTTATGTATATGATGCATGTTTAATAAGTAATTAATTAATTAGTGCCTTACGATTAGATTAGATCTAAGTCGTGCACATGATGCACCCTTGCGATTAGATTAGATCTAAGTCGTGCACAAGATGCATCCTTTTCGATTAGATTAGATCTCGATCGAACCAACTCTAAATGCCTAACCGTGCCGTGATACCTATCACTACCTCGATCACATGTATTGTTGAATCTACCAAAGCAGAGCAATACATATTATCTTGGTAGGGTACGGAGGGACAATCTTGGTCCCGCCTATCAATGCATGGGTGAATACAAACTCAATTAGATTGAGTATTCCTAGTTGCTCGGTTAGATCGAGTCAACTATAGACATTCTTCCAATAGTTAAAAGGTAGGACAAAATCACGTTTATATTAACTCTCGGGCGTATTTGTAACGCCCCAACTCCTGGGTACTAAGCTGTGAGCCGGAGCGCTACATTAACTACTGAAGCTACTGTGCTGTACTGTGCCCTAAACTGGGTAAAATAAAGTATCACTAACTGACTCTGTTAAACTGACAACTGGTACACCCATGCTGTTATAAGGAAGGGTTCAAGACCTTTCCGGTTGGGGTATATGTGCTAAGGAAGATACTTGACCTCCCGTCTGAGCTAGAACTCCAAGCTAACTTCCCAGCTAGCTGCTGTTCGATCCACGGCTTGGCCAAACTTGCCGCGATTATGTGCCCTGCTGGATCGGTCTGCGGACCGATCCAACAGAGGCTGGATCGGTCGGCAAGACCGATCCAGGTGTGTCTGGATCGGTCTGCAGACCGATCCAGGTGTGACTGGATCGGTCTGCAGACCGGGTGATCGGGGTTACCGGATCGATCGAATCTGATGAGCTCTGTATCTCATCCGGATCGGTCGGCCGATCGAGAAAAGAATAACTGGATCGGTCTGGCGACGATCCAGATTCTAATAGTCTGAAATGAAATCAGAATTTCTGATTTCCAGCACTGATTCGTGCCAAAAATCACATACACAAGCTCTATATACATGAAAAACACTCTAGCATGTAAATACTAACGTTCTAAGCATGATAAACTAAACAAGACATAGTTTACTAAACTATAACACCTAGTAACAAGACTAAGTCATAAAACTAGACATGTTAAGTACTAGAACTGAAATAAAAGTGTATAGATCCCAAGGATCTTTATTCCAGACCCCTTGCACACACACATCATCGTAGCATCGCTCCCCAGCCTCCGCTAGTCCACTTTTCTTTTACCGGTATCTGCAGTATAAGAAAAATAGCATTTGTAAGCTAAGAAGCTTAGTAAGAAACCATCTACCTCACAAAAACATGCAACGATGCGATTATGGTTTTAAATCATGCTGTTTGAAAACTGAACTGAGCATGGCAACATGGCATGGCATACAACATGTATTGAACTGATCATGGCATACAAACAAGCTGAGCATAGCATACTGTATCTGAACTAAGCATAAATACTGAACAGATCATGCATATACATCTAACAGGTCATGAACTCAAATCATGAAACTTAACTGAGATAATTAACTGAAACTGAAACTAAGTTAGTGTTTCCATCACTGATTACATATTTGGAAAACTATATGTATAATAATAGATGAAAATACTAAACATGCTGCTGGGCCCTGACAACTGTACATATAGCGCATCCCTACGAGACCCGGGATTGCAAGTTCCGAATCTAGCAGGGTTACTAGGTTATCTGAACCTAGGGACGACTGTGGGAGTCCAGCCCATGGATATCTGATCCAAGTACAGTGCCAACTGAATAAAAGTAAAATACTGAATACTATTTTATTTTACTTTGTTGTTCTAGGTTATCTGAACCTAGAGCTAGGTTATCTGAACCTAGAGGCTACTGTGGGAGCCCACCCAATGGATATCTGATCCATATAGCTATAATAACTGATAATAAACTGAATAAAATGTTTCTAATACATCTTACATGCTGTTAGGACGCCTACTGGTGCATCCTTCTGAACTAAGCATTCTACCGAATGCTTGGTGTGCACTAAAAGCACACCCTAAAACTGAAAACTGTAGAACTACTGAACTAACGCCAAAACTAACAAGCGAGAGCAATTATACTGCAGGTGAGGGGTTTCTTACCTCAATCGCAAGGTTTTCTTACGATTCTATCCGCTAGGTTTTCCGGAAAAACTGCTCTGTTCGACGAACCGCTTACGTCCTCGCGTTCCTCTCGCGGAGAAGAACCGACTTCGTGCTGGTGTTGTCGCCGGAAAGTGAACACACGATCCTAGGGAAGGAACCCTAGGTCTCCTTTGCTTTGTTTGCTGCGCCGAGAGAAAGAAACGGGAGAGGGAGATAAAGGCTTCGTTGAGGAGAGAAAATACCAAACCAAAAAAAAAAAAAACCAATCCCACTTAAGTTTTATATTTATATCGAATAATTATTTCTCCCAAATCAAATATAAATATATTTGATTTCCTATCCTTTCAGCACGGCCCTGCTGGGTTCACTTGGTTTCCGGAACACATAATAAGTCGTAGGCTCCGATGGGTCCCGGGTTCGATTCCCGCGAAAATCATTTTGCGACTTATTTGTTTTTGCTACTTCCGGTACTCCAAAAATTATGTAAAAATATCCTAAAAATCTAGAAAAATCATAGGGTATTTCTAAAATAAATTTGATAATTGTTCGGGCTTTACAGTATTAGCCAAAGCTAACTCGAGTTTTAATATAAATATGGATCTTGATCCTATAAACAAGAGTTGCATAGAGATGTAATTGGTAATCGTTACCTACCGATCATACTAAGCCTTGGGCGTATTAGCCAAAGCTAACTCAAGGGTTAGTATGATGTGGATCTTGTCCCACATGAATTATAGTATTCAGTGGGAGCATCATTTAGTTAAAGGCCTAATTAAATGATTTTAAAAGAATATGATATTTATTTCTACAAATTTTCTGTTGTAGATAATCATGACGTCGAACACAAATTCCTTCTCCCTGCGATCTGTCCTTGAGAAGGACAAGCTCAACGGAGCGAATTTCCTTTATTGGTACAGGAACTTGAGAATAGTTCTCACCCAGGAACGTAAACTGTACGTTCTAGAGCAGCCCATTCCGGAGGCTCCTCCTGCCAATGCCCCGCGAGTAGACAAAGATGCTTACAAGAAGCATCAAGACGACGCATTAGATGTGTCCTGTCTAATGCTCGCAACCATGAACTCTGAGCTTCAGAAGCAACACGAGTTGATGGGCGCTTATGATATGGTTGAGCATCTTCGCCAACTATATCAGGGACAAGCGAGGCATGAGAGATTTGATATCTCTAAGGCACTGTTTCTGTACAAGATGTCAGACGGGGCTCCTGTAGGTCCTTATGTACTCAAGATGATTGGGTACATAGAGAACCTACAAAGACTGGGGTTCCCACTTGGCCAAGAGCTGGCCACTGACTTGATCTTGCAGTCCTTGTCGGATAGCTATAGTCAATTCGTTCTCAACTATAACATGAACGAGATTGACAAGCCATTGCCTGAGCTACTTAGTATGTTACGAACTGCTGAGATTAACCTTAAGAAGGTTAAGCCCATTCTGATGATCCATAAGCACAAGGGCAAGGGCAAGCCCAAAGGTAAGGGAAAGTCCCAAACCAAGGGCAAAGGCAAGCAAGCCTAAAGGAGGGTTGAAGGATGCTACACGCCCAACGCTTCCGATGCGCCCTTTGGAAGAGGCCGCAAGGTATACTTGGAGGATCTTAAGAAGAAGTGAGACTTCTGGTATATATGTTATAGAAGTCAATCTATCTATTTCTACATCATGGGTAATAGATCTTGGATGTGCTTCTCACATTTGTCTTGATGTCGTGCTTGAAATAAGCGAGCATTGGCAAGGCGAGGTGGACCTCAGAGTAGGCAATGGAGCACGGGTTGCTACTTTTGCTGTAGGAACTTATCAGCTATCTCTGCCCTCTGGGCTTGTACTAGATTTCGATGATTGTTGTTATGTGCCTGCTCTTACTAAGAACATAGGTTCGGTTTCTTGTTTAGACAAGAAAGGATACTCTTTTATAATAAAAGACAAATGTTGTTCTGTTTATTTAAAAGATATGTTCTATTGTAGTGCACCACTAATAAACGGACTCTATATTCTAGACCTTGAGAGCCCTATCTATAACATTAGTACCAAGAGGTTCAAGTCAAATGAACCTCCTTTGCTTTGTTTGCTGCGCCGAGAGAAAGAAACGGGAGAGGGAGAGAAAGGCTTCGTTGAGGAGAGAAAATACCAAACCAAAAAAAAAATAAACCAATCCCACTTAAGTTTTCTATTTATATCGAATAGTTATTTCTCCCAAATCAAATATAAATATATTTGATTTCCTATCCTTTCAGCACGGCCCTGCTGGGTTCACTTGGTTTCCGGAACACATAATAAGTCGTAGGCTCCGATGGGTCCCGGGTTCGATTCCCGCGTAAACCATTTTGCGACTTATTTGTTTTTGCTACTTCCGGTACTCCAAAAATTATGTAAAAATATCCTAAAAATCTAGAAAAATCATAGGGTATTTCTAAAATAAATTCGGGAATTTTTTCGGGCTTTACAGTATTAGCCAAAGCTAACTCGAGTTTTAATATAAATATGGATCTTGATCCTATAAACAAGAGTTGCATAGAGATGTAATTGGTAATCGTTACCTACCGATCATACTAAGCCTTGGGCGTATTTGCCAAAGCTAACTCAAGGGTTAGTATGATGTGGATCTTGTCCCACATGAATTATAGTATTTAGTGGGAGCATCATTTAGTTAAAGGCCTAATTAAATGATTTTAAAAGAATATGATATTTATTTCTACAAATTTTCTATTGTAGATAACCATGACGTCGAACACGAATTCCTTCTCCCTGCAATCTGTCCTTGAGAAGGACAAGCTCAACGGAGCGAATTTCCTGGACTGGTACAGGAACTTGAGAATAGTTCTCACCCAGGAACGTAAACTGTATGTTCTGGAGCAGCCCATTCCGGAGGCTCCTCCTGCCAATGCCCCGCGAGCAGACAAAGATGCTTACAAGAAGCATCAAGACGACGCATTAGATGCGTCCTGTCTAATGCTCGCGACCATGAACTCTGAGCTTCAGAAGCAACACGAGTTGATGGGCGCTTACGATATGGTTGAGCATCTTCACCAACTATATCAGGGACAAGCGAGGCATGAGAGATTTGATATCTCTAAGGCACTGTTTCAGTGCAAGATGTCATACGGGGCTCCTGTAGGTCCTTATGTACTAAAGATGATTGGGTACATTGGGGTTCCCACTTGGCCAAGAGCTGGCCACTGACTTGATCTTGCAGTCCTTGTCGGATAGCTATAGTCAATTCGTTCTCAACTATAACATGAACGAGATTGACAAGCCACTGCCTGAGCTACTTAGTATGTTACGAACTGCTGAGATTAACCTTAAGAAGGTTAAGCCCATTCTGATGGTCCATAAGCACAAGGGCAAGGGCAAGCCCAAAGGTAAGGGAAAGTCCCAAACCAAGGGCAAAGTCAAGGCACTGAAGCCTAAAGGAGGGGTCGCCAAGGATGCTACCTGCTTCCACTGCGGTCAGACCGGGCACTGGAAGAGGAACTGCAAGGTATACTTGGAGGATCTTAAGAAGAAGCGAAGTGAGACTTCCACTTCAGGTATATGTGTTATAGAAGTCAATCTATCTATTTCTACATCATGGGTATTAGATACTGGATGTGCTTCTCACATTTGTACTGATGTGCAGGCGCTGAGAAATAACAGAGCATTGGCAAAGGGCGAGGTGGACCTACGAGTAGGCAATGGAGCACGGGTTGCTACTGTTGCTGTAGGAACTTATCAGCTATCTCTGCCCTCTGGTCTTGTACTAGATTTAGATGATTGTTGTTATGTGTCTGCTCTTACTAAGAACATAAGTTCAGTTTCTTGTTTAGACAAGAAAGAATACTCTTTTATAATAAAAGACAAATGTTGTTCTGTTTATTTAAAAGATATGTTCTATTGTAGTGCACCACTAATAAACGGACTCTATATTCTAGACCTTGAGAGCCCTATCTATAACATTAGTACCAAGAGGTTCAAGTCATTTAGTCAAATGACTTGAACCAAACCTATCTCTGGCACTGTCGCTTAAGTCATTTAAATGACAAGCGCTTATCCCAGCTCCATAAGGATGGTTTGCTGGACTCATTTGATTTTGAATCATATGAGATATGCGAGTCATGCCTACGAGGCAAGATGACCAAGACTACCTTTAGTGGGCACAGCGAGAGAGCGATTGATTTGTTAGGACTCATGCATAGTGATGTATGTGGCCCTTTCAATGTCGCTGCTAGAGGCGGTTATAGGTACTTCATCACATTTACTGATGACTTCAGTAGATATGGTTATGTGTATTTGATGACACATAAATCTGAATCCTTTGAAAAGTTCAAAGAATTCAAGAATGGACCAACTTGGCAAGAGTATTAAGGTACTTCGATCAGATCGAGGTGGTGAATACTTAAGCCATGAGTTTCGTGACTACTTAGCTGAGTGTGAGATTTTATCTCAACTCACTCCTCCTGGAACACCACAGTGGAATGGTGTATCCGAAAGGAGGAATCGTACCTTATTAGATATGGTACGATCTATGATGAGTCACACAGATCTTCCGACATATCTATGGGGATATGCTCCAGACACGGCAGCTTTCATTCTCAACCGAGTTCCATCCAAGGCCGTGATAAAGACACCATATAAGATATGGACTGGGAGATATGCCCAGGTGTCTTTCATGAGGATTTGGGGCTATGAGGCTTACGTACGACGTCAAGTCTTAGACAAATTAGGATTCAAATCCGACAAGTGCTATTTCATCGGATATCCAAGGAAACTAAGGGATATTACTTCTACATTCTCAGAAAGACTGGGATCTTTTTAGAAAGGGACTTTGTTTCTAGAAAGACTAGTGGGAGCACGTTCGATCTTGGAGAAGTTCAAGATGCGAAGAAGCCTCGATGGAAATTGAACTGGAACCACAAAGTGTTGTGGATGATGTTGTTCCACAAGGAGTTGAGGAACAACAACCAGTTCAAGTAGACATACCTCTTCGCAAGTCCGATAGGGTACGTCGTCACCTGAGAGATACTCATTTCTCTTGTCGACCATGATGACATTGTGCTCATAGAGGATGAGCCTACCACCTATCAGGAAGCTGTGATGAGATCAGATTCCGAGAAATGGCTGCATAGGTCCATTTATGGACTAAAGCAATCTTCTCAGAGCTGGAATCTTCGATTCGATGATGCAATCAAACAGTTTGGTTTCATCAAGAACGAAGATGAGCCTTGTGTCTACAAGAAGGTTGTAGGGGATATAGTTGTCTTCCTCATATTGTATGTGGATGACATACTACTCATTGGGAAGGACATCCTTTTGCTTCAGTCTGTTAAGACCTAGCTAGGGAGTTGCTTCTCAATGAAGGACTTAGGTGAGGCATCCCGCATTCTAGGGATACAGATCTATAGAGATAGATCTAAGAGATTGCTTGTCCTAAGTCAGAGTAAATATATTGACAAGGTACTCCTTCGGTTTGCCATGCAGAATTCCAAGAAAGGATTTCTACCGATGTCACATGGCGTGAGTCTTTCGAAGACTCAGGTCCCTCTTATAGAGAGGAGAGAGACCGCATGGATCAGATCCCTTATACCTCAGCCATAGGATCGATCATGTACGCCATGCTATGTACTCGACCTGATGTCTCGTTGATGAGCAGATACCAGTCATATCCAGGTGAAAGTCACTGGATAGCGGTCAAGAATATTCTTAAGTACTTATGAAGGACTAAAGAATATTTCTTGATATATGGAGGCAATGATGAGCTAACTATAAAGGGTTACAGTGAGTCCAGCTTCCAGACCGATCAGGATGATTAAAGATCACAGTTGAGGTTCGTGTTTTGCTTGAATGGTAGTGCTATGAGCTGGCAGAGTTCACAGTAGTTCTACAACGTTTCCATCTCATTCGAGAGATTATCGATAGAGGAGATGTGGAGATTTGCAGAGTACCTACAGAGGCTAACATCGCAGATCCCTTGACCAAGGCTTTGGCACAGAGAAAGCATGATGGTCACACTAGGTCATTAGGCCTTAGAGCCTATACTGATTGGCACTAGTGCTAGTGGGAGATTGTTAGTTAGAGCCCTAGAGCCAATCATTTGATGATTGTATGGACTCATGTATATCATATTCTTGTATATATATTAAGGCATTTGATTTTTTTGTTATTATGCTTATTTATATTAGTGTCAGATAAAATAAGTATAGTAACGTCCTTGAGTAGAAGGTTCTTACCTATATCAATCGATTGGTTGAATCGATAGTGAGATGATATAGGGAACACTACTCTAAATCATTCCTAGTCGAGTATTAACATTCAGGGACAATGTTAATACAATAAGACTAGCATGTAGGTCAGCTCGATGACTTGATCTCACAAGTCATGGATATAGAGATATCAAGCTGACACATGGGTATGTATTAGAGAATGTATACTGAATCACCCGCCATGAGAAAGTGTCATGGATCGTTATATGAGTGTCATATACTTTCTCATGTGGCTATTAGTATGACTATTAGTCCTTTGACCTGAAGTCACCATGGATCCCTACATAAGGAGTTATGTACTTTGGTTTCGTCAAACGTCACCCGTAGCTGGGTGATTACTGGGTATGTAACAAATTATGCAGAGGGATGTAAGTGATGTAGATGGGATCTATCCCTCCCATATGACGGGAGCGACATCAATATTCTTGATAGAGTTAGACCACGAAGTGCATGGCTATGCCCAAGTGAGTCAACATGAGATGTTGAGCTCATTTGATTGAGTGAGTCTACTTGGAGTTCAAGATTTAGATTGATTAGAGGATGCCACGATCTATGCCTCACATTGATCAATCTAGATGTCTAGGATAGAAGGACAATGTCACATATTGTGAGGAGTCACAATTAGTAGTCACAAGGTGATGTTGGATCTCAACATTCTTGTAACTTGGGTAGTAATGATGTGTTGCTAGATACCGCTCATTACTTATGCTCCTAAATGAGTTTAGGGGCATTGCCAACGTTACAAGAACCTATAGGGTCACACACTAAGGACAATTAGATGGAAATTTGGTTCATACGATGAACCAAGAGGATTAGATTCATTTGATGAATCAAATTGGATTAAGAGTAATCCAAATTGGGCTAATTGAGTTAGACTCAAGTTGATTCATGTATTTAATGAGTTTAATTTAGATTATGACTCATTAGATCAATTTAATTTAATGAATTAGTTTCATTAAGTTGGCTTGAATCAAATGGTTAGATTAGTTCAACCATAAGAGAGATTGAGTCAAGTTTGACTTGACTAGAGAGGAAGAGGAAGAGTCAAGTTTGACTTGACTCTTTACCACATCATGAGTGAGGTGGCAAGATGTGGACTAATAGTGTTGTTCCACATCATCTTGCTTTGCCACCTCATGGAGGTTACAAGCCTCCATTGCATTTAATGTGGGTTGGCCACATTAAATGAGTGGAGGTTACTCATTTGCCACATCATTGTGAGGTGGCAAGATGTGGACCAATGGTAATGGTCCACATCTTCATGATGTGCCACATCATAGGAGTGACACAACACCTCTTAATGGCTTCACATTAATTGTGATTAATGTGGAATGGGAGTTACACTCCATGGAGTGGCCGGCCACACAAAAGTGGTGAATGAAATTTGATTTTCATTCAAGGCATTTCTTCTTCTTCTTCTTCCTCAAGAGAGCTCTCTCCCTCTCCTCCTCTTGCCATGACCACACAAGGTGCTAGCACACCTTTGTGTGAGGTCTTCTCCACCTACGTGTCCGTGTGGATACTTCTAGAGGACCGACTCTTGATAGTCTAGAGATCCGGCAACTCCTTGGACGAGCGAGAACGTGAAAGGGCACGCAACAAGGGTAAAGCTCTCAACACATAGATCTAGGAGTAGATCTAAAGGTTTTTTTTTGAAACTCGTACTTGTATTTCGTTCTGTTTTCCTTGCACGGATCTATGACTTTGGGTGATTTGGGGTTTCCGCGACGCGAAAAGCGGTTTTCGCGGCCCGAAAAATCCAACACGAATAACGTCCGCACGCCGAGCGGCTATTCAATCGCATGCCGAGCGGCTATGCAATCGCATGCTGAAAGGCATTTTTTGAAAACAAGCGGCTTAAGCTCATGTTATAGTATGAAGCCGATCGGAGGAGTTTTAAAGAACACTTTAAAGATGACGAGAAAAATTTCTTGCCCAAATCCAAAGTTGCAAGAACAGAAAGATGATCTATTTACGCCAAACGCGGGGGAAACAAAGGAAACTACAGCAAAAATAAGTTGTGCCGAGCGGCAAGGATAGAAAAAAGATTCATTGTTTGGCCGAGCGGCCCAGTTACATGGGGATTCCTACTCTAGATATTCATAAAGCGTCGAGGGGATGTTGTTGAGGAGAGCCGTTTGATCTGCGGCCGGGATAACAGCGGACTCGAGAAGATGCCCCTTCGACTTCAGATACTTGGTGGTGGCTGTCATAGCCAGGTCGAAGGCCGTATACATCCGCTCGCAGAGTTTCTCCGAGAATTCGGGCGAGCAAATGTAATTCTGTCTCAGAGCGGCAACTCGTCTCGGCTGGGCCCTTGGTATTCTTTGAAGGCCAATTAAGACGCGGCAAGGGACTCCTGCAGAGTCTTCAGCACGTCCTTATCTTCTGCTCCAGGCCTCGAGCCTCACGTTCTTCTTCTCCAAGTCGGAAATGGCCGTTTTTTTCGAGTGGTGGCCAAGGTTATTTTTGTGTCGAGCGACTTGACTTGTCGCTTGGACTCGGCCAAGGCCTGCTCGGCCGCCAGCAGAGTTTGCGCTTTCTTCAGCTCCTTTTGCAGCTCAGCATACGAGGGGCCTTGAGAGCCGGACGGACCGCTAGCCGCCTTCAGTTGTCTCAACTCCTCGTCCACCATGGCTAGGCGATTAGAGACTGCGATCTCCTCCACCCATCTCTGGCAAAAGAAAATTGTTAGTAGCCGATTGGAAGAAGGCAGGTAGAGCTATTGGCCAGGTTGCGGAGGGGGATCAGCGCGACGCGCTCCCGAGCGTCGGCCCACATTTCGGCTAGAGGCCCCTTCAAGGTGATGGTGTGCTCGGGCACGGTCGGGCGGTCGGCCTTGGGCAACAACTCTTCGGTTGGGAGATGAAGAGATACTCGGATAGTGCGGCCGTGGCCGGGGGGATCGTCCGACCGGCGGTTGGAATGGGATCAGAAGCAGGTGCAGAAAACTGGGAATGAATGGTTGAACGTTGGACGGAATGACGAGCGGGCGGAAGGGTGTTGATCGGAGTAGCCTCAACTGGAGCAGCTGGCTCGTCCCAGTCAGAAGGCATCCGGTCGGACGAAATGGTTTCGGCCTCAGGCGCCTTGCCTCGAGCGATTGCGGTGGCCCGGTCGGAGGGTTGGACCGCGGAGGTAGCAGAGCGCAGCGGAGTCTCCACCCGGCACCTCTTTTGTAGAGGTTGCTCCTCCTCCCGAGCGGAACCTTCCTCGGGGGCAGTTGGTTCTCTAGGGGGGGTGGCTCCGCTGGCCACGTTCTGTTGAGAAGCTTGAGTGGTAGACTTAGCTTGAGTCCCGCTCTCTCCTTCATGGGAGCCGACCGGCTGAATACCCAGCGCTTCCATTTCCTTGGCCGCCGCGGCCTCTAGCGCCGCCGCCTTTCTCTTCAGAACGCCGGCCATCACCGAATCCATGACGATGTCAGCTGCGTCGCAGACCGGCTAATATATTTGCAGCGTGGAGATAGTACGGTCGGGTCTTGAATTTCTTAAGCTCGGGAGTGGGAGGTAGGCTAACCTGACACTGGGTCGGGAAGTTGGCCCGATCGGGCATACGGATGTAGAAAAAATAATCATTCCAATGTTTATTGGAAGTAGGTAACTTGTTGAAGAAGACTAAGCCGGGTCGAGCTTGGAACATGAAGGTGCCCGGCTCGGCTTGCTTGGGGTAGTAGAAATAAAAGAAGACCTCCGGTCAGAGGGGGATGTTGTGAATCTTGAACAAAACAACAACACCGCAGAGAAGACGAAAGGTGTTGCATACTAGACTGCCGAGCGGCACACCAAAAAAACTACAAACATCTATGCAGTCGAGCGGAAGGACCGGCTAAAAGAAGTTCAAAATCATTGGGAATATCAAAATTATCAGTCAGAATATCAAAGTCACGCCGGTCGAAGCGTGACTGCATGGTGGTGTACCATGGCCCAAGGGACTGGTCTTCCAGATGAGAAGAACTAGCCATGGTCCGATCGGAAGGAATCGAAAAGGCAAAAAGGCAAAAGGAGGAAGACAGCGAACGAAAAGATATCCCGAGGATGAAAATATGGAATAGGAATGTGAGGAAAGCACCGGAAACAAGGAAAGATGGCCTTACGGTGAGAAGGAGCGGAAAGAAGGCGCCGGAGGTTGTCGGAAAGCAGAAGCGGAATCGCCGGAGCTCCAAAGCGCTGGGGGCAGGGGTCGAAATCGCATAGGCAAATGCAAGAGAGAAGGAAACGAAGGATTTATAGGGTGGAGGCCGGGCGGTCTCCACCGTCGGATCTAGGTCACGGGAATCAAAGCATGCATCGGGTCGTCCATTTCGAATCGCTTCGATCACATCAAAGCACCATGCCACCGCCGTCGTACGATGATGGCGCTGCGCCACGTGGCATTCGACCATTCGAAGCATTTAATGAACGCATGCTCAGCCTTAATGTCTAAGATTGGCACATATTACGAGGAGATCCGATGAAGGCCACTGGTGATTCACTCAAGGCCATCTCTGCAGTAGGCCGATCGGAGAATACTATCCGTCCGGCTAGACTCGCAGTCCAGTCAGTCGGACTAATCGCCTCCTTCGACTAGACTTGAAGGGGAGGCAAGTGATCCGGCGATAAGAACAGGGGACCCTCGTTGTAAGGGGTCTACGCCACGTGGATGTCAAAGAGCCGGGCGGTCCATTGAAGAACGTCGGACCAGCTAGGCCGACCGGAGAAAGGGGGCTGACCGACCGAGATGGGGCAAGATCGTAGGGCCGAGCAGACAGCACGCTCGGCCGAAGACATGAAGCATACTGCTAACAGTCGCCACAAAACACATTACTGATAATTTCCCAAGTGTACCATCATACATGATTGGTCGGACGGAAGGCGGACGTGGGCCGGTCGGATGCACGGCAGGAGTTCGGGGAAAAAGACAAGGGACATCTTCTGACAGCTGGCATGCTTCGTGATATGGTCATACTCCAAATCACGCGACGTGGGGTTCCGTTGTCCCATCAAGGACATGCTTTGACTGTAGCAGTATGGGTCAGGTAAGCTTTCTGACAGCCACATACCGGGGTATGGGTTGCGGACACGTATGCGCCTCGGAGGGCGTGTAAGAGCTCTTTCACCGCCCTATATAAAGAGCCTCATACTTCGCCGGAGGTACGCGTTTTTACACCTTTGGAGCCACCTTTTTCATCTGCTTGACTGACTTGAGCGTCGGAGGGTCGCCGCCGGGAACCCCTTCCCGACCCGACTTCTGTGCAAGTTCGCTGGAGCTTCGTGCAGCCAGTTGAAGATCCACACCAGCAGCCGGGGAGCGCCACGTGCGTCCGTTGGTTCAGCATTCGGATAGGATCAGTTCATTAAGGGAATTATTAATCCAAGAAGCTCATGGTAGGAGACTAGAAGTGTTGGTAGAACATTTCTTTTGGCCACACATGAAATGAGATGTAGCCAAGTTTTGTGAGAAGTGTATTACATGTAAGCAAGCAAAATCTAGATCTTTACCTCGTGGATTGTATACACCTTTACCAATTCCTAGTGAACCTTGGGTAGATATTTCCATAGACTTTGTTGTAGGACTACCAAAGTCAAAATGAGGTATGGATTCTATTTTTGTCATTATGGACAGATTTTCTAAAATGACTCATTTTATTCCTTGTAGGAAAATAGATGATGCTAACCATATTGCGGATCTATTTTTTAGGGAGATTGTGCGGCTTCATGGAGTACCGAGGAGCATAGTTTCAGATCGTGATGTAAAGTTCCTAAGCTACTTTTGGAAGACACTATGGGGAAAATTGGGAACAAAGCTTTTGTTTTCTACAACTTGTCATCCACAAACAGATGGACAAACTGAGGTGATCAAGATTCAAGGACGAATCCTTTTGGGGAAAGGGGGAATGATGGAGTCCAAGAAAGAGAGCAACAAGCTAACAACATGGATCATTGTCGACCCACTCTAGATGTTAATGATGATCCATTATGCATCTATGGACGCCCAATTACAAGGGCTAAGGATATTAAGATGAAGGAAGCACTTAATGTACTAATGGAATATGTGAAGGCAAAAGCTACCATTGAAGAAGGTTTGACCAAGAGCAAGTCATTCGGCATAGTCAACCTAATTCAAGCCTTAGATGAGCTTAATTAGCACTTAAGTCTCATGTCTATATAGTAGGGATATATAGGCTTAATTTAGACTCAATTTCTACTTTTATTTGGGTTGTAATATAGTCATAAGCTTAAAATGGCTAAGTAGTCTACATAGGCCTTTACTAAATGGGCTTTCTATTGCCCTTTTAGAGTTTTTTGGTCACCTTATAGCTATAAATAAAGGGGGTGACAACCACACATGTATCTTTGACATATTTTTCAATCTAAAACATGGTGAGGCTCTCACTTGTTGATTCTTCATTGAATTAGAACTTATTAAGGCATTTCCTTGTGGTGTTCTAAGACTTATCAACCTCCATCCCAAGGTTGTGGCGTCTAATATCTTCTATACCAAGGTTCATGCTTTCCTAAGCATTGGGTCGAGGTTCTTTTCATCAATCTTATCGATTTAGTTCTTTCTTTCTTTCTTCTTCCATTCGTTGTGGGTTCTTGAGATATTTTTATCTTTCAATTCACATCATTTGGTATCAGAGCTTTGGTTTTCACATCTTCAATTAGTATATTAAGTGCTTCCTTCATCTTTCTAGCCTTAGCCCTTGTAATTGGGCCTCCATTGATACATAATGGATCATCATTAACATCTAGAGTGGCTTGACAATGATCCATATTGTTAGCTTGTTGCTCTCTTTCTTTGACTCTATCATTCCTAGTGACTTCAAGTCTAAGGACTATTTGATGTATGCCCAAGGGATGAAGCTAGGAGAGATCAGTTATCACTTCCGGAAGGCCTAATTACAAGACTGCAGGCAAAGCATTTCAAGGAAGCACTAAATGGACTAATCAAAGAACATTGGGCAGACTATGAGCAAGGAGAGACCAAGATAATCTCAACTACTAGTTGTCACATAATCCACGTAATCGGGTGATCCTGTCTAAGAGCTTGCGGGATGAAGCGATGGGCGATGATGGGCGGTGATAAACAATAACTCCGATGCCGACGAACAGAGGAGGATTCGAGAAAACCATAGCTGACCTCATAAGAGCCTAAATGCAGAATAATAGATCCGATAAAATCAAAGCGGATTTGTGAACAATACCTCGCAAGAATGAACTCTGGCGACGTACCCTCGTGGAAAGGCGAACTCTGATGGGGAACACCGTGGATCAGTGAAGGCTCAGCGGTCCAATGGATGATCTCCTCTTCCTGCGCACTATGAGACCAACCAACAAAGCGTTAGCGACCTAAGACCGGGGTGGAAATCCCTGGCTAGGCCCTCCAACGCTCAAGTTAGTCTCTCAGAGAAGAAGAAGTACGGGAAAAATGGAATTAGGGTTTGATTCTGATGCAATACGTATGTTTGTGTACCTTGCCAGTAGAGAAGATTCCCCTTTATATTCCACCTCATCTAACCTCCACAATCATGAGGTGGACACCGGTTCGTTAGAGTTTGTTAGGAGATGACGTAAGCCGAAACTACAATAATAGTTTAAGGAATCTTTTTTTTACCCCGGATGTACCTTCTTTGTCGTTTAGCATACCTGTGGAGACTTCTAGAAGCTATTTGCTGCCAAATTAATTAAGCTATCATATGATCTCATATTCTTATGGTTCACCTGTTACATACACTTGGTTAGTCACATAAGCCCATTCTGTGTATATGAGGAATATCTTCTGTTGTACTAGTCTCGGCCTGTATTTTATACTCGATCTGTTATTTATACCCGACCAAGATTCTACTATTATAAATATGCCAGAAACCGTGTAAGGTTGAAGACCTTTATGCTTGATCGACTTCCCATGTTTGGCGAGTCTATCGTGCCCGGCCGATCACACATTATCGACCGAGATTAACTAATCGGGCGTGTACAAACCCTATTGCCCGGTTGACCTTCCCGCGATCGGTTATATGCTAAGGGTTGTTCGAGACTAAATGCCTTTGAGCTCGACCGATCATACATTATCGACCGAGATTAACCAGTCGAGCGTATATAAGCATTCTGGACAGCTTATGGCTAAGTGCTTCTACGTTCGGTCGGTCTCTTCCATTCGACCGATCTTCTCCTGTCGAACTCATATGCTCGGCCGGTCTATTATGTTCGACCTGTCTTTGTCTGCCAAACTTGTAGCAACACTCTTACCTGGTCAAACCTTTTTCGGGCGACCCACTATATCCTTATCTTACTCCTTCCAGCCTTCCTTGTCCTTTTTGCCCCTTTTTCTCCCCTACAAAGGGTCCAATTATCATAACCCGTATCACTAGCCTCCCCTTCAAGTCTAGTCGAAGGAGGTGCAGCCGACTAACTAGCCCCAAGTCTATTTCTGATCTCTTGATACCTTCTGTGGTGACCCCATGATAACTTTTACAATGATCTTGTGAAATTTTTTACAGTGATCCCATCACTTCTCCTACAATGATCTCATGACTCCTTTTGACAAGTTAAATAGAGATGTGCTCTTGCTTCCTTCCCCATTCACATTTGCTCCTTGTAGTCTTACTTTCCTCCCAAGATTTACCGAGAGTCATGGCTTCAGAACCCCCTCCTTGGGATCAACTGCTGTGCGAGAAGGGGAAATTTCTAAGTGAGGCTATGCAAGCTTTAGATGCCTCTCCTTCTCAGTAAAGAGAGCTGGAGGTATGTGTGTTAGCAGCTGAATCTCAAGTTCGGTCAGAAACAGCTTTGTGGGACAAATCTTATCGGGACTTAGAGCGAAAAACTAAGGAGTTGAATGATTTGAAGGTCCGGCATACTTCAGAGGTGACTATACTATCATAGCAGCAGCAAGAGTTGGATCGACAGAAAGCTAAGGTGGATATTCTACAAGGCGAGTTGACTCAAATTAGGTCAGAGAGGACCTTTCAGTAACATGTTTGTGAGGGGGAACCCCATAAACGCCAGAGGACAGGGCAAACCTATCCTCTTTGTCCAAGCTATCATTCTACTTCCCGCCCCCATTTAGGTGTGAAAGAATAATTTGGCGTCTATAAATGGAAATGAGATTCTGTTGGATGATAGATTTTTCGGCCTACAACAGTATTGGGCAAAATATCTCCCCTTCCTTACTGTTATTACAAAGTTACTAGTAGTGATATCAAAGTTTCGTGTCTATACTTGAGAGTAGGAGCATGTGTAAGCACGTAGCTGATTGTGTAAGAAATAACTAAATAAGAAACTTTGTGTATGAATTCGGGCGGGTTTAAACTTGGTCAAATTTCTGAGTTCTGGCTTGTCTATAAGACAGGTCGGCATCATAGTCTATTGATATATTCTGAATTTTAACAAGCCACGATTTGATAATGTCATTTTATATTTTCTTTTCATTCCTTCCTTTATTACACCTAGGAAGTCGAATACCCATTTTCAAAATCTTCTCCTTGTTAATTGGTCCTTCAACGGAAAGAGAGTATCGGCGATGTACGAGGCTGCGATGTTGATTCGAGCATGATTTGCCCTGTTATGTCTCATAAATGCCTGTTTATAGATTTTCGACATGTGTTACCACTTTCTTCCTCCTGATGGAATCATTCGCATGCTTTTTGGCAACATCTTATCATATTGTTTCTTCGATAAATCAACGACTACTCTTGTGAAGTTTGCTCACATCCAACAGTGATTTTTGTTAGTCAATATTTTCGAAAAACCCTAAACCCTTTATATCCTTACTTCTTCATCTTCTTCCTTACGCTCTCTGTTGGTGCCATAACTTAGCCTTTGCCATCCTTCTTTCTTCTCCAGCCTTTCCTTGTCGTCCTTCTTCCTGAGGCTTCAGTAAGTCATTATTTATTCTTATATTTCTAGATGGCTGAAGAATCGTTTTCCACATGGTACACTCAAACCTCTTCAACCTTTCACAAAGATGATAGGTCTGCTTTTCGTTCCCTGTATGGAATTCCCAAAGCCTATCGTATTGGTATTCCTGACTCTGATTCTCGACTTCATCTCCCTCCTGATAATCATGTCACCTTCTTCAAGGATCAAATAGCAGTCGGTTTGCGTTTTCCCATCCCCCTTTTTATGGTAGAAATAAGTCAGTTCTTCGATATCCCCTTGTAACAATTCACCCCCAATGCCTTTCGTTATCTTTGTGGTTTGTTCATGTTCTTCTGCCTCTTTGATATCCCTCCAACCCCTCAGAATTTCTTTATGTTCTCCTATCCTAAGAGGTTAGAGCCTGGCATCTTTTTGTTTCAATCCAGGCCTAAAATAACCTTTTTTGAAGAAGTGCCCTCTTCCATCAAGAGATGGAAATCACGCTTTTTCTTTCTACAATTCCCTGAACCCATCCCTTGGTCTTCTTCATGGAAACCCTCTCTTCCTACTCTTCCTAACGTGAAGGAATTGCATAGACATCCTTCCTTCACTACTTACTCACATAAGATATCAGGTTGTCATTTTATTCATTCACAAATGGTTCAAGATGACCTCTTTTATCTTTTTGGATTGAGACCCGTCCAGATAGGGCTTCGCGGCTCTCTTGGTAAGTCACCATTTATCTATTACAATCCTTTTTTACTAACTAAGACATTTTTTTGCTTTGTGTAGTGGATGCTCTATTCGAAGCTACAATCGATGAGTAGTTGTGTTTAGCGGCAGAAGCTGTCAAAGCTAAGGAGCAAGAGGTTCTTGCCGCATTGGGTTAGCCCTCTTTGTCAGAAGCTCCCGCTCTCACAGAGGACGTTTCTATTTCTCAAGCTGTAATTCTGGAAGGGAACTTTCCTGAACTTCCTACAATTGTTGAGCTACCTTCCCCCTATAGATGTTGTTCCTCCCCTTGCCTCCCCTTCGACTTCAGAGAAATCTCCTTCAGAAGCCCCCACCTAGAAAAGACGCACACTGACCCTTGCTCCATCCTCAAAATAAAAATCCATTTCCTTTTCTGAAGACCTTCCCCCTGTAGATGTTGTTCCTTCTTCTCCTGAGCTCCCTCTCTCGGCCCTTTATCCTACTCTTGTTCCTTCTTCCTCTGCCACCCTACCTATTCCCAGTGGTAGTTCTTCGCCTGGCTTGTCTATGAAGTTTCTTGAACAAATGGCCTTGCCCCCCCCCCCCCCCCCCCTCCAATAAAAAAAAAAAACTCACCATATCTTACTTTTTGCCCCCCCTTCGATTCAGACTACTTTGTCTTCCACTTCCTCCCTTACCGCCACTTCCCTATACTTTTGGGAGGGTCTTTCACCATAGCTTGGGAGGAAGTGCACCAACTAATTGAAGGAAGCAGTCGCTCCGAAGTGGCTGATAAATTCTCTTTTGAGGAGACGAAGGTAACCTTGTTTCCACTTATGGTCATATTTAAGTATTCCCCTAATGCTCCCTGTTCTATAGCGCTGGGTGTACAACATGAGTATATCCTGTCTACTACATACCCTAACCCAAGAAAATGAGGCACTAAAGAAATAGGTTTTAGAGCTATCTCCTGACCAGGTGGGCGAAAAGATAAAGACTTTGTCTACCCAATTAGAAGAGACCCGCCAGTCACTTAAAACTGAGACTGAGCAATCCCACCAGTACAAGGATGATGTGGATCATCTTCCGTCTCAGCTATTATCAGCCAATGCCCGTGGTGATGAGCTCTCTTCCAAGTTGGTGAAGTATACATCTGAAATTGTTAGTTAGAGCCCTAGAGCCAATCATTTGATGATTGTATGGACTCATTGTATCATATTCTTGTATATTAATAAAGACATTTGTTTGGTTATTATACTTATTTGTATTAGTGCCAAATAGACTAAGTATAATAATGTCCTTGAGTAGATGGTTCTCACCTATATCAATCGGTTAGTTGAACTGATAGTGAGATGATATAGGGAACACTACTCTTAATCATTCATAGTCTAGTATTAACATTCAGGGACAATGTTAATGCAATAAGACTAGCATGTAGGTCAACTCGATGACTTGATCTCACAAATCATGGATATAGAGATATCAAGTTGACACATGGATATACATTAGAGAATGTATACTGAATGACCCGCCATGAGAAAGTATCATGGATCGTTATATGAGTGTCATATACTTTCTCATGTGGCTATTAGTATGACTACTAGTCCTTAGACCTGAAGTCACCATAGATCCCTACATAAGGAGTTATGTACTTTGGTTTCGTCAAACGTCACCCGTAACTGGGTGGACTATAAAGGCGATTACTGGGTATATAACAAATTATGCAGAGGGATGTGAGTGATGTAGATGAGATCTATCCCTCCTATATGACAGGAGAGACATCGGTATTCTTGATAGAGTAAGACCACGAAGTGCATGGCCATGCCCAAATGAGTCAATATAGGATATTGAGCTCATTTGATTTAGTGAGTCTACTTGGAGTTCAAGATTTAGATTGGTCAGAGGATGACACGGTCTATGCCTCACATTGATCAATCTAGATGTCTAGGATAGAAGGACACTTGTCATATATTGTGAGGAGTCACAATTAGTAGTCACAAGGTGATGTTGGATCTCGACATTCTTGTAACTTGGGTAGTAATGATGTGTTGCTAGATACCGCTCATTACTTATGCTCCTAAATGGGTTTAGGGCATTGCCAACGTTACAAGAACCTATAGGGTCACACACTTAGGACAATTAGATGGAGATTAGGTTCATATGATGAACCAAGAGGATTAGATTCATTTGATGAATCAAATTGGATTAAGAGTAATCCTAATTGGGCTAACTTGAGTTCGACTCAAGTTGATTCATGTGTTCAATGAGTCTAATTTAGATTTTGACTCATTGAATCAATTTAATTAAATGAATTAGATTCATTATATTAAGTTGGCTTGAATCAAATGGTTAGATTAGATCAACCATGGAAGAGATTGGGTCAAGTTTGACTTGACTTAAGAAGGAAGACCAAAGGTTAATTTTGACTTGACCTTTTGCCACCTCATTGGTGAGTTGGCATTAGGTGGACCAATGATGATGTTTCACATCATCATGGTGTGCCACCTCATAGGAGTTACTAGTGAGTGCCACCTCATGGAGGTTACATTCTCTCCTTGATGACAACTTAATGCATTAATGAGGGGAGTTACAATAGAGAGTGGCCGGCCACTTTTGATTGAATGAGAAATTCAATTTGCTAATTATTCAAGTGATTACTCCTTCTTCTTCCTCAAGCTCTCCCTCTCCCTCTCCTCCTTGCTTGGCCGAATCTTACCAAGGTGCCTAGCAGCAACTTTGTGTAAGGTCTCCACCTATTTCCTGACCAGGTGGACGAGAAACTAAAGGACTTGTCGTCCAATTGGAAGAGACTTGTAAGTCTCTCAAGACTAAGACTGAGCAATCTAAAGTACAAGTCTGATTTGGAGAGTCTTCAGTCTCAGCTACTATCAGCCAATGCCCGTGGTGATGAGCTTTCTTCCAAGTTGGAGAAAACACCCTGAAATTGCTCAATTGTCCTCCCAATTACAGTCATTAAAGGACACCCACGCAACCACACTGGTTGAGCAATTATCTACTTTGAACCTTAAAGAGGCTGCTCTGAAGGCTTCTCAAGAAGAATTGGCATATTATAAAGCTGGCGAGGATGCCTGCTTTGAGAAGAAGAAGGAGTATCTTAAGTCTCCTGCTTTCTTCGTCCCCATTTCTGATACTCTTATACAGACTGTGAACTACGCACTTGATTGGGGGGTGAGAGAGTTAAAGGAATTAAAAGTATTGGTGTCCGATCCTCCCTCCAGCTTCCCTGATCGGAGAAAATTGCTAAAGGATCATCCTCCTGACTTGTTTCCCCAGTTGCTGTAGTTGTTAGCCTATTGTAATTCTATCCTTCCGCAAACCCTCTCTCTATGATGAACTCACGCCGACTTCTCTTTTGGATTTGATATAACTTACTTTACTTTCCTTTAATTAATTATATTTTATGAATGTTTGTTCATCTTCTTTATGCATACATTTATGGGGATTTAACGAATGATTGTGTGTTCATGCATATGTAAATTAATATCCCGGTCGACCCATCCTAATCGCTTAGTCCTATTATTGATGACTATATAACTTAGTCTATATATAGTTTTTCTTCTTTTCATACATTTGGTCACCCTGTGAGGGACAGGGTATATTTACTATATGTTTGCTTAGTTTAGAGTAACCCCATACAATTACATATGTTTTTCCCCTTAACACTAGTTATCCTCTCTATACATGAGGGTCGAGCAGAATCATCCCGACCTCCCTCATCCTCAAAGGTTGGTAATTCCTCGCCTGACATATAACAGCAAGGCGAGCTTATTGACTCGGGTTGTCCGGTCAGACGAGTTAGACGTATGTACTTTCTGCTCAGCCTGTGGTGACAGGGTGAGCCTATCCTCGGCCGATCTACTTTTTATTTCTTACGTTCGATGAATCTGAGCTCATCGGGATTTTTAAAGATTAATCATGCCTTCCCTCGGGATCTTGCAATTTTTTCAATTTGAACTTGTACTTCAGGAATGTCACCCTTGCGATTACAGGTGTACCTATTTTCGTATACCTAATATTTTTCCTATGTATCTACTAGTTCGCTACCGATTCTTTCGCTCTTGCCTGTTTCCCTATCTGCCATTTACCCTTCTCGATAATTGCATTAAGGGTTTTAGAGATGAATCAAGGGTTCATCCTGTCGTCTTCCTCCTCTGTAACATTCCTTCTTCCTCTGTTCCATTCATGATTCTGCCTCTCCTCCTGATCTTCTGTCCACGATGACCTCTTCTTCTTCCTCCCATGAGTGGTTCACCCATTGCTCTTCCAGTTCCAGTGAGTCGGAAGTTTATGCAATGCATTTAGATTATGGATTCCTCTCCTATTTAGTCCTTCCTACTCCAGAGGAGCACCCACATCTTACTCCTCCAGGGAGTGTCACTGTCTTTTGGGAACAAGCACTATCCGGCTTTCGGCTTCCTCTCCACTCTTTCTTCATCGCCGTAAGTCAATATTTTAATGTACCCCTGAATCAACTCATTCCTCAGTCTTTCTCTATATTATCTGCCTTTGTCGCTGTTTCCCAATTACTTGACTTTCCCCCCTCTCCTCGTTTGTTATACCAATTTTTTGTTCCTTGTCAAGTGGAAATAGCCTCTTTAAGTTCCAGAGTTGTCCCAAGGCTATCTTATTCAATAGAATCCCAGCACAAGCGGAATGGAGACAAAAGTTCTTTTGTGCCTTCCTTCTCCTCCTCCATACCCTATCACTTGGCAACAGACTCTTCCTGCTCTTCCCAATCCAAAGGATGATACTATTGACTTGACCTTTTATGCATCTATGTCGAAATTAAATGGGCTAAATTCTATTTACCAGCACTAGTTGTTGAAGGTCTGCTTTTTTATCTTTGGATTAAGCTCCACCGACATATAATTGGAGGCTCCTTTTGGTAAGTTATATACTTTTCCCCCCTGATCCTTCGTCATCTTTAAATTGCCTCTTCATTAAATTTATACTTTTTATACTTTCTAGTTGATGTCGTTCTTCCAGCCCTTATGTACAAAAACCCCGAGCTGAATAAATCAACTTTAGCTAAATTGGGAGCAGATTTATTGACGAATTATCGCCTCAATCCCACCACTTCATCTCTCGGTTTGCTTCCTTCTAACGAAGTAACCCCAGAGGTAGCCCCCGAATCCTCTAAATCTTCCGAGGAAGATAGTCCTTTCATCGCTTGACGCAAAAGGACTCACATCTTAAAGAACAGTTTAACTCTGATTATCATCTATGAGCTTGAACAACCCCCTATTGTTCCCTTCGAGATTTCTCATGAGAGAGGTAAGGAGCCAATGCCTTATAGTCGTCTTCATCACAATTTTTTCCCTTAACATGATACGACCTGTTTTACTGACTCCTACAGTTTCTCCAACTGTTCTTGCTTCTAGACCGACTCTGGCCATACCAGTGTCTTCCTCGCCTTCCCAGATTTCCTCTTCTTCTCTTCCTATAGTGAGAGCTAGAAGGACCCCTTGTAAAAGATCTTCTAGTTCTGTCCCCCGAGATGTTATCACTGGGCCAACTATTGATTTTGTGTCTTCTGTTTTACCTCCTACTGCCCCCATGGTGTCGGCCTTTTTGCATGTCACGTGACACTCCAAATTAATAAAGATTGAAACTCATTAAAATTAAGACAAGTGTTGTAGTAACGAGTCTCAAGTCATATTTTTCCAAAGATAACTAGTGTGTGTGTATGGATTCTTGAATTGATTCTAATCAAATTCTTACATCAACAAGCTCTATTAAGTACTTCCATTTGACTCACATTATAAGGTGAATTCATCTATTAACATCCAGAATAGAATCGAAGGAAGATTCTCCCACAGAAACATTATTCTCTTGCATCTCATCAAGCTAAATCAACTTCACAATCAAGCATCAACAACATTGATTCAACTTTATTTAACCATATGAAATAGAGGTAAGCAATGAAAATCTCAAATGATTCATTCACAACTTGACTCAATGTCCCCCATAACAATCCAAGTCACAGAACAATTATCAATCAACTTGTATCAATTGAACTCGAAATCTCAAATGATTCATTCACAACAAGTATCAATTGAACTCGAAATCTCAATCAACTTGTAAAAACTGAAGTATCATTCAATCCTCAATTACACTTAATTCAACAACTGAAATCAAATGCTCCATAACAGCAACATTGAACAAAAAATCATAACTAGAAACATCACATTAAGGATTCAACAATTTAAACATGATAACAGTCAACAATAGATCCAATGTAGAGAACCAAGACTGGCTAACTAAATAACCTAAACTAATCAAACTAATGTTAATCAGAGCATCTAATTCAAAACACAAACTAGTAAGCAAACTAATCCAGTAGTTAAACAAGATTCGGATTGCAGTAATTCAAAGATATCAGAATTGTCAGTAAGATTTCAAAAATAGAATTGCAGAGAACATGAAGTAGAGAAGAAATAACAAGGAAAAGGAATCAAATATTCAGATCTGAGCAGATTCAAGTACAATTCAAAGACAAAGATAAGGAAAACAAAACCCTAAACATTCCACAAACCAAATCCGGATCAAAATTCTCCACTCTGCTATGAAAATAGAGGTGCTTGAGGAAACCTCCCTTCAAACACCCAACGAGCAATGTACAAGCTTACAACTGTTTCTAGAAGGTGCTCACCGCTCTTGGAAACCTCCCTCAAAGCTCACATCTGACTGGAAACCTCATCAGCCGAAGAACAAAGCGAAGATCCTGTGATTTGCAAAACTAATTCAATTGATCAGATCGACTTAACCTCGCTGAGGAATGGAGATCGGAAAATGACCAGAGACTCTCAGAAACCTCCTTTCAAGTTCTGGTGGATGCGAAGATCACTTGATCAGGAACCTCCCTACATCAAGTGGAGGTGGTGGAACAGAATCCAAGTAGCAATCTGGGAACCTCCCTCGATCACTCTCTGCCCTCACAAGATGAACGCCGAAGCTTGGAGATCGCCGCCGGTGAAGAAGCTTGCCCTCAGATCTGGAAAATGGAATGGGAGCTGCAGTGTCACTGCGAAGAAGATGCAGGAACAGTGGAAAAATTGCGAAGCTGAGCCCAAGTCACTACAGCTTCTCGCGAGGCTTTTAAATCCTCCTCAAATATGATCCAACGGTCCAGAACAATTCGGGATGGATCAACGGCTGGATGAACTTAGATCAAGATCAAAACCTCTGGATCTTCATCTACGGTCCAGATCTACTCCTCATTAGGTTGGATGAGCCGGTTCTTCAATGGATGATGTAGATCTGCTCCAATCTTGAATGAACGACCATTATTGTTCTGGAGCTGGATCGTCTAGTTAAAACTCTGATCTGAGCACAGATTTGGTTCAAGTTCATCCCAATCCAAGAACCTTTGATGCCTACAAAATAAGAAACAAATATTAGCAACAAATAAAATCATAATACAATAATTTACAATTAAGCCCAAAATCGAGACAATGCATAAAATATGATGTAAATATGGGGTGTATCTATGAAACTATATCAAACCATGATTATATAAATGAAAATAGTGTATTAAAATCATGGTTATCAAATCCCCCACACTTACTCTTGAACGTCCCGTGCAAGTAAAGAAAAACTAAAAATCCTACTTAAATGGCACCCCCTAAACAAATTCCTAAACATGATTAGAAAATACAGAAAGTAAACCATCTAAGATTATCACATTCCAAAATCTCAAGCATTCTTGGACTTCAAACTTTACTCTCAGTTAACAACATAATAATTTCCAACTATCATGAATAAATTGAAATGATTCACACTAAAAACCTCACATGATAGAGTTTTTGTGGCCCTCATCCTATTTCACATATAATCACAAAAATGGAGGGCACTCATGCTACTTGTGCTTCTTACACTACCATATGTTTGCTTATCTACTACTCTCTACCATGATCATGGATACAAATCACAATATAACGGTTAATCATGGGAAAAAAATGTAAGAATATGAATTAAGTTCACATCAAAGCATTAATTGCAAGAAAAGATAAGAAAAAAAAGAATTAGCTCAAAGAAAAGATAAGAAAGAAAGATTTAGCTAAAGTGGAAGACATGGATACAAAAGAATGCTATATAAATGGATTCCGACCATGTAACACCCATAGGAATCCCTAAGTCTTTTATAAGAATTGTTGAATGATTAGAATAAGCCTTATATGAATATTTCCAAAACTGAAAGAAAAATGGAACCAAAAAGAGGCATGACCAAGGTTTGAACCTTGGACCTCTTAGTAAGTGGTTCTATGTCATAACCAGTAGCCCCAGCAGGGGTGTGCTGTTATAAAAGAGAGGGAAATTGTAGTTAAAGGAAGGGAAAGAGAAGACTCCCTTCACTAAGAAGAAAAAGTTAAAGTTTTCTTCTTATTCTTTCAATGAGAAGTTGGTTTTGCCTTCTTCCTTCATTGAAAATAAATAAGAAAATGAGTAGGAAAACTTCATTTGCTCTCTCTTCCTCTTCCTCCTTCTCTCCACCGAAATCAAGCATCTTCTCTTCACCATTGCCGAAACCCAAACCAAAGGATTTTCTCTCGAGGAAAGCTTCCCAAGCAAGGTTACTTCACCTAGTAAATCAAGCGAGAGGATGTAAGTATCCCCCTCACCTGCAGTACAAGTAGCCTCCTACGTTTCTATTTAAAAAAAAAAGTTTTGAAAAACTTAGGATGGAACTTTGCTTCTTAAGTTTCGGCTATAAAAAATATAGAGAGGTTAGGGAAAGTTAAGATGTAAACCATGCTTGTACATGATCCCTTATGGTTTGTAACTCACTACATGATGTTAGGTTAAGGTTTTTAATGTTTGATGTTGCATAGATCTTGGAACTTTACTTTTGAAGTTTCGGCCATGAAAAGATAAGGATGGTTAGAGAAAGTTTTAAATGAAAACTATGCTTGTTTATGATCCCTTATGGTTTGTAACTCACTACATGATGTTAGGTTAAGGTTTTTAATGTTTGGTGTTGCTTAGATCTTGGAACTTTGCTCTTTGAAGTTTTGGCCATGAAAAGATAAGGATGGTTAGAGAAAGTTTTAAATGAAAACTATGCTTGTTTATGATCCCTTATGGTTTGTAACTCACTACATGATGTTAGGTTAAGGTTTTTAATGTTTGGTGTTGCTTAGATCTTGGAACTTTGCTCTTTGAAGTTTTGGCCATGAAAAGATAAGGATGGTTAGAGAAAGTTTTAAATGAAAACTATGCTTGTTTATGATCCCTTATGGTTTGTAACTCACTACATGATGTTAGGTTAAGGATTTTCATGTTGGATGTTGCTTAGATCTTGGAACCTTGCTCTTTAGGGATTCGGCCATGAAAAGATAACGATGTTTAGAAAAGTTTAAATGAAAACTATGCTTGTTTATGATCCCTTATTATTTGTAACTCACTACATGATGTTAGATTAAAGTTTCCATGCTTCATGTTGATTAAAGATATAAAACCATGCTCATAAGGTTTCGGCCAAGAAGGAATAAAGGAATTAGAGGAAGTTTTAGAATCTAATTATGCTTGTTTATGAATCCTCATTATATGTCACCCACTATATGATGTTAGTTTAAGATTTTCATACTTCATGTTGAAGAAAATATTGAGAACCATGCTACTAGGGTTCGGCCAAGAAGAAAAAAAAAGAAAGGATTAGGTTAAAGGCTAACTAGGGTCTCTAAAGCTCTTACATGCTATGTTAGGTATTATGAGAACTTAAGTATTTGATTTCCATGTTTTATGTTACTTGAAAACCCAAGAAGCATGCTCACAAGTTTTGGCCAAGACAAGGGAATTAGGTTAGGAAGCTACCTAGGGTTCCTAAGGGACTCACTTGTTATATTAAATGTTATGAGAACTTAGGTATTTGATTTCCATGTTTTATGTTGCATAAAAACCTAGGATTCATGCTTTTGATGGTTCGGCCAAGTTAGGTTCTAGGGTTGGTAGGAAGTTCAAAACCCTAACCATGCATGATAATGATTCTACATGATATGGTATGAACTTTTATGTTACGATATGCTTTATGTTATGTACACACATGCCATCATGTTATGATTCCTTAGGTTATGCTTTATGTTATGTATGCTATGCTATGATATGACAAGAACATGCTATGCTTCATGATATGCTAAGAACATGCTATGTTTCATGATATGCTAAGAACATGCTATGTTTCATGATATGACAAGAACATGCCATGTTACATGATATGACAAGGACATGATATGTTTATGAAAGGCTTATGTAAGATGAAAAGCATAAGAGATGCTTCCCTTAAGTTGGGATCAAGAGCACTCTTCATGATAAGACAAGAACATGATAAGCCAAGATATGACAAGAACATGATATGTATGATATGATAACAAACATGATATGCTATTTTAAATTTGTATGGCTTGTACCAAGGGTGGGCTCCATAAGCGCCCCTAGGTCGATGGTCTATAAAACGGGCCTAGTAAAAGGGATGGGTTCCTAAGTTGTCCCTAGGTCGATGGTCTATGAAATGGGCCTAGTTCCTAGTAGGTTCAAGATTAGCTACCTTGGATCTATTTAGGATGCACACATTTATGTATGTATGTGGTACAAGCCGGGCCCTCATGTTGAGATTATGTTTAAGTATGTATATGATATATGTTTTCAAAAGGACATCTTGCATATATATTCATTTCATGATATATGTTTTCAAAAGAACATCTTGCATCTACAAGTTCATGTTATATGATTTTCTTATGATTATGTAAGATGCTTTGAAAATATGTCTATGATGCTTATATGATCATGTTACGATTTTATGTTTATGCTCTCACATGATAGGATATGATTTTATGTTTATGCTCTCACATGATAGGATATGATTTCATGTTTATGTGCTCACATGATATGATATGATTTTATGTTTATGCTCTCACATGCTATGATAAGATTTTATGTTTACGCATGAGTTGTGGTTTTTGTGAGTAGGAAAGGGACTTACTAAGCCTATGTGCTTATAGTTTTATGTTTCCTTGTACTGCAAAAAAAGGAAAAGAGTGGCTAAGCTAAGAGGAGCAACAGTAAGGGCAAGAATGTGTGTGGGAGTGGCATGGTGGAATAGATCCTTGTGTTTCAGAATTTATATATATGTTTTGACCTTATGTGAACCATATTTAACTATATGTTTGATAACTACTTGGACTAGCATGGATAGATTATGCTCTTATGTTTTATTGTTCATGTTGGTATACTTATGAGATCATGAATTATGTTAAGTAGTTGATGATAAATCAGGTTACATGTTATGTTGAAGGATTAGTATGTTAAACATGTTTACTATGTTATATGATTATATGGTTCACATGTCATGTTTAGTCCATATGCATATGAACAAATTAAATTTTAGACAACCCACTTCCGTTGCCATGAGTTCATATGCATATACATGTATGTTTGTTTAAGTAAGTAACCCCGTCCCTTCTTTAGAGTAGTAATGGAGGGGCGGGCGTTACAGACCAAGCTTCCCTCTTCTTCCTTAACTTTCTTCCAATTGCATAAACATGAATTAACAATTTCAGTTTCTCATTCCTTTAATTTCAATGAATGCATCTCTAAGAATTCAATCCAGCTTAGCAATGATTGAGAACCATTTCATTCCGTCCCAATTCCAGTAATCTTGTTTTACTTAACGTCAACTTTTAGCCTTTCAAAATTCCGACACAAAATCTACATTAGTAGAACTTAACCTTCATTGCCTTTGTCTCCTTCTTGTTTAGCTGCAAAACTCACTGTACACTTCCCTTTTAATTGTTTCTTTCAAGTTCTAACTAGTGATCAAATTAATCCTTGAACTTTACAACTTTTCCTTCTAGTTTACTGACCATTGGTTTCACCTTACATCACTGACTGATACAAAATCTTCACTGAATTTCAGCTCTGAAATTCCAATTCAGCACTTTGATTCATCAAGATTTTGTTAAATTAGTTTAAAACAGCATGCAAAAAAAAATGCAACACCATTTTATTTCAAATAATGCAAGATCTTCACCATTATAATTCTACAACACTTTTTTTTTCAAATAATTCTGCATTTCTGATACCACTTTAACAAATTCAACATTTCATCCATCAATCCATCATCGAGACACTTGGATCATACCTTATCTTCCCCACACTTGATCTTTGCTGGTCTCAAGCAATGAAACTCAACAAGTGCATACATTTCAATCAACAGCCTCCAGAATTCAGCAAGGTCAGCAAATCACTCCTTGTGCACTGCCCAGATCTAGCAATTTCAACATATTCAGATTCAATCTTTTCAAATTTCCTTCACTGTTTTTAGTGTTGTATCAAGTGGTTGCTCTTGTACTCATTTCTTCAGAATTCGTGTCTCATTTAAAAGTGCTTCATGAGTTGAATGGTACTGTACAAATGAATATCTATCTCAATTGAAAATTTTTGTATGTTTCAACTCTACATAGTTCCTGAAATTCTGAAATTGTGTGAAGTCCAGATTGTTTTCAATGTTCATGATGTGATCTTGTGTTTAATACAACTTTGAATGTTTCTTGAATTTAATTCAGTATTTCCATCTCAATTCCCAGCAAAACTGAATCCTTTTATGCATCTCTGTACAATTTCTTTGCAGCTCATCATTTCTCACAAGGTAATGGCTAAAAGATGTCGTCCACTACTGTGTAATTGTTAGGAAACCAACAAACTTTTCCATCATCAAAACTGCATTTCACTTCTAAATTCCTTCAACAGAATGTTTAAGTTTCTAATTCCTTAAGTTCTTCTATGCAATTCTGACTTCATTCATTTATGTTCTCAGCAATACTTAAAAAGAAAATTCAGAGAATAACTCACTCTGAATTCCTTCATTCTGCAAAATTGTAGCTCCAACATCATTTCTTCTTTTCTGTTCCAAACTTGGCATAGCTCAAGGCAGCACTTCCAACAGAATTCTCAGATTCCATAATTTCAAAACTAAGAGAATAGCTTCGCTACCCATTTTTAAAAACCTCAGAAATTAAACTGAATGCTCATCCTTGTTGCTTCAATCCCTAGTTTCAAAACTTGGATTATAATCCTTGCATGGAATTAAACTTTACTACTCTAATTCTCATCATTGTCTGCCTTAATTTCTGTATCTACAGCTAGCATTGTTTCTGCATTTCAATTCAGTATTCTAATTTTGCCCACTTTCCTAATTCCACAGCTCTCTAATTTCAAAACTCAAATATGCTTACATACTTCATGAATAGAGCATTTCTAATTAAGCATTTCTAAAAATAGTACACCTTGTAGATTTTATTAATTATTGATTATTCACAGCAGCTTGATACAATTTTGATACCATGTGTCACAGCAGCTCACATCATTTCTTCATTTATGTATTCTTCATTTCTTACTAATTCAGTTTATGTTAATAGGATCTCAATAACAACAGCTCGTTCCATATAAATTCAGCTCATACAAATTGCTCCATTAAGCTTTACATATTCCATTTCTGAACTAGGTCCAGCAACTCACTTCCTCAGCACTGTCCAGATTCAGTACTTCTTATGTCTGAAGATTTTCTAATTTTTGATACATCTTGCTACACCCTACTTCACTTCCTAAATTCCTGCACTTTTTATTCTGCATCCTACAGATTCTGTGCAATGATGAGTTTAACTTTTATTGTATTCCAGCTACATCACAAATTCATCAATCTGTATTCCAGCTGCCCAAAATGAATACTGCATTTACAGCTTGTGACTCAACTCAAATGCTGATCCACACAATTCACTGCAGCTCATTTCAGTTTTTTTCTAAGCAAACAAAGATTTAGCTCAATAGTTTTTAAAACTATTTTGGTATGCTTCATTAAGGGTATATCTCAGAGATTGATTCCATTTAGCACTAGTGTCTAGTGCTAACTAACCCCTTCACCAAAAATAGTTTTCAATATTCAGAATAGCAATGTCAGAAGTTCAAATTCAAAACAGCACAAAGGTAGCTCTCAAGGGATCACCATAGTACTAATTTCCGGAATTCAAAGCTAATTAAGCTTGCTCTATACATGATTAAGCTTAAGGAATGATTCTATTTGGCATTGCAATATTAAGAGCTTGCATTTAAAACCTTGCCATTCAAAAATAGAATTATCAGTTGGCACAAGAAATCCTTCACAAAAAGAAACCTCTAAAAATTGCTCTTCTAAATCTTGAACCATTTCAATTTATTTCATTCACCCAATTACTCCAAAAACTCAAAAACACTAAACACCATTATAATCAAGCTTGACTTTGAAATCCAAAATTTCGGCCATAAGAAAATGCATCCAAAATGTAATCCACCAATATCATCCAAAAACTCTTTCCCCCACACTTCAACTTAATCCACCTTGACCAAAATATCCATCATATAACAAACTATGTATCCACATCCACAAGATTTACAAATGAGAAGGCATAAATTGATATGATGATTATCAAATATAATAGCATGAATTTGTGTGGAAGAAAAAATTAAGCAAAGTGATTAACCTTCACAAACATGATTCAATCCATTGATTTGTGGTTTTGAAAGAATCAAAGCAAGTTCTAGAGTGCAATAACACAAGTGCATCACTCAATTAAGGCTCATCCTCACTAGGCAAGAAAATGTATCAATTAAATTTACCAATCAAAGTTCCATCATTAAGTAGAAACCTTGAGAAAATTAAGAATCCATTATTGACATTAAGCTCCAAAATAGATTCTCAAATCTAGCTCACATTCTCTACTTCTAACATGTTATAGAAAAATTTGCTAGGGGTGCCATTTTCTTATTCACACTCAAAATCAAATGCAATAAGAAAATTACCAATTGTAAACATAACTAAATGCAATAAGAAAATCAACCTTTGCACTCAAAGAATTTATTAAAGAAAATACTAAACATCAAGCATGAATTAAAATTCAAAAGAAGATTAAGTTGGAACAAACTCCCCATTTTCCCGGCGGTTAAAGAAGATTTAAAAGAAGAAGTCACCCCCGGAAGTGGAGTAATCATGGTTCCAATCAATTTCTTTTTATTCTTAATTTTTCCATTGAGAACTTTTTCTGGCGGACGGAGGTGGTTCAGTTCAAGCATCTACTCCGGGAGCATATATTCTCCTACAACATCAATAAAAGAATGCATCTCTCACACGCGTGTGGGATAAGAAGGAATATTAGTGTGGGAATAAAATTTATCCAGAAATGAATCACATCTAATAAAGTCAACAATTGGTGCCTCTATTAAATTTTCTGATGAATCACAAATAATACTCACCATGTCATCTTGAAAGGTACCTGGAGTGTTGATTGTTACCTCCTTTTCTTCAAAATACATCTCATGCTCTGGTTCACGTGATGTTTCAGGTGGATGTACAACTTCATGAAGTGATTCTTGGGTGCTTGGCTCCATAGCACAAGTCCCTACATTTACATCTTCAATTCTCGGTGATTCTTGAGGTAATGCTTCCAGTATGCATTCTCCTACACTTAAATCATCTCCTGCAACAAAATCTGCATCATTTCCATCATCTAAAGCAACATCATTGTAAAATCAAAAGTATGCTCAATTACATCATCACAACAATAAAAAGTACTTAAAGAATCTAGTGAAGAAGTAGATGCAGTGTCAGGCCTGACAAGATCTCCACAATCAATCTCTTCACTAGAGTTTTGTGTTTGTAACTGATTAATGGATGATGCAATTTGATCCAACTAATTATGTATATTCTGTATCCTTGAAAATTGCTGCTCTTGATGTTCACTCATTAGTTGCATAATCTCCCTGAGTTTCCATGTTGACTCATCCATCTGAGGATCATTTTGTTGAAAAGGTTGTGGCATAAAAGATGTTGAAACCATAGGGGTGTCAATTCGGGTGGGTCGGGTCGGGTTGGGTCGGGTTGAGTTTTTTTTTTTTTTTAACCCAACCCGAACCCGAGTTCAACCCAAAACACCTCAACCCGAACCCGAACCCGACCAACCCGATCAACCCGAACCCGACCCATATAACCCGAAAATCCGATTCAAAATGACTTTTTTGGGCTATTTTCCCTATAATTCTTCACTTTTATCTCAATACTCCATCATTATCATATAAATATGATATTAATGTACATAAAAACATCTAAATTTTTAAAATAAAATTTGATTTAACCCCAAAAAGACCCACAAAATCCTATATTTAAGCCAACCCGGGTCAACCCGAACCCAACCCGACCCAACCCGAAATTTTTTTACTCTTCAACCCTCCAACCCGAACCCGACCCGAACCCGAAAATGCCCAACCCGAACCTGATTTTTTTCGGGTCGACTCGGATTGGGTCGTCGGGTCGGGTTCATTTTTGACACCCCTATGAAACCACTTGAAATCCATATGAATTCTGGTAAATTGGATATGGCTCAACAAATGGTCCTTGTGCACTTTCATACCTGAAATATGAATTATCCACCCAATTAGCATTAAAACCATTAGAAAATGATTCATACCTATTTTGTTGATCCATGTTTGGGTAAAATTGATAATCAGGCAGAAAATATTGACTCTCCATTCCACCTCCAAAATTATGAAAATATGGATCTATGCTAAAGAAATCTCCTGTTCTTCACTACAACACTAAAAATCAAGATTAGAAGATTCAAAAGCATAAAGTTTCAAACACATGTAAATATGAACATTCAAAAGCACTTAACAATTCAAGAACAAGCCCACATGAAAATACAAAAAGAATAAGCAATCATATCAATCAAGATGCTAACAAAATAAAATCATCCAATGCTCAATCTAAAATAAACACACACACTACTAGTCATTCCCCGGCAACGGCGCCAAAATTTGGCGTCGGCCTTTTTACATGTCACGTGGCACTCCAAATTAATAAAGATTGAAACTCATTAAAATTAAGTCAAGTGTTGTCGTAACGAGTCCCAAGTCATATTTTTCCAAAGATAACTAGTGTGTGTGTATGGATTCTTGAATTGATTCCAATCAAATTCTTACATCAACATGCTCTATTAAGTACTTCCATTCGACTCACATTATAAGGTGAATTCATCCATTAACATCCAGAATAGAATCGAAGGAAGATTCTCCCACAGAAACATTATTCTCTTGCATCTCATCAAGCTCAATCAACTTCACAATCAAGCATCAACAACATTTATTCAACATTATTTAACCATATGAAATAGAGGTAAGCAATGAAAATCTCAAATGATTCATTCACAACTTGATTCAATGTCCCCCATAACAATCCAATTCACAGAACAAAGTTAACAAGTATCAATTGAACTAGAAATCTCAATCAACTTGTAAAAACTAAAGTATCATTCAATCCTCAATTACACTTAATTCAACAACTGAAATCAAATGCTCCATAACAGCAACATTGAACAGAAATTCATAACCAGAAACATCACATTAAGCATTCAACAATTTAAACATGATAACAGTCAACAATAGATCCAATGTAGAGAACTAAGACTAGCTAACTAAATAACCTAAACTAATCAAACTAATGTTAATCAGAGCATCTAATTCAAAACACAAATTGGTTAGCAAACTAATCCAGTAGTTAAACAAGATTCGGATTGCAGTAATTCAAAGAAATCAGAATTGTCAGTAAGATTTCAGAAACAGAATTGCAGAGAGCATGAAGTAAAGAATAAATAACACGGAAAAGGAATCAGATCTTCAGATCTGAGCAGATTCAAGTACTATTCAAAGATAAAGATAAGGAAAACAAAACCCTAAACATTCCACAAACCAAATACGGATCAAAATTCTCCACTTTGCTGTGAAAACAGAGGTGCTTGCGGAAACTTCCCTTTAAACACCCAATGAGTAATGTACAAGCTTATAACTGTTTCTTGAAGGTGCTAACCGCTCTTGGAAACCTCCCTCAACGCTCACATTCGACTGGAAACCTCATCAGCCGAAGAACAAAGCGAAGATCCTGTGATTTGCGAAGCTAATTCAATTGATCAGATCGACTTAACCTCGCTGTGGAATAGAGATCGGAAAACGACCAGAGACTCTCAGAAACCTCCCTTCAAGCTCTGTTAAATGCGAAGATCACTTAATCTGGAACCTCCCTCGATCAAGTGGCGGTGGTGGAACAAAATCCAAGTTGCAATCTTGGAACCTCCTTTGATCACTCTCTGCCCTCAGAAGATGAACGCCGAAGTTTGGAGATCGCCACCGGTGAAGAAGCTTGCCCTCAGATCTTGAAAATGGAATGGGAGCTGCGACATTGTTGCGAAGAAGATGCAGGAACAGTGGAAAAATCGCGAAGCCGAGCCCAAGTCACTGTAGCTTCTCGCGAGGCTTTTAAATCCTCCTAAAATATGATCGAACTGTCTAGAACAATTTGGGATGGATTAACAGCTGGATGAACTTAGATCTGGATCAAAACATCTGGATCTTCATCTACGATCCAGATTTACTCCTCATTAGGTTGGATGAGCAGGATCGTCAATGGATGGTGTAGATCTGCTCCAATCTTGAATGAATGGCTATGATTGTTCTGGAGCTTGATCGTCTAGTTAAAACTCCGATCCGAGCACATATTTGGTTCAAATTCATCCCAATCCAAGAACCTTTGATGCCTACAGAATAAGAAACAAATATTAGCATCAAATAAAGCCATAATACATTAACTTACTATTAATCCCAAAATCGACACAATGCATAAAATATGATGTAAATATTGGTTCTATCTATGAAACTATATCAAACCATGATTATATAAATGAAAATAGTGTAGTAAAATCATGGTTATCAAATCCCCCACACTTACTCTTGAACGTCCCGTGTAAGTAAAGACAAACTAAAAATCCTACTTAAATGGCACCCCCTAAATAAATTCCTAAACATGATTAGAAAATACAGAAAGTAAACCATCTAAGATTATCACATTCCAAAATCTCAAGCATTCATGGACTTCAAACTTTACTCTCGGTTAACAACATAATAATTTTCAACTATCATGAATAAATTGAAATTGATTCACACTAAAAACCTCACGTGATAGAGTTTTTGTGGCCCTCATCCTATTTCACATATAATCACAAAAATGGAGGGCACTCATGCTACTTGTGCTTCTTACACTACCATATGCTTGCTTATCTTCTACTCTCTACCATGATAATGGATACAAATCACAATATAAAGGTTAATCATGGAAAAGAAAATGTAAGAATATGAATTAAGTTCACATCAAAGCATTAATTGCAAGAAAAGATAAGAAAAAGAAGAATTAGCTCAAAGAAAAGATAAGAAAAAAAGATTTAGCTTAAGTGGAAGACATGGATACAAAAGAATGCTATATAAATGGATTTCGGCCAAGCTTCCCTCTTCTTCCTTAACTTTTTTCCAATTGCATAAACATCAATTAACAATTTCAGCTTCTCATTCCTTTAATTTCAATGAATGCATCTCTAAGAATTTAATCCAGCTTAGCAATGATTGAGAACCATTTCATTCAGTCCCAATTCTAGTAATCTTGTTTTACTTAACTTCAACTTTTAGCCTTTCAAAATTTCGGCACAAAATCTGCATTAGTAGAACTTAACCTTCATTGTCTTTGTCTCCTTCTTGTTTAGCTGCAAAAATCACTGTACAATTCCCTTTTAATTGTTTCTTTCAAGTTCTAACTACTGATCAAATTAATCCTTGAAATTTACAGCTTTTCCTTCTAGTTGACTGACCATTGGTTTCACCTTACATCACTGACCGTTACAAAATCTTCACTGAATTTCAGCTCTGCAATTCCAATTCAGCACTTTCATTCATCAAGATTTGGTTAAATTAGTTTAAAATAGCTTGAAAAAAAAAAATGCAACACCATTTTGTTTCAAAAAATGCAAGATCTTCACCATTATAATTCTGCAACACTTTTTTTTTAAATTATTCTGCATTTCTGATTCCACTTTAACATTTCAGCATTTCATCCATCAATCCATCATCGAGACACTTGGATCATACCTTATCTCCCCCAAACTTAGATCTTTGCTCGTCTCGAGCAATGAAACTCAACAAGTGCTTACATTTCAATCAACAGCCTTCGGAATTCAACAAGGTCAGCAAATCACTCCTTGTGCACTGCCCAGATCCAGCAATTTCAACATATTCAGATTCAATCTTTTCAAATTTCCTTCACTGTTTTGAGTGTTGTATCAAGTGGTTGCTCTTGTACTCATTTCTTCAGAATTCCTGTCTCAATTAAAAGTGCTTCATGAGTTGAATGGTACTGTACAAATGAATATCTGTCTCAATTGAAAATTTCTATATGATTCAACTCCACACAGTTCCTGAAATTCTGAAATTGTGTGAAGTCTAGATCGTTTTCAATGTTCATGATGCGATCTTGTGTTTAATACAACTTTGAATGTTTCTTGAATTTAATTCAGTATCTCCAACTCAATTCCCAGCAAAACTGAATCCTTTTATGCATCTTTGTACAATTTCTTTGCAGCATATTTCTCACAAGGTAATGGCTAAAAGATGTCGTCCACTACTGTGTAATTGTTAGGAAACCAATAAACTTTTCCATCATCAAAACTGCATTTCACTTCTGAATTCCTTCAACTGAATGTTTAAGTTTCTAGTTCCTTAAGTTCTTCTATGCAATTCTGACTTCCTTCATTTATGTTCTCAGCAATACTTAAAAAGAAAATTCAGAGAATAACTCACTTTGAATTCCTTCATTCTGCAAAATTGTAGCTCCAACAGCATTAATGCTCTTCTGTTCCAAACTTGGCATAGCTCAAGGCAGCACTTCCAACAGAATTCTTAGATTCCAGAATTTCAAAACTTAGAGAACAACTTCACTACCCCTTTTGAAAAACCTCATAAATTAAACTGAATCCTCATCTTTGTTGCTTCAATCCTTAGTTTCAAAACATGGGTTATAATCCTTGCATGGAATTAAAATTTACTACTCTAATTCTTATCACTGTCTGCCTTAATTTCTGTATCTCCTGCTAGCATTGTTTCTGTATTTCAATTCAGTATTCTGATTTTACCTAATTTCCTAATTCCATATCTCCCTAATTTCAAAATGTTGGTGCAAGTTGCACCAGAATCAAACCTGAGTTTTGATGTTGTCAAAGGTTCAAGTTAAGTCTTGTTGTGATCTAACAAGTTGAATGAGTGTGCAGGATGTTTACTCAACCGGGAAAGACCTAATTGGAGGCTAGGCAGGAGAAATCTTAGCAGATCGTGGAACCCAGGTGCAAGTCCAAGTGAGTCGAGGGACCGGATGCTTGGCGGTGTGATCGAGAGGTCTGGAGGACCGAAGATCAAAGGAAAAGTCCTGGGGAGCCGATCAAGGCTGAGTGAAAAGTCCAAACTAGATCTGGAGGATCTAAGTTTGGCAGGTAGGTTGAGGTTAACAAACTGGAGGAGTGACAGTGAGGTCGGGTTCCCGAAGGGAACAACCTTAGGTCGCTGATCCAACTGAAGAAACCGGGAAGGAAGGTTTCCAAGTTGAGATCAAGACAGTTCTACTGTCTTTTAATATTATTCTTATATTATACTGTTACTGTACTAATCTCTATTTTGCAGGATGTTTTGCCTAACACTGTTCTGCAGGTACTGCATGATCGGTCGACCGAACAAGAGGATCAGTTGACCGAAACAACAAAGTTCAGTTCAGTATTCAGATCAAACCAGAACATAGGCCGAGCCCGATCAAAGCTTGATCGGTCGACCGAACTATAGTGACTCAGCACAGGATAGATCATCAGCACCGATCAGCAACAAAGGAAATAGGCTGATCAGTCGACCGAACCTGGGGATCAGTCGACCGATTCAATCAACATTTATTCAGCATTAAATGATAATCTCGGCAGAATCACGACGAACAGGGAAGGAGACTGTTCGATCGACCGAAAGGCATGATCGGTCGACCAAACCATTAAAGACCAGTAAATGCAAAAGATCGAGCCAGCTTTGAACTTTAGCCAGGAAGGAAGGGAGCGGGTTCGGTCGACCGAACCTCTAGTACTCCTATAAAATCAGGCTCGAAGACATAGGCAAAGGTACAACTTTCTAATCGACTCTTGTGCTCTTCTGCAAGCTGCTCACGCTACAAGTCCTCATCAAATTTGCAAGCAACTTCATCCGATTGTCGACCGAGCTACGATTCTACTACTATTGTGGGTATAGCTTTACTTTTTGTACTGCACTTTAATTCTGTAAGATAGTAAAAGTGTTACTATCTTACATATCTGTACTTGTACAATTCACTTCTTTCCGAGGAGTTCGGAAAGAAGGATTATAGTGTTTTGCCCATCGGTGTGGTCAAGGACCGCGGGCCTTCGAGTAGGAGTCGAGCTAGGCTCCGAATGAAGTAAAATACCTTGTCTCTTTTCTTATTTTCGCTGCACGACTTTGGTTTCAAAAGGTTAAAGAAAAAGTTTTAAATGATATTCACCCCCCCCCTCTATCGCTCCAAACGATCTATCACAAAACTCAAATCTGCTTACATACTTCATGAATAGAGCATTTCTGATTAAGCATCTCTAAAAATAGTACACCTTGTAGATTTTATTACTTATTGATTATTCACAGCAGCTTGATACAATTTTGATACCATGTGTCACAGCAGCTCACAACATTTCTTCATTTCTGTATTCTTCATTTCTTGCTAATTCAGTTTATTTTATTAGGATCTCAATAACAACAGCTCGTTCCATATAAATTCAGCTCATACAAATTGCTCCATTAAGCTTTACATATTCCATTTCTGAACTAGGTCTAGCAACTCACTTCCTCAGAACTGTCCAGATTCAACACTTCTTATGTCTGAAGATTTTTTTATTTTTGATACATCTTGATACACCTTCCTTCACTTCCTAAATTCCAGCACTTTTTATTCTGCATCCTGTAGATTCTGTGGAATGATCAGTTTAACTTCTACTGTATTCCAGCTACATCACAAATTCATCAATCTGTATTCCAGCTGCCCAGAATCAATACTGCATTTACAGCTTGTGAATTAACTCAAATGCTGATCTACATAATTCACTGCAGCTCATTTCAGTTTTATTTCTAAGCAAACACAAATTTAGATCAATATTTTTCAAAACTATTTCAATATGCTTCATTAATGGTATATCTCAAAGATTGATTCCATTTAGCACTAGTGTCTAGTGCTAACTAACCCCTTCACCAAAAACAATTTTCAATATTCAGAATAGCAATGTTAGAAGTTCAGATTCAAAACAGCACAAAGGTAGCTCTCAAGGGATCACCATAGTACTAATTTTCGGAATTCAAAGCTAATTAAGCTTGCTCTATACATGATTAAGCTTAAGGAATGATTCTATTTGGCATTGCAATATTAAGAGCTTGCATTTAAAACCTTGCCATTCAAAAATAGAATTATCAGTTGGCACAAGAAATCCTTCACAAAAACAACCCTCTAAAAATGGCTCTTTTAAATCTTGAACCATTTCAATTTATTTCATGCACCCAATTACTCCAAAAACTCTAAAACACTAAACACCATTACAATCAAGCTTGACTTTGCAATCAAAAATTTCGGCCATAAGAAAATGCATCCAAAATGTAATCCACCAAAATCATCCAAAAACTCTTTCCCCCACACTTCAACTTAATCCACCTTGACCAAAATATCCATCATATAACAAACCATGTATCCACATCCACAAGATTTACAAATGAGAAGGCATAAATTGATATGATGATTATCATGAATAATAGCAATAATTTGTGTGGAAGAAAAAATTAAGCAAAGTGATTAACCTTCACAAACATGATTCAATACATTGATTTGTGGGTTTAAAAGAATCAAAGCAAGTTATAGAGTACAATAACACAAGTGCATCACTCAATTAAGGCTCATCCTCACTAGGTATGAAAATGTATCAATTAAATTTACCAATCAAATTTCCATCATTAAGTAGAAACCTTGAGAAAATTAAGAATCCATTATTGACATTAAGCTCCAAAATAGATTCTCAAATCTAGCTCACATTCTCTACTTCTAACATGTTATAGAAAAATTTGCTAGGGGTGCCATTTTCTTATTCACACTCAAAATCAAATGCAATAAGAAAATTACCAATTGTAAACATAACTAAATGCAATAAGAAAATCAACCTTTGCACTCAAAGAATTTATTAAAGAAAAGACTAAACATCAAACATGAATAAAAATTCAAAATAACATTAAGTTGGAACAAACTCCTCTTTTTCTCAGCGGTTGAAGAAGATTTAAAAGAAGAAGTCACTCCGGAAGTGGAGTAATCATGGTTCCAATCAATTTCTTTTATTCTTCATTTTTCCATTGAAAACTTTTTCTGGTGGATGGAGGCGGTTCAGTTCAAGCATCCACTCCGGGAGCTTGTATTCTCCTACAACATCAATAAAAGAAAGCATCTCTCACACGCGTGTGGGATAAGAAGAAAATAGGAGAATATTAGTGTGGGTAGAAATTTATCTAGAAATGAATCACATCTAATAAAGTCAATAATTGATACCTCTATTAAATTTCCTGATGAATCACAAATAATACTCACCTTGTCATCTTGAAAGGTACCTGGAGTGGTGATTGTTACCTCATTTTCTTCAAAATATGGCTCATGCTCTGGTTAACGTGATGTTTCAGGTGGATGTACAACTTCATGAAGTGATTCATGGGTGCTTGGCTCCATAGCACAAGTCCCTATACTTACATCTTCAATTCTCGGTGATTCTTGAGATAATGCTCTAGTAAGCATTCCCCTACACTTAAATCATCTCCTACAAAAAAATCTGCATCATTTCCATCATCTAAAGCAACATCATTAGTAAAATCAAAAGTATGTTCAATTACATCATCACAACAATAAAAAGTACTTAAAGAATCTAGTGAAGAAGTAGATGCAGTGTCAGGCCTGACAAGATCTCCACAATCCATCTCTTCACTGCCGTTTTGTGTTTGTAACTGATTAATGGACGATGCAATTTGATCCAACTGATTTTATATATTTTGTATCCATGAAAATTGCTACTCTAGATGTTCACTCATTTGTTGCATAATCTCCTTGAGTTTCCATGTTGACTCATCCATCTGAGGATCAATTTGTTGAAAAGGTTGTGGCATAAAAGATGTTGAAACCTCTTGAAATCCATATGAATTCTGCTAAGTTGGATATGGCTCAATAAATGGTCCTTGTGCACTTTCATACCTGAAACATGAATTATCCGCCCAATTAGCATTAAAATCATTAGAAAATGATTCATACCTATTTTGTTGATCCATGTTTGGGTAAAATTGATAATCAGGTTGAAAATATTGACTCTCCATTCCACCTCCAAAATTCTGAAAATATGGATACATGCTAAAGAAATCTCCTAACTTCATGTTAGTTAGAGCCTTAGAGCCAATCATTTGATGATTGTATTATGGACTTGTTGTATCATATTCTTATATAAATAAAGGCATTAGTTTTGGTTATTATACTTACTTGTATTGGTGCCAAATAAACTAAGTATAATAGTGTCCTTGAGTAGAAGGTTCTTACCTATATCAATCGATTGGTTGAATCGATAGAGAGATGATATAGGGAACACTACTCTTAATCATTCCTAGTCGAGTATTAACATTCAGAGACAATGTTAATGCAATAAGACTAGCATGTAGGTCAACTCGATGACCTGATCTCACAAGTCATGGATATAGAGATATCAAGTTGACACATGGGTATGCATTGGAGAATATATACTGAATGACCCGCCATGAGAAAGTATCATGGATCGTTATATGAGTGTCATATATTTTCTAATGTGGCTATTAGTATGACTACTAGCCCTTAGACCTGAAGTCACCATGGGTCCCTACATAAGTAGTTATGTACTTTGGTTTCGTCAAACGTCACCTGTAACTGGTGGACTATAAAAGCGATTATTGGGTATGTAACAAATTATGCGGAGGGATGTGAGTGATGTAGATGGGATCTATCCCTCCTATATGACGGGAGTGACATCGATATTCTTGATAGAGTGAGACCACAAAGTGCATGGCCATGCCCAAATGGGTCAATATGAGATATTGAGCTCATTTGATTTAGTGAGTCTACTTGGAGTTCAAGATTTAGATTGGTCAGAGGATGACATGGTCTATGTCTTACATTGATCAATCTAGATGTCTAGGATAGAAGGACACTTGTCATATATTGTGAGGAGTCACAATTAGTAGTCACAAGGTGATGTTGGATCTCAACATTCTTGTGACATGGGTAGTAATGATGTGTTGCTAGATACCGCTCATTACTTATGCTCCTAAATGGGTTTAGGGGCATTACCAACATTACAAGAACCTATAGGGTCACACACTAAGGACAATTAGATGGAGATTAGGTTCATATGATGAACCAAGAGGATTAGGTTCATGTATTGAACCAAATTGGATTAATAGTAATCCAAGTTAGGCTAATTGAGTTGGACTCAAGTTGATTCATGTGTTCAATGAGTGTAATTTAGATTATGACTCATTGAATCAATTTAATTAAATGAATTAGATTTATTATATTAAGTTGGTTAGAATCAAATGGTTAGATTAGATCAACCATGAGAGAGATTTGGTCAGGTTTGACTTGACTTGAGAAGGAAGATGAAAGGTCAAGTTTGACCTGACCATTTGCCACCTCATTTGTGAGTTGGCAATAGGAGGACTAATGATGATGTGCCACATCATCAAAGCTAGCACATGTGTGTGCCACATCATGGAGGTTACAAACCCCTTTCCATTTGATGTGGCCGGCCACATTAATTGTAAGGGAGTAACAATTGTGGCCGGCCACTCAAAATGAAAGTGAATGAATTTTTCATTCAAGTGTATTCATTCCATCTTCTTCCTCCTTGAGCTCTTTCTTCTCTCCCTCTCATCCTACCTTGGCTGAACCCTACTAAGGTGCTAGCACACTTTAGTTTGGTTTTCACCCTCTTTTGTTCGTGTGGATACGTGTAGAGGATTGTCTCTACTTTGACAATCTTGAGATCCGGCACCTTGGACGAGCGGGATTCGCGAAGGGCGCGCATCAAGGGTAAAAGGCTCTTCTCCTAGTGTAGATCTAGGCTTTAGTAAACTCGTACTCGAATTTTGTTTTATTTTACTTCGCACAGATCCGGTGACGGGGGGTTTCGGGGTTTCTGCGACGCGAAAAAGTGGTTTTCGCGGCCCGAAAACCCAACAATGGTATCAGAGCCACGTGCGAAGTCTTGTACGAGTTTATTTTGTATTTTTATGAAAATTAGAAGTTCTGTAATATTCTTTAAATTTCCTATTTTTATAGTTTTTATGGGTAATTTTCTCGTATAAGCGAAGCACAAGTGTTTCGACACTTGTAGGCTTCGACTACCGAGAAGATTTTTCCGAAACGGCAAGGTTTCGCCCCAAATATTTTTGGGACAGCGGGCTAAGGCGCTGTAGGATCACTAAGGAACACTCGCGATGGTTAGATCGCGGATAGGGGCGCTTCCCCTGGCCCCGCAAGGGGATTCGTTCCTCGATTGCGCCCGAAAATCGCTAAATGGGACCGCCGAGAAATTTTACTCATAAAATTGTAAAAATTATGGAAAAATTATAGAAAATTATAGAAAATACATAATTTAGAATTATGTATTATTTTGTGATAGTCATGGCCCAAAAAGACCCAATTTTATTGGAAATGTGTTGTAATTCATAATACGGCCTACGTGCCGTCATGTGATGTGCGTGTTGTATATTTGATTCGCGACCTGCGCGTCGTGCCTTTCTCTATTTTATATTCTTGTTGTAAATTTGTTTAGACTCGAATGTAACTCGAGTTTCAAAAATTGTAATGTACAAAATTGGAGCGGTGGAAGGTCCACTCGAGACGGAGTTACGAGGAGGGCGCGAGCAACACAAGGTGGTCAATGGGAGGAGCTTGAGAAGCTGTTGACCTTAGGTTGACCATCCGATCTTCTCATTGGCTTGAGAAGATCATAGTAGGGCCATAACTAATCACAAATAATTTAATTAATTACTTGTGTGTATGTGATGCATAATTAGTAATTAATTAGTGCCTAACGATTAGATTAGATCTAAATCGTGTACAAGATGCACCCTCTCGATTAGATTAGATCTCAATCACGTCAACTCAAATGCCTACCGTGCCGTGATACCTATCACTACCTCGATCACATGTATTGTTGAATCTGCCAAAGCAGAGCAACACATATTATCTTGGTTGGGTACGGAGGGACAATCTTGGTCCCGCCTATCAACGCATGGATGAGTAGAGACTCAATTTGATTGAGTACAACTAGTTAAATCGAGTTTAACTGTAGGCATTCTTCCAACGGTTGGAAAGATAGGACATAAATCACATTTATATTAATTCTTGGGTGTATTAGCCAAAGCTAACTCAAGTTTTAATATAACTGCGGATAATGATCCTATAAACAAGAGTTGCATAGAGATGTAATTGGTAAATCGTTACCTACCGATCATATTAAATCTTGGGCGTATTAGCCAAAGCTAACTCAAGGGTTAGTATGATGTAGATCTTGGTCCACTTGAATTATAGAATTCAGTGTGAGCATCATTTAGTTAAAGGCCTAATTAAATGATTTAAAAGAATATGATATTTATTTTTTGCATTTTTCTGTTGTAGATAACCATGACGTCAAACACGAACACCTTCTCTCTGCGTTCTGTCCTTGACAAGAACAAGCTCAACAGAGCAAATTTCCTGGATTGGTACAGGAATATGAGAATAGTTCTCACCCAGGAACGTAAACTGTACGTTTTGGAGCAGCCCATTCTGGAGGCTACTCCTGCCAATGCCACGCGAGCAGACAAAGATGCTTACAAGAAGCATCAAGATGACGCATTATATGTGTCCTGTCTAACGCACGCGACCATGAACTTTGAGCTTCAGAAGCAACACGAGTTGATGGGTGCTTATGATATGGTTGAACATCTTCGTCAACTGTATCAAGGACAAGCGAGGCATGAGAGATTTGAGATCTCAAGGGCACTATTTCAGTGCAAGATGTCAGATGGGGCTCCAGTAGGCCCATATGTACTCAAAATGATTGGGTACATAGAAAACCTACAGAGGTTGGGATTCCCGCTTGGCCAAGAGCTGGCCACTGACCTGATCTTGCAATCCTTGCCAGATAGCTATAGTCAATTTGTTCCAAACTACAACATGAACGAAATTGACAAGCCACTACCTGAGATGCTTAGCATGTTAAGAACTGCTGAGCTTAACCTTAAGAAGGTTAAGCCCCACTCTGTTCTGATGGTTCAGAAACACAAGGGCAAGGGCAAGCCCAAAGGCAAAGGAAAGTCCCAAGCCAAGGGCAAAGGTAAGGCACTGAAGCCTAAAGGAGGGGTCGCCAAGAATGCTACCTGCTTCCACTACGGTCAGACCGGACATTGGAAGAGGAACTGCAAGGTGTACCTGGAAGATCTTAAGAAGAAGTGAAGTGAGACTTCCACTTCAGGTATATATGTTATAGAAGTCAATCTATCTATTTCTTCATCATGGGTATTAGATATCGGATGTGCTTCTCACATTTGTACTAATGTGCAGGCGCTGAGAAATAGCAGGGCATTGGTAAAGGGCGAGGTGGACCTACGCGTAGGCAATGGAGCACGAGTTGCTGCTGTTGCTGTAGGGACTTATTTTCTATCTCTGCCCTCTGGGCTTGTACTAAAGTTGGATGATTGTTGTTATGTGCCTGCTTTAAATAAGAACATAATTTCAGTTTCTTGTTTGGACAAGAAAGGTTTCTCTTTTATAATAAAGGACAAATGTTGTTCAATTTATTTAAAAGATATGTTCTATTGTAGTGCACCTCTGATGAACGGACTCTACATTCTAGACCTTGAAAGCCCTATCTATAACATAAATACCAAGAGGATCATATCAAATGACATGAACCAAACCTATCTCTGGCACTGTCGCTTAGGTCATATAAATGACAAGCGCTTATCCCAGCTCCATAAGGATGGTTTGCTGGACTCATTTGATTTTGAATCTTATGAGACGTGCAAGTCATGCCTACTAGGCAAGATGACCAAGACTCCCTTTAGTGGGCACAGTGAGAGAGCGACTGACTTGTTAGATCTTATACATAGTGATGTATATGACCCTTTCAATGTCGCTGCTAGAGGCGGTTATAGGTACTTCATCACATTTACTGATGACTTCAATAGATATGGTTATGTGTACTTGATGACACATAAGTCTGAATCCTTTGAAAAGTTCAAAGAATTCAAGAATGAAGTACCCAACCAGCTTGGCAAGAGTATTAAGATACTTCGATCAGATCGAGGTGGTGAATACCTTAGCCATGAGTTTCGTGACTATCTAGCTGAGTGTGGAATCCTATCCCAACTCACTCCTCCTGGAACACCACAGTGGAATGGTGTATCCGAAAGGAGGAATCGTACCCTATTAGATATGGTACGGTCTATGATGAGTCACACAGATCTTCCGACATTCCTTTGGGCCTATGCTCTAGACACGACAGCTTTTATACTCAACCGAGTTCCATCCAAGGCCGTGATAAAGACACCATATATTCCACCTCGTATAGAGAAAAGAACTTAAAGCAAAATACTTAATAACACGGCGATACATTTATACAAAACTTCTACCCCTACCCCGAGCACACGCAATGGAGCCGTAAACAGTCAAGTGAAATCCAATCCACGAAATAATTTGATCTATGGACAGCATCGTTGTAGTAAAGGTCGTAATGCCAGAGGAATCATTACCGCACGGCATAGAGGGGGAGGTCATAAGCGTCTATACCATAAAATCGATTTTCGACGGAATGAAAAAGACATATCTGGTAGAATCGTAACCATAGAATACGACCCTAATCGAAATGCATACATTTGTCTCATACACTATGGGGATGGTGAGAAGAGATATATTTTACATCCCAGAGGGGCTATAATTGGAGATACCATTGTTTCTGGTACAGAAGTTCCTTAGCCATGAGTTTCGTGACTATCTAGCTTAGTGTGGAATCCTATCCCAACTCACTCCTCCTGGAACACCACAGTGGAATGGTGTATCCGAAAGGAGGAATCATACCCTATTAGATATGGTACGGTCTATGATGAGTCACACAGATCTTCCGACATTCCTTTGGGCCTATGCTCTATACACGACAGCTTTTATACTCAACCGAGTTCCATCCAAGGCCGTGATAAAGACACCATATAGGATATGGACTGGGAGAGAAGTCCAAGTGTCTTTCATGAGGATTTGGTGATGTGAGGCCTACGTTAGACGTCAAGTCTCAGATAAATTAGGACCCAAATCCCAAGGAAACTAAGGGATATTACTTCTACATTCCCAGTCAGCACAAGGTAGTTGTGGCAAAGACTGGGGTCTTTCTAGAAAGGGACTTTGTTTATATAAAGACTAGTGGGAGTACGTTCGATCTTGAAGAAGTTCAAGATGCGGACCATAGCACTGAAGGCTAGATGGAAGTTGAACTGGAACCACAAAGTGTTGTGGAAGATGTTGTTCCTCAAGGAGTTGAGGAACAACAACCAGTTCAAGTAGACATACCTCTTCGCAGGTCTGATAGGGTACGTCGTCAGCCTGAGAGATACTCATTTATCTTGTCTGACCATAATGACGTTGTGCTCATAGAGGATGAGCCTACCACCTATCAGGAAGCTGTGATGACACTAGATTCGTAGAAATGGCTAGAGGCCATGAGATCCGAGATGGAATCCATGTACACCAACCAAGTATGGACTTTGGTAAATCCACCTCAAGGGGTAAAACCCATTGGATGTAAGTGGGTCTTTAAGAGAACGACTAACATGGATGGACTTATCTATAAGGGTCGCTTGGTAGCTAAAGGTTTCAAGCAGATTCATGGTATTGACTATAATGAAACCTTTTCTCCAGTAGCGATGTTTAAGTCCATTCGGATCATGCTTGCTATTGCAGCATACCATGACTATGAGATATGGCAGATGGATGTCAAAATCGTGTTTCTAAATAGAAACCTGCTCGAGGATGTGTACATGACACAACCTAAGGGTTTTGTAGATCCACAGCATACTAGCAGAGTATGCAAGCTGCATAGGTCCATTTATGGACTAAAGCAAGCTTCTCGGAGCTGGAATCTTCAATTCGATGATGCAATCAAACAGTTTGGTTTCATCAAGAATGAAGATGAGCCTTGTTTCTACAAGAAGGTTGTAGGGGACATAGTTTTCTTCCTCATATTGTATGTGGATGACATACTGCTCATTGGGAAAGACATCCCTTTGCTATAGTTTGTCAAGACTTGGCTAGGGACATGTTTCTCAATGAAGGACTTAGGTGAGACATCTCGCATTCTAGGGATACAGATCTATAGAGATAGATCTAAGAGATTGTTTGGCCTAAGTCAGAGTACATATATTGACAAGGTACTCATACGGTTTGCCATGTAGAACTCCAAGAAGGGATTTCTGCCGATGTCACATGGCGTGATCTTTCGAAGACTCAAGGTCCCTCTTCTAGAGAGGAGAGAGACCACATGGATCAGATCCCTTATTCCTCAGCCATAGGATCTATCATGTACGCCATGCTATGTACTCGTCCTGATGTCTCGTATGCTTTGAGCATGACGTGCAGATACCAGTCTGATCCAGGTGAAAGTCACTGGATAGCGGTCAAGAATATTCTTAAGTATTTAAGAAGGACTAAAGAATATTTCTTGATATATGGAGGCAATGATGATCTAGCTGTAAAGGGTTACAGTGATGCCAGCTTCCAGACCGATCAGGATGATTATCGATCGCAGTCAGGATTTGTGTTTTGCATAAATGGTGGTGCTGTGAGCTTGAAGAGTTTGAAGCAGGACACAGTTGATGATTCTACAACAGAGGCCGAGTATATCGCTGCATCAGAGGCAGCAAAGGAGGCAGTTTGGATCCACAAGTTCATCACTGAACTTGGGGTGGTTCCTAGCATCGTTGACCCCATTGAGCTCTATTGTGACGACAATGGAGCTATAGCACAGGCGAAGGAACCTCGCTCACACCAGCGGACCAAACACATACTATGGCGCTTCCATCTCATTCGAGAGATTATCGAGAGAAGAGATATGAAGATTTGCAGAGTACTAACATAGGCTAACATCGCAGATCCCTTGACCAAGGCTTTCGCACAGAGAAAGCATGATGGTCACACTAGGTCATTGGGGCTTAGAGCCTACACTGATTGGCACTAATGCTAGTTGGAGATTGTTATTTAGAGCCCTAGAGCCAATCATTTGATGATTGTATTATGGACTTGTTGTTGTTGGTTCTTTCGGGCCGCAAAAATCGCTTTTTCGCGTCGCGAAAACCCCGAAACCCCGCCACAGGATCCGTGCAAAGAATAAAACTTTCGAAAAACTATGAGTACGAGTTTACCAACCTATAGATCTACACTAGAACTATATGTTAAAGATTTTTACCTTCGTAGCGTGCCCTTCGCGAGTCCCACTTGTCCAAGGAGATGCCGGATCTCAAGTTGTCAAGGTAGACAACTCTCTATGCGTATCACACGAACTAATTAGGTGGAGAAGACCAAACAATAGGTGTGCTAGCACCTAGGTGGTTCGGCCAAGGAGAAGAGGGAGAGGAGAAGGAGAGCTTGAGGAAGAAGATATAATGAATGAGAATAACTCACAAAATGAAAACCCCTCACCTAGCATTAGTGTGGCCGGCCACAATTGTAACTCATTCTCATTTAATGTGGCCAGCCACATTAAATGGAAGGAGACTTGTAACCTCCATGAGATGGCACACACATGTGCTAGCTTTGATGATGTGGCACATCATCATTGGTTCTACTAATGCCAACTCACAAATGATGTGGCATAAAGTCAAGTCAAACTTGACTCTTCCTCTTCCTCTCAAGTCAAATCAAACTTGATTTAATCTCTCTCATGGTTGATCTAATCCAACCATTTAATTCAAGCCAATTTAATATAATAAATCTAATTCATTTAATTAAATTGATTCAATGAGTCATAATCTAAATTAGACTCATTGAACACATGAATCAACTTGAGTCCAACTCAATTAGCCCAATTAGGATTACTCTTAATCCAATTTGATTCATCAAATGAATCTAATCCTCTTGGTTCCTCATATGAACCTAATCTCCATCTAATTGTCCTTTGTGTGTGACCTTATAGGTTCTTGTAACGTTGGCAATGCCCCTAAACCCATTTAGGAGCATAAGTAATGAGCGGTATCTAGCAACACATCATTACTACCCAAGTTACAAGAATTTTGAGATCCAACATTACCTTGTGACTACTAATTGTGACTCCTCACAATATATAACAAGTGTCCTTCTATCCTAGATATCTAGATTGATCAATGTGAGGCATAGACCGTGTCATCCTCTGACCAATCTAAATCTTGAACTCCAAGTAGACTCACTAAATCAAATGAGCTCAATATCTCATATTGACTCATTTGGGCATGGCCATGCACTTCGTGGTCTCACTCTATCAAGAATATCGATGTCTCTCCCGTCATATAGGAGGGATATATCCCATCTACATCACTCACATCCCTCTGCATAATTTGTTACATACCCAGTAATCGCCTACGAGTGACGTTTGACGAAACTAAAGTACATAACTACTTATGTAGGGATCCATGGTGACTTCAGGTCTAAGGACTAGTAGTCATACTAATAGTCACATGAGAAAGTATATGACACTCATATAACGATCTATGATACTTTCTCATGGCGGGTCATTCAGTATACATTTTCCAATGCATACCCATGTGTCAACTTGATATCTCTATATCCATGACTTGTGAGATCAAGTCATCGAGTTGACCTACATGCTAGTCTTATCGCATTAACATTGTCCCTGAATGTTAATACTCGACTAGGAATGATTAAGAGTAGTGTTCCCTATATCATCTCACTATCGGTTCAACTAACCGATTAATATAGGTAAGAACCTTCTACTCAAGGACGCTATTATACTCAGTTTATTTGGCACCAATACAAGTAAGTATACTAACCAACAAATTCCTTTATTTATAAAAGAATATGATACAACAAGTCCATAATACAATCATCAAATGATTGACTCTAGAGCTCTAACTAACAGTTGTATCATATTATTATATAAATAAAGGCATTTGTTTTGGTTATTATACTTACTTTTATTAGTGCCAAATAAACTAAGTATAATAGTGTCCTTGAGTAGAAGGTTCTTACCTATATCAATCTATTGGTTGAACCGATAGTGAGATGATATAGGGAACTCTACTCTTAATCATTCCTAGTCAAGTATTAACATTCAGGGACAATAATACATGCAGGTCAACTCAATGACTGATCTCACAAGTCATGGATATAGAGATATCTAATCAGCCATGAGAAAGTATCATGGATCGTTATATGAGTGTCATATATTTTCTCATGTGGCTATTAGTATGACTACTAGTCCTTAGACCTGAAGTCACCATGGATCCCTACATAAGGAGTTAGATGGGATCTATCACTCCTATATGACGGGAGTGACATCGATATTCTTGATAGAGTGAGACCACGAAGTGCATGGCCATGTCCAAATGTGTCAATATGAGATATTGAGCTCATTTGATTTAGTGAGTCTACTTGGGGTTCAAGATTTAGATTGGTCAGAGGATGACACAGTTTATGCCTCACATTGATCAATCTAGATGTCTAGGATAGAAGGACACTTGTCATATATTGTGAGGAGTCACAATTAGTAGTCACAAGGTGATGTTGGATCTCAACATTCTTGTAACTTGGGTAGTAATAATGTGTTGCTATATACCGCTCATTACTTATGCTCCTAAATGGGTTTAGGGGCATTGCCAACGTTACAAGAACCTATAGGGTTACACTCTAAGGACAATTAGATGTAGATTAGGTTCATATGATGAACCAAGAGGATTAGGTTCATGTATTGAACCAAATTGGATTAAGAGTAATCCAAGTTAGGCTAATTGAGTTGGACTCAAGTTGATTCATGTGTTCAATGAGTCTAATTTAGATTATGACTCATTGAATTAATTTAATTAAATAAATTAGATTCATTATATTAAGTTGGTTTGAATCAAATGGTTAGATTAGATCAACCATGAGAGAGATTTGGTCAAGTTTGACTTGACTTGAGAAGGAAGATGAAAGGTCAAGTTTGACTTGTGAGTTGGCAATAGGAGGACGAATGATGATGTGCCACATCATCAAAGCTAGCACATGTGTGTGCCACATCATGGAGGTTACAAACCCCTTTCCATTTAATGTGGCCGACCACATTAATTGTAAGGGAGTTATAATTGTGGTCGGCCACTCAAAATGAAAGTGAATGAATTTTTCATTCAAGTGTATTCATTCTATCTTCTTCCTCCTTGAGCTCTTTCTTCTCTCCCTCTCATCCTACCTTGGCCGAACCCTACTAAGGTGCTAGCACACTTTAGTTTGGTTTTCTCCCTCTTTTGTTCGTGTGGATACGTGTAGAGGATTGTCTACTTTGACAATCTTGAGATACGGCACCTTGGACGAGCGGGATTCACGAAGGGCGCGCATCAAGGGTAAAAGGCTCTTCTCCTAGTGTAGATCTAGGCTTTAGTAAACTCGTACTCGAATTTGGTTTTATTTTACTTCGCACGGATCCGGTGACAGGGGGTTTCGGGGTTTCCGCGACGCGAAAAAGCGGTTTTCGCGGCCTGAAAAATCCAACACTTCACTACAACACTAAAAATCAAGATTAGAAGACTCAAAAGCATAAAGTTTCAAACACATGTAAATATGAACATTTAAAAGCACTTAACAATTCAAGAACAAGCCCACATGAAAATACAAAAAGAATAAGCAATCATATCAATCAAGATGCTAACAAAATAAAATCATCCAATGCTCAATCTAAAATAAACATACACACTACTAGTCATTCCCCGGCAACGACGCCAAAATTTGGCGTCGACCTTTTTGCAGGTCACGTGGCACTCCAAATTAATAAAGATTGAAACTCATTAAAATTAAGACAAGTGTTGTAGTAACGGGGCCTAAGTCATATTTTTCCAAGGATAACTAGTGCGTGTGTATGAATTCTTGAATTGATTCCAATCAAATTCTTACTTCAACAAGCTCTATTAAGTACTTCCATTCGACTCACATTATAAGGTGAATTAATCTATTAACATCCAGAATAGAATCGAAGGAAGATTGTCCCACAGAAACATTATTCTCTTGCATCTCATCAAGCTCAATTAGCTTCACAATCAAGCATCAACAACATTCATTCAACATTTTTTAACCATATGAAATAGAGGTAAGCATTGAAAATCTCAAATGATTCATTCACAACTTGACTCAATGTCCCCCATAACAATCCAATTCACAGAACAAAGTTAACAAGTATCAATTGAACTCGAAATTCCAATCAACTTGTAAAAACTGAAGTATCATTCAATCCTCAATTACACTTAATTCAACAATTGAAATCAAATGCTCCATAACAGCAACATTGAACAGAAATTCATAACCAGAAACATCACATTAGGCATTCAACAATTTAAACAGGATAACAGCCAACAATAGATCCAATGTAGAGAACTTAGACTAGCTAACTAAATAACCTAAACTAATCAAACTATGTTAATGAAAGCATCTAATTCAAAACATGAATTGGTTTGAAAACTAATCCAGTAGTTAAACAAGATTTGGATTGTAGTAATTCAAAGAAATCAGAATTGTCAATAAGATTTCAGAAACAGAATTGCAGAGAGCATGAAGTAAAGAAGAAAAAACAAGGAAAAGGAATCAGATCTTCAGATCTGAGCAGATTCAAATACAATTCGAAGACAAAGATAAGGAAAACAAAACACTAAACATTCCACAAACCAAATCCGGATCAAAATTCTCCACTCTGCTGTGAAAAAAGAGGTGCTTGCGGAAACCTCACTTCAAACACCCAACAAGCAATGTACAAGCTTACAATTGTTTCTAGAAGGTGCTCACCGCTCTTGGAAACCTTCCTCAAAGCTCACATCCGATTGGAAACCTCATCGGCCGAAGAACAAAGTGAAGATCCTGTGATTTGCGAAGCTAATTCAATTGATCAGATCGACTTAACCTCGCTGTGGAATGGAGATCGAAAAACGACCAGAGACTCTCAGAAACCTCCCTTCAAGCTCTGGTGGATGCGAAGATCACTTGATCTGGAACCTCCCTCGATCAAGTGGCGGAGGTGGAGTAGAATCCAAGTTCCAATCTGGGAACCTCCTTCGATCACTCTCTGCCCTCAGAAGATGAACGTCGAAGCTTGGAGATCGTCGCCGGTGAGGAAGCTTGCTCTCAGATCTGGAAAATGGAATGGGAGCTGCGGCGCCGCTGCGAAGAAGATGCAGGAACAATGGAAAAATCGCGAAGCTGAGCCCAAGTCACTGCAGCTTCTCGCGAGGCTTTTAAATCCTCCTCAAATATGATCCAATGGTCCAAAACAATTCGGGTTGGATCAACGGCTGGAAGAACTTAGATCTGGATCAAAACCTCTAGATTTTTATCTACGATCCAGATCTACTCGTCATTAGGTTGGATGAGCCGGATCTTCAATGGATGGTGTAGATCTGCTCCAATCTTGAATGAATGACTATGATTATTCTGGAGCTTAATCGTCTCGTTAAAACTCCGATCCAAGCAAAGATTTGGTTCAAATTCATCAAATCCAAGAACCTTTGATGCCTAGAAAATAAGAAACAAACATTAGCATCAAATAAAGTCATAATACAATAATTTGCAATTAAGCCCAAAATCGACACAATGCATAAAATATGATGCAAATATAGGTTCTATCTATGAAACTATATCAAACCATTATTATATAAATGAAAATAGTGTAGTAAAATCATGGTTATCAAATCCCCCACACTTACTCTTGAACGTCCCGTGCAAGTAAAGAAAAACTAAAAATCCTACTTAAATGGCACCCCTAAACAAATTCCTAAACATGATTAGAAAATACAGAAAGTAAACCATCTAAGATTATCACATTCCAAAATCTCAAGCATTCATGGACTTCAAACTTTACTCTCGGTTAAAAACATAATAATTTCCAACTATCATGAATAAATTGAAATTGATTCATACTAAAAACCTCACATGATAGAGTTTGTGTGGCCCTCATCCTATTTCATATATAATCACAAAAATGGAGGGCATGTTGGGTTTTTCGGGCTGCGAAAACCGCTTTTCGCATCGCGGAAACCCCGAATCATCCAAAGCCGTAGATCCGTGCAAGGAAAAAATTCGAAGACAATACGAGTACGAGTTTCAAAAACTTCTAGATCTACTCCTAGATCTATGTGTTAAGAAGTATACCTTGAAGCGTGCCCTTTCGCGTTCCCGCTCGTCCAAGGAATTGCCGGATCTCTAGACCGTCAAGCGTCGGTCCTCTAGAAGTATCCACACGGACACGTAGGTGGAGAAAACCTCACACAAAGGTGTGCTAGCACCTTGGTAAGATTCGGCCAAGCAAGGAGGAGAGGGAGAGGGAGAGCTTGAGAGGAAGAAGGAAGAAGATACACCCCTTGAATGAAAAATGAATTTCACATTCAAACCAAAGTGGCCGGCCACTCTTCATTGTGAAAACTCCCAAATTAATTGCATTAATTGCAATTAATATGAAGTCATTAAAGAGAATGACTTTGTAACTTCCATGAGGTGGCACCCATGATGATGTGGAGTAACATCATTGGTCCACTTCAATGCCAACTCACCAATGAGGTGGCATAAAGTCAAGTCTAACTTGACTTTTAATCATCCTCTCAAATCAAGTCAAACTTGACCAAATCTCTTCCATGGTTGATCGAATCCAACCATTTGATTCAAGCCAACCTAATATAATGAATCTAATTCATTTAATTAAATTGATTCAATGAGTCAAAATCTAAATTAGACTCATTGAACACATGAATCAACTTGAGTCGAACTCAAGTTAGCCCAATTAGGATTACTCTTAATCTAATTTGATTCATCAAATGAATCTAATCCTCTTGGTTCATCATATGAATATAATCTCCATCTAATTGTCCTAAGTGTGTGACCCTATAGGTTCTTGTAACGTTGGCAATGCCCTAAACCCATTTAGGAGCATAAGTAATGAGCGGTATCTAGCAACAAATCATTACTACCCAAGTTACAAGAATATCAAGATCCGACATCACCTTGTGACTACTAATTGTGACTTCTCACAATATATGGCAAGTGTCCTTCTATCCTAGACATCTAGATTGATCAATGTGAGGCATAGACCGTGTCATCCTCTGACCAATCTAAATCTTGAACTCCAAGTAGACTCACTAAATCATATGAGCCCAATATCCTATATTGACTCATTTGGGCATGGCCATGCACTTCGTAGTCTCACTCTATCAAGAATACCAATGTCTCTCCCGTCATATAGGAGGGATAGATCCCATCTACATCACTCACATCCCTCTGCATAATTTGTTATATACCCAGTAATCGCCTTTATAGTCCACCCAGTTACGGGTGATGTTTGACGAAACCAAAGTACATAACGCCTTATGTAGGGATCTATGGTGACTTCAGGTCTAAGGACTAGTAGTCATACTAATAGCCACATGAGAAAGTATATGACACTCATATAACGATCCATGATACTTTCTCATGGCGGGTCATTCAGTATACATTCTCTAATGTATACCCATGTGTCAACTTGATATCTCTATATCCATGACTTGTGAGATCAAGTCATCGAGTTGACCTACATGCTAGTCTTATTGCATTAACATTGTCCCTGAATGTTAATACTTGACTAGGAATGATTAAGAGTTGTGTTCCCTATATCTTCTCACTATCGGTTCTACTAACCGATTGATATAGGTGAGAACCATCTACTCAAGGACATTATTATACTTAGTTTATTTGGCACCAATACAAGTAAGTATAATAACCAAAATCCAAATGCCTTTATTAATATACAAGAATATGATACAATGAGTCCATACAATCATCAAATGATTGGCTCTAGGGCTTTAACTAACAATCTCCCACTAGCACTAGTGCCAATCAGTATAGGCTCTAAGGCCTAATGACCTAGTGTGACCATCATTCTTTCTCTGTGCCAAAGCCTTGGTCAAGAGATCTGCGATGTTAGCCTCTGTAGGTACTCTGCAAATCTTCACATCTCCTCTATCGATAATCTCTCGAATGAGATAGAAGCGCCATAGTATGTGCTTGGTCCGCTGGTGTGAGCGAGGTTCCTTCGCCTGTGCTATAGCCCCATTGTTGTCACAATAGAGCTCAACTGGGTCAGCGATGCTAGGAACCACCCCAAGTTCAGTGATGAACTTCCGGATCCCTTTGTCCTTGTCTCGATGCACTTGAAAAATCAGACATATCTGTATCCTGCTTCTTGTATGGCCCCACCATTAATGCAAAATACGAACCCCGATCGTGATCTATAGTCATCCGGGTTGAAGCTAGCATCACTAACCTTTACAACAGTTCATCATCGCCTCCATATATCAAGAAATATTCTTTAGTCCTTCTTAAGTACTTAAGAATATTCTTGACCGCTATCCAGTTACTTTCACTTGGATCTGACTAGTATCTGCTCGTCATGCTCAAAGCATACGAGACATCAGGTCGAGTACATAGCATGACGTACATGATCGATCCTATGGCTGAGGCATAAGGGATCTGATCCATGCGGTCACTCTCCTCTCTAGAAGAGGGACCTTGAGTCTTCGAAACACTCACGCCATGTGACATCGGTAGAAATCCCTTCTTGGAGTTCTGCATGGCAAACCGAAGGAGTACCTTGTCAATGTATGTACTCTGACTTAGGCCAAGCAATCTCTTAGATCTATCTCTATAGATCTGTATCCCTAGAATGCGGGATGCCTCACCTAAGTCCTTCATTGAGAAGCAACTCCCTAGCCAGGTCTTGACAGACTGAAGCAAAAGGATGTCCTTCCCAATGAGTAGTATGTCATCCACATACAATATGAGGAAGACAACTATATCCCCTACAACCTTCTTGTAGACACAAGGTTCATCTTCGTTCTTGATGAAACCAAACTGTTTGATTGCATCATCGAATCGAAGATTCCAGCTCCAAGAAGCTTGCTTTAGTCCATAAATGGATTTATACAGCTTGCATACTCTACTAGTATGCTGTGGATCTACAAAACCCTCAGGTTGTGTCATGTACACATCCTCGAGCAGGTTTCCATTCAGAAATGCGGTTTTGACGTCCATCTGCCATATCTCATAGTCATGGTAGGATGTAATAGCAAGCATGATCCGAATGGACTTAAATATCGCTACTGGAGAAAAGGTTTCATCATAGTCAATACCATGAATCTGCTTGAAACCTTTAGCTACCAAGCGACCCTTATAGATAAGTCCATCCATGTCAGTCTTTCTCTTAAAGACCCACTTGCACCCAATGGGTTTTACCCCTTCAGGTGGATCAACCAAAGTCCATACTTGGTTGGTGTACATGGATTCCATTTCGGATCTCATGGCCTCTAGCCATTTCTCGAAATCTAGTCTCATCACAGCTTCCTGATAGGTGGTAGGCTCATCCTCTATGAGAACAATGTCATCATGGTCAGACAAGAGAAATGAGTATCTCTCAGGCTGACGACGTACCCTATCAGACCTGCGAAGAGATATGTCTACTTGAACTGGTTGTTGTTCCTCAACTCTTTGTGGAACAACATCATCCACAACACTTTGTGGTTCCAGTTCAACTTCCATCGAGGCATCAGTGCTATTGTTCGCATCTTGAACTTCTTCAAGATCGAACGCGCTCCCACTAGTGTTTCTAGAAACAAAGTCCCTTTATAGTAATACCCCAGTCTTTGCCACAACTACCTTGTGCTGACTGGAAATGTAGAAGTAATATCCCTTAGTTTCCTTGGGATATCCAATAAAGTAGCACTTGTCGGATTTGGATCCTAACTTGTCTGAGACTTGTCGTCTAACGTAAGTCTCACAACCCCAAATTCTCATGAAAGACACCTGGGCATCTCTCCCAGTCCATATCATATATGGTGTCTTTATCACGGCCGTTGATGGAACTCGGTTGAGTATAAAAGCTGTCGTGTCTAGAGCATAGCACCAAAGGTATGTCGGAAGATCTGTGTGACTCATCATAGATCGTACCATATCTAATAGGGTACAATTCCTCCTTTCGGATACACCATTCCACTGTGATGTTCCAGGAGGAGTGAGTTGGGATAGAATCTCACACTCAGCTAAATAGCCACGAAACACATGGCTTAAGTATTCACCACCTCGATCTGATCGAAGTACCTTAATACTCTTTCCATGCTTGTTCTGTACTTCATTCTTGAATTCTTTTAACTTTTCAAAGGATTCATATTTATGTGTCATCAAATACACATAACCATATCTACTGAAGTCATCAGTAAATGTGATGAAGTACCTATAACCTCCTCTAGCAGCGACATTGAAAGGGCCACATACATCACTATGTATGAGTCTAAAAATCCGATCGCTCTCATGCTCCAAAGGGTCTTGGTCATCTTGCCTCGTGAGTGACTCGCATATCATATGATTCAAAATCAAATGAGTCCAAAAAACCATCCTTATGGAGTGATAACGCTTGTCATTTATATTGTAAAATACCAGAAAATAGGCGAATCTTAATAAGGAATTTTTGGAAATTTTAGAATTTTTAGAACTGTATAGACGAGTTAGCGAAAGAGTCAAGGGAAAAGCGTTTAGGCTATCCAATTTAATAAGGAAAAGTTTTATTTTCTTTTCCTTTTTCCTTTCTTTTCTTAATACTTTTCTTTATTTCCTCTCATCCTCTTGATTCTCTCATCCTCGTTTCTTCCTTCCCAGCGACAACTCTGCCCAATCTCTCAGGTGCCTAACCCGGTTCTCCTCTTCTTCATTTCTTCGCCCTGATTTCTTTCTCATGTATGCCCTAGCGGTCACCACTGCCCTAGTGCCGATCTCCGGTGGCCTCGTCACCTCCTTACCACAGATCGATCGCACGGAGTGCAAGGCCCTAGGCCACATTGGCGGTGCTGCGCGATACAGCTGGTGTTTGTTTACACACACCAGGATTCTACCGAGTCGTCTGTGCAGTGCCGACCATTACTTAGTGCATTCCCCTCTTGGCTCTCCGACCATTGGCCGACCGAAGCTCGAAATGGTGCTTTGTTCACGCTCCATAGTCTTACGCCTCTGGTTTTGGGTATTGATGTGCCAATTTGATGTGAGGTGACTCCAAGGCAGCCAAGTCCCTTGTCGCTTGGATCTTCGCCTCCCTCACCGCCGTTTACTCTTGGAGCGGTCGTGTTAAGTTTTTGGATTTCATGGATTTCTTCGATTCCTTCTCTGTTGATTGGCTTGGACTTGATCGATCATTCTCCCTGTGTGCTATCAGCGAGTTTCCCTATCTTTAGGTAGGTAATTGGGAGTTTCCCTAATTGTGAATTGGGTATTTGCCGCTGAGTTTTACTTGTTCGAATAGTGTCTTGTGGTCGGGAGTACCAGATGTTGTAGTGTGTGTTTGAGCTTTCGGTGAAGCCCCCAGAGCAACTCGTCAGGTTGCATTGACGTGGTGTGAGCGTATTGGAGAGTATTTCGTTTTATCTTCGATTGTAACGCGGTCAGGTTGCTAGTCCTCGTAGATGAGAAATTAGGTAGATTGTGGAGAAATATATGCTAGGTTAGTGAGTGTGTAGTAGTAGTAATAATTGTGGTAATAATTACTTAGTTAACCTCTTATTAGCTTAGGGAGAGTTAATAGTGCATGGATAGAGGATAGCTAAACTAAGTTTTGTGAGGCTAATGTCATGAGCGTTGGCTGGAGAGAGTCGACCATCCTCGGCTGGCTTGGCTTGCTTCGCCCGATCGATGTGACTTATTGTCTTTTGGCCAGGGTGTAGTCATTTGTACTTATGTGTTTTGAATATGCATAATTAATATAGCAGTGTTAACATATATAGCAATGATTGTGTTATCCATTTGATTCGGTTGGTATTCTGGTACAGCTACGCTAGTGTTATACATCGCATGTTTGTTTATTCTATTATACACTTTATCTGACCATGTCTATCGACAACCATGCTTTTGAGAGTAGTGAGTGACCATGTGGATCATCATATTCGTTCTGGGACATGGGTGTATATATACCTCCCTACCCTAGGGTATGATACCTGATACATAGCATACCACCTGTGGTACTTGTGGTACACCTTTTATTTAATCCTTTTTATGCATGAGATGTTCCATTTGCTCGTATCTTAGATTGTCATGAGTTTGCATACTTGTGCGAGTATCATTACGAGGCATAGCATGTCTGGTCAAGTTTGCCCATCGCCTTATTCATTCATGTCGATGAGCACCCATGCCATACATGTATGGTTGCACCCATGATGTACACACACCACCACCACCCATGTTACTGTGAGTTGGTCACCACCACCACCCATGGCAGATGTCGAGCGTGGCAGCCGGGTTCCGATCGAGCTTGTTTGGCTCAGCTTAGAGTCGTGGTGGCCGTGATGGTAGCTAGGCCCTGCCTGTGCTGGCTCGCACAGGATTTAGTGTGGCCGGTGAGATGGTGGACTTTGTTTGGCTCCGTTGGTCGGTGACTCGGTGTAGCTGCCGTGCAGATATCCTCCCGTCATTGTGTCACAGGGAGATGAGGCATTGAGCTCCCCATTTATGATTTGGGGATAGAGGACAGGAGTACTCCGACGGCATCCCGTCCACTCGGTCGCTCTGCAGGAGCAGCAGTGATGTTCGAGTGCACGGTCACCATATCATTTATTGTTTGTCGATTCTATTTTATCACGATTTGCGCATGCATAGCATATGCACATGCTGCAATACGAGGTGGATTATGAACTTCCGCTTCCCACGACTTAATACCTTCACCTTTGACTTTGAGCTACTCGGTGGTGTTGATCTCACGATTTTGTTAGTCGATTTTGTTTCATTTACCTCTCTCGTATTCGAGGTAAAAATATAGATTAGTGGTTTTATTTGTTTTATTATGCATATCAGTTGTACTTGTTGAGTGTTGGACTCACCCTGCCTCCATTGTTGATATTTTCAGGTTGAAGCTGGCCCCCCCTCTGCACGTAGAGCTAGTTCTCTACTAGTTCGTTATTTGTTTTATTTTGGCCTTTTCTATATCAGACTTTGTTTTAGTATTGTCTTTGGATTTTTCCTATGGATATTGTATGGAGTGATACCTTTTGATGGATTTTTGATATGATATTGGATTTCATTCTACTACGTGCCTGCCTGGACGGCAGAAGAGGTGAGTTCGTTGGATTTGAGCTTTACGAGTGTAGTGGAGTAGGGTGGATTTCGAGTCAGAGTCCTATTGTTATTGATTACTATTATTAACTGCGAGGTTGTGACAGCCAGAGGCTGAATATCTTTATAAACTGCGTGGTGTTTTGTTTTTTTTATCTTTGTTATCATTCCAGCCGCTTGTGGCTGATGTATATGTGATATGTAGAAAGTTTCATATTGTCCGCCGTACAGGGGAGATGCTGCCGAAATTTCTTCGGACAGAGACTCCTCTGGGGCGTGACAATTTAGTGGTATCAGAGCATGTATACGATACTTGCTATGTGTTTTGGATTTTCGTTGATTTATCTGATACCAATTTAGTTTTTGCGATCGTTGTTTTCGTATTTTGGATATTTGGGATAACCTGATACCAATTTATATAGTATCAGAGTGCCAAAGTTTGGCGATACTTGTTGGGTTTCCGTGTGTGGATTTTTGAGATTTATCTGATACCAATTTATTGGTATCAGAGCAGGGTGTGATACCTGCTTTTAGTATTCTGGATATATTGTGCTAGCCCAAGTTTGCGAGTCAAACTGTGTAGTTATTTTGGTTATATGGATTTCCGGTGTTTGTTTTTCTCGTACGGAATTCCGAGGTCAATTTGGGGGCTGGACAACGACGGAACATCTCCAGACAGCAATTAGGTATGGTGTCATTTTGGTAATTGTTTATACCTGTAGTAATATCTGTAATATAATTTAACAGATATGAGGCGATCTACACATATTGCTGCGAGACGTGGTGCTGGACGAGCACGTGTAGGATCATTGAGATCAAAGGAAGTGTGTCCCATCGGCCTATATTCTCGAGACGGCACCACTGCTGTACATCACCGCCACTGCACGACCACCGATGTAAGACGGACATCTATCCCTTGACATGCGTACTCAAGGGTAGTAGCACTTAGCGGGCATCGACATGTAAGCTCGGCACCAATACAAAAGACGAGCGGACCTTCCACCACGGTACTGCTGAGTAGCTCGTGATTCTGGTATCCAGCCAAGAGACACGGCTTACTTACATCGGCACGCCCACTCGGGATGTGCAGTATACGAGTGTCGCTGGGCCTCATTAGGTACCGGCTCGGTCTGCTATGTACTGTCTGTGTGCCACGGCGTACTACACTGGTTTAGACATCCCAGATTAGCAAGATACGATTACTCTCCTGGCCAGTCGAGGAGTACAGTGTAGTTCTAATCCGTGTTTATCGCCCAGCCCTTGTAGCCGGATGCCCTCCCGAGCCACATGAATTCTCGAGCGAGAATTGGCAGTCGCCCGTCGGCCCGTCTTGCGAGCACACGACTCTTCCCCCGATGATGGTTATGATTTGTGCGTGTGGCGTTGGATTCTCTCATTACTGTTAGTGCTTGCTTGCAGATTGCAGATCGAGCAAAATGCGGACACACAAAGGCAAACTGGATCCAAAGGTTTTCACTATGTGAGCTGCCAGAGTGGGTGAGAACTTAATACTCTGAGTCCAGAACATGGGATTTGCAGTTTCCTGAGATCGAGAGAGCGTTATGGCCTTGGCTGACGCGGTAGGAGTATACTGAAGCTTCATACAGGAAAGATGTGAGTAATCCATGAGACGGCTATACGATTTTGAGATTTGTCCGGACTGAGCAGCTGCAGTCGTCTGTAGCTACGGTTCGGAAGTGCTTATGGTGGACATTGAGTCATGATTAGATATCACACTTGTCTTGATAACTTATCATGTTATGAGGACAGGAGCTTGGTGGAGTCAGTCGACTCGGGAGCCCTTCCAGGCTGGGAGATGTCGGATAGATAGGAGAGTCGCTCGGGAGCTAGTTTTCTAGGAAGCAGGCGCGCCAATGACAGAGGCAGCTCGCGTAGTCGTCGTATCCGTCGGTATCTGTATGCTATCAGATATCCGCGCGGCGGCGTTTGGTCTTCCGCGAAAACAACCCTCCAGGCGTTATTGATTCTTCGTCTTCCGAGTGATAAAACGGTCTCCGAAACCAACGTTTCATACTTGTACTTGATTGCGAAGAACCGAGTCTGAAGACTCGTCGGCAAGGATAGGTTATCAGGCCAGGTCCGACAGGCACCGCATGTCGCCGGCAACGCAGGCGAGTATGCCACTTAGTAGGAGACATCGGTATAGCTCGAGTAGTCCTTTCTTCCCAGGAGACGCCTCGTCGAGCTCCGTGCATTATCGGATGATGCGAGAGCATAGTAACATAGATGTTAATGCTGGCCATATATATCAGTGCTTCCGGTACGACGGGCGAGGCGTTCTGTCCGGCCAACCTGTCGGACGCTCAACACTGATGTCTCGATACTCGTCCGACTCCCCGGCATTCTCCTTGTGTGCGCGGGCACGGTAGTGCTAGGATGTACGTTCGGTGATGGCCTGACGGACATGTTGCGTGTTCATGCGCTTAGTCTAGCATCCGCAATTATCAAGCGGATGATACCGTTTTCATATTTACCTTGCTGGGAGGTGAATCGGTGCTGTAGGTAGCATTCTCACATTTATATCTATTTCCGCGCACTTTTCGGGATGCGCCTCCCACCGAGGTTGGTAGATTACCACTTTGGACCCAGCCTGACCGTCTCTTTATGCAGTGATTCCATTGGGCGTCTGCCCGGAGGTGGGGTTGCAGTTATATTTTGCTTGACAAATACTTACCGGTGGATCTTTTAGTATTAGAAATGGGTGATTTTGATATTATTCTTGGCATGGTTGTTTGTCCGCGCCGTACGATTGATGCAGATGAGGTGGTCACAGGCCTCGAACCAACCCTCGTGGATTTCAGCATCGAAGGCGGCTTATCGATCATTTATCTGAGCTCGAGGTTGTCACGTGTCGGGGTTTTGTTATCTTTGATCGATCTTGAGACTCTCAAGCGTTCTGTAGTCAGGAGTACCGGATGTATTTCGGTGTGGTTTTCCTCGAAGGCTAGTGGAGTTCACTATTGAGTTGATTCCGGGAACCCGAAAGCTCCTTATCGAATGACACCAAAAGAGTTGAGCAGTCAAGGTTAAACTCCGGGAGATTTTAGACAGGGATTCATTCGCCCTAGTGTTTCCCATGGGGTTCTCGATTCTGTCAAGAAAAGGATGGCACCATGAGGTTATGTATTGACTACGAGGGTGAATGCAGTGACCGTCAAATAAATATCCTTTACCACGGATCGAGGATTTATTTGATCATCTGAGGTACATCGATGTATTCTAAAATTGATCCGCGATCGGATATCATCGTTGAGAGTCTCGGATATTGACGACTTCCGTACTCGTTCATTATGAGTTTTCGTAATGCCATTTGGGCTTACCAATGCTCCAATGTTTATGGATTTGATGAACCGTATATTCGAGTATCTTGATCTGTTTGTTATCGCTTTCATTGATGACATATTGGTCTATTCGCATTCCGAGGAGCGACATGCATCTTATAGTCTTGGAGATTCTTGACGACATCGTACGAAGTTCAGCAAGTGTGCGTGGCTATCCTCATCGGTTTTCGGGACACGTGGTTTCTAGTAGAGGTATTTCAGTTGATCCTCGAAGATCGAGGTCACCGCCAGCCAGGGCGGCAGTCGATTCGAGATCAGGATTGGCGGATATTACCGGCGTTTGTCGAGGTTTCTCGCGTATTGCTATGCCGCTAATGCGAGACCAGCTTCCAGGAGCTGAAGTGGAGATTAGTGTCGGCTCTAGTTTTGGTTTTACCGAGAGGATGGATTGTACTCTACACCGCGCTTCTCTTGAGGTTTGGGTCTTGTTCGATGCGACGGATAGTCTCTTATACTTCTCAAGGAGCATGAGAAGAACTACCCAGTTCATGACTTGGAGTTAGCTGCCATCATTTTTGCTCTGAAGCTTTGGCGACATCATTTATATGGTATCACATTTGAGATTCTCACTGATCATAAGAGTCTCAAATATATTTTCACTCAGAAGGAGCTTAATCTCCGACAGAGGAGATGGATGGAGTTCCTGAAGGACTACGATTGTACCATTAGCTACCACCCAGGGAAAGCTAATGTGGTTGCCGATGCACTCAGCAGGAAGTCAAGAGCGACTTTGGCTTGCCACCGGACTTCAGTCACAGACTTGATTCAGAGTTTCTCTGAGTTAGACTTGGAGGAGCAGGGATCTATAGAGCAGGGTATTTTGGTTACTATGGTTGCTCAGTCGTCGATCAGGACGAAGATCCGAGAGCCACAGGCTGGTGATCAGCATTGTCAGTTCATTGGCAGTCAGATAGCTTCCGGGCAGCAGACCGAGTTTACACGAGACGAGGAGGGTGTTATATATTTCCGAGGCAGATTATGCGTACCTCAGTCTCATCTGGTCGTACAGGAGCTACTTCAGGAGGCTCACCATTCTCGATTTACGATCCATCTAGGTGGGACTCGTATGTATCGAGATTTGAGACGTTCCTACTGGTGGAACGGTATGAAGAAAGACATCGCGAATTTTGTAGCTAGATGTCTTGTCTGTCAGCAGGTGAAGGCTGAACATCAGACACCTGCAGGATTACTTCAGCGGATTTCTATTCCTGAGTGGAAGTGGGATCACATCACTATGGACTTTGTGGTGGGTTTGCCGAGGACACGACGAGGCCATGACGCGATTTGGGTAATCGTTGATCGATTAACCAAATCCGTGCATTTCTTAGCGATCCGGAGGACTGATTCCCTGTATCGATTGGCAGATCTGTATTGCCGAGAGATTATCAGACTACATGGTGTTCCGTTGAGTATCATTTCGGATAGAGATCCACGGTTTACGTCTCATTTCTGGCAGAGTCTGCAGCAGGCCTTGGGCACACAGCTCCGTTTCAGTACCGCCTTCCATCCACAGATAGATGGACAGTCAGAGCGGACCATTCAGATTCTAGAGGATCTGCTGAGGTCATGTGTTATGGATTTCGGAGGCAGTTGGAAGGACCATCTGCCGTTGGAAGAGTTTGCTTACAACAACAGCTTTCATTCGGCTATCCAGATGGCACCGTTTGAGGCGTTGTATGGTAGACCTTGTCGGACACCCGTCCTCTGGGATGAGGTTGGAGAGGCCCAGTTGTTGGGACCTCATAGAGTTTAGCAGGATGCAGAGTTGGTCCGTACTATCAGACGGAGGATGTCAGAGGCGCAGGATCGCTTGAAGAGTTCTGCGATCGGAGACGCACTAGAGTTCTCTCTGCTCTGGCGAGAGGATCGGAGCGGTAGCTTACCGACTGGCACTACCACCGTCCCAGGCAGGCGTCCACGATGTATTCCACGTATCTATGTTGCAGAGATACGTGCCAAACCCGACGCATGTGCCGGCAGATATTCCAGTTCCAGTTCAGCCTGACATTACCTATGAGTAGATTCCGGTACGGATTCTGGACCGGAAAGAGCGTTAGTTGCGGAACAAGACTATCCGGCTGGTTAAAGTCGGATGGCAGCATCATTCAGACGAGGAGGCTACTTGGGAGCTCGAGGATACGATCCGAGCTCGATATCCCCATCTTTTCACTTGAGGTATGTGATTTATTTACCATTCAGCATTTATACTCTATATCTGTTGTTAGTACTTGCTGATGGTAGATAACGAAATTTGGGGACCAAATTTTTGTTAGTGGGGGAGAATGTAAAATACTGGAAAATATTAATAAGGAAATTTTAGGAATTTTAGAAATTTTTCGGAAATTTTCCAGAGCTCGTATGGACGAGTTAGCGGGGATCAAGATGGGGCCCGGAAAAGCCTGTTTAGGCTATCCAGTTTTAATAAGGAAAAGTTTTATTTTCTTTTCCTTTTTCTTTTCTTTTTATTTTCTTTATATTTTTCTTTATTTCCTCTCCTTACTCGCTGCTGACCTCTCACCCGCGTGCCGAGCCCTCGCCACGCTCCCCAACGCCACCGCTCTTCCGCCGCAGAGCCGATTTCTTTCTCCTCTCTGTGCCTGTGCCCGCGCGAAGCCTCAGCCGAGCCAACTCCGGCCTATGCCCTAGCCGCCGGTGACGCACGGAGCAGCGCCGCAAGCCCCCCTGTGCCCTAGTGCCGATCTCCTGCAGTGCTCTCCTTTCCTCTGCCCTCGTCATCTCCTTACCACCGAGATCCCTGAATCACCGCCGAGCCCTAGTTTTCGAGCCGCACATTGCCATCTCAACCCTAGTTCTCCGGCCGACTCCTCTGTGGACGTTGCACCGAGCGCACCTCTTCCCCTCACTGTCGTCGGCCATCAGGTACAGCCAAGTCTTAGTTGGTTTTGGAGGTAAGATGTGAGGTGTGGAATTTGGGTTATGGCTTGATCTGTGTTAATGATCTCAGTTCTTGGCCTTGCTTGGACCAGTCGATGGATTTCTTCTCTCTGTGTTGCTGTTGTGCCCTAATTCATCCACTGCCGGTGCCCCTCTCTTCTTTACAGCAGAGTGGTGATCTTAGAGGTAAGGGAGTTTCCCTAATTAGTGAATTGGGTACTTGATTCTTGTGTGGTGACTGCTTGATCCTTTTTGTTGCTTTGAGCAGTGAAGTGTCTGAATTGTGTAGTGTGCTGTGGTTTGTTTTAGATTTCCAGCAGCAACCCCATCAAGTAGTCCTCGTTTCAGCAGCAACAGCAACGTGGTTGAGGTATTGTGGAGAAATTTGATCTTCATTGTAGATGATTGCTAGTTGGGTTAGCAATAATTGTTAACTTAGTTTCGGAATTTATTTAATTGTGTAATAAGGGTTAATGAAGTTAACCCTAAATGATCTATGGCTTAGGACTTAGTTTAGTTAATAATGCATGATAGAGTTAGCTAAACTAAGTAATGTGACGCAGGATTTTGACGCGAGACGAGTATCTCGACGTTGGCTTTGGACCGGATACGATCCTTTCTTATTGGAGGCGGGTACTTTGACTTATGTCTTTTGATATGCATAATAAAGTGTTTAACATATAGCAATGATTGTGTTATCCATTTGATTCGGTTGGTCGCTACATGATCTGTTACATGTTGTTTGTTTATTTATTATACACTGCATGTTATTCTTTATCTGACCATACATGCTTTCGGTAGTGACCCAACCATGTGATACATCATGTTCAGGACCTAGGGTGTATATGATACCCTATCTGTTTGTGTACCTTCCATCCGATACATTGACTTGTGGTACACCTTTTATTTATGTATGGATCTTGCTATGCTATTCATGAGATTTCCATGCTTAGTATCATGCATCATGTTTGCATGCTGTGCGATTGTCAGCTCCACTATGGTTGAGCCCATCGCCAGTTACATGTACTGCACACACCACCAATTGATATAAGTCATCAGTCGGTTACTATCATCAGTTGAGTCTAATAGCCAGATTGACTTGCTTCTATTTGGCTCTGATCACATCAGTCGATTGATGCAACTCATCAATCACCCATTTATAGATGAGTCGAACAGGCCAGGAGTACTCCGACAGCATCCCTTCCACTCGGCCGCTCTGCGGAGCGGTGATGTCGAGTGCACGGTAACCATATGCATTTATTGCATTTATTGTTTGTGATTGCTGCATTTATGTGGATGCATATGATTGACATGCATACAGGATTATGACTTCCCCGGTCTGACGACCCTGTTACCTTGTACTTTGATCCCGGTTAGTACAGTTATCATAAAAATCCAGAAAATCAAACTAAACTCGTACAAGTCTTCTCACGTGGCTCTGATACCACTGTTGGGTTTTTCGGGCCGTGAAAACCGCTTTTTCGCGTCACGAAAACCCCGAAACCCCCAGCCACCGGATCCGTGCGAACAAAAATAAAACAAAAATACGAGTACGAGTTTCTAAAGTCTAGATTTACACTAGATAAGAGCGTTACCCTTGATGCGATGCCCTTCGCTATCCCGCTAGTCCAACGGTTTGTCAGATCTCAAGATTGTCAAAGTAGACAACCCTCTAGAAGTATCCACATGAACAAAATTAGGTGGAGGGGACCAAACAAGGGTGTGCTAGCACCTATGGTGTTCGGCTAAGAAAGGAGAGGGAGAGCTTGAGAAGAGCTTGAGGAAGAAGATGATGGAATGAATGAGAATTACTCAAAATGAAACTCTTCATGCAATTGATGTGGCCGGCCACATTAAGAGGAGTTGTAACCTCCATGGATTGCCAAGAGTCATAACTCTTGGTAACTCCCATGAGGTGGCATCCCACTTAAGCAACCATGATAATGTGGAGCATCATCATTGGCCCACTCATTGCCAACTCACCAATGAGGTGGCATAAAGTCAAGTGAAACTTGACTCTTCATCTTACTCTCAAGTCAAGTTAAACTTGAATTAATCTCTTTCATTGTTGATCTAATCCAACCATTTAATTCAAGCCAATTTAATATAATAAATCTAATTCATTTAATTAAATTTATTCAATGAGTCATAATCTAAATTAGACTCATTGAACACATGAATTAACTTGAGTCCAACTCAATTAGCCCAATTAGGATTACTCTTAATCCAATTTGATTCATCAAATGAATCTAATCCTCTTGGTTCTCCATCTAATTGTCCTTAGTGTGTGACCCTATAGGTTCTTGTAACGTTGGCAATGCCCTTAAACCCATTTAGGAGCATAAGTAATGAGCGGTATCTAGCAATACTTCATTACTACCCAAGTTACAAGAATGTTGAGATCCAACATCACCTTGTGACTACTAATTGTGACTCCTCACAATATATGACAAGTGTCCTTCTATCCAAGACATCTAGATTGATCAATGTGAGGCATAGACCGTGTCATCCTCTAATCAATCTAAATCTTGAACTCCAAGTAGACTCACTAAATCAAATGAGCTCAATATCTCATATTGACTCATTTGGGCATGGCCATGCACTTCGTGGTCTCACTCTATCAAGAATATTGATGTCACTCCCGTCATATAGGAGGGATAGATCCCATCTACATCACTCACATCCCTCTACATAATTCGTTACATACCCAGTAATCGCCTTTATCCGACTTGGTCGGGTTTACCTTTAGTTGGGTTGAAGTTTTCTAAGAAGTTTGAGAGCTCATGTTTCAGCAAGCTTCCCTTCTAGTCTAGTCGAAGGAGGTGTCAGCCGACTGACTAGACATGAGTCTATGTTTAGTTGAGTTACATAGCTTGGGCAATATTACGTGTTCGATCAGGCTTTGCCTATTGAGTATATGCAACACTTATTTGTTTTTTATTTAACTGATGATATACTTCGAGCTATACAAGGCTAAATGCCTCAAATGCAATCAATATGTTATACTCAATCAAACCCTTTTGACCTTGGCTGATACTAACCTATCTTTTATAAACATACTAACTCAGCCAGCATTGGCCTATCTCTGGTAATGTGTTGACCTGGCTGATACTAACCTGTCTATGGTAGACATGTTATCCTGGTCGATATTAGCTTGTCTATTATAGACATATTATCACGATCGGTGTTAGCCTACCATTTATAGTTATATTAATTTAGACTGTGCTTCACGTATGACTGACAATTATTATTTTTTATTCTCTGTCTTCGACCCGGGATTTGTCAAACCCAATCCATCCTTCTTTATTGCGCACAGTTAGACTACGCTCTCTTTCTAGAATTTCCTTGATTATGATTGGCTTTTCAGTGGTAAGAGAATGTTGGAGGCGTGCGACGAGGCGCCACCAACCCCTACATGATTCGATTTGTCGCGTCCATCATAAATGCCCATTTATGGTCATATGACGCGTGTCTTTTCTCCTCTTCTTTGTAACACCAGCGTCTACACGCTTCTATAATCAACGGTGTTTATTGCGAAAAGATATTCTAATTTGACGGTTATTATATGTTCTTTCAACCCTAAACCCTTCATCTTCTTGTCGACTTTATCTCTTTCTTCTTACCTTAGCGTTTCTTCTTTGCTGCAATCTTTGATCAATCCTCGCGCTCATAGTCTCCCAGTGATCTTCTCTCTTAACTCTCAGTAAGTAACTTGTTGTTCTATTAACCCTTACTTCTATCTATGGATGAAGAAACGATTGCCCCCTGGTGTGCTCAAATTTCATCCTCTTTCAACAAGGATGCTAGGCTTGCTATTCGTAGGCAATATGAAATTCCTAGGGAATATGACATCATAATTCTAAACCAGATGAGCATCCTCACCATCCTCCTGCTAATTGCGTAACTTTCTTTAGGGATCAGTTGATAGGGGGTTTAAGGTTTCCCATTCCTCCTTTTCTGATCGATGTAAGCCAATACTTTGACATTCCTCTTCAACAATTTGTGCCTAATGCCTTTCATTATTTGTATGGCGTATACATGTTGTTTCGTACATTTGATATTCCTCCTACTCCTCAAGATGTTTTCATGTTTCCCTATCCAAAAGTAGAAGAGCCAGGTGTTTTTCTTTTCCAATCTCGGACTAAGATGACCCTTTTTGATGATATGCCTTCTTCTCTTAAAGCCTGGAAATCTCGCTTCTTCTTTATAAAGTTTTCGAGACCTATTCCTTGGTCTCATGCTTGGAGATCTTCTTTACCTCCTTTACCTGATATCAAGGAGTTTCATCTTCACCCGTCTTTTCCCCTTTATTGTGAAAAGTTGCTATGTCGTCGCCTTTCTATCACCAAATGGCTGCAAAGCGATCTTCTATATCTGTTTGGTTTGAGCCCGGTCAAATATAAGAGACACGACTCCTTAGGTAAAGTTCTGTTTCTTCTTCTATCAATTTTTACTAACTAAAACATTTTCTTCCCTTTTGTGTAGTGGCTGGTTTTTATGCTGCTCTGATTGATGAAGAACTACATCTGGAAGAGGCCGAACTTCATGCTAAAGAGCAAGACCTTCTTGCTGCAATTAATCCGTCATCTTCAATTGGAGCTTCGGTTCCTCTGGTTAAAGCTTCTAGCTCTCAAGTGGCTCATGAAGTTCTTGAGGTTCTTCCGGCAGGAACTCCTGCTGTCCCTTTGCCAACTGTTTCTTCATCAGTGGCTGTTGCTTCCTCACCAGCCACCTCCCTTCCCGTTGTCGAGCTTACCTCCCCTGTAAACTCAGAAAAATCCCTTGCTGAAATTTCCTCTATCAAACGCCCGGGACGCAAACTCACTAGAGCTCCCCCCTCTAAAAGGAGACTCATTCTTCCTGCTGAGGAATTACTCTCGGAAGGTTTTGCTTTTACTAACCTTTCTTCTGCCGAGCCTACTTTGGCTGATCTCTATCCTTCCCTTATTTTTTTTTCCTCTTCCTCTTCTAGCAATACTGCCCCTGACAGTACTTCTTTTACCTTTCCTCTATTTATTCCAGAATCTGGGTCTTTACCTCCTTCCTCTTCTTCTTATTTAGTTTTCACTCCCCCTTCTATCCCAACTTCCTCTTTTTCTATCACTTCATCTTCTATCCTTGTTCTTCCTATACTGCTAGGAGGTTCTTTCACCACCGATCGAGAGGAAATTCACCCTCTCTTTGGAGAACATACCCCTCCCGAGATAATCGATCAATTCTCTCATGAGGAAACTAGGGTATGTCTGCTATTACTTATTTATTATTTATCCGTGACTGTTTTATGACCCATTCTTATGTTCGTAGTAATGGATGGCCAATATGGGTTTGGCTCGACTAACAAAAAACTTATATTCGGAGAATGAGAAGCTTAAACAACAGGTTGCTGAGATGTCCTCTGCCACACTTTCAGAAGAATCTAGGAAATAATATGAAGCCCAGCTTGAGAGCCTTTAGTCTCAATTTAAATCGGCTACGCACCTCAACACTAAATTATCTTCGAAATTAGAGAAGCAGACTATTGAGACAGACAAACTGAAATCTGATTACGAGTCTACCTTAGCTGACAAACTCAAAGCTCTACTGTTGAAGGATGATGAAATAGCTTCTTTAAACACTTCTTTGAATACAGCTAAAACAGAGGCCTCCACAAAAGATGCTGAACTGAGGTCTTCCCAGACAGCTCTGGTTGATTACAAAGCTGGTGAAGATGATCGCTTTAAGGGGAGCTGTTAAGCAGTTACAGGAGCAGGGCTTCCTATCTCATGATCCTCCTCCTAACTTCTTGGATCGACACAGGCTGATTGATAACAGGCCTGCTGATCTATTTCCCCACTTATCTATAGAGTAACCTTTTTACCTTAATCCTGATTATTGTAAGGTTAACTGTTACTGGTCAAGACAACTCTTATCAGAAACTAGTTTATTTTTGTGAAGTTAAACTTCTTCTTCGTATCTGTTGTTGAAAATTGTTTATGTTAATGAATTTGTCTGACCATTTGGTTTACATGCTTATTTCATGCTTTTATCTTTCGTATTTATATGTTTTAAAATTATTCTTCCTTTGCTATCAAACTTGTTCTTTTTCATTTATGGTGGTTTACTTCTTCCTTCCTGAATTTATCCCCTTCTGGTAACTGGCTTTTTCTTGTTCACTTTATCCCAACATATTGAATATTGCCCGATCTATTACCATTAGCTAACTATATTTAAATAAGATCCTAATATTTTAATCAATACACTATAATACCATCAATCTCTACCGGACTATTATAACCGGTTGACTTACGCTTATGTCTACAAATATCATCTGGTGCTTTATACTTAATCGGACTCCGTCCGATCTAGTATAATCGTCCAATATGATATAGTCAATTTCGACCGATCTATTATATCTACAAATATCGTCTGACGCTTTATACTTAACTAAATCTCGTCTGGTCTAGTATGACCGTCCAGGTTTATTGTTTAATCAAATAGATAGTCTTAAGTTACTCGATCGACCTTACACCCGACCGATTTTCCTCATACTTCTTTGATTCTTTAAGAATCAAGTGCAGAGAGAGAGAAAAACTTGTCGCATTTTTCGAGGATGATTGCTGAGCTTACCTTCCTTTCCTTGGGATTCGACCTTTTTTTTAATTTGATCCCCTTTTTCAAGGACATCCTCTTTTTATGGCAGTTATGATTCTGTGTACTCTTATTTATTGAGTTTATAACAATTATGTCATCCCCTCCTTTTTTGTACCTAATCTTTTTACAAACTATTATTGATCTTCGGGTTTCTTCTCTTTCCAGTTTTCCCCTATCTTTCTAAGGGTTTTCGGTATAGGGCCCAGAAGACACTTTCTTCTACTCCCCGACTATTCCTCCTTCTTCCTTTGTTCACCTTCTTTCTGCTTTTCGACCATGGCCACGCCTTCCCCAGCATGGTTTCTTTCGTCTACTTCTAGCCTTATCGATTCAGAAGAAGTGGAATTGCAAGCGAACTATGGTTTTCCTTCCTATATGGTTCTCCCTACTTCTCATAATGGTCTGCATCTTCCTCCTTTAGGAAGCATATCGATCTTCTAGGCTCAAGCTTTACAAGGTTTCCGTTTCCCTCTTCATCCCTTTTTCGTTGATGTTAGTACCTACTTTGAGATTCCTCTTAATCAGCTTACTCCTCAATCTTTTTCTATCCTTGTGGGTTTTGTTGGGGTATCTAAACTACTAGATTTTCCTCTGTCCCCTCGCCTTTTTCACTACTTCTTTATTCCCTGCCAAGTAGATATCGGTATCTTTAAATTTCAATCTTGCCCTAAGGCTATTTTGTTTAGTGGGATTCCTCCTCAAGAGGAATGGCGTCACAAATTTTTCTTTATGCGTCTTCCTCCCCCCCCTCTCCTTTTCCTACCAACTAGATATATGACCTTCCTCCAGTTCCTAGCACTGATGGCCTCCTTACTGATCCCTCAGTTTCTTCTGCCTTACCCAAGTTAAAGGGGGCTAAATTTTGCTTACCGACCTTAATTGTGGAAGGTCTGATGTTTCCCTTTGGAATAAACTCCATTGAAACCCCCTTGGAGGTCTCTTTTGGTATGTTCAGACATTCTCGACTATGTTTATTAGCCATTTGTTAATTATTTTCTATAATAACTCCTAATTTTTATATTTCAGATGATGCTCTTCTACCTGCTTTCATGTACAAGAACACAACTATGACCAAGTCTTTTTTGAATAAACTTGGAGAAAAATTGCTACAGGCTCGTCGAGCTAATCCTACTACCTCTACTCCAGGTTTATTATCTAAGGAAGAACAAGCAGCGGAAGCTATTGCTTCCTTGGAAGAGGAAGAAGAACAACCTTTTATTGCCATACACAAGAAACCCAGGCTTACTAAGGAAGTTCCCTTTCGTGACACTTTTGGTACTTTTGTGCAGATCCCCATTGTTCCTTTACCTATTTCTTTTGAGAGAGGTAAAGAACTAATGCCCCCTACTCACATTGTCTCCAACATTTCTCTTAATATGATGAGACCGGGCTACTACTACTTCTACATCCTCTCAACCTCTTTCATTGGCCTTACCTCCTCTGACTTCTAGACCACGAGCTAAAAGAACACCTTGCAAGAGATCTTCTCCGAGACCATCAGCTATCCGTGCCTCAAAAACTCAATAAACTTTCATTGCTTTGCCATCCTCCATCCCCTCTAGCTCTTCCTCTATTGTTCCCCTTTCTACCACTTCCTCTCCTTCTCTTCCTTCTTCTTACACCTGGCCTTCTTCACCTTCTGCCCCCCACCTCTGTTTAGACAAGCTATGGGTCTGCCCTCTCAAATGGGACAAGTTTCGGATTCTCCTAGTTACGGTTTTCTATAGCTACAAGACCCGTTGGATGAGTCTTGGCTACATAGCCAAGAGTTGTTAAGGGGCATCAGTATTTCAAACCGCGTTGACAGTCATAGTCGTCAAGTTGTTGCCGTAAGCGTTTTTCATTATACATTGTTAACGTCTTATTATTTCCCGCTGACTGCATTATTATTTTAGTTTCTTGCCTCAAGTCTTTATCTAGACTAGCTACTCATTGCTCTAGAAAGGGACAATAGCAAGTTAAAAGCTCAAGTAGAGGCACTAAAAGCCAATCTTCCTCCTTCCCACATTAAGCTTACTCAATTACAAGAGAAGATAGCTTTACAAACTCAACAAATAGAGGTTATGAAAAAGGAATTGCAGCATCAGCAACAGTTATTGAAAAACAAAAAGCTTGAAAGGAAAACCCTGGAGCTACAAGTGGATCAGTTAAATTCCAGCCTCTAGGTGGAAACTACTTTGAAAGACAAAGCTATTTCAGATGTTTCTCATAAGAACACGTTTTTAGAGAAAGTGGAGAGGCTTCACAATATCTTTCTTTCTCAGCAGGCTTAAGATTCAGCCTCAAGCGAGTTTGCTCTTCTGCAAGAGCAGGAACAGAGAAAGGCTCAAGATGTAGAGATATCCTCACTCCGAAAGGAATTGGAGCAGCTTAAATATGAAAGAAACACTTTCAAAGACTAAGCGGCTAAACTACAAACTGAATTTCAAAGTTATAAGGAGCATGAGGAAGACCGATGGGAAGATAGGCGCTTAACTTATCTGAGGTCCCCAGAATTTACTAACGAATATGTCCGCCATATCATTGGAACTTTAAATCATTCTGTGACCGGGGTTATTCAATAACTAAGGGAAGGTGATTATCTATCTCGCGAACCCCCTCTCAATTCATAAATCGTCGCAGACTTAACCAGGAATTATCCGAAAATTTGACAAGCAACTTTAAGTGATCATGATGGTGTATTTATAAAAGACTTGTAATTCAGTACTTGCAATTTTGGTAAAAATGTGTACTTACCTGTTTTTCTGACCTTTATTATCTGGCTGCTGCTTCCTGAGAATAAGTACTATCTTGCTCAAAAGCTTTACCTCTTGTGATATCTTAATTGATCATATGGCTCTAAACAATAAGCTTTCCATAAACTCCTTAATCTTTATTCAGGTATGACTGTATATAAAGAATTCTAAAGACCTTAATGCTTCCGAGGGATGTGTAATCCCGAGCAACTTTATATGAAGAACTTCATAGGATTTATAAGTTCTTGGTTGGGCGTACAATCCCAAGCGATTTTAAATAAAGAACTTCATATGAATGTGACTTCTGATGGGGAATGTAATTTTATAGAATTCACTCTGAACTTTGAATCCTGGTAGGGAGTGTAATACCGAATGATCTTTATAAAGAAATCCAGATGACTTTGAATCTAGGCTAGGCGTATAATCCCGAACGATTTAATATGAAGAATTTCATCAACCTTTGAGTTTTCGGTCGGGAGTGTAATCCCGATCGATTTAATATGAAGAATTTCATCAACCTTTGAGTTTTTGGTCGGGTGTGTAATCCCGATTAATTTAAGTCAATAGAGTCCAGTGCTTTATCATATTTTGATCAGGTATTCAATCCTGCCTGACTTTTCTAATGACAGTTTAAAGTCTCCGGTTCCTCCCAGGAAGGCCCATCCAGGTTACATCAAGAGATTTCTCGATCGACTGTGTTCATGCTAGTTTAAAGTCTCCAGTTCCTCTCAAGAAGGCCCGTCCGGGTTACTTCAAGAGATTTCCCGATCGATTGTTCTCATGCTAGTTTAAAGTCTCCAGTTCCTCTCAAGAAGGCCCATCCGGGTTACTTCAAGAGATTTCCCGATCGACTGTGTTTATGCTAGTTTAAAGTCTCCAGTTCCGCTCAAGAAGGCTCATCCGAGTTTCTTCAAGAGATTTCCCGATCGACTATGTTTATGCTAGTTTAAAGTCTCTGGTTCCTCTCAAGAAGACCCGTCCGGGTTTATTCAAGAGATTTCCCGATCGACTATATGTTTATGCTAGTTTAAAGTCTCCGGTTCCTCTCAAGAAGGCCCGTGCGGGTTACTTCTAGAGATTTCCCGATCGACTGTGTTTATGCTAGTTTAAAGTCTCCGGTTCCTCTCAAGAATGCCCGTCCGGGTTATTTCAAGAGATTTCCCGATCGACTATGTTTATGCTAGTTTAAAGTCTCCGATTCTTCTCAAGAAGACCCGTCTGGGTTACTTCAAGAGATTTCCCGATCGACTATGTTTATGCTAGTTTAAAGTCTCCGGTTCCTCTCTAGAAGACCCGTCCGGGTTACTTCAAGAGAATTTCCGATCGACTATGATTTGAGTGGAACTAAAAATGCTTTCACTAACCTTGTGATGGTTTATCGTCTTCGAGATTCCTTAAGGAAACCTGATCGGTTACTCCTTAAAGCTCCCAATTGACGGCCGCTTGAACAGAATAAAAATGTTTGCACGGTAATCACCATGTTGTTTAAACCGTGTCTATTTTTCTGGCGATTCTTGGCCTGCATTGTATTTATCAAATTAAATGAAGTACAAAAATTGCAAGCATACTTGTCATCTTTTTGTAGAACTGAATGGAGGGAAATTGCTTACATAAACTTGATTTGTTCTTTTGGGCATGCTAAGTTTCACATGATTGGGTGATTGAAGTATACTGAGGAGACATTAGTTTGCTCATTCAAGGATATCTATATTTCTCGAGCGATATAAACTTGTTAAGCTCGGTAGGGCTGTAAATGATTTGCACTCCATGGGCGCCCGAGAATTCTTCCTTCTGTGTCTTGGAGATAATATGAGCCTGATGCTAATTTTTCTACCACCTTGTAGGGTCCTTCCCATTGTGGTGCTAATTTGTTAACATCCCCAGTTGGCTTGACATGCTTCCATACTGGATCCCCCACTTGGAAGAATCTCGAGATGACTCTTTTGTTATAATTTTGTCTTATTCATTGTCGGTATGATATAAGACGAGTTGTAGCTTTGTCTCGAATCTCTTGTATCAGATCTAGCTCCATAAGTCACCTACCTGCATTGTCATCGTCATATAGTTGTCTTCTGTGGAATTCTACTCCCACCTCGATAGGAATTACAGCTTCTCCTCCATAAACCAGTTGGAAGGGGGTAATCCCTGTAGCTTCTCGGGGTGTAGTACGATATGCCCAAAGAACACTGGGCAATTCATCTACCCAGCTGCCTCTGACATGATCCAGTTTGATTTTTAGACCTCTTATAATCTCTCTGTTGGTTACTTCTGCTTGACCGTTAATCTGTGGATACGCCACAGAGGTGAATGCTTAAGTAATTCTGTAGCTTTTACACCAATCTAAGATTTTGTCTCCTTGAAATTGCCTTCCATTATCAGAGACTAATTTATGGGGAATACCGAATCTGCAAACAATATTTTTCCACAAGAATTTAATAACCGCATATTCAGTAATCTGAGCAAGTGGTTCCGCTTCTACCCATTTAGAGAAATAGTCTACCGCTACTAATAAAAATCTTCTCTATGCAGTGGCCATAGGAAATGGACCAACTATATCTGATCCTGTCTGAGAAACTTGACAAAATGAAAAGCTAGGGACAGAACTTACTCCTGATAAAGAAGAATACATGAGGATGCCCGATCCGAGAAAACCAAAGCGGATCAGGAAGAATAAAGTCACAAAACACCTCCTTGTTCAAAGACCCAAGGACAAAAGGAAGGATCCTGTGAAAAATACTAAGATCTGGAGCTCTGACGACTTCCTGCGCACAAGAGACCAACCAACACTATCGTTAGTGACCTAAGACCGGGGTGGGAATACCTGGCTAGGCCCTCCGACGCTCAATTCAGTGATCTCTCTTAGTGTGGAAGGAAAAAGATGAAGAAGATGAACCGTGATTGAAATTAGGGTTTGTAATGGATGGTTGTGAGTGTGGTGAGCGTGAGCCTACTTGGCCAACGGAGAGGATTCCCTTTTTTATACCAATTCATATAACGTCCGTAGTCATGAACTGGACCCCGGCTTGTTAGAGTTTATTATGAGATGACATAAGCCATATACTTGCAGAAAATAACTTTTAAGGAATCTTTTTTTACCCCAGATGTACCTTCTTTGTCGCCTAGTGCCTGTAGAAGAGTCTAGAAACATTCTTCCCGCCAAATTAGTAAACCTGTTATACAATTACATATTACAGATATCTTCATTAAGCTATTTATGAATATTATTGAAATATTTGTTCTCGCCCTGTCTTATAAGCTATATGGAGATATATTTATTGTCCATACCTGCTTACCCTGCTTTTATTATGTTACAAACAGTTCGATCTTATACTACGATTTGTATCTGACGGAATTGAACCTAAGTTATGTCCGAGCGAGTTACTACTATTGTTCAACATATGTCCTAACCGTCTGATAATATATTATAGATCTTGTAAGGCCTTGTATCTTTTCACATCCAGATGTACTAATTTAGACAATCTTAAATTATCTATCTTAAACGCTTAAACCCTGCCGATATTGGCCTGCTTTTCTTAAGGTATTATCCTGGACGATATTAGCCTACTTTCTTAAGGTATATACCGGCCGATATTGGCCTATCCTTCTCAAGGTATTATCCGGCCGACATTAGCCTACTTTCTTAAGGTATATACCGGCCGATATTGGTCTATCCCTCTCAAGGTATTAAGATATATACTGGCCGATACTAGTCTATCCTTCTCAAGGCACATCCCAAACGATATTAGCCTACTTTTCTTAAGGTATTATCCCGGCCGATATTGGTTTATCCTTCTTAAGGTATATCCCAGACGATATTAGCCTACTTTCTTAAGGTATATACCGGCCAATACTGGTCTATCCTTTTCAAGGTATTATCCGACCGACATTAGCCTACTTTCTTAAGATATATACTGGTCGATACTGGTCTATCCTTCTCAAGGCACATCTTGGACGATATTAGCCTACTTTTCTTAAGGTATTATCCCGGCCGATATTGGTCTATCCTTCTCAAGGTATATCCCGGACGATATTAGCCTACTTTCTTAAGGTATATACCAGCTGATACTGGTCTATCCTTCTCAAGGTATTTCCCGGTCGATATTAGCGCTTGCTTAATTCTGCTATTTCCCTTCTCATTCTCACCGGGGACCTACTAAACCTAAACCATATCAATATCCATGCCCCATTGATCAAAGGGGCAGGAAACTATAGAGGTTCTTAATAATTGTGTAGGATGATGTGGAATATTCTGATGTTTCTGACAAGAAATGTAATTTCCTACAAATTTGGCAGCATCTTCATGTAAAGTAGGCCAGAAATATCTTTCTAGTAAAATCCTGCGGGCTAAAGATCTTTCTCCTATATGACTCCCACATGAGCCCTGATGAACCTCTTGCAAGATAAATTGTATATCTTCTGTTCCAGTACATTTAAGCAAAGATCTAGAGAAAGCCCTTTTACATAACTGTTCCCCTATCATAGTGTATTGGGAAACTCTCTTCTTAAATACTCTTGCTTGTTCTGCATTAATCGGAAGAATGCCATGCTGCAAATATAATATGATTTGTGCTCTCCAATCACCTTGTATCTCTATTTCAGCCTGTCTTTCAATACAAGATACTAATAATGTCTACTCAACTGGCCGATCCAAGCTCCATGGTGTTATAGCAGAGGCCAATTTAGCTAATTCATTCGCTACTTGATTCTCAGATCGAGGAATTTTTTTTGTATATTTACTCCTTGAAACTGAGCCTTCAATTTATCAAATGCCTCAGCATATAACCTGAGTCTATCATTGTTGATTTCGAAGATACCTGATAATTGTTGGGCTGCTAACTGAGAGTCAAAATAAATGTAAACCCAGGCTGCTCCCACATGCCGAGCAGCTTGTAATCCTGCTATCAATGCTTCATATTCTGCTTCATTATTAGTGGCCCTATAATTCAGCCTGACAGAAAGTTGAAGCTTATCTTTCCTTGGAGATACAATGAGAATACCAATTCCACTACTCTGTCTGGTTGAAGATCCATCCACATATACTTTCCAAGTACTTTCTTCTTCAGGACCCTGAACTTCTATGATGAAATCTGCCAGAGATTGTCCTTTGATGGCCGAGCGGGGTTGATACTGTATATCATACTCACTAAGTTTGGTCATCCATTTGATTAACCGACTAGATGCCTCTGGGATAAGCAAAACCCGCCCGCCCGAGAGTACTGTTGGTCAATACAATAATTGCATGTGCTAAAAAATATGGACGCAACCTCCGGGCAATTAACACTATTGCATAGGCCAACTTTTCGAGTGTAGTATATCTACATTCAGCTCCTTTTAATAAATGGCTAGAAAAATACACAGGTTGTTGCTCTTTTCCTTCCTGTTTGACTAACATAGAGCCTACAATATTTTCATTGGCCGACAAATATACCCATAGGGTTTCTCCTACTACAGGCTTAGCCAACACGGGAAGGGTGGACAAGTAATCTTTCAATTCCTGGAAGGCTTTGTCATATTCTTCATCTCATTGAAATTTGTTAGCCTTCCGGAATATTTTGAAGAAATGGAAGCTACGATCGGCCGATCTTGAAATGAATCTAGACAAGGCTGTGATCCGGTCGGTAAGTCTTTGAGCTTCCCTCATATTGCGTGGTGGCTCCATATTTTGAAGTGCTTTGACTTTCCTTGGGTTGGCTTCTATTCCTCGTTCGGACACCATGTAACCCAAGAACTTTCCACCTTTTGCTCCAAACAAACATTTGCCCGGGTTCAACTTGAGCCTATACTGTCTCAATGTTTCGCAAGTTTCTTCTACATCCCTGAAGAGATCAGTAGCCTGAAGAGATATAATTAAAATATCATCAACATATACCTCCATATTTCTTCCAATCTGCTTCCGGAAGACCTTATTCATAAGTCATTGATAAGTTGCTCCTGTATTTTTTAGTCCGAACGACATAACATTATAACAATAAGTACCTTGAAAGGTTACAAAACTGACCTTCTCTTGATCCTCCTTAGCAAGAGGGACCTGATGATAGCCTTGATAGGCCTCCAACATAGAAATGCACTCACACCCAGCTGTAGAATCCACTAATTGATCGATCCGCGGCAGTGGATAATAATCCTTTGGGCAGGCCTTGTTAAGATCACGGAAATCAATACATACCCGCCATTTATTTCCTGGTTTAGAGACCAGGACAACATTAGCTAACCAACTAGGGAATTGTACCTCCCTAATGTAACCGACCTCCATCAGTTTAGCCACTTCTTCTTTAATGATTTGATTCCGCTCTGCACTGAAATTCCTCTTTCTTTGCATGACAGGCCGAGCATCTGGAAAGACATGTAAAGAATGCTCCATTACTGAAGGAGAAATGCCCATGACTTCTTTGGTCATCCAAGTGAAGACATCCTTATTTTTCTTCAAGCATTGAATCAGCTCAGTTTTCAGGGCAGGATCAAGATCGTCCGCGACATAGGTGGTGACTTCAGGTCAACCGGTCTGTATCTGGACCTCTTCCTTTTCCTCATAAACCAGGATAGGTGGCTTCTCTTGAACGACATTAACCTCCATTTTTTGCATTTTTCGAGCGGCATTGGCTTCAGTTCTGACGATCTCCAAACAACACTTATGAGCCATCTTCTGATCACCACGTACTTCCCCAACATGGTCCTCAACGGGAAATTTAATTTTCTAGTAAAAAGTAGAAACGACTGCCCTGAATCATTTAAGGTCGGTCGACCCAGTATCACATTATAGGTAGATGGGGCATCCACCACCATGAAGTAAGATCTTCTTGATCTCATGAGGGGCTCCTCCCCTAAAGATATGACCAAATTTATCTGGCCAAGCGGTTGTACCTCATTACCAGTGAATCCATATAGAGGTGTCACTATATGTTGAAGTTCACTTGGATCAATCTGCAGTTGATCAAAAGCTTTTTTGAAAATAATATTGACGGAACTACCAGTGTCTATAAAGGTATGAGAAATAGTGTAATTGACTATCACAGCCTTAATTATTAACGCATCATCATGGGGTATTTCTACCCCTTCAAGGTCTCTGGGCCCAAAACTAATTTCCGGTCCTGCTGCTCTTTCCATGCTGCATCCCACAGCATGAATCTCAAGTCTTCTTGCGTGTACCTTCCTGGCCCTGTTGGAATCTCCATCAGTGGGCCCGCCCGCGATCATATTAATGCTACCCCGAGCGGCATTGCTTCTGTTCTCTTCTTATCGAGTTGTCATGGTCTCCGGTTGAATTTTCTCAGGCGCCTGAGTTGTACCGGCCGGGTTTGGTAATACCCCTTGTTGAGGTTCGACCAGACGGTATTCTATCTTGAGTGGACTTTGCTGCCTGGGATATTGTTGTTGATAGTAGTTTCGCCTTTGATAACGATCCCTATTTGCTTTCTTATTTTTCAAAACAAAATAGTCTTCTGTATGATGACTGCTGATCTTGTGATAAGTGCACCATGTTCTTGGTGCTTCTTGTGCATCTCCACATGCTGTACGGCTTGTGAACGATACTCTGTATGACAATGGGGTGGAGGGATCACTCGAGGTCCCCTCGGTGGAGGAACATGAGCGGGAGCTTTCTCCTTAATAGGAGTAGGAGAAGAAGTAGTATCTTCTTTCCTGCGTGCAGCCTGAGCTTCTTTGACATTAATAAATTCAGTAGCGCGTTCAATTAATGAGTCAAAATTGGCAGGAGGATTTCTCACCAGATTTTTAAAGAAATCATTATCATTCAAGCCTAGAGAAAAAGCACTTACTAATATCACAGTAGTGGCATTGGATACGTCAATAGCTACCTGATTGAATCTCTTGATGTAGGCTCTGATGGCCTCTTTAGATCCTTGTTTAATTGAGAATAAGCTCCAGGGAGTTTTATGATACCTCTTGTTGCTGGAAAAATGGTGTAAGAAAACCTTCTTGAAATATTTAAACCTTCAGATAGAATTTTTCGACAATCTTTTGAACCAGCGTTGAGCAGCTCCTCCAAGTATTGTAAGGAACATCCGACACTTTACTCCATTAGAAAATTATTGTAATAATGCCACGTTCTCAAATTTTAATAGATGATCTTCTGGATCTGTGGTTCCAGTATACTCGCCGATTTGAAGATTTTGATATCGCTTAGGAAGTGGATCATCCAGGACACTTTGAAAAAAGGGAGAAATAGTTCTCTCTGGCGAGCTATCACTAGCCACCATTATTTTAGCTTTACATTTCTCTTTGTCCGGTGCTTCGCCAGAGGCTTCTTGAAATACAGACCATCATCCTCCCTGTTCGAAAGGAGTACGAAGAAAAGCTTGAGGGCGTCTAGTCAGAGAAGCAATGGCCGGAGTAGTATACATACAATCTTCCTCTTCCAATTCTTTCCCCTTCCGATGGTCAGAAGTCGACATCGCCGGATTATGAGCTACTGGTAGAGTAGCTCCAATATGAGCTTGTTGTTGTTGTTGGTGTTTATGTAGAGCCTTCTGCACATGAGTGCTAATAAGGAAATCCAGATCTTCACGACTAATAGTGAGTAGGTTCGTTTTTCCAGCGTATTCCATCTTTCAATCTCAGATTCAGGTGAAATTTGTCGGGAATTTCGGGCCACAAAAACCGCCTTTTTTTGCGTTGCGGAAACCCCAAACCCCAAGCCACCGGATCCGTGCGAAGATAAAATTTTTGAAAAATATTACGAGTACGAGTTTCTTATGCTAGTTCTAAACTAGATCTACAAGGAGAAGGAATTTACCCTCGATGCGATGCCCTTCGCAATCCCGCTCGTCCAACGGTTCGCCGGATCTCGAGATCGTAAAATGTACGATCCTCTAGAAGTATCCACACGAACAAACTAGGTGGAGAAGATCAAACAAAGGTGTGCTAGCACCTTAGGTTGTTCGGCCAAGAAAGAGGAGTGGGAGAGCAAGAAGAGAGGAAGAAGGAGGAATGAATGCCTTTAATAAAAAATCAACCCCAATTCCACCATAAGTGGCTGGCCACAATTGGAGTTGTAACCTCCATCCTCATTTAATGTGGCCATTAAAGAGGAGATTTGTAACCTCCATGAGGTGGCATACACATGTGCTAAATATGATGATGTGACACATCATCATTAGTCCTCCTAATGCCAACTCACAAATGAGATGGCAAATAGTCAAGTCAAACTTGACTTTTCATCTTCCTCTCAAGTCAAGTCAAACTTGACATTATAACTCTCATGGTTGATCAAATCCAACCATTTGATTCAAGCCAATTTAATATAATGAATCTAATACATTTAATTAAATTGATTCAATGAGTCATAATCTAAATTAGACTCATTGAACACATGAATCAAATTGAGGCCAACTCAATTAGTTCAATTAGGATTACTCTTAATCCAATTTGATTCATCACATGAATCTAATCCTCTTAGTTCATCATATGAACCTAATCTCCATCTAATTGTCCTTTGTGTGTGACCCTATAGGTTCTTATAACGTTAGCAATGCTCCTAAACCCATTTAAAAACATAAGTAATGAGCGGTATCTAGCAACACATCATTACTACCCAAGTTATAAAGAATGTTGAGATCCAACATCACCTTGTGACTACTAATTGTGACTCCTCATAATATATGACATTGTCCTTCTATCCTAGACATCTAGATTGATCAATGTGAGGCATAGACCGTGTCATCCTCTAATCAATCTAAATCTTGAACTCCAAGTAGACTCACTAAATCAAATGAGCTCAAAATCTCATATTGACTCATTTGGGCATGACCATGTACTTCGTGGTCTCACTCTATCAAGAATATCGATGTCTCTCCCGTCATATAGGAGGAATAGATCCCATCTACATCACTCACATCCCTCTGCATAATTCGTTACATACCCAATAATCGCCTTTATAGTCCACCTAGTTACGGGTGACGTTTGACGAAGCCAAAGTACGTAACTCCTTATGTAGGGAACCATGGTGACTTCAGGTCCATGGACTAGTAGTCATACTAATAGCCACATGAGAAAGTATATGACACTCATATAACGATCCATGATACTTTCTCATGGCGGGTCATTCAGTATACATTCTCCAATGCATACCCATGTGTCAACTTGATATCTCCATATCCATAACTTGTGAGATCAAGTCATCGAGTTGACCTACATGCTAGTCTCGTTGCATTAACATTGTCCCTGAATGTTAATACTCGACTAGGAATGATTATGAGTAGTGTTCCCTATATCATCTCACTATCGATTCAACCAATCGATTGATATAGGTAAGAACCTTCTACTCAAGGACGTTATTATACTTAGTTTATTTGGCACCAATACAAGTAAACATAATAACCAAAAACCAAATGCCTTTATATATAAGAATATGATACAATGAGTCCATATAACAATCATCAAATGATTGGCTCTAGGGCTCTAACTAACAATCTCCCACTAGCACTAGTGCCAATCAGTGTAAGCTCTAAGCCCCAATGACCTAGTGTGACCATCATGCTTCCTCTATGTCAAAGCCTTGGTCAAGGGATCTGCGATGTTAGCCTCTATGGGTACTCTACAAATTTTCATATCTCCTCTCTCGATAATCTCCCGGATGAGATGGAAGCGCCGTAGTATGTGTTTGGTCCGCTGGTGTGAGCAAGGTTCCTTAGCCTGTGCAAACCTTCACATCTGCGATGTTGTCATAATAGAGCTCAATAGGGTCAGCGATACTAGGAACCACCCCAAGTTCAGTGATGAACTTGCAGATCTAAACTGCCTCCTTTGTTGCCTCTGATGCAGCAATGTACTCGGCCTCTGTTGTAGAATCAGCGACTGTGTCCTGCTTCGAACTCTTCCAGTTCACAGCACCACAATTTATGCAAAATACGAACCCTGACTGCGATCGATAATCATCCTAGTCGGTCTGGAAGCTAGCATCACTGTAACCCTTTACAGCTTGCTCGTCATCGCCTCCATATATCAAGAAATATTATTTAGTCCTTCTTAAGTACTTAAGAATATTCTTGACCGCTATCTAGTGACTCTAACCTGGATCTGACTGGTATCTGCTCGTCATGCTCAAAGCATACGAGACATCAGGTCGAGTACATAGCATGGCGTACATGATAGATCCTATGTCTAAGGCATAAGGGATCTGATCCATGCAGTCTCTCTCCTCTCTAGAAGAGGGACTTTGAGTCTTCGAAAGACTCACGCCATATGACATCGGCAGAAAACTCTTCTTGGAGTTCTGCATGGCAAACCGTAGGAGTACCTTATCAATGTATGTACTCTGACTTAGGCCAAGCAATCTCTTAGATCTATCTCTATAGATCTGTATCTCTAGAATGCGGGATGCCTCACCTAAGTCCTTCATTGAGAAACATGTCCCTAGCCAAGTCTTGACAGACTGTAGCAAAGGGATGTCTTTCCCAATGAGTAGTATGTCATCCACATATAATATGAGGAAGACAACTATGTCCCCTACAACCTTCTTGTACACATAAGGTTCATCTTCATTTTTGATGAAACCAAACTGTTTGATTGCATCATCGAATCGAAGATTTCAGCTCCGATAAGCTTGCTTTAGTCCATAAATGGACCTATGCAGCTTGCATACTCTGCCAGTATGCTGTGGATCTACAAAACCCTCAGGTTGTGTCATGTACACATCCTCGAGTAGATTCCAGGATGAGTGAGTTGGGATAGAATCCCACACTCAGCTAGATAGTCACGAAACTCATGGCTAAGGTATTCTTCACCTCGATCTGATCGAAGTATCTTAATACTCTTGCCAAGCTGGTTCTGTACTTCATTCTTGAATTGTTTGAACTTTTCAAAGGATTCAGACTTATGTGTCATCAAGTACACATAACCATATCTACTGAAGGCATCAGTAAATGTGATGAAGTACCTATAACCGCCTTTAGCAGCGACATTGAAAAGGCCACATACATCACTATGTATAAGTCCTAACAAATCTGTCGCTCTTTCGCTGTGCCCACTAAAGGGAGTCTTGGTCATCTTGCCTTGTAAGTATGACTCGCACGTCTCATTAGAGCTGGGATAAGTGCTTGTCATTTATATGACCTAAGCGACAGTGCCAGATATAGGTTTGGTTTATGTCATTTGAGATGAACCTCTTGGTATTTAAGTTATAGATAGGGCTTTCAAGGTCTAGAATGTAGAGTCCGTTCATCAGAGGTGCACTACAATAGAACATATCTTTTAAATAAATAGAACAACATTTGTCCTTTATTATAAAAGAGAAACCTTTCTTGTCCAAACAAGAAACTAAAATTATGTTCTTAGTTAAAGCAGGCAGATAACAATATTCGTCTAATTCTAATACAAGCCCAGAGGGCAGAGATGGAAAATAAGTCCCTACAGCAACAGCAGCAACCCGTGCTCCATTGCCTACTCGTAGGTCCACCTTGCCCTTCGTCAATGCCCTACTATTTCTCAGCGCCTGCACATTAGTACAAATGTGAGAAGCACATCCGGTATCTAATACCCATGATGAAGAAATAGATAGATTGACTTCTATAACATATACCTGAAGTCTTCCAATGCCCGGTCTGACCGCAGTGGAAGCAGGTAGCATCCTTGGTGACCCCTCCTCTAGGCTTCAGTGCCTTGCCTTTACCCTTGGCTTGGGACTTTCCTTTGCCTTTGGGCTTGCCCTTGCCCTTGTGTTTCTAAAGCATCAGAACAGAGTGGGGCTTAACCTTCTTAAGGTTCAGCTCAGCAGTTCTTAACATGCTAAGCAGCTCGGGCAATGGCTTGTCAATTTCGTTCATGTTATAATTTAGAACGAATTGACTATAGCTATCTGGCAAGGACTGCAAGATCAGGTCAGTGGCCAATTCTTGGCCAAGTGGGAACCCCAACCTCTGTAGGTTCTATATGTACCCAATCATCTTGAGCACATATGGACCTACGGGAGGCCCGTCTGACATCTTGCACTGAAATAATGCCTTAGAGATCTCGAATCTCTCGTGCCTCGCTTGTCCTTGATATAGTTGACGAAGATGTTCAACCATATCGTAAGCGCCCATCAACTCGTGTTGCTTCTGAAGCTCAGAGTTCATGGTCGCGAGCATTAGACAGGACACATCTAATGCCTCATCTTGATGCTTCTTGTAAGCATCTCGGTCAGCTCGCGTGGTAGTGGTAGGAGGAGCCCCCGGAATGGGCTGCTCCAGAACGTACAGTTTACGTTCTTGGGCGAGAACTATTCTCAAGTTCCTGTACCAGTCCAGGAAATTTGCTCCATTGAGCTTGACCTTCTCAAGGACAGAATGCAGGGAGAAAAAGTTCGTATTCGACGTCATGGTAATCTACAACAGAAATTAAAGTAGAAAGTAAATATCACATTCTTTTTAATCATTTAATTAGGCCTTTAACTAAATGATGCTCCCACTGAATTCTATAATTCAAGTGGAACAAGATCCATATCATACTACGCCTTGAGTTAGCTTTGGCTAAATCACCCAAGACTTAGTATGATCGGTAGGTAACTAATTACCAATTACATCTCTATGCAACTCTTGTTTATAGGATCAAGATCCGCATTTATATTAAAACTCGAGTTAGCTTTGGCTAATACGCCCAAGAGTTAATATAAACGTGATTTTGTCCTACCTTTCAAACCATTGGATAAATGCCTATAGTTAAACTCGATCCAATTGAGTTAACTAGTTACTCAATCTAATTGAGTTGTACTCACCCATGCGTTGATAGGCGGGACCAAGATTGTCCCTCCGTACCCTACCAAGATAATATATGTTGCTCTGCTTTGGCAGATTCAACAACACATGTGATCGATGTAATGATAGGTATCACGGCATGGTAGGCATTTGAGTTGATGCAATTGAGATCTAATCTAATTGATAGGGTGCATCTTTTACATGATTTAGATCTAATCTAATCGTTAAGGCGTTAATTAATTACTATACTAGCATGCATCACATATACACAAACAAGCAATTAATTAAATTATTTGTGATTAGTCATGGCCCTACTACGATCTTCTCAAGCTAATGAGAAGATCGGATGGTCAACCTAGGGTCAACAGCTTCTCCAAGCTCCTCCCTTTGACCACCTTGTGTTGCTCGCGCCCTCCTCGTAGCTCCGTCTCGAGTGGACCTTCCACCGCTCCAATTTTTTTTGTACATTACAATTTTTAAACTCAAGTTACATTTGAGTCTAAACTAATTTACAACAAGAATTAAAAGAGAGGCACGACGCGCAGGTCGCGTATCAAGTATACAGCACACACAACACAAATGACGGCGCGCAGGCCGTAATATGAATTACAACACAATTTTTCAAATCCAATTTGGGTCTTTTGGGCCATGACTATCACAAAATAATACATAATTCTAAATTATGTATTTTCTATAATTTTCTGTAATTTTTATTACAATTTTTACAATTTTTATGAGTAAAATTTCCCGACGGTCCCGTTTAGCGATTTTCAGGCGCAATCGCGGAACGAATCCCCTTGCGGGGTCAGGGGCAGTACCCTTACCCGCGATATAACCATCGCGAGTGTTCCTAAGCGATCCTACAGTGCCTTAGTCCACTGTCCCAAAAGGTTTTGGGGCGAAACCTTGCCGTTTCGGAAAAATCTTCTAGGTAGTCGAAGCCTACAAGTGTCTAAACACTTGTGCTTCACATCTACGAGAAAAATACCCATAAAAACCATAAAATAGAAAATTCATAGAATATTACAGAACTGATATTTTTCTTAAAAATACAAATTCAACTCGTACAAGACTTCGCACGTGGCTCTGATACCACTGTTAGGAATTTCGGGCCGCAAAAACCATCTTTTTTTGCGTTGCGGATACCCCGAACCCCAGGCCACCGGATCCGTGCGAAGATAAAATTTTCAAAAAGCATTACGAGTACGAGTTTCTTATGTTAGTTCTAAACTAGATCTACAAGGAGAAGGAATTTACCCTCGATGCGATGCCCTTCGCAATCCCGCTCGTCCAACGGTTCGCCGGATCTCGAGATCGTAAAATGTACGATCCTCTAGAAGTATCCACACGAACAAACTAGGTGGAGAAGACCAAACAAAGGTGTGGTAGCACCTTAGGTTGTTCGGCCAAGAAGGATGAGTGGGAGAGCAAGAAGAGAGGAAGAAGGAGGAATGAATGCCTTGAATAAAAAATCAAGTCCTCATTCCACCATAAGTGGCTGGCCACAATTGGAGTTGTAACCTCCATGAGGTGGCACACACATGTGCTAAACATGATGATGTGGCACATCATCATTAGTCCTCCTAATGCCAACTTACAAATGAGGTGGCAAATAGTCAAGTCAAACTTGACTTTTCATCTTCCTCTCAAGTCAAGTCAAACTTGACATTATAACTCCCATGGTTGATCAAATCCAACCATTTGATTCAAGCTAATTTAATATAATGAATCTAATTCATTTAATTAAATTGATTCAATGAGTCATAATCTAAATTAGTCTCATTGAACACATGAATCAAATTGAGTCCAACTCAATTAGTTCAATAAGGATTACTCTTAATCCAATTTGATTCATCACATGAATCTAATCCTCTTGGTTCATCATATGAACCTAATCTCCATCTAATTATCCTTTGTGTGTGACCCTATAGGTTCTTATAACGTTGACAATGCTCCTAAACTCATTTAGAAGCATAAGTAATGAGCGGTATCTAGTAACACATCATTACTACCCAAGTTATAAGAATGTTGAGATCCAACATCACCTTGTGACTACTAATTGTGACTCCTCACAATATATGAAATTGTCCTTCTATCCTAGACATCTAGATTGATCAATGTGAGGCATAGACCTTGTTATCCTCTAATCAATCTAAATCTTGAACTCCAAGTAGACTCACTAAATCAAATGAGTTCAATATCTCATATTGACTCATTTGGGCATGGCCATGCACTTCGTGGTCTCACTCTATCAAGAATATCGTTGTCTCTCCCGTCATATAGGAGGGATAGATCCCATCTACATACCCAGTAATCGCCTTTATAGTCCACCAAGTTACTGGTGACGTTTGACGAAGCCAAAGTACGTAACTCCTTATGTAGGGAACCATGGTGACTTCAGGTCCATGGACTAGTAGTCATACTAATAGCCATATGAGAAAGTATATGACACTCATATAACGATCCATGATACTTTCTCATGGCGGGTCATTCAGTATACATTCTCTAATGCATACCCATGTGTCAACTTGATATCTCCATATCCATGACTTGTGAGATCAAGTCATCGAGTTGACCTACATGCTAGTCTCGTTGCATTAACATTGTCCTTGAATGTTAATACTCGACTAGGAATGATTAAGAGTAGTGTTCCTTATATCATCTCACTATCGATTCAACCAATCGATTGATATAGGTAAGAACCTTCTACTCAAGGACGTCATTATACTTAGTTTATTCGGCACCAATAGAAATAAGCATAATAACCAAAAACCAAATGCCTTTATATATTAGAATATGATACAATGAGTCCATACAACAATCATCAAATGATTAGCTCTAGTGCTCTAACTAACAAAATTCTCACAGACAACACCAGATTCAGGTGAAATTCCCACAGACAACACCAAATTTGATCCTGTCTGAGAAGCTTGACAAAATGGAAAGCTGGGAAGAGAACTTACTGTTGATGAAGAAGAACACCTGAGAACTCCCGATCCAAGAAAACCAAAGCGGATCCGGAAGAACAAAGTCACAGAACACCTCCTGGTGCAGAGATCCAAGGACAATGGGAAGGATCCTGTGAAAAATACCGAGAACTGGAGCTCCAATGACTTCCTGCACACAAGAGAACAACCAAAATTATCGTCAGTGACCTAAGATCGAGGTGGGAATCCCTGGCTAGGCCCTCCAACACTCAAGTCAGTGATCTCTCTTAATGTGGAAGGAAGAAGATGAACAGTAGCTAAAACTAGGGCTTGCAATAGATGACTATGTGTGTTGTGAGCGGGAGCATACTTGGCCAACGGAGAGGATTCACCTTTTTATACCACTTCATATAACCTCCGTAGTCATGAAGTGGACCCCGGTTTGTTAGAGTTTGTTATGTGATGACGTACGCCATGTACTTGCAGAAAATAACTTTTATGGAATCTTTTTTGCACCCCAAAAGTACCTTCTTTCTCGCCTAGTGCCTGTAGAAGAGTCTAGAAACATTCTTCCCGCCAAATTAGTAAACCTGTTATACAGTCACATACTACAGATATCTTCATTAAGCTATTTATGAATATTCTTGAAATATTTGTTCTCACCCTGTCTTATAAGCTATATGGAGATATATTTATTGTCCATACCTGCTTACCCTGTTTTTATTATGTTACAAACAGTTCGATCTTATACTACGATTTGTATTGGACGGAATTGAACCTAAGTTATGTCCGAGTGAGTTACTACTATTGTTCAACATACGTCCTAATTGTCTGATAATATATTATAGATCTTGTAAGGCCTTGTATCTTTTCACATCCAGATGTACTAATTTAGACAATCTTAAATTATCTAACTTGAACGCTTAAACCTTGCCGATATTGGCCTACTTTTCTTAAGGTATTTTCCCGACCGATATCGGTCTATCCTTCTCAAGGCATATCTCTGACGATATTAACCTACTTTCTTAAGGTATATACCGGCCGATATTGGCTATCCTTCTCAAGGTATTATCCGGCCGACATTAGCCTACTTTCTTAAGGTATATACTGGCAGAGATTGGTCTATCCTTCCTAAGGCATATCCTGGACGATATTAGCCTACTTTCTTAAGGTATATACCCACCGATATTGGCCTATCCTACTCAAGGTATTATCCGGTCGACATTAGCCTACTTTCTTAAGGTATATACCGACCGATATTGGTATATCCTTCTCAAAGCACATCCCGGACGATATTAGCCTACTTTCTTAAGGTATATACTGGCCGATATTGGCCTATCCTTCTCAAGGTATTATCCGGCCGACATTAGCCTACTTTCTTAAGGTGTATACCGGACGATATTGGACTATCCTTCTCAAGGTATATCCCGGTCGATATTAGCGCTTGCTTAATTCTGCTATTTCCTTTCGCCTTCTCACCGGGGACCTACTAAACCTAACCCATATCAACAGGTAAGTACAAATTTTTACAAAAATGCAAGTACTTGATTACAAGTCTTTTATAAATACACAATCATGCTTATTTAAAGTTGCTTGTCAAGTTTTCGGGCAATTCCTTGTTAAGTCTACGACGGTTTATGAAATGAGAGGGAGGTTCGTGAGATAGATAACCACCTTCTCGTAATTGATGAATAACCCCGGACATAGTATGATTTAAAGTCTCTATGATACAACGAACATATTCGCCATTAAACCCTGGGGACCTCAGATAGGTTAGGCGCTTGTTTTGCCATCGGTCTTCCTCATGCTCTTTAAAACTTTGAAATTCGATTTGTAGTTTGGCAGCTTGATCTTTAAAAGTGTCTCTTTCTAATTTAAGTTGCTCTAATTCCTTTTGGAGTGAGGATATCTCTACTTCCTGGGCCCTTCTTTGCTCCTGTTCCTGTAGAAGAGCAAACTCTTTTGATGCTGAATCTTGAGCCTGCTCGGAAAGAAAGATATTCTGAAGCTTTTCCACTTTTTCTAAAACAATGTTTTTATGAGAAACATCTGAAATAGCTTTGTCTTTCAAAGCAATTTCCACCTAGAGGCTGGAGTTTAACCGATCTACTTGTAACTCCAAGGTTCTCCTTTCAAGCTCTTTATTTTCCAATAATTGTTGCTGATGTTGCAGTTCCTTCTTCATAGCCTCTATTTGTTGAGTCTGTAAAGCTCTCTTCTCTCGTAATTAAGTAAGATCAATGTGGGAAGGAGGAAGAGTGACTTTCAGTGCCTCTACTTGGGCCCTTAACTTGTTGTTATCCTTTTCTAAAGAAATGAGCAGCTGGTCTAGATGAAAACTTGAGGCAAAGAACTAAACAAAATAACAATGCAGTTAGAGGGAATGATAAGAAGTTAACAACATATAATTAAAAATACTTACAACAGCAGCTTGACGACTGTGACTGTCAACGCGGCTTGAGATACTGGTGCCCTTTAATAGTTCTTGGCTATGTAGCCAAGATTCAGCTAACGGGCCCTGTAGTTGTATAGAGCCCCAAATAGGAAGATCTGAGGCTTGTCCCAGTTGAGAGGGCAAACCTAAAGCTTGCCTAAAAAGAGATGTGGGGACAGAAGGGGAAGAGGGTCGTGTAGAAGAAGAAGGAAGAGAGGGAAGGGAAGTAGTAGAAATGGGAACAACAGAGGAAGAGCTAGACGGGATGAATGGTAAAGCAAGGAGAGTTGAGCCAGTTATTGAGGTACAAATAGCTAATAGCCCTGGACTCGGAGAAGATCTCTTGCAGGGTGCTCTTTTAGCTCGAGGTCCCGAGGCTATAGGAGGTGAGACCAAGGGAATATGTTGAGGGGATGCAGAAGCAGTAGTAGTCAGCAGGGGAGCAGAAGTAGCTGAAACAGAAATAGAAGAGGAAGGAATAAGTAGACCCGGTCTCATCATATTAAGAGAAAGGTTGGGTATATGGGCATTATTTCCTTACCTCTCTCATAAGAAATAGTTGAAGGAACAATGGGGGTCTGCATGAAAGTACCAAAGGTATTATGAAATGGAACCTCTTTAGTAAGCCTGGGTTTCTTGTGTATGGCAACAAAAGGTTGTTCCTCTTCCGGGGAAGCAAGAGCTTCCGCTGCTTGTTCTTCCTCAGATAACAAGCCAAGAGTAGAGATGGTAGGATTTGCTCGACGAGCCTGTAGCAATTTTTCTCCAAATTTATTCAAAAAAGATTTGGTCATAGTGGTATTCTTGTACATAAAAGCAGGTAGAAGAGCATCAGCTGAAACATAAGAATCAGGTGTCAGTAGGAAGAATAGTTAGCAAATAACTAATAAACTTAGTCGGGAATGTCTGGACATACCAAAAGAGACCTCCAAGGGGGTTTTAATGAGGCTTAGTCCAAAGGGAAATATTAGACCCTCAACAATCAAGGCCGGTAAACAAAATTTGGCCCCCTTTAACTTGGATAAGGCCGAGGAGACAGAGGGATCAGTAAGGAGGTTGTTAGTGCTAGGAACTGGAGGGGAGACGCATAAAGAAAAAATTGTGACGTCATTCCTCTTGAGGAAGAATCCCACTAAACAAAATAGCTTGAGGACGAGACCGGAACTTAAAGATACCAATGTCTACTTGGTGGGGAATGAAGAAGTGATGAAAAAGGCGAGGGGATAAAGGAAAATCTAGTAGTTTGGATACCCCAACAAAACCCACAAGGATAGAAAAAGATTGAGGAATAAGCTGATTAAGAGGATTATCAAAGTAGATACTAACATCAGGAAAAAAGAGATGAAGAGGGAATCGGAAACCTTGTAAAGCTTGATCCCGAAAGATAGATATACTTCCTGGAGGAGGAAGATGCAGACCATTATGAGAGGAAGGGTGAACCATATAGGAGGGAAAATCGTAATTCATTTTCAATTCCACCTCCTCTGAATCGATAAGGCGAGAAGCACACAAAAGAAACCACGCTGGGGAAGAAGTGGTCATGGTTGAATAATAGAAGGAAGGCAAACAAAGGAAGAAGAAGAGGAAGGGATAGACTGGGAGCAGAAGATAGCGTCTTAAACCTTTTTTCCCTTCCTCCATGTCTTATGCCAAAAACCCTTAAACAGAGATGGAAGAAGAACTGGAAAAAGGAGAAACCCCAAAGACCAATGATGGTTCGTGTAGAATTTAGGTACAAAAGAGGGTAGGAAAAGTAACAGTATAAACCCAACATAGAAGAACATACGGAATTATAATTACCATAAAGAGGTGATATCATCGAGGAATGGCATAAAATTCAAAAAGAAGGCTGGATCCCAAGGAGAGGGTGTTAAGTTCAACAATCATTCTCGGAAAACGTGATAGGTTTTCCTCTCTTCCGCACCTGATTCTTAAAAGATTCTAGGAGGTATGGGGGAAAATCGGTTGGGTATAAGGTCGAGCGGGTAGCTTAAGACTACCTATCTGATTAAACAATAGACCTAGATGATTATATCAGATCGGACAAAATCTTGGCAAGTATAAAGTATCAGACGATATTTACAAACATAAGGGTAAATCGGGCGGTTATAATAGACTGGTCGAGATTGAGGGTATTATAGTTTACTGATAAAAAATTAGGACCTTATTTAAATATAGTTAGCTAAATAGTAATAGACCGGGCAATATTTGACACGCTAGGATAAGGTGAACAAGAGAAAGCCAGTTATGAAAAGGGGATTAATTCAGGGAGGCAGTATACCACCATAAAAAAACAAGTTTGATAACAGAGGAAAAATAATTTTAAACATATAAATACGAAAAGATAAAAGCATAAAATAAGAATATAAACCAAATGGTCTGGTAAATTCATTAACATAAAAAATTGTTAACACCAGAAACGAATAAAAAGTTTAACTTCACAAAAATAAACCAGTGTCTGATGGGAACTGTCATAACAAGTCATAGTTAACTTTACAACCAGCTGGAGTAAAAGGGTTATTTTACAGATAATTGAGGAAACAGATCATCATGCCTATTATCAATCAGCTTGCGTCGATCCAAGAAGTTGGGAGGAGGATTATGAGACAAAAAGCCTTTCTCCCGTAATTGCTCAACGGCTCCTTCAGCTCCGACAGTATAAGCTGCCAAAATAGATTTTACAATTGGCCTATTGAATTCAGTAGATCTAATTAGGGTTGTGGCTCGCTCCTTGAAATGATCATCTTCACCAGCTTTGTAAACAACTAGGGCTGTTTGGGAAGTCGTCAATTCGGCATCTTTAGTGGAGACCTCTATTTTAGATGTGTCCAAGGAGACGTTTAAAGAAGCTATTTCATCCTCTTTCAAATGTAAAGTTTTGAGTTTATCGGCTAAGGTAGACTCATAATCAGACTTCAATTTGTTGGTCTTAGTAGTTTACTTCTCTAATTTAGAAGATAATCAATGTTGAGGGTCGTAGCCGATTTAAATTGAGATTGAAGGCTCTCAAGCTGGGCTTCATATTGTTTCCTAGATTCTTCTTAAAGTTTGGTAGAGGACATCTCAACAACCTATTGTTTAAGCTTCTCTTTCTCCGAATATAAGTTGTTTATTAGTCAAGCCAGACCTATATTGGCTATCCATCGCAAAGAACATAAGAATGGGTCATAAAATAGTCAGGGATAAACCATAAAGAAGTAATAGTAAAAATACCTTGGTTTCCTCATGGGAAAATTGATCAATTATCTCAGAAGGGGTAAGCCCTCCAAAGAGTGGGCGAATTTCCTCCCGGGCAGTAGTGAAAGAACCTCCCAGCAATATAGGGAGGATAGGAACAAAAGAAGAACTTGTAGAAAAGGAAGAGGTTGGAATAGAAGGGGGAGCGAAAACCAAATAAGACGAGGATGAAGTAGGTAAAGACCCAAATTCTGGAAGAGATAAGGGAAAAGTAAAAGAAGTACCACCGGGGGTAGTACTGCTGGAAGAAGGAGAGGAAGAGAAAATAAGGGAAGGATAAAGATCAACCAAAGTAGGGTTAGTAGGGGGAAGGGTAGTAGGAACAAAACCTTCTGAGAGTAATTCCTCAGAAGGAAGAATGAGTCTCCTTTTAGAAGGGGGAGCTCTAGTGAGTTTACGTCTCGGGCATTTGCAACAACCACTGACGAAGAAGCAGTTGGCAAAGGGACAACAGGAGTTCCTGCCGGAAGGTTCTCAGGAACTTCAGGAACTACTTGAGAGCTGGAAGCTTCAACCAGAGGAACCGAAGCTCCAATTGAAGAGGGTGGATTAATTGCAGCAAGAAGCTGTTTCTCTTTAGCATGAAGTTCGGCCTCTTCTATACGTAGTGCTTCATCAATCAGAGCAGCATAAAAACCAGCCACTACACAAAATGGAAGAAAATATTTTAGTTAGTAAAAATTAATAGGAGAAGAAACAGAACTTTACCTAAGGAGTCGTGTATCTTAAATTTGACCGGGCTCAAACCAAACAGATACAGAAGGTCGCTCCGTATCCATTTAGTGATAGAAAGGCGATGATATAGCAACTTTTCACAATAAAGGGGAAAAGAAGGGTGAAGATGAAACTCCTTGATATCAGGTAAAGGAGGTAAAGAAGATCTCCAAGCATGGGATCAAGGAATAAGTCCTGGAAACTTTATAAAGAAGAAGCGAGATTTCCAAGCTTTAAGAGAAGAAGGTATATCATCAAAAAGGACCATCTTAGTCCGAGATTGGAAAAGAAAAACACCTGGCTCTGCCACCTTTGTTAGTTAGAGCCCTAGAGCCAATCATTTGATGATTGTATGGACTCATGTATATCATATTCTTGTATAATAATAAAGCCATTTGTTTGGTTATTATACTTATTTATATTAGTGCCAAATAGACTAAGTATAATAGCCTCCTTGAGTAGAAGGTTCATACCTATATCAATCGATTAGTTGAATCGATAGTGAGATGATATAGGGAACACTACTCTAAATTATTCCTAGTCGAGTATTAGCATTCAGGGACAATGTTAATACAATAAGACTAGCATGTAGGTCAGCTCGATGACTTGATCTCACAAGTCATGGATATAGAGATATCAAGCTGACACATGGGTATGCATTAGAGAATGTATACTGAATGACCCGCCATGAGAAAGTATCATGGATCGTTATATGAGTGTCATATACTTTCTCATGTGGCTATTAGTATGACTATTAGTCCTTAGACCTGAAGTCACCATGGATCCCTACATAAGGAGTTATGTACTTTAGTTTCGTCAAACGTCACACGTAACTGGGTGGACTATAAAGGTGATTACTAGGTATATAACGAATTATGTAGAGGGATGTGAGTGATGTAGATGGGATCTATCCCTCCCATATGACGGGAGCGACATCGGTATTCTTGATAGAGTGAGACCACTAAGTGCATGGCCATGCCCAAATGAGTCAACATTAGATGTTGAGCTCATTTGATCGAGTGAGTCTACTTGGAGTTCAAGATTTAGATTGATTGGAGGATGACACGGTCTATGCCTCACATTGATCAATCTAGATGTCTAGGATAGAAGGACACTTGTCATTATTTTGTGAGTAGTCACAATTGGTAGTCACGAGGTGATGTCGGATCTCGACATTCTTGTAACTAGGGTAGTAATGATGTGTTGCTAGATACCGCTCATTACTTATGCTCCTAAATGGGTTTAGGGCATTGCCAACATTACAAGAACCTATAGGGTCACACACTTAGGGTAATTAGGTGGAGATTAGGTTCATATGATGAACCAAGAGGATTAGATTCATTTGATGAATCAAATTGGATTAAGAGTAATCCTAATTGGGCTAACTTGAGTACGACTCAAGTTGATTCATGTGTTAAATGAGTCAAATTTAGATTTTGACTCATTGAATCAATTTAATTTAATGAATTAGATTCATTATATTAAGTTGACTCGAATGAAATGGTTGGATTAGATCCACCATGGTAGAGATTGAGTCAAGTTTGACTTGACATGAGAAGGAAGACCAAAGGTCAATTTTGACTTGACCTTTTTCCACCTCATTGGTGAGTTGGCATTAGGTGGACCAATAATGATGTTCCACATCATCATGGGTGCCACCTCATGGAAGTGACAAAGCCACTCTCTTAATGGTTTCATATTAATTGCAATTAATGCAATTAATGTGATTTTATGGTTTCATATTAATTGCAATTAATGCAATTAATGTGAATTTTGAAAAGTGGCCGGCCACTTGGTTTTGGGTGATGAAATTCATTTTTCATTCACTTGTGTGCCTCTTCCTCCTTCTCCCTCTCAAGCTCTCCCTCTCCCTCTCCTCCCTTAGCCGAACCACATATGTGCTAGCACACCTTGGTTTTGGTCATCTCCATCTAGTGTGTCCGTGTGGATACTTCTAGAGGACCAACGCTTGACGGTCTTGAGATCCGGATGAGCGGGAACGCGAAGGGCATCGCATCAAAGGTATAAATGGTTTATCCTTATGTAGATCTACTGTAGATTAAAGTTTTCAAACTCGTACTCATATTTTCGTTCGGTTTTACCTTGCACGAGATCCGCGACGCGAAAAGCGGTTTTCGCGGCCCGAAAAACCCAACAGTGGTATCGAGCCACGTGCAAGGCTTGTACGAGTTTGTTTTATTTTATGAAAAATAAACCTTCTGTGATTTTCTGTAAAATTATGATTTTATAGTTTTTCTCGGCACTTGTAGGCTTCGGCTACCGGAAAGATCTTTCGAAACCGGCTTCGTTTTGCCCCAAATCCATTTGGGACAGCGGGATTGGGTGGCATTAGATCGCAAAGGAGCAACTCACGATGGTTAGATCGTGGGTAGGGGTACTTTCCCTAACCCCGCAAGGGGATTTGCTCCGCGATCGCACCAGAAATCGCTAAAAACAACCCGTCGGGAAGATTTTTCCAAAACGGTAATGTCTCGGCCCAAATCGTTTTGGGACAGCGGGTTTAGGCGCTGTTGGATCGCAAAGGAACCCTCGCGATGGATAGATCGCGGGTAGGGGCGCTGCCCCTGGGCCCCGCAGATAAACGGGACCGCCGGGAAATTTTACTTGTAAAATTGTAAAAATTAATTTTAAAATTATAGAAAATTATGAAAATATATAATTTTGAATTATATATATTAATTTGTGATAGTCATGGCCCAAAGCCCAATATGATTGGTTGTGTTGTAATTCATAATACGGCCTGCGTGCCGTGATGTATTTTCGCGTGTTGTATTTATTTTATTATTCGCGACCTGCGCGTCGTGCCTCGTCTTTTATTCTTGTTGTAAATTAGATTTAGACTCGAATGTAACTCGAGTTTCAAATTGTAATGTACAAATTGGAGCGGTGGAGGGTCCACACGAGACGGAGTTCCGAGGCGGGCACGAGCAACACAAGGAGGCGCTTGGAGAAGCTGTTGACCCTAGGTTGACCAATCGATCTTCTCATTGGCTTGAGAAGATCGTAGTAGGGCCATGACTAAATCACAAATAGATTAATTAATTAATTATTATGTATTTGATGCATGTTTAATAATTAATTAATTAATTAGTGCCTTAACGATTAGATTAGATCTAAGTCATGCACATGATGCACCCTTGCGATTAGATTAGATCTAAGTCGTGCACAAGATGCATTCTTCTCGATTAGATTAGATCTAGATCGAACCAACTCTAAAATGCCTAACCGTACCGTGATACCTATCACTACCTCGATCACATGTATTGTTGAATCAGCAATACATATTATCTTGGTAGGGTGCGGAGGGACAATCTTGGTCCCGTCTATCAACGCATGGGTGAATAAAAACTGAATTAGATTGAGTATTCATAGTTACTCGGTTGGATCGAGTCAACTATAGGCATTCTTCCAATAGTTGAAAAGATAAGTCAATATCACATCTATATTAACTCTCAGCCAAAGCTAACTCGAGTTTTAATATAAATACGGATATTGATTCTATAAACAAGAGTTGCATAGAGATGTAATTGGTAATCGTTACCTACCGATCATACTAAGCCTTGGGCGTATAGCCAAAGCTAACTCAAGGGTTAGTATGATGTGGATCTTGTCCCACAAGAATTATAGAATTCTGGGGAGCATCGTTTAATTAAAGGCATAATTAAATGATTTTTAAAGAATATGATATTTATTTCTCCCTGTTGTAGATAACCATGACGTCAAATACGAACATTTTCTCTGCGATCTATCCTTAAGAAGGACAAGCTCAACGGAGCAAATTTCTTAGAATCCGAGAATAGTTCTCACCCAAGAACGTGAACATTCCGGAGGCCCTCCTTCCACCGCCACGCGAGCAGACGAGATGCTTACAAGAAGCATCGAGATGACGATTAGATGTGTCTTGTCTTATGCTCGCAACCATGAACTTTGAGCTTCAGAAGAATGGATGCTCACGATATGGTTGAACATCTTTGTCACCTATATCAAGGACAAGCAAGGCAACGGAAGAGGAACTCCAAAGAATACCCGAAGATCTTAAGAAGAAGAGAAATAAGATTTCTACTTGGTATAAATGTTATAGAAGTCAACCTCTATTTCTTCATCGTGGGTATTAGATACCGGATGTGCTCGCACATTTGTACTAATGTACAAGCAACGAGGAATAGCGAGCATTGACGAAGGGTGAGATAGACTCACGAGTAGGCAATGGAGCACGAGTCGCTTTAGGAACTTATCATCTATCTCTGCGGGCTAGTACTAGAATTAGACGATTGTTGTTATGTGCATGCAGAACATAATATCGGTTTCTTGTTTGGACAAGAGAGGATACTGCGTTTATAATAAAGAACAAATGTTGTTCCGCCTTTTTAAACGATATGTTCTATTGTAGTGCACCTCGATAAACGGACTCTACATTCTAGACCTAGAGAGCCCTATAACATAAATACCAAGAGGATCAAGTCGAATGACTTGAACCAAACTTACCTAGGTCATATAAATGACAAGCGCTATCCCAACTCCATAAGGATGGTTTGCTGGACTCATTTGATTTTGAATCATATGAGATATGCGAGTCATGCCTACGAGGCAAGATGACCAAGACTCCCTTTAGTGGGCACGGCGAGAGAGCGACTGATTTGTTAGGACTCATACATAGTGATGTATGTGACCCTTTCAATGTCGCTGCTAGAGGCGGTTATAGGTACTTCATCACATTTACTGATGATTTCAGTAGATATGGTTATGTGTACTTGATGACACATAAGTCTGAATCCTTTGAAAAGTTCAAAGAATTCAAGAATGAAGTACAGAACCAGCTTGGCAAGAGCATTAAGGTACTTCGATCAGATCGAGGTGGTGAATACTTAAGCCATGAGTTTCGTGACTACTTAGCCGAGTGTGGGATTTTACCTCAACTCACTCCTCCTGGAACACCACAGTGGAATGGTGTATCCGAAAGGAGGAATCGTACCTTATTAGATATGGTACGGTCTATGATGAGTCACACAGATCTTCCGACATATCTATGGGGATATGCTCTAGACACGGCAGCTTTTATTCTCAACCGAGTTCCATCCAAGGCCGTGATAAAGACACCATATAGGATATGGACTGGGAGAGATGCCCAGGTGTCTTTCATGAGGATTTGGGGTTGTGAAGCTTACGTACGACGTCAAGTCTCAGACAAATTAGGACCCAAATCCGACAAGTGCTATTTCATCGGATATCCCAAGGAAACTAAGGGATATTACTTCTACATTCCCAGTCAGCACAAGGTAGTTGTGGCAAAGACTAGGGTCTTTCTAGAAAGGAATTTTATTTCTAAAAAGACTAGTGGGAGCACGTTCGATCTTGAAGAAGTTCAAGATGCGAACAATAGCACTGATTCCTCGATGGAAATTGAACTGGAACCACAAAGTGTTGTGGATGATGTTGTTCCACAAAGAGTTGAGGAACAACAACCAGTTCAGGTAGACATACCTGAGAGATACTCATTTCTCTTGTCTGACCATGATGACATTGTGCTCATAGAGGATGAGCCTACCACCTATCAAGAAGCTGTGATAAGACCAGATTCTGAGAAATGGCTAGAAGCCATGAGATCCGAGATAGAATCCATGTACACCAACCAAGTATGGACTTTGGTTGATCCACCTGAAGGGGTAAAACCCATTGGGTGCAAGTGGGTTTTTAAGAGAAAGACTGACATGGATAGACTTATTTATAAAGGTCGCTTGGTAGCTAAAGGTTTCAAGCAGATTCATAGTATTGACTATGATGAAACCTTTTTCTCCATGTTTAAGTCCATTCGGATCATGCTTGCTATTACCATGACTATGAGATATGGCGGATGGATGTCAAAAACTGAATGGAAACCTACTCGAGGATGTGTACATGACACAACCCGAGGATTTTGTAGATCCACAAGATACAAGATGCATAGGTCCATTTATGGAATAAAGCAAGCTTCGACTGGAATCTTCGATTTGATGATGCGATCAAACAGTTTGGTTCAAGAACGAAGATGAGCCTTGTGTCTACAAGAAGGTTGTAGGGGACATAGTTGTCTTCCTCATATTATATGTGGATGACATACTACTCATTGGGAAGGATATCCCTATGCTTCAGTCTGTCAAGACCTGGCTAGGGAGTTGCTTCTCAATGAAGGACTTAGGTGAGGCATCCCGCATTCTAGGGATACAGATCTATAGAGATAGATCTAAGAGATTGCTTGGCCTAAGTCAGAGTACATATATTGATAAGGTACTCCTTAGGTTTGCCATGCAGAACTCCAAGAAGGGATTTCTGCCTATGTCACATGGCGTGAGTCTTTCGAAGACTCAAGGTCCCTCTTCTAGAGAGGAGAGAGACCGCTTGGATCAGATCCCTTATGCCTCAGCCATAGGATCGATCATGTACGCCATGCTGTGTACTCGACCTGATGTCTCGTATGCTTTGAGCATGACGAGCAGATACCAGTCAAATCCAGGTGAAAGTCACTGGATAGCGGTCAAGAATATTCTTAAGAACTTACGAAGGACTAAAGAATATTTCTTGATATATGGAGGTAATGATGAGCTGGGGTTACGATGTTTCGTGACCGATCGTGATGATTACCGATCGCAGTTCGATTTTGCATTAATGGTGGTCCGAAGAGTTCAAGAGGATACGAGTTGATTCTGTATATTGCGCATCGGTAGCAAAGGAGGCTTGATCCGCAAGTTCATCATCAACTTGGGTGGTTCCACATCACCAGTTAACCTCTATTGTGACAACAATGGAGCTATAGCGCAGGCGAAGGAACCGCTCACACCAGCGGACCAAGCACATACTACGGCTCTCATTCGAGAGATTATCGATAGAGGAGATGTGAAGATTTGCAGAGTACCTACAGAGGCTAACATCGCAGATCCCTTGACCAAGGCTTTGGCACAGAGGAAGCAAGATGGTCACACTAGGTCTTTAGGCCTTAGAGCCTATACTGATTGGCACTAGTGCTAGTGGGAGATTGTTAGTTAGAGCCCAAGAGCCAATCATTTGATGATTGTATGGACTCATGTATATCATATTCTTGTATATTAATAAAGGCATTTGTTTGGTTATTATACTTATTTATATTAGTGCCAAATAGACTAAGTATAATAGCGTCCTTGAGTAGAAGGTTCATACCTATATCAATCGATTAGTTGAATCGATAGTGAGATGATATAGGGAACACTACTCTAAATCATTCTTAGTCGAGTATTAGCATTCAGGGACAATGTTAATACAATAAGACTAGCATGTAGGTCAGCTCGATGACTTGATCTCACAAGTCATGGATATAGAGATATCAAGCTGACACATGGGTATGCATTAGAGAATGTATACTGAATGACCCGCCATGAGAAAGTATCATGGATCGTTATATGAGTGTCATATACTTTCTCATGTGGCTATTAGTATGACTATTAGTCCTTAGACCTGAAGTCACCATGGATCCCTACATAAGGAGTTATGTACTTTAGTTTCGTCAAACGTCACCCGTAACTGGGTGGACTATAAAGGCGATTACTGGGTATATAACGAATTATGTATAGGGATGTGAGTGATGTAGATGGGATCTATCCCTCCCATATGACGGGAGCGACATCAGTATTCTTGATAGAGTGAGACCACTAAGTGCATGGCCATGCCCAAATATGTTGAGCTCATTTGATCGAGTGAGTCTACTTGGAGTTCAAGATTTAGATTGATTGGAGGATGACACGGTCTATGCCTCACATTGATCAATCTAGATGTATAGGATAGAAGGACACTTGTCATTATTTTGTGAGTAGTCACAATTGGTAGTCACGAGGTGATGTCGGATCTCGACATTCTTGTAACTTGGGTAGTAATGATGTGTTGCTAGATACCGCTCATTATTTATGCTCCTAAATGGGTTTAGGGCATTGCTAACGTTACAAGAACCTATAGGGTCACACACTTAGGACAATTAGGTGGAGATTAGGTTCATATGATGAACCAAGAGGATTAGATTCATTTGATGAATCAAATTGGATTAAGAGTAATCCTAATTGGGCTAACTTGAGTTCGACTCAAGTTGATTCATGTGTTAAATGAGTCTAATTTAGATTTTGACTCATTGAATCAATTTAATTTAATGAATTAGATTCATTATATTAAGTTGGCTCGAATCAAATGGTTGGATTAGATCCACCATGGTAGAGATTGAGTCAAGTTTGACTTGACATGAGAAGGAAGACCAAAGGTCAATTTTGACTTGACCTTTTGCCACCTAATTGGTGAGTTGGCATTAGGTGGACCAATAATGATATTCCACATCATCATGGGTGCCACCTCATGGAAGTGACAAAGCCACTCTCTTAATGGTTTCATATTAATTGCAATTAATGCAATTAATGTGATTTTATGGTTTCATATTAATTGCAATTAATGCAATTAATGTGAATTTTGAAAAGTGGCTGGCCACTTGGTTTTGGGTGATGAAATTCATTTTTCATTCACTTGTGTGCCTCTTCCTCCTTCTCCCTCTCAAGCTCTCCCTCTCCCTCTCCTCCCTTGGCCGAACCACATAGGTGCTAGCACACCTTGGTTTTGGTCATCTCCATCTAGTGTGTCCGTGGATACTTCTAGAGGACCCCTAGCAGCGGTCTTGAGATCCCGCATCATTTGACGGGAATGCGAAGCATCGCATCAAAGGTATAAATGGTTTATCCTTATGTAGATCTACTGTAGATTAAAGTTTTCAAACGTTACTGCTCATTGTCACGGTTTACCTTTCGCACGTTCGTGGTTGGGCTATTCGGGTAAAAGTGTAAAAGGGTGCTGTCCGACCCAACAACTTTTGGATAGGAAAACATGAAAATATTTTGAGGAGTAGGAGGAATATCGAATGTACGAAACAACATGTATGCACCACACAAATAACGAAAGGCATTAGGCACACAAATTGTTGAAGAGGAATGTCGAAGTATTGACTTACATTGATCAGAAAAGGAGGAATGGGAAACCTTAAGCCCCCTATCAACTGATCTCTAAAGAAAGTTACGTAGTTAGCAGGGGGATGGTGAGGATGCTCATCTGGTTTAGGAATTATGATGCCATATTCCCTAGGAATTTCATATTACCTACGAATAGTAAGCCTAGCATCCTAATTGAAAGAGGATGAAATTTGAACATACCAAGGGCAAATCGTTTCTTCAGCCATAGATAGAAATAAGGATTAACAGAAAAATGAGTCACTTACTGAGAGTTGAAAGAGAAGATCACTGGAAGAAGGCAATCGCGAAAACTGATCAAAAGCTTATAGTAAAGAAGAAACGCTAAGGCGAAGAGGAAGGGGCAAAGTCAACAAGAAGATGAAGGGTTTAGGGTTGAAAGAACATACAACCACCGTTAGATTAGAATACCATTTTTCAACGGACACCATTGATTATGGAGGTATGCAAATGCCAGCATTACAAAGAAGAGGGGAAAGACACGCGTCATATGACCAATAATGAGCATTTAGGATGGACGAGACAAATCAAATCATATAGGGGTTGGTGACGCCTCATCGTGCGCCTCCAATGTTCTCTTACCATTGAAGGGTCAATCATAGTCAAGGAAATTCGGGAAAGAGGGCGCAGTTTACCAAGTGCAATAAAGAAGGGGGGAAGGGGATAGTAAAACCATACAAAGACTAATCAGTCGGTTACATTTCTTTTTGACCAGACTCAAAGAAGAGGCTGATGACATGGGTTAGGTTTTGAGGTCTCTTGGTTCGGTTGAAAGGGGGAAATATCGATCGGGTATTATAGATCGGGCTGGTATAGAGGCCTATAGCCTTATGTGGTCCGTGTTGTAATATCGATTGACTAAATGAAAAATATTGGACGGGATAAGAAGACACTTAATCTTATATAATTTACAGCACATAAATGACTAAATAAGTACGAATTAAGATGAAGTCTGGCCAGTTTTCTTGCGTTTGGGGTTTTTGTGATAGGAAGAGCCTAATTTGACTTAATTTAGTGCAACCAGTAGAGAATTCACCTGATCTCTTAGAAGGCCCGTCTGTGGTCATGGATGAAGGACTGACCGAATTAATATAATTATAGAGGATAGACTAATATCGGCCAGGTTAACACACTTATAAGAGACAGGCCAATATTGGTTAAGTTAATACATCTATAAAAGATAGGTCAGTATCGAACAAGGTGGGTTGATTGAGTATAATATGTTGATCGCATTGGAGGCATTTAGACTTATATGACTTAGATCATATCATCAGTTAAATAAAAAACAAGTAAGTTCTGCACACACTTAATAGGCAAAGCCCGAATGAGCACGTAATATTGCTCAAGCCGTGTAACTCAACTAAACATAAATGCATGTCTAGTCAGTCGGCTGATACCTCCTTCGACTAGACTTGAAGGGAAGGCTAGTGATATAGGTTAGGTTTAATAGGTCCTCGGTGGGAAGGAGGAAAGAGATAGCAGGATTAAACAAGCATGGATATTGGCCTGGGTAATATGCTCAAGAAAATAGGTCAATATTGGCCGGGATAATACCTTAAGAAAATAGGTCAATATCGGCCGAGATAATACCTTAAGAAAGATTGGTCAATGTCGGTCGGGTTTGCACTTTAAGATAGATGGTCGGGATTGTCTGAATTAGTACATCTGGATATAGACTAGTATGGGTCGGATGTATATGATTGCTTGGGTATATAATGAAACAAAGCCGTACAAAATTTATAATATATTATTGGACGAATAGGACATAGGTTGAATAGTAATAATAACCCGCCCGAACATAACGTAGGTTCAATTCCGTTCGATACAAATCATAGTATAATATCAGGCTGTATATAATATAGAAAAAACAGGGCAAGCAAGCATGAGCGATAAATATACCTCGATATAATTTATAAGACAGGGCGGGAACAAATATTTCGGGAATATTTATAAATAGCTTATGAAAATATCTACAGCATGTGATTGTATAACAGGTTAATTAATTTGGCGGGAAGAATGTTTCTAGTCTCTTCTGCAGGTACTAAGCGACAAAAAAGGGTACATTTGGGGTACAAGAAAGATTCCTTAAAAACTATTTTATGCAAGTACATGACTTATGTCATCTCATAACAAACTCTAACAAACTGGGGTCCACTTCATGTCTATTGAGGTTAGATGAAGTGGTATAAAAAGGGGAATCTTCTCCATTGACCAGGTATGCTCACGCTCACAACACACATAGTCATCTATTGAAATCCCTAATTGAGAGTTATTGTTCATCTTCTTCCTTCTTTCTTCTTCCCCACCAAGAGAAATCACTAACTTGCGTCGGAGGGCCTAGCCAAGGATTCCCACCCCGGTCTTAGGTCGCTAACAATAGTGTTGGCTGGTCTCTTGTGAGCAGGAGGTTGTTAAAGCTCCAGATCCTGGTATTCTTCCGAGGATTCTTCCTTCCGTCCTTGGGTCTTTGCACAAGGAGGTATTATGTGATTTTCTTCTTCCGGATCCGCTTTGATTTTCTCGGATCAGAAGTCTCCAGTCTCCAGGTATTCTTTTTCATCAACATTAGGTTCTCTCTCCCCAACTTTCCGTTTTGTCAAGTTTCTCAGACAGGATCAGTCGTAAATTTCTGTTCACTATTTGGGTCCTCAACTAAAAAAAAAAAGTAGGAAAATTTGAAAAAAAAAAAAATCATTAGAGTCAATAGTTTCTGATTGAAAAAAAAGAGAGGAGGATTTGTGAATTGAAAGGACTCAATATTCTTTCTTTTTGAAATATGAATTCAAAGATATTCCTTTCATTGATCTTGATCGTTGCTGAATTTCTCATTTTATCCGTTTATTTCTCTTGTTCTACTCATATTTCTCTTGTTGATTTCTTATTTACTTGATTGTCTACTTGCTGTCTTGAGAAAGACATTGATAAGGTTCATTCCTTAAGAGCTTGTAAAGGAAGTAGAGTGGATAAATTTGAGTGCAACCACGTGAGTAGAGTGGTGAGGTCCTTCTAATATTTCTTTTGTACTTTTCCTTGTCATCTTCTTTTGTTGCAAGCATGAGTGGGGAAAGATCACCTCATTCCCCTAGGTGAGATCTTAATAGGCTTCAAATGGAGGCACTTACTCAACAACTTGAGAGAATGTTTCAAAGACGACTTGAAGAATTATGAAAGGATGGACCGACTTGAAGGAGAAAAAGTTTCCAACCGTGGGGGCAATTCTAATCATGAAGACTCTCGTCAAAGTGACCCATTCTATGATCCATCAAGAGAAAGAAGGAGGCATGAAGGTGGAAGAAGATGTGAAACAGGTAGAGACTGTAACACCCATAGGATCCCTAGCAATTTTATGAATTTTACCATGATTAAAATAGGCCTTATGTGGATTTTTCCAAAATAAAAGAAAAATAGAACCCAAAAGAGGCATGACCAAGGTTTGAACCTTGGAACTTATGTTAGATGTATGTATGTGATAACCAGTAGCCTCAGCAGGGGTGTGTTGTTAGGAAAAGAAGGGGAATTGTAGTTAAGGTGAAGGCCTTTCATTTAGAAGGAGACTTAGAAGGAAAAGTTGGAGTTGCCTTCTTCCTCCCTAAGGGAAAAAGATGAATTTGCTTTCTTCCTTCATTCAACATAAATAAGAAAAAGGGAAAGAGAACTTCATTTTCTTCTCTTTTCTTCCTTCCTTCTTCTCTCCACCGAAAAACCAAAGCCTCACCCTCACCATTGCCGAAACCAAGCCAAATAAATTCTTCTAGGGAAAAGTTTCAAGAAGCAAAGGGTATTCTCTTAGTAAATTAAGCGAGAAGATGTAAGTATTCCCTTACCTGCAATACAAGTAGTTCTCGTACGCTTTATGTTTAAAAGTTATTTGAAAAACTTAGGGTTTTCCTTGCAAGTTTCGGCCAAGATAAGGAGTTGTGGTCACTTATGGTTGTCAAGTTTACAATTTATGCTTCATGTTGTAACAAAAATTCTAGAACCTCACTCTTGAGGTTTCGGCCAAGATGGAATACAAGGCTTAGAGTAAAATTTTAAGACCTAATCATGCTTGTTTATGTTCCTTCATGATGTATGATCTATTATATGTTGTTAGTTAAGTTTTCATGCTACATGTTGTATAAACAAAACTTAGAACTTTACCTTAGGTTTCGGCCAAGGATGAACATAAGGCTTAGAGCAAGGTTTTGGAATCTAATCATGCTTGTTTATGATCCTTCATGATATATGATCTATTATATGTCGTTATTTAAGTTTCCATGCTACATGTTGTATAAACAAAACTTAGAACCTGACCTTAGGTTTCGGCCAAGGATGAACATAAGGCTTAGAGCAAGGTTTTGAAATCTAATCATGCTTGTTTAGGCTCCATCATGATGTATGATCCCTTGTCTATGATTAGTTTAAGTTTTCATGCTTTTTGTGGTAGTCAAAGTTTAAGATCCTTACCTTTAGGGTTCGGCCAAGATTAAATGGAAGGTTTAGGGAAAAGTTTTGAACTTAACTATGCATGTTTATGTTTTCTCATGATGTATTATTCTTGATATATGGTTAGTTTAAGTTTTCCATGCTTCATGTGGGGTTAAAAATAAAAAGAAAACCTAGAATCCTACCTCTTGGTTTCGGCTAGGAGAAGATTTAGGGTTATAGGAAGACCAAAACCCCAATCATATATGCTAATGATTTCTTATGATGTGATATGGATTTTATGCCATCATGCTATTTGTTATGTACACTTACGTCATCATGTATGTTTTCTCTAAGAAATGCCATGTGTTATGTGCACTTTATGTTACTATGTTATGCAAGGCTTATGTATGATGAAAAGTCTAAGAGATGCTTCCCTTAAGTTGGGACTAAGAGCACTCTTCATGATATGACAAGAATATGATATGCCATGATAGGACAAGAACATGATATGCTATGATATGATATGATATGAAATATGATATGTTATTTTACTTTGTATGACTTGTACTAGGGATGGGCTCCTAAGTTGCCCCTAGGTCGATGGTCTATGAAACGGGCCTAGTAAAAGGGATGGGCTCCTAAGTTGCCCCTAGCCCGATGGTCTATGAAACGGGCCTAGTTCCTAGTAGGTTCAAGATTTGCTACCTTGGATCTATTTAGGATGCGTATTTATGTATGTATGTGGTACAAAGCCGGGCCCTCATGATGAGATTATGTTTAAGTATTTATATGATATATATGTTTTCAAAGGACATCTTGCATATACTCATTCATGATGCATGTTTTCAAAGGACATCTTGCATATGCTTATTCATGCTAAATGTTTTCCTTTATGTTTTAGTAAGATGTTCCTCTTTGAAAAATAAGTTTATGATGCCTAGATGATCATATTATTACTTTGTGTATGAACTCTCACATGCTATGTTATGATTTACTTACATGAGTATGACTCTACTTTATGCTAGTATGCAGATTTATATCTAGATGTTGGTTGAATGAACATGTTACCACTTTATGTTTAGATGCATGATTCATGTTTTGTGAGTAGGAAGGAATCTTACTAAGCCTATGTGCTTATAGTTTAATTTCCCTTGCACTGCAGACAAAGAAAAGGAATGGTTGAATTAAAAGGGAGCAGCATGAAGGGCAAGAATGTGTGTGGCAGTGGCATAGTGGAAAAAATCTACTTAATGTTTCTATGTTCTAAAACTTTACGTATGATGGATGATATTTATTGATGTCTACTCACTATGAACTTATGTTTTGATGATCTCTGATAGTATGCTTATTTCAAGTAAAATGCTATGCATTATGTAGCATGTAGTAGATGTTAGGTCAAGTTATGAATGTTAACATGATATGTTGGATATATGATCCTATGATAATGAACATGTTTCTATGACAACATGATTGTATGCTTAAGTTAGTTTAATTTGTTTAAAAAAAAAACATTATTTACTTCCGCTGCCATGTATGTATGTTTTCAAGTAACCCCGTCCTTCCGCCCCCTTCCCGAGTGGCGGGGAAGGGCGGGGCGTTACAGTTTGGTATCAGAGCAGGTATGCCTTTCCACTACACACACATCAAGCCTTCATCCTGCCGCTCCAAGTAAGAATTTCTATGCCTACTTTATTTTTTTTATGTTTGATAAGATATCTAAGTATGATAACATGCTTGCTTTATTCTTTTAAGTATGATAAGGAATGTTATAATCTAAGTATGCATGAAGGTAGGGTAGAAATAATGATAACTTATGATTAAGCTTTGTTGAGAATAATAATAACCTTATGCTAGCCTGGTTAGGAATAATGATAACTTATGCTAGCCTTGTTGTCATTTATGAAGATAAGCATGGCTAGAAGACGCAATACCAGAGCCGATGAGACGGTACCCCTACCTGATCTGATGCATGTAGTCATCGAACTTCAGCATCAGGTTACAGAACAGCAACAAGTGATTAATGCTCTGATGAATCAGCAGGGGAATCCTGTTACCCCACTAGGGAATCAAAACACGATGCCAGCCATACCTACAGTTGTGCTAGTACCACCCGTGGGCCCTGCCCCAGGGATCAGACAGGAGGCGTACCTGATTTATGTTGGGTTTTTTGGGCTGTGAAAACCGCTTTTCGCGTCGCGGAAACCCCGAATCACCCAAAGCCGTAGATCCGTGCAAGGAAAAACCGAACAAAAATTACGAGTACGAGTTTTTAAATATCTAGATCTACTCCTAGATCTATGTGTTAAGAAGTATACCTTGAAGCGTGCCCTTTCGCGTTCCCGCTCGTCCAAGGAATTGTCGGATCTCTAGACCGTCAAGCGTCGGTCCTCTAGAAGTATCCACACGGACACGTAGGTGGAGAAAACCTCACACAAAGGTGTGCTAGCACCTTGGTAAGATTCGGACAAGCAAGGAGGAGAGGGAGAGGGAGAGCTTGAGAGGAAGAAGATGCAATAATCATCACTTGAATGAAAATGAATCCATATTCATTCAAATTGTGGCCGGCCACATTTCCCAAATGTAACCCCTTCATTAATGCATTAAGTTGTCATCAAAGAGGGAATGCAACCTCCATGAGGTGGCACTAACTAGTAACTCCCATGAGGTGGCAACCATGATGATGTGGTGCATCATCATTGGTCCACATCAATGCCAACTCACCAATGAGGTGGCATAAAGTCAAGTCAAACTTGACTTTTAATCTTCCTCTCAAGTCAAGTCAAACTTGACCAAATCTCTTCCATGGTTGATCTAATCTAACCATTTGATTCAAGCCAACTTAATATAATGAATCTAATTCATTAAATTAAGTTGATTTCATGAGTCATAATCTAAATTAGACTCATTGAATACATGAATCAACTTGAGTCCAACTCAAGTTAGCCCAATTAGGATTACTCTTAATCCAATTTGATTCATCAAATGAATCTAATCCTCTTGGTTCATCATATGAACCTAATCTCCATCTAATTGTCCTAAGTGTGTGACCCTATAGGTTCTTGTAACGTTGGCAATGCCCTAAACCCATTTAGGAGCATAAATAATGAGCGGTATCTAGCAACACATCATCACTACCCAAGTTACAAGAATGTCGAGATCCGACATCACCTTGTGACTACTAATTGTGACTCCTCACAATATATGACAAGTGTCCTTCTATCCTAGACATCTAGATTGATCAATATGAGGCATAGACCGTGTCATCCTCTAATCAATCTAAATCTTGAACTCCAAGTAGACACACTAAATCAAATAAGCTCAATATCCTATATTGACTCATTTGGGCATGGTCATGCATTTCGTGGTCTCACTCTATCAAGAATACCGATGTCACTCCCGTCATATAGGAGGGATAGATCCCATCTACATCACTCACATCCCTCCGTATAATTTGTTACATACCCAGTAATCGCCTTTATAGTCCACCCAGTTACGGGTGACGTTTGACGAAACTAAAGTACAAAACTCCTTATGTAGGGATCTATGGTGATTTCAGGTTAAGGACTAGTAGTCATACTAATAGCCACATGAGAAAGTATATGACACTCATATAACGATCCATGATACTTTCTCATGGCGGGTCATTCAGTATACATTCTCTAATGTATACCCATGTGTCAACTTGATATCTCTATATCCATGACTTGTGAGATCAAGTCATCGAGTTGACCTACATGCTAGTCTTATTGCATTAACATTGTCCCTGAATGTTAACACTCGACTAGGAATGATTAAGAGTAGTGTTCCCTATATCATCTCACTATCGGTTCAACTAACCGATTGATATAGGTGAGAACCATTTACTCAAGGACATTATTATACTTAGTTTATTTGGCACCAATACAAGTAAGTATAATAACCAAAATCCAAATGCCTTTATTAATATACGAGAATATGATACAATGAGTCCATACAATCATCAAATGATTGGCTCTAGGGCTCTAGCTAACACTTTAGTGGCAGAGACTGAAGCCGGAAGCCTTCTCTGGTAATTGTGAACCATGGGACGCTCAAGCCTGGTTCAAGACTGTGGAAAGCATAGTAGAACTATTGGACTGGCCAGAGCATGAGAAAGTCAAGTGTGCATCATTCTACCTTACTGGAGATGCCAGAATATGGTGGGACCGAGTTAAAGCAAAAAGACAAGTGAACCAAATGAGATGGACAGATTTTGTAGCTGAGTTCTTTAAAGAATTCTTCCATATGCGTGTTACCAACAAACACCACGACGAGTTCACCGAGTTCCGGTAAGGTGACCTGTCCGTTAATGAAGCTGTGAAAAGATTCAACCAACTAGCACGCCTATGCCCAGAGTTGGTCAGTACAGAAAGAGAAAGAGTCAGACTTATGCTGAAGATGCTCAGACCTGAAATAGCTTTGAACGTGGCTGGAGGAGTGAATAGACCGCAGACCGCAGAAGAGCTAATCAGCAGTGCCCTGATCACCGAACATTATTTGAAGGCGATGAACGAGGGCAAGAGTCAAGCCCAACAAGGAGGACAGAAACCTCAAAATACCAGAGCCAGATGGAAAGGAAACCACAGTGGCAAGAGAAAGCAATGGAATGACTCTAAGGGTGGTCCAGCAAGCAAGCAACCCATGTTTCCTCAGTGTATCACATGTGGGAAGAAGCACCCAGGGATATGCCGGATAGGCACAAATAAGTGCTACAACTGTGGATTGGAAGGACATATGGCCAGAAACTGCCCTACTCAGGTTCAGACACCTCCTCAGCAGTATGTCCAGAACCGAGGTGCTCCCTCACAGCTACACCTAATGCAAGCTGCGATAGAAGGCCCTCAGATAAGCCAAGGGAGATTGGAAGCTCCGCCAGTTACGAGGAATGTCAGGATCTTCTCCCTCACCAAGGAAGATGTGGCGAATGATTCTACAATTGTCACAGGTCAGATATTTATTTTCAATCAACATACTACTGTATTATTTGATACTGGGGCAACTCACTCGTTCGTCTCTACACTTTTCACAAGAAAGATAGACATGCCACCTCAAGCCTTAGATTTCAAGTTCTTAATGACCCTACCGTTAGGAGAAGTGATGCCATCTACTCATATGCTGCGAGTCGCGCCCATCAGAATCGCAGACAGGGAACTCTACTGTGATCTGATAGTACTCGATATGCAGGATTATGATATTATATTGGGCATGGATTTTCTGAGAAAGTACAGTGCTTCGATCGAGTGTCGAAAAAGAAAAGTAGTCTTTCGGCCTGAAGAAGAACCGATGTTTGAGTTTATTGGGAAGCCAAGGGGAATTATGTGTTACGGGGTCGAAACTATGTCCGGACAACTCTCTACCCTGACAATAGCACCAACGCTGTTCGACGATATATTGGGGAAGCAAATCCGTGACCCAAGCATCCAAAGGATCAAGCATGAGAGCTTAGAAGAAAAGAATGATGGATTCCGTATCACTGACAGTGGAGTATTATACTTCAGGGACAGCTTTCCCCGACGATCTAGAGTTTCGGAAGAAGATTCTGGAAGAAGCCCATGCAACACCCTATGCGATGCATCCTGGATCCACCAAGATGTACCAGGACTTGAAAAAGAAATTCTGGTGGTTTGGTATGAAAAGAGACGTGGCTCAGTACTGCCTGACCTGCCAGAGAGTTAAAGCAGAACACCAGAGACCTGGAGGAGTACCGCAGCCAATTTAAATTCAAGAATGGAAATGGGAGGACATATCTATGGATTTCATCTCCGGACTACCCAAAACAACGAATGGTTACGATGCTATATGGGTAATCGTGGATAGATTGACGAAATCCGCCCACTTCCTAGCAATCAAGATGACCTACTCAATTGAGCAATTGGCTCAATTATATGTTAGGAAAATTGTTAGATTACATGGGATTCCTAAGACCATCATTTATGATAGAGATGGTCGCTTTGTTTCACATTTCTGGGAATGTGTTCAGAAGGCCCTCGGTACGAAGTTATTGTTCAGTACTGTCTTCCACCCTCAGACCGATGGACAAACAGAAAGGGTGAACCAAGTACTAGAAGGTATGTTACGAGCTTGCACCTTAGATTTCAAGGGAAGCTGGTGCCGATATCTATGCTTAGCGGAATTCGCCTACAACAATAGTTACCAAGCTACTATTGGAATGGCGCCTTATGAGGCTTTGTACGGGAGGAAATGTAGATCCCCTATATGCTGGTACTAAGGCGGTGAAAAGAAGGAGATGGGATTCCGAACAGATTTCATTGACAACACCACCCGTGCTATACAGAACATCCGCCAAAGAATTGAAACTGCTCAAAGTCAGCAGAAGAATTATGCAGATAAGTGAGGTAGGCCATTGGAATTTAGTGTCGGGGATTCGGTATTTCTCAAGGTAGCTCCTATGAAAGGAGTGATGAGGTTTGGAAAGAAGGGAAAGTTGAGTCCGCGCTACATGGGACCATATCAGATTCAGAAAAGGGTCGGCAAGGTAGCTTATGAGATAGAGCTGCCTCAAGAGATGTCAGCTATCCACAACGCCTTTGAGTAGGAGTAGCCACAGGCTCCGAATCAAGTAAATCATAGCTGTGTTTGCATTGTTTCTTACTTTCTATCTTTATTCCATTGTTGTTACTCTCGAGTTTTAAAATGAACTTGAAAGCCATAAGCACTATTCATCACCTTCTAGCACAACGATCCTACAATTGGTATCAAAGCGGGGCTGCTTCTAATCGGTGAAACCACCATTCAAGAAATTTGTTCATGGTATTATTTTTAAATTTTTCTTAGTCAAACGGAATCAAAACAATTGCCCCTTCCGATTATTTTTCTCGCAATCAAGTTTTTTTATTTCTCAAAGTTGGTGTAATACCACTCGAGTTCTTTTAGTTTTTATAAGTTCTTTATTCCACACTACTGATCCAAGACCAAGTCTTGGGATACGTCAACTTGTTTTGTTGTGTGCTAGATTTGTTTTTCAAATGACATACCAAGAAGGCTATAGCACCACACACCCACCACATACATTTAAATCATACCTGTCTCTTGTCAATCGAACAAATAGAAAAGTAGTGCAAGTATGGGTCCCCAAGTTTAATTTGGTTAATCAAGGTGGACTTGCTCAATATTGGATCTCCAAGAATCAAATCCACTACCTTGATAGACCTTATCTAGGTTATGATCTAGGGGAAGCCAATAGAAAGACCATCTTCATTATTAGATCAACTTGTTTGATGTTTGCTTTACTACTTTCCTTATACATGTTTAGATTAGGATAGATAAGAACTGAGGCTTGTTAACAATTGTTTAGTAAGACAAAGGAATCTCAGAAAGAAAATTAAATATTTAATTTCTTTAAAAGACTTTATCTAGAAGTGGTTGTTGCTCCAATATCTAAGAAGGCCTAGTGCCTCGCCATAGCCTTGAAGTCAATTATTGAAATAAATGTTTAATTAACTAATTGTTAAATCTTTGTCTAACTCAAATGTAAATCAGTTCTTAGATTTTAATCTAAATTAAAGATAAAATTGTAATGCCCGCCCTCCCAGCTAACCCTAAGAGACGGGGCTACGATACTCTATGTACATATTACAGCGGAAGACTTGAAATAAATTTTTTTTTATGCTTCTTAGTTTAATAAAACTTTTCTTTTGTTTTCAAATCCAAACTACACTAATATGGTTTCCATAACATGATAACAAGATAAATAGAAACATAACATCAAGTTACCCATATAGTACTACAATTTACGAAACCAAAGCGTAATTCTTAAAAGTTCTTAAAGCAGGTTCTTATTTAGTTGCCTAGCCACCGCCACACACATCTCCTTGCCTCTCCTGCTGCTCCTTTAGCTCATCCAGCTTTTTCCTTTATCTGTGGTACAAGGAAAGTAAGCTATGAGCACTCATGGCTCAGTAAGTTCCTTTCCTACTCACTAAAACCGAAAATCATCACATGATCAAAGAATATCTCAACATAACATGATCTCAACTAGTCATGGCATAACATATCATACTCTTTAAGCATATCATGCAACATAACAAAATCATAACTAGTCATGGCATATCATCTCTTAAAGCATAGCATGATACATAACATAATCATATCTAATCATGGCATATCATAGCATCATCATAAGGTAGCATGACATATCAAGCATAGCATGAAACATAACATAATCATATCTAATCATGGCATATCATAAATCATAGCGTCATCACAAGGTAGCATGGCATATCAAGCATAGCATGAAACATAACATAATCATATCTAATCATGGCATATCATAAATCATAGCATCATCACAACATGATCATAAGGTATATGCAATCTGATTTTGAAAACATGTATCCGAAAAACATGTGTATGTCTCATGATCTTTAAAATCATTTCTTCTTACATATATACTTGAACATATCAACTTAAAGGGGATCCCGGCTATGTACCACTTACATATTGCGCGCAACCTATGTAGGTCCAAGGTAGCAAGTCTTGAACCCTACAAGGCAAACATACTAGGCCCGAGTCTTACTCCATCGACCTAGGGGCACTTAGGAGCCCATCCCTAACGAGGCCCGAGTCTTATTCCATCGACCCCAGGGCGCTTATGGAGTCCACCCTTGGTACAAGCCATATAAAGTAAAGTACATGTCATACTTATACATATCACACATCATAAGAGCATGCATCACTTAGGCACACATCATATCATAAAAGTATGCATCACTTAGGCATACATCATATCATAAAAGTATGCATCACTTAGGCATACATCATATCATAAAGGTATGCATCACTTAGGCATACATCATGTCATAAAAGTAAGCATCACTTAGGCATACATCACATCATAAAGGTATGCATCACTTAGGCATGCATCATGTCATAAAAGCATGCATATTTTCACCACATAGCATATCATAAAAGCATGCATATTTTCACCACATAGCATATCATAAAAGCATGCATATTTCTATCCACATAGCATATCATAAAAGGATGCATATTTCTAGCACATGTCATATCATGGAAAGTATGAATCACAAGCATACATGTTTAAGCATAAGGGTGTATCATGTGATTATACTATCATAAGAAACATGGTAACATAGTTAACTTGGATTCTAAGCTTCCTAATCCCTTGGGTTCTTATCATGGCCGAACCCCCTTAGATCTCAATTTAGGTAAAAATAACCTCCAAGCATGTGGAACCTAAATTATCATCACATCAATTTCATAGGAAGCATTATAAGCATGATTAACTTGGTTTTTAAGTTCTCCAAGTCCCTAAACTTCATGTGGCCGAACCTTATCAGGTGTGAAACAAGGTCCCAAATGTCATGAAAGCATGGAAATCTTAAACCATATTTATAGCATTTTTCTTCCAAGCAACATAGTAATCATATTTGAGCTAATTCCTAAGTTCCTCGAGCCCTTAACATATGTCATGGCCAAAATTTCACAAGTATTCATTAGGGCTAAAAACAAGCATACAAGCATGTGAACTTGAACTAACATCATATATAAATTCATAATAATGTATCATACAAAGGGTATGGCCGAAACTTACCCTAGCCTCATTTTAGGTCATTAAGCAACATATAGCATGAGAACTTTGGCTTTCTACATATCATATTTCATGTAGAGTGACATGAGCATATTTAAATTTTGTTATAGGGTTGCTAGGGCATCTATCCCTTCATGGCCGAGACCTACAATGGTCCATTTAGGTCATGGAAAAATTATACAAGCATGTGACACAATCAACACATTATCATATTTCCATAAGAAACATTTTTAACACAATTGGTTTCAATTCTAAGGCCTCTAGGTCATTTAAACCCTACTTGGCCGAGACCCATCAGTGGTTAACTTTGCTTCAAATAGCCTAAAAGCATAGGAAGTCATACAAGTTTCATAGCATGTATAAAGACAAGCATAATAAACATACATGTGCATTGTGTCTTAGGCTTCCTAGGTTTCTTTCCCTTTTTATTTTATTTTTCCTCATGGCCGAAACCTACCATTCTCTAAACTAGGTTTTAAGTGGCCTAAAGCATGGAAAAACTAAGTAAGTTTCATGGCAAAAATTACTAAGAACATCATATACAAATTTGGTTCATAAACAAGCTAGGACCCTTGTGACCTTACAAGTCATATATCATGTAACTAAATTCTCTATACCCTAATTAAGCATGAGAGCATTAAACCACTTTCATATCTTAATATCACAGAGGTCTTGAGCATGTTAAAATTTTGTTTAAGCTTTCCTAAGCTATCCATCTTAACATGGCCGAAAATCTTAATGAAGAGTTCATGAATTTCCAGCAATATTCAACATGCAATTCTTTAAGAGAACTCTATATTCTATCATATAAACATGGTTACTTAAATTTAAAGGTCTTCCTAACCCTAAGCTATTTTCTTGGCCGAAACATATGAGGGGATTTCCTTTGGTTCCAAGTAACTTTCAAGCAAGAAAACCAATAAAAGATCCTTAGTAATTCATGGAGGGAATCTTATACTAGTTTGGTTAAACAATGATTTCCCTAACCTCTTTAAAACATTTTTGGCCGAAATTATAGGGTTAGGTACTCCTCTGACCAAGCATCATATAGGTATAAAAACATGAAGGAAAACCTTCCTACATAGCATAGAAAAATATCACGAAATGATGACTTGTTTAAACCTTCCTAGATTTGAAACTCTTCTTTGGCCGAATTTTCTTAAATTCTATTCTAGGTTTTCTAATCCTCATAAAATCCAAAAATCACATAAAAAGCCTTGTACCACAGGTGAGGGGAAGCTTACATCCTTTTCACTTGTGGATCTAAGGTATGGTGATGGAAGAAGTAGCCTCTTCTTCTAGTTCCCTTCCCTTGTTCCTCTTGCTAAGTCCTCCTTGTTTCTTAGGAGAAAACCTTGGCTTGGGGCCGAAGATGGAGGAGAGGGGGCTGGGGTTCTCGGTGATGGAGAGGGGAGAATGAGAGAAATGAGAGAAAAATTAGAATTCTTCTCTTTACTTGCTCCCTTTTATGTTAAGGAGGAAGAAGTAGCAAAATTAGTTTTTGCTTTCCTTCTCCCTTAGCCTTTTTTTCTATTTTATTTTTATTTTTATTTATTTATTTATCCTCATCATTCATGGTGAAATAAGGGGGAATGAATCCCCTTAATTAGCCACTTTTATTTTCGGCAAGAGAAGAGAGAAAGAGGGAGAGAAGGAAGGAAGGCAAGTTGCCTTTCTCTTGCTCTTTTCTTATTTTCTTTTGGCTAACTTTTACTCTCACCCATATCATGAGTTTCCCTCCTTTTCTATCAATATCTTCTCTCTATCCCAATTGGTTTCTACTAATTAATTCTATAAATTATAATATAAGAGGTTCAAGGTTCAATCCTTGACCTCCTCTTCTTTTTATTTCATTTTATTTCTTTTTGCTTCAACCCACTTCCTTTTATTTTTCTAAGGCAAAATCCTACATTCATATGCTTATCTTAAAAGTTTAGTGGGTGTTACAGTACCCCGTACCTCATAAAAAGTTCGTCCTCGAACTTTATAATAGCTACATCAGGTGGCACTGAACTTTCGGCTGAGTGCATCGGCCACTTTGTTCGCCTTTCCTGGGTGATAAAGAATCTCGCAGTCGTAATCTTTAACTAGCTCGAGCCATCGGCGTTGCCTCATATTCAGGTCTTTTTACGTGAAGAAATATTTCAGACTCTGATGGTCGGTATAAATCTTACACTGGGCTCCATATAAATAGTGTCTCCATATTTTGAGAGTGAAGACCACGGCTGCTAGTTCTAAGTCGTGAATGGGATAATTTTTCTCATGCTCTTTAAGTTGTCTAGAAGCGTAGGCAATGACTTTGCCATCTTGCATGAGTACAGCTCCAAGTCCTGTGATGGAAGCATCACTGTACATATCGAAGCCTCTGTTGGTTTCAGGGAGAGTAAGAATCGGAGCACTGGTCAGTCTCCTTTTTAATTCCGCGAAACTCTTCTCGCAAGCTTCTGTCCATTCATACTTTGTATTTTTCTTGGTGAGGGCTGTCATAGGGGCTGCGATTTTTGAGAAATTCTCTACGAATTTCCTGTAATAGCCTGCTAGCCCGAGAAAACTCCTGACTTCGCTGGCATTTCTTGGTCTGTTCCAGTTATTTACAGCTTCGATTTTGCTTGGATCCACCATAACTCCATCTTTGGAGATGACATGACCTAGGAATATTAGCCGATCAAGCAAAAACTCGCATTTGGAGAATTTTGCATATAGTTATTTCTCTTGAAGGATCTGTAGTACAGTATTCAGGTGTTCAGCATGTTTTTCTGGGGTTCTCGAATAGATAAGTATATCGTCAATAAAGATGATTATAAATTTATCAAGATATGCCGTAAATACCCTGATTCATCAGGTCCATAAATACTGCAGGAGCGTTGGTTACTCCGAAATGCATAACTATGAACTCATAGTGTCCATATCGGGTTCGAAATGCTATTTTTGGTATATCATCTGGTTTCACCTTCACTTGATGATAACCGGATCATAGGTCTATCTTTGAGAAAACGGTCGCACCCTTTAGTTGATCGAACAGGTAATCTATCCGTGGGAGTGGGTACCGGTTCTTGATCGTCACATTATTCAGCTCTCGGTAGTCTATACACATTCGCATAGACCCATCCATCTTCTTTACGAACAGCACTGGAGCTCCCCATGGAGAGTGACTAGGACGAATAAGTCCCTTGTCAAGCAATTCGGATAACTGTTCCTGAAGCTCCTTTAATTCAGCCGGAGCCATACGATAAGGTGCTTTTGAAATCGGTTGAGTACCAGGAATCAATTCGATTCCGAATTCTATCTCTCTGTCATGGGCCAACCCTGGTAGTTCATCAGGAAATACTCTTGGATAGTTGCATACTATTCTGACATCTTCTAATTTCTGGTCTTTGACTTGATTGGTGTTAACCACGTGCGCTAGAAACCCCATACATCCTTTATCTAACATCCCTTGTGCTTTAATAGATGACAATAACTTCTCCGTTCCTTTTGATTCCCCGAAAAATTCAAACTCTGGTTCATTTTCGGGTCGGAAAATCACTTTCCTGTTGCGGCACTCGATTGAAGCGCCGTATTTACTAAGGAAATCCATGCCCAATATTATGTCATAATCCTGCATATCAAGTACTATCATATTGCAGTAGAGTTCTCTGTTTGCGATCCGAATGAGTACTGCTTGCAGCACATGGTCCGATGGCATAATCTCCCCGGATGGTAAGGTTGTTAAGAATGTGTCATCTAGAGTTCGGAGTGGTATATGTAGCTTCTTCATAAAAGGTGTTGAGACGAACGAGTGTGTTGCCCCAGTATCAAATAATACTACAGCATACTGATTGTAAATAAGTAGCTGACCTGTGACAACGGTAGAGGCATTCGCCACGTCCTCCTTGGTAAGAGAGTAGACTCTGGCGTTTGTCATAGCGGGAGGGGCTTCCAATCTTCCTTGGCTGATTGAAGTCCCTTCTATGGCGCCTTCAGCATCGGTGAAGTTGTGGGGGCACCTGCTCGAAAGTTCCTGAGGTGGTGCCCGAGGTGAGTTGGGCAATTTCGCTAGATGGCCTTCCTTCGCAGCTTATAGCACTTTTCCGGTACTTAGAGACATACTGAATGCATCTTCCCACATGTGGCACACTGAGGGTACTTGGTCTGCTTATTGGCGGGACCACCTTTTGTTTTATTCCACTGCTTCCTCTTTCCACTTGAGTTTCCTTTCCAACCTTCGGTATTGTGCGATTTTGTCCTCCCGTGCTTGGTTCATGCCCTTGTTCATTGCTTTCGGTAGTGCTCGTTAATTAGGGCACTGGACTAGCTCCTCCCGCATCACGGTTCTATTAACTCCGCACGGCCACGTTGGGCTATCTCGGCGGAGCATCTTTAACATTAATCGGACCTTCATTTTCGACGGATTCACAGGGCGGTTGAACCTCTTGACGGTTAAATCATGATCACCTGCGGTTTTTCGGGCAGCGAAAACCTCTTTTCGCGTCGCGAAAACCCCGAATCACCCAAAGCCGTAGGATCTGATTGAGTTTGTATTCACCCATGCGTTGATAGGCGGGACCAAGATTGTCCCTCCGTACCCTACCAAGATAATATGTATTGCTCTGCTTTGGCAGATTCAACAATACATGTGATCGAGGTAGTGATAGGTATCACGGCACGGTTAGGCATTTAGAGTTGGTTCGATCAAGATCTAATCTAATCGAAAAGGATGCATCTTGTGCACGACTTAGATCTAATCTAATCGCAAGGGTGCATCATGTGCACAACTTAGATCTAATCTAATCGTAAGGCACTAATTAATTAATTACTTATTAAACATGCATCCTATACATAAGCAATTAACTAATTAATATATTTGTGATTTAGTCATGGCCCTACTACGATCTTATCAAGCCAATGAGAAGATCGAATGGTCAACCTAGGGTCAACAGCATCTCCAAGCTCCTCCCTTTGACCACCTTGTGTTGCTCGTGCCCGCCTCGGAACTCCGTCTCATGTGGACCCTCCACCGCTCCAATTTGTACATTACAATTTGAAACTCGGGTTACATTCGAGTCTAAATCTAATTTACAACAAGAATATAAGAGGAAGGCACGACGCGCAGGTCGCGGAAAAAAAAATAAAAACATACAACACGCGCAAACACATAACGGCACGCAGGCCGTATTATGAATTACAACACAATCCAATCATATTGGGTTTTTGGGCCATGACTATCACAAAATTAATATATAATTCAAAATGATATATTTTCATAATTTTCTATAATTTTAAAAATAATTTTTACAATTTTTACGAGTAAAATTTCCGATCCTGCTTAGCGGTTTTGCTAATCGCGGAACGGATCCCTTGGGCCAGGCGGTGCGCCCCGCGATCTAACCATCGCGAGGGTTCGTTTCCATCCAACAGCGCTTAAACTCGCTGTCCCAAAACGATTTGGGCCAAGACATTGCCGTTTCGAAAAATCTTCCGCGGTTCGCTTTTAGCGATTTTGGGTGCAATCGGAGCAATTATGGGGGTTAGGGGCACTACCCACGATCTAACCATCATGAGTTGCTCCTTTGCGATCTAATGGCACCCAAGCCCGCTGTCCCAAACGGATTTGGGGCAAAACGAAGCCGTTTTGGAAAAATCTTTCCGGTAGCCGAAGCCTACAAGTGCCGAGACACTTGTGCTTAGCTTCTACGGAAAAATTACCCATAAAAAATATAAAAACATAATTTTACAGAAAATTACAGAAACTTTAGTTTTCATAAAACCAAAATTTAAACTCGTACAAGCCTTGCACGTGGCTCTGATACCACTGTTGGGTGTTTCGGGTCGCGAAAACCGCTTTTCGCGTCGCGGAAACCCCGAATCACCCAAAGCCGTAGGATCCGTGCAAGGAAAAATTTTGAAAACACGAGTACGAGTTATAAACTACGATCTACAGAAGATCTACAAAGGAAAACACTTTATACCTTTGATGCGTGCCCTCGCAAAAATCCCGCTCGTCCAAGGTATGTGTCGGATCTCCAAAGTATCAAGGTAGATACTTCTCTAGTGATATCCACACGAACAAGGAGTGTCTCTCACACTCAAAGGATGGAGAAGAGAGCCCCAAGTGTGCTAGCACTTTCTAGGGCTCTCGGGTAGGATTTAAAAGGAAGAAAAGAAAGGATGCAAAAGGAATGTCTTACACTCAAGAAGTAGTATCCCTCCTTTGTGACCTTCACTCTTCCTTTGCTCTTGGAACTCACTCAACCACCTTCATCTTCCCTTGGAACCCACGGCAACCACAAGAGAGGAGGAGGAAGAAGCTAGAAAGAAGATGGAATAATTACCACACATCAATTGCACTAAATGAAAACCTTCTCATCCTTTAGTGTGGCCGGCCACACACTCATAACTCCCTCATTTAATGTGGCCGGCCACATTAAATGGAATGGGAGGTGTTGTAACCTCCATGAGGTGGCACACCTCATGAGGTGGAGATGATGTGGCAAGGTTAGTCATGCCATGTAGGATGAGTCAACCTTATGATGTGGCAATACATCAAGTCAAACTTGATGTTTCAACTTCTACTTGGTCAAGTCAAACTTGACCAATTGTCTTCCTTGTTGAGTTAAATCCAACCTTTGACTCAAGTCAATTTTAATTTAATGAATCTCAATTCATTAATATAAATTGACTCAATGAATCAAATCTAAATTAGACTCATTCAACAATTGAATCTAATTGAGTCTAACTCAATAAGTCTAATTTGAATCCAATTGGTTCATCATATGAACCCAATCCAATTGGTTCATCATATGAACCCAATCTCCATCCACTTGTTCTTTGTGTGTGACCCAATAGGTTCTTGTAACGTTGGCAATGTTTCTAAACTCCTTTAGAAACATAAGCAATGAGCGACATCTAGCAATACATCATTGCTACCCAAGTTACGAGAAATGTTGAGATCCAACACCACCTATTAATTGTGACTCCTCACAATATATAACAAGTGTCCTTCTATCCTAGACATCTAGATTGATCAATGTGAGGCATAGACCTGTCATCCTCTGACCAATCTAAATCTTGAACCTCAAGTAGACTCACTCATTCAAATGAGCTCAATATCTCATATTTACTCATTTGAGCATACACTTCGTGGTCTTACTCTATCAAGAATATCGATGTCACTCCCTTCATATAGGAGGGATAGATCCCATCTACATCACCCACATCCCTCTGCATAATTCGTTACATACCCAGTAATAGCCTTTATAGTCCACCCAATTACGGGTGACGCTTTGACGAAACCAAAGTACATAACTCCTTATAGGGATCTATGGTGACTTCAGGTCTAGGGACTAATAGTCATACTAATAGCCACATGAGAAAGTATATGACACTCATATAATGATCCATGATACTTTCTCATGGCGGGTCATTCAAGATACATTCTCTAATCCATGTGTCAACTGATATCTCTATATCCATGACTTGTGAGATCAAGTCATCTGACTTACATGCTAGTCTTATTGTATTAACATTGTCCAATGTTAATACTCGACTAGGAATGATTTAGAGTAGTGTTCCTATATCATCTCACTATCGATTCAACTAATTGATTGATATAGGTATGAACCTTCTACTCAAGGATGCTATTATACTTAGTCTATTTGGCACTAATACAAATAAGTATAATAACCAAACAAATGCCTTTATTAATATACAAGAATATGATACAATGAGTCCATACAATCATCAAATGATTGGCTCTAGGCTCTAACTAACAATCTCCCACTAGCACTAGTGCCAATCAAGATAGGCTCTAAGGCCTAATGACCTAGTGTGACCATCATGCTTTCTACAAAGCCTGGTCAAGGGATCTGCGATGTTAGCCTCAGAGGTACTCAGCAAATCTTCACATCTCCTCTATCGATAATCTCTCGAATGAGATGGCGTAGTATGTGCTTGGTCCGCTGGTGTGAGCGAGGTTCCTTCGCCTGTGCTATAGCTCCATTGTTGTCACAATAGAGTTCAATCCGGCGATGATAGGAACCACCCAAGTTCGATGAACTATGGATCCAAATCGCCTCCTTCGCCGCCTCGATGCATCAATATACTTACAGAATCAGCTTCGTGTCCCGTCAACTCTTCCACCAGCACCACCATTTAAGAAAACACGAACCCCGATTGCGATCTATAGTCATCTGGTGGGTGCCGGAAGCTAGCATCACTTCAACCCCTACGACTAGCTCATCATTGCTCCCATATCAAGAAATATTCTTTAGTCCTTCTTAAGTACTTAAGAATATTCTTGACCGCTATCGATGACTTTCACTGGATCGATCGGTATCACGCCGTCATGCTCAAAGCATACGAGACATCGGTCGAGTACATATAGCATGACATGATCGATCCATGGCTGAGGCATAAGGGATCTGATCCATACTCTCTCTACTCTCTAGAAGAGGGACCTTGAGTCTTGAAAGACTCACCCATGTGACATAAATCTCTCTGGTTCCCAAGGAGTACCTTGTCAATGTATGTACTCGACTTAGGCCAAGCAATTTCTTAGATCTATCCCTATAGATCATATCCCTAGAATGCGGGATGCCTCACCTAAGTCCTTCATTGAGAAGCAACTCCCTAGCCGTGTCTTGACAGATCAAGCATAGGGATGTCCTTCCCAATGAGTAGTATGTCATCCACATACAATATGAGGAAGACAACTATATCTCCTACAACCTTCTTGTAGACACAAGGCTCATCTTCGTTCTTGATGAAACCAAACTATTTGATTGCATCATCAAAACGAAGATTCCAGCTCCGAGAGCTTGCTTTAGTCCATAAATGGACCTATGCACTGCATACTATGCTAATATAGGATCTACAAACCCTGGTTGTGTCATACACATCCCCGGTTTCCATTCGTAAACGCGGTTTTGACATCCATCCGCCATATCTCATAGTCATGGTAGGTTACAATAGCAAGCATGATCCGAATGGACTTAAACATCGCTATCGAGAAAAGGTTTCATCATAGTCAATACCATGAATCGCTTGAAACATCTACCAAGCGACCCTTATAGATAAGTCCATCCATGTCGGTCTTTCTCTTAAAGACCCACTTGCACCCAATGGGTTTTACCCCTTCGGTGGATCAACCAAAGTCCATACTTGGTTGGTGTACATGGATTCCATTTCGATCCTCACAGCTCATTGCCTCGATCTGGTCTCATCACGAGCCCCGATAGGTGGTAGGCTCATCCTCATGAGCATAACGTCATCATGGTCAAACAAGAGAAATGAGTATCTCTCAGGACGGCATCTCCCCATTCGACTGCAGAGGTATGTATGTCTTTTGCGGTTGATGTTCCTCAACCTTGTGGAACATCATCCACAACACTAGTTCAACTTCCATCGAGGCTTCGATGCTATGGTATAATCTTGAACTTCTTCAAGATCGACCCACTAGTCTTTCTAGAAACAAAGTCCCTTTCTAGAAAGACCCCGCTTTGCCACAACTACCTTGTCGATGGGAATAGTAAGAATATCCCTTAGTTTCCTTGGGATATCCTATGAAAAAGCACTGCTCGAATTTGGGTCCTAATTTGCGAGACTTGGCTGACGTAACGCTCACAACCCCAAATCCTCATGAAAGACACAGGCATCTCCCACCCCATATCCTATATGGTGTCTTTATCACGGCCTTGGATGGAACTCGGTGATTGCCGTGTCTAGAGCATATCCCCATAGATATGTCGGAAGATCTGTGTGACTCATCATAGATCGTACCATATCTAATATGGTACGATTCCGAGTACACCATTCCACGTGATGTTCCGAGGGAGTGAGTTGGGATAGAATCTCACAGATTGTCACGAACTCATGGCTAAGGTATTCTCCACCTTGATCGGATCAAGTATCTTAATACCCAATCCTGTTTCATGTACCATTCATTCTTGAATTCTTTGAACTTTTCAAAGGATTGACTTATGTGTCATTAAGTACACACATAACCCTCAAGTCAGTGAAATGTGATGGAGTACCTATAACGCCTAGCAGCACGACATTGAAAGGGCCACATACATCACTATGTATGAGTCCTAACAAATTAGTCGCTCTCTCGCTGGCCCACTAAAGGGAGTCTTGGTCATCTTGCCTCGTAGGCATGACGCATACCTCATATGATTCAAAATCAAATGAGTCCAGATACCATCCTTATGGAGTGGGATAGCGCTTGTCATTTATATGACCCAAGCGGCTGAGGTAGGTTTGGTTCATGTTATTTGACTTGAACCTCTTGGTATTTATGTTATAGATAGGGCTCTCAAGGTCTAGAATATAGAGTCAGTTTATTAGAGGTACACTACAATAGAACATATCGTTTAAATAGACGGAACAACATTTGTTATTTATTATAAGCGAAACCTTTCTTGTCCAAACAAGAAACTGAAATTATGTTCTTAGTCAAGGCGCACATAACAACAATCATCTAATTGTAGTACAAGCCCGGAGGGAAGAGATAGATGATAAGTTCCTACAACAATAGACAACTCGCGGTCTCCATTGCCTACCGTGTAGGTCTATCTCACCCTTGTCAATGCCTCGCTATTTCGGTACATTAGTACAAATGTGAAGCAGCACATCCGTATTTAATACCCACGATGAAGAAATAGAGGTTGACTTCTATAACATGTATACAAGTAGAAATCTTATTTGTCTTCTTCGTAAGATCTTCCGGTATTCTTTGAGTTCCTCTTCCAAGGCCTTGCTTGTCCTTGATATAGGTGACAAAGATGTTCAACCATATCGTAAGCGCTTATCAACTCATGTTGCTCAAGCTCAGAGTTCATGGTTGCGAGCATAAGCAGACACATCTAATGCGTCATCTTGATGCTTGTAAGCATCCTGCCAGCTCGAACGATGGGGGAGCATCCGAATGGGGCTCGAGCCTGATTCTGAGTGAGAACTAATCTCCCTGCAGTACATCCGTGAATTTGTTCGTTGAGCTTGTCCTTCTGTGGACGCAGGAGAAAGAGTTCGTATTCGACGTCATGGTTATCAACAACAGAAAATTTACAGAAATAAATATCATATTCTTTTTAAAATAATCTAATTAGGCCTTTAATTAAATGATGCTCCACTGAATTCTATAATTCTTGTGGGACAAGATCCACATCATACTAACCCTTGAGTTAGCTTTGGCTAATACGCCCAAGGTTTAATATGATCGGTAGGTAACGATTACCAATTACATCTCTATGCAACTCTTGTTTAGAAAATCAATATCCGCATTTATATTAAAACTCGAGTTAGCTTTGGCTAATACGCCCGAGAGTTAATATAGATGTGATTTTGACCTATCATTCCAACGATTGGAAGAATGCCTATAGTTGACTCGATCCAACCGAGTAACTAGGAATACTCAATCTGATTGAGTTTGTATTCACCCATGCGTTGATAGGCGGGACCAAGATTGTCCCTCCGTACCCTACCAAGATAATATGTATTGCTCTGCTTTGGCAGATTCAACAATACATGTGATCGAGGTAGTGATAGGTATCACGGTTAGGCATTTAGAGTTGGTTCGATCAAGATCTAATCTAATCGAAAAGGATGCATCTTGTGCACGACTTAGATCTAATCTAATCGCAAGGGTGCATCATGTGCACGACTTAGATCTAATCTAATCGTAAGGCACTAATTAATTAATTACTTATTAAACATGCATCATATACAAAAGCAATTAACTAATTAATATATATGTGATTTAGTCATGGCCCTACTACGATCTTATCAAGCCAATGAGAAGATCGAATGGTCAACCTAGGGTCAACAGCTTCTCCAAGCTCCTCCCTTTGACCACCTTGTGTTGCTCGTGCCCGCCTCAGAACTCCGTGTGGACCTTCCACCGCTCCAATTTGTACATTACAATTTGAAACTCGAGTTACATTCGAGTCTAAATCTAATTTACAACAAGAATATAAGAGGAAGGCACACGCAGGTCGCGGAAAAAAATAAAACATACAACACGCCAAGCACATAATAGACGCGGTAGTATTATAATTACAACACAATCCAATCATATTGGGTTTTTGGCATGACTATCACAAAATTAATATATAATTCAAAATGATATATTTTCATAATTTTCTATAATTTTAAAAATAATTTTACAATTTTCGAGTAAAATTTCGTTCGTCCTCGGTGTTGGGCGCAGCTACGCATCTCATGAATGTGCGGCAGGCAGTAGCAGGCGATCTAACCATCGCGAGGTTGGTTGCCATCCAACAGCGCCTAAACTCGCTATCCCAAAACGATTTGGGCCAAGACATTGTCGGAAAAATCTTCCCGTGGGTTCGATTTTAGCGATTTTGGGTGCAATCGCGAAGCAAATTCTCTTGCGGGGTTAGGACCCCTACCCACGATCTAACCATCATGAGTTGCTCTGCGATCTAATGGCACCCAAGCCCGCTGTCCCAACGGATTTGTGGCAAAACGAAGCCGTTTTGGAAAAATCTTTCCGTTGGCAGAAGCCTTCACAAGTGCAGACACTTGTGCTTAGCTTCACGGAAAAATTACCCATAAAACTATAAAACATAATTTTACAGAAAATTACAGAAACTTTAGTTTTCATAAAACCAAAATTTAACTTCGTACAAGCCTTGCACGTGGCTCGATACCCTATTGTGTGTTCGTGGTCAAACCAGCTGCAAGGAAACCGAATCACCCAAAGCCGTAGGATCCGTGCAAGGAAAATTTAAAACACGACGAGTTATAAACTACGATCTACAGAAGATCTACAAAGGAAAACACTTTATACCTTTGATGCGTGCCCTCGCAAAAATCCCGCTCGTCCAAGGTATGTGTCGGATCTCCAAAGTATCAAGGTAGATACTTCTCTAGTGATATCCACACGAACAAGGAGTGTCTCTCACACTCAAAGGATGGAGAAGAGAGCCCCAAGTGTGCTAGCACTTTCTAGGGCTCTCGGGTAGGATTTAAAAGGAAGAAAAGAAAGGATGCAAAAGGAATGTCTTACACTCAAGAAGTAGTATCCCTCCTTTGTGACCTTCACTCTTCCTTTGCTCTTGGAACTCACTCAACCACCTTCATCTTCCCTTGGAACCCACGGCAACCACAAGAGAGGAGGAGGAAGAAGCTAGAAAGAAGATGGAATAATTACCACACATCAATTGCACTAAATGAAAACCTTCTCATCCTTTAGTGTGGCCGGCCACACACTCATAACTCCCTCATTTAATGTGGCCGGCCACATTAAATGGAATGGGAGGTGTTGTAACCTTCATGAGGTGGCACACCTCATGAGGTAGAGATGATGTGGCAAGGTTAGTCATGCCATGTAGGATGAGTCAACCTTATGATGTGGCAATACATCAAGTCAAACTTGATGTTTCAACTTCTACTTGGTCAAGTCAAACTTGACCAATTGTCTTCCTTGTTGAGTTAAATCCAACCTTTGACTCAAGTCAATTTTAATTTAATGAATCTCAATTCATTAATATAAATTGACTCAATGAATCAAATCTAAATTAGACTCATTCAACAATTGAATCTAATTGAGTCTAACTCAATAAGTCTAATTTGAATCCAATTGGTTCATCATATGAACCCAATCCAATTGGTTCATCATATGAACCCAATCTCCATCCACTTGTTCTTTGTGTGTGACCCAATAGGTTCTTGTAACGTTGGCAATGTTTCTAAACTCCTTTAGAAACATAAGCAATGAGCGGCATCTAGCAATACATCATTGCTACCCAAGTTACAAGAAATGTTGAGATCCAACACCACCTTGTGACTATTAATTGTGACTCCTCACAATATATAACAAGTGTCCTTCTATCCTAGACATCTAGATTGATCAATGTGAGGCATAGACCGTGTCATCCTCTGACCAATCTAAATCTTGAACTCCAAGTAGACTCACTCATTCAAATGAGCTCAATATCTCATATTTACTCATTTGGGTATGGCCATACACTTCGTGGTCTTACTCTATCAAGAATATCGATGTCACTCCCGTCATATAGGAGGGATAGATCCCATCTACATCACTCACATCCCTCTGCATAATTCGTTACATACCCAGTAATAGCCTTTATAGTCCACCCAATTACGGGTGACGTTTGACGAAACCAAAGTACATAACTCCTTATGTAGGGATCTATGGTGACTTCAGGTCTAGGGACTAATAGTCATACTAATAGCCACATGAGAAAGTATATGACACTCATATAATGATCCATGATACTTTCTCATGGCGGGTCATTCAGTATACATTCTCTAATGCATACTCATGTGTCAGCTTGATATCTCTATATCCATGACTTGTGAGATCAAGTCATCGAGCTGACCTACATGCTAGTCTTATTGTATTAACATTGTCCCTGAATGTTAATACTCGACTAGGAATGATTTAGAGTAGTGTTCCCTATATCATCTCACTATCGATTCAACTAATTGATTGATATAGGTATGAACCTTCTACTCAAGGATGCTATTATACTTAGTCTATTTGGCACTAATACAAATAAGTATAATAACCAAACAAATGCCTTTATTAATATACAAGAATATGATACAATGAGTCCATACAATCATCAAATGATTGGCTCTAGGGCTCTAACTAACAATCTCCCACTAGCACTAGTGCCAATCAATATAGGCTCTAAGGCCTAATGACCTAGTGTGACCATCATGCTTTCTCTGCCAAAGCCTTGGTCAAGGGATCGCGATGTTAGCCTCTATAGGTACTCGCAAATCTTCACATCTCCTCTATCGATAATCTCGAATGAGATGGAAGCAAGTAGTATGTGCTTGCTTGGTGGTGCGAGGTTTCCGCTGCTGCTATAGCTCCATTGTTGTCACAATAGAGTTCAACTGGCAGCGATGATAGGAACCACCCCAAGTTCGATGATGAACTTGCGGATCCAACCGCCTCCTTCCGCCTCCGATGCATCAATATACCTTTCTAGTAGAATCGACTGTCTGTCCCGCTCAACTCTTCCACACACACCACCATTTAAGAAAACACGAACCCCGATCGCGATCTATAGTCATCTGGTCGATGCGAAGCTAGCATCAGAACCCCTTCATAGCTCATCATTGCCTCCATATATCAAGAAATATTCTTTAGTCCTTCTTAAGTACTTAAGAATATTCTTGACCGCTATCCAGATGACTTTCACCTGGTATCTGCTCGTCATGCTCAAAGCATACGAGACATCGGTCAGTACATAGATGGCGCGATGATCGATCCTATGGCTGAGGCATAAGGGATCTGATCCATACGGTCTCTCTACTCTCTAGAAGAGGGACCTTGAGTCTTTGAAAGACTCACGCCATGTGACATCGGCAGAAATCTTGGCAAACCGAAAGAGTACCTTGTCAATGTATGTACTCGACTTAGGCCAAGCAATTTCTTAGATCTATCCCTATAGATCTGTATCCCTAGAATGCGGGATGCCTCACCTAAGTCCTTCATTGAGAAGCAACTCCCTAGCCAGTCTTGACAGACTCAAGCATAGGGATGTCCTTCCCAATGAGTAGTATGTCATCCACATACAGGAAGACAACTATATCTCCTACAACCTTCTTGTAGACACAAGGCTCATCTTCGTTCTTGATGAAACCAAACTATTTGATTGCATCATCAAAGCGAAGATTCCCTCAGAAGCTTGCTTTAGTCCATAAATGGACCTCTATGCACTCTGCATACCTAGTATGTGGATCTACAAAACCCCTGTGTGTCATGTACACATCCTCGAGAGGTTTCATTCAAACGGCGGTTTTGACATCCATCCGCCATATCTCATAGTCATGGTAGGCGCAATAGCAAGCATGATCCGAATGGACTTAAACATCGCTCTCGGAGAAAAGGTTTCATCATAGTCAATACCATGAATCGCTTGAAACATTTAGCTACCAATTGACCCTTATAGATAAGTCCATGTCAATATTTCTCTTAAAGACCCACTTGCACCCAATGGGTTTTACCCTTTGGATCAACCAAAGTCCATACTTGGTTGGTGTACATGGATTCCATTTCAGATCTCAAAGCCTCTAGCCATTTCTCGGAATCTCATCACAGTTTCCGATAGGTGGTAGGCTCATCCTCTATGAGCATAACGTCATCATGGTCGAGACGAGAAATGAGTATTTCTCGGTGATGCGTCCTATGACACTGCGAAGAGGTATGTCTACTTGAATCGTTGTTGTTCCTCAACTCCTTGGAACATCATCCACAACACTTTGTGGCTCCAGTTCAACTTCCATCGAGTGCTATTGTATCGCATCTTGAACTTCTTCAAGATCGAACGCGTGCTCCACTAGTCTTTCTAGAAACAAAGTCCCTTTCTAGAAAGACCACAACTACCTTGGGAATGTAGAATATCCCTTAGTTTCCTTGGGATATCCAATGAAAAGCACTTGTCGGTTGGGTACTAATTTGTGCGAGACTTGACGTCTGTAAGCCTCACAACCCCAAATCCTCATGAAAGACACATGGGCATTTCTCGACCCATATCCTATGGTGTCTTTATCACGGATGGAACTCTCGGTTGAGAATGAATGTTGGTTGTGTCTAGAGCATATCCCCATAGATATGGAAGATCGTGTGACTCATCATAGATCGTATCCAAATCTAATGTTTCCTCGTTGCTCGGATACACCATTCCACCGTGGTGTTCGTGAGGAGTGAGTTGGGATAGAATCTCACACTCGGCTAGATTGTCACGGAACTCATGGCTAAGGTATTCTCCACCTCGATCGGATCAAGTATCTTAATACTCTTGCCTAGTGTACTTCATTCTTGAATTCTTTGAACTTTTCAAAGGATTCGGACTTATGTGTCATTAAGTACACATAGTATCTACTAAAGTCATCGATAAATGTGATGAAGTACCTATAACCGCCTCTAGCAGCGACATTGAAAGGGCCACATACATCACTATGTATGAGTCCTAAGTCGCCTCCGTGCCCACTAAAGGGAGTCTTGGTCATCTTGCCTCGTAGGCATGACTCTCGCATACCTCATATGATTCAAAATCAAATGAGTCCAGCATACCATCCTTATGGAGCTGATGGATTGTCATTTATACTGACCTACAGTCGGCGGTAGGTTTGGTTCATGTTATTTGACTTGAATCTCTTGGTATTTATGTTATAGATAGGGCTCTCAAGGTCTAGAATATAGAGTCTGTTTATTAGAGGTGCACTACATATCGTTTAAATAGACTGAACAACATTTGTTCTTTATTATAACGAGAATCCTTTCTTGTCCAAACAAGAAACTGAAATTATGTTCTTAGTCAGGGCATAACAACAATCATCTAATTCTAGTACAAGCCGAGAGGGAAGAGATAGATGATAAGTTCCTACAACAATAGCAAGACTTCATGCTCCATTGCCTACCGTAGGTCTATCTCACCCTTCTACACCGCTATTTCTCGCTTGTACATTAGTACAAATGTCGAAGCACATCCTATCTAATACCCACGATGAAGAAATAGAGGTTGACTTCTATAACATGTATACCTGAAGTAGAAATCTTATTTGTCTTCTTGTAAGATCTTCCAGGTATTCTTTGAGTTCCTCTTCCAGTGCCTTGCTTGTCCTTGATATAGGTGACAAAGATGTTCAACCATATCGTAAGCGCTCATCAACTCATGTTGCTTCTGAAGCTCATGGTTGCGATGGCAGCAGGACACATCTGTCGCCATCTTGATGCTTGTAAGCATCCCGGCGTCGTAGGGGAGGAGCATCCACAGATACGGGGGCTGTCCCTTCAGTGAGAACTATTTCGGTGTACATCATCGAAAATTTGCTCCTTGAGCTTGTCCTTCTGGAGCGAGCTAAGGGAGAAGAGTTCATATTCGACGTCATGGTTATCAACAACAGAAAATTTACAGAAATAAATATCATATTCTTTTTAAAATAATTTAATTATGCCTTTAATTAAATGATGCTCCACTGAATTCTATAATTCTTGTGGGACAAGATCCACATCATACTAACCCTTGAGTTAGCTTTGGCTAATACGCCCAAGGCTTAATATGATCGGTAGGTAACGATTACCAATTACATCTCTATGCAACTCTTGTTTATAAAATCAATATCCGCATTTATATTAAAACTCGAGTTAGCTTTGGCTAATACGCCCGAGAGTTAATATAGATGTGATTTTGACCTATCATTCCAACGATTGGAAGAATGCCTATAGTTGACTCGATCCAACCGAGTAACTAGGAATACTCAATCTGATTGAGTTTGTATTCACCCATGCGTTGATAGGCGGGACCAAGATTGTCCCTCCGTACCCTACCAAGATAATATGTGCTCGCTTTGGCATTCAACAATACATGTGATCGAGGTAGTGATAGGTATCACACGCACGGTTAGGTATTTAGAGTTGGTTCGATCAAGATCTAATCTAATCAAAAGGATGCATCTTGTGCACGACTTAGATCTAATCTAATCGCAAGGATGTGCATCAAATCTAATCTAATCGTAAGGCACTAATTAATTAATTACTTATTAAACATGCATCCTATACATAAGCAATTAACTAATTAATATATTTGTGATTTAGTCATGGCCCTACTACGATCTTATCAAGCCAATGAGAAGATCGAATGGTCAACCTAGGGTCAACAAAGCATCTCAAGCTCCTCCTTGACCACCTTGTGTTGCTCGTGCCCGCCTCTAACTCCGTCTCATGTGGACCCTCCATCCAATTTGTACATTACAATTTGAAACTCGGGTTACATTCGAGTCTAAATCTAATTTACAACAAGAATATAAGAGGAAGGCACGACGCGAGTCGCGGAAAAATAAAAACATACAACACGCAAACACATAAGCACGCAGTCCGACGTATTATGAATTACAACACAATCCAATCATATTGGGTTTTTAGCTAACTATCACAAAATTAATATATAATTCAAAATGATATATTTTCATAATTTTCTATAATTTTAAAATAATTTTTACAATTTTACGAGTAAAATTTCGTGGGTGCGGTTTTGCTGGTGAGCGGATCCCTTGCGGGGCCAGGGCAGCGCCTACCCGATCTAACCATCGCGATGGTTCTTTTCCATCCAACAGCCTAAACTCGCTGTCCCAAAACGATTTGGGCCAAGACATTGCCGTTAAATCTTCCCGGCGGGTTCGTTTTAGCGATTTTGGGTGCAATCGCGAGCAAATCCTCTTGCGGGGGGCCCCTACCCACGATCTAACCATCATGAGTTGCTCCTTGCGATCTAATGGCACCCAAGCCCGCTGTCCCAAGCGGATTTGGGGCAAAGCGTTTTTGGAAAAATCTTCTAAGCCTACAAGTCCGAGACACTTCTTAGCTTCTAAAAAATTACCCATAAAAATATAAAATAATTTTACAGAAAATTACAGAAACTTTAGTTTCATAAACCAAAATTTAAACTCGTACAAGCCTTGCGTGGCTCGATACACACCTTTGTTGGGTGTTTGGTCTCGGAAACCCCAATCACCCAAAGCCGTAGGATCTGCAAGAAGGAAATTTTGAAAACACGAGTACGAGTTATAAACTACGATCTACAGAAGATCTACAAAGGAAAACACTTTATACCTTTGATGCGTGCCCTCGCAAAAATCCCGCTCGTCCAAGGTATGTGTCGGATCTCCAAAGTATCAAGGTAGATACTTCTCTAGTGATATCCACACGAACAAGGAGTGTCTCTCACACTCAAAGGATGGAGAAGAGAGCCCCAAGTGTGCTAGCACTTTCTAGGGCTCTCGGGTAGGATTTAAAAGGAAGAAAAGAAAGGATGCAAAAGGAATGTCTTACACTCAAGAAGTAGTATCCCTCCTTTGTGACCTTCACTCTTCCTTTGCTCTTGGAACTCACTCAACCACCTTCATCTTCCCTTGGAACCCACGGCAACCACAAGAGAGGAGGAGGAAGAAGCTAGAAAGAAGATGGAATAATTACCACACATCAATTGCACTAAATGAAAACCTTCTCATCCTTTAGTGTGGCCGGCCACACACTCATAACTCCCTCATTTAATGTGGCCGGCCACATTAAATGGAATGGGAGGTGTTGTAACCTTCATGAGGTGGCACACCTCATGAGGTAGAGATGATGTGGCAAGGTTAGTCATGCCATGTAGGATGAGTCAACCTTATGATGTGGCAATACATCAAGTCAAACTTGATGTTTCAACTTCTACTTGGTCAAGTCAAACTTGACCAATTGTCTTCCTTGTTGAGTTAAATCCAACCTTTGACTCAAGTCAATTTTAATTTAATGAATCTCAATTCATTAATATTAATTGACTCAATGAATCAAATCTAAATTAGACTCATTCAACAATTGAATCTAATTGAGTCTAACTCAATTAGTCTAATTTGAATCCAATTGGTTCATCATATGAACCCAATCCAATTGGTTCATCATATGAACCCAATCTCCATCCACTTGTTCTTTGTGTGTGACCCAATAGGTTCTTGTAACGTTGGCAATGTTTCTAAACTCCTTTAGAAACATAAGCAATGAGCGGCATCTAGCAATACATCATTGCTACCCAAGTTACAAGAAATGTTGAGATCCAACACCACCTTGTGACTATTAATTGTGACTCCTCACAATATATAACAAGTGTCCTTCTATCCTAGACATCTAGATTGATCAATGTGAGGCATAGACCGTGTCATCCTCTGACCAATCTAAATCTTGAACTCCAAGTAGACTCACTCAATCAAATGAGCTCAATATCTCATATTTACTCATTTGGGTATGGCCATACACTTCGTGGTCTTACTCTATCAAGAATATCGATGTCACTCCCGTCATATAGGAGGGATAGATCCCATCTACATCACTCACATCCCTCTGCATAATTCGTTACATACCCAGTAATAGCCTTTATAGTCCACCCAGTTACGGGTGACGTTTGACGAAACCAAAGTACATAACTCCTTATGTAGGGATCTATGGTGACTTCAGGTTTAGGGACTAATAGTCATACTAATAGCCACATGAGAAAGTATATGACACTCATATAATGATCCATGATACTTTCTCATGGCGGGTCATTCAGTATACATTCTCTAATGCATACTCATGTGTCAGCTTGATATCTCTATATCCATGACTTGTGAGATCAAGTCATCGAGCTGACCTACATGCTAGTCTTATTGTATTAACATTGTCCCTGAATGTTAATACTCGACTAGGAATGATTTAGAGTAGTGTTCCCTATATCATCTCACTATCGATTCAACTAATTAATTGATATAGGTATGAACCTTCTACTCAAGGACGCTATTATACTTAGTCTATTTGGCACTAATACAAATAAGTATAATAACCAAACAAATGCCTTTATTAATATACAAGAATATGATACAATGAGTCCATACAATCATCAAATGATTGGCTCTAGGGCTCTAACTAACAATCTCCCACTAGCACTAGTGCCAATCAGTATAGGCTCTAAGGCCTAATGACCTAGTGTGACCATCATGCTTTCTCTGTGCCAAAGCCTTGGTCAAGGGACCTGCGATGTTAGCCTCTATCGGTAATCTCTCGAAGCGCCGTAGTATGTGCTTGGTCCGCTGGTGTGAGCGAGGTTCCTTCGCCTGTGCTATAGCTCCATTGTTGTCACAATAGAGCTCAATGGGTCAGCGATGATAGGAACCACCCAAAGTTCTGATGAACTTGGATCAATCCGCCTCCTTTCGATGCATCAATATACTTACCCTCTTGTAGAATTAGCTTCTGTCAACTCTTCCATACTGCACCACCATTTAAGAAAAAAGCGAACCCATTGCGATCTATAGTCATCCTGGTCGGTCGAAGCTAGCATCACCGTAACCCTTTACGGCTAGCTCATCATTGCCTCCATATATCAAGAAATATTCTTTAGTCCTTCTTAAGTACTTAAGAATATTCTTGACCGCTATCCGATGACTTTCACCGGATCTGAGTATCTGCTCGTCATGCTCAAAGCATACGAGACATCGGTCGAGTACATAGCATGGCGTACATGATCGATCCTATGGCTGAGGCATAAGGGATCTGATCCATACGGTCTCTCTCCTCTCTAGAAGAGGGACCTTGAGTCTTTGAAAGACTCACGCCATGTGACATCGCGAAATCCCTTCTTGGAGTTCTGCATAGCAAACCGAAGGAGTACCTTGTCAATGTATGTACTCGACTTAGGCCAATTTCTTAGATCTATCCCTATAGATCTGTATCCCTAGAATGCGGGATGCCTCACCTAAGTCCTTCATTGAGAAACATGTCCCTAGCCAAGTCTTGACAGACTGTAGCAAAGGGATGTCTTTCCCAATGAGTAGTATGTCATCCACAAACAATATGAGGAAGACAACAATATCCCCTATAACCTTCTTGTAGACACAAGGCTCATCTTCGTTCTTGATGAAACCACACTATTTGATTGCATCATCAAATCGAAGATTCCAGCTCCGAGAAGCTTGCTTTAGTCCATAAATGGACCTATGCAGCTTGCATACTCTGCTAATATGCTTTGGATCTACAAAACCCTCAGGTTGTTTCATGTACACATCCTCGAGCAGGTTTCCATTCAGAAATGCGGTTTTTGACATCCATCTGCCATATCTCATAGTCATGGTAAGCTGCAATAGCAAGCATGATCCGAATGGACTTAAACATCGCTACTGGAGAAAAGGTTTCATCATAGTCAATACCATGAATCTGCTTGAAACATTTAGCTACCAAGCGACCCTTATAGATAAGTCCATCCATGTCAGTCTTTCTCTTAAAGACCCACTTGCACCCAATGGGTTTTACCCCTTCAGGTGGATCAACCAAAGCCCATACTTGGTTGGTGTACATGGATTCATTTCGGATCTCATAGCCTCTAGCCATTTCTCGGAATCTGGTCTCATCACAGCTTCCTGATAGGTGGTAGGCTCATCCTCTATGAGCATAACGTCATCATGGTCAGACAAGAGAAATGAGTATCTCTCAGGCTGACGACGTACCCTATCAGCCAAGAGGTATGTCTACTTGAACGGTTGTTGTTCCTCAACTCCTTGTAGAACATCATCCACAACACTTTGTGGCTCCAGTTCAACTTCCATCGAGGCTTGAGTGCTATACGCATCTTGAACTTCTTCAAGATCGAGCTACGGCTCCACTAGTCTTTCTAGAAACAAAGTCCCTTTCTAGAAAGACCCCAGTCTTTGCCACAACTACCTTGTGCTGACTGGGAATGTAGAAGTAATATCCCTTAGTTTCCTTGGGATATCCAATGAAAAAGCACTTGTCGGATTTGGGTCCTAATTTGTCTGAGACTTGACGTCGAACGTAAGCCTCACAACCCCAAATCCTCATGAAAGACACATGGGCATCTCTCCCAATCCATATCCTATATGGTGTCTTTATCACGGCCTTGGATGGAATTCGGTTGAGTATAAAAGCTGGCGTGTCTAGAGCATAACCCCAAAGGTATGTCTGAAGATCTGTGTGACTCATCATAGATCGTACCATATCTAATATGGTACGATTCCTCCTTTCAGATACACCATTCCACTGTGGTGTTCCAGGAGGAGTGAGTTGGGATAGAATCCCACACTCAGCTAGATAGTCACGGAACTCATGGCTAAGGTATTCTCCACCTCGATCGGATCGAAGTATCTTAATACTCTTGCTGTACTTCATTCTTGAATTCTTTGAACTTTTCAAAGGATTCGGACTTATGTGTCATTAAGTACACATAACCGTATCTACTGAAGTCATCAGTAAATGTGATGAAGTACCTATAACCGCCTCTAGCGGTGACATTGAAAGGGCCACATACATCACTATGTATGAGTCCTAACAAATTAGTCGCTCTCTCTTACTAAAGGGAGTCTTGGTCATCTTGCCTCGTAGGCATGACTCGCATACCTCATATGATTCAAAATCAAATGAGTCCAAAGATACCATCCTTATGGAGTGGGATAGCGCTTGTCATTTATATGACCTACGCGAGAGGTAGGTTTGGTTCATGTTATTTGACTTGAACCTCTTGGTATTTATGTTATAGATAGGGCTCTCAAGGTCTAGAATATAGAGTCGTTTATTAGAGGTGCACTACAATAGAACATATCGTTTAAATAGGCAGAACAACATTTGTTCTTTATTATAAGCGAGAATCCTTTCTTGTCCAAACAAGAAACTGAAATTATGTTCTTAGTCAAGGCGGACACATAACAACAATCATCTAATTCTAGTACAAGCCTGGAGGGAAGAGATAGATGATAAGTTCCTACAACAATAGCAAAGCAACTCTGCTCCATTGCCTACTCGAGGTCTATCTCACCCGTCAATGCCTGCTATTTCTCGGTAGCTTGTACATTAGTAAAAATGAAGCACATCCGGTATATAATACCCACGATGAAGAAATAGAGAGGTTGACTTCTATAACATGTATACTTGAGTAGAAATCTTATTTGTCTTCTTCGTAAGATCTTCCGGTATTCTTTGGAGTTCCTCTTCCTGCCTTGCTTGTCCTTGATATAGGTGACAAAGATGTTCAACCATATCGTAGCGCTCATCAACTCATGTTGCTTCGAAGCTCGAGTTCATGGTTGCGAGCATAAGGCAGGACACATCTAATGCGTCATCTTGATGCTTCTTGTAAGCATCCCGGTCATCCTGCGTGGCAATGGCGGGAGGAGCATCCGAATGTGCTCTAGAACGCGTGGTTACGTTCACGAGTGAGAACTATTCTCGGGTTCTGTACCGGTGAAATTTGCTCCGTTGAGCTTGTCCTTCTTAGAGGATGACGGAGGAGAAAGAGTTCGTATTCGACGTCATGGTTATCTACAACAGAAAATTTACAGAAATAAATATCATATTCTTTTTAAAATAATTTAATTAGGCCTTTAATTAAATGATGCTCCGCTGAATTCTATAATTCTTGTGGGACAAGATCCACATCATACTAACCCTTGAGTTAGCTTTGGCTAATACGCCCAAGGCTTAATATGATCGGTAGGTAACGATTACCAATTACATCTCTATGCAACTCTTGTTTAGAAAATCAATATCCGCATTTATATTAAAAATCGAGTTAGCTTTGGCTAATACGCCTGAGAGTTAATATAGATGTGATTTTGACCTATCATTCCAACGATTGAAAGAATGCCTATAGTTGACTCGATCCAACCGAGTAACTAGGAAAACTCATTCTGATTGAGTTTGTATTCACCCATGCGTTGATAGGCGGGACCAAGATTGTCCCTCCGTACCCTACCAAGATAATATGTATTGCTCTGCTTTGGCAGATTCAACAATACATGTGATCGAGGTAGTGATAGGTATCACGGCACGGTTAGGCATTTAGAGTTGGTTCGATCAAGATCTAATCTAATCGAAAAGGATGCATCTTGTGCACGACTTAGATCTAATCTAATCGCAAGGGTGCATCATGTGCACAACTTAGATCTAATCTAATCGTAAGGCACTAATTAATTAATTACTTATTAAACATGCATCATATACATAAGCAATTAACTAATTAATATATTTGTGATTTAGTCATGGCCCTACTACGATCTTATCAAGCCAATGAGAAGATCGAATGGTCAACCTAGGGTCAACAGCTTCTCCAAGCTCCTCCCTTTGACCACCTTGTGTTGCTCGTGCCCGCCTCGGAACTCCGTCTCATGTGGACCCTCCACCGCTCCAATTTGTACATTACAATTTGAAACTCGAGTTACATTCGAGTATAAATCTAATTTACAACAAGAATATAAGAGGAAGGCACGACGCGCAGGTCATGAAAAAATAAAAACATACAACACGCGTAAAGAATTACAACACAATCCAATCATATTGGGTTTTTGGGCCATGACTATCACAAAATTAATATATAATTCAAAATGATATATTTTCATAATTTTCTATAATTTTAAAAATAATTTTTAACATTTTTACGAGTAAACGGATCCCCTTGCGGGGCCAGGGGCAGCGCCCCTACCCGTGATCTAACCATCGCGAGGGTTCGTTTGCCATCCAACAGCGCCGCTGTCCCAAAACGATTTGGGCCAAGAAATTGCCGTTTCGGAAAAATCTTCCGGGCGGCGTTTTTAGCGATTTTGGGTGCAATCGTGAGCAAATTCCCTTGGGGTTAGGGGCAGTACCCCTACCCACGATCTAACCATCATGAGTTGCTCCTTTGCGATCTAATGGCACCCAAGCCGCTGTCCCAAGCGGTTGGGGCAAAGCAGCCGTTTGGAAAAATCTTTCAAAGCCTCCAAGTCTTGAGACACTTGTGCTTAGCTTCTACGGAATAATTACCCATAAAAACTATAAAAACATAATTTTACAGAAAATTACAGAAACTTTAGTTTTCATAAAACCAAAATTTAAACTTGTACAAGCCTTGCACGTGGCTCATGCCATACTTTGTTGGGTGTTTGGTTGAAACCACTTTCGGAACCGAATCACCCAAAGCCGTAGGATCCGTGCAAGGAAAAATTTCGAAAACATGAGTACGAGTGATAAACTACGATCTACAGTAGATCTACAAAGGAAAACACTTTATACCTTTGATGCGTGCCCTCGCAAAAATCCCGCTCGTCCAAGGTATGTGTCGGATCTCCAAAGTATCAAGGTTGATACTTCTCTAGTGATATCCACACGAACAAGGAGTCTCTCTCACACTCAAAGGATGGAGAAGAGAGCCCCAAGTGTGCTAGCACTTTCTAGGGCTCTCGGGTAGGATTTAAAAGGAAGAAAAGAAAGGATGCAAAAGGAATGTCTTACACTCAAGAAGTAGTATCCCTCCTTTGTGACCTTCACTCTTCCTTTGCTCTTGGAACTCACTCAACCACCTTCATCTTCCCTTGGAACCCACGGCAACCACAAGAGAGGAGGAGGAAGAAGCTAGAAAGAAGATGGAATAATTACCACACATCAATTGCACTAAATGAAAACCTTCTCATCCTTTAGTGTGGCCGGCCACACACTCATAACTCCCTCATTTAATGTGGCCGGCCACATTAAATGGAATGGGAGGTGTTGTAACCTTCATGAGGTGGCACACCTCATGAGGTAGAGATGATGTGGCAAGGTTAGTCATGCCATGTAGGATGAGTCAACCTTATGATGTGGCAATACATCAAGTGAAACTTGATGTTTCAACTTCTACTTGGTCAAGTCAAACTTGACCATTTGTCTTCCTTGTTGAGTTAAATCCAACCTTTGACTCAAGTCAATTTTAATTTAATGAATCTCAATTCATTAATATAAATTGACTCAATGAATCAAATCTAAATTAGACTCATTCAACAATTGAATCTAATTGAGTCTAACTCAATAAGTCTAATTTGAATCCAATTGGTTCATCATATGAACCCAATCCAATTGGTTCATCATATGAACCCAATCTCCATCCACTTGTTCTTTGTGTGTGACCCAATAGGTTCTTGTAACGTTGGCAATGTTTCTAAACTCCTTTAGAAACATAAGCAATGAGCGGCATCTAGCAATACATCATTGCTACCCAAGTTACAAGAAATGTTGAGATCCAACATCACCTTGTGACTATTAATTGTGACTCCTCACAATATATAACAAGTGTCCTTCTATCCTAGACATCTAGATTGATCAATGTGAGACATAGACCGTGTCATCCTCTGACCAATCTAAATCTTGAACTCCAAGTAGACTCACTCAATCAAATGAACTCAATATCTCATATTGACTCATTTGGGTATGGCCATACACTTCGTGGTCTTACTCTATCAAGAATATCGATGTCACTCCCGTCATATAGGAGGGATATATCCCATCTACATCACTCACATCCCTCTGCATAATTCGTTACATACCCAGTAATCGCCTTTACAGTTACGAGTGACGTTTGACGAAACCAAAGTACATAACTCCTTATGTAGGGATCTATGGTGACTTCAGGTCTAAGGACTAATAGTCATACTAATAGCCACATGAGAAAGTATATGACACTCATATAATGATCCATGATACTTTCTCATGGCGGGTCATTCAGTATACATTCTCTAATGCATACTCATGTGTCAGCTTTATATCTCTATATCCATGACTTGTGAGATCAAGTCATCGAGCTGACCTACATGCTAGTCTTATTGTATTAACATTGTCCCTGAATGTTAATACTCGACTAGGAATGATTTAGAGTAGTGTTCCCTATATCATCTCACTATCGATTCAACTAATCGATTTATATAGGTATGAACCTTCTACTCAAGGACGCTATTATACTTAGTCTATTTGGCACTAATACAAATAAGTATAATAACCAAACAAATTCCTTTATTAATATACAAGAATATGATACAATGAGTCCATACAATCATCAAATGATTGGCTCTAGGGCTCTAACTAACAGCCGGAACTCAGTGAACTCATCATAGTGCTTGTTGGTCACTTGCATGTGGAAGAATTTCTCTAAGAACTCTGTTTCAAAATCCGTCCACTGCATTTGGTTTATTTGTCTTTTCGCCTTTACTCTGTCCCACCACATCCGGGCATCTCCTGTAAGGCAGAACGACGCGCATTTGACCTTCTCGTGTTCAGGCCAATCCAGTAGTTCCATTATGCTTTCCATGGTCTTGAGCCAGGCTTGTGCATCCCATGGTTCGTAGTTTCCCGAGAATGCTTCCGGATTGAGCCTTTGCCACTGAATCAGATAGGCCTCTTGTCGGACCATCGGAGTAGGAGCTGCCGGGGGCATTGGCGCGGCTGTAGGTATAACCGGTAGTGCATTCTGATTTGTCGGTGGGGTAACTGGGTTGCCTTGCTGACCCATTAAGGTAGTGATCAGCTGTTGTTGCTCCGCGATTTGATGCTGGAGGTCTGCGACTACCTGCGTCAGGTCTGGTGGAGTCCCTGTCCCTCCTGTTCGGGCATTGCGTGTCCTAACCATGTTTATCTAAATAAGGACAAACAGACTAGTGTAAGTGGTTATCGTTTTTAGCCCATCTAATGTACTGTTTTGTTTCTATCTATTTGTTCTGGTATTATTCCTAAGCTACCAATACGTAATCCTAATCTAAATTATAACTAAAAGCATGGAATAAAGCATCAAACATAAACAAGCAAAACATGAAACTAAAGCATAAAAAAAAAACTTAAGGAAAAATAAGGAATAGAGTGACAAACAGTATAACATAAGGAAATAAAGCATAAGCAATGTAGCAAAGAAAATAATGCATAGGCAATATAACAAGGAAGAAAAATAAATAAAGCATAAGTTATATAACATGAAAATTAAGCATCAACATATAACAAGAAAATTAAACATAAGCATTCTTACTTGGAGCGGCAGGTCGGAGGCTTGATGTGTGTGTAGTGAGCTGGCAATAACTTTGGCTCTGATACCAACCTGTAACGCCCGCCCTCCTTGCTAACCCTAAGGGACGGGGCTACGATACTCTATGTACATATTACAGCGGAAGACTTGAAATAATTTTTTTTTTATGCTTCTTAGTTTAATAAAACTTTTCTTTTGTTTTCAAATCCGAACTACACTAATATGATTTCCATATCATGATAACAAGATAAATAGAAACATAACATCAAGTTACCCATATAGTACTACAATTTACGAAACCAAAGCGTAATTCTTAAAAGTTCTTAAAGCAAGTTCTTATTTGGTTGCCTAGCCACCGCCACACACATCTCCTTGCCTCTCCTGCTGCTCCTTTAGCTCATCCAGCTTTTTCCTTTATCTGTGGTACAAGGAAAGTAAGCTATGAGCACTCATGGCTCAGTAAGTTCCTTTCCTACTCACTAAAACCGAAAATCATCACATGATCAAAGAATATCTCAACATAACATGATCTCAACTAGTCATGGCATAACATATCATACTCTTTAAGCATATCATGCAACATAACAAAATCATAACTAGTCATGGCATATCATCTCTTAAAGCATAGCATGATACATAACATAATCATATCTAATCATGGCATATCATAGCATCATCATAAGGTAGCATGGCATATCAAGCATAGCATGAAACATAACATAATCATATCTAATCATGGCATATCATAAATCATAGCATCATCACAAGGTAGCATGGCATATCAAGCATAGCATGAAACATAACATAATCATATCTAATCATGGCATATCATAAATCATAGCATCATCACAACATGATCATAAGGTATATGCAATATGATTTTGAAAACATGTATCCGAAAAACATGTGTATGTCTCATGATCTTTAAAACCATTTCTTCTTACATATATACTTGAACATATTATCAACTTAAAGGGGATCCCGGCTATGTACCACTTACATATTGCGCGCAACCTATGTAGGTCCAAGGTAGCAAGTCTTGAACCCTACAAGGCAAACATACTAGGCCCGAGTCTTACTCCATCGACCTAGGGGCACTTAGGAGCCCATCCCTAATGAGGCCCGAGTCTTATTCCATCGACCCCGGGGGCGCTTATGGAGCCCACCCTTGGTACAAGCCATATAAAGTAAAGTACATGTCATACTTATACATATCACACATCATAAGAGCATGCATCACTTAGGCACACATCATATCATAAAAGTATGCATCACTTAGGCATACATCATATCATAAAAGTATGCATCACTTAGGCATACATCATATCATAAAGGTATGCATCACTTAGGCATACATCATGTCATAAAAGTATGCATCACTTAGGCATCCATCATATCATAAAGGTATGCATCACTTAGGCATACATCATGTCATAAAAGCATGCATATTTTCACCACATAGCATATCATAAAAGCATGCATATTTTCACCACATAGCATATCATAAAAGCATGCATATTTCTATCCACATAGCATATCATAAAAGCATGTATATTTCTAGCACATGTCATATCATGGAAAGTATGAATCACAAGCATACATGTGTAAGCATAAGGGTGTATCATGTGATTATACTATCATAAGAAACATGGTAACATAGTTAACTTGGATTCTAAGCTTCCTAATCCCTTGGGTTCTTATCATGGCCGAACCCCCTTAGATCTCAATTTCGGTAAAAACAACCTCCAAGCATGTGGAACCTAAATTATCATCACATCAATTTCAGAGAAAGCATTATAAGCATGATTAACTTGGTTTCTAAGTTCTCCAGGTCCCTAAACTTCATGTGGCCGAACCTTATCAGGTGTGAAACAAGGTCCCAAATGTCATGAAAGCATGGAAACCTTAAACCATATTTATAGCATTTTTCTTCCAAGCAACATAGTAATCATATTTGAGCTAATTCCTAAGTTCCTCAAGCCCTTAACATATGTCATGGCCAAAATTTCACAAGTATTCATAAGGGCTAAAAACAAGCATACAAGCATGTGAACTTGAACTAACATCATGTATAAATTCATAATAAGGTATCATACAAAGGGTATGGCCGAAACTTACCCTAGCCTCATTTTAGGTCATTAAGCAACATATAGCATGAGAACTTTGGCTTTCTACTTATCATATTTCATGTAGACTGACATGAGAATATTTAAATTTTGTTCTAGGGTTGCTAGGGCATCTATCCCTTCATGGCCGAGACCTACAATGGTCCATTTAGGTCATGGAAAAATTATACAAGCATGTGACACAATCAACACATTATCATATTTCTATAAGAAGCATTTTTAACACAATTGGTTTCAATTCTAAGGCCTCTAGGTCATTTAAACCCTACTTGGCCGAGACCCATCAGTGGTTAACTTTGCTTCAAATAGCCTAAAAGCATAGGAAGTCATACAAGTTTCATAGCATGTATAAAGACAAGCATAATAAACATACATGTGCATTGTGTCTTAGGCTTCCTAGGTTTCTTTTCCTTTTTCTTTTATTTTTCCTCATGGCCGAAACCTACCATTCTCTAAACTAGGTTTTAAGTGGCCTAAAGCATGGAAACCCTAAGTAAGTTTCATGGCAAAAATTACTAAGAACATCATATACAAATTTGGTTCATAAACAAGCTAGGACCCTTGTGACCTTACAAGTCATATATCATGTAACTAAATTCTCTATACCCTAATTAAGCATGAGAGCATTAAACCACTTTCATATCTTAATATCACAGAGGTCTTGAGCATGTTAAAATTTTGTTTAAGCTTTCCTAAGCTATCCATCTTAACATGGCCGAAAATCTTAATGAAGAGTTCATGAATTTCTAGCAATATTCAACATGCAATTCTTTAAGAGAACTCTATATTCTATCATATAAACATGGTTACTTAAATTTAAAGGTCTTCCTAACCCTAAGCTCTTTTCTTGGCCGAAACATATGAGGGGATTTCCTTTGGTTCCAAGTAACTTTCAAGCAAGAAAATCAATAAAAGATCTTTAGTAATTCATGGAGGGAATCTTGTACTAGTTTGGTTAAACAATGATTTCCCTAACCTCTTTAAAACATTTTTGGCCAAAATTCTAGGGTTAGGTACTCCTCTGACCAATCATCATAAAGGTATAAAAACATGAAGGAAAACTTTTCTACATAGCATAGAAAAATATCACGAAATGATGACTTGTTTAAACCTTCCTAGATTTGAAACTCTTCTTTGGCCGAATTTTCTTAAATTCTATTCTAGGTTTTCTAATCCTCATAAAATCCGAAAATCACATAAAAAGCCTTGTACCACAGGTGAGGGGAAGCTTACATCCTTTTCGCTTGTGGATCTAAGGTATGGTGATGGAAGAAGTAGCCTCTTCTTCTAGTTCCCTTCCCTTGTTCCTCTTGCTAAGTCCTCCTTGTATCTTAGGCTTTCTTAGGAGAAAACCTTGGCTTGGGGCTGAAGATGGAGGAGAGGGGGCTGGGGTTCTCGGTGATGGAGAGGGGAGAATGAGAGAAATGAGAGAAAAATTAGAATTCTTCTCTTTACTTGCTCCCTTTTATGTTAAGGAGGAAGAAGTAGCAAAATTAGTTTTTGCTTTCCTTCTCCCTTAGCCTTCTTTTCTATTTTCTTTTTATTTTATTTATTTATTTATCCTCGTCATTCATGGTGAAATAAGGGGGAATGAATCCCCTTAATTAGCCTCTTTTATTTTCGGCAAGAGAAGAGAGAAAGAGGGAGAGAAGGAAGGAAGGCAAGTTGCCTTTCTCTTGCTCTTTTCTTGTTTTCTTTTGGCTAACTTTTACTCTCACCCTTATCATGAGTTTCCCTCCTTTGCTATCAATATCTTCTCTCTATCCCAATTGGTTTCTACTAATTAATTCTATAAATTATAATATAAGAGGTTCAAGGTTCAATCCTTGACCTCCTCTTCTTTTTATTTCATTTTATTTCTTTTTTGCTTCAACCCACTTCCTTTTATTTTTCTAAGGCAAAATCCTACATTCATATGCTTATCTTAAAAGTTTAGTGGGCGTTACAAAAATTAACTATCTCATAAAACTTATAAGGTTCCTTGATTGACAATCTAGAAAAAGGTGAGATAGACTTAGGTTTAAAATTAGTCAACTTAAACCAAATCGAACTAAACTTAAATTAACTTAAATTACTTAAACCAAATCTAATTAAACTTAAATTAACTTAAACCAAATCTAATTAAACTTAAATTACTTAAACCAAATCTAATTAAACTTAACTCAAATCAAATTAAAGTTAAATCAAACTTAAATCAAATTAAACTTAAATCTAATCAAATTAAATCAAATCAAATCAAATTTAAATCTAATTAAATTAAACTTAAATCAAATTAAATTAAATCAGATCAACTTTAAACTTAAATTTAATTAATCTAACTAAAACTTAAGTTAAATTTAATCAATGATCTCACAATCACCCATAGGTATAACATGATTGACAATCTAGACTTGGTGAGATGGAAAATGAGAGGTTTAATTCAATCAATCTATCTTATAATTCATCAAAATTAGATCCAAATCAAATACTTTATCTGAAGGAACATAATGATTTGGACCAATGGATATTGGATAGTGGATACTCCAAGCATATGACTGAAGATAGATTGAAGTTCACCAAACTAAAACTCAAGAACTTAGGGTCAATTGCGTTTGACAATGATGGAAAACTTAAGGTATATCAAACTGAGTTTCCATTTCATTATTCGAAAAGTCTAATTAGTTGATAAATTAAATTTTAATTTACTTTACATAAGTCAATCATGTGACTCTGGATACTTAGTAACTTTTTTTAATTCTAAATGTGTAATTAAAAATATTGATAACTTGAAATTACACTTAAGGAAATTAGAAAAAAATAACATTTACACAATTAACCTACCAACCTCCTCACTAATGTGTGTTTTGACACAAGAGGAAACTAAATTATGGTACAAAAGACTGGGTCACACTCACATTAGACTCATTTAAAAAATGAGTTAAAATGGCTGTAATGTTTGTCAACAAAGTAAACAAAGTCAACCCAAAAATCAACAAATCTAAATCGAACCAATTCAATACTTGAGCTCTTACACTTAGACCTATTTGATTCACACAGAGACAAGTTACTAAGTAGAAACCAATACTGCTTAGTTTTAATTGATGATTACTCAAGATTTACTTAGGTAAATTTTCAAAAAATCAACGATAAAATGTTTAAAATATTTAATAATTTTTATAAATTAATAGAAAATGAAAAAGATACCAATATTAAAATAATTAGAAGTGATCATGGGGGGGGGATTCAAAAATTATAAGTTTACCGAATTTTGTCAAACTAATGGATATAATATGAATTTTCATGTCCTAGAACTCTCCAACAAAATGGTCTAGTTGAAAAAAAATAGAATATTACAAGAATCTACAAGAACTATATTAAATGAATATAACCTAAGTAACCAATTTTGAGCAATAGTAATAAATACAGCATGTTATATTCATAATAGAATATTAATTAATAAATTTAACAATAAACCCCTTATGAAATATATTACAATAAAATAGTGAATATAATTTATCTAAAAGTTTTTTGATGTAAAGTGCACATATTAAACACTAAGGACTATTTAAGTAAATTTATGTATAAATCAACATCTGACATATTTTTAGGGTAGTCCACAACCAGTGGGTCTTATAGAGTTTATATAAAAAATACTCTAAAATTTGAAGAAACAACCAATGTAATTTTTGATGAAGAAAATAATCTAGCTAATTTAATCAATGGAAATAATGATCAAATTACAAGAAATATGGAAGATGAACATAAAACAAGTGAATCAGAAGAACCAATTATTGATCCTAACATAAGACTATCAAGGTAATTACCCATCTGACCAAATTTTGGATGATCCAACCCTTGGAGTTGGAACTCAATTATCTTATAGAAACCTAAATCAAATAACTCTTATTTCCAAAATTAAATCTAAAACTATAGAAGAATCCTTATCTGACCGAGATTAGATAATTGTAATGTAAGACAAGTTTGCTCCAACGGTCTAACTCAGGTTTTGATGAATGACAAGTGAGTTAAGTAATCTAAGTGCTTTACTAAGTGTGCAAGAGTAGACGGGTCTGGAGGACCTAACACCAGGCTGAAACCCAGCTAGGTCCACGGGACCGGATAGTTGGTGTGAAGTCCAGATAGGTTAATAGACTGACCTAATATTTGGCGGGAAGTCGGTTGGGTCTACAGGACTTGACAACTGACAGAAGTCCAGTTGGGTCTACGGACCTGACAACTAGCATGAAGACTTGGTGGGTATGAAGCTAGTCAACCGACTGTAAGTTGGTAAGTAAAGGTAAGTCACTGGAGGAGAGTGACTAGGTAAGGACACATCCCGGTCGAGGGACAGTGGGCGTCGGTCCAGTTTAGGTCCATTTCTGATTCTTAAACTGAGACCTTGACTAGATCCTGGTCTCAGAGAGATAGGATTTAATTACTACTCAGTATTATAGTGCTAACACTTATCTTGTAGGTTATTATTTAGTTTATTGGACTAACACACTTTATAGGTAAGAAGAGCATAAAAAGCCTCAGGTGAATAGTACTCGAGGTGCGCCCCAGGAGATGGAAGGCACCTTCAAGCATTGGGAGGCGCCTTTGGTGCATGGAAGGCACCTTCCGTAGGATAAAGTTTATATTTAATCAAAGATAAGGATCGAGTTGTTTAGGATCAGACTTGCCACATTGGAGGCACCTTCAAGGCCTTTGAAGGGGCTTTCTATTGTGCGTAGATTACATACACTTTTATGTATGTTTTGACACACATTCACATACTTTATGCATGCTTTATCTATGTTTTTTTTTTTACCCCCTGTCTTACTTTCACCATAATTACTCTTCTTTGTTTAGAGATCTACTATTTGTGCATTTTCTATTGACATGAGTCAAACAACGTTCATGGTCGATCCGGATAGCAAACGAAGGAAAATGACACTGGGCATGTGACCCTACACGACCGTGTGAAAGAAGCAAGGAGAAGGATGACTCTGGGGTGTGAAGCCACACGACCATGTGGTTCACCAGAGAAGGAGCAAGGAACGGTCGTGTGAACCCACACAACCGTGTCACCTCACCTGCAGCAACTAGAGCATGGTTGTGTGGATCCACATGACCGTCCAACATTTCCAGAGAGCAAGAAGACCTCGGCTGTGTAACCCACATGGCCATGTGGCCAAGTAGAAGAGAAGAATAACAATACCATGTGAATTCACACGATCGTGTAGTCCATCCAGAGCCAAAGCAGAAGACGGTCGTGTCACCCTGGCCGAGAGCAAGAATGAGGTCGTGTGGAGGCGACAGTCGTGCCAAGGCCGTGTGGTGCCCGTGCCCTGCTCTATAAAAGGGGGTTTCTTCCCCTTTCGAAAGGGAGAAGGCTCTCCCTTTGGGGAGATCCATCTTGGTGCTGATCCTTGCCTTCTCCAACCTTCATCCGACAATCTGAGGCCATCTCCATCTCTGCATCAACTCCAAAATCTCATGATTGGATCCAAAGATCACTCAATGCCATTGGATAAGCATTTCTCTTCTCTTCTCTTTAATTTGGGATTTGAATGCTTGTGATCTTTATGTCTTTGGATCTTTATCTTAGTGCCATGGAGTAGATCTTTTATTCTAGAATTAAGGGAGTAGTTGTGGTGTGATTTGATGTAAGAACTCATGGATATGCCAATTTCCTATCTAAATGAAGTTAGCATGTTTTGTATCTATTTGATCTTATGTGAATTCATGTGTTTGGACTCAATTATCATGTTTGATTGAATGTTTATGTGTGCTTATGGATATCAGAGAGGGATGCTCTACATTGTATGACCGAGGAACGGTAGTGATAGGTAGATCCCGCTGACGGATGTCTAGGGTGTCATCTTGTAAGGTGAAGTAGGTCTCCACAAGGAAGTGGCTTGGTTGATTGCATTTATCACTATGTTGTATGACCGAGAGATGCTAGTGATAGGCAGATCTCGCTAACGGACTTTATAGGAATCACACCTATTCAATTGCTAGTGATGTTGATCTAAATCCCTTGTCGATGTCCACTACAGGGGAGAACCGGCAACTTCCTACATATTGATGAATATCATAATGGAACTGAACTCCTAGAACTCTCATAAAAATCAAGTTCCTCATTTACTTTTCTTATTCTAAGTCTTGTTTCTTTACTTAGTACCCTTCTTATTTTAGACAATCGTTTAGCTAATTATTCATTAGACATCGTTAGTGCTTATGGTTAGTTCCTGTGGGTTTGATATCTTTTATTACTGACGATGAAACTTTGCACTTGCGGTATCGTAATAAGTTTTTGGCATCGTTGCTGAAGACTGCGCTTATAACATTAGTAATAATCATTTGAGTTAGATTAAACTTTTCTTTCATTTCTTTTTCATACTTGTAACTAGTCTCAGAAATTTTGTTTTGGTAATTTCATATTGCATTCCTTATTTTTTTCTGCAATATTCTCTTTTGCAATTCAAATTCTGCACTTTATATTTTCAACACTTCCAGTTTCTGATTGAAATATTTGCAATCCTGTTCTTGTATGCATAGATCTAACTTTGCAGGAGACCTATTACCTTTTGACACTGAGATTGACAAAACTTATCATAGAAGAAGAATCTTGCAAAGACGTCAAGAAGAATAAGAACTTTCAGATATGGTAAACAAACCTCTGAATGATTACACAACACCATACCACACATTGAAGCCAATAATTTTGAAATAAAGCTTACTATAATCACTATGGTACAACAGAACCAATTTAGGGGTAGACCACATAAAGATCCGAATTAACATCTTGAAGTCTTTTATGAAATCTGTGGTACAATGAAAATGAACGGTGTTCCGGTAGAGGCAGTGAGACTATTATTGTGTGGGTTTTCTTTGTAAGACAGAGCCAAACAGTGACTTTAATAGCATATCAACTTGGGAGCAATGTGAGCAACAATTTCTGGACAAATTCTATTCTCCTAGGAAAACTGCTCATATGAGAAATTTGATAGCAAGCTTCAAACAGTCAGACTCTAAATCACTATTTGAAACATGAGATAGATTTAACAATATGCTCAGATAAGGCCCACATCACAGACTTAAAAAATGGTTAGTACTACATACATTTTATAACGACATCAACTACCACACAAAATTATCCCTAGATTCTGTAGCCGGAGTGGCACTAATGAACAAAAGTCTAGATGAGACCGAGGACATCATTGAAAGTGTAGCACAGAACCATCATCAGTGGGCATTCGAAAGATGTGGAGGCTCTTCATCTGTAAACCCAATTTAAGCATCAGAAAAATTTGATGTAGATGCAATTACATTAATGTCTGCAAAACTGGATGCTTTGACTAAAAAGCCTGACAATATGGGAACAAACACAATCACGGTCAGTGTAATAGTATGTGTATGCAAAATTTGTGGGAGCACAAACCATGCTCAAGACATGTGCCCGTTGGAAGCCATCTCTACACAAATTAATCAGCTTGAGCAGTGTGATGCTATAGTAAGTTACAATCAAATGTAAAATAATCCATACTCGAACACATACAACCCTAGGTGGAAGAATCATCTAAATTTTTCCTATCATAACAACCAAGAGAAAGGACCATCCATGGGGGCTAGACCAAGCTACCAGCCTGGATAGCAAAGATATCAACAACAACAATCTTCTCAAGGCTATCAACTATCCAGATTAGAAAAAATTCTTGAAGTTCTTACCAACCTCAATCAAAGAATGGATATTTCTGAAAAACAACAGAAAATTCTAGATAGACAAGTTGCTCAGATAGCTTCATCATCCTCAAGAGCACTAGGAGCATTTCCAGGATATCCTGATATCAACCCAGTTAAACACTGTAATAGGATTGATCTTCAGAGCAGATGGACCTTGGGAGATCCTCAAGTGACTGCTCAAAAAGGGATTACAATTCAAGAAGAGCCCTCTCCTCCTAAATTTGATCCTGTTCAGATCCAAGATGATGAGGAGAGTAGCAAGAAGGTTGTAGGGACTCTTCCACTCCTACCACAAAGTCAAACAATCCCTTTTCCGCAAAGACTAGCCATGACCAAAAAAGATGAAGAATTCGACAGCTTTCTTGACAAGGTTAAGGATATCTATGTTGAAGTCCCTCTAATTGACACTATTCAACAAATGTCAAAGTTTGCCAAATTCCTGAAGGGCATTATATCCAATCGAAGAAAGTTAGGAGAGATTGAGACTATAGCTTTAACAGAAGAATACAATGCTCTATTTGAGAAGAACACTTCTCCAAAGCTCCAAGACCCTAGAAGCTTTTTCATTCCTTGCACCATAGGATCTGAATTTAGAGAAAAATCTTTTTGTGATTTGGGGACAAGTCTTAGCTGTAAGGGAATACGTTGCTTAACACGCAAACATGCAGCGGAAAAACCTATTTCCTCCAGAATATCCATGCGAAGGGAAACATAATCTTATACTAAGTTAGATCTAAAGACATGATAGAGTTATACCTTTGAAGCGTGCCCACGATCTCCCGACAGCTTGGATCACAGCACGATCAAGCGTTCGCGCCTCTACGGTATCCACACGAACAAGCCTTGCCTTCGTTTGTCTCACAAACTCAACAAGATGGAGAAGAACACACAAGGTTGTGCTAGCAACCTACAAGTGTGTTTCGGCCAAGATGGGAAGGAGGAAGAATAAGAAGCAAAAGAGACCTTTCACCTTCTCAAGTGATCAAATCTTATGATAAATATCATCCAAATGATATTTTGACCATTCAACTTCCTTAGTTGAATTGTTGAATTAGCCATCCCATGGAATACCAAGAGTCTCCACCCTTTCATCTTCTAATCCAATGGCTTAAAATCAACCATTCAATCCAATGGTTGAATTTTGACCATTCAACTTCCTTAGTGAACTCAAGTTCACCCAATGAGTCTAACCCATTGATTCCATGCAATTCGACTCAATCCAACAATTGGATCTATTTGAGTCTAACTCAATGAGTCTAATTCAGATTACACTTAATCCAATGAGTGGGTTCATTCGAGTCTAACTCAATGATTAATCCAAAAAGCCTAATCATCTCATGATTGGCTCTTAGGGCTAATTATTAACAATCTCCCACTAGCATTAGTGTCAATCACCACTAAGATGACACCAACACATTGGATTTACCCATTATTCTTAATATCCTTTGTTTTTAGTCAAACTAAAATACCCATCTCTATATCAACTTGTTCTTTGTGTGTGACCCTGTAGGCTCTTGTGACGTTGGCAATGTATCCAAATTAACATTTGCGATACATAAACAATAAGTGGCATCTAGCAAGGCATCATTGCTACCCAAGTGACGAGAATGTCGTGATCCGACCTAACCTTTCCGTGGCTATCATATTGTATGACTTGGTCCCTATCCTTGATATCTAGATTGATCAATGAGGCATAGACCGTGCCATCCTCTTATCAATCTTTGTGTTTCTTGATCTCCAAGTAGACGCACTTATCAAATAAGCTCAATATCTCATATTGACACATTTACGCATGGCCATGCTTTCTTGTGCCCTACTAATCAAGGGGCCCACAGATATCGCATCTGTCATATGAAAGGGATAAATCCCATCTACATCACTCACATCCCTCCGTATAATTTATTGCATACCTAGTAATCGACTTTATAGTTCACCTGTTATGGGTGATGTTTGACGATACCAAAGTATACAACTCCTTATGTAGGGAACAGTAGTGACTTGAAGTCTAAGGACTATTCATACCAATAGTCACATGAGAATGTTTATGACACTCATACGATAATCCATGAAAAATTCTCATGGCGGGTCATTTAGTATATATTCTCTAATATATACCCATGTGTCAACCTGATATCTCATATCCATGACTTGTGAGATCAAGTCATCCGTTGACCTACATGCTAGTCTCAATGCATTAATATTGTCCTTGTATATTAATGCTTGACTCGGAATACTTAAGAGTAGTGTTCTCTACAATATCTCACTATCAATTCAACCAATTGATTATTGTAGATAAGAACCTACTACCCAAGGACATTATTATATTTATTCAATCGGCACTGAACTGCAATAAATATAATAACCATAACCTTTGCCTTTTATTAATAGTGATATATGATACAAAATGAGCCCTTTACAATCATCTCATAATTGGTACTAGGGCTAATACTAACAATCTCCCATTAGCACTAGTGGCAATCACTGAGGTATCGAATACCCATTGACCTAGTGTGACCATCATACTTTCCTTATGCCAAAGCCTTGGTTAAGAGATCCACAATGTTAGCATCGGTCGGGACTCTGCATATTCTCACATCTCCTCTATCGATGATCTCTCGGATGAGGTGAAATCACTGGAGTATGTGTTTGGATCTCTGATGAGAGCGAGGTTCCTTAGCCTGTCCAATAGCCCCATTGTTATCACAATAGAGGTCTATGGGGGTTCCTACACTAGAAACAACACCAAGCTCTATAATGAACTTCCTGATCCAAACACCCTCCTTTGTTGCAGCTGATGCAGTAATGTACTCGGCTTCTGTTATAGAATCAGCGACTGTGTCCTGCTTCAAACTCTTCCAGCTCACAGCACCACCATTTAAGCAAAATACATACCCTGATTGTGATCTGTAATCATCCTTATTTGTTTAGAAGCTAGCATCGGTGTAACCCTTTACAACAAGCTCTTCATCGCCTCCAAATATCAAGAAATAATCTTGAGTCCTTCTCAAGTACCTAAGAATATTCTTGACTGTTGTCCAGTGACCTTCACCTGGATTTAACTGGTATCTGCTCGTCATGCTTAACGCATATGAGACATCTGGGCGAGTACAAAGCATGGCGTACATGATCGACCCTATAGTAGATGCATAAGGGATCTGATCCATGTGGTCCCTTTCTACCTTAGAAGAGGGGCATTGATTCTTCAAAAGACTCACACCATGTGACATGGCAGGAACCCCTTCATGGAATTCTCCATGGCAAAACGTTTAAGTACCTTGTCAATATATGTACTCTGGCTTAGGCTAAGCAATTTCTTAGATCTATCTTTATAGATCTTAAGACCTAAAATGTAGGCTGCTTCACCTAAGTCTTTCATTGAAAAACAATTCCCAAGCCAAGTCTTCACTGACTGAAGAGTAGGGATATCATTTCCAATGAGTAGAATGTCATCTACATAGAAAATGAGAAAGATAACTGTGCTCCCACTAACCTTTTTGTAGACACAAGGTTCATCTTCATTCTTAATGAAACCAAACGTTTTGATCGCATCATCGAATCGAAGATTTGGGCTTCTAGAAGCTTGCTTTAATCCATAAATGGATCGTTGCAACTTACATACCTTTCCAGCATACTCTGGATCTACAAAACCCTTAGATTGTGTCATGTACACATCCTCGAGTAGATTTCCGTTAAGAAATGTGATTTTGACATCCATCTGCCAGATCTCATAATCATAATAAGTAGCAATAACAAGCATGATCCGAATGGACTTGAGCATCGCAACTGGAGAAAATGTTTCATCATAGTCTATACCATGAATCTGCTTGAATCCTTTAGCGACCAATCTACCTTTATAGGTATGCATATTTCCATCCATGTCAGTCTTCACCTTGAAGACCCACTTACACCCAATGGGTTTTATCCCTTCAGGTGGATTAACCAAAGTCCATACTTGGTTAGTGTACATGGATTTCATTTCGGACTTCATGACCTCTAGCCATTTCTGAGAATCTGGGCCCTGTACAGCTTCCTAATAAGATGTAGGCTCATCAAGACAAATAAACTCTACATCACCGTGGTCAGACAAGAGAAAAGAATATCTCTCAGGTTGACGACGAATCCTATCAGATCTGCGTAGAGCTTGTGCTACTTGAATAGGTTGTTGTTCCACAACTTCTTGTGGTGTAACAAGATCCCGATCCACAACATCTTGTTGAACCTGTTCAATTTCCATCAAGGTGTCAGTGCTAGTATCTTGAACTTCTTCAAGATCGACTTCACTCCTACTAATTTTTCTAGAAATAAATTCTCTTTCTAGAAATACATCAGTCTTGGCAACAAACACCTTGTCATGTGTGGGATTATAGAAGTAATATCCCTTTGGTTTCTTGGGATATCCAACAAAGTAGCACTTATCTAATTTGGGTCCTAGTTTTTCTGAGACTTGTCGTCGAACGTAAGCCTCACAACCCCAAATCTTCATAAACGACATATTGGGACTCTTCCTTGTCCATATCGTATATGGTGTCTTTATGACAGCCTTGGATGGAACTCGGTTAAGTGTGAAAGCGGCTGTCTCTAGAGCATGTCCCCAGAAGGAAGTAGAAAGATCTGTATGACTCATCATCGATCGTACCATATCTAATAAAGTACGGTTCCTTCTTTCTGATACACCATTTCATTGTGGCGTTCCAGGTGGAGTGAGTTGAGATATGATCCCACACTCAACAAGATGGTCATGAAACTCTTGGCTAAGGTATTCCCCACCTCGATCTGATCGAAGCATCTTAATACTCTTACCAAGTTGGTTGTGTACTTCATTTTTGAATTCTTTAAACTTTTCAAAGGATTCTGACTTATGTCTCATCAGATACACAGTCGTATCTACTGAAATCATTAGTGAAGATAATGAAGTAATGATAGCCTCCTCTAGCTGCTATTCTGAAAGGGTCACATACATCAGTATGTATGAGTTCTAACAGATCATTAGCCCTTTCTCCATGCCCACTAAATGGAGTCTTTGTCATCTTGCCTCGAAGACTAGATTCGTATACCTCATATGATTCAAAATCAAATGAGTCCAAAAGTCCATCCTTATGGAGTTAGGATATGCGACTCTCATTTACGTGACCTAAGCGACAATGCCAGAGATATGTTTGGTTCAGATCATTCGACTTGAACCGTTTGGTATTTATGTTATAGATTGGGTTTTCAAAGTTTAGAACATAGAGTCCATTTATCAGAGGTGCACTACAATAAAACATGTCATTTAAATAAATAGAACAACATTTGTCCTTTATTATAAATGAGAACCCCTTCTTGTCTAAACAAGAAACAGAGATTATGTTTTTGGTTAAAGCAGGCACATAACAACACTCTTCAAGTTCTAAAACAAGCCCAGTGGGCAAAGATAAGGAATAGGTTCCTACGGCGACAGCAGTAACTCTTGCACCATTGCTTACTCGTAGGTCCACTTTGCCCTTTGTCAATAATCTACTATTTCTCAGTGCCTGGACATTAGTACAAATGTGAGATGCACATCCGGTATCTAATACCCATGAAGAAGAAATAGATAGATTGACTTCTATAACATATATACCTGACGCAGAAGTCTCACTTCTCTTCCATTTCATTTCCTCTAGGTACCTTTTACAGTTCCTCTTCCAGTGTCCGGTCTCATCGCAGTGGAAGCAGGTCCCTTCCTTAGTAACTCCTCCATTGGGTTTCAGTGCATGAGCCTTGCCCTTGCCTTTGTCTTGGGTCTTACCCTTACCTTTAGGCTTCCACTTGCCTTTACCCTTAGATACCATCAGAATGGAACTATGCTTTGCCTTCTTAAGGTTGATTTCAGCAGTTCTCAACATGCTTAACATCTCAGGCAGTGGTTTGTCAATTTCATTCATGTTGTAGTTCATGACAACGGACTATAACTGTCAGGCAACGACTGCAAGATAAGGTCAGTGGTCAATTCTTGGCCTAGTGGGAATCCCAACCTTTGCAGATTCTCCACATGCCCGATCATTTTGAGCACATAAGGCCCTATGGGAGTTCCTTCTTGCATTCTGCATTGAAACAGTTCTTTAGAGATCTCAAATCTCTCATACCTTGCTTGTCCTTGATACAGTTGTTTAAGATGTTCAACTATATCATAAGCATCCATGTTCTCATGTTACTTCTGAAGCTCAGAGTTCATGGTGGCGAGCATGAGGCATGACACATCTAATGTGTCATCTTGATGCTTCTTGTAAGCATCCCTATCATCTCTAGTGGCATTATCAGGGGGTGCTTCAGGAATAGGCTGCTCTAGGACATACAGTTTTCGTTCTTGTTTGAGGACTATTCTCAAGTTTCTATACTAGTCCAGGAAATTAACTCCATTGAGCTTGTCCTTATCAAGGACATATCGCAAAGAGAAGGTATTTGTTGTCCTTGATGACATGGTAATCTACAACAGTGAAATGCAGGTCTTAGTATCATATATCCATCATTTAATTAGGCCATTAATCAAATGATTCTCCCACTAAATTCTAAAGCTTGATCGAAGCAAGTGACTACTAGTTCTATACCCATAAGCAAAGACATTTTAGTGGGACAAGATCCACATTATACCTCATCTTGAGTTAGCTTTGGCTAATCACCCAAGACTTGTATAAATAGGTAGGCAACGTGTACCAATTGGATAAATCCATATTATACTTTTCTTAAGTTAGCTTTGGCTAATCGCCCAAGATTTGTATAACTTAGGTAGACAATGTTCACCAATTACATTGTATGTAACTCTTGTATCCTTAGATGAACAACACTGTTTGTTCGTTTTCCCATCTTATGAAATACATATTATAATTCATCTTGAGTTAGCTTTGGCTAATCACCCAAGACTAGTATAATATGATTTACATCTTATGGGATATGCCTTTATGTTCTCAATCCAATTGAGGTAAAATTAAGTCATACCCAAAGGTCAATAGTCGGACATCACAATTGTCCTGTCGTACTCTACCAAGATAAAATGAGCCACTTTGCTTTGGCAAACCTGACTACAGATGATCGAGGTAGTAGTGAGTACCAAACTTTGGTAGGCATATGTAAATGACCTAATTACGATAGCTACACATGCATCACATAAATCATGGCATATCATGGCATATATCAACATATACACAAGTTTAAACGTGACATGGTTATGGCCCCCATAAACTACGATCTTCTCAAGCCAATGAGAAGAGCGATAAGTCAACTTAGGTCTAAGCCGCTTCTCCAAGCGCTTCCTTGGTTGTCGTGTGTTATTGTCCTTCCTTCCTTTTCACCCATCTTCCAGAAGACTAACTCTTTCTAATTTTGTACATTACAAAATCTAAAGAAACTCGAGTTACATTCCAGTGTAATTTAATTACAACAAGAATAAAAAGGGATGAAGGCACGACACGCAGGTCGTATTATAAATTACAACATTACACACATCCAATCACATTGAGGTCTAAGGGTCATAACCATGCACCATGTCATTTATATTCACAATATACTACTGACATAAAATTTACTATGATTGGAGAAACTAATTATGAGCCGCAACACCATGTCGTTTAGGAGTTGCTGCCATGCCCGAGACACTACCCACAATACCAACTATGTTTCGTTCTAAACAAAACATCTCTAGCCGAGACCTTGTTGGTCACACACTAACTTCATTTTGTTCCAAACAAAACAACTCTGTTCGATACCTTGTTGGTCACACACAAACTTTCGGTCAAGATTCAAAATTTGGCCGAGTTGGTCACACACCAACTTTCGGTCAAGATTCAAAATTTGGCCGAGTTGGTCACACACCAACTTTCGGTCATGACTCAAGATTTGGCCAAAACTCCGAATCTAGCCAAGACTTATAGTCTGGCCGAGACCCATAATTTGGCCGAGAGTCAAGTGTGGCCGAGACTCACAATTTTGCCAATCATAGAAATCCTATCATGCAATTTCTATATCATATATAAAAGTTCTAATAACTTAGCATATCCCTTCGCAAGTGGCTCTGATACCACTGTAAGGTAATAGGTTTCTTAACATGCAAACGCACAGCGGAAAAACTTATTTCCTCCAGAAGATCCATGCGAAGGGAAACATAATCTTATACTAAGTTAGATCTAAAGACATGATAGAGTTATACCTTTGAAGCAAGCTCACGATCTCCCGACAGCTCGGATCATGGCACGATCAAGCGTTCACGCCTCTACGGTATCCACACGAACAAGCCTTGCCTTCGTTTGTCTCACAAACTCAACAAGATGGAGAAGAACACACAAGGTTGTGCTAGCAACCTACAAGTGTGTTTTGGCCAAGATGGGAAGGAGGAAGAAGAAGAAGCAAAAGAGACCTTTCACCTTCTCAAGTGATCAAATCTTATGATAAATATCATCCAAATGATATTTATAGCCATCCCATGGAATACCAAGAGTCTCCACCCTTTCATATTCTAATCCAATGGCTCAAAATCAACCATTCAATCCAATGGTTGAATTTTGACCATTCAACTTCCTTGGTGAACTCAAGTTCACCCAATGAGTCTAACCCATTGATTCCCATGCAATTCGACTCAATCCAACAATTGGATCTATTTGAGTCTAACTCAATAAGTCTAATTCATATTACACTTAATCCAATGAGTGGGTTCATTCGAGTCTAATTCAATGATTAATCCAAAAAGCCTAATCATCTCATGATTGGCTCTTAGAGCTAATTACTAACATTTACCTCATACCATATTCAATCTATAATAAACTAGGTCTCTAACACTTTAAACTTACTACCATGGAATTGCAATTAGCTGATCATTCTTACAGGTATCCTATGGGTATCATTGAAGATGTGTCGATAGAAGTGGGTGGCTGCATCATACTCACAAATTTTGTTGTGTTAGACTTGGAGGAAGACTCGAAAATTCCAATTATTCTAAGAAGACCTTTCCTTGCAACAGCCGGAGCCATCATTGATGTGAAAAACCATAAGCTATCTTTTGTTATCGATAAGGAAAGGCTAGAGTATGATTTATCTAATTCTTCTAGCCATGTCTCCTCTTTCTTAGTAAGCATGTGCAACGGGGGTAGATGCTTGAAAAACAAAGGAGTGGAACTTCCATCCTCATGGGAGGCCACCGGATGAAGTATATGAACACGCAAATGTTGGGAGAAGGCCCCTAATTAAGAATGAGAAGTACCTCTGCCCTCCAAGGGAAAGAAATAAGGAAGAAGCAACAACATCAACCCGAGGAGGAAAATCCGTGCCTCCATGGGTATAGTCAGTGGCAACAGAGATGGGATCGAACTAAAGACTTTAAACAAGCATTTCTTGGGAGGCAACCCAAGGGTTCTTTTAGTTAGATTCATGTTCACTTTTCTTTTGTTAGTGTTTCTAATCTTTTGTTACTTTGTTTTCTGGTTGTATATCAACTCCATGAGCTAGCCATGTTCATTTCATGGGTGTGGAGGTATTGGAGAAGTCAGAAAGGAGAAAATTTAGCACTTCCGGACCTTACAGAACCGACCATATAACTTCACACGACTATGTGATACAAACAGAAAAGGAGAAGCATTTGGTCGTGTGAGTTCTCCCAAGGAGAAGATAGACAAGGCTGTGTGATCTCACACGACTGTGTGGAAATTCTAGAGAGAAAGAAGAAGGCAGTTGTGTGAAACACACGGCCGTGTGAACTCAATAGTGGAGGAAAAGAACTTAGCCGTGTGGTACACACGACCGTGTGAAACCAGCTAAGGGGAAGACTTCACTGCCTGTGTCATATGACACGGTCGTGTGGATATAGCCATGAAAAGGAAGACTTGTGCCATGTCAATCCACACGGCCGTGTGGGCCATCTAGACCGGGTCGTGTCTATAAGACACAACCATGCCAAGGCTGTGTCGGTCACACACCCTAGCCGAATTCCTCTTCTCCATTCCTTCTCATCTACAAACCTTCTTCTTCTACTCCTCAGATCTAGATCTCAAACTCATTTTTCTCCAAGAACTAGAACTAGATCTAGATCTAGATCAAAAACTTTGATTCTTCTCCTCCTCCTTTCTTAAGATCTATTTCTCTTTTCATATGACCTCACTTCTCTGATTAATCACCTTTCCCTCTCTTAACTTGACATCATATCTCATCTATTGAAAAGACTCTGAAAGGGAAGTGGTGGATCTAGCAGAGGAAAGGAACCACCAAGGGAAAAGGGCAAGGAGAAAGCTACGGTAAAGGGAAAAGGCAATAGGATAGCACGCGACGAAGGTATGAATTTCATATTGTCTTTAAAAATGATGAACATAAATCTATATATGATATTCTTGTCACTAGAAAGATTGTGTGCACATGATACATGGATCCAACTACAATAGATGCTTTAGGGATTAGAGATAATATAGATTTGATGATTAGTGATTTTGAATGGAATGATATGATTCACATCTACCCACATATCCTCAAATTGTCTTTGAATTTTTAAGCTCAATAGATGTCTACTACTCTAATGAGGATGATTATATTGGAAAAATTAGCTTTAAATTAATGAATCAAGAATTTCAGTGGACATTTAGTGACTTTAAAAATTGTTTTGGCCTACCCACCGGTTTATCTCATAGGTTTGATCCTAGATTTAATTGGAATAGTTTTTGGAGCTCAATTAATGGATTAGACAACTCTTATAAGCCCTCTAGAGCTAAGGCTTCCCATATGCAAAATTCCATCTTTAGATATTTACACCATGTCATGAGTAAAATCATCTTTGGTAGAGGGGATAGCGTTGGAGTCTTTAGGAAAGTGGAACTTTATGCTCTTTGAGCTATGTTAAATAAGATTGACTTTGATTCCGATTTCTATTTTCTGCAAAACCTCGTGAGAGCCGGGAAAGTAGCCTCGTGATTGATTGTTTTTGGCGGATTAATCACCCAAATAGCTATAAATCTGGTTGTAATCTTGATGAGTTAGAAATATTCATGGCAACAACATGATCGATATAGATGCATGACTTGCCATGAATATGATTTGCTGGGATGGGGATGGGTTTACCTTTCCTATGAGAGACGGGTTTTCGTTACCTCTTCCTTGTCCCGAGCGGACCTTAGTTCACAACCCCGCTAATTGGGTGATCACTGATTCCATTCCCAAGTCTATTCCCTCCTTGTCCAAAGACACCGAACCCCACCTTGAGCTCTTGTCATCTAGACACCTACAACCATCCGGACATCCGAAACCTGCTAAGCACCCTTTTACCTATGGTACGGCTCATTCCAGATTCGACTTTTCTGACTTCCGTTCCTCTTTAGACTCGCTTCACAAGAAGCATGAGGCCCAACGACAAATGTTGGAGGGCCAAGGGTAGGTGGCCGAGTTTGTCTAAGATTATGACAATGACTAGGCTAGAATGAGAGAATTCATGGATGGCATGAGTGTCACTAGTCAACAAGTAGACGCCCTCTACGAATACCTTAGGATCCTTTGTCAGTCTCCGGGCTTCCCTAGTTTTCCTTCTTTCTGACCATGTAGACCTCCCTTTCCCTGCCCTCCACCTCCATTTTGATTTCATCAGGATGATGAAGAGTTTAAGTCTGTTGAAGGGGGAGGGGGGAGGGGGGGGTTGGGTTGTTTGCACAACCTCAATTTTTTGTTTCTCTTTTATATTTTAACACTTTACTTTCAGTATTTTCATTTGTTTTGTTTGTTTTGCATTTTGATTTGCTTTGCTTGCTTTCAATTTTTGGCGCATCATTATTGCTTATAACCAGTCCCTGTGGGTTCGATATCTTTTATTAATGACAACGAAACTGTGCACTTGCGGTATCGTAATAAGTTTTTGGCGCCGTTGTTGGAGACTGCGCTTATAACATTAGCGATAATCATTTGAGTTAGATTAAACTTTTCTTTCTTTTCTTTTTCATACTTGTAACTAGTCTCAAAAATTTTGTTTTGGTAATTTCTCATATTGCATTCCTTATTTTTTTTCTACAATATTTTCTTTTGCAATTCAAATTCTGCACTTTATATTTCCGGCACTTCCAGTTTGTGATTGAAATATTTGCAATCCTATTCTAGTATGCGTAGATCTAACTTTGCAGGAGACCTATTGACCCTGAGATTGACAAAACTTATCATAGAAGAAGAATCTTGTAAAGACTTAAAGAAGAATAAGAACTTTCACATATGGTAAGCAAACCTCTGCAGGATTCACAACACCGTGCGTATGTGGTATTTGGTCTAGCATCACCATACCACACATTGAACCAATAATTTTGAAATAAAACCTACGATAATCACTATGTTACAACAGAACCAATTTAGGGGTAGACCACATAAAGCTCCGAATCAATATCTTGAAGTCTTTTATGAAATCTATGGTACAATGAAAATGAACGGTGTTCCGGTAGAGGCGATGAACTATTATTGTTTGGGTTTTCTTTGAATGATAGAGCCAAACAGTGGCTAAATTCCTACCAGCCAATAGCATATCAACTTGGGAGCAATGCGAGCAACATTTTCTAGGCAAATTCTATTCTCCTAGGAAAACTGCTCATATGAGAAATTTAATAGCAAGCTTCAAACAGTCAGACTCTGAATCACTATTTGAAGCATGAGATAGATTTAACAATATGCTCAAACAATGCCCACATCACAAACTTAAAAGTTACCCCCATCAATTAATGTAAAAGGAGTAAGGAGTTTCTTGGGGCATGCTGGATTTTATAGGCGTTTCATCAAGGATTTTCAAAAATCTCCAAGCCACTAACTAATTTGTTGATTAAAGATGTTGAATTTTGTTTTGATGATGATTGCATGAAGGCTTTTAAAAAGATTAAAATGCTCTTACATCAGCTCTAGTAATCCAAGCCCCAGATTGGGAGTTCCCATTTGAAATTATGTGTGACACCAGTGACTTTGCAGTAGGAGTAGTTTTGGGGCAAAGAAATAACAAGCTTTTACATGCAATCCACTATGCAAGCAAGACACTAGATGTAGCCCAAGTAACTATTCCACTACAGAAAAAGAATTTCTAGCGGTAGTCTTTGCGTTTGACAAGTTCAGATTCTATCTAGTGAGTTCAAAAGTGATAGTGTATACTGATCATGCTGCCATCCGATATTTACTTGGCAAGAAAGATGCCAAACCATGGCCTATCAGGTGGATATTACCTCTTCAGGAATTTAATTTAGAAATCAGAGACAAGAAAGGGGCAGAAAATGTAGTGCCCAATCATTTATCTCGAGTATGTCAAAATGGGAAAGAGGATGCAGAGTTTGATGCACCTATTGATGATATTTTTCCATATGAACACCTTCTGGCATTAGCATGTGTAAAGACACCTTGGTATGCAGATTTTATTAATTATCTGGCAAGTAGAGTTTTATCCCCAAATTTCTCTCGAGAGCAAAGAAAAAAATTTCTTTCAAACATCAAGAACTATCTTTGGGATGAACCATTTCTTTACAAGAAATGCAGTGATGTAATCTATCAAAGATGTATACCCAAGGAAGAAGTGAAGGACATTTTGTTCCATTGCCCATTCTTCATCTTACGGTGGGCATCTAGGATTTTCGAAAACAAGTGCAAAAATTTTATAGGCAGGATTTTATTAGCCAAATCTATTTAAAGATGCATGAGCATCTATACAATCCTGTGATCAATGCCAAAGGACTGGAAGTATCACTAAGAGAAATGAAATGCCACTAAACTATATTTTTGAAGTTGAGTTATTTGATGTATGGGGGAATAGATTTTATGGGACTATTTCCTTTCTCGTGTGGAAATAAATTTATTTTTGTTGCAGTGGACTATGTATCAAAATGGGCGGAGGTCATAGCTTCTCCTACAAATGAAGCAAAGAAAGTCATCAAATTGTTTTAAAAGATAATTTTTTCACGATTTGGCATACCTAAAGCAGTTATTAGTGATGGAGGGTCATATTTTATAAAAAAACAATTTGAAAACCTACTCAAGAAATATGGGGTGAATCACAAAGTGGAAACACCATACCATCCACAAACCAATGGGCAAGTTGACATATCTAATCAAGAAATCAAAGCCATATTAGAGAAAATAGTTTCTACTTCACATAAAGATTGGTCATTGTAGTTAGATTATGCTTTATGGGCATACCGTACAACTTACAAAACCCCAATTGGTATGATCCCATTTCGGCTAGTCTATGGAAAGCCATGCCATCTTCCTGGAGAATTAGAACATAAAGCTTACTAGGCAATTAAAAAGCTTAATATGGATCTAAGGGTATCAGGAGAAACAAGAAAGCTCCAGCTAAATGAACTTGATGAATTAAGAATGGATGCTTACTACCAAATCTTATAAAGAAAGAACAATGAAATGACATGATGAACATATACTACGCAGGGATTTCAAAGAAGGAGATTTAGTCTTATTATTTAATTCAAAGTTAAAACTCTTTCTAGGGAAGCTTAAATCATGATGGATAGGCTCGTTCAAAGTTAAAAAGGATTATCCCTTCGGAGCGGTGGACATTTGGAATGAAGAGTTTGGAGACATTATGGTGAATGGTTAACGTCTTAAAGGATATGTCCATGGTATGCAGATAGAAGGGAAACAAAAGCTATACTTCTCTAAACTGCGCCCCCCCCCCCCCCCCCCCCAGAATGAATTCGTACGGGGTCGAGCTAATGACCTTAAACAAGCGCTTCTTGGGAGGCAACCCAAGGGTTCTTTTAGATAGATTCAGTTTTAGTTCTCTTTTTCATTAATTAGAATTTTTAAACTTTTGTTTTCTTTGTTTTCAGGTTATATTTTGCCTCCATGAGCTGGCCGTGGTTAATTCATGGGTATGGAGGCATCGGAGAAGTTGGAAAGGAGGAAATTCAGCATTACCGGACCTAACTAGGCTCGGTCGTGTACTATACACGACCGTGTGACATTGACAATGAAGAAGAAGAAGGTGGACATTGACATTGACAGTGACTCACACGGGTCGTGTGAGCTAACCCGAGGAAGAAAATTACTTGGTCATGTCGATTGACATGGACGTGCAGAAATACCCAAGGAGAAGGTGGACAAGGCCATGTGAATTCACACAGCCGTGTGAAAATTCCAGAGGAGAAGAAGAAAGAGGTCATGTGACACACATGACCGTGTATGCTCAACCGAGAAGGGGAAGATTTGAGTCATGTAGATCTACACGACCGTGTAAGTATTAAGATTTGGTCGTGTCTATAAGATATGGCTGTGTCAAGGTCGTGTCAGCCACACCCCCAAGCCAATCTCTTCTTCCCTAATCCCTCTCATCTTCAACCTCTCTTTTTGCTTCTCAGATCTAGATCTCTTACTCATTTTTCTCCATAAATATGATCTAGATCTAGAGTTAAATAGTAAATCCTCTCTTCCTTAAGGTCTACTACCTCCTTACCTAAGATCTTCTTTCTCAAGATCTATTTTCTCGAGATCTCACTTCTCCAATCAAGCATCTTACCCTCTCTTAACTAGACATCTTATCTAATCTTTTGAAAAGCATCGAAAAGGAAGTGGTGATCCAGTGGAGGAAAGGGGCCAACAAAGGAAAAGGGAAAGGAGAAAGTTACAAAGGGAAAAGGCAAGAGGATGGAACGTGATGAAGGTAACGACAATGAATTCAATATTGTCTTTAGAAATGATAATCATAAAGCTATATTTAATATTCTTGTCGCAAGAAAGATTGTGTGTGCACGATATGTGGACCCAACTGTTTTGGATAATTTAGGAATTAGAGATGATATGGATTGGTTGATTGGTTCTCTTGATTGGGATGATATTATGTACACACATTTACCTACATATCCTTGAATTATATTTGAATTCTTGAGCTCATTAGATGCCCACTAGTCAAATGAAGACGATTATATTGGTAAAATTACTTTTAGGTTAATGAATAAAAAATTTTAGTGGACATTTAGTGACTTTAACAGCTATTTTGGTTTGTCTACTAGAGGCTCTCAAAGATTTGATCCTAGATTTAATTGGAATAATTTTTGGAACTCAATTACCGGATTGAACCAACCTTATGAGCCCTCTATAGCTAAGGCTTCCCATAAGCAAAATATCATCTTTAGGTATTTAACCGCGTCATGAGTAAAACTATTTTTGGTAGAGGGGAAAGCGATGAAGTTGTTAGGAAAGTAAAACTTTATGCTCTTTGGGCTATGTTGCATAAGGTTGACTTTGATTCCAATTTTCATTTTCTGTAAGACCTTGTGAGAGCAGGGAAAGCATCTTCGGGATTGATTGTCTTTGGTGGTTTGATTACCCAAATAGCGATAAATCTGGGTTATGATCTAGATGAGTTAGAAATCATTCATGGCAATAACATGATCGATATTGATGCATGTCTTGCTATGAAGAAGATTTGTCGGGATGAGAATGAGTTTGTCTTTCCTAGGAGAGATGATTTCCCATTACCTCTTCCTTGTCCTAAGAGGACCTCAGTTCGCAACCCTGCTAATTGGGTGATCACTGATTCAATTCCCAAGTATGTCCCCTCCTTGTATGGAGACACTGAGCCCCACCTTGAGCCCTCATCATCTGGACACCCACTACCGTCCGAACATCCAAAACCTGCTAGGCACTCTTTTGCCTATGGCACGGGTCACTCCAGATTTGATTTTTCTAACTTTCACGCCTCTTTGGATTTAGTTCACAAAAAGAAAGAGGCCTAACAAATAATGTTGGAGGGCCACATTACTTTGTCGGATGATCAGTATAGAGAGGTGCAAGATCACTTTTAGTTCACAAGGAATTTCCAAGGTTAGGTGGTCGAATTGGTCCAGGATTATGACATTGATTAGGCTAGAATGAGAGAATTCATAGAGGCCATGAGCATTACTAGTCAACAAGTTGATGCCCTCTACGAATATCATAGGATCCTGAGTCAGTCTCCGAGCTTTCCTAGTTTTCCTTCTTACCGACCACGTAGACCTCCATTTCCCCACCCTTCTCCACCACCACCTCCGTATTGATTTCATCGGGACGATGAAAAGTTTAAGTGGGGGGGGGGTGTTTGTAACCTGAATTTTTAATATTTTCTTTTACATTTCATTTGTTCTGCATTTTGTTTTGCTTTGCTTGCTTTCAATTTTTTACTTACGTCCTGCATTTTTCTTTATTTTGTTTGCTAGACTTGGTTTTGACTATCGCATGACTGTCTTTTGAAATATTTTGTGGCATATTGAGAACATCATTCCTCACTACTACTGACTTGTCTAAAAGAAAATTTTTTAGCATGTTTATATCTTGATTCATGATGTTGTAGACATAATGCTAGTATGTTTAGTGTATCTCTTTTCTCTATTTCAAGTTAAGTGTTGTACGGAAACATATTTGAGTTTTGTCTTGACCATAAGGATCTTATTTTCACTTACTTGGGCTTGAATGGTTGATATCATTGGAATAGTCATGATTCATCCTATTTGTTTAGTACTTAGTTCCTATGGTGATTTCTTAAGCTACATTTTGGTTGCTGGATGATGCTCGAATCATGTAAGCTCATTTGGAAAAATCAAAATATCCCAACATTTGTAATTAAGTGCATTTGTGTTCAAGTGTTGCATCTTACAATCACTAATAAAAAAATTGATGAATAAGGGATATAAAAAATAGTTGTCGTAACCAGAAACTAGCAAGTTATCCCTTTGAGATCGAGTTAGGTTACTGGGTAAATGACTGCTATGTTTCTCTTGATATCAAGCATGCCTTTGAGACCTTGGATGGATTGAGGAATATGAACCAAGTGTGTGACAGACAAGTGTCTATCACCGGGAACATTAGGAACTCAATTGGATGATGACCTGACTAGGATAATGATTGAAACTTGAAGAGTTTGGGTCACGCATAGGAAACTTATGCTTAGACCATACTTGAGTTATTTCCATGATCATGCTCATCAATGACATTTTACTTGATGACAAGCAGAAGTTTAAGCGGTGTGATGTGCGTAGATTATATATATTTATTTAGCATGTTTTGACGCACATTCACATATTTTATGCATGCTTTGTCTATGCACTTTCATACTCTTAGTCTTATTTTCAGCATAATTACTCCTCTTTGTTCGGAGATCTACTCTTGTGTATTTTCTGTTGACAAGAGTGAAATTTGGAGAGGAAACGATGTTTGCGGTCGAGGCAGTCAACAATCGAAGGAAAATAGCACTAGCAATGTGACCTACATGGCCATGTCAAAGAAGCAAGGAGGAAAATGACCTTGGTCGTGTGGCGCACACATGCCGTGTGGCTTCACTAGAGGAGGAGCATGACATGGCTGTGTGAGAGCCACACGATCGTGTCATCCAACAACATCACCAGAGCAGGGCCGTGTAGATCCACATGCACGTGCTACACTTCCAGAGAGCAAGTAGAGATTGATTGTGTGGTCCACACGGCCGTGTAGGATTTCCAGAGACCAAGAATGGCTAGGTTGTGTGAGCCACACAGCCGTGTAGGCCATCTAGAGCCAAAGCAGAAGACGACCATGTGGATCCACACGACCGTGTCACCCTAGCCAAGAGGAGAATGTAAGAGGCCGTGTGAGAGCCACACGGGCCGTGTGGTGCCCGTACCCCAGCTATAGAAAAGAGGTTTTCTTCGTCCCCAAAGGAGGAAGGCTCTCCCTTTGGGGAGATCCAATTTGGTGATGTTCTTCATCCATGATCCATCGATCCGAGGCTATCTCCATCTCTACATTGACTCCGGTAGCTAAGGATTGGTTCCGAAGATCACTCATCGACACTAGATAAGCTTTCCTATTCTCTTTTCTTCGGATTGGGATTGAAATTCTTGTAATCTTCTTGTCTTTAGATCTTTACCTTTTTGCTATGGAGTAGATCCATTGTTCTAGGACTAAGGGAGCATTTGTGGTGTGATTTGATGTAAGATCTCATTGATATGCCAATTTCCTATCTAGATGATGTTAGCATGTGTTGTATCTATTTGATCTTGTGTGGATTCATGTGTTTGGACCTAATTACCATGTTTGATTGAATGTTTGTGATGCTTGTGGATCCCGTAGAAGGATGCCCTAGATCGTATGATCGAGGGACGCTCGTGATAGGTAGTCTCGCTAACAAACGTTTGGGGTCTCTTCTTGAAAGGTGAAGCAAGTCTCTACAAGGAGGTGGGATGGTTGAATGTACTTAATACCTACATCATTATGTGGATTGAGTAGAGATGTGTTTCTGTGTTGTATGACTGAGGGATGCTCGTGACAGGCAGTCCCGCTAACCAACTTCATAGGGATCATATCTATTTATTCGGTTGTGGTGTAGATCAAAGTCCCTTGCCGGTTGTCTTCTGCAGGAGAAAATCGGCAACTTCCTATAAATGCATATTAATTGAGGATATGAATTGGTGAACCATATTACATCGATAAATATCACAATGAAACTGAACTCCTAGAACACTCATAAAAACAAAGTCCCTTCATTTACTTTTCTGTTTCTATTTCTAGTTGCTTTATTAATAGATTCACTACCTTTGTTAATTGTTTAGCTAATTCATCGTGAGACATCTCTAGTGCTTATAACCAGTCCATGTGGGATCGATAATCTTTTATTATTACTGATGATGAAACTGTACACATACAGTTGCGTAACATTGGGTTACACGGCCTTGACCATTCTTCCTTCTGCTCTTTTGACACAGCTGTGTGAGATCACAAGACCAGTGTCATTTGACTTTGTATGCTCTCTAGATCATCAACAAATACCATTTTCAGTTCAAAATGGCTCATGTCAATAGAAAAATATACAAAGAGCAGATCTCCTATAAAGAAAAGTAATTATGCTTAAAGTAAGACAAGAGGTGTAAAATGCATAAATTGAGTAAAATATGTGAATGTGCATCAAAACATGCATAAGAGTGTGTATACTCTATGTGCATCAAGAACTTTCAAGAAGACGAAGATGGAGAGAGAGATGCTACACAACATGGATCCGATAATGATAGCTCTCTTCATAATATAATGGGGGATTTTAAGAAAAGTCTAGAAGTTTCTTACTTTGGACTGAGCGTAATTTTGAAAGGTCCAATATGGGATCGAGCTAATGACCTAAAATAAGTGATTTTTTGGAGACAACCCAAGTTCAATCTTGTTTTCATTTAAGTTTTTAGTTTATTTTTAGACACTTTGATTTTTTCCATTACCCTAAACCCTCTACCTAATTTCACTTATCTAATTTATTTTTGTAGGTTTCAAAGTTATGGAGGAATGTGAATACCAGTAGAGGAATATCTTCAACATATAAATGTCTTAACCATTTAGAGTTCATCACTTGATAACTTCTTTAATTTCAAAACCTCCTCCATACTACATATCTTGTTTTCATTGGGACAATCAAAAGTTTATGTCTGGGGTTTAGTTCAGTTTTTGTCATCTTTCTTTTTTTTATAATAAAATTTGTCTAGTTGCATCATACATCATATCATGATTGCTTGCCCTTAATGCAAAAATACTAGTACATTTATTCTAAATTCCATGTGGTTCTTTTTGTCACTTATAGTGATAGTGTGTTTAGTGATCTATCTATTTCTATCCATTGTAGAATGCAGTGAGCAATGTTTTTATTGTAAGAGTTGAAGTATTGGTCTTATTTTAGAATCTCTTTAGACTTTGTCTAATTTTGATAGTAGATAACTTTGAAAATAATCATGATTCATAAAACTAAACTAGTATTTATGTTTCTAAGGTGACCTGTTAAGTACATTTTGATTATAGGATGACCTTAGATCATGACAACTCACTTGAAAAAAATCAAAATCCTTACATTTGCACTTGTATATTTATATTTGAGTTAGTGCTACTATAAGATACGATGATTAAATAATAAATATTATTGGAGCAATAACCTTATTAAACATTCTGGGAATTTTAAGAAATTTTTTTAGATTTAAACGGAGCCGATATGACACATTTTAAGGGAATAAATCTATTAGACTAGGAGAAAGCCTATTTGAAATATCCGGAGCTAATTGAGGAATTAACTTAGAGTTTAATTAAATAAATCTAAGTATAAAAAGAAAACTTAAGTTCCTAATCTTATTCCTCCCCTCTCTATGTTGATTCCTCCTCTTCCCCAATTCGCCATCGCAATCCATGCCGCCACGCTCCCTCAACTGTCGACCACTAATCCCGACGTCATCAACATTGGTGATCACCTCACTACACTGACCTTTATTGGAGCAGGTCACAGCCACGTCTAGTGCCATGATAACCACGATCAGCGCAACACTTCTACTTTCATGATAGAAGCTCTGGTTAGTATGCTGTCGATCAGTATTCTTCGTTCTGTCAACACTACCAACCATCCATTGGTTATGCCAAGCCCAGCCATGCATTACCGGTCGTTTTCCACTCACCTCTACCTGATTTCCATAGCACTGCTCGATGCAGCAACCGACCATCACCACTCTCTTCATCCCTACTCCCTACCACAGTAGCTGTCGCAAGTCTTCTTGTGGTCCAGTCACTGGTCAGGTGAAAGTTGCTAATCTTCCCTTTTGTTGGCTCTTCTCGGATCCATCACCGCTCTCCTTGCCTGTGATTGTGGCTATTCCAGAGAGCTGTCGCTGGAGCCTTGAGATGCTGGAGAATCATGATAAAGAATCTTTGTAAATGGATCACCTTGAAATTCAGCTTGGGGAAGGGTATTGATGTCACACTCAAGCAAGATGAGAAGGTGAGTGATAAGTCATGGGGTTTGATCGCCACAAGTTGCCTTGATAAGATCAGAATTGGTTCTTTGCCTAAGAACTAGAAGGAAGCTCTCACGAAAGAGAAACTCAAATTTGCATTCAAAACTTACTTGATTTGCGATACAAGAGTTCTCCTATTTAGCATCCCCTAAAATTCACTATGCACTAATTATGCAATAAATATCATGCTTGCTTGCATGGTATTTATTATCCACTAATGCAACCACTAGTCCCTAATACTAGTTTAATGCAACCATGCATGCATGGTATTTATTATGCTAGCTTAGGAACTCTCAAAAATACATTAAAACCCCACAAAGGACATCAAAAGTCACTTTAGAAAACCCCTCCAATAAATGCATATGAAAATGGTCCTCATGTTGGTTCAATTTCATTTTTAAGTTAAAGGAATGTGATCCATTTAGTTGTTGCCTCCATTGTGCATTGATCCTCCTTTTCCTTGAGCCCCATTATTAAGCCTTCCAAAGCTTGCTTCATTCTCTTAGTCTAGGACCTTATCATGGGTCCCCCAATTCCCTTCAATGCCTCTTCTTGGCTCACATCATTCCCTCCTTTAGGTGAATCCATCCTCGAATTTAGGTCTTCATCACTTGCATCAAAAGGACTCAAATCAGCCACATTAAATGTTGTACTAACACTATACTCACCGGGCAAATCAATTTTGTAAGCATTGTCATTAATTCTTTCCAACATTTGGAATGGTCCATCTCCTCTTTGTTGAAGCTTTGATTTCCTTTGGGTAGGAAACCTTTCCTTCCTCATATGAACCCACACCCATTCACCGGGTTCAAGGACAACTCTTTTTCTCCCTTTATTGGCTCGATTTGCATATTGCTCCATTTTCTTCTCAATTTGAGCTTTAACTTGCTCATGAAGCTTCTTCGCATATTCTGCCTTTGTTTTGCCATCCTGGTGAACTAAAGAAGAAGTGTTAGGTAAAGGAAGCAAATCAAGAGGTATTAGTGGATTGAACCCATAAACAATCTCAAAAGGAGAAAATTGAGTAGTAGAATGGACCGCCCTATTATAAGGAAATTCAACATGAGGTAAACATTCTTCCCAGGACTTAATACTCTTAATAATTGCTCTAAGAAGAGTAGAAAGTGTCCTATTTACCACCTCAGTCTAGCCGCCAGTTTGTGGGTGGCATGTGGTGGAGAAAAGAAGCTTTGTTCCCAACTTGTTCCATAAGGTCCTCCAAAAATGGCTTAAAAATTTAGTGTCATGATCTGAAACAATGCTCCTAGGCATGCCATGAAGTCTTACCACCTATTTGAAAAACAAATCTGCCACATGAGTTGCATCATCCACTTTGTGGCAAGGTATGAAGTGTGCCATCTTGGAGAATCTATCAACTACCACAAAAATGGAGTCCTTACCTTTTTGAGTACGTGGTAGCCCTAAAAAAAATCCATAGACAAGTCAGTCCAAGGAAAATTAGGAATAGGCAAAGGTGTGTAAAGTCCATGAGGTAATGTCTTAGATTTTACTTTTCTACACACAATGCATCGTGCATAAAATTTCTGTACATCGTGTTTCATGTGTGGCCAATGAAAATCTTCAAGCAGCATTTCTAAGGTCTTTTGAACCCCAAAGTGTCACATTAAACCCCCCTCATGTGCTTCCCTAACTAGCAATTTACACATGGATTGTTAGCTAGAGCCCTAGAGTCAATCATTTGATGATTGTATTATGGACTTGTTGTATCTTATTCTATATAAATAAAGCCATTTTGTTTTTTGTTATTATACTTACTTGTATTGGTGCCAAATAAACTAAGTATAATAACGTCCTTGAGTAGAAGGTTCTTACCTATATCAATCGGTTAGCTGAACCGATAGTGAGATGATATAGGGAACACTACTTTTAATCATTCCTAGTCGAGTATTAACATTCAGGGACAATGTTAATACAATAAGACTAGCATGTAGGTCAACTCGATGACTTGATCTCACAAGTCATGGATATAGAGATATCAAGTTGACACATGGGTATGCATTGGAGAATGTATACTGAATGACCCGTCATGAGAAAGTATCATGGATCGTTATATGAGTGTCATATACTTTCTCATATGGCTATTAGTATGACTATTAGTCCTTGTTGGGTTTTTCGGGCCGCGAAAACCGCTTTTCGCGTCGCGGAAACCCCGAATCGCCCAAGCCACGGATCTCGTGCAAGATAAAACCGAACGAAAATACGAGTACGAGTTTGAAAACTTTAATCTACAGTAGATCTACATAAGGATAAACAATTTATACCTTTGATGCGATGCCCTTCGCGTTCCCGCTCGTCCAAATGATGCCGGATCTCAAGACCGTCAAGCGCCGGTCCTCTAGAAGTATCCACACGGACACACTAGATGGAGATGACCAAAAACCATGGTGTGCTAGCACCTATGTGGTTCGGCCAAGGGAGGAGAGGGAGAGGGAGAGCTTGAGAGGGAGAAGGAGGAAGAGGCACACAAGTGAATGAAAAATAAATTTCTTCACCCAAAACAAAGTGGCCGGCCACATTTCAAAATTCACATTAATTGCATTAATTGCAATTAATATGAAACCATAAAATCACATTAATTGCATTAATTGCAATTAATATGAAACCATTAAGAGAGTGGCTTTGTCACTTCCATGAGGTGGCACCCATGATGATGTGGAACATCATTATTGGTCCACCTAATGCCAACTCACCAATGAGGTGGCAAAAGGTCATGTCAAAATTGACCTTTGGTCTTCCTTCTCCAGTCAAGTCAAACTTGACTCAATCTCTACCATGGTGGATCTAATCCAACCATTTGATTCGAGCCAACTTAATATAATGAATCTAATTCATTAAATTAAATTGATTCAATGAGTCAAAATCTAAATTAGACTCATTTAACACATGAATCAACTTGAGTCGAACTCAAGTTAGCCCAATTAGGATTACTCTTAATCCAATTTGATTCATCAAATGAATCTAATCCTCTTGGTTCATCATATGAACCTAATCTCCACCTAATTGTCCTAAGTGTGTGACCCTATAGGTTCTTGTAACGTTGGCAATGCCCTAAACCCATTTAGGAGCATAAGTAATGAGCAGTATCTAGCAACACATCATTACTACCCAAGTTACAAGAATGTCGAGATCCGACATCACCTCGTGACTACCAATTGTGACTACTCACAAAATAATGACAAGTGTCCTTCTATCCTAGACATCTAGATTGATCAATGTGAGGCATAGACCGTGTCATCCTCTAATCAATCTAAATCTTGAACTCCAAGTAGACTCACTCGATCAAATGAGCTCAACATCTAATGTTGACTCATTTGGGCATGACCATGTACTTAGTGGTCTCACTCTATCAAGAATACTGATGTCGCTCCCGACATATGGGAGGGATAGATCCCATCTACATCACTCACATCCCTCTACATAATTCGTTATATACCCAGTAATCGCCTTTATAGTCCACCCAGTTACGGGTGACGTTTGACGAAACTAAAGTACATAACTCCTTATGTAGGGATCCATGGTGACTTCAGGTCTAAGGACTAATAGTCATACTAATAGCCACATGAGAAAGTATATGACACTCATATAACGATCCATGATACTTTCTCATGGCGGGTCATTCAGTATACATTCTCTAATGCATACCCATGTGTCAGCTTGATATCTCTATATCCATGACTTGTGAGATCAAGTCATCGAGCTGACCTACATGCTAGTCTTATTGTATTAACATTGTCCCTGAATGCTAATACTCGACTAGGAATGATTTAGAGTAGTGTTCCCTATATCATCTCACTATCGATTCAACTAATCGATTGATATAGGTATGAACCTTCTACTCAAGGACGCTATTATACTAAGTCTATTTGGCACTGATATAAATAAGTATAATAACCAAACAAATGCCTTTATTAATAAACAAGAATATGATATACATGAGTCCATACAATCATCAAATGATTGGCTCTAGGGCTCTAACTAACAATCTCCCACTAGCACTAGTGCCAATCAGTATAGGCTCTAAGGCCTAAAGACCTAGTGTGACCATCATGCTTCCTCTGTGCCAAAGCCTTGGTCAAGGGATCTGCGATGTTAGCCTCTGTAGGTACTCTGCAAATCTTCACATCTCCTCTATCGATAATCTCTCGAATGAGATGGAAGCGCCGTAGTATGTGCTTGGTCCGCTGGTGTGAGCGAGGTTCCTTCGCCTGTGCTATAGCTCCATTGTTGTCACAATAGAGCTCAACTGGGTCAGCGATGCTAGGAACCACCCCAAGTTCAGTGATGAACTTGCGGATCCAAACTGCCTCCTTTGCTGCCTCTGATGCAGCAATATACTCGGCTTAGAATCAGCTACTGTGTCCTGCTTCGAACTCTTCCAGCTCAAAGCACCACCATTTAAGCAAAACACGAACCCTGACTGCGATCGGTAATCATCCTGATCGGTCTGAAAGCTGGCATCACTGTAACCCTTTGCAGTTAGCTCATCATTACCTCCATATATCAAGAAATATTCTTTAGTCCTTCGTAAGTACTTAAGAATATTTTTGACCGCTATCCAGTGACTTTCACCTAGATCTGACTGGTATCTGCTCGTCATGCTCATAGCATACGAGACATCAGGTCGAGTACATAGCATGGCGTACATGATCGATCCTATGGCTGAGGCATAAGGGATCTGATCCATGCGGTCTCTCTCCTCTCTAGAAGAGGGACCTTGAGTCTTCGAAAGACTCACGCCATGTGACATCGGCAGAAATCCCTTCTTGGAGTTCTGCATGGCAAACCGAAGGAGTACCTTGTCAATATATGTACTCTGACTTAGGCCAAGCAATCTCTTAGATCTATCTCTATAGATCTATATCCCTAGAATGCGGGATGCCTCACCTAAGTCCTTCATTGAGAAGCAACTCCCTAGCCAGGTCTTGACAGACTGAAGCATAGGGATGTCCTTCCCAATGAGTAGTATGTCATCCACATATAATATGAGGAAGACAACTATGTCCCCTACAACCTTCTTGTAGACACAAGGCTCATCTTCGTTCTTGATGAAACCAAACTGTTTGATCGCATCATCAAATCGAAGATTCCAGCTCCGAGAAGCTTGCTTTAGTCCATAAATGGACCTATGCAGCTTGCATACTCTGCTAGTATGCTGTGGATCTACAAAACCCTCAGGTTGTGTCATGTACACATCCTCGAGTAGGTTTCCATTCAGAAACGCAGTTTTGACATCCATCTGCCATATCTCATAGTCATGGTAGGCTGCAATAGCAAGCATGATCCGAATGGATTTAAACATCGCCACTGGATAAAAGGTTTCATCATAGTCAATACCATGAATCTGCTTGAAACCTTTAGCTACCAAGCGACCCTTATAAATAAGTCTATCCATGTCAGTCTTTCTCTTAAAGACCCACTTGCACCCAATGGGTTTTACCCCTTCAGGTGGATCAACCAAAGTCCATACTTGGTTGGTGTACATGGATTCTATCTCGGATCTCAGGGCTTCTAGCCATTTCTCAGAATCTGGTCTCATCACAGCTTCTTGATAGGTGGTAGGCTTATCCTCTATGAGCACAATGTCATCATGGTCAGACAAGAGAAATGAGTATCTCTCAGGCTGACGACGTACCCTATCAGACCTGCGAAGAGGTATGTCTACTTGAACTGGTTGTTGTTCCTCAACTCCTTGTGGAACAACATCATCCACAACACTTTGTGGTTCCAGTTCAATTTCCATCGAGGCATCAGTGCTATTGTTCGCATCTTGAACTTCTTCAAGATCGAACGTGCTCCCACTAGTCTTTCTAGAAACAAAATCCCTTTCTAGAAAGACCCAGTCTTTGCCACAACTACCTTGTGCTGACTGGGAATGTAGAAGTAATATCCCTTAGTTTCCTTGGGATATCTAATAAAGTAGCACTTATCGGATTTGGGTCCTAACTTGTCTGAGACTTGACGTCGAACGTAAGCCTCACAACCCCAAATCCTCATGAAAGACACCTGGGCATCTCTCCCAGTCCATATCCTATATGGTGTCTTTATCACGGCCTTTGATGGAACTCGGTTGAGTATGAAAGCTGCCGTGTCTAGAGCATATCCCCATAGATATGTCGGAAGATCTGTGTGACTCATCATAGATCGTACCATATCTAATAAGGTACGATTCCTCCTTTCAGATACACCATTCCACTGTGGTGTTCCAGGAGGAGTGAGTTGAGATAAAATCCCACACTCAGCTAAGTAGTCACGAAACTCATGGCTTAAGTATTCACCACCTCGATCTGATCGAAGTATCTTAATACTCTTGCCAAGCTGGTTCTGTACTTCATTCTTGAATTCTTTGAACTTTTCAAAGGATTCAGACTTATGTGTCATCAAGTACACATAACCGTATCTACTAAAATCATCAGTAAATGTGATGAAGTACCTATAACCGCCTCTAGCAGCGACATTGAAAGGGCCACATACATCACTATGTATGAGTCCTAACAACTCTATCGCCATGCCCACTAAAGGGAGTCTTAGTCATCTTGCCTCGTAGGCATGACTCGCATATCTCATATGATTCAAAATCAAATGAGTCCAGCAAACCATCCTTATGGAGCTGGGATAAGCGCTTGTCATTTATATGACCTAAGCGACAGTGCCAGAGGTAAGTTTGGTTCAAGTCATTCGACTTGATCCTCTTGGTATTTATGTTATAGACAGGGCTCTCTAGGTCTAGAATGTAGAGTCCGTTTATCAGAGGTGCACTACAATAGAACATATCGTTTAAAAAGACGGAACAACATTTGTTATTTATTATAAACGAGTATCCTCTCTTGTCCAAACAAGAAACTGATATTATGTTCTTTGTCAAGGCAGGCACATAACAACAATCCTCTAATTCTAGTACTAGCCGGAGGGCGAGATAGATGATAAGTTCCACAGAGAATAGCGAAGAACTCGTGCTCCATTGCCTACGTAGTCTATCTCACCCTTCGTCAATGCTCTGCTATTCGGTGATTGTACATTAGTACAAATGTTGAAGCATCCGGTATCTAATACCCACGAGGAAGAAATAGAGAGGTTGACTTCTATAACATTTATACCTGAAGTAGAAATCTTATTTCTCTTCTTCTTAAGATCTTCCGTATTCTTTGGAGTTCCTCTTCCAGTGCCTTGCTTGTCCTTGATATAGGTGACAAAGATGTTCAACCATATCGTAAGCGCTCATAAACTCATGTTGCTTCAAGCTCAAAGTTCATGGTTGCGAGCATAAGACAAGACACATCTATCCGCCATCTCGATGCTTCTGTAAGCATCTCCTGCCTTCGCCAGCGGTGGAAGGAGGGGCCTGGAATGGGGGCTCTGCAGCACGTTTTGGGTGAGAACTATTCTCGATTCAGTCCAGGAAATTTGCTCCGTTGAGCTTGTCCTTCTTAAGGACAGATCGCAGAGAGAAAATGTTCGTATTTGATGTCATGGTTATCTACAACAGAAAATTTGCAGAAATAAATATCATATTCTTTAAAAATCATTTAATTAGGCCTTTAATTAAACGATGCTCCCACTGAATTCTATAATTCTTGTGGGACAAGATCCACATCATACTAACCCTTGAGTTAGCTTTGGCTAATATGCCCAAGGCTTAGTATGATCGGTAGGTAACGATTACCAATTACATCTCTATGCAACTCTTGTTTATAGAATCAATATCCCCATTTATATTAAAACTCGAGTTAGCTTTGGCTAATACGCCCGAGAGTTAATATAGATGTGATATTGACCTATCTTTCCAACTATTTGAAGAATGCTTATAGTTGACTCGATCCAACCGAGTAACTATGAATACTCAATCTAATTGAGTTTTTATTCACCCATGTGTTGATAGACGGGACCAAGATTGTCCCTCCGTACCCTACCAAGATAATATGTATTGCTCTGCTTTGACAGATTCAACAATACATGTGATCGAGGTAGTGATAGGTATCACGGCACGGTTAGGCATTTTAGAGTTGGTTCGATCTAGATCTAATCTAATCGAGAAGAATGCATCTTGTGCACGACTTAGATCTAATCTAATCGCAAGGGTCCATCATGTGCATTACTTAGATCTAATCTAATCGTTAAGGCACTAATTAATTAATTAATTATTAAACATGCATCAAATACATAATAATTAATTAATTAATCTATTTGTGATTTATTCATGGCCCTACTACGATCTTCTCAAGCCAATGAGAAGATCGATTGGTCAACCTAGGGTCAACAGCTTCTCCAAGCGCCTCCCTTTGACCACCTTGTGTTGCTCGTGCCCGCCTCGGAACTCCGTCTCGTGTGGACCCTCCACCGCTCCAATTTGTACATTACAATTTGAAACTCGAGTTACATTCGAGTCTAAATCTAATTTACAACAAGAATAAAAGATGAGGCACGACGCGCAGGTCGCGAATAATAAAATAAATACAACACGCGAAAACACATCACGGCACGCAGGCCGTATTATGAATTACAACACAACCAATCATATTGGGCTTTGGGCCATGACTATCACAAATTAATATATATAATTCAAAATTATATATTTTCATAATTTTCTATAATTTTAAAATTAATTTTTACAATTTTACAAGTAAAATTTCGTGGGTCCCGCTTTAGCGGTTTTCAAGAATCATGGAATCCCTTAGGGCCTGGGGGCAGCGCCTCTACCGCGATCTAACCATCGCGAGGGTTCCTTTGCGATCCAACAGTGCCTAAACCCGCTGTCCCAAAACGATTTGGGCCGAGACATTACCGCTTTAAAAATCTTCCCGACGGTTCGCTTTTAGCGATTTTGGGTGCGATCGATGAGCAAATCCTGCGGGGTTAGGAAGACTACCCTACCCACGATCTAACCATCGTGAGTTGCTCATCTAATGGCACCCAAGCCCGCTGTCCCAAATGGATTTGGGGCAAAACGAAGATCTTTCCGGTAGCCGAAGCCTACAAGTGCCGAGACACTTGTGCTTCGCTTCTACAGAAAAATTACCCATAAAATCATAAAAAAAAATAATTTTTACAGAAAATCACAGAAGGTTTTATTTTTCATAAAAATAAAAACAAACTCGTACAAGCCTTGCACGTGGCTCTGGTACCTATCACTGTTGGGTTTTTCGGGCCGCGAAAACCGCTTTTCGCGTCGCGGAAACCCCGAATCGCCCAAGCCATACCAATTGTTGGGGTTGCAAGGTTGCAAACATAGTCCCATATTGGAAACACATGGGAAAGATCATGGGTTTATAAGAGAAAAAGATATCTCCATTGGCATGAGGCCTTTTGGGTAGAGCCCAAGAGAAAAACCATGAGGGCTTAGGCCCAAAGTGGACAATATCATGCAATTGTGGAGATATCTAAATTCTTTTTGATCCTACAATTGGTATCAAAGCTCGGACTGCCAGAAGGTTTAACCACCGACTGTGCACAAGAGTTATGGTCTGATTGAACCATGTGAGTACAATATTGACCTCGAATAAAGAAAGTGGGGGCTCCAATGTTCGGATCAAGAGGACCAGACACCAGGCAAGAAGTCCTAGTTGCGGCTAGGCAAGGAAGTCCTAGTAGGTCTGGCTGGCCTGAGTCCCTGATCAGACAGTCCGAGAACTCCCTGTAGGCCTCGGATCAGACACATACTCTCTGTCCTTGTTTTCGCTTTGTTCTATTGGGGTTGCAAACATAGTCCCATATTGGAAACACATGGGAAAGATCATGGGTTTATAAGAGAAAAAGATATCTCCATTGGCATGAGGCCTTTTGGGTAGAGCCCAAGAGAAAAACCATGAGGGCTTAGGCCCAAAGTGGACAATATCATGCAATTGTGGAGATATCTAAATTCTTTTCGATCCTACAGTCCTTAGACCTGAAGTCACCATGGTTCCCTACATAAGGAGTTATGTACTTTGGTTTCGTCAAACGTCACCCGTAACTGGGTGGACTATAAAGATGATTACTAGGTATGTAACAAATTATGTAGAGGGATGTGAGTGATGTAGATGGGATCTATCCCTCCTATATGACGGGAGAGACATCGATATTCTTGTTAGAGTGAGACCACAAAGTGCATGACCATGCCCAAATGAGTCAATATGAGATATTGAGCTCATTTGAGTGAGTGAGTCTACTTGGAGTTCAAGATTTAGATTGATTAGAGGATGACACGGTCTATGCCTCACATTGATCAATCTAGATGTCTAGAATAGAAGGACACTTGTCATATATTGTGAGGAGTCACAATTAGTAGTCACAAGGTGATGTTGGATCTCAACATTCTTGTAACTTGGGTAGTAATGATGTATTGCTAGATACCGCTCATTACTTATGCTTCTAAATGAGTTTAGGGGCATTGCCAACGTTACAAGAACCTATTGGGTCATACACAAAGAACAAGTGGATGGAGATTTGGTTCATATGATGAACCAAGAGGATTAGATTCATGTGATGAATCAAATTGGATTAAGAGTAATCCTAATTGGGCTAATTGAGTCGTACTCAAGTTGATTCATGTGTTCAATGAGTCTAATTTAGATTATGACTCATTGAATCAATTTAATTAAATGAATTAGATTCATTATATTAAATTGGCTTGAATTAAATGGTTGGATTAGATCAACCATGAGAGAGATTAAGTCAAGTTTGACTTGACTTGAGAGGAAGAGGAAGAGTCAAGTTTGACTTGACTTTATGTCATATCATTTGTGACTTGTCATTAGGAGAACTAATGATGATGTGCCACATCATCACATGTGCCACCTCATGGAGGTTACAACTATTCTCTTTAATCGCCTTCACATTAATTGTGATTAATGTAAAGGGGGTTACACCTCTTGTAGTGGCCGGCTAATTGATGAAAAAGAAGGTTTTTTTTTATTTTGGTGAATAACTCTCATTCAAGTGATCTTCCTCCTCCCAAGCTCTCTTCTTGCTCCTTTCTCTACTGTTGCCGTGGGTTTCAAGCAAGGGAGAAGAAAGGAGAGTGAGTGTAATCCAAGAAGAAAGGTTAGTGAAAGTCACATAGAAATTTTAGAGGAGTGTTCTCTTCTTTTCTTTTCTTGTTCTTCCAATCCCATCCGAGAGCATCAATAAGTGCTAGCACACTTGTGGTGTTCTCTTCTCCATCCTTGTGTGTTAGAGAACACATCTTGTTCGTGTGGATACTACTAGAGGTGTGTACATTTGAACACACTTGAGATCCGGCGTACCTTGGACGAGCGGGATTTGCAAAGGGCACGCAACAAGGGTAACCTTCTAAACATGTAGATCTAAGTGTAGATCTAGTTAGTAAACTCGTACATGTAAATTTTGTTTTATACTCTTCGCACGGATCCGTTGGCTAGGGACTTTCGGGGTTTCCACGATGCGAAAAAGCGATTTTCGCGGCCCGAAAAATCCAACAGTGGTATCAGAGCCACGTGCGAAGACATGTACGAATTTATTTTGTATTTTTATGAAAAATATAGTTTCTGTGAATTTATGTAATTTCATGAATTTTATAGTTTTAAAGGGTATTTTTCTCGTAGAAGCGGAGCACAAGTGTTTAGACACTTGTAGGCTTCGACTACCGAGAAGATTTTTTCGTAACGGCAATGTTTCGACCCAAAACCTTTTGGGACAGCGGGCTAAGGCGCTGTAGGATCGCTTAGGAGCAACTCGCGATGGTTAGATAGCGGGTAGGGGTACTGCCCCTAACCCCGCAAGGGGATTTGCTCCGCGATTGTGCTTGAAATCGCTAATCGGGACCGCCGGGAAAAATTTACTCATAAAATTGTAAAAATTATGAAAAATATATAATTTAGAATTATATATTATTTTTGTGATAGTCATGGCCCTAAAAGACCCAATATGATTGGATTTGTGTTGTAATTTATAATACGGCCTGCGTGCCGTCATGTGTTTGTGTGTGCTGTATTTGATACGCGACCTGCGCGTCGTGCCTCCCTATTTATATTTTGGTTGTAAATTAGATTTAGACTCGAATGTAACTCGAGTTTTAAAATTGTAATGTAAATTTTGAAGCGGTGGAAGGTCCACTCGAGACGGAGTTATGAGGAGGGCGCGAGCAACACGAGGTGGTCAAAGGAAGGAGCTTGAGAAGCTGTTGACCTTAGGTTGACCATCCGATCTTCTCATTGGCTTGAGAAGATCATAGTAGGGCCATGACATAATCAAAAAATTTAGTTAATTACTTGTGTATGTGATGCATGTTTAATTAAGTAATTAATTAGTGCCTAACGATTAAGATTAGATCTAAATCGTGCACAAGATGCACCCTTACGATTAGATTAGATCTACATCGTGTACAAGATGCACCCTATCGATTAGATTAGATCTATATCGAGTATATGATACAACATCGACGTTTAGATTAGATCTAAATCACGTCAACTCTAATGCCTACCGTGCCGTGATACCTATCACTACCTCGATCACATGTGTTGTTGAATCTGCCAAAGCAGAGCAACACATATTATCTTGGTAGGGTACGGAGGGACAATCTTGGTCTCGCCTATCAACGCATGGGTGAGTACAACTCAATTAGATTGATAACTAGTTAACTCAGTTGGATCGAGTACAACTATAGGTATTCTTCCAACGATTGGAAAGATAGGACATAAATCACATTTATATTAATTCTTGGGCGTATTAGCCAAATCTAACTCAAGTTTTAATATAACTGTGGATAATGATCCTATAAACAAGAGTTGCATATAGATGTAATTGGAAATCGTTACCTACCGATCATACTAAATCTTGGGCGTATTAGCCAAAGCTAACTCAAGGGTTAGTATGATGTGGATCTTGTCCCACATGAATTATAGAATTCAGTGGGAGCATCATTTAGTTGAAGGCCTAATTAAATGATTTAAAAAGAATATGATATTTATTTTCTGTATTTTTCTGTTGTAGAATTGCCATGACGTCAAACACGAACATATTCTCTCTGCGTTCTGTCCTTAAGAAGGACAAGCTCAACGGAGCAAATTTTCTAGACTGGTACAGGAACCTGAGAATAGTTCTCACCCAAACGGCTAAAAGCACGTTCGGAGGAGGCTTGAGGCCTCCTCGCCACCGCCCGGCCGCAGAAGATCGATAATTACAAGAAGCATCAAGATGACGACGCATTAGATGTGTCTGTCTTTATGCGACCATGAACTCGAGCTTGAAGCAACATGAGTTGATGGGCTACGATATGGTTGAACATCTTTGTCACCTATATCAAGGACAAGCAAGGCACTGGAAGAGGAACCCAAAGAATACCGAAGATCTTAAGAAGAAGAGAAATAAGATTTCTACTACATATTATAGAAGTCAATCTCTATTTCTTCATCGTGGGTATTAGATATCGGATGTGCTACATTTGTACTAATGTACAATGAAAACGGCTTGACACATCGATAATGAACAATGGAACACCAAGGTCAGTCTCAGGAACTTATCATCTATCTCTGCCCTCTAGGCATGTACTAGAATTAGATGATTGTTGTTATGTGCCTGCATTAACTAAGAACATTATATCAGTTTCTTGTTTGGACAAAAAAGGTTTCTCATTTACAATAAAGAACAAATGTTGTTCCATCTATTTAAATGATATGTTCTATTGTAGTGCACCTCTGATGAACGGACTATATATTCTAGACTTTGAGAGCCCTATCTATAAAATAAATACTAAGAGGTTCAAGTCAAATGACATGAACCAAACCTACCTCTGGCACTGTCGCTTATAAATGACAAGCGCTTATCCCACTCCATAAGGATGGTTTGCTGGACTCATTTGATTTTGAATCATATGAGATATGCGAGTCATGCCTACGAGGCAAGATGACCAAGACTCCTTTAGTGGGCACAGAGAGACTGATTTGTTAGGACTTATACATAGTGATGTATGTGGCCCTTTCAGTCGCAGCTAGAGGAGGTTATAGGTACTTCATCACATTTCATTGATGACTTTAGATATGGTTGTGTACTGTAATGACACATAAGTTCCTTTGAAAAGTTTAAAGAATTCAAGAATGAAGTGTAAAACCAGCTTGTATTAAGATACTTGATCGGATCGAGGTGGAGAATACCTTAGCCATGAGTTTTGTGACTATCTAGCTGGATCCTATCCCAACTCACTCCTCCTAGAACACCACAGTGGAATGGTGTATCCGAAAGGAGGAATCGTACCCTAGATATGGTGCGATCTATGATGAGTCACCTGATCTTCCTACATTTCTTGGGCTATGCTCTGACACGGTAGCTTTTATACTCAACCGAGTTCCATCCAAGTGTGATAAAGACACCATATAGGATATGGGTGAGAGATGCCTGTGTGTCTTTTATGAGAGATTGGGGTTGTGAGGCTTATTGGGCGACGCCAAGTCTCGCAAATTAGACCCAATCCGGCAAGTGCTACTTATATGATATCCCAAGGAAACTAAGGATATTACTTCTACATTCCCAAGATAGTTGTGGAAACACTGGAGTCTTTCTAGAAAGGGACTTTGTTTCTAGAAAGACTAGTGGAGTACATTCGATCTCAAGAAGTTCAAGATGCGATCCTAGCACCAAGCTCGATGGAAGTTGAATCGAACCACAAAGTGTTGGATGATGTTGTTCCACAAAGAGTTGAGGAACAACAACCAGTACATACCTCTTCACAGGTCCGATAGGGTACGTCGTCACCGAGAGATACTCATTTCTCTTGTCTGACCATGATGACGTTGTGCTCATAGAGGATGAGCCTACCACCTATCAGGAAGCTGTGATGAGACTAGATTCTGAGAAATGGCTAGAAGCCATGAGATCCGAAATGGAATCCATGTACACCAACCAAGTATGGACTTTGGTTGATCCACCTGAAGGGGTAAAACCCATAGGGTGTAAATGAGTCTTTAAGAGAAAGACTGACACGGATGGACTTATCTATAAGGGTCGGTTGGTAGCTAAAGGTTTCAAGCAGATTCATGGTATTGACTATGATGAAAGCTTTTCACCAGTAGCGATGTTTAAATCCATTCGGATCATGCTTGCTATTGCAGCTTACCATGATTACGAGATCTGGCCGCGTGTCTGAATGGAAACCTACTCGAGGATGTGTACATGACACAACCTGAGGGTTTTGTAGATCCAAAGCATACTAGCAGAGTATGCAAGCTGCATTGGTCCATTTATGGACTAAAGCAAGTTTCTCAGAGCTGGAATCTTCGATTCGATGATGCAATCAAACAGTTTGGTTTCATCAAGAATGAAGATGAATCTTGTGTCTACAAGAAGGTTGTAGGGGACATAGTTGTCTTCCTCATATTGTTTGTGGATGACATACTGCTCATTGGGAAAGACATCCCTTTGCTACAGTCTGTCAAGACTTGGCTAGGGACATGTTTCTCAATGAAGGACTTAGGTGAAGCATCCCGCATTCTAGGGATACAGATCTATAGAGATAGATCTAAGAGATTGCTTAGCCTAAGTCAGAGTACATATATTGACAAGGTACTCCTTCAGTTTGCCATGCAGAACTCTAACAAGGGATTTCTGCCGATGTCACATGGCATGAGTCTTTCGAAGACTCAGATAATCATAATCATAATAATACAGGTTAGGAGTTAGGAGAGAATACAACTCTTTTCAAAAAAATAATAATCATAATAATAATAAAGGGTAAAAAGTTATTCAAAGAGAATCCCACATCAAATCTATCACCGAAGTTCCACAAGGAATATCGATCCAGAAGAAAGTTCGGATTTTTTAAGGGTTCATGACAAAAAAAAAAGGGTTTACATGCAAGAGGGAAAAAATCTGAACAAAAAGAAGGCAAAGAACAAGAGAAAAAACCACACACGCTTTCCATCCAGAGCAAATCCCACAGTTCACAATCTCCAACGGAAAAAAAGGAGTTCGCCCTAGTAATGGCAGAGGGAATAGAACACCAAACCTGTATCGCCGATCGTAAGGGGAAACGATGAACCTCCGGAGCTTGACCCTGTGGTTGCTCCTGGCCCCGAGGGAGGGGAGAATCCCGGTGGAGAGGCTGTAATGGCTGCCGTCCCGTGAGATCTCCTTCTCTGTCTCGATGTCGCACATCATTGCCAACGACATGTTGAACACCTTCGTCGTATCCGCCATAGTCGCCAATTCACGTTATCTACACCCACACTCCCTCTCTCCAACCGCTCCCTTTCCGGATTCAAAGCATCACAGCTCACAAGAATCTCGATTGGTGATGGCGGTCGCTGAGGCATGAGCAAGAGTGGAGAAAGCAGCAACAGCAAGAAGCCTGTTGTAAAAGGGAGGAGTTGGAGGAGATGCGGTGTGGTTGGACGGAGAAGCAAGGGCATCGTGCCTTGATCCTGATCGGGAGAGGAAGGGGCGATCTAGGAAGGGGAAGAGGGAGATGAGGTTGAGAGAGATCGGGGAGGTTTAGGAAAGTGGTGGTGAAGGCGCGATATAGGTTTAGGTTTGGAGGGAACTTCACAGTGTTGCAAATTTTGCTGGTGGGAACATTAAAATATTTTATTTTGGTTCATTAACACCGGGTTTTAAAAACCGCTGTTAAAATCGGTGTCTATTAACGAAAAAAATGTGCTCATAGACATCGCCTAAAAAACCGATGTCTATGAGCGAAAATCTGCGGTCATAGACACCGGTTTTTGGAAAAATCGGTGTAAAATACTCAAAGACATTGGTTTTTGCTTAAAACCGTTGTTGTTCCACTGATGTCTATAAGGGTTTTTGTTGTAGTGAGATCATTTATGTCTAGGGGATTTTAACCATGGTTAACTATATAGTAATGTGGAAGCAGCGGAAGCAGGGTGAGATCATAACCCATAGAGTCATCCATTATGGTTAGAGATTTGTTAATGATACTTGGATGAAGTGGTATATGAGTATGTTGTTTGGTGGTTACCCTTGGATGAGGATCCTTGAGTTGAGTAGTAAATTTGGAGACAAAATTTTTATTAGTGGGGGAGAATGTAAAACATGACACCCAAATAATAATTAAATAAAAAATATTATTGGAGAAATGACCATATTGGATTTTTTTTTCAAAATTTTTAGATTTTAACGGAGTCCATATGGCACGTTTAAGGGGTATAGTTCTTGGGCTTGGAGAAATCCTGTTTGGAATACCCATTTTAACAGGGAGTTGATTGAGATATTAACTTAGGTTTAATTATGAAAACCTAACATCTCTTAATATCTCCACCCGATCCCCCTTTCCCTTCACCACGCGCACACTGCCGATTCCCATCCCCTTTCCTGATCTCCTTCCATCACCTCTCTTCATCGCCGCCGATCACCGAGCCCCGACGCCGAGAGCCAGCCGCCGATAGCCAGCTGCTAATCCTGAGACACCGGCACCCTGTGATGTATCTGTCGTCGATCTTTGGACTGCCTCCTCTGGCCTTCTGTCGGCTGATCAGTGCCCTAGCTACGATCCATCGCAACCATCTTTTAAGCGAGCTTGGATTGGTGATGCTACAACACCGGTTGAGTAAGAGTCCCAATCATCCCTTCTTTTCCTCTGCCACGCCTCCGTCGTATATCACCGACCAGGCGGTTGTGTTACATGCCATCTGCATCACTGCCCACATGTTAGCATGGGAGGTGGACGATGGTAGCAGTAGCCGCTATGCCCTTCAGGGCATCCATCCTCTTGTTGGCTGAGGAGACCAACCACGGTGATTCCCCAGCACCACCGCTTCGCCGGAGTTGTTTCGTCCATAAGCAAAAGGTCACTAGATTTCCTATACACTACCAGCTTTGTCCCGACCACTATAACTCGACCAGCAGCTAGTTCGGTTGGGTGCCCCACTAGCCACAGCGAGTTACCGCTGTAGAGAAAGGAAGCATGATGTTTGATTTGGGTAACAAATCTCTTTTGTTAAACCTAATCCAGTAATGATTAGTTCTTCAATTAATAGGCGATTTGTGGATAAATTGATCAATAAGAGGTTAATTGATAGATTAGTTGATTTGGAATTGTTATGTTAGCTGGAGAATGAAGGGTGGGCATTAGACCATCTTCTGGCCGTGAATCCCTCTAGTCGTGAGCAACCATTAGCTCTCACGGATTTGGTGAGTATGTGGAATGATTAGGTTAATTCAATTAGGGTTTCCTAATCCTAATTAGGATTATATTTGGTTAATTGTATTATGATAGATTGGTATGATTTGTATTCTATGTTGCAGAGTTTCGATTCAATTTGAAGCAGACTCTTAGACATGAGGATAATTAGCGCTGATCGAGTGATAAGGGCCCACCCCTCAGGGGGTCATGGCCACGGTGGAAGTCAAAGTCTAAGCGGTCAACATCCATGTATCGGTGGCCGGTCGGACAACTCACCCGCTCGATTGGGACAAAGAAGTACCGATCAGATATCACCACAGCTCGGCCAGGCACCGAGCTTCTAGCGCTCAAAGCAAGGCATACGCCGAGCGGCTGTCATGCTCAGACTTATATTGAACCTCGGAGCAGGTGAAAAGGGATCACAACACAATGGAACGTTGACAATGAAATGTTTGTCGAGCGACCAATCCGCTCGGCCGAAGGGCTAGACCATCCAAACGGCCAAGGGCTGGCCAAGCGGACATCCCGTTCGACCCCCAAACAGACAAAAGGAGGATCAGCTGATATCCTCATGGGAACTCGTGCCACCAACAGATTACATGGTTGGTGGCATGGACAGGCAGAGGATCGTACGGCGGAAGCTTCTACTGTCATGTCAGAGATATGCCCGGGTTTTTGAGGTATGGTGTAAGGGACGCTTTCCTGACATGTCTTTGTAGGGAAAGTTTTGAGAAGCGTGTATGCCCCGAGAAGCATGCACATGCTTCCTCGGAGCCCTATATAAATGGCTCCAAGCTTCGACGGAGGTATGCACACTTTACTGTAGCTACTGTTACTCTGCTTCTTTGCTTCCTCGCTTATACATCGCAAGAGACTAACTTGAGTGTCAGAGGGTCATCGCCGGGGAACCCCTCCCTGGCTCAGCATCGACGCTACTGTGGTTGTAGGTTCCTTCAACTTGGAGTCCATCAACAGTCAACAGGAGTGCCACGTCCCCCAGCGTCCATCGCCTCGACTCTCGAACAAGATCAAATTTGGTGTCGTCTGTGGGAACGCACCTGTATCCGAGCCGAGAAGATGGAAGAAGTTGGACAACTTCACACCGTGACGTGGACTCAAGAGGAGATCGATATGGTCGTACAAGCTCAGGCAGCCAAAATAGTTGAGCAGCAACAACAAAAGGCGCTAGCCGATCGGCTGTCATAGCAAGCAACATCAGCGTCCGGGGGCCGAGTGGCGCAAGACGATCGACCATAGCAACTCTCCATCTTGGGACAAAATAGAGGGCCGACCGACACCCATGGAGAGGCACCGCCCGCCCCAATATAATTTCACCGGGCTTTGTTCCAGACACCCTCAGAAATCACGCAGGTGAATCAAGAGCGAAGATCCTCTTCAGATAAAGCACCTGTTCGGGACGTCCAAAAGCGCAAGGCACCTCAAGGTGACAGATCCCTGAACGGATCAATCGCTAGTTCTTCGAAGCGATACTGCAGGACCCTTTACCAAGACACTACGCTCCCCTGGCTATTGGAGAATACAATGGGTCGACCAATCCAAACGACCATTCGGGCAAGTTCGACAATGCGGCCGCCCTTCGCCAATACACAGATGGGGCGAAATGCCGGGTCTTTCTTACCACGCTCTTCGGCTCGACACAACGATTGTTCAGGAGACTGCCAGACGGATCGATACAAAGCTTCAAGGATCTCCGAACGGTCTTCCTACATCATTTTGCAAGCAGCAGGCGCTACCAGAAGATGAGTGTCAGCTTGTTTTCTTTGAAGCAAGGGTCGAGAGAAACCCTCCGAGTGTACATACAACGCTTCAACCAGGTAGCAATGGATATCCCCTCGGTCTCGTCCGAGACCATGATGAATGCCTTCAAACAGGGGTTCGTCGAAGGAGATTTCTTCCGATCGCTCATCAGAAAGCCACCCCACGACTACGACCACATGCTCAAGAAGGCTAATGAGTATATAAACGTGGAGGAAGCCCAGGCCGCAAGAAGGAAGGAGGCGCCAGCCGAACCCACGGTGTCGACCAAGCAACGACCATCGAACAACCACCAACCGCCGAAGGGGCCAAGAGCTGAAGGCCGACCGCACTAGGAAACGAGGGCGCATGCCGTTCAGCATGTGGCTTCCGACCGGTAGATGGCACCGAAGGGCAAGGTATGGACACCTATGTTCTCTTCCTTCCACCAGTCGGTATCGCACAACACACACGATTGTCGTGGCCTGAGACCAATCATCAGACTGGCCCCAAGGGGCTACCGTCGACGATCTCCTTCTCCCAATCGGCGACATGGGCATCAATACACGGGGCGACGGGAAGATGCAAGAATATCACCCGAACGACAACAACATCATTAGCGAAGGGGAAGCATTGACCCTTCCCAAGCCATGCATGAGCGAAGCAGGCCATCTGCTCGGGAGGAGGAAAACAGAAGTAATGTCGCTCGAGGAGAAATAAACATCATTGCCGGTAGACCGACCAGCGGTGATTCTAACCGAGCCCGGAGGTCATTCGCTCGGCGGTTGGAAATTCACAGCGTAGGTTTTAGCTGAGAGAAGGCGAACGGGTCTGAGATCAACTTCGGGCCCTGGGACCTCAAGGACGTAGAAGTCCCTTACGATGACTCCCTCATCATCCGAGCGGTAATCGCTAACTATACTATCCACCGACTTTTTGTTAACATAGGAAGCTCAGTGAATATAATCTTCAAGAAGGCTTTCGATTAGCTCCAGATCGACTGAGGTGAGCTACTGCCAATGACGACCCCATTATATCGGTTCACTGGAAATGAGGTGCAGCCGATCGACCAAACTAAGTTGGCAATATCAATAGGAGAAGAGCCGCTCAAGAGGACCAAAGCCACGACCTTCATTGTAGTAGATGCCCCCTCAGCCTACAATGTCATCCTGGGCCGACAGGCTCTCAATGAGTTCCGAGCAGTAGTTTCAACCTATTGCCAAAAGATCAAGTTCCTGGTGGACGACCGGGTTGGAGAAGTCAGAGGCGACCAACTAGCCGCTCGGCGCCACCATGTTGAGATGGTCAAGAGCGAACCCAGATCCGCTTGAAAGGCTCCTAGACTAAAGGTAAGTGCCATCATTGAAAAATCACCTACTCTAGTTTATGAGGAGAAAGAGGAAGTGCAAATCCATCCTTGTCGAGCGGAAGCAACAACTTTCATAGCGTCTAACCTGGAAGCTGAACAGAAGGTGGACTGATCACTTGTCTCCAGCAAAACCATGACGTGTTCGCGTGGTCGACGCACGTGCTCCCTGGGATTTCCCCGAGCGTCGCGCAGCACCAACTCCACGTCCGACCGGACTCTCGTCTGGTGAAACAAAGGAAGAGAGACTTTAACGCTGAGCAAAATCTTATCATCCGGGTGGAAGTAGAGAAGCTGCTGGTAGCCGGCCACGTGCGAGAAGTTCAATTACCGAGCTGGCTCGGGAATGTAGTGCTGGTCTCGAAGCCGGGCAACAAGTGGCGAGTCTGCATCGACTTTCGGGACCTTAACAAGGTATGCCCAAAGGACTTCTACCCGCTACCTCAGATTGATCAGATGGTAGACTCCACTGCTGAGTGCGAGTTGATATGTATGTTGGACGCGTATTAAGGGTACCACCAAGTGCCGCTCACCCGGGAAGATCAAGAAAAGGTCAGCTTTATTATGGCTGATGGCACGCATTATTATAATGTCCGTTCGGATTAAAGAACACTGGAGCCACCTATCAAAGGCTGATGAACAAAGTATTCTGACGCCAAATCGATCGCAACTTGGAGGTATACGTCGACGACATATTAATCAAATCCCTCCGAGTAGCTGACTTATGTGCAGATATCAAGGAGACCTGCTAGACACTTAGGGCATATGGGATCAAGCTGAATCCTAACAAGTTTCTGTTTAGCGTGAAAAGCGGATGATTTCTGGGCTACATTATCACCGAACGGGGCATCGAGGCCAACCCCAGCAAAGTGAAGGCACTATAGGACATGCTACCTCCTAGAAATTTGAAGGAAGTCCACCATCTCACCGGTCGGATAACTGCGCTATCTCGGTTCATCTCCAAGTCATCCGACCGGAGCTTGCCATTTTTATAGATAATATGCCGAGCCACCAAATTTCAATGGGACGGGGAGTGCGACCGTACGTTCGAAGAACTGAAGCAATACCTCAATTCATTGCCTGTATTAGCTCAGCCAACTATTGACGAGCCACTAAGAATTTATTTATCCTCGACCAAGCATGTAGTTGGCTCGGCACTAGTTAGGCCGAACAGTAAGGAATGACCGGTGTACTTCCTGAGTCATTTATTGAAAGACGCTGAATCCCGCTACACCGGTCTTAAGAAGTTGACTTACGAATTGGTACTCGCTACTCGGAGGCTTCTCCCATATTTTCTCAGCCACTCCATCATCGTAATGACCAATAGTCCCTTGGGGAGGAGCGTTCTGCTAAATCCAGAAGCATCTGGATGGCTAATCAAATAGACTACGGAGCTCAGCGAGTTCGACATCTAATACCAGCCCTGAATGACCATCAAGGCGCAGTCCTTGGTGGATTTCATCACTGAGGTACACAATCTTGAGCCTAAAGACATTTGGAAAATATATGTGGATGGTTCGTCTACTAAGCAGGGGAGTGGTGTCAGTATATTGTTCATCTCCCCCCAGGGAGAGCGGATGCAGCTGTCCATTCTGCTAGACTATAGGGCAACAAACAATGAAGCTGAATACGAGACGCTGATAGTCAGCCTGCAAGCTTCTCGGCTCGTCCGAGCCATTAATGTCCTCATCCTTTCAGACTCACAATTAGTTGTCATACATAAAATCCTGTCTCAAACTCTACGCTGAAGCCTTTGAAAAATTGAAGGCCAACTTTTGGGAGGTCGTCATACATAAAATCCCCCGATCGAAGAACCAAGCTGCGGATGAGCTGGCCAAGCCAGCCAGTTCACTATCACCTATCGTCATACCACAGCTGATCGAGCGGGTATCTTTTGTGGCTCTTGTCTACCGAATGGAGGAACTCTGCTTCCCATGTGATTAGAGAACGACTCTAGTGGAATTCTTGCGGTCAGGGGCTACGCCAGCCAATCGGGAGGAGGCTCGCTTATTGAGGAAAAGGGGTGGTCGGTTCACCCTCAAAGGAGATCAGCTCTACTAGAAGGCCTTCTCCAAGACTCTGCTCAAATGCATCAAATCAGAGGACGCCGACTACATACTACAAGAGATACATCAAGGATCCTGTGAAGGACACCCGGGCGGTCGATCATTAGCAAGGAAGATTCTGCTGGCCGGATATTTATGATCGACCCTACAGGAGGACGCCGCTCAAATGGTGGCCACTTGTCTGTCCTGCCAGAGATACTATAACCCCTCGCACCGGCCGACCAAGGAGATGAAGACGTCCACAGTTTCTTTCCTGTTCAAACAATGGGGCATGGGCATTATAGAGTCGTTTCCCGTAGCGACGCGTCAGCGGAAGTTCCTACTCATCGGGATGGATTATTTCTCCAAATGGGTAGAAGCCGAGCCACTGGCAAGAATAACTGAATAGATGGTCATGAAGTTCATCTGGTAGCACATCATCTGTCGGTTTGGTATCCCCCATCATCTCGTCTCAGATAACAGAAGGTTGTTTGCCGGCCAGAGACTCTGAGAATGGTGCAGAGGATATGGCATTCAGCAAGCCTTCACCTCGGTAGCCTACCATCAAAGCAATGGGCAAGCGGAGGTTGCCAACCGCTAAATTCTCTGAATCTCTGCGCTCGGCTTGACCATATGGGAGGTAGGAGGGTCGATGAGCTCCCCACCGTACTATGGGTGCTTCGTACGACTCCCAAGGAAGGGATCGGAGCAACAACTTTCCACCTGGTGTACGACGGTGAAGCGGTCATCCCCGTCGAGGTCGGCGTTGAATCCAATAGGATACAACACTACAGCGAGGACAACGCCGAGTGGAGGCTCTTGGAGCTGGACTTGGTGGACGAGGTGCGCGCTAAAGTGACAGTACGACTGATGGCCTACCGGCAAAGGATGAGGCAGAGCTACAACTGAAGGATGATCCCAAGATCATTTCAGGCCGGTGACTAGGTGTGGAAGAAAGTAAAGTTGGTCGGCGACGTTTCGAAGCTAAAAGCCCCCTGGGGTGGGTCTTTTAAGGCTTTGGGAAAGCTCCGCTCAGGCGCCTACTACTTGGAGGACGAGGACGGGAGACGACTAGAACGACCATGGAGAGTAAATCATCTCCAGCCCTACCGAGCCGGATAAGAGGTGCGCTCATATAGTAGTCAATCTTTGTATCCCGATAGCCTTGTACTCTGGTTGTAGGATAAGTAAAAAAGAACCCAAGGGTTTCGAAGTTTCGGGTCAAACGGCTCACCAAATCGTCGAGCGGCGACGTTAAACCCTAGTCTCCACTGACGGTCGAGCGGTGACCTTAAACCCATGGGGACCCAAGCGGTCGGCAATCTGTGACTGCTCCTGTTGACTGTTGGCGGAGATGCAACCACAACAGGAGCGACACTGACACTGCTTGGCGATGGAAGCTGGGGGACGTGGTGCTCCTATTGACTATTGACAAACTCCGAGTTGAAAGAACCTGCAACCACAACAGCGTCAGTGCCGAGCCAGGGAGGGGTTCCCGTCGATGGTCCTCCAATGCTCAAGTCAGTCTCCAGCGATGTATAAGCGAGGAAGCAAAGAAGCAAAGTAACAGTAGCTACAGTAAAGTGTGCATACCTCCGTCGAAGCTTGGAGCCCTTTATATAGAGCTCCGGTGAAGCGCATGCACGCTTCTCGGGGCATGCATTCTTTTTAAAACATCCCCTGAAAAGACATGTCCGAAAAGCGTCCCTGATACCATACCTCAAAGACCTAGGCATATCTCTGACATGACAGTGGAAGCTTCCGCCGTACGATACTCTGCCTGTCCATGTCACCAACTATGTCGTCTGTAGGTGGCGTGAGTTCCCACGAGGATATTAGCTGATCCTCCTTTTGTCTATTAGGGGGCCGAGCGGGATGGCCGCTCGGCTAGCCCTTGGCCGTTCGGATGGTCTAGCCCTTCGGCCGAGCGGATTGGCCGCTCGGCCAACATTCCACTATCAGAGTTCTGTTGTGCTGTGATCCCTTTTCACCGACTCCGAGGTTCGATGTAAGTCAGAGCGAGCCAGCTGCTCGGCATATGTCTTGCTTTGAGCGCTGGAAGCTTGGTGCTTGACCGAGCTGTGGTGATATCTTATTGGTAGTTCTTTGTCGTGGTCGGGCGAGTGAGTCGTTCGACCGACCACCGATATATGGATGTTGACCGCTTAGACTTTAACTTCCACCGTGGCCATGACCCTCTGAGGGGTGGGCCCTTATCACTGATCGCACACCTCCCAGTCGAAGGAGGCTATAAGTTTGACTGACTGGACAAAAAGAAGCATGAGACCGGTTAGCTAATCGACCATCATAATGGTAGAACTCCGATCAATTCGTCGAAGAGTGATTGCCAGTCCTGAGACTGACCCCTGTAGCCGATCGGCGCTCCAAGCATTCGCACTTGGACTTTCTCCTTCAATGTCCTCGGACGCTTGCAGTCAATGCTGATGTCACCAGAATTTCTTCGGAATCCGTGCAAATTGTTGGATAGAAACCACGCTATAGGGGGGTGAATAGTGCTCATGGCTTTCACGCATTTCGAAATTAAAAACACGACTAGTAATGCAATGGAAATAATAAAAGAAATAAGCAATCACACAAAAGACACCAAGGGTTTATTTGGTTCGGAGCCTAGGGCGACTCCTACTCCAAGGTGGGCAACAACTATATTGGGCAAAAGTGTACAAGAGTATTACAATTTTAACAGTATTAAAAACTTATACCGACAACAAGAAATCTTAAAATTGAAGCTTCGGGTCGTCGGTGGCTTGTCGTAGCTTGGCCGGGACGTCTCGTTAGCAGCTAGTTGAAGACAGATGGCTTTTCAGATTGTGTTCTTAGCTGCTGGTCGAAGTCCTCTTAAATAGCTCATTGAGGGCGCCTCCAATGCCCCATGGAGGCGCCTCAAACACACTTCGTCATTGCTGATAAGCCTCTGCTACTACAACTTATCCGCTTGAGGGTGCCTCCGATGCCCCATGGAGGCGCCTCCAAGAAGCAGTCCACTATCCTCTAAGGCGCCTCTAAGCTCACTGCGTAGACAGCTCCAGCTTTGCACCCGAGGTGCCTCCAAGATCCATGGAGGTGCATCGGACACTGTTCATCTGAGGCTTAAGAGTGCTCCTTTGTATTTCCAACCGGAAACCCAAGGTCGGCCCGATGCCTACTGTGCCCTCATCCGGGGAACGCATCCTCACCTACTCCCCTCAAGAGAGATTACCTGATACCAGTCCGATCCTCCAGACCGATTGGACTTTCCACCTAGGGTTACCACCCCCTAGGACCTAGGATTTTTCTCCACCTAGGGTTTCCACCCCTAGGACCTAGGGTTACCGCCCCCTAGGGTTTTTCTCCACCCAGGGTTACCACCCCCTAGGACCTAAGGCCCCCTTAGGATATTTCCTTCACCTAAGGTTACCACCCCTTAGGACCTAAGGTTGTCGCCCCTTAGGATTTTCCTTCACCTAAGGTTACCACCCCCTAGGACCTAGGGTTACCATCCCTTAGGGTTTTCACCTGCCTATCCACACTTAGGACTTTCCTGAAACCTCATTTAAGCACATTAGATAACAAGGAATCTTAACTTTGAATCCCTTTGCAATTATCAAAACCTAGGTTCGATCGACGAATGCTTTCCGCACCAACAATCTCCCTCTTTTTGATTATGGCAACAAAAATTCAAAGTTAAGAAAATAATGCCATAAAAAGATACGCAAGAAAAGACAAGCATAAAATTAAGTGCAGAGCTCCCCTTAGTAAAAAGCTTAAGTATAAAGACTCCCCCTTAACAAAAGTTCCCCTTGAATTAAAAAAAAAATCAAAAATTTCTATTCTTAAATTTTCTTACACTTTCTTTGAATTTTCTTATACTCTCCCCCTTTGTCATATATCAAAAATAAACAAAATTTGGTTCACTTTCTTACACTCGAACTTTGAATTTTCTTATTGTTGGATTTTTCGGGCCGCGAAAATCGCTTTTCGCGTCGCGGAAACCCTGAATCACCCAAAGCCGTAGATCCGTGCAAGGAAAACTGAACGAAAATTACGAGTACGAGTTTCAAAATATCTAGATCTACTCCTAGATCTATGTGTTAAGAATATACCTTGAAGTGTGCCCTTTCGCGTTCCCGCTCGTCCAAGGAGTTGCCGGATCTCTAGACCGTCAAGCGTCGGTCCTCTAGAAGTATCCACATGGACACATAGGTGGAGAAAACCTCACACAAAGGTGTGCTAGCACCTTGGTGAGATTCGGCCAAGCAAGGAGGAGAGGGAGAGGAAGAGCTTCACGAGGAGGAAGAAGAAGATACACCACTTGAATGAAAAATTGAATTCACATTAAAACCCAAAGTGACCGGCCACTCTCAATGGTGAAAACTCCCAAATTAATTGCATTAATTGTAATTAATATGAAGCCATTAAAGAGAATGGCTTTGTAACTTCCATGAGGTGGCCCCCATGATGATGTGGCGTATCATCATTGGTCCACCTAATGCCAACTCACCAATGAGGTGGCAAAAGGTCAAGTCAAAATTAACCTTTGGTCTTCCTTCTTAAGTCAAGTCAAACTTGACCCAAACTCTTCCATGGTTGATCTAATCTAACCATTTGATTCAAGCCAACTTAATATAATGAATCTAATTCATTTAATTAAATTGATTCAATGAGTCAAAATCTAAATTAGACTCATCGAACACATGAATCAACTTGAGTCGAACTCAAGTTAGCCCAATTAGGATTACTCTTAATCCAATTTGATTCATCAAATGAATCTAATCCTCTTGGTTCATCATATGAACCTAATCTCCATCTAATTGTCCTAAGTGTGTGACCCTATAGGTTCTTGTAACGTTGGCAATGCCCTAAACCCATTTAGGAGCATAAGTAATGAGCGGTATCTAGCAACACATCATTACTACCCAAGTTACAAGAATGTCGAGATCCGACATCACCTTGTGACTACTAATTGTGACTCCTCACAATATGTAACATTGTCCTTCTATCCTAGACATCTAGATTGATCAATGTGAGGCATAGACCGTGTCATCCTCTAATCAATCTAAATCTTGAACTCCAAGTAGACTCACTCAATCAAATGGGCTCAACATCTCATGTTGACTCACTTGGGCATGGCCATGCACTTCGTGGTCTAACTCTATCAAAAATATTGATGTCGCACCCGTCATATGGGAGGGATAGATCCCATCTACATCACTCACATCCCTCTGCATAATTTGTTACATACCCAGTAATCGCCTTTATAGACAACCCTGTTACGGGTGACGTTTGACGAAACCAAAGTACATAACTCCTTATGTAGGGATCCATGGTGACTTCAGGTCAAAGGACTAATAGTCATACTAATAGCCACATGAGAAAGTATATGACACTCTTATAACGATCCATGATACTTTCTCATGGCGGGTCATTCAGTATACATTCTCTAATGCATACCCATGTGTCAGCTTGATATCTCTATATCCATGACTTGTGAGATCAAGTCATCGAGCTGACCTACATGCTAGTCTTATTGCATTAACATTGTCCCTGAATGTTAATACTCGACTAGGAATGATTTAGAGTAGTGTTCCCTATATCATCTCACTATCGATTCAACTAATCGATTGATATAGGTATGAACCTTCTACTCAAGGACACTATTATACTTAGTCTATTTGGCATTAATACAAATAAGTATAATAGCCAAACAAATGCATTTATTAATATACAAGAATATGATACAATGAGTCCATACAATCATCAAATGATTGGCTCTAGGGCTCTAACTAACACTTATACTCTTCCCCTTTTCCATAATAAAAAAGGGGGAGATTGTTGGTGCGAGATGCATCCGACAATCGAACCCAAGTTTTGATAATGGAAAAGAGATTCAAAGTTAGGATTCCTTGTTATCTAATGTGCTTAAATGAGGTTTTAGGAATGTACTAACTGCGGTTAGGTAAGTGAAAACCCTAAGGGGGTTGTAAACCTAGGTCCTAGGGGGTGGTAACCCTAGGTGGAGAAAAACCCTAGGGGGTGGTAACCCTAGGTCCTAAGGGGTGGTAACCCTACATCCTAGGGGGTGGCAACCCAAGGTGGAGGAAAATCCTAAGGGGGTAACTTTAGGTCCTAGGGGGCGGTAACCCTAGTTGGAGGAAAATCCTAAGTGGTAACCCTAGGTGGAGAAAAACCCTAGGGGGCGGTAACCCTAGGTCGTAGGGGGTGTTAACCCTAGGCAGAAAGTCCAGTCGATCTGGAGGACCGGACTGGCATCAGGTAATCTCTCCTGAGGGGAGTAGGTGAGGACGCGTTCCCCGTACAGGGAACAATAGGCGTCGGGTCGACCTAAGGCTTCCGGTCGGAGATCCGAAGTCAGACACGGATTGTCCGATGACTGTCACACTCTATATTCATACTGTTATTTATGTGCTAACATTGTCTTGCAGGGTATGTTGTTGTTTTGGGCTTAACATGTCTTGTAGGTACAAAAGGAATAAGCTAAGGCTTGGATGAACAGTGTCCGAGGCGCCTCCACGGAGCTTGGAGGTGCCTCAGGTGCAGAACGTGAGCTGGCCGTGAAGTGGAATCTGATTCAGCCAAAAGTCACACTTGCTAAATTTGGCATACAACTGATGTTCCTTCAACGTCTGCAGCACCGTGGTTAAATGCAGACGATGTTCTTGGCAATTCCGAGAGTATATTAATATATCGTCAATGAAGACAATAACAAACTGGTCCAAGTAGGAGTGAAATACCCGATTCATCAAGTCCATAAATGCCGCTGGGGCATTTGTGAGTCCGAATGGCATAACCAGGAACTCGTAATGCCCGTAACTGGTTCTGAATGCTGTTTTGTGCACATCTTCCTCCTTCACCTTCATCTGATGATACCCTGACCACAAATCAATTTTTGAAAACACTATTGCTCCTTGTAACTGGTCAAACAGATCATCGATCCTCGGCAATGGGTACTTGTTCTTGATTGTCACTCGATTCAACTCCCGGTAATCGATGCACAGTCGCATGGTCCCATCTTTCTTACGTACGAATAACACCGGGGCTCCCCATGGTGACACGCTTGGTCGTATAAAACCCTTGTCCAGCAGTTCCTGCAACTGCCCCTTCAACTCTTTCATTTCGGTAGGCGCCAACCAGTAGGGTGCTTTTGACACCGGCATAGTCCCCGGTACTAGTTCTATTCCGAATTCCACCTCTCGAGTCGGGGGTAGACCTGTAACATCCTCTGGAAACACCTCTGAGAAGTCTCGGGCTATCTCCACTTCCTCCAAACTTGGTCGTTGTGCCCCCGACATAACCGAGATGTGAACTAAGAGCCCCTCACATCCCTTGCTTAGCATTCGTCGCGCTTTGCACATGGAAATCATGTGGGGTACCGCTATCTATGAAGCTGCTTGAAAAATGAGGAGTTTTTCATTTGGTAGCTTCAACTTAACCGTCCGCTATTTACAATTGATGACTGCATCATGCTGAACCAGCCAGTCCATGCCAAGGATCACATCAAACTCTGTTATTTCCAACACAATGAACCTCGCGCCCACCATATGATCTTGCATCATCATTTGACAGTTCTTTACCATCCAGTTGCTATGCAATTCCTCCCCTGACGGTAATGAAACACTATATTCCGCAACCATTCGTTCAGGTATAATGCCCAGTTTTGTGAGGTAAGCCTCAGATATAAAGGAATGTGTAGCTCCGGAATCTATTAATACACGGGCCGGAATATTGGCGATATAAATCATACCTGTGATAATGGCTGTGTCCAGGTCCACCTGCTCTTGAGTCATCGCAAATACTCTCCCCTTGGTTGGCTCCTTGAGCAATGGACATTCTCTAGCGAAGTGTCCTGACTTCTTACACATGTAGCAGGCATCTGTACCCGTCAAACACTGCCCAGCGTGAATCTTCTCGCACTTGGAACAGCAAACCTTGTTTTCAGCCCCGGCACCATGCCTTCACCGCTTGTGTCTTCTGAATTTGCTGCCGCGACTGCGCCTGCTTAAACGACTGCTTTCCTGGATTCTGACCCGGAACTGACCTCTTCTTTCCCGGCTCCTGCTGATCCCGTCCCTGATAACTCAATCTCTTGTTCTGAGCTTCCTTGACCATGTCATTTCTGTCTCTTTCGGACATCAGTGCTTGGTCAACTGCCTCTCTGAATGTGGTGACCCGACTCAGCCTGATGTCATGGCGAATAGCCGGCCTCAACCCTTCGGTGAAGTGCTTCAATTCTTCGACTGGTCAGCTGGTAATCATAGGTACGAAATAGCGTCCTCTCTCGAACCTCCTGACATACTCTGCCACCGTCATATCTCCCTGACGAAGCTCCAAGAATTCCCGTGCCAGTCGTGTCCGGTTGTCAACTGTGAAATACTTCCCATAGAATATCTCCTTAAAATCAGCCCAAGTAAAAATAGTCAGATCTACAGTCAGCCGCGCCCCCTCCCACCATACCCGAGCATCATCCCGGAGCATGAATATCGCACACCTGACCTTGTCCGCATCTGTGAGCTGCATGAAATCAAATATCGTTTCCAGAGACCGAATCCATCCCTCTGCAGCAATTGGGTCTGTGGTGCCTTTAAACTCCGTCGGTCCAAGCTCCCGAAACTGCTTGTAGACCGGTTGCGTACTAGGTGTTGAACGTCTAGGGATGCTTCCCTGCTCCCTAGCCTGCAATATTTGTTGAATTTGTTCCCCATGAATGCGGTTTTGCTCATGTAGAAGTGCAGTAAGTCCTTCTAGAAACTGGTTGTTCTGACCGCCCAACTCTCCGTTATTGTTGTTCCTTCTACCAGCCATATCCTGTACAATTTCCGATTTAATCTCATTCATACACCATAATTACATATCAGTATAACAATCATAGTATGACTAAGTTATCGCATTAAATACAGATTTAAAATAATGTAGATCTTACAAACTGTTGGTTGAAGTAGTCGAGTTCCTGACGAGATGGCTAGCGCATGATGTCCCTTAGGAGTGTGTGCTCTGATACCAACTGAAACATCCTGTACCCAATTTTTTTTTTTTTTTTTTAACACCATTCACGAAGCGCATACTATCATACATTTATAACGTGATACCAATCCCAGAAGAATATTATTTCATCAAATGTAAAGGTCATCATTCCTCACAAAGTTTAGCAAAGAGACTCAACACTCTTGACATCACCAAGGCAAAACCCTTCCCGTGGAGAACATAAGCTCAGCACTCCTAATATCCAGACAATGTCATGCGTCCATCTCGCCTTCTCGCCTACTCCGTCTGTAGACCCTCCATTGTGCCCGGAGACACATCCTCACCTGAAATGTAGGCATCATGAGTCTACAACCCAGCATGTAATATCTCATGTGATAAAGTATGACATCCATAATGTAGTAGAGATAGGAGACTAAACAATAGAAACATACCTAAAATATTGCATGTCAGTGAAGGAAAAATGTGATAAATAAGGTTCCTACATAGCTAAATAAGATGAATATGTCACATATCCGGTAACCACAATTAGAGCCAGTCAACAGTCCCATGAACCTAGAGGTACCTCCTAGAGAACATGCAATCATATAGCCGAAGCTAACATAAATTCCAGTATCAGTCAAGTTTGGATGGGCCCTCCCCGGAGCTTATCCCGGGTCACCCATCCCGTACTGCTACCACATATGTTCATATTCAATCAACCAGCTATATAAGACTTAATTTACCCATAACATAACCATGTCTTCATTTCAATTCCATATCATCCAGTAACCATGTCATTTCAATCCTGTTCATGCACGCCCAAGCTAATGCAACCTAAGAAGTATTTATGAGGTACAAAATTCATATGCAGCAACATAGCATTACTTAACATTTGAAGCTTGCAATACTAAACCGGTAAGGAAATCAGTACATATAATAGTTTAATTAATCAGTGAAGCTTGCTATACGAATCAAATGCATAATGAAAAGAAATTAATCTATAAGGCAGTTATCAATTCTACAAGAAACCAACAGTCATTTAAATAGCTTCCCAATCAAAACTCACTCTCCATGGTTTACCAAACACCAAACCCAATATGCACAGATCCATAACAGAGATGTGTGGAAAAACTTCTAACAACGATGTGAAGATCGAATCCGCTATAAATCCGTCTGTTTGAACCAAACGAAACAATCCAATTCCCACTCTTCCGGACACACACCTCCAACCGCAAACATCAACAAGAACAAACAGTTAATAGCAACTAAAATCCCTCAAGAAGAACGCAGAAATTCCAACAGCTCCCACTTCCAAAAACCTCTACCAAATCTCAAGACCAAATCGTCAAATGAAACGTAAATCTGTCCACCACAGGAAGAACCGATTCCAAATCCAGAATTCCACGGAAAAGCCCAAAGAAAATAAATCATTCCCCAATTAACATCCCAAACCAACATTTAGTCCAACAGTTATCCTACAAAACTCATAGCATCAACTTAATCTCGTATCAATTTCACAACTAATTCAAGAATAAGAGCACATTCCGGCGAAGCATGACAGAGCCACAAAAAAAACAATCCAAAACCTCAACTAGTGGGTAGATCAATACCACTAGAACTGCAGGAAAATTAAACTAGAAATGTAAACCATCAAAGTGTAAATCATTCACAGTCTATCCTAATCTATCATGAACTATAGCATAAACGATCGTTCACAAAACCCATTGAAAGACTCCACAGAAAACAATATTTCACAGGAACCATAAACCAAAATCAAGACTCCACAGACCTCTCAAAACACAGCTCGATCCACCAAATTCCTCTCGGCTAGGCATATTGACAAACAGGTAGTGTTCATAAACTCACAACATCTACAACCTGAAGAAGAAATCGATGCTCAAATCCTTCACAGTCAAGCAACACGGCATAAATCATGCACAGAACAATCCCCTGGCAATCAAGTACCTCAAATAGCAAATTGCTCCGGCGAAGAATACCAAAAGACATGTGAACCCACGGTAGGGAAAGGAAAACAAACGGACGCAACAACAAAAGAAACAAATCGTGGCATCTCCGAAGAAAACCGATCAGAACATCCGTAGGAAGAATTAACCAGTCAAAATCTATACCATAACTCACCTTCCTTAGGTTTCCCACTTCTCACTATCTTACAGATCTCAAATTATCACCCTAAGATGTACTTGCCTGCTCTTGCGCTTCCCCGTTCTCCCCGAGACCCCCGCGACTTCCACTGCGCGTCCTCGTTTCCCCTGTCCGATCTGCTCCTCACGGTGGTGGTCGGCTTCCAAATCCAGCGTCGCCCTCAGCTTCCACCACCGAAGCAGTAGCTCCACCGAGGTTGACGGCGCGTGAGAAGACGGTGATTGCACTGTAGGGTACCGGTTGATGTGAAGATTAGGACTCTTTATACCTAGGGTTATTAAGTTGGCAATAGCTTTAGGTTATTAACTTAGGTGAGAGTGGCTAATATACCCTTATTTGTTTCCCTAATGAGTGTCAATTTAGGTAGGTGTAACCATTTAATTCTACATTTGTTTCCCCCTAGTTGATGTTAACGTAGATAAGTTGAGTTATTTAACCCCTATTTAATTCCTCTTAATCTTATCATTTTGATCCATCTAACCCTACTGTATCAATTCATCTTCTATCCTCGCCTCTACCCCTTTTTTTTACGAAAATTCATTAATTTAAACCTCCCGTTTATGCCCATGAAACCTCATTCTGTTACTTTATTTAATAGCCTCCCCAACTGGGCTTAGGGAGCCTTACAATTCTCCCCTCCTTATAAGAATTTCGTCCCCGAAATTGACTTACCAAATAAATCTGGATAGCGGTCGCGCATATCTCGTTCTGTTTCCCAAGTGGCCTCCTCCATCTGCTGGTTTCCCCATAAAATCTTCACCATCTGGATCTCCTTGTTCCTCAATTTCCGTACTTGGCGCTCAAGAATCTGTTTCGGCCGCTCCTCGTAGGTCAGATCTGAGGTCCACTGCATGGACTCATGTCCGATCACATGAGAGGGGTTAGATATGTATCGTCTGAGCATAGATACATGGAACACATTGTGTACCCCGGCCAGATTTGGTGGTAGAGCAACCCTATAAGCTCGTGTTCCAATCCTGTCCAGAATCTCAAATGGCCCAATATACCTTGGACTGAGCTTCCCTTTCTTTCTGAACCTCAGTACCCCTTTCATTGGTGACACTTTAAGAAATACATGATCTCCAACTGAAAATTCCAAATCTCTTCGTCGCTGATCAGCATAATTCTTTTGACGACTTTGCGCTGCTTGCATTCTATTCCGAATCTTCTCCACTAGCTCCACTGTTTGGGTCACTATGTCTGGGCCCAGAACTGTCCTCTCGCCGACCTCATCCCAATATAACGGCGTTCTGCACTTCCTTCCGTACAACGCCTCATATGGAGCCATACCTATGGTTGCCTGATAACTGTTATTATAAGTGAATTCTATCAGAGGAAGCTTTGACTCCCAATTTCCCTTGAAATCCATCATACATGCTTGTAGCAGGTCCTCCAAAATCTGAATCACCCATTCAGACTGACCATCCATCTGGGGATGGAAGGTGGTACTAAATGTCAGCCTGGTAACCATTCCCCTATGTAGTCTTTCCCAGAATCCCGAGGTAAATTTTGGATCTCTGTTTGACACAATTTGAACTGGGATCCCATGTAGCCGCACTATTTCTCTTATGTATAGCTCTACATACTGCGTCATCGTAAAGGTGGTTTTTACCGGTAGGAAATGTGCCGACTTGGTCAATCGGTCCACAATAACCCATACAACGTTTGATCCCTTAGGAGTGGTTGGTAGACCCACCACGAAATCCATGGCAACTTCTTCCCACTTCCAGACAGGGATCGGAAGTGGCTCCAGCAATCCTGCTGGTCTCTGATGCTTAGTCTTCACTTGTTGACATGTGAGGCATTCGTGCACTACCTTGACTATGTCCTTTTTCATACCTGGCCACCAATACAATAACTTCATATCTCTGTACATTTTTGTGCTCCCAGGATGTGTGGAATATGGGGTGTTATGCGCTTCATTCATGAGATCCTCTCGAAGTGTACCCATCTTAGGTACCCAGATGCGATCCTTGTATCGCACGACTCCACCCACGGTAGAGTAAATAGCTTGCCCTTTTTCTTCATCTTTCTGCTTCCATTCTGTTAACTGTTGATCCACCCTCTGACCTTCTCGGATCTGATCTAGTAAATTTGACTTTACGACCAATGTTGACAATTTAAGCTGTTCCATTGGCGCTATTACCTCCAAATTCAATCGTTGGAATTCCGTTATCAACTGTTGTTGGCTGGTCAGTTGCGACAACGTAGCGGATTTGCGGCTCAAAGCATCAGCTACCACGTTAGCCTTACCTGAATGATAGTTGATGTTACAGTCGTAATCCTTCACTAACTCTAACCACCGTCTCTGTCTCATATTTAATTCCTTCTGTGTGAAGAAATATTTCAAACTTTTGTGATCTGTGTAGATCTCACATCGTTCCCCGTAAAGGTAGTGCCTCCAGATCTTTAGAGCAAATATAACCGCCGCTATCTCCAAATCATGGGTGGGATAGTTTTGCTCGTGTACCTTCAACTGACGTGAGGCATACGCAATGACCTTCCCGTTCTGCATTAGCACAGCTCCCAATCCAGTTTTGGAGGCGTCAGTGTACACCACAAACCGTTCAGAACCATCCGGGATCGTAAGCACTGGTGACGTCGTCAATCTTCCTTTCAACTCCTCAAAGCTTTTCCTGCACCGATCTGTCCATTCATATCTTACCCCCTTCTTAGTCAGCGAGGTCAACGGTAAGGCAATCTGGGAAAAATTCTGGATGAACCTTCGATAGTACCCTGCCAACCCCAAGAAACTCCGTATCTCAGAAGCATTCTTTGGCGTATCCCAACTCCGGATTGCCTCAACTTTGGCCGGATCCACTTCTATCCCATTCCCTGAGACAATGTGCCCTAGAAATGGAATTTGATTCAGCCAAAAGTCACACTTGCTAAATTTGGCATACAACTGATGTTCCTTCAACGTCTCCAGCACCGTGGTTAAATGCAGACGATGTTCTTGGCAATTCCGAGAGTATATTAATATATCGTCAATGAAGACAATAACAAACCGGTCCAAGTAGGAGTGAAATACCTGATTCATCAAGTCCATAAATGCCGCTAGGGCATTTGTGAGTCCGAATGGCATAACCAGGAACTCGTAATGCCCGTATCTGGTTCTGAATGCTGTTTTGTGCACATCTTCCTCCTTCACCTTCATCTGATGATACCCTGACCGCAAATCAATTTTTGAAAATACTGTTGTTCCTTGTAACTGGTCAAACAGATCATCGATCCTAGGCAATGGGTACTTGTTCTTGATTGTCACTCGATTCAACTCCCGGTAATCGATGCACAGTCGCATGGTCCCATCTTTCTTGCATACGAATAACACCGGGGCTCCCCATGGTGACACGCTTGGTCGTATAAAACCCTTGTCCAGCAGTTCCTGCAACTGCCCCTTCAACTCTTTCATTTCGGTAGGCGCCAACCGGTAGGGTGCTTTTGACACCGGCATAGTCCCCGGTACTAGTTCTATTCCGAATTCCACCTCTCGAGTCGGGGGTAGACCTGTAACATCCTCTGGAAACACCTCTGAGAAGTCTCGGGCTATTTCCACTTCCTCCAAACTTGGTCGTTGTGCCCCCGACTTAACCGAGATGTGAACTAAGAGCCCCTCACATCCCTTGCTTAGCATTCGTCGCGCTTTGCACATGGAAATCATGTGGGGTACCGCTATCTGTGAAGCTGCTTGAAAAATGAGGAGTTTTTCATTTGGTAGCTTCAACTTAACCGTCCGCTGTTTACAATTGATGACTGCATCGTGCTGAACCAGCCAGTCCATGCCAAGGATCACATCAAACTCTGTTATTTCCAACACAATGAACCTCGCGCCCACCATATGATCTTGCATCATCATTTGACAGTTCTTTACCATCCTGTTGCTATGCAATTCCTCCCCTGACGGTAATGAAACACTATATTCCGCAACCATTCGTTCAGGTATAATGCCTAGTTTTGTGAGGTAAGCCTCAGATATAAAGGAATGTGTAGCTCCGGAATCTATTAATACACGGGCCGGAATATTGGCGATATAAATCATACCTGTGATAATGGCTGTGTCCAGGTCCACCTGCTCTTGAGTCATCGCAAATACTCTCCCCTTGGTTGGCTCCTTGAGCAATGGACATTTTCTAGCGAAGTGTCCTGACTTCTTACACATGTAGCAGGCATCTGTACCCGTCAAACACTGCCCAGCGTGAATCTTCTCGCACTTGGAACAGCGAACCTTGTTTTCAGTCCTGGCACCAGTACCTTCAGCTGCTTGTGTCTTCTGAATTTGCTGCCGCGACTGCGCCTGCTTAAACGACTGCTTTCCTGGATTCTGACCCGGAACTGACCTCTTCTTTCCCGGCTCCTGCTGATCCCGTCCCTGATAACTCAATCTCTTGTTCTGAGCTTCCTTGACCATGTCATTTCTGTCTCTTTCGGACATCAGTGCTTGGTCAACTGCCTCTCTGAATGTGGTGACCCGACTCAGCCTGACGTCATGGCGAATAGCCGGCCTCAACCCTTCGGTGAAGTGCTTCAATTCTTCGACTGGTCGGCTGGTAATCATAGGTACGAAATAGCGTCCTCTCTCGAACCTCCTGACATACTCTGCCACCGTCATCTCTCCCTGACGAAGCTCCAAGAATTCCCGTGCCAGTCGTGTCTGGTTGTCAACTGTGAAATACTTCCCATAGAATATCTCCTTAAAATCAGCCCAAGTCAAAATAGTCAGATCTACAGTCAGTCGCGCCCCCTCCCACCATACCCGAGCATCATCCCGGAGCATGAATATCGCACACCTGACCTTGTCCGCATCTGTGAGCTGCATGAAATCAAATATCGTTTCCAGAGACCGAATCCATCCCTCTGCAGCAATTGGGTCTGTGGTGCCTTTAAACTCCGTCGGTCCAAGCTCCCGAAACTGCTTGTAGACCGGTTGCGTACTAGGTGTTGAACGTCTAGGGGTGCTTCCCTGCTCCCTAGCCTGCAATATTTGTTGAATTTGTTCCCCATGAATGCGGTTTTGCTCATGTAGAAGTGCAGTAAGTCCTTCTAGAAACTGGTTGTTCTGACCGCCCAACTCTCCGTTATTGTTGTTCCTTCTACCAGCCATATCCTGTACAATTTCTGATTTAATCTCATTCATACACCATAATTACATATCAGTATAACAATCATAGTATGACTAAGTTATCGCATTAAATACAGATTTAAAATAATGTAGATCTTACAAACTGTTGGTTGAAGTAGTCGAGTTCCTGACGAGATGGCTAGCGCATGATGTCCCTTAGGAGTGTGTGCTCTGATACCAACTGAAACATCCTGTACCCAATTTTTTTTTTTTTTTTTTTTACGAAAATTCATTAATTTAAACCTCCCGTTTATGCCCATGAAACCTCATTCTGTTACTTTATTTAATAGCCTCCCCAACTGGGCTTAGGGAGCCTTACAGCTGGAGGTGCCTCGGATGGAACTGGAGGCACCTTCGACCAGAGATTGGAGGCACCTTGGATTGACTTGAAGGCGCCTACAAGTGGATGAGTTGCGACCAGGTTCGTTCTGATCCACGCGGCTGACTCGGCTTGTTGGAGGCACCTTGGATGGTGTTGGAGGCGCCTCCAGCAGTGCATAAAAGGAGCTCTCAAGCAGCAAGTTAATCAATCAATTCTCAAGTTACTCTTGTGCAACAAGCCACTCTAGAAATGTTCTGACAAAGCTGCCACTTGACATCGATGACCCGGAGCTCTGAATCTTCAATTTTTCTATTGTCGTTAGTAAATCTAAGTTGTTTTTCATTGTACTTATAGTTGTAACATTTTCACGAGATTATAAGTGTTGACCGACGTAAACGCTCAATGAGCGTGGACCTTGGAGTAGGAGTCACCACAAGCTCCGAACTAAGTAAACAGCTTGTGTTCGTGTGTTGTTCTTTTTCTATTTTCGCTACATCTACTCGAACATTTTTCGATTACGAAATAGAAAGTGAAAGTCACGAGCGCTATTCACCCCCCCCCCTCTAGCGCTTCTCGATCCAACAATTGGTATCAGAGCGGGGTTGCTCTGGATTGGTACAACTACCGTTCAAGCATGTTTTCGACGCTTTCTCGTTCGTTTAGGAGTCTCCTTTTCTTCTTTTTTCCCTCTAAAATTGTTTTAAAAAAAATTCATTCTCATCTCTTCACCACTCATTAGTATTGATAAAATATCGCATTTAGCAAAATTTGATATAATAATTTTTAAATATTTTATTATTTTTTCTCGAAACTCATGAATTTCTATTTCTATCTTTTTTCCGTACTACTAATCTAAGACCAAGTCTTGGAACAAGTTTTATTATTTTTTCTTGCGAGATTCCTTCTTAATGGCCTACGAAGATAGGTACAGCTCCACATGCATACCACTTCTGTCCGATGAGAATTTCAGATACTAGAAAGACCAGGTGGAGCACCAACTGAAGACCGAAGAGGAAATATGGACCATAGTCCATATTAGATTTATTGTCCCCACTGAAGAAGGTGTACCCATCACGTGTGACAAGTGGGATGCACAAATAATAAGGACATTCGAGTCAGATGCAAAAGCAACGTGTATTCTCCCATGCGGACTAACAAATTCAGATCTTGATCGAGTTGGAAAGTTCAACAATGCTAAGAAGCTTTGGGAGAAATTGCTCAAGATTTATGAGATCCCTTCAGAGCCAGAAGATCAAATAGAACCTGAGTCCATTACCTTGATCATATCGAGGCTATGATCCAGGGGGAGCAAATAGGAAAAGTATCCAAATAAAAAGATAAACCATCAAAGGAATATAACTCAAATCGAATTTATAAATTTAAACAAAATTATCAATAATGTAGGGGGAGGCTCCAGAATAGCTGGCACCTCCAAAACCAAGCTACCCGGCAGGGTAATTAGAACTAATTAGAAAGAAAACAAGTTTAACTTGACCTATGATACTGGTGAAATTTTGGATGATAGTACGTTAGGGAAATTTAGTCTATGCATGTCTAGGAAGATATTGTTTCGACCTGGTGCATTTGGCGAAGTGGAACTAACCGAAGCTACCCTTTATGGATCCTAACTAGTTAGACCAAGGTTTTGTATTAAATTCAGTAGATAGGACTATTTGAAAAACCTCGAAGGCATGGTTACTTTAATGATGTCCAAGTGACTCACCATAGCCCAGAAGTTTATCCAGAGAATGCCTATTTGTTGAGCCCAAAGTTAAACATAAATCTAACACAAAGTTAAACCAAACCCTATAAATAAACCCAATTCATCTCACAAAATTATAGGATTCCCTGATTTAAAATTTAGATCGGGTGAGACGACTAAGGATCAAAATCAAAATTAAATTAAATTAATAATTAAAAATCAAATCAAATTAATAATTTAAAATCAAATTAAATTAATAATCAAAAATCAAATTCCATTAAAAACATATTTTCTTTTAAAAACTTATTTTAAAAACTTATTTAAAACCTCTTTTAAAAACTTATTTAAAAATTCTTTTAAACAACTATTTCAAAATCAGTCAAAAATTATTTTAAAATCAATTTAAAAATTATTCTAAAAATCCTTTTGAAAATCATTTAAAAATTATTTTATAAAAAACTTTTGAAAATCATTTCAAAATTATTTTCCTTTTGAAAATCAATTTAAAAATTATTTTAAAAATCATTTTAAAATCAATTTTAAAAATATTTTAAAAATCCGTTTGAAAATCTTTTAAAAATTATTTGAAAAAACCTTTTGAAAACAATTTAAAAATTATTTTAAAAATCCTTTGAAAATCAATTTAAAAATTATTTTAAAAATCCTTTTGAAAATCATTTAAAAATTATTTTTAAAAAACACTTTGAAAATCATTTAAAAATTATTTTAAAAAACCTTTTGAAGATGATTTAAAAAATTATTTAAAAAAAAACCTTTTGAAAATCATTTAAAAATTATTTTAAAAAACCTTTTGAAAATCAATTTAAAAATTATTTTAAAAACCTTTTGAAAATCATTTAAAAATTATTTTTAAAATCTTTTTGAAAATAAATTTAAAAATTATTTTAAAAATCCTTTTGAAAATCAATTTAAAATTATTTTAAAAATCCTTTTCAAAATCAATTTAAAAATTCTTTTTAAAAATTATTTGAAAATCAATTTAAAAATTATTTTAAAAATCATTTGAAAATCAGTTTAAAGATTATTTTTAAAATCCTTTTGAAAATCATGTGAAAAATTATTTCAAAATATGATTTGTTATCATAATTATTTTCAAAAAAAAAGGGGCTAATGATTATTGATTTTTAAATCATATTCAAACCATATGTTAAAATTATAATTTCAAACTCAATTTTGAAAGTTTTAAATGTTTTACTCATTTGAAAGTCATACTCAAACTTATTTTTAAATTAAAGATACTTCCATCTCACACTCACTCATAAGTTGAACTTGTTTGATAACCTAAAATGGATGAGATGGAAAATTAGAAAAATATAAAATACCTATTATGTTTTTATATATTACACGCTTGGACTCTAGAACCCAAAGGATTTATTAAGGCATTAATTAAGGGGAGTGATTTTGAGCTGGTTTTAAAATTAGTTTCCTTTAAAACAAAAATTAAATTTGACTTCACTTCAAAATTAAAAACTATTTTTGACTGGTCTTCAAAAAATTAGCTTTAAAATTAAAATTATTTATGACCTGGATTTTAAATTACAAATCTCCTAGAATGTTTTCAAAGCTAAGCCTTTATGTAAAACCTCTTTAAGCTAAGTACTTAATCAAGTCTTCTTTAACTAAACTTAGTTAAATTATTTTCTAAACTTAGCTATACGGCAAGATGTTTTCTCAAGGTAGTCATTTTTAAGCTGGAAATATAGCTGAAAAACTAAGTCTTTTTAAGGTTAAATACTTGACAAAACTATTATCTTCAAAAGTTTAGCTAAAGTGTAAGCTAAGTATCAAAGTATGTTTTGTAAGATACCGTAAAATTTAAATAATAAATGTTATAGGACGAAAAATCTTATTGGAATTTTTGGGAATTTTTAGAAATTTTTCGAGATTTAAACGGAGTCTGTATGATCCGTTTTGAGAAGATGGATTCGGGATACGGTGGAGGGCTGTTTGGGATACCCATTTAAATGAGAGTTGATTAAGGATTAAACTTAGGGTTTAAATAAATTAAAACTAAGTTTTATTTTATTTCCCTTTTTTCCTTTATTCCCCCCCCCACCCCGATTCTTTTTCTTCCCCAATTCGTGTCGAGACCTTCCTTCCCCGATCTCCTCTCCCGACTCTCTCGCGCGACCTCCTCCTCGCCCGATCGCCGGCCACCGCGAGTTCACCGCTGACAGCGACCTTTCCTCCGCGTGCCTCACCAACGCCAAGCTCTCTTGGCTACCAGGCGGCTCGATCCTCTCCTCCCTCTCCTTCGCGATTCCTCCCCAAACCCGCGACGCCGACCCTGTGCTGCTCCGATTCGTCGGTCGCCGGAAATCCATGAGCAGTCGATGCTTGCCACCGCTTCCTGAGCCCTAGCTTCGGGTCCGCAACCTTCTTCTTGATCCAAGACTTCGCCTTGGCACGACTTGATCTTGGACAAGAGCAAGGATCGGAGCCCTAGCTCCTGTTTTCACACCGCGCCAACCTATCGTATTAGTCACGATACTTCCAGCCACAGGAAGGTAGGTTATGTCGTTGATTCCTGTTTTCTCTAGCCGATCTTTGCTTTGAGCAGTGCTTGTATTCTCGATACTTTCCTTATAGAGGGATTCCATTCCTGATACTTTGAGTTGTACTAGTCTTCTTGCTTGGATCCGACATGAAGCATCTGCTTTGAATCTCCCAGACAACACAGCCCGGCTACACATCATTGTTCTTGTTGGAAAACAGGGATTGAATTGGAGGTTATGTTGAGGTGAGTTTAGCACTGCGGATTAGGGTTTCAGCAAATCCTTTGTTGTACGATTGGATTTTTGGATTGATTCTTGGCTGTTCATGTAGCTTCGGTCAGTTTGGTGATCCACAGTTTGGCATTCCAGTCTCGGCAGTGAACCCCTTTAATCGTGTTGACCGGTGATTATCCGAAGTTTGGGTAAGTTGTGCTATGGATTTATTATATTAAGTTGGATTAAGTTGTATTGGGATTAGATGAATATCATGGTTTCATGTTTGTTATTGGGATCATTAGATTGATTATTAGACGTGGGGTGTTTAGTTTATGATTAGAAGGATTTAAAGGATAAGAATTATGGTTTAATTGGTTTAGGTTGAATTAACCCTTGACTAATGATAATGGGATGTGGGAGTTTGTGATTGATTGTGGTTTGATGATTTGGTTGATAGGTTGATTGGATAATTATCGAATTGGGATATATTGTGATTTGTAGAGATGAATTCATGATTAACCTATTCTAATTAGGTTGGGTGATCAAGGATTATTTGGAGGATTAATCAGAGATCAGATTTAATTAGAGTGATCCTAATTATGTTAGGGATTTTATTTAGCTATTTAATTCATATGAATTTAGCTAAATAAAACATATATATTGATTGATGCAGGACTTGGATTCGGGACGAGCGTCTCGATGCGGGATTACTTTATTCGAGCTATATTTTAAGGCGTGTATTTCTTCCTTGGCCTCTATGTAGATTTTCTTGTACTTAGTGCACGGTTATTATTGGATGAATTAGGTTGCTTTATCTTATATCATGATCAGTTGCTATTTTTCCTGCATGATACTTATGCTTGACCCTTGTGATGATCTATTTAATTCATATACAGTCTCCACTCTTGATATCTACTCTGTTGTGATTACACGTGTAGAGTATGTCTTGTAGGGATTGTCGGGTTGTTGGTATTACCATGCTGATTGGGTATATGATGTTGATTGTACATACGTGGGGATGTGTTATAGGAGTCATCTTGTTGACCATGCATTTGCATGTTGTATCTACACACGTATTTGTCATGTACTTTTGGAGGAGTTGTGTTGATTGTATGTTTGAGGTGTATACACATGTCTGTTGTGTTTTCACTAGATGATACATGTTGATTGTACTTATATTTTGTGTACATGTGTCTGGTGGGATTATTGGAGATTTTTGGTTGATTATACATGTGTAGTGTGTACCTATGTTTGGTGGGATACGTGGAGGTATCATGACGATTATACTCTTGTTGGAGGTATTTATGAGGCTTGGGGTGGTTGCATGGATGATGATTATATATATATATATATCATGTTCATCATTCATTGCATCTGATGACCATTATCTCCCTTGTGGTTGAGAGAGTCATCAGTTGGTTTGGGAATAGCACCGCACACTCGGCCACTCATGGGTAGTGGTAGCTGGAGCAGTTGCTGCTAGTCCTGTCGTGCCACCCGTCCGGCGTTGTGAGCAGTCAGGGACCCTGATACTATGTAGCTAGATAGTTACTAGTGGACTGTCCGCCTCGACCACTATATAGTGGGCTGGAGGGTAGTACAGTCGTCACAGACCCAAGCCTCTCGGCCATACAGGGGTTCGTGGTATCTGGAGAGGTGGCGGGGTGACCATGGAGCATGCATGCACTTTTGCATATGATGCGCGGTGCATCTGGGGGTTATATTTGCATACATACCTAGTAGATACTAGTTGCATGTGATTGTCGTTGTTGCATTTGTTTGAGATATGACTGTTGCATTTGGTTGTCATGCTGCATACATGTCATTTATTTTACATGTATATGCAGTCGTATTTATATTGCACAAGTGTCACGGGTATATCTGTTGCAGATCCGGTGAGTTTACTGATCATTGTACCATGTGTTGATTCCAGATTGGCTATGTATCTGTCATTATGTTAGTTGTGGTTTGTTCAGTTTATATGTCAGGTTATTATGTCAGATATGTTTAGGTGCATTGATTATGATAGTATGATCATGTTCTTTATTCCCTACTGAGACTGTATACTTGTGATCTCCATGTTGTTTATAGGCCATGCACTATCTTTTCTATTACCCGCTGAGTTACCTATACTCACCACCGCATGTATACATTTATGTTTTCAGGTAGCTTGTAGATGGTTGGTGTCACTCGGAGTATCCTGTCTGCCGGGTCCTACGTCACATCCGAAGACCGTGCTTGTGTTCTTTTGTATATTCTTTTCTTATTTTTGGCATTGTATTTGTGTATAGCCATGTGACTATCTTATGGTTTTGGTGTTGTATTTGTGTTTAAGCCATGCCGGCATGCATTGTATTTATTTGTGTTGTGTAGGCTTTCCTTCGTTTTTCCACTGTGTTTTAGTACAATCGTGTGGGCTATTTTATATATAACTGCGTGGTTGTGATTGTTTCATTCCAGCCGAGTGGGCTGTTATTATAACTGCGTGGTTGTGTATATAAATATTCCAACCACATGTGACTGATGTATTTTGCTTGTATAAATGCTTCAGATTGTCACCGGTACAAGGGAGATGCTGCCGGATTTTTGTTTGGCAGAGACTCCTTTGGGGGCGTGACAATTTTAACCTTCTATTTTTCTATCTTTTTAAAAGAAAAAAACAAATTATTTTTGAAAAGTTAAGGTTTCTCAAAATAAGCTAAGGCCTATACTCACCTTTTTCTTTACTCTCTCAGTTATTTTGATATATGGCAAAGGGGGAGAGTATAAGAAAATTCAAAGAAAGTTAAAGAAATTCAAGAAAATTTAAGAATAGAAACACTTGAAATGTTAAAATTCAAGGGAACTTTTATTAAGGGGGAGTTTTTGTAAAGCTTCTATTAAGAGGGAGCTTTATATCAAATTTATACTTGTATGCTTGTGCTAAATTTATGCTTATTCCAGTGATGCTTTATAATATTTCTTTATTATTTTTTTACTTAACTTTGAATTTCGATAGCCATAATCAAAAAGGGGGAGATTGTTGATGCAGGAAGCATCCGACGATCGAACCCAAGTTTTGATAATGGCAAAGGGATTCAAAGTTAGGATTTCTTGTTATCGAACGTGCTTAAATGAGGTTTTAGGAAAGTCCTAACTGCGGTTAGGCAAGTGAAAACACTAGGGGGTGGTAACCCTAGGCCCTAGGGGGTGGTGGTCACCCTAGGTCCTAGGGGGTGGTGGTAACCCTAGGTGGAGAAAACCCCTAGGAAGTGGTAACACTAGGTCATAGGGGGTGGTAACCCTAGGTGGAGAAAAATCCTAAGGGGGGGTAACCTTAGGTCCTACGGGGCGGTAAGCCTAGGTGGAGGAAAATCCTAAGTGGGGTTAACTAACCTTAGGTCCTAGGGGGTGGTACCCTAGGTGGAGGAAAACCCTAGGGGGCGGTAATCCTCGGTCCTAGGGGGTGGTAAGCCCAGACAGAAAGTCCAATCGGTCTGGAGGACCGGACTGACATCAGGTAATCTCTCTTGAGGGGAGAAGGTGAGGACGCGTTCCCCGTAGAGGGAACAATAGGCGTTGGGTCGACCTATGATTTCCTGTCGGAGATCTGAAGTCAGACCCAGACAGTCCGATGACTGTCACACTCTATATTCATACTGTTATTTATGTGCAAACATTGTCTTACAGGGTATGCTATTGCTTTGGGACTAACATGTCTTGCAGGTACAAAAGGAATAAGCTAAGCTTGGAGGCGCCTCGGGTGCAGAACGTGAGCTGGTCGAGAAGCAGCGCTGGAGGCGCCTCGGATGGAGCTGGAGGCGCCTTGGACCAGAGATTGGAGGCGCCTTGAATTGGCTTGAAGTCGCCTTCAAGTGGATGAGTTACGACCAGGTCCGTTCTGATCCACACAGCTGACTCGGCTTGTTGGAGGAGCCTTGGATGGTATTAGTGGCGCCTCCAGCATTGTATATAAGGAGCTCTCAAGCAGCAAGTTAATCAATCAATTCTCAAGTTACTCTTGTGCAACAAGCCGCTCTAGAAATGTTCCGACAAAGCTGTCACTTGACACCGACGACCCGGAGCTCCGAATCTTCAGTTTTTCTATTGTCGTTGGTAAATCTATGTTGTTTTTAATTGTACTTACAGTTGTAAAATTTTCACGAGATTATAAGTGTTGACGGACGTAAATGCTCAACGAGCGTGGGCCTTGGAGTAGGAGTCGCCACAGGCTCTGAACCAAGAAAACAACTTGTGTTCGTGTATTGTTCTTTTTCTATTTCCGCTGCATCTACTCGAACATTTTCCGATTATGAAATTGAAAGTGAAAGCCATGAGCGTTATTCCCCCCCCCCCCCTGTTGGGAATTTCGGGCCGCAAAAACCGCCTTTTTGCGTTGCGGAAACCCCTAACCCCAAGCCACCGGATCCGTGTGACGTGCGAAGATAAAATTTTCGAAAAACATTACGAGTACGAGTTTCTTATGCTAGTTCTAAGCTAGATCTACAAGGAGAAAGAATTTACCCTCGATGCGATGCCCTTCGCAATCTCGCTCGTCCAACGGTTCGCCGGATATCGAGATCGTCAAGTGTACGATCCTCTAGAAGTATCCACACGAACAAACTAGGTGGAGAAGACCAAACAAAGGTATGCTAGCACCTTAGATGGTTCGGCCAAGGAGGAGGAGAGGGAGAGCAAGAAGAGAGGAAGGAGGAATGAATGCCTTGAATGAAAATCAAATTTTCATCCACACCATAAGTGGCCGGCCACTATTGGAGTTGTAACCTCCATTCTCATTTAATGTTGCCATTAAAGAGGAGATTTGTAACCTACATGAGGTGGCACACACATGTGCAAAACTTAATGATGTGTAACACCATTATTGGCCACTTAATGCCAATTCACAAATGAGGTGGCATATAGTCAAGTCAAACTTGACTTTTCCTCTTCCTCTCAAGTCAATTCAAACTTGACATTATAACTCCCATGGTTGATCAAATCCAACCATTTGATTCAAGCTAATTTAATATAATGGATCTAATTCATTTAATTAAATTGATTCAATGAGTCATAATCTAAATTAGACTCATTGAACACATGAATCAAATTGAGCCCAACTCAATTAGTTCAATTAGGATTACTCTTAATTCAATTTGATTCATCACATGAATCTAATCCTCTTGGTTCATCATATGAACCTAATCTCCATCTAATTCTTCTTTGTGTGTGACCCTATAGGTTCTTATAACGTTGACAATGCTCCTAAACCAATTTAGAAGAATAAGTAATGAGCGGTATCTAGCAACACATCATTACTTCCCAAGTTATAAGAATGTTGAGATCCAACATCACCTTGTGACTACTAATTGTGACTCCTCACAAATTTGACAAGTGTTCTTCTATCCATGACATCTAGATTGATCAATGTGAGGCATAGATCGTGTCATCCTCTAATCAATCTAAATCTTGAACTCCAAGTAGACTCACTCAATCAAATGAGCTCAAAATCTCATATTGGCTCATTTACGCATGGCCATGCACTTCGTGGTCTCACTCTATCAAGAATATCGATGTCACTCCCATCATATAGGAGGGATAGATCCCAGCTACATCACTCACATCCCTCTGCATAATTCGTTACATAACCATTAATCACCTTTATAGTCCACCCAGTTACGGGTGACGTTTGACGAAACCAAAGTACATAACTTCTTATGTAGGGATCCATGGTGACTTCAGGTCTAAGGACTAATAGTCATACTAATAGCCACATGAGAAAGTATATGACACTCATATAACGATCCATGATACTTTTTCATGGCGGGTCATTCAGTATACATTCTCTAATGCATACCCAGTGTCAACTTGATATCTCCATATCCATGACTTGTGAGATCAAGTCATCGAGTTGACCTAGATGCTAGTCTCGTCACATTAACATTGTCCCTGAATGTTAATACTCGATTAGGAATGATTAAGAGTAGTTTTCCCTATATCATCTCACTATCGATTCAACCAGTCGATTGATATAGGTAAAAACCTTCTACTCAAGGACGCTATTATACTTAGTTATTTGGCACCAATACAAGTAAGTATAATAACCAAAACAAATGTCTTTATTTATATAAGAATATGATACAATGAGTCCATACAACAATCATCAAATGATTGGCTCTAGGGCTCTAAATAACAATCTCCCACTAGCACTAGTGCCAATCAGTGTAGGCTCTAAGCCCCAATGACCTAGTGTGACCATCATGCTTCCTCTATGCCAAATCCTCGGTCAAGGGATCTGCGATGTTAGCCTCTGTGGGTACTCTGTAAATCTTCACATCTCCTCTCTCGATAATCTCTCGAATGAGATGGAAGCTAAGAGTTTGTGTTTGGTCCTGTGGGCTAGCCTGTGCTATAGCTCCATTGTTGTCACAATAGAGCTCAATAGGGTCAACGATACTAGGAACCACCCCAAGTTCAGTCATGAACTTGCGGATCTAAACTGCCTCCTTTGCTGCCTCTAATGCAGCAATGTATTCGGCCTCTGTTGTAGAATCAGCGATTATGTCCTGCTTCGAACTCTTCCAGCTCACAGCACCACCATTTTTGCAAAACACGAACCCTGACTGCGATCGATAATCATCCTGGTCGGTCTGGAAGCTAGTATCATTGTAACCCTTTACAGCTAGCCCGTCATCTCCTCCATATATCAAGAAATATTCTTTAGTCCTTTTCAAATACTTAAGAATATTCTTGACCGCTATCCAGTGACTCTCACCTGGATCTGACTGGTATCTGCTCGTCATGCTCAAAGCATACGAGACATCAAGACGAGTACATAGCATGGCGTACATGATAGATCCTATGGCTGAGGTATAAGGGATATGATCCATGCGGTCTCTCTCCTCTCTATAAGAGGGACCTTGAGTCTTCGAAAGACTCAAGCCATGTGACATCGGCATAAATCCCTTCTTGGAGTTCTGCATGGCAAACCGTAGTAGTACCTTGCCAAGCAATCTCCTAGATATATCTCTATAGATCTGTATGCCCAAAATGCGAGATACTTCACCTAAGTCCATCATTGAGAAACAACTCCCTAGCCAAGTCTTGACAGACTACAGCAAAGGGATGTCACCCCCAATGAGTAGTATGTCATCCACATACAATATAAGGAAAACAACTGTGTTCCCTACAACCTTCTTGTAGACACAAGGCTCATCTTCATTCTTGATGAAACCAAATTGTTTGATTGTATCATCGAATCGAAGATTCCAGCTTCGAGAAGCTTGCTTTAGTCCATAAATGGACCTATGCACTTGCATACCGCCAGATGTCTGGATCTACAAAACCCTCAGGTTGTGTCATGTACACATCCTCGAGAGGTTTCCATCTTAAACGCGATTTTGACATCCATCTGCCATATCTCATAGTCATGGTATGCTGCAATAGCAAGCATGATCCGAATGGACTTAAACATCGCTACTGGAGAAAAGGTTTCATCATAGTCAATACCATGAATCTGCTTGAAACCTTTAGCTACCATGCGACCCTTATAGATAAGTCCATCCATGTCAGTCTTTCTCTTAAAGACCCACTTACACCCTATGGGTTTTACACCCTCAGGTGGATCAACCAAAGTCCATACTTGGTTAGTGTACATGGATTCCATCTCGGATCTCATGGCTTCTAGCCATTTCTCGGAATCTGGTCTCATCACAGCTTCCTGATACGAGGTGGGCTCATCCTCTATGAGCACAACGTCATCATGGTTAGACAAGAGAAATGAGTATCTCTCAGGCTGAAGACGTGCCCTATCACACCTGCGAAGAGGTATGTCTACTTGAACTGGTTGTGGTTTCTCAACTCCTTGTGGAACATCATCATCCACAACACTTTGTGGTTCCAGTTCAACTTCCATCGAGGTTGCAGTGCTATTGTTCGCATCTTGAATTTCTTCAAGATCGAACGTACTCCCACTAGTCTTTCTAGAAACAAAGTCCCTTTCTAGAAAAACCCCAGTCTTAGCCACAACTATCTTGTGTTGATCGGAATGTAGAATAATATCCCTTAGTTTCCTTGGGATATCCGATAAAATAACACTTGTCGGATTTGGGTCCCATTTTTTTCTCGAGATTTGACGTCGAACGAAGCCTCACAACCCCAAATCCTCATAAAAGACACTGTCATCTCTCCCATCCATATCCTATATGGTGTCTTTATCAGGCCTGGATGGATCTCGTTGAGTATAAAGCTGATATAAGAGTATATCCCCAAAGGAATGAAGATCGTGTGACTCATCATAGATCGCATATCTAATAGTACGATTCCTCCTTTCGGATACACCATTCCACCGTGGTGTTCTAGGAGGAGTGAGTTGGGATAAACCCACACTCAGCCAGATAGTCACGAAACTCATGGCTAAGGTATTCCCCACCCTCGATCGATCAAGTATCTTAATACTCTTGCAGTCGGTTTTGTACTTCATTCTTGAATTCTTGAATTTTTCAAAGGATTTAGACTTATGTGTTATCAAGTACACATAACCATATCTACTGAAGTCATCAAGAAATGTAATGAAGTACCTATAACCTCCTCTCTAGCCATTGAAGGGCCACATACATCAAATGCATAAGACCTAACAAGTCGTACGCTCTATCACGTGTCCACTAAAGGGAGTCTTGGTCATCTTGCCTAGTAGGCATGACTCGCACGTCTTATATGATTTAAATTCAAATGAGTCAAGCAAACCATCTTTATGGAGGTGGGATAAGCGCTTGTCATTTATATGACCTAAGCGACAGTGCCAGAGATAGGTTTGGTTCATGTCATTTGACTTGAACCTCTTGGTACTTATGTTATAGATAGGGCTATCAAGGTCTAGAATATAGAGTCCGTTCATCAGAGGTGCACTACAATAGAACATATCTTTTAAATAAACTGAACAACATTTGCCCTTTATTATAAAAGAGAAACCTTTATTGTCTAAACAAAAAACTGAAATTATGTTCTTAGTTAAAACAGACACTTAACAATATCATCCAATTCTAGTACAAGCCCAGAGGGCAGAGATAGAGAATAAGTTCCTACAGCAACAGCAGTAACCCATGCTCCATTGCCTACTCGTTGGTTTATCTCGCCCTTTGTCAATGCTCTGCTATTTCTCAGCGCTTGTACATTAGTACAAATTTGAGAAGCACATCCGGTATCTAATACCCATGATGAAGAAATAGATAGATTGACTTCTATAACATATATACCTGAAGTGGAAGAATCACTTCGTTTCTTCTTAAGATCTTCTAGGTACACCTTGCACTTCCTCTTCCAATGTTCGGTTTGACTGCAGTGGAAGCAGGAAGCATCCTTGGTGACCCCTCCTTTAGGCTCAGTGCCTTGCCTTTGCCCTTGGCTTGGGACTTTCCTTTGCGTTTGGGCTTGCCCTTGCCCTTGTGTTTCTGAACCATCAAAACAGAGTGGGGCTTAACCTTCTTAAGGTTCAGTTCAACAGTTCTTAACATGCTAAGAAGCTCGGGCAGTGGCTTGTCAATTTCGTTCATGTTGTAGTTTAGAATGAATTGACTATAGCTATCCTAGCTCTTGGCCAAGATCCCAACCTCTGTAGGTTTTCTATGTACCCAATCATTTTGAGTACATATGGGCCTACGGAGCCCCATCTGACATCTTGCACTGAAATAGTGCCCTTGAGATCTCAAATCTCTCGTGCTTGTCCTTGATATAGTTGACGAAGATGTTCAACCATATCATAAGCACCCATTAACTCATGTTGCTGCTCTCAAGAGTTCATCTTGCGAGCATAAGACATGACACATCTAATGGTCCATCTTGATGCTTTTGTAAGCATCGCCACTTCGTATAAGCGTGCGGAAGAGCCCTCTAGAATGCTTGCTCCCGACGCTGACACGACGCTGGGTGAGAACTATGAGATCCTATGCAGTCAGAAATTTCTCCGTTGAGCTTGTCCTTATCGATGAAACAGAGAGAAGGTGTCGTGTTCTACGGCAATCTATAAGTAAAAATGTAGAAAATAAATATCATATTCTTTAATCATTTAATTAGGCCTTTAACTAAATGATGCTCCCATTGAATTCTATAATTCAAGTGGGACAAGATCCACATCATACTACGCCTTGAGTTAGCTTTGGCAATCGCCCAAGACTTAGTATGACCGGTGAGTAACTAATTAATTACATCTCTATGCAACTCTTGTTTATAGGATCATTATCCACGTTATATTAAAACTTGATTTGGCTAATACACCCAAGAATTAATATAAATGTGATTTATATCCTATCTTTCCTACCATTGAAAGAATGTCTGTTGTACTCGATCCAACCGAGTTAACTAGGAATACTCAATCTAATTGAGTTCATATATAAGCGGGACCAAGATTATCCTCCGCACCCTACCAAGATAATATGTTTGGCGATTCAATATCACATGTGATCGAGGTAGTGATAGGTAGGCATGATAGGCATTTTAGAGTTGACGCGATTGAGATCTAATCTAATCGAGAGGGTGTCTTGTACACGATTTAGATCTTATCTAATCAAGGCGTTAATTAACTACTTTACTAGCATGCATCAAATACACACACAAGCAATTAATTATACTATTTGTGATAAGTCATGGTCCTACTACGATCTTCTCAAGCCAATGAGAAGATCGGATGGTCAACCTAGGGTCAGGCCTCAAGCCCTCCTCCTTGACCACCTTGTGTTGCTCGCGCCTCCTCAACTCCGTCTCGAGTGGACCTTCTATCGCTCAATTTTTGTACAATTTGAAGCTCGAGTTACATTCGAGTCTAAACTAATTTACAACAAGAATAAAGAGAGGCTTGTGACATAGTGCTATCAAGTATACAACACACACAAAAATGACCAGCCGTGATGTTACTACATAACACAATTTTCAAATCCAATTTGGGCCATGACTATCACAAAATAATACATAACTCTAAATTATGTATTTTCTATAATTTTTGTAATTTTTACTATAAATTTTTCATTTTTAGGGTTCTAATCCAATAGTGATCATGTTAATTGAATTTGAAGTAGTACGTGGGCAAGATTCTCACCCGCGATAACCATCGCGAGTGTTCCTTAGCGATCCCGCCCTATTGTCCCAAAACGCTGGGGTGAAACCCGTAGAAAATCCTGTAGTCAGTCGGCCAAAGTGAACACTCAGTTGCTCTTCACTAGAAAAAATAAAAACCATAAAATTACAGAAAGTTAGAGAACTGATATTTTCTTAAAATACAAATTAAACTAGTTAAGACTCAAGACGTGGACTCTTGGCTCTGAAACCTTGATTTTAGGAAACCGACGAGCCACCAGATCCGCGCGAAGATAAAATTTCGGAAAACATTATGAGTTTTATTCTAGTTCTAAACTAGATCTATAAGGAGAATGAATTTACTCGACGTCCCGTCAATTCTCAATCCAATCAGGTCATTCACGGATCTCGAGATTGTCAGTGTACGATCCTACAAGTATCCACACGAACAAACTAGGTGGAGAAGACCAAACAAAGGTGTGCTAGCACCTTAGATGGTTCGCCAAGGAGGAGGAGAGGAGAGCAAGAAGAGAGGAAGAAGGAGGAATGAATGCCTTGAATGAAAATCAAATTTTCATCCACACCATAAGTGGTCGCCATTGGAGTTGTTGTTGGGTCTCGGGCCGAACCGCTTTTGATGGCCCCGAGTCACCCAAAGTCATGGATCTCGTGAAAGATTCGTAATAAAATTTTCGAAAACCTTTTCTTGTGCGAGTTTGAAAAACTTTAGATCTACACTAAAGTTAAGATCATTACCTTGATGCTACCCACGCGAATCCCACTCAATGGTGTGCGGATCTCAAGACCGTCGCATGCGGTCCTCTAGAAGTATCCACACGAACAATCCGAGAAGACCAAACAAAGGTGTTCTAGCACCTTGTCTTGTTCGCCAAGAGAGGAGAGGAGAAGAGAGAGAGCTCTAGAGGAAGAAGATGACTTAATCACATGAATGAAAATATGAATATTTTTTCATTCCCCACTAGAGTGGCCGGCCACATCTTGGAGGAGGTAACTCCACATTAATTCAATGGAGACCATTAAAGTTGTAACCCCGAGGTGGCATTCTGGATGATGTGGATCAACACTATTGGTCACATCTTGCCACCTCACTAAATGACATGGCAACAAAGTAACCTCTCATTTAATGTGGGCCGACATTAAATGCTATGGAGGCTTGTAACTCCATGAGGTGGCACATTGATGATGTGGAGCAATCCTATTGGTCCACATCTTGCCAACTCACTAGTGATGTGGCAAAAAGTCAAGTCAAACATGACTTTTTCTCTTCCTCTCAAATCAAGTCAAACCTGATCAAATCTCTCTCATGGTTGATCTAATCCAACCATATGATTCAAGCCAACTTAATATAATGAATCTAATTCATTAAATTAAGTTGATTTAATGAGTCATAATCTAAATTAGACTAATTAAATACATGAATCAACTTGAGTCCAACTCAATTAGCCCAATTTGGCTTACTCTTAATCCAATATGATTCATCAAATGAATCTAATCCTCTTGGTTCATCATATGAACCAAATCTCCATCTAATTGTCCTTAGTGTGTGACCCTATAGGTTCTTGTAACGTTGGCAATGCCCTAAACCCATTTAGGAGCATAAGTAATGAGCGGTATCTAGCAACACATCATTACTACCTAAGTTACAAGAATGTCGAGATCCGACATCACCTTGTGACTACCAATTGTGACTCCTCACAAAATATATGACATTGTCCTTCTATCCTAGACATCTAGATTGATCAATATGAGGCATAGACCGTGTCATCCTCTAATCAATCTAAATCTTGAACTCCAAGTAGACTCACTCGATCAAATGAGCTCAACATCTAATGTTGACTCATTTGGGTATGGCCATGCACTTCATGGTCTAACTCTATCAAGAATATTGATGTCGCTCCCATCATATGGGAGGTAGATCCCATCTACATCACTCACATCCCTCTACATAATTTGTTACATATCCAATTTATAGTCCACCACGTACGCACGACAGTACATAACTCCTTATGTAGGTATCCATGGTGACTTCGGTCCAAGGACTAATAGTACTAATAGCCATAAGAAAGTATGACACTCATATAACGATCCATGATACTTTCTCATGATATACATTCTCCAATGCATACTCATGTGTCAACTTGATATCTCCATATTCATGACTTGTGAGATCAAGTCATCGAGTTGACCTACATGCTAGTCTTATTGCATTAACATTGTCCCTGAATGTTAATACTCGACTAGGAATGATTTAGAGTAGTGTTCCCTATATCATCTCACTATCGATTCAACTAATCGATTGATATAGGTATGAACCTTCTACTCATGGACGCTATTATACTTAGTCACTAATACAAATAAGTATAATAACCAAACAAATGCCTTTATTAATATACAAGAATATGATACAATGAGTCCATACAATCATCAAATGATTGGCTCTAGGGTCTAACTAACAATCTCCCACTAGCACTAGTGCCAATCAAGATAGGCTCTAAGGCCTAATGACCTAGTGTGACCATCATGCTTCCCACAAAGCCTTGGTCAAGGGATCCGCGATGTTAGCCTGAGGTACTCTGAAATCTTCACATCTCCTCTATCGATAATCTCTCGAATGAGATGGAAGCGCCGTAGTATATGCTTGGTCCGGTGGTGTGAGCGAGGTTCCTTCGCTTGTGTTATAGCTCCATTGTTGTCACAAGCTCAGGGGTCATGTTGGAACCACACCAAGTTCGTGATGAACTGCGAATCCAAACCCTTTTATACGATCTGTAATGTATGTAGTAATATTCACTTCCGATCTCTTCGGCACACCATTAGCAAAAATAAGACCATCATGCGATCTATAGTCATCCCCGGCTCCCGAAGCTAGCATCATTGTAAACCCTTTACGTTAGCTCATCATTGCCTCCATATCAAGAAATATTCTTTAGTCCTTCGTAAGTACTTAAGAATATTCTTGACCGCTATCCGATGACTCACCTGATTCTGTACATCGCCGATGCTCAAAGCAACGAGACATCGTCGATCAGTTAGCATGGCATGATCGATCCTATGGCTGAGGCATAAGGGATCTGATCCATGTGGTCTCTCTCTCTAGAAGAGGGACCTTGAGTCTTCGAAGACTCACGCGCATGACATCAATCTCCTTCTTGGAGTTACTGACAGAAAGGAGTACCTTGTCAATGTGTACCGACGACATAGGCCTAGCAATCTCTTAGATCTCTCTATAGATCCAGTCCCTAGAATGCGCGATGCCTCCTAAGTCCTTCATTGAGAAGAAACTCCTAGCCGTGTCTCTGACCACTAGCATGGATGTCCTTCCATGAGTAGTATGTCATCCACACAATACTGAGGAAGACAACTATGTCCCCTACAACCTTCTTGTAGACACAAGGCTCATCTTCGTTCTTGATGAAACCAAACTGCTTGATCGCATCATCGAATCGAAGATTCCACCCGAGAAGCTTGTTTTAGTCCATAAATGGACATGCTGCCTGTACACGCTAGTATGTTGGATCTACAACCCGTTGTGTCATGTACACATCCTAGTAGGTTTCATTCGTTTTGACATCCATCTGCCATATCTCATAGTCATGGCTGCAATAGCAAGCATGATCCGAATGGACTTAAACATCGCTATCGAGAAAAGGTTTCATCATATTCAATACCATGAATCTGAAACCTTTAGCTACCAAGTGACCCTTATAGATAAGTCCATTCATGTCAGTCTTTCTCTTAAAGACCCACTTACACCCAATGGGTTTTACCCTTCGTGGATCAACCAAAGTCCATACTTTATTGGTGTACATGGATTCCATTTTGGATCTCATGGCTTCTAGCCATTTCTCGAATCTGGTCTCATCACAGCTTCAGCACAACGTCATGATGGTCGGACAAGAGAAATGAGTATCTCTCAGGCTTACGACGTACCCTATCGCACCTGCGAAGAGGTATGTCTACTTGAACCGGTTGTTGTTCCTCAACTCTTTGTGGAACAACATCATCCACAACACTTTGTGGTTCCAACTTCCATCGAGCATCATTGCTTGTTCGCATCTTGAACTCTTCAAGATCGACGTCGCCCCACTAGTCTTTCTAGAAATAAAGTCCCTTTCTAGAAAGACCCATTTCACGCCACAACCACCTTGTCGAATGTAGATGTAATATATCCCTAGTTTCCTTGGGATATCCGGAAATAGCACTTGTCGAATTTGGGTCCTAATTTGTCTCGAGACTTGATGTCATACGAAGCCTCACAACCCCAAATCCTCATGAAAGATACCGGGCATCTCTCCCATATATTCTATATGGTGTCTTTATCACTTGGATGGAACTCTGTTGAGAATGAAAGTCGCCATGTTCAGTAGCATATCCCCATAGATGCCTCATAGTCGTACCATAGATCGCACTAATTAGGGTATGATTCCTCCTTATACACCATTCCACCGTGGTGTTCCAGAGGAGTGAGTTGGGATAATCCCACACTCAGGTAGTCACGAAACTCATGGCTTAAGTATTCACCACCTCGATCTGATCAAGTATTTTAATACTCTTGCCAAGCTGGTTCCGTACTTCTTGAATTCTTTGAACTTTCAAAGGATTCGGACTTATGTGTCATCAAGTACATAACCATATCTCTGAAAGTCATCGAATGTAATGAAGTATCTATAACCCTCCTAGCAAAACATTGAAAGGGCCACATACATCACTATGTATGAGTTCTAACAAATCAGTTGCTATCTCGCTATGCCCACTAAAGGGAGTCTTGGTCATCTTGCCTCATAGGCATGACTCACATATCTCATATGATTCAAAATCAAATGAGTCCAAAGACCATCCTTGGGATAAGCGCTTGTCATTTATATGCCCTAAGCGACAGTGCCAGAGATAGGTGTGGTTCATATCGCTCGATTTGAACCTCTTAGTACTAACGCGTTATAGATAGAGCTCTCAAGGTCTAAAATATAGAGTCCGCTCATCGAGGTGCACTATAATAGAACATATCGCAGAATAGACATTTGTTCTTTATTATAACGAGAATCCTTTCTTGTCCAAACAAGAAACCGATATAATGTTCTTAGTCAATGCAGGCACATAACAACAATCGCCTAACTCTAGTATAATCCCAGAGGGGAGAGATAGAAAATAAGTCCCTACAAAGAATAGCACAACCTCCATGCTCCATTGCCTAAGTCTATCTCGCGCCTTGTCAATGCTTTCGCTATTTCGTTGTACATTAGTACAAATGTGCAAAGCACATCCGGTATCTAATACTCACGAAGAATAGAGAGGTTGACTTCTATAACATTTATACCTGAAGTAGAAATATTTCTCTTTTTGTTAAGATCTTCCAGGTGTCCTGTCAAGTCTCTCAAGACTCGCTTGTCCTTGATATAGTTGATGAAGATGTGCAACCATATCGAAGCACCCATCACTCATGTTGCTTCAAGCTCGAGTTCATGGTTGCGAGCATTAGACAGACACATCTAATGCGTCATCTTAATGCTTTTATAAGCATCCCTGGCCACCAAGGCAGGAGCCCGTGTGAGGAGCCCCGGAACGGCGTCCAGCCACGTTCAGTGAGAACTATTCCCGCAAGTCCAGAAATTTGCTCGCTGAGCTTGTCCTTCTTAGACAGATCACCGAGAGAAAGTGTTCGTATTCGACGTCATGGATATTCTACAACATAAATAAGTGCGAAATAAATATCATATTCTTAAAATCATTTAATTAGGCCATTAATTAAATGATGCTCCCACTAAATTCTAATTCTTGTGGGACAAGATCCACATCATACTAACCCTTGAGTTAGCTTTGGCTATACGCCCAAGTCTTAGTATGATCGGTGGGTACGATTACCAATTATCTGCAACTCTTGTTTGAATCAATATCGCATTTATATTAAAACTCGAGTTAGCTTTCGAGAGTTAATATAGATGTGATTTTGACCTATTTTTTCCAACCATTGGAATAATGCCTATAGTTGACTCGATCCAACCGAGTAACTAGGAATACTCAATCTAATTGAGTTTGTATTCACCCATGCATTGTTAGGCGGGACCAAGATTGTCCCTCCGTACCCTACCAAGATAATATATATTGCTCCTCTTGGCGTATTCAATACATGTGATCGAGGTAGTGATAGGTATCCATGACGCGGTTAGGCATTTAGAGTTGGTTTGATCAAGATCTAATCTAATCGAAAAAGGATGCATCTTGTGCACGACTTAGATCTAATCTAATCGCAAGGGTGCATCATGTGCACGACTTAGATCTAATCTAATCGTAAGGCATTAATTAATTAACTACTTATTAAATATGCATCACATACACAAGCAATTAATTAATCTATTTGTGATTTAGTCATGGCCCTACTACGATCTTCTCAAGCCAATGAGAAGATCGATTGGTCAACCTAGGGTCAACAGCCTTCTCCAAGCTTCTCCCTTTGACCACCTTGTGTTGCTCGTGCCCTCCGTCTCGTGTGGACCCTCCACCGCTCCAATTTGTACATTACAATTTGAAACTCGAGTTACATTCGAGTCTAAATCTAATTTACAACCTAAATAAGAGAGCAATTTTGAAAAAAAAATAAAAAGACATGATTAATATTATTTAATAATTATTATATTACAACACAAATCCAATCTTATTGGGTATTTTGGGCCATGACTATCACAAATTAATATATAATTCAAAAATATATATTTTCATAATTTTCTGTAATTTTAAAAATAATTTTTATAATTTTATGAGTAAAATTTCGGTCGGCTTAGCGGTTGGGCAATCAATGCAATCTTGCGGGGCCTAGGGCAGCCCTACCGCGATCTAACCATCGCGAGGGTTCCTGCGATCCAACAGCACCTAAACCCGCTGTCCCAAAACGATTTTGAGACATTGCCGTTTCGGAAAAATCTTCCCTGCTGGTTCGTTTTAGCGATTTCGGGTGCAATCGGGTTAGGGGCAATGCCCCTACCCATGGTCTAACCATCGTGAGTTGCTCCTTTGCGATCTAATGGCACCCGACCCCACTGTCCCAAACGGATTTGGGCCAAAACGAAGCCGTTAAAGAAAACTTTCCGGTATGTGCTTCGCTTCTACGGAAAAATTACTCATAAAAACTCTAAAACTTAATTTTTACAGAAATACATACGAATCCTCACATCATACTCGCATGTTCACGTGGCTCGAAGGCATGAACCGCCAGTCACCCAAGATTGAAGATCGTAAACTAGATTAGTTGCACTATCCATGGCATGCATCCCTCGTCAAAATGGTGTGCACCGCTGCGTGACCGGTCGAAGTATCCACCGACAATCCTTGATGGAGAAGACCAAACAAAGGTGTGCTAGCACCTTGTCTTGTTCGACCAAGAGAGGAGGAGAGGGAGAAGAGAGCTCTAGAGGAAGAAGATGACTTAATCACACTTGAATGAAAATGAATATTTTTTCATTCCCCACTAGAGTGGCCGGCCACATCTTGGAGGTGTAACTCTCCACATTAATTCCAATTAATGTGGAGACCATTAAGAGTTGTAACCCCCATGAGGTGGCACTCTAGGATGACGTGGATCAACACTATTGGTCCACATCTTGCCACCTCACTAAATGACATGGCAACAAGTGTAACCTCCTCATTTAATGTGGGCCGGCCACATTAAATGCTATGGAGGCTTGTATGAGGTGGCACACATTGATGATGTGGAGCAATCCTATTGGTCCACATCTTGCCAACTCACTAGTGATGTGGCAAAAAGTCACATGACTTTTCTCTTCCTCTCAAATCAAGTCAAACTTGATCAAATCTCTCTCATGGTTGATCTAATCCAACCATATGATTCAAGCCAACTTAATATAATGAATCTAATTCATTAAATTAAGTTGATTTAATGAGTCATAATCTAAATTAGACTAATTAAATACATGAATCAACTTGAGTCCAACTCAATTAGCCCAATTTGGATTACTCTTAATCCAATATGATTCATCAAATGAATCTAATCCTCTTGGTTCATCATATGAACCAATTCTCCATCTAATTGTCCTTAGTGTGTGACCCTATAGGTTCTTGTAACGTTGGCAATGCCCTAAACCCATTTAGGAGCATAAGTAATGAGCGGTATCTTGCAACACATCATTACTACCCAAGTTACAAGAATGTCGAGATCCGACATCACCTTGTGACTACCAATTGTGACTCCTCACAAAATATATGACATTGTCCTTCTATCCTAGACATCTAGATTGATCAATATGAGGCATAGACCGTGTCATCCTCTAATCAATCTAAATCTTGAACTCCAAGTAGACTCACTCGATCAAATGAGCTTAACATCTAATGTTGACTCATTTGGGCATGGCAATGCACTTCGTGGTCTAACTCTATCAAGAATATTGATGTCGCTCTCCCGATATGGACGGATAGATCCCATACATCATCACATCACCTCATCCTGCATAATTTGTTACATACGAATGCTTTATAGTCCACCTCATTCGGTGACGTTTGACGAAACCAAAGTACATAACTCCTTATGCAGGGATCTATGGTGACTTCAGGTCCAAGGACTAATAGTCATACTAATAGCCACATGAGAAAGTATATGACACTCATATAACGATCCATGATACTTTCTCATGGCGGGTCATTCAGTATACATTCTCCAATGCATACCCATGTGTTAACTTGATATCTCCATATTCATGACTTGTGAGATCAAGTCATCGAGTTGACCTACATGCTAGTCTTATTGCATTAACATTGTCCCTGAATGTTAATACTCGACTAGGAATGATTTAGAGTAGTGTTCCCTATATCATCTCACTATCGATTCAACTAATCGATTGATATAGGTATGAACCTTCTACTCAAGGACGCTATTATACTTAGTCTATTTGACACTAATACAAATAAGTATAATAACCAAACAAATGCCTTTATTAATATACAAGAATATGATACAATGAGTCCATACAATCATCAAATGATTGGCTCTAGGGCTCTAACTAACAGTTGTAACCTCCATTCTCATTTAATGTGGCCATTAAAGAGGAGATTTGTAACCTACATGAGGTGGCACACACATGTGCAAAACTTAATGATGTGTAACACCATTATTGGCCACTTAATGCCAACTCACAAATGAGGTGGCATATAGTCAAGTCAAACTTGACTTTTCCTCTTCCTCTCAAGTCAAGTCAAACTTGACATTATAACTCCCATGGTTGATCAAATCCAACCATTTGATTCAAGCCAATTTAATATAATAGATCTAATTCATTTAATTAAATTGATTCAATGAGTCATAATCTAAATTAGACTCATTGAACACATGAATCAAATTGAGTCCAACTCAATTAGTTCAATTAGGATTACTCTTAATCCAATTTGATTCATCACATGAATCTAATCCTCTTGGTTCATCATATGAACCTAATCTCCATCTAATTGTCCTTTGTGTGTGACCCTATAGCTTCTTATAACATTGGCAATGCTCCTAAACCAATTTAGAAGCATAAGTAATGAGCGGTATCTAGCAACACATCATTACTACCCAAGTTATAAGAATGTTGAGATCCAACATCACCTTGTGACTACTAATTGTGACTCCTCAAAAAATATGACAAGTGTCCTTCTATCCTTGACATCAAGATTTATCAATGTGAGGCATAGACCGTGTCATCCTCTAATCAATCTAAATCTTGAACTCCAAGTAGACTCACACAATCAAATGAGCTCAACATCTCATATTGACTCATTTGGGCATGGCCATGCACTTAGTGGTCTCACTCTATCAAGAATATCGATGTCACTCCCGTCATATAGGAGGGATAGATCCCATCTACATCACTCACATCCTCATAATTTGTTACATACCGAGAATGCCTTTATAGTCCACCCGGGTGACGGTGACACAGCAAACACGTAACTCCTTATGTAGGGAACGATGGTGACTTCAGGTCCAAGGTCTAATAGTCATACTATTAGTCACATGAGAAAGTATATGACACTCATATAACGATCCATGATACTTTCTCATAGCGGGTCATTCAGTATACATTCTCTAATGCATACCCATGTGTCAACTTGATATCTCCATATCCATGACTTGTAAGATCAAGTCAACGAGTTGACCTACATGCTAGTCTCATCGCATTAACATTGTCCCTGAATGTTAATACTCGACTAGGAATGATTAAGAGTAGTGTTCCCTAAATCATCTCACTATCGATTCAACCAATCGATTGATATAGGTAAGAGCCTTCTACTCAAAGATGTTATTTTACTTAGTTATTTTGCACCAATACAAGTAAGTATAATAACCAAAACAAATGCATTTATTTATATAAGAATATGATACTACGAGTCCATACAACAATCATCAAATGATTGGCTCTAGGGCTCTAACTAACACCCCCCCTCTAGCACTTCTCGATCCAACAACGAGAAAACGACGAAAAAAAATGCTCGAATGGTAGTTGTACCAATTCAGAGCAACCCCGCTCTAATACCAATTGTTGGATCGAGATCATGCTAAAGGGGGGTGAATAGCACTCGTGGCTTTCACGCGTTTCTAAATTAAAAACACGATGAGTAATGCAGCGGAAATAATAAAAGAAATAAGCATTCACACAAAAGACACCAAGGGTTTACTTGGTTCGGAGCCTAGGGCGACTCCTACTCCAAGGCCCATGATCGTTGATCGCTTACGGTGGGCAACAACTATATAGCACAAAAGTGTACAAGAGTATTATAATTTTAACTATATTAAAAACTTATACCGACAACAAGAAATCTTAAAACTGAAGCTCTGGGTGATCGGTGGCTTGTCGTAGCTTGGCCGGGACGTCTCGTTAGTAGCTAGTTGAAGACAGATGGCTTTTCAGATTGTGTTCTTAGCTGTTGGTCAGAGTCCTCTTAAATAGCTCATTGAGGGCGCCTCCAATGCCCCATGGAGGCGCCTCAAACAAGGTTTTATCCTGACTTCGTCGCTGCCGATAAGCCTCTGCTGCTGCAACTTATCCGCCTGAGGGCGCCTCTAATGCCCCATGGAGGCACCTCCAAGAAGCAGTCAAAGGCACCTCCACTAACCTCTAAGGCGCCTCTAAGCTTACTGGCAGATAGCTCCAGCTTTGCACCCGAGGCGCCTCCAAGCTCCATGGAGGCACCTCGGACACTATTTATCCAAGGCTTAAGAGTGCTCCTTTAAATATAATGTTTGACAGTTTTCGGACTGTCCGGGTCTGACTTCGGATTTCTGACCGGAAACCATAAGTCGACCCAATGCCTACTGTTCCCTCTTCCGGGGAATGCGTCCTCACCTACTCCCCTCAAGAGAGATTACCTGATGTAGTCCAGTCCTCCAGACTGACTGGACTTTTCACCTAGTGTTACCACCCCTAGGACCTAGGGTTACTGCCCCCTAGGGTTTTTCTCCACCTAGAGTTGCCACCCCCTAGGACCTAAGGTTACCCCCCCTCCCCGCCCCCTTAGGATTTTTCCTTCACCTAGGGTTACCACCCCCTAGGACCTAAGGTTGCCACCCCTTTGGGTTTTCCTTCACCTAGGGTTACCACCCCCTAGGACCTAGGGTTATCAACCCCTTGGGTTTTCACCTGTCTAACCATAGTTAGGACTTTCCTAAAACTTCATTTAAGTACGTTAGATAACATGGAATCTTAACTTTGAATCCCTTTGCCATTATCAAAACCTAGGTTCGATCGTCGAATGCTTGCCGCACCAACACAAATCACCCCGTTAAGGCCGATCATGAGCCGATTATATGTGAACCAGTGAGGGAATGCCACGTGTTGTGGTCCCAGTCGCCGTCTGTCGAAAGGGATAGGCTTTGACGCGACGGTCGGCGGTTTGAATTCTACGACTGGATCTAAGTTTTGGATTTCACACCCTAGATCCGACGGCACTGCTCGGCCGAGCTTATGGCTTATAACGTCACAACGCCGACTTCTTCCTTACCATAGCTTTTTGCTTAGTGTTCCGGCGATTCGTGACCAGTTGCTCCGGCGATTCGCGATCAGTTGCTCCGGTGACTTCCCGTCTTCCCCTCTCTGTCCACGGGAACCTTTCCTGCCCTTTGTAAGCCTTCTTCGATCTTCTCATAGTTCTTTCAAATCTTGGCTTCTTTCTCGCGTTTATCGCGCTTTCTATCCTCCTATCGAAATCCTATTCGTGTTTTCTGACCATGGCTAGCTCTTCTCGGCCGTTTGACCTCTCTCCTGGTCTCTGGTACAGTACCATGGAGACTAGATTTGATGCGGGTGATGCCGATAACCTTAGAAATATCTTTGAGATCCCCTCTGACCATGATCTAATCTTGGCCGATTCATCCGATCGGCCAAATAATCTGCCGACCGACACTATTTGTCTTTTTCGAGACCAATTTGTGGTCAGCCATCGATTCCCGATCCACCCCTTTATTCTTGAATTTTGTAACTACTTCCGCATCCCCCTTCCACAGCTTGTCCCTAATTCTTTTTGCCAGCTGTGCAGCGTTGTCGTGCTGTTCCGGCTGCATGACATCCCCCTAACCCTTCAAGTCTTTCATTATTTCTACTATCCCAAGTAGTCTGAGCTAGGGACCTACCTTTTTCAGTCTCGGGTTGGCCTAGTATTTTTTAACAAAATACCAACTTTCAATAAATATTGCAAGGAGTATTTTTTCTTTCTACGACTCCCCGAACGACCGAGCTTTCAGACGCGCTGGCAGGTAGGACTGCCCCCTCAGTCGGATCTGAAGAAGTGTTAGCAATTCGAGCTGTAAAAACTACTTTTTGCGTTGTGAAAACCCTGAAGCTAGCCAAGGATCTGTGCAAAGATAAATAAAATTGTACATGTACATGTTTGTCTACACTAGATCTACTTTAGATCTACATGAAAAAGAAGTATACCCTTGTAGCGATGTCCTTCACTTATCCCCCTCGTTCAAATGGATGTCGGATCTCATAGAGTGTCAAGTGTACACTCCTCTACACGTATCCACACGGACAAAAGGTGGAGAGAACCACTTAGAGTGTCCCTTGAGAGGTCTCGGCAATGGAGGAGAAGGAGAGCAAGAGAAGAGAGGAAGAGGAGGAAGAAGCCTTGAATGAGAACTCACTCACCACTCATGTGGCCGACCAGTAAATGAGAGGCTTTAAACCTCCATGTAATACCAAGAGTCATGGCTCTTGGTCTCCCTCATGAGGTGGCACACATTGATGTAGCCTTGATGATGTGGAACACCATCATTGGCCGGCCTATGCCAAGTCACAATGAGGTGGCATTTGGTCAAGTCAAACTTGACCCTTCAACTTCCTTCTCAAGTCAAGTCAAACTTGAACTCTTATCTTCCATGGTTAATCAAATCTAACCTTTGATTCAAATCAATTTAATTTAATGAATATCTATTCATTAGTTTAAATTGACTTAATGAATCATAATCTAAATTAGACTCATTCGACATATGAATCAAATTGAGTCCAATTCAATTAGTCTAATTTGGATTACTCTTAATCCAACTTGGTTCATCACATGAACTTAATCCTCTTGGTCCATCATATGAACCTAATCTCCATCTAATTTCCATTTGTGTGTGATCCTATAGGTTCTTGTAACGTTGGCAATGCTCCTAAACCCATTTAGAAACATAAGTAATGAGTGGTATCTAGCAACACATCATTAGTACCAACATCACCATTGTGACTACCAATTGTTACTCTCACAATATGTGACAATGTCCTTCTATCCTAGACACTAGATTGATCAATTGAAGCATAGACCGTGTCATCCTCTAGTCAATCTATGTCTTGAACTCTAAGTAGACTCACTCTAATCAAATGAGCTTAATATCTCATATTGACTCATTTGGGCATGACCATGCACTTAGTGGTCTCACTCTATCAAGAATCATGATATCACTCCTGTCATATAGGAGGGATAGATCCCATCTACATCACTCACATCCCTCCGCAAAATTTGTTACATACCTAGTAATAGCCTTTATAGTCCACCCATTTACGGGTGACGTTTGACAAAGGCAAAGTATGCAACTCCTTATGTAGGGAACAATGGTGACTTCAGGTCCAAGGACTGATAGTCATACTAATAGTCACATGAGAAAGTATATGACACTCATATAACGATCCATGATACTTTCTCATAGCAGGTCATTCAGTATACATTCTCCAATGCATACCCATGTCTCAACTTGATATCTAATATCCATGACTTGTGAAATCAAGTCATCGAGTTGACCTACATGCTAGTTTCAGTGCATTAACATTGTCCTTGAATGTTAATACTTAACTGGGAATGATTAAGAGTAGTGTTCTCTATATCATCTCACTATCAATTCAACCAATCAATTGATATAGATAAGAACCTTCCATTCAAGGACGTTATTATACTTAGTTATTTGGCACCAGTACAAGTAAGTATAATAACCATAAGAAATGCCTTTATAAATATAGGAATATGATACATCGAGTCCATACAACAATCATCACATGATCAGGCTCTAGGGCACTCACTAACAATCTTCCAATAGCACTAGTGCCAATCAGTGTAGGCTCTAAGGCCCAATGACCTAGTGTGACCATCATGCTTTCTCTGTGCCAAAGCCTTAGTCAAGGGATCAACGATGTTCGCCACTGTGGGTACTTTGCAAATTTTCACATCCCCTCTATCGATGATCTCTCGAACGAGATGGAAGCGTTGAAGTATGTGTTTGGTCCGTTGGTGTGAGCGAGGTTCCTTATCCTATGCAATTGCTCCATTATTGTCACAATAGAGCTCTATAGGATCGGCTATGCTAGGAACCACCCCAAGCTCAATAATGAACTTGTGGATCCAATCCTCCTCACGCTTCGATGCAAGAATATACTCCTAGAATCCTTCAAACTCTTCTAGCTCACAACACCACCATTCAAGCAAAAACCGAACCTGCACGCATCATGATCTATAATCATCTCGGGTTTGAAGCTAGCATCCTTAGTAATCCTAGCTCTCCATCACCTCCATATATCAAGAAATATTCTTGAGTCCTTCTCAAGTAATTAAGAATATTCTTGGACGTTCACGATCCCACGTGTCACTCGACTAGATCGCTTGTCATGCTCAAAGCATATGAAACATCGGATGAGTAGCATGGTATACATGATAGATATGTAGATCCCATGCGGCATAGGGATCTTATCCATGCGTCTCTCTCCTCGAATAAGAGGGACCTTCGAAAGACTCACACCATGTGACATCGTAAATCCTTTCTTGGAATTCGCAAGGCAAACCGTAGTAATACCGTGTCAATATATGTACTTTGACTTAATCTCTTAGATCTATCTCAATAGATCTTTATACCTAGAATGTAATCTGCTTCACCTAAGTCCTTCATTGAGAAACAATTCCCCAGCCAAGTCTTTACAGACTGCAGCAAAGGGATGTCATTTCCAATGAGTAGTATGTCATCCACATACAATACAAGGATGACAACTGTGTTCCCAACAACCTTCTTGTAGACACAGGGTTCATCTTCATTCTTGATGAAACCAAATTGTTTAATCGCATCATCAAATGGAAGATTCCAGCTCCGAGAAGCTTGCTTTACTCCATAAATGGACTTATGCATCTTGCATACTCTGCCAATATACAGTGGATCTACAAAACCCTCAAGTTGTGTCATGTACACATCCTCGAGCAAGTTTCCATTCAGAAATGAGGTTTTGACATCCATCTGTCAAATCTCATAATCATGGTATGCTGCAATAGTATGCATGATCCCAACGAACTTAAACATCGCTACTGGAGAAAGGTTTTATCATAGTCAATACCATGAACTTGTTTAAAACCTTTAGCTACCAAACGACCCTTATAGGTATGCATAAGTCCATCCATGTTAGTCTTTATCTTAAAGACCCACTTACACCCAATGGGTTTGACGCCTTCAGGTGGATCAACCAAAGTCCATACTTAGTTGCTGTACATGGATTCCAACTTGGATCTCATGGCCTCTAGCCATTTCTCAGAATCTGGTCTCAGCATAGCTTCCTGATAGGAGGCAGGCTCATTCTCAACGAGCATAATGTCGTCATGATCAGACAAGAGAAAAGAGTATCTCTCATGCTGACGACGTATCCTGTCAGACCTGCGAAGAGGTAGGTATACTTGAACTGGTTGTTGTTGCTCAAGTCCTTGTGCAACAATCTCATCATCCACAACAATTTGTGGTTCCAGTTCAACTTCCATCAAGGCTTCAGTGCTATGGTCCATATCTTGAACTTCTTCAAGATCGAACGTACTCCCACTAGTTTTTCTTGAAATAAAGTCATTTTCTAGAAATACCCCAGTCTTAGCCACAAACACTTTGTGTTGACTGGGAATGTAGAAGTAATATCCCTTCTTTTCCTTGGGATATCCTATAAAATAGCACTTATTGGATTTGGGTCCCAGTTTGTCCGAGACTTGACGTCGAACGTAAGCTTCATAACTCCAAATCCTCATAAAAGACATCTGGGCATCTCTCCCAGTCCATATCCTATATGGAATCTTTATCACAACTTTGGATGGAATACGGTTAAGTGTGAAGGCTGTTGTGTCTAGAGCATATCCCCAAATGGATATAGGAAGATCTGTGTGACTCATCATAGATCGTACCATATCTAATAGGTTATGATTCCTCCTTACGGATACACCATTCAACTGTGGTATTCCAAGAGGAGTGAGTTGGGTTAGAATCACACACTCAGCTAAATAGTCACGAAACTCATGGCTAAAGTATTCACCACCTCGATCTGATCGAAGTATTTTAATACTCTTGCCTAGCTAGTTTTATACTTCATTCTTGAATTCTTTGAACTTTTCAAAGGATTGTGACTTATGTGTCATCAAATACAAATAACCATATCTACTGAAGTCATCAGTAAATGTAATGAAGTACCTATAACCACCTCTGGCAGTGACATTGAAAGTGCCACACACATCACTATGTATAAGTCCTAACAAGTCAGTTGCCCTTTCACTATGTCCACTATGTTAGTTAGAGCCCTAGAGCCAATCATTTGATGATTGTATGGACTCATGTATATCATATTCTTGTATATTAATAAAGGTATTTGTTTGGTTATTATACTTAATTGTATTAGTGTCAAATAGACTAAGTATAATAGCGTCCTTGAGTAGAAGGTTCATACCTATATCAATCGATTAGTTGAATCGATAGTGAGATGATATAGGGAACACTACTCTAAATCATTCCTAGTCGAGTATTAACATTCAAGGACAATGTTAATGCAATAAGACTAGCATGTAGGTCAGCTCGATGACTTGATCTCACAAGTCATGGATATGGAGATATCAAGTTGACACATGGGTATGCATTGGAGAATGTATACTGAATGACCCGCCATGAGAAAGTATCATGGATCGTTATATGAGTGTCATATACTTTCTAATGTGGCTATTAGTATGACTATTAGTCCTTAGACCTGAAATCACCATGGATCCCTACATAAAGAGTTATGTACTTTAGTTTCGTCAAACGTCACCCGTAACTGGGTGGACTATAAAGACGACATGGTATGTGTAAATTATGCAGGGATGTGAGTGATGTAGATGGAATCTATCCCTCCCATATGACGGGAGCGACATCGCTATTCTTGATAGAGTGAGACCACTAAGTGCATGGCCATGCCCAAATGAGTCAACATTAGATGTTGAAATCATTTGATCGAGTGCGTCTACTTGGAGTTCAAGATTTAGATTGATTAGAGGATGACACGGTCTATTCCTCACATTGATCAATCTAGATGTCTAGGACAGAAGGACATTTGTCACATATTGTGAGGAGTCACAATTAGTAGTCACAAGGTGATGTTGGATCTCAACATTCTTGTAACTTGGGTAGTAATGATGTGTTGCTAGATACCGTTCATTACTTTTGCTCCTAAATGGGTTTAGGGCATTGCCAACGTTACAAGAACCTATAGGGTCACACACTTAGGACAATTAGATGGAGATTTGGTTCATATGATGAACCAAGAGGATTAGATTCATTTGATGAATCATATTGGATTAAGAGTAATCCAAATTGGGCTAATTGAGTTGGACTCAAGTTGATTCATGTTTAAATCAACTTAATTTAATGAATTAGATTCATTATATTAAGTTGGCTTGAATCATATGGTTGGATTAGATCAACCATGAGAGAGATTTGATCAAGTTTGACTTGATTTGAGAGGAAGAGAAAAAGTCATGTTTGACTTGACTTTTTGCCACATCACTAGTGAGTTGGCAAGATGTGGACCAATAGGATTGCTCCACATCATCAATGTGTGCCACCTCATGGAGGTTACAAGCCTCCATAGCATTTAATGTGGCCGGCCCACATTAAATGAGGAGGTTACACATGTTGCCATGTCATTTAGTGAGGTGGCAATATGTGGACCAATGGTGTTGATCCACATCATCCTAGAGTGCCACCTCATGGGGGTTACAACTCTTAATGGTTTCATATTAATTGCAATTAATGCAATTAATTTGGTGGTTTTACCATGGAGAGTGGCCGGCCACTTTAGGTGTGAAGGTGAATTTGATTTTTCATTTAAGTGGTGCATCTTCTTTCTTCTTCCTCTCAAGCTCTCCCTCTCCCTCTCCTCCTTACTTGGCTGAACCTTACCAAGGTGCTAGAACACCTTTGTGTGAGGTTTTCTCCACCTAAGTTGTCCGTGTGGATACTTCTAGAGGACCGGCGCTTGACTGTCTTGAGATCCGGCAACACCTTGGAAGAGCGGGATTCGCGTAGGGCGCGCATCAAGGGTAAACACTTTTTCCTCATAGATCTAAGTAGTAGATCAGTTTTTGAACTCGTACAAGAAATAGTTTTTCGAATTTTGTATACGAATCTTTGCACGGATCTCCTTTGGCTTTGGGTCCTCGGTGCGACCAAGCGGGCCAAGAACCCAATAGTGGTATCGAGCCACGTGCAAAGACTTGTACGAGTTAGTTTTGGTGTTTGGAAAACAAAAGCTTCTGTGATTTTCTGTAAAATTCAATTTTATGTTTTATGGGTAATTTTTCCTTATAGGCAGCACATGTCTCTACTTGTAGGCTTTATCGAGAATTTTCCCCAACCCGTTCGTTCCCAAAATCTTTTGGACAGCGGACTCGGTGCCTTTAGATCGCAACGGAGCAACTCACGATGGTTAGATCGTGGGTAGGGGCGCTGCCCCTAACCCCGCATTGCACCCGAAATCGCTAAAACGAACCCGTCGGGAAGATTTTCAAAGGTCTCGTCCCAAATCATTTTGGGACAGTGGGTTTGGGTGCTGTTGGATCGAATGGAACCTCGCGATGGTTAGATCGCGGTAGGGGCGCTGCCCCTGGCCCCTGAGGGGATCCGTTCACGATTGCACTATGACCGACCGCCGGGAAATTTTACTTGTAAAATTGTAAAAATTATTTTTTAAAATTACAGAAAATAAGAAAATATATAATTTTGAATTATATATTAATTTTGTGATAGTCATGGCCCAAAACCCAATATGATTGGTTGTGTTGTAATTCATAATACGACCTGCGTGCCGTGATGTGTTTTCGCGTGTTGTATTTATTTTATTTTTCGTGACCTGCGTGCCTCTCCTTTTATTCTTTTTGTAAATTAGTTTAGACTCGAATGTAACTCGAGTTTCAAATTGTAATGTAAAAATTAGAGCGGTGGAGGGTCCACACGAGACGGAGTTCCGAGGCGGGCACGAGCAACACAAGGTGGTCAAAGGGAGGAGCTTGGAGAAGCTGTTGACCCTAGGTTGACCATTCGATCTTCTCATTGGCTTGAGAAGATCGTAGTAGGGTCATGACTAAATCACAAATAGATTAATTAATTAATTATTATGTATCTGATGCATGTTTAATAGTTAATTAATTAATTAGTGCCTTAACGATTAGATTAGATCTAAGTGCACCCTTGCGATTAGATTAGATCTAAGTCGTGCACAAGATGCATCATTCTCGATTAGATTAGATCTAGATCGAACCAACTCTAAATGCCTAACCTGCCGTTGATACCTATCACTACCTCGATCACATGTATTGTTGAATTGCCAAAGCAGAGCAATACATATTATCTTGGGTGCGGAGGGACAATCTTGGTCCCGCCTATCAGCGCATGGGTGAATACAAACTCAATTAGATTGAGTATTCCTAGTTACCTCGGTTGGATCGAGTCAACTATAGGCATTATTCCAACGGTTGGAAAAGATAGGTCAAAATCACATCTATATTAACTCTCTGGCGTAGCTAACTCGAGTTTTAATATAAATGCGGATATTGATTCTATAAACAAGAGTTGCATAGAGATGTAATTGGTAATCGTTACCTACCGATCATACTAAGCCTTGGGCGTATTAGCCAAAGCTAACTCAAGGGTTAGTATGATGTGGATCTTGTCCCACAAGAATTATAGAATTCAGTGGGAGCATCATTTAATTAAAGGCCTAATTTAATGATTTTTAAAGAATATGATATTTATTTCTGCAAATTTTGTTGTAGATAACCATGACGCCAAATAATGAACATTTTCTCTCTCGCAATTCTGTAAGAAGGACAAGCTCAACATGAGCAAATTTTGGTAAGGGGTACAGAATCGAATAGTTCTCACCGAGCGTGAATCGACGTTGGGCAGCCCATTCCCGAGGCCCCTCCACCGCCCGCCTGCGGAGACCGAGATGCTTACAAAAGCATCAAGATGACATTAGATGTGTCTTGTCTTATGCTCGCAACCATGAACTTTGAGCTGAAGCAACATGAGTTTATGAGCGCTTGATGGTTGAACATCTTTGTCACCTATATCAAGGACAAGCAAGGCACCGGAAGAGGAACTCCAAAGAATACCCGGAAGATCTTAAGAAGAAGAGAAATAAGATTTCTACTTCAGGAATAAATGTTATAGAAGTCAACCTCTCTATTTCTTCATCGTGGGTATTAGATATCGGATGTTCGTACATTTGTACTAATGTACAAGCCGAGGAATAGCGAGCATCGGTGAAGGGTGAGATAGACTCACGAGTAGGTGGACCAGAGTTGTTGCTATTGTCGTAGGAACTTATCATCTATCTCTCCCCTCGGCTAGTACTAGAATTAGGCGATTGTTGTTATGTACCTGCCTTGACAAAGAACATAATATCAGTTTCTTGTTTGGACTACTCGCTTATAATAAAGAACAAATGTTGTTCTGTCTTTTAAACGATATGTTCTATTTAGTGCACCTCGATAAACGGACTCTACCTTCTAGACCTAGAGAGCCTCTATAACATAAATACCAAGAGGATCAAGTCGAATGACTTGAACCAAACTCCGCACTGCCATTGTCATTAGGTCATAAATGACAAGCGCATCCTGCCCCATAAGGATGGTTTCTTGGACTCATTTGATTTTGAATCATATGATGAGAGTCATGCCTACAGGCAAGATGACCAAGACTCCTTTAGTGGGCACAGCGAGAGAGCGACGATTTGTTAGGACTCATACATAGTGATGTATGTGGCCCTTTCAATGTCGTTGCTAGAGGCGGTTATAGATACTTCATCACATTTCTTGATGACTTCAGTAGATATGGTTATTGTACATGACACATAAATCTGAATCATTTGAAAAGTTCAAAGAATTCAAGAATGAAGTATGAACCCTTGGCAAGAGTATTAAAATACTGCTCCGATCGAGGTGGAGAATACTTAAGCCATGAGATTCGTGACTATTTAGCTGAGTGTGGATTCTATCCAACTCACTCCTCTGGAACACCAAGTGGAATGGTGTATCCGAAGGAGGAATCGTCTATTAGATATGTACGATCTATGATGTTCCACAGATCTTCGATCCGGCATATCTGGGGATATGCTCTAGACACTCAGGCTTCATACTCAACCGAGTTCCATCAATGGCCGTGATAAAGACATCATATAGGATATGGACCGAGAGAGCTGGTGTCTTTCATGAGGATTTGGGGTTGTGAGGCTTACGTTCGACGTCTCAGACAAGTTAGGACCCAATCCGACAAGTGCTATTTCACGGATATCCCAAGGAAACTAAGGATATTACTTCTACATTCCAACAGACAAGGTAGTTGTGGCAAGGGTCTTTCTAGAAAGGATTTTGTTTCTAGAAAGACTAGTGGGAGCACGTTCGATCTTGAAGAAGTTCAAGATGCGAACAATTGCACTGCAGATGCCTCGATGGAAATTGAACTAGAACCACAAAGTGTTGTGGATGATGTTGTTCCACAAGGAGTTGAGGAACAACAACCAACGTTCAAGTAGACATACCTCTTCGCAGGTCCGATAGGGTACGTCGTCACCGAGAGATACTCATTTCTCTTGTCTGACCATGATGACATTGTGCTCATAGAGGATGAGCCTACCACCTATCAAGAAGCTGTGATGAGACCAGATTATGAGAAATGGCTAGAAGCCATGAGATCCGAGATAGAATCCATGTACACCAACCATGTATTGACTTTGGTTGATCCACCGAAGGGGTAAAACCCATTGGGTGCAAGTGGGTCTTTAAGAGAAAGACGACATGGATGGACTTATCTATAAGGGTCGCTTGGTAGCTAAAGGTTCAAGCGATTCATGGTATTGACTATGATGAAACCTTTTTCCAGTGGCGATGTTTAAGTCCATGCGGATCATGCTTGCTATTGCAGCCTACCATGACTATGAGATATGGCGGATGGATGTCAAAACCGCGTTTCTGAATGAAACCTACTTGAGGATGTGTACATGACACAACCTAAGGGTTTTGTAGATCCACGACATACTAGTAGAGTATGCAAGCTGCATAGTCCATTTATGGACTAAAGCAAGCTTCTCGGAGCTGGAATCTTCGATTCGATGATGCGATCAAGCAGCTTTGGTTTCATCAAGAATGAAGATGAGCCTTGTGTCTACAAGAAGGTTGTAGGGGACATAGTTGTCTTCCTCATATTATATGTGGATGACATACTACTCATTGGGAAGGATATCCCTATGCTTCATCTGTCAAGACCTGGCTAGGAGTTGCTTCTCAATGAAGGACTTAGGTGAGGCATCCCATTCTAAGGATACAGATCTATAGAGATAGATCTAAGAGATTGCTTGGCCTAAGTCAGAGTACATATATTGACAAGGTACTCCTTCGGTTTGCCATCAAGAAGGGATTTCTGCCGATGTCACATGGCGTGAGTCTTTCGAAGACTCAAGGTCCCTCTTCTAGAGAGGAGACCGCATGGATCAGATCCCTTATGCCTCAGGCCCGGGATCGATCATATCGATCTGCGTCGTACCGACTGATGCCGTTATGCTTTGAGCATCGGCGAGCGATACTAGTCGATCGATCGTGAAAGTCACTAGATAGCGGTCAAGAATATTCTTAAGTACTTACGAAGGACTAAAGAATATTTCTTGATATATGGAGGTAATGATGAGCTTAGCGTAAAGGGTTACGGCTGATGCGTGATGCCTGCACTTTCCGGGCCATGCTGTTTCATTAATGGTGGTGCCGTCACTGGAAGAGTTCAAGGAGGATACAATAGTTGATTCTACAACAGCGGAGTATATTCGCCGCCGGGCGTGAGCAAGGAGGAGGATTTGGATCCGCAAGTTCATCTCGAACTTGGGGTGGTTCCTAGCATCGGACCCGATTGAGCTCTATTGTGACAACAATGGAGCTATAAGCGGCGAAGGAACCTCGCTCACACCAACCAAGCACATACTACGGCGCTTCCATCTCATTTGAGAGATTATCGATAGAGGAGATGTGAAGATTTGCGGAGTACCTACAGAGGCTAACATTGCAGATCCCTTGACCAAGGCTTTGGCACAGAGAAAGCATGATGGTCACACTAGGTCTTTAGGCTTTAGAGCCTATACTGATTGGCACTAGTGCTAGTGGGAGATTGTTAGTTAAAGCCCTAGAGCCAATCATTTGATGATTGTATGAACTCATGTATATCATATTCTTGTATATTAATAAAGGCATTTGTTTGGTTATTATACTTAATTGTATTAGTGTCAAATAGACTAAGTATAATAGCGTCCTTGAGTAGAAGGTTCATACCTATATCAATCGATTAGTTGAATCGATAGTGAGATGATATAGGGAACACTACTCTAAATCATTCCTAGTCGAGTATTAACATTCAGGGACAATGTTAATGTAATAAGACTAGCATGTAGGTCAGCTCGATGACTTGATCTCACAAGTCATGGATATGGAGATATCAAGTTGACACATGGGTATGCATTGGAGAATGTATACTGAATGACCCGCCATGAGAAAGTATCATGGATCATTATATGAGTGTCATATACTTTCTCATGTGGCTATTAGTATGACTATTAGTCCTTAGACCTGAAGTCACCTGGATCCCTACATAAGGAGTTCTGTATTTTCTTTGCCATGAACATGAAATTGGGTTAACTAAAAACAATGCTATCGTATGTAACGAATCTAATTATGCAGGGATGTGAGTGATGTAGATGGGATCTATCCCTCCCATATGAGAGCGACATCGCTATTCTTGATAGAGTGAGACCACTAAGTGCATGGCCATGCCCAAATGAGTCAACATTAGATGTTGAGCTCATTTGATCGAGTGCGTCTACTTGGAGTTCAAGATTTAGATTGATTAGAGGATGACACGGTTTATGCCTCACATTGATCAATCTAGATGTCTGGGATAGAAGGACATTTGTCACATATTGTGAGGAGTCACAATTAGTAGTCACAAGGTGATGTTGGATCTCAACATTCTTGTAACTTGGGTAGTAATGATGTGTTGCTAGATACCGCTCATTACTTATGCTCCTAAATGAGTTTAGGGCATTGCCAACGTTACAAGAACCTATAGGGTCACACACTTAGGACAATTAGATGGAGATTTGGTTCATATGATGAACCAAGAGGATTAGATTCATTTGATGAATCATATTGGATTAAGAGTAATCCAAATTGGGCTAATTGAGTTGGACTCAAGTTGATTCATGTTTAAATCAACTTAATTTAATGAATTAGATTCATTATATTAAGTTGGATTGAATCATATGGTTGGATTAGATCAACCATGAGAGAGATTTGATCAAGTTTGACTTGATTTGAGAGGAAGAGAAAAAGTCATGTTTGACTTGACTTTTTGCCACATCACTAGTGAGTTGGCAAGATGTGGACCAATAGGATTGCTCCACATCATCAATGTGTGCCACCTCATGGAGGTTACAAGCCTCCATAGCATTTAATGTGGCCGACCCACATTAAATGAGGAGGTTACACATGTTGCCATGTCATTTAGTGAGGTGGCAATATGTGGACCAATGGTGTTGATCCACATCATCCTAAAGTGCCACCTCATGGGGGTTACAACTCTTAATGGTTTCATATTAATTGCAATTAATGCAATTAATTTGGTGGTTTTACCATGGAGAGTGGCCGGCCACTTTAGGTGTGAAGGTGAATTTGATTTTTCATTTAAGTGGTGCATCTTCTTCCTTCTTCCTCTCAAGCTCTCCCTCTCCCTCTCCTCCTTACTTGGCCGAACCTTACCAAGGTGCTAGCACACCTTTGTGTGAGGTTTTCTCCACCTAAGTTGTCCGTGTGGATACTTCTAGAGGACCGGCGCTTGACGGTCTTGAGATCCGGCAACACCTTGGAAGAGCGGGATTCGCGTAGGGCGCGCATCAAGGGTAAACACTTTTTCCTCGTAGATCTAAGTAGTAGATCAGTTTTTGAACTCGTACAAGAAATAGTTTTTCAAATTTTGTATACGAATCTTTGCACGGATCTACGGCTTTGGGTCCTTCGGGGTTTCCGCGACGCGAAAAAGCGGTTTTCGTGGCCCGAAGAACCCAACACACTAAAGGGAGTCTTGGTCATCTTGCCCAGTAGGCATGACTCGCATGTCTCATATGATTCAAAATCAAATGAGTCCAGCAAACCATCTTTATGGAGTTGGGATAAACGATTCTCATATATATGACCTAAGTGACAATGCCAGAGATAGGTTCGGTTCATTTCATTTGACTTGAACCTTTTGGTACTTATGTTATAGATAGATTTCTCTAAGTCTAGAATGTAGAGTCCATTCATCAGAGGTGCACTACAATAGAACATATCATTTAAATAAACGGAACAACATTTGTTCTTTATTATAAATGAAAAACCTTTCTTGTCTAAACAAGAAACTGAAATGATGTTCTTTGTGAGAGCAGGCACATAACAAAATTTATATAATTCTAGTACAAGCCCAGAGGGCAGAGATAGAAAGTAAGTTCATACAGCAACAGCAGCAACCCGTGCTCCATTGCCTACTCGTAGGTCCACCTCGCCCTTCGTGAATGCCCTGCTATTTCTCAGTGCATGTACATTAGTACAAATGTGAGAAGCACATCCGGTATCTAATACCCACAATGAAGAAATAGAAAGATTGACTTCTATAACATATATACCTGAAGTAGAAATCTCATTTCTCTTCTTCTCAAGATCTTCTAGTTATCTTTTGCAGTTCCTCTTCTAGTGCCCGGTCTGACCGCAGTAGAAGTAGGTAGGATCCTTGGCAACCCCTCCTTTAGGTTTCATTACCTTGCCTTTGCCCTTGGCTTCGGACTTTCCCTTACCTTTAGGCTTGCCCTTGCCTTTATGCTTTTGCACCATCAAAATGGAGTTGAGCTTTACCTTCTTAAGGTAGAGCTCAGCAGTTCGCAACATGCTTAGCAGCTCAGGCAGTGGCTTATCAATTTCGTTCATGTTGTAATTCATGACAAATTCACTGTAACTTTTTAGCAAGGATTGCAAGATCAAGTCAGTGGCCAATTCTTGGTCAAGTGGGAATCTCAACCTCTGTAGGTTCTTTATGTACCCAATCATCTTGAGTACATATGGACCTACGGGAGTCCCATCTTACATCTTGCACAGAAACAGTGCCTTAGAGATATCGAATCTCTCATGCCTTGCATGTCCTTGATATAGTTGACTAAGATGTTCATCTATATCATAAGCAGTCATCAACTCATGTTGCTTCTGAAGCTCAGAGTTCATAGTTGCGAGCATGAGGCATGACACATCTAATGCATCATCTTGATGCTTCTTATAAGCATCTCGGTCAGCTCGCGTGGCAGTGGCAGGAGGTGCCTCCGGAATGGGCTGCTCCAGGACGTACAGTTTTCTTTCTTGTGTAAGAACGATTCTTAGATTCCTGTATCAGTCTAGGAAATTAGCTCCATCTACGGGTGACGTTTGACAAACCAAAGTATGCAACTCCTTATGTAGGGAACCATGGTAACTTCAGGTCCAAGGACTGATAGTCATAATAATAGTCACATGAGAAAGTATATGACACTCATATAACAATCCATGATACTTTCTCATAGCAAGTCATTTAGTATACATTCTCCAATGCATACCCATGTGTCAACTTGATATCTAATATCCATGACTTGTGAGATCAAGTCATCGAGTTGATCTACATGCTAGTCTCAGCGCATTAACATTGTCCCTGAATGTTAATACTTGACTAGGAATGATTAAGAGTAGTGTTCTCTATATAATCTCACTATCAATTCAACCAATCGATTGATATAGATAAGAATCTTCCACTCAAGGACGCTATTATACTTAGCTATTTGACACCAATACAAGTATAATAACCATAAGAAATGCCTTTATAAATATAGGAATATGATACATCGAGCCCATACTGTTGGGTTTTTCGGGCCGCGAAAATCGCTTTTCGCGTCGCGGAAACCCCGAATCACCCAAAGCCGTAGGATCCGTGCAAGGAAAAATTTCGAAAACACAAGTACGAGTTATAAACTACGATCTACGATAGATCTACAAAGGAAAACACTTTATACCTTTGATGCGTGCCCTCGCAAATCCCGCTCGTCCAGGGTACGTGTCGGATCTCCAAAGTATCAAGGTAGATACTTCTCTAGTGATATCCACACGAACAAGGAGTACTCTCTAGCACTCAAGGATGGAGAAGAAAGACCCCAAGTGTGCTAGCACTCTCTCTAGGGCTCTCGGATGGGAATGGAAGAAGAAAAGAAAACAAAGAAGAGAGTACAATACACTCCTCTAAAAATATTACCTTTCTTCTTGGACTTCTTGGATTAACTCACTCAACCACCTTCTCATCTCAATGAAAGTCACGGCAACAACTAGCCAAGAGAGGGGAGAAGCCAGCAAGAAGATGAGAGAATGAATGCACACATAACTCCACAAAATCAAAAACCCCTTATTCCATTAGTGTGGCCGGCCACATAATGTAACTCCCCATTAATGTGGCCAGCCACATTAAAACCATGGAAGAGTGTAACCCCCATGAGGTGGCATGCCTCATGAGGTGGAGGTGATGTGGCAAGGATGAGTCATCCTTATGATGTGGCAATACATCAAGTCAAACTTGATGTTTCAATTTCTACTTGGTCAAGTCAAACTTGACCAATTGTCTTCCTTGTTGAGTTAAATCCAACCTTTGACTCAAGTCAATTTTAATTTAATGAATCTCAATTCATTAATATAAATTGACTCAATGAATCAAATCTAAATTAGACTCATTCAACAATTGAATCTAATTGAGTCTAACTCAATAAGTCTAATTTGAATCCAATTGGTTCATCATATGAACCCAATCCAATTGGTTCATCATATGAACCCAATCCAATTGGTTCATCATATGAACCCAATCTCCATCCACTTGTTCTTTGTGTGTGACCCAATAGGTTCTTGTAACGTTGGCAATGTTTCTAAACTCCTTTAGAAACATAAGCAATGAGCGGCATCTAGCAATACATCATTGCTACCCAAGTTACAAGAAATGTTGAGATCCAACATCACCTTGTGACTACTAATTGTGACTCCTCACAATATATGACAAGTGTCCTTCTATCCTAGACATCTAGATTGATCAATGTGAGGCATAGACCGTGTCATCCTCTGACCAAACTAAATCTTGAACTCCAAGTAGACTCACTCAATCAAATGAGCTCAATATCTCATATTGACTCATTTGGGTATGGCCATACACTTCGTGGTCTTACTCTATCAAGAATATCGATGTCACTCCCGTCATATAGGAGGGATAGATCCCATCTACATCACTCACATCCCTCTGCATAATCGCCTTTATAGTCCACCCAGTCACGGAAGACATTTGACAACCCCAAAGTCCATAACTCCTTAAGTAGGGATCCATGGTGACTTCAGGTCTAAGGACTAATAGTCATAATAATAGCCACATGAGAAAGTATATGACACTCATATAACGATCCATGATACTTTCTCATGGCGGTCGTTCAAGATACATTCTCCAATGTATACCCATGTGTCGACTTGATATCTCTATATCCATGACTTGTGAGATCATGTCATCGAGCTGACCTACATGCTAGTCTTATTGCATTAACATCGTCCCTAAATGTTAATACTCGACTAGGAATGATTAAGAGTAGTGTTCCCTATATCATCTCACTATCGATTCAACTAATCGAATGATATAGGTATGAACCTTCTACTCAAGGACGCTATTATACTTAGTCTATTTGGCACTAATATAAATAAGTATAATAACCAAACAAATGCCTTTATTGATATAAAAATATGATACAATGAGTCCATACAATAATCATCAAATGATTGGCTCTAGGGCTCTAACTAACAATCTCCCACTAGCACTAGTGTCAATCAGTGTAGGCTCTAAGGCCTAATGACCTAGTGTGACCATCATGCTTTCTCTGTGTCAAAGCCTTGGTCAAGGGATCTGCGATGTTAGCCTCTGTAGGTACTCTGCAAATCTTCACATATCTATCGATAATCTCGAATGAGATGGAGGCCGTAGTGTGCTTGGTCATGGTGTGGCGAGTTCCTTCGTCTGGCTATAGCTCCATTGTTGTCACAATAGAGCTCAACTAGGTCAGCGATTAGGAACCACCCCAAGTTCAGTGATGAACTTGCGGATCAATGCCTCCTTTGCTGCCCTCGATGCGATATACTCGGCCTCTTGTAGAATCATCGTCGTGTCTTGAACTCTTCCGACTCACACACCACCATTTAAGCAAAACACAACACTGGATCGGTAATCATCCCGATCGGTGCGAAGCTAGCATCACTGTAACCCTTTATAGTTAGCTCATCATTGCCTCCATATATCAAGAAATATTCTTTATTCCTTCGTAAGTACTTAAGAATATTCTTGACCGCTATCCAATGACTTTCACTGGATCCGGATTATCTGTCATGCTCAAAGCATATGAGACATCGTTGAGTACATAGCATGGCATATGATCGATCCTATGGTGCGGCATAAGGATGGATCTGATCCATGCCTCTCTCCTCTCTAGAAGAGGGACCTTGAGTCTTCGAAGACTCACGCCATGTGACATCGGCAAATCCCTTCTTGGAGTTCGCATGGCAAACCGAAGGAGTACCTTGTCACTCTGACTTAGGCCAAGCAATTTCTTAGATCTATCCCTATAGATCTGTATCCCTAGAATGAGGGATGCCTCACCTAAGTCCTTCATTGAGAAGCAACTCCCTAGCCAGGTCTTGACAGATTGAAGCATAGGAATGTCCTTCCCAATGATTAGTATGCCATCCACATACAATATGAGGAAGACAACTATATCTCCTACAACCTTCTTGTAGACACAAGGCTCATCTTCGTTCTTGATGAAACCAAACTGTTTGATCGCATCATCGAATCGAAGATTCCAGCTCCGAGAAGCTTGCGTCCATGTGCCTTCTGATAGTATCTTTGTGGATCTACAAAACCTCATGTACACATCCTAGGTAGGTTCAGAAGAAATTTTGACATCCATCTGCCATATCTCATAGTCATGGTAGCGCATAGCGAAGCATGATCCAATGGACTTAAACATCGCGCCTTGGAGAAAAGTTTCGGTTGCTACCGTAAAGCCTAGAGGTTCCATGTAAAAATTTTGTACAAAGGTCTGAACCTTTTCCTAGCTACCATGTGTTCTTTTAAATTAAATTTTGGATCGCTGCGAAACTTAACACGTTTGATCCAAAACTTAATCTAGTTGTTCTTTAGGTTTTGACTTGGATCTCCTGCGGAACTTAACACGTTCGACCCAAATCACCTTAAGTTATTAATTCCATTAAATATTAATTTCCATAATTGGTTCCCAGTACTGACGTGGCGAGGCACATGGCCTTCTTGGATATGGGAGCAACCACCACCGACTAGACAAAACCTTTTATAGAAATCTAATATTTAATTTCCTAAAATAACTTTAGGTTAACCGAAAAGAACAATCAAATCACAAGGAAAAAATAAAACAAAAGAACACAACTTCGAAAAACATATTCGAAATACTAGAACGTAAGCCTCTTGTATTTGGTATTATTTCCAAAAATAACTAGTATGATGCGGAAAGAAAAATACTAGTTATACCTTTTAGAAAGACCTCTTGATCTTCTACCGTATTCCTCTTCTAACCTCGGACGTTGTGTGGATCTTCCGAGATGAGAATCCACCAAAACACCTTCTTCTCCTTCTTTCAAGTTTCGGTCACAAAGCTTCCCAAAGATGAAGATCACCAACCAAGCTCCAAGGGATACAAGCTTTCTACTTCTTCTTCTTCTTCTCCAAGTAGTATCCGGCCACCACAAGAGCTCCAAGCAAATAGAGAAGGTTCGTCCACCACCAAGCGGAAGAGAGGAAGAGAGGAAGAGAGGTTGGCGGCCACAACACCAAGGAAAAGAGGGAGAGAAATAATAGAGGTTGAAGCCTTCTCTACCCCCTCTTTTATAATCCTTGGTCTTGGCAAATAAGGAAATTTAATTAAAAACTTCCTTAATTCTTTTGCCATGAAAAGGAAAAATTTATTTAATTAAAAACAATTTTCCTTTTCTCAATTTACATGGTCGGCCACACCAAAGCTACAAACAAGGAGAGTTTTATTTAATTAAAACTTCCTAATTTGTCTCCAGAAATTTATAAAATTTCTTCAATAATTTAATCCCTTCATGATTGATTTATAAAAAGGAAATTTAATAAATTAAAATATTTCTTTTAAACATGTGGATAAAAAGAAAGTTATCTCTAAAAATTAAAATCTCTTTTAATCTACAAATAAGGAAAGATATCAAATCTTTTCTCAATCTTTTGTAGAAACTAATAAAAGAGAATTATTAATTTTTAAACTTTCTTTTAAATCATAAACATGGTTAAAAGGAAAGTTTTCTTAAAATTTAAAATCCTCCTTTAATCAACAAATAAGGATAGATTTCAAATTTTAAACTCTCTTTTAAACATGTAGATGATTTACAAATAAGGAAAGTTTTTACCAAAAATTAAAACAATCCTTTTAATCTACAAATAAGGAAAGAGATTAATCTCTTCTCTTAATCTTTTGTAGAAAGTTATAAAAGGAAATTTTTTAATTTTTAAACTCTCTTTTAAAATCATGATATCCACATAAGAAATAATTTTAATAAAAATCCTTTTAATATTCTAGTGGACGACCACCTAAGCTTGGGACCCAAGCTTTGGCCGGCCACCTACATGACTCATTCACTTGATCTTGGCCGGCCCTAGCTTGGGTTCCAAGCTAGCTTGGCCGGCCCCATTGGATGGGTAAGAAAGTGGGTATAAATCTCTATATACTAGAGGCTACGATAGGGACCGAGAGGAGGAATTGGTTTTGGTCTCCCGATGAAATTAAGCATCCCGTGTTCGCCCCGAACACACAACTTAATTTCATCAATAATAATTCATTCCACTAAAGAACTATTATTGAACTACCGCACCAATCCCAAATTACATTTTGGGCTCCTTCTTATTATGAGCGTGTTAGTCTCCCTGTGTTTAAGATATCGAATGTCCACTAATTAAGTGAGTTACTGACAACTCATTTAATTAATATCTAAGTCCAAGAGTAGTACCACTCAACCTTATTATCATGTCGGACTAAGTCCACCTGCAGGGTTTAACATGACAATCCTTATGAGCTCCTCTTGAGGACATTATCAACCTAGTATCTCTAGGACACAGTTTCCTTCTATAATCAACAACACACACTATAAGTGATACCATTTCCCAACTTATCGGGTTTATTGATTTATCGAACTAAATCTCACCCATTGATAAATTAAAGAAATAAATATCAAATATATGTGCTTGTTATTATATTAGGATTAAGAGCACACACTTCCATAATAACTGAGGTCTTTATTCTTTTATAAAGTCAGTATAAAAGAAACGACCTCAAATGGTCCTACTCAATACACTCTAAGTGTACTAGTGTAATTATATAGTTAAGATAAACTAATACCTAATTACACTACGACCTTCCAATGGTTTGTTCCTTTCCATCTTGGTCGTGAGCTAATGTTTATAATTTATACGGAACCGATAACATGATCTTCTGTATGTGACACCACACATCATATTTCTACAATATAAATTAATTGAGCAACTACATTTATCATAAATGTAGACATTTGACCAATGTGATTCTTATTTCTAGATTAATGTTTATACCAAAAGCTAGGCTTTTAGTATACACTCTAACAATCTCCCACTTATACTAAAAGACTAAGCTGTCATATCTGCTGCCATACATCTGATTCCCAACCCTTCAACATGCCCATCAAAAGCTCTTGCCTTAAGGACCTTAGTGAAAGGATCTATAGGTCATCACCTGATGCAATCTAGGCAGCAACAACTTCTCCTCGTTTATACGATTTCTCGTATTGGGTGGTACTTGCGCTCTATTGTGTTTACTTGCCTTATAGACTTATGGTTTCTTCGAGTTTGATACTGCACCAACATTATTACATTAAATTGTAACAATCTTTGGACAAATCAGAAATCATATCTAAGTCTATCTTGAGGTTATTGAGTCATTCAGCTTTTATGGCTACCTCAGAGGCTTGCCATATACTAAGCTTCTATGGTGGAGTCCAGAAAAACACCTATGCTTATCACTCTTCCATAGTTATGACAATACCTCCTAAAGTAATCACAAAACCCCGAGGTTGACTTATTATTATCCCTATCCGATTGGAAGCCAAAATCCATGCAACCCACTAAGACCAAATTAACTGCCTTGTAAGCTAGCATATAATCTCTAGCGCCTCTAAGGTACTTTAATATATGCTTTACTGCAGTCCAATGTCCTTGTCAAGGGTTACTTTGATATCTACTAACTATGCCCTTGGCAAAACAGATTTCAGATCTCGTGCATAGCATACATTAGGTTGTCTAACTGCCGAAGCATAAAGAACTGCCTACATGTCCTCAATCTCCTTTAATGTCATCGGAGACATCTCTTTAGATAAAGATACTCCATGCTTAAAAGGTAAGAAACCTTTTGAGGAGTTTTGCATGCTTAAAACGAGCAAGGATTTTTCTGATGTATCAAGCTTGGAATAAATATATTTTTTCTTGTGATCCCTTATTACTTTGATCTTAAAAATATATACATTCTCCCAAGTCCTTTATATCGAATTATTTGGACAACCATACCCCTACTTCTGACAACATTTTGATATTGTTTCCAACTACCAAAAATGTTATCTACGTATAGTACAAGAAATACCACCACGTTTCTAACACATCTTTTGTATACACAAAACTTTATCCGTTTACTCAATAAATCCATAGGTGTGGATTACTTTGATAAACTGGATGTTCCAAGACCTTGAAGCTTTGTATCAATCCATAGACTGATTGAGCTTGCACACAAGATGCTCTTAGCACTTTGCAATGAACCCTTCTGGTTGCTTTATATGGATGCTTTCTTCAAGACTTCCATTAAGGAATGCAGTCTTGACATCCACTTGCCAAATAGATAAAAGAATCCGGATAGACTTAAGCATGCCTACCAGTGAAAAAGGTTTCCTTTTTCATCAAGCCTTGCTTTGAAGGTTTCTACCTTCCTGTCTATCCCTCTTTTTCTATTATAGACCTTTTACACCCAAAGGCTTTTACACCACTTGGTGGTTCTACAAGCTTCCAGATTTTATTAGAATACATATATTCTAATTCTATTATTCATTACTCTTTGCCAAGATGCTTCATATTTATCTTGGAGTGCTTCGTCATATGTCCGGAGATCAGGTTCATGTCCTTCAGGGATCGAGTTCAAAAACTCTCCCAAAACATGAATCTTTTAAGGTTGCTTAACAACCCTCCCACTACGACAAGGCATTTTCTGTAATTGTGTATCATTTGTGATACGTGTTGCAGTTTTCTTGTGGTATCTCATCTTGTACAGTTGGTACTAGATTAGACATGTCTTTTATTATTTTCTTAAGAACAAATTTACTTATGAGCACGTGGTTCATTATATAGTCCTTTTCTAAAAATCAGTCATTGATGTTATCAATGACCTTCTGATTTTTAAGACTATAAACCTACTTTTGTTTATCTAGGATAACTTACAAACAAGTGAACTCCTATCCAACTTATCATTATCTCTCTTTAACATATATGCTGGATTACCTGAATCCGAATATGCTTCAAAATAGGCTTACGTCTATTCAGCAATTATATATGAGTAGAGAGTTATGACTTGGAAGGCACTATGTTCACTTTCATTTTCAGAGTTTATCCTTAAAACAAATTTGGTAATTTTCTGAATAACTCATCATCTATCTAATTATTCCATAAGAGTTCTTTTCCTTCTTTCTACTACACCATTCTGTTTGGGTGTACCAGATGCAGTTAGTTAGGATTGAAATCCAACTTCTGATAAGTGACTCCTAAAATCTCTCAAGAGGTACTTGCCACTACGATCTTCCATAGTGACTTTGTACTTTATTCCTCCGCATCAACCTTGTACTCTTTGAACTAATCAAAGTACTTAGTCTTGCGGTACATTAAGTAAATTTATTTGTATCTTGAATAGTTGTCTATAAATTAGACAAAATATTCAATACTACCTCTTGTCTGGATAGTCATAGGATCACACAAATCAGAATGAACCGATTTCAACATATCTTTGACTCCATACCCCTTGGACTTAAAAGCTTCTTGGTTATTTTCCTTCCAAGTAAGACTCGCAGGTTGGAAAGATTTCCACTACCAATGAACCCAAAAGTTCATCAGCTACCAATGAATCCTACTCAAGTATAACCTAGCTTTAGATGCCAAAGATATAATTGGTTCATTTCCGAAGGTTGCTTTCTCTTAAAATTAGAAGATGTGTTACTAATTTCCATTTGTTGCATCGTGGGAGTTATTGGATTATAAATTGTCAACCATCATACCAGAATAGATAACTTTCCTATTTTTCTTGATAACAACTTTGTTATCAAAATAGACACAATATCTATAATAGTTTAGAAATTGAAATCAGGTTCTTTCTAAACTTGGTACGTAAAGACAATTACTTAAAATCCATATTTTATTCTTATCAAAGGATAAACATCTCTCCCATCGCCTACCACTTTTCACAAGATGTGACGGACGGTGATGATTTACCTTTCATTTAGTTGTGGTTTCGGAACCTCGCAATGAATTGCATACATGATTAATGGCATCTTGTATCTACACTCCTGTGGATAACACCACTAGACAGAGTTTCAACTAATGAATTAAATACACCTAAATTGTTCTTAGTTCTAAGAAGATAGTCTACCTTAATGTCCAAGTCCTATTTCCAATCATTACAATTGAGACTACTAGACTACTAAGTCGCTTTCAATATGACTAGGGATTGACAAACATCCTAAGAATCACAAAAATATTTGGTCAAGATCAACTCCTTAAAATCTCCATGTATTTTGTGTATACAAAATCGAAGAGGAGATTTTATTCATTAATTATCTCGTCAACTTTACTTTATGACAAATAAAATTAATAGTTGATCTGTCTTTGATCAAATATTTGGTCAAAACTTTGAATTTAAAATAACATTGATTCCTCAAACAATATTATTTAAATTCACCAACACCTCAAACACCGTGAATTTTGCATGCCACGTTAGTGTGGACGTATACAAATTCATCATTTGTAAGAGGAGGGTTTTACCCATTGACTATCTTGTCAATATAACTTTTGACAAATAAAATTACCTCAAACACCATGAATCTTGTATGCCACGTTAGTGTGGACGTATACAAATTCAAACATTTGTAAGAGGGGTTTATTAATTTTATTATATTGCCAATCTAATTTTATGACAAATCAATAGTTGGTTTCCCTTTGGTCACACAAGTGATAGTAGTGACTCCGTTGGGGAGGATACTATTAAATGTGTCTAAGTGTATACCATTACTTGACACTAAGTCCATTAATAAGATTATGCCCTTCCGTTGGGGAAGATCACACGCTCTTAATTAACTTCCTATAGTCATCCAAAAATGGAAGTCTGTTCTAGTGATCCGCAAACAAGCTCATCCGTTATGGAGGAAGGCACTCAGAGCCAACGCGCAAGCTTGTTTGCATCACTTACAAACCAGTAATGGAGACCATGGGATTTACTTAAAAATCCCTCTCCCACTTAGTTATTTATAAATGAGGAATTTTAACTATGCTAGCCTACTAAATATGTAAACCAACATGCACACACAACACAATATAAAAGCAATAAATAGAAAATCTAATTTTCAACTATTATGGCTTTTATCTCTAGTTGTCCTCCGTGTGTTGTCATCCCAAGCTGCTGCCATATTTGGCCACCGCCACCGGGTCTAGCTGTCACATCCATCTTGCTCCTAGTTCCGCTGCGCCTCTGGTCCTTAGAAGGTTCCACGCTTTGCAAGATTCGATCCGCGACATAAATAGAATTTTACATTTTGATCCTATATTCCATAAAAGGAATGTACATGTATCTAGATCAAAAATAAAATCCTAATAAAACTAAATACTTGTATTTTATAATACAATCATGCACACACATATAAATGCCCTTGATATGTCCAAGGGTCCAATCACACACATAATAACTATAAGCCATAATAGTTGGATCCTGCATCCACAAAGTTAGTACATCCTACTATTAACCTGCCTAAATTATGTATGACATGTGCATAATTAAACTAATACCAAATATACAGAGGCAAAACCCTAGCTCGATACCAATTGTTGGTTGCTACTCGGAAAGCCTAGAGGTTCCACTGTATAAAAATTTTGTACAAAGGTCTGAACCTTTCCTAGCTACCATGTGTTCTTTTAAATTAAATTTTGGATCACCTGTGGAACTTAACACGTTTGATCCAAAACTTAATCTATTTGTTCTTTTAGGTTTTGACTTGGATCTCTTGCACTTAACGTTCGACCCAAATCACCTTAAGTTATTAATTCCATTAAATATTAATTTCCATAATTCGTTCCCAGATCGACGTGGCGAGGCACATGACCTTCTTGGATATGGGAGCAACCACCACCGACTAGACAAAACCTTTTATAGAAATCTAATATTTAATTTCCTAAAATAACTTTAGGTTAACCAAAAGAACAATCAAATCACAAGGAAAAATAAAACAAAAGAACACAACTTCGAAAAACATATTCATATAAATACTAGAATCGTAAGCCTCTTGTATTTGGTATTATTTCCAAAATAACTAGTATGATGCGGAAAGAAAAATACTAGTTATACCTTTTAGAAAAACCTCTTGATCTTCTACCGTATTCCTCTTCTAACCTCGGACGTTGTGTGGGCAATGATCTTCCGAGATGAGAATCCACCAAAACTACCTTCTTCTCCTTAGTTAGTTTAAAAAGATGAATCTTTCCAAGCCAACGCAAGCTCCAGGATCCAAGCTCTCTTTCCTTCTCTTTCTTCTTCTTCTTTTCTTCCACCAGAAGAGAGAAACAGAGAAGGTTCAGCCACCACCAAGAGGAAGAGAGGAAGAGAGGTTGGCCGGCCACAACACCAAGGAAAAGAGGGAGAGAAATAATAGAGGTTGTTCACATGAAGCCTTCTCTACCCCTCTTTTATAATCCTTGGTCTTGGCAAATAAGGAAATTTAATTAAAAACTTCCTTAATTCTTTTTCCATGAAAAGGAAAAATTTATTTAATTAAAAACAATTTTTCTTTTCTCAATTTACATGGCCGGCCACACCAAAGCTACAAACAAGGAGAGTTTTAATTAATTAAAACGTCCTAATTTGTCTCCAGAAATTTATAAAATTTCTTCAATAATTTAATCCCTTCATGATTGATTTATAAAAATGAAATTTAATAAATTAAAATCTTTCTTTTAAACATGTGGATAAAAAGAAAGTTATCTCTAAAAATTAAAATCTCTTTTAATCTACAAATAAGGAAAGATATCAAATCTTTTCTCAATCTTTTGTAGAAACTAATAAAAGAGAATTATTAATTTTTAAACTTTCTTTTAAATCATAAACATGGTTAAAAGGAAAGTTTTCTTAAAATTTAAAATCCTCCTTTAATCAACAAATAAGGATAGATTTCAAATTTTAAACTCTCTTTTAAACATGTAGATGATTTACCAATAAGGAAAGTTTTTACCAAAAATTAAAACAATCCTTTTAATCTACAAATAAGGAAAGAGATTAATCTCTTCTCTTAATCTTTTGTAGAAAGTTATAAAAGGAAATTTTTAATTTTAAACTCTCTTTAAAATCATGATATCCACATAAGAAATAATTTTAATAAAAATCCTTTTATTCTAGTGGCGGCCACCCAAGCTTGGGACCCAAGCTTTGGCGCCACCTATATGACTCATCCACTTGATCTTGGCCGCCCTAGCTTGGGTTCCAAGCTAGCTTGGGCCCCATTGGATGGGTAAGAAAGTGGGTATGCGGGGTATAAATCTCTATATACTAGAGGTTACGATAGGGACCGAGAGGAGGATTGGTTTTGGTCTCCGGAAATTAAGCATCCTGTCGCCTTCACACACAATTTAATTTCATCAATAATAATTCATTCCACTAAAGAACTATTATTGAACTATCGCAATCCCAAATTACATTTTGGGCTCCTTCTTATTATGAGCGTGTTAGTCTCCGTGTTTAAGATATCGAATGTCCACTAATTAAGTGAGTTACTAACAACTCATTTAATTAATATCTAAGTCCAAGAGTTGTACCACTCAACCTTATTATCATGTCGGACTAAGTCCACTGCAGGGTTTAACATGACAATCCTTATGAGCTCCTCTTGAGGACATTATCAACCTAGTATCTCTAGGACACATTCCTTCTATAATCAACAACACACACTATAAGTGATACCATTTCCCAACTTATCGGGTTTATTGATTTATAACTAAATCTCACCCATTGATAAATTAAAGAAATAAATATCAAATATATGTGCTTGTTATTATATTAGGATTAAGAGCACACACTTCCATAATTCGAGGTCTTTATTCTTTTATAAAGTCGATAAAAGAAACGACCTCAAATGGTCCACTACACTCTAAGTGTACTAGTGTAATTATATAGTTAAGATAAACTAATACCTAATTACACTACGACCTTCCAATGGTTTGTTCCTTTCCATCTTGGTGTGAGCTAATGTTTATAATTTATAAGGAACCGATAACATGATCTTTCGTATTGACACCACAATCTACATATATAAATTAATTGAGCAACTACATTTATCATAAATGTAGACATTTGACCAATGTGATTCTTATTTCTAGATTAATGTTTATACCAAAAGCTAGGCATACACTACGCTTTCATCAAAGTCAATACCATGAATGCTTGAAACCTTTAGCTACCAAGGCGCCCTTTAGATAAGTCCATCCATTCTTTTCTTAAAGACCCACTTGCACCCAATGGGTTTTACCCTTCGGTGGATCGATCAACCAAAGTCCATACTTGGTTGGTGTACATGGATTCCATCTCGGATCTCATGGCTCTCATTTTCGAATCTAGTCTTCACAGGTGAGGGTGATCATCTCTCTAGAGTACAACGTCATCATGGTCGACAAGAGAAATGAGTATCATCCCTGCACGTACCCTATCGCACGAACTGTGAAGAGGTACTACTTGGGTGTTGTTGTTCACACTCCTGTGGAACAACATCCATCAACACTTTGTGGTTTCCAGTTTCAACCATCGAGGCATCGTTATTGTTCGCATCTTGAACTTCTTCAAGATCGAACGCACCCCACTAGTCTTTCTAGAAACAAAGTCCCTTTCTAGAAAGACCCCGGTCTTTGCCACCTTGTGCTGACGGGAATGTTGAAGTAATATCCCATAGTTTCTTTGGGATATCCAATGAAAAAGCACTTGTCGGATTTGGGTCCTAATTTGTCTGAGACTTGACGTCTAACGTAAGCCTCACAACCCCAAATCCTCATGAAAGACACCTGGGCATCTCTCCCAGTCCATATCCTATATGGTGTCTTTATCACGGCCTTTGATGGAACTGAGTTGGAAGTTGCAGTGTCTAGAGCATATCCCATAGATATCGTCAGATATGATCGACTCATCATACATGTGCATAATAATTATCAGATTCCTCCGATATACACACCATTCCCTTGTGGTGTTCCGAGAGGAGTGAGTTAGGGAATCCCGCCGACTAGATAGTCACGGAACTCATAGCTAAGGTATTCTCCACTCGATCGGATCGAAGTATCTTAATACTCTTGTTTGTCAGTACTTCATTCTTGAATTCTTTGAACTTTTCAAAGGATTCGGACTTATGTGTCATTAAGTATACATATCTTCGAAGTCATCGATAAATGTGATGAAGTACCTATAACCGCCTAGCGGCGACATTGAAAGCCACATACATCACTATGTATGAGTTCTAACAAATCAGTCGCTCTCTCACTGTGCCCACTAAAGGAGTCTTGGTCATCTTGCCTCGTAGGCATGACTCGCACCTCATATGATTCAAAATCAAATGAGTCCAGATAACATCCTTATGGAGCTAGGATAAGTGCTTGTCATTTATATGACCTACGCTGCCAGAGGTAGGTTTGGTTCATGTCATTTGACTTGAACCTCTTGGTATTTATAGATAGGGCTCTCAAGGTCTAGAATATAGAGTCCATTTATTTGAGGTGTACTACAATAGAACATATCGTTTAAATAGACGAAAAACATTTGTTCTTTATTATAAAGCGAGAATCCTTTCTTGTCCAAACAAGAAACTGAAATTATGTTCTTAGTCGGCACATAACAACAAATCATCTAATTCTAGTACAAGCCCGGAGGGAGAGAGATAGATGATAAGTTCCTACAACAATAGCAGCAACTCGTGCTCCATTGCCTACTCGTAGGTCTATCTCACCCATCATGCCCTTCATTTTCTCGGTACTTGTACATTAGTACAAATGTGACAACATCCGGTATCTAATACCCACGATGAAGAAATAGAGGTTGACTTCTATAACATGTATACCTGAAGTAGAAATCTCTCTTCTTCGTAAGATCTTCCGGTATTCTTTGGAGTTCCTCTCCAGCTTGTCCTTAATATAGGTGACAAAGATGTTCAACCATATAAGAACGCTCATCAACTCATGTTGTCTGAAGCTCGAGTTCATGGTCACACATCTAATATGCTTCTTGTAAGCATCCCAGCCACCAAGGCGGTTGCTGAGGAGCTAGCAATGGGCCGCCTGCACGTTCATTCTCGTGAGAACTATTTCGTTCCAGCAAAATATTGCCTGTTCTGAGCTGAGTTCTTGTCCTTCTTAAGGACGTAACCAGGAGAAAATTCGTATTCGACGTCATGGTTATCTACAACGTAAAATTTGCAGAAATAAATATCATATTCTTTTAAAATCATTTAATTAGGCCTTTAATTAAATGATCCCACTGAATTCTATAATTCTTGTGTGACAAGATCCACATCATTCTAACCCTTGAGTTAGCTTTTACGCCAAAGGCTTAGTATGACCAGTAGGTAACGATTACCAATTACATCTCTATGCAACTCTTGTTTATAAATCAATATCCATTTATATTAAACATCGAGATAGGTTACGGCTACACGGAGAGTTAATATAGATGTGATTTTACCTATCATTCCAACTATTGGAAGAATGCCTAGTTGACTCGATCCAACCGTAACTAGGAATACTCAATCTAATTGAGGTATTCACCCATGCAATGAGGCGGACCAAGATTGTCCGTGCTCTTAGATAATATGTATTGCTCTCCTTGAGATTCAACAATACATGTGATCGAGGTAGTGAGTATCACACGATCTGGCATTTAGAGTTGGTTCGATCAAGATCTAATCTAATCCGAAAGGATGCATCTTGTGCACGACTTAGATCTAATCTAATCGCAAGGGTGCATCATGTGCACGACTTAGATCTAATCTAATCGTAAGGCACTAATTAATTAATTACTTATTAAATATGCATCATATACATAAGCAATTAACTAATTAATATATTTGTAATTTAGTCATGGCCCTACTATGATCTTCTCAAGCCAATGAGAAGAAGATCTAGTCAACCTAGGGTCAGACTTCCTCAGCTCCTCCTTGACCACCTTGTGTTGCTCGTGCCCTTGCCCGGAACCTCGCCCTCACTGCCTCCAATTTGTACATTACAATTTGAAACTCGAGTTACATTTAGTCAATCTAATTTACAACCAGAATAAGAGAAAGGCCCAGTCGGCCGTGGAAAATAAAATACAAGACACACAATCATATGACGACACACGGCAGTAATTACAACACAAATCCAATCTTATTGGGTATTTTGGGACTATCACAAATTAATATATAATTCAAAATTATTTATTTTTCATAAGTTTTCTGTAATTTTAAAAATAATTTTACAATTTTTATGAGTAAAATTTCGGTGTCTCTTACGGTTTTGAATGCGCAATGTGAACGGGCCTTCATGGGGCCTGGGCAAGCGCCTTCGCCCAGATCTAACCATCGCGAGGGTTCCTTTGCGATCCAACAGCGCCTAAACCCGCTGTCCCAAAACGATTTGGGTCGAGACATTGTCGTTTGTCATATCATGTCCTTGTCATAAGCCTTACATAAGTCTTTTATAAACATATCATGTCCTTGTCATATCATGTAACATAGCATGTTTTTGTCATATCATGAAACATAGCATGTTCTTAGCATATCATGAAACATAGCATGTTCTTAGCATATCATGAAGCATACCATGTTCTTGTCATATCATAGCATGACATATATAACATAAAGCATAACCTAAGGAATCATAACATGATGGCATGTGTGTACATAACATAAAGCATATCATAACATAAAAGTTCATACCATATCATGTAGAATTATTATCATGCATGGTTAGGGTTTTGAACTTCCTACCAACCCTAGAACCTAACTTGGCCGAACCATCAAAAGCATGAATCCTAGGTTTTTATGCAACATAAAATATGGAAATCAAATACCTAAGTTCTCATAACATTTAATATAACAAGTGAGTCCCTTAGGAACCCTAGGTAGCTTCCTAACCTAATTCCCTTGTCTTGGCCGAAACTTGTGAGCATGCTTCTTGGGTTTTCAAGTAACATAAAACATGGAAATCAAATACTTGAGTTCTCCTAATACTTAACATAGCATGTAAGAGCTTTAGAGACCCTAGTTAGCCTTTAACCTAATCCTTTCTTTTTTTTTTCTTCTTGGCTGAACCCTAGTAGCATGGTTCTCAATCTTTTTCTTCAACATGAAGCATGAAAATCTTAAACTAACATCATATAGTGGGTGACATATAATGAGGATTCATAAACAAGCATAATTAGATTCTAAAACTTCCTCTAATTCCTTTATTCCTTCTTGGCCGAAACCTTATGAGCATGGTTTTAGATCTTTAATCAACATGAAGCATGGAAACTTTAATCTAACATCATGTAGTGAGTTACAAATCATAAGGGATCATAACAAGCATAGTTTTCATTTAAACTTTTTCTAAACATCTTTATCTTTTCATGGCCGAATCCCTAAAGAGCAAGGTTCCAAGATCTAAGCAACATCAAACATTAAAAAACCTTAACCTTACATCATGTAGTGAGTTACAAACCATAAGGGATCATAAACAAGCATAATTTTCATTTAAAACTTTCTCTAACCATCCTTTATCTTTTCATGGCCAAAACTTCAATGAGCAAAGTTCCAAGATCTAAGCAACATCAAACACAACGAAAACCGCTTTCAGCACAAACGGACACAGTCACCCAAAGCCATGGATCTCGTGCAAAGATTAGTAAACAAAACTTTCAAAAACCTTTTTCTTGTACGAGTTTGTAAAACTTTAGATCTACACTAGATGAGAGTTATACCTTCTTAAGGCTGGCTGTGTCAAGATGTTGCGGATCTCTAGGCCGTCAGCTGTCGGTCCTCTAGAAGTATCCGGTTGAACAATTCTTGATGGAGAAAACCTTACACAAAGGTGTTCTAGCACCTTGGTAAGATTCGGCCAAGGAAGGAGGAGAGGGAGAGGGAGAGGAGAGCTTCAAGAGGAGGAAGAAGAAGATACACCACTTGAATGAAAATGAATTCACACATCAAACCCAAAGTGGCCGGCCACTATACATTGTGTAACTCCCCATTAAATGCAATTAATGTGAAGTTATTATGAAAATGACTTTGTAACTTCCATGAGGTGGCACCCATGATGATGTGGAACATTATTATTGGTCCACCTAATGCCAACTCACCAATGAGGTGGCAAAAGGTCAAGTCAAAATTGACCTTTGGTCTTCCTTCTCAAGTCAAGTCAAACTTGAACCAATCTCTACCATGGTTGATCTAATCTAACCATTTGATTCGAGCCAACTTAATATAATGAATCTAATTCATTAAATTAAATTGATTCAATGAGTCAAAATCTAAATTAGACTTATTGAACACATGAATCAACTTGAGTCGAACTCAAGTTAGCCCAATTAGGATTACTCTTAATCCAATTTGATTCATCAAAAGAATCTAATCCTCTTGGTTCATCATATGAACCTAATCTCCATCTAATTGTCCTAAGTGTGTGACCCTATAGGTTCTTGTAACGTTGGCAATGCCCTAAACCCATTTAGGAGCATAAGTAATGAGCGGTATCTAGCAACACATCATTACTACCCAAGTTACAAGAATGTCGAGATCCGACATCACCTTGTGACTACCAATTGTGACTCCTCACAAAATAATGAGACATTGTCCTTCTATCCTAGACATCTAGATTGATCAATATGAGGCATAGACCGTGTCATCCTCTAATCAATCTAAATCTTGAACTCCAAGTAGACTCACTTGATCAAATGAGCTCAACATCTAATGTTGACTCATTTGGGCATGGGAGGGATATTGATGTCGCTCCCGCCATATGGGAGGGATAGATCCCATCTACATCACTCACATCCCTCTACATAATTAGTTATATACCCAGTAATCGCCTTTATAGTCCACCCAGTTACGGGTGACGTTTGACGAAACTAAAGTACATAACTCCTTATGTAGGGATCCATGGTGACTTCAGGTCTAAGGACTAATAGTCATACTAATAGTCACATGAGAAATTATATGACACTCATATAACGATCCATGATACTTTCTCATGGCGGGTCATTCAATATACATTCTCCAATGTATACCCATGTGTCAGCTTGATATCTCTATATCCATGACTTGTGAGATCAAGTCATCGAGCTGACCTACATGCTAGTCTTATTGCATTAACATTGTCCCTGAATGTTAATACTCGACTAGGAATGATTTAGAGTAGTGTTCCCTATATCATCTCACTATCGATTCAACTAATCGATTGATATAGGTATGAACCTTCTACTCAAGGATGCTATTATACTTAGTCTATTTGGCACTAATACAAACAAGTATAATAACCAAACAAATGCCTTTATTAAAATACAAGGATATGATACAATGAGTCCATACAATCATCAAATGATTGGCTCTAGGGCTCTAACTAACAATGCTAACATCATGTAGTGAGTTACAAACCATAAAGGATCATGTACAATCATGGTTTACATCTTAACTTTCCCTAACCTCTCTATTTTTTTTATAGCCGAAACTTAAGAAGCAAAGTTCCATCCTAAGTTTCTCAGAACATTTTTTTTAAAAATAGAAAACGTAGGAGGCTACTTGTACTGCAGGTGAGGGGGATACTTACATCCTCTCACTTGATTTACTAGGTGAAGTAACCTTGCTTGGGAAGCTTTCCTATATAGAAAATCCTTTGGTTTGGGTTTCGGCAATGGTGAAGAGAAGAAGCTTGATTTCGGTGGAGAGAAGGAGGAGGAGGAAGAGAGAGCAAATGAAGTTTTCCTACTCATTTTCTAATTTATTTTCAATGAAGGAAGAAGGAAAAACCAACTTCTCATTGAAAGAATAAGAAGAAAACTTTAACTTTTCCTTCATAGTGAAGGGAGCCTTCTCTTTCCCTACCTTTAACTACAATTTCCCTCTCTTTTATAATAGCACACCCCTGCTGGGGCTACTGGTTATGACCTAGAACCACTTACTAAGAGGTCCAAGGTTCAAACCTTGGTCATGCCTCTTTTTAGTTCCATTTTTCTTTCATTTTTGGAAATATTCATATAAGGGCTTATTCTAATCATGCAACAATTCTTATAAAAGACTTAGGGATTCCTATGGGTGTTACAGGTTCACCCTCATGATCAGCTCTACAAGAAGGCTTTCTCCAGGCCTCTGCTCAAATGCGTCAGATTGGAGGACGCCGACTACATACTACAAGAGGTACATCAAGGATCCTGTAGATGACACTCGGGTGGTCGATCGTTAGCAAGGAAGATTCTGTTGGCCGGATATTTCTGGCCGACCCTACAGGAGGACGCCACTCGGATGGTGGCAACTTGTTTGTCCTACGAGAGATACCATAACCTCTCGCACCAACCGACCGAGGAGATGAAGATGCCCACAGTCTCTTGCCCGTTCGACCAATGGGGCATGGACATTGTAGGGTCATTTCCCATAGCGACGAGTCAGCGGAAGTTCCTGCTCGTCGCGGTGGATTATTTCTCCAAATAGGTAGAAGTCGAGCCGCTACCAAGAATAATCGAGCAGATGGTCATGAAGTTCATCTGGCAGCACATCATCTGTCGATTTAGTATCCCCCGTCGGCTCGTCTAAGATAACGGAAGGCAATTTACCGGTCAGAGACTCCAAGAATGGTGCAGAGGATATGGCATTCAGCAAGCCTTCACCTCGGTAGCCTAACCTCAAAGCAACAAGCAAGCGGAGGTCGCCAACCGCGAAATTCTTAGAATCCTCCGCGCTCGGCTTGACTATATGGGAGCCAGCTGGGTTGATAAGCTCCCCAGCGTACTGTGGGCACTTCGGATGACTCCCAAGGAAGGAACCGGGGCAACTCCTTTCCACTCATCCCCGTCGAGGTCAGCGTTGAATCTGATCAGATATAATACTACAATGAGGACAACGCCGAGCGGAGGCTCTTGGAGCTGGACTTGGTGGACAAGGTGCATGCTAAAGCGGCAGTATGGCTGATGGCCTACTGGCAAAGGATGAGGTAGAGCTATAACCGAAGGGTGATCCCAAAATCGTTTAAGGTTGGCAACTTGGTGTGGAAGAAAGTAAAGCCGGTCGGCGACGTTTCGAAGATAGAAGCCCCCTGGCGCGGGCCTTTTAAGGTCATGGGAAAGCTTCGCTCAGGCACCTACTACTTGGAGGATAAGGACGGGAGACGATTGGAACGGCCATGGAGCGCAAATCATCTCTAACCCTACTGAGCCGGATAAGAGGTGCGCTCATGTAGTAGTCAATCTTTGTATCCTGATAGCCCTGTACTTTGGTTGCAGGATAAGTAAAAAAGAACCCAAGGGTTTCAAAGTTCCGGGCCGAACGGCTCACCAAATCGTCGAGCGACACGTTAAACCCTAGTCTCCACCGATGGTCGAGCGGTGACCTTAAAGCCATGTCTTCGTCAAATCATCGAGCGACGACGGTAAACCCTAGTCTCCATCGACGGTCGAGCGGCGACCTTAAACCCACGTCTTCATCAAATCGTCGAGCAGCGACGTTAAACCCTAGTCTCCACCAACGGTCGAGTGGCAACCTTAAACCCACGTCTTCGTCAAATCGTCGAGCGACCCTATTCTACACCGACGGTCGAGCGGCGACCTTAAACCCATGTCTTCGCCAAATCGTCGGGCGATGACGTTAAACACTAGTCTCCACCGACGGTCGAGCGGTGACCTTAAACCCACGTCTTCGTCAAATTGTCGAGCAACAATGTTAAACCCTAGTCTCCGCCGATGGTCGAGCAGTGACCTTCAACCCACGTCTTCGTCAAATCATCGAGCGACGACGTTAAACCCCAGTCTCCTCCAACGGTCGAGCGGCGACCATAAACCCACGTCTTCATCAAATCATCGGGTGACGACGTTAAACACTAGTCTCCACCTACGGTTGAGCAGCGACCTTAAATGTCTTCGCCAAATCGTCGAGCGGCGACATAAAATCCTAGTCTCCATTGACGGTCAAGCGACGACCTTAAACTTTGGACTTCGCCAAATCGTCGAGCGGTGACGTTAAACCCATGCGTCCAACAATGATCGAGCAGCGACCTTAAACCCAAGAGAATAGCTGAATTCATCTAGCGTCCAACGACAACCCGAGCCCTCGAATATTCCACCCGCTCGGTGCCATATTGTCAAATGCTTCGCTGAAGGCAAGGGGAGACTAGCACTTATCGCCGACCAGAAGGAGCAAATATATAAGGAGAATTATAAAAAGAATGCTCGTCGAATAGGCGAATATCCATTAATCAAAAAGGGGCACCGCCGTGCGGTGGGCATACATTCAGACTTGAGAAAGAAAAACTTTTACAGGACTACCTCACTCAAGATAATCGAAAACGTCATCGGGCATCGAAACGTTCAACTGGCTACGGTTGATAACACCATCCGTCAGGGCTTCGGGGAGGTGACAACTAGCCTTCAGTTGACCAAGTGTCCCGTCGATCACTAGCTCGAAGGCCCGAACGATCCGATGGATGACTTTGTCGGTAAATTTGTCTGAATAGAGGTACTCCTGCTTCATCATTTCAAACCGGCTTAGCTCAACCTCCTTGTAGGTCTTCAGAGCGACGCGGGAAGCCTCCAGAGTGTCTTCGAGGGTTTGCACTTGTCCCTGAAGAGCAGCTTCCCCAGCCTAGCAGTCGTCTCGCTCAGTGGCCAGTAGGTCCTCCGCCTCCTTGAGCTTCTGGGCGAAGGACTGAGCCTCCTAGTTTTTTAGCTCCAGGTCGGCAATGGCACAATTTTTTCTGGTTGTGGCCAGCTCGATCTTCTTGTCACAAGTCTTCACCTGCCCTTCGAGCTGACCCAACATGATAGCCTGATCGGCGGTCTTCTTCCGGTCGACCTCCAAGAGTTTGTTGGCCTTCTCCAAATCGGCCTTCAGCTCGGCAAGTGAAGGCCCCATGGGAAGAGGATGCGCCGCCTGAAAGCTTGAGCTTCTTCATGTTGGGTTTTTCGGGTCGCGAAAACCGCTTTTCGCGTCACGGAAACCCCGAATCACCCAAAGCCGTAGGATCCGTGCAAGGAAAAATTTTGAAAACACAAGTACGAGTTATAAACTACGATCTACAGTAGATCTACAAAGGAAAACACTTTATACCTTTTGATGCGTGCCCTCGCAAATCCCGCTCGTCCAAGGTACGTGTCGGATCTCCAAAGTATCAAGGTAGATACTTCTCTAGTGATATCCACACGAACAAGGAGTGCTCTCTAGCACTCAAGGATGGATAAGAGAGCCCCAAGTGTGCTAGCACTTTCTAGGGCTCTCGGGTAGGATTTAAAAAGAAGAAAAGAAAGGATGCAAAAAGAATGTCTTACACTCAGGAAGTAGTATCCCTCCTTTGTGACCTTCACTCTTCCTTTTCTCTTGGAACTCACTCAACCACCTTCATCTTCCCTTGGAACCCACGACAACAACAAGAGAAGAGGAGGAAGAATCAAGGAAGAAGATGAGACCATTACCACACATCAATTCACACTAAATGAAAACCATTCACTCTTTAGTGTGGCCGGCCACACACATAACTCCCTCATTTAATGTGGCCGGCCACATTAAATGGAATGGGAAGTGTTGTAACCTCCATGAGGTGGCATGTGATGTGGCAAGGATGAGTCATCCTTATGATGTGGCAACACATCAAGTCAAACTTGATGTTTCAACTTCTACTTAGTCAAGTCAAACTTAACCAATTGTCTTCCTTGTTGAGTTAAATCCAACGTTTGACTCAAGTCAATTTTAATTTAATGAATCTCAATTCATTAATATAAATTGACTCAATGAATCAAATCTAAATTAGACTCATTCAACAATTGAATCTAATTGAGTCTAACACAATAAGTCTAATTTGAATCCAATTGGTTCATCATATGAACCCAATCTCCATCCACTTGTTCTTTGTGTGTGACCCAATAGGTTCTTGTAACGTTGGCAATGTTTCTAAACTCCTTTAGAAACATAAGAAATGAGCGGCATCTAGCAATACATCATTGCTACCCAAGTTACAAGAAATGTTGAGATCCAACATCACCTTGTGACTATTAATTGTGACTCCTCACAATATATGACAAGTGTCCTTCTATCCTAGACATCTAGATTGATCAATGTGAGGCATAGACCGTGTCATCCTCGACCAATCTAAATCTTGAACTCCAAGTAGACTCACTCAATCAAATGAGCTCAATATCTCATATTGACTCATTTGGGTATGGCCATACATCGTGGTCTTACTCTATCAAGAATATCGATGTCCCTCGTCATATAGGAGGGATAGATCGCATCTACATCACTCACATCCCTCTCGCATAATTAGATACCCGGTATCGCCTTTATAGTCCACCACGATTCGGTGGTTTGACTGAAAAAGTACATAACTCCTTATGTAGGGATCCATGGTGACTTCGAGTCTAAGGACTAATAGTCATACATAGATAGCCATATGAGAAAGTATATGACACTCATATAACGATCCATGATACTTTCTCATGGCGGGTCAATATACCCATGTGTCAGCATGATATCTCTATATCCATGACTTGTGAGATCAAGTCATCGAGCGACCTACATGCTAGTCTTATTGTATTACCGTCATCCACAGAATGTTAATACTCGACTAGGAATGATTTAGAGTAGTGTTCCCTATATCATCTCACTATCGATTCAACTAATCGATTGATATAGGTATGAACCTTCTACTCAAGGACGCTATTATACTTAGTCAATTTGGCACTAATACAAATAAGTATAATAACCAAACAAATGCCTTTATTAATATACAAGAATATGATACAATGAGTCCATACAATCATCAAATGATTGGCTCTAGGGCTCTAACTAACAATCTCCCACTAGCACTAGTGCCAATCAGTATAGGCTCTAAGGCCTAATGACCTAGTGTGACCATCATGCTTTCTCTGTGCCAAAGCCTTAGTCAAGGGATCTGCGATGTTAGCCTCTGTAGGTACTCTGCAAATCTTCACATCTCCTCTATCAAAAATCTCTCGAATGAGATGAAAGCGCCGTAGTATGTGCTTGGTCCGCTGGTGAGAGCGAGGTTCCTTCGCCTGTGCTATAGCTTCATTGTTGTCACAATAGAGCTCAACTGGGTCAGCGATGCTAGGAACCACCCCAAGTTCAGTGATGAACTTGCGGATCCAAACTGCCTCCTTTGCTGCCTCTGATGCGAATATACTCAGCCAGAATCAGCTACTGTATCCTGCTTCGAACTCTTCCAGCTGACAGCACCACCATTAATGCAAAATACGAACCCCGACTGCGATCTATAGTCATCCTGGTCGGTCTGGAAGCTAGCATCACTGTAACCCTTTACAGCTAGCTCATCTTTGCCTCTATATCTCAAGAAATATTCTTTAGTCCTTCTTAAATACTTACGAATATTCTTGACCGCTATCCAGTGACTTTCACCTGGATCTAACTGGTATCTGCTCGTCATGCTCAAAGCATACGAGACATCAGGTCGAGTATATAGCATGGCGTACATGATCGATCCTTTGGCTGAGGCATAAGGGATCTGATCCATACGGTCTCTTTCCTCTCTAGAAGAGGGACCTTGAGTCTTCGAAAGACTCACGCCATGTGACATCGGCAGAAATCCCTTCTTGGAGTTCTGCATGGCAAACCGATGGAGTACCTTGTCAATGTATGTACTCTGACTTAGGCCAAGCAATCTCTTAAATCTATCTCTATAGATCTGTATCCCTAGAATGCGGGATGCCTCACCTAAGTCCTTCATTGAGAAGAAACTCCCTAGCCAGGTCTTGACAGACTGAAGCATAGGGATGTCCTTTCCAATGAGTAGTATGTCATCCACATACAATATGAGGAAGACAACTATATCTCCTACAACCTTCTTGTTGACACAAGGCTCATCTTCGTTCTTGATGAAACCAAACTGTTTGATTGCATCATCGAAACGAAGATTCCAGCTCCGAGAAGCTTGCTTTAGTCCATAAATGGACCTATACAGCTTGCATACTCTGCTAGTATGCTGTGGATCTACAAAACCCTCAGGTTGTGTCATGTACACATTCTCGAGCAGGTTTCCATTTAGAAACGCGGTTTTGACATCCATCTGCCTTATCTCATAGTCATGGTATGCTGCAATAGCAAGCATGATCCGAATGGACTTAAACATCGCTACTGGAGAAAAGGTTTCATCATTGTCAATACCATGAATCTGCTTGAAACCTTTAGCTACCAAGCGACACTTATAGATAAGTCCATCCATGTCAGTCTTTCTCTTAAAGACCCACTTACACCCAATGGGTTTTACCCCTTCAGGTGGATCAACCAAAGTCCATACTTGGTTGGTGTACATGGATTCCATTTTGGATCTCATGGCTTCTAGCCATTTCTCGGAATCTGTTCTCATCACAGCTTCCTGATAGGTGGTAGGCTCATCCTCTATGAGCATACCGTCATCATGGTCAGACAAGAGAAATGAGTATCTCTCAGGATGACGACGTACCCTATCAGACCTCCGAAGAGGTATGTCTACTTGAACTGGTTGTTGTTCCTCAACTCTTTGTGGAACAACATCATCCACAACACTTTGTGGTTCAAGTTCAACTTCCATCGAGGCATCAGTGCTATTATTCGCATCTTGAACTTCTTCAAGATCCAACGTGCTCCCACTAGTCTTTCTAGAAACAAAGTCCCTTTCTAGAAAGACCCCAGTCTTTGCCACAACTACCTTGTGCTGACTGGAAATGTAAAAGTAATATCCCTTAGTTTCCTTGGGATATCCGATGAAATAGCACTTGTCGGATTTGGGTCCTAACTTGTCTGAGACTTGACGTCGAACGTAAGCCTCACAACCCCAAATCCTCATGAAAGACACCTGGGCATCTCTCCCAGTCCATATCCTATATGGTGTCTTTATCACGGCCTTGGATGGAACTCGGTTGAGTATGAAAGCTGCCATGTCTAGAGCATATCCCCATAGATATGTCGGAAGATCTGTGTGACTCATCATAGATCGTACCATATCTAATAAGGTACGATTCCTCCGTTCGGATACACCATTCCACTGTGGTGTTCCAGGAGGAGTGAGTTGGGATAGAATCCCACACTCAGCTAGATAGTCACGGAACTCATGGCTAAGGTATTCTCCACCTCGATCGGATCAAAGTATCTTAATACTCTTGCCAAGCTGGTTCTGTACTTCATTCTTGAATTCTTTGAACTTTTCAAAGGATTCGGACTTATGTGTCATTAAGTACACATAACCGTATCTACTGAAGTCATCAGTAAATGTGATGAAGTACCTATAACCGCCTCTAGCAGCGACATTGAAAGGGCCACATACATCACTATGTATGAGTCCTAACAAATCAGTCGCTCTCTCGCTGTGCCCACTAAAGGGAGTCTTGGTCATCTTGCCTCGTAGGCATGACTCGCATACCTCATATGATTCTAAATCAAATGAGTCCAGCATACCATCCTTATGGAGCTGGGATAAGTGCTTGTCATTTATATGACCTAAACGACAGTGCCAGAGGTAGGTTTGGTTCATGTCATTTGACTTGAACCTCTTGGTATCTATGTTATAGATAGGGCTCTCAAGGACTAGAATATAGAGTCCGTTTATTAGAGGTGCACTACAATAGAACATATCGTTTAAATAGACAGAACAACATTTGTTCTTTATTATAAACGAGAATCCTTTCTTGTCCAAACAAGAAACAGAAATTATATTCTTAGTCAAGGCAGGCACATTACAACAATCATCTAATTCTAGTACAAGCCCAGAGGGAAGAGATAGATGATAAGTTCCTACAGCAATAGATAAAAATTGCTTTATTGCCTGCTCGTAGGTCTATCTCACCCTTCGTCAATGCCCTGCTATTTCTCAGCGCTTGTACATTAGTATAAATGTGCGAAGCACATCCGGTATCTAATACCCACGATGAAGAAATAGAGAGGTTGACTTCTATAACATGTATATCTGAAGTATAAATCTTATTTCTCTTCTTCGTAAGATCTTCCAGGTATTCTTTGGAGTTCCTCTTCCAGTGCCTTGCTTGTCCTTGATATAGGTGACAAAGATGTTCAACCATATCGTAAGCGCTCATCAACTCATGTTGCTTCTGAAGCTCAGAGTTCATGGTTGCGAGCATAAGACATGACACATCTAATGCGTCTTCTTGATGCTTCTTGTAAGCATCCCGGTCAGCTCGCGTGGCAGTGGCAGGAGGAGCCTCCGGATTCTCAGGTTCCTGTACCAGTCCAGGAAATTTGCTCCGTTGAGCTTGTCCTTCTTAAGGACAGAACGCAGGGAGAAAAAGTTTGTATTCGACGTCATGGTTATCTACAACAGAAAATTTGCAGAAATAAATATCATATTCTTTTAAAATCATTTAATTAGGCCTTTAATTAAATGATGCTCCCACTGAATTCTATAATTCTTGTGGGACAAGATCCACATCATACTAACCCTTGAGTTAGCTTTGGCTAATACGCCCAAGGCTTAGTATGATCGGTAGGTAACGATTACCAATTACATCTTTATGCAACTCTTGTTTTTAAAATCAATATCCGCATTTATATTAAAACTCGAGTTAGCTTTGGCTAATACGCCCGAGAGATAATATAGATGTGATTTTGACCTATCATTCCAACTATTGGAAGAATGCCTATAGTTGACTCGATCCAACCGAGTAACTAGGAATACTCAATCTAATTGAGTTTGTATTCACCCATGCGTTGATAGGCGGGACCAAGATTGTCCCTCCGTACCCTACCAAGATAATATGTATTGCTCTGCTTTTGCAGATTCAACAATACATGTGATCGAGGTAGTGATAGGTATCACGGCACGGTTAGGCATTTAGAGTTGGTTCGATCAAGATCTAATCTAATCGAAAAGGATGCATCTTGTGCACGACTTAGATCTAATCTAATCGCAAGGGTGCATCATGTGCACGACTTGGATCTAATCTAATCGTAAGGCACTAATTAATTAATTACTTATTAAACATGCATCATATACATAAGCAATTAACTAATTAATATATTTGTGATTTAGTCATGGCCCTACTACGATCTTCTCAAGCCAATGAGAAGATCGAATGGTCAACCTAGGGTCAACAGCTTCTCCAAGCTCCTCCCTTTGACCACCTTGTGTTGCTCGTGCCCGCCTCGGAACTCCGTCTCGTGTGGACCCTCCACCGCTCAAATTTGTACATTACAATTTGAAACTCGAGTTACATTCGAGTCTAAATCTAATTTACATCAAGAATATAAGAGAAAAGCACGACGCGCAGGTCGCGGAAAAATAAAACATACAACACGCGCAAACACATAACGGCACGCAGGCCGTATTATTAATTACAACACAATCCAATCATATTGGGTTTTGGGCCATGACTATCACAAAATTAATATATAATTCAAAATTATATATTTTCATAATTTTCTATAATTTTAAAAATAATTTTTACAATTTTTACGAGTAAAATTTCCCGGCGGTCCCGTTTAGCGGTTTCGGGCGCAATCGCGAAATGGATCCCCTTGCGGGGCCAGGGGCAGTGCCCCTACCCGCGATCTAACCATCGCGAGGGTTCCTTTGCGATCCAACAGCACCTAAACCAGCTGTCCCAAAACGATTTGGGCCGAGACATTGCCGTTTCAGAAAAATCTTCCCGGCGGGTTCGTTTATACCGATTTCGGGTGCAATCGCGGAGCAAATCCCCTTGCGGGGTAAGGGGCAGTACCCCTACCCACGATCTAACCATTGTGAGTTGCTCCTTTGCGATCTAATGGCACCCAAGCCTGCTGTCCCAAACGGATTTGGGGCAAAATGAAGCCGTTTTTGAAAAATCTTTCTGGTAGCCGAAGCCGACAAGTGCCGAGACACTTGTGCTTCGCTTCTACGGAAAAATTACCCATAAAAACTATAAAAACATAATTTTACAGAAAATTACAGAAACTTTAGTTTTCATAAAACCAAAAATTAAACTCGTACAAGCCTTGCACGTGGCTCTGATACCACTGTTGAGTTTTTCGGGCCGCGAAAACCGCTTTTCGGGTCGCGGAAACCCCGAATCACCCAAAGCCGTAGGATCCGTGCAAGGAAAAATTTCGAAAACACAAGTATGAGTTATAAACTACGATCTACTGTAGATCTACAAAGGAAAACACTTTATACCTTTGATGCGTGCCCTCGCAAATCCCGACACGTACAAAGGAAGAGAGAGCAAATGAAGTTTTCCTACTCATTTTCTTATTTATTTTCAATGAAGGAAGAAGGCAAAACCAACTTCTCATTGAAAGAATAAGAAGAAAACATTAACTTTTCCTTCTTAGTGAAGAAAGCCTTCTCTTTCCCTACCTTTAACTACAATTGTTGGGTTCGTCGGGCCGCGAAAATCGCTTTTTCGCGTCGCGGAAACCCCGAGTCACCCAAAGCCATGGATCTCGTGCAAAGATTCTTAAACAAAACTTTTCGAAAAACTTTTTCTTGTACGAGTTTGTAAAAACTTTAGATCTACACTAAAGTTAAGATCATTACCCTTGTAGCGAAGCCCTTCGCGTTCCCGCTCATCCCAGAAGTTGCCGGATCTCTAGACCGTCAAGCGTCGGTCCTCTAGAAGTATCCACACGAACAATTCTTTATGGAGAAAAACCTAAACAAAGGTGTGCTAGCACCTTGATAGGTCACGGCAAGGAAGAGGAGGGAGAGCAAGGAGAGAACACAAGGAAGAAGAAGGAGTTACACCACATGAATGGAAAAATGAATTCCCACACCAAAACCAAGTGGTCGGCCACTCTCAAAAACTCCCAAATTAATTGCATTAATTGCAATTAATATGAAGCCATTAAAGAGAATGGCTTTGTAACTTCCATGAGGTGGCACCCATGATGATGTGGAACATCATTATTGGTCCACCTAATGCCAACTCACCAATGAGGTGGCAAAAGGTCAAGTCAAAATTGACCTTTGGTCTTCCTTCTCAAGTCAAGTCAAACTTGACTCAATCTCTACCATGGTTGATCTAATCTAACCATTTGATTCGAGCCAACTTAATATAATGAATCTAATTCATTAAATTAAATTGATTCAATGAGCCAAAATCTAAATTAGACTAATTGAACACATGAATCAACTTGAGTCGAACTCAAGTTAGCCCAATTAGGATTACTCTTAATCCAATTTGATTCATCAAATGAATCTAATCCTCTTGGTTCATCATGTGAACCTAATCTCCATCTAATTATCCTAAGTGTGTGACCCTATAGGTTCTTGTAACGTTGGCAATGCCCTAAACTCATTTAGGAGCATAAGTAATGAGCGGTATCTAGCAACACATCATTACTACCCAAATTACAAGAATGTCGAGATCCGACATCACCTTGTGACTACTAATTGTGACTCCTCACAATATATGACATTGTCCTTCTATCCTAGACATCTAGATTGATCAATATGAGGCATAGACCGTGTCATCCTCTAATCAACCTAAATCTTGAACTCCAAGTAGACTCACTCGATCAAATGAGCTCAACATCTCATGTTGACTCATTTGGGCATGGCCATGCACTTAGTGGTCTCACTCTATCAAGAATATTGATGTTGCTCCCGTCATATGGGAGGGATAGATCCCATCTACATCACTCACATCCCTCTGCATAATTTGTTACATACCCGGTAATCGCCTTTATAGTCCACCCTTTTATGGGTGACGTTTGACGAAACCAAAGTACATAACTCCTTATGTAGGGATCCATGGTGACTTCAGGTCTAAGGACTAATAGTCATACTAATAGCCACATGAGAAAGTATATGACACTCATATAACGATCCATGATACTTTCTCATGGTGGGTCATTCAGTATACATTCTCTAATGTATACCCATGTGTCAGCTTGATATCTCTATATCCATGACTTGTGAGATCAAGTCATCGAGCTGACCTACATGCTAGTCTTATTGTATTAACATTGTCCCTGAATGTTAATACTCGACTAGGAATGATTTAGAGTAGTGTTCCCTATATCATCTCACTATCGATTCAACCAATCGATTGATATAGGTAAGAACCTTTCTACTCAAGGACGCTATTATACTTAGTCTATTTGGCACTAATATAAATAAGTATAATAACCAAACAAATGTCTTTATTAATATACAAGAATAAGATACAATGAGTCCATACAATCATAAAATGATTGGCTTTAGGGCTCTAACTAACAATCTCGCCCACTAGCACTAGTGCCAATCAGTATAGGCTCTAAGGCCTAATGACCTAGTGTGACCATCATGCTTCCTCTGTGCCAAAGCCTTGGTCAAGGGATCTGCGATGTTAGCCTCAGTGACACTGCAAATCTTCACATCTCCTCTATCGATAATCTCTCGAATGAGATGGGCGTAGTATGTGCTTGGTCCTGGTGTGAGCGAGGTTCCCTGTGCTATAGCTCCATTGTTGTCACAATAGAGCTCAATGGGGTCAGCAATGCACCCCAAGTTCGATGATGAACTTGCGGATCCAAGCCTCCTTTCTTTGCCTCGATGAATGTACTCGGCTTCACATTGTAGAATCATCGTATCCCGCTTTGAACTCTTCCACTGGCACCACCATTTATGCAAAATACGAACCCCGACTGCGATCTATAGTCATCCTGATCGGTCTGGAAGCTAACATCACTATAACCCTTTACAGCTAGCTCATCATTGCCTCCATATATCAAGAAATATTCTTTAGTACTTCTTAAGTACATAAGAATATTCTTGACCGCTATCCAGTGACTTTCACCTGGATCTGACTAGTATCTACTCGTCATGCTCAAAGCATACGAGACATCAGGTCGAGTACATAGCATAGCGTACATGATCGATCCTATGGCTGAGGCATAAGGGATCTGATCCATGCGGTCTCTCTCCTCTCTGGAAAAAGGACCTTGAGTCTTCGAAAGACTCACTCCATGTGACATCGGCAGAAATCCCTTCTTGGAATTCTGCATGGCAAACATAAGGAGTACCTTGTCAAATCTAGATACATACGGGTTCCGCCTGGGTGGACAGTAAATCATGAGCGATGAGCCTCCGGAAGTAACTCCTATAAGACCGGATGAGACTGAAGTACGCATAAACTGCCTCGAAAGTGTATAACACCCTCCTCGTCTCGTGTGAACTCGGTCTACTGCCCGGAAGCTATCTGGCTGCAAATAAATTACAAATACTGATCAGCAGCCTAGGGCTCTCGTATCCTCGTCCTGATCAATGACTGAGCAACCATGGTAACCAGAGTACCCTGCTTTGTCTTTCCTTACCCCTCAAGGCTCAAACCGGAGAAACCTTAAATCAAATATGTGACCACAACTCGGTGGCAAGCTAAAGTCCCTCCGGACTTCCTGCTAAGCGCATCGGCAACCACATTAGCTTTCCCCGGGTGATAGCTAATGGTACAATCAAAAATCATTTAGGAACTCCATCCATCTCCTCTGTCGGAGATTAAGTTCCTTCCAAGTAAACAGATATTTGAGACTCTTATGGTCAGTGAGAATCTCACATGTAACGCCATATAAATAATATCGCCAAATCTTCATAGCAAAAATAATGACGACTTGCTCCAGATCATGTACAAGGTAGTTCTTCTCATGTTCCTTCAATAGACGAGAAGAATAGGAGACTACCATATCGTGCTGCATCAGAACAGCGCTCAAACCCTGAATAGATGCGTCGGTGCAGAGGACATATCCGTCCTCTCCAAAAGGTAAAAATTTAAAATCGGAGCTGACACTAGTCTCCGCTTCAGCTCCTAAAAGCTGGTCTTGTCATCTTCAGTCCAAGTGAACTTCATGCCTTTCCAGGTCAGGCGTGTCAGTGACATAACTATCCGAGAGAAACCCTCAACGTATCTCCGGAAATATCGAGCCAAACAAAGGAAGTTGCGAGTCTCTTCTATAGACTCCGTCTACTTCCAACGGTAACAACCTCGATCCCGTGTGAAACCACAGTATACTCCTACTGATGCCCGTGTGTCTCAAACATCTCACAGAAGATAACCAAAATACGCACTACTGATCTTCACATCTAGACGTTTCCATCGAAGCATCTCTAGAACTATACAAAGATGAAGTGCGTAACTCACCGTGGATCCGAAATAGATCACAACACCGTCAACAAAGACAATGGAAACCGATCCAAACATCCTGGGAATACCAAAATCATCAAGTCTCTGAAAACCTCTAAGGCTTCCCAAACCCTAATGGTAAAATCATGACACATAATGTCCATATCACAGACATTTCTAACCATAAGATCCCTGACAATAAGTCTGAAATATGATCACCAACGATATAAATCATCTAAGCATAGATCCTCCAGTGTGAGAGCAACGCTCTACCACAAGAAATCCTCAATATGTAGGAGTAACACTCCACTACAAATAATCTATAACATGTATCTGCAATAGATATGGGAGCAATGCTCCGCTACAAGCAATCCGAAATATGTATATGTGGGAACTCCGCTCCACCACAAACGATCCATAAGTGTCCAAGGCACCTAACTATCCAACTAGAGGCTGCACGAGATCACTCAACCATATATCACTGTAGGTAGCCAAAGGTATAAACAACCTAGTAAACAAATCAAATCCATAGTCAACTCTATCATCATCCTAGTAGGTTGGTAACCCACTAATAGGAGAATTAGTTGACAGGGTTATACAACCAATAACATAATGTAGACACTCAGCATTCTACATTCAACATAGGTAGAATCATCCTGATGCTACCCACCATACACCTGGTACACATGCACACACAACATATGTATAATCGACATAATCCTCCAATTTGTACACACCAAACACACTCATAGCACAGGTATAAATCAGTGTGATACCTCCAACAATACCTATCAAACCCGTGTGCATATATCAACATAGGTATAATCAACAATACACCTCAACAACACTCACATGACATATGTACACCTATGCCAAGAGTATAATCAACGTAATACTTCCAACAAATCATAATCGACACGAGTATACTCTCAAAACAATCATATAATAAACAAGATACCTCAAATATTACACCCAACACATCTGCACATATCACAACTCAGATTAGATCGATAAGATACATCCAATAAAACACTCAAACATATGTGCACATTCCACAACATAGTTTTTTTTTTAATTGACAAATACCTCCAATAAACAATCAGACATGAATGCCTAACCACTCGGGTATAATCTACTAGAACCCACAATAATCATATGTATAAATGTGTACGACCCAAAAGATAGTCAGAATTCAAGAACATCAAGACACTCTCATTTTTATCTTCAAAAATATCAGCCCACATAATATCAGATGAATCAGTCTCTACTCCCCATGAGAGCAAGTTAACATTCGAAACATCAAATCATTATTTATCCACATAATCCAATATCAGAGGAAGCAAATATCAATTTTATCATCCTGTTAACTAACCACAACTAACCAGATTTATTAAAATCTCATAGGCACACTTAACCGTAAACTCTCTAGCACCCGATCTATAACTGATCACCAACTATAATCATCAAAATAGATATCTAATAATAGATCATCAGACAACCACATAACATTTACTCTCATAAATCATTAGAAATCAACACATCACAATATCAGATCTCACAATATCCCTCAACCTCAAATCATTCTCAACAATGATCGAACATGATAACTCTCCAATGACCAATTTTCATCGTATCGGATACCCTAATATCCAAAAGATACGAAAGTCCACAGGAATATATAGGTATCATCCATTACCAAGCTAACAATAGCAGAGGCTGATATGTGCCTCCATCTTCTAATAGTAGTAACAGAAGCTAAAACTACTGATGGTATGATATGAAAAATCACCAGAGACTATAATCCTTGATCTCTATTAGGGTCGACCAAGATCAGTGGCTAACCCATCACATGTAATATGGCTACACCAACCAGACAGGTAATAAAGATAAAGTGCTAATAGATGGTCTAACCATCATAAAATAGACATCATACCTATTTGTCGTCTGGAGATGTTCCATCGCTGTCCAGTCCCCAACTTCTGACCTCAAAATTCCGAATGAGAAAATTGCCGAAAATCCATATAAATCCAAAACGGAAGTCCAAAACATAACCATAACGGAAATCCGTACAAACCGAAATAGACATCCAAAAATCCAGAACACCAAAAGCAGGTATCCATAACCTGCTCTGATACCAATAAATTGGTATCAGATAAATCTCGAAAATCCAAAATACAAAAATCCAACAACTATCGCCAAACTTGGCGCTCTGATACCAAGTAAATAAATTGGTATCAGGTTATTCCAAACATCAAAAATACGAAAACAAAAGATCGTATACATGTGCTCTGATACCACTAAATTGTCCAGCCTCAGAGGAGTCCCTGTCCGAGAAAATTTCGGCAGCATCTCCCCTGTACGGTGGACAATCTGAAACTTTTCTACATCCTCACATACCTCAGCCACAGAAAAAATACAACCACACATTCCACGCAGTTTATATAACAAGTAAACAGAAAGATAATACCCTGACTCGAAATCAACCCTACTCCACTACACTCGTAAAGCTCAAATCCGATGAACTCACCTCTTCTGCCGTCCAGGCAAGCATGTAGTAGAATAAATCCAAATCCAAATCCATCGACATAATAAAATCCATACAATGTCCATAAGTAAAATAATCCAAAACATAACAAGTTAAAAACATTCTCGAACAGAAAAGAAACCAAAAGAAAACCAATCATATCCTCGAGGTCTGTAGGGACCAGCAACTGGAACTCTCTCCTGACAGCATCAACCTGAAAATATCAACAATGGAGGCGGGGTGAGTCCAACACTCAGCAGGTACAATTGATATGCAAAGTAAAGAAATAACACCTAGCACTAATCATGCGTACAGTCTCCTGATAAAAATAAAGATAAATGCAAACCGAAGTAGACAGGAGAGAATATGTACTAACCAGGACCCGGTATAAGGACAAACAGTCCGAAAGGTATAGAAGACACATAGGTATCCAAACAATATGCAGCATATAAATGCAGCAAACACAATCACAAACAATAAATGCATCATGCATATGATGCCAATGTCATGGTCACCCCTGACGCCAGTCAGCCAACTCATAACAAAAGTGGGACCGAGTGGGTAGAGCTGTGACAACCGTGCACTCTGCATCACTACCCCTGATGAGTGACCGAGTGGACGGGATGCTGTCGGAGTACACACGTACTCCTACCCCAAATCATAAATGGGGGAGCGCAATGCTCTCATCTCCCGGTACGCTATGACGGGGAGGGATCTCTAACGTGCTACACGCTGCGTCACACTACCCATGAGCGGACCAACGGAGCACCGAACAGTGATGAAACTGGCAATGTGCTCAACAATAATGGAGCAATCTATCGCACAGCATGCGATCATGCAAATGGTGCATGTCACTAAGCATGGTAATATACTAAACCAACCTCTGGACATATAACAATGGGCACCATAGTGAATAAATCATATCAAGATATACTGATCAATAAGGTATCAAACCTAGGTCCTGAACATGTGAAACATGGTTATATCACTACCCATGAGCATGAAAAATCAGGTACGAGATCAATACGAGATGCAAACAAACAACCAATCAAACAGGTAACATGTATTGGGCAGTGATTAACCGAACAAATAAGAAACACAATTAATGCAACATGTTAATTTCATTACTAAGCATATCCAAGACAATAAGTCAAAAGTACCCGCCTCCGATAAACTGGTGCAAATCTGACTCTGAGATACTCGTCTCGTGTCAAAGTCCTGTGTCACATATAAATAAATATATTTTATTTAGCTACGATTTACATAAATAGCTAAACAAAATTCCTAAAACTATTTAGGGCAAAACCCTAAACCAAAAACACATAAACATAATCAATATACACATGATCGTCTAACTAAATCCTCCAATTCAGAACATGATCTACAACAGAACTCAAATGCACCTAATCCTTACCCTAATTCACAATCCAAAAGATTAAGGTGAAGGTTGCTTGCCGTTGAAATTTGAACAAGCAATTGTTTGTTGATCCATAGCACACAAAAACCCGCTGTAATTCTTCCTTCAATTAACAACCCTCACTTCTGTGGACTAAGTCTACTGTTGCTGATCAAATAACGCCACAGCCCCACTTCCTCACCAATTCTGACCTAAGTTAGCAGCAAAGAGAAGATCACGATCAAGATTGGAGATTCCTGCCAAGAATTAACCTAATTCCAACTAACTTACCTCCCAAGATCAATTAGGGCACGTGAAATGAACACACGGTGCCGGCTCGATCAAACTGACAGAGATCAGTGAAGGGGGTGCTCTGCCGAGGTGCGTCCGGGAGATGGAAGAAGAGAGTGAGCACAGAATGAGGCTCGGCGATGTGGCGGAGATGTAGGGCTCGGCGGCAGGCCGGCGCTAGATCTAGGGCACGCAAGTTAGGCGGCTGGTGAGAGAAACTCAGTTGCCGACGGTGGAAGGAATTCAGCTAGGGCAGAAGGGAGAAAGGCAGTGCCGACTTCCCTTGGTCCGGGCTTATTCACGCGTGGGAGAGGAGGAGGGAACCGCTGAGTGGCGGTTAGGGCTCGGAGGAGAAGGCGTCGGCTCGAGTGCGCGAGGGAGAAGAACAGAAACGGCGTTGGGGAAAGAAATAAGAGAAAAAGAAAAGAAAAAGGAAAAGGAAATAAAACTTTTCCTCATTAAAACAGGGTAGCCTAAACAGGCTTTTCCGGGCCCCGTTTTTATCCCTGTTAACTCGTCCATACGAGCTCCGAAAAATTCACGAAAAATTTCCAAAAATTCTGGAAAATCCCCTTATTAAGATTCGCCTATTTTCCGGTATTTTACAAAAACTTCCCAAATGCAGCATGTTCACAAATATCTATTCTTGATGCATTACACTATAAGAGGGATAAATCCCATCTACATCACTCACATCCCTCTGCATAATTCGTTACATACCCAGTAATCGCCTTTATAGTCCACCCAGTTACGGGTGACGTTTGAAGAAACCAAAGTACGTAACTCCTTATGTAGGGATCCATGGTGACTTTAGGTCCAAGGACTAGTAGTCATACTAATAGCCACATGAGGAAGTATATGACACTCATATAACGATCCATGATACTTTCTCATGGTGGGTCATTCAGTATATCTCCATATCCATGACTTGTGAGATCAAGTCATCGAGTTGAGCTACATACTAGTCTCGTCACATTAACATTGTCCCTGAATGTTAATACTCGACTAGGAATGATTAAGAGTAGTGTTCCCTATATCATCTCACTATCGATTCAACTAATCGATTAATATATGTAAGAACCTTCTACTCAAGGACGTTATTATACTTAGTTTATTTGGCACCAATACAAGTAAGCATAATAACCAAAAACCAAATGCCTTTATATATAAGAATATGATACAATGAGTCCAAACAACAATCATCAAATGATTGGCTCTAGGGCTCTAACTAACAAATGCCCTGCTATTTCTCAGCATCTACACATTAGTACAAATGTGAGAAGCACATCCGGTATCTAATACCCACGATGAAAAAATAGAAAGATTGACTTTTATAACATATATACCTGAAGTAGAAATCTTATTTCTCTTCTTCTTAAGATCTTCCAGGTATCCTTTGTAGTTCCTCTTCCAGTGCCCTGCATCCTTGGCAACCCCTCCTTTAGGTTTCATTACCTTTCCTTTGCCCTTGGCTTGGGACTTTCCCTTACCTTTAGGCCTGCACTTGCCTTTATGCTTTTGCACCATCAAAATGGAGTTGGGCTTTACTTTCTTAAGGTTGAGCTCAGCAGTTCACAACATACTTAGCAGCTCAGGCAGTGGCTTATCAATTTATGACAAATTGACTATAACTTTCTTGCAAGGATTGCAAGATCAAGTCGGTGGTCAGTTCTTGGCCAAGTGGGAATCCCAACCTCTGTAGGTTCTCTATGTACCCAATCATCTTGAGTACATATGGACCTACGGGAGTTTCATCTTGCATCTTGCATTGAAACAACGCCTCAGAGATCTCGAATTTCTCATGCATTGCTTGTCCTTGATATAATTGACGAAGATGTTCAACCATATCATAAGCAGTCATCAACTCATGTTGCTTCTGAAGCTCAGAGTTCATGGTTGCGAGCATGAGGCATGACACATCTAATGCATCATCTTGATGCTTCTTATAAGCATCTCGGTCGGCTCGCGTAGCAGTGGCAGGAGGTGCCTCCGGAATAGGCTGCTCTAGGACATACAGTTTTCTTTCTTGTGAGAGAATGATTCTCAGATTCCTGTACCAGTCCAGGAAATTAGCTCCATTGAGCTTGTCCTTGTCAAGGACAGAACGCAGGGAGAAAATGTTTATGTTCGTCAACATGGCAATCTACAACATAAATAAAGCAGAAAGTAAATATCATATTCCACTTATCATTTAATTAGGCCTTTAATTAAATGATGCTTCCACTGAATTATAGGGCTTTTGTAGAATCAAGTCATGGATGTGGTTAAACCACACTACTAGATTCATACTAATTAGCTATAATTCACGCGGGACAAGATCCACATCATACTACGCCTTGAGTTAGCTTTGGCTAAATCGCCCAAGACTTAGTATGATCGGTAGATAACTAATTATCAATTTCATCTTTATGCAACTCTTGTTTATAGGATCAAAGATAAATGCGATCTTTATCCTATCTTCCCAACCGTTGGAAATGCCTATAGTTTTACCCATCCAATTGAGTTAACTAGTTATACTCAATCTAGTTGAGTTTGTTCTCACCCAAGCTTTGATAGGTGGGACCAAGATTATCCCTCCGCACCCTACCAAGATAATATGTGTTGCTCTGCTTTGGTAGATTCAGCAACAACAAATGATCGAGGTAGTGAAGGGTATCAAAACTTAGTAGGCATTTCGAGTTGACTTGATTAAGATCTAATCTAATCATGAATGTGTATCATATACGCATTAAGGCACTAATTACCCTACATTAACATGCATCACATAAACATAAGCAATGATATATATATATATATATCAATATATATGTATATATATACATAAATACCGATTAATCAATTTGTGATGAGGTCATGGCCCTACTACGATCTTCTCAAGCCAATGAAAAGATCGGAAGGTCAACCTAGGGTCAACGGCTTCTTCAAATGCCTCCTTTTGACCGCCATGTGTTGACAGCACCCTCCTCGTAACTCCTTCTTGAGTGGACCTTCCACCTCTTCATTTTGTACATTACAAATATGAGACTTGAGTTACATTCAGTCTAAAATCTATTTACAACAGGAACATAATAAGGAAGGCATGACGCGCAGGTCGCATATCATATATAACACGCACAATACAAAAATGGTGCGCGGGCCATATTATGAATTACAACACAATTTTAACCAATCACATTGGGATTTTTTGGCCATGACCATCACAATATCATACATAATTCTAAATCATGTATTTTACATAAATTTCTATGATTTTACTACTGTTTTATCATTTTTATGAGTCACAACTTCCCGGTGGTCCCATTTAGCGATTTTCGGGCGCGATTGCGAGACAATGCTCCTTGCGGGGTTAGGGGCAGCGCCCCTTCTCGCGAAATGAATATCGCGAGTGTCCCAAACTAATCTAATAGTGCCTTAAGCTGCTGTCCCCAAAAAAATAATTTTATTTGGGCGAAACCTTGCCGTTTCGGAAGGTTTTTCTTGGTATTCGAAGCCTACAAGTGTCCAAACACTTGTTGCTTCGCCTCTACAAGAAAAATACTCACAAAATCTATAAAAGTATAAAAATTACAGAAACTTACAAATCTAAAACCTTTTCGTAATAACAAATACAAACATGTACAAGTTCGCACGTGGCTCTGATACCACTGTTAGCAATTCGAGCCACAAAAACTGCTTTTTACATTGTGGAAACCCTGAAGCTAGCCACGGATCCGTGCAAAGATAAATAAAAATTATTAATGTACATGTTTGTCTACACTAGATCTACCTTAGATCTACATGAAAAAGGTTTTACCCTTGTAGCGATGCCCTTCGCTTATCCCGCTCGTCCAAACGGTTGCCGGATCTCGTAGAGTGTCAAGTGTACACTCCTTTACATGTATCCACACGGACAAAAGGTGGAGAGAACCACTTAGAGTGTGCTAGCACCCTTGAGAGGTCTCGGCAATGGAGGAGAGGGAGAGGAGGAAGAAGAAACCTTGAATGAGCACATAATTCCTTCACACTAATGTGGTCGGCCACTTAATGGAGTGTTTTAAACCTCCATGTAATACCAAGAGTCATGGCTCTTGGACTTCCTCATGAGGTGGCATACAATGATGTAGCCTTGATGATGTGGAACATCATCATTGGCCGGCCCATGCCAAGTAACAATGAGGTGGCATTTGGTCAAGTTAAACTTGACCCTTCATCTTCCCTCTCAAGTCAAGTCAAACTTGACCTCTTATCTCCCATGGTTGATCAAATCTAACCTTTGATTCAAATCAATTTAATTTAATGAATCTCTATTCATTGGTTTAAATTAACTCAATGAATCATAGTCTAAACTAGATTCATTCGACAAATGAATCAAATTGAGTCCAACTCAATTAGTCTAATTTGGATTACTCTTAATCTAATTTGTTTCATCATATGAACCTAATCCTCTTGGTCCATCATATGAACCTAATCTCCATCTAACTGCCCTTTGTGTGTGACCCTATAGGTTCTTGTAACGTTGACAATGCTCCTAAACCATTTAGAAATATAAGTAATGAGCGGTATCTAGAAACAAATCATTACTACCCAAGTTACAAGAATGTTAAGATCCAACATCATCATTGTGACAACTAATTGTGACTCTCACAATATATGACAATGTCCTTCTATCCTTGACATTTAAATTGATCAATTGAGGCATAGACCGTGTCATCCTCTAATCAATTTATTTCTTGAACTCCAAGTAGACTCACTCTAATCAAATGAGCTTAATATTTCATATTGACCTATTTGGGCATGACCATGCACTTAGTGGTCTCACTCTATCAAGAATCATGATGTCACTCCCGTTATATAGGAGGGATAGATCCCATCTACGTCACTCACATCCCTTCGCATAATTTTTTATATACCCAGTAATCGCCTTTATAGTCCACCCATTTACAGGTGACGTTTGACGAAGCCAAAGTATGCAACTCCTTATGTTGGGAACCATGGTGACTTCAGGTCCAAGGACTGATAGTCATACTAATAGTCAAATGAGAAAGTATATGACACTCAGATAACGATCCATGATACTTTCTCATGGTGGGTCATTCAGTATACATTCTCCAATGCATACCCATGTGTCAACTTGATATCTAATATCCATGACTTGTGAGGTCAAGTCATCGAGTTGACCTACATGCTAGTCTCATCGTATTAACATTGTCCCTGAATGTTAATACTTGACTAGGAATGATTAATAGTAGTGTTCTCTATATCATCTCACTATTAATTCAACCAATTGATTGATATAGATAAAACCTTCTACTCAAGGACGCTATTATACTCAGTTATTTGGTACCAATACATGTAAGTACAATAACCATAAAGAAATGCCTTTATAAATATATATAGGAATATGATACATCGAGTCCATACAACAATCATCATATGATTGGCTCTAGGGCTCTCACTAACATGGTCATAATTTAAGAATCAACTTCTTCCAAAGCTACTACGATTCTTCTGCTACTTCGAACATGCCATACTGCTCTTATGCTATTACTTTGTGACATCTGACCACTGCCAGTATATCAAGACTAACACACACGAGCTCATTCAAACTCTATACTTCTAAGTGTTGGTAACGATTTCATATTTTGTACATCTTTCATCTTTGTACTTCTTTCATTTTTGTAAAAAGAAAGTGTAGGTTGTTGCACTTTCCTATTTTTCATACTTGTACTCGATTATCTCTTCCCGTGATTCTGGAGGAGAATCACCGGAAGAGATTATAGGTCTTAGAGTAGGAGTCACCAAAGGCTTCGAACCAAATAATCGACCGAGTCTCATGTTCCACTTCTCGTGTTTTTGTTTCTTTCTTTCCACTATACTTTGTTTTAAATTATTAAATGACTCTATTTTTAAAAACACACGTGATTTACCCTCTCTCACGTGTGCATCGATCATACAAAAAGTCCAATAGAATGTTAGCAAGGGCGATGTCCAAGTGAGTCACTATTGATCAAATATTTGACAATTGGAAGTTTAGTATATAGTTGGCAAGAGTCAAATCCAAATGGGTCATTGTTAACCAAACACTTAGCATGAGAACTATGGATCAAGTGGATTATAGATGATTGAACACTTGACATAACAAGTAAAGTCCAAGTGAATTATAGTTGACTGGACATTTAGTAATAATGTGAAGTTCTAATATGTCATGAAGAACTGGATGTTCGACATGTGGGTGAAGGCCCTAATAATATATGGAGGACTAAATTATTGATGCAGAGAGCATCAGAATCAAACTTTATTTTTGATATTATAAAAATTCAAAGTTAAGTCCTATTGTGATCTAATAGATTGATAAAGTGTGCAAATTGCTTAATCTAGAAAGACCTATACATTAGTTAGACCGAATACTAGGTAATGAAGGTCTTAATAGATCAATGACACTAGGCAAAAAATCTAGATGGATCAAAGGATCAGACATCTGGCAAAATGGACTCAATAGATCAGTGTGGACTAGATATAGAGTCAGGCGAAAACCCTGGCAGGTTGATGATCAAATGTTGAGGACTAGTTCAAACTGTCAGTATTAGCCCTAGTACCAATTATGAGATGATTGACAAGGGCACTTTTTGTATCATCTTTCACTTATTAATAAGAGTCAAAGTTGGTTATTATATTTACTTCAGTTCAATGCCGAATGAATAAGTATAATAATATCCTAGAGTAGGAGGTTCTAGTCTACAACATATCAATTGGTTGAATTGATAGTGGGATATTGTGGATATATAGAGCACTACTCTTAACTATTCCTAGTCAAATATTAATATACAAGGACAATATTAATATGTTAAGACTAGCATGTAGGTCAACGGATGACTTAATCTCACAAGTCATGGATATGAGATATCAGGTTGACACATGGGTATATATTAGAGAATATGTACTGAATGACCTGACATAAGAATGCTTGATGGATCATTATATGAATGTCATAAATATTCTCATATGACTATTGGTTTGAATAGTCCTCAGACCTGAAGTCACTACAGTTCCTTACATAAGGAGTTGTGTATTTTGGTATCGATAAACGTCACCTATAACAAGGTGGACTATAAAATAGATCACTAGGTATGCAATAAATTATATAGAGGGATGTGAGTGATGTATATGGGATCTATCCCTTCCATATGATAAAAGTCATATTTATGGGCCCCTTGATTAGTAGGACACAAGAATGCATGACCATGCTTAAATGAGTCAATATGTGATATTTAGCTTATTAGATTGAGTGTGTCTAGAGACCAAGAAACACAAATATTGATAAGAGGATGACATGGTCTATGTCTCATTGATCAATTTAGATATCAAGGATAGAAGGATTGAATCATACAAGATAATAGACATGGAAAGGTTAGGTAAGATCTTGACATTCTCATCACTTGGGTAGCAATGATGCCTTGCTAGATGTCACTCATTGTTTATGCAAGTTTGGGCTTCCAAAAAGGAAGATGCACCTTGGTGATATGGATAAATACCATCTAACCTTTTTAAGCTATACTTAACCAGAATCTCAGAACCGGGGTATTACACTTAAAACTTAAAGATTAAAAATTAAACTTAAAACTTAAAACCTAAGAATTAAACTTAAAACTTAAAACTTAAATTTAAACTTAAACTTAAACATAAAATTAAAATTAAAATTAAACTTAAACTTAAGTTTAAAATTAAAATTTAGTTAAAGACATGGAATAAATAAATGGAAATTTAAAAAAGAAAGGAAGTTTGGATAGAGATTACTGAGGCATAATCACGGTCCAAGGGATATTGTAGGTGGAGAAATAAGCTTGGATGGTGAAGAAGGAGAAGAAGGTAAGAAGAGGTTCGATGAGACTTGGCTTCTGCCCAAGTATTCATTTTATAGACCTTGATCCGTCGACCAATAAGGGGTTCAGTCGACCGATCCCTTAAAACGCTGCATTTCCGACCAATAAGATGTAGTTGGTTGGTTTTCGGTCGACCAATCTGATTTTTCGGTCGACCGATAAATTGATCATGATAGTTTTTTTTAGCTCTAGATGAGGTTGAATTTAGGTTTTCGGTCGACTGAAGCTGGTGTGTCGTCGATTGAACAATTAAATATAAGTTGAATTCTCAGCTATGAACTTATGTTATCGATCAATCGAACTAGTTTTTAGGTCGAACAAACAAATAATTGCTCGGCTTAGTCGATTCAGGGCATGATTTAGAATAAATGGTGGGGTTGGTTGACCGAATCGGGCATTCAGTAGATCAAACCAGTTTGTTTTTTATTTTTTAATTAAGTTAAGTATTAATGCTTTGAGTTCTTGAATTTGTTAAGTTTTGAGTTTTAGTAATTTTAATTAAGTTAAGTATTAGGTTAGTCTTAATTTTAAGTTTTAATTTAATTATTAAGTTATTAATGATTAAGTTTTAGATTTTAATTAAGTTTTAAATAATTTTTAAATGAGTTTTTTAAATGATTTTAAAGTTTTTTAAAAAGGTTTTCAATTAAGCTTTAAAAAGATTTTTAATTAAGTTTTAAAATAATTATTTTTTTAAATAATTTTTTAATTAAGTTTTAAAAATATTTTTAATTAAATTTTAAAATAATTATTTTTTAATTAAGTTTTATAATGATTAAGTTTTAAAATGATTTTTTAGTATAGCTTTAAAATGATTTTTTTAATTAAGTTTAAAAAGATTTTTAGTTAAATTTTATAATGATTAATTATTTTGTTAAGATAAAGTGTTAATTAATTTAAATTAAACATAGAATTAATTTAATTTTAAAACTTATCAAAATGGTTGTTTAACGCATGCTAGATTCAAACTTAGCTTTGGGTTAATCAAGCAAGCTTCCTAAGGATAAGTTTTCGGTCAATGGCGAGGCATATGACCTTATTGTGTATCAATGGTGGACCACTTTATGAATACTTTTCAAATTAATTCTACCCAAAAAACTTAATACTAGGTTTTGGTCTAACTAGCTCATGTTTGACTAGGGTAGCTTCTGCCAGATCCACTAAGTCTAGTGCACCAGGCAGAATATATAAGATTCAGCCTAGACATGCCTTCGATAAAACTTCCTTGGCGTACTATAATCCCAATCCATTCTGATGCTATGTTATTAGGGTTTGGTAAACCTTTTTAACTAACCATTCTAAACTAAGCAGAAAAGTAAACCTAATCATAATCATGCAAAGTTGGTTAATCAAATTGGTTGAACTGGTTTTCTATTTGCTCCCCCTAAGTCATAGTTAGATATGATCTATCTAAGTAGTGAATTTGACTCTTAGGGATCAAATAATGATTTTGTTTGATTGGTTTGGTTAAACATTTTTTACGAACCCATGCTTGGACTTGATTTATAACATTTTGACTAATTAAGGACATATATGATTTGTTGGTTTTGTTTGGTTTATAGCAAAGTCTCAATTTGTTGTACACTGCTCGTTGTGACCCAAGTACCATATTTAGAGACTTGGATCCCAGTTTAAACTTTTCCAATGTTTTCTTGAGTCGCTCGACTTGACTTTTCAAGTTAGAAGTTTCTTAAGTTTCGCAACTTGAGTTGAAGTTCCAACTTGAACTTGGTTAGTCAAGTTACTCAAGTTAACTTGCTCCTTAAGGTAATCAATTTCCTTAAGTAGCAGGTTATTTTATTTTTCAGATTTTGTTAATTTTTTAAACAAATATTTAACTGCTTTAAGTAAATTTGACTTTGAATAAAAGGTTACCATATTGGGACCATCAAAAATAGATATGGATCCGTGGCTTCTCTCGGACTCAATATTTGTCTCAGACTCGTACTCTTCCTCGAACTCGAAATCTTTATTTCTTGCCAAAAGAGAAGATGTCTCAAGTGCTTTGGTTCTTCCGCATTGGACTCCTCGAAAGATGACTCGTCTCACGTCATTTTGAGATCCTTCTTCCTTCTTATTGATTTTGAATTTTCTTCCTTCCGATTAGGGCATTCCTTATTGAAATGCCTCTTCTTGTTGCATCCATAATAAATCATTTCTGATTTATTTTGCATCTGGTTGATTGGTATCTTCTTAGTGTTTCTTTTGAACCTCTTTTTTGTTAGTAGTTTTTTGACCATGTTGACTAGCTCCTCTTCATTGGTTGAGTCTGAGTCAGATTCACTTTCTGGTTCATTCTTGGTTCTGGTCTTGGTTTCTTTACTTGATCCTGCATACAAGGCAATACCTTTCTCGACTTGACTCAAGTTAGACTGTTCGTGTAATTCTAATTCACAAAAAGTTCATCTAATTTAAGAATTGAGAGGTCCCTTGAAACTTTGTATGTATTTATTATTAATGCCGACAAAGCGTTTCTCGAGAAGGCATTTAGTGCATACCTTATCATTGTTGATACAGTCTGACCTGGATGTTGTTTTGATGTTGACACTGATTTAAGTTTCAATCAGATATTGAATTAACTCAGACAAATCAGGGTTGACTTGGTTGACCTGATTAATCTGATTGGGAAAAGTCCGAGCAAGGAGCTTGGCATTGGAGAAGTCCTGGTGAGTGAAGCCAGGCAATTGGAGAAGTCCTGGTGAGTGAAGCCAGGCAATTGGAAAAGTCCTGGTGAGTGAAGCCAGGCAATTGGAAAGTCCTGGTGAGTGAAGCCAGGCAATTGGAAAGTCCTGGTGAATGAAGCCAGGCAATTGGAAAGTCCTGGTGAGTGAAGCCAGGCAAGGGAAAATCCAGATGGATCAAGGGTGATCGGACATCTGGTATTGGGAAGTCCAAGTATGGAAACTTGGCATGTATAGTCGGAGAAGAGCTCGGTAGCTCGGTCTGGACTGTCAGGATTAAGGGTAGCAAGCTTGGAAGCTTGCCTCTTAAATCGACCTTGGATCGGTCGATGGCCGTCCGGCCGGATGATCGGGTCGTAGCCGATCGATGACAAGTGTGCCTGATCGGTCACGGACGATCGAAACACTGATAGCAGTGTTGTTACCGATCGGTCCGCCGATCAAGCTTCGATAGCATCTGCGCTCTTGTATCGATCTTGACCGGTCTGACGGTCGATTGATCTGATCGGTGGAGGGCCATCGGGGCGTTGTTACGGACCGATCATAAACACTCGATAGCATCTTGTGTTGTTGATCGATGCCGCCGATCGGTGAAACTCGAGCATCTGCGAATACTCGATATGCTACTATATCGATGACACCGCGGTCTCGGGACCGTCGATTGATCCTGATCGGTCAGGAGGACCGATCGGGCTACACACGATCGGTCCGAGGACCGATTAGGTTATCTGATCGATCGATGCGTCGAAAAGAAATTTGAGCGTATGGATCGGTGCGGCACCGATCCATACTATAGTCTGTTTGCATGCACTTTCTCGATTCTTACGATTCAAAGTTGCTTTTGCCTAAATATTTCTAACCATCTGCTGCAAGATTTTGAGGTGCAGGTTACTGGTAATTTGCAATTGGTTGATTTCAAATTGAGCTTCATTAGTAGAGGATACCAGAGAAACTTTTGCTATGTTCCACTGTAAACCTGTTAAAGCAGCAAAGTCGTGGCTGCGATCTGGCGGTGATCTGGCATCGATCAGCTCAACTCATGGTGATTGGGTGGAGCTCAGAGACACCAGTGAAGACCAGAATTCCATTGGTGTGAGCTCAGATGATCAGATGAGAAAGAAGCGTGATTGGCGATGCTATGGCTGGATGCAGAGATTTGCTGCAGTTTGGCAGGGATCCGTTGCGGGCGAAAGGCAGAGATGGCAGAGACATAAAAGGCTGGTTGAAGAGAGGGTTAAGGAGAAGTTTTTTTTTGGAAGGAAAAAAAAACCTCTGTCGATCGGTGCAAAAGCTTTGACGCTCGGGGCTGAGAAGCGGCTGTCTCGACTTGCTCTCTGTTTCACTGACCTTCGCGTGACTGTAAGCTTAATTTTCATTCTCCTAAGTCACCAAGCTCAGTAAGTCTTGTGCTATATTCTACATACCTGTTGAGATTTTGTTGAGAGGTCACTCCACCGAGAAGGAGAAAGTTCATAGCCGGGTGTTCACCGGGGTTGATCTACCGAAGATCGGCTTGTCCACCTTACGGACACCGAGGAGTAGGGGCAAGTTATCCCCGAACCTCGTAAACACTTGAGTCACTGTGGTTTGCTTTGTTTCTTCTCTTATTCTTATTCTGTTCTTAACTTGTTTTCCGCTGCGCTAACCACTCGTGTGAGTTTTATCTTTAAGTTTTAGCTTTTGAAGAGGCTATTCACCCCCTCTAGCCATCCAAGATCCTAACAAGTGGTATCAGAGCTTGGAGCTCTTCATCCGGCTTAACAACCTAAGAGCAAAGAGATGGCCATGAGGGAAGGTTTTAGCACAAATCGACCACCTTACTTTGAAGGGGCAGATTTCCAGTACTGGAAGGGACGCATGGAGTATTACCTAAAGACGGACATTGCCATGTGGTTCTCAGTCAAGGAAGGCTACACACCACCAAGAGATGAGGAAGGTAAGGAGCTCGAATCGTCAAGGTGGTCTACCGAACAACTCCGCAAAGCACAAGCCGATGCCAAGGCCATGGTCACCTTGCAATGTGGAATCGCCAAGGACCAACTAGTCAAGGTAGGTCCTTTTACTAGTGCAAGAGATCTATGGAACAAGCTCATTGAGCTTCAAGAAGGGACTCGGGACTCTCGAATTGCCAAGAGAGACTTGTTCCTCAACCAACTCCAGAACCTCACCATGAAGGAAAATGAGAATGTAAGTGAACTTCATGGTAGGTTTAAAGAGATCATTAACGGTCTCCATTCCATAGATGAACATGTAGAAAACCGCGATCTTGTAAGGTATGCACTTAAAGCTTTTCCTAGGAATGCCTTGTGGTCATCTATGGTAGATGCCTACAAGGTATCCAAGGATCTTTCAATTGTCAAGTTAGATGAATTTTTCTGTGAAATGGAATTACATGAACTTGCTAACAAAGGCCAAAAGGAGAAAGGTATTGCTCTTGTTGCAGGAGAAAGGAGCAAGGATGGGAGAAGGAAGAAGGAAAAGAAGAAAGAAAAGGAGATCTCCTCATCCACCTCTTCCTCCGAGTCCGATGACGAAGGCGAATCATCGTCATCAAGCGAAATGGCGAATTTCGTGAGGAGGATCATGAGAAGAAGCCGAAGATACAAAGGTAAACCTAATGATCCGAACATTGATAAATCTAACGTTACGTGCTATGAATGTAGTAAGAAAGGGCACTACCGAAGTGAGTGTCCTAAGCTCAAGAAGGAAGAACGAGCCAAGAAGAAGGAAGAACGAGCCAAGAAGAAAGAAGAAAGAAGCAAAAAGAAGAAGGCCCTTAAGGCCACTTGGGATGAGTCATCTTCAAGCTCATCCGAGGAAGAAGAGAAGAAGGAGAAGAGCACTCGCCATTTAGCACTCATGGCAAGGGAGGACTCCGGAAGCGATGGCAACTCAAGTGATGCTTCAAACGCGGCCTCATCATCCTCGGATGATGAAGAGGTAACTTCTTCTCATGTAGAAAAATGTTATAAGACTATTACTCATTTATCTACATTGCTTAAAAAATCGAAAACAGAAAATAAATTGTTAAAAGAAGAAGTAGAAATGCTAAAGGCTCTTAGGGAAGATGAGGTTGATGACCTCCATCTAGAGCTTCTTGAAGATGAGAACAAGGCTTTGAAGAGTGAGGTTGAGAAGCTCAAGAAAATGCTTGAGAAATTCTCAACTAGCTCTAAGACATTAGACATGATCTTAAATGCCCAAAGGGCAGTCTACAACAAAGCCGGGATAGGTTATCAACCCAAAGAATCGAGTTTTATCTCATTAGTGTCTAGGACCCAATACCATAGATCAAATGATTCTAGGGTTCATGGAACTAGGAAGGGTATGACCAAAGCATGGGTTCCTAGGTCACTTCTTGTAGATGCATTAGGTCCCAAGATTTGGGTACCTAAAACATCTATCTTTCGTATCTTGTAGGCATTGATCGAGGGGGAGCACCTATCAACTTGGTTTGTTGATAGTGGATGCTCCAAGCACATGACCGGGGACAAATCTCTATTTGCTTCTCTTCAAAACAAAAGTAGAGGTAATGTGTCCTTTGGTAACAATGGTAGTCTTAAGGTAATAGGAGTTGGAGACATTCATATATCCGAATGTCTTCATATCAAGAATGTCCTTCTAGTCAAGGGAATGACTTTAATCTCCTAAGTGTCATCAATTGTGTGATACGGGTTACACAATTGAATTTCATTCAAGTCAATGTTTGGTTAAAAACATTGACACACTTGACACAGTACTAGTAGGCACAAGGGTAGACAATATTTATCAAGTATCATTTAAAAGTGCTACTAATGCTTTGATTAAGTGTTTCATGTCAAAAGAAGAAGAGTCTTGGCTATGGCATAGAAGGTTGGCACATGTAAACATGAAGAACATCCGGAAGCTAGCAAACAAAGGATTAGTGCGAGGCTTACCAAGCATCAAATATCAAAAGAACAAACTATGTGATGCATGTCAAAAGGGTAAGCAAACAAAAGCGGTTCATAAAGGTAAAAGCATTGTAAGTACTTCTACTCCGTTAGACTTATTGCACATGGACCTATTTGATTGCAGTAGTGTAATATCTTTGAATGGAAGTAGATATTGTCTTGTGATTATTGATGATTTCACTAGATATACTTGGACCTTCTTTTTGAAACATAAGGACCAAACCATAGATATTTTCATTTCTTTTTGTAGAAGAACGGAAAATGAAAAATCAACCACAATTAAAACCATTAGGAGTGATCATGGTGGTGAATTCCAAAACCATAGGTTTTTAGAGTTTTGTCAAGAGAAGGGTTATAGACATGAGTTCTCTACTCCGAGGACCCCACAGCAAAATGGGGTTGTGGAGAGAAAGAACCGAGTCCTACAGGAAGCTGCACGAAGCATGCTCAATGAGTACTCTTTGCCGAGCTACTTATGGGCCGAAGCTGTGAGTACAGCTTGCTATGTGCAAAATCGAGTCCTAATACACAGATTTTTAGGGAAGACCCCTCATGAACTTTGGTTTGGGAAACCACCTACAATTAAACATCTTAGGGTGTTTGGTTGTAAGGTGTTTATCTTAAACACAAAGGATCATCTTGGGAAGTTCACGGCTAAGGCTGATGAAGGGATACTGGTCGGGTATTCACTCATCAGCAAAGCCTATCGAGTCTACAATAGTAGGACTAAATTGATTGAAGAGTCCTCTGATGTAGCTTTTGAAGAAATCCCTAATTTAAATGATCAATCAAAGGATGTAGAACAAATTCAATTCGAACTTAGAAGGCTAAGTTTGAATGACCAAAACATCGAAAGAGTCGAAATTGACTCTGATAATGATGAGCAAGGACAACAAAGAACTCAGGTGGATCCATTGCCTGATATTGAGTCCTTGTCTGTGCCAAGTGAGACCACTCATGAGGCACCATCAGCACCAAGGCAGTCTAGGTTAGACACTAGTCACCCCCAAGACCAGATTGTGGGAGACATCCATCAAGGGGTTAGGACTAGGTCATTCTTTAGAAATGAGTCCAATGAGGTCGCTTTGATCTCAGAAATTGAACCTAGATTAATTGATGAGGCATTGCATGATCCTGAGTGGATCATAGCTATGCAAGATGAATTAGGTCAATTTGAAAGGAGCCAAGTATGGGACTTGGTTCCCAGACCTAAGAAGACCACCATTATTGGAACCAAATGGGTCTTCAAGAACAAATTGAACCAAAAGGGAGATGTAGTTAGAAACAAGGCAAGACTTGTAGCCAAGGGCTATAGTCAAGTTGAAGGCCTTGATTATGATGAGACATATGCTCCAGTGGCCCGATTAGAGTCCATTCGCTTAATGCTAGCTTTTGCTGCACATAGAGGTTTCAAGCTCTATCAAATGGATGTAAAATCGGCCTTCTTAAATGGTCTCATTAAGGAAGAAGTTTATGTTGAACAACCACCGGGATTTGTGAATACCGAATCTCCAAATCACGTGTACAAGCTCAAGAAAGCACTTTATGGGCTTAAACAAGCACCACGAGCTTGGTACGAAAGGTTGTCAACATATCTACTAGAGAAGGGCTTTGTTAGAGGACAAATAGACCCAACACTATTTCTACGTAGAGATGGTGAAAATATTTTTGTAGCCCAAGTATATGTCGATGACATAATTTGTGGCTCAAACAACAAGGGCTATTTAAATGAGTTCATCACTCACATGGAGAGTGAGTTTGAGATGAGTCTAGTGGGAGAATTGACTTTCTTCCTTGGACTCGAAATCAAACAAACTAGAGATGGTATTTATGTCCATCAAGCAAAATACACTCAAGAGATGCTCAGAAAATTCAATATGAGTGACTCTAAGGAAGTGTCCACTCCAATGGCGACAAACACTCGCCTTGACAATGATGAGAGTGGAAAACCAGTTGATCTAACGCAATATAGAAGCATGATTGGTAGTCTTCTATATCTCACAGCCAGTAGACCGATATACTTTTTGCTGTGGGCATGTGCGCTAGGTATCAAGTCTGTGCAAAGGAATCTCATTTAATTGCAGTTAAAAGAATTTTGAGATATCTTAAGGGCACAATAAGAGTAGGTCTTTGGTATCCTCGTACCGAGTCTTTTGACTTGATAGGTTATACCGATTCCGATTATGCTGGGTGCAAATTGGATCGGAAAAGTACGAGTGGGGGTTAGGGTCATCTTTAGTTAGTTGGTCAAGTCGGAAGCAACATTGTGTTGCTCTCTCCACGACCGAGGCTGAATATATTGCCATGGGAGAGAGTGTATCGCAATTGTTGTGGATGATACACACCTTAGAGGATTATGGATTTTCTTACAAGGGTGTACAAGTGCTATGTGATAACATTAGCACGATTAACCTAACTAAAAATCCAGTCCATCATTCAAGGACAAAACACATTGAAGTGCGTCATCACTTCATTAGAGATCATGTAGCTAGGGGAGACATTGCACTCACATATGTTGAGTCAAAGTCAAACCTAGCTGATATTTTCACCAAACCCCTTCCGGAAAATGAATTTAGTCATTTAAGGAGGGAGTTGGGAATGTGTTTGGCCCCTTAGGTCATTAGAGTTTCACCATGAACAATAAGGACTATTAAAATGACAAGAGTAATTGGGACAAAAATTTGGGCAACTTGGGAACATCTCACATACACTATAAGGTTTAACAAAATGTTTTTGTTTGCTAGAAATGGGGTGAGATGGGATCAACCAAATTATTCAAAATGTATCATGCATCCCTTGAATAATTAGGTTGAAGAGACATTAATTGAGTTTGGGGAACACCATTACACAATTCATGTGTATTTGGTTCCTAGATCTTACTCATACATTCCAACCAAGGAATCTTGGTTGGACTTTTGTCTAGAAATTGTCTAACATAGTTAATGTGTTTGGTTGATACTTTTTGCTTGATACATTTCATGACTTTGATTGATGTTAGGACAAGTTAATAAAGAAGTATTAGGAACTAAGACTTATTTTGACAAACTTGAAACTAATCATAGAGAGGACGAATTTTGGAATAGGTTATAGGTAGCCTATGTCAGTTTTGGGACTTTGCTTCACTACAGATTGTAGTTTCAGCAATTTCCTAAGTTTGTGGAGATTCACTGATTTTGAAGCTAAGAATTGAGAAGGTTTAAATTTTGAATTTCTAAGCCGTGAATGAGTTCAATTCTTGAGAGCAAATCATTAGGAATTATCCATCTGATATCACCAACTATAATCTATGGGCTTCTAGGATCCTAGGAAGTTGTTGGAACAAAATTTAGGATTTTTGATACGAGTTTCAGATATCAGAAGTCTGAAGTATCAGACACTGATCGGTCGCTGGACCGGTCAGGAGACTCCCTGATCGGTCCACAGTCCGGTCAGGGGCTCTCTTGCGACAATATAGGTTCTGTTCGCGTTTTGAACGGTCCCGGGACCGATCTGAAGGATGCCTGATCGGTCCAGGGACCGATCCGCTATCTCCGATCCAAGGATCTGATCGTTCAATCCTTCTCCTGATCGGACGGCCGTCCGATCGGGTTGGTCACCTATCCTCTTAAAACCTCCCATTCTTTGGCGTCTCACGCGAACCCTACCTCTCCACTTCTCTCGTTTCTTCTTCCCAGCGCCGGCCGACCCTTGTTTCTTTCTCCGACGAACGAAGTAATGCCTCCAAGGTAACTTCCTCTTCCCATTCTATTCATCCTTGGCAATTTTTTTTTTTTTTTAGTTCTCACTGCATTTGCGTTTTTGGGTCGGTACTCATCTGGTGTGGTCTTGTGCTCCCATGTGTACCCCGGTCATGTCCCATTTCCCATCCTTAGGAAGAAATCTGCAGGGGAGGGTACCTCTAAGTCGGATAAGTCCAAATCTAAGGTTCCTACCTCTTCCCGACCTCAACCATCCAGTTCGGGGAGATTCCCGAACCAACAGTTTGAGAAAAACTTTAAGGACAGGACTTTCAAGTTGCTCCCGTGTAGGTCGGTTGATAAGAAGTACATGAACGAATTTTGTCCGTCCATAACCGAAACTATCGACTACTACAAACTTGACACCTTGGTGTATTTGGAGAGAGACATCAACCTTGACTTAGTCTCGGAATTCTATAATAATCTTCATCAGACTTTGGATGGTAATTATAGAACCCGAGTGGCTAAGCAAAACGTTGATTTCAATATGATTGACTTCTTGGGTTATTTGGCTTGTCGTGTAAGTACGGGGTTGCTCGCTTTCTACCCTGATTTGCCAGACCCCGTGCCTCCTCCTCTCGATGCCTCACCTGACTCAATCTATGAGTATTTCTTTGGACACCCCAGACAGGATGGATTAGATGAGTTGGATGACGACTTTCCCACATTTCCAGCCCTTAGCCTTTCTCCTCCTGACTATATCCTTTTTAAAGTGGTCACACAATGTCTTCTACCGATCACCACTAAATCGTTGGCAGAGATTCGCCCGTATCACTGTCTGATGCTTTACGGGTTACGTCGGCGTCTAGATTTTGATATCATGTCCAATATCTATGCATCCATCGTATTCCATAGCACGCCAAGCGGCGACAATGTCTATATGCCTTATGGGCATGTCATTACTGATTGGCTCGAGACTTTGGGTATAGATGTCTCTAAGGGGAGGTTGGTGAAGATGGTTCGCCAGGATTGTCGACTTGGGAAGCGTGCGTTTTCCAAATCTGGCATCCTCAGTCAGGATGGGACCATTAGGTGGATGGATGGGAGGGCACTGGGTGAGTTACCACTCCCACGACAGGGTGCTCGTGCTCCTGCTCCAGCTGCACTTGTCGAGGCGGATCCAGATCTGCGCTGGCAGATCGCGGAGTTGGAGGACCGATTTGATCGCCACAGCGACATCAGCTGGCTACTCATCAGGCGTTTATGGGATGGATGGCCAGCCACCCACCACCTCAGCCTTCTACAGACGATCCATCTTCAGGCAGCGGCGTGCCCCCTCAGGGATTCTCTTATCCTGTTGCTGATGACACTGCTCCTCATGATGAGGATGCGAGTTGATTTTGATTATGTGATTGATTGTTGATTGTGCTACTTTATTCTAGATACGATGTTGATTGCCTGTCCTGGATGGTTGCTATTTTAGACATTATGTTTATTTTCATGCGTTTTGTACTCCTATGATATCTTTTTCATGCTATGTATATGACATTGCTTGAGTTCTATCATATCTTACTTCTTTTTGTGGATTATGATATGGGTTTAAGGGGGAGGTGTTTGTCAGTCCTCATATTTTTTATATATACCTTTTCGGTGTTTGACAAAGGGGGAGAGAGTATTTGAAGTTTAGAGACGAATTGTAAACTCAATATGAAAAAGGGGGAGAAGATATTTGAGATATATCCGTCTTAGGGGGAGGATCCCGATTTCCCTAAAATTATGGATATGAAAGCATTTCTGATCTAAACTTAAATCGTGTTGTCAAACAACAAAAAGGGGGAGATTGTCTGACCTGGATGTTGTTTTGATGTTGACACCGATTTAAGTTTCAATCAGATATTGAATTAACTCGGACAAATCAGGGTTGACTTGGTTGACTGATTAATCTGATTGGGAAAAGTCCGAGCAAGGAGCTTGGCATTGGAGAAGTCCGGTGAGTGAAGCTGCAATTGGAGAAGTCCGGTGAGTGAAGCCAGCAATTGGAAAAGTCTGTGAGTGAAGCGGCAATTGGAAAGTCCCGTGAGTGAAGCTGTGAGTGAAGCAATTGGAAAGTCCCGTGAATGAAGCCAATTGGAAAGTCAGTGAAAGGGAAAATCTGGATCAAGGGTGATCGGACATCCGGTATGGAAGTCCAAGTATGGAAACTTGGCATGTATAGTCGGAGAAGAGCTCGGTAGCTCTTAAGGGTAGCAAGCTTGGAAGCTTGCCTCTTAAATCACTTGGATCGGTCGATGACCGATCCAGGGGCAAGTGGCACGGTGATCGGGCATCGTCAGTGTCGATCCATCAAGCATACGGAACCAGCGTGAACACGTGACATCGTTTATTGTTCAAAGGTGATCTCGATCCGTCGCGAGATCCGCGAGCGAAATTATCGACAAGAGCTCCTGCATCGACGATACCACCGGTCGGTCTGTGGAGATTGATGCTCGTCGGTCGGACGACGTGACTGATCTGTATGACACTCGATCGGTCTCACGATCAGCAAACACCAGCATATCGATAGCATCATTTACTGATCATGCCGACCGATCGGTGAGAACTCTGAAACATCAGAATACCGATGATGAGTGATCTTAGTCCGACACCCTCGGACTCGATTGATTGGATCGGGTCCCGACCGATCGACTTCGTGCTCATACTGACACTGATCGGTCCGAGGACCGATCGAGTTAGTTCTGATCGGTCCATCGACCGATCAAGAACGATCGAAAAGAATTTGAGCGTATGGATCGGTTCGCACCGATCCATACTATAAGTCTGTTTGCATGCACTTTCTCTCGATTCTTTCGATTCAAAGTTGCTTTTGCCTAAATATTTCTAACCATCTGCTGCAAGATTTTGAGGTGCAGGTTACTGGTAATTTGCAATTGGTTGATTTCAAATTGAGCTTCATTAGTAGAGGATACCAGAGAAACTTTTGCTATGTTCCACTGTAAACCTGTTAAAGCAGCAAAGTCGTGGCTGCGATCTGGCGGTGATCTGGCATCGATCAGCTCAACTCATGGTGATTGGGTGGAGCTCAGAGACACCAGTGAAGACCAGAATTCCATTGGTGTGAGCTCAGATGATCAGATGAGAAAGAAGCGTGATTGGCGATGCTATGGCTGGATGCAGAGATTTGCTGCAGTTTGGCAGGGATCCGTTGCGGGCGAAAGGCAGAGATGGCAGAGACATAAAAGGCTGGTTGAAGAGAGGGTTAATAAGAAGTTTCTTTGGGAAGAAAAAAAAAAACTCTCTGTCGATCGGTGAAAAAGCTTTGACGCTCGGGGCTGAGAAGCGGCTGTCTCGACTTGCTCTCTGTTTCACTGACCTTCGCGTGACTATAAGCTTAATTTTCATTCTCCTAAGTCACCAAGCTCAGTAAGTCTTGTGCTATATTCTACATACCTGTTGAGATTTTGTTGAGAGGTCACTCCACCGAGAAGGAGAAAGTTCATAGCCGGGTGTTCACCGGGGTTGATCTACCGAAGATCGGCTTGTCCACCTTACGGACACCGAGGAGTAGGGGCAAGTTATCCCCGAACCTCGTAAACACTTGAGTCACTGTGGTTTGCTTTGTTTCTTCTCTTATTCTTATTCTGTTCTTAACTTGTTTTCCGCTGCGCTAACCACTCGTGTGAGTTTTATCTTTAAGTTTTAGCTTTTGAAGAGGCTATTCACCCCCCTCTAGCCATCCAAGATCCTAACAATCATGTCGCAGTTCTCTAGATTGCGTACAATCAGATGTAGACCATTGAGAATATCCTTTAATCTCGCGTGCAGTTGTTAGTTAGAGCCCTAGAGCCAATCATTTGATGATTGTATGAACTCATGTATATCATATTCTTGAATATATATTAAGGCATTTGGTTTTTGGTTATTATGCTTATTTGTATTAGTGTCAGATAAAATAAGTATAGCAACATCCTTGAGTAGAAGGTTCTTACCTATATCAATCGATTGGTTGAATCGATAGTGAGATGATATAGGGAACACTACTCTAAATCATTCATAGTCGAGTATTAACATTCAGGGATAGTGTTAATACAATAAGACTAGCATGTAGGTCAGCTCGATGACTTGATCTCACAAGTCATGGATATAGAGATATCAAGCTGACACATGGGTATGCATTAGAGAATGTTTACTGAATGACCCGCCATGAGAAAGTATCATGGATCGTTATATGAGTGTCATATACTTTCTCATGTGGCTATTAGTATGACTATTAGTCCTTAGACCTGAAGTCACCATGGATCCCTACATAAGGAGTTATGTACTTTGGTTTCGTCAAACGTCACCCGTAACTGGGTGGACTATAAAGGCGATTACTGGGTATATAACGAATTATGTAGAGGGACGTGAGTGATGTAGATGGGATCTATCCCTCCCATATGACGGGAGCGACATCGGTATTCTTGATAGAGTGAGACCACTAAGTGCATGACCATGCCTAAATGAGTCAACATTAGATGTTGAGCTCATTTGATCGAGTGAGTCTACTTGGAGTTTAAGATTTAGATTGATTAGAGGATGACACGGTCTATACCTCACATTGATCAATCTAGATGTCTAGGATAGAAGACAATGTCACATATTGTGAGGAGTCACAATTAGTAGTCACAAGGTGATGTTGGATCTCAACATTTCTTGTAACTTGGGTAGCAATGATGTATTGCTAGATGCCGCTCATTGCTTATGTTTCTAAAGGAGTTTAGAAACATTGCCAACGTTACAAGAACCTATTGGGTCACACACAAAGAACAAGTGGATGGAGATTAGGTTCATATGATGAACCAATTGGATTAGGTTCATATGATGCACCAAAGATTGGATTCAAATTAGACTTATTGAGTTAGACTCAATTAGATTCAATTGTTGAATGAGTCTAATTTAAATTTGATTCATTGAGTCAATTTATATTAATGAATTGAGATTCATTAAATTGAAATTGACTTGAATCAAAGGTTGGATTGAACTCAACAAGGAAGACAATTGGTCAAGTTTGACTTGACCAAGTAGAAGTTGAAACATCAAGTTTGACTTGATGTATTGCCACATCATAAGGATGACTCATCCTTGCCACATCACATGCCAACTCATGGAGGTTACAACACCTCTCATTCCATTTAATGTGGCCGGCCACATTAAATGAGGGAGTTATGTGTGTGGCCGGCCACACTAAAGGATGAGTTATTTTTCATTTAGTGTGTATTGATGTGTGGTAATTGTATCATCTTCTTCCTAGTTTTCTTCCTCCTTCTTGCTGCTATTGCCGTGACTTCCATGTTGAGGAGAAGGTGGTTGAGTGAATCCAAGAGCAAAGGAAGAGCAAAGGAAGGATACTAGTGAGTGTATAAGTCTTTTGATTTCTTCTCTTCTTCCTTTCCAATCCCATTCGAGAGCTCTAGAAAGTGCTAGCACACTTGGGGCTCTCTTCTCCATCCTTTGAGTGTGAGACACTCTGGTGGATATCATTAGAGGTCTATCACCTGAGATCCGCCTGGGGTAGAACTGTGACGGCGGGACCGCATCGCGAGGTTGGAAATTTCCTTGTAGATCGATCAAAGTAAAATAGGTAGTTCTCCTTGCACTGTGACACGGCTTTCGTGGTTGCTCGTGCGGGTCGGGTGTATCAAGCCACGCAAAGACGTTCTGATGGTTTGTATTTTTATGAAAAATATACCTTCTGTAATTTTCTGTAAAATTGAGTTTTTAGAGTTTTATGAGTAATTTTTCAGTAGGCTGAAGCACAAGTGTCTCGCGACTCAGGCCACACGGAAAGTTTTTAAACGTCTGCCCCAAATCCGTTTGGGACAGCGGGGTTGGGTGCCATTAGATCGCAAGGAGCAACTCACGATGGTTAGATCGTGGGGGCGTGCCCCTAACCCCGCAGAATTTGTCGCGATTGCACCAAATCGCTAAAACGAACGCCAGAAGATTTTTCCCAATCGGCAATGTCTCGCCAAATCGCTTTGGGACAGCAAGTTTGGGCGCTGTTGGATCAGGCAAGGCGGTTAGATCGTGGGTGAGCCGCTGCCCTGGCCTCAGGGATCGATTGCCGCATGGACCGCAGCGGAAATTTTATCAGAAAATTTTAAAATTATTTTAAAATTATAGAAAATTATGAAAATTATATAATTTTGAATTATATATCAATTTTTGATAGTCATGGCCCAAAACCCAATATGATTGGTTGTGTTGTAATAATAATACTAACCGTCTGTTATGTGTCATATGTTGTATTATATTATGGGCAGGGTGCCTTTCTCTTATATTCTTGTTGTAAATTAGATTTAGAATCGAATCTCGAGTTTCAAATTGTAATGTACAAATTGGATGGTGGAGGGTCCACACGGAGGAGTTCGAGGCGGCACGAGCAACACAAGGTCAAAGGAGGAGCTTGGAGAAGTGCTGGACCCTAGGTTGACCAATCAATCTTTCTCATTGGCTTGAGAAGATCGTAGTAGTGCCATGACTAAATCACAAATAGATTAATTAATTGCTTGTGTATGTGATGCATATTTAATAAGTAGTTAATTAATTAGTGCCTTACGATTAGATTAGATCTAAGTCGTGCACATGATGCACCCTTGCGATTAGATTAGATCTAAGTTGTGCACATGATGCATCCCTTTCGATTAGATTAGATCTCAATCGACTCAACTCTAATGCCTAACCGTGGCGTGATACCTATCACTACCTTGATCACATATATTGTTGAATCTGCCAAAGCAGAGCAATACATATTATCTTGGTAGGGTGCGGAGGGACAATCTTGGTCCCGCCTATCAATGTATGGGTGAATACAAACTCAATTAGATTGAGTATTCCTAGTTACTCGGTTGGATCGAGTCAACTATAGGCATTATTCCAACGGTTGGAAAAGATAGGTCAAAATCACATCTATATTAACTCTCGGGCGTATTAGCCAAAGCTAACTCGAGTTTTAATATAAATGCGGATATTGATTCTATAAACAAGAGTTGCATAGAGATGTAATTGGTAATCGTTACCTACCGATCATACTAAGCCTTGGGCGTATTAGCCAAAGCTAACTCAAGGGTTAGTATGATGTGGATCTTGTCCCACTTGAATTATAGTATTCAGTGGGAGCATCATTTAGTTAAAGGCCTAATTAAATGATTTTAAAAGAATATGATATTTATTTCGCAAATTTTTGTTGTAGATAACCATGACGTTGAACTCTTTCTCCCAAGCTATGTCCTTAAGAAGGACAAGCTCAACGGAGCAAATTTCTCGATGGTATAGGAACCCGAGAATAGTTCTCACCGGAACGTAAATTGACGCTCTAGAGCAGCCTCATCCGAGGCTCGCTCGCCTTGCTGTGACGATGTTTACAAGAAGCATCAAGATGACGGCATTAGATGTGTCATGTCTTATGCTCGCAACCATGAACTCCCGAGCTGAGCAACATGAGTTTATGAGCTTACGATATGGTTGAACATCTTTGTCACCTATATCAAGGAACAGCAATGGAAGAGGAACTCCAAAGAATACGGAAGATCTTACGGAAAAGAGAAATAAGATTTCTACTTCAGTATACATATGATAGAAGTCACTCTCTATTTCTTCATCGTGGGTATTAGATTGGATGTGCTATATTTGTACTAATTTGAACAGAAAATAGAGGTGGCATTGACTAAGGGTGAGATAGACTACTAGTAGGCAATGGAGCACGAGTCGCTATTGCTTTAGGAACTTATCATCTATCTCTCCGCTTGTACTAGAATTAGATGATTGTTGTTATGTGCCTGCTCTTACTAAGAACATAATTTCAGTTTCTTGTTTGGACAAGAAAGGATTTTCGTTTATAATAAAGAACAAATGTTGTTCGTCTATTTAAACGATATGTTCTATTGTAGTTCTAATAAACGGACTCTATATTCTAGACCTTGAGAGCCCTATCTATAACATAAATACCAAGAGGTTCAAGTCAAATGACATGAACCAACCTACCTCTGGCCGCTTAGGTCATATAAATGACAAGCGCTTATCCCACTCCATAAGGATGGTTTGCTGGACTCATTTGATTTTGAATCATATGAGATATGCGAGTCATGCCTACGAGGCAAGATGACCAAGACCCCTTTTAGTGGGCACGGAGTGGACGATTTGTGACTCATACATAGTGATGTATGTGGCCCTTTCAATGTCACCGCTAGAGGCGGTTATAGATACTTCATCACATTTATCGATGACTTCAGTATATATGGTTATGTGTACTTGATGACACATAAGTCCGAATCTTTGAAAAGTTCAAAGAATTCAAGAATGAAGCACTCTTGGCAAGAGTATTAAAATACTTTGATCGATGGTGATCGAGGTGGTGCCATGAGTTCCTGACTGACTACTATGGTGGGATTTTATCTCAACTCACTCCTCCCGAACACCAAAGGGAATGGTGTATCCGAAAGGAGGAATCGACCTTATTAGATATGGTATGATCTATGATGAGTCACATGGATCTTCCGACATAATCTATGGATACCTAGACAGCAGACTTTCATTCTCAACCGAGTTCCATCCAAGGTCGTGATAAAGACACCATATAAGATATGGAGGGAGAGATGCCTGTCTTTCATGAGGATTTGGGGTTGGTCAGCGTACGACGTTAAGTCTCGCAAATTAGGACCCAATCCGACAGTGCTATTTCATTGGATATCCCAATGAAACTAGGATATTACTTATTTACCACCATCAAGACAAGATAGTTGTGGCAAAGCTGGGTCTTTCTAGGAAGGGACTTTGTTTCTAGAAAGACTAGTGGGAGCGTTCGATCTTGAAGTTCAAGATGCTATAGCACTGATGCCTCGATGGAAATTGAACTGGAACCACAAAGTGTTGTGGATGAGGTTGTTCCACAAGGAGTTGAGGAACAACAACCGGTTCAAGTAGACATACTCTTCGCAGGTCCGATAGGGTCGTCGCACCCACTTGAGATACTCATTTCTCTTGTCTCGACCATGATGACGTTATGCTCATAGAGGATGAGCCTACCACCTATCGAAGCTGTGATAGACCAGATTCCGAAAAATGGCTAGAGGCCATGAGATCGAGATGGATTCCATGTACACCAACCAAGTATGGACTTTGGTTGATCCACGAAGGGTAAAACCATTGGGTGTAAGTGGGTCTACAAGAGAAAGACTGACATGGATGGACTTATCTATAAGGGTCGCTGTAGCTAAAGGTTTCAAGCATTCATGGTATTGACTATGATGAAACCTTTTCTCTAGTGGCGATGTTTAAGTCCATTCGGATCATGCTTGCTATTCACCTACCATGACTATATGATATAAGATGGATGTCAAACCCGTTTCGAATGAAACTGCTCGAGGATGTACATGACACAACCCGAGGTTTTGTAGATCATAGATAGTACAAGTAGGATATCAAAGTCCATTTATGGACTAAAAGACAATTGTGACGCCAGGCTAAGGGTTGAATAGCCCTGCAAAATCAAAGCAACACCCTTCTCTCAACTCTAACACTAACTTGTAAAATAAGAGAAATAAATAAAAGCAAAAAGTAAAAGACACACCGAGATTTAGTTGGTTACAACCGGAAGGTTGTTAATCCAAAAAAGCGAAGCTAGTATCTCCTTCAGAGGAGAAGCCTTTACATCATGGATACAATGAGCGCAAGAAAAGCGTACAAGTGTAGAAAGAATTCTTGAGTCAGTTAATTGACCTATATAGATCTTGACCAAGGCTATATTTATAGTCCTGGGTTCGTGTTGGGTTTTCGAACTGCATGAAACTTCGCTGTCCAAACTGAGATCGTCAAACCAAGCCACGAAAACCGTCAAAAGGTAAAACCGAACGAGCGAGTTTGAAAAACTTTAATCTACAGTAGATCTACATAAGGATAAACCATTTATACCTTTGATGCGATGTGTTCCCGCTCGTCCAAATGATGTCGGATCTCAAGACCGTCAAGCGGTCCTCTAGAAGTATCCACACGGACACACTAGATGGAGATGACCAAAACCAAGGTGCTAGCACCTATGTGGTTCGACCAAGGAGGAGAGGGAGAGGAGAGCTTGAGAGGGAGAAGGAGGAAGAGGCACACAAGTGAATGAAAAATGAATTTCTTCACCCAAAACAAAGTGGCCGGCCACATTTCAAAATTCACATTAATTGCATTAATTGCAATTAATATGAAACCATAAAATCACATTAATTGCATTAATTTCAATTAATATGAAACCATTAAGAGAGTGGCTTTGTCACTTCCATGAGGTGGCACCCATGATGATGTGGAACATCATTATTGGTCCACCTAATGCCAACTCACCAATGAGGTGGCAAAAGGTCAAGTCAAAATTGACCTTTGGTCTTCCTTCTCAAGTCAAGTCAAACTTGACTCAATCTCTACCATGGTGGATCTAATCCAACCATTTGATTCGAGCCAACTTAATATAATTAATCTAATTCATTAAATTAAATTGATTCAATGAGTCAAAATCTAAATTAGACTCATTGAACACATGAATCAACTTGAGTCGAACTCAAGTTAGCCCAATTAGGATTACTCTTAATCCAATTTGATTCATCAAATGAATCTAATCCTCTTGGTTCATCATATGAACCTAATCTCCACCTAATTATCCTAAGTGTGTGACCCTATAGGTTCTTGTAACGTTGGCAATGCCCTAAACCCATTTAGGAGCATAAGTAATGAGCGGTATCTAGCAACACATCATTACTACCCAAGTTACAAGAATGTCGAGATCCGACATCACCTTGTGACTACCAATTGTGACTACTCATAAAATAATGACAAGTGTCCTTCTATCCTAGACATCTAGATTGATCAATGTGAGACATAGACCGGGTCATCCTCTAATCAATCTAAATCTTGAACTCCAAGTAGACTCACTCGATCAAATGAGCTCAACATCTAATGTTGACTCATTTGGGCATGGCCATGCACTTAGCGGTCTCACTCTATCAAGAATACCCATCTCCCGTCATATGGGAGGATAGATCCCATCTACATCACTCATCCCTCTACATAATTCATTATACCAGTAATCGCCTTTATAGTCCACCCACTTACGGGTGACGTTTGATGAAACTAAAGTACATAACTCCTTATGTAGGGATCTAAGGACTAATAGTCATACTAATAGCTACATGAGAAAGTATATGACACTCATATAACGATCCATGATACTTTCTCATGGCGGGTCATTCAGTATACATTCTCTAATGCATACCCATGTGTCAGCTTGATATCTCTATATCCATGACTTGTGAGATCAAGTCATCGAGCTGACCTACATGCTAGTCTTATTGTATTAACATTGTCCCTAAATGCTAATACTCGACTAGGAATGATTTAGAGTAGTGTTCCCTATATCATCTCACTATCGATTCAACTAATCGATTGATATAGGTATGAACCTTCTACTCAAGGACGCTATTATACTTAGTCTATTTGGCACTAATATAAATAAGTATAATAACCAAACAAATGCCTTTATTAATAAACAAGAATATGATATACATGAGTCCATACAATCATCAAATGATTGGCTCTAGGGCTCTAACTAACAATCTCCCACTAGCACTAGTGCCAATCAAGATAGGCTCTAAGGCCTAAAGACCTAGTGTGACCATCATGCTTCCTGTGCCAAAGCCTTGGTCAAGGGATCTGCGATGTTAGCCTCTGTAGGTACTCACATCTTCTCTATCGATAATATCTCGAATTAGATGGAAGCGCCGTAGTATGTGCTTGGTCCACTGGTGTGAGCGAGGTTCCTTCGGCTATAGCTCCATTGTTGTCACAATAGAGCTCAACTGGTCGATGTTAGGAACCACCCCAAGTTCGATGAACTTATGGATCCAACCGCCTCCTTGTCGCCTGATGCAACAATATACTATTGTAGAATCAGCCATATCTGCTGAACTCTTCCAGGCACCACCATTAATGCAAAATACGAACCCCGACTGCGATCGGTAATCATCCTGGTCGGTCTGGAACCTTTACAGTTAGCTCATCATTACCTCCATATATCAAGAAATATTCTTTAGTCCTTAGTAAGTACATAAGAATATTCTTGACCGCTATCCGTGACTTTCACCTACTGGTATCTGCTCGTCATGCTCAAAGCATATGAGACATCAGGTCGAAGGCGTACATGATCGATCCTATGGCTGAGGCATAAGGGAGCTGATCCATACGGTCTCTCTCTCTAGAAGAGGGACCTTGAGTCTTCGAAGACTCACGCCATGTGACATAGGCGAAATCCCTCTTGGAGTTCTGCATGGCAAACCCAAGGAGTACCTTGTCAATATATGTACTCGACTCAAGCAATCTTAGATCTATCTCTATAGATCTATCCTTAGAATGCGGGATGCCTCACCTAAGTCCTTCATTGAGAAGCAACTCCCTAGCTCAGACTGAAGCATAGGGATATCCTTCCCAATGAGTAGTATGTCATCCACATATAATATGAGGAAGACAACTATGTCCCTACAACTTTCTTGTAGACACAAGGCTCATCTTCGCTTGATGAAACCAAACTGCTTGATCGCATCATCAAATCGAAGATTCCGAGAAACTTGCTTTAGTCCATAAATGGACCTATGCACCTTGCATACTCTATACAAAACCCTCGGGTTGTGTCATGTACACATCCTCGAGTAGGTTTCCATTCGAAACGCGGTTTTGACATCCATCCGCCATATCTCATAGTCATGGTAGGTTGCAATAGCAAGCATGATCCGAATGTACTTAAACATCGCCACGGAGAAAAGGTTTTATCATAGTCAATACCATGAATCGCTTGAAACCTTTAGCTACCAAGCGACCCTTATAGATAAGTCCATCTATGTCTTTCTCTTAAAGACCCACTTGCACCCAATGGGTTTTACCCTTGTGGATCAACCAAAGTCCATACTTGGCATGGATTCTATTTCGGATCTCATGGCTTCTAGCCATTTCTAGAGTCTCACAGCTTCTTGATAGGTGGTAGGCTCATCCTCTATGAGCATAATGTCATCATGGTCGACAAGAGAAATGAGTATCTCTCGGGCTGACGAGGTATGTCTACATGAACGGTTGTTGTTCCTCAACTCCTTGTGGAACAACATCATCCACAACACTTTGTGGTTCCAGTTCAATTTCCATCGTGGCATTAGTGCTATTGTTCGCATCTTGAACTTCTTCAAGATCGAACGCTCTCCCACTAGTCTTTCTAGAAACAAAATCCCTTTCTAGAAACCAGTCTTTGCCACAACTACCTTGTGCCGACTGAATGTAGAAGTAATATCCCTTAGTTTCCTTGGGATATCCGATGAAATAGCACTTGTCGATTTGGGTCCTAATTGTCTGAGACTTGACGTCGCACGTAAGCCTCACAACCCCAAATCCTCATAAAGACACTGGGAATCTCTTCCAGTCCATATCCTATATGGTGTCTTTATCACTGCCTTTTGGAACTCGTTGAGTATGAAAAGTCGCAGTGTCTAGAGCATATCCCCATAGATATGTCGGAAGATCCATGACTCATCATAGATCGTACTATATCTAATAAGGCGATTCCTCCTTTCGGATACACCATTCCATTTTTCCGGAGGAGTGAGTTGAGATAAAATCCCACACTCCAAGTAGTCACAAACTCATGGCTTAAGTATTCACCACCTCGATCTGAAGTACCTTAATACTCTTGCCAAGTTGGTTATTCATTCTTGAATTCTTTGAACTTTTCAAAGGATTTTATGTGTCATCAAGCATAACATAACCGTATCATCAAATCATCCGTGAAGATGAATCGATAGCCGCCTAGCAAATGACATTGAAAAGGCCACATACATCACTATGTATGAGTCCCACAACCGATCGCCTTCTCTCGCGGCCCACTAAAGGAGTCTTGGTCATCTTGCCTGAGGCATGACTTCGGATATCTCATATGATTTAAAATCAAATGAGTCAAGAAACCATCCCTGGAGTGGATAAGCGCTTGTCATTTATATGACCTAAGCGACGTGTCGAGGTAAGTTTGGTTCAAGTCATTCGACTTGATCCTCTTAGTATTTATGTATAGCAGGTGCTAGATCTCTGGTCTAGAGTCCGCTTATCGTGCTATCACATATAATATCGTTTAAAAACAACAACATTTGTTCTTTATTATAACGAGTATCTCTCTCTCAACTGATATTATGTTTGGCGGGCACATAACAACAATCGTCTAATTCTAGTACTAGCCCGGGAGATAGATAGATGATAAGTTCCCATAGCAATAAAACTCGGTCCATTTGCTCAGTAGGTCTATCCATCTCCGTCTTCGCAATGCTCGCTTGTACATTAGGCAAAATGTAAGCACATCCCATGTATCTAATACCCACGATGAAGAAATAGAGAGGTTGACTTATAACATTTATACCGAGTAGAAATCTTATTTCTCTTCTTCTTAAGATCTTAGTATTCTTTGGAGTCCTCTTCCGGTGCCTTTGTCCTTGATATAGGTGACAAAGATGTTCAACCATATCGTAGCGCTCATAAACTCATGTTGCAAGCTTCAGCTCAAATTCATGGTTGCGCGAGACAAGACACATAATGCGTCATCTCGATGCTTCTTGTAAGCATCTCGGTGCCTTCAAGTGGCGGTGGAAGGAGGGGCCTCCGAATGGGTCGCCGCGAAGTACGCCACGTTCGCTTTGAGAACTATTCTCGATTCTCTGTCGAAATTTGCTGCTGAGCTTGTCCTTCTTAAGGGCGGATCGCAGAGAGAAAATGTTCAGATTTGACGTCATGGTTATCTACAACATAAAATTTGCAGAAATAAATATCATATTCTTTAAAAATCATTTAATTAGGCCTTTAATTAAACGATGCTCCCACTGAATTCTATAATTCTTGTGGGACAAGATCCACATCATACTAACCCTTGAGTTAGCTTTGGCTAATACGCCCAAGGCTTAGTATGATCGGTAGGTAACGATTACCAATTACATCTCTATGCAACTCTTGTTTATAGAATCAATATCCGCATTTATATTAAAACTCGAGTTAGCTTTGGCTAATACGCCCGAGAGTTAATATAGATGTGATATTGACCTATCTTCCCAACTATTGGAAGAATGCCTATTGTTGACTCGATCCAACCGAGTAACTAGGAATACTCAATCTAATTGAGTTTGTATTCACCCATGCGTTGATAGGCGGGACCAAGATTGTCCCTCCGTACCCTACCAAGATAATATGTATTGCTCTGCTTTGGCAGATTCAACAATACATGTGATCGAGGTAGTGAAAGCAATCACGGCACGGTTAGGCATTTAGAGTTGGTTCGATCTAGATCTAATCTAATCGAGAAGAATGCATCTTGTGCACGACTTAGATCTAATCTAATTGCAAGGGTGCATCATGTGCACGACTTAGATCTAATCTAATCGTTAAGGCACTAATTGATTAATAAATTATTAAACATGCATCAAATACATAATAATTAATTAATTAATCAATTTGTGATTTAGTCATGGCCCTACTACGATCTTCTCAAGCCAATGAGAAGATCGATTGGTCAACCTAGGGTCAACAGCTTCTCCAAGCGCCTCCCTTTGACCACCTTGTGTTGCTCGTGCCCGCCTCGGAACTCCGTCTCGTGTGGACCCTCCACCGCTCCAATTTGTACATTACAATTTGAAACTCGAGTTACATTCGAGTCTAAATCTAATTTACAACAAGAATAAAAGACGAGGCACGCGTGAATAATAAAATAAATACAACACGAAAACACATCACGGACGCAGGCCGTATTATGAATTACAACACAACTTGGGCTTTGGGCCATGACTATCACAAATTAATATATATAATTCAAAATTATATATTTTCACAATTTTCTATAATTTTAAAATTAATTTTTACAATTTTAGTAAAATTTCTCGTGGTCCGTTTAGCGGTTCGCAATAGCGGAACGGATCCTTGCGGGGCCCGCCCCCACGATCTAACCATCGCGAGGGTTCCTTTGCGATCCAATAGCCTAAACCCGCTGTCCCAAAACGATTTGGGTCGAGATTGCCGTGAAAAATCTTCCGGTGTTCGTTTTAGCGATCGTGATCATGAGCAAATCCTCTTGCGGTGTTAGGGAAGTTCCCTACCCATGATCTAACCATCGTGAGTGCTCCTTTGCGATCTAATGGCACCCAAGCTCGCTGTCCCAAAAGATTTTGGGCAAAACGAAGCCGGTTTTGAAAGATCTTCGAAGGGGTCAAGAGTCTGAGACACTTGCTTCGCAGCTTCTGGAAAAATTACCCATAAAATCATAAAAACTAATTTTACGAAAAAATCACAGAAGGTTTTATTTTTCATAAAAATAAAACACCTACATGCGCGTGGCTACACCATCATATTTTTCTGAAACCGCTGTCAGCAGGATGAAAACCCCTAAGCCAAACGTTTCAAGGTAAACTGAACCAACAAATACGAACGATTGAAAAAATTTTAATCTACAGTAGATCTACATAAGGATAAACCATTTATACCTTTGATGCGATGCCCTGGCCCGCGCTTCCAAATGATGCGGATCTCAAGACCGCCGTCAGTACGGTCCTCTAGAAGTATCCACACACACTAGATGGAGATGACCAAAACCAAGGTGTGCTAGCACCTATGTGTGTCGCAGGGAGGAGAGGGAGAGGGAGAGCTTGAGAGGGAGAAGGAGGAAGAGGCACACAAGTGAATGAAAAATGAATTTCTTCACCCAAAACAAAGTGGCCGGCCACATTTCAAAATTCACATTAATTGCATTAATTGCAATTAATATGAAATCATAAAATCACATTAATTGCATTAATTGCAATTAATATGAAACCATTAAGAGAGTGACTTTGTCACTTCCATGAGGTGGCACCCATGATGATGTGGAACATCATTATTGGTCCACCTAATGCCAACTCACCAATGAGGTGGCAAAAGGTCAAGTCAAAATTGACCTTTGGCCTTCCTTCTCAAGTCAAGTCAAACTTCACTCAATCTCTACCATGGTGGATCTAATCCAACCATTTGATTCGAGCCAACTTAATATAATTAATCTAATTCATTAAATTAAATTGATTCAATGAGTCAAAATCAAAATTAGACTCATTTAACACATGAATCAACTTGAGTCGAACTCAAGTTAGCCCAATTAGGATTACTCTTATTCCAATTTGATTCACCAAATGAATCCAAATCTTGGTTCATCATCCTAATCTAATTGTCCTAAGTGTGTGACCTATAGGTTCTTGTAACGTTGGCAATGCCCTAAACCCATTTAGGAGCATAAGTAATGACGATCTAGTCATCATTACTACCCAAGTTACAAATACGAGATCGACATCACCTTGACTACCAATTGTGACTACTCACAAAATAATGACAAGTGTCCTTCTATCCTAGACATCTAGATTGATCAATGTGAGGCATAGACAAGGTCGTCATCCTCTAATCAATCTAAATCTTGAACTCTAAGTAGACTCACTCGATCGACATGACAACATCTAATGTTGACTCATTTGGGCATGCAACTTAGTGGTCTCACTCTATCAAGAATACCGATGTCGCCCCTCCATATATGGGAGGGATAGATCCCATCTACATCACTCACATCCCTCTACATAATTTTATATATCCGAATCGCTTTATAGTCCACCCGCCACGGTGACGTTGACGAAACTAAAGTACATAACTCCTTATGTAGGATCCATGGTGACTTTAGGTCTAAGGACTAATAGTCATACTAATAGCTACATGAGAAAGTATATGACACTCATATAACGATCCATGATACTTTCTCATGGCGGGTCATTCAAGATACATTCTCTAATGCATACCCATGTGTCGACTTGATATCTCTATATCCATGACTTGTGAGATCAAGTCATCGAGTTGACCACATGCTAGTCTTATTATTAACATTGTCCCGAATGCTAATACCGACTAGGAATGATTTGAGTAGTGTTCCTATATCATCTCACTTATCGATTCAACTAATCGATTGATATAGGTATGAACCTTCTACTCAAGGACGCTATTATACTTAGTCTATTTGGCACTAATATAAATAAGTATAATAACCAAACAAATGCCTTTATTAATAAACAAGAATATGATATACATGAGTCCATACAATCATCAAATGATCGGCTCTAGGTTTCCGGGTGCCCTTGGGGAAAAACTTTATCCCCAACGTCTAAACGCGATGCGGTCAACTTTCATCTTCCGGCGCCGAAAAAGTCAACTCGTTGACTTTCTGGCGTCCCTCGCCTCCCCTGCTTGAGTCCCGTCCTCTCCGGGTCTCCCGATCCACTTACTTGGGTGATCTCTTCCGGAAAGGGCTCCTCAACACTTAAGTTCCTCTCCCTTCGCTGCCGCCCTCCTCAAGCCCGCTGCCCCAACAGCAAGCATCCGGTCTTCCGTCTGCTGCTCATCGACCTCGCTTAAGCCGCGTGTCTTGCTCCAGCAATCCGGCTCCCCGCTCCCCTGCCACCACCCTTGCCTTTCCATGTACTCTCATGAGACTGCGTCCTGACCTTCGCTAGCTGCGTCTTCCGCTCGACTACCTGTGTTCCTAAGCTCCTGCACACTTAGACACAAGGTTAGAAACAATGCAGGACCTAACTTAACTTGTTGATCACACCAAAACAACCTTGGGGTTCCAACAATCACCCCCTTTTTGGTGTGATCAACCCAAGTTAAGCTAGGGTCAAAACTCGACATAAAATTAAAACAAGTTATTGCAATAATGTGCAACAAAATTAAATTTCAAAAATTTTCAATTTTCAATTTCTACCTCCCCCTAGACTTATACTAATTCTTCTCCCCCTTTGATCACAAAAAAATGGGGTTTAAAAAAGAACTAAGGGTTAAAGACTTAGAGTAAAAAAAATGTCTTAAAGACTTTTAAGCAGAAATTTTCAATTTCAAGATGGTCTTTTAACTTAAACAAAATTGTCTTATGAAAATTTTCCTAAATTAACAAAAAATGAGAATTTTTCTAAGTAACTTAAGCATAAAATTTTTCTAAGTGAAAATTTGACTTTGGCAAAAAGTATTTTTCTAAGTATAAAAAAATTTTGAAAAAAATGTTTTTTTTTTAAACTTTGAAAGAATTAATTAATTCTAATTTTAATGCTTTGACAGAAAGTTAATTAAACATTTATTTCAATATTTTGGCTTCCAGGTCGTGGCGAGGCACTAGGCCTTCTTGGTTATTGGAGCAACAACCACTTCCTTAGACAAAACCTCATAGAGAAATTCATTGTTTAATTTTCTCACTGAAAAGCGCTAATTTTAATTTTAATTTTAAAACTTAGACTAAGCAAGATTTAGGAACCCAATAAAGGTTCCAGCCTACTGGATTGATTAAAAATTTCTTAGGGACATATTTTCTAGAGATATTCTTAATTTGTCCCGGGTGATATCTATAATACCAATTTAAATTTTTAAATTTTCTATAATTAGATGAACATGCATGGTTTTTCAAATTATCTACTTGAATTTTCAAATCATTATTTTCAAGTTTCAATTTTTCATTTTCCAATTTTGATATATCTAATTCTTCTAGAGGGCAGGATTTAACTAAGATTATTTTTAAATTTTTTCAATTTAATACAGTTTTTAGTTAATAACTTAACAAATTTATAAAGTTTATCGGGAGGAAGTGAACGTACCTGACTGGTCGAAGTTACAATTGCTTCTCCCCCGAATCTCCCTCCAGCGATGTCTCGACGTTCATTTGAAGAGCTTGACTCAGATCGCCTTGATGACTTGCCATTAGAGCAAGTCGAGAATGCCTTCTTCGACGATCATCCCACGCCGCCTTTAGGGCTTTTCGCTTTGGATAGGCTTTTACCTTTCCTTGTTCTTCGACAGCAATTGTCCTTGGCGTGTTCTTCTCCGTCATGGTAGCAGCGGATCGTCCCTTCTTCCCATGTGGATTAGTAGATCCGGATTTACAAAGCTTCTTGAATCTTCTATCATTACCATTTCCTCGTCATCGAGAGAGGATTCAAACTCCGCGTCCGAAGCTTTGAGCTACGTTATTCTTGGGCTCCTTCATTCCTGCATCTTGACTCATGCACTTCAAAAGTAGAAAAATTCTTCTAACGAGATCTTTTCTAAATCTTTAGAAATATAAAGGCATCTACTAGTGATGCCCATTTTGAATTTCTAGGAAATGAATTTAGTGCTGCAACCTTTTAGACTAGTTCTAGAGTTCAAGATAGGTCATGATCTCTTGATCTCTTTGAGTGCAAGTGCGCCTCTCATCTTCCCAAGTTGTGCAGATTAAATCAGATCTCTTGCTAGTGTCACCTTCCGGTGAGGAACTGAACTTTCCCAAAGTTCCTTCAGAGTGGTATTGTCGATTCGCTTGACTTGAGGTGGAAGAGACGCATGATGGTATTCTTTGCCTTGCCACCAATCGCTCTCCTCCTTTTGTCCATTGACATTTTCCTTACCTTCGAGCTACAAACCGATTCCATTGTTAAAGTTAATTCAAAGTCCGTGGTAAACAGCAGATTCTTCCGAGAAATCTCCTCCATATTTCTGTGGATGCTTGGTCCTACCATTATCTTTGCTTTCTTCGACGGTTATTCCTCCGAAGCATCTTGGATCCGATACCACTACACTCACGTAGGATGAAGAAGGGTTGAATAATAGCCGCCACCAAAAAAAAACAAACTTCTAGAACTCTTAAACTAACACTTGTAAAATAAGAGAAATAAATAAAAGCAGAAAAGTAAAAGACACACCGAGATTTACTTGGTTACAACCGAGAAGGTTGTTAATCCAAGAAAAGCACTAGTATCTCCTTGAAGCCTTTCAACATTAAGCAATCAAACAGAAGCTTAGAAAAGCGTGCAAGTGTAGAAAGAATGCTTGAGTTCTCAAGGTCTCGACCAACCAGGCTATATTTATAGTCGCCTGAAGGTTCAGGGCCCGGGGATAAAACTATCTCCCAACGCGTAACGTGAAAGAGCTGTTCAGGTCAAAGCACCGGCGCCTGATCCCTCGCCGGCGCCTGGGCTTAGAGCAAAGTCAACTCTTAGTTTGCGGCCTGACTTTCCCGACTCGGCTTTACGGTCATCCGCCCTCTGCATCCGCTTACTTGGGTGATCCTTCGCCATCAAAAAGGCTCACTCACCCAACTCCAACTTCAAGCGGCATCCCTTCAGGCTTCTCCTCGCCGAATTGCTGTTTCCCTTCTCGTCCGCCAACAGACTATGGTCTCCTCCTCGGTCTGTCGATCCTTCTGGCTGCGACCTCTCATTGCTCCTCTTGCTGCGACCCCGCCGCTCAGCACGGCTCGGCTCCCTCGCTCTACAGCCGGCTTCATCCTGGCTGCTCTTCATGCAAGACTGCGTCTCCTGACCGTCTCTTCTAGTCAGCTGCGTCTTGACTGACTCCAGTTCTAAGCCCTAAGCTACACCTAGACACAAGGTTAGAAATAGCGGACCTAACCTTGTTGATCACACCAAAACAACCTTTGGGGTTCTAGCAATCTTCGATTCAATGATGCAATCAAATAGTTTGGTTTCATCAAGAACGAAGATGAGCCTTGTGTGTCACAAGAAGGTTGTAGGGATATAGTTGTCTTCCTCATATTGTATGTGGATGACATACTACTCATTAGGAAGGACATCATTCACTCACTAGGCTACCGCTAGAGTTGCGCTTCTCAATGAAGGACTTAGGTGAAGGCATATTCTAGGAATACAGATCTATAGAGATAGATCTAAGAGATTGCTTGGCCTAAGTCGAGTACATACATTGACAAGGTACTCCTTGGTTTGACATGCGAATTCCAAGAAGGGATTTTGCCGATGTCACATGGCGTGTGTCTTTCCAAGGCTCAAGACCTCTGCATGGATCAGATCTCTTATGCCTCAGCCATAGGATCGATCATGTACGCCATGCTATGTACTCGACCTGATGTCTCGTATGCTTTGAGCATGACGAGCAGATACCACCAGATCGGTGAAAGTCATGGATAGCGATCAAGAATATTCTTAAGTACTTAAGAAGGACTAAAGAATATTTCTTGATATATGGAGGCGATGATGAGCTAGTAAAGGGTTACATGATGCTAGCTTCCAAACTGACTCGCAGATCAGGGTTCGGATTTTGCATTAATGGTGGTGTCAGTGGAAGAGTTCAAGCGGATCGATTGATTCTACAATGCGTAGTACATTGCATCGAGGCAGAAAGGAGGCGCTTGATCAAGTTCGAACTTGGGGTGGTTCCTAACATTGCAGACCCCATTGAGCTCTATTGTGACAACAATGGAGCTATAGCACAGGCGAAGGAACCTCGCTCACACCAGCGGACCAAACATATACTACAGCGCTTCCATCTCATTCGAGAGATTATCGAGAGAGGAGATGTGATGATTTGCAGAGTACCTACAGAGGCTAACATCGCAGATCCCTTGACCAAGGCTTTGGCACAGAGGAAGCATGATGGTCACACTAGGTCATTTGGGCTTAGAGCCTACACTGATTGACACTAGTGCTAGTGGGAGATTGTTAGCTAGAGCCCTAGAGTCAATCATTTGATGATTGTATATTGGACTTATTGTATCATATTCTATATAAATAAAGGCATTTGGATTTTGGTTATTATACTTACTTGTATTGGTGCCAAATAAACTAAGTATAATAATGTCCCTGAGTAGACGGTTCTCACCTATATCATCGGTTAGTTGAACCGATAGTGAGATGATATAGGTAACACTACTCTTGATCATTCCTAGTCGAGTATTAACATTCAGGGACAATGTTAATGTAATAAGACTAGCATGTAGGTCAACTCGATGACTTGATCTCACAAGTCATGGATATAGAGATATCAAGTTGACACATGGGTATACATTAGAGAATGTATACTGAATGACCCGCCATGAGAAAGTATCATGGATCATTATATGAGTGTCATATACTTTCTCATGTGGCTATTAGTATGACTACTAGTCCTTAGACCTGAAGTCACCATGGTTCCCTACATAAGAGTTATGTACTTTGGTTTCGTCAAACGTCACCCGTAACAGGGTGGACTATAAAGGCGATATAACAAATTATGTAGAGGATGTGAGTGATGTAGATGGGATCTATCCCTCCTATATGACGGGAGAGACATCGGTATTCTTGATAGAGTGAGACCACGAAGTGCATGGCCATGCCCAAATGAGTCAATATAGGATATTGAGCTCATTTGATTTAGTGAGTCTACTTGGAGTTCAAGATTTAGATTGGTCAGAGGATGACACGGTCTATGCCTCACATTGATCAATCTAGATGTCTAGGATAGAAGGACACTTGTCATATTTTGTGAGGAGTCACAATTAGTAGTCACAAGGTGATGTCGGATCTCGACATTCTTGTAGCTTGGGTAGTAATGATGTGTTGCTAGATACCGCTCATTACTTATGCTCCTAAATGGGTTTAGGGCATTGCCAACATTACAAGAACCTATAGGGTCACACACTAAGGACAATTAGATGGAGATTAGGTTCATATGATGAACCAAGAGGATTAGATTCATTTGATGAATCAAATTGGATTAAGAGTAATCCTAATTGGGCTAACTTGAGTTGGACTCAATTTGATTCATGTGTTCAATGAGTCTAATTTAAATTATCACTCATTGAATCAATTTAATTTAATGAATTAGATTCATTATATATTAAATTGGCTTGAATCTAATGGTTAGATTAGATCAACCATGGAAGAGATTTGGTCAAGTTTGACTTGACTTGAGAGGAAGATTAAAAGTCTAGTTTGACTTGACTTTATGCCACCTCATTGGTGAGTTGACATTGATGTGGACTAATGATGTTACTCCACATCATCATGGTTGCCACCTCATGGGAGTTACTAGTGAGTGCCACCTCATGGAGGTTACATTCTCTCCTTGATGACAACTTAATGCATTAATGAGGGGAGTTACACATGAGAAAGGTGGCCGACCACATTTTGAATGGGGTGTGAATTGATTTTCATTATTCATTCAAGTGTGGAATTTTGCATCTTCTTCCTCTCAAGCTCTCCCTCTCCTCCTTCCTTGGCCGAACCACATAGGTGCTAGCACACCTTGGTTTTTGGTCTCCTCCACCTAGTGTGTTCGTGTGGAGACGTGTAGAGAGTTGTCTACATTGAAAACTTCGAGATCCGGCGTACCGAGGACGAGCGGGATACGTAAAAGGGCACGCAACAAGGGTAAAGATCTTCATCATGTAGATCTAGAAGTTTTGTAACTCGTACTCGTATGTTTTTGAATTTTTCTTCACACGAGATCCGTTGTCTAGGGTGATTCGGGGTTTCCGCGACGCGAAAAAGCGGTTTTCGCGGCCCGAAAAACCCAACACATATTTCGATTAGGGTTACCTTAAATAAGCTTGGGAATTTGATTTAGCTATTTAATTCCTATGTAATTAGCTAAATCTGTATATCATGTATTGCAGGACTTCAATTCGAGACAAGCATCTCAAAGTGGGATTTATTTGATACGATCTATGTATAAAGGCGGGTACTTTTTACCTTGATTCTGTAGTTCTTTGAACTTAGTGCATGAGCTATCTTTGGATAGAAACTGCTTTTACCTTGATCCACTCTTATTTTTCCTGTACTTGATACTTCCACTCGATCTTTGAGATATTCATTTCCATATCTATATAGTCTCTCATTGATATCCATAATACGTAGCAGATACTAGATACCATGTTTGCATGTTTTGATTGATGTTTATTTATGTACTGTATTGAGCATGCTGGCTTCATGTAGCATACCTAATTTCTACTTATATTTGTATGATGACTGTCGCATTTAGCGCATCATATCATTGAATGCATGTCAACGATAAATTCTCCCTTATGGTTGAGAGAGTCGTTGACCAGGGTCGCACGCTCGACCACTCGAGAGAGTGGTAGTTGGAGCAGATGTCGCTTGTCCTATCGTGCCACACTCGACCACTCATGGGTAGTGGTAGTTGGAGCCGCGAGCAGCAAGGACCCCCATCGCAGACGTAGCTAGTTAGCTACTATGCAAGTGTCCCCTCAGCCACTCAAGATAGTGGTAGCTAGAGTGGTGTACAGTGTGCCACTTACCCGACCTCTCGACCATATAGGGGTCATGGTGCTGAGAGGTGGGCGGAAGTGACCATCTGTGCATACGCTGTTATTATACTTGCTTTGGTTGCTGTTGTTTACATATACTGTTATTGCTTACTTATGCTGCCATCGTTTACTGCTGTTGTTCACTTATGCTGATATGCTTACTCATGTTGAGATATATACACTCGTTGTAGGTGTTTAGACACTGGTTTATTTATTGGTAAAATGGATACATCTCACATATTTACCCCTGTAGTTATAGGCAGTACTGTAGTAGGTTTGTGTCACCCCTGACCTTCTATTGTTAGCCTAGGATATGGCTTCAAGTATGAACATTTATTTTCACATCATAGTAGTATCTTCTATCTTTCTTTATGAGATTGTACGGTTGGCACTCTCTATGTGTATGTTATGTTCATGCACTATCTTTCCTATACCCGCTAAGTCCCTAAACTCACCACGTCACAAATTGCTTTTCTTTCGCTAGGTAACAGGTAGATGAGTCATGGATGCTTGGAGAGATGCTGCCTGCCAATCCTATGTCATATCCGAGGAATGATTTTGGTTTGGTTTCTCTTTACTTGCATTTAGTATTCGTTGGATTTGGTGCTATGAGAACTAACTATATTTTGATAGTTTTGCGGACTTTATATCTGTGATGTTTTGTGGACTTTGCATTTGTGGGTTTTCTTTCCGTTATTCCGCTGTGTTTTCAGTGCAGCTGTGTGGGTTGCTAGTGTTTTAAACTGCGTGGGTGTTATTGTTTTGTTCCAGCCAATTAGGCTGTATTATATAAACTGCGTGGTTATGTGTATTCTAGCCGTATGGGCTGATGAATATGTTATAATGTTGTTTGTGTATGTATATTGCTTCATATTGTCACCGGTACAGGGGAGATGCTGCCGAAAGTTTATCGGTAGGGACTCCTCTAGGGGGTGGCATTGATACCAATTGAAGGATCAAAAAGGTGCGATGGAGGGGGGTGAATATTGCATTTAAAAACTTTTCTTTTTCTTGTTTAACAAATCAGAATAGGCAGTGGAAATCAAAACAAAAACAATACAGATGGCACAAGTTGGTTACTTGGTTCAGAGACTAGGTCGACTCCTACTCTAAGACTCACGATCCTTAATCACATTGTTGGACAATCCACTAAAACTCTTCTTTCCAAAATCTTCGGAAAGAAGCAGCGTGTACAATATGAAGAATGCAAGATAGTAACAAACTACTATCTTTTGGAAATTAAAATAATATAATCTTAAACAAAAATATACCGACAATATGTAGTAGATTGAGCTCAGTCGGTACTTCTGGATGGTGCAGTAGCTTGCTTGAAGATGAGAAATAGAGTAGTAGCATGAACAGAGATTTAGTACAGAGGTGAATCAAAAACTGATGATCTGGTTCGGACCTCAAACTCCCCTTTCATAAGCATGGTTCGGTCGACTGATAAATCCATTGGTCGACTAATCTGTTCGGTCAACTAAACCTCCTGTCGGTCGACTGAACGCACTCCCTTCCTTCTTCGTCGAGATTCGATCTTCACACATTTATGAGCTTTAATGGTTCGGACAACTAATCACCTTATTCAATTGACCAAACAGTGAACTTCCCTATTTGCTGAGATTCACACTTATTTCTCCAATAATGAAGTGATCGTTTGGTAGACCGATTTCCCGAATTAGATTGACCATCAGCCCGAATTCCTTCTTTGCTTTGGCTCGATCTAATCTGTGTCACATCATCAAGGTTCGGTTGATCAATTTGCTAGTTCGGTCGATCGATCAGGCTTTGATCAGACTTCGCTCTACTCTAGTCTGATCTATGGTCTAAGTCGTTTGGTTCGGTCGACCGATCCTTGGGTTCAATCGATCGATCAGGTCGATTCCTGCAAAATAGAGTTAAACACAATATATTCCTACAAAACAAAGGTTAGCAAGTATAGTATGATGCATGAGTAGTAATTGACATTAATATTGTCTTGATCTCAACTTGGAAACCTTCTAGTTTCTTCAGTTGGATCAATGACCTAGGGTTTGTTCCTTCCTGGAACACAACCTCACTGTCGCTCCTCTCCAGTTTGCTTACCTCAACCTACCTGCCAAACATTGGTCTTCCAGACCTGTTTGGACTTTGCTGCTTAGCATCCAATCAGCTCACCAAGACTTTCCCTTGATCTTCGGTCCTCTAGACCTATTGAGCTTCCCTGCCAAGTGGCGGATCCTCACAACATGACTTAACTTGAACCTTTGACAACATCAAAACTCAGGTTCGATTCTGGTGCACCCTACTGCACCAACAACCTTGGCCGTGTGGATACACACGGCCTTGTGGATTTTCCAGAGCCAAAACCTACTATGGCCATGTGGAATCCACATGGTTGTGCCACTGGACTAGAGGCCAGGCATACCTTGGCCATGTGGATGCCACACATCCATGGCACGTGTCATGCTAGGCCCGTGTCCAGTTCTATTTAAGAGGAGTTCTTCCCCTTTGGAAGATCCAACATGGATGAGATCTAGACTTCTTCAGCTCTTTCTTGGATGATCCAAAGCTAATTCCATCGTCTCCATCCCTCCAAAAGGAAAGGATTGGATCTAACATACCAGATATGCTTCTTCTCCCTTCTTTCTCTAGATTAGATTTTGATGCTTTTAATTTTATTGTCTTTGGACTATTTCTCTAAGCTATGGAGTAGATCTCTTATTCTAGGATTAAGGGAATAATTGTGATGTGAATTGATGCAAAACTCATAGATTTTCTAATTTTCTATCTATATGATATTGCTATGTCTTATATCTATTTGATCTTATGTGTGTGTATTGTGCTTGAGCTTAATTTTCATGTTTGATTGAATGTTTGTATTGATTTACTATTCTTGTAGAGGGAATATCTTAGATCGTATGATCAAAGGGCCTTAGTGATAAAGGTATCCCATTTTTGAACATCCGAGTATTACCTTGAAAGGAGAAGCAATCCTGCATAAGGAAATAGGGAATTAGACATAATTGTTGCTTCTATTTCTATGTTATTGAGTGTTAGTGTGTTCTTGTGATTTATGATCAAGGGGCCCTAGTGATAGAGGTATCCCATTACATTACTTTATAGAAATCACTTCCATTTAGTAGCATAGGACATGGGTTAAGATAGCATTCTGGCTTGACCTCCGCGGGGAAGAGCCGGTAATGAATCTCACTTCCAACAAGAGCATAGAATTAAAGGATAGGCAATAAGTGATTCATGATACATTGATTAGCATCACAATAAAATCGAACCCTAGAACATTTCCCAAACGAAGTTCCTAAACACTCTCTGTCTCTTTCTCAATCTTACTTCTCTTTACTTAGAGTGTGACTCTCAACCATCAATCGTTTAGCTAATTCACTGTGAGTAATCACTAGTGCTTATAACTAGTCCCTATGAGATCGATATTTTATTGCGGGATCACATTAAATTTTTGGCGTCGTTGTCAGGAACTGCACTTATAACATTAGTTGTAATCACTTGAGTTAGTTTAAATTTGTTTTCTTTCTCATTTTGTAAATATTTCTGCAATACTATTTTTGTAAATATATCTTGCATTTGCTTACTTTATTTCTAAAATTTCTTTCCTGCATTTGATTTCTTACACCTTGAATTGTGCTTTAGGAATTCTAGCTGTTAAGATCTGTATTTCTAGTCAGCAAATCAATTGATCATATAAAGATTATTCAGAGACCTTTGAAAGACTATCCTGCTCCTAAATTAGCAAGGGATTTGAGTCCGATTGTGTTACTAGAAATAGATGTCTCTAATTGTGCTATTGATCTGGCCTTTATTTCTAAAGTTTAAGAAAATTAGTTTGGAGGGTTAGACTCAGAAAGTCCTTATACACAGTTGATAAAGTTCTACAGATATTGTGATACAATGAACTATGAAAGGATTTCTACTGACTGTATTATGTTAGTGGTTTTCCCTTGAAGCCTCAAGGGTGATGTAAAAATATGGATAAACACTCTGCAATCCAGAAGTATAAAGACTTGGGACAAACTTGAAAGAAAATTTATGAACAAATATTTTCCCCCGAGAAAGACAACTCAACTCAGGAATCAAATTTTAAACTTCACACAGAAAGAAGGAGAAACATTATGCCAAGCATGGGGTGAATTCTTAACTCTCTTATACCAATGTCCACATCATGGGATTGAAGATTGGCTAGTAATCCATATATTTTATATAGAGATATCTTTCCAGAATAAAAATCTACTAGATTGGGCATCAGGGGGTTCTCTACTCAACAAAAGTTTGAATGAAGCGTGTGAAATCATCGACCGAGTAGCAACGAATCTTAATGAATGGTCGGTAGAAAATCATATGACTCTCTCATTCAGAAGTCCAAAGGGAGAAAAACCCAAAACCTTTTTGACGAAGACATTCATCTCCACCATGAAGAACTTATAGAGCTAGTACCCTGGTGTAGTGGAGCACTAACACGGATGTTAGAAGGTATGAATTCTCCAACTAAAATAACTATGGACTTGGATTGTGGGGATTCCATAGATGGAAATGGGTATAACGGTGATTGTTTACTCCTTCCCACTTTAGAAGATCCCTTAGAGGAAAGTTAGAGCTATGAAGACTAGTGGGAGACATGGATAGAATCCCTAGACCAATACAGGAGTATAAACAACTAATGATAATTAAGCAGAACTCTACTATACCTGAAATCTCACCACCTCAAGTGTAACTAAAACTTTTGTCATCCAATCTCAGATATGAATTCTTAGGGCCAAACTCCACATTTCCTGTAATAATCAACTCAAATTTGAGTGAGTTGGAAACCAAGAAACTACATAAAGAGGTAGCTTGCATAGAAAAGTGATTAGGTATACTATTGATGACATAAAAGAAATCAATTTTTCTTTATGCATGCACAGGATTTTGTTAGAAGAAGGCCATAGAAGATCCTTTTGTTAGTTAGAGCCCAAGAGCCAATCATTTGATGATTGTTGTATGGACTCATTGTATCATATTCTTCTATATATAAATAAAGGTATTTGTTTTTGGTTATTATACTTACTTGTCTTGGTGCAAAATAACTAACTAAGTATAATAGCGTCCTTGAGTAGAAGGTTCTTACCTATATCAATCGATTGGTTGAATCGATAGTGAGATGATATAGGAAACACTACTCTTAATCATTCCTAGTCGAATATTAACACTCAGGGACAATGTTAATGCGACGAGACTAGCATGTAGGTCAACTCGATGACTTGATCTCACAAGTCATGGATATGGAGATATCAAGTTGACACATGGGTATACATTGGAGAATTTATACTGAATGACCCGCCATGAGAAAATATCATGGATCGTTATATGAGTGTCATATACTTTCTCATGTGGCTATTAGTATGACTACTAGTCTTTGGACCTGAAGTCACCATGGTTCCCCTACATAAGGAGTTATGTACTTTGGCTTCGTCAAACGTCACCCATAACTGGGTGGACTATAATGGCGATTACTGGGTATGTAACAAATTATGCGGAGGGATGTGAGTGATGTAGATGGGATCTATCCCTCCTATATGACAGGAGAGACATCGATATTCTTGATAGAGTGAGACCACTAAGTGCATGGCCATGCCCAAATGAGTCAATATGAGATGTTAAGCTCATTTGATTGAGTGACTCTACTTGGAGTTCAAGATTTAGATTAATTAGAGGATGACACGGTCTATGCCTCACATTGATCAATCTAGATGTCTAGGATAGAAGGACATTGTCATATATTTTGAAGAGTCACAATTAGTAGTCACAAGGTGATGCTGGATCTCAACATTCTTGTAACTTGGGTAGTAATGATGTGTTGCTAGATACCGCTCATTACTTATGCTCCTAAATGAGTTTAGGATCATTGCTAACGTTACAAGAACCTATAGGGTCACACACAAAGAACAATTAGATGGAGATTAGGTTCATTTGATGAACCAAATTGGATAAAGAGTAATCCAAATTGTGCTAATTGAGTTGGACTCAATTTGGTTCATGTATTAAGTGAGTCTAATTTGGACTTAGACTCATTTAATTAATTTAATTCAATGAATAGAGATTCATTAAATTAAAATTGACTTGAACCAATGGTTAGATTAGATCAACCAAGGGAGAGAAGTGGTCAAGTTTGACTTGACATAAGTAGGAAGATGAAGAGTCAAGTTTTGACTTGACTTTGACTTGACCAATGACACATCATCAGGGCTTCTTCATTTGGTCAAGTTTGACATGACCAAATGCCACCTCATGGGAGTTACCAAGAGTGGTGACTCTTGATATTCCATGGGGGTTACAAGCCTTGAAGTGGCCGGCCACTTAAAGATGTAATTGAGTGCATTTTGTGTGCTAATTGATTTCATCTTCTTCCTCCTCTCAAGCTCTTATCTTCTTCCCCCTTTCCTCCACCTCCTTGGCTGAAACTTCTAAGGGTGCTAGCACACCTTTTAGTTGTTTTCTCCATCTTCCGTTCGTGTGGATACACATAGAGAAGTATCTACTTTGATAATTTCGAGATCCGGCGAACCTTGGACGAGCGGGATTACGCGAAGCGCTTCAAAGTATCTAAATGTAAAATACCGAAAATATACGAATATTAATAAGGGAATTTTCAGGAACTGTGGGAAATTTTTCGGGAATTTTTCGGAGCTCGTATGGACGAGTTAACGGGGATCAAGATGGGGCCCGGAAAAGCCTGTTTAGGCTACCCAGTTTTAATAAGGAAAAGTTTTATTTTATTTTCCTTTTTCTTTTTCTTTTTCTTTATATTTTTCTTTATTTCCTCCGTTTCTCTCCCTCGCGCACCCGAGCCGCTCCTTTCTTCTTCCTGACGCCGTTCTTTTCTCCTCTCGAGCCCTAACCACCCTAACCGGTGATCCCTTCCACTTCTTCTTCTCTTCTCTTCTGCACTGCCACCCCAATCGTCTGTACCCTAGCCGCCGGTGACGCACGGAGCAGCGCCGCACCTCCTGTGCCCTAGCCGCCGGCCGCCATTGAGCCCTGCCGAGTTTGCTTCGTCGCCACCGACCCAGCGCTGCCATCGGCCTTCCTCAGCCCTACCGTCGGCCCTTCTCCTCTTTCGAGCGTCGGCAACCGACCAAACCCCTTTGCCCTAGATCGTCGTTGCACGGAGCAGCGCAGACACACCACAGATCCCTCTGCCCTAGTTGGATTCCTCCTTTCTATGGCCTAACTCCGAAATAGGTAAGGCAGATTTTGGGTAGGGTTGTTCATTGTAGGATTTTGATTTGGGCTCCTGTGATGAACCGATTGACGATTTACTGTGGTAAAAGTCACTGATTTCATTGTCTTACTGTTGGAGCAGGGAAGAAACACTGCTGCTAGGGTTTTTGGGTGTTGATCACGCTGTTGTATTGCCGCCGAGGAGTTATAGGGTTTGCTTTACTGTGGAGTGTTCTTGGTTCGGCAGAAGCTTTCCCTAGCAGTGGGTAAGTACAGATTTAGATGTGTTTTTGTGTTGAATCTGTGATGGATCATGTTATAGTAAGTCATAATTAGAAGGTGGAACGATTAGGGTTAATTTCATTAACCCTAATTGATCAATGGATTAGGATTTAGTTTAGTCAATGAATGCATGATAGAATTAACTAAACTAAATATTATGACACAGGACTTTGATTCGAGATGAGCATCTCGACGTCCGAGTTGGACCGGACTGATCTTATTTTCCTATTGGAGGCGGGTACTTTGAATTATGTCTTTAATATGCATAATAATATGTTTAACATATAGCAGTGATTGTGTAATCATTTTGTTTCGGTTGGTCACTAGATGATAGTTACATGATTGCTTGTTTATTTATTCTGCACTGCATATTATTTACCTGATCATATATGCTTTAGGTAGTGACCTAACCATATGCTATGTTATCTTCTAGATCTAGGGTTTATTTGATGCCCTATCTGATTTGTGTACCTTCTATCTGATACATCTTCCAGTGGTACACACTTTGTATTATTTATATGGTCATTACTATGTTATTCATGAGATTGCCATGCTTAGTGTCATGCATCATGATTGCATGCTGTGCGATTGTCGGCTCCACTATGGTTGAACCCATCGCCAGTTACATGTACTGCACACACCATCACCGCCCATGGGTTAGTGGTATATCAGACAGGTGTGTGGCGGTTCTCATTGCTTGGTTGGTCCGAGGACTCGCGTAGTGCCCGCCTGCTTTGGCTCACGGCATTTAGTGTAGCAACGTGGTAGCAGATGGTGGACTCGCTTGGCTCCGTTGGTCGATGACTCTGGTAGCCAGAGATATCCTCCCGTCATTGTGTACGGGAGATGAGAGCGAGCTCCCCATTTATGATTTGGGGTCGGAGGATAGGAACATCCCGTCCACTCGGTCGCTCATCGAGCAGTGATGTCCGAGTGCATGGTCACCATATGCATTTATTGCATTTATTGTTTATGATTGCTGCATTACTTGCGGATTTATATGGATGCATATGATTGACATGCATACAGATTTTGGTCCGACGACCCTGTTACCTTTGTACTTTGATCCCTGTTAGTACAGTTATCTCCTGATTTCGTTTTAGTTGCATTTATCCTTCTCGTATTCAGGAGACTGTACGCATGATTAATGTTGTCTGTTATTTGTTTTATTATGCATATCAGTTGTACCTGCTGAGTGTTGGACTCACCCCGTTTCCATTGTTGATATATTTTCAGGTTGAGGCTGTACGGAGCAGTTCCAGTCGCTGGTCTCCACAGCACGTAGTGCTAGTCCATCTGCTGGTCTTTGAGTTGTTATTTTATTTTAGCTTTTCTTTATCAGACTTTGTTTTAGTCTTGTTTTGGATTTTACATATGGATATTGTATGGAATCCTTCCGTTTGATGGACTTTTGGTATGATTTGGATTTTATTCTACTACATGCCTGCCTGGACGGCAGAAGAGGTGAGTTCGTCGGATTTGAGTTTTACGAATGTAGTTGAGTAGGGTGGAATTCGAGTCAGAGTATTATTGTTTGTGATTACTATTATTAACTGCGTGGTTGTGACAGCCAGAGGCTAAATATCTATATAAACTGCGTGGTGATTGTTTTTATTTATTGTTATAATTCCAGCCGTCTGTGGCTGAGGTATATGTGTTATGTAGAAGTTTCAGATTGTCCGCCGTACAGGGGAGATGCTGCCGAAATTTCTTCGGACAGGGACTCCTATGGGGCGTGACAATTTAGTGGTATCAGAGCAGGTATACGATACTTGCTATGCATTTTGGATTTTTGAGATTTATCTGATATCAATTTATTTAGTATCAGAGAGAAGTTTTGCGATCGTTGTTTTTGTATTTTGGATATTTGGGATAACCTGATACCAATTTATATGGTATCAGAGCGCCAAAGTTTGGCGATATTTGTTGGGTTTCCGTGTGTTGGATTTTTGAGATTTATCTGATACCAATTTATTGGTATCAGAGCAGGGTGTGATACCTGCTTTTAGTATTTTGGACATTTTTATACTAGCCCTAGTTGCGAGACATATTGGTCTAGGCAGTTATTTTGGGTTGTAGGGATTTCCCATTACGTATATGTTTTGGACTTTCGTTTCGGATTTTATTATGGATTTCCGATGATTTTCTCGTTCGGAATTTTGAGGTCAAATTGGGGACTGAATAGCGACGGAACATCTCCAGACAACAATTAGGTATGGTGCCATTTTGGTAATTGTTTATACCTGTAGTAATATCTGTGATATAATTTAACAGATATGAGCCGATCTACGCGTATTGCTGCGAGACGTGGTGCTGGACGACCACGTACGAGGACCGCGGGATCTCTGGATACGCCAGAGATGCCTTCTGTTGATGAGCTTGTCAGTCAGGGACAGACTCAGCCTACTGTGGGTGCGTCGGGCTCTCAGACCCCGATGGCTCCCTTAGAGGTACCTACCTCAACTGCACAGACAGTATCTGTTGGGTTCGTCGGGCCGCGAAAACCGCTTTTTCGCGTCGCGGAAACCCCGAGTCACCCAAAGCCATGGATCTCGTGCAAAGATTCGTAAACAAAACTTTTTGAAAAACCTTTTTCTTGTACGAGTTTGTAAAACTTTAGATCTACACTAGATGAGAGTTATACCTTCGAAGCGAAGCCCTTCGCGTTCCCGTTCGTCCAAGATGTTGCCGGATCTCTAGACCTTCAAGTGTCGGTCCTCTAGAAGTATCCACACGCACAATTCTTGATGGAGAAAACCTAAACAAAGGTGTGCTAGCACCTTGATAGGTCACGGCAAGGAAGAGGAGGGAGAGGAAGGAGAGAACCCAAGGAAGAAGAGGGAGTTACACCACATGAATGAAAAATGAAATCCACACACATCACAAAGTGGTCGGCCACTCTCAAAACTCCCAAATTAATTGCATTAATTGCAATTAATATGAAGCCATTAAAGAGAATGGCTTTGTAACTTCCATGAGGTGGCACCCATGATGATGTGGAACATCATTATTGGTCCACCTAATGCCAACTCACCAATGAGGTGGCAAAAGGTCAAGTCAAAATTGACCTTTGGTCTTCCTTCTCAAGTCAAGTCAAACTTGACTCAATCTCTACCATGGTTGATCTAATCTAACCATTTGATTCGAGCCAACTTAATATAATGAATCTAATTCATTAAATTAAATTGATTCAATGAGTCAAAATCTAAATTAGACTCATTGAACACATGAATCAACTTGAGTCGAACTCAAGTTAGCCCAATTAGGATTACTCTTAATCCAATATGAATCTAATCCTCTTGGTTCATCATATGAACCTAATCTCCATCTAATTGTCCTAAGTGTGTGACCCTATAGGTTCTTGTAACGTTGGCAATGCCCTAAACTCATTTAAGAGCATAAGTAATGAGCGGTATCTAGCAACACATCATTACTACCCAAGTTACAAGAATGTCGAGATCCGACATCACCTTGTGACTACTAATTGTGACTCCTCACAATATATGAGACATTGTCCTTCTATCCTAGACATCTAGATTGATCAATATGAGGCATAGACCGTGTCATCCTCTAATCACTCTAAATCTTGAACTCCAAGTAGACTCACTCGATCAAATGAGCTCAACATCTAATGTTGACTCATTGGGGCATGACCATGCACTTAGTGGTCTCACTCTATCAAGAATACCAATGTCGCTCCCGTCATATGGGAGGGATAGATCCCTTCTACATCACTCACATCCCTCTACATAATTCGTTATATACCCAGTAATCGCCTTTATAGTCCAACCAGTTACGGGTGACGTTTGACGAAACCAAAGTACATAACTCCTTATGTAGGGATCCATGGTGACTTCAGGTCTAAGGACTAATAGTCATACTAATAGCCACATGAGAAAGTATATGACACTCATATAACGATCCATGATACTTTCTCATGGCGGGTCATTCAGTATACATTCTCTAATACATACCCATGTGTCAGCTTGATATCTCTATATCCATGACTTGTGAGATCAAGTCATCGAGCTGACCTACATGCTAGTCTTATTGTATTAACATTGTCCCTGAAACAGTGCCTTAGAGATCTCAAATCTCTCATGCCTCGCTTGTGCCTGATATAGTTGGCGAAGATACTCAACCATATCGTAAGCGTCCATCAACTCGTGTTGCTTCTGAAGCTCAGAGTTCGTGGTCGCGAGCATTAGACAAGACACATCTAATGCGTCGTCTTGATGCTTCTTGTAAGCATCTTTGTCTGCGCGCGGGGCATTGGCAGGAGGAGCCTCCGGAATGGGCTGCTCCAGAACGTACAGTTTACGTTCCTGGGTGAGAACTATTCTCAAGTTCCTGTACCAGTCCAGGAAATTCGCTTCGTTGAGCTTGTCCTTCTCAAGGACAGATCGCAGGGAGAAGGAATTCGTGTTCGACGTCATGGTTATCTACAACAAAAATTTTCAGAAATAAATATCATATTCTTTAAAAATCATTTAATTAGGCCTTTAACTAAATGATGCTCCCACTGAATACTATAATTCATGTGGGACAAGATCCACATCATACTAACCCTTGAGTTAGCTTTGGCTAATACGCCCAAGGCTTAGTATGATCGGTAGGTAACGATTACCAATTACATCTCTATGCAACTCTTGTTTATAGAATCAATATCCGCATTTATATTAAAACTCGAGTTAGCTTTGGCTAATACGCCCGAGAGTTAATATAGATGTGATTTTGACCTATCTTTTCCAACTGTTGGAATAATGCCTATAGTTGACTCGATCCAACCGAGTAACTAGGAATACTCAATCTAATTGAGTTTGTATTCACCCATGCGTTGATAGGCGGGACCAAGATTGTCCCTCCGTACCCTACCAAGATAATATGTATTGCTCTGCTTTGGCAGATTCAACAATACATGTGATCGAGGTAGTGATAGGTATCACGACACGGTTAGGCATTAGAGTTGAGTCGATTAAGATCTAATCTAATCGAAAAGGATGCATCTTGTGCACGACTTAGATCTAATCTAATCGTAAGGGTGCATCATGTGCACGACTTAGATCTAATCTAATTGTAAGACACTAATTAATTAACTACTTATTAAATATGCATCACATACACAAGCAATTAATTAATCTATTTGTGATTTAGTCATGGCCCTACTACGATCTTCTCAAGCCAATGAGAAGATCGACTGGTCAACCTAGGGTCAACAGCTTCTCCAAGCTCCTCCCTTTGACCACCTTGTGTTGCTCGTGCCCGCCTCGGAACTCTGTCTCATGTGGACCCTCCACCGCTCCAATTTGTACATTACAATTTGAAAATCGTGTTACATTCGAGTCTAAATCTAATTTACAACAAGAATATAAGAGAAGGCACGACGCGCAGGTCGCGAATATAATACAACATTCGTAAACACATAACGGCACGCAGGCCGTATTATGAATTACAACACAATCCAATCATACTGGGTTTTTGGGCCATGACTATCTCAAAATTAATATATAATTCAAAATTATATATTTTTCATAATTTTCTGTAATTTTAAAATTAATTTTTAGAATTTTTACGAGTAAAATTTTCCGGTGGACCCGTTTAGCGGTTTCGGGCGCAATCGCGGAACGGATCCCCTTGCGGGGCCAGGGGGCAGCGCCCCTACCCGCGATCTAACCATCGCGAGGGTTCCTTTGCGATCCAACAGCTCCTAAACCCGCAGTCCCAAAACGATTTGGGCCGTGACATTGCCGTTTCGGAAAAATCTTCCCGGAAGTTCGTTTTTAGCGATTTCGGGTGCAACCGTGGAGCAAATCCCCTTGCGGAGTTAGGTGCAGTACCCCTACCCGCGATCTAACCATCGCGAGTTGCTCCTAAGCGATCTAATGGCACCCAAGCCCGCTGTCCCAAAAAATTTTGGGGTGAAACGAAGCCGTTTTGGAAAAATCTTTCCGGTAGCCGAAGCCTACAAGTGCCAAGACACTTGTGCTTCGCTTCTACGGAAATATTACCCATAAAAACTCGAAAATCATAATTTTACAGAAAATTACAGAAACTTTAGTTTTCATAAAACCAAAAACAAACTCGTACAAACCTTGCACGTGGCTCTGATACAACTGTTGGGTTCGCGTCGCGGAAACCCCGAGTCACCCAAAGCCATGGATCTCGTGCAAAGATTCGTAAACAAAACTTTTTGAAAAACCTTTTTCTTGTACGAGTTTGTAAAACTTTAGATCTACACTAGATGAGAGTTATACCTTCGAAGCGAAGCCCTTCGCGTTCCCGCTCGTCCAAGATATTGCCGGATCTCTAGACCTTCAAGTGTCGGTCCTCTAGAAGTATCCACAAGAACAATTCTTGATGGAGAAAACCTAAACAAAGGTGTGCTAGCACCTTGATAGGTCACGGCAAGGAAGAGGAGGGAGCGCAAGGAGAGAACCCAAGGAAGAAGAGGGAGTTACACCAGATGAATGAAAAATGAAATCCACACACATCACAAAGTGGTCGGCCACTCTCAAAACTCCTAAATTAATTGCATTAATTGTAATTAATATGAAGCCATTAAAGAGAATGGCTTTGTAACTTCCATGAGGTGACACCCATGATGATGTGGAACATCATTATTGGTCCACCTAATGCCAACTCACCAATGAGGTGGCAAAAGGTCAAGTCAAAATTGACCTTTGGTCTTCCTTCTCAAGTCAAGTCAAACTTGACTCAATCTCTACCATGGTTGATCTAATCTAACCATTTGATTCGAGCCAACTTAATATTATGAATCTAATTCATTAAATTAAATTGATTCAATGAGTCAAAATCTAAATTAGACTCATTGAACACATGAATCAACTTGAGTCGAACTCAAGTTAGCCCAATTAGGATTACACTTAATCCAATATGAATCTAATCCTCTTGGTTCATCATATGAACCTAATCTCCATCTAATTGTCCTAAGTGTGTGACCCTATAGGTTCTTGTAACGTTGGCAATGCCCTAAACTCATTTAAGAGCATAAGTAATGAGCGGTATCTAGCAACACATCATTACTACCCAAGTTACAAGAATGTCGAGATCCGACATCACCTTGTGACTACTAATTGTGACTCCTCACAATATATGAGACATTGTCCTTCTATCCTAGACATCTAGATTGATCAATATGAGGCATAGACCGTGTCATCCTCTAATCAATCTAAATCTTGAACTCCAAGTAGACTCACTCGATCAAATGAGCTCAACATCTAATGTTGACTCATTGGGGCATGGCCATGCACTTAGTGGTCTCACTCTATCAAGAATACCAATGTCGCTCTCGTCATATTGGAGGGATAGATCTCTTCTACATAACTCACATCCCTCTACATAATTCGTTATATACCCAGTAATCGCCTTTATAGTCCAACCAGTTACGGGTGACGTTTGACGAAACCAAAATACATAACTCCTTATGTAGGGATCCATGGTGACTTCAGGTCTAAGGACTAATTGTCTTACTAATAGCCACATGAGAAAGTAGATGACACTCATATAACGATCCATGATACTTTCTCATGGCGGGTCATTCAGTATACATTCTCTAATGCATACCCATGTGTCAGCTTGATATCTCTATATCCATGACTTGTGAGATCAAGTCATCGAGCTGACCTACATGCTAGTCTTATTGTATTAACATTGTCCCTGAATGTTAATACTCGACTAGGAATGATTTAGAGTAGTGTTCCCTATATCATCTCACTATCGATTCAACCAATCGATTGATATGGGTAAGAACCTTCTATTCAAGGACGCTATTAAACTTAGTCTATTTGGCACTAATATAAATAAGTATAATAACCAAACAAATGTCTTTATTAATATACAAGAATATGATACAATGAGTCCATACAATCATCAAATGATTGGCTCTAGGGCTCTAACTAACAGTATCCACTGCTACTGTATTTCCGGTACCACCAGGGGTACCATTGGCATTCCCAATACCAGCTCCAGCCCAGCCTACGGTGTATCCGGCACCACCGCCACCTGGACCCACCGTGTATCCGGCACCAGCAGCCCCTGTGCCCCCTGTACATACAGTGTACCCAGCAGCACCTGCACTAGGGATACCGGCCATTCCACATCCTGTACCATTGCCTACTGTACATCCAGCCGCGGCCACCTATGTTCACCCTACAGTTCCACCGACAGCATATGCTCCTGTTTACCCAGTAGCACCGAGAGTACCTCCTCCGGTTTATGCACTGGTATCACCTGTAGCACCAGCTCCAGTGTTTCCGCCAGTTCTGACAGCCGTTCCGACACACCTCACTGACTTTGCTGCAGCACGAGCCAGGATTCCAGTGTTGGTAGAGTCGATGAAGAGTCGATTCACACTCTTCCGAGGAGACCGAGATCCGAGTGTGGCCTTGTCTTGGATTGAGACTATGGAGCAGACTTTCTTTTATATTGCTTGCTCCGAGTGGGAGAAAGCAGAACTGGCTGCTTTTCACTTACGGGACGCGGCCGACACTTGGTGGCTTACTCAGCGTTCCATCATCGGTGAGCAAAACATCACTTGGGCCAGATTCAGAGAGGCTTTTGAGAGCCGTTTCTTTCCACGAGCTTATCAGATGGCTCGCCGGCAGGATTTCTTGAGTTTGCGACAGAATAATCAGACAGTGACTGAGTATAATGCAGAGTTTGACAGATTGGCCAGATTTTGTCCAGAGCTAGTTGCTGAGGACAGTTCACGTATGCAGCAGTTCATTCAAGGGCTGGATGGACATTTGCAACTAAGACTTGTCGGTCTTGGTATCACATCTTATGCGGAGATGTTGGACAGAGCCCTCATTATTGAGTCAGCTCAGCAGAGAGTTTATCCAGACATCTGGACAGATCCAGCAGCCTCAGGCTACACCATAGCAGAGCAGGCGTAGTCGATCAGATCTGGGTACATCTAGGGTATCACGTAAACCTCAGAAATCAGGGCAGTCATCTTCAGGACATTTCCGGTGTTCCCGGCAGAGCCGGAAACAACCCGCTAGCGACATTCGCTGTTTTAGATGTGGATCCAGAGATCATGTCACTTCAGCCTGTTCTCTGGGACAGTTAGTTTGCTTTCATTGCAAACTGCCTGGGAACAAGAGCCGAGATTGTTCGCAGAAGACTCAGCATATGACTTCCGGAGGGTCTGATCATGGAGGACAGTCCGGTCAGTCCGGAACTTATCGTGGAGGGCGAAGAGCCCAACCTTCGCATGGCCAGCAGCGGAGTGCTTCACCTGCAGCAGCGACATTTGGCATGCTTGGACAGGAGTACTCCAGTGCTTCCATAGCACCTCAGAGTTCTGTTCTGGGACTTTATTATCCGACGCAGGGGCAGTATCAGATGCCTCTCAGTCTTCTCTGGCGCAGTATCCAACACCGCCTCAGTGGTAGGCTTCTGCCCAGCCGTAGCAGCCACTGGCAGCGTTACCTCCTCCTCCTCCGCCAGAGACTGGACGTGTTCATGCGATGACCAGAGAGGATGCGCAGCGAGCCGACGGATCCGTTTTCCGCGGTATGATTTCTATTTATGCCTTATCTGTAGATATACTGATAGATACTGGTAGCTCGCATTCATTTATATCTCGCACTTTTATGCGGGAGGTCGGTAGATTACCCACTTTTAGACCCCAGCGATTGACCGTTTCCCTACCGTCCGGTGATTCATTGGATGTCACCCAAGAGGTCAGAGGTTGCCCGATAGATTTTGGCAACCTAATACTTACAGTGGATCTTTTAGTATTAGAAATGGTCGATTTTGATATTATTCTTGGCATGGACTGTTTGTCAGCATATCATGCCACAGTTGATTGCCAGGCGAGGGTGGTCACATTTCGGCCTCCGAACCAACCCTCGTGGGATTTCACTGGCATCAGAGACGATGGCTTATCGATCATTTTGGCGATATAGGCTCAGAAGTTGCTGTCACATGACTATCAGGGTTTTTTGTTATCTTTGATCAGTACTGAGGACAGCAACAGTTCGCAGCTCTCCTGTTGGGTTCGTCGGGCCGCGAAAACCGCTTTTTCGCGTCGCGGAAACCCCGAGTCACCCAAAGCCATGGATCTCGTGCAAAGATTCGGAAACAAAACTTTTCGAAAAACCTTTTTCTTGTACGAGTTTGTAAAAACTTTAGATCTACACTAAAGTTAAGATCATTACCCTTGATGCGCGCCCCACGCGAATCCCGCTCGTCAAAATGGTGCCGGATCTCAAGACCGTCAAGTGTACGGTCCTCTAGAAGTATCCACATGGACACACTAGATGAAGGTGACCAAAAACCAAGGTGTGCTAGCACCTAGATGGTTCGGCCAAGGAAGGAGGAGAGGGAGAGTGCAAGAAGAACTCTAGGAGGAAGAAGAAGAATGAATGATAGAATAATTTTCAAAATGAAAATCCTTCTCCACATTCATGTGGCCGGCCACCTTAAAGGAGGTGTAACCTCCACATTAATTCCAATTAATGTGGAGACCATTAAGAGTTGTAACCCCCATGAGGTGGTACTCTAGGATGATGTGGATCAACACTATTGGTCCACATCTTGCCACCTCACTAAATGACTTGGCAACAAGTGTAACCTCCTCATTTAATGTGGGCCGGCCACATTAAATGCTATGGAGGCTTGTAACCTCCATGAGGTGGCACACATTGATGATGTGGAGCAATCCTATTGGTCCACATCTTGCCAACTCACTAGTGATGTGGCAAAAAGTCAAGTCAAACATGACTTTTTCTCTTCCTCTCAAATCAAGTCAAACTTGATCAAATCTCTCTCATGGTTGATCTAATCCAACCTTATGATTCAAGCCAACTTAATATAATGAATCTAATTCATTAAATTAAGTTGATTTAATGAGTCATAATCTAAATTAGACTCATTGAATACATGAATCAACTTGAGTCCAACTCAATTAGCCCAATTTGGATTACTCTTAATCCAATATGATTCATCAAATGAATCTAATCCTCTTGGTTCATCATATGAACCAAATCTCCATCTAATAGTCCTTAGTGTGTGACCCTATAGGTTCTTGTAACGTTGGCAATGCCCTAAACCTATTTAGGAGCATAAGTAATAAGCGGTATCTAGCAACACATCATTACTACCCAAATTACAAGAATGTCGAGATCCGACATCACCTTGTGACTACCAATTGTGACTCCTCACAAAATATATGACATTGTCCTTCTATCCTAGACATCTAGATTGATCAATGTGAGGCATAGACCGTGTCATCCTCTAATCAATCTAAATCTTGAACTCCAAGTAGACTCACTCGATCAAATGAGCTCAACATCTAATGTTGACTCATTTGGGCATGGCCATGCACTTAGTGGTCTCACTCTATCAAGAATAGCGATGTCGCTCCCGTCATATGGGAGGGATAGATCCCATCTACATCACTCACATCCCTCTGCATAATTCGTTACAAACCCAGTAATCGCCTTTATAGTCCACCCAGTTACGGGTGACGTTTGACGAAACCAATGTACATAACTCCTTATGTAGGGATCCATGGTGACTTCAGGTCCATGGACTAATAGTCATACTAATAGCCACATGAGAAAGTATATGACACTCATATAACGATCCATGATACTTTCTTATGGCGGGTCATTCAGTATACATTCTCCAATGTATACCCATGTGTCAGCTTGATATCTCTATATCCATGACTTGTGAGATCAAGTCATCGAACTGACTTACATGCTAGTCTTATTGCATTAACATTTTCCCTGAATGTTAATACTCGACTAGGAATGATTTAGAGTAGTGTTCCCTATATCATCTCACTATCGATTCAACTAATCGATTGATATAGGTATGAACCTTCTACTCAAGGACGCTATTATACTTAGTCTATTTGGCACTAATACAAATAAGTATAATAGCCAAACAAATGCCTTTATTAATATACAAGAATATGATATACATGAGTCCATACAATCATCAAAATGATTGGCTCTAGGGCTCTAACTAACAATCTCCCACTAGCACTAGTGCCAATCAGTATAGGCTCTAAGGCCTAAAGACCTAGTGTGACTATCATGCTTCCTCTGTGCCAAAGCCTTGGTCAAGGGATCTGCGATGTTAGCCTCTGTAGGTACTCTGCAAATCTTCACATCTCCTCTATCGATAATCTCTCAAATGAGATGGAAGCGCCGTAGTATATGCTTGGTCCACTGGTGTGAGCGAGGTTCCTTTGCCTATGCTATAGCTCCATTGTTGTCACAATAGAGCTCAACTGGGTCAGCGATGCTAGGAACCACCCCAAGTTCTGTGATGAACTTGCGGATCCAAACTGCCTCCTTTGCTGCCTCTGATGTAGCAATATACTCGGCCTCTGTTGTAGAATCAGCTACTGTGTCCTGCTTCAAACTCTTCCAGCTCATAGCACCACCAATTAAGCAAAACACGAACCCTGACTGCGATCGGTAATCATTGCCTCCATATATCAAGAAATATTCTTTAGTCTTTCTTAAGTACTTAAGAATATTCTTGACCGCTATCCAGTGACTTTCACCTGGATCTGACTGGTATCTGCTCATCATGCTCAAAGCATACGAGACATCAGGTCGAGTACATATCATGGCGTACATGATCGATCCTATGGCTGAGGCATAAGGGATCTGATCCATGCGGTCTCTCTCCTCTCTAGAAGAGTGACCTTGAGTCTTCGAAAGACTCACGCCATGTGACATCGGCAGAAATCCCTTCTTAGAGTTCTGCATGGCATACCGAAGGAGTACCTTGTCAATGTATGTACTCTGACTTAGGCCAAGCAATCTCTTAGATCTATCTCTATAGATCTGAATACCTAGAATGCGGGATGCCTCACCTAAGTCCTTCATTGAGAAGCAACTCCCTAGCTTGGTCTTGACAGATTGAAGCATAGGGATGTCCTTCCCAATGAGTAGTATGTCATCCACATACAATATGAGGAAGACAACTATATCCCCTACAACCTTCTTGTAGACACAAGGCTCATCTTCGTTCTTGATGAAACCAAACTGTTTGATTGCATCATCGAATCGAAGATTCCAGCTCCGAGAAGCTTGCTTTAGTCCATAAATGGACCTATGCAGCTTGCATACTCTGCTAGTATGCTGTGCATCTACAAAACCCTCAGGTTGTGTCATGTACACATCCTCAAGTAGGTTTCCATTCAGAAACGCGGTTTTGACATCCATCTGCCATATCTCATAGTCATGGTAGGCTGCAATAGCAAGCATGATCCGAATAGACTTAAACATCGCTACTGGAGAAAAGATTTCATCATAGTCAATACCATGAATTTGCTTGAAACCTTTAGCTACCAAGCGACCCTTATAGATAAGTCCATCCATGTCAGTCTTTCTCTTAAAGACCCACTTACACCCAATGAGTTTTACCCCTTCAGGTGGATCAACCAAAGTCCATACTTGGTTGGTGTACATGGAATCCATTTCGGATCTCATGGCTTCTAGCCATTTCTCGGAATCTGGTCTCATCACAGCTTCCTGATAGGTGGTAGGCTCATCCTCTATGAGCACAACGTCATCATGGTCAGACAAGAGAAATGAGTATCTCTCAGGCTGACGACCTGCTAAGAGGTATGTCTACTTGAGGTTGTTGTTCCTCAACTCTTTATGGAACAACATCATCCACAACACTTTGTGGTTCCAGTTCAACTTCCATCGAGGCATCGATTGTTCGCATCTTGAACTTCTTCAAGATCGAACACTAGTCTTTCTAGAAACAAAGTCACTTTCTAGAAAGACCCCAGTCTTTGCCACAACTACCTTGTGCTGACTGGGAATGTAGAAGTAATATCCCTTAGTTTCCTTGGGATATCCGATAAAGTAGCACTTGTCGGATTTGGGTCCTAACTTGTCTGAGACTTGACGTCGAACGTAAGCCTCACAACCCCAAATCCTCATGAAAGACACCTGGGCATCTCTCCCAGTCCATATCCTATATGGTGTCTTTATCACGGCCTTGGATGGAACTCGGTTGAGTATAAAAACTATCGTGTCTAGAGCATAACCCTAAAGGTATGTCGGAAGATCAATGTGACTCATCATAGATCGTACCATATCTAATAAGGTACGATTCCTCCTTTTGGATACACCATTCCACTGTGGTGTTCGAGGAGGAGTGAGTTGAGATAAAATCCCACACTCAGCTAAGTAGTCACGAAACTCATGGCTTAAGTATTCACCACCTTGATCTGATCGAAATATTTTAATACTCTTGCCAAGCTGGTTCTATACTTCATTCTTGAATTCTTTGAACTTTTCAAAGGATTCTGACTTATGTGTCATCAAGTACACATAACCGTATCTACTGAAGTCATCAGTAAATGTGATGAAGTATCTATAACCGCCTCTAGCAGCAACATCATACATCACTATGTATGAGTCCTAACAAATCAGTTGCTCTCTCGCTGTGCCCACTAAAGGGAGTCTTGGTCATCTTGCCTCGTAGGCATGACTCGCATATCTCATATGATTCAAAATCAAATGAGTCCAGCAAACCATCCTTATGGAGCTGGGATAAGCGCTTGTCATTTATATGACCTAAGCGAAAGTGTGGTTCATATCGTTCGATTTGAACCTCTTAGTACTAACGTTATAGATAGAGCTCTCAAGGTCTAGAATATAGAGTCCGCTCATCGAGGTGCACTACAATAGAACATATCGTTTAAATAGATGAACAACATTTGTTCTTTATTATAAAAGAATCCTTTCTTGTCCAAACAAAACTGATATAATGTTCTTAGTCAATGCAGCACATAACAACAATCGTCTAACTCTACTATAAGCCCGGGGCGAGATAGAAAATAAGTCCCTACAACAATAGAAGAACCCGTGCTCCATTGCCTACTCGTAGGTCTATCTCGCCTTTGTCAATGCTCGCTATTTCTCGCTTGTACATTAGTACAAATGTGCTAAGCACATCGAGTATCTAATACCCACGTCGAAGAAATAGAGAGGTTGACTTCTATAACATTTATACCTGAAGTAGAAATCTTATTTCTCTTCTTGTTAAGATCTTCCGGTGTCCTGTGAAGTTCCTCTTCCAGTGTCCTGCTTGTCCTTGATATAGTTGACGAAGATGTGCAACCATATCGTAGCACCCATCAACTCATGTAGCTTCAGACTTCATGGTTGCGAGCATTAGACAGGACACATCTAATGCGTCATCTTGATGCTTCTTATAAGCATCCCGGTCAGCTCGTGGCAGTGGCAGGAGGAGCCTCGGAATGGGCTCGCCTAACGCTCCCGAGTGAGAACTATTCTCGTGTTCCCTGCATCCGGGAAATTTGCTCCGTTGAGCTTGTCCTTCTTAAGGACAGATCGCAGAGAGAAAGTGTTCGTATTCGACGTCATGGATATTCTACAACAGAAATAAATGCAGAAATAAATATCATATTCTTTTAAAATTATTTAATTAGGCCTTTAATTAAATGATGCTCCCACTGAATTCTATAATTCTTATGGGACAAGATCCACATCATACTAACCCTTGAGTTAGCTTTGGCTAATATGCCCAAGGCTTAGTATGATCGGTAGGTAACGATTACCAATTACATCTCTATGCAACTCTTGTTTTTAGAATCAATATCCGCATTTATATATTAAAACTCAAGTTAGCTTTGGCTAATACGCCCGAGAGTTTATATAAACGTGATTTTGTCCTACCTTTCCAACTATTGGAAGAATGCCTATAGTTGACTCGATCCAACCTAGTAACTAGGAATACTCAATCTAATTGAGTTTGTATTCACCCATGCGTTGATAGGCGGGACCAAGATTGTCCCTCCGTACCCTACCAAGATAATATGTATTGCTCTTCTTTGGCAGATTAACAATACATGTGATCGAGGTAGTGATAGGTATCACGGCACGGTTAGGCATTTAGAGTTGGTTCGATCTAGATCTAATATAATCGAGAAGGATCCATCTTGTGCACGACTTAGATCTAATCTAATCGCAAGGGTGCATCATGTGCACGACTTAGATCTAATCTAATCGTTAAGGCACTAATTAATTAATTAATTATTAAACATGCATCAGATACATAACAATTAATTAATTAATCTATTTGTGATTTAGTCATGGACCTACTACGATCTTCTCAAGCCAATGAGAAGATCGAATGGTCAACCTAGGGTCAACAGCTTCTCCAAGCTCCTCCCTTTGACCACCTTGTGTTGCTCGTGCCCGCCTCGGAACTCCGTCTCGTGTGGACCCTCCACCGCTCCAATTTGTACATAACAATTTGAAACTCGAGTTACATTCGAGTCTAAATCTAATTTACAACCAGAATAAGAGAAAGGCACGACGCACAGGCCGTGGGAAAAAAAAAATAAAAATACAGCAGACACAATCATATGACGGCACGCAGGCCGTATTATGAATTACAACACAAATCCAATCTTATTGGGTATTTTGGGCCATGACTATCACAAATTAATATATAATTCAAAATTATATATTTTTCATAATTTTCTATAATTTTAAAATAATTTTTACAATTTTTATGAATAAAATTTTCGGCGGTCCCGTTTAGCGGTTTCGGGCGCAATCGCGGAACGGATCCCCTTGCGGGGCCCAGGGGCAGCACCCCTACCCGTGATCTAACCATTGCGAGGGTTCTTTGCGATCAACAGCACCTAAACCCGCTGTCCCAAAATGATTTGGGTCGAGACAATGCCGTTTCGGAAAAATCTTCCCGGCGGGTTCGTTTTTAGCGATTTCGGGTGCAATCGCGAAGCAAATTCCCTTGCGGGGTTAGGGGCTATGCCCCTACCCACGATCTAACCATCGTGAGTTGCTCCTTTGCGATCTAATGGCACCCGACCCCGCTGTCCCAAACAGATTTGGGGCAAAACGAAGCCGTTTAAAAGAAAACTTTCCGGTAGCCGAAGCCTACAAGTGCCGAGACACTTGTGCTTCGCTTCTACGGAAAAATTACTCATAAAAACTCTAAAAACTCAATTTTTATAGAAAATTATAGAAGGTTTATTTTTCATAAAAATACAAACGAACTCGTACAAGTCTTTGCACGTAGCTCTGATACCACTGTTGGGTCGCGGAAACCCCGAGTCACCCAAAGCCATGGATCTAGTGCAAAGATTCGGAAACAAAACTTTTCTAAAAACCTTTTTCTTGTATGAGTTTGTAAAAACTTTAGATCTACACTAAAGTTAAGATCATTACCCTTGATGCGCGCCCCACGCGAATCCCGCTCGTCCAAATGGTGCCGGATCTCAAGACCGTCAAGTGTACGGTCCTCTAGAAGTATCCACACGGACACACTAGATGGAGGTGACCAAAAACCAAGGTGTGCTAGCACCTATGTGGTTCGGCCAAGGAAGGAGGAGAGGGAGAGTGCAAGAAGAACTCTAGGAGGAAGAAGAAGAATGAATGATAGAATAATTTTCAAAATGAAAATCCTTCTCCACATTCAAGTGGTCGGCCACCTTCAAGGAGGTGTAACCTCCACATTAATTCCAATTAATGTGGAGACCATGAAGAGTTGTAACCCCCATGAGGTGGCACTCTAGGATGATGTGGATCAACACTATTGGTCCACATCTTGCCACCTCACTAAATGACTTGGCAACAAGTGTAACCTCCTCATTTAATGTGGGCCGGCCACATTAAATGCTATGGAGGCTTGTAACCTCCATGAGGTGGCACACATTGATGATGTGGAGCAATCCTATTGGTCCACATCTTGCCAACTCACTAGTGATGTGGCAAAAAGTCAAGTCAAACATGACTTTTTCTCTTCCTCTCAAATCAAGTCAAACTTGATCAAATCTCTCTCATGGTTGATCTAATCCAACCTTATGATTCAAGCCAACTTAATATAATGAATCTAATTCATTAAATTAAGTTGATTTAAAGAGTCATAATCTAAATTAGACTCATTGAATACATGAATCAACTTGAGTCCAACTCAATTAGCCCAATTTGGATTACTCTTAATCCAATATGATTCATCAAATGAATCTAATCCTCTTGGTTCATCATATGAACCGAATCTCCATCTAATTGTCCTTAGTGTGTGACCCTATAGGTTCTTGTAACGTTGGCAATGCCCTAAACCTATTTAGGAGCATAAGTAATGAGCGGTATCTAGCAACACATCATTACTACCCAAGTTACAAGAATGTCGAGATCCGACATCACCTTGTGACTACCAATTGTGACTCCTCACAAAATATATGACATTGTCCTTCTATCCTAGACATCTAGATTGATCAATGTGAGGCATAGACCGTGTCATCCTCTAATCAATCTAAATCTTGAACTCCAAGTAGACTCACTCGATCAAATGAGCTCAACATCTAATGTTGACTCATTTGGACATGGCCATGCACTTAGTGGTCTCACTCTATCAAGAATAGCGATGTCGCTCCCGTCATATGGGAGGGATAGATCCCATCTACATCACTCACATCCCTCTGCATAATTCGTTACATACCCAGTAATCGCCTTTATAGTCCACCTAGTTACGGGTGACATTTGACGAAACCAAAGTACATAACTCCTTATGTAGGGATCCATGATGACTTCAGTTCCAAGGACTAATAGTCATACTAATAGCTACATGAGAAAGTATATGACACTCATATAACGATCCATGATACTTTCTCATGGCGGGTCATTCTGTATACATTCTCCAATGTATACCCATGTGTCAGCTTGATATCTCTATATCCATGACTTGTGAGATCAAGTCATCGAACTGACCTACATGCTAGTCTTATTGCATTAACATTGTCCCTGAATGTTAATACTCGACTAGGAATGATTTAGAGTAGTTTTCCCTATATCATCTCACTATCGATTCAACTAATCGATTGATATAGGTATGAACCTTCTACTCAAGGACGCTATTATACTTAGTCTATTTGGCACTAATACAAATAAGTATAATAGCTAAATAAATGCCTTTATTAATATACAAGAATATGATATACATGAGTCCATACAATCATCAAAATGATTGGCTCTAGGGCTCTAACTAACATCTCCGACGTTCCTGTAGTCCGGGAGTACCCAGATGTATTTCCAGAGGAGCTGCCAAGTTTGCCTCCCAGAAGGCCAGTGGAGTTCGCTATTGAGTTGATTCCGGGAACCGCACCGGCATCGAAAGCTCCTTATCGAATGGCACCAAAAGAGTTGAACGAGCTGAAGGTTCAACTCCAGGAGCTTTTAGACAGGGGATTCATTCGCCCTAGTGTTTCCCCATGGGGTTCCCTTGTATTATTTGTCAAGAAAAAAGATGGCACCATGAGGTTATGTGTTGACTACAGACAGCTGAATGCAGTGACCGTCAGAAATAAATATCCTTTACCACGGATCGAGGATTTGTTTGATCAGGTTATAGGTACATCAGTGTATTCTAGGATTGATCTGCGATCCGGATATCATCAGCTGAGAGTCAGAGACTCAGATATTCAGAAGACAGCTTTCCGTACTCGATACGGTCATTATGAGTTTTTGGTAATGTCATTTGGGCTTACCAATGCTCCAGCGGTGTTTATGGATTTGATGAATCGCATATTTCTGGAGTATCTTGATCAGTTTGTTATCGTTTTCATTGATGACATATTGGTCTACTCGCATTCCGAGGAGGAGCATGCACAGCATCTTCGTATAGTCTTGGAGATTCTTAGACGACATCAGCTGTACGCGAAGTTCAGCAAGTGTGCATTCGGGTTATCCTCAGTCGGTTTTCTGGGACACGTGGTTTCTAGTAGAGGTATTTCAGTTGATGCTCAGAAGATCGAGGCTGTCACCAGTTGGGAGCAGCCGAAGTCAGTTTAGGAGATCCGCAGTTTTCTGGGATTGACCGGATATTACCGACGTTTTGTCGAGGGTTTCTCGCGTATTTCTATGCCGCTAACACGCCTTACCAGGAAGGGCGTGAAGTTTACGTGGACCGAGGATTGCGAGACCAGCTTTCAAGAGCTGAAGCGGAGATTAGTGTCGTCTCCAGTTTTGGTTTTACCTTCTGGAGAGGATGGATTTGTACTTTACACCGACGCATCTCTTCAGGGTTTGGGCGCTGTTCTGATGCAGCACGACAGAGTAGTCTCTTATGCTTCTCGTCAGTTGAAGGAGCATGAGAAGAACTACCTAGTTCATGACTTGGAGTTAGCTGCCATCATTTTTGCTCTGAAGCTTTGGCAACATCATTTATACGGTATCACATTTGAGATTCTCACTGATCATAAGAGTCTCAAATATATTTTCACTCAAAAGGAGCTTAATCTCCGACAGAGGAGATGGATGGAGTTCCTGAAGGACTACGATTGTACCATTAGCTACCACCCAGGGAAAGCTAATGTGGTTGCCGATGCACTCAGCAGGAAGTCCAGAGGGACTTTGGCTTGCCACCGGACTTCAGTCACGGACTTGATTCAGAGTTTTTCTGAGTTAGACTTGGAGGAGCAGGGATCTACAGAGCAGGGTATTCTTATTACTATGGTTGTTCAGTCGTCGATCAGGACGAAGATCCGAGAGGCACAGGCTGGTGATCAGCATTTGCAGTTCATTAGCAGTCAGATAGCTTCCGGGCAGCAGACCGAGTTTACACGAGATGAGGAGGGTGTTATATACTTCCGAGGCAGATAATGCTTACCTCAGTCTCATCCGGTCTTACAGGAGCTACTCCAGGAGGCACACCGTTCTCGATTTGCGATCCATCCAGGCGGGACCCGTATGTATCGAGACTTGAGGCGTTCCTATTGGTGGAACGGCATGAAGAAAGACATCGCGGATTTCGTAGCTAGATGTCTTGTCTGTCAGCAGGTGAAGGCTGAACACCAGAGACCTGCAGGATTACTTCAGCGGATTCCTATTCCTGAGTGAAGTGGGATCACATCACTATGGACTTTGTGGTGGGTTTGTCGAGGACACGACGAGGCCATGACGCGATTTGGATAATTGTTGATCGATTAACCAAATCCGCGTATTTCTTAGCGATTCGGAGGACTGATTCCCTGGATCGATTGGCAGATCTGTATTGCCGTGAGATTATCAGACTACATGGTGTTCCATTGAGTATCATTTCGGATAGAGATCCACGGTTTACGTGGCAGAGTCTGCAGCAGGCCTTGGGCACACAGCTCCGTTTCAGTACAGCCTTCCATCCACACACAGATGGACAGTCAGAGCGGACCATTTAGACTTTAGAGGACCTGTTGAGGTCATGTGTTATGGATTTCGGAGGCTGTTGGGAGGACCATCTGTCGTTGGTAGAGTTTGCTTACAACAACAGCTTTCATTCGGCTATCCAGATGGTAGACCTTGTCGGACACCCGTCCTTTGGGATGAGGTTGGAGAGGCCCAGTTGTTGGGACCTCATAGAGTTCAGCAGGATGCAGAGTTGGTCCGTACTATCAGACGGAGGATGTCAGAGGCGCAGGACCGCCAGAAGAGTTATGCTGATCGGAGACACAGACCACTAGAGTTCTCAGTTGGCGACCATGTATTTCTGCGAGTTTCATCCACAAAAGGGGTGAAGAGATTTGGCCTTAGAGGTAAGCTAGCTCCGCGGTACATTGGTCCTATAGAGATCTTAGAGAGGATCGGAGCGGTAGCTTACCGACTTGCACTACCACCGTCCCTGTCAGGCGTTCATGATGTAGATATTCCAGTTCCAGTTTAGCCTGACATTACATATGAGGAGGTTCCGATACGGATTCTCGACCGGAAAGAGCGTCAGTTGCGGAACAAGACTATCCGGCTGGTTAAAGTCGGATGACAGCATCATTCGGACGAGGAGGCTACTTGGGAGCTCGAGGATACGATACGAGCTCGATATCCCCATCTTTTCACTTGAGGTATGTGATTTAGTATACCATTCAGCATTCATACTTTCTATATCTGTCGTAGTACTTGCTGATGGTAGTTAATGAAATTTGGGGACCAAATTTTTATTAGTGGGGGAGAATGTAAAATACCAAAAATATACGAATATTAATAAGGGAATTTTCAGAAATTGTTGGAAATTTTTCGGGAATTTTTCGGAGCTCGTATGGACGAGTTAACGGGGATCAAGATGGGGTCCGGAAAAGCCTGTTTAGGCTACCCAGTTTTAATAAGGAAAAGTTTTATTTTCTTTTCCTTTTTCTTTTTCTTTTTCTTTATATTTTTCTTTATTTCCTCCGTTTCTCTCCCTCGCGCACCCGAGCCGCTCCTTTCTTCTTCCCGACGCCGTTCTTTTCTCCTCTCGAGCCCTAACCACCCTAACCGGCGATCCCTTCCACTTCTTCTTCTCTTCTCTTCTGCACTGCCGCCCCAATCGTATGTGCCCTAACCGCCGGCGACGCACGGAGCAGTGCCGCACCTCCTGTGCCCTAGCCGCTGACCGCCATTGAGCCCTGCCGAAGCTGCTTCTCCTCTTTCGAGCGTCGGCAACCGACCAAACTCCTCTGCCCTAGATCGTCGTTGCACGGAGCAGCGCAGACACACCACAGATCCCTCTGCCCTAGTTGGATTCCTCCTTTCTGTGGCCTAACTCCGAAATAGGTAAGGCAAATTTTGGGTAGGGTTGTTCGTTGTAGGATTTTGATTTGGGCTCCTGTGATGAACCGATTGACGATTTACTGTGGTAAAAGTCACTGATTTCGTTGTCATACTATTGGAGCAGGGAAGAAACACTGCTGCTAGGGTTTTTGGGTGTTGATCACGCTGTTGTATTGCCGCCGAGGAGTTATAGGGTTTGCTTTACTGTGGAGTGTTCTTGGTTCGGCAGCAGCTTTCCCTAGCAGTGGGTAAGTACAGATTTAGATGTGTTTTTGTGTTGAATCTGTGATGGATCATGTTATAGTAAGTCATAATTAGAAGGTGGAACGATTAGGGTTAATTTCATTAACCCTAATTGATCAATGGATTAGGATTTAGTTTAGTTAATGAATGCATGATAGAATTAACTAAACTAAATATTATGACACAGGACTTTGATTCGAGACGAGCATCTCGACGTCCGAGTTGGACCGGACTGATCTTATTTTCCTATTGGAGGCGGTACTTTGACTTATGTCTTTGATATGCATAATAATATGTTTAACATATAGCAGTGATTGTGTAATCATTTTGTTTCGGTTGGTCACTACATGATAGTTACATGATTGCTTGTTTATTTATTCTGCACTGCATATTATTTACCTGATCATATATGCTTTAGGTAGTGACCTAACCACATGCTATGTTATCTTCTGGATCTAGGGTTTATTTGATGCCCTATCTGATTTGTGTACCTTCTATTTGATACATCTTCCAGTGGTACACACTTTGTATTATTTATATGGTCATTACTATGTTATTCATGAGATTGTCATGCTTAGTGTCATGCATCATGATTGCATGCTGTACGATTGTTGGCTCCACTATGGTTGAGCCCATCGCCAGTTACATGTACTGCACACACCATCACCGCCCATGGGTTAGTGGTATATCAGACAGGTGTGTGGCGGTTCATTGCTTTAGCTGGTCCGAGGACTCGCTGCCAGTGCAGTCCGCGATCGCTCTCGGCTCACGGCATTTAGTGTAGCAGTGGTAGCCGTGGATGCAGATGGTGGATCCGTTGCGTGGTCGATGTCCGGTGTGGTGGCAGATATCCTCCCGGCCTAGTAAGGAGATGAGAGCACCGAGCTCCCCATTTATGAGGTCGAGGGGTGAGGATACTCGACGACATCCGTCCCTCATCATACGGAGGTGATGTCTGGTTCAGCGATGTCCACTTATTTATTTATATTTATGTTTATCTTCATTTACTTGTCTTTGCATTTATAGGATGCATATGATTGACATGCATCTGGATTATGATCGTCTGACGACTTGATGACCTTTGCATTGATTGATCTCTGATTTCCCGATTTCATTGCATTTATCCTTCTCGTATTTCGTGAGTATCGCATGATTAGTGTTGTCTGTTATTTATTTTATTATGCATATCAGTTGTACCTGTTGAGTGTTGGACTCACCCCGTTTCCATTGTTGATATATTTTCAGGTTGAGGCTGTCCGGAGCAGTTCTAGTCGCTGGTCCCCACAGCACGTAGTGCTAGTCCATCTGCTGGTCTTTGAGTTGTTATTTTATTTTAGCTTTTCTCTATCAGACTTTGTTTTAGTCTTGTTTTGGATTTTACATATGGATATTGTATGAAATCCTTCCGTTTGATGGACTTTTGGTATGATTTGGATTTTATTCTACTATATGCCTGCCTGGACGGCAGAAGAGGTGAGTTCGTCGGATTTGAGTTTTACGAATGTAGTTGAGTAGGGTGGAATTCGAGTCAGAGTATTATTGTTTGTGATTACTATTATTAACTGCGTGGTTGTGACAACCAGAGGCTAAATATCTATATAAACTGCGTGGTGATTATTTTTATTTATTGTTATAATTCCAGCCGTCTGTGGCTGAGGTATATGTGTTATGTAGAAGTTTCAGATTGTCCGCCGTACAGGGGAGATGCTGCCGAAATTTCTTCGGACAGGGACTCCTCTGGGGCGTGACACTAAAAAACCAATGTTTTAGGACTGGTCTTCTAAGAGCGTTTGATTAACCACTCTAAATATGTGTAGCGACAAGAGTGGTTAAATGAAACCGCTTCTAAAATGTAAGAGTAATAGGAGCGGTTGGAAAACCGATCCAGCTGATTAATTGTAGCATCAGTTATTTCAAACCGTTTTAAATGTCATTAAATTTAAGAGCGGTTTTATAAACCGATTTAATTTTTTGTTTGGTAGCGGTTTATTAGACTTTTTAAGTGGTCAACAAAACTGTTTCTACAAAGTCACATATTCTTTTAACCTAGGGTCTTTTGCCTATTATTAATATTTAAATTTCCTTAATTTTTAATCCTACGCGCCACATACACACAACAAATCGTGATTCATTCTCCTTACTCCTTAAAAATCCAACATTCCGATCGAGATACTTAGAAAAAATAACAATCCAATTTCTGCGCCATTGTTGGCTTCTCTGTTACCGGAAATTGACTCACTTGTATAGGTAATACGCATGGAATCCATCTTCTAATTTTATTAAAAATTATTTTATAGATAATAATACAAACTGTCGAATCTCGATTGATTTGATGAAGTCCAAAATTAAATTACGTTAATATCCTTTTTTATTTTCATACTTAAAATAATTTTAAAACTTATTAATAATTTTATCTTCTTATCTTTATCAAAAATTTTATAAAATAAATACACGCAACATGTGTATTTCATTAATCAAAATGTGAGATGCATTACATACTTTAATTAATGAAATAAATAAAATAAATAATCGATGCATATAATTGAAACGTACTAAATAAATCTCAGAAAGGGAACAAATAAATTTTTTGATATATTACTAAAATAGATTTAAAACTACAATTTACAATTCCATTAATTGTAGTATGATACAATTATAGCATGATTTGGAGAGTATGATACATAACGTCAAACAATTGTAGTAAATGAAGAGAAAGTTAAATCTTATGTGCTAAAATTATTTTTAAATTGTGTGTTTTCAATTTTATCAATTCTCAATTTCAATTATAAACTAGCCATCAAGACCATTTGCAAGAAAATGGTCCGTATATATTTTAAAAATCATAAAATAAAAGTGTTAACTAAACAATTCATTTCACGCATTTTTATTTAAATACTCATTATAATAATTCATTATCAATCTTATCATTGTCTATATTTTAAAATATAATCATATTTTATTTATATAAATGGATGCAATCGAAAATTTGCTCGTTGGTAAATTATTTTAAGAAAGAATAAAATTCCTATACCTGCACAATTTTAATATGGTTCACCAAGATTCTAACCATAAAATTTTACCAAAATAGAAACTAAAATACCATGTTTATTGGCTATGAAAGGGCTCCCCTTTTTAGCGCTCACATTATTTTGCTATTTTTTTTCGTGATTCCCGCTTTTAATTTCTAGAACCCTAATCTTACCTATCTAATGTATTGATATATATATTGCTTCATCTACTCATCTCCTTTTACCGATACTTCTCAGGGAGAACATTACAACTAACTTTGATTCTTGGAGGTAATTTCTTGCTTGAAGTAATATATTTGAATCTAGTTTCTAGAATTTTGGATGACTGTCCCAGACTATCATATTGTTTTAGGCGTGATTAATTTTTATTTTCATAGTTTAAAGATGTTGATATCTCGTTATGTTTTTGACTACCTTTTGTTAGCTTTTATTTATTGTCGCCATTTTGCAGATAAAATTGTCTGATCTTAATTTTCTGACCTTTTTTTTTGGAATTGTCAAAATTTAAAGATATAAAATCTGGATAAGAGTTTGAATGTGCAACATAAATATGAGTATGTAATCATCTTTTGAAAAATGTCACACACTTATTGTCTATTTCTTGTAGGAATTGCTTCACTTTGAAAATGGTGAACAAAAGAATTCAAAAGTTGCTTCAAAATACCAGAGGGCGATCTAGAAGAGAAGAATCAAATAATAGAGGATTAAATGGTGAAAATGAACCACAAGATGTACCACTGCCGCACTCTCCATCGAAAACACAAAATGCTGAATTGGACTTACAACACAATGTTGAGCATAATGAGGAAGGTTAGAATTTTTTTTGGGGATATGAATAGCTAATTGAATTTACAATGAAGTAACATTATGTTTTTTAATGAATTAACATTATGTTTTAAATACTTTTTTAGGTTCATCTCAAAGGAGCCAAAATACACGGGGTAGGACAGTGATGAGGGATGTTCATTCATTAGGTCCCAATGACTTACTAGTTGTAAGATTTAATGAAAGGGGTCAACCTTATGGAGAAATGCAACCCACGCTTTCAAATTTTGTGGGAACGATTGCTCGAAATGGAAACTTGTTACCCCTTAGTTTTCTAGACTGGAGGAAAATACCTAAAAATCATTTGGATCTTGCATGGGGATATGTAACTGTAAGTTGAGAATCTTTTAGTTCCAAATTTCAATTAGAAATTAATATAATTTGTTTAATATTCGTAGGAACATTTTTGTATCCCTACTCGCCACAAAAAAATTGTGATGCAAATGATGGGAGTTGCATGGACGCGATGGAGGACCGAAGTCAAGGCAACGTCTTATGACCCAAATATTCCTTTATATGAGCTCTTGCAAATTCGTCCTGTCCCTCATAAGCTGACACTCGAGGTTTGGGAAACTTTATGTGACTATTGGAAGAAGAATGAGGTAGTAATAATAAATTTATTATTTTGTACATATAGATGGGTGTATATGATGCATTTTTGTTAACCTATTGCAGAGAATGTCAAAAATTAATAGAGAAAATGCTCATAAAAAATGAAGAATTCATGCATAAGGACGCATAAATATTCCAACATTGGAAGATAAATGCATTATATATAATGATTGTTTTTATAAGTTCTATATAATTTTTAATTCACAAATTCTATATTTTTAGGGCCGAGATTTAAAGTATTGATTAAAGTGAATAGAATATAGTTGGTGTTAGTTAAGTTTGATGGCGCAATTTGTTGATTAGTTTCAGGAAAATGGTGTAAAACCTACTCGTATTGAAATATTAGAATTAAGTTGTCATAGTAAAAAGAAAGGAAGGTCTCCTATTGCTGATGAAGCTATACAACATGAGGTAAGAATTATGTTTAAATTTTTTAAAATGACTTGTCAATATTTTTGTAATGTTATTCACAATTTTTGTGTCAGGCTTTATTGAATGAGGCTGTGAAACGCCATCTCCAAGACAAGTGCATGATCAAGCATTTCGGTAATGAGCACATTTAATTTTTTCTAAAGTTATAACTTTTATGATACTAATTATTTTTTATGCAGTGAGGTGTTCGGGCCTGAGCATTCTGGCCGAGTTCGATGTTTAGGAGCTGGTGCACTGCCTAGCCAAGTTTTTCCTGACCAATATAAGCGTAGCCATTGCCAAGGATATGACACTGCTTCAGATGCCATAGAAAAGTTCAAGGAAATGAAAGAAAAAATAAAGGAAATGGAAGCTAGGGAGGCAGAGCGAGAAGCACGACTACAAGCAGAAATGGAAGCACGTGAAGCACAAAGGAAAACCGAGATGGAGCAATCGATGAGGCGGATGTAGGAACAACAATTCCAAAATTTTATCCGTATTATGCAAAGTATGATGGTTGGAACTGCTGGGGGATCTCAAGGGCCCGAAATGACCGGGACAGGTATTAGCATGTTTGATGTTAACAAATGAGTTATTAAAAATTACTTGTATAAATGCATGATGTAAAATCCGCTTTCTTTTATAGATGGCAAGTGTGATGGCAGAAATCATGCAACAATATATGAGTATTCCATCAAACGCTCAAGAAAATATCCGTAGACCTCCTCCATGAGAGAAATCAAATGGTAGCAGGTAGAATTTGAGAAAAAGATATTTTGATTTATATTAAGGTTGGAAATAAATAATATGTTTTTAGATGAATAATATGCTATTTTGATTGACAATGATTGTTCGTAAGGATTATGTACTGATTTTTTATGATGGAATACCATTGTTTTTTTCATCTATTTATTATGTTGAGTTATGGAATGATTTATAAAGAAACATAAATGTTTTTTTAAAAAAAAAAAATCTGCCATCTACAAAAGACCGTTCCAAAAAATTAAAAAAATTGATGTTAAACCATTCCAAAATTACAAAAAATCGCTTCGAAATATGACTTTCAAGAGCAGTTACGAAATCGTTCCACATGAACACATATAGAAGCAGTGAATAGAAACCCACATTTAGGAGCGGTTATTATGTGCTCCTGATATGTGCAAACAAAAGCGGTTTCGTAAACCGCTCCTACTTTTCACCTTCTACAGCGGTTTAAAAACCATGGAAATATCCATGTTTCACAATCGGTTGGTCAACCGATTCAACATCCTCACTTGCAAAATCAGTTAACAACCGTACCTAAATATAGATTTCAGATCGGTTTCAGAAACCGCTCTAATTGAGGATATATTAGAGTGGTTTTTAACCGGTGGGAAAACTAACATTTTAGAGCGGTTAGGACAACATTTACCACCGCTTTTATCTTCAGCTCGAACTGGGCCTAGCAACGGTGGCAACAAGTGCGCTTGCCAAACCGTTGCGATATTTATAGCAGCGGTGGAAAACCGCTCATATAAGTCAAATAAACCGGTCCTATAGCTTCTTTTTTTGTAGTGACTCTTCTCCTTTGTAGATCTAGTGTAGATCTAGGTTAGAAAACTCATACTCGAAGTTTCACTACTTTTATTCTTCGCACGGATCCGGTGGCGGGGGTTTCGGGGTTTCCGCAACGCAAAAAGTGGTTTTTGCGGCCAGAAAAACCCAACAGTGGTATCAGAGCCACGTGCGAAGCAAGTATGAGTTTTAATTTGTATTTTTATGAAAATTACAGATCTGTAACTTTCTGTGAATTTATGATTTTTATAGTTTTTATGGGTATTTTTCTCGTAGAAGCAAAACACGAGTGTTTAGACACTTATAGGCTTCGACTACCGAGAAGATTTTTCCAAAATGCCAAGGTTTCGCCCCAAATCATTTTGGGACAGCGAACTAAGGCGCTGTAGGATCACTTAGAAACACTCGCTATGGTTATATCGCGGTTAGCGGCGCTGCCCCTGACCCCGCAAGGGGATTCGTTCCGCGATTGCGTTCGAAAATCGCTAAACGGGACCGTCGGGAATTTTTACTCATAAAAATTGAAAAAATTGTAAGAAAAATTACAGAAATTTATAGAAATTACATAATTTAGAATTATGTATTATTTTGTGATGGTCATGGCCCAAAAGACCCAATTATATTGGAAATTTGTGTTGTAATTCATAATATGGCCTGCGTGCCATTTTGTGTTTGTGCGTGTTGTACTTGATTCGCGACCTGCGCGTCGTGTCTTCCTCTATTTTATATTTCCTGTTGTAAATTAGTTTAGACTTGAATGTAACTCGAGTTTCACCGTTGTAATGTACAAAATGGAGCGGTGAAAGGTCCACTCGAGACGGAGTTACGAGGAGGGCGCGAGCAACACAAGGTGGTCAAAGGGAGGAGCTTGAGAAGTTGTTGACCTTAGGTTGACCATCCGATCTTCTCATTGGCTTGACAAGATCGTAGTAGGGCCATGACTAATCACAAAACATTTAATTAATTGCTTGTGTGTGTATATGTGATGCATGCTAGAATAAGTAATTAATTAGCGCCTTAACGATTCGATTCGATCAATCGCATATATGATACACCTTGATGTTTAGATTAGATCTAATCTAATCTAAGGGACTCACTTGTTATATTAAATGTTATGAGAACTTAGATATTTGATTTCCATATTTTATGTTGCATAAAAACCTAGGATTCATGCTTTTGATGGTTCGGCCAAGTTAGGTTCTAGGGTTGGTAGGAAGTTCAAAACCCTAACCATGCATGATAATGATTCTACATGATATGGTATGAACTTTTATGTTATGATATGCTTTATGTTATCTACACACATGCCATCATGTTATGATTACATAGGTTATGCTTTATGTTATGTATGTCATGCTATGATATGACAAGAACATGGTATGCTTCATGATATACTAAGAACATGCTATGTTTCATGATATGCTAAGAACATGCTATGTTTCATGATATGACAAAAACATTCTATGTTACATGATATGACAAGGACATGATATGTTTATAAAAGGCTTATGTAAGATGAAAATCCTAAGAGATGCTTCCCTTAAGTTGGGATCAAGAGCACTCTTCATGATAAGACAAGAACATGATAAGCCAAGATATGACAAGAACATGATATGTATGATATGATAAGAAACATGATATGCTATTTTACTTTGTATGGCTTGTACCAAGGGTGGGCTCCATAAGCGCCCCTAGGTCGATGGTCTATGAAACGAGCCTAGTAAAAGGGATGGGCTCCTAAGTTTTCCCTAGGTCGATGGTCTATGAAACGGGCCTAGTTCCTAGTAGGTTCAAGATTAACTACCTTGGATCTATTTAGGATGCGCGCATTTATGTATGTATGTGGTATAAGTCGGGCCCTCATGTTGAGATTATGTTTAAGTATGTATATGATATATGTTTTCAAAAGGACATCTTGCATATATATTCATTTCATGATACATGTTTTCAAAAGAACATCTTGCATCTACAAGTTCATGTTATATGATTTTCTTATGATTATGTAAGATGTTTTGAAAATATGTCTATGATGCTTATATGATCATGTTACGATTTTATGTTTATGCTCTCACATGATAGGATATGATTTTATGTTTATGCTCTCACATGATAGGATATGATTTCATGTTTATGTGCTCACATGATATGATATGATTTTATGTTTATGCTCTCACATGCTATGATAAGATTTTATGTTTACGCATGAGTTGTGGTTTTTTTTAGTAGGAAAGGGACTTACTAAGCCTATGTGCTTATAGTTTTATGTTTCCTTGTACTGCAGAAAAAGGAAAAGAGTGGCTAAGCTAAGAGGAGCAGCAGGAAGGGCAAGAATGTGTGTGGGAGTGGCATGGTGGAATAAATCCTTGTGTTTCAGAATTTATATATATGTTTTGACCTTATGTGAACCATATTTAACTTTATGTTTGATAACTACTTGGTCTAGCAAGGATAGATTATGCTCTTATGTTTTATTGTTCATGTTGGTATGCTTATGAGAGCATGAGTTATGTTAAGTAGTTGATGATAAATCAGGTTACATGTTATGTTGAAGGATTAGTATGTTAAACATGTTTACTATATGTTATATGATTATATGGTTCACATGTCATGTTTAGTCCATATGCATATGAGCTAATTAAATTTTTGACAACCCACTTCCGCTGCCATGAGTTCATATGCATATACATGTATGTATGTTTAAGTAAGTAACCCCGTCCCTTCTTTAGAGTAGTAATGGAGGGGCGGGCGTTACAGTTTGGTATCAGAGCAGGTTTGTCTTTCCACTACAGAGCAAGTTACAGAGCAAGTTCATGTTATATGATTTTCTTATGATTATGTAAGATGTTTTGAAAATATGTCTATGATGCTTATATGATCATGTTACGATTTTATGTTTATGCTCTCACATGATAGGATATGATTTTATGTTTATGCTCTCACATGATAGGATATGATTTCATGTTTATGTGCTCACATGATATGATATGATTTTATGTTTATGCTCTCACATGCTATGATAAGATTTTATGTTTACGCATGAGTTGTGGTTTTTTTTAGTAGGAAAGGGACTTACTAAGCCTATGTGCTTATAGTTTTATGTTTCCTTGTACTGCAGAAAAAGGAAAAGAGTGGCTAAGCTAAGAGGAGCAGCAGGAAGGGCAAGAATGTGTGTGGGAGTGGCATGGTGGAATAAATCCTTGTGTTTCAGAATTTATATATATGTTTTGACCTTATGTGAACCATATTTAACTTTATGTTTGATAACTACTTGGTCTAGCAAGGATAGATTATGCTCTTATGTTTTATTGTTCATGTTGGTATGCTTATGAGAGCATGAGTTATGTTAAGTAGTTGATGATAAATCAGGTTACATGTTATGTTGAAGGATTAGTATGTTAAACATGTTTACTATATGTTATATGATTATATGGTTCACATGTCATGTTTAGTCCATATGCATATGAGCTAATTAAATTTTTGACAACCCACTTCCGCTGCCATGAGTTCATATGCATATACATGTATGTATGTTTAAGTAAGTAACCCCGTCCCTTCTTTAGAGTAGTAATGGAGGGGCGGGCGTTACAGTTTGGTATCAGAGCAGGTTTGTCTTTCCACTACACACACACATCAATTCTACATCCGCCGCTCCAAGTAAGAATTTCTATGCCTACTCTATTTTTTTTATGTATGATAAGGAATGCTTTAATTTAAGTATGCATGTCTACTCTATTTTTATTTATGATAAGTTACAATTTTAGTCTAAGTATGCATGATGGTAGGTTAGGAATAATAATAACTTATGCTAGCCTTATTGTCATTTATGAAGATAAGCATGGCTAGAAGACGCAATAACAGAGCCGATGAAGCGGTACCCCCACCTGATCTGATGCATGTAGTCACTGATCTTCAGCGTCAGGTCACAGAACAACAGCAAGTAATAAATACTTTGATGAATCAGCAAGGGAACCCTGCTACCCCACCCGAGAATCAGAATGCGATGCCAGTCATACTTACAGCTGCACCAGTACCACCGGCACCTGTACCACCGGTAGGCCCAGTCCCAGTGGTTCGACAGGAGGCGTACCTGATTCAGTGGTAGAGGCTGAAGCCGGAAGCTTTCTCTGGTAACTGTGAGCCATGGGAGGCCCAAGCCTGGTTCAAGACTGTGGAGAGCATAGTGGAGCTATTTGATTGGCCCAAACATGAGAAAGTCAAGTGTGCATCGTTCTGCCTTACGGGCGATGCCAGAATGTGTTGGTTGGGACGGATTTAAAGCGAAGAGACAAGTAAATCAAATGAGATGGACGGACTTCGAGACTGAATTGTTCGAAGAATTCTTCCACATGCGAGTGACAAACAAGCACTACGACGAGTTCACCGAGTTCCGGCAAAGTGACCTACCAGTTAATGAAGCTGTGAAGAGATTCAATCGTCTAGCGCGCCTATGCCCAGAGTTAGTCAGCATAGAAAGAGAAAGGGTCAGACTTATGCTGAAGATGCTCAGACCCGAGATAGCTCTGAACGTGGCCGGCGGAGTTAATAGACCGTAGACTGCCGAAGAGCTAATCAGCAATGCCCTGATCACCGAGCACTATCTGAAGGCACTGAACGCGGGCAAGAGTCAAGTCCAGCCCGGAGGACAGAAACCTCAAACCACCAGAACCAGCTGGAAAGGAAACCACAGTGGCAAGAGAAAGCAATAGAACGACACTAAGGGTGGTCCAGCAAGCAAGCAACCTACGTTCCCTCAGTGTACCACATGTGGGAAGAAACATCCAGGAATATGCCGTATAGGCACAAATAGGTGCTACAACTGTGGATTGGAAGGACATATGGCCAGAAACTGTCCTACCCAGATTCAGACACCTCCTCAACAGTATGCCCAGAACAGAGGTGCTCCCCCACAGCTACACCAGATGCAGGCTGCTATAGAAGGGACCTTGATAAGCCAAGGGAGACTGGAAGCTCCGCCAGTTACGACGAATGTCAGGATCTTCTCCCTCACCAAGGAAGATGGGGCAAATGCTTCTACCGTTGCCACAAGTCAGATATTTATTTTCAGTCAGCATGCTACTTTATTATTTGATACTAGGGCAACGCACTCGATCGTCTCTACACTGTTCACAAGAAAGATAGACATGCCACCCCAAGCCTTAGATTGCAAGTTCTTAACGACCCTACCGTCGGGAGAGGTGATGTCATCCACTCATATGCTGCGAGCCGCACCCATCAGAATCACAGACAGAGAACTCTATTGTGATCTAATAGTGCTTGACATGTAGGATTATGATATCATATTGGGCATGGATTTCCTGAGCAAGTACGGTGCCTCAATAGAGTGCCGTAATAGAAAAGTGATTTTCTGGCCTGAAGCAGATCCGATGTTTGAATTTATTGGGAAGCCAAGAGAAATTATGTGCTACGGGGTCGAAAATATGTCCGGACAGCTCTCTACCCTGACTATAGCATCGATGTTGTTCGACGATATATTGGGGAAGCAAACCCGTGACCCAAGCAATCCAAAGGATCAACCAAGAAGTCTTAGAGGGAAAAAATGATGGATTCCGTATCGCTGACAGTGGAATATTATACCTCAGGGATCGCTTATGTGTTCCCGACGATCCAGAGTTGCGAAAGAAAATACTGGAAGAAGCCCATGCAACACCCTATGCCATGGATCCTGGATCCACCAAGATGTACCAAGACCTGAAAAAGAAATTCTGGTGGTTCGGTATGAAAAGAGACGTGGCTCAGTATGTCAGTACCTGTCTGACCTGCTAGAAGGTTAAAGCAGAACACCAGAGACCTGGAGGAGTACTGCAACCAATCCAAATTCCAGAATGGAAATGGGAAGATATCTCTATGGAATTCATTTCAGGATTACCCAAAACGACAAACGGCTACGACGTTATATGGGTAATCGTGGACATATTGATGAAATCCGCCCACTTCCTAGCAATCAAGATGACCTATTCGATTGAGCAACTGGCTCAATTATATGTCAAGAAAATTATTAGATTACATGGGATTCCTAAGACCATTATTTCTGACAGAGATGGTCGCTTTATTTCACATTTCTGGGAATGTGTTCAGAAGGCTCTTGGCACAAAGCTATTGTTCAGTACTGCCTTCCACCCTCAGACCGACGGACAAACAGAAAGGGTGAACCAAGTACTAGAAGATATGTTACGAGCTTGCGCCTTAGACTTCAAGGGGAGTTGGTGCCGATATCTATGCTTAGCGGAATTCGCCTACAACAATAGTTACCAAGCTACTATTGGAATGGCGCCTTACGAGGCTTTGTGCGGAAGGAAATGTAGATCCCCTATATGCTGGTACAAAGGCGGTGAAAAGAAGGAGATGGGATTTCGAACAGATTTCATTGACAACACCACCCGTGCTATACAGAACATCCGCCAAAGAATAGAAACTGCTCAGAGTCGACAGAAGAATTATGTAGATAAGCGACGTAGGTCGTTGGAATTTAGTGTCGGGGATTCGGTATTTCTCAAGGTAGCTCCTATGAAAGGGGTGATGAGGTTCAGAAAGAAGGGAAAGCTGAGTCCGATCTACGTGGGACCATATCGGATTCAGAAAAGGGTCGGCAAGGTAGCTTATGAGATAGAGCTGCCTCAAGATATGACAGCTATTCACAACGTCTTCCATGTTTCGATGCTCAAGAAATGTATTCCTAGCACAGAACAAGTGGTCGAGCCACAGACAGTGCAAGTCCAAGAGGACCTAAGTTATAAGAGCCGACCAGTCCAGATATTTGACCGGGATATCAAAAGACTAAGAAACAAAGAGGTGTCCTTAGTAAAGGTCTTGTGACAAAATCAACGGTTCGAAGAAGCCACTTGGGAACGCGAAGACGATATGAAACAAAAGTACCCAAAGCTATTTTAAGTTCGAGGACGAACTTTTATGAGGTATGGGGGACTGTAACACCCATAGGAATCTCTAAGTCTTTTATAAGAATTGTTGCATGATTAGAATAAGCCTTATATGAATATTTCCAAAAATGAAAGAAAAATGGAACCAAAAAGAGGCATGACCAAGGTTTGAACCTTGGACCTCTTAGTAAGTGGTTCTATGTCATAACCAGTAGCCGCAGCAGGGGTGTGCTGTTATAAAAGAGAGGGAAATTGTAGTTAAAGGTAGGGAAAGAGAAGGCTTCCTTCAATAAGAAGGAAAAGTTAAAGTTTTCTTCTTATTCTTTCAATGAGAAGTTGGTTTTGTCTTCTTCCTTCATTGAAAATAAATAAGAAAATGAGTAGGAAAACTTCATTTGCTCTCTCTTCCTCCTCCTCCTCCTCCTCCTCATTCTCTCCACCGAAATCAAGCTTCTTCTCTCCACCATTGCTGAAACCCAAACCAAAGGATTTTCTCTCTTGGAAGGCTTCCCAAGCAAGGTTACTACACCTAGTAAATCAAGCGAGAGGATGTAAGTATCCCCCTCACCTGCAGTACAAGTAGCCTCCTACGTTTTCTATTTTTAAAAAAAATGTTTTGAGAAACTTAGGATGGAACTTTGCTTCTTAAGTTTCGGCTATAAAAAAAATAGAGAGGTTAGGGAAAGTTAAGATGTAAACCATGATTGTACTTGATCCTTTATGGTTTGTAACTCATTACATGATGTTAGGTTAAGGTTTTTTAATGTTTGATGTTGCTTAGATCTTGGAGCCTTGCTCTTTAGGGATTCGGCCATGAAAAGATAAAGATGTTTAGAAAAAGATTAAATAAAAACTATGCTTGTTATGATCCCTTATGATTTGTAACTCACTACATGATGTTAGATTAAAGTTTCCATGCTTCATGTTGATTAAATATCTAAAATCATGCTCATAAGGTTTCGGCCAAGAAGGAATAAAGGAATTAGAGGAAGTTTTAGAATCTAATTATGCTTGTTTATGAATCCTCATTATATGCCACCCACTATATGATGTTAGTTTAAGATTTTCATGCTTCATGTTGAAGAAAAAGATTGAGAACCATGCTACTAGGGTTCGGCCAAGAAGGAAAAAAAAAAAAGGATTAGGTTAAAGGCAAACTAGGGTCTCTAAAGCTCTTACATGCTATGTTAAGTATTATGAGAACTCAAGTATTTGATTTCCATGTTTTATGTTACTTGAAAACCCAAGAAGCATGCTCACAAGTTTCGGCCAAGATAAGGGAATTAGGTTAGTAAGCTACCTAGAGTTCCTAAGGGACTCACTTGTTACATTAAATGTTATGAGAACTTAGTATTTGATTTCCATGTTTTATGTTGCATAAAAACCAAGGATTCATGCTTTTGATGGTTCTGCCAAGTTAGGTTCTAGGGTTGGTAGGAAGTTCAAAACCCTAACCATGCATGATAATGATTCTACATGATATGGTATGAACTTTTATGTTATGATATGCTTTATGTTATGTACACACATGCCATCGTGTTATGATTCCTTAGGTTATGCTTTATGTTATGTATGCTATGCTATGATATGACAAGAACATGCTATGCTTCATGATATGCTAAGAACATGCTATGTTTCATGATATGCTAAGAACATGCTATGTTTCATGATATGACAAGAACATGCTATGTTACATGATAGACAAGGACATGATATGTTTATGAAAGGCTTATGTAAGATGAAAAGTCTAAGAGATGCTTCCCTTAAGTTGGGATCAAGAGCACTCTTCATGATAAGACAAGAACATGATAAGCCAAGATATGACAAGAACATGATATGTATGATATGATAAGAAACATGATATGCTATTTTACTTTTGTATGGCTTGTACCAAGGGTGGGCTCCATAAGCGCCCCTAGGTCGATGGTCTATGAAACGGGCCTAGTAAAAGGGATAGACTCCTAAGATGCCCCGAGGTCGAAGGTCTATGAAACGGGCCTAGTTCCTAGTAGGTTCAAGATAGAGGGTCAACCGACACCCATGGAGAGGTGCCACCTGCCCCAATACCATTCCACTGGGCTTTGTTCCAGACACCCTCGGAAATCGCATAGGCGAATCAAGAGTGAAGATCCTCTTCAGATGAAGCGCCCGTTCAGCGCCCGAAAGGGCAAGGCACCTCAAGGCGACAGATCCCCGAACGGATCAATTGCTAATTCTCCGAAGCGATACTGCAGGACCGTCTACCAAGACACTACGCTCCCCTAGCTATTGGAGAATACAACGGGTCGACCGATCCAGATGACCATTTGGGCAAGTTCGACAACGCGGCCACCCTTCACCAATACACAGATGGGATGAAGTGCCGGGTCTTCCTTACCACTCTCTCCAGCTTGGCACAACGATGGTTCAGGAGACTGCCGGATGGATCAATACAAAGCGTTAAGGATTTCTGAACGGTGTTCCTACATCATTTTGCAAGCAGCAGGTGCTACCAAAAGACTAGCATCAGCTTGTTTTCTTTGAAGCAAGGGTCGAGAGAAACCCTCCGAGCATACATATTATGCTTCAACCAGGTAGCAATGGATATCCCATCGGTCTCGTCCGAGACTATGATGAATGCCTTCACACATGGGCTCGTCGTAGGGGATTTCTTCTGATAGCTCATCAGGAAGCCGCCCCACGACTATGACCACATGCTCAAGAAGGCTAATGAGTATATAAACATGGAGGAAGCAGGCCGCAAGAAGGAAGGAGGCGCAAGCCGAACAACCACCAACCACCGAAGGGGCCAAGAGCTGAAGGTCGACCGCACCAGGAAACGAGGGCGCATACCGGGTAGCATGTGGCTTCCGACTGACAGAAGGCACCGAAGGGCAAGGTATGGATACCTATGGTATATACACAACCCCCTCAGCCTGCCCCACATCACATCAGAAGACAGTCTTTATTTCATTTTTATTTTCTTATATGTTTTCTTTAAGGTATTGGCATTGTATTAGTGTTTATCCATGTGACTTCTTTACCATTTTTAATATTTTGTTGTGTTTATGCTGTACCGGCACGCATTGTTTCTTTTTTGTTTGTATTAGCTTTTCTTTCATTTTCCGCTATGTTTTTAGTATAGCAATGTGAGTTGTTTATTATACAACTGTGTGGTTGTAATCATTTTGTTCTAGCCGAGTGGGTTGTGTATATAACTGCTGATGTGAATCCAAAGAGAATATCTCAAGAACCCACAACAAATGGAAGAAGAAAGAAAGAAAGAACTAAATTGATAAGATTGATGAAAAGAAGCTTGACCCAATGCTTAGGAAAGCATGAACCTTGGTATAGAAGATGGTAGACGCCACAACCTTGGGATGAAGGTTGATAAGTCTTCTAACGCCATAAGGAAATGCCTTGATAAGTTCTAATTCAATGAAGAACCAACAAGTGAGAGCCTCACCGTGCTTTAGATTGAAAAATATGTCAAAGATATATGTGTGGTTGTCATCCCCTTTATTTATAGCTATAAGGTGACCAAAAAACCCTAAAAGGTCAAAAGAAAGCCCATTTAGTAAAGGCCTATGTAGACTACTTAACCATTTTAAGCTTATGACTTTATTACAACCCAAATAAAAGTAGAAATTGAGTCAAAATTAAGCCTACATATCCCTACTACATAGGCATAAGACTTAAGTGCTAATTAAGCTCATCTACGGCTTGAATTAGGTTGACTATGCCGAATGACTTGCTCTTGGTTAAACCTTCTTCAATGGTAGCTTTGACCTTCACATCTTCAATTAGTACATTAAGTGTTTCCTTCATCTTTCTAGCCTTAGCCTTGTAATTGGGCATCCATTGATGCATAATGGATCATCATTAACATCTAGAGTCGGTTGACCATGATCCATATCGTTAGCTTGTTACTCTCTTTCTTTGACTCCATCATTCCCCCTTTCCCCAAAAGGATTCATCCTCGAATCTTGATCACCTCAGATTGTGCATCTATTTGTGGATGACAAGTTGTAGAAAACAAAAGGTTTGTTCCCAATTTTCCCCATAGTGTCTTCCAAAAGTAGCTTAGGAACTTTGCATCATGATCTGAAACTATGCTCCTCGGTACTCCATGAAGTCGGACAATCTCCCTAAAAAATAGATCCGCAATATGGTTAGCATCATCTGTTTTCTTACAAGGAATAAAATGAGCCATTTTAGAAAATCTGTCCACAACGACAAAAATGGAATCCATACCTCATTTAGACCTTGGTAGTCCTACAACAAAGCCCATGGAAATATCAACCCAAGGTTCACTAGGAATTGGTAAAGGTGTAAACAATCCATGAGGTAAAGATCTAGATTTTGCTTGCCTACATGTAATACACTTCTCACAAAACTTGACTACATCTCGTTTCATATGTGGCCAAAAGAAATGCTCTACCAAAACTTCTAGAGTTTTTCTTACTCCAAAATGTCCCATTAGTCCCCCACCATGAGCTTCTTGGATTAATAATTCCCTTAATGAACAATTAGGGACACAAAACCTATTCACTCTAAAAAGAAATCCCTCATACCTATAAAACTGTCACGCACCAGAGGAGTCCCTGTCCGAGAAGGCTGTACGGTGGACAATCTGAAATTTTTCTACATCCTCACATACCTCAGCCACAGGCGGCTGGAATAATAAAAACAATAAAAATACAACCACACATTCCACGCAGTTTATATAATAAGTAAACAGAAAGATAATACCCTGACTCGAAATCAACCCTACTCCACTACACTCGTAAAGCTCAAATCCGATGAACTCACCTCTTCTGCCGTCCAGGCAAGCATGTAGTAGAAATCCAAATCCAAATCAATCGACATAATAAAATCCATACAATGTCCATAAGTAAAATAATCCAAAACATAACAAGTTCAAAACAGTCTCGAACAGAAAAGAAACCAAAAGAAAAACAATCATATCCTCGAGGTCTGCAGGGACCAGCAACTGGAACTCTCTCCTGACAGCATCAACCTGAAAATATCAACAATGGAGGCGGGGTGAGTCTAACACTCAGCAGGTACAATTGATATGCAAAGTAAAGAAATAACACCAAGCACTAATCATGTTAGTTAGAGCCCTAGAGCCAATCATTTGATGATTGTATGGACTCATTGTATCATATTCTTGTATATTAATAAAGGCATTTGGATTTTGGTTATTATACTTACTTGTATTGGTGCCAAATAAACTAAGTATAATAATGTCCTTGAGTAGATGGTTCTCACCTATATCAATCGGTAAGTTGAACCGATAGTGAGATGATATAGTGAACACTACTCTTAATCATTCCTAGTCGAGTATTAACATTCAGGGACAATGTTAATGCAATAAGACTATCATGTAGGTCAACTCGATGACTTGATCTCACAAGTCATGGATATAGAGATATCAAGTTGACACATGGGTATACATTAGAGAATGTATACTGAATGACCCGCCATGAGAAAGTATCATGGATCGTTATATGAGTGTCATATACTTTCTCATGTGGCTATTAGTATGACTACTAGTCCTTAGACCTGAAGTCACCATAGATCCCTACATAAGGAGTTATGTACTTTGGTTTCGTCAAACGTCACCAGTAACTGGGTGGACTATAAAGGCGATTACTGGGTATATAACGAATTATGCAGAGGGATGTGAGTGATGTAGATGGGATCTATCCCTCCCATATGACGGGAGCGACATCGGTATTCTTGATAGAGTGAGACCACGAAGTGCATGGCCATGCCCAAATGAGTCAATATAGGATATTGAGCTCATTTGATTTAGTGAGTCTACTTGGAGTTCAAGATTTAGATTGGTCAGAGGATGACACGGTCTATGCCTCACTTTGATCAATCTAGATGTCTAGGATAGAAGGACACTTGTCATATTTTGTGAAGAGTCACAATTAGTAGTCACAAGGTGATGTCGGATCTCGACATTCTTGTAACTTGGGTAGTAATGATGTGTTGCTAGATACCGCTCATTACTTATGCTCCTAAATGGGTTTAGGGCATTGCCAACGTTACAAGAACCTATAGGGTCACACACTTAGGACAATTATATGGAGATTAGGTTCATATGATGAACCAAGAGGATTAGATTCTTTTGATGAATCAAATTGGATTAAGAGTAATCCTAATTGGGCTAACTTGAGTTCGACTCAAGTTGATTCATGTGTTCAATGAGTCTAATTTAGATTTTGACTCATTGAATCAATTTAATTAAATGAATTAGAATCATTATATTAAGTTGGCTTGAATCAAATGGTTGGATTCGATCAACCATGGAAGAGATTTGATCAAGTTTCACTTGACTTGAGAGGAAGATTAAAAGTCAAGTTTGACTTGACTTTATGCACCTCATTGGTGAGTTGGCATTGAAGTGGACCAATGATGTTACTCCACATCATCATGGACGCCACCTCATGGAAGTTACAAAGTTATTTTCTTAATAACTTCACATTAATTGCATTTAATGGGGAGTTACACATGAAGATAGTGGTCGGCCACATTTTGAATGGGATGAATTGATTTTTCATTCAAGTGTGCATTATTCTTCCTTCTTCCTCTTGAAGCTCTCCCTCTTCCTCTCCTCCTTGCTTGGCCGAATCTTACCAAGGTGCTAGCACACCTTTGTGTGAGGTTTTCTCCACCTACGTGTCCGTGTGGATACTTCTAGAGGACCGACGCTTGACGGTCTAGAGATCCGGCAATTCCTTGGACGAGCGGGAACGCGAAAGGGCACGCTTCAAGGTATACTTCTTAACACATAGATCTAGGTGTAGATCTAGATATTTAAAAACTCGTACTCGTAATTTTCGTTCGGTTTTTTTTTGCACGGATCTACGACTTCGGGTGATTCGGGGTTTTCGCGACGCGAAAAGCGGTTTTCGCGGCCCGGAAAACCCAACAGTGGTATCAGAGCCACGTGCAAGGCTTGTACGAGTTTAATTTTTGGTTTTATGAAAACTAAACCTTCTGTAATTTTCTGTAAAATTTAGTTTTTTTATGTTTTTATGGGTAATTTTTCCGTAGAAGCGAAGCCAAGTATCTCGGCACTTGTAGGCTTCGGCTACCGGGAAGTTTTTCCTTAAACGGCTTCGTTTTGCCCCAAATCCGTTTGGGACAGCGGGTTTGGGTGCCATTAGATCGCAAAGGAGCAACTCACGATGGTTAGATCGTGGGTAGGGGTACTGCCCCTAACCCCGCAAGGGGATTTGCTCCGTGATTGCACCCGAAATCGCTAAAAACGAACCTGCCGGGAAGATTTTTCCGAAACGGCAATGTCTCTACCCAAATCGTTTTGGGACAGCGAGTTTAGGCACTGTTGAATCGGAAAGGAACCCTCGCGATGGTTAGATCGCGGGTAGGGGCGCTGCCCCTGGCCCCGCAAGGGGATCCGTTCCGCGATTGCGCCCGCTGGGAAATTTTACTCGTAAAAATTGTAAAAATTAATTTTAAAATTACAGAAAATTATGAAAAATATATAATTTTGAATTATATATTAATTTTGTGATAGTCATGGCCCAAAACCCAATGTGATTGGATTGTGTTGTAATTCATAATACGGCCTGCGTGCCGTTATGTGTTTATGAGTGTTGTATTATATTTGTGACCTGCGCGTCGCACCTTCTCTTATATTCTTGTTGTAAATTAGATTTAGACTCGAATGTAACTCGAGTTTCAAATTGTAATGTACAAATTGGAGCGGTGGAGGGTCCACACGAGACGGAGTTCCGAGGCGGGCACGAGCAACACAAGGTGGTCAAAGGGAGAAGTTTGGAGAAGCTGTTGACCATAGGTTGACTAGTCGATCTTCTCATTGGTTTGAGAAGATCGTAGTAGGGCCATGACTAAATCACAAATATATTAATTAATTGCTTGTGTATGTGATGCATATTTAATAAGTAGTTAATTAATTAGTGCCTTACGATTAGATTAGATCTAAGTCGTGCACATGATGCACCCTTGCGATTAGATTAGATCTAAGTCATGCACAAGATACATCCTTTTTCGATTAGATTAGATCTCAATCGACTCAACTCTAATGCCTAACCGTGTCGTGATACCTATCACTACCTCGATCACATGTATTATTGAATCTGCCAAAACAGAGCAATACATATTATCTTGGTAGGGTACGGAGGGACAATCTTGGTCCCGCCTATCAACGCATGGGTGAATACAAACTCAATTAGATTGAGTATTCCTAGTTACTCGGTTGGATCGAGTCAACTATAGGCATTCTTCCAATAGTTGGAAAGGTAGGACAAAATCACGTTTATATTAACTCTCGGGCGTATTAGCCAAAGCTAACTCGAGTTTTAATATAAATATGGATCTTGATCCTATAAACAAGAGTTGCATAGAGATGTAATTGGTAATCGTTACCTACCGATCATACTAAGCCTTGGGCGTATTAGCCAAAGCTAACTCAAGGGTTAGTATGATGTGGATCTTGTCCCACAAGAATTATAATGGGAGCATCATTTAGTTAAAGGCCTAATTAAATGATTTTAAAAGAATATGATATTTATTTCTGCAAATTTTCTGTTGTAGATAACCATGACGTCGAACACGAATTCCTTCTCCCTGCGATCTGTCCTTGAGAAGGACAAGCTCAAAGGAGCGAATTTCTTGGACTGGTACAAGAACTTGAGAATAGTTCTCACCCAGGAACGTAAACTGTACGTTCTGGAGCAGCCCATTCCGGAGGCTCCTCCTGCCAATGCCCCGCGAGCAGACAAAGATGCTTACAAGACGACGCATTAGATGTGTCCTGTCTAATGCTCGCGACCATGAACTCTGAGCTTCAGAAGCAACACGAGTTGATGGGCGCTTACGATATGGTTGAGCATCTTCGCCAACTATATCAGGGACAAGCGAGGCATGAGAGATGTGAGATCTCTAAGGCACTGTTTCAGTGCAAGATGTCAGACGGGGCTCCCGTAGGTCCTTATGTACTCAAGATGATTGGGTACATAGAGAACCTACAAAGACTGGGGTTCCCACTTGGCCAAGAGATGGCCACTGACTTAATCTTGCAATCGTTGTCGGATAGCTATAGTCAATTTGTTAAGAACTATAACATGAACGAGATTGACAAGCCACTGCCCGAGCTCCTTAGTATGTTACGAACTGCTGAGGTTAACCTTAAGAAGGTTAAGCCCATTCTGATGGTCCAGAAGCATAAGGGCAAAGGCAAGTCCAAAGGCAAGGGAAAGTCCCAAGCCAAGGGCAAAGGCAAGGCACTGAAGCCTAAAGGAGGGGTCGCCAAGAATGCTACCTACTTCCACTGCGGTCAGACCGGGCACTGGAAGAGGAACTGCAAGGTATACTTGGAGGATCTTAAGAAGAAGCGAAGGGAGACTTCCACTTCAGGTATATATGTTATAGAAGTCAATATATCTATTTCTACATCATGGGTATTAGATACTGGATGTGCTTCTCACATGTGCAGGCGCTGAGAAATAGCAGGGCATTGACAAAGGGCGAGGTGGACCTACGAGTAGGCAATGGAGCACGGGTTGCTGCTGTTGCTGTAGGGACTTACTATTTATCTCTGCCCTCTGGGCTTGTACTAGAGTTAGTCGATTGTTATTATGTGCCTACATTAACTAAGAACATTATATCAGTTTCATGTTTGGACAAGAAAGGTTTCTCGTTTACTATAAAGAACAAATGTTGTTCCATCTACTTAAACGATATGTTCTATTGTAGTGCACCTCTGATAAACGGACTCTATATTCTAGACCTTGAAAGCCCTATCTATAACGTAAATACCAAGAGGTTCAAGTCTAATGACATGAATCAAACCTACCTTTGGCACTGTCGCTTAGGTCATATAAATGACAAGCGCTTATCCCAACTTCATAAGGATGGTTTGTTGGACTCATTTGATTTTGAATCATATGAGATATGCGAGTCATGCCTACGAGGCAAGATGACCAAGACTCTCTTTAGTGGGCACAGCGAGAGAGCAACTGATTTGTTAGGACTCATACATAGTGATGTATGTGGCCCTTTCAATGTCGCTGCTAGAGGCGGTTATTGGTACTTCATCACATTTACTGATGACTTCAGTAGATATGGTTATGTGTACTTGATGACACATAAGTCCGAATCCTTTGAAAAGTTCAAAGAATTCAAGAATGAAGTACAGAACCAGCTTGGCAAGAGTATTAAAATACTTCGATCAGATCGAGGTGGTGAATACTTAAGCCATGAGTTTCGTGACTATTTAGCTGAGTGTGGGATTCTATCCCAACTCACTCCTCCTGGAACACCACAGTGGAATGGTGTATCCGAAAGGAGGAATCGTACCCTATTAGATATGGTACGATCTATGATGAGTCACACAGATCTTCCGACATACCTTTGGGGCTATGCTCTAGACACGACAGCTTTCATTCTCAACCGAGTTCCATCCAAGGCCGTGATAAAGACACCATATAGGATATGAACCGGGAGCCCAGGTGTCTTTCATGAGGATTTGGGGCTGTGAGGCTTACGTACAACGTCAAGTCTCGCACAAATTAGGACCCAAATCCGACAAGTGCTATTTCATTGGATATCCCAAGGAAACTAAGGGATATTACTTCTACATTCTCAGTTGTGGCAAAGACTGGGGTCTTTCTAGAAAGGGACTTTGTTTCTAGAAAGACTAGTGGGCGTTCGATCTTGAAGAAGTTCAAGATGCGAACAATAGCACTGATGCCTAGATGGAAATTGAACTGGAACCACAAAGTGTTGTGGATGATGTTCCACAAGGAGTTGAGGAACAACAACCAGTTCAAGTAGACATTCCTCTTCGCAGGTCTGATAGGGTACGTCGTCAGCCTGAGAGATACTCATTTCTCTTGTCTGACCATGATGACGTTGTGCTCATAGAGGATGAGCCTACCACCTATCAGGAAGCTGTGATGAGACCAGATTCCGAGAAATGGCTAGAGGCCATGAGATCCGAGATGGAATCCATGTACACCAACCAAATATGGGCTTTGGTTGATCCACCTGATGGGGTAAAACCCATTGGGTGCAAGTGGGTCTTTAAGAGAAAGACTGACATGGATGGACTTATCTATAAGGGTTGCTTGGTAGCTAAAGGTTTCAAGCAGATTCATGGTATTGACTATGATGAAACCTTTTCTCTAGTAGCGATGTTTAAATCCATTCGGATCATGCTTGCTATTGCAGCCTACCATGATTATGAGATCTGGCAGATGGACGTCAAAACTGCGTTTCTGAATGGAAACCTGCTCGAGGATGTGTACATGACACAACCTGAGGGTTTTGTCGATCCACAGCATACTAGTAGAGTATGCAAGCTGCATAGGTCCATTTATGGACTAAAGCAAGCTTCTCGGAGCTGGAATCTTCGATTCGATGATGCAATCAAACAGTTTGGTTTCATCAAGAACGAAGATGAACCTTGTGTCTACAAGAAGGTTGTAGGGGACATAGTTGTCTTCCTCATATTGTATGTGGATGACATACTGCTCATTAGGAAGGACATCCTGTTGGGTTTTTCGGGCCGCGAAAACCGCTTTTCCACGTCGTGGAAACCCCGAATCACCCAAAGCCGTAGATCCTTGCAAGGAAAACCGAACAAAAAAATATGAGTACGAGTTTCAAAACTTTAGATCTACTCCTAGATCTATGTGTTGAAAGTTTTACCTTTGAAGCGTGCCCTCGCAAAATCCCGCTCGTCCAAGGTACGTGTCGGATCTCCAAAGTATCAAGGTAGATACTTCTCTAGTGATATCCACACGAACAAGGAATGCTCTCTAGCATTCAAGGATGGAGAAGAAAGACCCCAAGTGTGCTAGCACTCTCTAGGGCTCTCGGATGGGAATGGAAGAAGAAAAGAAAACCAAGAAGAGAATACAATACACTCCTCTAAAATATTACCTTTCTTCTTGGACTTCTTGGATTAACTCACTCACCCACCTTCTTCCACCATGAAAAGTACACGGCAACCTCAAGAGAAGGAGAAAGAAGAGACCAAGGAAGAAGAAGAATCAAGCATTCAACACACATAATTACCACTAAATAAAAACTCCTCCCATAAAGTGTGTGGCCGGCCACACAATGAAAACCTCCCTCATTAATGTGGACGACCACATTAATGCAAAGAGGAAGGTGTAACCTCCATGAGGTGGCACACCTCATGAGGTGGAGATGATGTGGCAACTATGTGTCATGCCATGTAGGATGAGTCAACCTACATGATGTGACAATGCATCAAGTCAAACTTGATGTTTCAACATCCATTTGGTCAAGTCAAAATTGACCAATTTTCTTCCTTGTTGAGTTAAATCCAACCTTTGATTCAAGTCAATTTCAATTTAATGAATCTCAATTCATTAATATAAATTGACTCAATAAATCAAATTTAAATTAGACTCATTCAACAATAGAATCTAATTGAGTCTAACTCAATAAGTCTAATTTGAATCCAATCTTTGGTGCATCATATGAACCTAATCCAATTGGTTCATCATATGAACCTAATCTCCATCCACATGTTCTTTGTGTGTGACCCAATAGGTTCTTGTAACGTTGGCAATGCCCCTAAACTCATTTAGAAGCATAAGTAATGAGCGGTATCTAGCAATACATCATTACTACCCAAGTTACAGGAATGTTGAGATCCAACATCACCTTATGACTACTAATTGTGACTCCTCACAATATGTGACATTGTCCTTCTATCCTAGACATCTAGATTGATCAATGTGAGGCATAGACCGTGTCATCCTCTAATCAATCTAAATCTTGAACTCTAAGTAGACTCACTCAATCAAATGAGCTCAATATCTCATGTTGACTCACTTGGGCATGGTCATGCACTTCGTGGTCTAATTCTATCAAGAATATTGATGTCGCTCCCGTCATATGGGAGGGATAGATCCCATCTACATCACTCACATCCCTCTGCATAATTTGTTGACGAAACCAAAGTACATAACTCCTTATGTAGGGATCCATGGTGACTTCAGGTCAAAGGACTAATAGTCAAACTAATAGCCACATGAGAAAGTATATGACACTCATATAATGATCCATGATACTTTCTCATGGCGGGTCATTCAGTATACATTCTCTAATGCATACCCATGTGTCAGCTTGATATCTCTATATCCATGACTTATGAGATCAAGTCATCGAGCTGACCTACATGCTAGTCTTATTGTATTAACATTGTCCCTGAATGTTAATACTCGACTAGGAATGATTTAGAGTAGTGTTCCCTATATCATCTCACTATCGATTCAACCAATCGATTGATATAGGTAAGAACCTTCTACTCAAGGACGTTACTATACTTATTTTATCTGTCACTAATACAAATAAGCATAATAACCAAAAACCAATTGCCATAATATATATACAAGAATATGATATACATGAGTCCATACAATCATCAAATGATTGACTCTAGGGCTCTAACTAACACATCCCTATGCTTCAGTCTGTCAAGACCTGGCTAGGGAGTTGCTTCTCAATGAAGGACTTAGGTGAGGCATCCCGCATTCTAGGGATTCAGATCTATCGAAATAGATCTAAGAGATTGCTTGGCCTAAGTCAGAGTACATATATTGACAAGGTACTCCTTCGGTTTGCCATGCAAAACTCCAAGAAGGGATTTCTGCCGATGTCACATGGCGTGAGTCTTTCGAAGACTCAAGGTCCCTCTTCTAGAGAGGAGAGAGACCGCATGGATCAGATCCCTTATGCCTCAGCCATAGGATCGATCATGTACGCCATGTTATGTACTCGACCTGATGTCACGTATGCTTTGAGCATGACGAGCAGATACCAGTCAGATCCAGGTGAAAGTCACTGGATAGCGGTCAACAATATTCTTAAGTACTTGAGAAGGACTAAAGAATATTTCTTGATATATAGAGGCAGTGATGAGCCAGCTGTAAAGGGTTACAGAGATGCTAGCTCCCAGACCGACCAGGATGACTATAGATCGCAGTCGGGGTTCGTATTTTGCATTAATGGTGGTGCTGTCAGCTGGAAGAGTTCGAAGCAAGATACAGTAGCTGATTCTACAACAGAAGCCGAGTACATGCAAAGGAGGCAGTTTGGATCCGCAAGTTCATCACTGAACTTGGGGTGGTTCCTAGCATCGCTGACCCAATTGAGCTCTATTGTGACAACAATGGAGCTATAGCATAGGCGAAGGAACCTCGCTCACACAGGCGGACCAAGCACATACTACAGCGCTTCCATCTGATTCGAGAGATTATCGATAGAGGAGATGTGAAGATTTGCAGAGTACCTACAGAGGCTAACATCGCAGATCCCTTGACCAAGGCTTTGGCACAGAGGAAGCATGATGGTCACACTAGGTCATTAGGCCTTAGAGCCTATACTGATTGACACTAGTGCTAGTGGGAGATTGATAGTTAGAGCCCTAGAGCCAATCATTTGATGATTGTATGGACTCATTGTATCATATTCTTGTATATTAATAAAGGCATTTGGATTTTGGTTATTATACTTACTTGTATTGGTGCCAAATAAACTGAGTATAATAAAGTCCATGAGTAGATGGTTCTCACCTATATCAATCGGTTAGTTGAACCGATTGTGAGATGATATAGTGAACACTACTCTTAATCATTCCTAGTCGAGTATTAACATTCAAGGATAATGTTAATGTAATAAGACTAGCATGTAGGTCAACTCGATGACTTGATCTCACAAATCATGGATATAGAGATATCAAGTTGACACATGGGTATACATTAGAGAATGTATACTGAATGACCCGCCATGAGAAAGTATCATGGATCGTTATATGAGTGTCATATACTTTCTCATGTGGCTATTAGTATGACTACTAGTCCTTAGACCTGAAGTCACCATAGATCCCTAAATAAGGAATTATGTACTTTGGTTTCGTCAAACGTCACCCGTAACTGGGTGGACTATAAAGGCGATTACTGGGTATATAACGAATTATGCAGAGTGATGTGAGTGATGTAGATGGGATCTATCCCTCCCATATGACAGAAGCGACATCGGTATTCTTGATAGAGTGAGACCACGAAGTGCATGGCCATGCCCAAATGAGTCAATATAGGATATTGAGCTCATTTGATTTAGTGAGTCAACTTGGAGTTCAAGATTTAGATTGGTCAGAGGATGATGTGGTCTATGCCTCACTTTGATCAATCTAGATGTCTAGGATAGAAGGACACTTGTCATATTTTGTGAAGAGTCACAATTAGTAGTCACAAGGTGATGTCGGATCTCGACATTCTTGTAACTTGGGTAGTAATGATGTGTTGCTAGATATCGCTCATTACTTATGCTCCTAAATGGGTTTAGGGCATTGCCAACGTTACAAGAACCTATAGGGTCACACACTTAGGACAATTAGATGGAGATTAGATTCATATGATGAACCAAGAGGATTAGATTCATTTGATGAATCAAATTGGATTATGAGTAATCCTAATTGGGCTAACTTGAGTTCGACTCAAGTTGATTCATGTGTTCAATGAGTCTAATTTAGATTTTGACTCATTGAATCAATTTAATTAAATGAATTAGATTCATTATATTAAGTTGGCTTGAATCAAATGGTTGGATTCGATCAACCATGGAAGAGATTTGATTAAGTTTGACTTGACTTGATAGGAAGATTAAAAGTCAAGTTTGACTTGACTTTATGCCACCTCATTGGTGAGTTGGCATTGAAGTGAACCAATGATGTTACTCCACATCATCATGGGTGCCACCTCATGGAAGTTACAAAGTCATTTTCTTAATAACTTTACATTAATTGCATTTAATGGGGAGTTACACATGAAGATAGTGGCCGGCCACATTTTGAATGGGATGAATTGATTTTTCATTCAAGTGTGCATTATTCTTCCTTCTTCCTCTTGAAGCTCTCCTTCTCCCTCTCCTCCTTGCTTGGCCGAATCTTACCAATGTGCTAGCACACCATTGTGTGAGGTTTTCTCCACCTACGTGTCCGTGTGGATACTTCTAGAGGACCGACGCTTGACGGTCTAGAGATCCGACAATTCCTTGGATGAGTGGGAACGCGAAAGGGCACTCTTCAAGGTATACTTCTTAACACATAGATCTCGGAGTAGATCTAGATATTTAAAAACTCGTACTCGTAATTTTCGTTCGGTTTTTTTCCTTGCACGGATCTACGGCTTTGGGTGATTCGGGGTTTCCGCGACGCGAAAAGCGATTTTCGCGGCCCGAAAAACCCAACAAATCATGCGTACAGTCTCCTGATAAAAATAAAGATAAATGCAAACCGAAGTAGACAGGAGAGAATCTGTACTAACCAGGACCCGGTATAAGAACAAACAGTCCGAAAGGTATAGAAGACCTGTATGCATGTCAAACATAGGTATCCAAACAATATGCAGCATATAAATGCAGCAAACACAATCACAAACAATAAATGCATCATGCATATGATGCCAATGTCATGGTCACCCCTGACGCTAGTCAGCCAACACATAACAATAGTGGGACCGAGTTGGTAGAGCTGTGACAACCTGATGAGTGACCGAGTGGACGGGATGCTGTCGGAGTACACACGTACTCCTACCCCAAATCATAAATGGGGGAGCGAAATGCTCTCATCTCCCGGTACGCTATGACGGGGAGGGATCTCTAACGTGCTACACGCTGCGTCACACTACCCATGAGCGGACCAACGGAGCACCGGAATAGCCAAACTGACGTGCTACCACGCTGTGTCACGCTACCCATGAGCGTCACAACGGAGCACCGAACAGTGATGAAACTGGCAATGTGCTCAACAATAATGGAGCAATCTATCGCACAGCATGCGATCATGCAAATGGTGCATGTCACTAAGCATGGTAATATACTAAACTAACCTCTGGACATATAACAATGGGCACCATAGTGAATAAATCATATCAAGATATACTGATCAATAAGGTATCAAACCTAGGTCCTGAACATGTGAAACATGGTTATATCACTACCCATGAGCATGAAAAATCAGGTACGAGATCAATACGAGATGCAAACAAACAACCAATCAAACAGGTAACATGTATTGGGCAGTGATTAACCGAACAAATAAGAAACACAATTAATGCAACATGTTAATTTCATTACTAAGCATATCAAAACAATAAGTCAAAAGTACCCGCCTCCGATAAAATGGTGCAAATCTGACTCCGAGATACTCGTCTCGTGTCAAAGTCCTGTATCACATATAAATAAATATATTTTATTTAGCTACGATTTACATAAATAGCTTAACAAAATTCCTAAAACTATTTAGGGCAAAACCCTAAACCAAAAACACATAAACATAATCAATATACACATGATCGTCTAACTAAATCCTCCAATTCAGAACATGATCTACAACAGAACTCAAATGCACCTAATCCTTACCCTAATCACAATCCAAAAGATTACGGTGAGGGTTGCTTGCCGTTGAAATTTGAACAAGCAATTGTCTGTTGATCCATAGCACACAGAAACCCGCTGTAATTCTTCCTTCAATTCACAACCCTCACTTCTGTGGACTAAGTCTACTGTTGCTGATAAAATAATGACACAGCCCCACTTCCTCACCAATTCTGTGACCTAAGTTAGTAGCAAAGAGAAGATCACGATCAAGATTGGAGATTCCTGCCAAGAATTAACCTAATTCCAACTAACTTACCTCCCAAGATCGATTAGGGCACGTGAAATGAACACACGGTGCCGGCTCGATCAAACGGACAGAGAGATCAGTGAAGGGGGTGCTCTGCCGAGGTGTGTCCGTGCAGAGATGGCCGAAGAAGAGAGGAGACACGAGCGGTCAGCAATCGGGCGGCGCCGACAGTGAAGTCGGCAGTGTACAACAGGTGTGAGGCTCGGCGATGTGGCGGAGATGCTAGGGCTCGGCAGCAGGCCGGCGCTAGATCTAGGGCACGCAAGTTCGGCGGCTGGTGAGAGAAACTCGGCTGCCGGCGGTGGAAGGAATTCAGCTAGGGCAGAAGGGAGAAAGGCAGTGCCGACTTCCCTTGGTCCGGGCTTATTCACGCGTGGGAGAGGAGGAGGGAACCGCCAAGTGGCGGTTAGGGCTCGGAGGAGAAGGCGTCGGCTCGGGTGCGCGAGGGAGAAGAACAGAAACGGCGTCGGGGAAAGAAATAAGAGAAAAAGAAAAGAAAAAGGAAAAGGAAATAAAACTTTTCCTCATTAAAACAGGGTAGCCTAAACAGGCTTTTCCGGGCCCCATTTTTATCCCTGTTAACTCGTCCATATGAGCTCCGAAAAATTCCCGAAAAATTTCCAAAACTCCAGAAAATTACCTTATTAAGATTCGCCTATTTTCCGGTATTTTATATTCTCCCCCACTAATAAAAATTTGCTCCCCAAATTTCGTTATCTACCCTCAGCAAGTACTAACAACAGATATAGAGTATAAATGTTGAACAGTAAATAAATCATATACCTCAAGTAAAAAGATGGGGATATCGAGCTCGGATAGTATCCTCGAGCTCCTAAGTAGCCTCCTCGTCCGAATGATGTTGCCATCCGACTTTAACTAGCCGGATAGTCTTGTTGCGCAACTGACGCTCTTTCCGGTCGAGAATCCGTACTGGAACCTCCTCATATGTAATGTCAGGCTGAACTAGAACTGGAATATCTGCCAGCACATGCGTCGGGTCGGGCACGTGTCTCCACAGCATAGATACGTGGAATACATCGTGTACGCCTGACAGGGACGGTGGTAGTGCCAGTCGGTAAGCTACCGCTCCGATCCTCTCCAAGATCTCGAAAGGACCAATGTACCGCGGAGCTAGCTTACCTCTGAGGCCAAATCTCTTCACCCCTTTCGTGGGTGAATCTCGCAGAAATACATGGTCGCCAACAGAGAACTCTAGTGGTCTGAGTCTCCGATCCGCGTAACTCTTTTGGCGATCCTGCGCCTCTGACATCCTCCGTCTGATAGTACGGACCAACTCTGCATCTTGCTGAACTCTATGAGGTCCCAACAACTGGGCCTCTCCAACCTCATCCCAGAGGACGGGTGTCCGACAAGGTCTACCATACAACGCCTCAAACGGTGCCATCTGGATAGCCGAATGAAAGCTGTTGTTGTAAGCAAACTCTACTAACGACAGATGGTCCTCCCAACTGCCTCCGAAATCCATAACACATGACCTCAGTAGGTCCTCTAAAGTCTGAATGGTCCGCTCTGACTGTCCATCTGTCTGTGGATGGAAGGCTGTACTAAATCGGAGCTGCGTGCCCAAGGCCTGCTGCAGACTCTGCCAGAAACGAGACGTGAACCGGGGGTCTATATCCGAAATAATAGTCAACTGGACATCACGTGATCTGATGATCTCCCGGCAAAACAGATCTACCAATCAATCCAGGAAATCAGTCCTCCGGATCGCTAAGAAGTGCGCGGATTTGGTTAATCGATCAACGATAACCCAAATCGCGTCATGACCTCGTCGTGTCCTATGCAATCCCACCACAAAGTCCATAGTAATATGTTCCCATTACCACTCGAGAATAGGAATCCGCTGAATTAATCCGGCAGGTCTCTAGTGCTCAGCCTTCACCTGCTGACAGACAAGACATCTAGCTACGAAATCCGTGATATCTTTCTTCATACTGTTCCACCAGTAGGAACGCCTCAAATCTAGATACATACGGGTTCCGCCTGGGTGGACAGTAAATCATGAACGATGAGCCTCCGGAAGTAACTCCTATAAGACCGGATGAGACTGAAGTACGCATAATCTGTCTCGGAAGTGTATAACACCCTCCTCGTCTCGTGTGAACTCGGTCTGCTGCCCGGAAGCTATTTGGCTGCAAATAAATTGCAAATACTGATCAGCAGCCTAGGGCTCTCGTATCCTCGTCCTGATCAATGACTGAGCAACCATGGTAACCAGAGTACCCTGCTCTGTCTGTCCTTACCCCTCAAGGCCTAAACAGGAGAAACCTTAAATCAAATCTGTGACCACAACTCGGTGGCAAGCTAAAGTCCCTCTGGACTTCCTGCTAAGCGCATCGGCAACCACATTAGCTTTCCCCGGGTGATAGCTAATGGTACAATCAAAAATCCTTCCGGAACTCCATCCATCTCCTCTGTCGGAGATTAAGTTCCTTCCAAGTAAACAGATATTTGAGACTCTTATGGTCAGTGAGAATCTCAAATGTAACGCCATATAAATAATATCGCCATATCTTCATGGCAAAAATAATGATGACTTGCTCCAGATCATGTACAAGGTAGTTCTTCTCATGTTCCTTCAATCGACGAGAAGCATAGGAGACTACCATATCGTGCTGCATCAGAACAGCGCTCAAACCCTGAATAGGACATATCCGTCCTCTCCAGAAGGTAAAAATTCAAAATCGGAGCCGACATTAGTCTCCGCTTCAGCTCCTAAAAGCTGGTCTTGTCATCTTCAGTCCAAGTGAACTTCACGCCTTTCCAGGTCAGGCGTGTCAGTGACATAACTATCCGAGAGAAACCCTCAACGTATCTCCGGAAATATCGAGCCAAACAAAGGAAGTTGCGAGCCTCTTCTATAGACTCCGTCTACTTCCAACGGTAACAACCTCGATCCCGTGTGAAACCACAGTATACTCCTACTGATGCCCATGTGTCTCAAACATCTCACAGAAGACAACCAAAATACGCATTACTGATCTTCACATCTAGACGTTTCCATCGAAGCATCTCTAGAACTATACAAAGATGAAGTGCGTAACTCACCATGGATCCGAAATAGATCACAACACTGTCAACAAAGACAATGGAAACCGATCCAAACATCCTGGGAATACCAAAATCATCAAGTCTCTGAAAACCTCTAAGGTTTCCCAAACCCTAATGGTAAAATCATGACACATAATGTCCATATCACAGACATTTCTAACCATAAGATCCCTGACAATAAGTCTGAAATATGATCACCAACGATATAAATCATCTAAGCATAGATCCTCCAGTGTGAGAGCAACTCTCCTTCACAGAAAATACCACATATGTGGGAGCAACGCTCTACCACAAGAAATCCTCAATATGTAGGAGTAACACTCCACTACAAATAATCTATAACATGTATCTGCAATAGATATGGGAGCAATGCTCCGCTACAAGCAATCCGAAATATGTATATGTGGGAACTCCGCTCCACCACAAACGATCCATAAGTGTCCAAGGCACCTAACTATCCAACTAGAGGCTGCACGAGATCACTTAACCACATATCACTGTAGGCAGCCAAAGGTATAAACAACCTAGTAAACAAATCAAATCCATAGTCAACTCTATCATCATCCTAGTGGGTTGGTCACCCACTAATAGGATAATTAGTTGACAGGGTTATACAACCAATAACATAATGTAGACACTCAGCATTCTACATTCAACATAGGTAGAATCATCCTGATGCTACCCACCATACACCTGGTACACATGCACACACAACATATGTATAATCGACATAATCCTCCAATTTGTACACACCAAACACACTCATAGCACAGGTATAAATCAGTGTGATACCTCCAACAATACCTATCAAACCCGTGTGCATATATCAACATAGGTATAATCAACAATACACCTCAACAACACTCACATGACATATGTACACCTATGCCAAGAGTATAATCAACGTAATACTTCCAAGAAATCATAATCGACACGAATATACTCTCAAAACAATCATATAATAAACAAGATACCTCAAATATTACACCCAACACATCTGCACATATCACAACTCAGATTAGATCGATAAGATACATCCAATAAAACACTCAAACATATGTGCACATTCCACAACATAGTTTTTTTTTAATTGACAAATACCTCCAATAAACAATCAGACATGAAAGTCTAACCACTCGGGTATAATCTACTAGAACCCACAATAATCATATGTATAAATGTGTACGACCCAAAAGACAGTCAGAATTCAAGAACATCAAGACACTCTTATTTTTATCTTCAAAAATATCAGCCCACATAATATCAGATGAATCAGTCTCTACTCCCCATGAGAGCAAGTTAACATTCGAAACATCAAATCATTATTTATCCACATAATCCAATATCAGAGGAAGCAAATATCAATTTTATCATCCTGTTAACTAACCACAACTAACCAGATTTATTAAAATCTCATAGGCACACTTAACCGTAAACTCTCTAGCACCCGATCTATAACTGATCACCAACTATAATCATCAAAATAGATATCTAATAATAGATCATCAGACAACCACATAACATTTACTCTCATAAATCATTAGAAATCAACACATCACAATATCAGATCTTACAATATCCCTCAACCTCAAATCATTCTCAACAATGATCAAACATGATAACTCTCCAATGACCAATTTTCATCGTATCGGATACCCTAATAGCCAAAAGATACGAGTATAAAAACTCTACTGGCTAAGTCCACAGGAATATGTAGGTATCATCCATTACCCAGCTAACAATAGCAGAGGCTGATATGTGCCTCCATCTCCTAATAGTAGTAACAGAAGCTAAAATTACTGATGGTATGATATGAAAAATCACTAGAGACTATAATCCTTGATCTCTATTAGGGTCGACCAAGATCAGTGGCTAACCCATCACATGCAATATGGCTACACCAACCAGACAGGTAATAAAGATAAAGTGCTAATAGATGTCCTAACCATCATAAAATAAACATCATACCTATTTTCTGTCTGGAGATGTTCCATCGTTGTCCAGTCCCCAACTTCTGACCTCAAAATTCCGAACGAGAAAATCATCGGAAATCCATATAAATCCAAAACTGAAGTCCGAAACATAACCATAACGGAAATCCGTACAAACCAAAATAGACATCCAAAAATCCAGAACACCAAAAGCAGGTATCCATAACCTGCTCTGATACCAATAAATTGGTATCAGATAAATCTCGAAAATCTAAAATACAAAAACCCAACAAGTATCGCCAAACTTGGCGCTCTGATACCAAGTAAATAAATTGGTATCAGGTTATTCCAAACATCAAAAATACGAAAACAAAAGATCGTATACATGTGCTCTGATACCACTAAATTGTCACGCCTCAGAGGAGTCCCTGTCCGATAAAATTTGGGCAGCATCTCCCCTGTACGGTGGATAATCTGAAACTTTTCTACATCCTCACATACCTCAGCCACAGGCGGCTGGAATAATAAAAACAATAAAAATACAACCACACATTCCACGCAGTTTATATAACAAGTAAACAGAAAGATAATACCCTGACTCGAAATCAACCCTACTCCACTACACTCGTAAAGATCAAATCCGATGAAATCACCTCTTCTGCCGTCCAGGCAAGCATGTAGTAGAATAAATCCAAATCCAAATCCATCGACATAATAAAATCCATACAATGTCCATAAGTAAAATAATCCAAAATATAACAAGTTCAAAACAGTCTCGAACAGAAAAGAAACCAAAAGAAAACCAATCATATCCTCGAGGTCTGCAGGGACCAGCAACTGGAACTCTCTCCTGACAGCATCAACCTGAAAATATCAACAATGGAGGCGGGGTGAGTCCAACACTCAGCAGGTACAATTGATATGCAAAGTAAATAAATAACACCTAGCACTAATCATGCGTACAGTCTCCTGATAAAAATAAAGATAATGTTGGGTTTTTCGGGCCGCGAAAACCGCTTTTCGCGTCGCGGAAACCCCGAATCACCCAAAGCCGTAGGATCCATGCAAGGAAAAATTTCAAAAACTCAAGTATGAGTTATAAACTATGATCTACAGTAGATCTACAAAGGAAAACACTTTATACCTTTGATGCGTGCCCTCGTAAATCCCGCTCGTCCAAGGTACGTGTCTGATCTCCAAAGTATCAAGGTAGATACTTCTCTAGTGATATCCACATGAACAAGGAGTGCTCTCTAGCACTCAAGGATGGAGAAGAAAGCCCCAAGTGTGCTAGCACTTTCTAGGGCTCTCGGGTAGGATTTAAAAAGAAGAAAAGAAAGGATGCAAAAAGGAATGTCTTACACTCAAGAAGTAGTATCCCTCCTTTGTGACCTTCACTCTTCCTTTGCTCTTGGAACTCACTCAACCACCTTAATCTTCCCTTGGAACCCACGGCAACAACAAGAGAAGAGGAGGAAGAATCAAGGAAGAAGATGGAATCATTATCACACATCAATTCACACTAAATGAAAACCATTCACTCTTTAGTGTGGCCGGCCACACACATAACTCCCTCATTTAATGTGGCCGGCCACATTAAATGGAATGGGAAGTGTTGTAACCTCTATGAGGTGGCATGTGATGTGGCAAGGATGAGTCATCCTTATGATGTGGCAACACATCAAGTCAAACTTGATGTTTCAACTTCTACTTGGTCAAGTCAAACTTGACCAATTGTCTTCCTTGTTGAGTTAAATCCAACGTTTGACTCAAGTCAATTTTAATTTAATGAATCTCAATTCATTAATATAAATTGACTCAATGAATCAAATCTAAATTAGACTCATTCCACTATTGAATCTAATTGAGTCTAACTCAATAAGTCTAATTTGAATCCAATTGGTTCATCATATGAACCCAATCTCCATCCACTTGTTCTTTGTGTGTGACCCAATAAGTTCTTGTAACGTTGGCAATGTTTCTAAACTCCTTTAGAAACATAAGCAATGAGCGGCATCTAGCAATACATCATTGCTACCCAAGTTACAAGAAATGTTGAGATCCAACATCACCTTGTGACTATTAATTGTGACTCCTCACAATATATGACAAGTGTCCTTCTATCCTAGACATCTAGATTGATCAATGTGAGGCATAGACCGTGTCATCCTCTGACCAATCTAAATCTTGAACTCCAAGTAGACTCACTCAATCAAATGAGCTCAATATCTCATATTGACTCATTTGGGAATGGCCATACACTTCGTGGTCTTACTCTATCAAGAATATCGATGTCACTCTATAGGAGGGATAGATCCCATATACATCACTCACATCCTTCTCGCATAATTGCTACATACCAAGAATCCTTTATAGTCCACCCGCCACGGGTGACGCTTGTGAAACCAAAGTACATAACTCCTTATGTAGGGATCCATGGTGACTTCAGGTCTAAGGACTAATAGTCATACTAATAGCCACATGAGAAAGTATATGACACTCATATAACGATCCATGATACTTTCTCATGGCGGGTCATTCAGTATACATTCTCTAATGCATACCCATGTGTCAACTTGATATCTCTATATCCATGACTTGTGAGATCAAGTCATCGAGCTGACCTACATGCTAGTCTTATTGTATTAACATTGTCCCTGAATGTTAATACTCAACTAGGAATGATTTAGAGTAGTGTTCCCTATATCATCTCACTATCGATTCAACTAATCGATTGATATAGGTATGAACCTTCTACTCAAGGACGCTATTATACTTAGTCTATTTGGCACTAATACAAATAAGTATAATAACCAAACAAATGCCTTTATTAATATACAAGAATATGATACAATGAGTCCATACAATCATCAAATGATTGGCTCTAGGGCTCTAACTAACAATCTCCCACTAGCACTAGTGCCAATCAGTATAGGCTCTAAGGCCTAATGACCTAGTGTGACCATCATGCTTCCTCTGTGCCAAAGCCTTGGTCAAGGGATCTGCGATGTTAGCCTCTGTAGGTACTCTGCAAATCTTCACATCTCCTCTCTCGATGATCTCTCGAATGAGATGGAAGCGCCGTAGTATGTGCTTGGTCCGCTGGTGTGAGCGAGGTTCCTTGTGCTATAGCTCCATTGTTGTCACAATAGAGCTCAATCGGGTCAGCGATGAACTTGCGGATCCAAACTGCCTCCTTTGCTGCCTCTGATGCAGCAATATACTCGGCTTCTGTTGTAGAGTCAGCTACTGTATCCTACTTCGAACTCTTCCAGCTGACAGCACCACCATTAATACAAAATACGAACCCCGACTGCGATCTATAGTCATCCTGGTCGGTCTGGAAGCTAGCATCTCTGTAACCCTTTACAGCTAGCTCATCATTGCCTCCATATATCAAGAAATATTCTTTAGTCCTTCTTAAGTACTTAAGAATATTCTTGACCGCTATCCAGTGACTTTCACCTGGATCTTCATGCTCAAAGCATACGAGACATCAGGTCGAGTACATAGCATGGCGTACATGATCGATCCTATGGCTGAGGCATAAGGGATCTGATCCATACGGTCTCTTTCCTCTCTAGAAGAGGGACCTTGAGTCTTCGAAAGACTCACGCCATGTGACATCGGCAGAAATCCCTTTTTGGAGTTGTGCATGGCAACCCGAAGGAGTACCTTGTCAATGTATGTACTCTGACTTAGGCCAAGCAATCTTTTAGACCTATCCCTATAGATCTATCCCTATAGATCTGTATCCCTAGAATGCGGGATGCCTAACCTAAGTCCTTCATTGAGAAGCAACTCCCTAGCCAGGTCTTGACAGACTGAAGCATAGGGATGTCCTTTCCAATGAGTAGTATGTCATCCACATACAATATGAGGAAGACAACTATATCTCCAACAACCTTCTTGTAGACACAAGGCTCATCTTCGTTCTTGATGAAACCAAACTGTTTGATTGCATCATCGAAACGAAGATTCCAGCTCCGAGAAGCTTGCTTTAGTCCATAAATGGACCTATGCAGCTTGTATGATGTGGATCTACAAAACCCTCGAGGTTGTGTCATGTACACATCCTCGTGTAGATTCAGAAACGCGGTTTGACATCCATCCGCCATATCTCATAGTCATGGTATTGCAATAGCAAGCATGATCCGAATAGACTTAAACATCGCATCGAGAAAAGGTTTCATCATAGTCAATACCATGAATCGCTTGAAACCTTTAGCAACCAAGCGACCCATATAGATAAGTCCATCCATGTCGTCTTTCTCTTAAAGACCCACTTACACCCAATGGGTTTTACCCTTCGTGGATCAACCAAAGTCCATACTTGGTTGGTGTACATGGATTCCATTTCGGATCTCATGGCTTCTAGCCATTTCTCAATCTCATCACAGCTTCCCGATAGGTGGTAGGCTCATCCTCTATGAGCATAACGTCATCATGGTCGACAAGAGAAATGAGTATCTCTCAGCCGACGACGTACCATCGGACTGCGAAGAGGAATGTCTACTTGAACCTGTTGTTCCTCAACTCTTGTGGAACAACATCATCCACAACACTTTGTGGTTCCAACTTCCATCGAGGCATCAGTGCTATTATTCGCATCTTGAACTTCTTCAAGATCGAACATCCCACTAGTCTTTCTAGAAATAAAGTCCCTTTCTAAAAAGATCCCACTACCTTGTGCCGATTGGGAATGTAGAAGTAATATCCCTTAGTTTCCTTGGGATATCCGATGAAAAGCACTTGTCGCATTTGGGTCCTAACTTGTCCGAGACTTGACGTCGAACGTAAGCCTCACAATCCCAAATCCTCATGAAAGATACCGGCATCCCATCCATATCCTATATGGTGTCTTTATCACGGCCTTGGATGGAACTCGGTTGAGAACCGTGTCTAGAGCATATCCCCATAGATATGTCGGAATCTGCGTGACTCATCATAGATCGCACATATCTAATAAGGTACGATTCCTCCGTTCGGATACACCATTCCACCGTGGTGTTCCGGGAGGAGTGAGTTGGGATAGAATCTCACACTCAACAAGATAGTCACGGAACTCATAGCTAAGGTATTCTCCACCTCGATCGATCAAGTATCTTAATACTCTTGCCAAGTCGGTTCCGTACTACATTCTTGAATTCTTGAACTTTTCAAAGGATTCGGACTTATGTGTCATCAAGTACACATAACGCTACTGAAATCATCAGTAAATGTGATGAAGTACCTATAACCGCCTCTAGCAGTGACATTGAAAGGGCCACATATATCACTATGTATGAGTCCTAACAAATCAGTCGCTCTCTCGCTGTGCCCACTAAAGGGAGTCTTGGTCATCTTGCCTCGTAGGCATGACTCGCATACCTCATATGATTCAAAATCAAATGAGTCCAGCATACCATCCTTATGGAGCTGGGATAAGCATTTGTCATTTATATGACCTAAACGACAGTGCCAGAGGTAGGTTTGGTTCATGTCATTTGACTTGAACCTCTTGGTATTTATGTTATAGATAGGGCTCTCAAGGTCTAGAATATAGAGTCTGTTTATTAGAGGTGCACTACTATAGAACATATCGTTTAAATAGACAGAACAACATTTGTTCTTTATTATAAACGAGAATCCTTTCTTGTCCAAACAAGAAACTGAAATTATGTTCTTAGTCAAGGCAGGCACATAACAACAATCATCTAATTCTAGTACAAGCCCAGAGGGAAGAGATAGATGATAAGTTCCTACAGCAATAGCAGCAACTCGTGCTCCATTGCCTATTCGTAGGTCTATCTCACCCTTCGTCAATGCCCTGCTATTTCTCAGCGCTTGTGCATTTGTACAAATGTGCGAAGCACATCCGATATCTAATACCCATGATGAAGAAATAGAGAGGTTGACTTCTATAACATGTATACCTGAAGTAGAAATCTTATTTCTCTTCTTCTTAAGATCTTCTAGGTATTCTTTGGAGTTCCTCTTCCAGTGCCTTGCTTGTCCTTGATATAGGTGACAAAGATGTTCAACCATATCATAAGCGCTCATCAACTCATGTTGCTTCTGAAGCTCAGAGTTCATGGTTGCGAGCATAAGACAAGACACATCTAATGCGTTATCTTGATGCTTCTTGTAAGCATCTCAGTCAGCTCGCGTGGCAGTGGCCCGAATGTACAGTTTATGTTCTTGGGTGAGAACTATTCTCGGTTCTATCACCAGAAATTTCTCTGTTGAGCTTGTCCTTAAAGACAGATGATCAGAGAGAAAATGTTCATATTTGTCAATGGTTATCTACAATACAGAATAAATATAAATACATTTAAAAAATTTAATATTAATTAGGCATTAAATGCTCCTACTATAATTTTTGGGACAAGATCCACATCATACTAACCCGTGAGTTAGCTTTGGCTAATACGCCCAAGGCTTAGTATGATCGGTAGGTAACGATTACCAATTACATCTCTATGCAACTCTTGTTTATAAAATCAATATCCGCATTTATATTAAAACTCGAGTTAGCTTTGGCTAATACGCCCGAGAGTTAATATAGATGTGATTTTGATCTATCTTTTCCAACCGTTGGAATAATACCTATAGTTGACTCGATCCAACCGAGTAACTAGGAATACTCAATCTAATTGAGCTTGTATCCACCCATGCGTTGATAGGCGGACCAAGATTGTCCCTCCGTACCCTACCAAGATAATATGTATTGCTCTGCTTTGGCAGATTCAACAATACATGTGATCGAGGTAGTGATAGGTATCACGACACGGTTAGGCATTTAGAGTTGGTTCGATCGAGATCTAATCTAATCGAAAAAGGATGCATCTTGTGCACGACTTAGATCTAATCTAATCGCAAGGGTGCATCATGTGCACGACTTAGATCTAATCTAATCGTAAGGCACTAATTAATTAATTACTTATTAAACATGCATCACATACACAAGCAATTAATTAACTTATTTGTGATTTAGTCATGTCCCTACTACGATCTTCTCAAGCCAATGAGAAGATCGATTGGTCAACCTAGGGTCAACAGCTTCTCCAAGCTCCTCCCTTTGACCACCTTGTGTTGCTCATGCCCGCCTCGGAACTCCGTCTCGTGTGGACCCTCCACCGCTCCAATTTGTACATTACAATTTGAAACTGGAGTTACATTCGAGTCTAAATCTAATTTACAATAAGAATATAAGAGAAAGGCACGACGCGCAGGTCGCGGAAAAATAAAAACATACAACACGCGCAAACACATAACGGCACGCATGTCGTATTATGAATTACAACACAATCCAATCATATTGGGTTTTTGGGCCATGACTATCACAAAATTAATATATAATTCAAAATTATATATTTTCATAATTTTCTATATTTTTAAAATAATTTTTACAATTTTTACGAGTAAAATTTCGGGCGCAATCGCGGAACGGATCCCCTTGCGGGGCCCAGGGGCAGCGCCCCTACCCGCGATCTAACCATCGCGAGGGTTCGTTTGTGATCCAACAGCGCCTAAACCCGCTATCCCAAAACAATTTGGGCTGAGACATTGCCGTTTCGAAAAAATCTTCCCGGCGGGTTCGTTTTAAGCGATTTCGGATGCGATCGCGGAGCAAATCCCCTTGCGGGGTTAGGGGCAGTACCCCTACCCACGATCTAACCATCGTGAGTTTCTCCTTTGCGATCTAATGGCACCCAAGCCCGCTGTCCCAAACGGATTTGGGGCGAAACGAAGCCGGTTTTGAAAAATCTTTCCGGTAGCCGAAGCCTACAAGTGCCGAGACACTTGTGCTTCGCTTCTACGGAAAAATTACCCATAAAATCATAAAAAACTAATTTTTACAGAAAATCACAGAAGGTTTTTTTTTTATGTTTCATAAAAATAAAAACAAACTCGTACAAGCCTTGCACATGGCTCTGATACCACTGTTGGGTTTTTCGGGCCGCGAAAACCGCTTTTCGCGTCGTGAAAACCCCGAATCACCCAAAGCCGTAGGATCCATGCAAGGAAAAATTTTGAAAACTCAAGTACGAGTTATAAACTATGATCTACAATAGATCTACAAAGGAAAACACTTTATACCTTTGATGCGTGCCCTCGCAAATCCCGCTCGTCCAAGGTACGTGTCGGATCTCCAAAGTATCAAGGTAGATACTTCTCAAGAGATATCCACACGAACAAGGAGTGCTCTCTAGCACTCAAGGATGGAGAAGAGAGCCCAAAGTGTGCTAGCACTTTCTAGGGCTCTCGGGTAGGATTTAAAAAGAAAAAAAAAAGGATGCAAAAAGGAATGTCTTACACTCAAGAAGTAGTATCCCTCCTTTGTGACCTTCACTCTTCCTTTGCTCTTGGAACTCACTCAACCACCTTAATCTTCCCTTGGAACCCACGGCAACAACAAGAGAAGAGGAGGAAGAATCAAGGAAGAAGATGGAATCATTATCACACATCAATTCACACTAAATGAAAACCATTCACTCTTTAGTGTGGCCGGCCACACACATAACTCCCTCATTTAATGTTGCCGGCCACATTAAATGGAATGGGAAGTGTTGTAACCTCCATGAGGTGGCATGTGATGTGGCAAGGATGAGTCATCCTTATGATGTGGCAACACATCAAGTCAAACTTGATGTTTCAACTTCTACTTGGTCAAGTCAAACTTGACCAATTGTCTTCCTTGTTGAGTTAAATACAACGTTTGACTCAAGTCAATTTTAATTTAATGAATCTCAATTCATTAATATAAATTGACTCAATGAATCAAATCTAAATTAGACTCATTCAACTATTGAATCTAATTGAGTCTAACTCAATTAGTCTAATTTGAATCCAATTGGTTCATCATATGAACCCAATCCAATTGGTTCATCATATGAACCCAATCTCCATCCACTTGTTCTTTGTGTGTGACCCAATAGGTTCTTGTAACGTTGGCAATATTTCTAAACTCCTTTAGAAATATAAGCAATGAGCGGCATATAGCAATACATCATTGCTACCCAAGTTACAAGAAATGTTGAGATCCAACATCACCTTGTGACTATTAATTGTGACTCCTCACAATATATGACAAGTGTCCTTCTATCCTAGACATCTAGATTGATCAATGTGAGGCATATACCGTGTCATCCTCTGACCAATCTAAATCTTGAACTCCAAGTAGACTCACTCAATCAAATGAGCTCAATATCTCATATTGACTCATTTGGGTATGGCCATACACTTCGCGGTCTTACTCTATCAAGAATATCGATGTCACTCCCGTCATATAGGAGGGATAGATCCCATCTACATCACTCACATCCCTCTGCATAATTCGTTACATACCCAGTAATCGTCTTTATAGTCCACCCAGTTACAGGTGACGTTTGACGAAACCAAAGTACATAACTCCTTATGTAGGGATTCATGGTGACTTCAGGTCTAAAGACTAATAGTCATACTAATAGCCACATGAGAAAGTATATGACACTCATATAACGATCCATGATACTTTCTCATGGCGGGTCATTCAATATACATTCTCTAATGCATACCCATGTGTCAGCTTGATATCTCTATATCCATGACTTGTGAGATCAAGTCATCGAGTTGGCCTACATGCTAGTCTTATTGTATTAACATTGTCCCTGAATGTTAATACTCGACTAGGAATGATTTTGAGTAGTGTTCCCTATATCATCTCACTATCGATTCAACTAATCGATTGATATAGGTATGAACCTTCTACTCAAGGACGCTATTATACTTAGTCTATTTGGCACTAATACAAATAAGTATAATAACCAAACAAATGCCTTTATTAATATACAAGAATATGATACAATGAGTCCATACAATCATCAAATGATTGGCTCTAGGGCTCTAACTAACAGATAAATGCAAACCGAAGTAGACAGGAGAGAATCTGTACTAACCAGGACCCGGTATAAGGACAAACAGTCTGAAAGGTATAGAAGACCTGTATGCATGTCAAACATAGGTATCCAAACAATATGCAGCATATAATTGCAGCAAACACAATCACAAACAATAAATGCATCATGCATTGATGCCAATGTCATGGTCACCCCTGACGCCAGTCAGCCAACTCATAACAAAAGTGGGACCGAGTGGGTAGAGCTGTGACAACCGTGCACTCTGCATCACTACCCCTGATGAGTGACCGAGTGGACGGGATGCTGTCGGAGTACACACGTACTCCTACCCCAAATCATAAATGGGGGAGCGAAATGCTCTCATCTCCCGGTACGCTATGACGGGGAGGGATCTCTAACGTGCTACACGCTGCGTCACACTACCCATGAGCGGACCAATGGAGCACCGGAAGAGTCAAACTGACGTGCTACCACGCTGTGTCACGCTACCCATGAGCGTCACAACGGAGCACCGAACAGTGATGAAACTGGCAATGTGCTCAACAATAATGGAGCAATCTATCGCACATCATGCGATCATGCAAATGGTGCATGTCACTAAGCATGGTAATATACTAAACCAACCTCTAGACATATAACAATGGGCACCATAGTGAATAAATCATATCAAGATATACTGATCAATAAGGTATCAAACCTAGGTCCTGAACATGTGAAACATGGTTATATCACTACCCATGAGCATGAAAAATCAGGTACGAGATCAATACGAGTTGCAAACAAACAACCAATCAAACAGGTAACATGTATTGGGCAGTGATTAACCGAACAAATAAGAAACACAATTAATACAACATGTTAATTTCATTACTAAGCATATCAAAGACAATAAGTCAAAAGTACCCGCCTCCGATAAAATGGTGCAAATCTGACTCCGAGATACTCGTCTCGTGTCAAAGTCCTGTGTCACATAAAAATAAATATATTTTATTTAGCTACGATTTACATAAATAGCTAAACAAAATTCCTAAAACTATTTAGGGCAAAAGCCTAAACCAAAAACACATAAACATAATCAATATACATATGATCATCTAACTAAATCCTCCAATTCAGAACAAGATCTACAACAGAACTCAAATGCACCTAATCCTTACCCTAATTCACAATCCAAAAGATTACGGTGAAGGTTGCTTGCCGTTGAAATTTGAACAAGCAATTGTTTGTTGATCCATAGCACACAGAAACTCGCTGTAATTCTTCCTTCAATTCACAACCCTCACTTCTGTGGACTAAGTCTACTGTTGCTGATCAAATAACGCCACAGCCCCACTTCCTCACCAATTCTGTGACCTAAGTTAGTAGCAAAGAGAAGATCACGATCAAGATTGGAGATTCCTGCCAAGAATTAACCAAATTCCAACTAACTTACCTCCCAAGATCAATTAGGGCACGTGAAATGAACACATAGTGCCGACTCGATCAAACTGACAGAGAGATCAGTGAAGGGGGTGCTCTGCCGAGGTGCGTCCGTGCAGAGATGGCCGAAGAAGAGAGGAGACACGAGAGGTCAGCAATCGGGCGGCGCCGGCAGTGAAGTCGGCAGTGTACAACAGGTGTGAGGCTCTGCGATGTGGCGGAGATGCTAGGGCTCGGCGGCAGGCCGGCGCTAGATCTAGGGCACGCAAGTTCGGCGGCTGGTGAGAGAAACTCGGCTGCCGGCGGTGGAAGGAATTCAGCTAGGGCAGAAGGGAGAAAGGCAGTGCCGACTGCCCTTGGTCCGAGCTTATTCACGCGTGGGAGAGGAGGAGGGAACCGCCGAGTGGCGGTTAGGGCTCGGAGGAGAAGGCGTCGGCTCTGGTGCGCGAGGGAGAAGAACAGAAACGGCGTCGGGGAAAGAAATAAGAGAAAAAGAGAAGAAAAAGGAAAAGGAAATAAAACTTTTCCTCATTAAAACAGGGTAGCCTAAACAGGCTTTTCCGGGCCCCGTTTTTATCCCTGTTAACTCGTCCATACGAGCTCCGAAATATTCCCGAAAAATTCCCAAAAATTCTGAAAAATTCCCTTATTAAGATTCGCCTATTTTTCAGTATTTTACAAAAACTTCCCAAATGCAGCATGTTCACAAATATCTATTCTTGATGCATTACACTATAGGAGGGATAGATCCCATCTACATCACTCACATCCCTCTGCATAATTCGTTACATACCCAGTAATCGCCTTTATAGTCCACCCAGTTACGGGTGACGTTTGACGAAACCAAAGTACGTAACTCCTTGTGTAGGGATCCATGGTGACTTTAGGTCCAAGGACTAGTAGTCATACTAATAGCCACATGAGGAAGTATATGACACTCATATAACGATCCATAATACTTTCTCATGGTGGGTCATTCAGTATATCTCCATATCCATGACTTGTGAGATCAAGTCATCGAGTTGAGCTACATACTAGTCTCGTCACATTAACATTGTCCCTGAATGTTAATACTCGACTAGGAATGATTAAGAGTAGTGTTCCCTATATCATCTCACTATCGATTCAACTAATCGATTGATATAGGTAAGAACCTTCTACTCAAGGATGTTATTATACTTAGTTTATTTGGCACCAATACAAGTAAGCATAATAACCAAAAACCAAATGCCTTTATATATAAGAATATGATACAATGAGTCCATACAATAATCATCAAATGATTGGCTCTAGGGCTCTAACTAACAAATGTCCTGCTATTTCTCAGCGTCTGCACATTAGTACAAATGTGAGAAGCACATCCGGTATCTAATACCCACGATGAAGAAATAGAAAGATTGACTTCTATAACATATATACCTGAAGTAGAAATCTTATTTCTCTTCTTCTTAAGATCTTCCAGGTATCCTTTGCAGTTCCTCTTCCAGTGCCCGGTCTGACCGTAGTGGAAGCAGGTAGCATCCTTGGCAACCCCTCCTTTAGGTTTCATTACCTTGCCTTTGCCCTTGGCTTGGGACTTTCCCTTACCTTTAGGCCTGCACTTGCCTTTATGCTTTTGCACCATCAAAATGGAGTTGGGCTTTACTTTCTTAAGGTTGAGCTCAGCAGTTCGCAACATGCTTAGCAGCTCAGGCAGTGGCTTATCAATTTATGACAAATTGACTGTAACTTTCTTGCAAGGATTGCAAGATCAAGTCAGTGGTCAGTTCTTGGCCAAGTGGGAATCCCAACCTCTGTAGGTTCTCTATGTACCCAATCATCTTGAGTACATATGGACCTACGGGAGTTTCATCTTGCATCTTGCATTGAAACAGCGCCTTAGAGATCTCGAATTTCTCGTGCCTTGCTTGTCCTTGATATAGTTGACGAAGATGTTCAACCATATCATAAGCAGTCATCAACTCATGTTGCTTCTAAAGCTCAGAGTTCATGGTTGCGAGCATGAGGCATGACACATCTAATGCATCATCTTGATGCTTCTTATAAGCATCTCGGTCGGCTCGCGTGGCAGTGGCAGGAGGTGCCTCCGGAATAGGCTGCTCTAGGACATACAGTTTTCTTTCTTGTGTGAGAATGATTCTCAGATTCCTGTACCAGTCCAGGAAATTAGCCCCATTGAGCTTGTCCTTGTCCAGGACAGAACGCAGGGAGAAAATGTTTGTGTTCATCGACATGGCAATCTACAACATAAATAAAGCAGAAAGTAAATATCATATTCCACTTATCATTTAATTAGGCCTTTAATTAAATGATGCTTCCACTGAATTATAGGGATTTTGTAGAATCAAGTCATGGATGTGGTTAAACCACACTACTAGATTCATACTAATTAGCTATAATTCACACGGGACAAGATCCACATCATACTACGCCTTGAGTTAGCATTGGCTAAATCGCCCAAGACTTAGTATGATCGGTAGATAACTAATTATCAATTTCATCTTTATGCAACTCTTGTTTATAGGATCAAAGATAAATGTGATCTTTATCCTATCTTCCCAACCGTTGGAAATGCCTATAGTTTTACCCGATCCAATTGAGTTAACTAGTTATACTCAATCTAGTTGAGTTTGTTCTCACCCAAGCTTTGATAGGTGGGACCAAGATTATCCCTCCGCACCCTACCAAGATAATATGTATTGCTCTGCTTTGGCAGATTCAGCAACAACAAATGATCGAGGTAGTGAAGGGTATCAAAACTTAGTAGGCATTTCGAGTTGACTTGATTAAGATCTAATCTAATCATGAATGTGTATCATATACGCATTAAGGCACTAATTACCCTACATTAGCATGCATCACATACACAAGCAATGATATATATATATATATATATATATATATATATATATATATATATATATATATATATATATATATATATATATATATATATATATATATATATATCAATATATATGTATATATATATACATAAATACCGATTAATCAATTTGTGATGAGGTCATGGCCCTACTACGATCTTCTCAAGCCAATGAAAAGATCGGACGGTCAACCTAGGGTCAACGGCTTCTTCAAATGCCTCCTTTTGACCGCCATGTGTTGACAGCACCCTCCTCGTAACTCCTTCTTGAGTGGACCTTCCACCTCTTCATTTTGTACATTACAAATATGAGACTTGAGTTACATTCGAGTCTAAAATCTATTTACAACAGGAACATAATAAGGAAGGCATGACGCGCAGTTCGCATATCATATATAACACGCACAATACAAAAATGGTGCGCAGGCCATATTATGAATTACAATACAATTTTAACCAATCACATTGGGATTTTTTGGCCATGACCATCACAATATCATACATAATTCTAAATCATGTATTTTACATAAATTTCTATGATTTTACTACTGTTTTATCATTTTTATGAGTCACAACTTCCCGATGGTCCCATTTAGCGATTTTCGGGCGCGATTGCGAGACAATGCTCCTTGCGGGGTTAGGGGCAGCGCCCCTTCTCGCGAAATGAATATCGCGAGTGTCCCAAACTAATCTAATAGTGCCTTAATCCGCTGTCCCCAAAAAAATAATTTTATTTGGGCGAAACCTTGCCGTTTCGGAAGGTTTTTCTTGGTATTCGAAGCCTACAAGTGTCCAAACACTTGTTGCTTCGCCTCTACAAGAAAAATACTCACAAAATCTATAAAAGTAGAAAAATTACAGAAACTTACAAATCTAAAACCTTTTCGTAATAACAAATACAAACATGTACAAGTTCGCACGTGGCTCTGATACCACTGTTAGCAATTCGATCCACAAAAACTGCTTTTTACATTGTGGAAACCCTGAAGCTAGCCACGGATCCATGCAAAGATAAATAAAAATTATTCATGTACATGTTTGTCTACACTAGATCTACCTTAGATCTACATGAAAAAGGTTTTACCCTTGTAGCGATGCCCTTCGCTTATCCCGCTCATCCAAACAGTTGCCGGATCTCGTAGAGTGTCAAGTGTACACTCCTTTACATGTATCCACACAGACAAAAGGTGGAGAGAACCACTTAGAGTGTGCTAGCACCCTTGAGAGGTCTCGGCAATGGAGGAGAGGGAGAGAAGGATGAAGAGAGGAGGAAGAAGAAACCTTGAATGAGCACATAATTCCTTCACACTAATGTGGCCGGCCACTTAATGGAGTGTTTTAAACCTCCATGTAATACCAAGAGTCATGGCTCTTGGACTTCCTTATGAGGTGGCATACAATGATGTAGCCTTGATGATGTGGAACATCATCATTGGCCGACCCATGCCAAGTAACAATGAGGTGGCATTTGGTCAAGTTAAACTTGACCCTTCATCTTCCCTCTCAAGTCAAGTCAAATTTGACCTCTTATCTTCCATGGTTGATCAAATCTAACCTTTGATTCAAATCAATTTAATTTAATGAATCTCTATTCATTGGTTTAAATTGACTCAATGAATCATAGTCTAAACTAGATTCATTCGACAAATGAATCAAATTGACTCCAACTCAATTAGTCTAATTTGGATTACTCTTAATCCAATTTGTTTCATCATATGAACCTAATCCTCTTGGTCCATCATATGAACCTAATCTCCATCTAACTGCCCTTTGTGTGTGACCCTATAGGTTCTTGTAACGTTGACAATGCTCCTAAACCCATTTAGAAATATAAGTAATGAGCGGTATCTAGCAACACATCATTACTACCCAAGTTACAAGAATGTTAAGATCCAACATCACCATTGTGACAACTAATTGTGACTCTCACAATATATGACAATGTCCTTCTATCCTTGACATTTAAATTGATCAATTGAGGCATAGACCGTGTCATCCTCTAATCAATTTATGTCTTGAACTCCAAGTAGACTCACTCTAATCAAATGAGCTTAATATTTCATATTGACCTATTTGGGCATGACCATGCACTTAGTGGTCTCACTCTATCAAGAATCATGATGGCACTCCCGTTATATAGGAGGGATAGATCCCATCTACGTCACTCACATCCCTCCGCATAATTTGTTATATACCCAGTAATCGCCATTATAGTCCACCCATTTACGGGTGACGTTTGACGAAGCCAAAGTATGCAACTCCTTATGTAGGGAACCATGGTGACTTCAGGTCCAAGGACTGATAGTCATACTAATAGTCAAATGAGAAAGTATATGACACTCATATAATGATCCATGATACTTTCTCATGGTGGGTCATTCAGTATACATTCTCCAATGCATACCCATGTGTCAACTTGATATCTAATATCCATGACTTGTGAGATCAAGTCATCGAGTTGACCTACATGCTAGTCTCATCATATTAACATTGTCCCTGAATGTTAATACTTGACTAGGAATGATTAAGAGTAGTGTTCTCTATATCATCTCACTATTAATTAAACCAATTGATTGATATAGATAAAACCTTCTATTCAAGGACGCTATTATACTCAGTTATTTGGTACCAATACATGTAAGTACAATAACCATAAAGAAATACCTTTATAAATATATATAGGAATATGATACATCGAGTCCATACAACAATCATCATATGATTGGCTCTAGGGCTCTCACTAACATGGTCATAATTTAAGAATCAACTTCTTCCAAAGCTACTACGATTCTTCTGCTACTTCGAACATGACATACTGCTCTTATGCTATTACTTTGTGACATCTGACCACTGCCAGTATATCAAGACTAACACACACGAGCTTATTCAAACTCTATACTTCTAAGTGTTGGTAACGATTTCATATTTTGTACATCTTTCATTTTTGTACTTCTTTCATTTTTGTAAAAAGAAAGTGTAGGTTGTTGCACTTTCCTATTTTTCATACTTGTACTCGATTATCTCTTCCCGTGATTCTGGAGGAGAATCACCGGAAGAGATTATAGGTCTTAGAGTAGGAGTCACCAAAGGCTTCGAACCAAATAATCGACCGAGTCTCATGTTCCACTTCTCGTGTTTTTGTTTCTTTCTTTCCACTATACTTTGTTTTAAATTATTAAATGACTCTATTTTTAAAAACACACGTGATTTACCCCCTCTCTCACGTGTGCATCGATCATACAAAAAGTCCAATAGAATGTTAGCAAGGGCGATGTCCAAGTGAGTCACTATTGATCAAATATTTGACAATTGGAAGTTTAGTATATAGTTGACAAGAGTCAAATCCAAATGGGTCATTGTTAACCAAACACTTAGCATGAGAACTAAGGATCAAGTGGATTATAGATGATTGAACACTTGACATAACAAGTAAAGTCCAAGTGAATTATAGTTGACTGGACATTTAGTAATAATGTGAAGTTCTAATATGTCATGAAGAACTGGATGTTCGACATGTGGGTGAAGGCCCTAATAATATATGGAGGACTAAATTATTGATGCAGAGAGCATCAGAATCAAACTTTATTTTTGATATTATAAAAATTCAAAGTTAAGTCCTATTGTGATCTAATAGATTGATAAAGTGTGCAAATTGCTTAATCTAGAAAGACCTATACATTAGTTAGACCGAATACTAGGTAATGAAGGTCTTGATAGATCAAGGACACTAGGCAGAAAATCTAGATGGATCAAAGGATCAGACATCTGGCAAAATAGACTCGATAGGTCAGTGAGGACTAGATATAGAGTCAGGCGAAAACCCTGGCAGGTTGATGATCAAATGTTAAGGACTAGTTCAAACTGTCAGTATTAGCCCTAGTACGAATTATGAGATGATTGACAAGGGTACTTTTTGTATCATCTTTCACTTATTAATAAGAGTCAAAGTTGGTTATTATATTTACTTCAGTTTAACGTCGAATGAATAAGTATAATAATATCCTAGAGTAGGAGGTTCTAGTTTACAACATATCAATTGGTTGAAATGATAGTGGGATATTGTGGATATATAGAGCACTAGTCTTAACTATTCCTAGTCAAATATTAATATACAAGGACAATATTAATATGTTGAGACTAGCATGTAGGTCAACGGATGACTTAATCTCACAAGTCATGGATATGAGATATCAGGTTGACACATGGGTATATATTAGATAATATGTACTGAATGACCTGACATAAGAATGCTTGATGGATCATTATATGAATGTCATAAATATTCTCATATGACTATTGGTTTGAATAGTCCTCAAACCTGAAGTCACTACAGTTCCTTACATAAGGAGTTGTGTATTTTGGTATCGATAAACGTCACCTATAACAAGGGGGACTATAAAATTGATCACTAGGTATGCAATAAATTATATAGAGGGATGTGAGTGATGTATATGGGATCTATCCCTTCCATATGATAAAAGTCATATTTATGGGCCCCTTGATTAGTAGGACACAAGAATGCATGACCATGCTTAAATGAGTCAATATGTGATATTTAGCTTATTAGATTGAGTGTGTCTAGAGACCAAGAAACACAAAGATTGATAAGAAGATGACATGGTCTATGTCTCATTGATCAATTTAGATATCAAGGATAGAAGGATTGAATCATACAAGATAATAGACATGGAAAGGTTAGGTCAGATCTTGACATTCTCATCACTTGGATAGCAATGATGCCTTGCTAGATGTCACTCATTGTTTATGCAAGTTTGGGCTTCCGAAAAGGAAGATGTACCTTGGTGATATGGATAAATACCATCTAACCTTTTTAAGCTATACTTAACCAGAATCTCAGAACCGGGGTATTACACTTAAAACTTAAAGATTAAAAATTAAACTTAAAACTTAAAATTAAAACTTAAAACTTAAATTTAAACTTAAACTTAAAATTAAAATTAAAATTAAACTTAAACTTAAGTTTAAAATTAAAATTTAGTTAAAGACATGGAATAAATAAATGGAAATTTAAAAAAGAAAGGAAGTTTGGATAGAGATTACTGAGGCATAATCACGGTCCAAGGGATATTGTAGGCGGAGAAATAAGCATGGATGGCGAAGAAGGAGAAGAAGGTAAGAAGAGGTTCGATGAGACTTGGCTTCTGCCCAAGTATTCATTTTATAGACCTTGATCCCTCGACCAATAAGGGGTTCAGTCGACCGATCCCTTAAAACGCTGCATTTCCGACCAATAAGATGTAGTTGGTTGGTTTTCGGTCGACCAATCTGATTTTTCGGTCGACCGATAAATTGATCATGATAGTTTTTTTTAGCTCTAGATGAGGTTGAATTTAGGTTTTCGGTCGACTGAAGCTGGTGTGTGGTCGATTGAAAAATTAAATATAAGTTGAATTCTCAGCTATGAACTTATGTTATCGATCAATCGAACTAGTTTTTAGGTCGAACAAACAAATAATTGCTCGGCTTAGTCGATTCAAGGCGTGATTTAGAATAAATGGTGGGGTTGGTCGACCGAATCGGACATTCAGTAGATCAATTTTTATTTATTAATTAAGTTAAGTATTAATGCTTTGAGTTCTTGAATTTGTTAAGTTTTGAGTTTTAGTAATTATAATTAAGTTAAGTATTAGGTTAGTCTTAATTTTAAGTTTTAATTTAATTATTAAGTTATCAATGATTAAGTTTTAGATTTTAATTAAGTTTTAAATAATTTTTAAATGAGTTTTTTAAATGATTTTTAAGTTTTTTAAAAAGGTTTTCAATTAAGCTTTAAAAAGATTTTAAATTAAGTTTTAAAATAATTATTTTTTTAAAGAATTTTTTAATTATGTTTTAAAAACATTTTTAATTAAATTTTAAAATAATTATTTTTTAATTAAGTTTTATAATGATTAAGTTTTAAAATAATTTTTTTAATTAAGTTTAAAAAGATTTTTAGTGAAGTTTTAAAATGATTTTTTAGTAAAGCTTTAAAATGATTTTTTTAATTAAGTTTAAAAAGATTTTTAGTTAAATTTGAAAATGATTAATTATTTTGTTAAGATAAAGTGTTAATTAATTTAAATTAAACATAGAATTAATTTAATTTTAAAACTTATCAAAATGGTTGTTTAACGCATGCTAGATTCAAACTTAGCTTTGGGTTAATCAAGCAAGCTTCCTAAGGATAAGTTTTCAGTCAATGGCGAGGCATATTGTTGAAGTGTATACTGAAAGCCTAAGCTTTGTAAACATTTATTATGAATAAAGAATCACATTTGGTCAAATTGTCTACATTTGTTTGTAGTTGTTTATATAATTTATATTGTAGATAACATAGTATATGGTGTCACATGCAGAAGATGATGTTATCAGTACCTTATAAATTATAAACAGTAGCTCACGACTAAAATGGAAAGGAACAAACCATTAGAAGGTCGTAGTGTAATTAGGTATTAGTTTATCTTGACTATATAATTACACTAGTACACTCAGAGTGTATTGAGTATGACCATTAGAGGTCGTTTCTTTTATACTGACTTTGTAAAGGAACAAAGACCTCAGTTATTATGGAAGTGTGTGCTCTTAATCCTAATATAATAACAAGCACATATGTTTGATATTTATTTCTTTAATTTATCAATGGGTGAGATTTAGTTCGATGAATCAATAAACCCGATAAGTTGGGAAATGGTATCACTTATAGTGTGTTGTTGATTATAGAAGGAAACTGTGTCCTAGAGATACTAGGTTGATAATGTCCTCAAGAGGAGCTCATAATGATTGTCATGTTAAACCCTGCAGGTGGACTTAGTCCGACATGATAATAAGGTTGAGTGGTACTACTCTTGGACTTAGATATTAATTAAATGAGTTGTCAGTAACTCACTTAATTAGTGGACATTCGATATCTTAAACACAGGGAGACTAACACACTCATAATAAGAAGGAGCCCAAAAATGTAATTTGGGATTGGTGCGGTAGTTCAATGATAGTTCTCTAGTGGAATGAATTATCATTGATAAAATTAAGTTGTGTGTTCGGGGCGAACACGGGATGCTTAATTTTATCGGGAGATCAAAACCAATTCCTCCTCTCGGTCCCTATCGTAGCCTCTTATTTATAAAGTTCTATACCCACCTTCTATACCCACCCAATAGGGGCCGGCCAAGCTAGCTTGGGAACAAGCTAGGGCCGGCCTAGGTATAATATTGGGTGGCCGGCTCTAGCTTGAACCCAAGCTAGTGGGGGCCGGCCAAATTAAATTAAAAAGAAATTTTAATTTTAATTTTTATTATGTGGAAGAAATAATTTATTAAAGAGAATTTAAATTAAAATATCTCTCTTATAAAAGATCTACAAAAGATTAAAGAAAGAGATTAGATCACTTTCCTTATTTGTAGATTGGTGAGATATTTTATTTTCTCTTTAAAATTATTCACATGTTGATAAAATTAAAATTATAGAAATTTCCTTTTATCAACCGTGAAGAGACTTTTAAAGAGAAATTTTATTTTTTAAAATTTCCGGAAACAAATTATGAAGTTTTAATTGTTGATTAAAACTTGTCTAATTTTTTCCTTCATTGATGTGGCCGGCCATTGGTTTTAATTTGGGAAATTTTATTTTATTTTTCTCAATAAAATCATGTCAAGGAAATTAAGGAAATTTTATTGTAATTAAATTTCCTAATTTGCCTAGGCCAAGGAATATAAAAGAAGGGGTGAGGGTGCCTTCATGAGACACAACATCTATTATTTCTCTCCCTCTTTTGTTCCTTGGTGTGGCCGGCCATCCTCTCCCTCTCTTCCTCTTGTGGTGGCCGAACCCTTCTCTTCCATTGGAGCTCTTGTGGTGGCCGGATACTACTCGGAGAAGAAGAAGAAGAAGGAGAGAAAGCTAGCATCTCTTGGAGCTTGGTTAGTGTTTTGATTTTCTTCCTTGGTGAAGCTTCCTCTTTGTTGGCCGAACCTAGCTAGGAGGAGAAGAAGGTGATTGGTGGTTTCTCGTCTCGGAAGATCGTTGCCCACACAACGTCCGAGGTTAGAAGAGGAATACGGTAGAAGATCAAGAGGTTTTTTTCTACAAGGTATAACTAGTAATTTTTCTTTCCGCATCATGCTAGTTATTTATGGAAATAATACCAAATACAAGAGGCTTACGTTCTAGAATTTTGAATATGTTTTTCGATGTTGTGTTCTTTTGTATTTTCTTTTCCTTGTGATTTGATTGTTCTCTTTGGTTAACCTAAAGTTATTTTAGGAAATTAAATATTAGCTTTCTATAAAAGGTTTTGTCTAGTCGGTGGTGGTTGCTCCCATATCCAAGAAGGCTATGTGCCTCGCCACGTCAGTACTGGGAACCAATTATGGAAATTAATATTTAATGGAATTAATAACTTAAGGAGACTTGGGTCGAACGTGTTAAGTTCCGCAGGAGATCCAAGTCAAAACCTAAAAGAACAAATAGATTAAGTTTTGGATCAAACGTGTTAAGTTCTGCAGGCGATCCAAAATTTAATTTAAAAGAACACATGGTAGCTAGGAAAAGGTTCAGACCTTTGTACAAAATTTTTGTACAGTGGAACCTATAGGTTTTCCGAGTAGCAACCAACACATATGACCTTATTGTGTATCAATGGTGGACCACTTTATGAATACTTTTCAAATTAATTCTACCCAAAAAACTTAATACTAGGTTTTGGTCTAATTAGCTCATGTTTGACTAGGGTAGCTTCTGCCAGATCCACTAAGTCTAGTGCACCAGGCAGAATATATAAGATTCAGCCTAGACATGCCTTCGATAAAACCTCCTTGGCGTACTATAATCCCAATCCATTCTGATGCTATGTTATTAGGGTTTGGTAAACCTTTTTAACTAACCATTCTAAACTAAGCAGAAAAGTAAACCTAATCATAATCATGCAAAGTTGGTTAATCAAATTGGTTGAACTGTTTTTCTATTTGCTCCCCCTAAGTCATAGTTAGATATGGTCTATCTAAGTAGTGAATTTGACTCTTAGGGATCAAATAATGATTTTGTTTGATTGGTTTGGTTAAACATTTTTTACGAACCCATGCTTGGACTTGATTTCTAACATTTTGACTAATTAAGGACATATATGATTTGTTGGTTTTGTTTGGTTTATAGCAAAGTCTCAATTTGTTGTACACTGCTCGTTGTGCCCCAAGTACCATATTTAGAGACTTGGATCCCAGTTTAAACTTTTCCAATGTTTTCTTGAGTCGCTCGACTTGACTTTTCAAGTTAGAAGTTTCTTAAGTTTCGCAACTTGAGTTGAAGTTCCAACTTGAACTTGGTTAGTCAAGTTACTCAAGTTAACTTGCTCCTTAAGGTAATCAATTTCCTTAAGTAGCAAGTTATTTTATTTTTCAGATTTTGTTAATTTTTTAAACAAATATTTAACTGCTTTAAGTAAATTTGACTTTGAATAAAAGGTTACCATATTGGGACCATCAAAAATAGATATGGATCCGTGGCTTCTCTCGGACTCAATATTTGTCTCAGACTCGTACTCTTCCTCGAGTTAACTCGAAATCTTTATTTCTTGCCAAAAGAGAAGATGTCTCAAGTGCTTTGGTTCTTCCGCATTGGACTCCTCGAAAGATGACTCGTCTCACGTCATTTTGAGATCCTTCTTCCTTCTTATTGATTTTGAATTTTCTTCCTTCCGATTAGGGCATTCCTTTTTGAAATGCCTCTTCTTGTTGCATCCATAACAAATCATTTCTGATTTATTTTGCATCTGGTTGATTGGTATCTTCTTAGTGTTTCTTTTGAACCTCTTTTTTGTTAGTAGTTTTTTGACCATGTTGACTAGCTCCTCTTCATTGGTTGAGTCTGAGTCAGATTCACTTTCTGGTTCATTCTTGGCTCTGGTCTTGGTTTCTTTACTTGATCCTGCATACAAGGCAATACCTTTCTCGACTTGACTCAAGTTAGACTATTCGTGTAATTCTAATTCACAAAAAGTTCATCTAATTTAAGAATTGAGAGGTCCCTTGAAACTTTGTATGTATTTATTATTAATGCCCACAAAGCGTTTCTCGAGAAGGCATTTAGTGCATACCTTATCATGTCGCAGTTCTCTAGATTGCGTACAATCAGATGTAGACCATTGAGAATATCCTTTAATCTCGCGTGCAGTTGCATGATAGTCTCTCCGGGAAGCATTTTAATATTAAATAAATTATTTAATAGTAAATCTCTATTATTTATCTTAGATTCATCGGTTCCTTCGTGTAGCTTTGCTAGATGGTCTCAGAGTTCTTTTGCATTTTCGTAGGGCCCGACTAGGTTCAATTCCTCCATGGTTAGGCTGCACTGAATTATGTTGATTGCTTTATAATTTAGTTGTGCCTTCTTAATCATTGGGGGAGTCCAATCTTCTAGTTATATCAGAGGAGTGTATCCTTTGAGTATGGTAAACTAAAGCTAGATGTCAGACTTGAGGTAGCACTTCATACTATTCTTCCAATAGTTGAAGTTTTCCCCTTTGAACAATGGAGGGCGGACAGTGCTATACCCTTTTTGGTAAGAGTTTGACATCCTTGCAATCAAAGAATAAGGAAGAAGAAAATTTCTAAGACTCTCGTCTTGGGATTAGCAGTGCGGGATAAAGAACAAAAAGTATTACTTAAGAATAGCTACCAGGCTCTGATTGTAAAATACGGTACATAAATAAGCGCTAAATAATAGGATTATTGAGAAATAATCTTATTGGATTTTTTTTGGAATTTTTAGAAATTTTTCTGGAATTAATCGGAGCTCATACGACGTATTTAGAGGGGATGCACTTATGGGCTCGAGAAAGACCTGTTTGGAATACCAGAAGGTGGGAGTTGATTGAGGAATGGATCTAGGGTTTAATTAAAATCCCTAAGTTATAAATTAAAGGTTGTCCGTGCCCCAGCTTCCTCATCGCCGATTCCCTTCTTCTTGCTATCGAGTTTCAGCACCCACCGGCCTCTCCTCCTCTCCCGAGCCCTCACCTCCTCCGTCGAACTCCTTTCCCTCGCCGAACCACTTGTCCCCAAGCCAAGCCGGCGATCTCTCCCTCACGCGAGCACCAGCCAGCCTTTCTCCCTCGCACGAGCAGCAAGACACCGACGTTGCCAGCCATCAATGCCGCCGACCATGGGAGATCGGTAGCCGTCTAGTTTCTCCCTCACATGACTCTGTTCGATGGTCGATCGAGCTGGCAGCACTTGCTAGCCACTGCCCCTTTCTCCAAGCTTCTTCTTTCTTCTCCTGAGTTTTTCTAGTTGTGCCCTAGCTTCCATTTGTCACCGGGAGGGTGGAGTTGATGAAGGGGGGTGAAGACAAACTCTTCACCTTGCTTGCGGATCCGAGCAAGCCAACGTCAATTCTATCAATGAGGTGCATCTCCTCCTCTTCACCGGATCGGACAAAGCTGTGAATCAAAGTGCTGTTCCTTTCATGGGCAATGGGTTGTATTGATCGAGATGTGATCAGTGCCTCCAACATTAGTTGTTGCTGGTCAGCCATTGCGACTCCAACCTGTTTTCGCAACAACTTCACTTTAGCTTCAACAATGAACATCCAGTAGTAAGGTCATCGCCGGCCCTTCCTTTTAGTGGGCAATGGGTTGCTATTCGGGTAGAGATAGTGAAGAAGTAGTGAACCTCCGGCAAAAATATGAAAGTTGCTAGATCAGCCGTTGCAACTCCAACCTTGTTTTCGGCAACAGCTTCACAGTAGCTTCAACAATGAATTTCCAGTAGTAAGTTTCTCCGGCGGCGGGTTAACAATAGTGCAATCAGATTTGGATAAGTCATAGAGGTAATTTCTTATATGAATTGGATTCGATTTTAGTTATGGAAAGAGTATGATTTGTGTAATTAGGATTGATTGAATAGCATGATTTTATGTTTGTTGTTAGGATCATTGGATTGATTATTAGAGTGTTTGATTATTGAATGAGGATTATTAGGTATGTTAGATTTATGTTGAATTGACTTCTTAGTAAATGGATGGCTACATGGATCAATCAAGGAATTAATATTAGTTGGAATTAATCATTAATTAGGGTTAAACCAGTTTAACTTTAGTTTAGGTGGTTAATCAATGATCATATTGTTAGCTAGAGCCCTAGAGCCAATCATTTGATGATTGTATATTGGACTTATTGTATCATATTCTATATAAATAAAGGCATTTAGATTTTGGTTATTATACTTACTTGTATTGGTGCCAAATAAACTAAGTATAATAATGCCCCTGAGTAGACGGTTCTCACCTATATCAATCGGTTAGTTGAACCGATAGTGAGATGATATAGGGAACACTACTCTTGATCATTCCTAGTCGAGTATTAACATTCAGGGACAATGTTAATGCAATAAGACTAGCATGTAGGTCAACTCGATGACTTGAGATCACAAGTCATGGATATAGAGATATCAAGTTGACACATGGGTATACATTAGAGAATGTATACTGAATGACCCGCCATGAGAAAGTATCATGGATCGTTATATGAGTGTCATATACTTTCTCATGTGGCTATTAGTATGACTACTAGTCCTTAGACCTGAAGTCACCATGGTTCCCTACATAAGGAGTTATGTACTTTGGTTTCGTCAAACGTCACCCGTAACTGGGTGGACTATAAAGGCGATTACTGGGTATATAACAAATTATGTAGAGGAATGTGAATGATGTAGATGGGATCTATCCCTCCTATATGACGGGAGAGACATCGGTATTCTTGATAGAGAGAGACCACGAAGTGCATGGCCATGCCCAAATGAGTCAATATGGGATATTGAGCTCATTTGATTTAGTGAGTCTACTTGGAGTTCAAGATTTAGATTGGTCAGAGGATGACACGGTCTATGCCTCACATTGATCAATCTAGATGTCTAGGATAGAAGGACACTTGTCATATTTTGTGAGGAGTCACAATTAGTAGTCACAAGGTGATGTCGGATCTCGACATTCTTGTAGCTTGGGTAGTAATGATGTGTTGCTAGATACCGCTCATTACTTATGCTCCTAAATGAGTTTAGGGCATTGCCAACGTTACAAGAACCTATAGGGTCACACACTAAGGACAATTAGATGGAGATTAGGTTCATATGATGAACCAAGAGGATTAGATTCATTTGATGAATCAAATTGGATTAAGAGTAATCCTAATTGGGCTAACTTGAGTTCGACTCAAGTTGATTCATGTGTTCAATGAGTCTAATTTAGATTATGACTCATTGAATCAATTTAATTTAATGAATTAGATTCATTATATATTAAATTGACTTAAATCAAATGGTTAGATTAGATCAACCATGGAAGAGATTTGGTCAAGTTTGACTTGACTTGAGAGGAAGATTAGAAGTCTGGTTTGACTTGACTTTATGCCACCTCATTGGTGAGTTGACATTGATGTGGACTAATGATGTTACTCCACATCATCATGGTTGCCACGTCATGGGAGTTACTAGTGAGTGCCACCTCATGGAGGTTACATTCTCTCCTTGATGACAACTTAATGCATTAATGAGGGGAGTTACACATGAGAAAGGTGGCCGACCACATTTTGAATGGGGTGTGAATTGATTTTCATTATTCATTCAAGTGTGGAATTTTGCATCTTCTTCCTCTCAAGCTCTCCCTCTCCTCCTTCCTTGGCCGAACCACATAGGTGCTAGCACACCTTGGTTTTTGGTCACTTCCACCTAGTGTGTTCGTGTGGATACGTGTAGAATGTTGTCTACATTGACAACTTCGAGATCCGGCGTACCGAGGACGAGCGGGATACGCAAAAGGGCATGCAACAAGGGTAAAGATCTTCATCATGTAGATCTAGAAGGTTTGTAACTCGTACTCGTATGTTTTTGAATTTTTCTTCGCACGAGATCCGTTGGCTAGGGTGATTCGGGGTTTCCGCGACGCGAAAAAGCGGTTTTCGTGCCCCGTAAAACCCAACACATATTTCGATTAGGGTTACCTTAAATAAGCTTGGGGATTTGATTTAGCTATTTAATTCCTATGTAATTAGCAAAATCTGTATATCATGTATTGCAGGACTTCAATTCGAGACAAGCATCTCAAAGTGGGATTTATTTGATACGATCTATGTATAAAGGCGGGTACTTCTTACCTTGATTCTGTAGTTCTTTGAACTTAGTGCATGAGCTATCTTTGGATAGAAACTGCTTTTACCTTGATCCACTCTTATTTTTCCTGTACTTGATACTTCCACTCGATCTTTGAGATATTCATTTCCATATCTATACAGTCTCTCATTGATATCCATAATACGTAGCAGATACTAAATACCATGTTTGCATGTTTTGATTGATGTTTATTTATGTACTGTATTGAGCATGCTGGCTTCATGTAGCATACCTAATTTCTACTTATATTTGTATGATGACTGTCGCATTTTGCGCATCATATCATTGAATGCATGTCAACGATAAATTCTCCCTTATGGTTGAGAGAGTCGTTGACCAGGGTCGCATGCTCGACCACTCGAGAGAGTGGTAGCTGGAGCAGATGTTGCTTGTCCTATCGTGCCACACTCGACCACTCATGGGTAGTGGTAGTTGGAGCCGCGAGCAGCAAGGACCCCCATCGCAGACGTAGCTAGTTAGCTACTATGCAAGTGTCCCCTCAGCCACTCGAGATAGTGGTAGCTAGAGTGGTGTAAAGTGTGCCACTTACCCGACCTCTCGACCATACAGGGGTCATGGTGCTGAGAGGTGGGCGGGAGTGACCATCTGTGCATACGCTGTTATTATACTTGCTTTGGTTGCTGTTGTTTACATATACTGTTATTGCTTACTTATGCTGCCATCGTTTACTGCTGTTGTTCACTTATGCTGATATGTTTACTCATGTTGAGATATACACTCGTTGTAGGTGTTTAGACACTGTTTTATTTATTGGTAAAATGGATACATCTCACATATTTACCCCTGTAGTTATAGGCAGTACTGTAGTAGGCTTGTGTCACCCCTGACCTTCTATTGTTAGCCTAGGATATGGCTTCAAGTATGAACATTTATTTTCACATCATGGTAGTATCTTCTATCTTTCTTTATGAGATTGTACGGTTGGCACTCTCTATGTGTATGTTATGTTCATGCACTATCATTCCTATACCCACTAAGTCCCTAAACTTACCACGTCACAAATTGCTTTTCTTTCGCTAGGTAACAGGTAGATGAGTCATGGATGCTTGGAGAGATGCTGCCTGCCAATCCTATGTCATATCCGAGGAATGATTTTGGTTTGGTTTCTCTTTACTTGCATTTTGTATTCGTTGGATTTGGTGCTATGAGAACTAACTATATTTTGATACTTGTTTTGCAGACTTTATATCTGTGATGTTTTGTGGACTTTGCATTTGTGGGTTTTCTTTCCGTTATTCCGCTGTGTTTTCAGTGCAGCTGTGTGGGTTGCTAGTGTTTTAAACTGCGTGGGTGTTATTGTTTTGTTCCAGCCAATTAGGCTGTATTATATAAACTACGTGGTTATGTGTATTCCAGCCGTATGGGCTGATGAATATGTTATTATGTTGTTTGTGTATGTATATTGCTTCATATTGTCACCGGTACAGGGGAGATGCTGCCGAAAGTTTATCGGTAGGGACTCCTCTAGGGGGTGGCATTGATACCAATTGAAGGATCAAAAAGGTGCGATGGAGGGGGGTGAATATTGCATTTAAAAACTTTTCTTTTGCTTGTTTAACAAATCAGAATAGGCAGTGGAAATCAAAAAAAAAACAATACAGATGGCACAAGTTGGTTACTTGGTTCAGAGACTAGGTCGACTCCTACTCTAAGACTCACGATCCTTAATCATACTGTTGGACAATCCACTAAAACTCTTCTCTCCAAAATCTTCGGAAAGAAGCAGCGTGTACAATATGAAGAATGCAAGATAGTAACAAACTACTATCTTTTGGAAATTAAAATAATATAATCTTAAACAAAAATATACCGACAATATGTAGTAGATTGAGCTCAGTCGGTACTTCTGGATGGTGCAGTAGCTTGCTTGAAGATGAGAAATAGAGTAGTAGCATGAACAGAGATTTAGTACAGAGGTGAATCAAAAACTGATGATCTGGTTCGGACCTCAAACTCCCCTTTCATAAGCATGGTTCGGTCGACTGATAAATCCATTGGTCGACTAATCTGTTCGGTCAACTAAACCTCCTGTCGGTCGACTGAACGCACTCCCTTCCTTCTTCGTCGAGATTCGATTTTCACACATTTATGAGCTTTAATGGTTCGGACAACTAATCACCTTATTCAATTGACCAAACAGTGAACTTCCCTATTTGCTGAGATTCACACTTATTTCTCCAATAATGAAGTGATCGTTTGGTAGACCGATTCCTGAATTAGATTGACCATCAGCCCGAATTCCTTCTTTGCTTTGGCTCGATCTAATCTGTGTCACATCATCAAGGTTCGGTTGATCGATTTGCTAGTTCGGTCGATCGATCAGGCTTTGATCGGACTTCGCTCTACTCTAGTTTGATCTATGGTGTCACGCCCCAGAGGAGTCCCTGTCCGAGAAAATTTCGGCAGCATCTCCCCTGTACGGTGGATGTCACGCCCCCAGAGGAGTCCCTGTCCGAGAAAATTTCGGCAGCATCTCCCCTGTATGGTGGACAATCTGAAACTTTCCTACATCTCATATACCTCAGCCACAGGCGGCTGGAATCATAACAATAAATAAAAATACATTCCACACAACCATCCACGCAGTTATATATAATCAAACAAAGTAGTAATACTCTGACTCGAAAACCACCCTACTCAACTACACTCGTAAAGCTCAAAACCGACGAACCCACCTCTTCTGCCGTCCAGGCAGGCATGTAGTAGAGTAAATCCAAATCATACCAAAAGTCCATCCAACGGAAAGATTCCATACAATATCCATATGTAAAATCCAAAACAAAACTAAAACAAAGTCTGATAGCGAAAAGCTAAAATAAAACAACAACTCAAAAACCAGCAGAGGAGTAGCACTACGTGCTGTGGGGACCAGCGACTGGAACTCCCTCCTGACAGCATCAACCTGAAAATAACAACAATGGAGGTGGGGTGAGTCCAACACTCAGTAGGTACAATTGATATGCAAAGTAAAGAAACAACACCTAGCACTAATCATGCGTACAGTCTCCTGATAAGAAAGATAAAAATGCATCTGAAGTAAACAGGAGAATACTATACTAACCAGGTCCTGAGTATAAGGTCAAACAGTCCGAGGGATAAGGAAATCCTGTATGTATGTCAAACATAGGTATCCAAACAATATGCAGCATATAAATGCAGCAAACACAAACACAAGCAATAAATGCATCATGCATATGATGCCAATGATGCGTCCTGGTCACCCCTGACGCCAGTCGATCATCTCACACACAATATTGAGGCCGAGTGGGTAGGGCTGTGACAACCGTGCACTCTGTCGTCACTACTCCTGATGAGTGACCGAGTAGACGGGATGCTGTCGGAGTACACCTATCCTCCTACCCCAAATCATAGATGGGGGAGCGCAATGCTCTCAACTCCCGGTACACGATGACGGGGAGGAATCCCTGCCGGATAACACGTTGTGTCACACTACCCATGAGCGGACCAACGGTGCCTAACAGAGTCCTTGCTGCAATACACTCTGCCTGAATCGACCACTAACCCATGAGTGGTGGTGTGTGCAGATCCATGTAACTGGCGATGTGCTCAACAATAATGGAGCGGACTATCGCACAGCATGCAATCATGCAAATGATGCATGGCAATAACCATATAAACATCCTGACCTAATCCATATATATAGAAAAGTGCACCCTAGGTCAACGAATCATATCGAATCAAAGGTACACAGAAGGTATAAAAACCTAGGTCCTGAACATGGTGAAGCATGGTATATCACTACCCCCTATAAGCTTGTATTAACAGGTAAAATATACATGAGATGCCAACCAATCAATCAATCAAGCATGTACAAAGATTTGGGTAGTGATTAACCGAAACAGATAAGAAACACAATTAATGCAACATGTTAATTTCATTACTAAGCATATCAAAGACAAAAAGTCAAAAGTACCCGCCTCCGATAAAATAGAAAGGTCCAGTCCGACTCTGAGATACTCGTCTCGCGTCACAGTCCTGTGTCAAACAATAAATCTTTTTATTTAGCTACACTTCTCATAAATAGCTAAATACAATCTCTAATCCTAAAATTAGAGTAAAACCCTAATCGAATATAACTCAAGTTAACTAGAGTTAACTTCCTTAACCTTAACCATTCTACTATTCGGTTTCAATTGAAACCTACACACGATTCCAAATTAACATATAATGCCAACACAACTAGCAAACATCTACAACAAAGTCCAAAACCCTAAATCTTACCTCAAACTCACAGCCAGATAGTTCCTACCGGATAAGGGTTGTTTTGCTGCTGTAAACAAAAACAAGCAAACCTCACAATTGTTACGCAAAGCTTACAACCTTATAAAAACTTCCACTGACAGCTACCTAGAATCACCAAATCCTTACCTTGTTGCTGCTGGATCAAGACTTGTGACCGAATTGGGCTGTCCGGCACTAGACGGTGACTACCTGTTGCTTCCTCATTCCCTCTCTGTCGGTGACTGATGGAAGAAGAAGCCGGCAGTGAAGAAATGAACCAGGGCACAACGTCAAAAATCAACCGATGGGGAAGAAGGCTCGGCAGAACCTGGTGGCCGGAATGCAGAGGTGCGGTGGCGGCTGGGATGCACACACTGTGCCGGCGATAGTGCTAGGGCACAGGGAAGGACTCGGCAGTGACTCTCGTCGTCGGCGGAAGAAGCTAGGGCACGGTGGAACCAACAGTGGTACGCGGGTGCCGGAATCGGGGTGGCCGGCGCTTCTCGAGTGGCTGGCGTCGGGTTAGGGCACAAAAAGTAGCAGCCGACGCTAGGAACTCCACGGCAAGGGCTAGGGCTCCAGGTGGTCGACGGTGGCTCTCGACTAGGGCAGAGGTTGGGTCGCCAGTGTCGGCAAAGGAGAAGAGGAAGGAGATGGCATCGGGCTCGGGGGGTTTGTACCGGCCGGGGAAGAGGCAGTTAGGGCAAGAATCGGGAGAGAAAAGCTTGGCGTCGGCGCATGGAGATGTGCTCGAGAGAAAAGGGTAAACGGCGATAATGAGAAAATAAAGAAAATAAAAAAAAAATAAAAGAAAAGGAAATGTAAATATAAACATTTCCTCGTTTAGACGGGGTAGTCTAAACAGACTTTTCCGGGCCCCATCTTGATCCCCGTTAACTCGTCCATACGAGTTCCGAAAAATTCCCAAAAATTTCCAAAAATTCCTAAAAATTCCCTTATTAAGATTCGCCTATTTTCCGGTATTTTACATTCTCCCCCACTAACAAAAATTTGGTCCCCAAATTTCATTATCTACCATCAGCAAGTACTAACAACAGATATAGAGTATAAATGCTGAACGGTAAATAAATCACATACCTCAAGTGAAAAGATGGGGATATCGAGCTCGGATAGTATCCTCGAGCTCCCAAGTATCCTCCTCGTCCGAATGATGTTGCCATCCGACTTTAACCAGTCGGATAGTCTTGTTCCGCAACTGACGCTCTTTCCGGTCGAGAATCCGTACCGGAACCTCCTCATATGTAATGTCAGGCTGAACTAGAACCGGAATATCTGCCAGCACATGTGTCGGATCAGGTACGTATCTCCTCAGCATCGATACGTGAAATACATCATGAACGCCTGACAGGGACGGTGGTAGTGCCAATCGGTAAGCTACTGCTCCGATCCTCTCCAAGATCTCGAAAGGACCAATGTACCGCGGAGCTAGCTTACCTCTGAGGCCAAATCTCTTCACCCCTTTAGTGGGCGAAACTCGCAAAAACACATGGTCGCCAACAGAGAACTCTAGTGGTCTGCGTTTCCGATCAGCATAACTCTTCTGACGATCCTGCGCCTCTGACATCCTCCGTCTGATAGTACGGACCAACTCTGCATCCTGCTGAACTCTATAAGTCCCAACAACTGAGCCTCTCCAACCTCATCCCAAAGGACGGGTGTCCGACAAGGTCTACCATACAACACCTCAAACGGTGCCATCTGGATAGCCGAATGGAAGCTGTTGTTGTAGGCAAACTCTACCAACGGCAGATGGTCCTCCCAACTGCCTCCGAAATCCATAACACATGACCTCAGCAGGTCCTCTAAAGTCTGAATGGTCCGCTCTGATTATCCATCTGTCTGTGGATGGAAAGCTGTACTGAAACGGAGCTGTGTGCCCAAGGCCTGCTGCAGACTCTGCCAGAAACGAGACGTGAACCGTGGATCTCTATCCGAAATGATACTCAATGGAACACTATGTAGTCTGATAATCTCTCGACAATACATATCTGCCAATCGATCCAGGGAATCAATCCTCCGGATCGCTAAGAAGTGCGCTGATTTGGTTAATCGATCAACAATTACCCAAATCGCGTCATGACCTCGTCGTGTCCTCGGCAACCCTACCACAAAGTCCATGGTAATGTGATCCCACTTCCACTCAGGAATAGGAATCCGCTGAAGTAATCCTGCAGGTCTCTGGTGCTCAGCCTTCACTTGCTGACAAACAAGACATCTAGCTACGAAATCCGCGATGTGTTTCTTCATACCGTTCCACCAATAGGAACATCTCAAGTCTCGATACATACGGGTCCCGCCTGGATGGATCGCAAATCGAGAACGGTGTGCCTCCTGAAGTAGCTCCTGTAAGACCGGATGAGACTGAGGTACACATAATCTGCCTCGGAAGTATATGATACCCTCCTCATCTCGTGTAAACTCGGTCTGCTGCCCGGAAGCTATCTGACTGCCAATAAACTGCAAATGCTGATCACTGGCCTGTGCCTCTCGGATCCTCGTCTTGATCGACGACTGAGCAACCATGGTAACATGAATACCTTGCTCTGTCGGTCCTTGCTCCTCAAGATCTAACTCCGAGAAACTCTGAATCAAATCCGTAACTGAACTCCGGTGGCAAGCCAAAGTCCCTCTAGACTTCCTGCTGAGTGCATCTGCAACCACATTAGCTTTCCCCGGGTGGTAGCTAATGGTACAATCGTAGTCCTTCAAGAACTCCATCCATCTCCTCTGTCGAAGATTAAGCTCCTTCCGAGTGAAAATATATTTGAGACTCTTATGATCAGTGAGAATCTCAAATGTGATACCGTATAAATGATGTCGCCATAGCTTCAGAGCAAAGATAATGGCAGCTAACTCCAGGTCATGAACTGGGTAATTCTTCTCATGCTCCTTCAGCTGACGAGAAGCATAAGAGACTACTCTGCCGTGCTGCATCAGAACAGCGCCCAAACCCTGAAGAGACCCATCGGTGTAAAGTACAAATCCGTCCTCTCCAGAAGGTAAAACCAAAATTGGAGCCGACACTAATCTCCGCTTCAGCTCCTGAAAGCTGGTCTCGCAATCCTCGGACCATGTAAACTTCACGCCTTTCCTGGTAAGATGTGTCAGTGGCATAGCAATACGCGAGAAGCCCTCGACAAAACGTCGGTAATATCCGGCCAATCCCAGAAAACTACGGATCTCCTGAACTGACTTCGGCTGCTCCCAACCGGTGACAGCCTCGATCTTCTGAGGATCAACTGAAATACCTCTGCTAGAAACCATGTGTCCCAGAAAACCAACTGAGGATAGCCAGAATGCACACTTGCTGAACTTCGCGTACAGCTGATGTCGTCGAAGAATCTCCAAGACTGTGCGAAGATGCTGTGCATGCTCCTCCTCGGAACGAGAGTAGACCAATATGTCATCAATGAAAACGATAACAAACTGATCCAGATACTCCAGAAAGATGCGATTCATTAAGTCCATAAACACCGCTGGAGCATTGGTAAGCCCAAATGGCATTACCAAAAACTAATAATGACCGTATCTGGTACGGAAAGCTGTCTTCTAAATATCTGAGTCTCTGACTCTCAGCTGATGGTATCCGGATCGCAGATCAATCTTAGAATACACTGATGTACCTCTGAGCTAATCAAACAAATCCTCAATCCGTGGTAATGGATATTTATTTCTGACGGTCACTGAATTCAGCTACTTGTAGTCAATACATAACCTCATGGTGCCGTCTTTCTTCTTGACAAATAGAACTGGAGAATCCCATGGTGAAACACTAGGGCCAATGAATCCTCTGTCTAAAAGCTCTTGGAGTTGAACCTTCAGCTCGTTCAACTCTTTTGGTGCCATACGATACGGAGCTTTCGATGTCGGCGCGGTTCCCGGAATCAGCTCAATAGCGAACTCCACTGGCCTTCTGGGAGGCAAACCTGGCAGCTCTTCTGAAAATACATCTGGGTACTCCCGGACAACAGGAACGTTGGAGAGCTGCGAACTACTATTGTCCTCAGTACTGATCAACGAAAACAGAAAACCATGACAGCCGTGAGACAGTAGCTTCTGCACCTGAATCGCCGAAATAATCGAGATGCCGTCGTCTCTGATGCCAGTGAAACTCCACGAGGGTTGGTTCGGAGGCCGGAAGGTGACCACCCTCGTCTGGCAATCAACGGTAGCATGATATACTGACAGCCAATCCATGCCAATAATGATATCAAACTCGACCATCTCCAATACTAGAAGATCTACCGTAAGTATCATGTTGCCAAAGTCTAACGGGCAACCTCTGATCTCCTGGGTGGCGTCTAAAGTATCACCGGACGGTAGGGAGACAGTCAATCGCTGCAACCTAACAGTAGGTAATCTACCAATCTCCCGCATAAAGGTACGGGATATAAAAGAGTGCGAACTACCAGTATCAATCAAAATATCAGCCTAAATGCATAAATAAAAATCGTACCGCGGAAAACGGATCCGTCGGCCCGCTGAGCATCCTCTCTGGTAATCGCATGAACACGACCAGTCTCTGGCGGAGGAGGAGGTGGTAACACTGCCAGCGGCTGCTGCGGCTGGGCAGAAGCCTGCCACTGAGGCGCTGCTGGACTATGTGCCAGATAAGACTGAGAGGATGGTGACTGATACTGTGCAGCTAGCTGGGACTGAGTCTGATACTGCCCCTGAGTCGGATAATAAGGTCCTAGAGCAAAACTCTGGGGTGCTACAGAAGCACTGGAGTACTCCTGTCCAAGCATGCCAAATGCTGCTGCGGAGGGAGCTGCTCCCTGCTGACGCTGTGAAGATTGGGCTTTCTGCCCTCCTCGATATGCCCCTGACTGACTAGACTGTCCCCTCTGACCTGACACTCCGGAAGCCGTGTGCTGAGCCTTCAGCTGACACTCTCGGCTCTGGTGCCCCGGTAGTTTGCAATAAAAGCAAACTGACTGTCCCAGAGAGCAAGCTGGGGTGAGGTGATCTCTGGATCCACATCTGAAACAATGAGTATCACCGGAAGGTGGTTGCCGGTTCTGCTGAGAAAGCTGGGAACGTCCTGAAGAAAATCGCCCTGATTTCTGAGACCTACGAGACGCCCCAGAAGTACCCTGACCTGACCCTCTGCGACTACTCTGAGGCTGTCCTGTCGCCTGAGTCTGCTGGACCTGCCCTGATGTCTGACCCGTATGCTTTCTTTTCCTGTCCGGATATGTTGTCTGCCAAGCTAACTCTATCATCAAAGCTCGATTCAATGCATCAGAGTAAGATGAAATCCCTAATCCGGCAAGCTGTACATGCAGATAACCATCCAATCCCTGTATAAACTGCATCATGCGAGTTCTGTCCTCCGCAACTAACTCTGGACAAAACTGAGCCAACCGGAGGAATTCAGTATTATACTCGGTCACTGAGCGATTATTCTGCCTCAGACTCATAAAATCCTGTCGGCGAGCCATCTGAAAGGACAGTGGAAAGAAACGGCTCTCAAAAGCCTCTCTGAACCTGGTCCATGTGGCGTTGCGCTCACCAATAATAGAACGCTGAGTAACCCACCAGGTATTAGCTTCATCCCATAAATGGTAAGCAGCCAACTCTGCTTTCTCCCACTCGGAGCAAGCCATATAGAAGAAAGTCTGCTCCATAGTCTCTATCCATGACAGAGCCATACTCGGATCGAGATCCCCGCGGAAAAGAGTGAAACGAGTCTTCATCGACTCAGCCAGTGCTGGAATCCTAGCTCGTGCAGCGACAATATCAGTGATCTGTGTCGGGACGGCTGCAGGAACTGGCGGAAACAGCCGATACAGGTGGTACCGCGGAATATACCGGAGGAGGAACTCCCGGTGCTGCTGTATATACCGGAGCATAAGCCGTCGGTGGTACTGCCTGGGGGACAAACGTGGTGGCAGCTGGAGGTACGGTAGGTAATGGTACCGGATATGGTGCAGCTGCTGCTACTGTAGGCACTGGGGGCACAGGTGCCACTGGTGTCGGGTACACTGTAGGTCCAGGTGGCGGTGGTGCCGAGTACCTCGTAAGCTGCTCTGGAGCAAATGTCGGGTACACAAATGGTACCCCTGATGGTACTGTAAACAGGGTAGGCATGGATACCGTCAGTGTGGCCAAAGTAGGTATCTCTACAGGAGCTATCGGGATTTGAGAGCCCGATGCTCCCGCTGCATCCTGAGTCTGTCCCTGAGTGACAGGCTCACTAACAGTGGGCATCTCTGGCATATCTAGAGATCCCGTGGTCCTCGCACGTGGTCGTCCAGCACCACGTCTCGCAGCAATACGAGTAGATCGTCTCATATCTGTTAAATTAAATTACAGATATCAATACCAATATAACAACATAAAATAACAACATACCTATTTGCCGTCTGGAGATGTTCCGTCGCTGTCCAGTCCCCAATTCCGAACGTACATATCGCCGGAAATCCAAATAAATCCGAAATGAAAATCTGAAACATAACCATATCGAAAATCCGATAATGCCCAGTTTGACTCGCAAACCTGGCTAACCCAAATATCCAGAATACCAACAACAGGTATCCGATAAGTCTCTAGAACACCAAAAGCAAGTATCATAACCCGCTCTGATACCAAAAAAATTGGTATCAGATAAATCCTGAAAATCCAAAATACGAAACAAAAGATCGTAAAATTGCGCTCTGATACCACTAAATTGTCACGCCCCCAGAGGAGTCCCTGTCCGAGAAAATTTCGGCAGCATCTCCCCTATACGGTGGACAATCTGAAACTTTTCTACATCTCACAAATACCTCAGCCACAGGCGGCTGGAATAATAACAACAAAATAAAACATCACCATGCAGTTATATATAATCAAACAAAGTAGTAATACTCTGACTCAAAAACCACCCTACTCAACTACACTCGTAAAGCTCAAAACCGACGAACTCACCTCTTCTGCCGTCAAGGCAGGCACGTAGTAAAAAAACACATCGAATAAAAATCCATCATCATCACAAAAATCCATACAACAACCAAGTATCCAAACAAACCAAGTCCACACATAATCAATAAATGCAAAACAAAACTAAACGATATATAAACCATCGAGGTCTGCAAAGATCTAGCACTACGTGCTGTGGGGACTAGCGACTGGAACTCCCTCCTGACAGCATCAACCTTAAAATAACAACAATGGAGGCGGGGTGAGTCCAACACTCAGCAGGTACAATTGATATGCAAAGTAAAGAAACAACACCTAGCACTAATCATGCGTACAGTCTCCTGATAAGAAAGATAAAAATGCATCTGAAGTAAACAGGAGAATATTGTACTAACCAGGTCCTGAGTATAAGGTCAAACAGTCCGAGGGATAAGGAAATCCTGTATGTATGTCAAACATAGGTATCCAAACAATATGCAGCATATAAATGCAGCAAACACAAACACAAGCAATAAATGCATCATGCATATGATGCCAATGATGCGTCCTGGTCACCCCTGACGCCAGTCGATCATCTCACACAATAGTGAGGCCGAGTGGGTAGGGCTGTGACAACCGTGCACTCTGTCGTCACTACTCCTGATAAGTGACCGAGTGGACGGGATGCTGTCGGAGTACACCTATCCTCCTACCCCAAATCATAGATGGGGGAGCGCAATGCTCTCAACTCCCGGTACACTATGACGGGGAGGAATCCCTGCCGGATAACACGTTGTGTCACACTACCCATGAGCGGACCAACGGTGCCTAACAGAGTCCCTGCTGCAACACACCCGAATCGACCACTAACCCATGAGTGGTGGTGTGTGCAGATCCATGTAACTGGCGATGTGCTCAACAATAATGGAGCGGACTATCGCACAGCATGCAATCATGCAAATGATGCATGGCAATAACCATATAAACATTCTGACCTAATCCATATATATAGAAAAGTGCACCCTAGGTCAACGAATCATATCGAATCAAAGGTACACAGAAGGTATAAAAACCTAGGTCCTGAACATGGTGAAGCATGGTATATCACTACCCCTATAAGCATGTATAGACAGGTAAAGTATACATGGGATGCAAAATAAATCAATCAATTAAACATGTACCAAGATTTGGGTAGTGATTAACCGGAATAGATAAGAAACATAATTAATGAAACATGTTAATTCCATTACTAAGCATATCAAAGACAAAAAAAAGTCAAAAGTACCCGCCTCTAAAAAGAAAGGATCGTATCCGGTCCAAAGCCAACGTCGAGATACTCGTCTCGCGTCAAAACCCTAAGTCACGAACAAATAAATATATTTTATTTAGCTACTATTTACATAAATAGCTAAATAAATTCTTAAGAACTATTTAGGGCAAAACCCTAAGTCAACCTACTAACCATATAATTCAAATTCACTACAAAATGTATCACGATCCTACACTTTACCTCAAATCACAGCCACTGATTGCTGCTAATCGTTTACTGCTGAAATGAGGGCTGCCGGAACAACGGCAACTGCTGGGAACAAAACAAACAAACCAAATCATCAATTTTCCTTCCAAACTATGTTCCCAAAACATAACCATTACCTCTACGGTGGCAGTTCCTTGTGTCTAACTAAAACACCCCTCACAACTAGCTGCTGGTGACCTCCTGTGGCCGGAGAAATGGCTGACAGTGTACATCGTCAAAAACCCAAATCCTAACAGCGTAAGGATTTGGTGAAGAAGGAACTCGGTAGTGGAAACTAGGGCTCGGCAGAACCCTGCGACCTCAACTAGAGCTCACGACAATCGTGCTAGGGCTGAGGCTTCGTCAACAATGGCAGAAGCACTAGGCAGTGGCGTTGGCACTGTGCAGAGGTGCGGCGGGTCGTGAGCACAAGAAGAAGAGGAAATCGGGTGTCGGCCTGACCTAGAGCGGAGGAATTCGCGGCGGTCGGCACAAGGGGTGCGGCGCTGCTTTGCTGAGGACAAACGGCCGGCGTCAGTGGGCAGAGAGGAAGATGATCGGGGTGGCTTGGTGCGTCGCCGGCGGCTAGGGCACCGAGACAGAGAAGAGGTGAGGAGATGGCCGGCGTCAGTGGCAGAGATCAAACTTCCGGCGATGCTAGGGCTTCGGCAGCAGGGAGAAGAAGACCGGGACTGGCTAGGGCACGCTGCTTCGGCTCGGGGGGAGAAGTAGAGAAGAGGAAGGAAACCGCCGAATGGTGGTTAGGGCGTGGGAGCGGCGTCGGGGAGAAAATGATTCGGTGCTCGGGTTCGGCGAGAAAGAGGGAACGGCAGAAATAAAAGAAAAAGAAAAATAAATAAAGAAAGGAATTTAGAAATTCAACTTTTCCTCATTTAATTGGGGTGGCCAAAACAGGCTTTTCCGGACCCCATACTTGTTCCCGTTAACTCGTCCATACGAGCTCCGAAAAATTCCCGAAAAATTCCCTTATTAATATTCGCCTATTTTCGGTATTTTACATATGGTCTAAGTCATTTGGTTCGGTCGACCGATCCTTGGGTTCAATCGATCGATCAGGTCGATTCCTGCAAAATAGAGTTAAACACAATATATTCCTACAAAACAAAGGTTAGCAAGTATAGTATGATGCATGAGTAGTAATTGACATTAATATTGTCTTGATCTCAACTTGGAAACCTTCTAGGTTTCTTCAGTTGGATCAATGACCTAGGGTTTGTTCCTTCCTGGAACACAACCTCACTGTCGCTCCTCTCCAGTTTGCTTACCTCAACCTACCTGCCAAACATTGATCTTCCAGACCTGTTTGGACTTTGTTGCTTAGCATCCGATCAGCTCACCAAGACTTTCCCTTGATCTTCGGTCCTCTAGACCTATTGAGCTTCCCTGCCAAGTGGCGGATCCTCACAACATGACTTAACTTGAGCCTTTGACAACATCAAAACTCAGGTTCGATTCTGGTGCACCCTGCTGCACCAACAACCTTGGTCGTGTGGATACACACGGCCTTGTGGATTTTCCTGAGCCAAAACCTACTATGGCCATGTGGAATCCACATGGTTGTGCCACTGGACTAGAGGCCAGGCATACCTTGGCCATGTGGATGCCACACATCCATGGCACGTGTCATGCTAGGCCCGTGTCCAGTTCTATTTAAGAGGAGTTCTTCCCCTTTGGAAGATCCAACCTGGATGAGATCTTGACTTCTTCAGCTCTTTCTTGGATGATCCAAAGCTAATTCCATCGTCTCCATCCCTCCAAAAGGAAAGGATTGGATCTAACATACCAGATATGCTTCTTCTCCCTTCTTTCTCTAGATTAGATTTTGATGCTTTCAATTTTATTGTCTTTGGACTATTTCTCTAAGCTATGGAGTAGATCTCTTATTCTAGGATTAAGGGAATAATTGTGATGTGAATTGATGCAAAACTCATAGATTTTCTAATTTTCTATCTATATGATATTGCTATGTCTTATATCTATTTGATCTTATGTGTGTGTATTGTGCTTGAGCTTAATTTTCATGTTTGATTGAATGTTTGTATTGATTTACTATTCTTGTAGAGGGAATATCTTAGATCGTATGATCGAAGGGCCTTAGTGATAAAGGTATCCCATTTTTGAACATCCGAGTATTACCTTGAAAGGAGAAGCAATCCTCCACAAGGAAATAGGGAATTAGACATAATTGTTGCTTCTATTTCTATGTTATTGAGTGTTAGTGTGTTCTTGTGATTTATGATCAAGGGGCCCTAGTGATAGAGGTATCCCATTACATTACTTTATAGAAATCACTTCCATTTAGTAGCATAGGACATGGGTTAAGATAGCATTCTGGCTTGACCTCCGCGGGGAAGAGCCGATAATGAATCTCACTTCCAACAAGAGCATAGAATTAGAGGATTGGCAATAAGTGATTCATGATACATTGATTAGCATCACAATAAAATCGAACCCTAGAACATTTCCCAAACTAAGTTCCTAAACACTCTCTGTCTCTTTCTCATTCTTACTTCTCTTTACTTAGAGTGTGACTCTCAACCATCAATCGTTTAGCTAATTCACCGTGAGTAATCGCTAGTGCTTATAACTAGTCCCTATGAGATCGATATTTTATTACTTGACGACAATTGTATACTTGCGGGATCACATTAAATTTTTGGCGTCTTTGTCAGGAACTGCACTTATAACATTAGTTGTAATCACTTGAGTTAGTTTAAATTTGTTTTCTTTCTCATTTTGTAAATATTTCTGCAATACTATTTTTGTAAATATATCTTTCATTTGCTTACTTTATTTCTAAAATTTCTTTCCTGCATTTGATTTCTTACACCTTGAATTGTGCTTTAGGAATTCTAGCTGTTAAGATCTGTATTTCTAGTCAGCAAATCAATTGATCATATAAAGATTGTTCAGACCCCTTTGAAAGACTATCCTGCTCCTAAATTAGCAAGGGATTTGAGTCCGATTGTGTTACTAGAAATACATGTCTCTAATTGTGCTATTGATCTGGCCTTTATTTCTAAAGTTTAAGAAAATTAGTTTGGAGGGTTAGACTCAGAAAGTCCTTATACACAATTGATAAAGTTCTACAGATATTGTGATACATTGAACTATGAAAGGATTTCTACTGACTGTATTATGTTAGTGGTTTTCCCTTGTAGCCTCAAGGGTGATGCAAAAATATGGATAAACACTCTGCAATCCAGAAGTATAAAGACTTGGGACAAACTTGAAAGAAAATTTTTGAACAAATATTTTCCCCCGAGAAAGACAACTCAACTCAGGAATCAAATTTTAAACTTCACACAGAAAGAAGGAGAAACATTATGCCAAGCATGGGGTGAATTCTTAACTCTCTTATACCAATGTCCACATCATGGGATTGAAGATTGGCTAGTAATCCATATATTTTATATAGAGATATCTTTCCAGAATAAAAATCTATTAGATTGGGCATCAGGGGGTTCTCTACTCAACAAAAGTTTGAATGAAGCGTGTGAAATCATCGACCGAGTAGCAACGAATCTTAATGAATGGTCGGTAGAAAATCATATGACTCTCTCATTCAGAAGTCCAAAGGGAGAAAAACCCAAAACCTTTTTAACGAAGACATTCATCTCCACCATGAAGACCTTATAGAGCTAGTACGCTGGTGTAGTGGAGCACTAACACGGATGTTAGAAGGTATGAATTCTCCAACTAAAATAACTATGGACTTGGATTGTGGGGATTCCATAGATGGAAATGGGTATAACGGTGATTGTTTACTCCTTCCCACTTTAGAAGATCCCTTAGAGGAAAGTTAGAGCTATGAAGACTAGTGGGAGACATGGATAGAATCCCTAGACCAATACAGGAGTATAAACAACTAATGATAATTAAGCAGAACTCTACTATACCTGAAATCTCACCACCTTAAGTGTAACTAAAACTTTTGTCATCCAATCTCAGATATGAATTCTTAGGGCCAAACTCCACATTTCCTGTAATAATCAACTCAAATTTGAGTGAGTTGGAAACCAAGAAACTACATAAAGAGGTAGCTTGCATAGAAAAGTGATTAGGTATACTATTGATGACATAAAAGAAATCAATTTTTCTTTATGCATGCACAGGATTTTGTTAGAAGAAGGCCATAGAAGATCCTTTTGTTAGTTAGAGCCCAAGAGCCAATCATTTGATGATTGTTGTATGGACTCATTGTATCATATTCTTCTATATATAAATAAAGGTATTTGTTTTTGGTTATTATACTTACTTGTCTTGGTGCCAAATAACTAAGTATAATAGCATCCTTGAGTAGAAGGTTCTTACCTATATCAATCGATTGGTTGAATCGATAGTGAGATGATATAGGGAACACTACTCTTAATCATTCCTAGTCGAATATTAACATTCAGGGACAATGTTAATGCGACGAGACTAGCATGTAGGTCAACTCGATGACTTGATCTCACAAGTCATGGATATGGAGATATCAAGTTGACACATGGGTATACATTGGAGAATGTATACTGAATGACCCGTCATGAGAAAGTATCATGGATCGTTATATGAGTGTCATATACTTTCTCATGTGGCTATTAGTATGACTACTAGTCTTTGGACCTGAAGTCACCATGGTTCCCCTACATAAGGAGTTATGTACTTTGGCTTCATTAAACGTCACCCATAACTGGGTGGACTATAAAGGCGATTACTGGGTATGTAACAAATTATGCGGAGGGATGTGAGTGATGTAGATGGGATCTATCCCTCTATATGACAGGAGAGACATCGATATTCTTGATAGAGTGAGACCACTAAGTGCATGGCCATGCCCAAATGAGTCAATATGAGATGTTGAGCTCATTTGATTGAGTGAGTCTACTTGGAGTTCAAGATTTAGATTAATTAGAGGATGACACGATCTATGCCTCACATTGATCAATCTAGATGTCTAGGATAGAAGGACATTGTCATATATTGTGAAGAGTCACAATTAGTAGTCACAAGGTGATGCTGGATCTCAACATTCTTGTAACTTGGGTAGTAATGATGTGTTGCTAGATACCGCTCATTACTTATGCTCCTAAATGAGTTTAGGATCATTGCCAACGTTACAAGAACCTATAGGGTCACACACAAAGAACAATTAGATGGAGATTAGGTTCATTTGATGAACCTAAAAGATTAGGTTCATGTGATGAACCAAATTGGATTAAGAGTAATCCAAATTGTGCTAATTGAGTTGGACTTAATTTGGTTCATGTATTAAGTGAGTCTAATTTGGACTTAGACTCATTTAATTAATTTAATTCAATGAATAGAGATTCATTAAATTAAAATTGACTTGAACCAATGGTTAGATTAGATCAACCAAGGGAGAGAAGTGGTCAAGTTTGACTTGACATAAGTAGGAAGATGAAGAGTCAAGTTTTGACTTGACTTTGACTTGACCAATGACACATCATCAAGGCTTCTTCATTTGGTCAAGTTTGACTTGACCAAATGCCACCTCATGGGAGTTACCAAGAGTGGTGACTCTTGATATTCGATGGGGGTTACTAGCCTTGAAGTGGCCGGCCACTTAAAGATGTAATTGAGTGCATTTTGTGTGCTAATTGATTTCATCTTCTTCCTCCTCTCAAGCTCTCATCTTCTTCCCCCTCCTCCACCTCCTTGGCTGAAACTTCCAAGGGTGCTAGCACACCTTTTAGTTGTTTTCTCCATCTTCCGTTCGTGAGGATACACATGGAGAAGTATCTACTTTGATAATTTCGAGATCCGGCGAACCTTGGACGAGCGGGACTACGCGAAGCGCTTCGAAGTATCTAAATGTAAAATACCGAAAATATACGAATATTAATAAGGGAATTTTCAGGAATTGTTGGAAATTTTTCGGGAATTTTTCGGAGCTCGTATGGACGAGTTAACGGGGATCAAGATGGGGCCCGGAAAAGCATGTTTAGGCTACCCAGTTTTAATAAGGAAAAGTTTTATTTTCTTTTCCTTTTTATTTTTCTTTTTCTTTATATTTTTCTTTATTTCCTCCGTTTCTCTCCCTCGTGCACCCGAGCCGCTCCTTTCTTCTTCCCGACGCCGTTCTTTTCTCCTCTCGAGCCCTAACCACCCTAACCGGCGATCCCTTCCACTTCTTCTTCTCTTCTCTTCTGCACTGCCGCCCCAATCGTCTGTGCCCTAGCCTCCGGCGACGCACGGAGCAGCGCCGCAGCTCATGTGCCCAAGCCGCCGGCCGCCATTGAGCCCTGCCGAAGCATTGGGTTGTGCCGCCGCCGAGTTTGCTTCGTCGCCACCGACCCAGCACTGCCGCCGGCCTTCCTCAGCCCTACCGTCGGCCCTTCTCCTCTTTCGAGCGTCGACAACCGACCAAACTCCTCTGCCCTAGATCATCGTTGCACGGAGCAGCGCAGACACACCATAGATCCCTCTGCCCTAGTTGGATTCCTCCTTTCTGTGGCCTAACTCCGAAATAGGTAAGGCAGATTTTGGGTAGGGTTGTTCATTGTAGGATTTTGATTTGGGCTCCTGTGATGAACCGATTGACGATTTACTGTGGTAAAAGTCACTGATTTCGTTGTCTTACTGTTGGAGCAGTGAAGAAACATTGCTGCTAGGGTTTTTGGGTGTTGATCACGCTGTTGTATTGCCGCCGAGGAGTTATAGGGTTTGCTTTACGGTGGAGTGTTCTTGGTTCGGCAGCAGCTTTCCCTAGCAGTGGGTAAGTAGAGATTTAGATGTGTTTTTGTGTTGAATCTGTGATGGATCATGTTATAGTAAGTCATAATTAGAAGGTGGAACGATTAGGGTTAATTTCATTAACCCTAATTGATCAATGGATTAGGATTTAGTTTAGTTAATGAATGAATGATAGAATTAACCTTCTGGAGAGGATGGATTTGTACTTTACACCGACGCATCTCTTCAGGGTTTGGGCGCTGTTCTGATGCAGCACGGCAGAGTAGTCTCTTATGCTTCTCGTCAGTTGAAGGAGCATGAGAAGAACTACCCAGTTCATGACTTGGAGTTAGCTGCCATCATTTTTGCTCTGAAGCTTTGGCGACATCATTTATACGGTATCACATTTGAGATTCTCACTGATCATAAGAGTCTCAAATATATTTTCACTCAGAAGGAGCTTAATCTCCGACAGAGGAGATGGATGGAGTTCCTGAAGGACTACGATTGTACCATTAGCTACCACCCAGGGAAAGCTAATGTGGTTGCCGATGCACTCAGCAGGAAGTCCAGAGGGACTTTGGCTTGCCACCGGACTTGATCGGACTTGATTGAGTTTTTCCGAGGAGCTGGGAGGACAGATCGGGGTATTCTTGTTACTATGGTTGCTCAGTCGTCGATCAGGACGAAGATCCGAGAGGCACAGGCTGGTGATCAGCATTTGTAATTCATTAGCAGTCAGATAGCTTCCGGGCAGCAGACCGAGTTTACACGAGATGAGGAGGGTGTTATATACTTCCGAGGCAGATTATGCGTACCTCAGTCTCATCCGGTCTTACAGGAGCTACTCCAGGAGGCACACCGTTCTCGATTTGCGATCCATCCAGGCGGGACCCGTATGTATCGAGACTTGAGGCGTTCCTATTGGTGGTACGGCATGAAGAAAGACATCGCGGATTTCATAGCTAGATGTCTTGTCTGTCAGCAGGTGAAGGCTGAACACCAGAGACCTGCAGGATTACTTCAGCGGATTCCTATTCCTGAGTGGAAGTGGGATGACATCACTATGGACTTTGTGGTGGGTTTGCCGAGGACACGACGAGGCCATGACGCGATTTGGGTAATCGTTGATCGATTAACCAAATCCTCGCATTTCTTAGTGATTCAGAGGACTGATTCCCTGGATCGATTGGCAGATCTGTATTGCCGAGAGATTATCAGACTACATGGTGTTCCGTTGAGTATCATTTCGGATAGAGATCCACGGTTTACGTGGCAGAGTCTGCAGCAAGCCTTGGGCACACAACTCCGTTTCAGTACAGCCTTCCATCCACACACAGATGGACAGTCAGAGCGGACCATTCAGACTTTAGAGGACCTGCTGAGGTCATGTGTTATGGATTTCGGAGGCTGTTGGGAGGACCATCTGCCGTTGGTAGAGTTTGCTTACAACAACAGCTTTCATTCGGCTATCCAGATGGCACCGTTTGAAGCGTTGTATGGTAGACCTTGTTGGACACCCGTCCTTTGGGATGAGGTTGGAGAGGCCCAGTTGTTGGGACCTCATAGAGTTCAGCAGGATGCAGAGTTGGTCCGTACTATCAGACGGAGGACGTCAGAGGCGCAGGACCGCCAGAAGAGTTATGCTGTCGGAGACGCAGACCACTAGAGTTCTCAGTTGGCGACCATGTATTTCTGCGAGTTTCACCCACGAAAGGGGTGAAGAGATTTGGCCTTAGAGGTAAGCTAGCTCCGCGGTACATTGGTCCTTTAGAGATCTTAGAGAGGATCGGAGCGGTAGCTTACCGACTTGCACTACCACTGTCCCTGTCAGGCGTTCATGATATATTCCACGTATCTATGCTGCGGAGATACGTGCCCGACCCGACGCATGTGCTGGCAGATATTCTAGTTCCAGTTCAGCCTGACATTACATATGAGGAGGTTCCGGTACGGATTCTCGACCGGAAAGAGCGTCAATTGCGGAACAAGACTATCCGGCTGGTTAAAGTCGGATGGCAGCATCATTCGGATGAGGAGGCTACTTGGGAGCTCGAGGATACGATACGAGCTCGATATCCCCATCTTTTCACTTGAGGTATGTGATTTAGTATACCGTTCAGCATTCATACTTTCTATATCTGTCGTAATACTTGCTGATGGTAGATAATGAAATTTGGGGACAAAATTTTTATTAGTGGGGGAGAATGTAAAATACCGAAAATATATGAATATTAATAAGGGAATTTTCAGGAATTGTTGGAAATTTTTCGGGAATTTTTCGGAGCTCGTATGGACGAGTTAACGGGGATCAAGATGGGGCCCAGAAAAGCCTGTTTAGGCTACCCAGTTTTAATAAGGAAAAGTTTTATTTTCTTTTCCTTTTTCTTTTTCTTTTTCTTTATATTTTTCTTTATTTCCTCCGTTTCTCTCCCTTGCGCACCCGAGCCGCTCCTTTCTTCTTCCCGACGTCGTTCTTTTCTCCTCTCGAGCCCTAACCACCCTAACCGGCGATCCCTTCCACTTCTTCTTCTCTTCTCTTCTGCACTGCCGCCCCAATCGTCTGTGCCCTAGCCGCCGGCGATGCACGGAGCAGCGCCGCACCTCCTGTGCCCTAGCCGCCGGCCGCCATTGAGCCCTGCCGAAGCCGCCGCCGAGTTTGCTTCGTCGCCACTGACCCAGCGTTGCCGTCGGCCTTCCTCAGCCCTACCGTCGGCCCTTCTCCTCTTTCGAGCGTCGGCAACCGACCAAACTCCTCTGCCCTAGATCGTCATTGCACGGAGCAGCGCAGACACACCACAGATCCCTCTGCCCTAGTTGGATTCCTCCTTTCTGTGGCCGAACTCCGAAATAGGTAAGGCAGATTTTGGGTAGGGTTGTTCATTGTAGGATTTTGATTTGGGCTCCTGTGATGAACCGATTGACGATTTACTGTGGTAAAAGTCACTGATTTCGTTGTCTTACTGTTGGAGCAGGGAAGAAACACTGCTGCTAGGGTTTTTGGGTGTTGATCACGCTGTTGTATTGTCACCGAGGAGTTATAGGGTTTGCTTTACTGTGGAGTGTTCTTGGTTCGGCAGCAGCTTTCCCTAGCAGTGGGTAAGTACAGATTTAGATGTGTTTTTGTGTTGAATCTGTGATGGATCATGTTATAGTAAGTCATAATTAGAAGGTGGAACGATTAGGGTTAATTTCATTAACCCTAATTGATCAATGGATTAGGATTTAGTTTAGTTAATGAATGGATGATAGAATTAACTAAACTAAATATTATGACACAGGACTTTGATTCGAGATGAGCATCTCGACGTCCGAGTTGGACCGGACTGATCTTATTTTCCTATTGGAGGCGGGTACTTTGACTTATGTCTTTGATATGCATAATAATATGTTTAACATATAGCAGTGATTGTGTAATCATTTTGTTTCGGTTGGTCACTACATGATAGTTACATGATTGCTTGTTTATTTATTCTGCACTGCATATTATTTACCTGATCATATATGCTTTAGGTAGTGACCTAACCACATGCTATGTTATCTTCTGGATCTAGGGTTTATTTGATGCCCTATCTGATTTGTGTACCTTCTATCTGATACATCTTCCAGTGGTACACACTTTGTATTATTTATATGGTCATTACTATGTTATTCATGAGATTGTCATGCTTAGTGTCATGCATCATGATTGCATGCTGTGCGATTGTCAGCTCCACTATGGTTGAGCTCATCGCCAGTTACATGTACTGCACACACCATCACCGCCCATGGGTTAGTGGTATATTAGACAGGTGTGTGGTGGTTCTGCTGTTTGGCCGCTCTGTTTGGCTCCGCTGGCATTTTGTGTAGCAGCGTGGTAGCCGGCAGATGGTGGACTCTGTTTGGCTCCGTTCGTCAGATGACTCAGCGTGGTAGCCGGCAGAGATATCCTCCCCGTCATTGTGTACCGGGAGATGAGAGCACTGAGCTCCCCCATTTATGATTTGGGGTCAGAGGAAAGGAGTACTTTGACAGCATCCCGTCCACTCGGTCGCTCATCAGGAGCAGTGATGTCAGAGTGCACGGTCACCATATGCATTTATTGCATTTATTGTTTATGATTACTGCATTTACTTGCTGCATTTATATGGATTCATATGATTGACATGCATACAGGAGTATGACTTCCCCGGTCTGACGACCCTGTTACCTTTGTACTTTGATCCCGGTTAGTACAGTTATCTCCTGATTTCATTTCAGTTGCATTTATCCTTCTCGTATTCAGGAGATTGTACGCATGATTAGTGTTGTCTGTTATTTGTTTTATTATGCATATCAGTTGTACCTGCTGAGTGTTGGACTCACCCCGTTTCCATTGTTGATATATTTTCAGGTTGAGGCTATCCAGAGCAGTTCCAGTCGCTGGTCCCCACAGCACGTAGTGCTAGTCCATCTTCTAGTCTTTGAGTTGTTATTTTATTTTAGCTTTTCTCTATCAGACTTTGTTTTAGTCTTGTTTTGGATTTTACATATGGATATTGTATGAAATCCTTCCGTTTGATGGACTTTTAGTATGATTTGGATTTTATTCTACTACATGCCTGCCTGGACGGCAGAAGAGGTGAGTTCGTCGGATTTGAGTTTTACGAATGTAGTTGAGTAGGGTGGAATTCGAGTCAGAGTATTATTGTTTGTGATTACTATTATTAACTGCGTGGTTGTGACAGCTAGAGGCTAAATATCTATATAAACTGCGTGGTGATTGTTTTTATTTATTATTATAATTCCAGCCGTCTGTGGCTGAGGTATATGTGTTATGTAGAAGTTTCAGATTGTCCGCCGTACAGGGGACTCCTCTGGGGCGTGACAATTTAGTGGTATCAGAGCAGGTATACGATACTTGCTATGCGTTTTGGATTTTTGAGATTTATCTGATATCAATTTATTTAGTATCAGAGAGAAGTTTTGCGATCGTTGTTTTTGTATTTTGGATATTTGGGATAACCTGATACCAATTTATATGGTATCAGAGCGCCAAAGTTTGGCGATATTTGTTGGGTTTCCGTGTGTTGGATTTTTGAGATTTATCTGATACCAATTTATTGGTATCAGAGCAGGGTGTGATACCTGCTTTTAGTATTTTGGACATTTTTATACTAGCCCTAGTTGCGAGACATATTGGTCTAGGCAGTTATTTTGGGATGTACGGATTTCCCATTACGTATATGTTTTGGACTTTCGTTTCGGATTTTATTATGGATTTCCAATGATTTTCTCGTTCGGAATTTTGAGGTCAAATTGGGGACTGAACAGCGACGGAACATCTCCAGACAGTAATTAGGTATGGTGTCATTTTGGTAATTGTTTATACCTGTAGTAATATCTGTGATATAATTTAAGAGATATGAGGCGATCTACGCGTATTTCTGCGAGACGTGGTGCTGGACGACCACGTACGAGGACCGCGGGATCTCTGGATACGCCAGAGATGCCTTCTGTTGATGAGTCTGTCAATCAGGGACAGACTCAGCCTACTGTGGGTGCGTCGGGCTCTCAGACCCCGATGGCTCCCTTAGAGGTACCTACCTCAGCTGCACAGACAGTATCCACTGCTACTTGTATTTCCGGTACCACCAGGGGTACCATTGGCATTCCCGATACCAGCTCCAGCCCGGCTGTAACGCCCGCCCTCCCTGCTACCCTAAGGGACGGGGCTACGATACTCTACGTATAAATTTTTCTTTTTAAAACAGCGGAAGACTTAAAATAATTTTCATAGTTTTAATAAAACTTTTCTTTTAAATTTCTTTTGAACTATACTATCACATGGCATCAAAATCATAACATCAAATCCAGTGGAACCATAATGTCAAGCCACACATGTTTAGGTATCACAAGTCATAAAATACCAATGCATAGTTCTTTAAAGAAACTTTAAGCAGGTTCTTATTTATTTGGTTGCCTAGCCACTGCCACACACATCTTCGTTGCCCCTCCTGCTGCTCCTCTAACTCATCCAGCTTTTCCTTTATCTGTGGTACAAGGAAAGTAAGCTGTGAGCACTCATGGCTCAGTAAGTTCCTTTCCTACTCACTACAACCAACAATCAGCACATAATCAAGAATGCATCAACAAGTCATAATCTCAACTAATCATGGCATAACATAGCATTCTATTCAATCATATCATGCATCATAATATAATCACAACTAGTCATAGCATATCAAGCATCACCATGGCCGAAACATATACATAGTGCATTTCATAAAACATAGCTAGACATGGCAAAACAAACAAGTATCATGGGATACCAAAGCATGGCCGAAACATGTATATCAAAGCATCATACTATGGCCGAAGCATGTACATCAAGGCATAATCATATCCATGGCCGAAATCTATATATCAAGCATCAACAAATCCATGGCCGAAACATGTCTATAAGGTATAGCATGAACATAACATAATCATACCTTATCATGGCATATCATAATCAAGAGCATAACATGAAACATAGCATAATCATAAGGTGCATGCAATATGATTTTGGAAAACATGTATCCGAAAAACATGTGTATGTCTCATGATCTTTAAAACTATTTTCTTTTACATATATACTTGAAAATAATCTCAACATAAGGGGGATCCCGGCTATGTACCACTTACATATTGCGCACAACCTTGTAGGTCCAAGGTAGCAAGTCTTGAACCCTACGAGGCAAACATACTAGGCCCTTAGTCCTAGGGGCACTTAGGAGCCCATCCCTAACGAGGTCCTTAGTCCCCGGGGCGCTTATGGAGCCCATCCTTGGTACAAGCTACTCACATATAAAGTAAAGTACATGTCATACATATCATGTATCATAAAAGCATGCATCACTTAGGCACACATCATATCATAAAAGTATGCATCACTTAGGCATACATCATGTCATAAAAGTATGCATCACTTAGGCATACATCATATCATAAAGGTATGCATCACTTTGTAACGCCCGCCCTCCCTGCTACCCTAAGGGACGGGGCTACGATACTCTACATATAAATTTTTCTTTTTAAAACAGCGGAAAACTTAAAAAATTTTCATAGTTTTAATAAAACTTTTCTTTTAAATTTCTTTTGAACTATACTATCACATGGCATCAAAATCATAACATCAAATCCAGTGGAACCTTAATGTCAAGCCACACATGTTTAGGTATCACAAGTCATAAAATACCAATGCATAGTTCTTTAAAGAAACTTTAAGCAGGTTCTTATTTATTTGGTTGCCTAGCCACTGCCACACACATCTTCGTTGCCCCTCCTGCTGCTCCTCTAACTCATCCAGCTTTTTCCTTTATCTGTGGTACAAGTAAAGTAAGCTATGAGCACTCATGGCTCAGTAAGTTCCTTTCCTACTCACTAAAACCAACAATCAGCACATAATCAAGAATGCATCAACAAGTCATAATCTCAACTAATCATGGCATAACATAGCATTCTATTCAAGCATATCATGCATCATAATATAATCACAACTAGTCATAGCATATCAAGCATCACCATGGCCGAAACATATACATAGTGCATTGCATAAAACATAGCTAGACATGGCATAACAAACAAGTATTATGGTATATCAAAGCATGACCGAAACATGTATATCAAAGCATCATACTATGGCCGAAAAATGTACATCAAGGCATCATCATATCCATGGCCGAAATCTATATATCAAGCATCAACAAATCCATGGCCGAAACATGTCTATAAGGTATAGCATGAACATAACATAATCATACCTTATCATGGCATATCATAATCAAGAGCATAACATGAAACATAGCATAATCATAAGGTGTATGCAATATGATTTTGGAAAACATGTATCCGAAAAACATGTGTATGTCTCTTGATCTTTAAAACCATTTTCTTTTACATATATACTTGAAAATAATCTCAACATAAGGGGGATCCCGGCTATGTACCACTTACATATTGCGCGCAACCTTGTAGGTCTAAGGTAGCAAGTCTTGAACCCTACGAGGCAAACATACTAGGCCCTTAGTCCTAGGGGCACTTAGGAGCTCATCCCTAACGAGGTCCTTAGTCCCCGGGGCGCTTATGGAGCCCACCCTTGGTACAAGCCACTCACATATAAAGTAAAGTACATGTCATACATATCATGTATCATAAAACCATGCATCACTTAGGCACACATCATATCGTAAAAGTATGCATCACTTAGGCATACATCATGTCATAAAAGTATGCATCACTTAGGCATACATCATATCATAAAGGTATGCATCACTTAGGCATACATCATGTCATAAAGGTATGCATCACTTAGGCATACATCTCATCATAAAGGCATGCATCACTTAGGCATACATCATGTCATAACAATATGCATCACTTAGGCATAGATCATAAAAACATGCATATCTTAAGCATAAAGCATATCATCAAGCATGCATGATTTAACCACATAGCATATCATGAAAGCATGCATATTTTAAGCACTAACCATGGCATCAAAGCATGCATAATTCAACCACATATCATAACATAAGCATGCATATTTTAAGCACAAAGCATATCATATCATAAAAGCATGCATATCATATCATAAGTCATAAATCACAAGCATACATTTTAAGCATAAGGGTGTATCTTGTGATTATCCTATCATAGGAAACATGGTATCATATTTATCTTGTTTTAAGCTTCCTAAACCCTTGTGGCCGAAACCCTTTAGAGCTCAATTTAGGTTAAACACAACATCCAAGCATATGACACCTAAATTATCATCATAACATTTTCATAGGAAGCATTATAAACATGATTAACTTAGTTTCTAAGTTCTTCAAGTCCCTAATTTCATGTGGCCGAAACCTTAAGGTGTGAAACAAGGTTCCATATGACATAAAAGCATTGACAACTTTAAATCATATTTATAACATTTTTACCAAGGAACAAGGTAAACACATTTGACACATTTGAATTAGTTCCTAATTTCTTTAAGCCCTTAACATATGTCATGGCCGAAATTTAACAAGTTCTCATTAGGGCTACAAACAAGCATACAAGCATGTGAACTTGGACTAACCTTATGTATAAATTCATACAAGGCATCATACAATAGTTATGGCCGAAACATACCCTAGCATCATTTTAGGTCATAAAACAACATGTAGCAATTGAACCTTGGCTTTCTACTTATCATATTTCATGTAGAGTGACATGAGCATATTTAATTTAAGTCCTAGGGTTTCTAGGGCATCTATTCCTTCATGACCGAAACATTCAAGGGTTCATTTAGGTCATGGAAAAATTATACAAGCATGTGAAGCAATCAACACATTATCCTATTTTCATAAGAAGTACTTTTAACACATTTGGCTTCATTTCTAAGGCCTCTAGGTCTTTTAAACCCTACTTGGCCGAAACTCACAGAATATAAACTTGCTTCAAATAGCCTAAAAGCATGAGAATTTATACAAGTTTCATAGCATGTATAAGGACAAGCATAATGAGTATACATATGAATTGTGTCTTAGGCTTTCTAGGTTTCTTTTTCTCTTTTTCTTTTATTTTTTTCTCATGGCCGAAACCTACCATTCCTTAGCTAGGTTTTTAAGTGGCCTAAAGCATGAAAAATCTATGTAAGTTTCATGGCAAAAGTTACTAAGAAACATATATACAATTTGGTTCATGAATAAGCTAGGACCCCTTGTGGTCATACATATTATATGTCATGCAACTAATTTTTCTGCACCCTAATTAAGCATGAGGGCATTAAACAACTTTCATATCTAAATATCACAGAGGTCTTGAGCATATTAAAATTTTGTTTAAGCTTTTCTAAGCTATCCATCTCATCATGGCCGAAAAACCCTAAGAAGGAGTTCATGAAATTCTAGCAATATTCAAGCATACAAATCCTTTAAGATCTTTGTATTCTATCACATGAGCATGGTTATTTAAATTTAAAGGTCTTCCTAACCCTAAACCCTTTCTTGACCGAATCATATGAGTGGGTTTTATTTTAGTTTCAAAATATCTTCTAAGGAAGAAAAACTAATACATGATCCTTAATATTTCATAGGGAGACCCTTGTACTAGTTGGGTAAAACAATAAATTTCCCTAGCCTCTTAAGAATATTTTTGGCCGAAATTCTAGGGTTCAGTACTCCTCTGATCAAGCATCATATAGGTATAAAAACATGAAGAATAACCCCTTTACATAGCATAGAAAAATCTATCATGTAGTGAACACTAGTTTAAACACCATTAGATTTTGAAAGCTCTTCTTGGCCGAATTTTCTCAAACTTGTTTCTAGGTTTTAAAATCCTCATAAAATCCGAAAAGCACATAAAAGCCTTGTACCACAGGTGAGGGGAAGCTTACATCCTTTTTCTCTTGTGGATCTAAGGTATGAAGAAGAAGAAGTAGCCTCTTCTTCTAGTTCCTTTCCCTTGATTCCTTTGCTAAGTCCTCCTTGTATCTTAGGCTTTCTTAGGGAAAAATTTGGCTTTGGGGCTGAAGATGGAGGAGTGGGGACTGTGGTTTCAGTGAGGGAGAGGAGAGAATGAGAAAAATGAGAGAAAATAGAATTTTCCCTTTACATATTCTCTTTTATGTTAAGGGGGAAGAGGTAGCAAACTTAGTTTTTGCTTTCCTTCTCCCTTAGCCTTTTTTTTCTATTTTATTTTTATTTTTATTTATTTATTCATCCTCATCATTCATGGTGAAATAATGGGGATTGAATCCCCTTAATTCCTCTTTAAACATTTCGGCAAAACCAAAGAGGAAGAAGGAGGGAAAGGGAGGAAGGCAAGTTGCCTTTCTCTTGCTCTTTTCTTGTTTTCTTTTGGCTAGCTTTTACTCTTACCTTTATCATGATTTTCCCTCCTTTGCTATCAATATCTTTTTTTATCCCAACTGGTTATTACCCATTAATTCTATGAAATATAATATAAGAGGTTCAAGGTTCAATCCTTGACCTCTCCCTATTTTTATTTATTTTTATTTCCTTTTTGGTTCAACTCACTTCCTATTATTTTCTGAGGCAAAATTCCACATTCATATATTTATCTTACAAGCTTAGTGGGTATTACACACTTAGGCATACATCATGTCATAAAGGTATGCATCACTTAGGCATACATCATATCATAAAGGTATGCATCACTTAGGCATACATCATGTCATAACAATATGCATCACTTAGGCATAGATCATAAAAACATGCATATCTTAAGCATAAAGCATATAATCAAGCATGCATGATTTAACCACATAGCATATCATGAAAGCATGCATATTTTAAGCACTAAACATAGCATTAAAGCATGCATAATTTAACCACATATCATAACATAAGCATGCATATTTTTAGCACAAAGCATATCATATCATAAAAGTATGCATATCATATCATAAGTCATAAATCACAAGCATACATATTAAGCATAAGGGTGTATCTTGTGATTATCCTATCATAGGAAACATGGTATCATATTCATCTTGGTTCTAAGCTTCCTAAACCCTTGTGGCCGAAACCCCTTTAGAGCTTAATTTAGGTTAAACACAACATCTAAGCATATGGCACCTAAATTATCATCATAACATTTTCATAGGAAGCATTATAAACATGATTAACTTAGTTTCTAAGTTCTTCAAGTCCCTAATTTCATGTGGCCGAAACCTTAAGGTGTGAAACAAGGTTCCATATGACATAAAAGCATGGACAACTTTAAATCATATTTATAACATTTTTACCAAGGAACAAGGTAAACACATTTGACACATTTGAATTAGTTCCTAAGTTCTTTAAGCCCTTAACATATGTCATGGCCGAAATTTAACAAGTTCTCATTAGGGCTACAAACAAGCATACAAGCATGTGAACTTGGACTAACCTTATGTATAAATTCATACAAGGCATCATACAATAGTTATGGCCGAATCATACCCTAGCATCATTTTAGGTCATAAAACAACATATAGCAATTGAACCTTGGCTTTCTACTTATCATATTTCATGTAGAGTGACATGAGCATATTTAATTTAAGTCCTAGGGTCTCTAGGGCATCTAAACCTTCATGGCCGAGACTTACAATGGTCCATTTAGGTCATGGAAAAATTATACAAGCATGCGACACAAGCAATAGGTTATCATATTTTCATAAGAAGCATTTTAACACCTTTGATTTAAATTCTAAGGCCTCTAGGTCATTTAAACCCTACTTGGCTGAAACTCATCAGTGTTTAAACTTGCTTCAAATAACATAAAAACATATGAAGTCATACGAGTTTCATAGCATATGTAAAGACAAGCATAATGAGTATACATATGAATTGTGTCTTAGGCTTTCAAGGTTTCTTTTCCCTTTTTCTTTTATTTTTTTCTCATGGCCGAAACCTACCATTCTTTAGCTAGGTTCTTAAATGGCCTAAAGCATGAAAAACCTAAGTAAGTTTCATGGCAAAAGTTACTAAGAAACATATATACAAATTGGTTCATGAATAAGCTAGGACCCCTTGTAGTCATACATGTTATATGTCGTGCAACTAATTTTTCTACACCCTAATTAAACATGAGGGCATTAAACAACTTTCATATCTACACAACACAGAGGTCTTGAGCATATTAAAATTTTGTTTAAGCTTTTCTAAGCTATCCATCTCATCATGGCCGAAAAACCCTAAGAAGGAGTTCATGGAATTCTAGCAATATTCAAGCATACAAACCCTTTAAGATCTTTGTATTCTATCACATGAGCATGGTTATTTAAATTTAAAGGTCTTCCTAACCCTAAACCCTTTCTTGAATGAATCATATGAGTGGGTTTTCTTTTAGTTTCAAAATATCTTCTAAGGAAGAAAAAGTAATACATGATCCTTAATATTTCATAGGGAGAACCTTGTACTAGTTGGGTAAAACAATAAATTTCCCTAGCCTCTTAAGAATATTTTTGGCCGAAATTCTAGGGTTCAGTACTCCTCTGATCAAGCATCATATAGGTATAAAAGCATGAAGAAGAACCCTTCTACATAGCATAGAAAAATCTATCATGTAGTGAAGACTAGTTTAAACATCATTAGATTTTTGAAAGCCCTTCTTGGCCGAATTTTCTCAAACTTGTTTCTAGGTTTTAAAATCTTCATAAAATCCGAAAAACACTTAAAATGCCTTGTACCACAGGTGAGGGGAAGCTTACATCCTTTTCGCTTGTGGATCTAAGGTATGGTGAAGAAAAAGTAGTCTCTTCTTCTAGTTCCTTTCCCTTGATTCCTTTGCTAAGTCCTCCTTGTATCTTAGGCTTTCTTAGGGGAAAACTTGGCTTGGGGGCCGAAGATGGACGAGAGGGGGAACTGAGGTTTCGGTGAGGGAGAGGAGAGAATGAGAAAAATGAGAGAAAATAGAATTTTCCCTTTACATATTCTCTTTTATGTTAAGGGGGAAGAGGTAGCAAACTTAGTTTTTGCTTTCCTTCTCCCTTAGCCTTTTTTCTATTTTTTTTTATTTTTTATTTATTTATTCATCCTCATCATTCATGGTGAAATAAGGGGGAATGAATCCCCTTAATCCCTCTTTAAATTTTCGGCAAAACCAAAGATGAAGAAGGAGAGAAAGGGAGGAAGACAAGTTGCCTTTCTCTTGCTCCTTTCTTGTTTTCTTTTGGCTAGCTTTTACTCTTACCTTTATCATGAGTTTCCCTCCTTTGTTATCAACATATTATTCCTATCCCAACTGGTTATTACCCATTAATTCTATGAAATATAATATAAGAGCTTCAAGGTTCAATCCTTGACCTTCACTTCTTTTTATTTCATTTTATTCCTTTTTGCCTCAACTCACTTCCTATTATTTTTCTAAGGCAAAATCCCACCTTCATATATTTATCTTACAAGCTTAGTGGGTATTACACCAGCATACGGTGTATCCGGCACCACCGCCACCTGGACCCACCGTGTATCCGGTACCAGCAGCCCCTGTGCCCCCAGTACATACAGTGTACCCAGCAGGACTTGCACTAGGGATACCAGCCATTCCACATCCGGTACCATTGCCTACTGTACATCCAGCCGCGGCCACCTATGTTCACCCTACAGTTCCACCGACAGCATATGCTCCTGTTTACCCAGCAGCACCGGGAGTACCTCCTCCGGTTTATGCACCGGTATCACCTGTAGCACTGACATTGTCGCAGCACGAGCCAGGATTCCAGTGTTGGCGAGTCGATGAAGAGTCGATTCACACTCTTCCGAGGAGACCGAGATCCGAGTGTGGCCTTGTCTTGGATTGAGACTATGGAGCGGACTTTCTTTTATATTGCTTGCCAGTGGGAGAAAGCGTAGCCGCCACTTACGGACGCTGACACTTGGTGGCTTACTCGCTCCATCATCGGTGAGCGAACATCACTTGGGCCGATTCGAGAGGCTTTTGAGAGCCGTTTTTTCCATGAGCTTATCGATGGCTCGGGATTTCTGAGTTTGCGGCGCAGGATAATCGGACGATGGCGAGTATAATGCGTTTGTGATTGGCGATTTTGTCCGAGCTAGTTCGAGGCGGTTCACGTATCTGTGGATGGACATTTGCAACTAAGACTTGTCGGTCTTGGTATCACATCTTATGCGGAGATGTTGGACAGAGCCCTCATTATTGAGTCAGCTCAGCAGAGAGTTTATCCGGATAAGAAAAGGAAGCAGCCGAGTCAGACATCTGGACAGATCCAGCAGCCTCAGGCTACACCACAGCAGAGCAGGCGTAGTCGATCAGATCAGGGTACATCTGGGGTATCACGTAAACCTCAGAAATCAGGGCAGTCATCTTCAGGACGTTTCCGGTCTTCCCAGCAGAGCCGGAAACAACCCGCCAGCGACATTCGCTATTTTAGATGTGGATCTAGAGATCATGTCACTTCAGCCTGTTCTCTGGGACAGTCAGTTTACTTTCTTTGTAAACTGCCTGGGCACCAGAGCCGAGATTGTCAGCAGAAGACTCAGCATATGACTTCCGGAGGGTCTGATCATGGAGGACAGTCCGGTCAGTCCGGAACTTATCGTGGAGGGCGAAGAGCCCAACCTTCGCATGGCCAGCAGCGGAGTGCTTCACCTGCAGCAGTGGCATTTGGCATGCTTGGACAGGAGTACTCCAGTGCTTCCATAGCACCTCAGAGTTCTATTCCGGGACTTTATTAAACCGAGGCGGCGATGCGCCTCGCCTTTAGGCGATGCAGACTTCCCGGCCGATGTATCAAGCGTCGTCTCGATCATCCGCAGATTCCGGCCGACCGCAGTGGCGAGCTCACGCCAGCAACCAGCAGCGTTACCTCCTCCTCCTCGCGGGCGTGTTGCGATGAGAGGATGCAATGGCCGACGGATCCATTTTCCGCGGTATGATTTCTATTTATGCCTTATCTGCAGATATACTGATAGATACTGGTAGCTCGCATTCATTTATATCTCGCACTTTTATGCGGGAGGTTGGTAGATTACCCACTTTCAGACCCTAGCGATTGACCGTTTCCCTACCGTCCGGTGATTCATTGGATGTCACCCAAGAGGTCAGAGGTTGCCCGATAGATTTTGGCAACCTAATACTTACAGTGGATCTTTTAGTATTAGAAATGGTCGATTTTGATATTATTCTTGGCATGGACTGTTTGTCAGCATATCATGCCACAGTTGATTTTCAGACGAGGGTGGTCACATTTCGGCCTCTGAACCAACCCTCGTGGGATTTCACTAGCATCAGAGACGACGACTTATCGATCATTTCGGCGATACAGGCTCAGAAGTTGCTGTCACATGGCTGTCAGGGTTTTCTGTTATCTTTGATCAGTACTGAGGACAGGAGATGTATTTCCAGAGGAGCTGCCAGGTTTGCCTCCCAGAAGGCCAGTGGAGTTCGCTATTGAGTTGATTCCGGGAACCGCACCGGCATCGAAAGCTCCTTATCGAATGGCACCAAAAGAGTTGAACGAGATGAAGGTTCAACTCTAGGAGCTTTTAGACAGGGGATTCATTCGCCCTAGTGTTTCCCCATGGGGTTCTCTGGTATTATTTGTCAAGAAAAAAGACGGCACCATGAGGTTATGTGTTGACTACAGACAGCTGAATGCAGTGACCGTCAGAAATAAATATCCTTTACCACGGATCAAGGATTTGTTTGATCAGCTTAGAGGTACATCAGTGTATTCTAAGATTGATCTGTGATCCGGATATCATCAGCTGAGAGTCAGAGACTCAGATATTCAGAAGACAGCTTTCCGTACTCGATACGGTCATTATGAGTTTTTGGTAATGCCATTTGGGCTTATCAATGCTCCAGCGGTGTTTATGGATTTGAAGAACCGCATATTTCTGGAGTATCTTGATCAGTTTGTTATCGTTTTCATTGATGACATATTGGTCTACTCGCATTCCGAGGAGGAGCATGCACAGCATCTTCGTATAGTCTTGGAGATTCTTAGACGACATCAGCTGTATGCGAAGTTCAGCAAGTGTGCATTCTGGTTATCCTTAGTCGGTTTTCTGGGACACGTGGTTTCTAGTAGAGGTATTTCAGTTGATCCTCAGAAGATCGAGGCTGTCACCAGTTGGGAGCAGCCGAAGTCAGTTCAGGAGATCCGCAGTTTTCTGGGATTGGCCGGATATTACCGACGTATTGTCGAGGGTTACTCACGTATTGCTATGCCGCTAACACGCCTTACCAGGAAGGGCGTGAAGTTTACGTGGACCGAGGATTGCGAGACCAGCTTTCAGGAGCTGAAGCGGAGATTAGTGTCGGCTCCAGTTTTGGTTTTACCTTCTGGAGAGGATGGATTTGTACTTTACACCGACGCATCTCTTCAGGGTTTGGGCGCTGTTCTGATGCAGCACGGCAGAGTAGTCTCTTATGCTTCTCGTCAGTTGAAGGAGCATGAGAAGAACTACCCAGTTCATGACTTGGAGTTAACTGCCATCATTTTTGCTCTGAAGCTTTGGCGACATCATTTATACGGTATCACATTTGAGATTCTCACTGATCATAAGAGTCTCAAATATATTTTCACTCAGAAGGAGCTTAATCTCCGACAAAGGAGATGGATGGAGTTCCTGAAGGACTACGATTGTACCATTAGCTACCACCAAGGGAAAGCTAATGTGGTTGCCGATGCACTTAGCAGGAAGTCCAGAGGGACTTTGGCTTGCCACCGGACTTCAGTCACGGACTTGATTCAGAGTTTTTCTGAGTTAGACTTGGTGGAGCAGGGATCTACAGAGCAGGGTATTCTTGTTACTATGGTTGCTCAGTCGTCGATCAGGACGAAGATCCGAGAGGCACAGGCTGGATAGCTTCCGGGCAGCAGACCGAGTTTACACGAGATGAGGAGGGTGTTATATACTTCCTAGGCAGATTATGCGTACCTCAGTCTCATCCGGTCTTACAGGAGCTACTCCAGAAGGCACACCATTCTCGATTTATGATCCATCCAGGCGGGACCCGTATGTATCGAGACTTGAGGCGTTCCTATTTGTGGAACGGCATGAAGAAAGACATCATGGATTTCGTAGCTAGATGTCTTGTCTGTCAGCAGGTGAAGGCTGAACACCAGACACCTGCAGGATTACTTCAGCGGATTCCTATTCCTGAGTGGAAGTGGGATCACATCACTATGGACTTTGTGGTGGGTTTGCCGAGGACACGACGAGGCCATGACGCGATTTGGGTAATCGTTGATCGATTAACCAAATCCGAGCATTTCTTAGCGATTCGGAGGACTGATTTCCTGGATCGATTGGCAGATCTGTATTGCCGAGAGATTATCAGACTACATGGTGTTCCGTTGAGTATCATTTCGGATAGAGATCCACGGTTTACGTGGCAGAGTCTGCAACAGGCCTTGGGCACACAGCTCCGTTTCAGTACAGCCTTCCATCCACAGACAGATGGACAGTCAGAGCGGACCAATCAGACTTTAGAGGACCTGCTGAGGTCATGTGTTATGGATTTCGGAGGCAGTTGGGAGGACCATCTGCCGTTGGTAGAGTTGGGATACAGATGGCACCGTTTGAAGCATTGTATAGTAGACCTTGTCGGACACCCGTCCTTTGGGATGAGGTTAGAGAGGCCCAGTTGTTGGGACCTCATAGAGTTCAGCAGGATGCAGAGTTGGTCCGTACTATCAGACGGAGGATGTCAGCGGCGTAGGACCGCCAGAAGAGTTATGCTGATCGGAGACGCAGACCACTAGAGTTCTCAGTTGGCGACCATGTATTTCTGCGAGTTTCACCCACCAAAGGGTGAAGAGATTTGACCTTAGAGGTAAGCTAGCTCCGCGGTACATTGGTCCTTTCGAGATCTTGGAGAGGATCGGAGCGGTAGCTTACCGACTTACACTACCACCGTCCCTGTCAGGCGTTCATGATGTATTCCACGTATTTATGTTGCGGAGATACGTGCCCGACCCGACGCATGTGCTAGCAGATATTCCAGTTCCAGTTCAGCCTGACATTACATATGAGGAGGTTCGGGTACGGATTTTCGACTGGAAAGAGCGTCAGTTGCGGAACAAGACTATCCGACTGGTTAAAGTCGGATGGCAGCATCATTGGGACGAGGAGGCTACTTGGGAGCTCGAGGATACGATACGAGCTCGATATCCCCATCTTTTCACTTGAGGTATGTGATTTAGTATACCGTTCAGCATTCATACTTTCTATATCTGTCGTAGTACTTGCTGATGGTAGATAATGAAATTTGGGGACCAAATTTTTATTAGTGGGGGAGAATGTAAAATACCGAAAATATACGAATATTAATAAGGGAATTTTCAGGAATTGTTGGAAATTTTTCGGGAATTTTTCGGAGCTCGTATGGACGAGTTAACGGGGATCAAGATGGGGCCCGGAAAAACCTGTTTAGGCTACCCAGTTTCAATAAGGAAAAGTTTTATTTTCTTTTCCTTTTTCTTTTTCTTTTTCTTTATATTTTTCTTTATTTCCTCCGTTTCTCTCCCTCGTGCACCCGAGCCACTCCTTTCTTCTACCCAACGCCGTTCTTTTCTCCTCTCGAGCCCTAACCACCCTAACCGGCTATCCCTTCCACTTCTTCTTCTCTTCTCTTCTGCACTGCCGCCCCAATCGTCTGTGCCCTAGCCGCCGGCGACGCACGGAGCAGCGCCACACCTCTTGTGCCCTAGCCGCCGGCCGCCATTGAGCCCTGCCGAAGCTGCTACCCTCTCTGGACCGGAGCAACGCCAGCCGTGACCTAGATTGGGTTGTGCCGCCGCCGAGTTTGCTTCGTCGCCACCGACCCAGCGCTGCCTCTTCTGCCCTAGATCGTCGTTGCACGAAGCAGCACAGACACACCACAGATCCCTCTGCCCTAGTTGGATTCCTCCTTTCTGTGGCCTAACTTCGAAATAGGTAAGGCAGATTTTGGGTAGGGTTGTTCATTGTAGGATTTTGATTTGGGCTCCTGTGATGAACCGATTGACGATTTACTGTGGTAAAAGTCACTGATTTCGTTGTCTTACTGTTGGAGCAGGGAAGAAACACTCCTGCTAGGGTTTTTGGGTGTTGATCACGCTGTTGTATTGCCGCCGAGGAGTTATAGGGTTTGCTTTACTGTGGAGTGTTCTTGGTTCGGCAGCAGCTTTCCATAGCAGTGGGTAAGTACAGATTTAGATGTGTTTTTGTGTTGAATCTGTGATGGATCATGTTATAGTAAGTCATAATTAGAAGGTGGAACGATTAGGGTTAATTTCATTAACCCTAATTGATCAATGGATTAGGATTTAGTTTAGTTAATGAATGCATGATAGAATTAACTAAACTAAATATTATGACACAGGACATTGATTCGAGACGAGCATCTCGACGTTCGAGTTGGACCGGACTGATCTTATTTTCCTATTGGAGGCGGGTACTTTGACTTATGTCTTTAATATGCATAATAATATGTTTAACATATAGCAGTGATTGTGTAATCATTTTGTTTCGGTTGGTCACTACATGATAGTTACATGATTGCTTGTTTATTTATTCTGCACTGCATATTATTTACCTGATCATATATGCTTTAGGTAGTGACCTAACCACATGCTATGTTATCTTCTGGATCTAGGGTTTATTTGATGCCCTATCTGATTCGTGTACCTTCTATCTGATACATCTTCCAGTAGTACACACTTTGTATTATTTATATGGTCATTACTATGTTATTCATGAGATTGTCATGCTTAGTGTCATGCATCATGATTGCATGCTGTGCGATTGTCGGCTCCACTATGGTTGAGCCCATCGCCAGTTACATGTACTGCACACACCATCACCGCCCATGGGTTAGTGGTATATCAGACAGGTGTGTGGTGGTTTTGCTGTTTGGCTCCGTTGGTCTGAGGACTCAGCGTGGTAGCCGGCAGTCAGTTCCGCTATGTTTGGCTCCGCTGACATTTAGTGTAGCAGCGTGGTAGCCGGCAGATGGTGGACTCTGTTTGGCTCCGTTGGTTAGATGACTCAGCGTGGTAGCCGGCAGAGATATCCTTCCCGCCATTGTGTACCAGGAGATGAGAGCACTGAGCTTCCCCATTTATGATTTGGGGTCAGAGGACAGGAGTACTCCGACAGCATCCCATCCACTCGGTCGCTCATCAGGAGCAGTGATGTCAGAGTGCACAGTCACCATATGCATTTATTGCATTTATTGTTTATGATTGCTGCATTTACTTGCTGCATTTATATGGATTCATATGATTGACATGCATACAGGATTATGACTTCCCCGGTCTGACGACCTTGTTACCTTTGTACTTTGATCCCGGTTAGTACAGTTATCTCCTGATTTCGTTTCAGTTGCATTTATCCTTCTCGTATTCAGGAGACTGTACGCCTGATTAGTGTTTTATGTTATTTGTTTTATTATGCATATCAGTTGTACCTGCTGAGTGTTGGACTCACCCCGTTTCCATTGTTGATATATTTTCAGGTTGAGGCTGTCCGGAGCAGTTCCAATCGCTGGTCCCCACAGCACGTAGTGCTAGTCCATCTGCTGGTCTTTGAGTTGTTATTTTATTTTAGCTTTTCTCTATCAGACTTTGTTTTAGTCTTGCTTTGGATTTTACATATGGATATTGTATGAAATCCTTCCGTTTGATGGACTTTTGGTATGCTTTGGATTTTATTCTACTACATGCCTGCCTGGACGGCAGAAGAGGTGAGTTCGTCGGATTTGAGTTTTACGAATGTAGTTGAGTATGGTGGAATTCGAGTCACAGTATTATTGTTTGTGATTACTATTATTAACTGCGTGGTTGTGACAGCCAGAGGCTAAATATCTATATAAACTGCATGGTGATTGTTTTTATTTATTGTTATAATTCCAGCCGTCTGTGGCTGAGGTATATGTATTATGTAGAAGTTTCAGATTGTCCGCCGTACCGGGGAGATGCTGCCGAAATTTCTTCGGACGGGGACTCCTCTGGGGCGTGACACTAAAAAACCAATGTTTTAGGACCGGTCTTCTAAGAGCGTTTGATTAACCACTCTAAATATGTGTAGCAACAAGAGTGGTTAAATGAAACCGCTTGTAAAAGGTAAGAGTAATATGAGCGGTTGGAAAACCGATCCAGCTGATTAATTGTAGCATCAGTTATTTCAAACCGTTTTAAATGTCATTAAATTTAAGAGCGGTTTTATAAACCGATTTAATTTTTTGTTTGGTAGCTGTTTATTAGACTTTTTAAAGTGGTCAACAAAACTGTTTCTACAAAGTCACATATTTTTTTAACCTAGGGTCTTTTGCCTATTATTAATATTTAAATTTCCTTAATTTTTAATCCTACGCCCCACATACACATAACAAATCGTGATTCATTCTCCTTACTCCTTAAAAATCCAACATTCCGATCGAGATACTTAGAAAAAATAACAATCCAATTTCTGCGCCATTGTTGGCTTCTCTGTCACCGGAAATTGACTCACTTGTATAGGTAATACGCATGGAATCCATCTTCTAATTTTATTAAAAATTATTTTATAGATAATAATACAAACTGTCGAATCTCGATTGATTTGATGAAGTCCAAAATTAAATTACGTTAATATCCTTTTTTATTTTCATACCTTTAATAATTTTAAAACTTATTAATAATTTTATCTTCTTATCTTTATCAAAAATTTTATAAAATAAATACACGCAACATGTGTATTTCATTAATCAAAATGTGAGATGCATTACATACTTTAATTAATGAAATAAATAAAATAAATAATCGATGCATATAATTGAAACGTACTAAATAAATCTGAGAAAGGGAACAAATAAATTTTTTGATATATTACTAAAATAGATTTAAAACTACAATTTACAATTCCATTAATTGTAGTATGATACAATTATAGCATGATTTGGAGATTATGATACATAACGTCAAACAATTGTAGTAAATGAAGAGAAAGTTAAATCTTATGTGCTAAAATTATTTTTAAATTGTGTGTTTTCAATTTTATCAATTCTCAATTTCAATTATAAACTAGCCATCAAGACCATTTGCAAGAAAATGGTCCGTATATATTTTAAAAATCATAAAATAAAAGTGTTAACTAAACAATTCATTTCACGCATTTTTATTTAAATACTCATTATAATAATTCATTATCAATCTTTTCATTGTCTATATTTTAAAATATAATCATATTTTATTTATATAAATGGATGCAATGGAAAATTTGCTCGTTGGTAAATTATTTTAAGAAAGAATAAAATTCCTATACCTGCACAATTTTAATATGGTTCACCAAGATTCTAACCATAAAATTTTACCAAAATAGAAACTAAAATACCATGTTTATTGGCTATGAAAGGGCTCCCCTTTTTAGCGCTCACATTATTTTGCTATTTTTTTTCGTGATTCCTACTTTTAATTTCTAGAACCCTAAACTTACCTATCTAATGTATTGATATATATATATTGCTTCATCTACTCATCTCCTTTTACTGATACTTCTCAGGGAGAACATTACAACTAACTTTGATTCTTAGAGGTAATTTCTTGCTTGAAGTAATATATTTGAATCTAGTTTCTAGAATTTTGGATGACTGTCCCAGACTATCATATTGTTTTAGGCGTGATTAATTTTTATTTTCATAGTTTAAAGATGTTGATATCTCGTTATGTTTTTGACTACCTTTTGTTAGCTTTTATTTATTGTCGCCATTTTGCAGATAAAATTGTCTAATCTTAATTTTCTTACCTTTTTTTTTGGAATTGTCAAAATTTAAAGATATAAAATCTGGATAAGAGTTTGAATGTGCAACATAAATATGAGTATGTAATCATCTTTTGAAAAATGTCACACACTTATTGTCTATTTCTTGTAGGAATTGCTTCACTTTGAAAATGGTGAACAAAAGAATTCAAAAGTTGCTTCAAAATACCAGAGGGCGATCTAGAAGAGAAGAATCAAATAATAGAGGATTAAATGGTGAAAATGAACCACAAGATGTACCACTGCCGCACTCTCCATCGGAAACACAAAATGCTGAATTGGACTTACAACACAATGTTGAGCATAATGAGGAAGGTTAGAATTTTTTTTGGGGATATGAATAGCTAATTGAATTTACAATGAAGTAACATTATGTTTTTTAATGAATTAACATTATGTTTTAAATACTTTTTTAGGTTCATCTCAAAGGAGCCAAAATACACGGGGTAGGACAGTGATGAGGGATGTTCATTCATTAGGTCCCAATGACTTACTAGTTGTAAGATTTAATGAAAGGGGTCAACCTTATGGAGAAATGCAACCCACGCTTTCAAATTTTGTGGGAACGATTGCTCGAAATGGAAACTTGTTACCCCTTAGTTTTCTAGACTGGAGGAAAATACCTAAAAATCGTTTGGATCTTGCATGGGGATATGTAACTATAAGTTGAAAATCTTTTAGTTCCAAATTTCAATTAGAAATTAATATAATTTGTTTAATATTCGTAGGAACATTTTTGTATCCCTACTCGCCACAAAAAAATTGTGATGCAAATGATGGGAGTTGCATGGAGGTGATGGAGGACCGAAGTCAAGGCAACGTCTTATGACCCAAATATTCCTTTAGATGAGCTCTTGCAAAATCGTCCTGTCCCTCATAAGCTGACACTCGAGGTTTGGGAAACTTTATGTGACTATTGGAAGAAGAATGAGGTAGTAATAATAAATTTATTATTTTGTACATATAGATGGGTGTATATGATGCATTTTTGTTAACCTATTGCAGAGAATGTCAAAAATTAATAGAGAAAATGCTCATAAAAAATGAAGAATTCATGCACAAGGACGCATAAATATTCCAACATTGGAAAATAAATTTGTAAGCATTATATATAATGATTGTTTTTATAAGTTCTATATAATTTTTAATTCACAAATTCTATATTTTTAGGGCCGAGATTTAAAGTATTGATTAAAGTGAATAGAATATAGTTGGTGTTAGTTAAGTTTGATGGCGCAATTTGTTGATTAGTTTCAGGAAAATGGTGTAAAACCTACTCGTATTGAAATATTAGAATTAAGTTGTCATAGTAAAAAGAAAGGAAGGTCTCCTATTGCTGATGAAGCTATACAACATGAGGTAAGAATTATGTTTCAATTTTTTAAAATGACTTGTCAATATTTTTGTAATGTTATTCACAATTTTTGTGTCAGGCTTTATTGAATGAGGCTGTGAAACGCCATCTCCAAGACATGCCAGAGGGAACAGATCCAAGACAAGTGTATGATCAAGAATTTTGATAATGAGCACATTTAATTTTTACTAAAGTTATAACTTTTATGATACTAATTATTTTTTATGCAGTGAGGTGTTCGGGTCTGAGCATTCTGGCCGAGTTAGATGTTTAGGAGCTGGTGCACTGCCTAGCCAAGTTTTTCCTGACAAATATAAGCATAGCCATTGCCAAGGATATGACACTGCTTCGGATGCCATAGAAAAGTTCAAGGAAATGAAAGAAAAAATAAAGGAAATGGAAGCTAGGGAGGTAGAGCGAGAAGCACGACTACAAGCAGAAATGGAAGCACGTGAAGCACAAAGGAAAACCGAGATGGAGCAATCGATGAGGCGGATGCAGGAACAACAATTCCAAAATTTTATCCGTGTTAGTTAGAGCCCTAGAGCCAATCATTTGATGATTGTATGGACTCATGTATATCATATTCTTGTATATTAATAAAGGCATTTGTTTGGTTATTATACTTATTTGTATTAGTGCCAAATAGACTAAGTATAATAGCGTCCTTGAGTAGAAGGTTCATACCTATATCAATCGATTAGTTGAATCGATAGTGAGATGATATAGGGAACACTACTCTAAATCATTCCTAGTCGAGTATTAACATTCAGGGACAATGTTAATACAATAAGACTAGCATGTAGGTCAGCTCGATGACTTGATCTCACAAGTCATGGATATAGAGATATCAAGCTGACACATGGGTATGCATTAGAGAATGCATACTGAATGACCCGCCATGAGAAAGTATCATGGATCGTTATATGAGTGTCATATACTTTCTCATGTGGCTATTAGTATGACTATTAGTCCTTAGACCTGAAGTCACCATGGATCTCTACATAAGGAGTTATGTACTTTGGTTTCGTCAAACGTCACACGTAACTGGGTGGACTATAAAGGCGATTACTGGGTATATAACGAATTATGTAGAGGGATGTGAGTGATGTAGATGGGATCTATCCCTCCCATATGACGGGAGCGACATCGGTATTCTTGATAGAGTGAGACCACTAAGTGCATGGCCATGCCCAAATGAGTCAACATTAGATGTTGAGCTCATTTGATCGAGTGAGTCTACTTGGAGTTCAAAATTTAGATTGATTAGAGGATGACACGGTCTATGCCTCATATTGATCAATCTAGATGTCTAGGATAGAAGGACAATGTCACATATATTGTGAGAAGTCACAATTAGTAGTCACAAGGTGATGTCGGATCTCGACATTCTTGTAACTTGGGTAGTAATGATGTGTTGCTAGATACCGCTCATTACTTATGCTCCTAAATAGGTTTAGGGCATTGCCAACGTTACAGGAACCTATAGGGTCACACACTAAGGACAATTAGATGGAGATTTGGTTCATATGATGAACCAAGAGGATTAGATTCATTTGATGAATCATATTGGATTAAGAGTAATCCAAATTGGGCTAATTGAGTTGGACTCAAGTTGATTCATGTATTTAATGAGTCTAATTTAGATTATGACTCATTAAATCAACTTAATTTAATAAATTAGATTCATTATATTAAGTTGGCTTGAATCATATGGTTGGATTAGATCAACCATGAGAGAGATTTGATCAAGTTTGACTTGATTTGAGAGGAAGAGAAAAAGTCATGTTTGACTTGACTTTTTGCCACATCACTAGTGAGTTGGCAAGATGTGGACCAATAGGATTGCTCCACATCATCAATGTGTGCCACCTCATGGAGGTTACAAGCCTCCATAGCATTTAATGTGGCCGCCCACATTAAATGAGGAGGTTACACTTGTTGCCATGTCATTTAGTGAGGTGGCAAAATGTGACCAATAGTGTTGATCCACATCATCCTAGAGTGCCACCTCATGGGGCTACAACTTAATGGTCTTCACATTAATTGGAATTAATGTGGAGAGTTACACTCAAGATGTGGCCGGCCACTCTAGTGGGGAATAAAATATTCATTTTTCATTTCAAGTGTGATTAAGTCATCTTCTTCCTCTAGAGCTCTCTCTTTCTCCCTCCTCTCTTGGCCGAACAAGACAAGGTGCTAGCACACCTTTGTTTGGTCTTCTCCTTCAATTGTTCGTGTGGATACTTCTAGAGGACCGTATACTTGACGGTCTAGAGATCCGGCACCTTGGACGAGCGGAACGCGAAGGGCTTCGCTACAAGGGTAATGATCTTAACTTTAGTGTAGATCTAAAGTTTTACAAACTCGTACAAGAAAAGGTTTTTCGAAAAGTTTTGTTTACGAATCTTTGCACGAGATCCATGGCTTTGGGTGACTCGGGGTTTTCGCGGCCCGATGAACCCAACAGTGGTATCGAGTCACGTGCAAAGACTTGTACGAGTTCGTTTGTATTTTACGAAAAATATACCTTCTGTGATTTTCTGTAAAATTATAGAGTTTTATGAGTAATTTTTCCGTAGAAGCGAAGCACAAGTGTCTCGGCACTTGTAGGCTTCGCCTACCGGAAAGTTTTTCTTAAACGGCTTCGTTTTGCCCCAAATCCGTTTGGGACAGCGGACTTGGGTGCCATTAGATCGCAAAGGATCAACTCATGATGGTTAGATCGTGGGTAGGGGTACTGCCCCTAACCCCGCAAGGGAATTTGCTCCGCGATTGCACCCGAAATCGCTAAAAACGAACCCGCCGGGAAGATTTTTCCGAAACGGCAATGTCTCGACCCAAATCGTTTTGGGACAGCGGGTTTAGGCGCTGTTGGATCGCAAAGGAACCCTCGCGATGGTTAGATCGCGGGTAGGTGCGCTGCCCCTGGGCCCCGCTCTGGGATTGCGTCCGAAACCGCTAAACGGGACCGCCGGGAAATTTTACTCATAAAAATTGTAAAAATTATTTTTAAAATTACAGAAAAATTATGAAAAATATATAATTTTGAATTATATATTAATTTGTGATAGTCATGGCCCAAAATACCCAATAAGATTGGATTTGTGTTGTAATTCATAATACGGCCTTCGTGTCGTCATATGATTGTGTGTGCTGTATTTTTATTTTTTTCTCACGGCCTGCGCGTCGTTCCTTTCTCTTATTCTAGTTGTAAATTAGATTTAGACTCGAATGTAACTCGAGTTTCAAATTGTAATGTACAAATTGGAGAAGTGGAGGGTCCACACGAGACGGAGTTCCGAGGCGGGCACGAGCAACACAAGGTGGTCAAAGGGAGGAGCTTGGAGAAGCTGTTGACCCTAGGATGACCATTCGATCTTCTCATTGGCTTGAGAAGATCGTAGTAGGGCCATGACTAAATCACAAATAGATTAATTAATTAATTGTTATGTATCTGATGCATGTTTAATAATTAATTAATTAATTAGTGCCTTAACGATTAGATTAGATCTAAGTCGTGCACATGATGCACCCTTGCGATTAGATTAGATCTAAGTCGTGCACAAGATGCATCCTTCTCGATTAGATTAGATCTAGATCGAACCAACTCTAAATGCCTAACCGTGCCGTGATACCTATCACTACCTCGATCACATGTATTGTTGAATCTGCCAAAGCAGAGCAATACATATTATCTTGGTAGGGTACGGAGGGACAATCTTGGTCCCGCCTATCAACGCATGGGTGAATACAAACTCAATTAGATTGAGTATTCCTAGTTACTCGGTTGGATCGAGTCAACTATAGGCATTCTTCCAATAGTTGGAAAGGTAGGACAAAATCACGTTTATATTAACTCTCGGGCGTATTAGCCAAAGCTAACTCGAGTTTTAATATAAATATGGATATTGATTCTATAAACAAGAGTTGCATAGAGATGTAATTGGTAATCGTTACCTACCGATCATACTAAGCCTTGGGCGTATTAGCCAAAGCTAACTCAAGGGTTAGTATGATGTGGATCTTGTCCCACAAGAATTATAGAATTCAGTGGGAGCATCATTTAATTAAAGGCCTAATTAAATGATTTTTAAAGAATATGATATTTATTTCAAATTTTCTGTTGTAGATAACCATGACGTCGAACACGAATTCCTTCTCCTTGCGATCCTTAAGAAGGACAAGCTCAACGGAGCAAATTTCGTGGACTGCACAGGAACCCGAGAATAGTTCTCACTCAGAAACGTAAACTGTCGGAGGCTCCTCCGGCCACTGCCACGCGAGCTGACCGGGATGCTTACAAGAAGCATCAAGATGACGATTAGATGTGTCCTGCCTAATGCTCGCAACCATGAACTCTGTTCGAAGCAACATGAGTTGATGAGTGCTTATGATATGGTTGAACATCTTCGTCAACTATATCAAGGACAAGCAAGGCACTGGAAGAGGAACTTCACAGGATACCTGGAAGATCTTAACAAGAAGAGAAATAAGATTTCTACTTCAGGTATAAATGTTATAGAAGTCAACCTCTCTATTTCTTCGTCGTGGGTATTAGATACCGGATGTGCTTCGCACATTTGTACTAATGTACAAGCACTGAGAAATAGCAGAGCATTGACAAAGGGCGAGATAGACCTACGAGTAGGCAATGGAGCACGGGTTGCTGCCATTGCTGTAGGAACTTATCATCTGTCTCTGCCCTCTGGGCTTACACTAGAATTAGATGATTGTTGTTATGTGCCTGCCTTGACTAAGAACATTATATCAGTTTCTTGTTTGGACAAAAAAGGATTCTCGTTTATAATAAAGAAAAAATGTTGTTCTGTCTATTTAAACGATATGTTCTATTATAGTGCACCTCTGATAAACGGACTCTATATTCTAGATCTAGAGAGCCCTATCTATAACGTTAGTACCAAGAGGTTCAAATCGAGCGATATGAACCACACCTATCTCTGGCACTGTCGCTTAGGTCATATAAATGACAAGCGCTTATCCCAGCTCCATAAGGATGGTTTGCCGGACTCATTTGATTTTGAATCATATGAGATATGCGAGTCATGCCTACGAGGCAAGATGACCAAGACTCCCTTTAGTGGGCACAGCGAGAGAGCGACTGATTTGTTAGGACTCATACATAGTGATGTATGTGGCCCTTTCAATGTCGCTGCTAGAGGCGGTTATAGGTACTTCATCACATTTACTGATGACTTCAGTAGATATGGTTATGTGTACTTAATGACACATAAGTCTGAATCCTTTGAAAAGTTCAAAGAATTCAAGAATGAAGTACAGAACCAGCTTGGCAAGAGTATTAAGATACTTCGATCCGATCGAGGTGGAGAATACCTTAGCCATGAGTTCCGTGACTATCTAGCTGAGTGTGGGATTCTATCCCAACTCACTCCTCCTGGAACACCACAGTGGAATGGTGTGTCCGAAAGGAGGAATCGTACCTTATTAGATATGTTACGATCTATGATGAGTCACACAGATCTTCCGACATATCTATGGGGATATGCTCTAGACACGGCAGCTTTTATACTCAACCGAGTTCCATCAAAGGTCGTGATAAAGACACCATATAGGATATGGACTGGGAGAGATGCCAGGTGTCTTTCATGAGGATTTGGGGTTGTGAGGCTTACGTTAGACGTCAAGTCTCAGACAAATTAGGACCCAAATCCGACAAGTGCTTTTTCATTGGATATCCCAAGGAAACTAAGGGATATTACTTCTACATTCCCAGTCAGCACAAGGTAGTTGTGGCAAAGACTGGGGTCTTTCTAGAAAGGGACTTTGTTTCTAGAAAGACTAGTGGGAGCACGTTCGATCTTGAAGAAGTTCAAGATGCGAATACTAGCACTGAAGCCTCGATGGAAGTTGAACTGGAGCCACAAAGTGTTGTGGATGATGTTCCACAAGGAGTTGAGGAACAACAACCAGTTCAAGTAGACATACCTCTTCGCAGGTCTGATAGGGTACGTCGTCAGCCTGAGAGATACTCATTTCTCTTGTCTGACCATGATGACGTTATGCTCATAGAGGATGAGCCTACCACCTATCAGGAACCTGTGATGAGACCAGATTCCGAGAAATGGCTAGAAGCCATGAGATCCGAAATTGAATTCATGTACACCAACCAAGTATGGACTTTGTTTGATCCACCTGAAGGGGTAAAACCCATTGGGTGTAAGTGGGCATTTAAGAGAAAGACTGACATAGATGGACTTATTTATAAGGGTCGCTTGGTAGCTAAAGGTTTCAAGCAGATTCATGGTATTGACTATGATGAAACCTTTTCTCCAGTAGCGATGTTTATGTCCATTCAGATCATGCTTGCTATTGCAGCCTACCATGACTATGAGATATGGCAGATGGATGTCAAAACCGCGTTTTTGAATGGAAACCTACTCGAGGATGTGTACATGACACAACCTGAGAGTTTTGTAGATTCACAGCATACTAGTAGAGTATGCAAGCTGCATAGGTCCATTTATGGACTAAAGCAAGCTTCTCGGAGCTGGAATCTTCGATTCGATGATACAATCAAACAGTTTGGTTTCATCAAGAATGAAGATGAACCTTGTGTCTACAAGAAGGTTGTAGGGGATATAGTTGTCTTCCTCATATTGTATGTGGATGACATACTACACATTGGGAAGGACATCCCTATGCTTCAGTCTGTCAAGACCTGGCTAGGGAGTTGCTTCTCAATGAAGGGCTTAGGTGAGGCATCCCGCATTCTAGGGATACAGATCTAAGAGATTTCTTGGACTAAGTCAGAGTACATACATTTAGAAGGTACTCCTACGGTTTGCCATGCAGTACTCCAAGAAGGGACTTCTGCCGATGTCACATGGCGTGAGTCTTTCGAAGACTCAAGGTCCCTCTTCTAGAGAGGAGAGAGACCGCATGGATCAGATCCCTTATGCCTCAGCCATAGGATCGATCATGTACGCCATGCTATGTACTCGACCTGATGTCTCGTATGCTTTGAGCATGACGAGCAGATACCAGTCAGATCCAGGTGAAAGTCACTGGATAGCGGTCAAGAATATTCTTAAGTACTTAAGAAGGACTAAAGAATATTTCTTGATATATGGAAGCAATGATGAGCTAACTGTAAAGGGTTACAGTGATGCCAGCTTCCAGACCGATGAAGATGATTACCGATCGCAGTCAGGATTCGTGTTTTGCTTAAATGGTGGTGCTGTGAGCTGGAAGAGTTCGAAGCAGGACACAGTAGCTGATTCTACAACAGAGGCCGAGTATATTGCTGCATCAGAGGCAGCAAAGGAGGCAGTTTGGATTCGCAAGTTCATCACTGAACTTGGGGTGGTTCCTAGCATCGCTGACCCAGTTGAGCTCTATTGTGACAACAATGGAGCTATAGCACAGGCGAAGGAACCTCGCTCACACCAGCGGACCAAGCATATACTATGGCTCAAAGGTAGTGTACGTGACTCACCTCGGATCCGTAATAGATCACAACATCGTCCACAAAGTACCCCAAGGCACCTAACTATCCAGCTAGAGACTGTACAAGATCTCTCTACCACAATTCGCTGTGGTTAGCCTAGGATATAACAACCTAGTAACTAATCAAATCCATCATCAACTCTATCAGCATCCTAGTGGGTCATCCACTGATAGGAAAATTAGTTGATGAGTTAATTCAACAAATGACATAATGCAGTCACTCCACATTCTTCATTCAGTATAAGTAGAATCATCATACTGCTACCAATGTATACACCTAGCACACATGCTCACACAACATATGTATGATCAACAAAATCCTCCAATTATTATACACCAAACATACTCACACCTCAGGTATATTCAGTATGATACCTCCAACAATACATACCGAACACGTGTGCAAAATCAATGTAGGTAAAATCAATAATACACCTCAAACAACACCCACATGACATATCTTCACCTATGCCCAGAGTATAACCAACATATACTTCCAATAAAGCATACTAAACTCAGGTGCACTCACAAATCAAACATATCAAAAAGTTACCTCAGATACCACACCAAACACATATGTACATATCCCAACTTAGATTAAATCGACAAAATGCCTCCATCAAAACACCACCGATGTACTTATACTACATCTCGGATTTAATCAACAAGATATCTTCAATAATACATCCAGATACATACACCGAACTACATATCTATAATCCACTAGGAACCTTCAAACCATATCAGAACATGGTTACATATACTACTTGTAAATGGACAGTCTACCACAGGACTCCTACAACACATAACAATCATAATATACATCCAATATAGACATGCAAAATCAGCATACCAGCTCAATCAAAGAGACCAACCTTATGCTACCAATACCCATGGGTTACGGTATATCTAAACAAAATTCATGCATATGAATCAAGCATGAATACATCAATCAAAAGCAACCCAAAATAAAGCAGCCTAATCATCCAGTAACAACCCTGCTATAGGTTCAAAGGAACTAGTATCAGACATGAAAGATATACACACCATGGTATAACATTGTAAGTCAATGTCATACACTACCAAGACTATATCTAATGGGGAAAATTTTATCATCATAAATCCAAATGTACTCTTCCAGTATACACTAGTAACGATTGTATCCCATAAGTGTTAAGCAATTAGCTCTACACTTCCTTACATCAGCGGGGTCACATATCCCAAAGCACCCTCTAAGTTATCCCACCAGGTATATATACAATCCACGGTCAAAATCCTCATGGAATAGGATACATCGATCCTTTATAACCTATCCAAGCCGATAATGATATATGACTAAATCAGCCATTTTCACGTCAGTACAAAACATGTACTCAAATGTACTCTAGATACATAACTAAGCACAATAACTTAAAGGTTCGAACCTCTAAAGATAGAGTATGGCAATCCTCTACTGATCAACCAACAAAAGTAAATCATTCATCTACTAACTAATCAAGAATACCTTAATCCTCCACAAGCAACTAAGGTATATCAAACCACAACTACCCAACTCGACAAACATAAATCAGTCTTCTACTGACCGATTTAACAAGAGTAAATCAATATTTACTGACGAAAATTAACTAAGATAAAATGGTATACAACATTGTCAAATAACTAAATCAGTTCATGAGTCAATTCAACACTAATTACATCAACTCAAACTAGAAAATGTCAACCCATATAATATCATATGTATAAATGTGTACGACCCAAAAGATAAAAGTCAGGATTCAAGAACAACAAAACACCCTCATTTTTTTTTATCCTCACATATATCAGCCCAAACAATATCAGGTGAATAAGTCTCTACTCCCCATAAGAGCTTATTAGCATTCAAAACATCGATCATTATTTATCCACACAGTCTAATATCAGAGGAAGCAATTATTAATTTTTATCATCCTGTTAACTAACCACAACTAACCAGATTTATTAAAATCTCATAGGTACTCTAAACCATAACTCTCTAGCACCCAATTTATAATCTGATCACGTATTATAATCATCAAACCTGTGAATATCATATATGACACTTACTATGTCACCATTAACGACAACCCAAATAATAGATCATCAAAATAGTTATCCACTAATAGATCATCAAAACAAATATCTAGTAATTGATCATCAGACAACCACATAACATTTACTCTCATAAATCATTAGAAATCAACTTATCATAATATCTTATATCACAATATCCCTCAACCTCAAACCATTATCAACAATGATCAAACATGATAACCCCCAATGACCAATTTTCATCGTACCTGGTACCCTAATATCCAAAAGATCTGAGTATAAAACTCTCCTGGCTAAGTCAACAGGAATATGTAGGTATCATCCACTACCCAACTAACAATAGCAGAGGCTGGTATGTGCCTCCATCTCCTACGAGTAGTAACAGAAGCTAACACTACTGATGGTATGATAAGAAAAATCACCAGAGATTATAATCCTTTATCTCTATTAAGGTCAACCATGCTCAGTGGCTAACCCATCACATGTAATATGTGCTACTACAACCAAACAGGTACTACATAAAGAATGCTAATACCTATCATAAACTATAAAATTAAACATCATACCTATATGCCGTCTGGAGATGTTCCATCGTTGTCCAGTCCCCAAAATGACCTCGGAATTCCGTACGAGAAAACAAACACCGGAAATCCATATAAATCCAAAACGGAAATCCAAAACATATACATAATGAAGAAATCTGTACAAACCGAAATAGACATCAAAAAAATCCATAACACCAAAAGCAGGTATCCATAACCTGCTCTGATACCAAAAAATTGGTATCAGATAAATCTCGAAAATCCAAAATACAAAAATCCAACAAGTATCGCCAAACTTTGGCGCTCTGATACCATATCAATTGGTATCAGGTTATACCAACTATGCAAAATACGAAAACAAAGATCGTAAAAATCCAGAACACACAGCAAGTATCGTATACCTGCTCTGATACCACTAAATTATCACGCCCCAGAGGAGTCTCTGTCCGAAGAAATTTCGACAGCATCTCCCCAGTACGGCGGACAATATGAAATTTTCTACATATCACATATACATCAGCCACAGGCGGCTGGAATGATAACAAAAAAATAAAAACAAACACCACGCAGTTTATAAAAATATTCAGCCTCTGGCTGTCACAACCACGCAGTTAATAATAGTAATCAATAACAATAGGACTCTGTCTCGAAATCCACCCTACTCCACTACACTCGTAAAGCTCAAATCCAACGAACTCACCTCTTCTGCCGTCCAGGCAGGCACGTAGTAGAATGAAATCCAATATCATATCAAAAATCCATCAAAAGGTATCACTCCATACAATATCCATAGGAAAAATCCAAAGACAATACTAAAACAAAGTCTGATATAGAAAAAGACCAAAATAAAACAAATAACGAACTAGTAGAGAACTGGCTCTACGTGCAGATGGGGGGCCAGCGACTGGAACTGCTCCGGACAGCCTCAACATGGAGGAGGGGTGAGTCCAACACTCAGCAGGTACAACTGATATGCATAATAAAACAAATAACAGACAACACTAATCATGCGTACAGTCTCCTGAATACGAGAAGGAATAAATGGCATTGAAACGAAATAAGGAGATAACTGTACTAACCGGAATCAAGGTACAAAGGTAACAGGTCGTCAGACCGAAGAAATCATAATCCTGTATGCATGTCAATCAAATGCATCCATACAAATGCAGCATATAAGTGCAGCAATCACAGTAATAAAATGCAATAAATGCATATGGTGACCGTGCACTCGGACATCACTGCTCCTGACAGTGACTGAGTGGACGGAATGCCACATACTCCTGCCCCAAATCATAAATGGGGAGCTCAATGCTCTCATCTCCCGAGACAACGAGGGGAGGAATAACTCCGGCTACCACGCTGAGTCTCTTGACCAACGGAGCCAAACAGAGTCCACCATCTCCGGCTACCACGCTACCCTAAATGCCAACGAGCCAAACATATGAATCGGGGCTACCACGCCGAGTCACGACCAACGGAGCCAAAATGAGAACCGCCACACACCACCGGATATACAACTAATCCATGGGTGGTGTGTGCAGTACATGTAACTGGCGATGGGCTCAACCATAGTGGAGCCGACAATCGCACAGTATGCAAACATGATGCATGATACTAAGCATGGCAATCTCATGAATAGCATAGCAAAATCCATACATAAATAAAAGGTGTACCACAAGTCAATGTATCAGATGGAAGGTACACAAACAGATAGGGTATCATATAAACCCTAGGTCCTGAACATGATGTATCACATGGTTGGGTCACTACCGAAAGCATGTATGGTCAGATAAATAATAACATGCAGTGCATAATAAATAAACAAACAACATGTAACAGATCATGTAGTGACCAACCGAATCAAATGGAAACACAATTCTTGCTATATGTTAAACACTTTATCATGCATATCAAAAGACATAAGTCAAAGTACCCGCCTCCAAATGGAAAGAATCGTATCCGGTCCAAACTCGACATCAAGATGCTCGTCTCGCGTCAAAGTCCTGTGTCAATCACATAATTTTATTTAGCTAATTACATATATAGCAAATAGCTAAATAAGATTCCCAACCCTATTTAGGGTAACCCCTAATCAAAGTACGATCACTAACTAACCAATTACATAGATTCCAACTCTTAAAGAAATCTGTTACACATCCATATTAACCCAACATCTAGATTAAACTAACCTTAACAGCTTCCTCCTTAAAACCCTCAGCTGAACCAAGATCAGCCACAGCAGATTGAAATCCCTAATCTGCCATATAAACCAAATCCACACAATTATCAATTCCTCCACAATAGAATCTGAGAACAGAATCACAACCTACCTCCAATCCAGATCAATGAGAGAAAGAAGAATTCGATATCCGAAAACTGGTACTGTGGCACTGCCCAAAGCCAGGACCCGTGTGTTCTTGCCGATAAACAGAGAGATAGATTGGTGCTAGGCTCGCGACATCTTCGGCCTGGAAGGTCGGAGGAAAAATCGACGATGCTAGGGCACAAAGGAAAATGGCAGTCAACAATAAGGCAGGGGGAAAGAGGGCCTCGGCTCCGTGCTCCTTGCTCTGGTCCAAAACCAATCCGAGTAGAGACATGGCGGTGAGAAACTGAGAACAGAAGGGAGAAGCAACCTCACCCTCGGCAGTGGCACGCAAAGGAAAATTAGGGCAGAGGGAAGATGGTTGTCGGCGCTAGGGTTTTCCTTGGCCGAGGGCTTGTACGCGGAAAAGGGCGGCGTCGGCGCGGGGTCGGCACTGCTTCGCGCGGTGTCGGCTGTGGCAGCGGCTCGGGAAGGAAATGGAGGAAGAGGAAGAGGAAGAGACCGCTCGGCGATTAGGGCTCGGAGGAGGGCGTCGGGCGCGCGGGGGAAGAAGGAGAAGTCGGGCACGGGTTCGGCGTCGAGGGAAGGAAATAAATAAAAAAAGAAAAAGGAAAAGAAAAGGAAAAGAAAATAACTTTTCCTCACTTAAATGGGTAGCCTAAACAGGCTTTTCTGGGCCCCATTTTCATCCTCGTTAACTCGTCCATACGAGCTCCGAAAAATTCTTGAAAAATTTCCAAAAATTCCGAAAAATTCCCTTATCATTATTCCTCATTTTTCCGGTATTTTACATTCTCCCCCACTAATAAAAATTTGGTCCCCAAATTTCGTTATCTACCATCAGCAAGTACTAATAACAGGTAAAGAGTATAAATGCTGAACGGTAAACTAAATCACATACCTCAAGTGAAAAGATGGGGATATCGAGCTCGGATAATATCCTCGAGCTCCCAAGTAACCTCCTCGTTTGAATGATGCTGTCATCCGACTTTAACCAGCCGGATAGTCTTGTTCCACAACTTACACTCTTTCCGATCCAAAATCCGTACCGAAACCTACTCATAAGTGACGTCAAGCTGAACGGAAACTGAAATATCTGTCAGCACATGTGTCGGGTCAGGTATATACCTCGGCACAAACACATGGAATACGTCATGCACGCCTGACAGGGACGGTGGTAGTGCCAGATAGTAATCTACCACTCCAATCCTCTCCAAGATCTGGAAAGGTCCAACATATCGCAGAGCTAGCTTGCATCTGAGGTCAAATCTCTTCACCCCTTTCGTGGGTGAAACTCGCAGAAATACATGGTCGCCAATAGAGAACGTTAGGGGTCTGTGTCTCCGATCAGCATAACTCTTGTTGGCGGTCCTGCGCCTCCGCCTTCCTCCGTCTGATAATATGAACCACTTTGCCTCACGTTGAGCTCTATGAGGTCTCAACAACTGGGTCTCTCGGATTCTCGTCCTGATCGACGACTGAGCAACTATGGTAACAAGAATATCCTGCTCTGTCTGTCCCTCCTCCTCAATGTCTAACTCAGAGAAATCCTGAATCAAATCTGTGACCACAACTCAGTGGCAAGCTAAAGTCCCTCTGGACTTCTAGCTAAGTGCATCGGTAACCACATTAGCTTTTCCCAGGTGATAGCTAATGGTACAATCATAATACTTCAGGAACTCCATCTATCTCCTCGGTCGAAGATTAAGTTCCTTCTGAGTGAACAGATATTTGAGACTCCGATAGTCAGTGAGAATCTCAATGTAATATCATACAGGTACTGCTGCCAAATCTTCAGGGCAAAAATAACAGCGGCCAACTCCAGATCATGAATTGAGTATTTTCTTCTCAGGCTCCCTCAACTATCAAGAAGCATATAAGAATACTCAACCGTGCTGCATCAGAAAAGCACCCATACCTTGTAGAAACGCATCAGTGTAGAGGACAAATCCGTCCTCTCCAGAAAGTAAAAACCAAAAATCGAAGCCGACACTAGTCTTCGCTTCAGCTCCTAGAAGCTGATCTTGAAATCCTCAGTCTAAATAAACTTCACGCCTTTCATGGTCAGGCGTGTAAGTGACATAGCAATCCGTGAGAAACCCTCAACGTATCTCCGAAAATATCGGCCAAACAAAGGAGGTTGCAAGCCTCTTCTATTGACTCCGTCTACTCCCGACGGTAACAATCTCGATCTCATGTGGAACCACGGTATACTTCTATTGGTGACCGTGTGGCTCAAACATCTCACATAAAACAATCCAAACCAGCACTACTGATAATCACATATAGATGTTCTCGTCGAATCATCTCTAGATCTATGCAAAGGTAGTGTACGTGACTCACCTAGGATCCGTAATAGATCACAACATCGTCCACAAAGATAATGGAAACCTATCCAAACATCCTCGACATACCAGGATCATCGAGTCCCTGAAAACATCTAAGGCACTGTAAGCCTCTATGGCAAAAACCAAGTCACATAATGTCCGTATCACAGACATTCCTATCCATAGGATCTCCAATAATAAATCGAAAAAAATTTGATCATCAATAACATAAATCACCAAAGAATAAATCCTCCAGAGTGAGAGCAACGCTCCATCACAGGAAACACCACATATGTGGGAGCAACGCTCTACCACAAGAAATCCTCAACATGTGGGAGCAACACTCCACCACAAATAATCTGAAATATGTATCTGCAATAAATATAGAAGCAATGCTCCGCTACCAGTAATCCGTGATATGTGGGAGCAACGCTCCACCACAAAACAATACCCAAGTACCCCAAGGCACCTAACTATCCAGCTAGAGACAGTACAAGATCTCTCTACCACAATTCGCTGTGGTTAGCCTAGGATATAACAACCTAGTAACTAATCAAATCCATCATCAACTCTATCAGCATCCTAGTGGGTCATCCACTGATAGGAAAATTAGTTGATGAGTTAATTCAACAAATGACATAATGCAGTCACTCCACATTCTTCATTCAGTATAAGTAGAATCATCATACTGCTACCAATGTATACACCTAGCACACATGCTCACACAACATATGTATGATCAACAAAATCCTCCAATTATTATACACCAAACATACTCACACCTCAGGTATATTCAGTATGATACCTCCAACAATACATACCGAACACATGTGCAAAATCAATGTAGGTAAAATCAATAATACACCTCAAACAACACCCACATGACATATCTTCACCTATGCCCAGAGTATAACCAACATATACTTCCAATAAAGCATACTAAACTCAGGTGCACTCACAAATCAAACATATCAAAAAGTTACCTCAGATACCACACCAAACACATATGTACATATCCCAACTCAGATTAAATCGACAAAATGCCTCCATCAAAACACCACCGATGTACTTATACTACATCTCGGATTTAATCAACAAGATATCTTCAATAATACATCCAGATACATACACCGAACTACATATCTATAATCCACTAGGAACCTTCAAACCATATCAGAACATGGTTACATATACTACTTGCAAATGGACAGTCTACCACAGGACTCCTACAACACATAACAATCATAATATACATCCAATATAGACATGCAAAATCAGCATACCAGCTCAATCAAAGAGACCAACCTTATGCTACCAATACCCATGGGTTACGGTATATCTAAACAAAATTCATGCATATGAATCAAGCATGAATACATCAATCAAAAGCAACCCAAAATAAAGCAGCCTAATCATCCAGTAACAACCCTGCTATAGGTTCAAAGGAACTAGTATCGGACATGAAAGATATACACACCATGGTATAACATTGTAAGTCAATGTCATACACTACCAAGACTATATCTAATGGGGAAAATTTTATCATCATAAATCCAAATGTACTCTTCCAGTATACACTAGTAACGATTGTATCCCATAAGTGTTAAGCAATTAGCTCTACACTTCCTTACATCAGCGGGGTCACATATCCCAAAGCACCCTCTAAGTTATCCCACCAGGTATATATACAATCCACGGTCAAAATCTTCATGGAATAGGATACATCGATCCTTTATAACCTATCCAAGCCGATAATGATATATGACTAAATCAGCCATTTTCACGTCAGTACAAAACATGTACTCAAATGTACTCTAGATACATAACTAAGCACAATAACCTAAAGGTTCGAACCTCTAAAGATAGAGTATGGCAATCCTCTACTGATCAACCAACAAAAGTAAATCATTCATCTACTAACTAATCAAGAATACCTTAATCCTCCACAAGCAACTAAGGTATATCAAACCACAACTACCCAACTCGACAAACATAAATCAGTCTTCTACTGACCGATTTAACAAGAGTAAATCAATATTTACTGACGAAAATTAACTAAGATAAAATGGTATACAACATTGTCAAATAACTAAATCAGTTCATGAGTCAATTCAACACTAATTACATCAACTCAAACTAGAAAATGTCAACCCACATAATATCATATGTATAAATGTGTACGACCCAAAAGATAAAAGTCAGGATTCAAGAACAACAAAACACCCTCATTTTTTTTTATCCTCACATATATCAGCCCAAACAATATCAGGTGAATAAGTCTCTACTCCCCATAAGAGCTTATTAGCATTCAAAACATCGATCATTATTTATCCACACAGTCTAATATCAGAGGAAGCAATTATTAATTTTTATCATCCTGTTAACTAACCACAACTAACCAGATTTATTAAAATCTCATAGGTACTCTAAACCATAACTCTCTAGCACCCAATTTATAATCTGATCACGTATTATAATCATCAAACCTGTGAATATCATATATGACACTTACTATGTCACCATTAACGACAACCCAAATAATAGATCATCAAAATAGTTATCCACTAATAGATCATCAAAACAAATATCTAGTAATTGATCATCAGACAACCACATAACATTTACTCTCATAAATCATTAGAAATCAACATATCATAATATCTTATATCACAATATCCCTCAACCTCAAACCATTCTCAACAATGATCAAACATGGTAACCCCCAATGACCAATTTTCATCGTACCTGGTACCCTAATATCCAAAAGATATGAGTATAAAACTCTCCTGGCTAAGTCAACAGGAATATGTAGGTATCATCCACTACCCAACTAACAATAGCAGAGGCTGGTATGTGCCTCCATCTCCTACGAGTAGTAACAGAAGCTAACACTACTGATGGTATGATAAGAAAAATCACCAGAGATTATAATCCTTTATCTCTATTAAGGTCAACCATGCTCAATGGCTAACCCATCACATGTAATATGTGCTACTACAATCTAACAGGTACTACATAAAGAATGCTAATACCTATCATAAACTATAAAATTAAACATCATACCTATATGCAGTCTGGAGATGTTCCATCGTTGTCCAGTCCCTAAAATGACCTCGGAATTCCGTACGAGAAAACAAACACCGGAAATCCATATAAATCCAAAACGGAAATCCAAAACATATACATAATGAAGAAATCCGTACAAACCGAAATAGACATCAAAAAAATCCAGAACACCAAAAGCAGGTATCCATAACCTGCTCTGATACCAATAAATTGGTATCAGATAAATCTCGAAAGTCCAAAATACAAAAATCCAACAAGTATCGCCAAACTTTGGCGCTCTAATACCATATCAATTGGTATCAGGTTATACCAACTATGCAAAATACGAAAACAAAGATCGTAAAAATCCAGAACACACAGCAAGTATCGTATACCTGCTCTGATACCACTAAATTGTCACGCCCCAGAGGAGTCTCTGTCCGAAGAAATTTCGGCAGCATCTCCCTTGTACGGCGGACAATATGAAATTTTCTACATATCACATATACATCAGCCACAGGCGGCTGGAATGATAACAAAAAAATAAAAACAAACACCACGCAGTTTATAAAAATATTCAGCCTCTGGCTGTCACAACCACGCAGTTAATCAATAACAATAGGACTCTGACTCGAAATCCACCCTACTCCACTACACTCGTAAAGCTCAAATCCAACGAACTCACCTCTTCTGCCGTCCAGGCAGGCACGTAGTAGAATGAAATCCAATATCATATCAAAAATCCATCAAAAGGTATCACTCCATACAATATCCATAGGAAAAATCCAAAGACAATACTAAAACAAAGTCTGATATAGAAAAAGACCAAAATAAAACAAATAACGAACTAGTAGAGAACTGGCTCTACGTGCAGATGGGGGGCCAGCGACTGGAACTGCTCCGGACAGCCTCAACCTGAAAATATCAACAATGGAGGCGGGGTGAGTCCAACACTCAGCAGGTACAACTGATATGCATAATAAAATAAATAACAGACAACACTAATCATGCGATCTCACGAATACGAGAAGGAATAAATGCCTCAAACGAAATCGGGAGATAATCTGATTAACGGAATCAAGGTACAAAGGTAACAGGTCGTCAGACCGAAGAAATCATAATCCTGTATGCATGTCAATCAAACGCATCCATACAAATGCAGCATATAAGTGCAGCAATCACAGCAATAAAATGCAATAAATGCATATGGTGATCGTGCACTCGGACATCACTGCTCCTGACAGTGACTGAGTGGACGGAATGCTGTCGGAGTACTCCTGTCCTCTGGCCCCAAATCATAAATGGGGGAGCTCAATGCTCTCATCTCCCGGTACACAACGACGGGGAGGAAAAAATCTCTGCCGGCTACCACGCTGAGTCTCCTGACCAACGGAGCCAAACAGAGTCCACCATCTGTCGGCTACCACGCTGCTACCCTAAATGCCAACGGAGCCAAACATAGCGGAACTGACTGCCGGCTACCACGCTGAGTCACCTGACCAACGGAGCCAAACAGAAGAACCGCCACACACCAGCCAGATATACAACTAATCCATGGGTGGTGTGTGCAGTACATGTAACTGGCGATGGGCTCAACCATAGTGGAGCCGACAATCGCACAGCATGCAAACATGATGCATGATACTAAGCATGGAAATCTCATGAATAGCATAGCAAAATCCATACATAAATAAAAGGTGTACCACAAGTCAATGTATCAGATGGAAGGTACATAAACAGATAGGGTATCATATAAACCCTAGGTCCTGAACATGATGTATCACATGGTTGGGTCACTACCGAAAGCATGTATGGTCAGATAAATAATAACATGCAGTGCATAATAAATAAACAAACAACATGTAACATATCATGTAGTGACCAACCGAATCAAATGGAAACACAATTCTTGCTATATGTTAAACACTTTATCTTGCATATCAAAAGACATAAGTCAAAGTTCCCGCCTCCAAATGGAAAGAATCGTATCCGGTCCAAACTCGACATCAAGATGCTCGTCTCGCGTCAAAGTCCTGTGTCAATCACATAATTTTATTTAGCTAATTACATATATAGCAAATAGCTAAATAAGATTCCCAACCCTATTTAGGGTAACCCCTAATCAAAGTACGATCACTAACTAACCAATTACATAGATTCCAACTCTTAAAGAAATCTGTTACACATCCATATTAACCCAACATCTAGATTAAACTAACCTTAACAGCTTCCTCCTTAAAACCCTCAGCTGAACCAAGATCAGCCACAGCAGATTGAAATCCCTAATCTGCCATATAAACCAAATCCACACAATTATCAATTCCTCCACAATAGAATCTGAGAACAGAATCACAACCTACCTCCAATCCAGATCAATGAGAGAAAGAAGAATTCGATATCCGAAAACTGGTACTGTGGCGCTGCCCAAAGCCAGGACCCGTGTGTTCTTGCCGATAAACAGAGAGATAGATTGGTGCTAGGCTCGCGGCATCTTCGGCCTGGAAGGTCGGAGGAAAAATCGACGATGCTAGGGCACAAAGGAAAATGGCAGTCAACAATAAGGCAGGGGGAAAGAGGGCCTCGGCTCCGTGCTCCTTGCTCTGGTCCAAAACCAATCCGAGTAGAGACATGGCGGTGAGAAACTGAGAACAGAAGGGAGAAGCAACCTCACCCTCGGCAGTGGCACACAAAGGAAAATTAGGGCAGAGGGAAGATGGTTGTCAGCGCTAGGGTTTTCCTTGGCCGAGGGCTTGTACGCGGAAAAGGGCGGCGTCGGCGCGGGGTCGGCACTGCTTCGCGCGGTGTCGGCTGTGGCAGCGGCTCGGGAAGGAAATGGAGGAAGAGGAAGAGGAAGAGACCGCTCGGCGATTAGGGCTCGGAGGAGGGCGTCGGGCGCGCGGGGGAAGAAGGAGAAGTCGGGCACGGGTTCGGCGTCGAGGGAAGGAAATAAATAAAAAAAGAAAAAGGAAAAGAAAATAACTTTTCCTCACTTAAATGGGTAGCCTAAACAGGCTTTTCCGGGCCCCGTTTTCATCCCCGTTAACTCGTCCATACGAGCTCCGAAAAATTCTTGAAAAATTTCCAAAAATTCCGAAAAATTCCCTTATCATTATTCCTCATTTTTCCGGTATTTTACAGTTAATGTGGATACTTCTAGAGGACCGTACACTTGACGGTCTAGAGATCCGGCACCTTGGACGAGCGGGAACGCGAAGGGCTTCGCTACAAGGGTAATGATCTTAACTTTAGTGTAGATCTAAAGTTTTTACAAACTCGTACAAGAAAAAGGTTTTTCGAAAAGTTTTGTTTACGAATCTTTGCACGAGATCCATGGCTTTGGGTGACTCGGGGTTTCCGCGACGCGAAAAAGCGGTTTTCGCGACCCGATGAACCCAACAATCCGTATTATGCAAAGTATGATGGTTGGAACTACTGGGGGATCTCAAGGGCCCGAAACTGTACCGGGACAGGTATTAGCATGTTTGATGTTAACAAATGAGTTATTAAAAATTACTTGTATAAATGCATGATGTAAAATCCGCTTTCTTTTGTAGATGGCAAGTGTGATGGCAGAAATCATGCAACAATATTTGAGTATTCCATCAAACGCTCAAGAAAATATCCGTAGACCTCCTCCATGAGAGAAATCAAATGGTAGCAGCTAGAATTTGAGAAAAAGATATTTTGATTTATATTAAGGATGGAAATAAATAATATGTTTTTAGATGAATAATATGCTATTTTGATTGACAATGATTGTTCGTAAGGATTATGTACTGATTTTTTATGATGGAATACCATTGTTTTTTTCATCTATTTATTATGTTGAGTTATGGAATGATTTATAAAGAAACATAAATGTTTTTTTTTTAAAAAAAAAATCTGCCATCTACAAAAGACCATTCCAAAAAATTAAAAAAATTGATGTTAAACCATTCCAAAATTACAAAAAATCGCTTCGAAATATGACTTTCAAGAGCAGTTACGAAATCATTCCACATGAACACATATAGAAGCAGTGAATAGAAACCCATATTTAGGAGTGGTTATTATGTGCTCCTGATATGTGCAAACAAAAGAGGTTTCGTAAACCGCTCCTAGTTTTCACCTTCTACAGCGGTTTAAAAACCATGGCAATATCCATGTTTCACAATCGGTTGGTCAACCGATTCAACATCCTCACTTGCAAAACCGGTTAACAACCGTACCTAAATATAGATTTCAGATCGGTTTCAGAAACCGCTTTAATTGAGGATATATTAGAGTGGTTTTTAACCGGTGGGAAAACTAACATTTTAGAGCGGTTAGGACAACATTTACCACCGCTTTTATCTTCCGCTCTAACTGGGCCTAGCAACGGTGGCAACAAGTGCGCTTGCCAAACCGTTGCAATATTTATAGCAGCGGTGGAAAACCGCTCCTATAAGTCAAATAAACCGGTCCTATAGCTTCTTTCTTTGTAGTGACTCTTCTCCTTTGTAGATCTAGTGTAGATCTAGGTTAGAAAACTCATACTCGAAGTTTTACTACTTTTATTCTTCGCACGGATCCGGTGGCGGGGGTTTCGGGGTTTTCGCAACGCAAAAAGTGGTTTTTGCGGCCCGAAAAACCCAACAGTGGTATCAGAGCCACGTGCGAAGCAAGTATGAGTTTTAATTTGTATTTTTATGAAAATTATAGATCTGTAACTTTCTGTGAATTTATGATTTTTATAGTTTTTATGGGTATTTTTCTCGTAGAAGCGAAACACGAGTGTTTAGACACTTATAGGCTTCGACTACCGAGAAGATTTTTCCAAAATGCCAAGGTTTCGCCCCAAATCATTTTGGGACAGTGGACTAAGGCGCTGTAGGATCACTTAGAAACACTCGCTATGGTTATATCGCGGTTAGCGGCGCTGCCCCTGACCCCGCAAGGGGATTCGTTCCGCGATTGCGCTCGAAAATCGCTAAACGGGACCGTCGGGAATTTTTACTTATAAAAATTGTAAAAATTGTAAGAAAAATTACAGAAATTTATAGAAATTATATAATTTAGAATTATGTATTATTTTGTGATGGTCATGGCCCAAAAGACCCAATTATATTGGAAATTTGTGTTGTAATTCATAATATGGCTTACGTGCCATTTTGTGTTTGTGCGTGTTGTACTTGATTCGCGACCTGCGCGTCGTGTCTTCCTCTATTTTATATTTCCTGTTGTAAATTAGTTTAGACTTGAATGTAACTCGAGTTTCACTGTTGTAATGTACAAAATGGAGCGGTGGAAGGTCCACTCGAGACGGAGTTACGAGGAGGGCGTGAGCAACACAAGGTGGTCAAAGGGAGGAGCTTGAGAAGTTGTTGACCTTAGGTTGACCATCCGATCTTCTCATTGGCTTGACAAGATCGTAGTAGGGACATGACTAATCACAAAACATTTAATTAATTATTTGTGTGTGTATATGTGATGCATGCTAGAATAAGTAATTAATTAGCGCCTTAACGATTCGATTCGATCAATCGCGTATATGATACACCTCGATGATTAGATTAGATCTAAATTGCATACATGATGCACCCTAACGATTAGATTAGATCTAAATCGAGTATAAGATACACCTCGTTGATTAGATTAGATCTTAATCGCGATAACTCGTAATGCCTACCACGCCGTGATACCTATCACTACCTCGATCATATGTAGTTGTTGAATCTTCCAAAGCAGAGCAACACATATTATCTTGGTAGGGTACGGAGGGACAATCTTGGTCCCGCCTATCAACGCATGGGTGAGTAAAACTCAATTAGATTGAGTATTACTTGTTAAATCAAGTTTAGCTATAGGCATTTTTCCAATTGTTGGTAGATAGGACAAAATCACGTTTATATTAACTCTTGGGCGTATTAGCCAAAGCTAACTCGAGTTTTAATATAAATGCAGATCTTGATCCTATAAACAAGAGTTGCATAGAGATGTAATTGGTAATTAGTTACCTACCGATCATATTAAGTCTTGGACGTTTTAGCCAAAGCTAACTCAGGGCATAGTATGATGTGGATCTTGTCCCACATGAATTATAGAATTCAGTGGGAGCATCATTTAATTAAAGGCCTAATTAGATGATTAATTGGAGTATGATATTTATTTTTCTACATTTTTTTTCCTGTTGTAGATTACCATGACGTCAAATACGAACACCTTCTCTCTGCGTTCTGTACTTGACAAGGACAAGCTCAATGGAGCAAACTTCCTGGACTGGTATAGGAATCTGAGAATAGTTCTCACCCAATAACGTAAACTGTACGTTCTAAAGCAGCCCATTCCGGAGGCTCCTCCTGCCAATGCCACACGAGCAGATAAAGATGCTTACAAGAAGCATCAAGATGACGCATTAGATGTATCATGTCTAATGCTCACGACCATGAACTCTGAGCTTCAGAAGCAACATGAGTTAATGGGTGCTTATGATATGGTTGAACATCTTCGTCAACTATATCAAGGACAAGCGCGACACGAGAGATTTGACATCTCAAGGGCACTATTTCAGTGCAAGATGTCAGATGGGGCTCTCGTAGGCCCATATGCACTCAAGATGATTGGGTACATAGAGAATCTACAGAGGTTGGGATTCCCACTTGGCCAAGAGCTAGCCACTGACCTGATCTTGCAGTCTTTGCATGAGAGCTACTGTTAGTTTATCATGAACTACAACATGAACGAAATTGACAAGCCACTGCCCGAAGTGCTTAGTATGTTGCGAACTGCTGAGCTCAACCTTAAGAAGGTTAAGTCCAACTCTATTCTGATGGTTCAGAAACACAAGGGCAAGGGCAAGCCTAAAGGCAAGGGAAAGTCCCAAGCCAAGGGCAAAGGCAAGGCACTGAAGCTTAAAGGAGGGGTCGCAAAGGATGCTACCTGCTTCCACTATGATCAGACCGGGCACTGGAAAAGGAACTGCAAGGTGTACCTGGAAGATCTTAAGAAGAAGAGAAGTGAGACTTCCACTTCAGGTATATATGTTATAGAAGTCAATCTTGTTGGGAATTTTGGGCCGCAAAAACCGCTTTTCCGCGTTGTGGAAACCCCGATTCCCATGCCACCGGATCCGTGCGAAGTAAAATAAAACAAAAATTTTACGTGTACGAGTTTCTAACCCCTAGATCTACACTAGATTTACATGTTAAGAGATTTACCCTTGATGCGATGCCCTTCGCAATCCCACTCGTCCAAAGGTTCGCCGGATCTCAAGATCGTCAAGTGTACGATCCTCTATGCGTATCCACACGAACAAACTAGGTGGAGAAGACCAAATAAAGGTGTGCTAGCACCTTAGGTTGTTCGGCCAAGGAGGAGGAGAGGGAGAGGAGAATGAGAGCAAGGAAGAAGTTGAGAGTTACTTTGCTTGAATGAAAATTAATCCATCCATTCAACCATAAGTGGCCGACCACTATTGGAGTTGTAACATCTATTCTCATTTAATGTGGCCATTAAAGAGGAGATTTGTAACCTCCATGAGGTGGCACACACATGTGCTAAACATGATGATGTGTAACACCATTATTGGCCACTTAATGCCAACTCACAAATGAGGTGGCAAATGGTAAAATCAAACTTGAACTTTCATCTTCCTTCTCAAGTCAAGTCAAACTTGACCAAATCTCTCTCATGGTTGATATAATCTGACCATTTGATTCAAACCAACTTAATATAATGAATCTAATTCATTTAATTAAATTGATTCAATGAGTCATAATCTAAATTAGATCCATCGAACACATGAATCAACTTGAGTCCAACTCAATTAGTTCAATTAAGATTACTCTTAATCCAATTTGATTCATCACATGAATCTAATCCTCTTGGTTCATCATATGAACCTAATCTCCATCTAATTATCCTTTGTGTGTGACCCTATAGGTTCTTGTAACGTTGGCAATGCTTCTAAACCCATTTAGAAGCATAAGTAATGAGCGGTATCTAGTAACACATCATTACTACCCAAGTTACAAGAATGTTGAGATCCAACATCACCTTGTGACTACAAATTGTGACTCCTCACAAAATATGACAAGTGTCCTTCTATCCTTGACATCTAGATTGATCAATGTGAGGCATAGACCATGACATCCTTTAATCAATCTAAATCTTAAACTGTAAGTAGACTCACTCAATCAAATGAGCTCAATATCTTATATTGACTCATTTGGGCATGGCCATGCACTTAGTAGTCTCACTCTATCATGAATATCGATGTCACTCTCGTCATATACGAGGGATAGATCTCATCTACATCACTCACATCCCTCCGCATAATTTGTTACATACCCAGTAATCGCCTTTATAGTCCACCCAGTTACGGGTGACGTTTGAAGAAGCCAAAGTACGTAACTCCTTATGTTGGGAACCATGGTGACTTCAGGTCCAAGAACTAGTAGCCATACTAATAGCCACATGAGAAAATATATGACACTCATATAACGATCCATGATACTTTCTCATGGCGGGTCATTTAGTATACATTCTCCAATGCATACCCATGTGTCAACTTGATATCTCTATATCCATGACTTGTGAGATCAAGTCATCGAGTTGACCTACATGCTAGTCTCGTCGCATTAACATTGTCCCTGAATGTTAATACTTAACTAGGAATGATTAAGAGCAGTGTTCCCTATATCATCTCACTATCAATTCAATCAATCGATTGATATAGGTAAGAACCTTCTACTCAAGGACGCTATTATACTTAGTTATTTGACACCAATACAAGTAAGTATAATAACCAAAACAAATGCCTTTATTTATATAAGAATATGATACAACGAGTCCATACAACAATCAGCAAATGATTGGCTCTAGGGCCCTAACTAACAATCTCCCACTAGCACTAGTGTCAATCAGTGTAGACTCTAAGCCCCAATGACCTAGTGTGACCATCATGCTTCCTTTGTGCCAAAGCCTTAGTCAAGGGATCTGCGATGTTAGCCTCTGTGGGTACTCTGCAAATCATCACATATTCTCTCTCGATAATCTCTCGAATGAGATGGAAGTGCCGTAATATGTGTTTGGTCCGCTGGTGTGAGCGAGGTTCCCTAGCATGCGCAATTGCTCCATTGTTGTCACAATAGAGCTCAATAAGGTCAGCGATGCTAGGAACCACCCCAAGTTCAGTGATAAACTTTCGGATCCAAACTGCCTCCTTTGCTGCTTCTAATGCAGCAATATACGATGTCACTCCCGTCATATACGAGGGATAGATCTCATCTACATCACTCACATCCCTCCGCATAATTTGTTACATACCCAGTAATCGCCTTTATAGTCCACCCAGTTACGGGTGACGTTTGACGAAGCCAAAGTATGTAACTCCTTATGTAGGGAACCATGGTGACTTCAGGTCCAAGAACTAGTAGCCATACTAATAGCCACATGAGAAAGTATATGACACTCATATAACGATCCATGATACTTTCTCATGGCGGGTCATTCAGTATACATTCTCCAATGCATACCCATGTGTCAACTTGATATCTCTATATCCATGACTTGTGAGATCAAGTCATCGAGTTGACCTACATGCTAGTCTCGTCGCATTAACATTGTCCCTGAATGTTAATACTTAACTAGGAATGATTAAGAGTAGTGTTCCCTATATCATCTCACTATCGATTCAATCAATCGATTGATATAGGTAAGAACCTTCTACTCAAGGACGCTATTATACTTAGTTATTTGGCGCCAATACAAATAAGTATAATAACCAAAACAAATGCCTTTATTTATATAAGAATATGATACAACGAGTCCATACAACAATCATCAAATGATTGGCTCTAGGGCCCTAACTAACAATCTCCCACTAGCACTAGTGTCAATCAATGTAGGTTCTAAGCCCCAATGACCTAGTGTGACCATCATGCTTCCTTTGTGCCAAAGCCTTAGTCAAGGGATCTGCGATGTTAGCCTCTGTGGGTACTCTGCAAATCTTCACATCTCCTCTCTCGATAATCTCTCGAATGAGATGGAAGTGCCGCAATATGTGTTTGGTCCGCTGGTGTGAGCGAGGTTCCCTAGCATGCGCAATTTCTCCATTGTTGTAACAATAGAGCTCAATAAGGTCAGCGATACTAGGAACCACCCCAAGTTCAGTGATGAACTTTCGGATCCAAACTGCATCCTTTGCTGCTTCTGATGCAGAAATATACTCAGCTAGAATCAGCAACTGTGTCCTGCTTCGAACTTTTCCAGCTCACAGCACCACCATTTATACAAAACACGAACCCTGACTGCGATCGATAATCATCTTGGTCGGTTTGGAAGCTGGCATCACTGTAACTCTAACAGCTAGCACGTCATCGCCTCCATATATCAAGAAATATTCTTTAGTCCTTCTTAAGTACTTGAGAATATTCTTTACCGCTATCCAATGACTTTCACCTGGATCTGACTGGTATCTGCTCGTCATGCTCAAAGCATACGAGACATCAGGACGAGTACATAGCATGGCGTACATGATAGATCCTATGGCTGAAGCATAGGGGATCTGATCTATGCGGTCTCTCTCCTCTCTAGAAGAGGGATCTTGAGTCTTCAAAAGACTCACACCATGTGACATCGGCAGAAATCCCTTCTTGGAGTTCTGCATGGCAAACCGAAGGAGTACCTTGTCAATGTATATACTCTGACTTAGACCAAGCAATCTCTTAGATCTATCTCTATAGATCTATATCCCTAGAATACGGGATGCCTCACCTAAGTCCTTCATTGAGAAACATGTCCCTAGCCAAGTCTTGACAGACTGTAGCAAAGGGATGTCTTTCCCAATGAGCAGTATGTCATCCACATATAATATAAGGAAGACAACTGTGGTCCCTACAACCTTCTTGTAGACACAAGGCTCATCTTCATTCTTGATGAAACCAAACTGTTTGATTACATCATCGAATCAAAGATTCCAGCTCCGAGAAGCTTGCTTTAGTCCATAAATGGACCTATGCAGCTTGCATACTCTACTAGTAAGCTGTGGATCTACAAAACCCTCAGGTTGCGTCATGTACACATCCTCGAACAGGTCTCCATTCAGAAACGCGGTTTTGACATCCATCTACCATATCTCATAGTCATGGTATGCTGCAATAGCAAGCATGATCCGAATGGATTTAAACATCGCTACTGGAGAAAAAGTTTCATCATAGTCAATACCATGAATCTGCTTGAAACCTTTAGCTACCAAGCGACCCTTATAGATAAGTCCATCCATGTCAGTCTTTCTCTTAAAGACCCACTTACACCCTATAGGTTTTACACCCTCAGGTGGATCAACCAAAGTCCATACTTGGTTAGTGTACATGGATTCCATCTCGGATCTCATGGCCTCTAGCTATTTCTCGGAATCTGGTCTCATCACAGCTTCCTGATAGGAGGTGGGCTCATCGTTTATAAGCACAACGTCATCATGGTCAGACAAGAGAAATGAGTATCTCTCAGGTTGACGACGTACCCTATCAGACCTGCGAAGAGGTATGTCTACTTAAACTGGTTGTGGTTCCTTAACTCCTTGTGGAACAACATCATCCACAACACTTTGTGATTCCAGTTCAACTTCCATCTGTTAGCTAGAGCCCTAGAGCCAAGCATTTGATGATTGTATTATGAACTTGTTGTATCATATTCTATATATATAAAGGCATTTGATTTTTGGTTATTATACTTACTTGTATTGGTGCCAAATAAACTAAGTATAATAACGTCCTTGAGTAGAAGGTTCTTACCTATATTAATCGGTTAGCTGAACCTATAGTGAGATGATATAGGGAACACTACTCTTAATCATTCCTAGTCGAGTATTAACATTCAGGGGCAATGTTAATACAATAAGACTAGCATGTAGGTCAACTCGATGACTTGATCTCACAAGTCATGGATATAGAGATATCAAGTTGACACATGGGTATGCATTGGAGAATGTATACTGAATGACCCGCCATGAGAAAGTATCATGGATCGTTATATGAGTGTCATATACTTTCTCATGTGGCTATTAGTATGACTATTAGTCCTTAGACTTGAAGTCACCATGGTTCCCTACATAAGGAGTTATGTACTTTGGTTTCGTCAAACGTCACCCGTAACTGGGTGGACTATAAAGGCGATTACTGGGTATGTAATAAATTATGCAGAGGGATGTGAGTGATGTAGATGGGATCTATCCCTCCTATATGACGGGAGAGACATCGATATTCTTGATAGAGTGAGACCACGAAGTGCATGGCCATGCCCAAATGAGTCAATATAAGATATTGAGCTCATTTGATTGAGTGAGTTTACTTGGAGTTCAAGATTTAGATTGATTAGAGGATGACACTGTTAGAGTGTATACTAAAAGCCTAGCTTTTGTAAACATTTATTTGTTGAAATAAAAGAATCACATTGGTCAATATATGCATTTATTTGTTAAATGTAATTGTTCAATTAATTTATATAGTAGATAACATGGAGTGTGGTGTCACACTCAGAAGATCATGTTGTCAGTTCTCTATAAATTATAAACAGTTGCTCGCGACTAAGATAAAAATGAACAAACCATCAGAATAGTCGTAATGTAATTAAGTATTAGTTTATCTTGACTAATAAATTACACTAATACACTTTAACTGTATTGAGTAGGATCATTTAGGTAGGTTCTTTTTGTACTGACTTAGTAAAATAACTAGACCTTAGTTATTATGGAAGTGTGTGCTCTTAATCCTAATATAATAACAAACACATATATTTAATATTTATTTTTTTGACTTATCAAAGGGTGAGGTTTAGCTCGATAAATCAATATGCCCGACAAGTTGGGAAATGATATTACTTATAGTGTGTATTGTTGATTATAGAAGGAATCTGTGTCCTAGTTATCTAGGTTGAGAATGTCCCCAAGAGGAGCTCATAAGGATTGCCATGTTAAACCCTGCAGGTGGACCTAGTCCGACATGACAATAAAGTTGAGTGGTACTACTCTTGGAGCTAGATATTAATTGAGTTGTCAGTAACTTACTTAATTAGTGGACATTCGTAATCTTAAACACAGGGAGACTAACACACTCATGATAAGAAGGAGCCTATAATGTAATTTGGGATTGGTGCAGTAGTGCGGTAATAACTCTCTAGTGGAATGAGTTATTATCGATGAACTTGAGTTGTATGTTCAGGGCGAGCACGGGATACTCAAGCTCATCGGAAGGCCAAAACCAATTTCTCCTCTAGGTCCCTGTCGTAGCCTCATTATAGCCTCAAGTCCATCCAAATGTAAGGCTCTTCTTGGTGTCCAAGAAGGGGGCCGGACCATTGCTTGGAGCCACATCCTCTTATAGGGGCCGGCCCTATAGCTTGGTGACCAAGCTTGTAGGGGCCGGCCAAGATTAATTCAAATAGGAGGGGTGTTTTGAATTTTTAAAATCTTCTCTTTGTAGAAAATTATAAGTTTTAAAAGAGAGATTTTAATTTTTAAAATTTTCCTTATTTGAATTAGGCCACATGTTTTAATAGAGAGTTTTTTAAAAGTTTTAAAACTTTCCTTTTTTAACCATCCTCATGGTTTAAGAAAAAAAAGGGAGATAAGTTTTAAAATTAAAATTTTCTATCATCATGTTAAAAAAAGAAATTTTATAAGAGAGTTTTAAATTTTAAAACATGGTTTTAATTTTTAGAAACTTTCCTTTTTTAACTCTAGGAAAGAGAGCTTGTAAAATTTTGTAAGAGTTTTTTTTTTTCTCTTGTAAAATTTTATAAAAAATTATTATTCCTTTCCTAAAACATGGTGGCTGGCAACCTTGCTTGGTGCCCAAGCAAGGGGCCGGCCAAGTTTAATCCTAAAGCAAATAGGATTGATCTCAACCATTGATTGATGATTGATTCAATCAAGAGGAAAGAAAAGGAAAAATAAAAAGGAAAAAGGAAAAACTCTTGGATGATTTTATTTTTTGTAAAAGGTTTTTCCTTATTTGCCTTGGGCAAGTAATATAAAAGAAGGGGTGAGGGGGCTTCATGGGACACAACTCTTATTCTTTTGCTTGGGTAATCGCTTGGTGTGGCCGACCCTCTCCCTTCTTCCTCTCCCTTTGCTCTCTTCTCCTTGGTGGTGGTGGTGGTCGGATTTTAGAAGAAGAAGGAGGAAGCTTTTGGGTGGTGTTCATCTTGGAGGATCGTCGCCCACACGACGTCCAAGGCGAGGCGAGGAATACGGCAGAAGATCTCGAGGTCATTAGCATACAAAGAGAAGGTATAATTAGTAATTGTTTTCCGCATCATGCTAGTTTTTCTCTTTGTAAGAATTCTAAATACAAGAGGCAATTAGATCTAGTTTTTCGAAATAGTTTTTCGAGTTTGTGTTTTCTTCTTTTTTGAATTTGTGATCCGATTGTTCCTTTTGGTTAACCTAGAGTTATTTAAGGAAATAAATATTAGCTTTCCTTAAAAGGCTTTGCCTAGGCGGTGGTGGTCGCTCCCATATCCAAGAAGGTCATGTGCCTCGCCATGCAGTCCTAGAAGCCAATTTTGGAAATTAATATTTATGGAATTAATAACCTAGGTAGATTTGAATCAATAGTGTTAAGTTCCGCTTGCGATTCAAATCTAAACCATTAAAAATAGATAAGTTAAATTTGGGATCAATGATATTAAGTTCCGTCTGCGATTCCTTATTTAACTTCTAAAGAACACAATAGGTTATTTAAGGAAAGATTCGATACTTGTACAAAAATTTTGTACAGTGGAACCAGTACGTTTTCCTAGGATTAACCAACAGACATGGTCTATGCCTCACATTGATCAATCTAGATGTCTAGGATAGAAGGACACTTGTCATATATTGTGAGGAGTCACAATTAATAGTCACAAGGTGATGTTGGATCTCAACATTCTTGTAACTTGGGTAGTAATGATGTATTGCTAGATACCGCTCATTACTTATGCTTCTAAATGAGTTTAGGGGCATTGCCAACGTTACAAGAACCTATTGGGTCACACACAAAGAACAAGTGGATGGAGATTAGGTTCATATGATGAACCAAGAGGATTAGATTCATTTGATGAATCAAATTGGATTAAGAGTAATCCTAATTGGGCTAATTGAGTTGGACTCAAGTTGATTCATGTGTTCAATGAGTCTAATTTAGATTATGACTCATTGAATCAATTTAATTAAATGAATTAGATTCATTATATTAAATTGGCTTGAATTAAATGGTTGGATTAGATCAGCCATGAGAGAGATTAAGTCAAGTTTGACTTGACTTGAGAGGAAGAGGAAGAGTCAAGTTTGACTTGACTTTATGCCACATCATATGTGTGACTTGGCATTAAGTGGTCAATGATGATGTGCCACATCATCATAGTTAATACATGATTGTGCCACCTAATGGAAGTTACATCTTCTCCTTTGCTTTAATGTGGTCGGCCACATTAATGAGAGGAGTTACTCTTGATGTGGCCGACCACTCAAAATGAATGGGATTCATTATTTTTCATTCAAGGCTAATTGCATCTTCTTCTTCCTCAAGCTCTCCCTCTCTCCTCTTCTCTTGGCCGAAAGTTTTCAAGCAAGAAAGAAGGTGAATGAGTTTGAGTTTCATGAAGAAAAGGTAGAGTGATTGTCACATAGAAGAAGAAGAAGAGTGTTCATAAGATCCATTCTATTTCTCTTCTCAATCCTTTTTCTTTTCATTCCCATCCGAGAGCCCTAGAAAGTGCTAGCACACTTGTGGTGCTCTCTTCTCCATCCTTGTGTGTTAGAGAACACATCTTGTTCGTGTGGATACTTCTAGAGGATTGTCTACGTTGACAATCTTGAGATCCGGCGTACCTTGGACTTGCGGGATTGCGAAGGGCTTCGCTTCAAAGGTATAATCTTTTTCCCTTGTAGATCTAAGTGTAGATCTAGGTAAACTCGTACTCATAGTTTTTCGAAAAAAAAATTTTCTTTGCACGGATCCGTTGGCTAGGGAGTTTCGGGGTTTTCGCGACGCGAAAAAGCGGTTTTCGCGGCCCGAAAAACCCAACACCATTGAGGCTGCAATGCTATTGTTCGCATCTTAAATTTCTTCAAGATCGAATGTACTCCCACTAGTCTTTCTAGAAACAAAGTCCCTTTCTAGAAAAACCCCAGTCTTAGCCACAATAACCTTGTGTTGACTGGGAATGTAGAAGTAATATCCCTTAGTTTCCTTGGGATATCCGATAAAATAGCACTTGTCGGATTTGGGACCTAGTTTGTCTGAGACTTGACGTCTAACGTAAGCCTCACAACCCTAAATCCTCATAAAAGACACCTGGGCATCTCTCCTAGTCCATATCCTATATGGTGTCTTTATCACTGCCTTGGATGGAACTTGGTTGAGTATAAAAGCTGCCGTATCTAGAACATAGCCCCAAAGGAATGTAGGAAGATCTGTGTGACTCATCATAGATCGTACCATATCTAATAGGGTATGATTTCTCCTTTCGGATACACCATTCCACTATGGTGTTCCAAGAGGAGTGAGTTGGGATAGAATCCCACACTCAGTTAGATAGTCACGAAACTCAAGGCTAAGGTATTCCCCACCTCGATCTGATTGAAGTATCTTAATACTCTTGCCAAGTTGATTTTGTATTTCATTCTTGAATTCTTTGAACTTTTCAAAGGATTCAGACTTATGTGTCATCAAGTACACATAACCATATCTACTAAAGTCACCAGTAAATATAATGAAGTACCTATAACCTCCTCTAGCAACGACATTGAAAGGGCCACATACATCACTATGTATAAGACCTAACAAGTCAGTCGCTCTCTCACTGTGTTCACTAAAGGGAGTCTTGTTCATCTTGCCTAGTAGGCATGAATCGCACGTCTCATATGATTCAAAATCAAATGAGTCCAGCAAACCATCTTTATGGAGCTCGGATAAGCGTTTGTCATTTATATGACCTAAGCGACAGTGCCAAAGATAGGTTTGGTTCATGTCATTTGACTTGAACCTATTGGTAGTTATATTATAGATAGGGCTCTCAAGGTCTAGAATATAGAGTCCGTTCATCAGAGGTGCACTACAATAGAACATATCATTTAAATAAACTGAACAATATTTGTTCTTTATTATAAATGAAAACCCTTTCTTGTCCAAACAAGAAACTGATATAATGTTCTTAGTCAAAGCAGGCACATAACAACAATCATCCAACTCTAATACAAGCCCAGAGGGCAGAGATAGAAAATAAGTCCCTACAGCAACAGCAATAACCCCTGCTCCATTGCCTACTCGTAGGTCCACCTTGCCCTTCGTCAATGCTCTACTATTTCTCAGCGCTTGTACATTAGTACAAATGTTAGAAGCACATTCGGTATCTAATACCCACGATGAAGAAATAGAGAGGTTGACTTCTATAACATTTACACCTGAAGTAGAAATCTTATTTATCTTCTTCTTAAGATCTTCTAGGTATCCTGTGTAGTTCCTCTTCCAGTGCCTTGCTTGTCCTTGATACAATTGACAAAGATGTTCAACCATATCATAAGCACTCATCAACTCGTGTTGCTTCTTAAGCTCAGAGTTCATGGTTGCGAGCATGAGACATGACACATTTAATGCGTCATCTTGATGCTTCTTTTAAGCATCTAGGTCAGCTCGTGTGGCAGTGGCAGGAGGTGCCTCAGGAATGGGCTTTTCCAGGACGTACAGTTTTCGTTCCTGTGTGAGAACAATTCTCAGATTCCTGTACCAGTCCAGGAAATTAGCTTCGTTGAGCTTGTCCTTCTTAAGGACAGAACGCAGGGAGAGAGAGTTCGTATTTGACATCATGGCAATCTACAACAGAAATTAAAGAAGAAAGTAAATATCATATTCCTTTTATCATTTAATTAGGCATTTAACTAAATGATGCTCCACTGAATTATAGAACTTTTGCATAATCAAGTCAGTGATGTGGTCAAACCACACTTACTAGATTCTAACCAATCAGCTATAATTTTTGTGGGACAAGATCCACATCATACTATGCCTTGAGTTAGCTTTGGCTAAATCACCCAAGACATAGTATGATCGGTAGGTAACTAATTACCAATTACATCTCTATGCAACTCTTGTTTATAGGATCAAGATCCGCATTTATATTAAAACTTGAGTTAGCTTTGGCTAATACGCCCAAGAGTTAATATAAACGTGATTTTATCCTATCTTCCAACTATTGGATAAATGCCTACAGTTAAACTTGATTTAACTAGTTGTACTCAATCTAATTGAGTTTTACTCACCCATGCGTTGATAGGCGGGACCAAGATTGTCCCTCCGTACCCTACCAAGATAATATGTGTTGCCCTACTCTTGCAGATTCAACAACTACATGTGATCGAGGTAGTGATAGGTATCACGGCATGGTAGGCATTACGAGTTGTCGTGATTGAGATCTAATCTAATCGACGAGGTGTATCATATACTCGATTTAGATCTAATCTAATCGTTAGGGCGCATCATGTATGTGATTTAGATCTAATCTAATCGTCGAGGTGTATCATATACGCGATTGATCGAATCGAATCGTTAAGGGGCTAATTAATTACTTATTCTAGCATGCATCACATATACACACACAAGCAATTAATTAAATGTTTTGTGATTATTCATGGCCCTACTACGATCTTCTTAAGTCAATGAGAAGATCGGATGGTCAACCTAAGGTCAACAGCTTCTCAAGCTCCTTCCTTTGACCACCTTGTGTTGCTCACGCCCTCCTCGTAACTCCGTCTCGAGTGGACCTTCCACCGCTCCAATTTGGTACATTACAATTTTGAAACTCGAGTTACATTCGAGTCTAAACTATTTACAACAAGAATAAATAAACAGAAAGGCACGATGCGCAGGTCGCGAAGCAAGTACAACACGCGCAGACACACAAAATGGCACGCATGCCATGTTATGAATTACAACACAATTTTTCCAATCCAATTGGGTCTTTTGGGCCATGACTATCACAAAATAATACATAATTCTAAATTATGTATTTTCTATAATTTTCTGTAATTTTATTACAATTTTTATAATTTTATGAGTAAAATTCCCGGCGGTCCCGTTTAGCGATTTTCGGGCGCAATCGCGGAACGAATCCCCTTGCGGGGCCAGGGGCAGTACCCCTACCCACGATATAACCATCGTGAGTGTTTCTAAGCGATCCTACAGCGCCTAAGCCAGCTATTCCAAAATGATTTGGGGTGAAACCTTGCAGTTTCGGAAAAATCTTCTCGGTAGTCGAAGCCTACAAGTGTCTAAACACTTGTGCTTCGCTTCTACGAGAAAATACCCATAAAAATCAGAAATTCACAGAAAAGTACAGTACTGATATTTTTCTTAAAAAATACAAATTAAACTCATACAAGACTTCGTACGTGGCTCTGATACCATTGTTGGGAATTTCGGGCCGCAAAAACCGCTTTTCCGCGTTGCGGAAACCCCGATTCCCATGCCACCGGATCCGTGCGAAGTAAAATAAAACAAAAGTTTTACGTGTATGAGTTTCTAACCCCTAGATCAACACTAGATTTACATGTTAAGAGATTTACCCTTGATGCGATGCCCTTCGCAATCCCGCTCGTCCAAAGGTTCGCGGGATCTCGAGATCGTCAAGTGTACGATCCTCTATGCGTATCCACACGAACAAACTAGATGGAGAAGAGCAAACAAAGGTGTGCAAGCACCTTAGGTTGTTCGGCCAAGGAGGAGGAGAGGGAGAGGAGAATGAGAGCAAGGAATAAGATGAGAGTTACTTTGCTTGAATGAAAATTAATCCATTCATTCAACCATAAGTGGTCGGCCACTATTGGAGTTGTAACCTCCATTCTCATTTAATGTGGCCATTAAAGAGGAGATTTGTAACCTCCATGAGGTGTCACACACATGTGCTAAACATGATGATGTGTAACACCATTATTGGCCACTTAATGCCAACTCACAAATGAGGTGGCAAATGGTCAAGTCAAACTTGACCTTTCATCTTCCTTCTCAAGTCAAGTCAAACTTGACCAAATCTCTCTCATGGTTGATCTAATCTAACCATTTGATTCAAACCAACTTAATATAATGAATCTAATTCATTTAATTAAATTGATTCAATGAGTCATAATCTAAATTAGACTCATTGAACGCATGAATCAACTTGAGTCCAACTCAATTAGTTCAATTAGGATTAGTCTTTATCCAATTTGATTCATCACATGAATCTAATCCTCTTGGTTCATCATATGGACCTAATCTCTATCTAATTGTCCTTTGAGTGTGACCCTATAGGTTCTTGTAACGTTGGCAAAGCTTCTAAACCCATTTAGAAGCATAAGTAACGAGCGGTATCTAGCAACACATCATTACTACCCAAGTTACAAGAATGTTGAGATACAACATCACCTTGTGACTACTAATTGTGACTCCTCACAAAATATGACAAGTGTCCTTCTATCCTTGACATCAAGATTGATCAATGTGAGGCATAGATAGTGTCATCCTCTAATAAATCTAAATCTTGAACTCCAAGTAGACTCATTCAATCAAATGAGCTCAATATCTTATATTGACTTATTTGGGCATGGCCATACACTTAGTGGTCTCACTCTATCAAGAATATCGATGTCACTCAAGTCATATAGGAGGGATAGATTCCATCTACATCACTCACATCCCTCCGCATAATTTGTTACATACCCAGTAATCGCTTTTATAGTCCACCCAGTTACGGGTGACACTTGACGAAGCCAAAGTACGTAACTCCTTATGTAGGGAACCATGGTGACTTCAGGGCCAAGGACAAGTAGCCATACTAATAGCCACATGAGAAAGTATATGACACTCATATAACGATCCATGATACTTTCTCATGGCGGGTCATTCAGTATACATTCTTCAATGCATACCCATGTGTCAACTTGATATCTCTATATCATGACTTGTGAGATCAAGTCATCGAGTTGACTTACATGCTAGTCTCGTCACATTAATATTGTCCCTGAATGTTAATACTTAACTAGGAATGATTAAGAGTAGTGTTCCCTAAAACATCTCACTATCGATTCAATCAATCGATTGATATAGGTAAGAACCTTCTACTCAAGGACGCTATTATACTTAGTTCTTTGGCACCAATACAAATAAGTATAATAACCAAAACAAATGCCTTTATTTATATAAGAATATGATACAATGAGTCCATACAACAATCATCAAATGATTGGCTCTAGGGCTCTAACTAACAAGTCTATCTTATTTTCATCATGGGTATTAGATACCGGATGTGCTTCTCACATTTGTACTAATGTGAAGGCACTGAGAAATAGCAGGGTATTGACGAAGGGCGAGGTGGACCTACGCGTAGGCAATGGAGCACGGATTACTGCTGTTACTGTAGGGACTTATTTTCTATCTCTGCCATCTGGGCTTATATTAGAGTTGGATGATTATTGTTATGTGCCTGCTTTGACTAAGAACATTATATCAGTTTCTTGTTTGGACAAGAAAGGGTTTTCATTTATAATAAAGAACAAATGTTGTTCAGTTTATTTAAATGATATGTTCTATTGTAGTGCACCTCTGATGAACGAACTCTATATTCTAGACCTTGAGAGCCCTATCTATAACATAAGTACCAAGGGGTTCAAGTCAAATGACATGAACCAAACCTATCTCTGGCACTGTCGCTTAGGTTATATAAATGAAAAGCGCTTATCCCAGCTCCATAAAGATGGTTTGCTGGACTCATTTGATTTTTAATCATATGAGACATGCGATTCATGCCTACTAGGAAAGATGACCAAGACTCCCTTTAGTGGACATAGTGAGAGAGTGACTGACTTGTTAGGTCTTATACATAGTGATGTATGTGACCCTTTCAATGTCGCTGCTAGAGATGGTTATAGGTACTTCATTACATTTACTGATGACTTCAGTAGATATGGTTATGTGTACTTGATGACACATAAGTCTGAATCCTTTGAAAAGTTCAAAGAATTCAAGAATGAAGTACAAAACCAGCTTGGCAAGAGTATTAAGATACTTCGATCAGATCGAGGTGGGGAATACCTTAGCCATAAGTTTCGTGACTATCTAGCTGAGTGTGGGATTCTATCCCAACTAACTCCTCTTGGAACACCACAGTGGAATGGTGTATCTGAAAGGAGGAATCGTACCCTATTAGATATGGTACGGTCAATGATGAGTCACACAGATCTTCCTACATTCCTTTTGGGGCTATAATCTAGACACGGCAGTCTTTATACTCAACCGAGTTCCATCCAAGGCTGTAATAAAGACACCATATAGGATATGGACTAGGAGAGATGCCCAGATGTCTTTTATGAGGATTTGGGGTTGTGAGGCTAAAGTCTCAGACAAATTGGGACCCAAATCCGACATGTGATATTTTAATGGATATCCCAAGGAAACGAAGGGATATTACTTCTACATTCCCAGTCAACACAAGATTGTTGTGGCTAAGACTGGGGTTTTTCTAGAAAGGGATTTTGTTTCTAGAAAGACTAGTGGGAGTACATTCGATCTTGAAGAAGTTCAAGATGCGAACAATAGCACTGAAGCCTCGATGGAAGTTGAACTGGAACCACAAAGTGTTGTCGATGATGTTGTTCCACAAGGAGTTGAGGAACAACAACCAGTTCAAGTAGACATACCTCTTCGCAGGTCTGATAGGGTACGTCGTCAGCCTGAGAGATACTCATTTCTCTTGTCTGACCATGATGATGTTGTGCTCATAGAGGATGAGCCCACCTCCTATCAGGAAGTTGTGATGAGACCAGATTCTGAGAAATGGCTAGAGGCCATGAGATTCGAGATGGAATCCATGTACACTAACCAATTATGGACTTTGGTTGATCCACCTGAAGGGATCAAACCCATCGGGTGTAAGTGGGTCTTTAAGAGAAAGACTGACATGGATGGACTTATCTATAAGGGTCGCTAGGTAGCTAAAGGTTTCAAGCCAATTCATGGTATTGACTATGAAGAAACCTTTTCTCCAGTAGCGATGTTTAAGTCCATTCAGATCATGCTTGCTATTGCAGCATACCATGACTATGAGATATGACAGATGGATGTCAAAATCGTGTTTCTGAATGGAAACCTGCTCGAGGATGTGTACATGACACAACCTGAGGGTTTTGTAGATCCACAACATACTAGCAGAGTATGCAAGCTGCATAGGTCCATTTATGGACTAAAGCAAGCTTCTCGGAGCTGGAATCTTCGATTCTATGATGCAATCAAATAGTTTGGTTTCATCAAGAATGAAGATGAACCTTGTGTCTACAAGAAGGTTGTAGGGAACACAGTTGTCTTCCATATATTGTATGTAGATGACATACTACTCATTGGGAAGGACATCCCTTTGCTGCAGTCTGTCAAGACTTGGCTAGAGACTTGTTTCTCAATGAAGGACTTAGGTGAAGCATCCCGCATTCTATGCATATAGATCTATAGAGATAGATCTAAGAGGTTGCTTGGCCTAAGTCAGAGTACATATATTGACAAGGTACTCCTACGGTTTGCCATGCAGAATTCCAAGAAGGGATTTCTGCCGATGTCACATGGCGTGAGTCTTTCGAAAACTCAAGGTCCCTCTTATATAGAGGAGAGAGACCGCATGGATCAGATCCCTTATTCCTCAGCCATAGGATCTATCATGTACGCCATGCTATGTACTCGTCTTGATATCTCGTATGCTTTGAGCATGACGAGCAGGTACCAGTCAGATCCAGGTGAAAGTCACTGGATAGCGGTCAAGAATATTCTTAAGTACTTGAGAAGGACTAATGAATATTTCTTGATATATGGAGGCGATGATGAGCTAGTTGTAAAGGGTTACAGTGATGCCAGCTTCCAGACCGACCAGGATGATTATCGATTGCAGTCAGGATTTATATTTTGCATAAATGGTGGTGTTGTGAGTTGGAAGAGTTCGAAGCAGGACACAGTAGTTGATTCTATGACAGAGGCCGAGTATATTGCTACATCAGAAGCAGCAAAGGAGGCAGTTTGGATCCGCAAGTTCATCACTGAACTTGGGGTGGTTCCTAGCATCGCTGACCCTATTGAACTCTATTGTGACAACAATGGAGCAATTGCGCAAGCTAAGGAACCTCACTCACACCAGCGGACCAAACACATACTACGGCGCTTCCATCTCATTCGAGAAATCATCGATAGAGGAGATGTAAAGATTTGCAGAGTACCCACAGAGGCTAACATCGCAGATCCCTTGACTAAGGCTTTGGCACAGAAAAAGAATAATGGTCACACTAGGTCATTAGGCCTTAGAGCCTACACTGATTGGTACTAGTGCTAGTGGGAGATTGTTAGTTAGAGCCCTAGAGCCAATCATTTGATGATTATTGTATGGACTCATTGTATCATATTCTTCTATATATAAATAAAGGCATTTGTTTTTTTTATTATACTTACTTGTATTGGTGTCAAATAACTAAGTATAATAGCGTCCTTGTATAGAAGGTTCTTACCTATATCAATCGATTGGTTGAATCGATAATGAGATGATATAGGGAACACTACTCTTAATCATTCCTAGTCGAGTATTAACATTCAGGGACACTGTTAATGCGACGAGACTAGCATGAAGGTCAACTTGATGACTTGATCTCATAAGTCATGGATATGGAGATATCAAGTTGACACATGGGTATGCATTGGAGAATGTATACTGAATGACCCGCCATGAGAAAGTATCATGGATCGTTATATGAGTGTCATATACTTTCTCATGTGGCTATTAGTATGACTACTAGTCCTTTGACCTGAAGTCACCATGGTTCCCTACATAAGGAGTTACGTACTTTGGCTTTGTTAAACGTCACCCGTAACTGGGTGGACTATAAAGGCGATTACTGGGTATGTAACAAATTATGCGGAGGGATATGAGTAATGTAGATGGGATCTATCCCTCCTATATGACGGGAGTGTTAGCTAGAGCCCTAGAGCCAATCATTTGATGATTGTATTTTGGACTTATTGTATCATATTCTATATAAATAAAGGCATTTGGATTTTGGTTATTATACTTACTTGTATTGGTGCCAAATAAACTAAGTATAATAATGTCCATGAGTAGATGGTTCTCACCTATATCAATCGGTTAGTTGAACCAATAGTGAGATGATATAGGGAACACTACTCTTAATCATTCCTAGTCGAGTATTAACATTCAGGGACAATGTTAATGCAATAAGACTAGCATGTAGGTCAACTTGATGACTTGATCTCACAAGTCATGGATATAGAGATATCAAGTTGACACATGGGTATACATTGGAGAATGTATACTGAATGACCCGTCATGAGAAAGTATCATGGATCGTTATATGAGTGTCATATACTTTCTCATGTGGCTATTAGTATGACTATTAGTCCTTAGACTTGAAGTCACCATGGATCCCTACATAAGGAGTTATGTACTTTGGTTTCGTCAAACGTCACCCGTAACTGGGTGGACTATAAAGGCGATTACTGGGTATATAACAAATTATGTAGAGGGATGTGAGTGATGTAAATAGGAACTATCCCTCCCATATGACGGGAGCGACATCGGTATTCTTGATAGAGTCAGACCACTAAGTGCATGGCCATGCCCAAATGAGTCAACATTAGATGTTGAGCTCATTTGATCGAGTGAGTCTACTTGGAGTTCAAGATTTAGATTGATTAGAGGATGACACGGTATATGCCTCATATTGATCAATCTAGATGTCTAGGATAGAAGGACAATGTCACATATTGTGAGGAGTCACAATTAGTAGTCACAAGATGATGTTGGATCTCGACATTCTTGTAACTTGTGTAGTAATGATGTGTTTTTAGATACCGCTCATTACTTATGCTCCTAAATGGGTTTTGGGCATTGCCAACGTTACAAGAACCTATAGGGTCACACACTAAGGACAATTAGATGGAGATTTGGTTCATATGATGAACCAAGAGGATTAGATTCATTTGATGAATCTAATTGGATTAAGAGTAATCCTAATTGGGCTAACTTGAGTTCGACTCAAGTTGATTCTTGTGTTCAATGAGTCTAATTTAGATTTTGACTCATTGAATCAATTTAATTAAATGAATTAGATTCATTATATTAAATTGGCTTGAATCAAATGGTTGGATTCGATTAACCATGGAAGAGATTTGGTCAAGTTTGACTTGACTTGAGAGGAAGATTAAAAGTCAAGTTAGACTTGACTTTATGCCACCTCATTGGTGAGTTGGCATTGAAGTGGACCAATGATGTTACTCCACATCATCATGGGTGCCACCTCATGGAAGTTACAAAGTCATTTTCTTAATAACTTCACATTAATTGCATTTAATGGGGAGTTACACTATGGGAAGTGGCCGGCCACTTTTTGTTTTGAATGGGAATTCAATTTTTCATTCAAGTGTGCATTTTCTTCCTTCTTCCTCTCAAGCTCTCCCTCTCCTCCTTCCTTGGCCGAACCACATAGGTGCTAGCACACCTTGGTTTTTGGTCATCTCCATCTAATTAGTTCGTGTGGATACTTCTAGAGGAGTGTCTATTTTGACACTCTCGAGATCCGGCACCGTTTGGACGAGCGGGAACGCGAAGGGCTTCGCTTCAAAGGTAAAAGCTCTCAACACATAGATCTAGGAGTAGATCTAAAGTTTTTGAAACTCGTACTTGTATTTCATTCGGTTTTTCCTTGCACGGATCTACGACTTTGGGTGATTCGGGGTTTCCGCGACGCGAAAAGCGGTTTTCGTGGCCCGAAAACCCCAACAGGGAGAGACATCGATATTCTTGATAGAGTGAGATCACTAAGTGCATGACCATGCCCAAATGAGTTAATATGAGATGTTGAGCTCATTTGATTGAGTGAGCCTACTTGGAGTTCAAGATTTAGATTAATTAGAGGATGACACGGTCTATGCCTCACATTGATCAATCTAGATGTCTAGGATAGAAGGACATTGTCATATATTGTGAAGAGTCACAATTAGTAGTTACAAGGTGATGTTGGATCTCAACATTCTTGTAACTTGGGTAGTAATGATGTGTTGCTAGATACCGCTCATTACTTATGCTCCTAAATGAGTTTAGGAGCATTGCCAACGTTACAAGAACCTATAGGGTCACACACAAAGAACAATTAGATGGAGATTAGGTTCAAGATAATTCAGACCTTCCCGTATAAAGTGTGTTGGCACAGAAGATGTACAATTTATCTTGCAAGAAGTTCATCAAGGCTCATGTGGTAGCCATATAGGAGGAAGATCCTTAGCTCGCAGAATTTTACTAGCGGGATATTTCTGACCTACTATATATGAAGATGCTAACAAATTGGTAAGAACTTGCATTTCTTGTCAGAAACATCAGAATGTTCCGCATTATCCTACACAATTATTGAGAACCTCTATAGTCTCCTGCCCCTTTGATCAATGGGGTATGGATATAGTAGGCCCGTTTCCTATGACAATTGCGCAAAGAAGACTTTTATTAGTAGCAGTGGATTATTTCTCTAAATGGGTAGAAGCAGAACCACTTGCTAGGATTACTGAAGATGCAGTTATTAAATTCCTATGGAAAAATATCATATGCAGATTTGGTATGCCTCACAAGTTAGTTTCTGATAATGGAAGACAATTTTCAAGGAGATAGAATCTTAGATTGGTGCAAAAGTTATTGTATTATTCAAGCATTCACCTCTGTGGCGTATCCGCAGAGTAATGGTCAAGCAGAAGTAACTAACAGAGAAATTATAAGAGGCTTAAAAACTAAATTAGATCATGTTGGAGGTAGTTGGGTCGATGAATTACCTAGCGTTCTTTGGGCCTATCGTACCACACCTCGAGAAGCTACAGGGATCACTCCTTTCTAACTTGTTTATGAGGGAGAAACAGTAATTCCTATCAAGGTGGGAGTAGAATCTGACAGAAAACAGTTATATGATGAAGATAATGATGGACGGTGACTCATGGAGCTGGATTTGATAGAGGAAATCAGAGACAAGGCTGCAACTCGTCTCACATCATATCGACAACGAATGAGGCAAAATTATAACAAAAGAGTCTTCCCCAGATTTTTCCAAGCGGGAGATCTAGTATGGAAACGTGTTAAGCCTGTTGGGGATGTTAGCAAGTTAGCCCAGCAATGGGGAGGACCTTACAAGGTGATAGAAAAACTGGCATCAGGTTCATACTCTCTCCAGGACACTGAGGGCAGAATTCTCGAGCGCCCCTGGAGTGCAAATCATTTACAGCCCTACCGAACCTAACAAGATCATATCATTCAAGAAAACATCTGAAGGAACAAATCAAAATTATTTGAAGCAATTTCCTGACGAACTAATGACAAGTATGCTTATAGTTTATGTACTCTATTCCTCTCAATAGATACAATGCAAGACAAACATCGCCCGAGAGATAAATGTGGTTCAAACAGTTTGACAATTATTGGGCGGACATTTGTAATCTATTCAAGCGATCAACAATTGGGAACCTTAAGGAAGGACCTATCCAATTTCCTTGAGAAAAGTTCAAAAACATTAAACCATTACAAGGTTAGTGCAAGCATTTTTAGTTTTGCATAAAAACATAGTCGATCGGGAAATCTCATAAAGTAACTCGGACGAGTCTTCATGGAAGGAACCAGAGACTTTAAACTATTACAAAGCATAGTCAATCGGGAAATCTCATGAAACAGCCCGGACGGGTCTTCATGGGAGGAATCGGAGACTTTAAACTATTACAAAGCATAGTCGATTGGGAAATCTCATGAAACAGCCCGGACGGGTCTTCATGGGAGGAACCGGAGACTCTAAACTATTACAAAGCATAGTCGATTGGGAAATCTCATGAAGTAACTCGGACGGGTCTTCATGGGAGGAACCGAAGACTTTAAACTATTACAAAGCATAGTCGATCGGGAAATCTCATGAAACAGTCTGGACGGGTCTTCATGGGAGGAACTGGAGACTTTAAACTATTACAAAGCATAGTCGATCAGGAAATCTCATGAAGTAACTCCGACGGATCTTCATGGGGGGAACCGGAGACTTTAAACTATTACAAAGTATAGTCGATCGGGAAATCTCATGAAGTAACTCGGACGGGTCTTCATGGGAGGAACTAGAGACTTTAAACTATTACAAAGCATAGTCGATCAAGAAATCTCATGAAGTAACTCGGACGGGTCTTCATGGGAGGAACCGGAGACTTTAAACTATTACAAAGCATAGTCGATCGGGAAATCTCATGAAACAGCCCGGACGGGTCTTCATGGGAGGAACCGGAGACTTTAAACTATTACAAAGCATAGTCGATCAGGAAATCTCATGAAACAGCCCGGACGGGTCTTCATGGGAGGAACCGGAGACTTTAAACTATCACAAATCATAGTCGATCGGGAAATCTCATGAAACAACCCGGACGGATCTTCATAGGAAGAACCGGAGACTTTAAACTATCATAAAGCATAGTCGATCGGGAAATCTCATGAAACAGCCCGGACGGGTCTTCATGGGAGGAACCGGAGACTTTAAACTATTACAAAGCATAGTTGATCGGGATATCTCATGAAACAACCCGGACGGGTCTTCATGGGAGGAACCAGAGACTTTAAACTATCATAAAGCATAGTCGATCGGGAAATCTCATGAAACAGCCCGAACGGGTCTTCATGGGAGGAACCGGATACTTTAAACTATTACAAAACACAGTCGATTGGGAAATCTCATTAAACAACCCGAACAGGTCTTCATGGGAGGAACCGGAGACTTTAAACTATCACAAAGTATAGTCGATCGGGAAATCTCATGAAACAGCCCGGACGGGTCTTCATGGGAGGAACCGGAGACTTTAAACTATCATAAAGCATAGTCGATCGAAAAATCTCATGAAGTAACTCGGACGGGTCTTCATGGGAAGAACCGGAGACTTTAAACTATCATAAAGCATAGTCGATCGGGAAATCTCATGAAGTAACTCGGACGAGTCTTCATGGGAAGAACCAGAGACTTTAAACTATCACAAAGCATAGTCGATCAGGAAATCTTATGAAGTAACTCGAACGGGTCTTCATGAGAAGAACCGGAGACTTTAAACTATCATAAAAGCATAATCGACTGGGATTATATTGTCAATGTAAATTCAAAGCTATGCACATTCCTTCACAAAAATCATTTGGTATCACACGCTAAATCAAGAGCCAAAGTTCGAGGGGGATTCCGTATATATATATATACATATAATCTGTCAAAATTACATTCCCTGTCTGGAAGCCCAATTACATGGAGCTCTTTATTTAAAATCACCCAGAGTATTATACTCAGCTAAGAGCCCGGAAATTCCATGGAATTCCTCATATAAAATCGCTCGGAATTACCTGTTCTTCTGAAATATGAATGATACTCTACACATGCCTACCTGATCGAAATTCAGGAAGATTATGGGAAATTTTACTGCTCAAAATTATATGGTCAAGGAAGGTATTATCAGCAAAGGAGTTTATTAAAACAAGATTTAATTCCGAGGAATAAGGAAGGAATTCTTGAACAAAGTAGCACTTATGCTTAGTTCTCGGAAGCATTTCAAAGGAAGGAATCTCAGGCCAACACAAACTGGAAAGAAAACAGGTAAGTGTCAAACTTTCTCCTGATATTGCAACCACTTAATTATAGGTTTTTCAGTTACAATTCCTTTCATTACAGGTCTTTTCATTGCAAGTCTTTTCATTACCAATCTTTTTAAACACATAGCCATGCTTACTCAAAATGACTCGTTAAATCTTCGGGTAATTCTTTGTTGAGTCTATGACGGTTTATGAATAGAGAAGGAGGTTCCCTGGGTAGATAACCACCCTCTCTCAGTTGTTGGAGGATCCGTGTCACGGAATGATTTAGAGCCCCTATAATTCAGCGAACATATTCTTGAACAAACGCCGGAGATCTTAGAAAAGTTAAATGCCTTTCTTCCCATCGGTCTTCCTCATGCTCCTTATAACTTTGAAAATTAGCTTGTAGCTTAGTGTTTTGATCTTTGAGAGTGTCTCTCTCTAATTTGAGTTATTCTATCTCTTTTTGGAGCAAAGATACCTCGATCTCTTGAGCCTTTCTTTGTTCTTGCTCTTGTAACATATAAAAATCTCTAGAGGCTGCGTCTTGAGCCTGCTCAGAAAAAAAGACATTATGAAGCCTTTCCACTTTCTCTAAAACAAAGCTCTTATGAGAAACATCCAAGAGGGCTTTATCTTTTAAAGCAACTTCCACCTAAAGACGGGAATGCAATCTATCCACTCGTAACTCTAAAGTTCTCCTTTCAAGTTCTTTGTCTTTTAGTAATTGTTGCAATTCCTGTAATTCTTGCCTTAGTGCCTCTAGTTGTTGATCTTGTGAGACTACTTTCTTTTGCAATTGAGTCATGTCATTATGGGAAGGAGGGGGAGTAGCTTTCAATGTTTCTATTTGAGCTTTTAGCTTACTGTTCTCCCGGTCCCGAGCCATAAGTAGCTGGTCTATGTGAAGGCTTGAGGCAAGGAACTAAATAAAATAAGGATGTAGTTAGAAAGAGTGGTAAGGAATTAATAACATGTAACTAAGAATGCTTACAGCAACCGCTTGATGACTGTGGTTGTCAACCCGACTTGAAAGACTGGTGCCCCTTAATTGTTCTTGACTATGCAGCCAAGATTCAGTCAACAGGCCTTGTAATTGTAGGGAACCATGACTAGGGGGATCAGAAGTCTGCCCATTTGGGAAGGTAGAACCATAGCTTGTCTAAATAAAGGTGGGGGAACTGAAGAAGAAGGAGGTAGGGAGGAAGAAGACGTGATAGAAGGAAAAGAAGTAGTAGAAACAAGAGCAGCAGAGGAAGAACTAGAGGGGATGGAAGGTGGTAATGCAAGAGGTGTTGATTCAATTGTTGAAGCATGAATCATTGAGGGCCCTGCACTTTGAGAAGATCTCCGGTAAGGTGTTCGTTTAGCTTATGGTCAAGAGACCAAAGGAGGCAAAGCCAGTGCAAGAGGTTGAGAAGATACGAGGGGATAACAGCCATCTCAGAAGTAGAAGAAGCTGAAATAATAAAAGAAGAGGAGGGGATGAGTAGAGCCGGTCTCATCATCCTAAGAGTAGGATTGGAGATAATATGGGTAGGGGACATTGGTGCCTTACCTCTCTCAAAAGAAATTGGCGCAGGAATGAGGGGAGCTTGCACAAAAGTACCAAAGAGGTCGCCAAAAGGAACATCCTCGATAAGCCTGAGTTTCTTGACTAAGGTAATAAAGGGTTGTTCCTCTTCCTCTTCCATAGCTGCAACAGCTTCTGCTTTTTGCTCTTCTTTAGATAGTAGACCCAGATTGGAGGAATTAAGATTAGCTCGGCAAGCCAGCAGCCATTTTTCTTCGAGATCATTCAGAAAAGACTTAGTCATAGTAGTGTTCTTATACATGAAAGTCGGAAGAAGAGCATCAGCTGAAACACAAGAATTGGGCGTCATTATAGAGGAGATATACCAATTGGTATATGTAGTTCAAAATGTTTATACATACCAAAAGAGTCATCCAAGGGAGTGTCAATGTTACTTATTCCAAAAGGGAACATCAAGCCCTCCACAATCAAATGTGGTAAGCTGAATTTCACCCCCTTTAGTTTGGTTAGAGCGAAAGAAACAGAGAGATCATTGAGGAGATTGTTGGTACTAGGGATTGGAGGTAGATCATATATCCATTGAACAAGAAAAGGAGGAGAAGAATGGAGACGCATAAAGAAAAATTTGTGACGCCATTCCCCTTGAGGGGGAATTCGGTTGAACAAAATAGCCTTAGGGCGAGACTGAAATTTGAAGACACCGATGTCTACTTAGCGCGGAACAAAGAAGTGATGAAAAAGACGAGGGGATAAAGGAAAGTCTAGCAGTTTAGATACTCCAACGAACCCCATAAGGATAGAAAAAGACTGAGGGATAAACTGATTAAGGGGAATATTAAAGTAGATACTAACATCAGGAAAAAAAGAATGAAGAGGGAATCGGAAACCTTGTAGAACTTAGTCCCGAAAGATAGATATACACCCTAGAGGAGGAAGATGTGGGCTATCCAGGGGGCAGGACGAACTATGTAGTAAGGAAAACCATAGCACATTTGTAAATCCACTTTCTCTGTCTCTGTAAGGTCAGAAACACAAGAAAGAAACCATGCATGAGGAGAGGTAGCCATGGCGGAACAGTAAAAGGAAGACGAACCGAGGAACATGAAGAAAAAAGTCGAGAAACGAAAGAGAACGTCTTAAACCCTTGCTCTTCCTTTCGATCCTATGCTAGAACCCTCAAATAAAGATAGCGGCAAAAATAAAATAAGGAAGAATACTCAGAATCACAACCATCATAAAGAGGTGATGTCATCAAAGGATAAAATAGAATTCAAAAAGAAGGATGAATTCCAAGAAAAAGATGTTAAGTTTGGTAATCTTCCTCGGGAAATGCGACCAAGTTTCTCTCGATATGGACTTGATTCTTAAAAGAATCAAACAAATGGGGAAAATCGGTTGGGTACTAGATTGATAAAATAATTTCAGATTATCTATTTGAGTAAAACAATAAACCCGGATAGGCATAATGACCCGGACAAGACTTGTAGGCATAAGTATGAATCGGTCAGTCACGATAGACTGGGCGAGATAAATACTACCCTAATATGTTGATTAGAGGTTTATAATGGTAAGTCAGGTGACACTCGCCATAATAAATCAGAATGAAATTTGGTTAAGCATAATGCACTAGATGATATTCATAAATACAAATATATATCGATCTGGTATAATGAACCGACCGATATTAAGAATATTATGATAGGATGCAATAAAATCGCACGGGACTTAGTTAACTACAAAATACCGGACAATATTCGTCAACACTAATGTGCATCGACCGGGCATGATAGATCAGTCGGAGTGACGGATATTATAGTATATTGAGTGAGGTTCTATGGTGGCCAGCCAGGCAATATTCAACATACTTAGACAAAATAAACAACCACCACGATAAGGAACAGATTTAATAATAAAATTAGAAGTTCAACATCACATAAACTAACCAGACTATCGTCACAAATCCTAGTCAACCTTACAATGATTTAAATTCAAGTGAGAGTGAGAAAATCACTCTATTGTTAACTGGGGAAATAGATCAACAAGCATGTTATCAAGAAGTTTATGACGGTTCAGGAAATTGAAAGGAGGATCGCGAGATAAGAAGCCTTCTTCTCGCAATTGTTGCACCGCACCTTCGGCTCCAACGGTGAAGGCTGCCAGGATCGATTTTACAATTGGCCTGTTGAACTCAGTAGAGTTAATCATGATGGTGGCCCTATCCTTGAAGCGATTGTCTTCACCAGCCTTATAAACAGCCAAAGCCTTCTGGGAAGACTTCAACTCAGCTTCTTTTGTAGATGCCTCGTTTTTAGTTGAATTTAAGGAAGTACTTAAGGAGGTTATTTCGTTATCCTTCAGTTGCAAAGCCTTGAGTTTATCAGCTAGTGCAGACTCATAATCAGATTTTAGCTTGTCGGCCTCAAGTGTCTGCTTCTCTAGCTTAGAAGCCAATTCCTTATTAAGGTCTGTAGCTGATCTAAATTGCGACTGGAGACTCTCAATTTGGACTTCAAGTTGTTTCTTGGAGGTAGTGGAAAGTGTAGCCGAAGACAACTCAGTAACCTACTGTTTCAGCTTTTCGTTGTCGGTTTTCAGTTTCTTGTTCTCGTTATATAAATTATGCATTAGCCGAAATAAGCCCATGTTTTCTATCCATCGCTAGAAATGTAATAAAGGGTTATGACATAGTCGTTGATGAGTAATAAGTAGATACTAATAAACATACCTGAGTTTCCTTATAGGAGAAGCGATCGATTGTTTCAGAAGTAGTAAGTTCTTCAAAAAGAGGACGAATTTTCTCCCAAGCACTAGCAAAGCAACCTCCCAGCAGTATAGGGAGGACAAGAATGGCAGAAGAACCCACAGAGAAAAAGGAAGTAGGAATAGAAGGAGGAGCAAAAACTAAATAAAAAGAAGGTGAGGAGGGTAGAAATCCAGATTCTGGAATAGACAATGGAAAGGTGAAGGAAACACCACCAGGGGCACTGGTACTGGAAGAAGTTGAGGCATGAAAAATGAGAGAAGGGTAAAGTTCAGCCAAAGTAGGTTCATCAGAAGGAAGGTCAGCAGGAACAAAACCTTCTGAAACCAATTTGTCGGCGGGAAGGATAAGTCTCCTTTTTGAGGGAGGAGCCCTAGTAAGTTTGCGTCCCAGGCGTTTGTTGGGAGCAACTTCGGTTAAGGATTTTTCTGAGCTTACAGGGGATATAAGCTCGATAATAGGAAGGGAAGGGGCTGTTGAAGGGGCAGCAGCCACCGGTGAAGAAATAGTTGGCAAGGGAATAACAAGAATTTCTGCAGAAGGACCCTCGGGAGCCTAAGGAACCACCTGAGAGCTGGAGGCTTCTGCCACAGGAACCGGAACTTCAGTCGAGGAACGCTGATTAAGGGCGGCAAGGAGCTCCTGCTCTTTTGCGCTTAGCTGAGCTTCCTCCAAACGCAGCTCCTCATCGATCAAAGCAGCAAAAAACCTAGACACTGCACAAAATAGAACGAAGGGTTTTAGTTAGAAAAAATCAATAAGGAGGGAAGTAGAACTTTACCTAATGAGCCTAGTGTATCAGGCTTGACAGGGCTTAAGCCAAACAAATACAAAAAATTGACCCGTAGCCATTTAGGGATGGAAAGGCGACGACACAACAATTTTTCGCAATAAAGAGGAAACGAGGAGTGAAGATGACATTCCTTGACATTAGGCAAAGGAGATAAAGAAGATTTTCAAGCATGGGACCAGGGGATAGGCCTAGGAAACTTCACAAAGAAAAAATGAGATTTCCAAGCTTTTAGAGAAGAAGGCATATCCTCAAAGAGGACCATTTTAGTTCGAGACTGGAAAAGGAAAACGTCAGGCTCCGAACATTTCGGGTAAGAAAACATGAAAAGATTCTGAGGAGTGGGAGGTATATCTAATAAACAAAACAACATGTAAACACCACATAGATAGAGAAAGGTGTTAGGGACGAATTGTTGCAAAGGAATGTCAAAATACTGGCTCACTTCAATTAGAAAAGGAGGAATGGGAAACCTCAAGCCCCTTATCAGCTGATCCCTAAAAAAGGTTACGCAATTAGCGGGAGGACGATGAGGATGATCATGCGGTTTAGGAATCAAGATGCCATATTCTTTGGGGATTTCATACTGGTGGCGAATGGTAAGCCTAGCATTCTTGTCAAAAGAAGATGAGATTTGAACATACCAGGGGGCGATCGTTTCTTCAGCCATAGAAGGAAGTAAAAGTTAACAGAGCAATAGACTACTTACTGGAGTCAAGGAAAGAGATCACTAGAAAGCAGTAAGCACGAGAATTGATCAGAGACTACAAAAAAAGAAGAAACGCTAAGACAGGGAAGAAAGGAACAGAAGCAGTGAGAAGACGAAGGGTTTAGGGTTTAGAGGACACACAACTGTCGTTGGATCAGAGCATTTCTCTTGCAATAGACGTTGAGGATTATAGAAAAGGGGCAAATGCCCGTGTGATGCAGCGGAGAGAGAAGATATGTGTTACATAATCATAAAGGGGCATTTATGTTGGACGCAACAAATCGAATCATGCTGGGGTTGGTAACACCTCGTCATACGCCTCCAACATTCTCCTAATCATTGAAGAGCCAATCACAATCAAGGAAATTCTAAGGAGAAGACGCAGTTTACTAGGTGTAATAAAGGAAGAGGGATTGAGTTTAACAAAACCTAGGCTAAGGACAAAAAATAATGAAAATTGTTGGTGCAACATCCCTCAGGTCAAGGTTGACCTGTTGACCAAGCTTGAGTCTTGGTTTGGGTTTCGATGTTTGACAATACAAGATTGATTGAAGAAGAGTCAAGTAGGTCAAGGATGACCAGATACTTGACTGGGAATTCCTAACTGGGATGTTAGGAAGAAGGAAAGACCTAGTGAGTGAAGCTAGGCAGTGAGGAAAATCCTAGTAAGTGAAGCTAGGTGAAAGTCCTGGTGAGTGAAGCCAGGTAGAAGAAAATCCTGGTGAGTGAAGCCAGGTAAAAATCCTAGTGAGTGAAACTAGGTGAAAGTCCTGGTGAGTGCAGCCAGGTGAAAATCCTAGTGAGTGAAGCTAGGTGAAAGACCTGGTGAGTGAAGCCAGGCAGAAGAGAAGTCCTAGTGAGTGAAGCTAGGTAGATTGGAAGTCCTGGTGAGTGAAGCCAGGGACGGGGAAATCCAGATGGGTCAAGATTGACCAGACATCTGGTGAAAGTCTAAGTAGGTCAAAGGATTGACTGGATACTTGGCACGGAGAGATCCAGATGGGTCAAGGTTGACCAGACATCTGGTGAAAGTCCAAGTAGGTTAAAGGATTGACTGGATACTTGGCACGGAGAGATCCAGATGGGTCAAGGTTGACCAGACATCTGGTGAAAGTCCAAGTCGGTCAAGGTAGTGACCGGATACTTGGCAAGATGAAGAAAAGTCCAAGTGGGTCAAAGGGAGTTACCGGACACTTGGTGAGGGAGTCCTAGCAGGTCAAGGGTGACCGGATGCTAGGCATGATGAACCAACATGTCAAGGTTGACCGGAGTTTTGTTTGGGAGGCTTGGGACTTGGTTTTGGGCAAAAACCAGAAGCCGAATTGATCAGCCGATCGATTGGCTGGAGCCCAATCGATCGGTCGATCGATTGGGGTGTCCCTGTGAGAAGCCTTCATCCCAATTGATCAGTGGATCGATTGGGAGGAAGTCGTGAGCGCACAGAATGCCTCTGGATCGATCAGCCGATCGATCCAGAGGTCCCAATCGATCAGTGGATCGATTGGGAAGGTGCTGTATGTCGCGATAAGCCCTGGATCGATCAGCCGATCGATCCAGGCGAATTTCCAGAGCACAGAGGCTCTCTGGATCGATCCGTGGATTGATTCAAAGCCTCCCCTATCGATTGGGAGCAATCCAATCGATTGGGATCCGACCGTTGGCGCAGATAAAGGCCGTTGGCGTGCGTCTTCTTCGGTAGAACTTCACCGATTCATCTCAGATCACTTCAGCGCTTCCACAGCTTCTCCACAAAGATCAGATCGCCAGTTCTTGAAGGTTCTTGGAGGTTTTCCAAGTCAAGAGGCGGATCTACAGCTGAAGAAGAAAGCTAGGGTTAGGGATTCTATACTCATTGTAAGCTTTTGCTTGTATTTGTGTATCCTTTCCCTTTCTTTTTATAGTGTGAACTTGTAGGGCTTCTCCGCCTTCAGTAGTTACCGAAAAGGAGTGTTTATTAGTGGAGATGTGTGTGTGTGCGTGGATCCTTGGACTAGTCACCTCTTGTGAGGTGGATACCAAGTAAAATCCCAAGTGTTAGCGTTGTATGTTTTTGTTTCTTGTATTTCTGCTGCACATCTTTGAAGAAACAAGCAACGCCAATCACGAAGCATGCGACGAGCTATTCACCCCCCCCCCCTCTAGCTACTTTTCGCTCCCAACAAGTGGTATCAGAGCGAGGCCGCTCTTCACCGGAATCATCGCCGGAAGGGGCAAACAAAACAAGCAAAGCTACAGGGTGAAGAAGTTGGAGCAAATTCATCAAAGTCAAAGAATTCAAGAAGCTCAACTTCAAGATGCAATTCCAAGATGGACTTGGATTTGACACAAGGGTGGCTCCACCATACACATCTACTAGTTTCGATCTTTGGAAATCAAGGATCGAAAACTTCTTAATGGTGGAGATAGAGCAATGGTTTGCTCTAATGGAAGGCTTCGAGGCTCCAAGAAATTCAAAGGGAAAAGTCCTCAAGAAAAGCAATTGGAGCCAAGAGCAAATCCAAAGATGTGAGGCCAATGATAAAGTGACCAAGCTTTTGGTCAATCTATTGCCTAGCCACATTCTTGGAAAAATTGGAGAGGTCAAGGATGCCAAGGAGCTTTGGAGCAAATTGGCATCAATTCATGAGATCTCCTCCACTGTACCGAATCAAGAGGAATCCAAAGAGGGCGACTCATTGGAGCAAGACCAAGAGGGGGATTCCGAAGTTGAGAGATGCTCAACGTCTGAAGAAGAAGAAGTCCAAGAAGAAGCTTCATCTTCGAGGGAATGCAATGAAGGGAACAAGGAGGGAGCATACTCCTTGTTCCATGTACAAGATGATGAAGCCTCCACCTCTAGGATTGAGGGGGAGCAATCCTTGGTGACGCCGGATCAAGAAGAAGGAGAAGCTTCTACATTCGGGTCAAGAGAAGAAGAGGAGGAAGAGGCTTCCACCTCCACAAGTCAAGCAAAATCAAATGGTGGAGTATCTGTAACGCCCGCCCTCCCTGCTACTCAAAGGGACGGGGTTACTTACTTACTTAACCATTCCAGGATACATACATATTCAAAAAAAATTTCTTATAACTTAAAGCAGCAGAAATGTCATAGAGTTATACTGGAATGTAACATAAATACAATGGTTCCTGTCAAACATAACAAAACATTATAGCAGGTCTTATTCGTCCCAGCCGAGCCACTGCCACACACACCTCCTTGCCTCTCCTGCAGCTCCCCTAGGTCATCCATCCCTTGTCTTTATCTGTGGTACAAGGAAGTAAGCTATGAGCACACGGGCTCAGTAAGATTCTTTCCTACTCACAAAAAATCCATATCTCAAGCATAATCATACAAGCATATCATCAATAAACAAATAACATAATCATCACTATGTGAGCATGGTTTCTTATCATAACATATTCTTATGAATCATGTTTCTAACATATCATAAACAAAGTAATCATATGAGGTGAACCATGGGAAGCTTAACATATCATGAACATGGAAAGAAACATATCATATAAGAATGGGTGCATTATGCAAAATGCCTTTTTAAAACATATGTCATGTTGAGTGCAAAATGTCTTTATTCATATCTTTTAATACTTGAACATAATATCATCATCATGAGGGCCCGGCTTGTACCACATACATACATAAATGCGCGCAATCCCTAGGATAGGGTAGCTAGCCCTGAACCTACTAGGAATCTAGACCCGTTCATAGTCCGTCGGTCTAGGGGCGTACTAAGGAGCCCATCCCTTTTTACTAGACCCGTTCATAGTCCGTCGGTCTAGGGGCGCTTATGGAGCCCACCCTTGGTACAAGTCATACAAAGTAAAGTACATGTCATGCATATCATATCATCATAATTGCCACATCATATCATCATAAGGTCATGCTCTTGTCTTAACATGAAGAGTGCTCTTAATCCCAACTTAAGGGAAGCAACTCTTTGTCATTTTCTTATCATATCATAAGGCATGCATTCTTGGCACATGGCCATCATATAAAACCATTATCATGCTTGGTTCATAAGCTTACATAGATGAGCATGCAACATGTTGAAATCATACATGCTTGAGCACATAATCATCATAAGGATCATATCATGCATAATTCATAACATACATAATCAACATGTTACTGATCTTATCATAAAGCATGCACACTTAACATAAAACATATCATAAGCAAATTCATAGCTTGCTAAGTTTAAGTTAAAAACTTTCTTGAATTCTAAGTTATAGTCATGGCCGAAAGTTCATAACAAAAGAATACTCCAAAGCCACATACAACATGAATACTTAGCAAATCTTATAACATATCATAAGGAGTCTATGAACATACTAAGTTAGGTTTTGAGTTTCATGAACCCTAACACCTTATCATAGCCGAAACATCATAACAAGAAGTAAACTTCTAAGCAACACATGAACATAAATACTTAGCCACATTGTTAACATATCATAAGGACGTCTATGAGCATGCTAGATTATGTTTTGAGCTTTGTGAAACCCTACATTATTATCATGGCCGAAACTTCATAAGCCAAGGATGTACACTTCTAAACAACATGTAGCATGAACACCTAGCTAATTCCATCATATATCATAAAGAAGTCCATAAGTACACTAAATTAGGTTTTGGAGCTTCATGAACCCTAAGGATTCATCATGGCCGAAACTCCATCATGTAGAAAATGAACTCCTAAGCAACATATAAGTACAAGTTTCTATCCCATTTTATAACATATCATCAAGAAACCTATGAGCATACTAACTTAGGTTTTTGGGCTTCATGAACCCTAAAAATTATCATAGCCAAAACATCATGCAACAAGAAGTGGACTTCTAATAAATCTCTTAACATGAATACTTAGCCAATTTGATAACATATCACAAGGAAACTTATAAACATACTAAATTAGGTTTAGAGCTTTATGAAACCCTAAATCACTATCTTGGCCGAAACTTCACAACTAGGAAATAAACTTATGAACAACATGTAGACATAAATCTTTTTAGTTAATTTCATAACATATCACATGGAGGTCTATGATCATACTAAATTAGGTTTTGAGTTTCATAACCCCTAATGTTTCCATCATGGCCGAAACTTCTTCAAGCAAACCATAGCTTCTAACAACATATGAACATGAATCTCTAACAAATTTCATAACATATCATAAATAAATCTATGAGCAAGTTAGATTAGGTTTTAAGCCTCATGAACCCTATATTTCTATCATGGCCGAACCCTTCTTCAAGCAAGAACAAAATCTCTAGATAACATATAAACATGAATCTCTAGAAACTTTTATAACACATCATAAGTAAATCTAAGAGCAAGTTAGATTAGGTTTTAAGCCTCATGAAGCCTATATTTTTTATTATGGCCGAACCCTTCTTCAAGCAAGAACAAAATCTCTAGATAACATATAAACATGAATCTCTAGCAACTTTCATAACACATCATAAATAAACCTAAGAGCAAGTTAGATTAGGTTTTAAGCCTAATGAACCCTATATTTCTATCATGGCCGAACCCTTCTTCAAGCAAGAACAAAATCTCTAGATAACATATGAACATGAATCTCTAGCAACTTTTATAACACATCATAAATAAACCTAAGAGCAAGTTAGATTAGGTTTTAAGCCTCATGAACCCCATATTTTTTATCATGGCCGAAACTTATAAAAAGAAAGAGAAAGTTAATAAACATCTCAATAAGAAGATCAAGCTTACCATCACACACATAATTTCCTTTCTAACTAAAATCATGTCATAACCTATCAAGTTCATAAGCATGGTTTCTTCTCTTCTTTTATTTCAAATTCTAAGAGTTCGAGTCTTTCGAGAAAACCGTAAGCAACTTGTACCACAGGTGAGGGAATACTTACATCCTTATTCGCTTAAGGAAAGAGGGATCTTGCTTGTGGAGCCTTCCTAGAGAAGGGTCTTCCTTGTTTTTGGGTTTCGGCAAGGAGAGGTAGGGGAGGCTCCTTGGTCACGGTGAGGAAGAGGAGGGAGGAGGAAGAGAAGAAAAAAATGAAGTTTCTTCTTAATTTCCCCTTTTATTCATCATGAGAGGAGGAAGGGAAAATGTATTTTTCCTTCTCCTTTCTTTTACTTTTCCTTAATGAAAAGAGGAAGTAAAAATCCTCTTTTCTTTTGAGAGGGAGAGGGCAACTCTAACTTCTCCTTCTCAATGAAACAAAATCTCTTTTCTTACCCTTAACTATATTGTCACTTCTTTCTTTAACAATAATTTCTCTTGGTCTATTGGTTAACACATGTATATATCTAGTAGGAGATCCAAGGTTCAAGCCTTGGTCATCTCTCTTTTTGGTTCTATTTTTATTTTTTTATTATTTTTGCAAATTCCACATAAGGCCTATTTTTATTCATGATAAAAATATCTAAAATTTTTCTAAGTACTCCATGGGTGTTACAGTATCATCCTCGGATCAAGAGGAAGTCTCTACTTCCAAGTCAAATGGAGGAGCAAGTGTCGTCCCTACACATGAAGGAATAAACATTTCAATAAATAATAAAGATCATATTATTTGTTTTGAGTGTAGGGAAAAAGGGCACTACAAGAGCAAGTGCCCTAAATTGGCCAAGAAAAAGGGCCAAGTGGCACTAAAGGGCAAGGTAAAGCCCAAGGAGACCATCCCCACAACAAAGAAGAGCAAGGAGCACATTGTGTGCTTCTCTTGCAATCAAAAGGGGCATTACCGAAGTCAATGCCCAAAGGGGAAGAAGGTGATCAAGGCTCAAGGAGGAAGCTCAATTCAAGGGGGAGCCTCCAAGGTAAAAAAAAAGGTAACTTTCATTGAGCCTACCCCTTTAAATTATGGTAAAAAGCATGCTAATTCTAATCTATATCATTTTAATTCTATTTACCATGAAAATAGGAAGCATGATAGCATTAAGGAAAAACATATAGCTTATCATGCTAAACCCTCTCAACCTAGGTTTAAAAAGGTAGATAGAAATTTAGGCAAGAACCCTAAGGATTCTAGGTATTTGCCTAAGAAGAAGAAAAATCAAGGTTTTAGTGAAAAACCTAAGGTTGAAGAATTATGGCAGGAAAATCAAGTCTTGAGGTCAAGACTTGATAATTTAGAGAAGACCCTTAGAAAAATCACAAATATGACACAAGGGTCTAAGGGTAAAAATCTAGGGCTATGAGTATCAAAGTCATCCAATTGCCATAGAGGTTTGGGATACAAACCAAAGGCCAAGAAGGATGTAATTTCCTATCATAGGGTTCCATATAGTTATGGAACCAATCCTAAGTCTAGTGGGCAAGCCAAAAACACTAGGGAGGTCATCTCTAAGAGTATTTTTGCAATAAATGTGACTAAGGCTTCTAAGAAGTCTAAGAAAGTCACAAACAAGGTCACAAGGGAAGCAATCCCTAGAGTTGACCTAGAAAAAGTGACCAAGGCTTCTAAGAAGCCAAACAAGGTCACTAGGAAGGTATCTAGGGAAGTTATTCCTAATGAATACCTAGAGCATCCAAGGAGCACCAATAGGTTTTGGGTTCCTAGGAGCATCTTCTCTACCCCATAGATGGGCTAGAGAGTGTCAACTCTAAGAAGAAGGGTAGTTAACCAAACTTTGAAGAAATTGACACTCAATGAGCATTTTCAAGGTTATTATTAACCTTTGAAAATGAAATGGATTTATGATTTACTCTTTGAAAGAGTAAAATGTGCCAAATTGGAGAAGTATTGATTTTATTTTAAATTGGCAAAATTTGAGAAAACATAAGAACTACCAAGTTGGGATTTTGGTATGTTCTTAGGAAATTAAAGGCAAGCTAAGCCTTAATTTAAAGTGCTACTCTTGTGGAAAAGTGAAATTTGCCAATATTTGAGGAATACGCTTAATTTCAATTGGAAAAAATTAATCAAGAGAATTAGAAATGCCAATATAGGTTTTGGCATTTTCTTGAAGCACTTTTGGGCAATCTAGATTTAATTTTTAAGTTAGCTAAGATTAAGGATACTTAGATAGGTAATCTAGGTAATTTTATTTATGCTAAACCTTGCCATGTTATGTTTGCCCATCACATGCAATGACACCATATTTAGTTGTGTATTTTTCATTCATGACTTATTATAAAAAAAATACAAAAATACCATGTCATGTCATACATACATCATGTAATTATAGGAATCTTTCTTTTGAAAGCTATTTCATTTTGATGTATGCCATAACATTATCATGCATTATGTTTAATTCCTTAAAAGCAAGGACAAATGGCATTTATCAACAAGTGTTTTCAACAAGTGGTATTAACAAGTAACATCCTAAGTGGATGTTCAATATCCACAAAATGCCTAGATAGATATGCATGATCCCTAGATTAGGGCAAAACCAAACTTTACATCTCACAAAGACCAATAAGATGACTTGTATGTATTTTAGTGTACATTAGATACAAGTGAGATGTTAGGATGATGAACAAAACTCAAGATGTTGATTTAGTGCATTCTTTTGAGTTTTAAGTTCATCAAAACACATAGTTATGTGTTTTCCCATCATTGGGAAAGCTAATGTACAAGTCATGTGCATTAAGCCCAAGGAATATGGTGGGATATTAGTTTTGAAAATGTTTTTAAAATAATTTTGGAAAACCTTAGTGAAAGCTATCTTTTGAGAGTAATCACCATTGAATAGTTAGACACAAACTTGAAGAAAACACTAAAATTTTTTGCAAGGTTTCAAGTTTGTGTCAATCTTTGAAAATATGAAGTATTTTCTTAGAAAACTATTTTTCCTTGACAGTATATACCCTAAATAATGTCTACACAAATTTTTACGATTTTTGGAAGTTTGTAGATTTTTCTAGGGGCTTCTGAAATTTACAGAAAGTGAATTTCAGCAACTATCAGACCTCAATCGATCACCCGATCGATTGAAGGGTCTTAATCGATCGGGCGATCGATTGAGAGCAAGCTTCTCGCGAATAGAAGCTTCCTGGATCGATCCACTGATCAATCCAGCCCTCCTGAATCGATCAGTGGATCGATTCAGCAAGGTTCAATCGATTGGAACCCAACTCCAATCGATCCAAGTTGCTGATTTTGACTGAGAAGGCCTGATTTCAGCATCTTTGAACCTATTTTAGTCTATGTAACCATTCCAAACCCCTGAAAATACATTTGTATACATTAAAAGGGTATTTTCATGTGGAAAACAAGGATGGATTGGTTAAGGAAGGCTAAGTTGAAGTTTAGGTTGAGGTTTGTTTCAAATTTTGAATATTTGAACCTCAAAACTTCTAAAATTGAGTTTCCTAAAGTTTTAGGGATTCCAAGTCATTTTTGGTGCAATGACAGAAGTTACCACCATGTCTTTAGGGGGAGGGACTCTTTAAAGACATGAAAATTATTTTTCATGAACCTTGGAAGGTGGTTAACTTTCCGTTAAGAACATGCTCAAGGTTGAGCGTTTGAACGTTAATGGGGAATGGATATCCTCATTGTTCAAGTGGTTTCAAGTGGATAATGCTCAAGGATGGGCATTTGCCTACTTAGGGGGAGAATGTAGGGTTAAGGATAATGAAGGGTATGGGACCTTCATTATCGTGTTGATCACAACGAGTGAAGTTGTGAACAACGATGAGCAACTCTTCAGGAGGAGAGTTTTCAACAAGTGAATTTGTTGATGTGTGCCCAAAAATGGGGCATGGTTTGATGTGTGCCAATAGGGGGAGAATGAAAGGGAGTAAGTTAGGCTTTCATTACCTAGAGGGAGTTTGCCCTCTTAGGGGGAGAATGAAGGGCTTAACTTCTGTATTCATTACCTAGTGGCATGAAGAAGGTTTAGGTTATGGGATTAGCCTAACTTACATGTTGGTATTGTCAAACATCAAAAAGGGGGAGATTGTTGGTGCAACATCCCTCAGGTCAAGGTTGACCTGGTTGACCAAGCTTGAGTCTTGGTTTGGGTTTCGATGTTTGACAATATAAGATTGATTGAAGAAGAGTCAAGTAGGTCAAGGAAGACCAGATACTTGACTGAGAAGTCCTAACTGGGATGTTAGGCAGAAGGAAAGACCTAGTGAGTGAAGCTAGGCAGTGAGGAAAATCCTAGTAAGTGAAGCTAGGTGAAAGTCCTGGTGAGTGAAGCCAGGCAGAAGAAAATCCTGGTGAGTGAAGCCAGGTGAAAATCCTAGTGAGTGAAGCTAGGTGAAAGTCCTGGTGAGTGCAGCCAGGTGAAATCCTAGTGAGTGAAGCTAGGTGAAAGACCTGGTGAGTGAAGCCAGGCAGAAGAGAAGTCCTAGTGAGTGAAGCTAGGCAGATTGGAAGTCCTGGTGAGTGAAGTCAGGGACGGGAAAATCCAGATGGGTCAAGGTTGACCAGACATCTGGTGAAAGTCCAAGTAGGTCAAAGGATTGACTAGATACTTGGCACGGAGAGATCCAGATGGGTCAAGGTTGACCAGACATCTGGTGAAAGTCCAAGTAGGTCAAAGGATTGACTGGATACTTGGCACGGAGAGATCCAGATGGGTCAAGGTTGACTAGACATCTAGTGAAAGTCCAAGTAGTCAAGGTAGTGACCGGATACTTGGCAAGATGAAGAAAAGTCCAAGTGGGTCAAAGGGAGTGACCGGACACTTGGTGAGGGAGTCCTAGCAGGTCAAGGGTGACCAGATGTTAGGCATGATGAACCAACATGTCAAGGTTGACCGGAGTTTTGTTTGGGAGGCTTGGGACTTGGTTTTGGGCAAAAACCAGATGCCGAATCGATCGGCAGATCGATTAGCTGGAGCCCAATCGATCGGTCGATCGATTGGGGTGTCCCTACGAGAAGCCTTCGTCCCAATCGATCAGTAGATCGATTGGGAGGAAGTTGCGAGCACACAGAATGCCTCTGGATCGATCAGCCGATCGATCCAGAGGTCCCAATCGATCAGTGGATCGATTGGGAAGGTGTTGTATGTCGCAATAAGCCCTGGATCGATCAGCTGATCGATCCAGGCGAATTTCCATAGCATAGAGGCGCTCTGGATCGATCCAAAGCCTCCCCGATCGATTGGGAGCAATCCAATCGATTGGGATCTGACCGTTGGCACAGATAAAGGCCGTTGGCGTGCGTCTTCTTCGGTAGAACTTCACCGATTCATCTCAGATCACTTCAGCGCTTCCATAGCTTCTCCACAAAGATCAGATCGCCAGTTCTTGAAGGTTCTTGGAGGTTTTCCAAGTCAAGAGGTGGATCTACAGTTGAAGAAGAAAGCTAGGGTTAGGGTTTCTATACTCATTGTAAGCTTTTGCTTGTATTTGTGTATCCTTTCCCTTTCTTCTTGTAGTGTGAACTTGTAGGGCTTCTCCGCTTTCAGTAGTTACCGAAAAGGAGTGTTTATTAGTGGAGGTGTGTGTGTGTGGGTGGATCATTGGACTAGTCACCTCTTGTGAGGTGGATACCAAGTAAAATCCCAAGTGTTAGCGTTGTATGTTTTTGTTTCTTGTATTTCCGCTGCACATCTTTGAAGAAACAAGCAACGCCAACCACGAAGCACGCGACGAGCTATTCACCCCCCCCCCCCTCTAGCTACTTTTCGGTCCCAACAAAAATTATTTAGGCATGGTCCAAATTAATAAACTAACATTGATCAAAGTAATTTTATTTACAATATCGATCTGCATAACGTCAGCTATAATAGATAGTATAACATCGACCGGGATAACCTTATTTGTGATAAATAAGCGAATATCGGTCGGAATAATGTCAACTATAATGGATAGTATAACATCGGCCGGGATAACCTTGTTTGTGATAAACAAGTAAATATCGGTCAAGTCAATATTGGTCAAAGCATTACGTCTATTCATGTGAGCTAGAAGGATTCAAGAGAGTCACCCAATTCAATACAAAAGATTGTTCAATGTTACACTTAGAACTTGATCAAATACATAACATTACACTTTCATCTCAAAACATTAAACCTCAAAAGGCCAACAAAAGTTACAAACATAAGCTTTCAGGATGCTTAGAAAATTTCAATCCCACCGAAGTCAAACTTGCCAGGAAGCAGAAGTGGAAATATTTTACCTGGCACGGAGGAAGCTTGCCCAGGCAACAGAAGTGGCAATATTTTGCCCAGGACGAAGGAAACTATGAAACAGGGTGGTCTCAGGGACAAGGGGGAAGGGATAGATCTATTCAGGCCCTGGTGGAAAGGTGACTGAAGAGTTCCTCCCCTGCCTGAGCCCTAGAGCTCTGTTTCCAGAGCGACCATCCTAGCCTGCAGGTAACATGGGCTATGCCCTCGTCGTGACATCCATTGGCTATTGGGTTGGTCCTCCATGAGTAGAGGGAACTTCTCTGAAACCCGTCGGGTTTGCAGAACAGTCGCGCCTTTGGCTAGAGATTCTAGATCTCGAAAAACTTCATTCCTAGGGATAGTTTATCGGACCAAAAGGTTAATTAAAGCCAAAGCTTTGGCAAACTCATATATAGATTTCGCCTTGTCCAACAAGAATTGCCCTCAGGGAGGGGGATCTGAGGCCATACTCTCGGTAAGACGAAGTGAACAAAGAAGACAAAGAAACGGGGCGAATGAAGAATGAAGAAAGGGTAATAGCTCTATTTAAAGGATCAAAAAGACTCACGGGATCACTGTACTTGAGCTCACGGGATAACTATAGCAGAGGATCACGAGGCCACTACAGTACCTGTAGTAGAGTCATGAGTAAGGACAGGCAAAGAAACAAAAATAGACTTGTGTCTAGTCAGTCGGCTGCACCTCCTTCGACTAGACTTGAAGGGAGGCCTAGTGATATGGGTTAGGTTTTGTGGGTCCCTGGTGAAAAAGGAAAAGGAGATAGCAAAGTTAAGAAGATAGATCAATATCGGCCGGGACATACCTTTAGAGAGGAAGGTCGATCCCGACCAAATAATACCATGAGAAGAAAGACCAATATCGACCGATATATATCTCAAGAGAGGTAGACCGATATCGAACGATAGAAACCTTAGAAGAGGTAGGTCAATATCGACCGATATATATCTTAATGCAAGTAAGCTAATATCGACCGAGATATACCATGAGAAGGAAAGACCAATATCGACCGATATATACCTCAAGAGAAGTAGACCGATATCGATCGATAGATACCTTAGAAGAGGCAGACCAATATCGACCGATATATACCTCAAGAGAAGTTGATACAACTCCGGATCAACTCCAAGCCAATGAGACAAGACTGCAAGTCAAGATGTACGTCCCGAACCACGAGGAGCATGAAGAGGACTTGCACATGCCAGTTGAGCTGATAATGAAAACAGAGGTCAAGCAAGTTCAACATGTTGTACAAGCATTGACATATCGTATCTTGGAAGGGCAGGCTATGGAGTTACAGTCGATGCCATGCTGAATGATCAACTTCATACAAGTCAACCCTAAAATGGGTCAATTAGCTGTGGAAGAATGGAATATCATGATGCAACATGTTCCTAGCCAAATACCATACTAGAATGGTGGGAAAACACACCATTCTGGTTGGAATTGGTGTGCCATTTAATGCCACCGACATTTTGAGACGAATTCCCAAGTTGGAGGGCAGCTAGAGGGAGTGTGCATAAAGACTTGCATTCATCATATTCTCTTTCCATGCATTGGAAACTACCATTTGTTGGAAAGGGAGTGTCCATGAAGACTTGCATTCATTATCTTCTCTTTCCATGCCTTGGAAACTACCATTTTCAGTTCTATATAATGTCTTGAGTAGATATCAAAGAGGGTAGCAAACATTATATTTTGAGAGAGTTTTCCTCCTTGTTGTTCTTCAGCAACTCTGCAGGGATTACGGGTGAGCACTTGTAATTCTCAGCACTTTTATAATATCGGTTCTTGGTTTTGTTATAATCATTGGGTCGATATTCTCCATTGTTCTCATAATATTGGTTCTTGATTCTCTATGATCAACGGGTCAATATTCCATCTGATGTGAGCCAAGAAGAGGCATTGAAGGGAATTGGGGGACCCATGACAAGGTCCAAGACTAAGAGAATGAAGCAAGCTTTGGAAGGCTTAATAATGAGGCTCAAGGAAAAGGAGGATCAATGCACAATGGAGGCAACAACTAAGTTGATCACATTCCTTCAATTTGAAAGTGAAATTGGTCCAACATGAGAACCATTTTCGTGTGCATGCATGGGGGAGTGGTTCTAAAGTGTCTTTTGATGTCCTTTGTGGGTTTTTAATGCATTTTTGAAAGTTCCTAAGCTAGTATAACAAATACCATGCATGCATGGTTGCATTAAGCTAGTATTAGGGATTAGTGGTTGCATTAGTGGATAATAAAACCCATGCATGCAAGCATGATATTTATTGCATAATTAGTGCATAGGGGATCTTATGGGATGTTAAATAGGAGAACTCTTGTATGACAAATGAGGTAAGTTTGAATGAAAATTTGAGTTTCTCTTTTGTGAGAGCTTCCTTCTTGTTCTTAGGCAAAGAACTAATTTCGATCTTATCAAGGCAACTTGTGGTGATCAAAACTCCATGACTTATCACTCACCTTCTCATCTTGCTTGAGTGTGGCATCAATACCCTTCCCCATGCTGAATTTCAAGGCGATCCATTTACAAGGTTTCTTTATCACCATCCCTCCGAAACCTCCTTTGGACGATCCCGGAACTGAGTTCCAATCTTATTGTTGCTGGGTCTCGCGGCATTGTTCGTCGAGGTTCGCATCATCTTTGGTATCAGAGCCAAGTTCCAAATCAGGTTTATCTATCTTTCCTAGTGTTTATTTTGTTTTTATCATCACAATCTTGTTATCTTCATCTACTTTCTAGTATTGTTGCAAAAAAGAAGAGAAAAAAAAAAGAAAAGCAAAAAAGAAAAGGAAGAACAAAGATCATTTGATTTGTTTTGTTTGCATCTCGTGACATCTAGTGCCATCTGTGGCTGCCGTGATTCCGTTTCCATTTGTACGTTTCTTTTCAACTCCGTTTACCATCTCCATTGTGCTGCTTTGATTTGATTTTCTCTATCTTATCATCAATTCTATTTTGCTTCATCATATCATCATTTTTGTTTGCTTCATATCTTCTTTCCATCATTCCTTGATTGACATCGTAACCTCGATCCAACTGAGCCTAGAATCGGTATTCTGAGTTTGTTGGGTTGAATAAGTGTTTGATTGTTTTGACTTGCTTAGTTTCTCTAGAACTTTTTGGAGGAAAACAAGTGAGCAGAGATAACTCAATTTTCTGAGTGAAACATGAGTGTTTTGTGACATCCAACTGAGTGCAAATACGTGAGGGAGTGAGTGAGGATCCTCCTTTGTTCATAATATTTCAGTTGCAGCTCACTATGTCTGGAGAGCATGGTGGCAGGGTTGATCCAAATGATGGAGGAGGGGATGATCAGACTACAATCATGCGGGCCATGCAGCAACAATTTGAGCGCATGAATGTCGTGTTCAATGAGATTCGAGATCGGTTGGATAGGCATGAGGATCGGCTCAAACAACTTCAGCAAGAGCCATTACCTAGGCATCGAAGACCCGACCAGCGGCCACATTTTGCTCCAAATGTCCCAGATGATGACTATGATGATGGGGCGAGCAATGAAGTGGTCTCCAATGCTACTTGGAGGAGGGTTAGGGCTATTAGACTCGAAAGGCCAAGGCATGTTCAAAGGCAAAACCAAGAAAGGGAAGCCATAGATCGTAACATGGGCACCATCAAGCTGTCTATTCCTCCATTTCAAGGTAAAAATGAGCCTGATGTTTTTATTGAATGGGAGAGGAAAGTTGAGCTAGTATTCGATTATCACAATTACTCGGAGGAGAAGAAAGTGAAGCTTGCTGCGGTGGCTTTTACCGACTATGCCATTATATGGTGGGATCAGCTGACCCTGAGTAGACGTCGAAACCGTGAGGTTCCCATAGATAATTGGGAGGATATGAAAGCCGTTATGAGAAGAAGGTTTGTTCCATCTCACTATTATCGGGACTTACATTTGAAATTGCAAAGTCTGAAGCAGGGGTCCATGACTGTGGAAGACTACCACAAGGAGATGGAGATAGCCTTGATTCGGGCTAACATTGAGGAGGACCGAGAGGCGACCATGGCTCGGTTCATTTGTGGCCTGAACCGTGAGATTGCCAATATTGTTGAGCTGCATCACTACGTGGAGCTTGACGATGTGGTACACATGGCAATGAAAGTTGAAAGACAACTCAAGAAAGGAGTGTGATCATCTTCCAAGTATAAGGCTGCGAGTTCATCCCCTTGGAAGCAGAAGCGGGGATCATCAAAACCAACTGAGAAAGAAGTTTCAAAATCAAAGGGAGAGACGAATGTGGCCAAGACACAACCTTGCAATAAAGATAAGGGTAACTCATCTTCCCAACCTCAAATAAATCGTGACATCAAATGTTTTCGTTGTTTAGGATCAGGTCATATTGCTTCTCAATGCCCAAACAAGCGATCAATGATCATATTAGATAATGGGGAGATCGAAACTGAAGAGGAAGATGAAGGAAATGAGTCCACTCCATCAGTTGAAGATACTAGTGATGTTGAGCTTGCTGTTGATGGCCAAGCTCTTGTTGTGCTAAGAGCTCTCCATATGCAAGCCAAAGAAGACGATGACGGGCTGCAAAGGGAGAACATCTTCTACACCCGCTGCCATGTGAAAGATCGGGTATGCGGTTTGATTATTGATGGTGGCAGCTGTGTTAATGTGGCAAGCAAGTTAATGGTGAACAAGCTTGGTCTACCTACCTTGAAGCATCCAAAGCCATATAAACTCCAATGGCTCAATGACAGTGGAGAAATGAAGGTAACCAAGCAGGTCCTTATTTCATTTACTATTGGAAGGTACACGGATGAGGTTCTATGTGATGTTGTACCCATGCAAGCTAGCCATTTGCTTCTTGGAAGACCGTGGCAATTTGATAGACGGACCACACATGATGGGTATAAGAACCGCTACAGCTTCAGCAAGGATGGTAGGAACATTACACTTGCACCTTTAACACATCGTCAAGTATTTGAGGAACAACTCCAGATCAAAAAGTCCGTTGCAACAAGAGGAAAAGGTGTGGCTGAGATAGAAAAAGAAAATGAGATTGAAAATGAAAAAAAAGATGGTGGACTAAGAATAAAAAAAGAGAGTGGAAAAAAAGAAAAGATTGAAAGTTCGGCCTTGAAAAAGAAAGAAGAAAGAAAAATGAGCTTCTATGCAAAAGAAAGAGAGATCAAAAGTGCTTTTAACTCCGATAGACCGATGATCTTATTTCTATACAAGGAGGCCTATCTTTCTTTGGCTGACCATAATGTTTCTTTGCCTAGTGCTGTGATGTCTCTTTTGTAGGATTTTAAGGATGTCTTTTCTGAGGATACGCCACCTAGGTTACCACCTAAAAGAGGAATCGAGCATCAGATTGATCTCATTCCGGAAGCTTCCATTCCAAACCGACCAGCTTATCGAAGTAGTCCAGAAGAGACCAAAGAGTTTCAAAGCCAAGTCGAAGAACTTATAACCAAAGGACATGTTCGTGAAAGCATGAGTCCCTGTGTTGTGCCTGTGCTGCTGGTTCCAAAGAAAGACGAGACTTGGAGGATGTGCGTGGATTGTCGAGCTGTAAACAAGATAACGGTAAAGTATCGTCACCCTATTCCTCACTTAGATGACATGCTTGATGAATTACATGGATCCACTATATTTTCTAAGATTGATTTGAAGAGTGGGTATAATCAAATTCGAATTAAGGAAGGAGATGAGTGGAAAATAGTTTTTAAGACAAAACAAGGGCTATATGAATGGTTAGTGATGCCATTTGGATTGACGAATGCTCCTAGCACATTTATGCGTCTCATGAACCATGTGCTACGTGCATTTATTGGAAAATTTGTTGTTGCTTATTTTGATGACATTCTGATCTATAGCAAGAGTTTGCATGACCATATTGATAATTTGAAATGTGTTCTTGAAGCTTTGAGGCGTGAAAAATTATTTGCTAACCTTAAGAAATGCAACTTTTGCGTAGATAGGGTTGTTTTCCTTGGATTTGTTGTTAGTTCAAGAGGCGTGGAAGTTGATGAGGAGAAGGTGAAAGCTATCAGGGAATGGCCTACCCCTAGCACCATCACTGAAGTAAGGAGTTTTCATGGTTTAGCCGGGTTCTATAGGAGGTTTGTGCCAAATTTCAGCACCATCGCTTCCCCTTTAACGGAAATCATCAAGAAGAATATTGGATTTAAGTGGGGAGAGGCACAAGAGAAAGCCTTCAACGCATTAAAAGAAAAGCTAAGTACTGCTCCTTTACTACTTCTACCAGATTTTTCTAAGGTTTTTGAAATCGAATGTGATGCTTCTGGTATTGGTATAGGTGTTGTTCTTATGCAAGAAAAGAGGCTAATTGCCTACTTCAGTGAGAAGCTCAATGGTGCAGCGTTGAACTACTCAACATATGACAAGGAGCTCTATGCATTGGTGCGAGCTTTGGAGACATGGCAACATTACTTGTGATCCAAGGAGTTCATTATTCACACGGACCATGAGTCACTGAAGCATTTGAAAGGCCAAGGTAAATTGAATCGTAGACATGCTCGTTGGATTGAATTCATTGAAATGTTTCCTTATGTGATCCAATACAAGCAAGAAAAAGAGAATGTGGTAGCAGATGCTTTGTCACACAGGTACACCCTTATCTCTACCTTAGGGTCAAGGTTTCTTGGATTTGAGCACCTGAAGGAATTGTATGTGAATGATGCTGACTTTGCTGATATCTTTAAAGCATGCGAAAAGGGTGCATTTGATAAGTTCTATATGCATGATGGTTACTTGTTTCGAGAAAATAGACTTTGCATTCCCCAAAGTTCTTTGCGTGAGTTGCTTGTTAGGGAGTCACATGGGGGTGGATTAATGGGGCATTTTAGAGTTGTGAAAACCTTGGACATTTTGAAAGAACATTTCTTCTGGCCTCATATGAAAAGAGATGTTGAAAGGATTTGCATTAGGTGCCTTGCATGTAAGAAAGCCAAGTCTAAGGTGCAACCACATGGACTTTATATGCCTTTGCCTGTGCCTAGCCAACCTTGGACTGATGTGTCAATGGATTTTGTGTTAGGTTTGCCTAGGACTAGGAATGGCCGAGATAGTATTCTTGTGGTTGTGGACCGATTTTAAAAGATGGCACACTTTATCCCTTGCCATAAAACTGATGATGCTACACATGTGGCAAATTTATTCTTTAGGGAGGTGGTCCATTTGCATGAGGTCCCTCGAACAATTGTTAGTGATCGAGATGTGAAGTTCCTCAGTCATTTTTGGCGAGTCTTGTGGGGAAAACTTGGGACAAAGTTGTTATTCTCTACCACTTGTCACCCACAGACTGATGGGCAAACCGAGGTCGTTAATTGAACCTTGGGAAATTTGTTGCATTCTGCCATTGGGAAGAATTTGAAAACATGGGAAGATTGCATACCATTCATTGAATTTGCATACAATAGGGTTACACATTCTTCTACTAAGTATTCCACCTTTTGAGATTGTCTATGGTTTTAATCCATTAACTCCATTAGATTTAATTCCATTACCTGTGGATGAGATTGCTAGCCTTGAAGGTCAAGCGAAGGCTGATTTGGTGAAAAGAATCCATGACAAGGCAAGGCAACACATGCTGAGGAGGAATGAGCAGATTGCAACCCGTGCCAACAAGGGACGAAAGTCGATTACTTTTCAACCTGCAAACTGGGTCTGGGTTCATTTTCGAGAGGAGCGATTTCCGAAACAAAGGCAATCCAAGCTGAACCCACGTGGCGATGGACCATTTAAAGTACTGGAGAAAATCAATGACAATGCATACAAGTTGGATCTTCCAGGTGAGTACTAAGTGAGTTCAACCTTTAATATTTCTAATCTTTCCCCTTTTGTTGTTTCAGATTCGAGGACGAATCCTTTTGAGGAAGGAGGGGATGATACAACTCCGGATCAGCTCCAAGCCAATGAGACAAGACTGCAAGTCGAGATGTACGTCCCGAACCACGAGGAGCATGAAGAGGACTTGCACATGCCAGCTGAGCTGATAATGAAAACAGAGGTCAAGCAAGTTCAACATGCTGTACAAGCATTGACATCTCGTATCTTGGAAGGGCAGGCTATGGAGTTATAGTCGATGTCATGCCGAATGATCAACTTCATACAAGTCGACCCTAAAATGGGCCAATTAGCTACGGAAGAATGGAATATCAAGATGCAACATGTTCCTAGCCAAATATCATACTAGAATGGTGGGAAAACACACCATTCTGGTTGGAATTGGTGTGTCATTTAATGCCACCTATATTTTGTACGAATTCCTAAGTTGGAGGACAGCTAGAGGGAGTGTGCATAAAGACTTGCATTCATCATCTTCTCTTTCCATGCATTGGAAACTACCATTTGTTGGAAAGGGAGTGTGCATGAAGACTTGCATTCATTATCTTCTCTTTCCATGCCTTGAAAACTACCATTTTCAGTTCTATATAATGTCTTGAGTAGATGTCAAAGAGGGTAGCAAACATTATATTTTGAGAGAGTTTTCCTCCTTGTTGTTCTTCAACAACTCTGCAGGGATTACGGGTGAGCACTTGTAATTCTCAACACTTTTATAATATCGGTTCTTGGTTTTGTTATAATCATTGGGTCGATATTCTCCATTGTTCTCATAATATTGGTTCTTGATTCTCTATAATCAACGGGTCAATATTCCATCCCTCCGAAACCTCCTTTAGACGATCCCGGAACTGAGTTCCAATCTTATTGTTGCTAGGTCTCGCAGCATTGTTTGTCGAGGTTCGCATCAGAAGAAGACCGATATCGATCGATAGATACCTTAGAAGAGGCAGGTCAATATCGACCGATATATATCTTAATGCAAGTAAGCTAATATCGACCGGGATATACCATGAGAAGGAAAGACCAATATCGACCGATATATACCTCAAGAGAGGTAGACCGATATCAATCGATAGATACCTTAGAAGAGGCAGGTCAATATCGACCGATATATATCTTAATGCAAGTAAGCTAATATCGACCGGGATATACCATGAGAAGAGTAGGCTAATATTAGCTGAGATACATCTTAGGAAGGATAAATCAATACCGGCCGGGTTTCATGTTTAAGACAAAAAGCCATGATTATTTAAGATAGCATATCCAGAATTAGTTAAGTATACATGATCGCACGAGAATGAAAAGATCTAAGTATAATACCTAACGATTAGTGGAACGATACTAACAAACCGACCGAACAAGGTCTGGGTTTTATATTCAGTCAATATGAAACATAGTGTAATACCAAGCTATCTACAACATAATAAAGACAGGACGAAAAGGGAAACTCATACTTAATTTAAATAAAGATATCTATGTATGATTGTATAACAGGTTTTACCTATTTTGGCGGGTGGTATGCCTCTAGACTTTTTGCAGGTACTATACGACAAAGAAGGTACATCTAAGATACAAAAAAAATTCTTTAAAAGTCATTTACCACAAGTATGCAGTTGACGTCATCTCAGAACAAACTCTAACAAATCGGGGTCCACTTCATGACTACGGGGGTTATATGTGTTTGGTTTTTCGGGCCGCGAAAACCCCTTTTTCGCGTCGCGAAAACCCCGAATCACCCTAGCCAATGGATCTCGTGCGAAGAAAAATTTGAAAACATACGAGTACGAGTTACAAAACTTCTAGATCTACATGATGAAGATCTTTACCCTTGTTGCGTGCCCTTTTACGTATCCCGTTCGTCCTCGGTACGCCGGATCTCGAAGTTGTCAATGTAGAAAACTCTCTACACGTATCCACACGAACACACTAGGTGGAGGTGACCAAAAACCAAGGTGTGCAAGCACCTATGTGGTTCGGCCAAGGAAGGAGGAGAGGGAGAGCTTGAGAAGAAGAAGATGCAAAATTCCACACTTGAATGAATAATGAAAATCAATTCACACCCCATTCAAAATGTGGCCGGCCACCTTCCTCATGTGTAACTCCCCTCATTAATGCATTAAGTTGTCATCAAGGAGAGAATGTAACCTCCATGAGGTGGCACTCACTAGTAACTCCCATGAGGTGGCAACCATGATGATGTGGAGTAACATCATTAGTCCACATCAATGCCAACTCACCAATGAGGTGGCATAAAGTCAAGTCAAACTAGACTTTTAATCTTCCATTCAAGTCAAGTCAAACTTGACCAAATCTGTTCCATGGTTGATCTAATCTAACCATTTGATTCAAGCCAATTTAATATATAATGAATCTAATTCATTAAATTAAATTGATTCAATGAGTCATAATCTAAATTAGACTCATTGAACACATGAATCAACTTGAGTCCAACTCAAGTTAGCCCAATTAGGATTACTCTTAATCCAATTTAATTCATCAAATGAATCTAATCCTCTTGGTTCATCATATGAACCTAATCTCCATCTAATTGTCCTTAGTGTGTGACCCTATAGGTTCTTGTAACGTTGGCAATGCCCTAAACCTATTTAGGAGCATAAGTAATGAGCGATATCTAGCAACACATCATTACTACCCAAGTTACAAGAATGTCGAGATCCGACATCACCTTGTGACTACTAATTGTGACTCCTCACAAAATATGACAAGTGTCCTTCTATCCTAGACATCTAGATTGGTTAATGTGAGGCATAGACCGTGTCATCCTCTGACCAATCTAAATCTTGAACTCCAAGTAGACTCACTAAATCAAATGATCTCAATATCCTATATTGACTCATTTGGGCATGGCTATGCACTTCGTGGTCTCACTCTATCAAGAATACCGATGTCTCTCCCGTCATATAGGAGGGATAGATCCCATCTACATCACTCACATCCCTCTGCATAATTTGTTATATACCCAGTAATCGCCTTTATAGTCCACCCAGTTACGGGTGACGTTTGACGAAAGCAAAGTACATAACTCCTTATGTAGAGATCTATGGTGACTTCAGGTCTAAGGACTAGTAGTCATACTAATAGCCACATGAGAAAGTATATGACACTCATATAACGATCCATGATACTTTCTCATGGCGGGTCATTCAATATACATTCTCTAATGTATACCCATGTGTCAACTTGATATCTCTATATCCATGACTTGTGAGATCAAGTCATCGAGTTGACCTACATGCTAGTCTTATTGCATTAACATTGTCCTTGAATGTTAATACTCGACTAGGAATGATTAAGAGTAGTGTTCCCGATATCATCTCACTATCGATTCAACCAATCGATTGATATAGGTAAGAACCTTCTACTCAAGGACGTCATTATACTTAGTTTATTTGGCACCAATACAAGTAAGTATAATAACCAAACAAATGCCTTTATTAATATAAAAATATGATACAAAAAGTCCATAATACAATCATCAAATGATTGGCTCTAGGGCTCTAGCTAACAATCTCCCACTAGCACTAGTGCCAATCAGTGTAGGCTCTAAGCCCAAATGACCTAGTGTGACCATCAAGCTTCCTCTGTGCCAAAGCCTTGGTCAAAGAATCTGCAATGTTAGCCTCTGTAGGTACTCTGTAAATCTTCACATCTCCTCTCTCGATGATCTCTCGAATGAGATGGAAGCGCCGTAGTATGCGTTTGGTCCGCTGGTGTGAGCGAGGTTCCTTCGCCTGTGCTAGAGCTCCATTGTTGTCACAATAGAGCTCAATGGGGTCAGCAATGCTAGGAACCACCCCAAGTTCAGTGATGAACTTGCGGATCCAAACTGCCTCCTTTGCTGCCTCTGATGCAGCAATATACTCGGCTTCTGTTGTAGAATCAGCTATTGTATCCTGCTTCTAACTCTTCCAGCTAACAGCACCACCATTAATGCAAAATACGAACCCCGACTGCGATCTATAGTCATTCTGGTCGGTCTGGAAGCTAGTATCACTGTAACCCTTTACAGCTAGCTCATCATCGCCTCCATATATCAAGAAATATTCTTTAGTCCTTCTCAAGTACTTAAGAATATTCTTGACCGCTATCTAGTGACTTTCACCTGGATCTGACTGGTATCTGCTCATCATGCTCAAAGCATACGAGACATCAGGTCGAGTACATAGCATGGCGTACATGATCGATCCTATGGCTGAGGCATAAGGGATCTGATCCATGCGGTCTCTCTCCTCTCTAGAAGAGGGACCTTGAGTCTTCGAAAGACTCACGCCATGTGACATCGGCAGAAATCCCTTCTTGGAGTTCTGCATGGCAAACCGAAGGAGTACCTTGTCAATGTATGTACTCTGACTTAGGCCAAGCAATCTCTTAGATCTATCTCTATAGATCTGTATTCCTAGAATGCGGGATGCCTCACCTAAGTCCTTCATTGAGAAGCAACTCCCTAGCCAGGTCTTGACAGACTGAAGCATAGGGATGTCCTTCCCAATGAGTAGTATGTCATCCACATACAATATGAGGAAGACAACTATATCCCCTACAACCTTCTTGTAGACACAAGGCTCATCTTCGTTCTTGATGAAACCAAACTGTTTGATTGCATCATCGAATCAAAGATTCCAGCTCCGAGAAGCTTGCTTTAGTCCATAAATGGACCTATGCAGCTTGCATACTCTGCTAGTATGCTGTGGATCTACAAAACCCTCAGGTTGTGTCATGTACACATCCTCGAGCAGGTTTCCATTCAGAAACGCGGTTTTGACATCCATCTGCCATATCTCATAGTCATGGTAGGCTGCAATAGCAAGCATGATCCGAATGGACTTAAACATCGCTACTGGAGAAAAAGTCTCATCATAGTCAATACCATTAATCTGCTTGAAACCTTTAGCTACCAAGCGACCCTTATAAATAAGTCCATCCATGTCAGTCTTTCTCTTAAAGACCCACTTGCACCCTATGGGTTTTACCCCTTCAGGTGGATCAACCAAAGTCCAAACTTGGTTGGTGTACATGGATTCCATCTCGGATCTCATGGCCTCTAGCCATTTCTCGGAATCTGGTCTCATCACAGCTTCTTGATAGGTGGTAGGCTCATCCTCTATGAGCACAATGTCATCATGGTCAGACAAGAGAAATGAGTATCTCTCAAGCTGACGACATACCCTATCAGACCTGCGAAGAGGTATGTCTACATGAACTGGTTGTTGTTCCTCAACTCCTTGTGGAACAACATCATCCACAACACTTTGTGGTTCCAGTTCAACTTCCATCGAGGCATCAGTGCTATTGTTCGCATCTTGAACTTCTTCAAGATCGAACGTGCTCCCACTAGTCTTTCTAGAAACAAAGTCCCTTTCTAGAAAGACCCCAGTCTTTGCTACAACTACCTTGTGCTGACTTGGAATGTAGAAGTAATATCCCTTAGTTTCCTTGGGATATCCAATGAAATAGCACTTGTCGGATCTGTGACCTAATTTATCTGAGACTTGACGTCGAACGTAAGCCTCACAACCCCAAATCCTCATGAAAGACACCTGGGCATCTCTCCCAGTCCATATCCTATATGGTGTCTTTATCACGGCCTTTGATGGAACTCGGTTGAGTATAAAAGCTGCCGTGTCTAGAGCATAGCCCCAAAGGAATGTCGGAAGATTTGTGTGACTCATCATAGATCGTACTATATCTAATAAGGTATGGGATAGAATTCCTCCTTTCGGATACACCATTCCACTGTGGTGTTCCAGGAGGAGTGAGTTGGGATAGAATCCCACACTCAGCTATGTTGGGTTTTTCGTGCCGCGAAAACCGCTTTTCGCGTCGCGGAAACCCCGAATCACCCAAAGCCGTAGATCCGTGCAAGGAAAAACCGAATGAAATACAAGTACGAGTTTCAAAAAACTTAGATCTACTCCTAGATCTACATGTTAAGAATTTTTACCCTTGAAGCGTGCCCTCGCAAATCCCGCTCGTCTAACGGTACGCCGGATCTCGAGAGTGTCAACGTAGACACTCCTCTAATGATATCCACACGAACAAGGAGTGTCTCTCACACTCAAAGGATGGAGAAGAGAGACCCAAGTGTGCTAGCACTTTCTAGAGCTCTCGGATGGGATTGGAAAGGAAGAAAAGAAAAAGATACAAAAAGGAAATCTTATACACTCACTAGTAGTATCATCCTTTGTGCTCTTCACCTTCCTTTATTCTCTTGGAACACAACTCATACACCCTCTCCTCACCATGGAAGTCACGGCAACAGCAAGAGGGAGAGGAGGAAGAAGCATCCAAGGAAGAAGAAACAAGAATGAATACAAATCAATTGCATTCACACACCATCAAGTGTGTGGCCGGCCACACAAATGTAACCCCCTCATTTAATGTGGCCGGCCACATTAAAAGGAATGGGTGTGTAACCTCCATGAGGTGGCACACCATTATGAGGTGGTGATCATGTTGCAAGGATGTGTCATGCCATGTAGGATGAGTCAACCTACATGATGTGGCAATGCATCAAATCAAACTTGATGTTTCAACTTCCATTTGGTCAAGTCAAAATTGACCAATTTCTTCCTTGTTGAGTTAAATCCAACATTTGATTCAAGTCAATTTCAATTTAATGAATCTCAATTCATTAATATAAATTGACTCAATGAATCAAATTTAAATTAGACTCATTCAACAATTGAATCTAATTGAGTCTAACTCAATAAGTCTAATTTGAATCCAATCTTTGGTGCATCAAATGAACCCAATCCAATTGGTTCATTATATGAACCTAATCTCCATCCACATGTTCTTTGTGTGTGACCCAATAGGTTCTTGTAACGTTGGCAATGTTTCTAAACTCCTTTAGAAACATAAGCAATGAGCGACATCTAGCAATACATCATTGCTACCCAAGTTACAAGAATGTTGAGATCCAACATCACCTTGTGACTATTAATTGTGACTCCTCACAATATATGACAAGTGTCCTTCTATCCTAGACATCTAGATTGATCAATGTGAGGCATAGACCGTGTCATCCTCTGACCAATCTAAATCTTGAACTCCAAGTAGACTCACTAAATCAAATGAGCTCAATATCCTATATTGACTCATTTGGGCATGGCCATGCACTTCGTGGTCTCACTCTATCAAGAATACCGATGTCTCTCCCGTCATATAGGAGGGATAGATCCCATCTACATCACTCACATCCCTCTGCATAATTTGTTATATACCCAGTAATCGCCTTTATAGTCCACCCAGTTACGGGTGACGTTTGACGAAAGCAAAGTACATAACTCCTTATGTAGAGATCTATGGTGACTTCAGGTCTAAGAACTAGTAGTCATACTAATAGCCACATGAGAAAGTATATGACACTCATATAACGATCCATGATACTTTCTCATGGCGGGTCATTCAGTATACATTCTCCAATGTATACCCATGTGTCAGCTTGATATCTCTATATCCATGACTTGTGAGATCAAGTCATCGAGCTGACCTACATGCTACCCTTATTGCATTAACATTGTCCCTGAATGTTAATACTCGACTAGGAATGATTTAGAGTAGTGTTCCCTATATCATCTCACTATCGATTCTACTAATCGATTGATATAGGTATGAACCTTCTACTCAAGGACGCTATTATACTTAGTCTATTTGGCACTAATACAAATAAGTATAATAACCAAACAAATGCCTTTATTAATATACAAGAATATGATACAATGAGTCCATACAATCATCAAATGATTGGCTCTAGGGCTCTAACTAACAAGCTAGGTAGTCACGAAACTCATGGCTAAGGTATTCTCCACCTCGATCTGATCGAAGTATCTTAATACTCTTGCCAAGCTGGTTCTGTACTTCATTCTTGAATTCTTTGAACTTTTCAAATGATTCAGACTTATGTGTCATCAAGTACACATAACCATATCTACTGAAGTCATCAGTAAATGTGATGAAGTACCTATAACCGCCATTAGCAGCGACATTAAAAGGGCCACATACATCACTATGTACGAGTCCTAACAAATCAGTCGCTCTCTCGCTGTGCCCACTAAAGGGTGTCTTGGTCATCTTGCCTCGTAGGCATGACTCACATATCTCATATGATTCAAAATCAAATGAGTCCAGCAAACCATCCTTATGGAGCTGGGATAAGCGCTTGTCATTTATATGACCTAAGCGACAGTGTCAGAGATAGGTTTGGTTCAGGTCATTTGACTTGAACCTCTTGGTATTTATGTTATAGATAGGGCTTTCAAGGTCTAGAATATAGAGTCCGTTTATCAGAGGTGCACTACAATAGAACATATTGTTTAAATAGACGGAACAACATTTGTTCTTTATTGTAAATGAAAATCCTTTCTTGTCCAAACAAGAAACTGAAATTATGTTCTTAGTCAAGGCGGGTACATAACAACAATCATCTAATTCTAGTACAAGCCCAGAGGGCAGAGATAGATGGTAAGTTCCTACAGCAATAGCAGCAACCCGTGCTCCATTGCTTACTCGTAGGTCTATCTCACCCTTCGTCAATGCCCTGCTATTTCTCAGCGCTTGTACATTAGTACAAATGTGCGAAGCACATCTGGTATCTAATACCCACGATGAAGAAATAGAGAGGTTGACTTCCATAACATGTATACCTGAAGTAGAAATCTTATTTCACTTCTTCTTAAGATCTTCCAGGTATTCTTTGGAGTTCCTCTTCCAGTGCCTTGCTTGTCCTTGATATAGGTGATAAAGATGTTCAACCATATCGTAAGCGACCATTAACTCATGTTGCTTCTGAAGCTCAGAGTTCATGGTCGCGAGCATAAGACAGGACACATCTAATGCATCATCTTGATGCTTCTCGTAAGCATCTCAGTCTGCTCGCGTGGCAGTGGCAGGAGGAGCCTCCAGAATGGGCTGCTCCAGAACGTACAGTTTGCGTTCTTGGGTGAGAACTATTCTCAGGTTCCTGTACCAGTCCAGGAAATTTGCTCCGTTGAGCTTGTCCTTCTTAAGGACAGAACGCAGAGAGAAGTTGTTCGTTTTTGACGTCATGGAAATTCTACAACAGAAAGAAATGCAGAAATAAATATCATATTCTTTTAAATCATTTAATTAGGCCTTTAACTAAATGATGCTCCCACTGAATTCTATAATTCATGTGGGACAAGATCCACATCATACTAATCCTTGAGTTAGCTTTGGCTAATACGCCCAAAACTTAGTATGATCGGTAGGTAACGATTACCAATTACATCTCTATGCAACTCTTGTTTATTGGATCAAAATCCGCATTTATATTAAAACTTGAGTTAGCTTTGGCTAATACGCCCAAGAGTTAATATAAACGTGATTTTGACCTATCTACCAACCATTGGATAATGCCTATAGTTAAACTCGATCTAATTGAGTTAACTAGTTACTCAATCTAATTGAGCTGTACTCACCCATGCGTTGATAGGCGGGACCAAGATTGTCCCTCCGTACCCTACCAAGATAGTATGTGTTGCTCTGCTTTGGCAGATTCAACAACTACATGCGATCGAGGTAGTGGTAGGTATCACGGCATGGTAGGCATTACGAGTTGACGCGATTTAGATCTAATCTAAACGATGATGCGTATCATATACTCGATAGATCTAATCTAATCGAAGGGTGCATCATGTGCACGATTTAGATCTAATCTAATCGCTAGGCACTAATTAACTACTTAATTAAACATGCATCACATACATATAAGCAATTAATTAAATTATTTTGTAATTGTGTCATGGCCCTACTATGATCTTCTCAAGCCAATGAGAAGATCGGATGGTCAACCTAAGGTCAACAGCTTCTCAAGCTTCTTCCTTTGACCACATTGTGTTGCTCGCGCCCTCCTCGTAACTCCGTCTCGTATGGACCTTCCACCGCTTCAAAATTACATTACAATTTTGAAACTCGAGTTACATTCGAGTCTAAATCTAATTTACAACCAGAATATAAGAGAAAGGCACGACGCGCAGGCCGTGAAAATAAAATAAAATAAAATAAATACAACACGCACAACACATAACGACACGTAGGCCGTATTATGAATTACAACACATTTCCAAATCCAATTTGGGTCGTTTGGGCCATGACTATCACAAAATTAATATATAATTCAAAATTATATATTTCTATAATTTCTGTAATTTTTTTTATAATTTTACAGATTTTATGAGTAAATTTTTCCCGGCAGTCCCGATTAGCGATTTCGGGCGCAATCGCGGAGCAAATCCCCATGCGGGGTTAGGGGCAGTACCCCTACCCGCGATCTAACCATCGCAAGTTGCTCCTAAGAGATCCAAGAGCGCCTTAGCCCGCAGTCCCAAAAATTTTTTGGGCGAAACTTTGCCGTTTTGAAAAATTCTTCTCGGTAGTCGAAGCCTACAAGTGCCGAAACACTTGTGCTTCGCTTCTACGAGAAAAATACCCATAAAAACTCTAAAAACTATAAAATTATAGAATATCATAGAACTGAATTTTTGTCATAAAAACAAAAACTAAACTCGTACAAGCTTCGCACGTTGTTCTGATACCACTGTTGGATTTTTCGGGCCGCGAAAACCGCTTTTTCGCGTCGCGGAAACCCCGAATCACCCTAGCCAACGGATCTCATGCGAAGAAAAATTCGAAAACATACGAGTACGAGTTACAAAACTTTTAGATCTACATGATGAAGATCTTTACCCTTGTTGTGTGCCCTTTTGCGTATCCCGCTTGTCCTCGGTACGCCGGATCTCGAAGTTGTCAATGTAGACAACTCTCTACACGTATCCACACGCACACAATAGGTGGAGGTGACCAAAAACCAAGGTGTGCTAGCACCTATGTGGTTCGGCCAAGGAAGGAGGAGAGGGAGAGCTTGAGAAGAAGAAGATGCAAAATTCCACACTTGAATGAATAATGAAAATCAATTCACACCCCATTCAAAATGTGGCCGGCCACCTTTCTCATGTGTAACTCCCCTCATTAATGCATTAAGTTGTCATCAAGGAGAGAATGTAACCTCCATGAGGTGGCACTCACTAGTAACTCCCATGAGGTGGCAACCATGATGATGTGGAGTAACATCATTAGTCCACATCAATGCCAACTCACCAATGAGGTGACATAAAGTCAAGTCAAACTAGACTTTTAATCTTCCTCTCAAGTCAAGTCAAACTTGACCAAATCTCTTCCATGGTTGATCTAATCTAACCATTTGATTCAAGCCAATTTAATATATAATGAATCTAATTCATTAAATTAAATTGATTCAATGAGTCATAATCTAAATTAGACTCATTTAACACATGAATCAACTTGAGTCCAACTCAAGTTAGCCCAATTAGGATTACTCTTAATCCAATTTGATTCATCAAATGAATCTAATCCTCTTGGTTCATCATATGAACCTAATCTCCATCTAATTGTCCTTAGTGTGTGACCCTATAGGTTCTTGTAACGTTGGCAATACCCTAAACCTATTTAGGAGCATAAGTAATGAGCGGTATCTAGAAACACATCATTACTACCCAAGTTACAAGAATGTCGAGATCTGACTTCACCTTGTGACTACTAATTGTGACTCCTCACAATATATGACAAGTGTCCTTCTATCCTAGACATCTAGATTGATCAATGTGAGGCATAGACCGTGTCATCCTCTGACCAATCTAAATCTTGAACTCCAAGTAGACTCACTCAATCAAATGAGCTCAATATCTCATATTGACTCATTTGGGTATGGCCATACACTTCGTGGTCTTACTCTATCAAGAATATCGATGTCACTCCCGTCATATAGGAGGGATAGATCCCATCTACATCACTCACATCCCTCTGCATAATTCGTTACATACCCAGTAATCGCCTTTAGAGTCCACCCAGTTACGAGTGACGTTTGACGAAACCAAAGTACATAACTCCTTATGTAGGGATCTATAGTGACTTCAGGTCTAAGGACTAGTAGTCATACTAATATACACATGAGAAAGTATATGACACTCATATAACGATCCATGATACTTTATCATGGCGGGTCATTCAATATACATTCTCTAATGTATACCCATGTGTCAACTTGATATCTCTATATCCATGACTTGTGAGATCAAGTCATCGAGTTAACCTACATGCTAGTCTTATTGCATTAACATTGTCCCTGAATGTTAATACTCGACTAGGAATGATTAAGAGTAGTGTTCCCTATATCATCTCACTATCGATTCAACCAATCGATTGATATAGGTAAGAACCTTCTACTCAAGGATGTCATTATACTTTGTTTATTTGGCACCAATACAAGTAAGTATAATAATCAAGCAAATGCCTTTATTAATAAAAAAATATGATACAATAAGTCCATAATACAATCATCAAATGATTGGCTCTAGGGCTCTAGCTAACAATATGAAGTGGTATAAAAGGGGGAATCCTCTCCATTGGCCAAGTAAGCTCACATTACTGTTCACATTCACAACCCTAGTTTTTCAACTACTGTTCATCTTCTTTTTCCTGCTTCGTCTTCCACACCAAGGGAGATCACTGACTTGAGCGTCGGAGGGCCTAACCAGGGATTCCCACCTCGGTCTTAGGTCACTGACGATAGTGTTGGTCGGTCTCTTGTGCGCAGGAAGCCTTGGTAGCTTTGGATCTCGGTTTTCTTCAGTCAGATTTCTCTCTCTTCATCGGATCTTCGCACAAGGAGGGCATTCTGTGACTCTATTCTCCCCAATCCGCTTTGGGTTTCTCGGATTGGCATTCAGTCAGGTATTATTCTTCATCGGCAGTAGGTTTTTCTCCCAGCTTTCCGTTTTGTCAAGCTTCTCAGACAGGATCATATTAAATTGACCAAAAAATAGAAACAACTATGCTTCAACCAAATGTATGTATTGGGTGAAAGAAAATAATCAAAGTATAATAATATTAGTTAGTAAAGGCAATGACTATAACAAACCATTTAAAATGTTCCTTATATTCCCATAGGGGCTTCTCCACATGGATTTGAGAATAAAATCTGTAACTCTGGCTTCATCTGTCATTGAAAAGATAAGAGACAAATTTAATAAAAAAATATATAAAAGGCAATGTTGTCTATAAACGCTTAATGAAAGATAACAACAAGTCCAACATGAGCTAAGAGAGAAAAGAGAAAACAATCATGACTCAATGGAAATTAAATACTTGCTTTCTGTCTAACATATTTAGCCAAGATCATTAGTACTTATGTCTCCTATATGGTAAACAACATACTCAAGCAAAGTTTTGCATTTATCAAGCTCTTCAATGAAGAATTCTAGTACAACTTCTATCTTACATCCCCATGAATGAATCACACGCCACTAATGCTCTAAATATCTTAGCCAGTTCAACAAGGATCAGTTCAGTTTAATGGAAAACTTTAAGTATATCATGAACGGGTCACTAACTAATCAAACTAGTAAAAAATAGGTATATCCCAAAGTCCCAAATGAAATCAAACCAATTGCCCCCAATTCCCATTTGTTGTGTCTTTTGTCATAATTTCTCAATAATTTCTAATCAATCTGGACAAACCAAATAGTATAGGTAAAAATACAAAAGAAACTTCAATTGCCTTACTTGCAATCTAGGCTTAAAGACACTTATTACTAAGTACTGGTTTTTGAATAAATGTGCAGGATTAACAAACATGAAGGCATATGATTCAAAATCAAATTTTCTTTTAATGCAAAACTACAAGATTTTATGTATATGAAGGCTTGAAAGCTAAAGCCTACATCAGAGATTCAAAGACAGAACAACCAACATTCTTCAATAGGTACCAATCATTCTAATAATAAGAAAAAATAAAACAAATGTATACATAGTTCATATAACCAGCATTCTCCATTAGAGTTCATACATTTGGGAACTAATGTTGTAAAGATTCACTACCAATCATGACTTATTAGTGTTATATAAAAATATACCTACTACTAATCATTTATTATGACAACCTATTTGTAAACTCTTCAAGTATATTACCTATTATTTGTACACAACTGCACAAGTTCAAACCCCTAATATTAGGACAGTTTACCACCAAACTCCTGCATCGCTAACATGCTCACACTATCCCAAGTTTAAGTACTGTAATTTACAATAATTGCATGAGATAGCCAGGGAAAAAAGAACTTCTATCAGTTTCTAGTTGTAAGTTCAAAAAGGATAGTACTATGCCAAATTACTAAGCATGAATAGCTAATATTGAGTTTAAATGGCAAGGTATGCAAGATCAGAATCACTAAAACCTTCACATCCACTAATATTGAGTTTTGTCAGGTGAGAGCATCCATGAGCCAAAGCAAACAATGAACTATCACTCAGCCTAAGACTTTTGCTAAGGTCTAAATCCCACAATTCATGGTAGTAACTAGCGATAATCTCCTCGGCACTATCCCCAAGCAATTCTCAACATAGTACCTGAATCTTCACAGCATTAGTTCTCAAATGTATGAACTCTTTTCAGATTTTCCAACATCATTAGTTCTTCTGAATTGATGCAGCTGCATACGAGTTATAATAAACAAGAAGACACAATAAAAACAACCAAAGAGAGGAGATAGAAGTATGTTTAGACTATTGTAATATAACCTTCTAATGGAAAATCTTTTTCATGCTAAATCTAAAAAATTATAGAAAACATATATACAAGGACATAGTGTTTTCAAAATAGACATCTTTGCTGAATATTATTGATAGATGATATTATGTTAATTTAAAGAGTTTAGTTAGATTAAATTTGAAGCTCAATTTGTAAAGAAAATCAATTACTTAATTTTAGTGCTAAGAAAGTAATTGAAGCTTAAGATGGGAGAATATGGAACCCCTAAGTAAGAGTTTTAGGTATCCCAAATTTACTATTCTACAAGGAAGATATTGTTCAAGGTATAATAAATTAAATAAAGATTTGGTGGTCAAAATAAAGAAGAGCTTCTAAGATTCAACATGATCATCTCTCCTCGTTAAGCTAAAAGATAAATTTCATAAATTCTAGTATATTCTATGACACTTTGTCAACCAAAATATAAGACTATTAATAAAATAACGGTCACATGTACAAAGGTTAATGTAGACAAGGCAAAAAAATAATTAAATTAATTTTAGTAACAAAAAATAATCTAAGCTCTATGGGATATAATAATCATGTAACATATATCAAATTAGTTGGGACAAAACAACTAGATGATAATAAAACATGAATTATGTGGAATTAAAAAAATATTATTATTGAGAAAATAGGTATAGTACCAATTGATGACAAAATAGGAAAAGAAATAGAGATGACAGGACATGTTCAAAGGTCATTAGTAAATCCTATCTATATTTAAAGGAGTTGAATTGATCAGAGTTGAACCAATATGATGTAGAGAGAGACCAAAGAGAAATCTAATAAATATTTTTATAAAAAAGGGAGTCAATTAATTTCAATATTCCTAGTGATAAAATATTGCATATAGTTCAATGGAAATATAAGATTCATAGAGTTAAGCCCAAAAATTGAGACAAACACATCACGATTAACTTGATAAAGGTTAATTATATTAAAATTAACAATCCCAACAATAGAGGCGATGGAAGATTGCAGTGATGCTTATTTCACCAAAAAAAGAACAACCTTTAATGATGAGCATGAATGACATCATCACATTGATAGAAGACAAATGTGGTCCTCTATTGTCTTTAAAGACTTGTCTAAAAAAATATGAGAAAATAACTTTCCAAAATCTTCATTATAGATAAACAAATACCTTCATAATCCCAGATATTAAGGAAGACATTCTCAGCATCACTATTGTTCTAAGCGTTGTAAAAATATTCTTATTGATAACGGTTCATTGGATCATTGTCCCAACTGTTGTTAAAATTATCTTTTGGAGTAACTATTGCATCAAAGACAACGATTTTGTCTGACAAAATCGTTGTCTTTGCCAAATTTACACTAGTTTTTTCTTAAAACCATTGTCTTTGTGTAGTTTTGTTGTAGTGGGATGTGGAAAAATTAAATTTCGTTTGCTTAATGATGATTATGAATGGACACTTGATTATTTTAATGCATGCTTTAATTTTTTTAGGGATCGAACACATATAATACTCCCTGAATTCGAAAATTCAAATATATGGCAATCGGTCACAAGGCAATCTCATTATAACCCATACTCATCTAAGGCTACAAGTATCATTAACCCCATCTTCCGATATCTTCCATTGGTTATGAGAAATACTATATTTGGACTGGAGAAAAGGAAGGAATTGTGAGACTTTCTGATTTATATTGTTTGTGGGCAATGGTGGAAAATATTTCAATTAATTTCGGAGATCACTTTCTAAAACACTTAGTGAAATTAAGGAGGGTGTCCTTTACTAGCCTCATTATTCTAGGAGGAATGTTTGCTCGCATGGTATTACTGTTACGATGTGACCTCGATGACTTAGAGATGGTCAAAAATGTCCTAGGAATATATTTAAATTCATATTTGGCAATTTGTATGATACGATGTGATGGACACAAGTATAATCTTTTACGTAAAAACAACTTTTCTTTATGGTTTCTTAATCCGAGATTAACCATAATTCATATTAAAGATAATTGGTACTTGTCTTTGGCAAATCAACTGATAAAGAATCTTGTAAATGGATCGCCTTGAAATTTAGCTTGGGGAAGGGTATTGACGTCACACTCAAGCAAGATAAGAAGGTGAGTGATAAGTCATGGGATTTGATTGCCACAAGTTGCCTTGATAAGATCAGAATTAGTTCTTTTCCTAAGAACTAGAAGGAAGCTCAACCGAAAGAGAAACTCAAATTTTTCATTTAAACTTACTTGATTTGTCATACAAGAGTTCTCCTATTTAACATCTCCTAAGATCCACTATGCACTAATTATGCAATAAATATCATGCTTGCATGCATGGTATTTATTATCCACTAATGCAACCACTAATCCCTAATACTAGCTTAATGCAACCATTCATGCATGGTATTTATTATACTAGCTTAGGAACTCTCAAAAATACATTAAAACCCCACAAAAGACATCAAAAATCACTTTAGAACCCCCCCCCCAATGCATACCAAAATGGTCCTCATGTTGGTTCAATTTCACTTTCAAATTGAAGGAATGTGATCCATTTAGTTGTTGCCTCCATTGTGCATTGATCCTCCTTTTCCTTGAGCCCCATTATTAAGCCTTCCAAAGCTTGCTTCATTCTCTTAGTCTTGGACCTTGTCATGGGTCCCCCAATTCCCTTCAATGTCTCTTCTTAGCTCACATCATTCCCTCCTTTAGGTGAATTCGTCCTCGAATTTAGGTCTTAATCACCTACATCAAAGGACTCAAATAAGCCACATTAAATGTTGCACTAACACCATACTCACGGGGCAAATCAATTTTGTAAGCATTGCCATTAATTCTTTCCAACACTTGGAATGGTCCATCTCCTCTTGGTTGAAGCTTTGGATTCCTTTGGGTAGGAAACCGTTCCTTCTCTTAGCTAGAGACCTAGAGCCAATCATTTGATGATTGTATTTTGGACTTATTGTATCATATTCTATATAAATAAAGGCATTTGGTTTTTGGTTATTATACTTACTTGTATTGGTGCCAAATAAACTAAGTATAATAACGTCCTTGAGTAGACAGTTCTCACCGATATCAATCGGTTAGTTGAACCGATAGTGAGATGATATAGGGAACACTACTCTTAATCATTCCTAGTCGAGTATTAACATACAGGGACAATGTTAATGCAATACGACTAGCATGTAGGTCAACTCGATGACTTGATCTCACAAGTCATGGATATAGAGATATCAAGTTGACACATGGGTATGCATTGGAGAATGTATATTGAATGACCTGCCATGAGAAAGTATCATGGATCGTTATATGAGTGTCATATACTTTCTCATGTGGCTATTAGTATGACTACTAGTCCTTAGACCTGAAGTCACCATGGTTCCCTACATAAGGAGTTATGTACTTTAGTTTCGTCAAACGTCACCCGTAACTAGGTGGACTATAAAGGCGATTACTGGGTATGTAACAAATTATGCGGAGGGATGTGAGTGATGTAGATGGGATCTATCCCTCCTATATGACGGGAGTGACATCGGTATTTTGATAGAGTGAGATCACGAAGTGCATGGTCATGCCCAAATGAGTCAATATAGGATATTGAGCTCATTTGATTTAGTATGTCTACTTGGAGTTCAAGATTTAGATTGATTAGAGGATGACACGGTCTATGCCTCATATTGATCAATCTAGATGTCTAGGATAGAAGGACACTTGTCATATATTGTGAGGAGTCACAATTAGTAGTCACAAGGTGATGTTGGATCTCAACATTCTTGTAACTTGGGTAGTAATGATGTGTTGCTAGATACTGCTCATTACTTATGCTCCTAAATGGGTTTAGGGCATTGCCAACGTTACAAGAACCTATAGGGTCACACACTAAGGACAATTAGATGGAGATTAGGTTCATATGATGAACCAAGAGGATTAAATTTATTTGATGAATCGAATTGGATTAAGAGTAATCCTAATTTGGCTAACTTGAGTTGGACTCAAGTGGATTCATGTATTCAATGAGTCTAATTTAGATTATGACTCATTAAATCAACTTAATTTAATGAATTAGATTCATTATATTAAGTTGGCTTGAATCAAATGGTTAGATTAGATCAACCATGGAAGAGATTTGGTCAAGTTTGACTTGACTTGAGAGGAAGATAAAATGTCAAGTTTGACTTGACTTTATGCCACCTCATTGGTGAGTTGGCATTGATGTGGACCAATGATGTTACTCCACATCATCATGGGTGCCACCTCATGGAAGTTACTAAGTCATTTTCTTTAATAGCTTCACATTAATTGCACTTAATGCAATTTTTTGGGAGTTACACTTTGAAAGTGGCCGGCCACTTTTGAATGGGGATGGAATTGATTTTCCTCATTCAAGTGCATTATTCCTTCTTCTTCCTCTTGGTGCTCTCTCCCTCTCCCTCTCCTCCTCAACTTGGCCGAACCACACATAGGTGCTAGCACACCTCTTTGTGTGTTTTTCTCCACCTACGAGTCCGTGTGGATACTTCTAGAGGAGTATCTATCTTGATACTCTTGAGATCCGGCATTTTGAACGAGCGGGATACGCAAAGGGCACGCACCGAAGGTATAACTCTTTTCATATAGATCTAGGAGTAGATCTATGTAGAAACTCGTACTCGTAATTTTGTTTTGAAATCTTTTCTTCGCACGAGATCCGTTGGCTAGGGTGATTCGGGGTTTTCGCGACGCGAAAACGCGGTTTTCGAGCCACGTGCGAAGCGAGTACGAATTTAGATTCATATTTTTATGAAAAATATAGATCTGTAAACTTTCTATAAATTCATGTTTTTATTGTTTTAATGGGTAATTTTCTCATAGAAGCGAAGCACAAGTGTTTCGGCACTTGTAGGCTTCCGCTACCGGGAAGATTTTTCCAAAACGGCTTGGTTTCGCCCCAAATATTTTTGGGACAGCGGACTAAGGTGCCATTAGATCGCAAAGGAACCCTCGCGATGGTTAGATTGCGGGTAGGGGCGCTGCCCCTGGCCCAGTAAGGGGATTCGTTCCGCGATTGCGCCCGAAATCGCTAATCGGGACCGCTGGGAAAAATTTACTCATAAAATCTGTAAAATTATGAAAAATTACAGAAAATTATGAAAAATATATAATTTTGAATTATATATTAATTTTGTGATAGTCATGGCCCAAAGACCCAATTTGATTGGATAATCTGTGTTGTAATTCATAATACGGCCTGCGCGCCTTGATGTGATGTGCGTGTTGTACTTTTATTTATTTTTTTTTTCGCGACCTGCGCGTCATGCCTTTCTTTTATTCTGGTTGTAAATTAGATTTAGACTCGAATGTAACTCGAGTTTCAAAATTGTAATGTAAATTTTGAAGCGGTGGAAGGTCCACATGAGACGGAGTTACAAGGAGGGCGCGAGCAACACAAGGTGGTCAAAGGAAGAAGCTTGAGAAGCTGTTGACCTTAGGTTGACCATCCGATCTTCTCATTGGCTTGAGAAGATCGTAGTAGGGTCATGACACAATCACAAAATAATTTAATTAATTACTTATATGTATGTGTTGCATGTTTAATTAAGTAGTTAATTAGTGCCTAGCGATTAGATAAGATCTAAATCGTGCACATGATGCACCCCACGATTAGATTAGATCTAAATCAAAGTATTTGATATGCATCATCATTTAGATTAGATCTAAATCACGTCAACTCGTAATGCCTACCATGCCGTGATACCTACCACTACCTCGATCGCATGTTGTTGTTGAATCTGCCAAAGCAGAGCAACACATACTATCTTGGTAGGGTACGGAGGGACAATCTTGGTCCCGCCTATTAACGCATGGGTGAATATAAACTCAATTAGATTGAGTATTCCTAGTTTACTCGGTTGGATCGAGTACAACTATAGGCATTCTTCCAATAGTTGGAAAGGTAGGATAAAATCACGTTTATATTAATTCTCGGGCGTATTAGCCAAAGCTAACTCGAGTTTTAATATAAATGCGGATTTTATCCTATAAACAAGAGTTGCATAGAGATGTAATTGGTAATCGTTACTTACCGATCATACTAAATCTTGGGCGTTTTAGCCAAAACTAACTCAAGGGTTAGTATGATGTGGATCTTGTCCCACATGAATTATAGAATTCAGTGGGAGCATCATTTAGTTAAAGGCCTAATTAAATGATTAAGAATATGATACTTATTTCTGCATTTATTTCTGTTGTAGAATTGCCATGACGTCGAACACGAATACCTTCTCCCTACGATCTGTCCTCGAGAAGGACAAGCTCAACGGAGCAAGCTTCCTGGACTGGTACAGGAACCTGAGAATAGTTCTCACCCAAGAAAGTAAACTATACGTTCTAGAGCAGCCCATTCCAGAGGCTCCTCCTGCCAATGCCCCGCAAGCTGACAAAGATGCTTACAAGAAGCATCAAGACGATGCATTAGATGTGTCCTGTCTAATGCTCGTGACCATGAACTATGAGCTTCAGAAGCAACACGAGTTAATGGGCGCTTACGATATGGTTGAACATCTTCATCAACTATATCAAGGACAAGCGAGGCATGAGAGATTTGAGATCTCAAGGGCACTGTTTCAGTGCAAGATGTCAGACGGGGCTCCAGTAGGCCCATATGTACTCAAAATGATTGGGTACATAGAGAACCTACAAAGGTTGGGGTTCCCTCTTGGCCAAGAGTTGGCTACTGACCTGATCTTGCAATCCTTGCCGGATAGCTACAGTCAATTCATTCTATACTACAATATGAACGAGATTGACAAGCCACTGCCCGAGCTGCTTAGCATGTTAAGAACTGCTGAGCTAAACCTTAAGAAGGCTAAGCCCAACACTGTTCTGATGGTTCAGAAACATAAGGGCAAGGGCAAGCCCAAAGGCAAGGAAAAGTCCCAAGCCAAGGGCAAAGGCAAGGCACTGAAGCCTAAAGGAGGGGTCGCCAAGGATGCTACCTGCTGTCAGACCGGGCACTGGAAGAGGAACTGCAAGGTATACTTGGAGGATCTTAAGAAGAAGCGAAGTGAGACTTCCACTTCAGGTATATATGTTATAGAAGTCAATCTATCTATTTCTACATCATGGGTATTAGATACTGGATATGCTTCTCACATTTGTACTGATGTGCAGGCGCTGAGAAATAGCAGGGCATTGACAAAGAGCGAGGTGGACCTACGAGTAGGCAATGGAGCACGGGTTGCTGTTGTTGTTGTAGGGACTTACTGTGTATCTCTGCCCTCTGGGCTTGTACTAGAGTTAGTCGATTGTTGTTATGTGCCTACATTAACTAAGAACATTATATCAGTTTCTTGTTTGGACAAGAAAGGTTTCTCGTTTACTATAAAGAACAAATGTTGTTCCATCTACTTAAACGATATGTTCTATTGTAGTGCACCTCTGATAAACGGACTCTATATTCTAGACCTTGAAAGCCCTATCTATAACGTAAATACCAAGAGGTTCAAGTCTAATGACATGAACCAAACCTACCTTTGGCACTGTCGCTTAGGTCATATAAATGACAAGCGCTTATCCCAACTCCATAAGGATGGTTTGTTGGACTCATTTGATTTTGAATCGTATGAGATATGCGAGTCATGCCTACGAGGTAAGATGACCAAGACTCCCTTTAGTGGGCACAGCGAGAGAGCAACTGATTTGTTAGGACTCATACATAGTGATGTATGTGGCCCTTTCAATGTCGCTGCTAGAGGCGGTTATTGGTACTTCATCACATTTACTGATGACTTCAGTAGATATGGTTATGTGTACTTGATGACACATAAGTGCGAATCCTTTGAAAAGTTCAAAGAATTCAAGAATGAAGTACAGAACCAGCTTGGCAAGAGTATTAAAATACTTCGATCAGATCGAGGTGGTGAATACTTAAGCCATGAGTTTCGTGACTATTTAGCTGAGTGTGGGATTCTATCCCAACTCACTCCTCCTGGAACACCACAGTGGAATGGTGTATCCGAAAGGAGGAATCGTACCATATTAGATATGGTGCGATCTATGATGAGTCACACAGATCTTCCGACATACCTTTGGGGCCATGCTCTAGACACGGCATCTTTTATACTCAACCGAGTTCCATCCAAGGCCGTGATAAAGACACCATATAGGATATGGACTGGGAGAGATGCCCAGGTGTCTTTCATGAGGATTTGGGGTTGTGAGACTTACGTTAGACGTCAAGTCTCAGACAAATTAGGACCCAAATCCGACAAGTGCTACTTTATTAGATATCCCAAGGAAACTAAGGGATATTACTTCTACATTCCCAGTCAGCACAAGGTAGTTGTGGCAAAGACTGGGGGTCTTTCTAGAAAGGGACTTTGTTTCTAGAAAGACTAGTGGGAGCGCGTTCGATCTTGAAGAAGTTCAAGATGCGAACAATAGCACTGATGCCTCGATGGAAATTAAAATGGAACCACAAAGTGTTGTGGATGATGTTGTTCCACAAAGAGTTGAGGAACAACAACCAGTTCAAGTAGACATACCTCTTCGTAGGTCTGATAGGGTACGTCGTGAGCCTGAGAGATACTCATTTCTCTTGTCTGACCATGATGACATTGTGCTCATAGAGGATGAGCCTACCACCTATCAAGAAGCTGTGATGAGACCAGATTCCGAGAAATGGCTAGAAGCCATGAGATCCGAGATGGAATCCATGTACACCAACCAAGTATGGACTTTGGTTGATCCACCTGAAGGGGTAAAACCCATTGGGTGTAAGTGGGTCTTTAAGAGAAAGACTGACATGGATGGACTTATCTATAAGGGTCGCTTGGTAGCTAAAGGTTTCAAGCAGATTCATGGTATTGACTATGATGAAACTTTTTCTCCAATAGCGATGTTTAAGTCCATTCGGATCATGCTTGCTATTGCAGCTTACCACGATTACAAGATCTGGCAGATGGATGTCAAAACCACGTTTCTGAATGGAAACCTGCTCGAGGATGTGTACATGACACAACCTGAGGGTTTTGTAGATCCACAGCATACTAGCAGAGTATGCAAGCTGCATAGGTCCATTTATGGACTAAAGCAAGCTTCTCGGAGCTGGAATCTTCGATTCGATGATGCAATCAAACAGTTTGGTTTCATCAAGAACGAAGATGAGCCTTGTGTCTATAAAAGGTTGTAGGGGATATAGTTGTCTTCCTCATATGGTATGTGGATGACATACTACTCATTGGGAAGGACATCCCTATGCTTCAGTCTGTCAAGACCTGGCTAGGGAGTTGCTTCTCAATGAAGGACTTAGGCGAGGCATCCCGTATTCTAGGGATGCAGATCTATAGAGATAGATCTAAGAGAATGCTTGGCCTAAGTCAGAGTACATATATTGACAAGGTACTCCTTCGGTTTGCCATGCAGAATTCCAAGAAGGGATTTCTGTCGTGAGTCTTTCGAAGACTCAAGGTCCCTCTTCTAGAGAGGAGAGAGACCGCATGGATCAGATCCCTTATGCCTCAGCCATAGGATCGATCATGTACGCCATGCTATGTACTCGACCTGATGTCTCGTATGCATGGATCAGATCCCTATGAGTCAACCATAGGATCAAGAATATTCTTAAGTACTTAAGAAAGACTAAAGAATATTTCTTGATATATGGAGGCAATGATGAGCTAGCTGTAAAGGGTTACAGTGATGCTAGCTTCCAGACCGACCAGGATGACTATAGATCGCAGTCGGGGTTCGTATTTTGCATTAATGGTGGTCTTGTGTGGAAGAGTTCAAGCGGGACACGATGGTGATTCTACGACGAGGTCGAGTATATTGCATTAGAGGCGCAAAGGAGGCGATTGATTCGCAAGTTCATCACGGAACTTGGGGTGGTTCCTAGCATTGTTGACCTATTGAGCTCTATTGTGACAACAATGGAGCTATAGCACAAGCGAAGGCTCACACCAGTGGACCAAACACATACTACGGCGCTTCCATCTCATTCGAGAGATCATCGAGAGAGGAGATGTGAAGATTTGCAGAGTACCTACAGAGGCTAACATCGCAGATCCCTTGACCAAGGATTTGGCACAGAAGAAGCATGATGGTCACACTAGGTCATTTGGGCTTAGAGCCTACACTGATTGGCACTAGTGCTAGTGGGAGATTGTTAGCTAGAGCCCTAGAGCCAATCATTTGATGATTGTATTTTGGACTTATTGTATCATATTCTATATAAATAAAGGCTTTTGGTTTTTGGTTATTATACTTACTTGTATTGGTGCCAAATAAACTAAGTATAATAACTCCCTTGAGTAGACGGTTCTCACCTATATCAATCGATTAATTGAACCGATAGTGAGATGATATAGGGAACACTACTCTTAATCATTCCTAGTCGAGTATTAACATTCAGGGACATTGTTAATGCAATAAGACTAGCATGTAGATCAACTCGATGATTTGATCTCACAAGTCATGGATATAAAGATATCAAGTTGACACATGGGTATGCATTGGAGAATGTATACTGAATGACCCGCCATGAGAAAGTATCATGGATCATTATATGAGTGTCATATACGAAACTCATGTGGCTATTAGTATGACTACTAGTCCTTAGACCTGAAGTCACCATGGTTCCCTACATAAGGAGTTATGTACTTAGTTTCGTCAAACGTCACCCGTAACTAGGTGAACTATAAAGGCGATTACTGGGTATGTAACAAATTTTGCGAAGGGATGTGAGTTATGTAGATGGGATCTATCCCTCCCATATGACAGGAGTGACATCGGTATTCTTGATAGAGTGAGACCACGAAGTGCATGGCCATGCCCAAATGAGTCAATATAGGATATTGAGCTCATTTGATTTAGTGTGTCTACTTGGAGTTCAAGATTTAGATTGATTAGAGGATGACATGGTCTATGCCTCATATTGATCAATCTAGATGTCTAGGATAGAAGGACACTTATCATATATTGTGAGGAGTCACAATTAGTAGTCACAAGGTGATGTTGGATCTCAACATTCTTGTAACTTGGGTAGTAATGATGTGTTGCTAGATACCGCTCATTACTTATGCTCCTAATTGGGTTTAGGGCATTGCCAACGTTACAAGAACCTATAGGGTCACACACTAAGGACAATTAGATGGATATTAGGTTCATATGATGAACCAAGAGGATTAAATTCATTTGATGAATCGAATTGGATTAAGAGTAATCATAATTGGGCTAACTTGAGTTGGACTCAAGTGGATTCATGTATTCAATGAGTCTAATTTAGATTATGACTCATTAAATCAACTTAATTTAATGAATTAGATTCATTATATTAAGTTGGCTTGAATCAAATGGTTAGATTAGATCAACCATGGAAGAGGTTTGGTCAAGTTTTACTTGACTTGAGAGGAAGATAAAAGGTCAAGTTTGACTTGACTTTATGCCACCTCATTGGTGAGTTGGCATTGATGTGGACCAATGATGTTACTCCACATCATCATGGGTGCCACCTCATGGAAGTTACAAAGCCATTTTCTTTAATAGCTTCACATTAATTGCACTTAATGCAATTTTTTGGGAGTTACACTTTGAAAGTGGCCGGCCACTTTTGAATGGGGATGGAATTGATTTTCCTCATTCAAGTGCATTATTCCTTCTTCTTCCTCTTGGAGCTCTCTCCCTCTCCCTCTCCTCCTCAACTTGGCCGAACAACACATAGGTGCTAGCACACCTCTTTGTGTGTTTTTCTCCACCTACGAGTCCGTGTGGATACTTCTAGAGGAGTATCTATCTTGATACTCTTGAGATCCGGCATTTTGAATGAGCGGGATACGTAAAGGGCACGCACCGAAGGTATAACTCTTTTCATGTAGATCTAGGAGTAGATCTAAGTAGAAACTCGTACTCGTAATTTTGTTTTGAAATCTTTTCTTCCCATGAGATCCGTTGGCTAGGGTGATTCGGGGTTTCCGCGACGCGAAAACGCTGTTTTCGCGGCCCGAAAAACCCAACACCTTCCTCATAAGAACCCACACCCAATCACCGGGTTCGAGGACAACTCTTTTTCTCTCTTTATTGGCTCGATTTGCATATTGCTCCATTTTCTTCTCAATTTGAGCTTTAACCTGCTCATGAAGCTTCTTCACATATTCTGCCTTTGCTTTGCCATCCTTGTGAACTAAAGAAGTGTTAGGTAAAGGAAGCAAATCAAGAGGTGTTAGTGGATTGAACCCATAAACGATCTCAAAAGGAGAAAAATTGAGTAGTAGAATGGATCGCCCTATTATAAGCAAATTCAACATGAGGTAAACATTCTTCCCAAGACTTAATGTTCTTCTTAATAATCCCTCTAAGAAGAGTAGAAAGTATCATATTTACCACCTCAGTCTGGCCGTCAGTTTGTGGGTGGCATGTGGTGGAGAAAAGATGCTTTGTTCCCAACTTGTTCCATAAGGTCCTCCAAAAATGGCTTAAAAATTTGGTGTCACGATCTGAAACAATGCTCCTAGGCATGCCATGAAGTCTTACCACCTCTTTGAAAAACAAATTTGCCACATGAGTTGCATCATCCACTTTGTGGCAAGGTATGAAGTGTGTCATCTTGGAGTATCTAACAACTACCACAAAAATGGAGTCCTTACCTTTTTGAGTACGTGGTAGCCCTAAAACAAAATCCATAGACACATCAGTCCAAGGAAAATTAGGAATAGGCGAAGGCGTGTAAAGTCCATGAGGTAATGTCTTAGATATTGCTTTACTACACACAATGCACCATGCACAAAATTTCTGCACATCATGTTTCATGTGGACAATGAAAATGTTCAAGCAGCATTTCTAAGGTCTTTTGAACCCCAAAGTGTCCCATTAAACCCCCCTCATGTGCTTCCCTAACTAGAAATTTACGCATGGATCCTCTAGGCACACAAAGTCTGTTATTTATAAACAAGTAGTTGTCATGCCTAACAAACCCATTTTGTGATTTCTTTTCACACGCATCATATAATTAGGAAAACTCATTATCATGTACATGCAATTCCTTAATATGTTCAAAGCCAAGCAATTTAGTTTCAAGTGTAGCTAACAAGTTATACCTTCTTGAAAGTGCATCTGCTACAATATTTACTTTTCCTTGCTTATGCTTAATCACATAAGGAAATTGTTTAAGAAATTTGACCCACCATTTGGCATACCTTTTGTTGAGCTTCCCTTGCCCTTTCAAATACTTCAAAGATTCATGATTACTATGAATGACAAATTCTTTAGGCAAAAGATAATGCTGCCATGTTTGCAATGCTCTAACAAATGCATACAATTCTATATCATAAATGGAATAGTTTAGAGTGGTGCCACTTAATTCCTCACTAAAATATGCAATGGGATGACCATCTTGAAGTAAAACAACCCCAATACCCACATGAGATGCATCACATTCAATTTCAAATGATTTGGAAAAATCAGGTAAAGCAAGAATGGGTGCATGTGTGAGTTTATCCTTAAGTGTTTGAAATGCATTTTCTTGATTCTCTCCCCATCTAAAACCCATGTTTTTCTTTCATTTAGGGGTGTTGCCACTGTGCTGAAGTCCTTCACAAACCTCCTATAGAAACTTGCCAACCCATGGAAGCTCCTAACCTCACTCACAGTTTTAGGAGTTGGCCAATCTCTAATGGCCTTAACTTTCCCTTCATCAACCTGCACTCCTTTATAACTTATGACAAAACTAAAAAAAACCACATGATTAGTGCAAAAAGAACACTTTTCCAAGTTAGCATATAGTTTTTCCTTTCTAAGGACATGCAAGACAGATTGGAGATGTGCAATATGCTCAACAAAACTCTTGGAATATACCAAAATATCATCAAAGTATATTACCACAAATTTTTCAAGAAATTCTCGTAAGACATGATTCATAAGCCTCATAAAAGTGCTTGGTGCATTAGTTAACCCAAAAGGCATTACCAACCATTCATACAATCCATATTTGGTTTTGAAAGTTGTTTTCCATTCATCCCCTTCCCTTACCCTAATTTGATGGTACCCACTTTTCAAATCAATTTTAGAAAAGAAGCAAGCACCATGCAATTCATCAAGCAAATCATCAAGTCTAGGGATAGGATGTCTATACCGAATTGTGATGTTGTTGATGGCTCTACAGTCAGTTCACATCCTCCATGATCCATCCTTTTTAGGCACCAAAATTACGGGTACAAAACAAGGACTTAAACTTTCTCTAACCCATCCTTTTTGCAATAACTCCTCCACTTGATTTTGTATCTCCTTTGTTTCTTAAGGGTTGCTCCTATAAGCTGGCATATTGGGCAGAGAAGTGCTAGGAATAAGGTTTATTTGGTGTTCAATCCCCCTCATTGGAGGCAAACCGTGAAGTACTTCCTTGGGAAACACATCCTTAAAATCCTGCAAAATAACAACAACATCACTAGACAAGGAGTTAGTATTATATTCTAAGCAAGTTTCCTTGCACAAAAAAAGAAATATAGGTTGCCTTGTCAAATAAGCTATCTTCGCCTCACTTCCTCTTGTAAACAAATTTTCTATTTTTCTCTCTTTCTTTTCCTCATTCTCTCTTTTCTTTTAAATTTTGTCCTCAAAATTAAGTATTTTCTTTTTTGCACACTCTTTCTTTTTCTTAAGCTCTTGCTCTTCTTTTTCTCTTTTCACTCTCATTTTTACTTGATCCTCACAAACCTCCCTAGGTGATAATGGTACAAGTGTGACTTTGCGAGAATTGTGGACAAAAGAGAACTTTTTGGTGAATCCATCATGGTGAGCTCGCCTATCAAACTGCCAAGATCTTCCAAGAAGAATGTAGCTTGCCTCCATAGGCACAATATTACATAGAACTTGATCTTCATATTTGCCAATGGAGAAATTAATCAACACTTGATGGTTCACTACCAATTCACCACTATTACTTAGCCATTGGAGTTTATATGGTCTTACATGTGGTGTAGTCTTGAGGTTGAGTTTGGTGACCAACCTAGTGCTTGCCACATTGGTACAACTTCCACCATCAATGATCATAGAGCATGTCTTACCTTGAATAAGGCAACGGATATGAAAAATATTTTTCTCTTTGGTCCTCCTCATGCTCCTTGGCTTGGCTTCCCAATAATCTCCTAACCACCAAGAGATCTCCATCTTGTGCATAGGCTGCTCCATCATTTTCCTCATCGCTTGAGGAAGAGGAATGAGAAGTAATTTCTTCACTAGAGATATTCCCATTATCCCTCACCACCATAGTCTTCTTATTCGGACATTCGGATGCAATATGACCTTTTCCCGAACAACTAAAACACTTGATATCCTTACTCTTAGAAGTGGAAGAAGGGGTAGTAGGAATAGACTTCTTAGTGCTTGCTGCCTCCTTAGAATTTGAAGAAGAACCCTCCTTCTTTGGCTTGTCCTTCCAACTTGAAGAGTAGTTTGGAGAAAATGATTTCTTCATAACGCCCTTTCTCTTTAATTGTTGCTCTATTTTCATTGCTTGATGCACTAAGTCATCAAGCTCCACAAAATGTTGTAACTCCACAATGTCTCCAATATCTCGGTTTAGGCCATGGAGAAATCGAGCCATGGTAGCTTCCCTATCCTCCACAATATTGGCCCTAATCAAAGCCACCTTCATCTCCTTGTAGTAATCATCCACACTCCTACTGCCTTGGGCGAGTCTTTGCAATTTGTTGTGCAATTCCCTATGGTAGTGGGAAGGCACAAATCTCTTTCTCATCAAAGTCTTCATTTCATCCCAAGTGTTGATAGGATGCTCTCCATACCTTCTTCTCTCCTTTTGCAATTGATCTCACCAAATTAAGGCATAATCGGTGAACTCAAGGGCAGCCACCTATACTTTCTTTACATCATTGTAATTGTGGCATGAGAAGATTTGCTCTACTTTCATCTCCCACTCAAGATATGTTTCGGGGTCATTCCTCCCTTGGAAGGAAGGTATCTGGACTTTCACACCTCCTAAATCATCTTCTTGTCTATGGTCTCTACCTCCTCTTTCACGTCTTCTTCCCCCTTCATGCCTCCTTATTTCTCTTGGTGGATCATAGAATGTGTCACTTTGATGAGAGTCTTCATGATTAGAATTGCCCCCATGGTTGGAGACTTTTTCTCCTTCAGGTCGGTCCATCCTTTCGTGTATTTCTTCAAGTTGTCTTTGAAGCATTCTCTCAAATTGTTGAGTAAGTGCCTCCATTTGAAGCCTATTAAGATCTCACCTAGGAGAATGTGGTGATTTTTCCCCACTCATGCTTGCAACAAAAGAAGATGACAAGGAAAATTACAAAAGAAATGTTAGACGGACCTCACCACTCTATTCACATGGCTGTACTCAAATTTATCCACTCAGCTTCCTTTATAAGCTCTTAAGGAAAGTACCTTATCAATGTCTTTCTCAAGACAGCAAGTAGACAATCAAGTGAATAAGAAACTAACAAGAGAAATATGAGTAGAACAAGAGAAATAAACGGATAAAATGAGAAATTCAGCAATGAACAAGAGAAATGAAAGAAATATCTTTGAATTTAGATTTCACAAAGAAAGAATATTGAGTCCTTTCAATTCACAAATCCTCATCTTTTTTTTTCAATCAGAAACCAATGTCTCTAATGATTCCTTCTTTTTTTTTCTGAATTTTCCTTCTTTTTTTTTTTTTGAGTTGAGGACCCAAATAGTGAACATAAATTTATGACAGATAGGGATGGAGAGATCAACAAAGATGGACAAGAACAAAGATGAAAACAAGACACAAACCTAAAAATCAAGGAGCCAAGGCTCTGATACCAAATGATAAAGAACCTTGTAAATGGTGTTGGAACCCCAAGGTTATTTTGGTGTGATCAACAAGTTAAGTTAGGTCCTGTTTGTTACTAACCTTGTGTCTAAGTGTACAGGAGCTTATGAGCACAAGTAGTCGAGCGAAAGACGCAGCTAGCGAGAAGGACGGCAGTCCGAGGGACGAGGTGTTGCGGAAGAGTACACCGACGGACGAGAAGGAAGCGTGCGGTGATTCTGAGGTACGAAAGCCTGAGCAGAAGATTGCTCGTGGAGCAAGAGACGCTGCTAGCGAGAAAGAAGGTACAAGGTGCGTCCGAGGGACGAAGACTGTGAATGAGTACGTCGGCGGACGAGAAGGAAACACGCGGCGATTCCGAGGGACGAGAAGCCGGAGGGAAGCCCGCTCGAGAAGACCGGAAGTTGGGTTCGGGTGAGCCATTTTCCGGATGGCAGAGATCACCCAAGCGAACAGATCCGGAATAGAAGACCCGGACCGAGCCGAACCGAACCGGAGCAGAGGTCTTGTGATAGGACCGTTCGTACTCGGCTAGAGAGGGGGGGTGTGAATAGCCGCCCCAAATTCTCGCGTTCTTCCTACAGTTAGGGTTAGTGCAGCGGAAATAAAATGGTAGAAAGAAAATGAAGAAGACAAACCTCAAACAAACCGATGTAACGAGGTTCGGAGATTAGGGCTCCTACTCCTCGGCGTGTCCGTAAGGTGGACGAGTCCAGTCAATCCGTCGGTGGATGAGTCCCCGGAGAACCGGCTAATACAAACTCCTTCTGGGTGGAGAAACCTCGCCACAACACACTCTTGCAACAGCAAGTAAGGAGAGTACAGAAATACAAGGAAAGACAACAAGAAATACAACAGTAAGAAAACTCTTGCTTGCCTTCTCTTCGACTGGAAGAAGCAGCAGCTCCAAGCGCCTACAACAGCAGGTGACCCAGCCAAAGGGAAGCTCACGCGAAGCTTCAATGCTTCAAGAACTCAGCAGAGCTCAGCAGCAGAAAGAAGAAGAAGGTTACGAGAAGAGTGAGTCGTTCTGTAGAGTCGCTCGAACCCTTATAAAACCTGCGAACCTGCAAGCCAAAAGGCCAGAAACACAGGAGCCAAAAATACTAGGGCCAGACCGATCAGGCATCGCCCTGATCGGTCTGGAGCTATCCTGATCGGTCCGGAGCTATCCTGATCGGTCCGAGAGACCGATCAAGCCTCAGTCTGATCGGTCCCCGGACCGATCCCACCTCTCCTACAGAGAGGTGGCTGCGTCTCTGATCGGTCGTGGAGACCGATCAGCATGGTGCTGATCGGTCTCCAGACCGATCCAGCTGTTCTACCGAAAAGCGCCCAACTTTCTGTGCGTACCCTGATCGGTCCCGGGGACCGATCAGGACTCATGCTGATTGGTCCCCAGACCGATCAGATGACCTGGATCGATCCACTGATCGATCCAGCTCTTGGTTTTTGTCCAAACCAGTTCCCACGCCTTCCACACCAATATCCGGTCAACCTTGACCTATTGGTATATCATCCCTAGCATCTGGTCACTCTCTTGACCTGCTAGAATTCCTCGCCAAGTGTCCGGTCAATCCCTTTGACCTACTTGGACTTTTCTCAACACCAGATGTCCGATCATCCCTGATCCATCTGGATTTTCCCTTGCCTGGCTTCACTCACCCGGACTTTCACCTGGCTTCACTCACCAGGATTTCCACACTGCCTAACATCCCAGTTAGGACTTTCTCACTGCCTGGCTTCACTCACCAGGACTTTCCAACTGCCTAACATCCCAGTTAGGACTTTCCCACTGCCTGGCTTCACTCACCAGGACTTTCCAACTGCCTAACATCCCAGTTAGGACTTTCCCTCGTGCCAAGCTCCCTGCTTGGACTTCTCTAGTGCCAAGTCTCCATACTTGGACTTTTTCCCGAATCAGGTCAACCAGGTCAACCTTGACCTACGGTTGCACCAATAATCTCCCACACATCTATTCTTGTCTCATATCAAGAATAGAACTCTCTCACGAGTGTCAAACATCAACATGCAACTCAACTAGGTCAACCTTGACCTAAGGTTGCACCGACAATCTTCCCAAGTCAAACATCAAAATACAACTCGAGTCACGTCACCTCGAGTCGGGTCAACCAGGTCAACCTTGACCTAAGGTTGCACCAACATCTTGGACGAAAAAGTCAACCACTGTTGACTTTTGGCTCTGGGGCACCCGGAGTAATCTGGGTGCCCGGAGCAGCCCGGGGCGCCCGGAACCCTTCCGGGAGCCCGGACATGATTTGTTGACCAGATCGCGTCAAACGCGATCTGAACGTTGGGGGATAAAGTTTTATCCCTCCAAGGTGCCCGGAACCCTTTCTAGGCGCCTCGACCAAGGCTATAAATATAGCCTTGGTCCAGAAGCTTTTTAATCAGTTCAGAAATTGTAAAAACACTTGTGCGCATTCCACTGTTTAGATTAGCTTCTTTCTTTTTGTGCTTCAACGCTGTAAGAGGCTTCTCCACCTGAAGGAGATTGATAGTGCGCTTCATCCTTTCCTTGGATTAACAACCTCCCCGATTGTAACCAAGTAAACAACTGTGCCTCTTTCTTTTATGCTTTTAATTTACTGCTTTGATTATTTTACAAGTGTTAGTTTGAAAAGTCGGGAAGGGTTTATTTTTTTTTTCAGGGCTATTCAACCCCCCCTTCTAGCCAGCCCAACGGTCCTACAAGTGGTATCAGAGCCAAGGCGCTTCAGGAGGACTAACCGCCGAACGAAGCAACGAGATGGTCAGACCAAGCATCAACCCGCCGAAATACGAAGGGGACTTCGCCACCTGGAAAAAATTGATGCAGGTATTTTTTACAACAGATTTCGAATTAGTTTTAACAATGGAATCTGGCTTTGTAGCTCCAGAAGGTAAGGAAAAATGTCAATGGACAAAAAAGGAGCAGGCTGAATACGTGGCGAACGGTAAAGCATAATACCATCTGCTAAGCGTTCTTCCACCTCAAGAAGTCAACAGGATCGGGAACTACAACTCGGCAAAGGAACTTTGGGAGAAGTTCCTCGAGTTGAAGGGACGTCCGAAGCTAAGCTTGCCAGAAGAGATCTGCTTCGCAATCAGCTCACCAGCCTGCGACTTGGGGAAGACGAGAAAGTCGCGCATCTGCACTCGAGAATAAAAGAAATCATTATCAGACTTTCGAATCTCGGAGAAAAGGTAAGTAACCAAAATTCGCTCAGGTAGGCACTGAATTCATTTCCTAGAAATACCAGATGGGCATCATTAGTAGATGTTTTTTATATTTCTAAGGATTTAGAAAAAATTTTGTTAGAAGATTTCTTTTTCAACATTTGAAGTGCATGAGTCATGATGTGCAAGAATGAAGGAGCCCAAGAACAACGTCACCCTCAAAACTTCGAGAGACGAACCAGAGTCGGAATCTTCTCTCGACGACGAGGAAATGGTAATGATGGTAAGAAGATTCAAGAAACTTTGTAAATCCAGATCTACTAACCATCCGCAGGGGAAGAAGAAAAGGACGATCCGCTGCTACCACTGCGACGAAGAAGGGCACGTCAAGGACAACTGCCCCAAGCTGAAGATCAAGGACAAGGAGAAGGGTAAGAAGCCTATCCAAAAGCGAAAGACCCTAAAGGCGACGTGGGACGATACGTCGTCCGAATCGGAAGTCGAAGCATTCTCTGGACTCGCACTGATGGCGAGTCATCAAGACAACAACTGCGATTCAAGCTCTTCTGAGATGAGCATCGAGAGCATCGATGAAGGGGGAGCTTTGTCAGAAGAAAGCAGCAGTTCAGGGGGAGACACAGACAATGAACTCGACAAGGTAAGTCAGGTACGTTCTCTTCCTCCCGATAAACTTTTTAAGTTCATTAAGTTATTAACTAAAGACTGCTGTAAATTAGAAAAGGAAATCAAAAATTTAAAAATAATTTTGGCTAAATCTTGTCCCTTAGAAGAATTAGACAAATCAAAATTGGAAAATGAAAAATTGAAATTAGAAAATCAAAATTTGAAACTTCAAATAGATCACTTGAAAAATTATGCATGTTCATCTAAAACCAATTTTAGAAGATCCAATAATTTAAATTGGTACTTTAGATATCACCCGGGACAAATTAGGAATATTTCAAGAAAGTATGTCCCTAAAAACTTGTTAGTTAATCCAGTAGGATGGAACCTTTATTGGGTTCCTAAATCTTGCTTAGTCTAAGTTTTAAAATTAAAATTAGCGCTTTTCAGTGAGAAAATTAAACAATGAATTTCTCTATGAGGCTTTGTCTAAGGAAGTGGTTGCTCCAATAACCAAGAAGGCCTAGTGCCTCGCCACGACCTGGAAGCCAAAATATTGAAATAAATGTTTAATTAACTTTCTGTCAAAGCATTAGAATTAGAATTGATTAATGCTTTCAAAGCTTTTCAAACATTTTTTCAAAATATTTTTTTAAATACTTTTACATGAAATTGACTTAGAAATTTAAGTACTTTGAAAAATTTTCAAAGATCTTTTTTCAAAAATATTTTTTTTAACTTAGAATTTTTTTTTATTTTTTTCTCTTAGAAAATTTTCTTTATACTTAGAAAATTCTCAGAAGATTTTTTTTAGTTAAAGGTTGTTATGAAATTGATTATTTCTACAGAAATTTTTTTTTTAGAAATTTTTTTTAAAATGTTTTTGCAAAAAATGTCTAAGTTAGAATTTTTTTTATATAATTTCACTTAGAAAATTTTACTTAAATTTTTTTTTCAGAGACTCTTTATGTGAAAATTATTGCAAATTTTTAAGGATCTCAAAAATTTCTAAGTCTTTAACCTTTAGATTTTTTCTGGAAACCCCATTTTGTTTGTGATCAAAGGGGGAGAAGGATTAGTATAAGTCTAGGGGGAGGTAGACCAAAATATTAACTTGTTTTATTTTTGCACTAAAATTGCAAATTTAGCTAAGTTTATTTTTTGTCTATTTTTACCCTAGCTTAACTTGGGTTGCTCACACCAAAAAGGGGGAGATTGTTGGAACCCCAAGTTTATTTTGGTGTGATCAACAAGTTAAGTTAGGTCCTGTTTGTTACTAACCTTGTGTCTAAGTGTGCAGGAGCTTAGGAGCATAGGTAGTCAAGCGGAAGATGCAGCTAGCGAGAAGGACGGCAGTCCGAGGGATGAGGTGCTGCGGAAGAGTACACCGGCGGACGAGAAGGAAACGTGCGGTGATTCCGAGGGACGAAAGCCGGAGCGGAAGATTACTCGGGGAGCAAGAGACGCAGCTAGCGAGAAGGACGGCACGCGGTGCGTCTGAGGGATGAAGACTGCGAATGAGTATGCCGGCGGATGAGAAGGAAACACGCGGCGATTCCGAGGAACGAGAAGCTGGAGGGAAGCCCGCTCGAGAAGACCGGAAGTTGGGTTCGGGTGAGCCCTTTTCCGGATGGCAGAGATCACCCAAGCGAACGGATCTGGAATAGAAGACCCGGACCGAGCCGAACCAAACCAGAGCAGAGTTCCCGGATGAAAAAGTCAACCGTTGTTGACTTTTGGCTCCGGGGCGCCCGGAGTAGCCCGGGGCGCCCGGACCTGATTTGTTGACCAGATCGCGTCAACCGCGATCTGAACATTGGGGGATAAAGTTTTATCCCCCCAGGGCACCCGAAACCCCTTCCAGGCGCCCCGACCAAGGCTATAAATATAGCTTTGGTCCAGAAGCTTTTTAATCAGTTCAGAAATTGTAAAAACACTTGTGCGCTTTCCATTGTTTAGATTAGCTTCTTTCTTTTTGTGCTTCAACGTTGTAAGAGGCTTCTCCGCCTGAAGGAGATTGATAGTGTGCTTCATCCTTTCCTTGGATTAACAACCTCCCCGGTTGTAACTAGGTAAACAACTGTGCCTCTTTCTTTTCTGCTTTTAATTTACTGCTTTAATTATTTTACAAGTGTTAGTTTGAAAAGTCAGGAAGGGTTTTTTTTTTCAGGGCTATTCAACCCCCCCCCTTCTAGCCGGCCCAACGGTCCTACAAATGGATCGCCTTGAAATTTAGCTTGGGGAAGGGTATTGATGCCACACTCAAGCAAGATGAGAATATGAGTGATAAGTCATGAGGTTTGATCGCCACAAGTTGCATTGATAAGATCAGAATTAGTTCTTTGCCTAAGAACTAGAAGGAAGGAGAAACTCAAATTTTCATTCAAACTTGATTTGTCATACAAGAGTTCTCCTATTTAACATCCCCTAAGATCCACTATGCACTAATTATGCAATAAATATCATACTTGCATGCATTGTATTTATTAACCACTAATGCAACCACTAATCCCTAATACTAGCTTAATGCAACCATGCATGCATGGTATTTATTATACTAGCTTAGGAACTCTCAAAAATACATTAAAAACCCACAAAGTGTTGGATCGTAGAGTTTCACTAGAGGGGGGTGAATAGCGATTTAAAACTTATCGAAAGTACACAGCGGAAAAGTACATGCAATAGAATAAAGCAATGCTAACAAGAGTCGTTTTTTACTTGATTCGGAGCCTTTATTGACTCCTACTCCAAGGCCCGCACGCAAGGGTGCTTTCGATGGGCAATTCACGAGCAATTCAAATATTTGATTACAAACTAAATTACAGAAATGCTAATAGAAAAGCAATACCGACAAATGAAGTAAACAAAAGAACAGCGAGTGGTCGGAGTAGCTTTGCAGCGTCGCAGGAGCACAGGAGATCAAGCCGTGAGTTATTGTTGGAGCTTCAGCCTTGACCCACTTTATATAAGAGGTTCGGGGCACCTGGAACCTTCAGGACGCCCTGGTTGTGATGTAGCTGAGCCAATCAGTGAGCTCCACTTGGCGAGGCGACACTGGGATAGAATTTCACCTCCCGGGCGCCCGGACCTCCGGGAGCCCTGACCCCAATTTTCCAGCAGCTTCCTGCAAGAAAACGTTAGTCCGGAGGCAAACATATGATGTATATATCCTGCAAAACAAGTTGTTAGCATAGTTTAAGTTAAACAATTAGAGTATTAGCTAGATTCCGTCTCTCCGAGATCGGAATCTAGTCAAGATCTCGACTTAGAGTTTTGAAATGGTTCTAAGTCAGATCGGCGCCTAAGTTCCCTTCCCGGGAACGCGTCCTCACAGTTACTCCCCTCCAGTGACTTACCTTCACTTACCTGCCAGACGTCCGGTCAACCCTTCGACCCGTCTGGGCTTCATGCCAACTATCCGGTTAGCCCGTCGACCTAGCTAGACTTCGTGCCAAACGTCCGATCAGCCCATCGACCCGTTTGGACTTCGTGCCAACTATCCGGTTGGCCCATCGACCTAGTTGGGCTTCTCTCAGCAGAGTGTTAGATAATGACGAAACTAACTTAGCCTATTTTGTCATTCATCAAAACTTGAGTTAGACCGTTAGTGCTAACCGCACCAACAATCTCCCCTTTTTTGATGCAATGACAACCGAGTTAAGTTAGTAATAAATATGCAAGTAAAAACAAGCATAAGGTTGTTAAGTTTAGCTTTTAAATTTTGTTTTGTTTGTTTAACTAACTTAACCTCCTAACCCTCCTCCTTTGGCATTCATCAAAAGAGTAACATAGAAAAAATGTAAAGTAAAAATAATCTAGAAATGTAAGTCAGATTGTCTTGGGGGAGTTTAAATTTAAACACATAGACAATTTTCTATTTACCTCTTATGTAACACCCCAAATTTCATGATTTGGAGTCCCAAAAGACCTTATTAAAATCTAGAAATGCTATAGAAAAATTCTAGAGATTTTTAGGAATTTTTAGAGTATTTTTACGTAATTTTTGGAGTTTGTTTGGTATTTTTACCAAGAGAAAGAAGTTTAAAAAAATATATATATATAAAAGTGTTAAAGCTGGGTTTTGAACCCAAGAGCTCAGACCCAAACCATATTTTAACGGACTCAGCCAACCAACTGGTCTGCAAACGTTTTGTTAATTATATATGGAAGTGAAATATATTTAAGCTATAGTTGGAACGTTTAAAATAAATTGGAATAAAAAGTGCGCGGCGGAAGAATCGAAGCCTAAACCTTTGATTCGCTTAAAAGCCGGCTAACCAACTGGGCTAGCAATTGTTACTTGATTAAGTACAGGAAGAATTTTATTTAAGTAATAGAAGTTAATAGCAAGAAATAATAGGAAGAAAATAGGTTGCAGCCAGGATTTGAACCAATGCGTCGGGCCTTAAGTAGAACGCAGCCCACCAAAAGACCAGCCGAACTTTTCTTAACTAAATCTATATTGAAATATATTTAAGTAGTACTAGTTAACAGAAATATGAGGGTATTAAAAGGAGAACTTAGGTTTTAGCCGAAACCAAAATTTCCCCTCCTCTCTCACGCTCGTGTCGGCGCTTCTCGTCGGGCGAAACCGCAGCAGCAAGCAAGGGGTGTTCCGGCGGCCGGCGAGGGCGTTCTCCGAAGATTTTTTTTCACCATCATGATTACCTTATCGAGGAGAACAAGTGGAGGTGAAGGAGTTGCCGAGAGCTTGAGTCCTCCGCAAGCCCTAGAAGTATTAGAAGCCACCTTCTTTGGCTGTAAGTCCTAGAACAAGAGGTAAGTCGCTACTCACCTGCAGTAGGATAGTTCCGGATTTCGATTCGTTTTGGTGTTCTTTTCCTTTTGTTTCGAATTTTTTGTGAAGAATGTGGTTTAGGGCTTACTGCCGTGAGTTGTTAAGGAAGAGGGAAAGGGATTTTGTTTGGATGTTTTCTTGTTTTCCTTGAATTCGCAGCATGTTGTAAGATTTGTTGGTTGTGACTTGATGAGAATGTCCGGGTTGAAGGGAAGCTTGCAATCTTGTGTTCTTCTTTTGTTGCCGTGGCACATAGCATGTAGAACAAGTATGGTTTTGAGGTTACAATAGCAATTTTCATTAGATTTGTTGGTTGTGACTTGATGAGAATGTCCGGGTTGAAGGGAAGCTTGCAATCTTGTGTTTTTCTTTTGTTGCCGTGGCACATAGCAGGAGGAACAATTACCACAGTGCAGTTTTGATTTGTTATCAATTCATTGGTATGTTGTTAGCCATTTTATCACTTATTCCCTAACCGCAGCTTTAGCTTTCGTTTAAGTTGTGTAGATTAGCAATGAAAAGATTGTGTTCAGTGCTGGCTTTATAGATTTAGTGCAATGTGGATTAGATTGCTATTAGACCCTTTTCGTCCATGCTCAGTACTGATGCTTTCTTAATTAGTTGGAACAACCTTGCCTTAAGCTTGCTAGTTAGATCTTTTTACGCTATGCATTGGGCAAGAACAGTCCTCATTTTTAAAGTATGCAGTATAGATTTTCTGTTAAGCTATTATGCAGATTTTTATTAAGCTAGTATGCAGATTTCTATTAAAAGAAATTAGATTTGCTAATATGTAGATTTGTTAAAGCATTGTTACTGTACCAAGCTTAAATCCTTTCATGATTAGCATGCAGATTTTAGTTAAGCTTAATATGCAGATTTCTGTTTAAACTTGTATGCAGATTTTGTCTAAGCATTGCAGTGTTTGAATTTGTTTAAACATTTCAGTTTTTGTAAGAAGCATTCTTTTATAAGAAAAATATAAGAAAGATAAAGAAAAGAAAAGAAAAGAAAAGGCCGAGGCCTTAAGTAGATCCCAAAGTCGAGACTTTAGGGATTTTTGGCACACAAGGTGCCTTTTAAAATGCCAAGGCATTTAAAGAAGAAGTAATTAAGATTATAAGTATTTTACTTTTAAGAAGAGGCTAGTACCCGACTTCCGAGGTTGTCGTTAAACAAATCCAGGTGTCCAATTCTGAGGTCTTGGCCCTGGTAGACCGAGGTCTGCTCTTTTAGGATTGGTGGCTCGCTACCCCAACCTATTAGGGAACGCGCATAAGATGGTACTATGCCTGGGCCCAAGAAGAAGTTGATTATTATTTTAAAGTATTATGAGTATAAGCTTTTGAACTAATAAAACAATGTGTTTACAAAAGTTTACAAGTATTAAAGAATAAGTTTTAAATAAGTGAAATAAAAGAATAAGTTTTCAAGTAAGTTTAATAAGAATCAGAAAGTGTTTAGAATTCAGTAAGTTAAATTCTTTATGCTAGCATGATAGTATAGACTTGTCTTACATGTTCAGCCTTTCAGTATGTTTCTTTACTATTAGAAGTATTAGAGTGTATACTAAAAGCCTAGCTTTTGGTATAAATATTTATCTAGAAATAAGAATCACTTTGGTCAAATGTCTACATTTATGATAAATGTAGTTGTTCAATTAATTTATATTGTAGATAACATGGTGTGTGGTATCACACACAGAGGATCATGTTATCAGTACCTTATAAATTATAAACAGTAACTCACGACCATAATGGAAAGGAACAAACCATTGGAAGGTCATAGTGTAATTAGGTATTAGTTCATCTTAACTATATAATTACACTAGTACACTTAGAGTGTATTGAGTAGGACTATTAGAGGTCGTTTCTTTTATACTGACATTATAAAGAAACAAAGACCTCAGTTATTATGGAAGTGTGTGCTCTTAATCCTAATATAATAACAAGCACATATATTTGATATTTATTTCTTTAATTTATCAATGGGTGAGATTTAGTTCGATGAATCAATAAGCCCGATAAGTTGGGAAATGATATCACTTATAGTGTGTATTGTTGATTATAGAAGGAAACTGTGTCCTAGTGATCTAGGTTGAGAATGTCCTCAAGAGGAGCTCATAAGGATTGTCATGTTAAACCCTGCAGGTGGACTTAGTCCGACATGATGATAAGGTTGAGTGGTACTACTTTTGGACTAAGATATTAATTAAATGAGTTGTCAGTAACTCGCTTAATTAGTGGACATTTGACATCTTAAACACAGGGAGACTAACACACTCATAATAAGAAGGAGCCCAAAATGTAATTTGGGATTGGTGCGGTAGTTCAATAATAGTTCTTTAGTGGAATGAATTATTATTGATGGAATTAAGTTGTGTGTTCTGGGCGAACACGGGAAGCTTAATTTCATCGGGAGACCAAAACCAATTCCTCCTCTCGGTCCCTATCGTAGCCTCTTGTATATAGAGATTTATACCCACCACATACCCACCTTCTTACCCAACCAATAGGGGCCGACCAAGCTAAGCTTGAAACTCAAGCTTAGGGCCGGCCAAGCCTAAAGGTGACCGGCCAATAGCTTGGAGCCCAAGTTTAGGTGGCCGGCCACATCATATTAAAAAGGATTTTTTATTAAAATTATTTCTTATGTGGATATCATAGTTTTAAAAGAGAGTTTAAAAATTAAATCTTTCCTTTTAAAGCTTTCTACAAAAGATTAAGAAAAGATTTAAAATCTTTCCTTATTTGTAGATTGAAAGGAGATTTTATTTTTAAGAAAAACTTTCCTTTTTGACCATGATAATAATTTAAAAGAGAAGTTTAAAAATTAAATATTCTCTTTTATTAGTTTCTACAAAAGATTAAGAAAAGATTTGATATCTTTCCTTATTTGTAGATTGAAAAGAGATTTTAATTTTTAGAGATAACTTTCCTTTTGGAAATTATCCACATGTTTAGAAGAAGAATTTTAATTTATAAAATTTCCTTTTTATTAACCAATCATGAAGGGATAAAAATTATTGGAGAAATTTTTATAAATTTCTAGAAACAAATTAGGAAGTTTTAATTCTTGTGTGAATTAAATTTTCCATGTTTTGGGGAATTAGAAGTGGCCGGCCATTATTATTAAAAGAAGAAAATTGTTTTTAATTAAAATAATTTTTCTTTTTTTATGACAAAAGAATTAAGGAATTTTTTATTAAAATTTCCTTATTTGTCAAGACCAAGGATTATAAAAGAGGGGGTAGAGGTGCCTTCACGGGTGATCAACTCTATTATTTTTCCTCTCTCTTTTTCTTCCTTGGTGTGGCCGGCCATCCTCTCCTCCTTTCTTCTCTTTGATGGACGAACCTCATCCTTCTTGTGGAGACTCATATGGTGGCCGGATCAAGTTTAGAGAAGAAGAAGAAGAAGGAGTACTAAAGTACCTCTACAGCTTCCAGGAGAGAAAGAAAGCTTTGTTTCTAGCATCCCTTGGAGCATGGTGGTGGTGACCGAACCTCTTCATCCTAGAAGATGTTTTGATGGCCGAAACTTGCAAGGAAGAAGAAGGTGTTTGGTGGTTCTCATCTCGGAAGATCGTTACCCACACAACGTCCGAGGTTAGAAGAGGAATACGATAGAAGATCAAGAGGTCTTTCTAAAAGGTATAACTAGTATTTTTCCTTTCCGCATCATACTAGTTATTTTTGGAAATAATACCTAATACAAGAGGCTTACGATTCTAGTATTTCGAATATGTTTTTCGAAGTTGTGTTCTTTTATTTTTCTTTTCCTTGTGATTTGATTGTTCTTTTTGGTTGACCTAAAGTTATTTTAGGAAATTAAATATTAGCTTTCCATAAAAGGTTTTGTCTAGTCGGTGGTGGTTGTTCCCATATCCAAGAAGGCCATGTGCCTCGCCACGTCAGTACTGGGAACCAATTATGGAAATTAATATTTAATGGAATTAATAACTTAGGTGATTTGGATCAAACATGTTAAGTTCCGCAGGAGATCCAAGTCTAAACCTTAAAGAACAAATCGATTAAGTTTTGGATCAAACGTGTTAAGTTCCGCAGGCGATCCAAAATTTAATTTAAAAGAACACATGGTAGCTAGGAAAAGGTTCAGACCTTTGTACAAAATTTTTGTACAGTGGAACCTCTAGGTTTTCCGAGTAGCAACCAACAATTGGTATCAGAGCTAGGGTTTTGCCTCTGTGTATTTGATATTAGTTTAATTATGTACATGTCATACATAATTTAGGTAGGTTAATAGTAGGATGTGCTAACTTTGTGGATGTAGGATCCAACTATTATGGCTTATAGTTATTATGTGTGTGATTGGACCCTTGGACATGTCAAGGGCATTTTATTATGTGTGCATGATTGTATCATAAAATACAGCAGGAGCTGTATTTAGTTTTATTAGGATTTTATTTTTTGATCTAGTTACATGTACATTCCTTTTATGGAATATAGGATCGATGGATGTAAATTTTATTTTATGTTCGATCTAGTTTACATGTACATTCCTTCGAGGAATATAGGATCAAAATGTAAAATTCTATTTATGTCGCGGATCGAATCTTGCAAAGCGTGGAACCTTCTAAGGACCAGAGGCGCAGCGGAACTAGGAGCAAGATGGATGCGACAGCTAGACCCGGTGGCAGTGGCCAAATATGGCAGCAGCTTGGGATGACAACACACGGAGGACAACTAGAGATAAAAGCCATAATAGTTGAAAATTAGATTTTCTATTTATTGCTTTTATATTGTGCTATGTGTGCATGTTAGTTTACATATTTAGTAGGCTAGCATAGTTAAAATTCCTCATTTATAAATAACTAAGTGGGAGAGGGATTTTTAAGTAAATCCCATGGTCTCCATTACTGGTTTGTAAGTGATGCAAACAAGCTTGCGCGTTGGCTCTGAGTGCCTTCCTCCATAACGGATGAGCTTATTTGTGGATCACTAGAACAGACTTCCATTTTTGGATGACTATAGGAAGTTAATTAAGAGCGTGTGATCTTCCCCAATGGAAGGGGCATAATCTTATTAATGGACTTAGTGTCAAGTAATGGTATACACTTAGACACATCTAATAGTATCCTCCCCATTGGAGTCACTGCTATTATTTGTGTGACCAATTGAAACCAACTATTAATTTGTCATAAAACTAGGTTGACAAGATAATAAAATTAAAGGGTTAAAACCCCTCTTACAAATGATTGATTTTGTATACGTCCACACTAACGTGGCATACAAAATTAACGGTGTTTGAGATAATTTTATTTGTCATAAAGATACGTTGACAAGATAGTTAATGGGTAAAACCCTCCTTTTACAAATGTTGAATTTGTATACGTCCACACTAACGTGGCATGCAAAATTCACGGTGTTTGAGGTGTTGGTGAATTTAAATAATATTGTTTGAGGAATCAATATTTTATTTTAAATTCAAAAAGTTTTGACAAAATATTTGATCAAAGACAGATCAACTATTAATTTTATTCGTCATAAAGTAAAGTTGACGAGATAATAAAATTAATGGATAAAATCTCCTCTTTGATTTTGTATACGTCCACACTATCGTGGCATACAAAATTCATGGGGATTTTAAAGAATTGATCTTGACCAAATATTTTTGTGATTCTTAGGATTTAAAATGTTTGTCAATCCCCTAGTTGTTATACTATAGAAAAGACTTAGTAGTCCCAATTGTAATGATTGGAAATAGGACTTGGACATTAAGGTAGACTATTTTCTTAGAACTAAGAACAATATAGGTGTATTTAATTCATTAGTTGAAACATGTTTAGTGGTGTTATCTACCAGAACCTGGAGTGTAGATACAGATGCCATCAATCATGTTCGCAATTCATTGCAGGGTTCCAGGAAATCCGGCAACTAAATGAAAATTAAAACACCGTCCACATGGGCAGTTGTTGCAGTGGGAGATGTTTATCTTTTGATAAGAATAAAACATGGATTTTTTAGTAATTGTCTTTACGCACCAAGTTTAGAAAGAACTAGTTTTCAGTTTCTAAACTATTCAAAGAACTTGATATTCTGCCTCTTTTAATAACAAAGTTGTTATTAAGAAAAAGAGGGAAGTTATCTGTTCTGGTACGTTGGTTGGCAATTTATAAATCCAATAACTCCCACGATGCAACAAATGGAAATTAGTAACACATCTTCTAATTTTAAGAGAAAGCAACCTTCGGAAATGAACCATTAATATCTTTGGCATCTAAGGCTAGGTTATATTAACTTGAGTAGGATTCATTGGTAGCTGATGAACTTTTGGGTTCATTGGTAGTGGAAATCTTTCCAACCTGCGAGTCTTACTTGGAAGGAAAATAACCAAGAAGCTTTTAAGTCCAAGGGGTATGGAGTCAAAGATATGTTGAAATCGGTTCATTCTGATTTGTGTGATCCTATGACTATCCAAACAAGAGGTAGTATTGAATATTTCGTCTATTTTATAGACAACTATTCAAGATACAAATAAATTTACTTAATGTACCGCAAGACTAAGTACTTTGATTAGTTCAAAGAGTACAAGGCTGATGCGGAGAAATGTTAAAGTAAATGTCACTATGGTGGCAAGTACCTCTTGGGAGAATTTAGGAGTCACTTATCAAAAGTAGGGATTCAATCCCAACTAACTGCACCTGGTACACCCCAACAGAATGGTGTAGTAGAAAGAAGGTAAAGGACTCTTATGAAATAATTAGATAGATGATGAGTTATTCAGAAAATTACCAAATTTGTTTTAAGGATAAACTCTGAAAACGAAAGTGAACATAGTACCTTCCAAGTTAGAACTCTCTACTCATATAGAATTGCTGAATAGGTGAAAACCTATTTTGAAGCATATTCGGATTCGGGTAATCCAGCACATATGTTAAAGAGAGACAATGATAAGTTGGATAGGAGTTCACTTGTTTGTAAGTTATCCTAGATAAACAAAAGTAGGTTTATAGTCTTAAAAATCAGAAGGTCATTGTTAGCATCAATGACTGATTTTTTAGAAAAGGACTATATAATGAACCACGTGCTCATAAGAAAATTTATTCTTAAGGAAATAATAAAAGACATGTCTAATCTAGTATCAACTGTACAAGATGAGATACCACAAGGAAACTGCAACACGTATCACAAATGATACACAATTGCATAAAGTGCCTCGTCGTAGAGGGAGGGTTGTTAGGCAACCTAAAAAGATTCATGTTTTGGGAGAGTTTTTGGACTCGATCCCTCGAGGACATGAACCTGATCTCCGGTCATATAATGAAGCACTCCAAGATAAAGATGCAGCATCTTGGCAAAGAGTAATGAATAACAGAATTAGAATATATGTATTCTAATAAAATCTGGAAGCTTGTAGAATCACCAAATGGAGTAAAAGCCGTTGGGTGTAAAAAGGTCTAAAATAGGGAAAGAGGGATAGACAGGAAGGTAGTAACTTTCAAAGCAAGGCTTGATGAAAAAGGAAACTTTTTCACTAGTAGCCATGCTTAAGTCTATCCGGATTCTTTTATCTATTTGGCAAGTGGATGTCAAGACAGCATTCCTTAATGGAAGTCTTAAAGAAAGCATCCATATAAAGCAACCAGAAGGGTTCATTGCAAAGGGCTAAGAGCATCTTGTGTGCAAGCTCAATCAGTCTATGGACTGAGGCAAAGCTTCAAGGTCTTAGAACATCCGGTTTATCAAAGTCTATGGATTTAGTAACCGGATAAGTCTTGTGTATACAAAAGGTGTGATGGAAGCGTGGTGGTATTTCTTGTACTATACGTAGATAACATTTTTGGTAGTTGGAAACAATATCAAAATGTTGTCAGAAGTAAGGGTATGGTTGTCCAAATAATTCGATATAAAGGACTTGGGAGAATGTATATATTCTTGAGATCAAAGTAATAAGTGATCGCAAGAAACGAATATTTTACTTATCCCAAGCTTCATATATCAGAAAAATCCTTGCTCGTTTTAAGCATACAAAACTCCAAGAAAGGTTTCTTAACTTTTCAGGACGGAGTAACTTTATCTAAAGATATGTCTCTGTAGACATCAAAGGAGATAAAGGAAATAAAGGCAGTTCTTTATGCTTAGGCTGTCGGAAGCCTAATGTATGCTATGCGCGAGAAATCTGTTTGCCAAGGGCATAGTTAGCAGATATCAAAGTAACCCTGGACAAGGACAGTGGATTACAGTAAAGCATATATTGAAGTACCTTAGAGGCACTAGAGAATATATGCTAGCTTACAAGGCAGTTAATTTGGTCCTTGTGGGTTGCATGGATTTTGACTTCCAATCGGATAGGGACAATAATAAGTCAACCTCGGGGTTTTGTGTTTACTTTAGGAGGTAAAGTCATAACTATGGAAGAGTGATAAGCATAGATATTTTTCTGGACTCCACCATAGAAGTTTAGTATATGGCAAGCCTCTGAGGTAGCCATAAAAGCTGAATGACTCAATAACCTCAAGATAGACTTAGATATGATTTCTGGTTTGTCCAAAGATTATTACAATTTATTGTAATAATATTGGTGCAGTAGCAAACTCGAAGAAACCATAAGTCTATAAAGGCAAGTAAACACAATAGAGGGCAAGTACCACCCAATACGAGAAATCGTATAAACGAGGAGAAGTTGTTGCTGCCAAGAATGCATCAGATGATGACCTATAGATCTTTTCACTAAGGTCCTTAAGGCGAGAGCTTTTGATGGACATGTTGAAGGGTTGGGAATCAGATGTATGGTAGCAGATATGACAGCTTAGTCTTTTAGTATAAGTGGGAGATTGTTAGAGTGTATACTAAAAGCCTAGCTTTTGGTATAAACATTTATCTAGAAATAAGAATCACATTGGTCAAATGTCTACATTTATGATAAATGTAGTTGTTCAATTAATTTATATTGTAGATAACATGGTGTGTGGTATCACACACAGAGGATCATGTTATCAGTACCTTATAAATTATAAACAGTAACTCACGACCATAATGGAAAGGAACAAACCATTGGAAGGTCATAGTGTAATTAGGTATTAGTTCATCTTAACTATATAATTACACTAGTACACTTAGAGTGTATTGAGTAGGACTATTAGAGGTCGTTTCTTTTATACTGACTTTATAAAGAAACAAAGACCTCAGTTATTATGGAAGTGTGTGCTCTTAATCCTAATATAATAACAAGCACATATAATTGATATTTATTTCTTTAATTTATCAATGGGTGAGATTTAGTTCGATGAATCAATAAGCCCGATAAGTTGGGAAATGATATCACTTATAGTGTGTATTGTTGATTATAGAAGTAAACTGTGTCCTAGTGATCTAGGTTGAGAATGTCCTCAAGAGGAGCTCATAAGGATTGTCATGTTAAACCCTGCAGGTGGACTTAGTCCGACATGACGATAAGGTTGAGTGGTACTACTCTTGGACTAAGATATTAATTAAACGAGTTGTCAGTAACTCGCTTAATTAGTGGACATTTGACATCTTAAACACAGGGAGACTAACACACTCATAATAAGAAGGAGCCCAAAATGTAATTTGGGATTGGTGCGGTAGTTCAATAATAGTTCTTTAGTGGAATGAATTATTATTGATGGAATTAAGTTGTGTGTTCGGGGCGAACACGGGAAGCTTAATTTCATCGGGAGACCAAAACCAATTCCTCCTCTCGGTCCCTATCGTAGCCTCTTGTATATAGAGATTTATACCCACCACATACCCACCTTCTTACCCAACCAATAGGGGCCGACCAAGCTAAGCTTGAAACTCAAGCTTAGGGCCGGCCAAGCCTAAAGGTGACCGGCCAATAGCTTGGAGCCCAAGTTTAGGTGGCCGGCCACATCATATTAAAAAGGATTTTTATTAAAATTATTTCTTATGTGGATATCATAGTTTTAAAAGAGAGTTTAAAAATTAAATCTTTCCTTTTAAAGCTTTCTACAAAAGATTAAGAAAAGATTTAAAATCTTTCCTTATTTGTAGATTGAAAGGAGATTTTATTTTTAAGAAAAACTTTCCTTTTTGACCATGATAATAATTTAAAAGAGAAGTTTAAAAATTAAATATTCTCTTTTATTAGTTTCTACAAAAGATTAAGAAAAGATTTGATATCTTTCCTTATTTGTAGATTGAAAAGAGATTTTAATTTTTAGAGATAACTTTCCTTTTGGAAATTATCCACATGTTTAGAAGAAGAATTTTAATTTATAAAATTTCCTTTTTATTAACCAATCATGAAGGGATAAAAATTATTGGAGAAATTTTTATAAATTTCTAGAAACAAATTAGGAAGTTTTAATTCTTGTGTGAATTAAATTTTCCTTGTTTTGGGGAATTAGAAGTGGCCGGCCATTATTATTAAAAGAAGAAAATTGTTTTTAATTAAAATAATTTTTCTTTTTTTATGACAAAAGAATTAAGGAATTTTTTATTAAAATTTCCTTATTTGTCAAGACCAAGGATTATAAAAGAGGGGAGAGGTGCCTTCACGGGTGATCAACTCTATTATTTTTCCTCTCTCTTTTTCTTCCTTGGTGTGGCCGGCCATCCTCTCCTCCTTTCTTCTCTTTGATGGACGAACCTCATCCTTCTTGTGGAGACTCATATGGTGGCCGGATCAAGTTTAGAGAAGAAGAAGAAGAAGGAGAGAAAGAAAGCTTTGTTTCTAGCATCCCTTGGAGCATGGTGGTGGTGACCGAACCTCTTCATCCTAGAAGATGTTTTGATGGCTGAAACTTGCAAGGAAGAAGAAGGTGTTTGGTGGTTCTCATCTCGGAAGATCGTTGCCCACACAACGTCCGAGGTTAGAAGAGGAATACGATAGAAGATCAAGAGGTCTTTCTAAAAGGTATAACTAGTATTTTTCCTTTCCGCATCATACTAGTTATTTTTGGAAATAATACCAAATACAAGAGGCTTACGATTCTAGTATTTCGAATATGTTTTTCGAAGTTGTGTTCTTTTATTTTTCTTTTCCTTGTGATTTGATTGTTCTTTTTGGTTGACCTAAAGTTATTTTAGGAAATTAAATATTAGCTTTCCATAAAAGGTTTTGTCTAGTCGGTGGTGGTTGTTCCCATATCCAAGAAGGCCATGTGCCTCGCCACGTCAGTACTGGGAACCAATTATGGAAATTAATATTTAATGGAATTAATAACTTAGGTAATTTGGATCAAACATGTTAAGTTCCGCAGGAGATCCAAGTCTAAACCTTAAAGAACAAATAGATTAAGTTTTGGATCAAACGTGTTAAGTTCCGCAGGCGATCCAAAATTTAATTTAAAAGAACACATGGTAGCTAGGAAAAGGTTCAGACCTTTGTACAAAATTTTTGTACAGTGGAACCTCTAGGTTTTCCGAGTAGCAACCAACAAGAAGAGCATGAGTTAGCTTACTGTTATTTGCTATTTATGAGCATGAGTAGCTTTACATGTTAGCATTCAGTTTTAGCATGTTTTTATTTATATAAATGCATATCGAGTTTTTGTGAGTTAGATAGCGCTTACTAAGCAAATTTTGCTTATAGACTACACTTCCTCTTACTGCAGATACAGGAAAGGAAAAGATATAGCAAGGAAGGCGACAAGGTGGCGCGGGTGGTGTGTGATGTTTGGACTATGGAGTAGACTAAGAGATTGAACCAGAATTTATTTAGAATGTTTTGGTTTAAGTGTTTAACGTATTTAGAACTTGTGCATGTTATTATTTGGTCGTGCATTCGTTAGAGTTGATTTTTCCTTGGTATTGTGCTTCTTTTTGATATATAAACTGCGTGGTTGATTGATATGTGTTCCAGCCACTTGTGACTGTGTATATTATGTCATGTATTAATTGTAACACCCCAAATTTCATGATTTGGAGTCCCAAAAGACCTTATTAAAAATCTAGAAATGCTATAGAAAAATTCTAGAGATTTTTAGGAATTTTTAGAGTATTTTTACGTAATTTTTGGAGTTTGTTTGGTATTTTTACCAAGAGAAAGAAGTTTAAAAAAATATATATATATAAGTGTTAAAGCTGGGTTTTGAACCCAAGAGCTCGGACCCAAACCAGATTTTAACGGACTCAGCCAACCAACAGGTCTGCAAACGTTTTGTTAATTATACATAAGTGAAATATATTTAAGCTATAGTTGGAACGTTTAAAATAAATTGGAATAAAAAGTGCGCGGCGGAAGAATCGAAGCCTAAACCTTTGATTCAGTTAAAGGCCGGCTAACCAACTGGGCTAGCAATTGTTACTTGATTAAGTAGAGGAAGAATTTTATTTAAGTAATAGAAGTTAATAGCAAGAAATAATAGAAAGAAAATAGGTTGCAGCCAGGATTTGAACCAATGCGCCGGGCCTTAAGCAGAACGCAGCCCACCAAAAGACCAGCCGAACTTTTCTTAACTAAATCTATATTAAAATATATTTAAGTAGTACTAGTTAACAGAAATATGAGAGTATTAAAAGGAGAACTTAGGTTTTAGCCGAAACCAAAATTTCCCCTCCTCTCTCACGCTCGCGTCGGCGCTTCTCGTCGGGCGAAACCGCAGCAGCAAGCAAGGGGCGTTCCGGCGGCCGGCGAGGGCGTTCTCCGAAGATTTCTTCACCATCGTGATCACCTTATCGAGGAGAACAAGTGGAGGTGAAGGAGTTGCCGAGAGCTTGAGTCCTCCGCAAGCCCTAGAAGTATTAGAAGCCACCTTCTTTGGCTGTAAGTCCTAGAACAAGAGGTAAGTTGCTACTCACCTGCAGTAGGATAGCTCCGAGGTTTATTCCGTGTTCCTCTTCTTGTCTTCGAATTTAATTTGGTGTTTCCTCTGTTTTTGGGTATGCTGTGAATTGAAGTTTCAGGCTGGGTTTTCCTTCTTTGCATGTATGTTGTAACATGTTTAAGATTTTGTTGCTGCCGTGAGTTAAGGTTTCATATCTGGTTTTCTTCCTTATCTAGTATGCTGTGAAGTTGCTTGTGTTTTCTGCCGTGCCACAATTTCAGGAGGAATTTCATACATGGCTTTTAGATTTTAGGTTGTAGAGAATCCTGGTTATTTATAAAAGTTTAAGATGTGAATTTGTGTTAATGGAATCCCTAGATTTCAGAATTTGATGTTAATAGCAAGCTTAAGAAAGATAGATTGCTCCTGTTGCTTTTGGGCAGTTCAAGTTTTGATGCAGAGTGGTTGAAATTGAATCCTGTTTTGGGTTCTAGCACAGCTAAGTTTTTGTGAATTTTTGACCATGGGGTTCATTGAGTCTGCCGTGTTTTGGGTTTTGGTTTTTCTTGATTAGTAGTTCTGAAGTGGGATATTCTTTCAGTTGCATGGAATCAGATTTGTTAATTATTGTAGTTGCTGTAGTTCAAGTTTTCTATGCTAGTTCTAATACCTGTGAGCTATTCTCTAGTTTTACTATGCAAAAGATGAATTCTTCTTCAGTAACTCATTGACTTTATGCATGAAAATTGGTTATAGAAAATGAATAAAATTCCTTTGCTATTTAGATTTAGTAAATAACATGAACATGTGCAGATTTAGGTTTCTAGTTCCTTTGCTATTGGAATAACATGAGCAGATTTCTAGTTTCTTATGTTATTAGATGTGCATGAGTAGCCTTCCTTCTAAAACAATCAGTTTCTAGTTTCTTTAGAGCTTAATATGCAGAATTGTTTTCCTTTGTTTTAAATTCTGTTGTAGCATGCCTATATTCTTTTTAAGAGTTTAAGAAAAATATAAGAAAGATAAAGAAAAGAAAAAAGAAGGCCAAGGCCTTAAGTAGATCCCAAAGTCAAGACTTTAGGGATTTTGGCACACAAGGTGCTAAAGAAAATGCCGAGGCATTATATAGAAGTATTAAAAGATAACAAGTATTTTACTTTTATCAGTGGCACTGTGTTGGACTCTCTGTCCTTGGGTTGGGCTCCCATAGTCGTCCCTAGGTTTAAATAACCTAGTAGTAACGGCTCGGCCGACGGTCGACGACCATAGGGTCGCCAAATGGGCCGCCGAATGGGTCGGGTCGTTACAAAAGTAAAAGCACAGTTGCCGGGCCCAAGAAGAAGTTGATTATTATTTTGAAGTATTATAAGTATAAGTTTTTGAACAAGTAAAGCAAGTTTTTCATAAACATAAAGTATTAAAGATTAAGTTAGAACAAATGAAATAAGATTCAGAAGGTGTTTAGAATTCAGTAAGTTTAGTCCTTTATGCTAGCATGATTGTATAGATTTACTTTACATGTTTAGCCTTTCAGTATGTTTTTTTCACTAGTAGATGAGCATGAGTAGATTTCCTTTTGAGCATTCAGTTTTAGATTTCAGTATATCCTCATGCATATCGAGATTTTGTGAGTTAGATAGCGCTTACTAAGCAAATTTTGCTTATAGACTACACTTCCTCTTACTGCAGATACAGGAAAGGAAAAGATATAGAAAGGAAGGCGACAAGGTGGCGCGGATGGTGTGTGATGCCAGGACTATGGAAGCCTTGAGACTTAGTTTAAGAATTTATTAAGATTGTCATTTATTAAGAATGTATTAGATGAGTCATTTAGTCTTCCGCTGTTAGTTAATTGTATGTTTTTATTTTGTTTCCGCTATTCATTACTTGCATGATTTGATTTCATTAAACTGCGTGGTGATGTTATTCCTTTTGTGTGTTTGATATGTGTTCCAGCCGCCTGTGGCTGTGTATATTATGTCATGTATTAATGATTATGGTCACCGGTACAGGGGAGATTTTGCCGGAATTTTTCGGTAGGGTTTCTTCGAGGATTTTAATTATACCGGTTAAGTAAAGTTAGTAGATAAGTAACGGTCATCCTTAGAGAGTAGTAGTAGTAAGAAGGGTGGTCGTTACATTAATGATTATGGTCACCGGTACAGGGGAGACTCTGTCGGAAATTTTTCGGTAGGGTTTCTTCGAGGATTTTAATTATACTGGTTAAGTAGAGTTAGTAGTTAAGTAACGGTCACCCTTAGAGGGTAGTAGTAGTAAGAAGGGTGGTCGTTACATCTTAACCTTTGTAAGATAGCTAAGTTTTGAAAAAAAAATAGCTGATTTAGCAAAATAACTTAGTAATTTTTGCAGATTAATTTTCAAAAGATAATTTTTGCAACTATAAATTTATAAAAGCTAATTTTCAAGTATAAGTTTATAAAAGCTAACTTCATAAAAGCTAAGTTTAGAAATTCAAGCATAAAGTGTATAAGTTCATAATTTTCAAAATAAATTTTCAAAACTAAGAAAGATTCAATTTTTAAAATCAATTTTCAAAACTAAGTAAGATTGAATTTTTAAAATCAATTTTCAAAACTAAGTAAGATCGAATTTTTTAAAATCAATTTTCAAAACTAAGTAAGATCGAATTTTTAAAATCAATTTTCAAAACTAAGTTTCAAAGTTGTCATTTTCAAAATTGCCTTTGAAAAGTTTAAAAACATAAATCTAATTTTCAAAAATGATTTTAACTTTCAAAACTAATTTTCAAAAATCCAAAGAAATTTTTAAAACACTTAGGTTTGACTTGATTTTAAAAAGAGGTATTTTTCAAAAATTAAATTTAAAATAAGTATAAAAATGATTAACCTCCCCCTAAACCTGACATTACAAAAATCTCTCTAACTAGTTAGTTACTCACTAACTATTAGAGGATAACAACTTTCACTTGGTTAGTCAAGTTAAGTCTAAGCATCAGTTAGTGTTTGACTACACTGAATGACTTAATTTGATTAATATCTGTTTGATAGTTAACGCCCAGACTTATATCGATGCACTGACATAAGCATCTTAAGTCCAGACAATTCACTTATGCATCTCACCCCTTTCTATGTTTGGCAATCACAAACAAGGGAATCCTAAGGTGTTGGTGAGATGCTCAAGTGTTATCCCTGGGGGAACATGCTTTCTAAGGGGTTATCCTAGTTTAAGGCTAAAATTGATTTTGAAATTCTAAAAATAGGAAATTTTGAAAACATAAAAGCATTTTGCCTTAGAATTTGAAAATACCATTTTTTAAAACACTTTTAAAATTCCTAATCTATTAGACACATCCCTAATTTCCTACGTAGATTACTAAACTCACTTTCAGGGAGGGGTTTAGTAAATATGTCCGCTAAATTAGATTTTGACTCAATGTACTTGAGCTCAATGTCTCCTTTAGTGGCATGATCCCTGATAAAGTGATGCCTAATTTCAATGTGTTTGGTTCTGGAATGATGCACTGGATTTTTTGTTAAATTAATTGAACTAATATTGTCAATTAATACTTTTACATTTGTAAGATTTAAGTTAAAATATTTTAAAGTGTGCATCATCCATAATAGTTGTGCAATGCATTCTCCTATGGCTATATATTCTGATTCAGTTGTAGATAGAGCAACACAGTGTTGTTTTCTACTAAACCAGCTAACAATTGATGGACCTAGTAGTTGACATCCACCGCTTGTGCTCTTGCGGTCTAATTTGCACCCAACATAATCTGAGTCAGAATACCCTATTAATTCAAAATTATTAGTTCTAGGATACCAAATACCTACATTTATTGTTCCTTTAAGGTATCTAAAGATTCTTTTGACTTGAGTCAAATGTGATTCTTTAGCATAGGTTTGGTATCTAGCACACATACTAACTGCAAATAAGATATCGGGTCGACTTGCAGTTAAGTACAATAAGCTACCTATGGCACTCCTATAGTATTTTAAGTCAACTGGTTTTCCATTGGCATCTTCATCTAGGATTGTGTTTACTGCCATAAGTATTTTTATTTCTTTAGTATCTCCCATTCCAAATTTTTTAAGTAATAATTCTTTTGTGTATTTTTGTTGATAAATATAATTACATTCATTTGTTTGTTTGATTTGTAATCCTAAAAAGTAAGTTAGTTTGCCTACTAGACTCATTTCAAATTCTTGTTCCATTAAAGTTGTAAATTCATCTAAAAATTCTGAATTGGTTGAACCAAAAATTATATCATCTACATAGATTTGGGCTATAAAAATATCCTCTTTTATTAACCTAACAAATAGGGTTGGGTCAATTTGACCTTGGTTGAACCCTTTGGATATTAGGTAAGAAGTTAGCCTTTCATACCATGCCCTAGGTGCTTGCTTAAGTCCATATAAAGTTTTCTTTAATTTAAATACATAGTCAGGATGCTCTATATTTTCAAACTCAGGTGGTTGTCCTACATAGACTTCTTCTTTTATTAATTCATTTAGAAAGGCTTATTTGACGTCCATTTGATATAGTCTAAACCATTTATGGGCTGCATAGCAGAGTAACATTCTAATGGAGTCTAGTCTAGCTATTGGGGCATAAGTTTCATCATAGTCAAGTCCTTCAACTTGACTAAACTCCTTAGCGACTAGCCTAGCCTTATTTCTAGTAATTTCCCCAGTTTCACTAAGTTTATTTCTAAAAACCCATTTTGTTTCTATTACTTTTTTGTTTTTGGGTGGTGATACTAAGTCCCAAACTTCATTTCGCTCAAATTGAGCTAGTTCCTCCTGCATAGCTATGGGTCAAGTAGGGATTCAACTATGGTTTTAGGCTTGATTTTTGAAATTAAAGAAATTTAACTTAGGTTCCTAAAGGATGACCTAGTCTGAACCCTTAGGTCTGGATCACCAATTATCTGGTCAGTTGGATGATTTGGGTTGACTCTTATGGTTCTAAGAGGTTGATTTTCTTGAGTTCTTTCTTCCTCTTCATGATTTAAGTCTTGATTGGTTCCTTCTTGATTACTACTGCTTTGAATGAACTCAATTGGCTGAAGTTGGGTTTGATCTAAGTTTGGTTTGGATTCCTCAAATTTTACATTGGTGGTTTCTTCAATTCTTAATGTAACTTTATTATATATTCTGTATCCCCTATTGTTGAGTGAATATCCAACAAAAATTCCATTTTATACTTTAGAGGTAAATTTTTCTAAATGTTCCCTTGTGTTTAAGATGAAAGTTGGGCAACCAAATACTTTAAAATATTTTATATTGGGTTATTTATTATAATAAACTTCGAAAAAGGTTTTATTATGTACTTTATTTAGGGTTGTTCTATTTTGCACGTAGCAAACTGTACTAACAGCTTCTGCCCAAAAATATTTGGGAAGATTATATTCATTTAACATAGTTCTAGAGGCTTCAAGTAAAGTTCTATTTTTTCATTCTACAATCCCATTTTGTTGAGGAGTTTTAGGGCACGAAAATTCCTGATGATAGTTATTTTCAAGACACAATTTATTAAAGTTATGATTTTTAAATTCCCCTCCCCCCATTATCACTTCTAATTCTTTTAATTTTAAGATCTTTTTCATTTTCAACTTGTTTACAAAAGTTTGTAAAAATTTCAAAGGTTTCATCATTATTTTTTAAGAATTTTACCCAAGTGAACCTGGAGTAGTCATCTATTATTACTAGATAATATAAACTATCGTTTATTGATTTGACCCCATGGGAGTCAAACAGGTCTAGATGTAAAAGTTCTAGTATTGAATTAGTTTAAGATTGATTAATTGGTTTGTGGGTAGATTTTGTTTGTTTGCCTTGTTGACAAGCATTACATATGGTTGAGTCTAAGTTAGGTAATTTTGGTAAGCTTCTAACTAATCCATTTAATTTGCTTATATTTCTGAAATTGGTGTGTGACATTCTTCTATGTCATAACCATGTTTCTTTTTTTTGTGTTAAATAACACTTAATTGAAGAAGTGGTTAGGTTAATTGCATAGACGTTGTCTTTTCTAAACCCTTTTAGACTTATTTTAGGGTTATCTAGGTGCTTGATTAGACATTCTGAAGATAAGAACCTAACCTTATACCTTATGTCACACAATTGACTGATACTTAGGAGATTATACTTGAAATTTTCAACAAGTAAGACTTTTGTAATAATGAAGTCAGATTTTAGCTCAATGTTACCTATACCAATTACCTTGAGTTTACCATTGTTTCCAAAGGCAACTGTCCCTAAGCTTTTGTAAGCAAGTTGGGTGAATTTGGTGTGATCTCCAGTCATATGTTTGGAGCAACCACTGTTCAAAATCCACTTGGTTTCCTACAATAGGTAGGAACTAGAATTAGTCTAAGTTCAGGCTGATAAAATTTTAAGGTTAGTTTTAACATAAACCTTAAGTTAATTTAAGTTAACGTATTTTGAGTTAATAAATTTTTAAGTTAGTTTCAAAATTAATTTTAAGTTAAGAGTTTTTTTTTAAGTTTTTAAAATAATTTTTAAAGGTTTTTTTTAAATTAAAAGAATTTTAAAAGTTAATTTTAATTTATTTTAATTTATTTTAATTTATTTTAATTTAATTTATTTCAATTTAATTTAATTTAATTTTAATTAAGTCCTTAGTCATCTCACCCGATCTATGTTTTCAATCAGGGAATCCTATAATTTTGTGAGATGAATTAGGTTCAGTTTAGGATTTGGTTTAACTTTGTATTAGATTTAGGTTTAGCTTTGGGTCCAACAATTAGGCATTCTCTGGATAAACTTCTGGGCTATGGTGAGTCACTTGGGCATCATTAGAGTAACTATGCCTTCAAGGTTTTCTAAATAGTCTTATCCATTGGACTTAGTACAAAACCTTGGTCTAATTGGTTATGATCCATAAAGGGTAGCTTCGGTCAGTTCGACTTAGCCAAATGCACCAGGTCGAAGCCATATCTTCCTAGACATGCATAGACTAAGCTTCCCTAACGTACTATCATCCAAAATTTCACCAGTACCATAGGTCAAGTTAAACTTGGTCCCTTTCTAATTAGTCCTAATTACCCTGCCAGATAGGTTGGTTTGGGTTACCCTGTCTGGTAGGTTAGTTTTGGAGGTGCCAGCTATTCTGGAGCCTCCCCCTGAATTATTGGCCTTTACTTAATTTTTTGTTCTTGGTTTATGTCTGCTCTTTTTATAGTTATAATTTACTTGATGATATTCTAAGTCTTTGTGTGGCTTAAAATATTTAGATTTTGAATTTGTTTGTCTAGGTTTGTATTTTATTTTTTGATTCGGTTTATTTGGTTTTATATAATGTATTTTTTTCTTTGGATATGTAGTATTGGTTAAGTCCTACTTGCGTGGTTAAGCACACTTTCATAACCCAAACTTTACTTGATTATTTGTGTTGGGTTATTAACGATTTAAATGTTTTATTCGAACTTGACTTGTAGCCAAGTCCGATTTTGTTGTAAATTTCTTTTTGATTATTTAATATTAGATCTAAATTCTTAGATCTAGTTGTAAATTTTTCTAACATTTCTTTTAATTTGTTAATTTCTATTTTTAGTGATAAATTCTCTTCCTCATGTGTTAGATCTTGAGTTGGATTTGATTTTGTGCTTTGTTCCTTGTGGTTTTGATTTTCCTCAAGGAGTGTTTTATTTTCAATTTCTAATTTAACTAATTTATTATTCAGACATGCAATAATTTAAAAAAAATTATTTAAAATAAAATTTACCTCGTCGGGGCCTTCGGAAACGAGTACGGACTTGTGGCTTGATTCAGGTTCGGACCCGTCTTCCGATTCTTCGTCCTATTCTTCTTCGAGGGCCATCAATGTGAGGTGGCTCTGGTGCTTCTGGTCTTCGGCCTTCGATTCGTCCGAGGAGGAGTCATCCCAAGTCGCTTTGAGAGCCTTCTTCTTGGATGCCTTTGGCTTGTCGCTTTTTAGTTTCGGGCACTCGTTCTTGTAGTGGCCCTTTTTGTTGCATCCGAAGCAGGTCACTTTCCTTGGTTCGTTTGGAGAGTTGATCTTCTGCAGGTCCTTCTTGCTAAAGTTGTTCTTTCTCCTGGTGAACATCTTCCTTACCAGGTTCACCAGGTACTCTTCATCTTCAGTCTCTTGATCAGACTCTTCTTCGGGTTCAGGCTTGTTTCTAGATCTCTCCTTGGAGGAACCTGCAATTAAAGCTACACCTTTCTCGGTCCTGGTGTTAGTTTGCTCATATAATTCTAATTCACAAAAAAGCTCGTCTAATTTTAGTTTGGATAAATTTTTAGAAATTTTGTAGGCATCCACGATAGATGCCCACAAATTATTGCGTGGAAAAGCATTCAAGGCATACCTTATTAAGTCCCGATTCTCCATTTGATGTCCTATTACGTGGAGTCTATTGAGGATGTCCTTGATCCTTGCGTGGAGCTGACTTGCCGTTTCTCCTTCCTACATTTTAATGTTAAATAATCTATTTAAAAGAAGGTCGCGTTTCGTTACCTTGGCGTCGCTCGTTCCTTCGTGTAGCTCGATCAACTTGTCCCAAAGTTCTTTCGCATTCTGATGAGGTCCTACCCGATTCAGCTCTTCCTTCGTCGGCCCGCATTGCAGCGTGTTGAGGGCCTTGAAATCTGTTGAAGCTTTCTTCTTCATATCTGGAGTCCACTGTTCCGACTCTAGTGGAATTCTAGAGTTATCGACCGGCCTTGTAGCCTCTGGTGACGCTGAACCATTAGTCGAAGTCCGTCTTCAGATACACTTTCATCCACTTCTTTAGTACAGAAAATCATCCCCATTGAACAGGTGAGGTCGTACTATGCTGAAGCATTCGATTTGAGACATCCTGCGCACAAGAAAAAAATAGACAAACGAAGGTCCCAAGACTAGTCTTGGATTAGTAGTGCGGGAAAAAAATAATTTAATAACTGAATTGGTGTTGCACCAATTCAGATTGATTGCGACGTAAGAAAAGTTTCCAAAAAGGTAATAGTACCAGTTTGGAAAATTTTGAAAATCTGAAAATCGAAAAAGGAAAAAAACAATTAGTTTCACCCCCTGTTTGATTGGTGGTTGCACCAAATCAGAGCGGTACCACTTGTTGGAAACTGCTCTGATACTACTTGTTGGATGGTAGAGTTTCACTAGAGGGGGGTGAATAGCAATTTAAAACTTGTCGAAAGTACGCAGCGGAAAAGTAAATGCAAAAGAATAAAGCAATGCTAACAAGAGTCATTTTTTACTTGGTTCGGAGCCTTTGTCGACTCATACTCCAAGGCCTGCATGCAAGGGTGCTTTCGATAGGCAATCCACTAGCAATTCGAATATTTGATTACAAACTAAATTATAGGAATGCTAATAGAAAAGAAATATCGACAAAAGGAAGAAAACAAAAGAACAACGCGTGGTCGGAGTAGCTTCGCAGCGTCGCAGGAGCACAGGAGATCGAGTCGTGAGTTATTATTGGAGCTTCAGCCTTGACCCTCCTTATATAGGAGGTTCGGGACGACTGGAACCTTCAGGGCGCCCTGGTTGTGACGTAGCCAAGCCAATCAGTGAGCTCCACTTGGCGAGGCGACGCTGGGATAGAATTTCACCTCCCGGGCGCTCGGATCCATCCCGGGCGCCTGGATCCCAGTTTTCCAACAGCTTCCTTCCTGTAAGAAAACATTAGTCTGGAGGTAAACATATGATGTATATATCCTGCAAAACAAGTTGTTAGCATAGTTTAAGTTAAACAATTAGAGTATTAGCTAGATTCCGTCTCTCCGAGATCAGAATCTAGTCAAGATCTCGACTTAGAGTTCCGAAATGGTTCTAAGTCAAATCAGCGCCTAAGTTCCCTTCCCGGGACGCGTCCTCACAGTCACTCCCCTCCAATGACTTACCTTCACTTACCTGCCAAACGTCCGGTCAGCCCTTCGACCCGTCTGGACTTCATGCCAACTATCCGTTCAGCCCGTCGACCTAGCTGGACTTCGTGCCAAATGTCCGGTCAACCCATCGACCCATTTGGACTTCGTGCCAACTATCCGATCGGCCCATCAACCTAGCTGGGCTTCTCCTGCACACTCGATTAGAGTGTTAGATAATGACGAAACTAACTTAACCTATTTTGTCATTCATCAAAACTTGAGTTAGACCGTTAATGCTAACCGCACCAACACAAAGGACATCAAAAATCACTTTAGAAACCCCCCCTCCCCCTAAAATGCATACGAAAATGGTCCTCATGTTGGTTCAATTTCACTTTCAAATTGACGGAATGTGATCCATTTAGTTGTTGCCTCCATTGTGCATTGATCCTCCTTTTCCTTGAGCCACATTATTAAGCCTTCCAAAGCTTGCTTCATTCTCTTAGTCTTGGACCTTGTCATGGGTCCCCCAATTCCCTTCAATGCCTCTTCTTGGCTCACATCATCAACACTCTAATCTCCCCCTCACTTTAGCCCCCATGGACATCCCTTTAGTTAGTTGAGACCTTGCTAGATTTAATTTCTATGAGTTTTGCCTTATTTTAGATAGCCTTTATCACGATCATGAGCTACACAAAAAGATGTTAACAAATTACATTTGCATGATGGACGAACAGTTAAAATGTTTGCAAGATTATTTTAGGAGCTAGAGAGAATTGTGCTAAAAAATGACTAAATTTATGGAAGCTCATAGGAATCAAATGAAATTAAAAGAGGATTTTAGGGAATTCATGAGATTTCTTCAATATGACATCAACGAATTATTTTCGCATCATAAATTTGTGAGGGATAAGGTAAGTTAGTTCATTAAATTATTGCCTAATATTCCAGATTTCCCTGATCTTCCATCTCTACCATCATATTGATTTCATCGAGACGATGAAAAGTTTAAGTCTGGGAGTATTGTACATAGTCTGATTTCCTTGCTTTACATTTCTTTTCTTTGTATTTTCAGTATTTTTGCATGTTTTCATGTCATTTCTTATTTTGAGTTCAGTTTTCAGTTTTTTTTCCAGTTGTTTTGATTATCACTTTGACTCTCTTTTTAATTATTTTGTGCCATGTCAAGAACATCAATCCTAACATTACTGCTGACTTGTCCAATTGCAAAGTTGTTAGCATGTTCATTTCTTCATTCATGCTGTTGTAGAGATAATGAGTGATCCGCTACATTAACGACCCCCCTAGTGATGGCCTCACGGATATGGAGGGAGGTACATGCAGGTACACATGCGTCAGACACATGGTGGGGTAAACCCCAAGTCATTAGTTCCTGAGAATCAAGCCCTGGCCATTACGCTAGAGATGTCATGCGCCCACCATCTATGCTACGCCCTAGGGGCTGTTGTTGTAGAGATAATGCTAATATATTTAATGGACTTCTTTTCTCTATCTTTAGTAGCATGAAGTGAGTTAAGTATTATAAGGAGATCAATTTGAATTTTAGCCTAACCTTAAGGATCTTACCTTCACTTCACTTAAGCTTGAATAGTAGATAACTTTAGAATAGTTATGATTCATTTGAATTGTTTAGTACTTAGGTTCCCATGGTGATTTCTTAGATTATATTTTAGTTACCGGATGACCTCAGATCATGTCAACTCATATGGAAAAATCAAAATCTCAACATTTGCATTATATTTGCATATGTGTTAGTGCTTCCCCTTATAAAGCACTAAAAAAAAGAAGAAAAAAATCATTTGAATAAGGGATAAAAACAGTTGTCATGAGTGGAAACTAATAATTTACCCCTTTGAGACCGAGTTAGGTTATTAGGAAAATAAATGTTATGTTTCTCTTGATTCCGAGTAGTCCTTTGAGACCTTGTGTAGTCTAAGAAATATGAATCAAGTGTGCAGTAGGTAAGTGTCTATCAGTGGAAACATAAGGAATTCATTTGGATGATGACTTGACTAGGATAGAGATTGAAACTTGAAAAGCTTGGGTCACTTATTGCACTATGCACATGAACTTATGCTTAGGCTATACTTAGGTTACTCCACAATCATGCTCACAAATGAAACTAGTTGATAGAGTTAGGCAAGTGCATTAGGGATTATGATGCACTATAGGAGTACATGAATTTAGATTGTGCCATTTTGCTTAAGGACAAGTAAAGGTTCTGAGGGTGTAAAGTGCGTAGTGTTGGTTGCTACTCGGAAAAGCTAATAGTTCCTCTGTACAAAAATCTTTTAAATTAAACTTGGATCGCCTGCGGAACTTAACACGTTTGATCCCAAGTTTAACTTATATGTTCTTTTAGGTTTAGATTTGGATCTCCTGCGGAACTTAACACGTTTGATCCAAATCACCTAAGTTATTAATTCCATTAAATATTAATTTCCAGAATTAGCTTCCAGGACTGCATGGCGAGGCACATGGCCTTCTTGGATATGGGAACAACCACCACCGCCTAGGCAAAGCCTTTTAAGGAAAGCTAATATTTAATTTCCTTAAATAACTTTAGGTCAACCAAAAAGAACAATCAAATCACAAGGAAAAGAAAAATAAAAGAACACAACATCGAAAACTAATTCGAAATACTAGAATCGCATGCCTCTTATATTTGGTATTTTTACAAAAAAAAAACAAAACAAAACTAGTATGATGCGGAAACAATTACTAGTTTTACCTTTCTTTGAAGACAATGACCTCTTGATCTTCTACCGTATTCCTCTTCTAATCTCAGACATTGTGTGGGCAATGATCTTCCGAGACAAGAACCACCTAGCACCTTCTTCTTCTTCCTTCAAGTTTCGGCCAAGCAAAAACTTCCAAAGGATGAAGAACTTTTTCCACCAACCAAGCTCCAAGGGATGCAAGCTTTCTCTCCTTCTTCTCCAAGCTAGAATCCGGCCACCAATTAAAACTCCAAGAGCATGAAGAGGTTCGGCCACAAGATGGAGAAGAAAGAAAGAGAAGGGGCCGGCCACACCCAAGGAGAAAAAGAGAGGAGAAAATAATAGAGTCTTTAGCTATGAAGGCACCTCTACCCCCTCTTTTATAATCCTTGGTCTTGGCAAATAAGGAAATTTAAATAAAAACTTCCTTAATTCTTTTGCCATGAAAAGGAAAAATTTTAATTAATTAAAATCAAAATTCTTTTCTCAATTTCAATGGCCGACCACATTAATATCTCCAAGCAAATAAAATTTTAAACATAAATTAAAACTTCCTTATTTACTTCCGGAAATTTATAAAAATTTCTCCAATAATTTTTATCCCTTCATGATTGGTTAATAAAAAGGAAATTTTATAAATTAAAAACTTTCTTTTAAACATGTGGATAATTTCTAAAAAGGAAAGTTATCTCTAAAAATTAAAATCTCCTTTCAATCTACAAATAAGGAAAGATATTAAATCTTTTCTTAATCTTTTGTAGAAACTAATTAAAGAGAATTTTTAATTTTTAAACTTTCTTTTAAATCATGAACATGATTAAAAGGAATGTTTTTACCAAAATTAAAATCAACCTTTTAATCTACAAATAAGGAAAGAGATTTAACTCTTCTCTTAATCTTTTGTAGAATCTTATAAAAGGAAATATTTAAATTTTTTTTTAAACTCTCTTTTAAATCATGTTATCCACATAAGAAAAAATTTTAAAATTAAAATTCCTTTTTATTTTAATAGGGCCGGCCACCTAAGCTTGAGTTCAAGCTAGGGCCGGCCACATGAATTCACCCATGAACCTAGCCATGGCCGGCTCTAGCTTGGTCTCCAAGCTAGCTTGGCCGGCCCCTACAGGATGGGTAAGAAGGTGGGTATAGGTGGGTATAGTACTCTATAATTAAGAGGCTACGATAGGGACCGAGAGGAGAAATTGGTTTTGGTCTCCCGATAAAATTAAGAATCCCGTGTTCGCCCTGAACACACAACTTAATTTATCAATAATAATTCATTCCACTAGAGAACTATTATTGAACTACCGCACCAATCCCAAATTACATTTTGGGCTCCTTCTTATTATGAGTGTGTTAGTCTCCCTGTGTTTAAGATGTCGAATGCCCACTAATTAAGTGAGTTACTGATAAATCATTTAATTAATATCTTAATCCAAGAGTAGTACCACTCAACCTTATCGTCATGTCGGACGAAGTCCACCTGCAGGGTTTAACATGACAATCCTTATGAGCTCCTCTTGGGGACATTCTCAACCTAGATTACTAGGACACAGTTTTCTTCTATAATCAACAACACACACTATAAGTGATATCATTTCCCAACTTATCGGGCTTATTGATTTATCGAACTAAATCTCACCCATTGATAAATTAAATAAATAAATATCAAATATATGTGCTTGTTATTATATTAGGATTAAGAACACACACTTTCATAATAACTGAGGTCTTTGTTCCTTTATAAAGTCAGTATAAAAGAAATGACCTCTAATGGTCCTACTCAATACACTCTAAGTGTACTAGTATAATTATATAGTTAAGATAAACTAATACCTAATTACACTACGACCTTCCAATGGTTTGTTCCTTTCCATCTTGGTCGTGAGCTACTGTTTATAATTTATAAGGTACTGATAACATGATCCTCTGTGTGTGACACCACACACCATGTTATCTACAATATAAATTAATTGAACAACTACATTTATCATAAATGTAGACATTTGATCAATGTCATTCTTATTTCTAGATAAATATTTATACCAAAAGCTAGGCTTTTAGTATACATCCTAACACGTAGATTATATACACTTTTATGCATGTTTTAACGCACATTAGCATATTTTATTTGTGCTTAATGTATGCACTTTTACACCTTTTCTCATATTTTCAACATAATTACTCTTCTTTGTCGGAGTTATGCTCTTTGTGTGTTTTTTGTTGATAGGATGTGCTTTGGGAGTGAAAACGATACTTGTAGACAACTCGGAAAAAAAATGAAGAAAAAGAGACCAACCGTGTTGAATCAACACGGCCGTGCCACTTACCAAAGAAGGAGAAGGCTTTGGGTGTGTAAACTCTCATGATCGTGCCACAAAACAAAGCAGAAACAAGACCTGGCTGTGTGGAATCCACACGACCATGTCAACGAAATAGAGAATGAGCAGACCTTGGTTGTGTGGATCCATACGACTGTGTGAATTTTTCAGAGTCGAAACCGACTATGACCGTGTGGAATCCACACGGCCGTGCCATTGGACCAGAGCCCAGGCATACCTTGGTTGTGTGGATGCGACACGGACATAGCACGAGCCATGTCAGGCTCTATTTAAGGGGATTTCTTCCCCTTTGGGAGATCCAACTTAGATGAGATATGGACTTCTTTAGTGCTTTCTCAGACGATCCAAAGCTGAATTCATTGTCTCTATCCCTCGAAAAGTAAAGGATTGAATTTGAAGATCACTTGACACATCAGATAAGCTTCTTCTCCATTCTTTCTCTAGATTGGGTTTTGATGCTTTCAATTTCATTATCTTTGGATTCTTTCTTCCAAGCTATAGAGTAGATATCTTGTTCTTGGATTAAGGGAGTAATTGTAATAGTGATGTGAATTGATGTAAAACTCATCTTATGTGTGTATATTGTGTTTGAACATAATTTTCATGTTTGATTTAATGTTTCTGTTGATTTGCTACTCCTATAGAGAGAATGCCCTAGATCGTATGATCGAGAGACCCTAGTGATAAGGGTATCCCGTTTTCAGACATCCAGGGCATTACTTTAAAAGGAGAGGCAATCCTTGACAAGGAAATTGGGAATTGGACATAATTGTTGTTTCTATTTCTATGTTATTGAGTGTTAGTGTATTCTTGTGATTTATAATTGAGGGGTCCTTGTTATCTAGAGCCCTAGAGCCAATCATTTGATGATTGTATTATGGACTTATTGTATCATATTCTTATATAAATAAAGGCATTTGGTTTTTTGGTTATTATACTTACTTGTATTGGTGCCAAATAAATTAAGTATGATAACGTCCTTGAGTAGAAGGTTCTTACCTATATCAATCGATTGGTTGAATCGATAGTGAGATGATATAGGGAACACTACTCTTAATCATTCCTAGTCAAGTATTAACATTCAGGGACAATGTTAATGCAATAAGACTAGCATGTAGGTCAACTCGATGACTTGATCACACAAGTCATGGATATAGAGATATCAAGTTGACACATAGGTATGCTTTAGAGAATGTATACTGAATGACCCACCATGAGAAAGTATCATGGATCGTTATATGAGTGTCATATACTTTCTCATGTGGCTATTAGTATGACTACTAGTCCTTAGACATGAAGTCACCATGGTTCCCTATATAAGGAGTTATGTACTTTGGTTTCGTCAAACGTCACCCGTAACTGGGTGGACTATAAAGGTGATTACTGGGTATATAACGAATTATGCAGAGGGATGTGAGTGATGTAGATGGGATCTATCCCTCCCATATGACGGGAGCGACATCGGTATTCTTGATAGAGTTAGACCACGAAGTGCATGGCCTTGCCCAAATGAGTCAACATTAGATGTTGAGCTCATTTGATCGAGTGAGTCTACTTGGAGTTCAAGATTTAGATTGATTAGAGGATGACACGGTCTATGCCTCAGATTGATCAATCTAGATGTCTAGGATAGAAGGACAATGTTATATATTGTGAGGAGTCACAATTAGTAGTCACAAGGTGATGTTGGATCTCAACATTCTTGTAACTTGGGTAGTAATGATGTATTGCTAGATACCGCTCATTACTTATGCTTCTAAATGAGTTTAGGGGCATTGCCTGTTAGCTAGAGCACTAGAGCCAATCATTTGATGATTGTATTTTGGACTTATTGTATCATATTCTATATAAATAAAGGCATTTGGATTTTGGTTATTATACTTACTTGTATTGGTGCCAAATAAACTAAGTATAATAATGTCCTTGAGTAGATGGTTCTCACCTATATCAATCGGTTAGTTGAACCGATAGTGAGATGATATAGGGAACACTACTCTTAATCATTCCTAGTCAAGTATTAACATTCAGGGACAATGTTAATGCAATAAGACTAGCATGTAGGTCAACTCGATGACTTCATCTCACAAGTCATGGATATAGAGATATCAAGTTGACACATGGGTATACATTAGAGAATGTATACTGAATGACCCGCCATGAGAAAGTATCATGGATCGTTATATGAGTGTCATATACTTTCTCATGTGGCTATTAGTATGACTACTAGTCCTTAGACCTGAAGTCACCATAGATCCCTACATAAGGAGTTATGTACTTTGGTTTCGTCAAACGTAACCCGTAACTGGGTGGACTATAAAGGCGATTACTGGGTATATAACAAATTATGCAGAGGGATGTGAGTGATGTAGATGGGATCTATCCCTCCTATATGACGGGAGAGACATCGGTATTCTTGATAGAGTGAGACCACGAAGTGCATGGCCATGCCCAAATGAGTCAATATAGGATATTGAGCTCATTTGATTTAGTGAGTCTACTTGGAGTTCAAGATTTAGATTGGTCAGAGGATGACACGGTCTATGCCTCACATTGATCAATCTAGATGTCTAGGATAGAAGGACACTTGTCATATTTTGTGAGGAGTCACAATTAGTAGTCACAAGGTGATGTCGGATCTCGACATTCTTATAACTTGGGTAGTAATGATGTGTTGCTAGATACCGCTCATTACTTATGCTCCTAAATGGGTTTAGGGCATTGCCAACATTACAAGAACCTATAGGGTCACACATTAAGGACAATTAGATGGAGATTAGGTTCATATGATGAACCAAGAGGACTTGATTCATTTGATGGATCCAATTGGATTAAGAGTAATCCAAATTGGGCTAATTGAGTTAGACTCAAGTTGATTCATGTATACAATGAGTCTAATTTAGATTTTGACTCATTGAATCAATTTAATTAAATGAATTAGATTCATTATATTAAGTTGGCTTAAATCAAATGGTTGGATTCGATCAACCATGGAAGAGATTTGGTCAAGTTTGACTTGACTTGAGAGAAAGATTAAAAGTCAAGTTTGACTTGACTTTATGCCACCTCATTGGTGAGTTGGCATTGATGTGGACCAATGATGTTACTCCACATCATCATGGTTGCCACCTCATGGAAGTTACAAAGTCATTCTCTTTAATGGCTTCACATTAATTGCAATTAATGCAATTAATTTGGGGTTGCACATGGAGAAGTGGCCGGCCACATTTTTGAATGAAATGGATTCATTTTTCATTTAAGTGGCATTATTGCATCTTCTTCCTCTCAAGCTCTCCCTCTCCTCCTTCCTTGGCCGAACCACATAGGTGCTAGCACACCTTGGTTTTTGGTCACCTCCACCTAGTGTGTTCGTGTGGATACGTGTAGAGAGTTGTCTACATTGACAACTTCGAGATCCGGCGTACCGAGGACGAGCGGGATACGAAAAAGGGCACGCAACAAGGGTAAAGATCTTCATCATGTAGATCTAGAAGTTTTGTAACTCATACTCGTATGTTTTCGAATTTTTCTTCGCACGAGATCCGTTGGCTAGGGTGATTCGGGGTTTCCGCGACGCGAAAAAGCGGTTTTCGCTGCCCGAAAAACCCAACATTGCCAACGTTACAAGAACCTATTGGGTCACACACAAAGAACAAGTGGATGGAGATTAGGTTCATATGATGAACCAAGAGGATTAGATTCATTTGATGAATCAAATTGGATTAAGAGTAATCCAAATTGGGCTAATTGGGTTGGACTCAAGTTGATTCATGTATTCAATGAGTCTAATTTAGATTATGACTCATTAAATCAACCTAATTTAATGAATTAGATTCATTATATTAAGTTGGCTTGAATCAAATGGTTAGATTAGATCAACCATGGAAGAGATTTGGTCAAGTTTGACTTGACTTGAGAGGAAGAGGAAGAGTCAAGTTTGACTTGACTAATTGTCACATCATTAGTGAGATGGCAAGATGTGGACCAATGATGATGCTCCACATTATCAAAGTGTGCCACCTCATGGGAGTTACAATTCCATTATCTTTAATGGCTACATTAATTGTGAATGGGGGTTACACTTGTGAATGGCCGGCCACTTTAGTATTGGAATGAAAATTGATTTTCATTCATGTGATTATTGATTTCATCTCCTTCCTCTAGCCATTCTCTTCTCCCTCTCCTCTTTCTTGGCCGTGAGTTTCAAGGAAGAAACAAGGTGAGTGGTTTTGAGTTTCATGAAAGAAAAATAGAGTGATTGTCACATAGAAGAAGAAGAAGAGTGTTCTTGTATTTCATCTTCTCTATTTTTCCTTTCCAATCCCATCCGAGAGCCCTAGAAAGTGCTAGCACACTTGGGGTGCTCTCTTCTCCATCCTTGAGTGTTAGAGAACACATCTTGTTCGTGTGGATTGTTAGGACCTTAGATGGCTAGAGGGGGGTGAATAGCCTCTTTGAAAAACACTAAATACAAATTTCTTCAAGAACATTGTTAGCACAGCGGAATTAGAAAACTAAAACAAGAAAGCACAGCACACTAACTCAGAGATTTACGAGGTTCGGGGATAACTTGCCCCTACTCCTCGGCGTGTCCGTAAGGTGGACGAATCCTCTTGATCTTTCGGTAGATCACACCCCGGAAGCTATCCGGCTAAAGGATTCTCCTTCTCGGTGGAGTAACCTCTTCACAAAGTCTTTAACAGCAGTAAGAAATTAAGCACAAGACTTACAGTAGTGGCTCAAGTGAAATGATCAAAGGAAGCTCACAGCCACAATCAGCGAAGAACAAGCACACTGCTTCAATCTTCCAGAGAGTTTTTTTTCCACAGTGTTTTTCACAGCAAGAGCACAAAAAGCATTGTCACGAGAGCCTCTCCTCTCCACCTTCATATGCCTCTCTGCTCTGTAACGGATCTCTGCCAAACCTGCAGCAAATCCCTGCAAATCCCTGCAACCGTCCACGACGTCGCCAATCACGCTTCTTCCTTGTCTGATTGTCTCAGCTCCCACCAATGGCATCCTCGTTTCCACTGGTACCTCTGAGCTTGAACCTATCAGCACAAGTCAAGCTGATTTCGACCAAACGGCTGCCAGCAGATCGCAAACGAGACGTTGCTACCAAAACTGGTTTGTCCGCAGCGAGACACAGCAAAAGCTTTTTCGTCGCCTTCTACTAATGATCCTTAATTTGAATTCACCCAACATCAAGTAATCTGTAACCTGTAACTTCGAGAAGCTTACAGCAGATGGTTAGAAACGAAATAGGTAAAAGCAATTGCGAATCAGAAACAATAAGAGAAAGCGCATGCAAAACAAGCCATCTTGTGGATCGGTCGCAGACCGATCCACGCTTATTATCGTCATCGATCGGTGGTGACCGATCGTGCTTGTCTCGATCGGTCCCAAGACCGATCCACCCCTTCACGCGAATCTGGCAACGAAGCCTGATCGGGATCTCGGTGGATCGGTCCGTAGACCGATCGGTATCCACCGCGCCATCGAGGATCATCCGATCGGTCCCGGACCGATCGGTATCCACTCGATGTGCTCGAGTGTTATCTGATCGGTCCCGGACCGATCAGTATACACTCGGTGTGCTACTGAGAGTTTTCTGATCGGTCCCGGACCGATCAAGATACACTCGATGTGCTATCGAGTGTTGCCTGATCGATCGGTCTCAGGATCGATCAGTAACGGATCGGCTCATCTGCACCGATCGTACCGTGCCGGATCGGCCTCAGCGGTCGATCCAAAGCTGTGAGTCTCGAGTCAAGCTTCCAAGCTTGCTGCCCTCACCCCTGACGGTCCAGAGAGCGTGCTACCGAACCCTCTCCGACCATACATGCCAAGCTTCCACACTTGGACTTCCCAATTGCCTGGTTTCACTCACCAGGACTTTCCAATTGCCTGGCTTCACTCACCAGGACTTTCCAATTGCCTGGCTTCACTCACCAGGACTTTCCAACTGCCTAACATCCCAGTTAGGACTTTTCCACTGCCTGGCTTCACTCACCAGGACTTTCCCGTGCCAAGCTCCTCGCTTGGACTTTTCCCAATCAGGTTAACCAAGTCAACCTTGATTAGTAATTAATCTGAGTTAATTTAATATCTGATTCAAACTTAAATCAGTGTCAACATCAAAACAACATCCAGGTCAGACTGTATCAACAATCTCCCCCTTTTTGTTGTTTGACAACACAATTTAAGTTTAGATCAGAAAAACTCTCATATCCATAATTTTAGGGAAATTAAGATCTCCCCCTAAGATGGATATAACTCAGTTACCTTCTCCTCTTTTTTTATATTGATTCAAAGAGGTCAAATCGTCTCTAAACTTAATTATTCTCTCCCCCTTTGTCAAACACCGAAAAGGTGTAAAATAATGAATAAGACTGACAAGCACCTCCCCCTTTTAACCAATAACGCCTTAATCTTAATCCACATAAAAAAAATACGGTATATGAAAAACAATGGCATATGAAATATCATAAGTGTATCATGAATAGTGAAGCATCATAAATAGCATGAATATAAGAAACACAGCTAACATCCAGTTCAGATAAATGTATCAAAGACATAGTATCAACAAAACAATCAAAACATAGAGAATGTCAGCCAACATCCTCATCAAGAGGATCATCCGCAGCATCAGCTGGAAGAGTGGAATCCTGAAGAGGCATGCTGCTGCCTGAGGGTAGCTCGCCCGCGGAGTGCTGAGGAGGTGGATGGCCGGCCATCCATCCTAGAAATGCCTGATGTGTCGCCAACTGCTGTCTCTGTAGAGTATCGAAGCGCTGATCAATCTGGAGGCGCAGGCCATCGAACTCTGCAGCCACCATCTCCTCGTGGCGGTCAAACCGGCTCTCCAGCTCAGCGATCTGCCAGCGCAGATCTGGATCCTCCTCGCCATATGCAGCAGCAGCAGGAGGACGAGCAACCTGTCGTGGAAGTGGTAGCTCACCCAGTGCCCTCCCATCCTTCCACCTAACCGGCCCATCCTGACTTAGGATTCCGGACTTGGAAAACGCACGTTTCCCAAGTCGACAATCCTGCCTGACCATCTTCACTATCCTCCCCCTAGAGACGTCAATACCCATGGACTCGAGCCAACCAGTAATTATATGCCCAAAAGGCATATAGATGTTGTCGCCGCTCGGTTCGCTATGGGATATGATAGACATATAGACACTCGACATAATATCAAAATCTAGACGTCGACGTAACCCATAAAGCATCAGACAGTGATATGGTCGAATTTCTGCCAACGGTTTAGAGGTGATAGGTAGAAGACATTGTGTGACAACTTTGAAAAGGATGTAGTCAGGAGCAGAGAGTCTAAGGGCTGCAAATGTAGGAAAGTCGTCATCTAACTCATCTAAACCATCCAGTCTCGGATGACCAAAGAAGTACTCATAGATTGAGTCAGAAGAGACATTAAGAGGATGAGGTACGGGTTCAGGCAAAACAGGATAGATGGAGAACACCGTCCCCGAACACAAACGACAACCTAAATACTCAAAGAAGGCAATTATGTTGAGATCAACGTTTTGCTTAGCCACTCTTGTTCTATAACTACCATCAGGAGTCCGATGAAGGTTGTTATAGAATTCAGATACTAGATCAAAGTTGATGTCCCTTTCTAGAAAAACCAAAGAATCGAGCTTGTAGTAGGCAATGGTTTCTAAAATAGAGGGACAAGATTCCTGCATGAACTTCTTATCAACGGATCGACAAGGGAGTAATTTGAAAGTCCTCTCCTTAAATGATTTTTCAAATTGTTGGTTGGGGAATCTCCCCGAACTAGCCGGTTGAGGTCGGGAGGTAGCAGGAGCTTTGGACTTGGATTTGGATTTCTCGGTTGGTTCCTTAGAGGTACCCTCACCACTAGTGGGTTTCTTCCTAACCATTTGGACAATGGGAAACAAAGAGAGAGCACCGGCCATGGGCAAACCACCAAACACAAACCACAGTCACCGTAAGAAACATGATAACGTGAACTGCCAAAGACAATAACAGTAGAGATTAGAGATCGAGAGATTACCTCGGTGCCATTTTGACCTTCGGCTTTTAGAAGACGATGGGTCGAGAATACGGGAGGAAGAAAGGGGCGTCGGGGCGTCGGTCGGCTAGGGTTGTGAGAAAGAAGAAGATCGGGAAGAGAGGAGGTCAGGAGGATTTAATGAGGGGTAGCGCACAGTGTAATCTGATCGGACGGCTGTCCGATCAGGATCGATTTTAACGCACACAAAAAGGGTCTGATCGGTCCCCTTGACCGATCAGGAAACCCTCTGATCGGTGCTCGGATCGATCAGGGGCCTTCCTGCGAACCATAGAGAGCTGATCGGTCCTTGGACCGATCAGAGATCGAACAGAGAGGTTGAAGAGGTTGAGACTCTCCTGATCGGTCCCTGGACCGATCAGATGTGAATCGTCGCGTGAGATCCTCCTGATCGGTCCCTGGACCGATCATTTGTGATTGTCGCGTGCCAGAACCTCCTGATCGGTCCCTGGACCGATCAGTGAGCCAACAGAAAGCACGAAGATATCTGGAGGACCCCTGATCGGACTGTGGACCGATCAGAGAGTCTCCTGATCGGTCGTGAGACCGATCAGTGTCTGATAATTCAGATTTCTGATATCTGAATTTGAGCAACTGATTTCGCAGTCGTTTCTCTCGAGAATTCTGAAAATTCAGAACTTCTCAAATTCAGAACACAGAACTTAAACATCTACGAACAAGAACATTTCCTAATTGCAAGCTCTGAAAGTCCTAACATTCTAGGTTTTTTTTTATTAAGTTACAAGTTAGTTTCAAACATTTCAGAGTTTCAAAACCTGAAATATCCAACCCTGTCATGTTTAGTTTCAAATTTGTCAAAATATATCCTAAATTACTATTCTTACATTATCAACTCATCTTATCATTAAAGATACCAATCCAAAGTATCAATCATGATTAGATAATTTCTAGACAAAAGTCCAACCAAGATTCCTTGGTTGGAATATATGAGTAAGATCTAGGAGTCAAATACACATGAATTATGTAATGACCTTCCCCATACTCAATTTATGTCTCTTCAACCTACTTATTCAAGGGATGCATAGTACATTTTGAATAAATTGGTTGTTCCTAGCATCTCACCCCATTTCTAGCAAACAAAAACAATTTGTTAAACCTTATCGTTTGTGTGAGATGTCCCCAAATTGCCCAAATCAGTTTCCCAATTACTTTTGTCATTTTAATAGTCCTTATTGATCATGGTGAAGTTCTAATGACCTAAGGAGCCAAACACATTCCCAACTCCCTCCTTAAATGACTAAATTCATTCTCCGGAAGGGGTTTTGTGAAGATATCGGCTAGGTTTGACTTTGACTCAACATATGTGAGCACAATGTCTCCCCTAGCTACGTGATCTCTTATGAAGTGATGACGCACTTCAATGTGTTTGGTCCTCGAATGATGGACTGGATTTTTAGTTAGGTTGATTGTGCTAATGTTGTCGCATAGCACTTGTACACCCTTATAAGAGAGTCCATAATCCTCTAGGGTGTGTATCATCCACAACAACTGTGATACACTCTCTCCCATGGCAATATATTCAGCCTCGGTCGTGGAGAGAGCAACACAATGTTGCTTCCGACTTGACCAACTAACTAAACATGAACCTAAAATTGGCAACCCCACTCGTACTTTTCCGATCCAATTTGCACCCAGCATAATCGGAGTCGGTATAACCTATCAAGTCAAATGATTCAGTGCGAGGGTACCAAAGACCTACTCTAATTGTGCCTTTAAGGTATCTCGGAATTCTCTTAACTGCAATTAAGTGAGATTCCTTGGCACAGACTTGATACCTAGCGCACATGCCCACAGAAAGAGTATATCCGGTCGACTAGCTGTGAGATATAGAAGACTACCGATCATGCTTCTATATTGCGTTAGATCAACTGATTTTCCACTCTCATCATTGTCAAGGCGAGTGCTTGTCGCCATAGGAGTGGATACTTCCTTAGAATCACTCATTTTGAATTTCTTAAGCATCTCTTGAGTGTATTTTGCTTGATGGACATAAATGCCATCTCTAGTTTGTTTGATTTCTAGTCCAAGGAAGAATGTCAATTCTCCCACAAGACTCATTTCAAACTCACTTTCCATGTGAGTGATAAATTCATTTAAATAGCCCTTGTTATTTGAGCCACAAATTATGTCATCGACATATACTTGGGCTACAAAAATATTTTCACCATCTCGACGAAGAAATAGTGTTGGGTCTATTTGACCCCTTACAAAACCCTTTTCTAATAGATAAGTCGACAACCTTTCGTACCAAGCTCGAGGTGCTTGTTTTAGCCCATAAAGAGCTTTCTTGAGCTTGAACACGTGGTTTGGAGCTTCGGTATTCACAAACCCCGGTGGTTGTTCAACGTAGACTTCTTCTTTAATGAAACCATTTAAGAAGGCCGATTTAACGTCCATTTGATAGAGCTTGAAACCTCTATGTGCAGCAAAAGCTAGCATTGAACGAATGGACTCCAATCGTGCCACAGGAGCATAGGTCTCATCATAATCGAGGCCTTCAACTTGACTATAGCCCTTGGCTACTAGTCTTGCCTTGTTTCTTACTACCTCTCCCTTTTGGTTTAACTTATTTTTGAAGACCCATTTAGTTCCAATAATGGTGGTCTTCTTAGGTCTAGGAACCAAGTCCCACACTTGGCTTCTTTCAAATTGACCTAACTCATCTTGCATAGCTATGACCCAATCAGGATCATGCAATGCCTCATCAACTAGTTTAGGTTCGATTTCTGAGATCAAAGCAACCTCATTCGACTCATTTCTGAAGAATGATCTAGTCCTAACCCTTGTTGGATGTCTCCCACAATCTGGTCTTGTGGATGACTAGAGACTATCCTAGATTGCCTTGGAGTTGGCGGTGCCTCATGAGTGGTCTCACTCGGCACAGGCAAGAGATCAGATTGAGCCCTTTCTTGCCTTTGCTCATCATCTTCAGAGTCAACTTCGACTCTTCCAATGTTTTGATCATTCAAACTTAGATTTCTAAGTTCGAATTGAATTTCTCCTACATCCCTTGATTGATCATTTGATTTAGGGATTTCTTCAAATGCTACGTCTGAGGACTCTTCAATCAATTTAGTCCTCTCATTGTAGACTCGATAGGCTTTGCTGGTAAGAGAGTACCCGACCAATATCCCTTGATCAGCCTTAGCCGTGAACTTCCCAAGATGGTCCTTGGTGTTTAAGATAAACACTTTACAACCAAACACCCTAAGATGTTTAATTGTAGGCGGTTTCCCAAACCAAAGTTCATGGGGAGTCTTTCCTAAAAACCTATGTATCAAAACTCGATTTTGCACATAGCAAGCTGTATTCACGACTTCAGCCCATAAGTAGTTCGGTAGTGAGTACTCATGAAGCATGCTTCGTGCAGCCTCTTGTAGGACTCGGTTCTTTCTCTCCACAACCCCATTTTTTTGTGGGGTCCTTGGAGTAGAGAACTCATGCCTATATCCCTTTTCTTGACAAAACTCTAAAACCTATGATTTTAAAATTCCCCACCATGATCACTTCTAATGGTTTTAATTGTTGTCGATTTTTCATTTTCAGTTCTTCTACAAAAGGAAATAAAAATATCTATAGTTTGGTCCTTATGTTTCAAGAAGAAAGTCCATGTGTATCTAGTAAAATCATCAACGATTACCAAACAATATCTACTTCCATTCAATGATATTACACTACTGCAATCAAATAGGTCCATGTGCAATAAATCTAAAGATGTACTTACATTGCTTTTACCTTTATGAGCAACTTTTGTTTGCTTACCCTTTTGACATGCATCACATAGTTTGGTCTTGTGGAACTTGATGCTTGGTAAGCCTCGCACTAATCCTTGGTTGGCCAACTTCCAGATGTTCTTCATGTTTACATGTGCCAATCTTCTATGCCATAACCAAGACTCTTCTTCTTTCGACATGAAACACTTAATCAAAGCATTAGTAGCACTTTTAAATGATACTTGATAAATATTGTCAACCATTGTGAATCCTAGTACCGTGTCAAGTGTGTCAATGTGTTTAACCAAACATTGCCTTGAATGAAATTCAATTGTGTAACCCGTCTCACACAATTGACTGACACTTAGGAGATTAAAAGTCATCCCTTGACTAGAAGGACATTCTTGATATGAAGACATTCGGATATATGAATGTCTCCAATTCCTACAACCTTAAGGCTACCATTATTACCAAAAGACACATTACCTCTACTTTTGTTTTGAATGGTAGTAAACAGTGATTTGTTCCCAGTCATGTGCTTGGAGCATCCACTATCAACAAACCAAGTTGATAGATGCTCCCCCTCGACCAATGCCTACAATACACGAAAAATAGAGGTTTTAGGTACCCAAATCTTGGGACCTAATGCTTCTACAACGAAAGACCTAGGAACCCATGCCTTGGTCATACCTTTCCTAGTTCCATGAACTCTAGAAACATGTGATCTACTATTTTGAGTTCTAGACATTAGAGAAATGAAACTCGACTCCTTGGGTTGATACCATAACCCGGCTTTGTTGTAAGCTGCCCTTTGGGCATTTAGAATCATGTCTAGAGTCTTAGAGCTAGTTGAGAATTTCTCAAGCATTTTCTTTAGTTTCTCAACCTCACCCTTTAAGGCCTTGTTCTCATCCTCAAGGACTTCTAGATGTAGGTCATCGACCTCATCTTCCCTAAGGGTCCTTAAGGTTTTTACTTCTTCTTTCAACAATTTATTTTCTGTTTTTGACTTTTTAAGCAATGTAGATAAGTGAGTGATAGTTTTATAACACTTTTCTATATGAGAAGAGGTTACCTCTTCATCATCCGAAGATGATGAAGCCGTGGTTGAAGCGCTTGAGTCATCACTCTCGGATTCTGACTCTTCCCTTGCCATGAGTGCCAATTGCCGAGTGCTCTTTTCCATCTTCTCTTCTTCCTCCGATGAGCTTGATGAGGACTCATCCCAAGTGGCCTTGAGAGCCTTCTTCTTCTTGGCTCTTTCCTCCTTCCTTTTGGCTCGTTCCTCCTTCCTCTTTAGTTTCGGACACTCGCTCCGAATGTGTCCTTTCTTGCTACACTCATAACATGTAACATTAGATTTATCAAAATTTTGATCATTAGTTTTACCTTTTCCTTTGTATCTTCGGCTTCTTCTCATAATCCTTCTTACGAAGTTCGCCATCTCACTTGACGATGACCCACTTTCATCATCAGATTCAGAAGAAGAGGTGGATGAGGAAATCTCCTTTTCCTTCTTCTTTTCCTTCTTCCTTCTTCCATCCTTGCTCTTTGGTCCTGCAAATAAAGCAATACCCTTCTCTTTTTGACCTTTGTTAGCAAGCTCATGAAGTTCCATCTCACAGAAAAATTCATCTAGTTTAACAATGGAAAGATCCTTGGATACCTTGTAGGCATCTACCATGGATGACCACAAGGCATTCCTAGGAAAAGATTTAAGAGCGTACCTTACTAGGTCACGGTTTTCTACCCGTTCATCCACGGAGTGGAGACCATTGATGATCTCCTTGAATCTCCCATGAAGTTCACTCACCGTTTCATTGTCCTTCATGGTTAGATTTTGGAGCTGATTCAAGAATAGGTCCCTCTTGGCAATCCGAGAATCTCGAGTTCCCTCTTGGAGCTCGATGAGTTTGTTCCATAGGTCTCTTGCACTTGAGAACGGACCTACCTTGACGAGTTGGTCCTTGGCGATTCCACATTGCAAGGTGACCATAGCCTTGGCATCGGCTTGTGCTTTGCGGAGTTGTTCGGTAGACCACTTTGACGACTCGAGTTCCTTACCTTCTTCATCCTTTGGTGGTGTGAAACCTTCCTTGACTGAGAACCACATGGCTATGTCGGTTTTGAGGTAGTACTCCATGCGGCCCTTCCAATATTGAAAATCTGCTCCTTCGAAGTAAGGTGGACGGTTGGTGCTAAATCCCTCCTTCATGGCCATTGTTTTGCTCTTCGGGTTGTTAAGCCGAAATGAAGAGCACCAGGCTCTGATACCACTTGTTAGGACCTTAGATGGCTAGAGGGGGGTGAATAGCCTCTTTGAAAAACACTAAACACAAATTTCTTCAAGAACTTTGTTAGCACAGCGGAATTAGAAAACTAAAACAAGAAAGCACAGCACACTAACTCAGAGATTTACGAGGTTCGGGGATAACTTGCCCCTACTCCTCGGCGTGTCCGTAAGGTGGACGAATCCTCTTGATCTTTCGGTAGATCACACCCCGGAAGCTATCCGGCTAAAGGATTCTCCTTCTCGGTGGAGTAACCTCTCCACAAAGTCTTTAACAGCAGTAAGAAATTAAGCACAAGACTTACAGTAGTGGCTCAAGTGAAATGATCAAAGGAAGCTCACAGCCACAATCAGCGAAGAACAAGCACACTGCTTCAATCTTCCAGAGAGTTTTTTTCCACAGTTTTTCACAGCAAGAGCACAAAAAGCATTGTCACGAGAGCCTCTCCTCTCCACCTTCATATGCCTCTCTGCTCTGTAACGGATCTCTGCCAAACCTGCAGCAAATCCCTGCAACCGTCCACGACGTCGCCAATCACGCTTCTTCCTTGTCTGATTGTCTCAGCTCCCACCAATGGCATCCTCGTTTCCACTGGTACCTCTGAGCTTGAACCTATCAGCATAAGTCAAGCTGATTTCGACCAAACGGCTGCCAGCAGATCGCAAACGAGACGTTGCTACCAAAACTGGTTTGTCCGCAGCGAGACACAGCAAAAGCTTTTTCGTCGCCTTCTACTAATGATCCTTAATTTGAATTCACCCAACATCAAGTAATCTGTAACCTGTAACTTCGAGAAAGCTTACAGCAGATGGTTAGAAACGAAATAGGTAAAAGCAATTGTGAATCAGAAACAATAAGAGAAAGCGCATGCAAAACAAGCCATACTGTGGATCGGTCAGCAGACCGATCCACGCTTCTATTTATCGTCACTGATCGGTCTGGTGACCGATCAGGTGCTTGTCTGATCGGTCCCAAGACCGATCCACCCCTTCACGCGAATCTGGCACCGAAGCCTGATCGGTCTGTGGACCGATCAGGACTCAGCTGGATCGGTCCGTAAGACCGATCAGTATCCACTCAGCGCTACTGAGGATCATCTGATCGGTCCCCGGACCGATCAGTATCCACTCAGTGTGCTACTGAGTGTTATCTGATCGGTCCCCGGACCGATCAGTATATACTCAGTGTGCTACTGGTTCCCGGACCGATCAGTATACACTCAGTGTGCTACTGAGTGTTGCCTGATCGGTCTGCAGATCGATCAGGCAACTGGATCGGTCTACAGACCGATCAGCCGTGCCACTGTGCCACTGGATCGGTTTGCAGACCGATCCAAAGCTGTGAGTCTCGAGTCAAGCTTCCAAGCTTGCTGCCCTCACCCCTGATGGTCTAGAGAGCGTGCTACCGAACCCTCTCCGACCATACATGCCAAGCTTCCACACTTGGACTTCCCAATTGCCTGGTTTCACTCACCAGGACTTTCCAATTGCCTGGCTTCACTCACCAGGACTTTCCAATTGCCTAGCTTCACTCACCAGGACTTTCCAACTGCCTAACATCCCAGTTAGGACTTTCCCACTGCCTGGCTTCACTCACCAGGACTTTCCCGTGCCAAGCTCCTCGCTTGGACTTTTCCCAATCAGGTCAATCAGGTTAACCAAGTCAACCTTGATTAGTAATTAATCTGAGTTAATTTAATATCTGATTCAAACTTAAATCAGTGTCAACATCAAAACAACATCCAGGTCAGACTGTATCAACATGGATATCACTAGAGAGTTGTCTACGTTGACAACTTCGAGATCCGGTGTACCTTGGACTTGCGGGATTTGCGAGGGCACGCATCGAAGGTATAAAATGTTTTTCCTTTGTAGATCTACTGTAGATTGAAGTTTAAAACTTGTACTCGTATTTCCAAAATTTTTCTTCGCACGGATCCAATGGCTAAGGGGGTTTCGAGGTTTCCGCGACGCGAAAAAGTGGTTTTCGCGGCCCGAAAACCCAACAGTCCTAATGACAGAGGTATCTCGTTACTAGACTTCATAGAAATCACTTCTATTTAGTAGTATAGGACATTGGTTAAGATAGCATTCCAGCTTGACCTCACGAGAAAAAGTTGGTAATGAATCTAACTTCCTACAAGAGCAAAAGATTAGAGGATAGGAAATAGGTGATCCATAATACATTGATTAGCATTACAATGAAATTGAACCCCTAGAATATTTCCCAAACCAAGTTCCTCAACATTCTCTCTTTCTCTTTTTCAATCTTACTTCTCTTTACTTAGAGCGTGACTCTCAACCATCGATTGTTTAGTTAATTCACCGTGAGTAATCATTAGTGTTTATAATTAGTTCCCGTGGGATCGATATTTAATTACTTGACGATACCCGTATATTTACGGGATCACATCATAGATCAAATACAAAGTTTCTAAATATCTAAAAGCTTCAAATCTATAAAATCATTCATTAAAATATCCACAAAAGCAACCATGATAACACGACTACTAACTTCATAGCTTTATTCTCCCTCACTATTTTTTTTTATTTTCTTCTTCAAGCCCGTTAGCTTCTGTTTTAATCTTAGAATTATGGTCATACCTCTATAGCACATGGGTGGATCTTTCCAAATAAAAAAAAGTTACAATTATCCTTCTACCAAAAACAAGAGTATGAGACATTAACATTCATAATAACATCAATAATGATTAAGAATAAATGAAAGGAAAAAAAATATCACCTCCCTGTCAATGCAACCATGAAACCTCCTACCAGAATCATCATTTGTCGAAGAAGTTTGTAATACTGACCATTTCACATATTTATAGAACATGAATACACTTTTGGAGGATTAAAAAATCTTGCTCGTTCAAATAAATTACAAATCCAAACGTGAATGTTGCTTTGTTATCTTCCTACTTCTGTGAGCAAACCAGATTCAAAGGCTTGGGTCGAGTTACAAGATTTTCAAATCTAGGAGTTATAGTGGAGAAGAATGGGAGATCATTGATTTGGGGTGGGGGGATATATGATGGGTGTAAATTTTTTTTTTTAAAGAATTTTATTTTATTAATTTTATTTCTAAAGTGATGTAGTTTTGATTTATTTATTTTGATAGTGAACTTAAAAAATTTACCACATAAATAATTCGTTCACCAAAAGTAAAGATAAAGATGTTCAAATTAATTTTCTTTGTGCCAGTATCACCACCATCTAGATAATTATCATTGGTTAATTTAAATTCTAAGTAAAAAAGAATTGAAATTGAAAAAAAAATATATAAGTTAATATACTGAGAATGAGGGGTAAATTTATAAATAACAGACCAAAATTAATAAAATTAATACTTAGGGCACAAAAAAAAATTCTCTCAAATTTTGGAGGTTGAAAATTGACCGTGTGTGGACGTAGATGCCTGATCAGCTGCATTGGTTACAACGCATGCTGACATGTAGATAACATCGCAGACTACCATCGTGCCTTCCACAAATACTGCCAGTCGGGCTACCTACCGCACCAGCATTTGTGCGCTCTGCCAGATGTGCATTTGTACTTCATGAGCAATCTTAGTCTCTATGTTATTCCCCAGGTGATCAAGCGTTGCAACCACCCGTGGGCTCACGTCCTGAAGAGTTCCATTCCGGCTAAAATGAGATAATTACAAGAAATGCAAATTAAAAAGAATCTGACATGTGATGCTGGTGTTCCTCGAACAGCAAGAATTGTATTTGACAGGAGGTGAGGAAAAGAAAAGCATTTTCTTTGAATTTTAAAAAAAAAAGGTTACAATTGCAACTGTTTGCATTGTTTGATCTACCGAGCAACTTCAAATGGGTGAATCCGCCAGTTGATCATGTTGGCGATTCATAACTTCTCTAGCTCTTGCACTCCTGTACTGTAACCGTTGGTGCAATGCCTCCGACATTTGGTCAAAGAATTCAGCGTCCCATCGCTGAATCAACGAAGGATCTTCTGCAAAACATACATATATTGACGTAACTGCACTTTCAACAACTACTACAGCCAGTCCCACCTGTGGAAATAATCAACGAAAAAATGGTTAACAATAAAGATACGAGGTGGGACCTCACCAAAACAATCAGTCACTCTGTAGAATGTGTGTAAAGTAACATTGTGGCAAGTAACATGGGATGATGTAAGGTGGGAACTCACCAAAATCATTCCCATCAAAATAGCAGTTGAGCCAACCATAATTACTTTATCACTCCTTTTAAACCATGTCCACACCCCTGTACATGTTCCAGTAATCATCCCGCCCAAAATAATGCTCATCAGAAGAACTGCACCTGAACAATCATAGGCAACAAGTGCTTCAATGCCGGTGGATTGGAATAACTCCCAGGCATCTCTAGCTGAGCTGTTGAAGCCTTTACCATTAACTGCTATCTATATAAAGATTGGACAAAAACCACAAATGTTTAAGATGACAATGGAACTATTTGTTGACATCTTTGGCAAACAGTCAGAAACATCTGTAATCAGATATATGGCAGAAGAGAATCCGCAAGTCAACTTCAAGTTTCTATTATAGAAGGGAAATCAGGACCAAGACAGCATGACTGATTAAAGATTATCATAACTCAAACATCCCAGTAATGCAACTGCAGGGGAAATCCTTAGGAAAATATTTAAAGTCTGCTTTAAGATAGTAGACGAACATGGGAGACGCTTCTTTTTTTGCTCCAAGCAAACAAGTCATTAAGGTACAACAACAACAACAACAACAACAACAACCAAGTCTTATCCCACTAGGTGTGGTCGGCTATATGAGTTTTTTATTCCATTGGCCTCAAGATCTCCTACTATATTATCATTAATATTCAAATAAATTTTATCTTATTATATTCATGGCAATTTTATCTTATTCTATTGTCAATAACTAAGTCACTATGGTAACAAAAAAAAAAATGGAAATGACTTGAGCAGGTACAGTAGTAGCACACTGAAATCAGATATGTGTAAGGTCTGTTGCAAGCATTCTACCTGAAAGCTCTTCTATCCATCATGTGGTATATAATAAATGACTGGACTACCCTTCATTAAGTAGGAAAGTCAGTGACCTATCTCATTATAAGAAAAATCTCAGATTTACTAGATGCAACTAACCTCAACATAGGCATATTTGTTGAAGAAACGAACTAGAGTCTCCACAAGGTGAAATAAGAAATCAACACAGCAGAGAAGGCACTCATTACTTCCAATCTTTGATCGAACTCCTCGGATCTAGACATTCAAGCAAACATACATCAAGAAATTATTTGAAATTGAAAACCATCAAAGATATTTCTTTAGTAGCAAATTGCCATGAATATTGAAAACAACTATGTAGTTTATCAAGTCTAGAATGTAACCTCCCACCGCATTGCTCGGATGGCTGCTGTAAAAAGTGATCCATAACAAATGCTACCAAAAGAAGTTGTCACTGCATAACGTAATGACTTCAAAACTGGATTTAGAGGCATTGATGGTGCACTTCGACTACCATTAATGAGAACAAGGAACACCATGCCAGATACTATCACATGGACTGTATTGCAAAATACAGCACCAATCCAAAATAAGCTGACAGCAAAAATCTACAAATACAGAGGCACAGGAAGATTTTATGAGTTGTTTGAACATTTGATTGATTGGACATTTCATTCTTTGGAAGTAGCAAACTTGCCAGCTCACCACAAGGAGCCACCAGCGTGCACTGTCATCCATGTTTGATGCAATAACCCCAGATACACCAAATGACCACAACCCCATCCAACAAAGCATAATTGCAACAAAAGCATAGGCTACTCGCATAACTTCAGGAAGGTTCCAGAGCATCTTCACAGCCTTTTGCAGCACTAGCATTGTGAAAGGAAACCTAGAGAAGAATGTTGAAGTTGTCTAAGACATCATAAACAAGAATGTACAACACACAAATAATATATTATATAATATATATTGAAATCTCTGAAGAACGTGTAACCATGAAAAGGATTAGTCAAGAATATTAGCTTATAATAGTGCATGATTTAAATGTCAATGTGAACAATCTCAACCGAACAGGCCAACATTTATTTTATCCACTAAATAGGTGGGTGAGTACCACATACTTGGCAGTTATTTAAATTATCTCAACTATAGCTAAGAGTTGATTGAAATTATTAATATAAGTTTTTATAATTAAAATCTAAGTTGACTCCGTGTTCCATGCGGCCAGTGAATGCGAGCCTCGCAAGTGGCATCTGTGGCGAATGCAAGGCCTGTACAAGCCCTCCGCAAAGGCCGCAAGGCCATCACGATGGGTTGCGAGGCCCCGGTGGCAGTGAGGCCTCCACAGTTGCTACAATATCCTTATAGGGTCATCACAAGGCCTCGCGGCCAGGCTTCTCGTGGCCTCCCCGGCGGTCGCGAGGCCATCACAAGGCCTCCGCAACGGCCACAAAGGCCGTCGTGGGGCCTCTGCGAGGCACACGCAAGGTCTCCACTATGCCTCTGGTGTGTCGATGTCGATTTCTGTTGACGAGGATATTTCACCCGTACCAAACGACACAGCATGATATTTTACACCTTGGGCATATTATTTCTTTCCTTTGATGTTATTTATTGGGATTTCTTGTCCAAAATTTTCATCGAACCTCATGGAAAATAGCATATTAACCAAATAAGTTCCAAACCTAAACAAATATAAGATTTTGATTCCAACAAACTGTTTTCTTCACTTTTGATATTATTTATTAGGACTATTAATTAAGACATGATACGTTAATCAAATGGCCATCATATCCCAAAATCCTAGTTATTTAATTCACTTCATAAAGCTCCTAGTCATCATTCACATATTCTCAATATTCAATTTCTTTTCCTCCAATCAATCACATATAAAGTAGCTAAATAGTTGCTCTCAAGTTGCCTACCAAGATTTTTCAATATACATATTCTCTAGGATCGGGGCCATAACACCATGGATTATACCTTTCAAAGAATTTTCATGCTCTGATGAATGACGCTAACACATGTTGCTTGTTAAATTTCCCATGTCAAATCTTCTTGTATTCTATGGGTTCCTAAGTCTTATATTATTTCCTAGAAAGCCAAATATTAAAATTCAGCGATTAAATATAAGTTATTTTAAAATTTTGACAGAGTGTCTTGATTAGCTATATTTTCCAACTTTAATGTAAATTTCACAAAAATATATGAATGATCAAACAATAAGAAAATGCATAAGTGAACGACTACCATGGAGTCAATACTTTCATTAAAAAGATAATTCATTATAGTAATTTTGATCATTTTAAGATAATAAATCTTAACAATTTCTACAAAGGTGAAATCCGTCACCCGCCATTGAGAGTGAGAAAATCAGGTACCGAACAAGCCCCACAGTGCATTTTTCATCGATTTCATCGGGATTCGACCCTTGCTCCATTTTGCAAATGTACCACATGGTTACCAACTCGGCTACGCCTTGAGACATAATAAATCTTATATATATATATATATATATATATATATATATATATATATATATATATTGATCCGGTGATAAGGGCCCACCCTTCAGGGAGTCATGGTCATGATGGAAGTCAAAGTCTAAGCGGTCAACATCCATGTATTGGTGGCCAGTCGGACAACTCACTCGCCCAACCGGGACAAAAAAGTATCAATCAGATATCACCACAGTTCGGCCAGGCACCGAGCTTCCGACGCTCAAAGCAAGACATACGCCGAGCGGCTAGCCCCCTCGGACTTACATCGAACCTCGGAGCCGGTGAAACAAGATCACAGCACAACGGAACTCTGACAGTGGAATGTTGGCCGAGCGGCCACTTCGCTCGGTCGAAGGGCTGGACCACCCGAACGGCCAAGGGTTGGCCGAGCGGGATGGCCACTCGGTCCACTAACAGACAAAAAGGAGGATCAGCCGATACCCTAGTGGGAACTCGCGCCACCGACAGACGGCATGGTTGGCGGCATGGCCAAGCAGAAGATCGTACGGCGGAAGCTTCCACTGTCATGTCAGACATATGCCCGGGTCATTGAGGTATGGTGTCAAGGACGCTTTCCTGACATGTCTTTTCAGGGAAAGCTTTGAGAAGCGTGCATGCCTCGAGAAGCGTGCATGCGCTTCCCCGGAGCCCTATATAAAGGGCTTCAAGCTTCGACGGAGGTAGGCATATTTTTACTGTAGCTACTGTTACTCTGCTTTTTGTGGTTGCAGGTTCCTTCGACTCGGAGTCCGTCAACAGTCAACAGGAGCGCCACGTCCCAGCGTCCATCGCCTCGACTCTCAAACAGGATCATACTCCCATCAATACGGGGTCTTGAGGAAAGGTCGGAACACATTGAATCTATTGTACGCAACCACCCTGCATTGCAAGAGGTTTCCACGACTTGAACCAGTGGCCACAAGGTCGCACGACAACAACATTACTATTGTGCCAAGGCTCCCCTTCATAATGCATTGTAAAGGTATTAATCAATCAAACACCTCCATGTTTGTTGTGATCAGGAGGATGAAACTTAGAATCTAGAGAAATCAAAACAAGTTTAAGGAAGAAAAAAGATAAAGAGAGAAGAGTTAATAGTATTTTAGTTTAGGAATATCTTTTCATAACAAATGCTAAAATTAAAATAATAGATCTACAATAATAGACAATGGAAAAGTTGTAACACATAAATTTAAAGAATTATAAAAATATAAATAAAAAAATGAAAAATGGTGGGAGATGCAAGCGATTACTAATTAGCTTTATACAAGGATCTACATGAAATGAGAGGTATTTTAAAGTTGCTGCCATCAAATACCAATCAAACACAAAATTAAATGAAGGGATATTAAAGATCAAGTAAATAAAGAGATTGTGAACTTGAAGTGCAAAGCTATCTACCAATGTAAAGCGACATGAATGCAAGTCATACATTTCATGGTATACAAAATTATTGACTCAATAAATATGCAACCAATAATTTATTGCTTCCTGTATTAGCTAGAAGTACTCAATGGAAGTTATCAAATGTTCAATTAACTACATGTTATCATATGGGAATTTTCTAAATTTGATTAAAATTAAAATTTAATGTTACTAATTTTATCCTATTCAAATTTTGTATTTTAATTTTTTTTTTCAAATTTTAGACTACAAACTAAGCGTGAATTAGACCACTATTTTGAGCTTTGGGGGTCGAGTTAAACTTAGATTAAGGTTAAGTTTAGATGGAGCTCATTTAAATAAATATAGCAATTAAGGGTTAGGTGAAGTTCATCAAATAGACATGATGGTAATTATGTTTGTGTGGGTTAAAACTGACCTTGATCTCGGTTCATTTTAACCAATTTAGGCCACAACCAATTTTATATTTAGGATAGTGTAGTTTAGACATGTTGGGTTGGATTAGCAAAACTCTTGGGAGGTTAACATTTCCTTCTATCTCTCCCACATATTCACTTTTATCCTCTCTCTTGATGCTTTTCTTCTCTTCCCCGCAGTGTTGCGCCCTCTCATGCTCATGTGTGTATTACTCGTTTTTTATTGTTGTTGCCATAAAGCATTGACCACTCCCACACCTCCAACAACTCTCTCTCTCTCTCTCACATAAACAGTCTCTCTAGGTCTCTCCCTCTTGTTTCTATTTCCGGTGTGTCACCGTCACTCAAAACCAAGACTTCGTCCCTTGTATTTTCTCTCTCTGCCTTTCATGTTCCTTTGCACTTGCTCACATCCCTATGTTGCCGCCACCTTTCTCCCAACCCATTTTTTCTCTCTTTTGCTATTTTCTTTTCCGAGGGTACCCTCCCCACACAAAGAGAGTGACGGGAAGCCTAACTTCGCCACTCTTATTTTCTCTCTCTTCCTTTCATCTTCCTTTGCACCTGCACACATCCCTATGCCGCCGCCACTTTTCTCTCTTTTACTACTTTCTTTTCCAAGACTACCCTCTCCACACAAGGACAGTGATGGGAAGCCTAGCTTTTCCTCCTTAGCATTCACAGTTGCCTCATTCCCCTTCTTATTCTCATTTCTAAATTTGGATCAAATTTTTTGGCTTTTTTGGTATAAAAAAAGTTCTCTTAGGGTGTAAGATTCTCTTGTTTTCTTTTCTTTATGTTTTGTTGATAATGATTATCTTTAACATTAAAACTATTGGTTATCTAGATTAGAGATTCAAGTTGTTCCTTATTATCATGCACCTTGAAATCACTACTTAGAAAAATTGTAAATAAGAGTTTAATCTCATTAGTTGGAACTGGGTTGTGATAGATTAGTGTATGGTGTTAATTTGGAGAAGTCTAAGGGGTGTTTTATCATGGTTGTTATGTTCTATTCCAATTTGGGTCATAGCATGGTATTTGGACCAAGATTGGATCCATTCACTGAGTTTTGATTAATTCTAAATTTTTCCATTATTATGAATTTAGTTTATCTTGAGCTTTTTTATGTTGTCCCTACACTTCAATTTGTAAGTACCCATTGGGAGAATAATGACAATGTAGAATTATGGATCGTTATGGTATATATATGAGTATATCCTTGAACCAAGGTTTAAAATTTTGACCCGTGTCGAGGTTTCGGTCCTGAACCGGAACGATACGATTTCGGTACCGTATCGTGTCGTGCCGATATAGTTTCAATATTTTTTAAATATAAAATATATTAATTAAAAACTAAAATATTTAACATAAATATTTAAAAAATAAACAAGATAAAAAATAATCTTTTAAAAAAGGAAAAGATATGAAAATAGATAAATAAATAAATAAAAATTTTATTATAATTTTTAAATTAAAATAAATGAAATATAAAATTAATTAGATAATTTTATTAGGGTTTAATAAAGTCTTTTTAGATTATCTCCACCATAACTAGGAGTTGATTATAAAAATTAAACTAAGTTTAATTAAAAAAAATCTGAAATCCATGTCGGGGTCTGGTGCACCTGTCGTGGGTCTGGTGCCAGGGTCGTGCCGGTGCCGGTCACCGAGCAAAACAAGACGTTTCACCCGTTTCGATCGTTTTAGCATGACACTTTAAACCATGCCTTGAACTTAAATTCGTTGTGTATGAATGAGGTTCAATCTTTATTGATAAGAGATTATTTATGTTTCTATAACAATTTTAAAAAGGGAAATAAACCAACACCAATAAAATGAGTTCTAAAGAACTAGATTATTGGAAGTAAATGTATTCTTTTCTTGCTATTTACAAGTGAGGATTTACATAGGGAGGGTTATTTTTAAAAGAAAATATTGTATTTATTTCTCCTTTGATGCATGTCTTTAAACTACTTTACCTTCCATGCTATATATTGATTTGTATGTTGACACTTATACACCTCTCTAATGCAATAAGTCCTTCTCAAGAGAGCATATATTAATATATTATTAAATTAGCCTAATACGTATTGCATAAACACTCAAAGTGAAACAAGTATTATTGAAAAAAATACTAAGATCTCTAAGCCTACCCCTTTATCATAGCATCTAAGTGTTCGTAGACATGTGGTAGCATAGATGGCACTATTAGGATCGATGCAAGCTAGAGGAGGGTGAATAGCTCCTTTCACATCAACAGATTGTGCCGTGGAAATTCGAACTACAATCGACGACACATCGCAAATATGGTCAGTTTATTTGGTTCACTACCTCTGAAGGTTGCTACATCCAAAGCCTAGTCCTAACGAACAACCCCTACTAACCTTCTCCTTCTCAGATAACTTCCAGAGGCAGAGAAGTCTCTTGCAACTTATTTCTAATAAACAATACAACAAGAAACTAAAATACAAATATAAATGAAAGTAAGGTTTAAAATTTCGACCCGTGCCATGGTTTCGGTCTCATACCGAAACGATACGGTTTCGATATCGTATTGTCATGCTGATACGATTTCGGTATTTTTTTATTTATATATAGTATATTTATTGTGTATAATTTAAAAATAAATTGTATATTGATTTTATATAAGTTCTCCATTATTAAACAACTTAATATTATTAGAAAAAATAATTAAATATAGTTTTCTATAAAGAAAATTGATCTATCAATAATTTGAATTTAAATTAATACATCAAAATATGTTACTTTGTGACCAAAAGATCACGGGTTCGAATACTGGAAATAGCCTCTTGCAAAAAGCAGGATAAGGTTACGTACAATGGATCCTTCCCCGGGACCCCGCATAGAGCTTCGTGCACCGAGCTGCTCTTTTTTACATCATAATATGTTACCTTACTAATACTAAAATGAGTGACGTTGGTTTTTGTAACATTTTGCTTAAGTAACCTTTATAGTTCTCCAATGCCAAGAATAAATAATCATAATTATATAAATTAATACAAAGATGATATTTTATATATAATAATTATATAAATTAACTATTTATTCAATTAATTAATTATTAATTTAAATAATATATATTTAAAATAATAAAAAATATTTAAATATCAATTAAATATTAAAATAGTAAAAAAAATACAAAAAAAAATTAAAAAAATATCATAATATAAATTTAATATATTGGGATTTTTATAAAAAAAATTAGAATTTTTAAATAAAATTTAAAATAGTAAAAATAATTTTTATTATTTAATAAATTTTATTAATTTTTTAAAATTTTAAATATTTTTTTATATTTTATTGAGATAATTTAAATAGAGTTTATGAAAACTTCTTTAAAATATCACACTTAAATGGAAATTGTTTGAATTATTTAAATTATAATATTAATTTTGCACAGTACACTCCCGCGACGCATGCTCGCAACGCATGCACGCGACGCCTCTAATGCCCCGCACACCTCTGACGGTGCTGGAGGCGTCCGGAAGTGTCTCGCTACACTTCCGGCTTCACCAGAAGCATCGCATTGCGACACCTCCAATGGCACCGGAAGCGTCCAACGATGCATTCGGGATGTTGTGCTCGTGACACATACTCGAAACAGCCACACGTAGGGTGTCCATTTCGCTTCCCCAATGGAACGGTAAAAACCGTTCGTGCCGCTTGGCACAGAATGACATTTCAACCGCTGAATGAAAGTAAAACACCTTTACTAATGAAAACTTAGCTTTGGATGCTTTATTATTGTTTTGGATTGTTTCTTGATGGTAAAAAACATAGCAACACTTTGTATCTAACCCCTCAAGAACAGTCGTAGCTTAACTTCCTTGAGACCCTCTTTTATAGGGTAGGGCTGATTTCCACCTAATAGGCGATTGCCAGGTTTCGATGTCCATGTAGAACTGCTCTTTCTGACTCATTTTGACCACTATCAATCGTCTGTTAAACTTCATCAATTGATTGATAGCCAATTAACTGATAGGCAACCAGTCAAGTTTCTTTCCAATCGATTTTTGAACTTTCTGTTCGCTACTACAATGTTGATCAAACTCATTAATCGACTAATATAAAATATTATAGCAAAAAACCTAAACCCTGACACTAAAGCAAACCTAGTTATTGTAGCAACTCTAATTATTATAGCAATCCTAATTACTATAGCAATCTTGGTTATTATAGCAAACCCTAAAAATACCTCAAACCCCAAATTCGAGGTTTAGAGTCCATTGATCGATCGATACAACTACCAATCAATCGATACTCCTGTTTCAGCCTTGCCAAAACTAAATTCTCGCCTTGCCTATATCTGTTGAATCTCAACCTACCAAAACTTTTTGTATAATATCCAATCAGCCTTGATCTGCAAGGACTTTCCAATTCTAACATCTAGTCTATTTTGATATGTCAGGACTTTATACGCCTAGCATCTACTCACCCTTGACCTAATAAAACTTCTCCAAATGGCAAACATTTGATCCATGACCTATTAAGACTTTCCTACTTACCTTTCATCCACATGCCAAGTGTTTGATCAACTTTAATCGACTTGGATTTCACATTTCATGACAAGTGTTTGGTCCTCCATAGTCCACTTGGACTTCGCTTCTCATGTCAAGTGTTCGGTTCTTCATGACCCACTTGCACTTTTCTTTTACCAACTCCCCGTTGAACTTCCTATCGTCAAGTGTCCGCTTAACCATTGACCCACTTGGACTACTCCACCGTCAAGTTATCAAGTCAACTTTGACCTACTTAACGTCTCACTCAATTCAACTAGCAAATTGATCAAATATCAAAATTCAATTCGAGGCAACTCGAGCTTAGTTAATTAAGATTGGTTAACCTTAACCAAATGTCGATTACACCAATATACACGTAGTCAACATTTATTTGCATAAAGACGCTATATCATTGATTATCTTCAAGAAAGGCTTAACCAACATGTTAGATGACATTGTTCATAATATGAGAACCCGACTCTAATGATTCACTTCTTAGTATATTTGTGGATTTATTAGTATGATTAAGAGGTGATAATTAAAAATTAATTAATTTATGATAAAAGATAGTGAAAATTAAGTAGAGCTATTTATCTTAATAAATGGTTATAATTAAATAAATTTTATTTGTGGAGAATAAATGATATTAATTAAGAATAATGGTGAAAACTCTGTGGCATAAAGATAAGAGATAATTTTATATTAAAATAAAAAACTGAATTTGAAACTCTAGTATTGTAATGAGAATTATGACTTGTCTAAATTTTTGAACTCTTAATTTAAATCAAGTTTACCCACTTAGTAATTTATGTTTTCCTCAAACTTTGAGACCAAGTATTTATTTTTGAAGTCTTGCTCAGCTAGAGTATAGAGTTGCCTAAAGATCCTCGACATGATGGAAATTCAATTTTACTTTCCTTGTTTTACTTATTATTTTGTGTGTTAGACTTTGTTGCTGTATATTCTCACATAGTCTCATTATACTTTCTTAAACAAAAGAAAGAATATATGTTTTGTTAAACACCTCGTGTTGCCATTTATTATCATTTTGGTCACTCTTTTATCATATCATCACCAAGTGCTCTACCTCTTGGTAAATGGAATTACAACCCTAAGTCATGACATTTATAATTAGACTTTTTTATATTCAACTTATCAATGAACTAAACTGATTGCAGTTTTATGAGAAACTTTAAATTCCATAATTAACTTAATAGTCTGAAATTTAAAATATAGTACAAATGGTAATTTCTGATAAGTTATTTAGACTAAGGATAAAGAAAACATAGGTGAGCAAAAGGGCACTTGGGGAACACATTTACCTATCTATATATAATTAAGATAGCTTTTGATTTGGTAACTATATTGTATAGAGTAAAAGAGTAATACAATGTTTGATCGAGTCCATTTAGTTATATGGTTATGATTCTCTTAGAATATGGAGCCTTTGAAAATGACCAAATCTCCCAATGATAATTATCATGAGTTTAATAAATTTTATCTTTTCATCAGTTTTTGTCCTTTGTGAGATCTGATTACTAGTATGTAGTGACTAAATCATTCAGCAATGTGTATATTAAATGACATGTCTTTCTATCTATTATATATATATAGGGAGAGAGAGATTTTAAATTATATATATATATATATATATATATATATATATATAGAAAGACATGTCATTTAATATACACATTGTTGAATGATTTAGTCCCTACATACTGGTAACCAGATCTCACAGAGGACAAATTTGAGGACAAATTTTTCTACCTGAAGCTCTAAGATGTAGGAATTGGAAAATAATAACAACTCCCAAACATTTATCCCACTAAGTAAAATCAGCAATATAACTAAATCTTTTTGTTCTCATTCTTCCTTGCTTAATGTGTGTATTTATCATGGTCTCATATCGCCTAAATAGGTCATTTATTGGTCGCCTAAATACATGAACATATCATTTTAAACATAACTCTCACAGTTTTCCCTCAATTGACACGACTTCGACTTTCTCTCTAATATTCTTATTTTTATCTTATTCATCCTGTACGTTCACACATGCACTTTAATATCCTCATTTCTACGACTCTCATCTTCTGCTCGAATGTTTGATTTATAAGTAATATTCAGCTAACCAACATTTTGTAAAACTTACTTTTAAGCTTTAGAGGTATCGTACAATCAAAAAAAATATTCTCCTCCATTTTAATCATCCTATTGATGTTTTGTATCAATCAACCCCTCCATCATTTTGTAAAAACGATCCTAGATACTTTAAACTCTTAGTTACAAAGCTCACAACAACCAAGCCTTATCCCACTAGGTGGGATCGGTTATACGGATCCTTTTACGTCATTGAACTCTATCTCCTACTATATCATCATCTATACTTAAATAAATTTTATCTTGTTTTATTGTGGCTAACCAAGTCTTTTTTGGTCTTCCTCTTCCTCGTTTGATATGCGTGTTTGTCATAATTTCACATCGCCTAACTGGAGTATTTATTGATCGTCTAAGTACATGCTCATACCATCTTAAACGTGTCTCTCAGAGTTTTCTCTCAATAGACGCAACTCTGACTTTCTCTCTAATGATTTCATTTTTTATTTTGTTCATTCTCGTATGTCCACACATTCACCTTAACATCCTCATCTTTGTAACTCTCATCTTCTGCTCATGTGCTCTATTATAACCTAACATTCATTTCCATATAACATAGCAAATTTAATTGTGATTTTGTAGAATTTTACTTTAAGTTTTAAAGGTACTTTACGGTCATATATAGTTACCAAGCTAACAATTACAAGTAACTAATCATCTCCTATCTTAACAATTATCCTGCTAAGTCAAATACTAAAAAAAAAGGCAATGCGATGTACAGAACTCCCACCAGTATGGGTCCCATGGAAGATTTGGACAACATTAGATTTATTGTATGTAGTCTTACCTTGTATTTTGCAAGAAACTTTTTTCGCAACTCGAACCCATGGCCTCAACATCGCATGACAATAACTTTACCATAGTTTGTCTAATACATCTAAATTTAAAATTTTATATATTTTATCTTTACTCTACTAAGCCTAAAATATTTTACTTCCAGTATTTCGTGTAAAAATTTGAGTTTAGCATTTACTCTTTTACGTGTCTCATCAACCAAAATAATATCATTTGCAAATAACATGTACGATGATAACGTGTTTTAAATGTGTCTAGTAAGTGTTGGAGCAATCTTGCTCAGGACATTACTCATTGTTGATGTTTGATTAAATTAGTTTAAGTTAGGCATTAATTGTGATCTAACATAAGTATTAGTAAGCAGATATGAAGAGAAGACCAAGTATGAAGACTTGGCAAGGAAAGTTCCGGAGGTATGATCTATTGCCAAAATAGAGACTTAGCATGACAAAGCCAACGGTAGCCCTTGAAGGCAAGCGCAAGGATGAGGAGTCATGGAGACGGAAGCATCCTAAGGGCGCAAGGCAGAGGGAAGGTGCTTGGAGGCATGAAATCTAAGCTAAGGAAGTATTTCAAGTATGTAAATAATGTAAAACTGGAACTGTACAAACTGCTGTAAATCTCAAAGGTATAAGGTACCAGTCGACTAGTACCCACACCAGTCGACTGATACCAAGGCACAGAACGAACAGAATGTCAACAGGCTGATTGGAGGCAAGTACCAGTTGACTGGTGCGAGTACCAGTCGACTGGTAGATAACCGTTGTGAAGTAGCGGCTCAAAATCACATCAAATCTTTAGTGCCGTTGATGCTATCAGTCGACTGATATGTATACCAGTCGACTGATGTCGGGAAAACTATAAAAGCAGTCTGTTAGAGCTTGGTTATAACTAACTGTTCAAAAAACTGGGAAAAGTGCTCATCAAGTGATCTTCAAGTCTACAGATATTCACTCCCTTCCTTCTAATTCTAGTCTTCATTTTGTAAAGAGGAAGAGGAAATTGTGCAAGGGTTTCTCCACCTTCGATTGTGATTCGAGAAGGAGAAGTTTATAGTGGAGCTTGATTGTGTGGGTGTGTGCCTTGGATTAGCCACCTCAAGGAGGTGGAGACCAAGTAAACCAAGGAGTTAGCATTGTTCTCTTGTTTTCTTGTATTTTCTTTATTTCTATTTGCTTCCGCTAACAAGATTGTAGGTAAAATCAAAGGAAGGCTATTCACCCCCCCTCTAGCCAATAGTAAAGGTCCTATCAATTGGTATCAGAGCGAGGTTTGCATCGGAAGACCTCACCGTCAACCGAAGCATCAAAATGGCATTTCAAGAGGGATATAGCACCGCAAGGCCACCCTTCTTCGATGGGAACGACTTTGCATATTGGAAAGGTAGGATGGAGTATTATTTAATGAATGACATTGAAAATTGGTTTAGTGTTGTAGATGGATTCGAAATGCCAAAGGATGGGTCGGGAGCTCCTCTATCAACCAAGGATTGGACAAAAGAGATGGCAAAGAAGGCTCAAGCAAATGCAAAGGCTACAACAACCCTACAATGTGGACTCTCAAAGGAGCAACTAAGCAAAATAGGACCATTCAACTCCGCCAAAGAACTTTGGGAAAAACTCATTGAGTTACATGAAGGATCAAGCGAATCAAGGAGAGCCAAGAGAGATCTCTTGTTGGGGCAACTTCAAACTTTCACTATGAAGTCCAATGAGACCGTGAGTCAAATGCATGGTAGATTCAAAGAGATAGTGAATGGACTTCATGTAATAGGTGAGAAAATTGACAATCAAGACTTAGTAAGGTATGTTCTCCAATCTTTTCCTAGAACCACCTTATGGGCATCAATGGTTGATGCATATAAGGTTTCTAGAGATCTTTCTTTAGTTAAGCTTGATGAATTGTTTTGTGAGTTTGAACTACATGAACAAGCTAATGTGGTTTCAAAAGAGAAAGGTATGGCTCTTGTTGTAGAAAAGAAGGAAAAGAAAAAGAAGAAAGAAAAGAAGGTGGAATCCTCATCATCCGATCCAAGCAAGAATCATCGGATAGTGATGATGAAATGTCGGCAAGTGAAGTGGCACATTATGTTAAGAAGATGATGGGAAGATCAAGGAAATTTACAAGGAAGGATGTAAAGAGAATGTTCCAACCCTCAAAAGGTAAAAGTAATCAAAGTTCAAGTTTTAACCCTAATGTCATTTGTTATAGATGTAATAAGAAAGGACATATCAAGCCAAATTGCTCGGAATTAAAGAAGAAAGAAGAAAAGGAGAAGAAGAAGGAGAAAAAGAAGAAGGAAGCCATGGTGGCCCAAGCTACATGAGATACACCAAGCATTGACTCATCGGATGAAGATGAGCTATGCCATGTTACTCGACATATGACATTTATGGCTTTTGAAGATGACAAAGAAGAGTCAAGTCAAGAAGAAGTGTCAAGTGAAGAGGATTCATCAAATGAAGAGTCATCAAGTGAGGAATCATCGTCAAGTGATGATGATGAGGTAAAAGAATCTCCCAAAGTAGAATTTCTCTATAAAACTATTGCTCACCTCAAAAATGCTTATGTCAAATCACAATCTAAGGTAAAAACCTTGAAGGGAAAACTTAGGACCATTAAAGTTGATACATGCATGTCTAGTGAGTCAAATGTGCTCAAGGAAGAAAATGAGAAATTGAAGAATGATGTGATTGAATTAAGAGCATGTTTAGAAAAATTCACAAATGGATCCAAGTATCTAGATATGATCATTAGAGATCAAAGAGCCGTTTACAACAAAGCCGGAATAGGGTATAGACCTAAGGAAAAGGAAGTTGCATATATGTCTCTAATCAATGGTACTAGAAATGATGTACTTAGAAACAAAGTTACGAAAAATCTTAAAGGGAAGGTAAAACAAGCTTGGGTGCCTAAGAAATATTTGAATGATATTTCCGAATCTAGTGCATGGGTACCAAAGAGTTGTGTGTTTTATGTTTCTTAGGTAGAGGAGAAGAAGGATGCAAGTATGTGGATTGTGGATAGCGGTTGCTTAAGACATATGACCGGTGATGTGAGCAAGTTCTCTACAATAAATTATATAAAGAAGGGAACAGTATCATTTGGGAATAGTGGAAAGCTCAAGATTATAGGTAAAGGTACAATTGAGGTATCATCTAAAATTATCATTCATAAAGTCCTATTGGTTAAAAGTATGGGATTTAATTTGCTTAGTGTTAGTCAATTATGTGATGTCGGATATAATGTGGAGTTTCATCCCGATAAATGTTTAGTTAAGCACAAAAATCTTGAGAATGTTATGCTAAAAGGATTTAGAAAAGCAAATCTTTATTATATTGATCTTTCATATGCTTTTAATCCTCCTATTAAGTGTTTGATATCAAAAGAAGAGGAAGGATGGTTATGGCATAGAAGACTTGGACATATCAACATGAGAAACATAGCCAAGATAGCCAAGATGGATCTAGTAAAGGGACTACCAAAGATCAAGTACATCAAGGACAAATTGTGTGATGCATGCCAAGAGGGTAGGCAATCAAGGTCATCACACAAAGGTAAAACCTTAACTAGCACTTCATTACCGTTAGAATTATTGCATTTGGATCTTTTTGATTGTCATAGAACACCTTCGTTGGTAGGTAACAAATATTGTTTGGTGATAGTAGATGATTACTCTAGATATTCTTGGGTTTATTTCTTGAAACATAAGGGAGAAACTTTAGAAACTATTATGGGATTTGCCAAGAGGGTAGAAAACGAAAAGAACCTCAAAATTGATAGAATTAGGAGTGATCATGGTGAAGAGTTTGAGAATTTGAACTTTTCTAAGTTTTGTCTAGAGAATGGCTACAAGCATGAATTCTCTTGTCCAAGAACACCTCAACAAAATGGTGTAGTGGAGAGAAAAAATCGAGCTTTACAAGAGGCGGCTAGAACCATGCTCAATACATACTCCTTACCAAGCTATTTGTGGGCCGAAGCGGTTAATACCGCTTGTTACATTCAAAACCGTGTCTTGATTCACAAGTTCTTAGGGAAAACACCATTTGAATTATGGAATGGCAAAATCCCTACAATTCACTATTTTAAAGTCTTTGGTTGCAAGGTTCATATTCTCAATACCAAAGATGACTTAGGAAAGTTTGAGGCCAAGTCCAATGAGGGAATTCTAGTTGGATACTCATCTACTAGTAGAGGATATAGAGTATACAATAAAAGAACTCAAACCGTTGAGGAATCATCAAATGTTGAGTTTGATAAGTCCACTAAGACTTACCCTAAGAAGTTCTCTATTGACAAGGATATAATTGAACATAACCAAACCATTACTCAAGAAATGAAAAGTCTACAATTAGGGGGTATTGATCAAGGGGGAGAAAGAGATGGTTCGGATGATGAAAGAAACAATGTAAACAATGACCTTTCCAAAGATGATGATTCGATTATCTCAAGGACCTTAAGGCACCATCAAGATCATCCTATTAATCAAGTAGTTGGAGATGTGACACAAGGGGTAAGGACTAGATCCTACTTTAGGGATCATACTAGTCAAATTGCTCTAATATCACAACTTGAACCAAAAACAATTGATGATGCTTTACTTGATACGGATTGGATTTTAGCAATGCAAGAAGAGTTGAACCAATTTGAAAGGAGTGAAGTGTGGGAGTTAGTTCGAATACCTAATGATAGTACAATCGTCATAACAAAATGGGTTTTTAGAAACAAGTTGGATGATCAAGGGAGAGTCACTAGAAATAAAGCTAGGTTGGTAGCTAGGGGTTTCAATCAAGTAGAAGGACTTGATTATGATGAAACATATGCTCCGGTAGCCCGATTAGAGTCCATCCGAATATTATTAGGATATGCCGCTTACATAGGTTTTAAACTTCATCAAATGGATGTGAAATCGGCTTTCTTAAATGGGTTCATTAAGGAAGAAGTTTATGTAGAGCAACCACCCAGATTTGAAAGTGTAGATTGCCCAAACCATGTTTATAAGCTTAAGAAAGCATTATATGGGTTAAAACAAGCACCCCGGGCTTGGTATGAAAGACTTTCATCCTTTCTAATTTCCAAGGGCTTTAGAAGAGGAACAATTGATCCAACATTGTTTTTAAAGTCTAAAGATGGAGACATTTTCGTTGCCCAAGTCTATGTTGATGACATCATTTTTGGGTCAACAAATAATGACCTTCTTCATGATTTTATTAAACACATGGAAAGCGAGTTTGAAATGAGTCTAGTTGGAGAATTGAGTTTCTTTTTGGGATTACAAGTAAAACAAACTAATGAGGGAACCTATGTTTACCAATCCAAATTCGCTAAAGAACTCATCAAGAAATTTGGGTTAGAAAATGCTAAAGGAGCAACTACCCCTATGGGGACAAACACCAAGATAGATAGTGATCAAGAGGGAAAATTAGTGGACCCAAAGCAATATAGGAGCATGATTGGTAGTTTGCTATACCTAACCGCTAGTAGACCGGATATATTATTCGCGGTAGGAATGTGTGCAAGATACCAATCATGTGCTAAAGAGTCACATTTAGTAGCGGTAAAAAGAATTTTGAGATACATCAAGAGCACTCTTAATGTGGGGCTTTGGTACCCTAGAACTAGAAATTTTGACTTAATTGGGTATACCGATTCCGATTATGCGGGTTGCAAATTGGACAGAAAAAGTACTAGCGGTGGATGTCAATTTCTTGGATCTTCTCTTGTAAGTTGGAGTAGTCGAAAACAACCTTGTGTGACATTGTCCACAACCGAGGCCGAGTATGTGGTAATGGGTGGTTGTGTAGCCCAATTGCTTTGGATGATGCATACTTTGAAGGATTATGAGCTACATTATTCCAAGGTCAAGGTCTTATGTGATAATGTGAGCACCATTAATTTAACCAAAAATCCCGTACATCACTCTAGGACAAAGCACATTGAGATAAAACACCACTTCATTAGAGATCATGTGGCAAGAGGCAACATTGAACTACTTTATGTTGAATCCAAATCTAATCTTGCCGATATTTTTACCAAACCTTTACCCGAGGTGGAGTTTATCTCTATTAGAAGAGAGTTGGGTTTGTGCCTTGTAGAATAATAGATTTAGCTTTTCATGATCCCATAAATTTAAAAGCTACATACATACTTGAATGTATCTCACAAAGACCTAGGATGACTTGCTTAGACATCATGTGAGATATTAGGAAGATGTATTTGGTTCACAATGTTAGTTATGATGCATCATTTTGAGCCAGTATGACATCTAGTCACATTGATCCTTAATTGGACCAATCATTGGGAAGGCTTGTGCAAAATTAATGTGTACATAGCTCTTTGAACATGATTGGATATTTTCTTAAAAAAAAAAAATAAAATAAACAAACAAATATCATACCGCATGAAAGGACCCTTGTTCTAACATAAGTACAGAAACTTTAGAAAAGTCCTAATTGGAACTTTCACTCAAGGATATACTACATAATCTATCTACTTTTGAAGTTTGTGTCAATCTTGGGATCCGTGATAGACATATTTTTATGTATATTTTTCCCAAGTAGACATGATTCAAATAAACCTCTCCACAAAATTTGAGATTTTTTTGAGGTATGTGGAATTATCAGTGAGTTTCTGAACTTCGGGTCAGAATTGGGTAAACATTGGTATCAGTCGACTGGTGCAGATACCAGTCGACGGGTAACAGTGATTTTTTTCGAACAGAACCATTCTGTGTGTTTTCATTTTAGGGACCAGTCGACTGATATACACATCAGTCGACTGGTGTCAGGATGTTATATTCTCACGGGCGCCAGATGGCCCGACAAAAACCCTAGGTTCCTCAGCCGTCTGGTGTCGCCTGCGTCCCCGAGTCTTCTTCTCACCATTTCCAGTCATCCCCGACCACCTAGAGGTTCTCTCCTTCTCTGATCTACCTTGTATCTCTCTTCTTGTCAAGTTCTCAGTTCCCATTTTTCTTCTCAGCGACGGTGACGCTCACAGCACTAGGGTTTCAGTTTTTGGCTGTCAAATCCTATTCCTTTTCATTCCATCTCAGTTGCTATGGAACGACGGTAATTCTTCTCCCACACTTTTCTTCAAGTTCAGGTGTGATCTAAACCCTAATGGTGTGTTGTTCTATGTGTGTTCTTGTTGTGTTCTGTCTTGTTTTTCTTTTCGCTTCACTTGGGGTTGCATTTGATTCATATGCATTGCATTACTACACTTAGGGTTAGGCAAAAACGCAGGGCTGGTGAGGGGACCTCCCGGCAATCTGCTCCCGTTCCCTCGGCGGATCGATTTCGCTCCGAAGCCGCACGGCAACGGTTTGCGACTACTGATTTCGCTATGATACCCTGTCGGTATCTGAATCAGACCTATTTTACTACGATTGTGCCAGATATCATGGACACCATTCTGTACTTTGGATTGGATAAGTTAGTGCATTGCATGCATATGGTAAATCTGGATTTGTGTAAGGAATTCTACAACAATCTGCATCCTAGTGCTAGCGGAGGTTCTGCATGGATGTCTCGGGTAGGTGGTGTCGACATTGAGTTCACTCCCAGCATTCTCCGATCTTTCTTAGAGTGTCGGGCTTCTAATAGCTCCTTTACGTGTTTTCCTACCGTTGTTGAGCCATTCACCGATTCACTCTCTCAGTTGTCTTTAATGCCCCCCGAGCTCCTTTGCGGCGCATCTTCGATGCCACACGTATGTCTACCCGCAGTAACATTCTTTATAAGATTGTTATTGCGTGTATCTTACCCATAGTCACTCGGGGCAAGCCAAGATTCGACTGCCCCATCTGGTCATGATGTATGCTTTGGAGCACCGGCTCGACATCAACATCGCTCTTCACGTCTTTGAGTCCATCCTGCACTTCACTAGTCCTATCCATGAGAAGTTGTACATGTCTTACTGCCACATCCTGACTTCTTTCTTTGCCTCTCGGGGTATCGATGTCATGAGGGGTCAACAGCATCAATTATCTAAGGACTATGATCAGATAGGGGCCCGCCAGCTATCTCTTGCAGGTATTGAGAGACGCCGGGGGAGATGGTATGGCGTGCTCAGGTGGCGGATGATTCTGACGATGAGGAGGAGGCGGACGTTCCTGCTCCTGCACTGGCGCCGGATCCAGCTCCTATGACTGTCGAGGCTCGATTGACTCAGCTGGAGGAGACAGTACGCCAGGGGTTTCAGGAGTTTCGTGGGTTCCGGCAGGATTGGACTGCATCTCAGCAGCGTCAGACAGAGGTGTATGCGATGCTGCAGCGCTGGGATATGACATACCAGGCTCCTCCCCCTCCTCCTTCCAGTGATGATCACTAGGATGCTGCTTCTTTTGTTAGTGTCGAGATATGTTTTGGTTTCGATAGCGATATCGTTTGTTTATCTCGAACACTTGGTTGTCAGACTATGATGGGTGTATGCTATTATGACATTATCTGTCTAGTGTTTATTATGTGCTGATGCTTCTCTATTTCTCTATTGCTGTTTTGTGAGTTCCTCTATGTCCGGCTGTGTCTTCTCTTATTATTTGTCATGTGTCCCTCTCTATCTCTTGCTCTTCGAGGATATCCTGGATTCAGGGGAGCTGTTAACATACTTCTAAATCTTTTTGTTGTATGTCAAAAAGGGGGAGACTTGGATGGTTTAAGTTAGATATTTTGTATGCTTATGCTTCATTCATGCCTTATGTTATATGTAGATACTTTGTATGCTTATGCTTCATTTATGCTTCATGTTATATGTTTCATATTATATGCTTCATGGATATTATCATGCCTTACCGTTATGATACATTTGAAAACCTAACTTAAACAAATTTTGCCAAACATCAAAAAGGGGGAGATTGTTGGAGCAATCTTGCTCAGGACATTACTCATTGTTGATGTTTGATTAAATTAGTTTAAGTTAGGCATTAATTGTGATCTAACATAAGTATTGAGTAAGCAGATATGAAGAGAAGACCAAGTATGAAGACTTGGCAAGGAAAGTTCCGGAGGTACGATCTATTGGCAAAATAGAGACTTAGCATGACAAAGCCAACGGTAGCCCTTGAAGGCAAGCGCAAGGATGAGGAGTCATGGAGACGGAAGCATCCTAAGGGCGCAAGGCAGAGGGAAGGTGCTTGGAGGCATGAAGTCTAAGCTAAGGAAGTATTTCAAGTATGTAAATAATGTAAAACTGGAACTGTACAAACTGCTGTAAATCTCAAAGGTATAAGGTACCAATCGACTAGTACCCACACCAGTCGACTAGTACCCACACCAGTCGACTGATACCAAGGCACAGAACGAACAGAATGTCGACAGGCTGATTGGAGGCAAGTACCAGTCGACTGGTGCGAGTACCAGTCGACTGGTAGATAACCGTTGTGAAGTAGCGGCTCAAAATCTCATCAAATCTTTAGTGCCGTTGAAGCCATCAGTCGACTGATATGTATACCAGTCGACTGATGTCGGGAAAACTATAAAAGCAGTCTGTTAGAGCTTGGAGATAACTAACTGTTCAAAAAACTGGGAAAAGTGCTCATCAAGTGATCTTCAAGTCTACAGATATTCACTCCCTTCCTTCTAATTCTAGTCTTCATTTTGTAAAGAGGAAGAGGAAATTGTGCAAGGGTTTCTCCACCTTCGATTGTGATTCGAGAAGGAGAAGTTTATAGTGGAGCTTGATTGTGTGGGTGTGTGCCTTGGATTAGTCACCTCAAGGAGGTGGAGACCAAGTAAACCAAGGAGTTAGCATTGTTCTCTTGTTTTCTTGTATTTTCTTTATTTCTATTTGCTTCCGCTAACAAGATTGTAGGTAAAATCAAAGGAAGGCTATTCCCCCCCCCCCCCCCTCTAGCCAATAGTAAAGTCCTATCAGTAAGTTCATTCATGACTAGTGTAAAAATATACAGTTAGAGTTGATCTTAATTTAATATTTATATGAAGAACTCCAATTAATCCATTAGAAATTTCATTCTTATCATTACATTCTCGTATATATCCTTAATTCATTGCATTACGTTAATACCTTTCTTTTCTAAAATTCTCCGCATAATTTGAAAAAAAACTATGGATGCATGTTGGAATTATAATTTCATTTACTATGCAATTTTTTGTATTTTAACATATATGGATGCATGTTGTATAATTAAACAGATTCAATGACTTAATTATGTGAAAAAACATATGAGCAGAGAGAGTGAGATCTGGAATTTTTATTTTATCGACTCCAGAAAGTAAAATGTAGAAAGTTGATAAAAAAAATAAAAATTTCTAATTTTCTTTATTCTGCTGTGTGTGGAAAACAATTGTGCAGCAACTAAATCATTCAACATATGTGTATACTAAACAACATGTTTACAAGTATGTATCAACTTGCCAAGCAACTGGTTATTGAGTTATCTTCAATCGGGTTCAGGCCCTACATTTCTATATACTTATGGTCTATCAATGATCATATCTCAAACGTGGAAACTTATTTGATAGTATATCGTGATTAAACTCACAACAAGAACTCGGAAGAGTACATCCTTATATCTTAAATGCCAACTCATCGGTTATAACTTAAATGGAGTTTCTTGAAGACCAAGGCAACTCTGACGTTTATATCTCTTCCATTTGGGATCTAACCAGTAGGTAAGCAAAAGAAATCATACATCTTACTTGAGGCGCAGAACACAAGATGTAATGGTTTATCACTCTCTAGTCATCACAAATAACTTCCAAACATAAAAGAAGAAAAGAAAAGGCATATAATTACTTTCCATCAATCAATAATCTTCAAAAGTATACTCCAATATTATTCAAAATCAAGTCGATCAAAAAGTGGGTAAAGGAAAAAAAGAAGAAGAAGGCCTGAAGCGTACCTCTCCAACACCGACATGACATACAGGAACTGTAGTCCAGCGCCCACAGCGAAGGCCACGCCCCAAAAGAAGTGCTTGACCCAAAAGCACAAAACGCTGACCACAGCCAGATAGGTGGTAAGCCCGTGGATAGACACCTTCATCATCTGGCTCCCATGGGTACCCAGCAGCGATAGCCACGACCACGCCAAGAGCGCACCCGCTCCGCCTGCCACCCCGTAGAACGGCCAGTACGTCTCCGTGAGATCAACCCGCGCGCTCTGCTGCTGCTGCTGGAGGAGCGCATCCTGACTGGAGTTTCCACCGCCAGTGATATTGGTGAAGCGATCGATGTTAAATCGATCAGGCCGGCTGAAGTGATTGATTCCGAGGAGGGCCAAACCAGCGCCGAAGGCCAGAAGGTGAATAACGAAGATGACGAGCCAGAAGAGGTCTCTCCAGTGTCTCGCCTCATTCAGGGAGGGCCTGGGAGGCGGCCCGGGCGACGCGTCGCTCCCGTTACTGACGTAGCTCCGTTCGTTCTGAAAGGAATTCGAAGCATGAATCGTTCGGCCGAGAACAGGAAAAGGGAAATTTAAATTGGGGTACGAGAAAGCGAACCTCGTCTTCATCCTCGTCGACGGAGGCGGAGGAGGCCAGATCGGCATCGGAGAAGGCCCGGCGCTGCGGGTCGCGGAGGCTCATCCTTTGGGGTTTGAAGAGTAACTGCTGAATGCTGCAGGAGGCGTGAAAGTGAATAAGAAATCGAATCCAATCAAATCAAATTACAGTATGGAATAGGACAGGAAAGGATAGGCAAAAGGAAAAGGGTTAACCTGTTCCTAACAGGAGGGAATTGGACCTTGGGAATTTATGATTGTTAGGGGGTGGTTGGTTTGATAGAAATAGGAGTGAGAAATAGGAATGAGAATCATTGATTGTCATTGTTAATTGTTCCGGATATGAATGTGGCATGGGAGGAATTAATGGGAGGTCAAAGGGCATTTGGGTAATTGGGGATGTTGAGGGTTTTGGGGATAAGGAGGCAGCCGGTTCGTGATGAGAAGGGAGGGGGCTGGTGTTCGGGGGTTGGGGGGCCTCCACGCTCACACCAGGGAGAAGCTCCTGGGTTCTTCCGCCGCCGCCGGGGAGAAACAGAGAGGAGGAGGGGCTTTTGGTGGACGGGCGCCGCCAAAGGAAAGGGGGTTCGGGCATTTTGTGGATTTCCGCCGCTGGCCACGATGAAGCTTTTCGCCTTCCCAAGCTCCCCGCCGGAGCCGACGAAGTCGCCGGCGCTCCCTGCTTCCTCTTCTCTACCCCTTTCCCCCAGCAGCTTCACCCCTGCGCGCCCATCAGCAGGAAGGGGGAGATCGGTTCATATTGTTGCCACCAGCCAAGGAGAGCGTTGTTCCTTCGTGTGTCCTTCACCGGCGCCCGGCAAGGCCGCCGGCGCTGCTCTTCTCCTTTCCTTCCTCTCCTCTCGCGGCAGCAGCCACGAGCAGGGAGGGGGAAGCTCGTCTCTCTTCCTCTCCCAGTCGGCGTCCACCACAGCAGCTTGTGGCTGTCACTGTGACCGGTCATCAGGACGGTCTTCGTCATCGTCTACCACCATGAGGCGGGCTCCGCCACCTCCAGCAGGTGGTGTCACCGCCGCCGGCAGCCGCTGCCGCCCCTTCCGACGGCCCCCACAGTTAGCTCCGGCGTCCTGACAGCTCGCATCGACGACTGTACATTTGAGATCCGGCCCTTTGCGGCGTTTATATGCATCCATTGTGTTTTCCGGCCATCGAGCCGTGATGTTCTGTTCTTTGTATTACTGCTATGACGATCCGGCTTGCGTGCCGCGTATCGGCCTATGAGCCATTGTGTATCGCCACTATCAGATTCGGCTTATCAGCGGGTCCCCACCCATTCCATTGTTGGGGCCACGACGACTCGGTCAGCACCATGACCAGCTCATCCATCCATCCGAGGGCGCCCTCCTGGGCCAGGGTACGTTCTCGTACCTTTTCTGCATTTAGTTAATTATTTTGTCGTTAGTATTCGATTGCTCATATATCTGTGGGATTCGCCTCGAGCACCGAGGTACCAAAGGCCGGGGCGACCCGGTCGCTGGATACAGGTACAGTTGACTGGAGGAGGACTTCTGACGATCTGGTCAACGTAGAGGACAGCTCATCAACCGGGTCATGGGGATGCGGTCAACCTTCCAGACACGTCACCCCCCCGGCAGGTTCGTTTTCTCAGCTTCCAGACAGGATCATTAATGTTTGGATTATAGAAATAGGAATACAAATAAGGTAATGAATCCTTGAAATTAGGTAATAACTCATTCTCATGTATCTCCCCCTCAATGAGTTATTACCCTATTTTTATCAATCAAAATATTCTCTTATTTCAAAAATACTCTTGACCTAAAATTTAAATTTTCTCTCTTAATATTAAATATCAAAATATATTTATTTATTTTTTCTTTCATATCATTTCTCTCTCCTTGTTCTCTCTCATCATATTTTCACTCTCATCATTTTATCACACACTTTCTCTCTCCTTAATCTCTCCTATCACACTCTTTTTTCTCATTACACTTTCTCTCTCATCATACTTTCTCTCTCCTCAATCTCTTGCACAATTTTTTCTCATCATACTTTCTCTCTCCTCAATCTCTCCATCACACTCTCTTTTCTTTTTTTTTTTCTCATCACACTTTCGCTCTCATCACATTTTCTCTCTCCTCAATTTCTCTTGTCATACTCCTTACTTTTTTTTCCTCAACACACTTTCTCTCTCATCATACTTTCTCCCTCATCATGCTTTCTCTCTCCTCAATCTCTCCCATCACACTCACTGTTCTCTTTTTTCTCATCACACTTTCTCTCTCATCATACTTTCTCTCTTCTCAATCTCTCTCATCACACTCTCCTCATTTTTTTCTCATTACATTTTCTCTCTCTTCATCCTCTCCCATCATATTTTCTCTTACATCATACTTTCTCTCTCATCTTCTCTCATCATGCTCTCTCCTATCACACTCTTTTTTCTCATTTTCTTTCATCACACTTTCTCTCTTTTCATTTTTTCTCATCATTCTCTTTCATCATATTTTTCTCTTACATTTATCTTTCTCTCACATCTAATTTTTTCTCTTATTTTCCTTTAAGGGTAAAAAAAGGAAATTTTGATTTATTCCGATAAAAAATATGCAACTAATCAAATATTATTTTTAAGACTGATATCCATGCTCATACCCATTCCATAATACAATGATTCTCATTCCGATTCATATTCCTAGGAAAGAATCAAACGCCCCCTTAGTCTCCGATGTTTTTATATAAATATACTCGACAAATGGTATTTGTTGCCCTTATCTCTAGTCTAAAAAAGGAGGCGCAAGTGGAGTTTAAATTATGAACAAAACACTTTCATTTCCTGCCATTTCATAATTCCGCTTGCTTTGTTTGAGAGAAGTGGAAAGAAAAAATATATATATATAAATAAGGGATAAAAAAAAATTGACTCGAATATAATAAATTAAAAGAAGGGGCGAAGGGTAAATTTTACCCTTGCATATTTGAGAATAGGCGTAATTTGTTATATCTCAAATTAGGGTGTAAGAGAAGAAGCACTCATATCAGTTTTCCTATCACTATATCTAAAATTTAGGGTAATAACTCATTTTATTAAATTTAGACAATTACTTTTCATTGCATACTACATCAACTACCCTAAAATTTATATTATTTTTAATTTATTATTATTTTCTTCTCTTTCCTCTATTTTTTTATTATTATATTTATTGAATGAGTGGAAGGAGAGAGATTAAAAAGGAGTAAAAAGAGAGAGATTGAAAAGAAATAGTATTTTACTTTTAAGGTAGAGGTTTTATTCACTAAATTTATAGAATTACTATTCATTAAATCTAAATTTAAGGAATAGATAGGGTAGCTGATGTAAAGGATTTTTAGCTACCCTATCTAAAATTTAAGGTAAAATCTTTAGATAAGGTGACTGATGTGGATGCTTTAAGGAAGGGGAAAGAAACTTATTCTAATATCATTCCTCCTTCAACTGAAGAGGTTTGCTTGGTCGACTTTTGACGAAATTGACATCCCAGGACTTGAGGTCCTCATCAAAGATTCCTAGATCTGACGGTGTCCTCAAAAGAGGACTTGGAGGCGGCAACATCAACATGCTTCTTGCAGTACACAACCACCTTAGCGAGGATCCTGGAAGAGATGTTGGGGAGGGGGATGTCGTTGTCGGTGCAATCATCCTCGATCATGTGCTTATGGTCTATGACTCCATCACTACCGCCTCCTCCACCTCGAACACCACATTATTTGAGCTCTTCGGTGTGATCATCCTCGCCATATCTTCCACTATCCAAGGACAAAATCGCATGAGAAGATTGAGGGAATGAGAGATCAAGAAAGGGAAAATAAGAGGCAAGAAAGTCATGGCATAGATGGGGTGGGGGGAGTCGAACGTGAAGATGTTGGGGCTAACTGGCGGTTCATGTGTCGAGATCTCCATCACCATCGCGACCATCAGAGTTTACTGATGTGAATCCAAAGAGAAAGATATCTCAAGAACCCACAACGAATAGAAGAAGAAAGAAAGAAAGAACTAAATCGATAAGATTGATGAAAATAACTCGACCCAATGCTTAGGAAAGCATGAACCTTGGTATAGAAGATGGTAGACGGCACAACCTTGGGATGGAGGTTGATAAGTCTTCGAACGCCACAAGGAAATGCCTTGATAAGTTTTAATTCAATGAAGAACCAACAAGTGAGAGTCTCACCGTGGTTTAGATTGAAAAATATGTCAAAGATATATGTGTGGTTGTCACTCCCTTTATTTATAGCTATAAGGTGACCAAAAAACCTAAAAGGCCTAAAGAAAGCCTATTTAGTAAAGGCCTATGTAGACTACTTAGCCATTTTAAGCTTATGGCTTTATTACAATCCAAATAAAAGTAGAAATTGAGTCTAAATTAAGCCTACATATCCCTACTACATAGACATGAGACTTAAGTGCTAATTAAGCTCATCTAAGGCTTAAATTAGGTTAACTATGCCGAATGACTTGCTCTTGGTCAAACCTTCTTCAATAGTAGCTTTGGCCTTCACATCTTCAATTAGTACATTAAGTGCTTCCTTCATCTTTCTAGTCTTAGCCCTTGTAATTGGGCATCCATTGATGCATAATGGATCATCATTAACATCTAGAATGGGTTGACCATGATCCATATCGTTAGTTTGTTGCTCTCTTTCTTTAACTCCATCATTCCCCCTTTCCCCAAAAGGATTCGTCCTCAAATCTTGATCACCTCAGTTTGTCCATCTGTTTGTTGATGCCAAGTTATAGAAAACAAAAGCTTTGTTTCCAATTTTCCCCATAGTGTCTTCCAAAAGTAGCTTAGGAACTTTGCATCACGATCTGAAACTATGCTCCTCGGTACTCCATGAAGTTGGACAATCTCCCTAAAAAATAGATCTGCAATATGGTTAGCATCATCTATTTTCTTACAAGGAATAAAATGAGCCATTTTAGAAAATCTGTCCACAACGACAAAAATAGAATCCATACCTCATTTAGACCTTGGTAGTCCTACAACAAAGTCCATGGAAATATCAACCCAAGGTTCACTAGGAATTGGTAAAGGTGTATACAATCCATGAGGTAAAGATCTAGATTTTTCTTGCCTACATGTTATACACTTCTCATAAAACTTGACTACATCTCGTTTCATGTGTGGCCAAAAGAAATGCTCTACCAACACTTCTAGAGTTTTTCTTACTCCAAAATGTCTCATTAGTCCCCCACCATGAGTTTCTTGGATTAATAATTTTCTTAATGAACAATTAGGGACACACGACCTATTTACTCTAAAAAGAAATCCCTCATGCCTATAAAACTGCCCAAATGCAGCATGTTCACAAACATCAAACATATTTCCAAAGTCAGGATCATTAGAATATAGATCTTTAATGTATTCAAATCCTAACAATTTAGTGTTCAAAGTAGAGATCAAGATATACCTTCAAGACAAAGCATCTGCAACAATGTTTTCCATACCTTGTTTATATTTGATAACATAAGGGAATGATTCAATAAACTCCACCCATTTTGCATGACGTCTATTCAACTTACTTTGGCTCTTCAAATGCTTCAACGATTCATGGTCAGTGTGAATGACAAACTCTTTGGGCCACAAGTAATGCTGCTAAGTCTCTAAAGCTCTCACCAATGTATACATCTCCTTGTCATAAGTTGGATAGTTCAATGCTGCTCTGCTGAGTTTCTCACTAAAATAAGCAAGAGGTTGACTTTCTTGTATTAGTACAACTCCAATACCTATTCCTGATGCATCACACTCAATTTCGAAAGTTTTAGCAAAGTTAGGTAATGCAAGTAATGGTGCAGAACTTAGCTTCTCCTTAAGTAAGTTGAAAGCTGAAACTTGTTCACTATTCCAATGAAATCCAACATTCTTTTTAACTACTTCAGTTAAGGGTGCAGCTATAGAACTAAAATTTTTAACAAACCTCCTATAGAAACTTGCCAATCTGTGAAAGCTACGTATCTCAGTTATCATTTTTAGTGTTGACCACTCACGAATTGCCTTAACCTTTTCTTCATCAACTGCTATTCCCTTAACACTAACAATATAACCAAGAAACTCTATTTTACTAGTGCAAAAAGAACAGTTTTGAAGGTTAGCATATAATTTTTTATTTCACAAAACAAGTAGAACTTTTTGTAAATGATCGACATGCTCATCTAAATTCTTATTATAAATCAAGATGTCATCAAAATATACTACAACAAAGTTCTCAATATAAGCACGCAAAATATGGTTCATTAATCTCATGAAAGTACTAGGTGCATTAGTTAGCCCAAATGGCATGACTAACCATTCGTACAAATCATATCTAGTCTTAAAAGCAGTTTTCCATTCATCTCCCTCATGCATGCGAATTTGACGATAGCCAGACTTCAAATCAATTTTAGAGAAAATGCAAGAACCATATAGTTCATCTAGCATATCATCTAATCTAGGAATAGGATGACGATACTTTACCATAATTTTATTGATATCCCTACAATCAACGCACATTCTCTAAGTTCCATTCTTCTTAGGCACAAGCAAAACAGGAACTGAACAAGGACTCAAAATTTTTCAAGAATACCCTTTTCTCATCAACTCTTCAACTTGCTTTTGAAGCTCCTTCATCTCCATAGGATTGCTCCTATAGGCTGGTCGATTAGGAATGGTTGTTCCTGGGATGAAGTTAATTTGGTGCTCTATTCCCCTAAGTGGTGGCAATCCATCAGGAACTTCTTCAGGAAAGACATCATCAAATTTCTGCAAAAGAGATTTAACAACACTAGGCAAAGAAGGGTTAAGATTGTTAGTGTTTGATCCTGTCTAAGAAGCTGGACAAGACGGAGATCCGGAAGAAGAAACCCACTGCTGAACGGAGAATAATACCTATGGAACGCCTGATCCTAGAAACCTAAAGCGGATCCAAGAAGATGAAACCACAAGAATGTCCTCTCGATGCAAGATACCAATGGCGATGAAGAGATCCAATCGAAGAACACCCAGATTCGGAGCTCCCAAGGTTTCCTGTGCACCAAAGACCAACCAACACTACCGTTAGTGACCTAAGACCGGGGTGAGAATCCCTGGCTAGGCCCTCCGACGCTCAAGTTAGTGATCTTTCTTGGTGTGGAAGAAGGAGGAAGAAGATGAACAGTAGTTGAAAATTAGGCTTACGAATGTGCGTGATGATGTGTACTTACCTAGCCAATGGAGAGGATTCCCCTTTTTATACCACTTCATATAACCTCCGTAATCATGAAATGGACCCCGGTTTGTTAGAGTTTGTTATGAGATGACGTAAGTTGCGTACTTGTGGTGAATGACTTTTAAGGAATCTTTCTTGTACCCCAGATGTACCTTCTTTGTCGTTTAGCACCTGCAAAATAATCTAAAAACACATTTCCCGCCAAAATATATAATACCTGTCATATAGTCACATATTGCAGACATCTTCATTAATTATCTTATTTGAAATATTTACCTCTATCCTATCTCATGAGCCCCTTTAAAGTGTTTCTATCGTTTCTTCCCACCCCTCCTGCTTCTATTATATCATGGATAGCTCAATATACCAATGTTCCTTGTATCAGTCGAAGTTAATCATGACTAGGTTTAGTTAACGATTATTATTCCTCATGAGGCTTTTGTCGGCGCCCTTCTACGTTAATTATCCTAACTAGCACTAGGCTATATTTTATCAAGTATCTTTCCAAGGTATTGGTCAACCGGCCGGTCTTGGCTTTTCTTCTTAAAGGCATGTTTTGATCGATATCGGCCTGCCTCCTTAAAGACGTATCCCGACCGATATTGGCCTTCCTTCTTCTGGCTCCTTTCCCTTCCGGTGCTCAGTAGTCTAAATCGCCGGATTATGAGCTACCGGCGGAGTAGCCCCAATATGAGCTTGATGTTGTTGCAAAGCTTTCTATACATGAGTATTAATGAGAAAATCCAGATCTTCGCAGCTAATAGTGAGTAGATTTGATTTCCCAGCCTCTTCCATCTTGTAGTCTTAGATTCAGGTGAAGTTCCCACAGACGGCGCCAAATTTGATCCTGTCTAAGAAGCTGAACAAGACGGAGATCCGGAAGAAGAAACCCACTGCTGAATGGAGAATAATACCTATGGAACGCCTGATCTGAGAAACCCAAAGCGGATCCAAGAAGATAAAGCCACAAGAATGTCCTCTCGATGCAAGATACCAATGGCGATGAAGAGATCCAATCGAAGAACACCCAGATTCGGAGCTCCCAAGGTTTCCTGCGCACCAAAGACCAACCAACACTACCGTTAGTGACCTAAGACCGGGGTGGGAATCCTCCGACGCTCAAGTTAGTGATCTTTCTTGGTGTAGAAGAAGGAGGAAGAAGATGAACAGTAGTTGAAAATTAGGGTTACGAATGTGCGTGATGATGTGTACTTACCTAGCCAACGGAGAGAATTCCCCTTTTTATACCACTTCATATAACCTCCGTAATCATGAAGTGGACCCCGGTTTGTTAGAGTTTGTTATGAGATGACGTAAGTTGCGTACTTGTGGTGAATGACTTTTAAGGAATCTTTCTTGTACCCCAGATGTACCGTCTTTGTCGTTTAGCACCTGCAAAACAATCTAAAAACACATTTCCCGCCAAAATATATAATACCTGTCATATAATCATATATTGCAGATACCATCATTAATTATTTTATTTGAAATATTTACCTCTATCCTATCTCATGCGTCCCTTTAAGATGTTTCTATCGTTTCTTCTCCCCCCTCCTGCATCTATTATATCATGGATAGCTCAATATACCAATGTTCCTTGTATCGGTCGAAGTTAACCTTGACTAGGTTTAGTTAATGATTATTATTCCTCATGAGGCTTCTGTCCTCGCCCTTCTATGTTAATTATCCTAGCTAGCACTAGACTATATTTTATCAAGTATCTTTCCAAGGTATTAATCAACCGGCCGGTATTGGTTTTTCTTCTTTAAGGCATGTTTCGATCGATATTGTCCTACCTGCTTTGGAAGTATATCCCGGCCGATATTAGTCTACTCGCTTGAAAGTATCTACCGGCCGATACTGGTCTACACGCTTTGGAAGTATATCCCGACCGATACTAGTCTACTTCTTTTGAGATATATGCCACTCGATATGAGTTTTCCTCCTTGAAAACATATCTCGGTTGATACAAACCTACCTCTTTTTGAGGTATATCCCAGCCGATATTAACCTACCTCCTTCTAGGTATACGTTAATTGACATGGGTCTTCCTTCTTGGAAGCATATCTCGGTCGATACAAACCTACCTCTTTTTGAGGTATATCCCGGCCGATATTAACCTACCTCCTTCTAGGTATACGCTAATTGACATGGGTCTTCCTTCTTGGAAGAATATCTCGATCGATACAAACCTACCTCCTTTTGAGGTATATCCCGGCTGAGATTAGCCTACCTCCTTCTAGGTATACGCTAATTGACATGGGTATTCCTTCTTGGAAGCATATCTCGGTCGATACAAACCTACCGCTTTTTGAGGTATATCTCGGTCGATATTAACCTACCTCCTTCTAGGTATACGCTAATTGACATGAGTCTTCCTCCTTGGAAGCATTTTTCAGTCGATACAAAACTACCTCCTTTTGAGGTATATCCCGGCCGATATTAACCTACCTCCTTCTAGGTATACGCTAATTGACATGGGTCTTCCTTCTTGGAAGCATATCTCGATCGATACAAACCTACCTCCTTTTGAGGTATATCCCGGCCGAGATTAGCCTACCTCCTTCTAGGTATACGCTAATTGACATGGGTATTCCTTCTTGGAAGCATATCTCGGTCGATACAAACCTACCGCTTTTTGAGGTATATCTCGGTCGATATTAACCTACCTCCTTCTAGGTATACGCTAATTGACATGAGTCTTCCTCCTTGGAAGCATTTTTCAGTCGATACAAAATTACCTCCTTTTGAGGTATATCCCGACCGATATTAGCTTACCTTCTCTGTTTGGTTATCTCCTTTCCCCCTCTTATCAGGGACCCATGAAACCTAACCCATATCAGTGTTGAAATAAGCCTCCTTGTACAAAAGTACAATCATCGGCTGTTGAGAATAAAAATCTCTCTTAACCTCTCTTTCTTTTTCATAAAAGCTCCCTTTTTTACTCTCTTGCTCTATTTTTTGTTTCTGTTTCATTCTTTTTTTTCACTACTCTCATCCTCACTTTTTCTTTTCTCACACTCCTTTTCATTTTCATTTTTTTTCTCTCACAATCTTTTCTTTTTTCACTCTCTTTTTTTTATCCTCAATTGATCTTCATATACTTGCTTAGGAGTTAATGGTACAAGAGTTACAAGTTTACCATGCATTTTAAAAGAATATTTGTTAGTGAATCCATCGTGCATGACCCTCCTATCAAATTACCATGGTCTACCTAAAAGCAAATGACTTGCATGCATTGGTACTACATCACAAAGAACATCATCATGATACCGACCAATGGATATTTAAACCAACACTTGCTTAGTGACCTTAACTTCCCCGCAATCATTCAACCATTGTAGTTTATAAGGCCTAGGATGTATAGTGGTAGGTAAGCACAATTTTTCAACCAAGATAGTACTAGCAACATTAGTGCAATTTCCCCCATCTATAATCATACTACATACCTTATCTTTGATGTGGCAATGGGTATGAAATATGTTGTCTCGTTGTTCTTCATCTTCTTCCTTCACTTGCACATTTAAAGCACGCCTAGTGACAACGACTTCACCTTCGACGGGATACTCTTCTACATCACTTTCCATTAATGGTGGCACGACATTATCATCTTCGGACTCACTCTCAGTTTTAATATCACCATTTTCTTTCAAAATCATAATTCTTTTGTTTGGACATTGTGAAGCAATATGTCCTCTTCCCAAACATTTAAAGCATTTAATATCTCTATTTCTTGAAGATTGGATAGTTTCTTTACCTTTGACCAATGGAGAACCAACATCTTTATTCTTCAAAAACTCGGTCTTACTCTTTGATGCCAATTTATCATCTCTTTTGTTCCAACTAGATTTCCAAGTGGATGAATTTTGACCATGCTTGATTGAACCCTTCCTTTTGAGTTGCCTTTCAACTTTCATGGACATATGCACTATATCTTCCAACTCCACATAATGTTGCAACTCCACTACATTTGCAATTTCTGAATTCAAACCTTGTAAAAATCTTGCCATGGTTGCTTCTCGGTGCTCCTCCACATTGGCTCGAATCATGGCAATCTCCATCTCCTTGTGATATTCCTTCACAGTTTTGGATCCTTGGGTTAGACTTTGTAGTCGTTGGTACAAATCTCGATAGTAATGTGATGGCACAAACCTCTTTCTCATAATAGATTTCATCTATTCCCAAGTGCCAACGGGTCTCTCGTTGTTTCTTCTCCTGCTTAGAATAATTTGATCCCACCAAATAATAGCATAATCAATAAATTCAATAGTAGCTAGTTTTACCTTCTTCTCTTCAGAGTAGTTATGACAATCAAACATTAATTCAACTTTCTTTTCCCACTCCAAATATACGTCTGGATCACTTTTGCCTTGAAATGAAGGAATCTTCATCTTGTTATTTCCCAAGTTTCTATCAATATAATCATTCATTCTTTCTCTTCTCCCACCAATTCTAGTATGACCAGATCTGCCACTAGAAACTCTATCATCAATGTCCTCAGATACGCCATCATCATCATCATCATCGTTGTCATCACGGTTATATTGCCTTGAATTTCGTGTAGGAACTCTACCCACTTGGCTATTTTGCAATCCTAAAATTACAACATCTTGTCTCTCTAATCTGTCGAGGATTTGATTAAATCTGATTTCCATGTATTCCAAGTGTTGTCTCAAGGCTCGTTGTTCAAGTGTTTCTCTCGGTCTTGCTTCCTCTCCACTTGTCGCCATTAATGCAATCTGTTGACGCTCAATCACTCAACTCGCTAATGTTAGCTCTTTAAATAACTTAGAATTGTGGCAATTTCCCTATAAGCATTCATTGACTAATTTAAACTCCTAAGGATATTAGGATAAAAGATAGGAATTGATATAAAAATACAAGTTGCAGAATTAAAAACTGATATTAAGGATTGAAAGGAAATTTGCCAGAATTAAATCTAGGCAAGACTTTAAAGAAAGATACAGAATTGGAAAACGCAAGTATACTAGGCAAGACTTTAAAGGAGATGCGGAGTATACTAGGCAAGACTTTAAAGAAAGATACGGACTTGGAAAACGTGAATATACTAGGCAAGACTTTAAAAGAGATGCGGAGTATACTAGGCAAGACTTTAAAGAAAATACGGAATTGGAAAACGCAAGTATACTAGGTAAGACTTTAAAAGAGATGCGGAGTATACTAGGCAAGGCTTTAAAGAAAGATACGGAATTGGAAAATGCAAGTATAGAAATAATAATTCTCTATACCCACATTTTTTTCTTTCTTTTTTTTTAAAAATTTTTCGACCCTTTTTTTTTTGCTCAAAATATTTTTTTCCTTTTTTTTTTTGAATTTCGGCCCTTTTTTTTGCTGAAAATATTTTTTTCTTTTTTTCTTGAATTTCAACCTCTTTTTTTTTATAGCAACAAGACGACTAAAAACTCACTAAGATTGAAATGATAACGATAAGTAGATAATGTTGAACAAAATAAACAAAGATTCAAGTTCAAAAGAAAAAGGATAATGAAATCGATTTAGAAAAACCAAAGCTCTGATACCAAATGATGTGAATCCAAAGAGAAGGATATCTCAAGAACCCACAACAAATGGAAGAAGAAAGAAAGAAAAAACTAAATCGATAAGATTAATGAAAAGAACCTCGACCCAATGCTTAGAAAAGCATGAACCTTGGTATAGAAGATGGTAGACGACACAACCTTGGGATGGAGGTTGATAAGTCTTCGAATGCCACAAGGAAATGCCTTGATAAGTTCTAATTCAATGAAGAACCAACAAGTGATAAATGCCCTTGACATGTCCAAGGGTCCAATCACACACATAATAACTATAAGCCATAATAGTTGGATCCTGCATCCACAAAGTTAGCACATCCTACTATTAACCTGCCTAAATTATGTATGACATGTGCATAATTAAACTAATACCAAATACACAGAGGCAAAACCTCGCTCTGATACCACTTGTTGATTGCTACTCAAAAAACCCACTGGCTCCACTGTACAAAAATATTGTACATGATCTGAACCTTTCCTAGCTAGCATGTGTCCTTTTAAGTTAAACTTGTATCTCCTGCGGAACTTAACACGTTTGATTCCAAGTTTAACTTATATGTTCTTTTAGGTTAAGATTTGGATCTCCTGCGGAACTTAACACGTTTGATCCAAATCACCTAGGTTATAAATTCAATTAAATATTAGTTTCCAAAATTGGCTTCCAGTATTGCATGGCGAGGTACTTGGCCTTCTTTGATATGGGAGCAACCACCACCGACTAGACAAAGTCTTTTAAGGAAAGTTAATATTTAATTTCCTTATATAACTCTAGGTTAACCAAAAGGAACAATCAAATCACAAGGAAAAAAGAAAAAGAACACAACATCGAAATTAAATTCGAAAAATAAGAATCGAATGCCTCATGTATTTGGTATTTATACAAAGAAAAATTAACTAGTATGATGCAGAAATTAAATACTAGTTGTACCTCTTCCTTGTATGCTAAAAACCTCGAGATCTTCTGCTGTATCCCTCGCCTCCTCTTGGACGTCGTGTGGGCGACGATCTTCCAAGACGAACACCACCCGAAAAGCTTCTCCTCTTTCTCTAGAATTCGGCCACCACCACCACAAAGGAGCAAAAAAGAGCAAAGGGAAGAGAGGGAGAGGGGCCGACCACTTGATGATCTCCAACAACACAATATCAATTGTTATGTTCTTCAAGGCCTCCCCTTCCCCCCCTTTTATATTAGTTTCCCAACGGAAAATTATGCAAAGAGTTTTATAAAAAATTAGACTCATTCCTATTTCCTTTTTTTTCTTTTTCTTTCCTTTTAATTAATCAATCCTAGATTGATTTATTAATTAAACAACTATTTGTTGATGTTTAATTATTTGACCGGCCCCTTGCTTGGGCACCAAGCAAGGTGGCCGACCACTTATTAAAAGGGAAAGAAAGAAAAATTTGTTTTATAAAATTTTAAAAGAAGAAAACTTCTAATAAAATTTTACAAACTCTTTTTTTTTTTTTCTAATGTGGATATTAAAAGGAAAGTTTTAAAATTTAAAACCAAGTTTTAAAATTTAAAACATCTCTAATAATATTTCTTTTTAAAAGAAAGTTTTATAAATTTTACAACTCTCTTTTAAAACCTTGTGGCCTAATTTAAATTAGGAAAATTTTAAAATCTCTCTTTTTAAAAATTGAAAATATCTGACGAAATTTTAAAATTCAAAAACAACCTTCCTAATTTAAATATTGCGGCCGGCCCCTTTGCCCAAGGCAAGGGCCGACCACTTCTAGAGAATATGTGGCCGACCATTGCTTGGTCACCAAGCAATGAACTGGCCCCTTCTTGGACACCAAGATAGGCTTTTCTTTGGATGGACTTGAGGCTTTATTGAGGCTACAACAGGGACCTAGAGGAGAAATTGGTTTTGGCCTTCCGATGAGCTTGAGTATCCCGTGCTCGCCCCGAACACACAACTCAAGTTCATCGATAATAACTCATTCCACTAGAGAGTTATTACCGCACTACCGCACCAATCCCAAATTACATTATGGGCTCCTTCTTATCATGAGTGTGTTAGTCTCCCTGTGTTTAAGATTACGAATGCCCACTAATTAAGTGAGTTACTGACAACTCATTTATTTAATATCTAGCTCCAAGAGTAGTACCACTCAACTTTATTGTCATGTTGGACTAGGTCCACCTGCAGGGTTTAACATGGCAATCCTTATGAGCTCCTCTTGGGGACATTCTCAACCTAGATAACTAGGACACAGATTCCTTCTATAATCAACAACACATACTATAAGTAATATCATTTCCAACTTATCGGGCATATTGATTTATCGAGCTAAACCTCACCCTTTGATAAGTCAAAGAAATAAATATTAAATATACATGCTTGTTATTATATTAGGATTAAGAGCACACACTTCCATAATAACTAAGGTCTAGTTCTTTTACTAAGTCAGTACAAAAAGAACTTACCTAAATGATCCTACTCAATACACTTAAAGTGTATCAGTGTAATTTATTAGTCAAGATAAACTAATACTTAATTACACTACGTCTATTCTGATGGTTTGTTCCTTTCCATCTTAGTCGTGAGCAACTGTTTATAATTATAGAGAACCGATAACATGATCTTCTAAGTGTGACTCCACACTCCATTGTATCTACTATATAAATTAATTGAACAATTACATTTAACAAATAAATGTAAACATTTGACCAATGGGATTCTTTATTTCAAAATAAATGTGTACAAAAACTAAATTTTTAAGTATACACTCCAACAATCTCCCACTTATACTAAAAGTCTAAGCTGCCATATCTGTTGCCATACATCTGATTCTCATCCCCTCCACATGCCGATCAAAAGCTTTCGCCGGAAGGGCCTTAGTGAAAGGATCTGCCAGGTTATCTGCTGATGCCATCTTGGCGACGACAACTTCTCCTCGCTTGACGATGTCTCGTATCAGGTGGTACTTGCGCTCTATATGTTTACTTGCCTTATGGGCTCGTGGTTCCTTCGAGTTTGCAACTGCACCGCTATTATCACAATAAATTGTGATGATTTTGGGCAAACCAGGAATCACATCTAAGTCCATTAGAAAGTTCCTGAGCCATACTGCTTCTTTAACCGCCTCAGAGGCTGCTACATATTCAGCTTCCATAGTTGAGTCTGAAACACATTTCTGCTTAACACTCCTCCATGCAATGGCTCCACCTCCTAAAGTAAACACATAGCCTGATGTAGACTTACTGTTGTCCCTATCTGATTGGAAATCTGAATCCGTGTAACCCACAGGGAGTAAATCGTCTGCTTGGTAAACTAGTATATAATCTCTAGTCCTTCTTGTTGGGACGTTAGATGGCTAGAGGGGGGTGAATAGCCTCTTTGGAAAACACTAAACAACAATTTCTTCAAGAACTTTGTTAGCACAGCGGAATTAGAAAACTAAAACAAGAAAACACAGCACACTAACTCAGAGATTTACGAGGTTCGGGGATAACTTGCCCCTACTCCTCGGCGTGTCCGTAAGGTGGACGAATCCTCTTGATCTTTCGGTAGATCACACCCCGGAAGCTATCCGGCTAAAGGATTCTCCTTCTCGGTGGAGTAACCTCTCCACAAAGTCTTTAACAGCAGTAAGAAATTAAGCACAAGACTTACAGTAGTGGCTCAAGTGAAATGATCAAAGGAAGCTCACAGCCACAATCAGCGAAGAACAAGCGCACTGCTTCAATCTTCCAGAGAGTTTTTCACCACAGTGTTTTTCACAGCAAGAGCACAAAAAGCATTGTACCGAGAGCCTCTCCTCTCCACCTTCATATGCCTCTCTGCTCTGAAACGGATCTCTGCCAAACCTGCAGCAAATCCCTGCAAATCCCTGCAACCGTCCACGACGTCGCCAATCACACTTCTTCCTTGTCTGATTGTCTCAGCTCCCACCAATGGCATCCTCGTTTCCACTGGTACCTCTGAGCTTGAACCTATCAGCACAAGTCAAGCTGATTTCGACCAAACGGCTGCCAGCAGATCGCAAACGAGACGTTGCTACCAAAACTGGTTTGTCCGCAGCGAGACACAGCAAAAGCTTTTTGTTGCCTTCTACTAATGATCCTTAATTTGAATTCACCCAACATCGTAATCTGTAACCTGAAACTTCGAGAAAACTTGCAGCAGATGGTTAGAAACGAAATAGGTAAAAGAAATTGCGAATCAGAAACAATAAGAGAAAGCGCATGCAAAACAAGCCATCTTGTGGATCGGTCGTGACCGATCACGCTATTATCGTCACCGATCGGTGCGGGACCGATCAGGTGCTGTCTGATCGGTCCCAAGACCGATCCACCCCTCACGCGAATCAGTAGCGAGCTGATCGGTGCGGGGACCGATCGGGACTCAATGGATCGGTCGTAAGACCGATCGGTATCCACTCGAGCTCGAGGATCATCGATCGGTCCCGGACGATCGATCCTCGGTGTGCTGCGAGTGTTATCGTCGGTCCCGGACCGATCGATACACTCGATGTGCTCTTGAGTGTTGCCGATCGGTCCCGGACCGATCGAAGCTGATCGATGCAGGCCGATCAGCCGTGCCATTGTGCCACTGGATCGGTCTGCAGACCGATCCAAAACTGTGAGTCTCGAGTCAAGCTTCCAAGGTTGCTGTCCTCACCCCTGACGGTCCAGAGAGCGTGCTACCGAACCCTCTCCGACCATACATGCCAAGCTTCCACACTTGGACTTCCCAATTGCCTGGTTTCACTCACCCGGACTTTCCAAATGCCTAACATCCCAGTTAGGACTTTCCCACTGCCTGGCTTCACTCACCAGGACTTTCCCGTGCCAAGCTCCTCGCTTGGACTTTTCCCAATCAGGTCAATCAGGTTAACCAAGTCAACCTTGATTAGTAATTAATCTGAGTTAATTTAATATCTGATTCAAACTTAAATCAGTGTCAACATCAAAACAACATCCAGGTCAGACTGTATCAACAGTTGTTTGACAACAATTTAAGATTTAAAACTCTCATATCCATAATTTCGGAAATTAAGATCTCCCCCTAAGATGGATATAACTCAGTTACCTTCTCCTTTTTTTTATATTGATTCAAAGAGGTCAAATCGTCTCTAAACTTAATTATTCTCTCCCCCTTTGTCAAACACCGAAAAGGTGTAAAATAATGAATAAGACTGACAAGCACCTCCCCCTTTTAACCAATAACGCCTCAATCTTAATCCACATAAAAAAAATACGGTATATGAAAAACAATGGCATATGAAATATCATAAGTGTATCATGAATAGTGAAGCATCATAAATAGCATGAATATAAGAAACACAGCTAACATCCAGTTCAGATAAATGTATCAAAGACATAGTATCAACAAAACAATCAAAACATAGAGAATGTCAGCCAACATCCTCATCAAGAGGATCATCCGCAGCATCAGCTGGAAGAGTGGAATCCTGAAGAGGCATGCTGCTGCCTGAGGGTAGCTCGCCCGCGGAGTGCTGAGGAGGTGGATGGCCGGCCATCCATCCTAGAAATGCCTGATGTGTCGCCAACTGCTGTCTCTGTAGAGTATCGAAGCGCTGATCAATCTGGAGGCGCAGGCCATCGAACTCTGCAGCCACCATCTCCTCGTGGCGGTCAAACCGGCTCTCCAGCTCAGCGATCTGCCAGCGCAGATCTGGATCCTCCTCGCCATATGCAGCAGCAGCAGGAGGACGAGCAACCTGTCGTGGAAGTGGTAGCTCACCCAGTGCCCTCCCATCCTTCCACCTAACCGTCCCATCCTGACTTAGGATTCCGGACTTGGAAAACGCACGTTTCCCAAGTCGACAATCCTGCCTGACCATCTTCACTATCCTCCCCCTAGAGACGTCAATACCCATGGACTCGAGCCAACCAGTAATTATATGCCCAAAAGGCATATAGATGTTGTCGCCGCTCGGTTCGCTATGGGATATGATAGACATATAGACACTCGACATAATATCAAAATCTAGACGTCGACGTAACCCATAAAGCATCAGACAGTGATATGGTCGAATTTCTGCCAACGGTTTAGAGGTGATAGGTAGAAGACATTGTGTGACAACTTTGAAAAGGATGTAGTCAGGAGCAGAGAGTCTAAGGGCTGCAAATGTAGGAAAGTCGTCATCTAACTCATCTAAACCATCCAGTCTCGGATGACCAAAAAAGTACTCATAGATTGAGTCAGAAGAGACATTAAGAGGATGAGGTATGGGTTCAGGCAAAACAGGATAGATGGAGAACACCGTCCCCGAACACAAACGACAACCTAAATACCCAAAGAAGTCAATTATGTTGAGATCAACGTTTTGCTTAGCCACTCTTGTCCTATAACTACCATCAGGAGTCTGATGAAGGTTGTTATAGAATTCAGATACTAGATCAAAGTTGATGTCCCTTTCTAGAAAAACCAACGAATCGAGCTTGTAGTAGGCAATGGTTTCTAAAATAGAGGGACAAGATTCCTGCATGAACTTCTTATCAACAGATCGACAAGGGAGTAATTTGAAAGTCCTCTCCTTAAATGATTTTTCAAATTTTTGGTTGGGGAATCTCCCCGAACTAGCCGGTTGAGGTCGGGAGGTAGCAGGAGCTTTGGACTTGGATTTGGATTTCTCGGTTGGTTCCTTAGAGGTACCCTCACCACTAGTGGGTTTCTTCCTAACCATTTGGACAATGGGAAACAAAGAGAGAGCACCGGAGCCACCAACAAATAAGAACCGAGACAAACACAACAACAGATGAGAAATGAAAACACAATGCCAAGTTCTATAGAGGTAGGAGTTACCTTGGAGCCATGGAACTCTCGGCTAGGGCTTCCGAGGGCTGGAGCTTCGGCGTGCAAGGAGAAGAGAAAGGGTGGGCTGGTGGGAAGAATCGGCTAGGGTTCGCGTGAATGAGGGAAAGAGGGGATCGGGAGGTTTTAAGGGTTAAGATGGGTGTACAGTGAAGAAATGATCGGACGGTTGTCCGATCAGAAGGTATCCGACGCCCCTGATCGGTCACCAGACCGATCAGGGAACCTCCTGATCGGTCTGTGGACCGATCAGAAGGTGATCAGTAGCATTCAGTGAAGCCCCTGATCGGTCACCAGACCGATCAGGGAACTTCCTGATCGGTCCGTAGACCGATCAGAGATCGAACAGTAAGCCCCTAAGTCACAGCCTTAACCAATGGAACCACTGATCGGTCTATGGACCGATCAGAAGAGCCTTATGCGTATCAGATTATCCTGATCGGTCCTTGGACCGATCAGTGAGTCGCACAAAAATAACCTGATCGGTCCCTGGACCGATCAGATTACAGACAGAAAGATTGGGAAGTTTTTGGATCGGTTTGTCGACCGATCCATCTTCTCCTGATCGGGCTGTAGCCCGATCAGTGTCTGATACTGAAATTTTCAGTGATTTCAGTAACCGAAATCCTTTGATAGTTCGTAGAAGTTTCTCCAATAAAACTTTCAAAATCAATATCTAGAACCCTGAGAATCTACAAGCATAACTATGTCCTAACGATGGGCTCTTATGGTGTGAATTTGTTTATAATTTGAGACTTTCATATTCGACTACAAACACTGAGATTTCAGACAAGTTTCAAGTTTGTCAAAACAGACAACTTGTCCTAATTTGCAATCAAGGCATGAAAGCTGAAATTCTTGATTCTTGTTATGTTTAGTTTCAAGTTTGTCAAAATATATTCAATTTATTATTATTTCCTTTAATAACCTATCGTTCTATCAATCAAAAGTCATGACATGAACCAAACAACAATACCAATCAACACATTAACCATCAACCATGATTAGAAAAATTTCTAGGCAAATGTCCAACCAAGATTCCTTGGTTGGAATATATGAGTAAGATCTAGGAACCAAATACACATGAATTATGTAATGGCCTTCCCCATACTCAATTAATGTCTCTTCAACCTAATTATTCAAGAGATGCATAATACATTTTGAATAAATTGGTTGTTCCTAGCATCTCACCCCATTTCTAGCAAACAAAAACAATTTGTTAAACCTTATCGTTTGTGTGAGATGTCCCCAAATTGCCCAAATCAGTTTCCCAATTACTCTTGTCATCTTAATAGTCCTTATTGATCATGGTGAAGTTCTAATGACCTAAGGAGCCAAACACATTCCCAACTCCCTCCTTAAATGACTAAATTCATTCTCCGGAAGGGGTTTTGTGAAGATATCGGCTAGGTTTGACTTTGACTCAACATATGTGAGCACAATGTCTCCCCTAGCTACGTGATCTCTTATGAAGTGATGACGCACTTCAATGTGTTTGGTCCTCGAATGATGGACTGGATTTTTAGTTAGGTTGATTGTGCTAATGTTGTCGCATAGCACTTGTACACCCTTATAGGAGAGTCCATAATCCTCTAGGGTGTGTATCATCCACAACAACTGTGATACACTCTCTCCCATGGCAATATATTCAGCCTCGGTCGTGGAGAGAGCAACACAATGTTGCTTCCGACTTGACCAACTAACTAAACATGAACCTAAAAATTGGCAACCCCCACTCGTACTTTTCCGATCCAATTTGCACCCAGCATAATCGGAGTCGGTATAACCTATCAAGTCAAATGATTCAGTACGAGGGTACCAAAGACCTACTCTAATTGTGCCTTTAAGGTATCTCAGAATTCTCTTAACTGCAATTAAGTGAGATTCCTTGGCACAGACTTGATACCTAGCGCACATGCCCACAGCAAAGAGTATGTCCGGTCGACTAGCTGTGAGATATAGAAGACTACCGATCATGCTTCTATATTGCGTTAGATCAACTGATTTTCCACTCTCATCATTGTCAAGACGAGTGCTCGTCGCCATAGGAGTGGATACTTCCTTAGAATCACTCATTTTGAATTTCTTAAGCATCTCTTGAGTGTATTTTGCTTGATGGACATAAATGCCATCTCTAGTTTGTTTGATTTCTAGTCCAAGGAAGAATGTCAACTCTCCCACAAGACTCATTTCAAACTCACTTTCCATGTGAGTGATAAATTCATTTAAATAGCCCTTGTTATTTGAGCCACAAATTATGTCATCGACATATACTTGAGCTACAAAAATATTTTCACCATCTCGACGAAGAAATAGTGTTGGGTCTATTTGACCCCTTACAAAACCCTTTTCTAATAGATAAGTCGACAACCTTTCGTACCAAGCTTGAGGTGCTTGTTTTAGCCCATAAAGAGCTTTCTTGAGCTTGAACACGTGGTTTGGAGCTTCGGTATTCACAAACCCCGGTGGTTGTTCAACGTAGACTTCTTCTTTAATGAAACCATTTAAGAAGGCCGATTTAACGTCCATTTGATAGAGCTTGAAACCTCTATGTGCAGCAAAAGCTAGCATTGAACGAATGGACTCCAATCGTGCCACAGGAGCATAGGTCTCATCATAATCGAGGCCTTCAACTTGACTATAGCCCTTGGCTACTAATCTTGCCTTGTTTCTTACTACCTCTCCCTTTTGGTTTAACTTATTTTTGAAGACCCATTTAGTTCCAATAATGGTGGTCTTCTTAGGTCTAGGAACCAAGTCCCACACTTGGCTTCTTTCAAATTGACCTAACTCATCTTGCATAGCTATGACCCAATCAGGATCATGCAATGCCTCATCAACTAGTTTAGGTTCGATTTCTGAGATCAAAGCAACCTCATTCGACTCATTTCTGAAGAATGATCTAGTCCTAACCCCTTGTTGGATGTCTCCCACAATCTGGTCTTGTGGATGACTAGAGACTATCCTAGATTGCCTTGGAGTTGGCGGTGCCTCATGAGTGGTCTCACTCGGCACAGGCAAGAGATCAGATTGAGCCCTTTCTTGCCTTTGCTCATCATCTTCAGAGTCAACTTCGACCCTTCCAATGTTTTGATCATTCAAACTTAGATTTCTAAGTTCGAATTGAATTTCTCCTACATCCCTTGATTGATCATTTGATTTAGGGATTTCTTCAAATGCTACGTCTGAGGACTCTTCAATCAATTTAGTCCTCTCATTGTAGACTCGATAGGCTTTGCTGGTAAGAGAGTACCCGACCAGTATCCCTTGATCAGCCTTAGCCGTGAACTTCCCAAGATGGTCCTTGGTGTTTAAGATAAACACTTTACAACCAAACACCCTAAGATGTTTAATTGTAGGCGGTTTCCCAAACCAAAGTTCATGGGGAGTCTTTCCTAAAAACCTATGTATCAAAACTCGATTTTGCACATAGCAAGCTGTATTCACAGCTTCAGCCCATAAGTAGCTCGGTAGTGAGTACTCATGAAGCATGCTTCGTGCAGCCTCTTGTAGGACTCGGTTCTTTCTCTCCACAACCCCATTTTGCTGTGGGGTCCTTGGAGTAGAGAACTCATGTCTATATCCCTTTTCTTGACAAAACTCTAAAAACCTATGATTTTGAAATTCCCCCCCATGATCACTTCTAACGGTTTTAATTGTTGTCGATTTTTCATTTTCAGTTCTTCTACAAAAGGAAATAAAAATATCTATAGTTTGGTCCTTATGTTTCAAGAAGAAAGTCCATGTGTATCTAGTAAAATCATCAACGATTACCAAACAATATCTACTTCCATTCAATGATATTACACTACTGCAATCAAATAGGTCCATGTGCAATAAATCTAAAGTAGTAGATGTACTTACATTGCTTTTACCTTTATGGACAACTTTTGTTTGCTTACCCTTTTGACATGCATCACATAGTTTGGTCTTGTGGAACTTGATGCTTGGTAAGCCTCGCACTAATCCTTGGTTGGCCAACTTCCAGATGTTCTTCATGTTTACATGTGCCAATCTTCTATGCCATAACCAAGACTCTTCTTCTTTCGACATGAAACACTTAATCAAAGCATTAGTAGCACTTTTAAATGATACTTGATAAATATTGTCAACCCTTGTGCCTACTAGTACCGTGTCAAGTGTGTCAATGTGTTTAACCAAACATTGACTTGAATGAAATTCAATTGTGTAACCCGTATCACACAATTGACTGACACTTAAGAGATTAAAAGTCATCCCCTTGACTAGAAGGACATTCTTGATATGAAGACATTCGGATATATGAATGTCTCCAATTCCTACACCTTAATGCTACCATTATTACCAAAAGACACATTACCTCTACTTTTGTTTTGAATGGTAGTAAACAGTGATTTGTTCCCAGTCATGTGCTTGGAGCATCCACTATCAACAAACCAAGTTGATAGATGCTCTCCCTCGACCAATGCCTACAATACACGAAAAATAGAGGTTTTAGGTACCCAAATCTTGGGACCTAATGCTTCTACAACGAAAGACCTAGGAACCCATGCCTTGGTCATACCTTTCCTAGTTCCATGAACTCTAGAAACATGTGATCTACTATTTTGAGTTCTAGACATTAGAGAAATGAAACTCGACTCCTTGGGTTGATACCCTAACCCGGCTTTGTTGTAAACTGCCCTTTGGGCATTTAGAATCATGTCTAGAGTCTTAGAGCTAGTTGAGAATTTCTCAAGCATTTTCTTGAGTTTCTCAACCTCACCCTTTAAGGCCTTGTTCTCATCCTCAAGGACTTCTAGATGTAGGTTATCGACCTCATCTTCCCTAAGGGTCCTTAAGGTTTTTACTTCTTCTTTCAACAATTTATTTTCTGTTTTTGACTTTTTAAGCAATGTAGATAAGTGAGTGATAGTTTTATAACACTTTTCTATATGAGAAGGGGTTACCTCTTCATCATCCGAAGATGATGAAGCCGTGGTTGAAGCGCTTGAGTCATCACTCTCGGATTCGGACTCTTCCCTTGCCATGAGTGCCAATTGCCGAGTGCTCTTTTCCATCTTCTCTTCTTCCTCCGATGAGCTTGATGAGGACTCATCCCAAGTGGCCTTGAGGGCCTTCTTCTTCTTGGCTCTTTCCTCCTTCCTTTTGGCTCGTTCCTCCTTCCTCTTTAGTTTCGGACACTCGCTCCGAATGTGTCCTTTCTTGCTACACTCATAACATGTAACATTAGATTTATCAAAATTTTGATCATTAGTTTTACCTTTTCCTTTGTATCTTAGGCCTCTTCTCATAATCCTCCTTACGAAGTTCGCCATCTCGCTTGATGATGATCCACTTTCATCATCGGATTCGGAAGAAGAGGTGGATGAGGAAATCTCCTTTTCTTTCTTCTTTTCCTTCTTCCTTCTTCCATCCTTGCTCTTTGGTCCTGCAAATAAAGCAATACCCTTCTCTTTTGACCTTTGTTAGCAAGCTCATGAAGTTCCATCTCACAGAAAAATTCATCTAGTTTAACAATGGAAAGATCCTTGGATACCTTGTAGGCATCTACCATGGATGACCACAAGGCATTCCTAGGAAAAGATTTAAGAGCGTACCTTACTAAGTCACGGTTTTCTACCCGTTCATCCACGGAGTGGAGACCATTGATGATCTCCTTGAATCTCCCATGAAGTTCACTCACCGTTTCATTGTCCTTCATGGTTAGATTTTGGAGCTGATTCAAGAATAGGTCCCTCTTGGCAATCCGAGAATCCCGAGTTCCCTCTTGGAGCTCGATGAGTTTGTTCCATAGGTCTCTTGCACTTGAGAACGGACCTACCTTGACGAGTTGGTCCTTGGCGATTCCACATTGCAAGGTGACCATAGCCTTGGCATCGGCTTGTGCTTTGCGGAGTTGTTCGGTAGACCACTTTGACGACTCGAGTTCCTTACCTTCTTCATCCTTTGGTGGTGTGAAACCTTCCTTGACTGAGAACCACATGGCTATGTCGGTTTTGAGGTAGTACTCCATGCGGCCCTTCCAATATTGAAAATCTGCTCCTTCGAAGTAAGGTGGACGGTTGGTGCTAAATCCCTCCTTCATGGCCATTGTTTTGCTCTTTGGGTTGTTAAGCCGAAATGAAGAGCACCAGGCTCTGATACCACTTGTTGGGACCTTAGATGGCTAGAGGGGGGTGAATAGCCTCTTTGGAAAACACTAAACAACAATTTCTTCAAGAACTTTGTTAGCACAGCGGAATTAGAAAACTAAAACAAGAAAACACAGCACACTAACTCAGAGATTTACGAGGTTCGGGGATAACTTGCCCCTACTCCTCGGCGTGTCCGTAAGGTGGACGAATCCTCTTGATCTTTCGGTAGATCACACCCCGGAAGCTATCCGGCTAAAGGATTCTCCTTCTCGGTGGAGTAACCTCTCCACAAAGTCTTTAACAGCAGTAAGAAATTAAGCACAAGACTTACAGTAGTGGCTCAAGTGAAAATGATCAAAGGAAGCTCACAGCCACAATCAGCGAAGAACAAGCACACTGCTTCAATCTTCAGAGTTTTTCTCCACAGTTTTTCACAGCAAGAGCACAAAAAGCATTGTCCCGAGAGCCTCTCCTCTCCACCTTCATATGCCTCTCTGCTCTGTAACGGATCTCTGCCAAACCTGCAGCAAATCCCTGCAAATCCCTGCAACCGTCCACGACGTCGCCAATCACACTTCTTCCTTGTCTGATTGTCTCAGCTCCCACCAATGGCATCCTCGTTTCCACTGGTACCTCTGAGCTTGAACCTATCAGCACAAGTCAAGCTGATTTCGACCAAACGGCTGCCAGCAGATCGCAAACGAGACGTTGCTACCAAAACTGGTTTGTCCGCAGCGAGACACAGCAAAAGCTTTTTGTTGCCTTCTACTAATGATCCTTAATTTGAATTCACCCAACATCGTAATCTGTAACCTGAAACTTCGAGAAAACTTGCAGCAGATGGTTAGAAACGAAATAGGTAAAAGAAATTGCGAATCAGAAACAATAAGAGAAAGCGCATGCAAAACAAGCCATACTGTGGATCGGTCAGCAGACCGATCCACGCTTCTATTTATCGTCACTGATCGGTCTGGGGACCGATCAGGTGCTTGTCTGATCGGTCCCAAGACCGATCCACCCCTTCACGCAAATCTGGTAACGAAGCCTGATCGGTCCAGGGACCGATCAGGACTCAGCTGGATCGGTCCGTAAGACCGATCAGTATCCACTCAGCGCTACTGAGGATCATCTGATCGGTCCCCGGACCGATCAGTATACACTCAGTGTGCTACTGAGTGTTATCTGATCGGTCCCCGGACCGATCAGTATACACTCAGTGTGCTACTGAGTGTTATCTGATCGGTCCCCGGTCTGGAAACTGGATCGGTCTGCAGACCGATCAGCCGTGCCATTGTGCCACTGGATCGGTCTGCAGACCGATCCAAAACTGTGAGTCTCGAGTCAAGCTTCCAAGGTTGCTGTCCTCACCCCTGACGGTCCAGAGAGCGTGCTACCGAACCCTCTCCGACCATACATGCCAAGCTTCCACACTTGGACTTCCCAATTGCCTGGTTTCACTCACCAGGACTTTCCAAATGCCTAACATCCCAGTTAGGACTTTCCCACTGCCTGGCTTCACTCACCAGGACTTTCCCGTGCCAAGCTCCTCGCTTGGACTTTTCCCAATCAGGTCAATCAGGTTAACCAAGTCAACCTTGATTAGTAATTAGTCTGAGTTAATTTAATATCTGATTCAAACTTAAATCAGTGTCAACATCAAAACAACATCCAGGTCAGACTGTATCAACACTTCTCAGGTACTTTAATATTTGCTTTACCGCAGTCCAATGTCCTTGTCCAGGGTTACTCTGATATCTGCTAACCATGCCCACAGCAAAACAGATATCAGGTCTCGTACATAGCATTGCATACATTAGACTTCCTACAGCCGAAGCATAAGGAACTACTTTCATGTCCTCTATCTCCTTTGATGTCTTCGGAGATATCTCTTTAGATAGAGCTACTCCATGCCTAAAAGGTAAGAAACCTTTCTTGGAATCCTGCATGCTAAAACGAGCAAGGATTGCATCTATATATGAAGCTTGGGACAGACACAACATTCTTTTCTTGCGATCTCTTATAACTTTGATCCCAAGGATGTGTGCACATTCTCCTAAGTCCTTCATATCAAATTGTTTGGACAACCATACCCTTACGTCCGATAATACCTTAACATTGTTGCCAATTAACAAAATATCATCTACGTATAGTACAAGAAATACCACCACATTTCTGTTACACTTCTTGTATACACAAGACTCATCCGGGCACTAAATAAATCCATCTGACTGGATTACTTCATTAAACCGGATGTTCCAAGACCTTGAAGCTTGCTTCAGTCCATAAATGGACCGATTGAGCTTGCACACTAGATGCTCTTTGCCTTTTTCAATGAACCCTTCTGGTTGCTTCATATGGATGTTCTCTTCAGGACTTCCATTAAGGAAAGTTGTCTTGACATCCATTTGCCAAATCTCATAATCCATATGAGCAGCAATGGATAAGAGTATCCGGATAGACTTAAGCATGGCTACCGGTGAAAAGGTCTCCTCATAATCGATTCCCTCTTTCTGAGTGTACCCTTTCGCAACAAGCCTAGCTTTGAAGGTTTCTACCTTCCCGTCCGTCCCTCTTTTCCTTTTGTAGATCCACTTGCATCCAACAGCTTTTACACCATCGGGTGGTTCTACAAGCTCCCAGACTTTATTAGAGTACATAGACTCTATTTCAGAATTCATTGCCTTTTGCCAAGATGCTGCATCTATATCTTGGAGTGCTTCGTCATATGTTCGGGGATCAGGTTCATGTTTACCCTGGATCAAGTCCGAAGACTCTCCCAAAAACATGAATCTATCAGGCTACCTTACAACCCTCCCACTACGACGAGGCACTGTTTGTGGTTGTGTATCATGTGTGACACGTGTTGCAGTCTCTTGTGGTACTTCATCTTGTACTGTTGGTACTGAAGTAGACGTGTCATCTCTAAGTTCTTCTAGAACAATTTTACTACTGGGCTTGTGATCCATTATATAGTCTTCTTCTAAAAACTGGGCATTGGTGCTAACAATGACCTTATGATCTTTAGGACTATAAAATAAACCACCTTTCGTTCCTCTGGGATACCCCACAAACACGCGAACTTCTGTACGAGATTATAACTTATCAGCATCTGGTTTCAGCACATGTGCTGGACTACCCCAAATCCGAAAATGTCTTAGACTGGGCTTTCGCCCATTCCATAATTCTGTGAGAGTAGAAGAAACTGATTTAGAAGGTACTAAGTTCAGAATGTACACTGCCGTTTCTAGAGCGTATCCCCAAAACGAATTTGGTAATTCTGAATAACTCATCATCGATCTAACCATCTCCATAAGGGTCCTATTCCTTCGTTCCGCCACACCATTCTGTTGGGGTGTACCAGGTGCGGATAATTGGGATTGAATCCCGGCCTCTGATAAGTAATTCCTAAACTCTCCTAAGAGGTATTCGCCACCCCGATCAGACTGTAGTGTCTTGATACTTTTACCTAGACGTTTCTCCACATCAGCCTTGTACTCTTTGAACTTATTAAAGCACTCAGACTTGCGGCGCATTAGGTAAATGTATCCATATCTTGAATAATCATCTATAAAAGAGATAAAATATTCAAAACCACCTCTTGCTTGGACAGACATAGGACCACACAAATCAGAATGAACTAATTCTAACACTTCTTTGGCTCTATACCCCTTGGCCTTAAAAGGCCTCTTGGTCATTTTACCTTCCAAGCAAGATTCACAAGTTGAAAAATTTTCCAACTCTAATGAACCCAAGAGTCCATCGGTTATAAGCCTCTGAATCCTACTTAAGTTAATATGACCAAGACTTAGATGCCAAAGATATGCTTGGTTCATTTCTGAAGGTTCTTTTCTCTTATTTGAGTTAGAAGATGTGTTATTAATTTTCATATTATGCTTTGTGGGAGAAATTGGATTTAAAGTATACAAATTACCAACTAATGCACCAGAACAGATAATCACTTTATTTCTCTTAATAACTACATCGTTACTAAAGGAAACTGAATATTCATCCAAAAATAGTTTAGAAACTGAAATTAAATTCTTTCTAAAACTGGGTACATAAAGACAATTTCTTAAAACCAAATTTCTATTCCTATTAAAAGATAAGTAGACATCTCCCACTGCAATAGCTGCCACCTTAGTAGCATTGCCCATGTAGACGGTAATCTCTACTTCAGATAGTCGTCGGGTTTTCTGGAACCCCTGCAAGGAATTACAGACATGATCAGTGGCTCCCGTATCTACACACCAGGTGCTGGTAGATAACACCGCTAAACATGTTTCAACAACTAGAGTATGAGATATACCTTTATTGTTCTGTTTCCTATGAGGACAGTCCGCCTTCCAATGTCCAGTCTGCTTGCAAATAAAGCACTTGCCCTTCGGCTTCTTTATTCCAGCTTTTTGTCTTGCACCTTGAGGTTTATTCACCTTCTTTGCTGAGCCATTTTGTTTCTTCTTCTTCTTGCCTTTTGGCTTAGAAGTAGAACCATTTTCAGCATAGTGAATTTGAGAATGTTGATGAAACAACCCTTCGGCTGCCTGAAGTTCTGTCAGAAGTTTCGCCAATGAATACATCCTTTTATTCATATTATAGTTCAGGCGAAAATGCAGCGTTTGGAGGATGATATCAACCTGGGTTTTCCCATCAATTTCCCCTCCAAGAACTTGTATTTCGTTTAAGTAAGCCATCATCTTGAGAATATGATCCCTCACGGGAGTCCCCTCAGTCATGGTGGCTGTCATCATTTTTCTCATTGCCTCTTGCCTAGCAGCCCGATTCTGATGTCCGAAGAGTTCCTTGAGATTGTTCATTATATCATAGGCTGTTGGTAAGTCCTGATGCTGATGTTGCAATACATTTGACATCGAAGTCAAGATGTAACACCGCGCCATCTCATCAACTTTTACCCATTTACTATGATACTGAATCTCCTCTGGGGTAGAATCATTGCTAGGTGTTTCTGGGCATTCCTCTGACAGTATAAACTTATAGCCCACAGCAGTAAGAACAATGTCCAGGTTCCTTTTCTAATCTATGTAGTTAGGACCAGTAAGTTTGTTCTCTTTTTGTTAGCTAGAGCCTTAGAGCCAATCATTTGATGATTATATTTTGGACTTGTTGTATCATATTCTATAGAAATAAAGGCATTTGGTTTTTGGTTATTATACTTACTTGTATTGGTGTCAAATAAACTAAGTATAATAACGTCCTTGAGTAGACGGTTCTCACCTATATCAATCGGTTAGTTGAACCGATAGTGAGATGATATATGGAACACTACTCTTAATCATTCCTAGTCGAGTATTAACATTCAGGGACAATGTTAATGCAATAAGACTAGCATGTAGGTCAACTCGATGACTTGATCTCACAAGTCATGGATATAGAGATATCAAGTTGACACATGGGTATGCATTAGAGAATGTATACTGAATGACCCGCCATGAGAAAGTATCATGGATCGTTATATGAGTGTCATATACTTTCTCATGTGGCTATTAGTATGACTACTAGTCCTTAGACCTGAAGTCACCATGGTTCCCTACATAAGGAGTTATGTACTTTAGTTTCGTCAAACGTCACCCGTAACTGGGTGGACCATAAAGGCGATTACTGGGTATGTAACAAATTATGCGGAAGGATGTGAGTGATGTAGATGGGATCTATCCCTCCTATATGACGGGAGAGACATCAGTATTCTTGATAGAGTGAGACCACGAAGTGCATGGCCATGCCCAAATGAGTCAATATAGGATATTGAGCTCATTTGATAGAGTGAGTCTACTTGGAGTTCAAGATTTAGATTGATTAGAGGATGACAAGGTCTATGTCTCACATTGATCAATCTAGATGTCTAGGATAGAAGGACACTTGTCATATATTGTGAGGAGTCACAATTAGTAGTCACAAGGTGATGTTGGATCTCAACATTCTTGTAACTTGGGTAGTAATGATGTATTGCTAGATACCGCTCATTACTTATGTTTCTAAATGAGTTTAGGGCCATTGCCAACGTTACAAGAACCTATTGGATCATACACAAAGAACAAGTGGATGGAGATTAGGTTCATATGATGAACCAAGAGGATTAGATTCATTTGATGAATCAAATTGGATTAAGAGTAATCCTAATTGGGCTAATTGAGTTGGACTCAAGTTGATTCATGTGTTCAATGAGTCTAATTTAGATTATGACTCATTGAATCAATTTAATTAAATGAATTAGATTCATTATATTAAATTGACTTGAATTAAATGGTTGGATTAGATCAACCATGAGAGAGATTAAGTCAAGTTTGACTTGACTTGAGAGGAAGATGAAGAATCAAGTTTGACTTGACTTTATACCACCTCATTGGTGAGTTGGCATTAAGTGGACCAATGATGATGCTCCACATCATCATGGTTACTTAAGTGAAGTGCCACCTCATGGGAGTTACCAAGAGTTGTGACTCTTGGTATCCCATGGAGGTTATAAACCACTTAATTAGATGAAAAAAAGAGTTTCATTTTGGCAAGTGTAACTCTCATTCAAGTGATCTTCCTCCTCCTAAGTTCTCTTCTTGCTCCTTCTTTTCTCTTGGTCGTGGGTTTCAAGCAAGGGAGAAGAAAGGAGAGTGAATCTAATCCAAGAAGAAAGGTTAGTGAAAGTCACATAGAGATTTTAGAGGAGTGTGTTCTCTTCTTTTCCTTTCTTCTTCTTCCAATCCTACCCGAGAGCCCTAGAGAGTGCTAGCACACTTGTGGTGCTCTCTTCTCCATCCTTGAGTGTTAGAGAACACTTCTTGTTCGTGTGGATATCACTAGAGAGTTGTCTACGTTGACAACTTCGAGATCCGGCGTACCATTGGACGAGCGGGATTTGCGAGGGCACGCTTCAAAGGTATAAAATGTTTTTCCTTTGTAGATCTACTGTAGATCATAGTTTGAAACTCGTACTCGTATTTTCGAAAGTTTTTTTCGCACGGATCCAATGGCTAGGGGGTTTCGGGGTTTCCGCGACCCGAAAAAACGGTTTTCGCGGCCCGAAAAACCCAACACTTTTAGTATGATGGCCAGTGGGTTGAAAGTCATCCTAAGAATCACAAATAACTTTTGGTCAGAACTCTAAATTTAGAATAATATTGATTCCTCAAACAATACTATTTTAAATTAACCAACACCTCAAAACACCGTGAATTTTGTATGCCACGATAGTGTGGACGTATACAAATTCAACATTTGTAAAAGGAGGGTTTTACCCATTAATTTTATTATCTTGTCGACCTAACTTTTTGACAAATAAAATTAATAGTTGGTTTACTTTGGTCACACGAATAATAGCAGTGACTCCGATGGGGAGGATACTATTAGACGTGCCTAAGTGTGTACCATTACTTGACACTAATTCCATTAATAAGATTGTGCCCCTTCCGATGGGGAAGATCACATGCTCTTAATTAACTTCCTATAGTCATCCTAAGAATGGAAGTTTAATCTAGTGATCCGCAAACAAACTCATCTGATATGGAGGAAGGCACTCAGAGCCAACACGCAAGCTTATTGCATCACTTATAAACCAGTAATGGAGGCCATGGAATTTATCTAAAAATAAATCCCTCTCCCACTTAGTTATTTAAAGTGAGGAATTTTGACTATGCTAGCCTACTAAACATGCATACTAACAAGCACACACAGTCATAGCATAAAAAGCAATAAATAGAAAAACTATTTTTCAACTATTATAGCTTTTATCTATTGCTGTCCTCCGTGTGTCGCCAACCCTAGCTGCTGCCATCTTTGGCCACTGCCACCGGGTCTAGTTGTCGCATCCATCTTGCCCCTTGTTCCGCTGCGTCTCTGGTCCTCAAAAAGGTTCCACGCCTTGCAAGATTCGATCCGCGACATAAATAGAATTTTACATTTTTCGATCCTATATTCCTCGAAGGAATGTACATGTGAACTAGATCGAACATAAAATAAAAATTTACATCCATCGATCCTATATTCCATAAACGGAATGTACATGTAACTAGATCAAAAATAAAACTAAATACAGCTCCTGCTATATTTTATAATACAATCATGCACACATAATAAATGCCCTTGACATGTCCAAGGGTCCAATCACACACATAATAACTATAAGCCATAATAGTTGGATCCTGCATCCACAAAGTTAACACATCCTACTATTAACATACCTAAATTATGTATGACATGTGCATAATTAAACTAATACCAAATACACAGAGGCAAAACCTCGCTCTGATACCACTTGTTGGTTACTACTCGGAAAACCCAATGGCTCCACTGTACAAAAATTTTGTACGTGATCTGAACCTTTCCTAGCTACCATGTGTCCTTTTAAGTTAAACTTGTACCTCCTGCGGAACTTAACACGTTTGATTCCAAGTTTAACTTATATGTTCTTTTAGGTTTAGATTTGGATCTCCTGCGGAACTTAACACGTTAGATCCAAATCACCTAGGTTATAAATTCAATTAAATATTAGTTTCCAAAATTTGCTTCCAGTACTGCATGGCGAGACACTTGGCCTTCTTGGATATGGGAGCAACTACCACCGACTAGACAAAGCCTTTTAAGGAAAGTTAATATTTAATTTCCTTATATAACTCTAGATTAACCAAAAGGAATAATCAAATCACAAGGAAAAAAGAAAAAGAACACAACATCGAAATTAAATTCGAAAAACAAGAATCGAATGCCTCTTGTATTTGGTATTTATACAAAGAAAAATTAACTAGTATGATGCGGAAATTAAATACTAGTTGTACCTCTTCCTTGTATGCTAAAAACCTCGAGATCTTCTACCGTATCCCTCGCCTCCTCTTGGACGTCGTGTGGGCAACGATCTTCCAAGACGAACACCACCCTGAAAGCTTCTCCTCTTTCTCTAGAATTCGGCCACCACCACCACAAAGGAGCAAAAGAGAGCAAAGGGAAGAGAGGGAGAGGGGCCGGCCACTTGATGATCTCCAACAACACAATATCAATTGTTATGTTCTTCAAGGCCTCTCCTTCCCCCCCTTTTATATTAGTTTTCCAACGGAAAATTATGGAAAGAGTTTTATAAAAAATTAGACTCATTCCTATTTCTTTTTTTTTTCTTTTAATTAATCAATCCTAGATTGATTTATTAATTAAACAACTATTTGTTGATGTTTAATTATTTGACCGGCCCCTTGCTTGGGCACCAAGCAAGGTGGCCGGCCACTTATTAAAAGGGAAAGAAAGAAATTTTTTTTTTATAAAATTTTAAAAGAAGAAAACTTCTAATAAAATTTTACAAACTCTTTTTTTTTTCTAATGTGGATATTAAAAGGAAAGTTTTAAAATTTAAAACCAAGTTTTAAAATTTAAAATATCTCTAATAAATTTCTTTTTAAAAGAAAGTTTTATAAATTTTACAACTCTCTTTTAAAACCTTGTGGCCTAATTTAAATTAGAAATTTTTTATAAATTTTTAAAATCTCTCTTTTTACAAATTGTAAATATCTGAGGAAATTTAAAAATTCAAAAACAACCTTCCTAATTTAAATATTGCGGCCGGCCCCCTTGCCCAAGGCAAGGGCCGACCATTTCTAGAGAATATGTGGCCGGCCATTGCTTGGTCACCAAGCAATGAACCGACCCCTTCTTGGACACCAAGATAGGCTTTTCTTTGGATGGACTTGAGGCTTTATTGAGGCTACAACCAAGGTTCTAAAATTCGTTAGGCGCTAGTCGGGCGGCGGACCAGCGCCTAGCGCCTAGCGCCTAGGCCGCCTAGGCGGTGCTAGGCGGATTCCTCGGTATTCCTTGTTTCATGTGGACTGTGGATAATATCATATACAAATCTAAATGTTGTCTTAAATAATTTCATAGCAATGGAGATCTAACTATGTATGCTGAAATAAATACATACTTTCCAATACCAAAAAATGAAAAACTATAAAAGAAAATTAATAGTTTTGTGCAAAGGAAATATACTAGACTTAGTAAATATGAGTTAAAAAAAATAGTTAAACAATAGAACATGCAGTAAGTTATCATAATCATATAGCAAACAGTAGAACATTGGAAAATAGTAGCAATAGTTCAATTCAAGATTACAATGCATTGTGAATCAGTAACCAGTAACCACTAAGCAAAATATAATTGTTAAATAACATAAATCATGTTTTAACAAAATGAGTTCAAAATTACACAACTAATAATATCTCATAAACTCGTATTTATTCTGCTTCCTCTTCTCCATAATTTTCAATAACTTGTTCTTCATCGGACACAAACTCAATATCATTATTGTGATCCTCGTCTTCTTCTTCATATTCAAAATCATCTTCATGAAGTTCTCTCACTCTAGAGCTTCTTCGGGGTTGTAGATTTTAATCCGCTCCACTTGCTTCATCAACCATTTGCCAAGTGAGCCCAGAACATAGTTCAACTTCATCATCTTCCCCACCGTCCACAATCCAACCTTGTGCATTTGAAGCATCTTTTGCAAGAAGGACATCAACATTTCTTTCTTTTTCTCTTTTTTGTTTGTTCAACAATCTAGCATTAAATTGGACAAATACTAGATTTATTATTTATTGGAATTTTTAAAATTTTAATTTAATTTTCATATTTTAAAATTGATTTATATAAATTAATAATATTTATTAGAATTTTAATATAATTTTAATATTTATAAATTCGATTAATATAAATTAATAATATATAAAATTTATAAATATGATTTATATAAATTAATAATATGTATTATATTTTTTAAAAATTTAAAAAAAAATTATTTTTTAAATCTGAATATCTGATAAATGATAATATTTATTATAATTTTTAAATTTGTTAATATATAAATTAATATTTAATATTATTTATTAAAAAAGTTAAATATATTATTTATATATTAAAATCTGATTAGTGATTATATAAATAATAAATTATAAAATTAATAATGGAATTTTATATATTTAAATTTGTTTTATATCAATTAATAAAATTTATTAAAAAAATAAATTTTAAATATATTTAAATTTTAAAGGAATTGTTTGAATTTATTAAATAAAAAAAAACAAAAAACGCCGTCTCGCGTCCGGCGAAGTCCGCCGTTGCTTCCAGCGGCGCCGGAAGCGTCGTGGAAAGCTTCCAGCGCCGCTGGAAGCATCACGCGATGCTGTCGGACGCGTCCTAAGACGCGTCCGGCGGCTACGGACGCATCCGGCGTCGCCGGAGACGTGCCGCGACGATGACTAGGGCCGACGAGGCCCGCCGAGCCCGCCGAGGCCCGCCGAGGGCCGCCGAGAGCCGCCTAGGCGGCTGGGCCGCCGAGGTCACTCGCCTGGGAGTTTTCCGGCGCGGCTTGCTGCCGCACAGCGACTAGGCGGCGCCTAGGCGGCCGCCTAGCCCGCGTTTTAGAACACTGGCTACAACAGGGACCTAGAGGAGAAATTGGTTTTGGCCTTCCGATGAGCTTGAGTATCTCATGCTCGCCCCGAACACACAACTCAAGTTCATCGATAATAACTCATTCCACTAGAGAGTTATTACCGCACTACCGCACCAATCCCAAATTACATTATGGGCTTCTTCTTATCATGAGTGTGTTAGTCTCCCTGTGTTTAAGATTACGAATGCCCACTAATTAAGTGAGTTACTAACAACTCATTTATTTAATATCTTGCTCCAAGAGTAGTACCACTCAACTTTATTGTCATGTTGGACTAGGTCCACCTGCAGGGTTTAACATGCCAATCCTTATGAGCTCCTCTTGGGGACATTCTCAACCTAAATAACTAGGACACAGATTCCTTCTATAATCAACAACACATACTATAAGTAATATCATTTCCAACTTATCGGGCATATTGATTTATCGAGCTAAACCTCACCCTTTGATAAGTCAAAGAAATAAATATTAAATATACATGCTTGTTATTATATTATGATTAAGAGCACACACTTCCATAATAACTAAGGTCTAGTTCTTTTACTAAGTCAGTACAAAAAGAACTTACCTAAATGATCCTACTCAATACACTTAAAGTGTATCAGTGTAATTTATTAGTCAAGATAAACTAATACTTAATTACACTACGTCCATTCTGATGGTTTGTTCCTTTCCATCTTAGTCATGAGCAACTGTTTATAATTTATAGAGAACCGACAACATGATCTTCTAAGTGTGACTCCACACTCCATGTTATCTTCTATATAAATTAATTGAACAATTACATTTAACAAATAAATGTAAACATTTGACCAATGTGATTCTTTATTTCAAAATAAATACAAAAGCTAAACTTTTAAGTATACACTCCAACACCATACACCATTACTTGCATTACCTAACTTTGCTAAAACTTTCAAAATTGTGTGTGATGCATAAGGAATAGGTATTGGAGCTGCGCTAATACAAGAAGGTCGACCTCTTGCTTATTTTAGTGAGAAACTCAACGGAGCAGCTTTGAACTATCCAACTTATGACAAAGAGATGTATACATTGGTGAAGGCTTTAGAGACTTGGCAACATTACTTGTGGCCCAAAGAGTTTGTCATTCACACTGACCATGAATCGTTGAAGCATTTGAAGAGCCAAAGTAAGTTGAATAGATGTCATGCAAATGTGTGGAGTTTATTGAATCATTCCCTTATGTGATCAAATATAAATAAGGTATGGAAAACATTGTTGCAGATGCTTTGTCTCGAAGGTATACCTTGATCTCTACTTTGAACACTAAATTGTTAGGATTTGAATACATTAAAGATCTATATTCTAATGATCCTGACTTTGGAAATATGTTTGATGTTTGTGAACATGCTGCATTTGGGAAGTTTTATAAGCATGAGGGATTTCTTTTTAGAGTGAATAGGTTGTGTGCCCCTAATTGTTCATTAAGTGAATTATTAATCCAAGAAGCTCATGGTGGGGGACTAATGGGACATTTTGCAGTAAGAAAAACTCTAGAAGTGTTGGTAGAGAATTTCTTTTGGCCACACATGAAATGAGATGTAGTCAAGTGTTGTGAGAAGTGTATTACATGTAGGCAAGCAAAATTTAGATCTTTACCTCATGGATTGAATACACCTTTACCAATTGCTAGTGAACCTTGGGTTGATATTTCCATGGACTTTGTTGTAGGACTACCGAGGTCTAAACGAGGTATGGATTCCATTTTTGTCGTTGTGGACAAATTTTCTAAAATAACTCATTTTATTCTTTGTAGAAAACAGATGATGCTAACCATATTACGGATCTATTTTTTAGGGAGATTGTGCGGCTTTATGGAGTACTGAGGAGCATAGTTTCAGATCGTGATGCAAAGTTTCTAAGCTACTTTTGGAAGACACTATGGGGAAAATTGGGAACAAAGCTTTTATTTTCTACAACTTGTCATCCACAAACAGATGGACAAACTGAGATAGTAAATCGAACTTTATCTACTTTATTGAGAGCTATCATTCAAAATAATTTAAAAGGTTGGGAAGATTGTTTACCACATGTTGAATTTGCTTATAATAGATCTATGTATTCTACTACTTATTTTTCACCTTTTGAAGTGGTATATGGGTTCAACCCTTTAACTCCTTTAGATTTGCCACCTTTGCCTATCTCTGAGCATGCCAGTTTAGATGGTACCAGAAAATATGAGTTTGTGAGGTAAAAGTTTGATTGTAAATTGAAAAGAGGACTGAACAATATGCTACGTAAGTCAACAGGGGATGAAAAAAGTGATCTTTGAACTCAGAGATTGGGTTTGGATTCATATGAGGAGGGAAATAATCCCTACTAAACATCATACTAAGTTGCATCCACGAGGAGATGGTTCCAAGTCATTGCTAGAATTAATTATAATGCATACAAGCTTGACTTACCTGGTGAGTATAATGTGAGTGCTACATTTAATATTTCTGATCTTTCTCCCTTTGATGTAGGTGATCAAGATTTGAGGACGAATCCTTTTGGGGAAAGAGGGAATGATGGAGTCAAAGAAAGAGAGTAACAAGCTAATGATTGTTGGGACTTTCGAGCCGCAAAAACCACTTTTTGCGTTGCGAAAACCTCAAAGTCTTGCCACGGATCCATGCGAAAGATATATAAAATAAATCATGTACATGTTTCTAACCTAGATCTACCTTAGATCTACATGAATAAGAAGCGTTACCCTTGTTGCGAAGCCCTTCACTTATCCCGCTCGTCCAAAAGGTTGCCGGATCTCGAGAGTGTCAAGCGTACACTCCTCTATACGTATCCACACGGACAATAGGTGGAGAAGAACCAATTAGAGTGTGCTAGCACTCTTGGGTGGCTCGACAATGGAGGAGAGGGAGAGAGAGCTAGAAGAAGAGGAGGAATAATGATGATCCGTTCATTATGAAAAATAAGAGTAAAATTGGCTTAAGTATTTTCATCTAATGAAAATACTTAATGCTCATTAATTCTATTAATGAGCCTCATTAATGAGTCTTAATGAGTATTTAATGAATATTCATTCTTCATTAAATGACCATTTTGAAACTCCTCTTCTCTTCATAATTTGAATCAAAATTTGAATCTAATATTCAAATTGAATTCATAATTCAATAAATGTCACCATTTATCATTGAATTCAAAATTCAATGAATATCATCATTAAGCCTCACTTGAGTCTAACTCAAGTCTAGCCTCACTTGAGTCTAACTCAAGTCTAACTTAATCGAATCTTGCTCAATTAATCTAATTTGGATAATACTTAATCCAATTTGGTTCATCATATGAACTTAATCCTCTTGGTTCATCATATGAACCTAATCTCTATCTAATTGCCCTTTGTGTGTGACCCTATATGTTCTTGTAACGTTGGCAATGCTCTTAAATCCATTTAGAAGCATAAGTAATGAGCGGTATCTAGCAACACATCATTATTACCCAAGTTACAAGAATGTTGAGATCTAACATCACCATTGTGACTACTAATTGTGACTCTCACAATATGTGACAATGTCCTTCTATCCTTGACATCTAGATTGATCAATTGAGGTATAGACTGTGTCATCCTCTAATCAATCTATGTCTTGAACCTCAAGTAGACTCACTCTAATCAAATGAGCTCAATATCTCATATTGACTCATTTGGCCATGACCATGAACTTAGTGGTCTCACTCTATCAAGAATCATGATGTCATTCCCGTCATATAGGAGAGATAGATTCCATCTATATCACTCACATCCCTCCGTATAATTTGTTACATACCCAGTAATCGCCTTTATAGTCCACCCAATTACGAGTGACGTTTGACGAAGCCAAAGTATGCAACTCCTTATGTAGGGAACTATGGTGACTTCAGGTCCAAGGACTGATAGTCATACTAATAGTCACATGAGAAAGTATATAACACTCATATAACGATCCATGATACTTTCTCATGGTGGGTCATTCAGTATACATTCTCCAATGCATACCCATGTGTCAACTTGATATTTCTATATCCATGACTTGTGAGATCAAGTCATCGAGTTGACCTACATGCTAGTCTCATCGCATTAACATTGTCCCTGAATGTTAATACTTGACTAGGAATGATTAAGAGTAGTGTTCTCTATATCATCTCACTATCAATTCAACCAATTGATTGATATAGATAAGAACCTTCTACTCAAGGACGCTATTATACGTAGCTATTTGGCACCAATACAAGTAAGTATAATAACCATAAAGAAATGTCTTTATTAATATATAGGAATATGATACATCGAGTCCATACAACAATCATCATATGATTGGCTCTAGGGCTCTAACTAACAATCTCCCACTAGCACTAGTGCCAATCAGTGTAGGCTCTAAGGCCCAATGACCTAGTGTGACCATCATGCTTTCTTTGTGCCAAAGCCTTGGTTAAGGGATCAGCGACGTTAGCCTCTGTGAGTACTCTGCAAATCTTCACATCTTCTCTATCGATGATATCTCGAATGAGATGGAAGCGCCGTAGTATGTGTTTGGTCCGCTGGTGTGAGTGAGGTTCCTTAGCCTGTGCAATTGCTCCATTGTTGTCACAATAGAGCTCTATAGGATCGGCTATGCTAGGAACCACCCCAAGCTCATTAATGAACTTGCGGATCCAAACCACCTCCTTTGCTGCTTTTGATGCAGCAATATACTCAGCCTCTGTTGTAGAATCACCAACTGTGTCCTGCTTCGAACTCTTCCAGCTCACAACACCACCATTCAAGCAAAACACGAACCCAGACTGCGATCTATAATCATCCTGGTCAGTTTGGAAGCTGGCATCACTATAACCCTTTACAGCTAGCTCGTCATCGCCTCCAAATATCAAGAAATATTCTTTAGTCCTTCTTAAGTACTTAAGAATATTCTTGACTGCTATCTAGTGACGCTCACCTGGATCTGATTGGTATCTGCTGGTCATGCTCAAAGCATACGAAACATCAAGACGAGTACATAGCATGGCGTACATGATAGATCCTATGATTGAAGCATAAGGAATCTTATCCATGCGGTCTCTCTCCTCTCTGGAAGAGGGACTTTGAGTCTTCGAAAGACTCACACCATGTGACATCGGCAGAAATCCTTTCATGGAATTCTACATTGCAAACCGTAGTAATACCGTGTCAATATATGTACTTTGACTTAGGCCAAGCAATCTATTAGATCTATCTCTATAGATCTTATGCCTAGAATACAGGCTGCTTCACTTAAGTCCTTCATTGAGAAACAATTCTCCAACCAAGTCTTTACAGACTGTAACAAAGGGATGTCATTCCCAATGAGTAGTATGTCATCCACATACAAGACAAGGAAGACAACTGTGTTCCCAACAACCTTCTTGTAGACACAGAGTTCATTTTCATTCTTGATGAAACCAAACTGTTTGATCGCATCATCGAATCAAAGATTCCAGCTCCGAGAAGCTTGATTTAGTCCATAAATGGACTTATGTAACTTGCATACTCTGCCAGTATGCTGTGGATCTACAAAATCCTCAAGTTGTGTCATGTACACATCCTCGAGTAAGTTCCCATTCAGAAATGCGGTTTTGACATCCATTTGCTAGATCTCATAATCGTGGTATGCTGCAATAGCAAGCATGATCCGAATGGACTTAAACATCGCTACTGGAGAAAAGGTTTCATCATAGTCAATACCATGAATTTGCTTGAAACCTTTAGCTACCAAGCGACCCTTATAGGTAATAAGTCCATCCATGTCAATCTTTCTCTTAAAGACCCACTTACACTCAATGGGTTTGACGCCTTCAGGTGGATCAACCAAAGTCCTTACTTGGTTGGTGTACATGGATTCCATCTCGGATCTCATGGCCTCTAGCCATGACTCAGAATCTAGTCTCATCACAGCTTCCTAATAAGAGGTAGGCTCATTCTCAACGAGCATAACGTTATCATGGTCAGACAAGAGAAATGAGTATCTCTCAGGCTGACGACATACCCTATCAGACCTACGAAGAGATAGGTCTACTTGAACTGGTTGTTGTTCCTCATCTCCTTCTGGAACAATCTCATCATCCACAATAATTTGTGGTTCCAGTTCAACTTCCATCAAGGCTTCAGTGCTATGGTCCATATCTTGAACTTCTTAAATATCGAACATACTCCCACTAGTTTTTCTAGAAACAAAGTCCCTTTCTAGAAATACCCCAGTCTTAGCCACAAACACTTTATGTTGACTGGGAATGTAGAAGTAATATCCCTTCGTTTCCTTGGGATATCCTATAAAATAGCACTTATCAGATTTGGGTCCCAGTTTGTCCAAGACTTGACGTCGAACGTAAGCCTCACAACCCCAAATTCTCATAAAAGACACCTGGGCATCTCTCCCAGTCCATATCCTATATGGTGTCTTTATCACAACCTTGGATAGAACACGGTTAAGTGTGAAGGCTGTTGTGTCTAGAGCATATCCCCAAAAGGATATAGGAAGATCTGTGTGACTCATCATAGATCGTACCATATCTAATAGGGTACGATTCCTCCTTTCGGATACATCATTCCACTGTGGTGTTCCAGGAGGAGTGCGTTGGGATATAGGATCCCACACTCAGCTAGATAGTCTTGAAACTCATGGCTAAGGTATTCACCACCTCAATATGATCGAAGTATTTTAATGCACTTGCCTAGCTGATTTTGTACTTCATTCTTGAATTCTTTGAACTTTTCAAAGGATTGTGATTTATGTGTCATCAGATACACATAACCATATCTACTGAAATCATCAGTAAATGTGATGAAGTACCTATAACCACCTCTGGCAGCAACATTGAAAGGGTCACATACATCACTATGTATAAGTCCTAACAAGTCAGTCGCTCTTTCGTTGTGCCCACTAAAGGGAGTCTTGGTCATCTTGCCCAGTAGGCATGACTCGCATGTCTCATATGATTCGAAATCAAATGAGTCCAGCAAACCATCTTTATGGAGCTGAGAAAAGTGATTCTCATTTATATGACCTAAGCGACAATGTCAGAGATAGGTTTGGTTCATTTCATTTGACTTGAACCTTTTGGTACTTATGTTATAGATGTTGGGTTCGTCGGGCCGCGAAAACCGCTTTTTCGCGTCGCGGAAACCCCGAGTCACCCAAAGCCATGGATCTCGTGCAAAGATTCGGAAATAAAACTTTTCGAAAAAACCTTTTTCTTGTACGAGTTTGTAAAAATTTAGATCTACACTAAAGTTAAGATCATTACCCTTGATGCGCGCCCCACGCGAATCCCGCTCGTCCAAATGGTGCCGGATCTCAAGACCGTCAAGTGTACGGTCCTCTAGAAGTATCCACACGGACACACTAGATGGAGGTGACCAAAAACCAAGGTGTGCTAGCACCTATGTGGTTCGGCCAAGGAAGGAGGAGAGGGAGAGTGCAAGAAGAACTCTAGGAGGAAGAAGAGGAATGAATGATAGAATAATTTTCAAAATGAAAATCCTTCTCAACATTCAAGTGGTCGGCCACCTTCAAGGAGGTGTAACCTCCATATTAATTCCAATTAATGTGGAGACCATTAAGAGTTGTAACCCCCATGAGGTGGCACTCTAGGATGATGTGGATCAACACTATTGGTCCACATCTTGCCACCTCACTAAATGACATGGCAACAAGTGTAACCTCCTCATTTAATGTGGGCCGGCCGCATTAAATGCTATGGAGGCTTGTAACCTCCATGAGGTGGCACACATTGATGATGTGGAGCAATCATATTGGTCCACATCTTGCCAACTCACTAGTGATGTGGCAAAAAGTCAAGTCAAACATGACTTTTTCTCTTCCCCTCAAATCAAGTCAAACTTGATCAAATCTCTCTCTCATGGTTGATCTAATCCAGCCTTATGATTCAAGCCAACTTAATATAATGAATCTAATTCATTAAATTAAGTTGATTTAAAGAGTCATAATCTAAATTAGACTTATTGAATACATGAATCAACTTGAGTCCAACTCAATTAGCCCAATTTGGATTACTCTTAATCCAATATGATTCATCAAATGAATCTAATCCTCTTGGTTCATCATATGAACCAAATCTCCATCTAATTGTCCTTAGTGTGTGACCCTATAGGTTCTTGTAACGTTGGCAATGCCCTAAACCTATTTAGGAGCATAAGTAATGAGCGGTATCTAGCAACACATCATTTCTACCTAAGTTACAAGAATGTCGAGATCCGACATCACCTTGTGACTACTAATTGTGACTCCTCACAATATATGTGACATTGTCCTTCTATCCTAGACATCTAGATTGATCAATATGAGGCATAGACCGTGTCATCCTCTAATCAATATAAATCTTGAACTCCAAGTAGACTCACTCGATCAAATGAGCTCAACATCTAATGTTGACTCATTTGGGCATGACCATGCACTTAGTGGTCTCACTCTATCAAGAATACCGATGTCGCTCCCGTCATATGGGAGGGATAGATCCCATCTACATCACTCACATCCCTCTACATAATTCGTTATATACCCAGTAATCGCCTTTATAGTCCACCCAGTTACGGGTGACGTTTGACGAAACCAAAGTACATAACTCCTTATGTAGGGATCCATGGTGACTTCAGGTCTAAGGACTAATAGTCATACTAATAGCCACATGAGAAAGTATATGACACTCATATAACGATCCATGATACTTTCTCATGGCGGGTCATTCAGTATACATTCTCTAATGCATACCCATGTGTCAGCTTGATATCTCTATATCCATGACTTGTGAGATCAAGTCATCGAGCTGACCTACATGCTAGTCTTATTGTATTAACATTGTCCCTGAATGTTAATACTCGACTAGGAATGATTTAGAGTAGTGTTCCCTATATCATCTCACTATCGATTCAACTAATCGATTGATATAGGTATGAACCTTCTACTCAAGGACGCTATTATACTTAGTCTATTTGGCACTAATACAAATAAGTATAATAACTAAACAAATGCCTTTATTAATATACAAGAATATGATATACATGAGTCCATACAATCATCAAATGATTGGCTCTAGGGCTCTAACTAACAATCTCCCACTAGCACTAGTGCCAATCAGTATAGGCTCTAAGGCCTAATGACCTAGTGTGGCCATCATGCTTCCTCTGTGCCAAAGCCTTGGTCAAGGGATCTGCGATGTTAGCCTCTATCGGTACTCTGCAAATCTTCACATCTCCTCTATCGATAATCTCTCGAATGAGATGGAAGCGCCGTAGTATGTGCTTGGTCCGCTGGTGTGAGCGAGGTTCCTTCGCCTGTGCTATAGCTCCATTGTTGTCACAATAGAGCTCAACTGGTAATGCTAGAAACCACCCCAAGTTTAGTGATGAACTTGCGGATCCAAACCGCCTCCTTTGTTGCCTCCGATGCTGGAATATACTCTGCCTCACTGTAGAATCTGTAACTGTGTCTACTCACAACACCACCATTTAAGCAAAACACGAATCCGATTGCGATCGGTAATCATCCCGATCGGTCTGGAAGCTGGCATCACCGTAACCCTTTACGCTCATCATTGACTCCATATATCAAAAATATTCTTTAGTCCTTCTTAAGTACTTAAGAATATTCTTGACCGCTATCCGATGACTTTCCCGGATTTGATAGTATCTGCCGTCATGCTCAAAGCATACGAGATATCGGTCGAGTACATAGCATGGCGTTCATGATCGATCCTATGGCCGAGGCATAAGGATCTGATCCATGCGGTCTCTCTCCTCTCTAGAAGAGGGACCTTGAGTCTTCGAAGACTCATGCCATGTGACATCGGCAAAATCCCTTCTTGGAGTTCTGCATGGCAAACCGAAGGAGTACCTTGTCAATGTATGTACTCGACTTAGGCCAAGCATCTTAGATCTATCTCTATAGATCTGTATCCCTAGAATGCGGATGCCTCACCTAAGTCCTTCATTGAGAAGCAACTCCCTAGCCAGGTCTTGACAGACTGAAGCATAGGGATGTCCTTCCCAATGAGTAGTATGTCATCCACATACAATATGAGGAAGACAACTATATCCCCTACAACCTTCTTGTAGACACAAGGTTCATCTTCGTTCTTGATGAAACCAAACTGTTTGATTGTATCATCGAATCGAAGATTCCAGCACCGAGAAGCTTGCTTTAGTCCATAAATGGACCTATGCAGCTTGCATACTCTACTAGTATTCTGTGAATCTACAAAACCCTCAGGTTGTGTCATCTACACATCCTCGAGTAGGTTTCCATTCAGAAACGTGGTTTTGACATCCATCTGCCATATCTCATAGTCATGGTAGGCTGCAATAGCAAGCATGATCCGAATGGACTTAAACATCGCTACTGGAGAAAAGGTTTCATCATAGTCAATACCATGAATCTGCTTGAAACCTTTAGCTACCAAGCGACCCTTATAAATAAGTCCATCCATGTCAGTCTTTCTCTTAAAGACCCACTTACACCCAATGGGTTTTACCCCTTCAGGTGGATCAACCAAAGTCCATACTTGGTTGGTGTACATGGATTCCATTTCGGATCTCATGGATTCTAGCCATTTCTCGAATCTGGTCTTCCTGATAGGTGGTAGGCTCATCCTCTATGAGCATAACGTCATCATGGTCGACAAGAGAAATGAGTATCTCAGGCTGACGACGTACCCTATCAGACCTGCGAAGAGGTATGTCTACTTGAACCGGTTGTTGTTCCTCAACTCCTTGTGGAACATCATCCACAACACTTTGTGGCTCCAGTTCAACTTCCATCGAGGCTTCAGTGCTAGTATTCGCATCTTGAACTTCTTCAAGATCGAACGTGCTCCCACTAGTCTTTCTAGAAACAAAGTCCCTTTCTAGAAAGACCCCAGTCTTTGCCACAACTACCTTGTGCTGACTGGGAATGTAGAAGTAATATCCCTTAGTTTCCTTGGGATATCCAATGAAAAAGCACTTGTCGGATTTGGGTCCTAATTTGTCTGAGACTTGACGTCTAACGTAAGCCTCACAACCCCAAATCCTCATGAAAGACACCTGGACATCTCTCCCAGTCCATATCCTATATGGTGTCTTTATCATGGCCTTTGATGGAACTCGGTTGAGTATGAAAGCTGCCGTGTCTAGAGCATATCCCCATAGATATGTCGGAAGATCTGTGTGACTCATCATAGATCGTACCATATCTAATAAGGTACGATTCCTCCTTTCGGACACACCATTCCACTGTGGTGTTCTAGGAGGAGTGAGTTGGGATAGAATCCCACACTTAGCTAGATAGTCACGGAACTCATGGCTAAGGTATTCTCCACCTCGATCGGATCGAAGTATCTTAATACTCTTGCCAAGCTGGTTCTGTACTTCATTCTTGAATTCTTTGAACTTTTCAAAGGATTCAGACTTATGTGTCATTAAGTACACATAACTGTATCTACTGAAGTCATCAGTAAATGTGATGAAGTACCTATAACCGCCTCTAGCAACGACATTGAAAGGGCCACATACATCACTATGTATGAGTCCTAACAAATCAGTCGCTCTCTCGCTGTGCCCACTAAAGGGAGTCTTGGTCATCTTGCCTCGTAGGCATGACTCGCATATCTCATATGATTCAAAATCAAATGAGTCCAGCAAACCATCCTTATGGAGCTGGGATAAGCGCTTGTCATTTATATGACCTAAGCGATAGTGCCAGAGATAGGTGTGGTTCATATCATTCTATTTGAACCTCTTGGTACTAACGTTATAGATAGGGCTCTCTAGATCTAGAATATAGAGTCCGTTTATCAGAGGTGCACTACAATAGAACATATCGTTTAAATAGACAGAACAACATTTATTCTTTATTATAAACGAGAATCCTTTCTTGTCCAAACAAGAAATTGATATAAAGTTCTTAGTCAAGGCAGGCACATAACAACAATCATCTAATTCTAGTATAAGCCCAGAGGGCAGAGATAGATGATAAGTTCCTACAGCAATGGCAGCAACCCGTGCTCCATTGCCTACTCGTAGGTCTATCTCGCCCTTTGTCAATGCTCTGCTATTTCTCAGTGCTTGTACATTAGTACAAATGTGCGAAGCACATCCGGTATCTAATACCCACGACGAAGAAATAGAGAGGTTGACTTCTATAACATTTATACCTGAAGTAGAAATCTTATTTCTCTTCTTGTTAAGATCTTCCGGTATCTGAGTTCTCTCTTCATGTTTTGCTTGTCCTTGATATAGTTGGACGAAGATGTTCAACCATATCGTAAGCACTCATCAACTCATGTTGCTTATGAAGCTCGAGTTCATGGTTGCGAGCATTAGACAGACACATCTAATGCGTCATCTTGATGCTTCTTGTAAGCATCCCACCGGTGGCAAGGTGGAGGAGCCTCCGGAATGGGCCGCCCAACGCATACGCTCCCGAGTGAGAACTATTCTCAAGTTCTCGCATCACCAGAAATTTGTTCATGCTTGTCCTTCTTAAGGATGATCGCAGGAGAAGGAATTCGTGTTCGACGTCATGGTTATCTACAACAGAAAATTTGCAGAAATAAATATCATATTCTTTAAAAATCATTTAATTAGGCCTTTAATTAAATGATGCTTCCACTGAATTCTATAATTCTTGTGGGACAAGATCCACATCATACTAACCCTTGAGTTAGCTTTGGCTAATACGCCCAAGGCTTAGTATGATCGGTAGATAACGATTACCAATTACATCTCTATGCAACTCTTGTTTATAGAATCAATATCCGCATTTATATTAAAACTCGAGTTAGCTTTGGCTAATACGCCCGAGAGTTAATATAAACGTGATTTTGTCCTACCTTTCCAACTATTGGAAGAATGCCTATAGTTGACTCGATCCAACAGAGTAACTAGGAATACTCAATCTAATTGAGTTTGTATTCACCCATGCGTTGATAGGCGGGACCAAGATTGTCCCTCTGTACCCTACCAAGATAATATGTATTGCTCTGCTTTGGCAGATTCAACAATACATGTGATCGAGGTAGTGATAGGTATCACGGCACGGTTAGGCATTTAGAGTTGGTTCGATCTAGATCTAATCTAATTGAGAAGGATGCATCTTGTGCACGACTTAGATCTAATCTAATCGCAAGGGTGCATCATGTGCACGACTTAGATCTAATCTAATCGTAAGGCACTAATTAATTAAATACTTATTAAATATGCATCACATACACAAGCAATTAATTGCTCTATTTGTGACTTAGTCATGGCCCTACTACGATCTTCTCAAGCCAATGAGAAGATCGATTGGTCAACCTAGGGTCAACAACTTCTCCAAGCTCCTCCCTTTGACCACCTTGTGTTGCTCGTGCCCGCCTCGGAACTCCGTCTCGTGTGGACCCTCCACCGCTCCAATTTGTACATTACAATTTGAAACTTGAGTTACATTCGAGTCTAAATCAAATTTACAACAAGAATATAAGAGAAGGCACGACGCGCAGGTCGCGAATATAATACAACACTCGCAAACACATAACGGCACGCAGGCCGTATTATGAATTACAACACAACCAATCATATTGGGTTTTTGGGCCATGACTATCAAAAAATAATATATTCAAAATTATATATTTTCATAATTTTCTATAATTTTAAAAATAATTTTTACAATTTTTATGAATAAAATTTCCCGGCGGTCCCGTTTAGCGGTTTCGGGCGCAATCGCGGAACGGATCCCCTTGCGGGGCCCAGGGGCAGCGCCCCTACCCGCGATCTAACCATCGCGTTTGCGATCCAACAGCGCCTAAACCCGCTGTCCCAAAACAATTTGGGTCGAGACATTGCCGTTTCGGAAAAATCTTCCCGGCGGGTTCGTTTTTAGCGATTTCGGGTGCAATCGCGAAGCAAATTCCCTTGTGGGGTTAGGGGCTATGCCCCTACCCACGATCTAACCATCGTGAGTTGCTCCTTTGCGATCTAATGGCACCCGACCCCGCTGTCCCAAACGGATTTGGGGCAAAACGAAGCCGTTTAAAAGAAAACTTTCCGGTAGCCGAAGCCTACAAGTGCCGAGACACTTGTGCTTCGCTTCTACGGAAAAATTACTCATAAAAACTCTAAAAACTCAATTTTTACAGAAAATTACAGAAGGTTTATTTTTCATAAAAATACAAACGAACTCGTACAAGTCTTTGCACGTGGCTCTGATACCACTGTTGGGTTCGTCGGGCCGCGAAAACCGCTTTTTCGCGTCGCGGAAACCCCGAGTCACCCAAAGCCATGGATCTCGTGCAAAGATTCAGAAACAAAACTTTTCAAAAAAACCTTTTTCTTGTACGAGTTTGTAAAAATTTAGATCTACACTAAAGTTAAGATCATTACCCTTGATGCGCGCCCCACGCGAATCCCGCTCGTCCAAATGGTGCCGGATCTCAAGACCGTCAAGTGTACGGTCCTCTAGAAGTATCCACACGGACACACTAGATGGAGGTGACCAAAAACCAAGGTGTACTAGCACCTATGTGGTTCAGCCAAGGAAGGAGGAGAGGGAGAGTGCAAGAAGAACTCTAGGAGGAAGAAGAAGAATGAATGATAGAATAATTTTCAAAATGAAAATCCTTCTCAACATTCAAGTGGCCGGCCACCTTCAAGGAGGTGTAACCTCCACATTAATTCCAATTAATGTGGAGACCATTAAGAGTTGTAACCCCCATGAGGTGGCACTCTAGGATGATGTGGATCAACACTATTGGTCCACATCTTGCCACCTCACTAAATGACATGGCAACAAGTGTAACCTCCTCATTTAATGTGGGCCGGCCACATTAAATGCTATGGAGGCTTGTAACCTCCATGAAGTGGCACACATTGATGATGTGGAGCAATCATATTGGTCCACATCTTTCCAACTCACTAGTGATGTGGCAAAAAGTCAAGTCAAACATGACTTTTTCTCTTCCCCTCAAATCAAGTCAAACTTGATCAAATCTCTCTCTCATGGTTGATCTAATCCAACCTTATGATTCAAGCCAACTTAATATAATGAATCTAATTCATTAAATTAAGTTGATTTAATGAGTCATAATCTAAATTAGACTCATTGAATACATGAATCAACTTGAGTCCAACTCAATTAGCCCAATTTGGATTACTCTTAATCCAATATGATTCATCAAATGAATCTAATCCTCTTGGTTCATCATATGAACCAAATCTCCATCTAATTGTCCTTAGTGTGTGACCCTATAGGTTCTTGTAACGTTGGCAATGCCCTAAACCTATTAAGGAGCATAAGTAATGAGCGGTATCTAGCAACACATCATTTCTACCCAAGTTACAAGAATGTCGAGATCCGACATCACCTTGTGACTACTAATTGTGACTCCTCACAATATATGTGACATTGTCCTTCTATCCTAGACATCTAGATTGATCAATATGAGGCATAGACCGTGTCATCCTCTAATCAATCTAAATCTTGAACTCCAAGTAGACCCACTCGATCAAATGAGCTCAACATCTAATGTTGACTCATTTGGGCATGGCCATGCACTTAGTGGTCTCACTCTATCAAGAATACCGATGTCGCTCCCGTCATATGGGAGGGATAGATCCCATCTACATCACTCACATCCCTCTACATATTTCGTTATATACCCAGTAATCGCCTTTATAGTCCACCCAGTTACGGGTGATGTTTGACGAAACCAAAGTACATAACTCCTTATGTAGGGATCCATGGTGACTTCAGGTCTAAGGACTAATAGTCATACTAATAGTCACATGAGAAAGTATATGACACTCATATAACGATCCATGATACTTTCTCATGGCGGGTCATTCAGTATGCATTCTCTAATGCATACCCATGTGTCAGCTTGATATCTCTATATCCATGACTTGTGAGATCAAGTCATCGAGCTGACCTACATGCTAGTCTTATTGTATTAACATTGTCCCTGAATGTTAATACTCGACTAGGAATGATTTAGAGTAGTGTTCCCTATATCATCTCACTATCGATTCAACTAATCGATTGATATAGGTATGAACCTTCTACTCAAGGACGCTATTATACTTAGTCTATTTGGCACTAATACAAATAAGTATAATAACCAAACAAATGCCTTTATTAATATACAAGAATATGATATACATGAGTCCATACAATCATCAAATGATTGGCTCTAGGGCTCTAACTAACAATAGATGGGGGGGAAAAGTCTAGAATGTAGAGTCCTTTCATCAGAGGTGCACTACAGTAGAACATATCTTTTAAATAAATAGAATAACATTTGTTCTTTATTATAAAAGAAAAGCCTTTCTTGTCCAAACAAGAGACTGAAATGATGTTCTTTGTAAAAGCAGGCACATAACAACATTTATCTAATTATAGTACAAGCCCAGAGGGCAGAGATAGAAAGTAAGTTCCTACAGCAACAGCAACAACTTGTGCTCCATTGCCTACTCGTAGGTTTATCTCGCCCTTCGTCAATGCCCTGCTATTTATCAGCGCCTATATATTAGTATAAATGTGAGAAGCACATCCGGTATCTAATCCCACGATGAAGAAATAGAGAGATTGACTTCTATAACATGTATACCTGAAGTAGAAATCTTATTTCTCTTCTTCTTAAAATCTTCCAGGTATCCTTTGCAGTTCCTCTTCCAGTGCCCTGCTTGTCCTTGATATAGTTGACAAAGATGTTCAACCATGTCATAAGTGTTGGATCATGAAGTTTCGATAGAGGGGGGGGGTGAATATCGATTAAAGAATTCGTTCGAAAAGAGTTATGCACAGCGGAAATAGAAACACAACGCTAACACAAACCAGTTTTACTTGGTTCGGAGCCTGTGTCGACTCCTACTCCAAGGCCCGCACACAAGGGTGCTTTCGGTGGGCAATCACTAGAAGTTCGAAAAATTATTACAAACTAAGTGCTGAAATGCTAATGAAAATTAAAGCGATACCAACAAGAAAATTAACCAAAGAAGAAAGAGTGCATTGTCGGAGCTTTGTTATCGTCACAGGAGTGCAGAGCAGTAGAGCAAGCAGTAGAAGATCTCTCTTTTTCAGTTGTTTTTGAAGCTTCCCCCTGACCCTCCTTTTATATGAGGCTTGGGGCACCCCGGATCCCTTCCGGGCGCCCTGGTGAGACGTGGCAGGTCCAACCAATGAGCTCCACGTGGCGACGCACGATCTGGATAAAAATTACCTCCCGGGCGCCCGGATCCCTTCCGGGCGCCCGGACCACCTTTCTCCAGAAACCAACTTTCCTACAAGACAAGGTTAGTCCGAGGCAAATAAATAATGTATATCTTGCAAAACAGAGTGTTAGCACAGTTTATAAGTTTGACATAAAAAGTATGACTTAGATTCCGTCTTTCCGAGACCGGAATCAAGTCACAATCTCAACTTAGAGATCCGAAATGGATCTAAGTCGGATCGACGCCTAATGTTCCCTTCCTGGGAACGCGTCCTCACTGTCACTCCCTTCCAGTGACTTACCTTTACTTACCTGCCAGACGTTCGGTTAGCCCTTCGACCCATCTGGACTTCTTGCCAGCTATCCGGTCAGCCCGTCGACCTAGCTAGACTTCTCACCAAGCGTCTGGTCAGCCCGTCGACCTAGCTAGACTTCTCACCAAGCGTCCGGTCAGCCCGTCGACCCGCTTGGACTTCTCGCCAGCTATCCGGTCAGCCCGTCGACCTAGCTGGACTTCTCGCCAAGCGTCCGGTCAGTTCGTCGACCCGCTTGGACTTCGTGCCAGACATTTGGTCAGCCTGTTGACTTGTCTGGACTTCGTCTGCACACTCGGTCAGAGTGTTAGATCACAATAAACCTAACTTAACTTGGTTTGTCATTCATCAAAACCTGAGTTAGACCGTTAGTGCTAACCGCACCAACAATCTCCCCCTTTTTGATGGAATGACAACCTGGTTAAGTTAGTAAAAATATGCGAAAAACAAATTAAGCATTTTTTTTAAGTTAGTTTTTAATTTTGTGTTTTTAATTTTGTTTTTCTAACTTAACCATCTATCCCTCTCCCCCTTTGGCATTCATCAAACAAGGTTATATTTTAAACATTAAAAAAATACAGAATACATAAAAATATGTAGGCAACGATGTCAAGTTAACTTGGGGGAGTTTGTTCAAAACATTAACATAATTTGTAAGGCTAAGTTAAAGGTAGCTAAAGCATGTAAAATAGTCTTTTGAAAAATAGTTAAGTTTTGAAAGAGTGGCTAAATGTAAAGCTTTTAAGGATTTATTTTTGCAGAAGTTAATTTTCAAAAATGACTTTGCAAATTCAGAGAGGATTTTCAAATCAGAAATTTGAAAAGCTAATTTTCTAATATAAGTATGAGTTTTAAATTTTAGGATCAAGGTGAATTTTAAAAATGTGTTTGAAGGATTTTTTAAACATAAGTTTTGGCAATCAAAATTTGAGGCTGAGTTTTCAAGGTTTAGATTTTCCAAACAACATTTTTCAAATTTGAAAAAAATTTCAAAACCGAGTTTTAAAAGATATACTTTTTCAAAACTGATTGAAACTAAGTTTGAAAAAGAATCTGAGTTTATAAAATCTAATTGATGGAAAAAGAGCTAGTTTTAAGAAAAATTTTTGAAAAATAAGATTTCAAAAGCTAAGTTTGAAAAACTCTTCTTTTCAAGGCTTATGTTTAAGGTGGAGAAAATAATGTTGGTTTTAAGTATTGTTTTAATCCTCCCCCTAAAACTGACATCTAAAATAGTTGTCTAACCAATTAGGTACTTACTGACTACCAGAAGATAGTAGCTTTCACTTGGTTAGTCAACTTAAGTTCATTGTAATCAGTTAGTGGTTGACTTAACTGAGTAACTTAGCTTGATCAATGTATGTTTTGTATTTAACGCCCAGACCTATGTCGATGCACTGATATAAGCATCTTAAGTCCAGGTAATTGGCCTATACATCTCACCCCATTCTATGTTTGTCAATCACAAGCAAAGTAATCCTAGGGTGTTGGTGAGATGCTCAAACACTAGTCCTGGGGGAACATGATTTCTAAGGGGATTTTTCTAGTCTAAGGCTAAAATTATTTTGAAATTCTAAAAGTGGGAAGGTTTTTTTTTAAAAAAAACAATTTTAACCTAGAATTTAAGACAGTCAATTTTAAAACAGTTTTGAATTTTAAAAATCCTAGTATATTAAACACATTCCTAATTTTCTACCTAAATTGCTAAATTCACTTTCAGGGAGTGGTTTTATGAATATGTCAGCTAAATTGGATTTGGACTCAATGTATTTAAGTTCAATGTCCCCTTTAGTAACATGATCCCTGATAAAGTGATGCCTAATTTCAATATGTTTAGTTCTGGAATGATGCACGAGATTTTTTGTTAGGTTAATTGAGCTAATGTTATCAATTAAGACTTTGACATTTGAAAGGTTCAAGTTAAAATCTTTTAGGGTGTGCATCATCCATAATAATTGTACAACACATTCTCCTATTGCTATATACTCTGACTCAGTTGTAGATAAGGCAACACAATGTTGCTTTCTACTAAACCAGCTGACAAGTGATGGACCGAATAATTGACATCCGCCACTTGTGCTTTTGCGGTCTAATTTGCATCCAGCATAATTTGAGTCAGAATACCCTATTAATTCAAAATTGTTAGTCCTAGGATACCAAATGCTTACATTTGTTGTTCCTTTAAGGTATCTAAAGATTCTTTTGACTTGAGTCAAATGAGATTCTTTAGCACAGGTTTGGTATCTGGCACACATACTAACTGTAAATAGGATATCCGGTCGACTTGTAGTTAGGTATAGTAGGCTACCTGTGACACTCGTATAGTGTTTTAGGTCAACTGGTTTTCCATTTGGATCATCATCTAGGATTGTGTTTACTGCCATGAGTGTTTTTATCTCTTTGGTGTTTTCCATTCCAAATTTTTTAAGTAATTCCTTAGTATATTTTTGTTGATAAATGTAGTTACCTTCATTTGTCTGTTTGATTTGTAATCCTAAGAAGTAGGTTAATTTTCTTACCAGACTCATTTCAAATTCGTGTTCCATTAAACTTGTAAATTCATCTATGAATTCTGAATTTGTTGAACCAAAGATTATGTCATCTACGTAAATTTATGCTATAAAAATATCTTCTTTTATTAATTTGACAAATAAGGTTGGGTCAATTTGACATTGGTTAAACCCTTTAGAGATTAGGTAAGACGTTAGTCTTTCATACCAAGCCCTGGGTGCTTGCTTAAGTCCATACAAGGTTTTTTTTCAGTTTATAGACATAATCAGGGTGTTCTAGATTCTCAAACCCAGGTGGTTGTCCTACGTAGACTTCTTCTTTTATTAGTCCATTTAGGAATGCTGACTTAACATCCATTTGGTATAGTCTGAACCCTTTGTGTGCTGCATAACTTAGTAACATCCTAATGGACTCTAGTCTAGCTACTGGGGCATATGTTTCATCGTAGTCAAGTCCTTCCACTTGACTAAACCCTTTAGCAACTAGCCTGGCCTTATTTCTAGTTATTTCACCTGTTTCACTTAGTTTGTTTCTAAATACCCATTTTGTTTCTATTATTTTCTTATTCTTGGGTGGTGGTACCAAGTCCCAAACTTCATTACGCTCAAATTGAGCTAATTCTTCTTGCATAGCTATGACCCAGTCTGGGTCAAGTAGTGATTCGGCTATGGTTTTGGGTTTAATTTTTGAGATTAAAGATATTTGACTTAGGTTTCTAAAGGAGGATCTAGTTTGAACCCTAAGATCTGGGTCACCAATTATTTGATCAGTTGGATGATTTGGATTAACTCTTATTGTTCTAGGGGGTTGACTCTCCTGAGGTTGTTCTTCTTCTTCATGACTTAAGATTTGGTTGGTTCCTTCAGAGTCATTATTCTCTTGGACAAATTCACTTGATTGATGTTGTGTTTGTTCTAGGTTTTGTTTGGATTCTTCAAATTTCACATTAGTGGTTTCTTCAATTCTTAAGGTAACCTTATTGTAAACCCTGTAGCCTCTACTATTTAGGGAGTATCCTAAGAAAATTCCATTTTCAACCTTGGAGGTGAATTTTCCTAAATGTTCTCTTGTATTTAAGATAAACGCTGGGCACCCAAACACTCTAAAGTATTTTATATTAGGTTGTTTATTGTAATAAACTTCAAAAAATGTTTTGTTATGGGTTTTGTTTAGCATTATTCTGTTTTGTACATAGCAAGCTGTACTAACAGCTTCTGCCTAAAAATATTTAGGTAAGTTGTATTTATTTAACATCGTTCTAGAGACCTCAAGTAATGTTCTATTTTCCTTTCTACAATCCCATTTTGTTGGGGGGGTTTTAGGGCACGAAAATTCGTGATGGTAGCCATTTTCAAGACAGAATTTGTTAAAGTTATGATTTTTTAAATTCTCCCCCATTATCACTTCTAATTCTTTTAATTTTAAGGTCCTTTTCATTTTCAACTTGTTTACAAAAGTTTGTGAAAATTTCAAAAGTTTCATCCTTATTTTTTAAAAATTTTACCCAAGTGAACTTAGAATAGTCATCTATTATAACTAGACAGTATAGACTTCCATTTATAGATTTGACTCCATGGGAGTCAAATAAGTCTAAATGTAACAATTCTAAGATTGAGTTGGTTTGTGATTCATTAGTTGGCTTGTGGGTAGATTTTGTTTGCTTACCCTGTTGACAAGCATTACATATGGTTGAGTCAAGGTTAGGTAATTTTGGTAGTCCTCTAACTAGTCCATTTAGTCTACTTATATTTCTGAAGTTTGTATGTGACATTCTTCTATGCCATAACCAGGTTTCTTCTTTTTGTGTTAGATAACACTTGATTGAAGAAGTGGTTAGGTTAATCGCATAGATGTTGTCTTTCCTAAACCCTTTTATGCTTATGTTAGGATTGTCTATGTGTTTGATTAAACATTCTGTAGATAAAAACCTAACCTTATACCTAGTATCACACAGTTGACTAATACTCAAGAGATTATACTTGAAATTTTCAACAAGTAAAACATTTGTAATTATGAAGTCAATTTTTAGTTCGATGTTACCTATACCAATTACCTTGAGTTTGCCGTTGTTCCCACAGGCAACTGTTCCTAGGCTTTTGTAGGTGAGATGAGTGAATTTTGTGTGATCTCCAGTCATATGTTTGGAGCAACCATTATCCAAAATCCACTTAGTTTCCTATAATAGGTAGGAATTGGGGTTAGTTTAACTGGTGGACTTAAAAGAATTACGTTAAGTTTAAAATAATTTTTAAGTTAAAAAAAATTTAAGTTTTAAAATAATATTTAAGTTAGAGAAGAAATTTAGTTTATCTAATTTAATCTAATTTTGATTAAATTAAATTAAATTAAATTAAATTAAATTTAATTTAATTTCCTTAGTCATCTCACCCGATCTATGTTTTCAATCAGGGAATCCTATGATTTTGTGAGATGAACTAGATTCAATTTTAGAGTTTATTTTAACTTGTGTTAGATTCAAGTTTGACTTTGGGTTCAACAAATTGGCGTTCTCTGGATAAACTTCTAGGCTATGGTGAGTCACTCGGACATCATTAAAGTAACCATGCCTTCGAGGTTTTCCAAATAGTCCTATCCACTGAACTTAGTACAAAACCTTGGTCTAACTGGTTAGAATTCATAAAGGGTAGCTTCGGTCAGTTCCACTTAGCCAAATGCATTAGGTCGAAGTCATATCTTCTTAGACATGCATAGACTAAGCCTCCCTAATGTACTATCATCTAATATTTCACCAATACCGTTTTTCAAGTTAAACTTGAACCCTTTTTAACTAGTCCTAATTACCCTGTCGGGTAGGTTGGTTAGGGTTACCCTGCCGGGTAGGTTAGTTTTGGAGATGCCAGCTATTCTGGAGCCTCCCCCTGAATTAATGGTCATTTAATTTAATTTTGTTCTTGGTTTATGTCTATTTCTTTTGTAATTATATTTTACTTGGTGATAGTTTATATTTTGTTGAGTTTTACTATTTTTAGATTTTAAATTTTTTTGGTTTTTGACTTGATTTGTTCGAGTTTATATAAGATATTTTTTCTTTAGGTATGTAGTATTGATTAAGTCCTACTTGCGTGATTAAACACGCTTTCGGAACCCAAGCTTGTTTTGTTGGTTTATGTTGGGTTATTAAAGACTTGAATGTTTTATTTGAGCTTGACTTATAGCCAAGTCCGGTTTTATTATAAATTGCTTTTTGATTATTTAATATTAAATCTAAGTTTTTGGATCTTGTTGTGAATTTTTCTAACATTTCTTTTAAATTATTAATTTCATTTTTTAGTGATAAGTTCTCCTCCTCAAGTGTTAGATCTTGAGTTGGATTTGAGTTTTTTATTTGTTCCTTGAGATTTTGATTTTCTTCAAAGAGCACCTTATTTTCTTTTTCTATTTTAACTAATTTATTGTTTAAGCAAGAAATAATTTTAAAAAATTTCTTATTTAAATTTTGGTATACCTCTTCGGAACCTTCGGAAACGAGTACGGACTCGTGGCTCGATTCGTGTTTGGACCCGTCTTCCGATTCTTCCTCCGATTCTGCTTCGCGGGCCATCAGCACAAGGTAACTCTTTCTCTTTTGTTCTTCGGTTTCCGATTCATCCGAGGAAGTGTCGTCCCACGTTGCTTTAAGCGCCTTCTTTTTGGTCGTCCTTGGTTTCTCGTTTTTCAGTTTTGGACACTCGTTCTTGTAGTGGCCCTTTTTGTTGCATCCAAAGCATGTCACGCTCCTCGGGTCGGTTGGAGAATTGATCCTCTGAAGGTCCTTTTTGCTGAAGCTTTTTTTCCTCTTGGTGAACATTTTCCTTACCAAGTTCACCAGGTGCTCTTCATCTTTAGAGTTCTGATCGGAGTCGTCTTCAGGTTCAGACTTGTTCTTTATCTTCTCCTTGGAGGAACCTGCAAACAAAGTTATACCCTTCTCGGCCCCGACGTTAGTTTGTTCGTGTAGTTCTAATTCACAAAACAATTCGTCTAATTTAAGTTTCGATAGATTTTTAGAAATTTTGTAGACATCCACAATAGATGCCCACAAATTATTACGTGGAAACGCATTCAGTGCATACCTTATTAAGTCCCGGTTCTCCATTTGGTGGCCTATTGCGTGGAGGCCGTTGAGGATGTCCTTGATCCTCGCGTGCAGCTGACTTGCAGTTTCCCTTTCCTGCATTTTTATATTAAATATTTTATTTAAGAGTAGATCCCTTTTTGTTACCTTAGCATCGCTAGTTCCTTCGTGCAGCTCGATCAGTTTGTCCCACAGCTCTTTGGCATTCTTATGTGGTCCGACCCGATTTAGTTCTTCTCTAGTCAATCGGCACTGTAAGGTGTTGATTGCCTTGTTCTCTGTTGATGCCTTCTTTTTTAGGTCTGATGTCCAATCTTCTGGATCCAGTAAATTCCTGGAACTATCTACTGGTATTTTGTATGGTCTGGTGACGCTCATCCACTGGTCGAAGTCCATCTTGAGATACACTTCCATTCTCTTTTTCCAGTACGGAAAGTCGTCCCGGTTGAAAAGGGAGGTCGTACTGTGCTGAAGCCTTCAAGCTGAGACATTTTAATTGTAACACCCGCCCTCCCTGCTACTAAAAGGGACGGGGCTACTTACTTACTTAACCATTCCAGGATACATGCATATTTAAAATTTCTTTCTAGTATCATAAAGCAGCGGAAATGTCATGAAGTTATACTGGAATGTAATAAATACAAATGGTTCATGTCAAACATAACAAAATATCATAGCAGGTCTTATTTGTCTTAGCCGAGCCACTGCCACACACACCTCCTTGCCTCTCCTGCAGCTCCCTTAAGTCATCCATCCCTTGCCTTTATCTGTGGTACAAGGAAGTAAGCTATGAGCACACAGGCTCAGTAAGATCCTTTCCTACTCACAAAAACCGTATCTCAAAGCATAATCATATAAGCATATCATCAATGAAGACATAATCATCTAACAATATGTAATGTGAGCATAGTTCCTTATCATAACATATCATTATCAACCATGATTCTAACATATCATAAATGAAAAGAGATCATGTGAGGTGAATCATAAGAAACATAACATATCATCAGATCATATGAATCATAAAAGAAACATGTTATATGTGAATGGGTGCATTATGAAAAATGTCCTTTTTAAAACATATGCCATGTCGAGTGCAAGATATCTTTAAACATATCTTTTAATACTTAAACATAATATTATCATCATGAGGGCCCGGCTTGTACCACATACATACATAAATGCGCGCAATCCCTAGGACAGGGTAGCTAGCCCCGAACCTACTAGGGATCTAGACCCGTTCATAGTCCGTCGGCCTAGGGGCGTACTAAGGAGCCCATCTCTTTTTACTAGACCCGTTCATAGTCCGTCGGTCTAGGGGCGCTTATGGAGCCCACCCTTGGTACAAGCCATACAAAGTAAAGTACAGGTCATGCATATCATATCATCATAACTATCATATCATATCATCATAGATGTCATACTCTTGTCTTAACATGAAGAGTGCTCTTAATCCCAATCTTAAGGGAAGCAACTCTTTGCCATTTTCTTATCATATCATAAGGCATACATTCTTGGGCACATAGCCATCATATAAAACCATTATCATGCTTGGTTCATGAGCTTACATAAATGAACATGCCACATATTTGAAATCATACATGCTTGGGTACATTGTCATCATAAGCATCATTTCATGCATAATTCTTAAACATACATAAATAGACATGTTACTTGTCTGGTCATAAAGCATGCATACTTAAGCATAAAACATATCATAAGAGTCATCATGATGCATAATTCATGAGCATCCTTAATTAAGTATATAAATCATCGTAGGCAACCATAATCATACATGGAAAACATTTACTAGCATCTCCTAGTTCGTATTCTAGTATGTGAGACACCTAGCAAAGTCATAATTGAGTCTCTAACCCTAGTTTCATGTGGTGGCCGAGAGTCACCATGCTTGGTTTTTAAGTTACAATGACATATCAGCATGTGAACCTTAAATCAAATTCATGTCATAAACTATAAAGAATATCATGAGCATAAGTAGTAGGTTCTAAGCTTCCTAGGCCTTTTAACTTAATTGTGGCCGAACCTTTAAAAGCATGAAACTAAGTTCTACATAAGCATAAAAATACCAAGCTACCTTCATATCATATCATAAGGGAATCCATGAGCTTGCTAAGTTAAGTTTAAACTTTCTTGAACCCTAGATTATAGTTATGGCCGAAAGTTCATAAGAAGGGAAATAACTTCTAAGCAACATACAACATAAATACCTAGCCAATTTCATAACATATCATAAAGAAGTCTATGAGCATACTAATTTAGGTTTTGAGCTTCATGAACCCTAAAAACTCATCATGGCCGAAACTTCATCAAGCAAGAAATAAACTTCTAAGCAACATATAAACATGAATATCTAGCTAATTTCATAACATATCATAAAGGAGTCTATGAGCATATTAAATTAGGTTTTGAGCTTCATGAACCCTAAAACCTCATCATGGCCGAAACTTCATCAAGCAAGAAATAAACTTCTAAGCAACATATAAACATGAATACCTAGCTAATTTCATAACATATCATAAGGAAGTCTATGATCATGCTAACTTAGGTTTTGAGCTTTATGAAACCCTAAAACTTTATCATGGCCGAAACTTCATAAACCAAGAAATAAACTTCTAAGCAACATATACACATGAATACTTAGCTAATTCCATAACATATCATAAAGAAGTCTATGAGCATACTAAGTTAGGTTTGGAGCTTCATGAACCCTAAAAACCCCATCATGGCCGAAACTTCCTCAAGAAAGAAATAAGCTTCTAAGCAACATATAAACATGAATACTTAACTAATTCCATAACATATCATAAAGAAGTCTATGAGCATGCTAAAGTTGGTTTTGAGCTTTATGAAACCCTAAAACTCCATCATGGCCGAAACATCATAAAACAAGAAATCAACTTCTAAGCAACATATGAACATGAATACCTAGCTAATTTCATAACATATCATAAGGAAGTCTATGAGCATACCAACTTAGGTTTGGAGCTTCATGAACCCTAAAAATTCATCATGGCCGAAACATCATAAAACAAGAAATAAACTTCTAAGCAACATATTAAGGAGAAGATCAAGCTTAAACAACATCCAACATAAATCTTTAACTAAATTCATATCCTAACATAATAAGATCCATGAGCATGGTTTCTTCTCTTTTTATTTTTATTTTCAAGCGTTCTAATCTTTCGAAAATATCGTAAGCGACTTGTACCACAGGTGAGGGAATAGTTACATCCTTGTTCGATTTACTTAGGGGAAAATCTTGCTTGTGGAGCCTTCCTAGAGAGGAGTCCTCCTTTGTTTCTGGGTTTCGGCAAGGAGAGGTGAGGAGAGGCTCTTGGTCACGGTGAGGAGGAGGGGGAAAGGAGGAAGAGGAGAAAATGAATTTTCTTCTTTAATTTCCCCTTTTATTCATCATGAGAGGAGGAAGGGAAAATGTACTTTTCCTTCTCCTTTCTTTTACTTCTCTTTAATGAAAAGAGGAAGCAAGAATCCTCTTTTCTTTTGAGAGGAAGAGGGCAACTCTAACTTCTCCTTCTCAATGGAAAAACTCTTTTCTTACTCTTAACTATATTGTCACATCTCTCTTTAACAATAACTTCTCTTGGTCTATTGGTTAACACATACATATATCTAGTAAGAGATCCAAGGTTCAAAACCCTGGTCATCTCTTTTTGGTTCTATTTTATTTTATTATTTTTGCAAATTTTACACATAAGGCCTATTTTTATTCATGATAAAAAAAACAATATCTAAAATCTTGCTAAGTACTCTATGGGTGTTACATTAATTCCTGCACACAATTAAACAAATAGACAGGCAAATTCCCAAGACTTGGTCATGGATTAGTAGTGCGGGAAGAATTAACAGATAATAAAGGAACTAAATTGGTGTTGCACCAACTTAGATTAAATTGCGACGAGAAAACTTTCCAAAAAGATAATAGTATCAGTTTGGAATTAAACGTAAAACTGAAAGCGAAAGAAAAAAAAAAGAGAATTCCCCTCTTGTCTGATTGGTGGTTGCACCAAATCAGAGCGGTACCTGCTCTGATACCACTTGTTGGATCGTGAAGTTTCGATAGAGGGGGGGTGAATATCGATTAAAGAATTCGTTCGAAAAGAGTTATGCACAGCGGAAATAGAAACACAACGCTAACATAAACCAGTTTTACTTGGTTCGGAGCCTGTGTCGACTCCTACTCCAAGGCCCGCACACAAGGGTACTTTTGGTGGGTAATCACTAGCAGTTCGAAAAATTATTACAAACTAAGTGCTGAAATGCTAATGAAAATTAAAGCGATACCAACAAGAAAATTAACCAAAGAAGAAAGAGTGCGTTGTCAGAGCTTTGTTAGCGTCACAGGAGCGCAGAGCAGCAGAGCAAGCAGTAGAAGATCTCTCTTTTTCAGTTGTTTTCGAAGCTCCCCCCTGACCCTCCTTTTATATGAGGCTCGGGGCACTCCGGATCCCTTCCGGGCGCCCTGGTGAGACGTGGCAGGTCCAACCAACGAGCTCCACATGGCGACGCGCGATCTGGATAAAAATTGCCTCTCGGGCACCCGGATCCCTTCCGAGCACCCGGACCTCCGGGCGCTCGGACTACCTTTCTCCAGAAACCAACTTTCCTGCAAGACAAGGTTAGTCCGAGGTAAATAAATAATGTATATCCTGCAAAATAGAGTGTTAGCACAATTTATAAGTTTGACATAAAAAGTATGACTTAGATTCCGTCTTTCCGAGACTGGAATCTAGTCATGATCTCAACTTAGAGATCCAAAATGGATCTAAGTCTGATCAACGCCTAATGTTCCCTTCTCGGGAACGCGTCCTCACAGTCACTCCCATCCAGTGACTTACCTTTACTTACCTGCCAGACGTCCGGTCAGCCCTTCGACCCGTCTGGACTTCTCGCCAGCTATCCGGTTAGCCCGTCGACCTAGCTGGACTTCTCGCCAAGCGTCCGATCAGCCCGTCGACCCGCTTGGACTTCTCGCCAGCTATCCGGTCAGCCCGTCGACCTAGCTGGACTTCTCGCCAAGCGTCCGGTCAGTTCGTCGACCCGCTTGGACTTCGTGCCAGACATTTGGTCAGCCCGTCGACCTGTCTGGACTTCGTCTGCACACTCGGTCAGAGTGTTAGATCACAACAAACCTAACTTAACCTGATTTGTCATTCATCAAAGCCTGAATTAGACCGTTAGTGCTAACCGCACCAACAATAAGCAGTTATCAACTCGTGTTGCTTCTGAAACTCAGAGTTCATGGTTGCGAGCATGAGGCATGACACATCTAATGCGTCATCTTGATGCTTCTTATAAGCATCTCGGTCAGCTCGCGTGGCAGTGGCAGGATGTGCCTCCGGAATGGGCTGCTCCAGGACGTACAGTTTTCTTTCTTGTATGAGAACGATTCTCAGATTCCTGTACCAGTCCAGAAAATTAGCTCCATTGAGCTTGTCCTTGTCAAGGATAGAACGCAGGGAGAAGGTGTTCGTGTTTGTCGACATGGCAATCTACAATAGAAATAATGCAGAAAGTAAATATCATATTCCTTTAATCATTTAATTAGGCCTTTAACTAAATGATGCTCCCACTGAATTATAGAGCTTTTGTAGAATCAAGTCATGGATGTGGTCAAATCACACTACTAGATTCTTACCAATTAGCTATAATTTTCATGGGACAAGATCCACATCATACTATGACTTGAGTTAACTTTGACTAAAACGCCCAAGACTTAGTATGATCGGTAGATAACTAATTATCAATTATATCGCTATGCAACTCTTGTTTATAGGATCAAAAATCTCATTTATATTAAAACTTGAGTTAGCTTTTGCTAAATTGCCCAAGATTTAGTATAAATGTGATTTTTTTCCTATCGTCCAACTGTTGAAAAATGCCTATAGTTTTACCTGATCCAATTGAGTTAACTAGTTATGCTCAATCTAATTGAGTTTGTACTCACCCAAGCTTTGATAGGCGGGACCAAGGTTGTCCCTCCGCACCCTACCAAGATAATATGCATTGATCTGCTTTAGCAGATTCAACAATAACATATGATCGAGGTAGTGATTTGTATCAAAACTTGATAGGCATATCGAGTTGACTTGATTAAGATCTAATCTAATCGTGGATTCGTATCTTATACGCATCAAGACACTAATTATCCTACATTATCATGCATCACATACACAAGCAATGATAGATAACTAATTATTTTGTGATGAGGTCATGGCCCTACTACGATCTTTTCAAGCCAATGAAAAGATCGGATGGTCAACCTAGGGTCAACGACTTCTTCAAGCGCCTCCCTTTGACCGCCATATGTTGAAATCACCCTCCTCGTAACTCCTTCTTGAGTGGACCTTCCAACGCTTCATTTTGTACATTACAAATTTGAAACTCGAGTTACATTCGAGTCTAAATTCTATTTACAACAAGAATATAAAAGAGAAGGTACGACGCGCAGGTCACATATCAATACAACACGCACAACACAAAAATGGCGCGCAGGCCATATTATGAATTACAACACATTTTAACCAATCATATTGGGGCTTTTGGGCCATGACCATTACAAAAACACATATAAATCTAAATTATGTATTTTATATAAATTTCTATAATTTTACTACTGATTTTATCAATTTTATGAGTCACAACTTCCCGGCGGTCCCGTTTAGCGGTTTTCGGGCGCGATCGTGAGACAATTCCCCTTGCGGGGTTAGGGGCAGCGCCCCTTCTTGCGAAATGAATATCGCGAGTGTCCCATCTTGATCTAACAGTGCCTTAAGCCACTGCCCCAAAATGATTTTGGCGAGACCTTGCCGTTTCAGAAGGTTTTTCTCGATAGTCGAAGCCTACAAGTGTCCAAGCACTTGTTGCTTCGCTTCTACGAGAAAAATACTCAAAAAATCTATAAAAATAGCAAACTTACAGAAACTTACAGATCTGAAATATTTTTATAAAAATAAAATACAAACTTGTACATGCTTCGCACGTGGCTCTGATACCACTGTTGGGACTTTCGAGCCGCTAAAATCACTTTTTGCGTTACGAAAACCACAAAGTCTTGCCACGGATCCGTGCGAAAGATATATAAAATAAATCATGTACATGTTTCTAACCTAGATCTATCTTAGATATACATGAATAAGAAGCGTTACCCTTGTTACGAAGCCCTTCACTCATCCCGCTCGTCCAAAAGGTTGCCGGATCTCGAGAGTGTTAAGCGTACACTCCTCTATATGTATCCACAAGGACAATAGGTGGAGAAGAACCAATTAGAGTGTGCAAGCACTCTTGGGTGGCTCGGCAATGGAGGAGAGGGAGAGAGAGGTAGAAGAAGAGGAAGAAAAATGATGATCCATTCATTATGAAAAATAAGAGTAAAATTGGCTTAAGTATTTTCATCTAATGAAAATACTTAATGCTCATTAACTCCATTAATGAGCCTCATTAATGAGTCTTAATGAGTATTTAATAAATATTCATTCTTCATTAAATGACCATTTTGAAACTCCTCTTCTCTTCATAATTTGAATCGAAATTTGAATCTAATATTCAAATTGAATTCATAATTAAATGAATGTCACCATTTATCATTGAATTCAAAATTCAATGAATATCATCATTATGTCTCACTTGAGTCTAACTCAAGTCTAACTTAATTGAGTCTTACTCAATTAATCTAATTTGGATTACACTTAATCCAATTTGGTTCATCATATGAACCTAATCCTCTTGGTTCATCATATGACCTAATCTCCATCTAATTGCCTTTTGTGTGTGACCCTATAGGTTCTTGTAACGTTGACAATGCTCCTAAACCCATTTAGAAGCATAAGTAATGAGCGGTATCTAGCAACACATCATTACTACCTAAGTTACAAGAATGTTAAGATCCAACATCACCATTGTGACTCTCACAATATGTGACAATGTCCTTCTATCCTTGACATCTAGATTGATTAATTGAGGCATAGACCGTGTCATCCTCTAATCAATCTATGTCTTGAACCCCAAGTAGACTCAATCTAATCAAATGAGCTCAATATCTCATATTGACTCATTTGGGCATGACCATGCACTTAGTGGTCTCACTCTATTAAGAATCATGATATCACTCCCGTCATATAGGAGGGATAGATCTCATCTACTGTTGGTGCGGGAAGCATCCGACGATCGAACCTAAGTTTTGATAATGGCAAAGGATTCAAAGTTAAGGTGCTTTGTTGTCTGACAGCTTTTATTGAGTGTTTCAGGAAAGTCCTAACTGCAGTTAGGCAAGGCAAAACCCTAGGGGGTGGTAACCCTAGGTCATAGGGGGTGGTAACCCTATGAGGAAAATCTTGGCAGGTCGATGGCTTCAGGCAAAAGTCCTAGGGGGTGGTAACCCTAGGTGGAAAGTCCTGGTGTCGCGAACCAGGTGAAAGTCTGGACTGGCCGGTGAAGCGGATGTTCAGCAGAAAGTCCGGAAGCATCGAGTGCCGAGCAAAAGTCCAGTCGATCTGGAGGATCGTACTGGCAACAGGTAAATCTTCTGAGTGGAGTAGGTGAGGACGCGTTCCCCATAGAGGGAACAGTAGGCGTCGGGTCGACCTAGGGTTTCCGGTTGGAAACCCGAAGTCAGACCCGGACAGTTCGAATGCTGTCAAATCTTTTATTCATTATGTTTCTGTGCTAACTTTGTTTTGCAGGGTATGTGTTTGGGACTAACACATTTTGTAGGAACAAAGGAGCAAGTTACAACTCGGATGAACAGTGTCCGAGGCGCCTCCATGGAGCTTGGAGGCGCCTCGGGTGCGAGCCAGGAAAAGGCCAGCGCAGCAGACTGGAGGCACCTTGAATGGAGCTCAAGGCGCCTTGGACCGGAGGTTGAAGGCGCCTTGGTGAGTCAAAATCAAATCTAGCTGACATCTTCACAAAACCCTTACCTGAACTTGAGTTCAGCTCACTTAGAAGACAAATAGGAATATGTTGGGTAGAATAGACAATGTTTGGTTATCATTTGCTTTTAAATTTCTCGGAAAATACTTATTTCAAAATTCCAATTTCTTAGAATTTTCAACATTTGGATCTAGCCTAAGTTTTCCCCTAGAAATCATGTTCCCCTAGATTAAAGCCAGAGCATCTCACAAACACCTAGGTCTACCTTGCTTGTGTTTGAAAAACTTAGAAAGGCGTGAGATGCATAGGGTACAGCCTGGACTCTGGAATGCTTATATTTGTGCATCAATATGAGTCTGGGCGTTAAACACATCATAAACATTAATCAAGTTAAGTTTTCCAGCTCTAGCCAACTCTAACTGGACCAAATGGACTTAATTTGACTAACCATGTGAAAGCTACTGCCCTCTAGGCAATCAGCAAGTAGCTAAAGGTTAGACAATTGGGAAAAGGGTGTTTCAATTTTTTTAAGCATGATTGTACTTTAAGGTTCTAATCAAATTACCTTACCTGATTATTTTAAGGCTCTGATACTTAATCAAATTAAACTCAATAATTTAATTTGACTCATGCTTGGACTAGAAAACAAACTACTGCTACTCCCTCTGTCCTAAAACTAAATATTTTTTAATATCAAAGTTTCTTCAAAATGAGTATTCAAAACTTAATTACAGTTTTTTCAAAAAACTTGTCCATGTAATTGAGTATTCAAATAGTTTCAAATCTAGTAAACTTTTTATAACGTGTTAAAGTTATTTTTTTTCAAGTGACCTCATATTTTCATTCAAGTGACCTCATATTTTATAACTTCTAAGCAAATCCTTTTATTAAAAAAAAAATGCTCATATTTTCAAACTTAATTAATTTTAAGACTATTTGAACTAGACTTAGTTAGATTGTACTCTAAACTTAGCTATTTGGCAAAATATTTTCTCAATACAAATCATTTTGAAGCTGAATATATAGCTAAGTATTTTCAAATTTGGCAAATTCCAAAACTCAAAAAGCTAAGTCGTTTTTGCTAAGAAGAAAATTGTTCTTTTCCCCTCTTTTAAAAATTTTCCTTCAGAAAATTTACAAATCTACTTTCAAACTAGTTTATTTTTGATATATGGCAAAGGGGGAGAGTAGGTAAATTAAAGTTAAAGGAAAATTCAAAGTAGAAAGTAGGTAAATTAAAGTTAAATTCAAGTATTTAATAAAAGGAGGGCTTTTATTAAGGGGGAGTCTTATATTACAAAGTTTCCAGCTTAACTGTTATTGCATTTGAAGTTTATTTACTTAAGCTTGGTTAACTTTATACAGTTATTACATATGTTGTTTTTTTCTTAACTTTGAATTAGGTGTTGCCATAATCAAAAAGGGGGAGATTGTTGGTGCGGGAAGCATCCGACGATCGAACCTAAGTTTTGATAATGGCAAAGGATTCAAAGTTAAGGTGCTTTGTTGTCTGACAGCTTTTACTGAGTGTTTCAGGAAAGTCCTAACTGCAGTTAGGCAAGGCAAAACCCTAGGGGGTGGTAACCCTAGGTCATAGGGGGTGGTAACCCTATGAGGAAAGTCTTGGCAGGTCGATGGCTTCAGGCAAAAGTCCTAGGGGGTGGTAACCCTAGGTGGAAAGTCCTGGTGTCGCGAACCAGGTGAAAGTCTGGACTGGCCGGTGAAGCGGATGTTCAGCAGAAAGTCCGGAAGCATCGAGTGCCGAGCAAAAGTCCAGTCGATCTGGAGGATCGTACTGGCAACAGGTAAATCTCCTGAGTGGAGTAGGTGAGGACGCGTTCCCCGTAGAGGGAACAGTAGGCGTCGGGTCGACCTAGGGTTTCCGGTTGGAAACCCGAAGTCAGACCCGGACAGTTCGAATGCTGTCAAATCTTTTATTCATTATGTTTCTGTGCTAACTTTGTTTTGCAGGGTATGTGTTTGGGACTAACACATTTTGCAGGAACAAAGGAGCAAGTTACAACTCGGATGAACAGTGTCCGAGGCGCCTCCATGGAGCTTGGAGGCGCCTCGGGTGCGAGCCAGGAAAAGGCCAGCGCAGTAGACTGGAGGCGCCTTGAATGGAGCTCAAGGCGCCTTGGACCGGAGGTTGAAGGCGCCTTGGATAGGCTGAAGGCGCCTTGAACCAGAAAGAGTTCGACCAGGTCAGTGCTGATCCACGCGGGTGACTCAGCTCATTCAAGGCGCCTTGATGAACAGTATAAGGCGCCTTGAACCCTCTTTATAAGGGGTCTCGACCAGCAGCTCTCTACAACTTCTTCCAAGCGATCTTTCTGCTACGAGCTGCTCACGAGACGATCCCGAAGTGCTGCTACGAGACACCGACGACCCGGAGCTCCGAAATCTTCAGATTACGATATTGTCGTCGGTATAACTGTACTTTCTCCATTATACTCATTTGTAATACTTGTACTCTTGTCGAGCTTATAGTTGTTGCCCACGGAAAGTGATCAAGGATCGTGGGCCTTCGAGTAGGAGTCGTCACAGGCTCCGAACGAAGTAAATTCCCTTGTCTTTCTGTGTGTTTGTTTCTTTCCGCTGTGTTAATTACTCTACGAACATTTTACGATTCCGATAATCGAACAAATAGCCGCGAGCGCTATTCACCCCCCCTCTAGCGCGTCTCGATCCAACAATCTACATCACTCACATCCCTTCGCATAATGTGTTACATACCCAGTAATCGCCTTTATAGTCCACCCAGTTACGGGTGACGTTTGACGAAACCAAAGTATGCAACTCCTTATGTAGGGGAATTATGGTGACTTCAGGTCCAAGGACTGATAGTCATACTAATAGTCACATGAGAAAGTATATGACACTCATATAATGATCCATGATACTTTCTCATGACGGGTCATTCAGTATACATTCTCCAATGCATACCCATGTGTCAACTTGATATCTCTATATCCATGACTTGTGAGATCAAGTCATCGAGTTGACTTACATGCTAGTCTCATCGCATTAACATTGTCCCTGAATGTTAATACTTGACTAGGAATGATTAAGAGTAGTGTTCTATATCATCTCACTATCAATTCAACCAATTGATTGATATATATAAGAACCTTCTACTCAAGGACGCTATTATACTTAGTTATTTGGCACCAATACAAGTAAGTATAATAACCATAAAGAAATGTCTTTATTAATATATAGGAATATGATATATCGAGTCCATACAACAATCATCATATGATTGGCTCTAGGGATCTAACTAACAATGATATGGATTATGGTCAATCCACTCTAGATGTTAATGATGACCCATTATGCATCAATGGAGTCCTAATTACAAGGGCTAAGGCTAGAAAGATGAAGGAATCACTTAATGTACTAATTGAAGATGTGAAGGCCAAAGCTACCATTGAAGAAGGTTTGACCAAGAGCAAGTCATTCGGCATAGTCAACCTAATTCAAGCCTTAGATGAGCTTAATTAGCACTTAAGTCTCATATTTATGTAGTAGGAATATGTAGGCTTAATTTAGACTCAATTTCTACTTTTATTTGGGTTGTAATAAAGCCATAAGCTTAAAATGGCTAAGTAGTCTACATAAGCCTATACTAAATGAGCTTTCTTTTGACCTTTTAGGATTTTTTGGTCATCTTATAGCTATAAATAAAGGGGGTGATGGTCACACATGTATTTTTGACATATCTTTCAATCTAAAGCACGGTGAGGCTCTCACTTATTGGTTCTTCATTGAATTAGAACTTATCAAGGCATTTTCTTGTGGCGTTCGAAAACTTATCAACCTCCATCCCAAGGTTGTGGCGTCTACCATCTTCTATACTAAGGTTCATGCTTTCCTAAGCATTGGGTCGAGGTTTTTTTCATCAATCTTATTGATTTAGTTCTTTCTTTCTTCATCCATTCATTGTGGGTTCTTGAGATATCTTTCTCTTTGGATTCACATCACTTCCCTTCCAAACAAGGGGAACATAAATATTTTACTTCCCCTTCCTTCCCCTCTCTTACGCTTTCATTAATGAATCTTCCCTCACTCGAAACAAACAAAGGCTTAGTCAAGTTTTATTTTTTTTACATAATTTTCATTTGACAAAAATTAGAAGGATGTCTCTTTATTTCTAAATCATCAATGAGCAACCCATTTTATTTTTTTTATAAAAAATTATCTCACACAACCAACTCCATACAAATATCCTTTGGTACACTCTTCTCTTTTGACAAATGCATTAAATCCTGATACAATCATGTTGTAGCAGCTATAGTTTCATAACTACTATAACTACAAATAAGTTTTGTAGCTACTACAACTACAAATAGGTTTTGTAGTTACCACAATTATTTGTAGTTATAGCATCTACAAATCATAACTGCTACAACTGTTATATTCGAGAATTATCCTAAGGCAATTGCCTTAGATATTGTATTATTTATTGGATAAATAAATTTACTATTTGAGTGTATATTATCTATGTATATGATATTGATTTTAAATTTAATTAATGAAGTACATATTACAATATTTAGCATGAGAGAAATTATATTTGAATCGCAATTAGTGGGTATCTCTCCATATGTAATTATCTACATATTGAAATATTCTCTAGTATATGTTATGCTCCTTGGTTTAACCAAGCAGTCAGTCCCTACTGGCTAGAAACATTGGAATGTTGAGAGTTAACATATGGATGTTGGTTAAGGATAACTAGTCTATTGGATGTGACTTGTTATGAGACTTCATGTGGTTCTATACACATCTATGAAGATCTCATTGCAGCTCGAGTGTAAGTTTCCTTCCACTTGAGGTATTCAAGTCATCTTGGTCATAGAGACTTATATTTTGACATCTTAAGCAAGCATCTCTTAGTATGTGTGACCCTAGGATGATTAGATATAAGTCAAAGTATCCGAAGATAATTGGATAGCCCATAAAGGATTCACCGCTCCTTTTTTGTAAGGAGATGTATATCCAATGACCTCTTGTCAGGATTATTGCTAGTAAATCTTTGGCCAAAGCATTATATGTTAAGAGAATAGTCTTCTTGGACATGTGTTTGAGTAATTTGAATTCGTAAGACAAGAAACTACTACTTGGGATAGGTGTAACGTAGTCAGCCTAGTGGGGACTGACACATAAATCATGTCTTAATTCAAGTGGGTATAAGATGAGTATAAAGAATAGACACACTAATTAATCTAGTTGTTGAAGGGTTTAAAATTGTTCTGGAATCAACTATAATTTTTTGGTTAATTAGGGATCATGATGTACTACTAGGTATCATTCATAATTGACTCATAATTAATAGTTAATTATGAATAGCCAACATAAATCAGGAACCTATTGGATCATATGTACTACGAGTATATCCGAAAGAATTAAAATAAGTTTAAGAATTAGATTCTTAGATTGAGAGAGACTAAGTCTAGTAAGATCTGATGAGTGGCAAATATGGAAGATATTTGTTAGGTTAGAAGCAATGGTGGGCCACGCCTATTGTAGGCAAATTGAATTCATTAAAGTTTAATAATAAACTAAATTGGTTTTGTTTAGTTATAAACTAAAATTGGTTTGATTTAATCATAAACCAATTTGTATTGATTCTTGAACCAAGCTTAATAATAATAGATTGGGTTGGCTAATTGGGCTTGGGTTATGACTTGCTCACCAAGTCATTGTAAAAGGTGTATCAATACGCCTCCATGAGAAGAAGAAATTAATCAATTATTGATTAGAGAAAAACCTAATAGAGATTAGGGATTTCTCTTCTCTTCTCTTTTCCTCTCTTTCTCTCCCACCACCAACCACAAGGAGAAGAGTTCTCCTTGTATCTTCACCACCCAAGGAGCTCCCGCCCGCTAGTAGCCTCCTATTGGTTAGCAACCTCCCTTCGACCAACAGCTTTCCTTTGACCAAACTAGCAACAACTGTAACGCCCGCCCTTCCTCTACTGATAGCAAGGGCGGCGCTACGCGAACATACATACATGCATATGCAATCATTGCAGCGGAAGGAATTAAATTTAAGCATATAAACAAAACATGTGAACATGCTAGCAGTCATGCATATAACTTTATTTAATATCTATTACTTGAAACATGATACATGATTGTTTTTAACTAGAGCATAAAGCGTACCAAATAAGAGGGAATGAACTACTAAACATGTATATCGTTCTCTAAAGGGGCACTTGGTATATTTTTTAAGAAAGTTCATGATAACTAACATGATGGAAATATAGGAGTCTAAACACAATTTATGAACAAGAATGTGGGGCTCGAAGCATAAACCAAGTATCTAGTCATCCATCACTTAACAATTCAAGCATGATGAGAAGGATCTTAACAATTCTCTACTTAAACAAGTGCTTAACATTTCAAGGTTTCATGGAAGCAAAAGAGAGTATAAGTTCACATTAAGCATCAACCATCCAAACAAGTTCAAGTTAATATCAAGTAGCAACCATCAAAAGCATCAAGTAGAAAAACAAGTTAACATGCAGAACTTAGAATATGCATAAGTCTTAAAACACAAAACAGATCTCTTCCACCATGCCGCTGCCACACACATCTTTTGCCCCTCCTGCTGCTCTCTTTAGTTTAGCCATTCTTTACCCTTTTTGCAGTACAAGGAAAGTAAAACTATAAGCACATAGGCTTAGTAAGATCCTTTTCTACTCACAAAAAAAACATACATCATGAATTAATATAGAGTAGTGACATGTTCATCTAACCAACATATAGCTTTAACATTTGCATACTAGCATAAAGTAGTGTCATACTCTTTTGGGCAAATCATAAACATAGCATGCGAGAGGATAAGCATAAGGTAGTAGCATGTTCATCTAGGCATCATAGACATATCACAAGAGAGCATCTTCATGAAGCATAAAACTCAAATAGCATAAAATAAGTATATGCAAAAATGTTCTTTTGAAAACATATATCATATAAATACTTAAACATAAATCTCAACATGAGGGCCCGGCATTGTACCACATACATGAATTGTACGCATCCCTAAATAAATCCGAGGTAGCTAATCCCGAACCTACTAGGGAACTAGGCCTGTGCTTTGACCTAGGGGCGACGTAGGAGCCCATCCCCTGGACCAAGCTTAGGGTTCGGTACAAGCCATACAAAAGTAAAATAGCATATCATGTTCCTTGTCATATCATAGAGAGTTCTCTTAATCCCAACTTATAGGAAAGCAACTCTTAGGCATTTCATCATACATAAGCCTTGCATAAGCATAACATGATGACATAAGGTTCACATATCACATATCATAGAGAGTCAATATCATGCATAGTTGGGGTTTTGAACTTTCTAAAAACCCTAATTCCATGTCTTGGCCGAAACCTATAAAGCATGATTCTAGGTTTCTTTTAAGAAACTTTAAGCATGAAACTTTAAACTAATATCACATGATACATGGCATAGCAAGTGAGACTTTTAGCAAGCATAAATGAGTTTCTAACCTTAATTTCAAGTCTTGGCCGAAACCTATAGAGCATGAATCTAAGTTTCTTTTAAGCAACTTTAAGCATGAAACTTTAAACTAATATCACATAAGACATAGCATAACATAGAAGAAAACATAAGCAAGTCTAGTTGGAACTAAACTTCCCTAAGCCTTTTCATTTCCTTTTGGCCGAAACTTACAAGGCATGTCCCTAGGTTTTTAAGCAACATAAAAACATGGAGACATCAAACTAACATCACCTAATGGTTTACACATCATGAGGAATCATAATCAAGCATGGTTAAAGTTTTGAACTTTCTTCAAACCCTAATTCATATTTGGCTAAAACTTACAAGGGCATGTTCCTAGGTTTTAAGCAACATCAACCATGAATAGCTTCTTAATAACATCACATAACATATTAGGTATCATGGGAAAAAAACATAAGCAAGTCTAATTGGAGTTTAAACTTCCCTAAGCCTTTTATTTCTTCTTGGCCAAAACATCAAGGGCATGACCCTAGGTTTTTAAGCAACATCAACCATGAATAGCATCTTAATAATATCACATAACATATTAGGTATCATGAGAGAAAGCATAAGTAAGTCTAATTGGAGTTTAAACTTCCCTAAGCCTTTTATTTCTTTTTGGCCGAAACTTCAAGGGCATGTTCCTAGGTTTTTAAGCTACATAAATCAAGAATAGCATCTTAATAACATCACATAACATATTAGGTATTATGAGAGAAAGCATAAGCAAGTCTAATTGGAGTTTAAACTTCCTAAAGCCTTTTATTTCTTCTTGGATGAAACTTCTGTTGATACAATCTGACCTGGCTGTTGTTTTGATGTTGACACTGATTTAAGTTTGTATCAGATATTAATTAAACTCAGACTGATTGATGATCAAGGTTGATCATGAGGAGAGGAAAAGTCCAAGTACGGATACTTGGCACGCAAAGTCAGAGAGGGCTCGGTAGCTCGTTCTCTGGACCGGACGAAGTCGGAGAGGGCTCGACAGCTCGTTCTCCGGACTAGGTCAGAGAGGGCTCGGTAGCTCGTTCTATGGACCAAACGAAGTCGAAGAGGGCTCGACAGCTCGTTTTCTGGACTAGGTCAGAGAGGGCTCGGTAGCTCGTTCTCTGGACCGGACGAAGTCGGAGAGGGCTCGGCAGCTCGTTCTCCGGACTAGGTCAGAGAGGGCTCGGTAGCTCGTTCTCTAGACGAAGTCGGGGAGGGGTGGCTCGTTCTCCGGACTAGGTCCGAGAGGGCTTGGTAGCTCGTTCTCGGACTAGGAAGACGTTAGCGTTTAGGGTGGGAAGCTCTAAAACTAACACAAGGACATTGGATCGGTCATTGACCGATCCAATGCTATGGTTCCGGATCGGTCGGCGGACCGATCGATGATATTAGTCACCGATCGGTCTCGTGACGATCAGGAACCACAAAGTTTCGTGGGTTATCGATCGGCGTGGACGATCAATAACCTGACGTAGGGTTATCTGATCGGTCTACAGACCGATCAGAAAGAAGCGCTGGGATGCGCTGAGACTCAAAGCGCTAGGGGGGATCGGTCTGTGGACCGATCCACCCATAGGCTGATCGGTCTATAGACCGATCAGACACTTCCCAGACCGATCAGGATGAGTCCTGATCGGTCCAGAGAGTTATGGATCGGTATGTTGACCGATCCACAACATGTCATTTTGTTTCTGCTGCTTCTCTGATTTTTCTGATTCACTTCTGATTCACCTGATCAAATCATCTGCTGTGAGATTTTTAAGTTGCAGGTTGCAGGTATCGTGCCATTGGTTAATTTCAAATGAAGCTCCATCAGAAGAATAAGAACAAGTGCCCTTTATGCTGTGTTTCACTGCAAGTGATGCAATTCGGGCTTCAACGTTCACTGGCCGCGATCAGTTGGACTCTTGCTCATTGGTTCGAGCTCAGAGACACCAGTGAAGACCATGGATGATATTGGTGTGAGTTCAGAGAACCAGATAAGAAGGAAGAGTGATTGGCGACGCCTGAGTTGGTTGCAGCGATTCGACACAGGTGACAGTGATTCAGGACAGTGAGAAAGCAGAATAAGAATGAGGAAGAAGAGAGGTTTGCTAAGGTTCTGGAAAAACTCTCTGTCGCTCAAGCAAGAGGCTGCGTCGTTGAGCTCTTGGCTGAAGCTTCCTTCTGTCTTTGCGTTTTTCACTTCGTGGCTGTAAGTTTCATTTGTTCATTCCATTAGTCACAAAACTCTGTAAGTCATTGTGCTTTACTTTCAAATCTATTCTGTGACTTTTGTGGAGAGGTTACTCCACCGAGAAGGAGCAATACTTAGACGAAATTTGTCCGGGGTGTGATCTACCGAAAGATCAAGGGATCGTCTACCTTACGGACACGCCGAGGAGTATGGGCAAGTTATCCCCGAACCTCGTATATACTTGTGTAAGCTTTGGTGATTGTTTTCCTTCTTTGCAGCAGTTTTCTTGTTGTTTATTTCCGCTGTGCTAACAAAGTTTTGTGAGAAAATTGATTGGATTTTTAGAGGAGGCTATTCACACCCCCCTCTCTAGCCATCCGAAGATGGCTATGAAGGAAGGTTTTAGTACCAATCGCCCACCTTACTTCGATGGAGCGGATTTCCAATATTGGAAGAGCCGTATGGAGTATTATCTCAAGACCGATATCTCCATGTGGTTCTTGGTCAAGGAAGGATTCACACCTCCGAAGGACGAAGAAGGTAAGGAACTAGAGTCGTCGAGGTGGTCCGCCGAGCAAACTCGCAAAGGACAAGCCGATGCCAAGGCGGTGGTCACCCTACAATGTGGAATAGCCAAAGATCAGCTTGTTAAGGTAGGTCCATTTGTGAGTGCAAAGGATTTGTGGAACAAACTCATTGAGCTCCAAGAAGGAACTCGAGACTCTCGGATCGCCAAGAGAGACTTGTTCCTAAACCAACTACAAAATCTCACCATGAAGGAGAACGAAACGGTAAGTGAACTACACGGAAGGTTCAAGGAGATCATCAATGGTCTTCATTCCGTGGATGAACGCGTGGAAAATCGTGATCTCGTAAGGTACGCTCTCAAAGCTTTTCCAAGGAATGCCTTGTGGTCATCTATGGTAGATGCCTACAAGGTCTCCAAGGACCTCTCAATTGTTAAGTTAGATGAATTCTTTTGTGAAATGGAACTTCATGAGCTTGCTAACAAGGGTCAAAAAGAGAAAGGTATTGCTTTAGTTGCAGGAGAAAAGAGCAAGGATGGAAGGAGGAAGAAAGAAAAGAAGAAGGAGAAAGAAATCCCTACATCCTCATCCTCCTCCGAGTCCAATGATGAAGGAGGATCATCATCAAGCGAGATGGCCAACTTCGTGAGAAGAATCATGAGAAGGAGCCGAAGATACAAAGGAAAAGGTAAGTCTATTGATCAAAATATTGATAAGACTAACGTTACTTGTTATGAGTGTAGCAAGAAAGGACACTATCGGAGCGAGTGTCCGAAACTCAAGAAGAAGGAAGAAAGGGCCAAGAAGAAGAAAGCTCTCAAAGTTTCTTGGGATGAATCCTCCTCAAGCTCATCGGAGGAAGAGAAGGAGAAAAGCACTCGTCAATTAGCACTCATGGCAAGGGAGGAATCGGACTCCGGAAGTGACACATCAGCCGCGGGTTCATCATCTTCGGATGATGAAGAGGTAACCTCTCCACATTTAGAAAAATGCTATAAGACTATTGCTCATTTATCTACACTGCTTAAGAAGTCAAAAACTGAAATCAAATTATTAAAAGAAGAAGTAGAACACTTGAAGACTCTTAGGGAAGATGAGGTTGATGACCTTCATCAAGAGCTTCTTGAGGATGAAAATAATGCCCTAAAGAGTGAAGTTGAGAAACTCAAGAAAATGCTTGAGAAATTCTCAACTACCTCTAAGACCTTAGATATGATTCTAAATGCCCAAAGGGCGGTCTACAACAAGGCTGGATTATGATATCAACCTAAGGAGTCTAGTTTCATTTCCTTAGTGTCTAGAACCCAATTTCATAGATCACATGCTTCTAAGGTTCATGAGACTAGGAAGGGTGTGACCAAGGCATGGGTTCCTAGGTCTTTCATTGTAGATGCATTAGGTCCCAAGATTTGGGTACCTAAAACATCTATCTTTCGTGTCTTGTAGGCTTTTATCAAGGGGGAGCATCTATCAACTTGGTTTGTTGATAGTGGATGCTCCAAGCACATGACCGGGGACAAGTTACTCTTTACTACCCTTCAAAACAAAAATAGAGGTAATGTGTCTTTTGGTAATAATGGTAGCCTTAAGGTTATAGGAGTTGGAGATATTCAAATATTCGAATGTCTCCAAATCAACAATGTCCTTCTAGTCAAGGGGATGACTTTTAATCTCCTAAGTGTCAGCCAATTGTGTGATACGGGTTACACAATTGAGTTTCATTCAAGTCAATGTCTGGTCAAACACATTGATACACTTGACACGGTACTAGTAGGCACAAGGGTAGATAACATTTACCAAGTATCCTTTAAAAGTGCTACTAATGCCTCTGCTAAGTGTTTCATGTCAAAAGAAGAAGAATCATGGTTGTGGCATAGAAGATTGGCCCACGTAAACATGAAGAACATTCGAAAGCTGGCCAACAAAGGATTAGTGCGAGACTTACCAAGCATCAAGTATCAAAAGACAAAACTATGTGATGCATGTCAAAAGGGTAAGCAAACAAAAGCGGCTCATAAAGGTAAAAGCGCTGTAAGTACATCTACTGCTTTAGATTTATTGAATATGGATTTGTTTGATTGCAGTAATGTTATTTCATTGAATGGGAGTAGATACTGTTTAGTGATCATTGATGATTTTACTAGATATACATGGACCTTCTTTTTGAAAAATAAGGATCAAACCATAGATGTTTTTGTTTCTTTTTTAGAAGAACTGAAAATGAAAAATCAACAACGATTAAAACAATTAGAAGTGATCATGGTGGAGAATTTCAAAACCATAGATTTTTAGAATTTTGTCAAGAAAAAGGATATAGGCATGAGTTCTCTACTCCAAGGACCCCACAACAAAATGGGGCTGTGGAGAGAAAGAACCGAGTCTTGCAAGAGGCTGCACGAAGCATGCTCAATGAGTACTTATTACCGAGCTACTTATGGGCTGAAGGGGTAAATACCGCTTGCTATGTGCAAAACCGAGTCTTGATACATAGATTTTTAGGAAAGACTCCCCATGAACTTTGGTTTGGGAAACCCCCTACAATTAAACATCTTAGGGTGTTTGGTTGTAAGGTATTTATCTTGAACACCAAGGATCATCTTGGAAAGTTCACGGCTAAGGCTGACGAAGGGATACTAGTCGGGTACTCTCTCACCAGCAAAGCCTATCGAGTTTACAACAATAGGACTAAATTGATTGAAGAGTCCTCGGATGTAGCATTTTAAGAAATCCCTAAATCAAATGATCAATCAAGGGATGTAGGAGAAATTCAATTTGAACTTAGAAATCTAAGTTTAAATGATCAAAACATAGAAAGAGTCGAAGTTGACTCCGATGACGATGAGCAAAGGCAAGAGAGAGCTCAGTCTGATCCTTTACCTGATACTGAGCCCTTGCCTGTGTCTAGTGAGATCACTCATGAGGCACCGTCAACACCAAGGCAATCTAGGATAGCCTCTAGTCATCCCCAAGATAAGATTGTGGGAGACATTCAACAAGGGGTTAGGACTAGATCATTCTTCAGAAATGAGTCTAATGAGGTCGCTTTGATCTCAGAAATTGAACCAAAATTAGTTGATGAGGCATTGCACGATCCTGATTGGATCATAGCTATGCAAGATGAGTTAGGTCAATTTGAAAGGAGCCAAGTGTGGGACTTAGTTCCTAGACCTAAGAAGACCACCATTATTGGAACCAAATGGGTCTTCAAAAATAAGTTAAACCAAAAGGGAGAAGTTGTAAGAAACAAGGCAAGACTTGTAGCCAAGGGCTATAGTCAAGTCGAAGGCCTTAATTATGATGAGACTTTTGCTCCCGTGGCTCGATTAGAATCCATCCGCTTAATGCTAGCTTTTGCTGCACATAGAGGCTTCAGGCTCTATCAAATGGACGTCAAATCAGCCTTCTTAAATGGTTTCATTAAATAAGAGGTCTATGTTGAACAACCACCGGGGTTTGTGAATACCAAAGTTCCAAACCACGTATACAAGCTCAAGAAAGCTCTTTATGGGCTTAAACAAGCACCTCGAGCTTGGTACGAAAGGTTGTCAACTTACCTATTAGAAAAGGGTTTTGTGAGAGGTCAAATAGACCCAACACTATTTCTGCGTAGAGATGGTGAAAACATATTTGTAGCCCAGGTGTATGTCGATGACATAATTTGTGGCTCAAATAACAAGGGTTATTTGAATGAATTTATCACTCACATAGAAAGTGAGTTTGAAATGAGTCTGGTGGGAGAATTGATATTTTTTCTTGGACTTGAAATCAAATAAACTCGAGATGACATTTATGTCCATCAAACAAAATATACTCAAGAGATGCTCAAGAAATTCAAAATGAGTGACTCTAAGGAAGTATCCACTCCAATGGCGACAAACACTCGCCTTGACAATGATGAGAGTGGAAAACCAGTTGATCTAACGCAATATAGAAGCATGATTGGTAGTCTTCTATATCTCACAGCTAGTAGGCCGGACATACTTTTTGCTGTGGGCATGTGCGCTAGATATCAAGTCTGTGCCAAGGAATCTTATTTAATTACAGTTAAGAGAATTCTGAGATACCTTAAGGGCACAATTCGAGTAGGTCTATGGTACCCTCGCACGGAGTCTTTTGACTTGATAGGTTATACCGACTCCGATTATGCTGGGTGCAAATTGGATCGGAAAAGCAAGTGGGGGTTGCCAATTTTTAGGTTCATCATTAGTTAGTTGGTCAAGTCGGAAGCAACATTGTGTTGCTCTCTCCATGACCGAGGCTGAATACATTGCCATGGAAGAGAGTGTATCACAATTGTTGTGGATGATCCATACTCTAGAAGATTATGGACTTTCGTATAAGGGAGTGCAAGTGTTGTGTGACAACATCAGCACAATAAACCTAACAAAAAACCCAGTCCATCATTCAAGGACCAAACATATTGAAGTGCGTCACCACTTTATTAGAGATCACGTAGCTAGGGGAGATATTGCACTCACCTATGTTGAGTCAAAGTCAAACCTAGCCGATATTTTCACCAAACCTCTTCCGAAAAATAAATTTAGTCATTTGAGGAGAGAATTGGGAATGTGTTTGGCTCAATAGGCCATTAGGACTTCATCATGATCAATAAGGACAATTAAAACAACAAAGAGAAATAGGGAAATTAATTTGGGCAACTTGGGAACATCTCACACAAACTATAAGGTTTAACAAATGAGTTTTGTTTGCTAGAAATGGGGTGAGATGCTAGGATCAGCCGAATTATTCAAAATGTATCATGCATCCCTTGAATAATTAGGTTGAAGAGACATAAATTGAGTATGGGGAAGACCATTACATAATTCATGTGTATTTGGTTCCTAGATCTTACTCATATATTCCAACCAAGGAAACTTGGTTGGACCTTTACCTAGAAATTATGAAACTTTGGTTGATGGACTGTTTGATACACTTGAACGATGCTTTTCATGATTTTGATTGATACTAGGACAAGTCCTTGAAAGAATGATAGCAAGTTGGTTATATTTTGACAAACTTGAAACTGAACATAACAAAGGTCAAAAATTTCAGCTTTCAGGCCTTAAGTTGTTTGTTTTCTAAATGTCTGCAACTTTAGGGCTATAAACAAGTTCAGACCATAATTTTTAGGTAATCGTTATGCTTGTAGATCCTCCAGGTTCTAGGTTCTGAACTTGGAAGTTTTCCTAGAGAAACTTCCACGAACTATCGAACATCTCTATCTAATTTCAGTTACTGAAATTACTGGAGAAATCTAAGTATCAGACACTGATCGGTCTACGGACCGATCAGGTCAGCCTGGCACGCAGAGCCCGCTACTGATCACTTTCTGATCGGTCTACAGATCGATCAGGGAGTTCCCTGATCGGTCCGGAGGTCGATCAGATCAATCCGGCACGCAAGGCCACTGATCATTCTCTGATCGGTCTACCGACCGATCAGGAAGTTCCCTGATCGGTCCAGGGACCGATCAGCGAGTACTGATCGTCTCCTGATCGGTCTTCAGACCGATCAGGATTCTCCTGGATCGGTCCATGGACCGATCAGGAGGCTCCTGATACTCCTGATCGGACAGTCGTCCGATCATTTAATCCCTTAAAACTTCCCGATCCTTTCCTTTCCCTCTTCACGTGGAAGCCCTAGCCGCCTCTTCCCTACACCTCACCTCCTCTTTTCTCTTTGCACGCCGGAACCCTAGCCAAAGCTCTAGCCAAAACTTCAATGGCACCAAGGTAACTCCTTACTTCTCTAGAACTTGGCATTTCGGTCTCATTTCTAACCATATCTGTGGTTTTTGTTTCGGGTGGCTCCGGTGCTCACTTACTTGCCCCATTATATCACTTTGTTAACTCTTAGAAAGAAACCAGTGGGTGAGGGGACCTCTAAGTCACCTGAGAAGTCGAAGTCTAAGGCTCCTTCTCGACCTCAACCATCTGTTTCCGGGAGATTCCCGAACAACAATTTTGAGGAAGCCTTTAGACAAAGAACCTTTAAATTACTCCCTTGTAGGTCTGTAGATCGTAAATTCATGGACGAATTTTGTCCAACTGTGTCTGAAATCATTGCCTACTACAAACTTGACTCACTTGTCTACTTAGAATGGGATATCAACTATGACTTGGTCTCTGAGTTTTATAACAACCTTCATCAGACTGCTAATGATGTAAGTTATAAAACAAGAGTTGCTAAGCGGACTCTTGATTTCAGTTTCTCATCCTTCTTTGAATATCTCGATTGTCGGAGGTGTTCCGGTAATGTCTTTTCGATATTTCCTGATCTACCAGACCCCCTACCCTCACCTTTTGATGTCACACCTGACTCCGTCTATGAGTATTTCTTCAGACAACCTAGATCGGGTGGGCTAGATGAACTAGATGTTGACTTTCCTACTTTTGCAGCCTTGAGATTATCTCCTCAAGACTACATTCTTTTTAAAATTGTCACAAACTGCCTTCTGCCTATCACATTTAAACCATTGTTTGAGATCCGACCATATCATTGCTTGATACTTTATGGATTGCGTCGGCGTCTCGACTTTGACATCATATCTAGCATCTACTCTTCGATCATCTCCTATAGTGAGCCGAGTGGGTACACTGTTTATATGCCTTATGGGCATATAATTACAGATTGGCTCGAGACCCTTCAGATTGATGTCTCTAAGGGTAGATTAATCAAGATGGTCAAACAGGATTGCAGACTTGGGAAGCGGGCATTTTCCAAGTCTGGAATCATAGGACAAAATGGGGACGTTCGGTGGAAGGATGGGAGAGCATTAGGTGAGTTACCACGGGGACCTCCACGATAGGTTGCTCCTGTTGCTGATCCTCCTACTGCTGACGATGGAGAGGCCGATCCTGATCTGCGCTGGCAGATCGCCGAGCTGGAGAGTCGCTTTGATCGGCACGATGAGCTGCTGGTTGCTGAGCTTCACGGGCTGCGCGTCCGGATTGACCAGCACTACAATGATTTACGCAGTCAGCAGCGGGTGACACATCAGGCGATTATGGATTGGATGGCCAGATACCCACCTCCGCAGGATTTCCCGGGCTATCCATCCTCAAGCAGCGGCATGCCACCTCAAAGACCCACTCCTCCCGTTGATGATGCTGATGCTCCTCATGATGAGGAGGCTGATTGATATACATTGTTCTGTGCTGTCATTCTGATTATCTATGTTTTGGATGTTGTTTGTTGGATATTTATGTCTGACCTGGATACTTGCTGCTTTCATCTATTTATGCTGTTTATTTTCTTGTCTTTCTTTATGTTTCACCTCTTATTGGTTTTTAATATGATGTTCATATGTCATGCCTTGTATGTCTCTTTATCACTGTCTTATAATACACTTAGAGGGTATTCTAGGTGAATTAAGAAAAAGATAGTATGGGTTAAGGGGGAGTCCTTTAAAGTTTTCTTACCTAATTCGCACCTTTTCGGTGTTTGACAAAGGGGGAGAGAATAACTAAGTTTAGAGATAAATGAAAGTTTGGCTTTAGGGGGAGGACCTTGATTCCCCTATCCTTACATGGTGTTGTATCTGTCTTAGGGGGAGGATCTTGATTCCCCTAAAATTAGGGAAATATGGAAATATGAACATTTCTGATCTAAACTTAAATCGTGTTGTCAAACAACAAAAAGGGGGAGATTGTTGATACAGTCAGACCTGGCTGTTGTTTTGATGTTGACACTGATTTAAGTTTGTATCAGATATTAATTAAACTCAGACTGATTGATGATCAAGGTTGATCATGAGGAGAGGAAAAGTCCAAGTACGGATACTTGGCACGCAAAGTCAGAGAGGGCTCGGTAGCTCGTTCTCTGGACCGGACGAAGTCGGAGAGGGCTCGGTAGCTCGTTCTTCGGACTAGGTCAGAGAGGGCTCGGTAGCTCGTTCTCTGGACCGGACGAAGTCGGAGAGGGCTCGGCAGCTCGTTCTCCGGACTAGGTCAGAGAGGGCTCGGTAGCTCGTTCTCTGGACCGGACGAAGTCGGAGAGGGCTCGGCAGCTCGTTCTCCGGACTAGGTCAGAGAGGGCTCGGTAGCTCGTTCTCTGGACCGGACGAAGTCGGAGAGGGCTCGGCAGCTCGTTCTCCGGACTAGGTCAGAGAGGGCTCGGTAGCTCGTTCTCTGGACCAGGAAGACGTTAGGGTTTAGGGCTGGGAGGCTCTAAAACTAACACAAGGACATTGGATCGGTCTGTTGACCGATCCAGTGATACTCTGGTTGTCTGGATCGGTCGGCAGACCGATCCAGTGATACATGAGTCACCTGATCGGTCTCGTGACCGATCAGGAACCACACAAAAAGTTTTTGTGGGTTATCTGATCGGTCTGTGGACCGATCAGTAACCACACAGAAGCATTCTGTGGGTTATCTGATCGGTCTATAGACCGATCAGAAAGAAGCGCTGTGATGCGTTGAGACTCAAAGAGCTAGGGGGGATCGGTCTGTGGACCGATCCACCCATAGGCTGATCGGTCCACAGACCGATCAGACACTTCCCAGACCGATCAGGATGAGTCCTGATCGGTCCAGAGAACTATAGATCGGTCTGTTGACCGATCCACAACATGTCGTTTTGTTTCTGCTGCTTCTCTGATTTTTCTGATTCACTTCTGATTCACCTGATCAAATCATCTGCTGTGAGATTTTTAAGTTGCAGGTTGCAAGTATCGTGCCATTGGTTAATTTCAAATGAAGCTCCATCAGAAGAATAAGAACAAGTGCCCTTTATGCTGTATTTCACTGCAAATGATGCAATTCGGGCTTCAACGTTCACTGGCCGCGATCAGTTGGACTCTTGCTCATTGGTTCGAGCTCAGAGACACCAGTGAAAACCATGGATGGTATTGGTGTGAATTCATAGAACCAGATGAGAAGGAAGAGTGATTGGCGACGCCTGAGTTGGTTGCAGCGATTCGACACAGGTGACAGTGAGAAAGCAGAATAAGAAGGAGGAAGAAGAGAGGTTTGCTAAGGTTCTGGAAAAACTCTCTGTCGCTCAAGCAAGAGGCTGTGTCGTTGAGCTCTTGGCTGAAGCTTCCTTCTGTCTTTGCGTTTTTCACTTCGTGGCTGTAAGTTTCATTTGTTCATTCCATTAGCCACAAAACTCTGTAAGTCATTGTGCTTTACTTTCAAATCTATTTTGTGACTTTTGTGGAGATGTTACTCCACCGAGAAGGAGCAATACTTAGCTGGAATTTGTCCGGGGTGTGATCTACCGAAAGATCAAGGGATCGTCCACCTTACGGACAAGCCGAGGAGTAGGGGCAAGTTATCCCCGAACCTCGTATATACTTGTGTAAGCTGTGGTGATTGTTTTCCTTCTTTGCATCAGTTTTCTTGTTGTTTATTTCCGCTGTGCTAACAAAGTTTTGTGAGAAAATTGATTGGATTTTTAGAGGAGGCTATTCACACCCCCCTCTCTAGCCATCCGAAGGTCCTAACAACTTCAAGGGCATGTTCCTAGGTTTTTAAGCTACATAAATCATGAATAGCATCTCAATAATATCACATAACATATTAGGTATCATGAAAGAAAGCATAAGCAAGTCTAATTGGAGTTTAAACTTCCCTAAGCCTTTTATTTCTTCTTGGCCAAAACTTCAAGGGCATGCTCCTAGGTTTTTAAGCTACATAAATCATGAATAGCATCTTATTAACATCACATAACATATTAGGTATCATGAGAGAAAGCATAAGCAAGTCTCATTGGAGTTTAAACTTCCCTAAGCCTTTTATTTCTTCTTGGCCGAAACTTCAAGGGCATGTTCCTAGGTTTTTAAGCTACATAAATCATGAATAGCATCTCAATAACATCACATAACATATTAGGTATCATGAGAGAAAGCATAAGCAAGTCTAATTGGAGTTTAAACTTCCCTAAGCCTTTTATTTCTTCTTGGCTGAAACTTCAAGGGCATGTTCCTAGGTTTTTAAGCTACATAAATCATGAATAGCATCTCAATAACATCACATAACATATTAGGTATCATGAGAGAAAGCATAAGCAAGTCTCATTGGAGTTTAAACTTCCCTAAGCCTTTTATTTCTTCTTGGCCGAAACTTCAAGGGCATGTTCCTAGGTTTTTAAGCTACATAAATCATGAATAGAATCTTAATAACATCACATAACATATTAGGTATCATGAGAGAAAGCATAAGCAAGTCTCATTAGAGTTTAAACTTCCCTAAGCCTTTTATTTCTTCTTGGCCGAAACTTCAAGGGCATGTTCCTAGGTTTTTAAGCTACATAAATCATGAATAGCATCTTAATAACATCACATAACATATTAGGTATCATGAGAGAAAGCATAAGCAAGTCTAATTGGAGTTTAAACTTCCCTAAGCCTTTTATTTCTACTTGGTCGAAACTTCAAAGGCATGTTCCTATGTTTTTAATCTACATAAACAAAACAACGAGGAAAACTACTTGTACTACAGGTGAGGGGAAATACTTATATCCTATTGCTTGGTTTACTAAGAAAATGCCCTTGGTGGAGAAGAAGAAGAAGACTTTTCGCTTCTAGAACTCCCTTTTCCTTATTTTTCTTGTAAGAAGAAGTATGTTTTAAGGACCTCTCTTTGTGAAATTTTCCTAGGAAGAAACCTTTAGCTTGAATTCGGCAATGGGAGAGAAGAGGCTTAGGGTTTCTGTGGAGGGAGAAGAAGGAGGAAGAAGAAAAAGAATAACTTTTCTTTCTCTTATTTCCATTTATTCTAAATGAAGGGAGAAAAGAAAATGAGCTTTTCATTCTAAGTGGAGGGAGAAAGGAAAGATAAACTTTTCTTCTAAGTGAAGGGAGAAAGGAAAGATAAACTTTTTTTCTAAGTGAAGGGAGAAAGGAAAGATAAACTTTTCTTCTAAGTGAAGGGAGAGAGGTGTCCCTTCACCCTCCCTACCCTTAACTACAATTTCCCTTTCCTTCTTAACAATACTCCTCCTGGGCTATTGGTTATCCCATACTACTTAAAACTTGCCACTTGTTAAGAGGTTCAGGTTTAAGCCTTGACTACTCTTCTTTTTCTTTTCTTTTTGGTTCCATTTTCTCTTATTCTTAAAAGAAATTCATATGAAATTGCTGGGCGTTACAATCCTCATACCTTCTAAAAAGTTTATCCTCGAACCTAGAATAGCTCTGCTATTTTTATTTCCTTGTAACACATAATTTCCCTTCATAGGGTTGGGACAATGCCGATAGCGACATTAAGGTGGCACGGGACTTCCTGCTGAGTGCATCGGCCACTTTGTTCGCTTTTCCCGGATGGTAAAAGATCTCGCAGTCATAGTCCTTGACTAACTTGAGCCATCTGCGTTGTCTCATGTTTAGGTCTTTCTGTGTGAAGAAGTATTTCAGACTCTGGTGATCTGTATAAATCTTACACTGAGCTCCATATAGATAATGCCTCCATATTTTGAGAGCAAAGACCACGGCTGCTAGCTCTAGATCGTGTGTGGGATAATTTCTTTCATGTTCCTTGAGTTGCCTAGAGGCGTAGGCAATGACCTTGCCGTTCTGTATGAGTACAGCTCCGAGTCCTAACCTGGAAGCGTCAATGTACATATCGAAACTTTTGTTACTTTCCGGAAGAGTGAGGATTGGAGCACTGGTCAGTCTCCTTTTCAATTCTATGAAACTTTTCTCGCAGTCATCTGTCCATTCGTACTTCTTGTTCTTCCTGGTGAGAGCTATCATAGGGCTGCAATTTTGGAGAAGTCCTCTACAAACTTCCTGGAATAGTCTGCTAGCCCGAGAAAACTTCTAATTTCACTGGCATTCTTTGGCCTGCTCCAGTTACTCACAGCTTCAATCTTTATTGGGTCTACCATTACTCCGTCCATAGAGATAATATGACCCAAGAATGATACTCGATCGAGCCAGAACTCGTATTTGGAGAATTTCGCATACAGATGCTTTTCCTGATGAGTCTGCAATACAATGTTTAGGTGTTCAACATGCTCCACTTGGATTCTCGAATAGATGAGAATATCGTCGATGAAGATGATCACAAATTTGTCGAGGAATGCCGAGAATACCCGATTCATCAGGTCTATAAACATAGAAGGAGCATTCGTCACTCTGAAGGGCATAACTACGAACTCATAGTGTCCGTATCTTGTTCGGAAAGCCGTCTTCGGTATATCATCCTGTTTCGCTTTTACTTGATGATAGCCAGACCTCAGGTCAATCTTAGAGAAGACGGTGGCACCTTTTAACTAGTCAAATAGGTCATCAATCTGTGGTAAAGGGTACCTGTTATTGATCGTCACCTTATTTAGCGCTCGGTAATCTATGCACATTCGCATAGACCCATCCTTCTTCTTCACAAACAGTACTGGAGCTCCCCATGGAGAGTGACTAGGGCGAATAAAGTTCCTTCAATTCAGCTAGCGCCACCCGGTAAGGTGCTTTAGAGATCGGTTTAGTTCCAGGAATCAATTCGATCTCAAATTCAATTTCTCTATCGGAGGCTAACCCTGGTAGTTCATCGGGGAATACCTCTGGGTAGTTGCAGACAACTCTAACATCTTCCAGCTTCTGGTCCTTTGCTTGGCTGGTATCGACCATATGTGCTAGAAACCCAGTGCATCCGTTGTCTAACATCTTTTGTACCCTTAAGGCTGATAAGAATTTCTTAGTTCCTTTCCTTGGCTCTCCAATAAATTCAAACATCGGTTCTACCTCTGGCCGGAAGATCACCCTTCTTTTACGGCACTCGATCGAAGCACCGTACTTGCTCAGGAAATCCATGCCCAATATAATGTCATAATCCTGCATGTCGAGCACTATCAGATCACAATAGAGTTCTCTGTCTGTGATTCTGATGGGTGCGGCTCGTAGCATATGAGTAGATGGCATCACTTCTCCCGAGGGCAGGGTCGTTAAGAACTTGCAATCTAAAGCTTGTGGTGGCATGTCTATCTTCTTTGTGAAAGGCGTAGAGACGAACGAGTGCATTGCCCCAGTATCAAATAATACAGTAGCATGCTGACTAAAAATAAATATCTGACCTATGACAACCGTAGAAGCATTTGCCACGTCTTCCTTGGTGAGAGAGAAAATCCTGGCATTTGTCGTAACTGGCGGGGCTTTCAATCTCCCTTGGCTTATCTGAGTAGCTTCTATCACAGCTTGTATCTGGTGTAGCTGTGAGGGAGCACCCCTGTTCTGAATATACTGCTGAGGAGGTGCCTGAACCTAGGTAGGGCAGTCTCTGGCTCTATGGCCTTCCAGTCCATAGTTGAAGCACCTATTTGTGCCCTTGTGGCACACCCTGGGATGCTTCTTTCCACATGTAGTACACTGAGGGTACGTGGGTTGTTTGTTTGCTGGACTGCCCTTAGAGTTGTTCCATTGCTTTCTCTTACCACTGCGATTTCCTTTCCAGCTAGCTTTGGTACTTTGAGGTTTCTGTCCTCCTGACTGGGCTTGACTCTTGCCCTCGTTCAGCACCTTCAGGTATTGTTCGGTGATTAGGGCACTACTGAACAACTCTTCTGCAGTCTGTGGTCTATTAACCGCGCTGGCCACATTCAGAGCTATTTCGGGTCGGAGCATCTTCAGCATGAGTCAGACCCTTTCTCTTTCGGTACTGACCAACTCTGGGCATAGGCGCGCGAGTCGGTTGAATCTTTTCACAACTTCATTAACTGATAGGTCACCTTGTCGGAACTCGATGAACTCATCATAGTGCTTGTTTGTCAAACGCATATGGAAGAATTTTTCGAAAAATTTAGCTTCCAAGTCCGCCCATCTCATTTGGTTCACTTGCCTCTTTGCTTTAACCCTGTCCCACCACATTCTGGTATCTCCCGAAAGGCAGAATGATGCACACTTGACCTTTTCATGTTCAGGCCAGTCCAGTAGCCCTACAATACTTTCTACAGTCTTGAACCAGGCTTGAGCGTCCCATGGTTCACAAGTGCCAGAGAAATTTTATGGCTTCAGCCTCTACCACTGCATTAGATAAGCCTCTTGTCGAACTACTGGGGCTGGGCCTATCGGTGGTACTGGTGCAGCTGTAGGTACGACTGGAATCTGATTCTGGTTCACTGGTGGGGTGGTAGGGTTCCCTTGCTGATTCATCAGAGCATTAATCACTTGCTGTTGTTCTGTAACCTGACGCTGGAGTTCAGTAACTACATGCATCAGATCAGGCGGGGGTACTGTCTCATCGACTTTGTTATTCCATCTTCTAGCCATGTTTATCTTCATCAATGACAACTAGGCTAGCATAAGATTATTTTAAACACCCCGACTCTCCACTACTACTTTAGGAAGGACGGGGTTACTTAAAACATACATACATGCATAAATATGAAATCATGGCAGCGGAAGTAATTTAAATTTTTATTATATATTAATATCATCATATCATCATACTCATGTAAACATGTTTACATGACATGGCATGGAGAACTACATGATCATACTATCATAGTAGCATTTTTAACTAAACATGTGAACAGGGTAGTCATGCAACCTATTAAACATGCTAACTTGCTAATCCTTTCAACATATCATGTGAACATGCTAGCATTCATGCATATAACTTGACTTAGAAAGTAGCATGTGAACAAGTGGAAACATAAGTATCCAAACAGGTTAAACATGTTCAAATTATTATATTGTAGCACCCATCAAAGCCTAAGGTAGAAAACATAGAATAGTTCACATGCATATTTTAAAACATATATAATTTTTTGACACACAAGACAGATCTTCATCCACCATGCCACTTCCACACACATCTTTGGCCTTCCTGCTACTCCCTTTAGTTTATCCATTCTTTTCCCTTCTCTGCAGTACAAGGAAAATTAAACTATAAGCACATAGGCTTAGTAAGATCCTTTCCTACTCATAAAAACCATGAATCAGGAATTAAACATATAGTAGTGACATATTCATTTATTCAACCTATAACTTGAACATTTACATGCTAGCATAAAGTAGTGGCATACTCACTTAATCCAATCATAACATAACATGGGAGAGCATAAGCATAAGGTAATAGCATGTTCATCTAGGCATCATAAACATATCTCAAAAGAGCATAAATCATAGCATATGGAAGCATAAGCATATATAGCATGAAACATCTCAAGAGAGCATCTACCTAAAGCATAAGAAATCATATAGCATGAGATATGTAGATGCAAGATGTTCTTTTGAAAGCATGTATCATGTAGCATGAAATGAATATATGCAAGATGTTCTTTTGAAAACATATATCATATAAGTACTTAAACATAATCTCAACATGAGGGCCCGACTTTGTACCACATACATACATGAATGCGCGCATCCTAAGTAGATCCAAGGTAGCTAATCTTGAACCTACTAGGAACTAGGCCCGTTTCATTGACCATCGACCTAGGGGCAACTTAGGAGCCCATCCCTTTTACTAGGCCCGTTTCATAGACCATTGACCTAGGGGCAACTTAGGAGCCCATCCTTGGTACAAGCCATACAAAAGTAAAATAGCATACATGTTTCTTGTCATAACATAGCATATCATGTTTCTTGTCATATCATAGCATATCATGTTTCTTATAATATCATGAAGAGTGCTCTTAGTCCCAACTTAAGGGAAGCATCTCTTAGGCTATCATGAAGAGTGCTCTTAATCCCAACTTAAGGGAAGCATCTTTTATGCCTTTCATCTTACATAAGCCTTGCATAAACATAACATGATGTTATAAGGTGCACATAGCATATAGCATAGCATGTAGAGTCATAACATGATGGCATGAAGTGCACATGACATATAACATATCATAGGAATCATAACATGATGGCATGAAGTGCACATAACATATAGCATATCATAGGAATCATAACATGATGGCATAAGTGCACCTAACACATAGCATATCATAGAAAGTCATAACGTGATGACACGAAGTGCACATAACATAAACCCTAGCTTTCTTAGTTTGGCCGAAACTTACAAGTCATGGTTCTAGGTTTTTCAAGCAGCATCTAAGCATGAAACTTTAACTAAGATCACACCATATATAACATAGCAAGTGAGACTCTTAGCAAGCATAAATGAGCTCCTAACCCTAATTTTCCAAACCTTGGCCGAAACATACAAACATGATTATGGGTAAATCAAGCAACATTTAATCATGAAGACCTTAAACTAACATCATATAATGGATTGCACATCATGAGGAATCACAAGCTAGCATAGTTTAGGTATTTAATTTCCCTTAATCCCTTTATCTCTTCTTGGCCGAAACCCTAAGAGTATGGTGCTAGTTTCTAAGCAATATAAAGCATGAAAAACTTTAAACTAACAACATATAATGGGTTACACATCATAAGGAATCATAGCAAGCATAGTTAGGTTTCTAAATTTCCCTTAATCCTTTTTATTCTTTCATGGCCGAGACTTTAAGGGAGCATGATCTAGATTTTTAAGCAACATAAAACATAAAAACTTCACACTAACATCCTATAGTGGTTATACATCATAAGGAATCATAAGCAAGCATAGTTAGGTTTCTAATTTCCTCTAATTCCTTTTTATCTCTTCTTGGCCGAAACCCTAAAAGCATGAATCTAATTTCTAAGCAATATATAGCATGAAAGTCTTTAAACTAACAACATATAATGGGTTACACATCATAAGGAATCATAGCAAGCATAGTTAGGTTTCTAAATTTCCCTTAATCCTTTTTTATTCTTTCATGGCTGAAACTTTAAGGGAGCATGATCTAGATTTTAAGCAACATAAAACATGAAAACTTCACAGTAACATCCTATAGTGGTTATATATCATAAGGAATCATAAACAAGCATAGTTAGGTTTCTAATTTCCTCTAATTCCTTTTTATCTCTTCTTGGCCGAAACCCTAAAAGAATGAATCAAATTTGTAAGCAATATAAACTAACATCATATAATGGATGCCATATCATGAGGAATCATAAGCAAGCATGATTTAGGTTTTAAATTTTCTCTAAGCCCTTTATCTCTTCTTGGCCAAAACCTATTAGGTACATGGTTCCAAGTTTTTTTTTTTTAACCAACATAAATCATGAAGACCTCTAAAAATCATAGATGGCCTTTTAACCTTATTTTCTCTTCTTGGCCGAAATCTATAAGGTAAGATCCTAGGTTTTCAAGAATTCTTTAAGCGTAGAAACATGTAGAAGCTACTTGTTCTGCAGGTGAGGGGAATACTTACAACCTCTCGCTTGATTTACTAAGAGAATACCCTTGTCTCGTGAAGCTTTCCTAGGAAGGAGACCTTAGCTTGGTTCGGCAATGGTGAGGAAGGAGGGCTTGATTTCAGTGGAGAGGAGGAGGAAAGAGGAAGAGGGAAGCAAAAATGAAGTTTTCCTTTCCCATTTTCCTATTTATTCTCAATGAGGAGAAGAAGAGAAAATGATCTTTTCTTCCCTTTTCTCTTTATTCCTATTCATTCTAATGAAAGGAAGAGACAATTTAAACTTTCATTGGAGGAAGAAGAAGAAAACTCCAACTTTTCCTCCTAAGTGAAGGGAGCCTTCCCCTTCCCTACCTTTAACTATAATTTCCCTCCTCTTTCTAACAGCACACCCCTGCTGGGACTACTGGTTATCACATACATGCATCTAATAAGAGGTCCAAGGTTCAAACCTTGGTCATGCCTCTTTTTGGTTCTATTTTTCTTTTATTTTGGAAAAATCCACATAAGGCCTATTCTAATTCATGCAACAATTCATATGAAATCATTAGGGATCCTATGGGTGTTACAGTCCCCCATACCTCATAAAAGTTCATCCTCGAACTTAAAAAAACTCTGGGTAACTAGGGTGGCTTAGGACTTCCTGGTGAGTGCATCGGCCACTTTGTTCGCCTTTCCCAGATGGTAGAAGATCTCGCATTCATAGTCCTTGATGAGTTCGAGCCATCTACGTTATCTCATGTTTAGGTCCTTCTGTGTGAAGAAATATTTTAGACTTTGGTGATCTGTATAAATCTTACACTATGCTCCATATAGATAATGCCTCCATATCTTGAGAGCAAAGACCACGACTGCTAGCTCTAAATCATGAGTGGGGTAATTTCTTTCATGTTCTTTGAGTTGCCTAGAGGCATAGGCAATGACCTTGCCGTTCTGCATGAGTACAGCTCTGAGTCCTAATCTGGAAGCGTCACTATACATATCGAACCCTTCGTTACCTTCCGGAAGAGTGAGAATTGGAGCACTGGTTAGTCTCCTTTTCAATTCTGTGAAGCTCTTTTCACAATCGTCTATCCATTCGTACTTCTTGTTCTTCCTGGTGAGAGCTGTCATAGGGGCTGCAATTCTGGAGAAACCCTCTATGAACTTTCGGTAATAGCCTGCTAGCCCGAGAAAACTTCTGATCTCACTGACATTCTTTGGCCTGTTCCAGTTACTCACAGCTTCAATCTTGATTGGGTATACCATCACTCCGTCTTTGGAGATAACATGACCCAAAAATGATACTCGATCGAGCCAGAACTCGCATTTGGAAAATTTCGCATACAGCTGCTTCTCCTGAAAAATTCGCAAAACTATGTTCAGGTGTTCGTGTTGGTTGCTACTCGGAAAGCTTAACGGTTCCACTGTACAAAAATTTTATACAAAGGTCTGAACCTTTTCCTAGCTACCATGTGTTCTTTTAAATTAAACTTGGATCACCTGCGGAACTTTACACGTTTGATCCTAAGTATAACTTATTTGTTCTTTTAGGTTTAGACTTGGATCTCCTGCGAAACTTAACACGTTTGATCCAAATCACCTAGGTTATTAATTCCATTAAATATTAATTTCCAAAATTAGCTTCCAGGACTGCATGGCGAGGCACATGGCCTTCTTGGATATGGGAGCAATCACCACCGCCTAGACAAAGCCTTTTAAGAAAAGCTAATATTTAATTTCCTTAAATAACTCTAGATTAACCAAAAAGAACAATCGAAGCACAAGTTCGAAAAGAAAACAAAAGAACACAACATCGAAAACTAATTCGAAATACTAGAATCGCATGCCTCTTGTATTTGGTATTTTTACAAAGAAATAAAACTAGTATGATGCGGAAATTAAATACTAGTGTACCTTTTCTTTTGCAAACAAAAACCTCTAGGTCTTCTACCGTATTCCTCTTCTAACCTCGGACATTGTGTGGGCAATGATCTTCCGAGATGAGAACCACCAAGGCACCTTCTTCTACCTTCCTTCAAGTTTCGGCCAAGCATATCTTCTAAAGGATGAAGAACCTTTTTCACCAACCAAGATCCAAGGGATGCAAGCTTTCTCTCCTTCTTCCTCAAGCTAGATCCGGCCACCTCCTCCAAGCTCCAAGAGATAAAGGATTTCGGCCACACAAGAGGAAGAGAGAAAAGGAGAAGGGTCGGCCACACCAAGGAAGAAAAGAGGGAGAAAATAGAATAGAGTCGTTCCCCCATGAAGGCACCTCTATCCCCTCTTTTATAATCCTTGGTCTTGGCAAATAAGGAAATTTTAATAAAAACTTCCTTAATTCTTTTGCCATGAAAAGGAAAATTTAATTAATTAAAAATCAAATTTATTTTCTCAATTCATATGGCCGGCCACCACAAGCTATAAACAAGGAGAGTTTTAATTAAAACTTCCTAATTTGTCTCCAGAAATTTATAAAAATTTCTCCAATAATTTTAATCCCTTCATGGTTAGTAAAAATGAAATTTTATAAATTAAAATCTTTCTTTTAAACATGTGGATAAAAATAAAATTATCTCTAAAAATTAAAATCTCTTTTAATCTACAAATAAGGAAAGATATCAAATCTTTTGTAGAATCTTATAAAAGAGAATATTTAATTTTTAAACTCTCTTTTAAATCATGAACATGGTTAAAAAGGAAAGTTTTCTTAAAATTTAAAATCCACCTTTTAATCAACAAATAAGGAAAGATTTCAAATTTTAAACTCTCTTTTAAACATGTGGATGATTTACAAATAATGAAAGTTTTTACCAAAAATTAAAACCATCCTTTTAATCTACAAATAAGGAAAGAGATTAATCTCTTCTCTTAATCTTTTGTAGAAAGCTATAAAAGGAAATTTTTAATTTTTTAAACTCTCTTTTAAAACCATGATATCCACATAAGAAATAATTTTAATAAAAATCCTTTTTAATATTCTAGTGGCCGGCCACCTAAGCTTGGGACCCAAGCTTTGGCCGGCCACCAACTTGGCTCATCCACTTGGTCTTGGCCGACCCTAGCTTGGGTTCCAAGCTAGCTTGGCCGGCCCCAATGGATGGGTAAGAAGGCGGGTATGTGGTGGGTATAAATCTCTATATACAAGAGGCTACGATAGGGACCGAGAGGAGGAATTGGTTTTGGTCTCCCGATGAAATTAAGCTTCCCGTGTTCACCCCGAACACACAACTTAATTTCATCAATAATAATTCATTCCACTAAAGAACTATTATTGAACTACCACACCAATCCCAAATTACATTTTGGGTTCCTTCTTATTATGAGTGTGTTAGTCTCCCCATGTTTAAGATGTCGAATGTCCACTAATTAAGTGAGTTACTGACAACTCATTTAATTAATATCTAAGTCCAAGAGTAGTACCACTCAACCTTATTATCATGTCGGACTAAGTCCACCTGCAGGGTTTAACATGACAATCCTTATGAGCTCCTCTTGAGGACATTATCAACCTAGTATCTCTAGGACACAGTTTCCTTCTATAATCAACAACACACACTATAAGTGATACCATTTCTCAACATATCGGGTTTATTGATTTATCGAACTAAATCTCACCCATTGATAAATTAAAGAAATAAATATCAAATATATGTGCTTGTTATTATATTAGGATTAAGAGCACACACTTCCATAATAATTGAGGTCTTTGTCCTTTATAAAGTCAGTATAAAAGAAACGACCTCTAATGGTCCTACTCAATACACTCTAAGTGTACTAGTGTAATTATATAGTTAAGATAAACTAATACCTAATTACACTACGACCTTCCAATGGTTTGTTCCTTTCCATCTTGGTCGTGAGCTATTGTTTATAATTTATAAGTTACTGATAACATGATCCTCTATGTGTGACACCACACACCATGTTATCTACAATATAAATTAATTGAATAACTACATTTATCATAAATGTAGACATTTGACCAATGTGATTCTTTATTTCTAGATAAATGTTTATACCAAAAGCTAGGCTTTTAGTATACATCTTAACAATCTCCCACTTATACTAAAAGACTAAGCTGCCATATTTGCTGCCATGCATCTGAATCCCAACCCTTCAATATGCCCATCAAAAGCTCTTGCCTTAAGGGCCTTAGTGAAAAGATCTATAGGTCATCATCTGATGCAATCTAGGCAGCAACAACTTCTCCTCATTTATACGATTTCTCGTATTGGGTGGTACTTGCGCTCTATTGTGTTTACTTACCTTATAGACTCATGGTTTCTTCGAGTTTGCTACTGCACCACTATTATTACAATAAATTGTAATAATCTTTGGACAAACCAGAAATCATATCTAAGTCTATCTTGAGGTTATTAAGTCATTCAGCTTTTATGACTACCTCAGAGGCTTGCCATATACTCAGCTTCTATGGAGTCCAGAAAAACACCTATGCTTATCACTCTTCCATAGTTATGACTTTACCTCCTAAAGTAAACACAAAACCCCGAGGTTGACTTACTATTGTCCCTATCCGATTGGAAGTCAAAATCCGTGCAACTCACAGGGACAAAATTAACTGCCTTGTAAGCTAGCATATAATCTCTAGTGCCTCTAAGGTACTTCAATATATGCTTTACTGCAGTCCAATGTCCTTGTCCAGGGTTACTTTGATATCTGCTAACTACGCCCTTGGCAAAATAGATTTATGATCTCGTGCATAGCATACATTAGGCTTCCGACAGCCGAAGCATAAAGAACTGACTTCATTTCCTCTATCTCCTTTGATGTTTACGGAGACATCTCTTTAGATAAAGTTACTCCATGCTAAAAAGGTAAGAAACCTTTCTTGGAATTATGCATGTTTAAAATGAGCAAGGATTTTTTCGATATATGAAGCTTGGGATAAGTAAAATATTCTTTTCTTGCGATCCCTTATTACTTTGATCCCAAGAATATATACATTCTCCCAAGTCCTTCATATCGAATTGTTTGGACAACCATACCCTTACTTCTGACAACACTTTGATATTGTTTCCAACTACAAAAAATGTTATCTACGTATAGTACAAGAAATACACCACGTTTCCATCACACCTTTTGTATACACAAAACTTATCCGGTTACTAAATAAATCCATAGGTCTAGATTACTTTGATAAACCGGATGTTCCAAGACCTTGAAGCTTTGCCTCAGTCCATAGACTGTTTGAGCTTGCACTCAAGATGCTCTTTGCCCTATGCAATGAACCCTTTTGGTTGCTTTATATGGATGCTTTCTTCAAGACTTCCATTAAGGAATGCTGTCTTGACATCCACTTGCCACATAGATAAAAGAATCTGGATAGACTTAAGCATGGCTACCAGTGAAAAAGTTTCCTTTTTCATCAAGCCTTGCTTTGAAAGTTTCCACCTTCCTGTCTATCTATCTTTTCCTATTGTAGACCTATTTTCACCCAATGGCTTTTACACCTTCTAGTGGTTCTACAAACTTCCAGATTTTATTAGAATACATATATTCTAATTCTGTATTCATTGCTCTTTGCCAAGATGCTGCATCTTTATCTTGGAGTGCTTCATCATATGTCCGGGATCAGGCTCATGTTCATTTGGGATCAAGTCCAAAGATTTTTCCAAAACATGAATCTTTTAGGTTGTTTGACAACCCTCCCACTACGATGATGCACTGTCTATAATTGTGTATCAATTGTGATACATGTTGCAGTTTCTTGTGATATTTCATCTTGTACAGTTGGTACTAGATTAGATGTGTCTTTTATTAAGAATAAATTTACTTATGGGCTTGTGGTTCATTATATAGTCCTCTTCTAAAAATCAGTCATTGATGCTAACAATGACCTTATGATTTTTAAGACTATAAACCTACTTTCGTTTCTCTAGGATAACCCACAAACAAGTGAATTCCAATCCAACTTATCATTGTCTCTCTTTAGCATATGTGCTGGACTACCTGAATCCGAATATGCTTCAAAATAGGCTTACGCCTATTCAACAATTCTATATGAGTAGAGAGTTCTGACTTTGGAAGGTACTATGTTCACTTTCTTTTCCAGAGTATATCCTTAAAATGAACTTGGTAATTTTCTGAATAACTCATCATCAATCTAATTATTTCCATAAGAGTCTTATACCTTCTTTCTACTACACCATTCTGTTGGGGTGTACCAGGTGCAGTTAGTTGGGATTGAATCCCTACTTTTGATAAGTGACTCCTAAATTGTCCCAAGAGGTACTTGTCACTACGATCTTACCATAGTGACTTGATACTTTTACTTTAACGTTTCTCCGCATTAGCCTTGTACTCTTTGAACTAATCAAAGCACTTAGTCTTGCGGCACATTAAGTAAATGTATTTGTATCTTGAAAAGTTGTCTATAAAATAGACGAAATTTTCGATACTACCTCTTGTCTAGATAGTCGCACAAATCAGAATGAACCAATTCCAATGTATCTTTGGCTCCATACCCCTTATACTTAAAAGCTTCTCAGTTTTTTTCCTTCCAAGTAAGACTCGCAGGTTGGAAAGATTTCCACTATCAATGAACCCAAAAGTTCATCAGCTACCAATGAATCCTACTTAAGTTAATATAACCTAGCCTTAGATGCCAAAGATATAATTGGTTTATTTCCGAAGGTTGCTTTCTCTTAAAGTTAGAAGATGTGTTACTAATTTCCATTTGTTACATCGTGGGAGTTATTGGATTTATAAATTGCCAACCAACGTACCAGAACAGATAACTTCCCTCTTTTTCTTAATAACAACTTTGTTATTAAAAGAAGCAGAATATCAAGTTCTTTGAATAGTTTAGAAACTGAAAACTAGTTCTTTCTAAACTTGGTACGTAAAGACAATTACTTAAAATCCATATTTTATCAAAGGATAAACATCTCCCACTGCAACAGCTGCCACTTTTACAGTAGTGCCCATGTGGACGGTGTTTTTATTTTTAGTTGTCGATTTTCCTGGAACCCTGCAATGAATTGCGGACATGATTAATGGCCTCTGTATCTATACTCCAGGTTCTGGTAGATAACACCACTAAACATGTTTCAACTAATGAATTAAATACACTTATATTGTTCTTAGTTCTAAGAAGACAGTCTACCTTAATGTCCAAGTCATATTTCCAATTATTACAATTGGGACTACTAAGTCTTTTCTATAGTATAACAACTAGGGAATTGACAAACATTTTAAATCCTAAGAATCACAAAAATATTTGGTCAGGATCAATTCCTTAAAATCCCCATGAATTTTGTATGCCACGATAGTGTGGACGTATATAAAATCAAAGAGGAGATTTTATCCATTAATTTTATTATCTCGTCAACTTTACTTTATGATGAATAAAATTAATAGTTGATCTGTCTTTGATCAAATATTTGGTCAAAACTTTTGAATTTAAAATAACATTGATTCCTCAAACAATATTATTTAAATTCACCAACACCTCAAACACCGTAAATTTTGTATGCCATGATAGTGTGGACGTATACAAAATTTAAACATTTGTACGAGGAGGGTTTTACCCATTAATTATCTTGTCAATAAATCTTTATGACAAAATAAAAATTACCTCAAACACTGTGAATTTTGTATGCCACGATAGTGTGGACGTATACAAAATCAAACATTTGTAAGAGGAGTTTTTTTAAATTTTATTATCTTGTCAACCTATTTATTTGACAAATTAATAGTTGATTTTCTTCAGTCACACAAATAATAGCAGTGACTCTGATGGGGAGGATACTATTAGACGTGCCTAAGTGTATACCATTAGTTGACACTAAGTCCATTAATAAGATTGTGCCCCTTCCGATGGGGAAGATCACACGCTCTTAATTAACTTCCTATAGTCATCCAAAATAGAAGTTTAATCTAGTGATCCGCAAACAAGCTCATCCGATATGGAGGAAGGCACTCAGAGCCAACGCGCAAGCTTGTTGCATCACTTATAAACCAGTAATGGAGACCGTGGAATTTATTTAAAAAATAAATCCCTCTCCCACTTAGTTATTTAAAGTGAGGAATTTTGACTATGCTAGCCTACTTAACATGCATACTAATAAGCACACATAGCACAGCATAAAAAGCAATAAATTAAAAAACTAATTTTCAACTATTATGGCTTTTATCTATTGCTGTCCTTCGTGTGTCACCAACCCTAGCTGCTGCCAACTTTGGCCACCGCCACCGGGTCTAGTTGTCGCATCCATCTTGCTCCTTGTTCCGCTGCGCTTCTGGTCCTCAAAAGGTTCCACGCCTTGCAAGATTCGATCTGCGACATAAATAGAATTTTACATTTTTTGATCCTATATTCCTCGAAGGAATGTACATGTAACTAGATCAAAAAATAAAATCCTAATAAAACTAAATACAGCTCCTGCTGTATTTTATAATACAATCATGCACACACAATAAAATGCCCTTGACATGTCCAAGGGTCCAATCACACACACAATATCTATAAGTCATAATAGTTGGATCCTGCATCCACAAAGTTAGCACATCCTACTATTATCCTTCCTAAATTATGTATGACATGTGTATAATTAAACTAATACCAAATACACAGAGGCAAAACCCTAGCTCTGATACCAATTATTGGTTGCTACTCGAAAAGCATAACGGTTCCACTGTATAAAAATTTTGTACAAAGGTCTGAACCTTTTCCTAGCTACCATGTGTTCTTTTAAATTAAACTTGGATCGCCTGCGGAACTTTACATGTTTGATCCTAAGTTTAACTTATTTGTTCTTTTAGGTTTATACTTGGATCTCCTGCGGAACTTAACACGTTTGATCCAAATCACCTAGGTTATTAATTCCATTAAATATTAATTTCCAAAATTAGCTTCTAGGACTGCATGGCGAGGCACATGGCCTTCTTGGATATGGGAGCAACCACCACCGCCTAGACAAAGCCTTTTAAGGAAAGCTAATATTTAATTTCCTTAAATAACTCTAGATTAACCAAAAAGAACAATCGAAGCACAAGTTCGAAAAGAAAACAAAAGAACACAACATCGAAAACTAATTCGAAATACTAGAATCGCATGCCTCTTGTATTTGGTATTTTTACAAAGAAATAAAACTAGTATGATGCAGAAATTAAATACTAGTGTACCTTTTCTTTTGCAAACAAAAACCTCTAGGTCTTCTACCGTATTCCTCTTCTAACCTCGGACATTGTGTGTGCAATGATCTTCCGAGATGAGAACCACCAAGGCACCTTCTTCTACCTTCCTTCAAGTTTCGGCCAAGCATATCTTCTAAAGGATGAAGAACCTTTTTCACCAACCAAGCTCCAAGGGATGCAAGCTTTCTCTCCTTCTTCCTCAAGCTAGATCCGACCACCTCCTCCAAGCTCCAAGAGATAAATGATTTCGGCCACACAAGAGGAAGAGAGAAAAGGAGAAGGGTCGGCCACACCAAGGAAGAAAAGAGGGAGAAAATAGAATAGAGTCGTTTCCCCATGAAGGCACCTCTACCCCTCTTTTATAATCCTTGGTCTTGGCAAATAAGGAAATTTTAATAAAAACTTCCTTAATTCTTTTGCCATGAAAAGGAAAATTTAATTAATTAAAAATCAATTAATGAAAAGGAACGTTCCTAGATTTTTAAGCTACATAAATCATGAATAGCATCTTAATAACATTACATAACATATTAGGTATCATGAGAGAAAGCATAAGCAAGTCTAATTGGAGTTTAAACTTCCCTAAGCCTTTTATTTCTTCTTGGACGAAACTTCAAGGGCATGTTCCTAGGTTTTTAAGCTACATAAATCATGAATAGCATCTTAATAACATCACATAACATATTAGGTATCATGAGAGAAAGCATAAGCTAGTCTAATTGGAGTTTAAACTTCCCTAAGCCTTTTATTTCTTCTTGGCCGAAACTTCAAGGGCATGTTCCTAGGTTTTTAAGCTACATAAACAAAACAACGAGGAAAACTTCTTGTACTGCAGGTGAGGATAAATACTTACATCCTATTGCTTGGTTTACTAAGAAAATACCCTTGGTGGAGAAGAAGAAGAAGACTTTTCGCTTCTAGAACTCCCTTTTCCTTATTTTGCTTGTAAGAAGAAGTATGTTTTAAGGACCTCTCTTTGTGTAGTTTTCCTAGGAAGAAACCTTTAGCTTGAATTCGGCAATGGGAGAGAAGGGAGGAAGAAGAAGAAGAATAACTTTTCTTTCTCTTATTTCCATTTATTCTAAATGAAGGGAGAAAAGAAAATGAACTTTTCATTCTAAGTGGAGGGAGAAAGGAAAGATAAACTTTTCCTTCACTTAAATTTTCTTCTAAGTGAAGGGAGAAAGGAAAGATAAACTTTTCTTCTAAGTGAAGGGAGAAAGGTCTCCCTTCACCCTCCCTACCCTTAACTACAATTTCCCTTTCCTTCCTAACAATACTTCCTCCTGGGCTATTGGTTATCCCATACTACTTAAAACTTGCTACTTGTTAAGAGGTTCAAGGTTCAAGCCTTGACCACTCTTCTTTTTCTTTTCTTTTTGGTTCCATTTTCTCTTATTCTTAAAAGAAATTCATATGAAATTGATGGGCGTTACAACAACACCTCCAGTTACTAGCAGCTCCAAGAAGGCTCCCGGACAGTAGTTTTTCTGCCCAGACAGTAAGGTAGGTTGCTATTCTATGGGTAGCCGCTAGCCCTAGCTGTCGGACAACCCTGTGCCGCGGACCATAGCCACCGACAATAGACTCCAATGACTCTAGACAATAGCCAAGGGGTTGCCATCCACCTCTCTTGTGCTGTCAGGTTACCTCGTGTTGTCGGGCAAAGAGAGAAGAAGATCTCTCTCTCGGATCACATCGTCTCCTTTGTTTGGAAAGTACCAAATCGGAGACAAAACTTGTGGCTTAGTGAAGCCATCTTGAAGACATCTCAACATAGATATCGAAAGAGTGAAACTTTGTCAAGTTTGCTAGTTGATGTCGTTCCCACTCAATGTCATCCAAAACGTATTGTTTCCTTTTTGAAATTTATCTTTTATTTTTATGTCTTTACAGGTGTGTATCATGTATGTGTCTGGTCCGTGTGTTGTAATAATTTAAGAAATTATTATGCTTTCGCTATTTGTTTATGAAACAAAATTTTAAAACATATATAGAGACACCCAACAATGGTATCGAGTCACCGTGTGTTTCGACATAGATCGTAGATCTATGTTTTGAATGTCATAAGTTGTCTAAAGTTATTTTTGAAATTTTTAGAAAATTTTGAATAAGGAAATTGTTTCCTGATCTAATATACAAATTTTCAATTTTGGAAAAAATTTCTAATTTTTTAGGAAATCCAATTTTAAAAATATTTCATAATTTGTTAGGAAATTCTATCTTTGGAATTATTTCCTAATTTGTTAGGAAAGTCCAATCTTGGAAATTATTTTCTAATTTATTAGGAAATTTAATTTTGAAAATAATTTTCTAATTTGTTAGGAAAATCTAATCTTGATATTATTTCCTAATTTGTTAGAAACTCCAATTTTGAAAATAATTTTCTAATTTGTTAGAAAATTTCAATCTTGGACTTGTTTCTTAATTTTTTAAGAAAATACAATCTAAGAATTAGTTTCATAATTTGATTAGGAACTTCCTAATTTGGAAAATATTTCCTAATAGAATATAAAATTAGATTTGTAAATTCGTTTCCTAATCTAATTAAGAGATTATAGTTTATGAAAACCAATTACTTTATCATATTTATTTTCAAAATAATTTATGACAACTATGACATGACTTTTGTCATATTAGATGCCACGATTTATGCTATTAGATATGCCATAATTTATGTCATGTTAAACCATGTAAATAGTTTACAAATTTTTGTATACCTTTTAGCATGTGTGATTAATGAGACCTAGATTAAGTAAAGCTTTTATAAAAATTTTAAAGCTTACACCTTCTATTAATAGAGTAAGAACTAGAGTTTAATTTCATAATTAGGTTGTTGGACTCTTTCCAAGCTCAACTTGAAATTAGACATGTTTAGACCATTGAGATACAATCTCATGATTAATTGGTCGACTTTAACTTAAAGTATTAATTTATTAGACTCTCTCCAAGGTTAATGTAGAAAGAGGTAAAATTGGATGATATACATATGATGTATATATGTTAATGAGTTACCAATGCTTATGCAAATATTAAAAAGTTGATAGCATAATGTGATAGTTATATATGTGTGATATATAATTGATATATGTGATACCTATTGGGGAGCCCGACGTGAATGCGTGCTTTAGATGTTTCACAAAATGTACACAACGGAAGACAAATAATAATAATTCCTAATTATTACATCACATGCATCTCAAGTATATAAGATACAACACGTGCGGACATAACTGAAAATTAAAATTATAAAGAATAACTTTTATTCTAGGTATATCTCACGGATGATGTGGAGCAGGAATGACATCAACCAAGCAATACTCTCGAAGCCTTGCCTTTATTCGTATCCACTCTAAGAACACCTCAAGATGACTTCAAAAGTAATGAGTTCAATATTCGCGAAAGGTACTACTAGCCTTGCATATGAGGATGAAGTTTGGTTCTCGGTGGCGTACGCAAATAGACATCACCAAATAGAGAGGAAAATGGATCGCTTCGGTATCCAGCTGCTTACTCAACCAAGCAGAACAAAATGAAGGGAATGACTATCGTGTAGCTACTGTCCGAAAGGAGAAAAATCACTGTGGACTTGGGTCAACGAGTCTAGGAAGTCAATTCTTGAAGGAAGCTGATGGAAGGCCAACTCAATACCTCGGAGGTGCTTCTGATGGTGGACAACAACTGGTGGCTACTATCCCTTGCTTGGATGGTGGCTGCTGGTGTCCCACGTCGACAGTCTAGATCCCTAGTGGTAGTTGGATGGATGAAGGTGGTTGGGCCATCGGCTGGAGTGACTAGCGGTGGATAGGTAGTGTTGAAAAAAAAGGGGCAACAACCCCTTTGTCTTAGTTGGTGGCAGTAGTGAGAAAGAGAGGGAGAGAGGTGGAGGCCAAACCTAACGATTATGTTTTTCTCCAAGAGATGATCACCTTTTTTTTCTCTCTAATCACTTTTATAGATCTCCTAATGGGTTTGGATCCATATCAAAAATCCCGCATCCATTAACCTATTAACCTAATCCAACAACTTAAGTTTGGTTCAATAACCAAACCAAGTTGGTTCATGAACCAATATCATTTGGTTTATTATCCAAACCATGTCTAATTTGAACCAAAGCAATTTGGTTCATAATTAAACCAAATAGGCTGTAATTTGTCTTCAAAAGAAGTGTCCCATCCATGCTTCCTTTCCAACAAAATATTTTCCATATTAATCCTTTATCTAATCCAACTAGATTCAATCTCTCTTGATTTAAGAATTTAATTCTCAAACTCATAATTATATCTCTCGGATATACTCCTAGTGTGTATGACCCAATAGGTTCCTGATTTATGTTGGTCATCTATAATTAACCATTAATTATGGAGCAATCATGCGTGACACTTAGTAGTATATCATAATCTCCAATTAACCAAAAAATCAATGATTGGTCCCATAATTTCTTCTAAACCCTTCAGCAACTATAATGAGTTATGTCTCATTCCTTTCACTCTCATTTTATATCCACTTCATTTAGGACATGGTCTATGTGTTAGTATCCATTAGGCTGATTACGTCACACCTAGTCTAAGTAATATTTCCTCGTCTTGTGGATTCAAATTACTCAGACATGTGTCAAGAGTACTATACTCTTAATATGTGATGCTTTGGCCAAACACTTTTAAGTAATAATCTTGACAAGTGACTATAGGGTATACATCTCCTTGTAAAGAGTAGTGAATCCTTTGTTGGCTATTCCAACATCTTTTGATACTTCAACTTATATCCAATCATCATGGGTCCACACCTCCATGGAGATGTTTGCTTAAGATGTCAAAATATAAGTCTCCATAAATAAGGTGACTTGAATACCTCAAGTCGAAGGAAACTTACACTCGAGCTGCAATGAGATCTTCATTGACGTACCTGTATATGTAGAGAACCATATGAAGTCTCTTAGCAGGTCGCTCCAATAAACTAGTTACCATAACTAGTATCCACGTTTAATTCTCAACAACCCAATATCTCCAGCCAGTGAACAACAGCAGCTTGGATAAACTAAGAAGTATAACACGTGCTAGTCTTACTGTCACGCCCCGAGAAAGATTCTGTCCGAAGAAATTTCGGCAGCACCTCCCCTGTACGGGTGACAATCTGAAGCATTTATACAAAGCCCCTAGGGCCACATATACCTCGGCCAACACGGCCGACAATACTAGCAAACAAATAAGTAAGCAACCACGTAGTTATATATGTAGCAGCCCACTCGGCTGTACAAAAACCAAAGCACAACGGAAAATAACAGAAACCAAATACAAACCCAGACACTGACTGCTAGCCGGCTAGGCTTACACAACCATCAACCAATACAAAATACACTCCAGAAACAAAACCGGAACACAAGCTAAATACAGAAGTTCATATACTAAAATAAAAGTAAACAAAAATGTGGAGACCGATCTTCTGAGGTGACGTGGGGACCAGCAGACAAGATACTCCAAGCGACACCACAAACAACCTGGTACCTGAAAAAAAAATAGTGTCCACGGGGGTGAGTTCAATGACTCAGCGAATACCAATAGACATGCCTAGTAAGATATATCTAATAGCAATAAACATGGAATACAGCTTCCTAATCATATATATAGGAAAGATGCAAAACTGAAAGATAACTGAGGAAGCTGTACTCACCAGGAACTCCTATCGAGACAAAAGGGTCGTCAAACCGAAAGTGCCCTAAATCCTGTATGCATGTCAAATATATGCATCCAACCAAATGCAGCAAATAAATGCAGCAAACACAATCATAAGAAATAAATGCATCAATGCATATGATGTCAATGATGCGTCCTGGTCACCCCTGACGCCAGTCAGTCATCTCACACACAAATGGCGAGACCGAGTGGGTAGGGCTGTGACAACCGTGCACTCTGTCGTCACTGCTCCTGATGAGTGACCGAGTGGATGGGATGCTGTCGGAGTACACCTATCCTCCTACCCCAAATCATAAATGGGGGAGCGCAATGCTCTCAACTCCCGGTACACGATGACGGGGAGGAATCCCTGCCGGCTAACACGTTGTGTCACACTACCCATGAGCGGACCAACGTAGCCAAACAAAGTCCCTGCTGCAACACACACTGCCTGAATCGACCACTAACCCATGAGTGGTGGTGTGTGCAGATCCATGTAACTGGCGATGTGCTCAACAATAATGGAGTCGACTATCGCACAGCATGCAATCATGATGCATGACAATATCCTGATCATCATAGAAAAATCCATATATATATAATATGTATACCACAATATCAGTAAGTCAAATTCACGAATCCACGGTATACTGGTCCTCTATGGTATAACAACCTATATCCTAAACATATCCCCCTCCATGATATATGTACCAACAATATGCACAGATCAAAGAAAAAGGGTCTAGGTACACAAATCAGATATGATATACAATATAGAGGTACACAAGTCAGGTATGGTATAAAAACCTAGGTATCAGATAATCTAGATACACATGCCGAAATAAAATCCAGAACCTAGTCCTAACCTCAGTAAAGCATGTCACTCTAGAAACTAAGATACTCATGGCAACAAATCATGAGATATAAGCACGGATACATCACAGGCGACAAACCTAACATGCTATGGATATCAAGCAGTGACATACCAAAGGCAAACATGTTCATTGCTTGTAGTTATAAAATACTATGCATATCCAAATGACAATATCATAAAAGATAAGTCAAGAGGTACCCGCCTCCAATGTAGATCGTATGTCCTCTAATCAAAGCTCTTGTCTCAAATCAGAACCCTGAAATAAATATACAATCAATCACTTAGGTTTATCGTAGATCGGACAATGCAAGCCAAAATCTTAATAAATCCAATCTAACAATCTCATCCTTTTCTTCCATCCAACACTTGATAATCATTTTATGTTGATTTAGTCCACCTTAACAATTCCTCAAGTAAATGATTACTAATGAATCTAAATCTGTAACTAAACTCCAATCTTACAGCAAAAGATTTGCTGCAACCCTAATCCTCAGTACAAAAACTCACCTCAACAGATGAATTGCTGTTGATCCAAAATTAAAGAGCTGCAACGGTATGCTAGACAAGAACAGCTCAGCGTGAAACCACCTTGCTGGATTCTCCCCTTCTGGTAAAAAAATCAACCATAAGATCAAGAAATAAGCAAAGATGCTAATTCATAGACCACATAAATTATAAAATGTATCAAGATCCCTACATCGCACCTCAAGCTCAACCGCTGTTGATCACCTAACAAGGTGAACTAATTGCTACTGTAAACAAGGTATACCACAGCAAGACCTCCTTGCTAAAGTCTTCCCCACAACACATAATACTTGGCTAGAAACTCTTCCTCACAGCCGTGATTTCTAATCCACAGTAGGGAAAATTCTTCACTTACTGATCTCCAACATGACCGCAAGGTAGTGGCTGCCTGGCCAAAGCTAGGGCACAGCCGATAGCACTGCTCTGGTCAAGAGTTGGCAGCGGCGCAGGGCGGCGGTCGTCTGCCGGCGCTAGGGCAGAGGGAGCGGCGTCGGCGCACAGATTCGAGAAGGGGAAAGGGCGGCGCTCAAGTGCCGGTGAGAAGAAACGTCTGCGGCACAGGAGGAGACAGAATCGGGCGACACAGCTCGGAAGAGAGGGGAAGAAGAAGCTTGGCCGGCGTTCAATCGGAGAAGAAGAGGTAACTGCCAGCGCTAGGAGGTTAGGGCACGGGTGAATTCAGCGGAGGAGAAGAGAAATGGCACGCATGGGTTCGGCGGGGAGAGTAAGGAAATGAATAAAAAGAAAAAGGAAAAGAAAAATAACTTTTCCTCACTTAAATGGGTAGTCTAAACAGGCTTTCCCGGGGCCCCATTTTCATCCCCGTAAAACCATACGAGCTCCGAAAAATTCCTGGAAAATTTTTAAAATTCCAGAAAATTCTCTTATCTTTATTCGCCATTTTTTTCGGTATTTTACATTCTCTCCCACTAATAAAAATTTGGCCCCCAAATTTCGATATCTACCATCAGCAAGTATTAGCAAAAGCTAAATAGTATAAATGCTGAACGGAACCATAACTTACATACCTCATGTGAAAAGGTGAGGGTATTATCCTCGAGCTCCCAAGTAGCCTCCTCATCTGAATGATGCTATCATCCGACTTTAACCAGTCAGATTGTCTTGTTCCTCAACTGACGCTCTTTCCGGTCCAGAATCCGTACTGGAACCTCCTCATAAGTGACGTCAGGCTGAATAGAAACTGAGATATCTGTCAGCACATGTGTCGGGTCGGATATATATATCTTCTCAGTATAGCTACGTGGAATACATCGTGGGCGCCCGCCAAGGACGACGATAGTGCCAACCCGTAAGCTACTGCTCCAATCCTTTCCGAGATCTGGAAAGGTCCAATGTATCGTGGAGCGAGCTCACCGATGAGGCCGAATCTCTTCACCCCTTTCGTGGGTGAAACTCGCAGTAAAATATGGTCGCTTATAGAGAACTCCAAGGGTTTGTGTCTCCAATCAACATAACATTTCTGGCGACCCTGAGCATCTAACATTCCTTCGTCTGATAATACGGACCAACTCTTCGTCCTGCTGAGCTTTATAAGGTCCCAACAGCTAGGCCTCTCCAACCTCATCCCAGAGGGTGGGTGTCCAACAAGACCTACCATACAACGCCTCAAACGGTGCCATCTGGATACTCGAATGGAAACTGTTGTTGTAGGCAAACTCTACTAACGACAGATAGTCCTCCCAACTGCCTCTGAAATCCATAACACATGACCTCAGTAGGTCCTCTTAAGTCTGAATGGACCGCTTTGACTATCCATCTGTCTGAGGATGGAGAGATGTACCGAAACAGAGCTGCGTGCCCAAGGCCTACTGCTGTCTCTGTCAAAACGAGACGTGAACCGGGGGTCTCTATCTGAAACAATAATCAACGGGACACCACGTAATCTGATGATCTTCCAACAAAATAGATCTACCAATCGATCCAGGAAATCAGTCTTCCGGATCGCTAACGAGTGCACAGATTGAGTTAATCAATCAACGATTACCCAAATTGTGTCATGACCTCGTCGTGTTCTAGGCAGACTCACCACACAGTCCATGGTAATATGTTCCCATTCCCACTCAGGAATAGGGATCCACTAAAATAATTCAGTAGGTATCTGGTGCTCTGCCTTCACCTGCTGACAGACAAGACCTCTCGTTACAGATTACGCGATGTCTTCCCTCATATCGTTCCACCAATAGGAACACCTCAAATCTCGATACATGCGGGTCCCGCCTGGATGGATAGCACATCGTGAGCGATGAGCCTCCTGACGTAACTCCGATAAGACCGGGTGAGACTGAGGTACGCACAATCCGCCTCAGAAGTATATAATACCCGCTTCATCTCGGGGAAACTTAGTCTGCTGCCCGGAAGCTATCCAGCTGCCAATGGCCCGTAAATACTGATCTCCAACCTGGGCCTCCTAAATCCTCATCCTGATCGAGGATTGAGCAACCATGGTAACCAGAATACCCTGCTCTGTCCGTCCCAGCTCCTTAAGGCCCAATTCAGAGAATTCCTGAATCAAATCCGTAACCACAACTCGGTAGCAAGCCAAAGTCCTTCTAGACTTCCGGCTAAGTACATCGGCAACCACATTAGCTCTCCCCGGGTGATAGCTAATGGTACAATCGTAATCCTTCGAGAACTCCATCCATCTCCTCTGTCGGAGATTGAGTTCCTTCTGAGTGAACAGATACTTGAGACTCTTATGGTCCGTGAGAATCTCAAATGTAACATCGTACAGATAATGCTGCCAAATCTTCAAGGCAAAAATAATGACGATCAATCACAAGTCATGTACTGGGTAATTCTCCTCATGCTCCTTCAACTACCGAGAAACATAGAAGACCATCGTGTCGTGCTGCATCCGAACAATGCCCAAATCCTGTAGAGATGCGACGGTATAGAGCACAAATCCGTCCTCTCCAAAAGGTAAAACCAAAATCGGAGCCGACACTAGTCTCCGCTTCAGCTCCTAGATGCTGGTCTTGTCATCCTCAGTCCAAGTGAACTTCACGCCTTTCCAGGTCAGGCGTGTCAGTGACATAGCTATCCGAGAGAAACCCTCAACGTATCTCCGGAAATATCGTGCTAAACAAAGGAAGTTGCGAGCCTCCTCTATAGACTCCGTCTACTCCCAACGGTAACAACCTCTATCTTCTATGGAACCATGGTATACTCCTACTAGTCACCATGTGTCCCAAAAATCTCACAGAAGACAGTCCCAAAACACACTACTGAACTCCGCATATAAATGTTCCCATCGAAACATATCTAGAACTATGCAAAATAGTGTGCGTGACTCACCGCGGATCCGAAATAGATCACAACATCGTCAACAAAGACAATGGAAACCGATCCAAACATCCTCAAAATACCAGAATCAACGAGTCCCTGAAAACATCTAAGGCACCGTAAGCCTATATGGCAAAAACCAAAACACATAATGTCTGTATCAAAGACATTCCTTACACTAAGATTTCCGACAACAAGTCAGAAATATTATCACCAACGATATATAATCACCAAAGAATAGATCCTCTAGTGCGAGAGCAATGCTCCATCACACGAAACACCACATATGTGGGAGCAACGCTCTACCACAAGAAATCCTCCATATGTGGGAGCAACGCTCCACCACAAATAATCCGAAATATGTATCTACAATAAATATGGGAGCAATGCTCCGCTACAAGCAATCCGCAATATGTGGGAGCAACGCTCCACCACAAATAATCCGTAACATGTGTGGGAGCAACGCTCCACCACAACCAATACATTGTTGGGTTTTTCGGGCCGCGAAAACCGCTTTTCGCGTCGCGGAAACCCCGAATCACCCAAAGCCGTAGATCCGTGCAAGGAAAACCGAAAGAAAATTACGAGTACAAGTTTCAAAATATCTAGATCTACTCCTAGATCTATGTGTTAAGAATATACCTTGAAGCGTGCCCTTTCGCATTCCCGCTCGTCCAAGGAGTTGCCGGATCTCTAGACCGTCAAGCGTCGGTCCTCTAGAAGTATCCACACAGACACGTAGGTGGAGAAAACCTCACACAAAGGTGTGCTAGCACCTTGGTGAGATTCATCCAAGCAAGGAGGAGAGGGAGAGGAAGAGCTTCAAGAGGAAGAAGAAGAAGATACACCACTTGAATGAAAAATTGAATTTACATTCAAACCCAAAGTGGCCGGCCACTCTCAATGGTGAAAACTCCCAAATTAATTGCATTAATTGCAATTAATATGAAGCCATTAAAGAGAATGGCTTTGTAACTTCCATGAGGTGGCACTCATGATGATGTGGAGTATCATCATTGGTCCACCTAATGCCAACTCACCAATGAGGTGGCAAAAGGTCAAGTCAAAATTAACCTTTGGTCTTCCTTCTTAAGTTAAGTCAAACTTGACCCAATCTCTTCCATGGTTGATCTAATCTAACCATTTGATTCAAGCCAACTTAATATAATGAATCTAATTCATTTAATTAAATTGATTCAATGAGTCAAAATCTAAATTAGACTCATCGAACACATGAATCAACTTGAGTCGAACTCAAGTTAGCCCAATTAGAATTACTCTTAATCCAATTTGATTCATCAAATGAATCTAATCCTCTTGGTTCATCATATGAACCTAATCTCCATCTAATTGTCCTAAGTGTGTGACCCTATAGGTTCTTGTAACGTTGGCAATGCCCTAAACCCATTTAGGAGCATAAGTAATGAGCGGTATCTAGCAACACATCATTACTACCCAAATTACAAGAATGTCGAGATCCGACATCACCTTGTGACTACTAATTGTGACTCGTCACAATATGTAACATTGTCCTTCTATCCTAGACATCTAGATTGATCAATGTGAGGCATAGACCGTGTCATCCTCTAATCAATCTAAATCTTGAACTCCAAGTAGACTCACTCAATCAAATGAGCTCAACATCTCATGTTGACTCACTTGGGCATGGCCATGCACTTCGTGGTCTAACTCTATCAAGAATATTGATGTCGCTCCCATCATATGGGAGGGATAGATCCCATCTACATCACTCACATCCCTCTGCATAATTTGTTACATACCCAGTAATCACCTTTATAGTCAACCCTGTTACGGGTGACGTTTGACGAAACCAAAGTACATAACTCCTTATGTAGGGATCCATGGTGACTTCAGGTCAAAGGACTAATAGTCATACTAATAGCCACATGAGAAAGTATATGACACTCATATAATGATCCATGATACTTTCTCATGGCGGGTCATTCAGTATACATTCTCTAATGCATACCCATGTGTCAGCTTGATATCTCTATATCCATGACTTGTGAGATCAAGTCATCGAGCTGACCTACATGCTAGTCTTATTGCATTAACATTGTCCCTGAATGTTAATACTCGACTAGGAATGATTTAGAGTAGTGTTCCCTATATCATCTCACTATCGATTTAACTAATCGATTGATATAGGTATGAACCTTCTACTTAAGAACACTATTATACTTAGTCTATTTGGCACTAATACAAATAAGTATAATAGCCAAACAAATGCCTTTATTAATATACAAGAATATGATACAATGAGTCCATACAATCATCAAATGATTGGCTCTAGAGCTCTAACTAACAATCTCTCACTAGCACTAGTGCCAATCAGTATAGGCTCTAAGGCCTAATGACCTAGTATGACCATCATGCTTTCTCTGTGCCAAAGCCTTGGTCAAGGGATCTGCGATATTAGCCTCTGTAGGTACTCTGCAAATCTTCACATCTCCTCTATCGATAATCTCTCGAATGAGATGGAAGCGTCGTAGTATGTGCTTGGTCCGCTGGTGTGAGCGAGGTTCCTTTGCCTGTGCTATAGCTCCATTGTTGTCACAATAGAGCTCAATGGGGTCAGCAATGATAGGAACCACCCCAAGTTCAGTGATGAACTGCGGATCCAAACTGCCTCCTTTGCTGCCTCCGATGCAGCAATGTACTCGGCTTCTGTTGTAGAATCAGCTACTGTATCCTGCTTCGAACTCTTCTAGCTGACAGCACCACCATTAATGCAAAATAAGAACCCCGACTGCGATCTATAGTCATCCTGGTCGGTCTGGAAGCTAGCATCACTGTAACCCTTTACAGCTAGCTCATTATTGCCTCCAGATATCAAGAAATATTCTTTAGTCCTTCTTAAGTACTTAAGAATATTCTTGACCGCTATCCAGTGACTTTCACCTGAATTTGACTGGTATCTACTCGTCATGCTCAAAGCATACGAGACATCAGGTCGAGTACATAGCATGGCGTACATGATCGATCCTATGGCTGAGGCATAAGGGATCTGATCCATGCGGTCTCTCTCCTCTCTAGAAGAAGGACCTTGAGTCTTCGAAAGACTCACGCCATGTGACATCGGCATAAATCCCTTCTTGGAATTCTGCATGGCAAACCGAAGGAGTACCTTGTCAATGTATGTACTCTGACTTAGGCCAAGCAATCTCTTAGATCTATCTCTATAGATCTGTATCCCTAGAATGCGAGATACCTCACCTAAGTCCTTCATTGAGAAGCAACTCCCTAGCCAGGTCTTGACAGACTGAAGCATAGGGATGCCCTTCCCAATGAGTAGTATGTCATCCACATACAATATGAGGAAGACAACTATGTCTCCTACAACTTTCTTGTAGACACAAGGTTTATCTTCTTTCTTGATGAAATCAAACTGTTTGATTGCATCATCGAATCGAAGATTCCAGCTCCGAGAAGCTTGCATTAGTCCATAAATGGACCTATGCAGCTTGCATACTCTGCTAGTATGCTGTGGATCGACAAAACCCTCAGGTTGTGTCATGTACACATCCTCGAGTAGGTTTCCATTCAGAAACGCAGTTTTGACATCCATCTGCCATATCTCATAGTCATGGTAGGCTGCAATAGCAAGCATGATCCGAATGGACTTAAACATCGCTACTGGAGAAAAGGTTTCATCATAGTCAATACCATGAATCTGCTTGAAACCTTTAGCTACCAAGCGACCCTTATAGATAAGTCCATCCATGTCAGTCTTTCTCTTAAAGACCCACTTGCACCCAATGGGTTTTACCCCTTCAGGTGGATCAACCAAAGTCCATACTTGGTTGGTGTACATGGATTCCATCTCGGATCTCATGGCCTCTAGCCATTTCTTGGAATCTGGTCTCATCACAGCTTCCTGATAGGTGGTAGGCTCATCCTCTATGAGCACAATGTCATCATGGTCAGACAAGAGAAATGAGTATATCTCAGGCTGACGACATACCCTATCAGACCTGCGAAGAGGTATGTCTACTTTTACTGGTTGTTGTTCCTCAACTCCTTGTGGAACATCATCCACAACACTTTGTGGTTCCAGTTCAACTTCCATCGAGGCTTCAGTGCTAGTATTCGCATCTTGAACTTCATCAAGATCGAACGTGCTCCCACTAGTCTTTCTAGAAACAAAGTCCCTTTCTAGAAAGACCCCAGTCTTTGCCACAACTATCTTGTGCTGACTGGGAATGTAGAAGTAATATCCCTTAGTTTCCTTGGGATATCCGATGAAATAGCACTTGTCGGATTTGGGTCCTAATTTGTCTGAGACTTGACGTCGTACGTAAGCCTCACATCCCCAAATCCTCATGAAAGACACCTGGGCATCTCTCCCAGTCCATATCTTATATGGTGTCTTTATCACGGCCTTGGAAGGAACTCGGTTGAGAATGAAAGCTGTCGTGTCTAGAGTATATCCCCATAGATATGTCGGAAGATCTGTGTGACTCATCATAGATCGTACCATATCTAATAAGGTACGATTCCTTATTTCGGATACACCATTCCACTGTGGTGTTCCAGGAGGAGTGAGTTGAGATAAAATCCCACACTCAGCTAAGTAGTCATGAAACTCATGGGTTAAGTATTCACCACCTCGATCTGATCGAAGTACCTTAATACTCTTGCCAAGCTGGTTCTGTACTTCATTCTTGAATTCTTTGAACTTTTCAAAGGATTCAGATTTATGTGTCATCAAATACACATAACCATATCTACTGAAGTCATCAGTAAATGTGATGAAGTACCTATAACCGCCTCTAGCAGCGACATTGAAAGGGCCACATACATCACTATGTATGAGTCCTAACAAATCAGTCGCTCTCTCGCTGTGCCCACTAAAGGGAGTCTTGGTCATCTTTCCTCGTAGGCATGACTCGCATATCTCATATGATTCAAAATCAAATGAGTCCAGCAAACCATCCTTATGGAGCTGGGATAACCGCTTGTCATTTATATGACCTAAGCGACAGTGCCAGAGATAAGTTTGGTTCATGTCATTTGACTTGAACCTCTTGGTACTAATGTTATACATAGGGCTCTCAAGGTCTAGAATATAGAGTCCGTTTATTAGTGGTGCACTACAATAGAACATATCTTTTAAATAAACAGAACAACATTTGTCTTTTATTATAAAAGAGTATCCTTTCTTGTCTAAACAAGAAACTGAAACTATGTTCTTAGTAAGAGCAGGTACATAACAACAATCATCTAAATCTAGTACAAGCCCAGAGGGCAGAGATAACTGATAAGTTCCTACAGCAACAGCAGCAACCCGTGCTCCATTGCCTACTCGTAGGTCCACCTCGCCCTTTGCCAATGCTCTGCTATTTCTCAGCGCCTGCACATCAGTACAAATGTGAGAAGCACATCCAGTATCTAATACCCATGATGTAGAAATAGATAGATTGACTTCTATAACATATATACCTGAAGTGGAAGTCTCACTTCTCTTCTTCTTAAGATCCTCCAAGTATACCTTGCAGTTCCTCTTCCAGTGCCCGGTCTGACCGCAGTGGAAGCAGGTAGCATCCTTGGCGACCCCTCCTTTAGGCTCAGTGCCTTGCCTTTGCCCTTGGTTTGGGGCTTGCCCTTGCCCTTGTGCTTCTGGACCATCAGAATGGGCTTAACCTTCTTAAGGTTAATCTCAGCAGTTCGTAACATACTAAGTAGCTCAGGCAGTGGCTTGTTAATCTCGTTCATGTTATAGTTGAGAATGAATTGACTATAGCAATCCGGCAAGATCAAGTCAGTGGCCAGCTCTTGGCCAAGTGGGAACCCGTTTGTAGGTTCTCTATGTACCTAATCATCTTGAGTACATAAGGACCTACAGAGCCCCGTCGACATCTTGCACTGAAACAATGCCTTAGAGATCTCAAATCTCTCATGCCTCGCTTGTCCCGATATAGTTGGTGAAGATGCTCAACCATATCGTGGCGCCCATCAACTCGTGTTGCTTCGAAGCTCCGAGTTCATGGTCGCGAGCATTAGACATGACACATCTAATGCGTCGTCTTGATGCTTCTTGTAAGCATCTTTGTCCTTTCACGGGGCATTGGCGGAGGAGCCTCAGACTGCTCCAGAACGTCAGATTACGTTCTTGGGTGAGAACTATTCTCAAGTTCCTGTATCAGTCAAATTAGCTCCGTTGAGCTTGTCCTTCTCAAGGACAGATCGCAGGAGAAGGAATTCGTGTTCGACGTCATGGTTATCTACAACAGAAAATTTGCAGAAATAAATATCATATTCTTTTAAAATCATTTAATTAGGCCTTTAACTAAATGATGCTCCCACTGAATACTATAATTCATGTGGGACAAGATCCACATCATACTAACCCTTGAGTTAGCTTTGGCTAATACGCCCAAGGCTTAGTATGATCGGTAGGTAACGATTACCAATTACGTCTCTATGCAACTCTTGTTTATAGGATCAAGATCCATATTTATATTAAAACTCGAGTTAGCTTTGGCTAATACGCCCGAGAGTTAATATAAACGTGATTTTGTCCTACCTTTCCAACTATTGGAAGAATGCCTATAGTTGACTCGATCCAACCGAGTAACTAGGAATACTCAATCTAATTGAGTTTATATTCACCCATGCGTTGATAGGCGGGACCAAGATTGTCCCTCCGTACCCTACCAAGATAATATGTATTGCTCTGCTTTGGCAGATTCAACAATACATGTGATCGAGGTAGTGATAGGTATCACGGCACGATTAGGCATTAGAGTTGAGTCGATTGAGATCTAATCTAATCGAAAAGGATGCATCTTGTGCACGACTTAGATCTAATCTAATCGCAAGGGTGCATCATGTGCACGACTTAAATCTAATCTAATCGTAAGGCAATAATTAATTAACTACTTATTAAATATGCATCACATACACAAGCAATTAATTAATCTATTTGTGATTTAGTCATGGCCCTACTACGATCTTCTCAAGCCAATGAGAAGATCGATTGGTCAACCTAGGGTCAACAGCTTCTCCAAGCTCCTCCCTTTGACCACCTTGTGTTGCTCGTGCCCGCCTCGGAACTCCGTCTCGTGTGGACCCTCCACCGCTCCAATTTGTACATTACAATTTGAAACTCGAGTTACATTCGAGTCTAAATCTAATTTACAACAAGAATATAAGAGAAGGCACGACGCGCAGGTCGCGAATAAATAAAAACATACAACACGCGCAAACACGTAGTATTATGAATTACAACACAATCCAATCATATTGGGTTTTTGGGCCATGACTATCACAAAATTAATATATAATTCAAAATTATATATTTTTCATAATTTTCTGTAATTTTAAAGTTAATTTTACAATTTTATGAGTAAAATTTCCCGGCGGAACGGATCCCCTTGCGGGGCCAGGGGCAGCGCCCCTACCCGCGATCTAACCATCGCGAGGGTTCCTTTGCGATCCAACAGCGCCTAAACCTGCTGTCCCAAAACGATTTGGGCCGAGACATTGCCGTTTCGGAAAAATCTTCCCGGCGGGTTCGTTTTTAGCGATTTCAGGTGCAACCGCGGAGCAAATCCCCTTGCGGGGTTAGGGGCAGTACCCCTACCCGCGATCTAACCATCGCGAGTTGCTCCTAAGCGATCTAATGGCACCCAAGCCCGCTGTCCCTAAAAATTTTGGGGCGAAACGAAGCCGTTTTGGAAAAATCTTTCCGGAAGCCGAAGCCTACAAGTGCCGAGACACTTGTGCTTCGCTTCTACGGAAAAATTACCCATAAAAACTCGAAAATCATAATTTTATAGAAAATTACAGAAACTTTAGTTTTCATAAAACCAAAAATAAACTCGTACAAGCCTTGCACGTGGCTCTGATACCACTGTTGGGTTTTTCGGGCCGCGAAAACCGCTTTTCACGTCGCGGAAACCCTGAATCACCCAAAGCCGTAGATCCGTGCAAGGAAAACCGAACGAAAATTACGAGTATGAGTTTCAAAATATCTAGATCTACTCCTAGATCTATGTGTTAAGAATATACCTTGAAGCGTGCCCTTTCGCGTTCCCGCTCGTCCAAGGAGTTGCCAGATCTCTAGACCGTCAAGCGTCAGTCCTCTAGAAGTATCCTCACGGACACGTAGGTGGAGAAAACCTCACACAAAGGTGTGCTAGCACGTTGGTGAGATTCAGCCAAGCAAGGAGGAGAGGGAGAGGAAGAGCTTCAAGAGGAAGAAGAAGAAGATACACCACTTGAATGAAAAATTGAATTCACATTCAAACCCAAAGTGGCCGGCCACTCTCAATGGTGAAAACTCCCAAATTAATTGCATTAATTGCAATTAATATGAAGCCATTAAAGAGAATGGCTTTGTAACTTCCATGAGGTGGCACCCATGATGATGTGGAGTATCATCATTGGTCCACCTAATGCCAACTCACCAATGAGGTGACAAAAGGTCAAGTCAAAATTAACCTTTGGTCTTCCTTCTTAAGTTAAGTCAAACTTGACCCAATCTCTTCCATGGTTGATCTAATCTAACCATTTGATTCAAGCCAACTTAATATAATGAATCTAATTCATTTAATTAAATTTATTCAATGAGTCAAAATCTAAATTAGACTCATCGAACACATGAATCAACTTGAGTCGAACTCAAGTTAGCCCAATTAGGATTACTCTTAATCCAATTTGATTCATCAAATGAATCTAATCCTCTTGGTTCATCATATGAACATAATCTCCATCTAATTGTCCTAAGTGTGTGACCCTATAGGATCTTGTAACGTTGGCAATGCCCTAAACCCATTTAGGAGCATAAGTAATGAGCGGTATCTAGCAACACATCATTACTACCCAAGTTACAGGAATGTCGAGATCCGACATCACCTTGTGACTACTAATTGTGACTCCTCACAATATGTAACATTGTCTTTCTATCCTAGACATCTAGATTGATCAATGTGAGGCATAGACCGTGTCATCCTCTAATCAATCTAAATCTTGAACTCCAAGTAGACTCACTCAATCAAATGAGCTCAACATCTCATGTTGACTCACTTGGGCATGGCCATGCACTTCGTGGTCTAACTCTATCAAGAATATTGATGTCGCTCCCGTCATATGGGAGGGATAGATCCCATCTACATCACTCACATCCCTCTGCATAATTTGTTACATACCCAGTAATCGCCTTTATAGTCAACCTTGTTACGGGTGACGTTTGACGAAACCAAAGTACATAACTCCTTATGTAGGGATCCATGGTGACTTCAGGTCAAAGGATTAATAGTCATACTAATAGCCACATGAGAAAGTTGTTGGTTGCTACTCGGAAAACCTAGAGGTTCCACTGTACAAAAATTTTGTACAAAGGCCTGAACCTTTTCCTAGCTACCATGTGTTCTTTTAAATTAAATTTTGGATCGCCTGCGGAACTTAACACTTTTGATCCAAAACTTAATCTATTTGTTCTTTTAGGTTTAGACTTGGATCTCCTGCAGAACTTAACACGTTCGACCCAAATCACCTTAAGTTATTAATTCCATTAAATATTAATTTCCATAATTGGTTCCCAGTACTGACATGGCGAGGCACATGGCCTTCTTGGATATAGAAGCAACCACCACCGACTAGACAAAACCTTTTATGGAAAGCTAATATTTAATTTCCTAAAATAACTTTAGGTTAACCAAAAAGAACAATCAAATCACAAGGAAAAGAAAAACAAAAGAACACTATATCGAAAACAAATTTGAAACACTAGAATCGTAAGCCTCTTGTATTTGGTATTATTTCCATAAATAACTAGTATGATGCGGAAAGAAAAATTACTAGTTATACCTTGTAGAAAAACCTCTTGATCTTCTACCGTATTCCTTTTCTAACCTCGGACGTTGTGTGGGCAACGATCTTCCGAGACGAGAAACCACCAATCACCTTCTTCTCCTCCTAGCTGGGTTCGGCCAACAAAGAGGAAGCTTCACCAAGGAAGAAAATCAAAACACTAACCAAGCTCCAAGAGATGCTAGCTTTCTCTCCTTCTTCTTCTTCTTCTTCGAGTAGTATCTGGCCACCACAAGAGCTCCAATGGAAGAGGGAGATTCGGCCACCACAAGAGGAAGAGAGGGAGAGGATGGCCGGCCACACCAAGGAACAAAAGAGGGAGAGAAATAATAGATGTTGTGTCTCATGAAGGCACCCTCACCCCTTCTTTTATATTCCTTGGCCTAGGCAAATTAGGAAATTTAATTACAATAAAATTTCCTCAATTTCCTTGACATGATTTAATTGAGAAAAATAAAATAAAATTTCCAAATTAAATCTACATTGGCCGGCCACATCATTGGAGAACAAATTGGACAAGTTTCAATCAACAATTAAAACTTCCTAATTTGTTTCTGGAAATTTTAAAATTAAAATTTCTCTTTAAAAATCTCTACATGGTTAATAAAAGAAATTTCTATAATTTTAATTTTATCAACATGTGAATAATTTTTAAAGAGAAAATAAAATATCTCACCAATCTACAAATAAGGAAAGAGATCTAATCTCTTCCTTTAATCTTTTGTAAATTTTACAAGAGAGATAATTTAATTTTAATTCTCTTTAATAAATTATTTCTTCCATATAATAAAAAATTAAAATTAAATTTATTTTTAATTTATTTTGGCCGGCCCCACTAGCTTGGGTTCAAACTAGGGCCGGCCACCCAATCTTATACCTAGGCCGGCCCTAGCTTGTTTCCCAAGCTAGCTTGGCCGACCCCTATTGGGTGGGTATAGAAGGTGGGTATAGGTGGGTATAGAACTCTACAAATAAGAGGCTACGATAGGGACCGAGAGGAGGAATTAGTTTTGGTCTCCCGATAAAATTAAGCATCCCGTGTTCACTCCGAACACACAACTTAATTCTATCAATGATAATTCATTTCACTAGAGAACTATCATTGAACTACCGGACCAATCCCAAATTACATTTTTGGGCTCCTTCTTATTATGAGCGTGTTAGTCTCCCTGTGTTTAAGATATCGAATGTCCACTAATTAAGTGAGTTACTGACAACTCATTTAATTAATATCTAAGTCCAAGAGTAGTACCACTCAACCTTATCGTCATATCGGACTAAGTCCACCTGCAGGGTTTAACATGACTATCCTTATGAGCTCCTCTTGGGGACATTATCAACCTAGTATCTCTAGGACACAGTTTCCTTCTATAATCAACAACACACACTATAAGTGATATCATTTCCCAACTTATCAGGCTTATTGATTCATCGAACTAAATCTCACCCTTTGATAAATTAAAGAAATAAATATCAAATATATATGCTTGTTATTATATTAGGATTAAGAGCACACACTTCCATAATAACTGAGGTCTTTGTTCCTTTATAAAGTCAGTATAAAAGAAACGACCTCAAATGGTCCTACTCAATACACTCTAAGTGTACTAGTGTAATTATACAGTCAAGATAAACTGATACCTAATTACACTACGACCTTCTAATGATTTGTTCCTTTCCATTTTGGTCGTGAGCTACTGTTTATAATTTATAAGGTACTGATAACATTATCTTCTGCATGTGACACCACATGCTATGTTATCTTCAATATAAATTAATTGAACAACTACAAACAAATGTAGATAATTTGACCAAATGTGATTCTTTATTCAAAACAAATGTTTACAAAAGCTTAGGCTTTCAGTATACACTCCAACATATACTAATAATGTGTCGCTTCATATCCTATCTATCGATTCCTACTTCACATCCAAAGACGGTTTCAGCTCGTTAGTGGATTCCTGGGTTATCCGCTGATGCAATCTTGGCGATGACAACTTCTCCTCGCTTCACGATATCTCGTATCAGGTGGTACTTGCGCTCTATATGTTTACTTGCCTTATGAGCTCGTGGTTCCTTCGAGTTTGCAACTGCACCGCTATTATCACAATAAATTGTGATGATTTTGGGCAAACCAGGAATCACATCTAAGTCCATTAGAAAGTTCCTGAGCCATACTGCTTCTTTAGCTGCCTCAGAGGCTGCTACATACTCATGGTTGAGTCTGAAACGCATTTCTGCTTAACACTCCTCCATGAAATGGCTCCACCTCCTAAAGTAAACACATAGCCTGATGTAGACTTACTGTTATCCCTATCTGATTGGAAATCTGAATCCGTGTAACCCACAGGGAGCAGATCGTCTGCTTGGTAAACTAGCATATAATCTCTAGTCCTTCTCAGGTACTTTAATATATGCTTTACCGCAGTCCAATGTCCTTGTCCAGGGTTACTCTGATATCTGCTAACCATGCCCACAGCAATATCGGTCTCGTACATAGCATTGCATACATTAGGCTTCCTACACCGAAGCATAAGGAACTGCTTTCATGTCCTCTATCTCTTTCGACGTCTTTGGAGACATCTCTTTAGATAGAGCTACTCCATGTCTAAAAGGTAAGAAACCTTTCTTGGAATCCTGCATGCTAAAACGAGCAAGGATTGTATCTATATATAAAGCTTGGGACAGACACAACATTCTTTTCTTACGATCCCTTATAACTTTGATCCCAAGAATGTGTGCACAATCTCCTAAGTCCTTCATATCAAATTGTTTGGACAACCATACCCTTACGTCTGATAATACCTTGACATTGTTGCCAATTAACAAAATATCATCTACGTATAGTACAAGAAATATCACCACGTTTCCGTTACACTTCTTATATACACAAGACTCATCCGGACTTTGAATAAATCCATATGACTGGATTACTTCATTAAACCGGATGATCCAAGATCTTGAATCTTGATTTAGTCCATAAATGGACCGATTGAGCTTGCACACTAGATGCTCTTTGCCTTTTTCAATGAACCCTTCTGGTTGCTTCATATGGATGTTCTCTTCAAGACTTCCATTAAGGAAAGTCCCTTGACATCCATTTGCCAAATCTCATAATCCATATGAGCAAGAATGGATAAGAGTATCCGGATAGACTTAAGCATGACTACCGGTGAAAAGGTTTCATAATCGATTCCCTCTTTCCGAGTGTACCCTTTCGCAACAAGCCTAGCTTTGAAAGTTTCTACCTTCCCGTCCCTCTTTTCCTTTGTAGATCCACTTGCATCCAACGGCTTTTACACCATCGGTGGTTCTACAAGCTCCAGACCTTATTAGAGTACATAGACTCTATTTCGAATTCATTGCTTTGCTGCATCTATATCTTGGAGTGCTTCATCATATGTTCAGGATCAGGTTCATGTTTACCCGGATCAAGTCCAAGACTCTCCCAAAAACATGAATCTTTCAGTCGCTTTACAACCCTCCCACTACGACGAGGCACCGTCTGTGGTTGTGTATCATGTGTGACACGTGTTGCGTTGTGGTACTTCATCTTGTATCGTTGGTACTGAAGTAGACGTGTCCTCTCTAAGTTCTTCTAAAATAATTTTACTCATCGGGCTTGTGATCCATTATATAGTCTTCTTCTAAAAACTGGGCATTGGTGCTAACAATGACCTTCTGGTCTTTAGGACTATAAAATAAACCACCTTCGTCCTTTGGGATATCCTACAAACACGCGAACTTCTGACGAGATTCTAACTTATCAAGATTGGTTTCAGCACATGTGCCGGACTACCCGAATATGTCTTAGACTCGGTTTTCGCCCATTCCACAATTCTATGGTAGTAGAAGAAACTGATTTAGAAGGTACTAAGTTCGGAATGCTATTTCCAAAGCATATCCCCAAAACGAATTTGGTAATTCAATAACTCATCATCGATCTAACCATCTCCATAAGAGTCCTATTCCTTCGCTCGCTACACCATTCTGCTGGGGTGTTCCAGGTGCATAATTGGGATTGAATCCCGACCTCGATAAGTAATTCCTAAACTCTCCTAAGAGGTATTCGCCACCACGATCGATCGTAGTGTCTTGATACTTTTCTAATCGTTTCTCCACATCGACCTTGTATTCTTTGAACTTATCAAAGCACTTGGACTTGCGACATTAGGTAAATGTATCCGTATCTTGAATAATCGTTCATGAAAGAGACAAAATATTCAAAACCTCCTCTTGCCGGACGGACATAGGACCACACAAATCGAGTGAACCAATTCTAACACTTCTTGGCTCTATACCCCTTGGCCTTAAAAGGCCTCTTGGTCATTTTACCTTCCAAGAAGATTCACAAGTTGGAAAATTTTCCAACTCTAATGAACAAAAGTCCATCGGCTATAAGCCTCTAAATCCTACTTAGTTAATATGACCAAGCCTTAGATGCCAAAGATATGCTTGGTTCATTTCTGAAGGTCTTTTCTCTTATTTGAGTTAGAAGATGAATTATAAATTTCCATGTTTTGCTTTGTGGAAGAAATTGGATTTAAAGTATACAAATTGCCAACTAATGCACCAGAATAGATAATCACTTTATTTCTTTTAATAACTACATCGTTACTAAAGAAACCGAATATCCATTTAGAAACTGAAATTAAATTCTTTCTAAAACTGGGTACATAAAGACAATTTCTTAAAATCAAATTTCTATTTCTACTAAAAGATAAGTAGACGCCTCCCACGCTGCCACTTTAGTAGCATTGCCCATGTAGACGGTAATCTCTCCTTCGGCTGGTTTTCTGGAACCCCTGCAGGGAATTACAGACATGATCAGTGGCTCCCGTATCTACACACTAGGTGCTGGTAGATAACACCGCTAAACATGTTTCAACAACTAGAGCATGAGATATACCTTTGTTTTGGTTCCTACGAGGACAATCTGCCTTCCAATGTCCTGCCTGCTTGCAGATGAAGCACTTGCCCTTGGGCTTCTTCACTCCACTTTAAATCCCGTACTCTTTTTCTTTGCTGAGTCAGCCTGTTTATTCTTCTTCTTTCCTTTCGGTTTAGAAGTAGAACCATTTTCAGCATAGTGAATTTGAGAATTGTGACGAAATAATCCTTCTGCTGCTTGAAGTTCTGTCAGTAGTTCCCCTAATGAATAAATCCTTTTATTCATATTATAGTTCAGGTGGAACTGCTCAAAACTTCTAAGTAGCGTTTGGATGATCATATCGATCTGGGTTTCCCCATCAATTTCTCCTCCAAGGATCTATATCTCGTTCAGATAAGCCATCATCTTTAGGATATGATCCCTTACAGGAGTACCCTCTTGCATGGTGGTTGCATTATCTTTCTCATAGCTTCTTGTCTAGAAGCCCTATCCTAATGACCAAAGAGTTCCTTGAGATTGTTCATAATATCATAAGTTGTTGGTAAATCTTGATGCTGATGTTGCAATACATTTGACATTGAAGCCAAAATGTAACACCGCGCCATCTCATCTGCCTTTACCCATCTCTTATGATATTCAATCTCCTCTTGAGTAGATTCACCAGTGGGTGCATCAGGACAAGGATCAGTCAGTACAAATTTATAGCTTTCAGCAGTCAAAACAATGCCCAGGTTCCTTTTCCAATCTATGTAATTAGGTCCAGTAAGTCTATTTTGTTGAAGTATGATGGATAGTGGGTTGAAAGTCATCCTAAGAATCACAAATAACTTTTGGTCAGAACTCTAAATTTAGAATAATATTGATTCCTCAAACAATACTATTTTAAATTAACCAACACCTCAAAACACCGTGAATTTTGTATGCCACGTTAGTGTGGACGTATACTAATTCAACATTTGTAAAAGGAGGGTTTTAACCCATTAATTTTATTATCTCGTCAACCTAACTTTTTGACAAATAAAATTAATAGTTGGTATCATTTGGTCACACAAATAATAGCAGTGACTCCGATGGGGAGGATACTATTAGATGTGTCTAAGTGTGTACCACTACTTGACACTAAGTCCATTAATAAGATTATGCCCCTTCCGTTGGGGAAGATCACACGCTTTTAATTAACTTCCTATAGTCATCCAAAAATGGATGTCTGTTCTAGTGATCCGCAAACAAGCTCATCCGTTATGGAGGAAGGCACTCAGAGCCAACGCGCAAGCTTGTTTGCATCACTTACAAACCAGTAATGGAGACCATGGGATTTACTTAAAAATCCCTCTCCCACTTAGTTATTTATAAATGAGGAATTTTAACTATGCTAGCCTACTAAACTTGTAAACTAACATGCACACACAACACAATATAAAAGCAATAAATAGAAAATCTAATTTTCAACTATTATGGCTTTTGTCTCTAGTTGTCCTCCGTGTGTTGTCATCCCAAGCTGCTGCCATATTTGGCCACCGCCACCGGGTCTAGCTGTCGCATCCATCTTGCTCCTAGTTCCGCTGCGCCTCTGGTCCTTAGAAGGTTCCACGCGTTGCAAGATTCGATCCGCGACATAAATAGAATTTTACATTTTGATCATATATTCCATAAAAGGAATGTACATGTATCTAGATCAAAAATAAAATCCTAATAAAACTAAATACAGCTCCTGCAGTATTTTAATACAATCATGCACACACATATAAATGCCCTTGACATGTCCAAGGGTCCAATCACACACATAATAACTAAAAGCCATAATAGTTGGATCCTGCATCCACAAAGTTAGCACATCCTACTATTAACCTGCCTAAATTATGTATGACATGTGCATAATTAACCTAATACTAAATACATAGAGGCAAGGCCCTAGCTCTGATACCAATTGTTGGTTGCTACTCGGAAAACCTAGAGGTTCCACTGTACAAAAATTTTGTACAAAGGTCTGAACCTTTTCCTAGCGACCATGTGTTCTTTTAAATTAAATTTTGGATCGCCTGCGGAACTTAACACTTTTGATCCAAAACTTAATCTATTTGTTCTTTTAGGTTTAGACTTGGATCTCCTGCGGAACTTAACACGTTCGACCCAAATCACCTTAAGTTATTAATTCCATTAAATATTAATTTCCATAATTGGTTCCCAGTACTGACGTGGCGAGGCACATGGCCTTCTTGGATATGGGAGCAACCACCACCGACTAGAAAAAACCTTTTATGGAAAGCTAATATTTAATTTCCTAAAATAACTTTAGGTTAACCAAAAAGAACAATCAAATCACAAGGAAAAGAAAAACAAAAGAACACTATATCGAAAACAAATTCGAAACACTAGAATCGTAAGCCTCTTGTATTTGGTATTATTTCCATAAATAACTAGTATGATGCGGAAAGAAAAATTACTAGTTATACCTTGTAGAAAAACCTCTTGATCTTCTACCGTATTCCTCTTCTAACCTCGGACGTTGTGTGGGCAACGATCTTCCGAGACGAGAAACCACCAATCACCTTCTTCTCCTCCTAGCTAGGTTCGGCCAACAAAGAGGAAGCTTCACCAAGGAAGAAAATCAAAACACTAACCAAGCTCCAAGAGATGCTAGCTTTCTCTCCTCCTTCTTCTTCTTCTCCGAGTAGTATCCGGCCACCACAAGAGCTCCAATGGAAGAGGGAGATTCGGCCACCACAAGAGGAAGAGAGGGAGAGGATGGCCGGCCACACCAAGGAACAAAAGAGGGATAGAAATAATAGATGTTGTGTCTCATGAAGGCACCCTCACCACTTCTTTTATATTCCATGGCCTAGGCAAATTAGGAAATTTAATTACAATAAAATTTCCTCAATTTCCTTGACATGATTTAATTGAGAAAAATAAAATAAAATTTCCCAATTAAATCTACATTGGCCGGCCACATCATTGGAGAACAAATTGGACAAGTTTCAATCAACAATTAAAACTTCCTAATTTGTTTCCGGAAATTTTAAAATTAAAATTTCTCTTTAAAAATCTCTACATGGTTAATAAAAGAAATTTCTATAATTTTAATTTTATCAACATGTGAATAATTTTTAAAGAGAAAATAAAATATCTCACCAATCTACAAATAAGGAAAGAGATCTAATCTCTTCCTTTAATCTTTTGTAAATTTTACAAGAGAGATAATTTAATTTTAATTCTCTTTAATAAATTATTTCTTCCACATAATAAAAAATTAAAATTAAAATTCTTTTTAATTTATTTTGGCCTGCCCCACTAGCTTGGGTTCAAACTAGGGCCGGCCACCCAATCTTATACCTAGGCCGGCCCTAGCTTGTTTCCCAAGCTAGCTTGGCCGGCCCCTATTGGATGGGTATAGAAGGTGGGTATAGGAGGGTATAGAACTCTACAAATAAGAGGCTACGATAGGGACCGAGAGGAGGAATTGGTTTTGGTCTCCCGATAAAATTAAGCATCCTGTGTTCGCCCCGAACACACAACTTAATTCTATCAATGATAATTCATTCCACTAGAGAACTATCATTGAACTACCGCACCAATGCCAAATTATATTTTTGGGCTCCTTCTTATTATGAGCGTGTTAGTCTCCCTGTGTTTAAGATATCGAATGTCCACTAATTAAGTGAGTTACTGACAACTCATTTAATTAATATCTAAGTCCAAGAGTAGTACCACTCAACCTTATCGTCATGTCGGACTAAGTCCACCTGCAGGGTTTAACATGACTATCCTTATGAGCTCCTCTTGGGGACATTATCAACCTAGTATCTCTAGGACACAGTTTCCTTCTATAATCAACAACACACACTATAAGTGATATCATTTCCCAACTTATCAGGCTTATTGATTCATCGAACTAAATCTCACCCTTTGATAAATTAAAGAAATAAATATCAAATATATATGCTTGTTATTATATTAGGATTAAGAGCACACACTTCCATAATAACTGAGGTCTTTGTTCCTTTATAAAGTCAGTATAAAAGAAACGACCTCAAATGGTCCTACTCAATACACTATAAGTGTACTAGTGTAATTATACAGTCAAGATAAACTGATACCTAATTACACTACGACCTTCTAATGATTTGTTCTTTTCCATTTTGGTTATGAGCTACTGTTTATAATTTATAAGGTACTGATAACATTATCTTCTGCATGTGACACCACATGCTATGTTATCTTCAATATAAATTAATTAAACAACTACAAACAAATGTAGATAATTTGACCAAATGTGATTCTTTATTCAAAACAAATGTTTACAAAAGCTTAGGCTTTCAGTATACACTCCAACAAAAGTATATGACACTCATATAACGATCCATGATACTTTCTCATGGCGGGTCATTCAGTATACATTCTCTAATGCATACCCATGTGTCAGCTTAATATCTCTATATCCATGACTTGTGAGATCAAGTCATAGAGCTGACCTACATGCTAGTCTTATTACATTAACATTGTCCCTGAATGTTAATACTCGACTAGAAATGATTTAGAGTAGTGTTCCCTATATCATCTCACTATCGATTCAACTAATCGATTGATATAGGTATGAACCTTCTACTCAAGGACACTATTATACTAAGTCTATTTGGCACTAATACAAATAAGTATAATAGCCAAACAAATGCCTTTATTAATATACAAGAATATGATACAATGAGTCCCTACAATCATCAAATGATTGGCTCTAGGGCGCTAACTAACATACATAAGTGCCCAAGGCACCTAACTATCCAGTTTGAGACTGCACGAAATCTCTCTACCACAAATCACTGTGGTTAGTATAGGGTATAGCAACTTAGTAAGCGAATCAAATCCATAGTCAACTCTATCATCATCCTAGTGGGTCAGTCACCCACTAATAGGAGAAGTAGTTGACAGGGTAATACAAACAATAACATAATGTAGACACCAAGCATTCTACATTCAACATAGGTAGAATCATCATGATACTACCCACCATACACCTGGCACACTCAACACATGTATGATCGACATAATCCTCCAATTAGTACACACCAACATACTCATAACACAGGTAAAAATCAGTGTAATACCCTCAACATTACATATCTAACCCGTGTGCATAATCATTGTAGGTATATTCGACAATACACCTCAAACAACACTCACATGACATATATCCGCCTATGCCAAGAGTATAATCAACATCAACTTCCAATAAAGCATACTAAACCCAGGTGCACTCACATATCAAACATAAGCAACAATATACCTCAGATACCATACCAAACACATCTGCTCATATCACAACTTAGATTAAATCGATAAGATATCTCCAATAAACCAACCAGACCACTCGGGTATAATCTACTAGAAACCCACAACAATCATAACTGGAAAAGTATGCACCCACTACATGCAATTAGACCATCCATCAAAACGCTCCTACAACCCGTAATAATCGCCTGTACACACTACATAGATATGTAAAATTAGCATATTTAATCCAATCTACCACACAAATCGTATGCCACCTTCTAAATTATCCAATTAGGTACATACAGTCTAAAATTAAAGTACCCATGGAATAAGATACATCGATCCTCTATCGACTGACCAAACCGACAATAGTATATGGCTAATTCAGTCCTTTCCCACGTCAGTATAAGCTAGGTACTCGATGTGCTCAAGATATCCAACTAAGCACGAATAACCCAAGATTCAAACATCTAAAAGTAAAGTAGGTCAATCCCCTACTGATCGGATCAACAAAACTAATCGGTCATCAACTAACTAATCAAGAACAAATAAAGCCTCTACAAGCGTCTAAGGTAAATCAACCCACGACTACCCCAAGTCAATATGTGTAAATCAGTTTTCTATTAACTGATCTAACCAGAGTACAATAATCATCTACCGACGAAAACTAACTAAAGTATATCGGTATTCTACTGACTAGTCAACATGAATATGAAGGTACTATCTACTACACACTAATAATAACAAAGACTGGTATGTGCCTCCATCTCCTAACCAATTAGTAGTAACAGAAGCTAATACTACTAATGGTTTGACATGAAAAATCAGCAGAGACTATATTCCTTAATCTCTATTAAGGTCGATCAAGATCAGTGGCTATCCCATCACATATAATATGTGCTACAACAACCAGACAAATACTAATAAAGAATGCTAATATAGGGCATATACTAACAGAAAGGTAGGATAACAGTATATACCAACATACCTCCTATAGCTTGGAGATGTCCTGCTGCTGCCAGGTCCCAAATCCGAAAAATCACATCGAGAAGACCAAAACACGAAATCTGAAACACGAGAAATAAGACTCGTAAACCGATCTCTGATACCAAATAAATTGGTATCAGATAAATCTCAAAAATCCACAACATATAGCAAGTATCGTAAACCTGGCTCTGATACCACTAAATTGTCACGCCCCGAGAAAGTCTCAAAGCCCTCAGGGCAACATATACCTCGGCCAACACGGCCGGCAATACTAACAAACAAATAAGTAAACAACCACGCAGTTATATATGTAGCAGCCCACTCGGCTGTACAAAAACCAAAGCACAACGGAAAATAACAGAAACCAAATACAAACCCAGACACTGACTGCTAGCCGGCTAGGCTTACACAACCATCAACCAATACAAAATACACTCCAGAAACAAAACCGGAGCACAAGCTAAATACAGAAGTTCATATACCAAAATAAAAGTAAACTAAAATGCGGAGACCGATCTTCTGAGGTGACGTGGGGACCAGCAGACAGGATATTCCAAGCGACACCACATACAACTTGGTACCTGAAAAAAAAATAGTGTCCACGGGGGTGAGTTCAACGACTCAGCGAATACCAATAGACATGCCTAGTAAGATATATCTAACAGCAATAAACATGGAATACAGCTTCCTAATCATATATATAGGAAAGATGCAAAACTGAAAGATAACTGAGGAAGCTGTACTCACCAGGAACTCCTATCCAGACAAAAGGATCGTCAAACCGAAAGTGCCCTAAATCCTGTATGCATGTCAAACATATGCATCCAACCAAATGCATCAAATAAATGCAGCAAACACAATCACAAGAAATAAATGCATCAATGCATACGATGTCAATGATGCGTCCTGGTCACCCCTGACGCCAGTCAGTCATCTCACACACAAATGGCGAGACCGAGTGGGTAGGGCTGTGACAACCGTGCACTCTGTCGTCACTGCTCCAAATCATAAATGGGGGAGCGCAATGCTCTCAACTCCCGGTACACGATGACGGGGAGGAATCCCTGCCGGCTAACACGTTGTGTCACACTACCCATGAGCGGACCAACGTAGCTAAACAAAGTCCCTGCTGCAACACACACTGCCTGAATCGACCACTAACCCATGAGTGGTGGTGTGTGCAGATCCATGTAACTGGCGATGTGCTCAATAATAATGGAGTCGACTATCGCACAGCATGCAATCATGATGCATGACAATATCCTGATCATCATAGAAAAATCCATATATATATAATATGGGTACCACAATATCAGTAAGTCAAATTCACGAATCCACGGTATACTGGTCCTCTATGGTATAACAACCTATATCCTAAACATATCCCCCTCCATGATATATGTACCAACAATATGCACAGATCAAAGAAAAAGGGTCTAGGTACACAAATCAGATATGATATACAATATAGAGATACACAAGTCAGGTATGGTATAAATGTCACGCCCCGGAGAAGTCTCTGTCCGAAGAAATTTCGACAGCATCTCCCCTGTACGGCGGATAATCTGAAACTTTTCTACAAGCACTATATACCTCAGCCACATGCGGCTGGAATAATAACAATAAAATGAAACAAACACCACGCATTTAATATCAAATTCAGCCTCTGGCTGACACAACCACGCAGTTAAAAATAAAGCACCCCACTCGGCTGTACCAAAGCCAAAACACAAAACTGCTAGCCGGCTAGGCTTACACAACCAACAACAAATACGAAATACCACATAACAACATCAACACTCCAAAAATAAAATCGGAGTACAGAGCTAACAAACTGATACATAAAACAAAATAAAACATACGTGAAATCGATAAGTCTTCTGATGTGACGTGGGGACCAGCAGACAGGATGATCCAAGCGACACCATAAATAACCTGGTACCTAAAAAAGATAGTGTCAACGGGGGTGAGTTCAACAACTCAGCGAATACCAATGGACATGAGTAGTAAGATATATCTAACAGCAACCAACATGGAATACAGCTTCCTAATCATATATATAGGGAATATGCAAAACTGAAGGGTAACTGAGGAAGCTGTACTCACCAAAAGGGTCGTCAAACCGAAAGTGTCAATAATCCTGTATGCAGGTCAAAGGTATGCATCCAACCAAAATGCAGCAACCAAATGCAGCAATCACAATAATATAAATACATCAATGCATATGATGCTAATGATGCGTCCTGGTCACCCCTGACGCCAGTCAGTCATCTCACACACAAATAATGAGATCGAGTGGGTAGGGCTGTGACAACCGTGCACTCTGTCGTCACTACTCCTGATGAGTGACCGAGTGGACGGGATGCTGTCGGAGTACTCCTGTCCTGTGACCCCAAATCATAAATGGGGGAGCTCAATGCTCTCAACTCCCGGTACACAATGACGGGGAGGTATCTCTGCCGGCTACCACGCTGAGTCACCTGACCAACGGAGCCAAACAGAGCGGAACTGTCTGCCGGCTACAACGCTGAGTCCTCAGACCAACGAAGCCAAACAGCAGAACCGCCACACACCTGCCTGATATACCACTAAACCATGAGTGGGGGTGTGTGCAGTACATGTAACTGGCGATGGGCTCAACCATAGTGGAGCCGACAATCGCACAGCATGCAATCATGATGCATGTCACTATACATAACAAAAACTGATCAACATAACCATATCCATATATACAAAACGGGTACTGTAAAAGCAATGGTCACATACCAAAATCTAGAATACACAGGTCAGATAGAATATCAAAAACTTATGTCCTGAACATAATAAGTATGGAACATCCTGATCAGCATAGAAAAATCCATATATACATAATATGGGTACCACAGTATCAGTAGGTCAATCCACGGATCTAGGGCATACAGGTCCTTTATGGTATAACAACCTAGATCCTAAACATATCTTCTTCCATAACATATGTACCAACAATATGCACATATCAAGAATCAAGGTCTAGGTACACGAATCATATATGATATACAAACAGAGGTACACAAGCCAGTCATGGCATAAAACCTAAGTATCAGATAATCTCGATACATATGACTGAAACCAAAAGTCCAGAACCTAGTCCTAACCTCAGTAAAACATGGTATGTCACTTATTCTAGAAACTAAGATACTCATGGTAATACAATACTCATGGCAATAAATCACATGATATAAGCACGGATACGTCACAGGCGATAAACCTAACATGCTATGGATATCAAACAGTGACATACCAAAGATAAACATGTTCATTGCTTGTAGTTATAAAATACTATGCATATCCAAAGACAATATCATAAAAGATAAGTCAAGAGGTACCCGCCTCAAATAGAAGGTCCAATCCAGTCCAAATCCGACGTTGAGATGCTCATCTCAAATCAGAGTCCTGTATCAATATATTTTATTTAGCTAAATTCACATGGGTTAAATAGCTAAATAAAATCCCTAAAACCAATTAAGGAAACCTCAATGCAACGATAAATTTCGATTCATCCAATCCATTTGATTGAGTCAGGTTTAATCCAACATTCCTAACTCATCGAATAAATCCAATGATCCTCGATCAATAATCAAACACTCCGCGTATGAAAAATCAATTCAATGAGCCTAACGACATACATTCCATCATGATATTCAACCAATCCAAATTACACAAACCATAATAGATTTACTAACTCCAAAATCCATTTATACTAACAACAATGCATTTACCTCAATCCAAAACTCACCCAAATATGCATATTCGGCTGTTGAGTCACTGCCGAAGACGCCTGCTGTCGTTCCAACCAAATACCTCTGGTTAACCTAGAGTATGGATCGTTAGTCAGCAAATACACATGTACAAATTGATTACCTCATACCTAAATCAAATCTATCATCACAATAGTCCAAACAACATAGAGTCTATAACAAAGATATAATTCTCTACTTCTTACCTCACTACCTAGCCACTGTTGACGCTGGATCAAGATGGGTCGGACCAAGAACTACCCACCTAGTACAATCTCCCTTCTTCCTCTCCACTGATCAGAGGTGATCAAGGATCCGGCGACAATGCTAGGGCCCGATGAGACCGGCTGGTGGCGCTGTTTTGTGCGGCAGTGAGGAATAGATCTAGGGAATGGTCCTTTCCCCCTTTGGCCGTCACCTAGGACAGAGGTGCGATGGTGCTCGGGTGGCTCGCGGCTAGGGCACATAGAAGACAGCTTTGCTCGGCGGCCGGAGGTAGAAAACAGAAGGGAAGAAGGGTTCAGCCGGCGAGAGCTCGCGGCGAGAAGAAAAAACTAGGGCACGACGTCAAGACTTAGGGAAGGAAAAAGATCGGCGCCGAAATGAAATAGGCACGGGTAAGGACTAGGGCACACGACGAGGAGAAGGAACCGCCGAGTGGCAGTTAGGGCACAGCATTTGGCGGGGAAGAAGGCTCGGTGTCGAGTTCGGCGAGAGGAACAGAAGAGGCGCGGGCGAGGCTCGAGTGAGGGTGCGGGGAAGAAAGAAACGGCGAGGGGAAAAATAAAAGAAAAAGAGTAAAAATGTATTTATAAATAAAACATTTCCTCACTTAAACGGGTATCCAAAACAGGCCTTCCCGGAGCCCCGTTTTTATCCCCGTAAACTCGTCCATACGAGCTCCGAAAAATTCCCGAAAAATTCCGGAAAATTCCCTTATTAATATTCGCCTATTTTCGGTATTTTACATTCTCCCCCACTAATAAAAATTTGGTCCCCAAATTTCGTTATCTACCATCAGCAAGTACTAACAACAGATATAGAGTATAAATGCTGAACGGTAAATAAATCACATACCTCAAGTGAAAAGATGGGGATATCGAGCTCGGATCCTATCCTCGAGCTCTGATCGTATCCTCGAGCTCGGATCGTATCCTCGAGCTCCCAAGTAGCCTCCTCGTCTGAATGATGCTGCCATACGACTTTAACCAGCCGGATAGCCTTGTTCCGCAACTGACGCTCTTTCCGGTCTAGAATCTGTACCGGAACCCCTCATAAGTGACGTCAGGCTGAACTGGAACTGAGATATCAGTCAGCGTATGCGTCGGGTCAGGTACGTATCTCCTCAGCATAGATACATGAAATACATCATGCACGCCTGACAGGGACGGTGGTAGTGCCAGTCGGTAAGCTACCGCTCTGATCCTCTCCAAGATCTCGAAAGGGCTAATGTACCGCGGAGCTAGCTTACCTCTGAGGTCAAATCTCTTCACCCCTTCCGTGGGTGAAACTTGCAGAAATACATGGTCGCAAATAGAGAACTCTAAGAGTCTCCAACTCCGGTCAGCATAACTCTCTTCTGGCAGTCCTGTGCCTCTGACACTCTCTGTCTAATAGTACGGACCAATTCTGCCTCATAATCCAATACACAAGATCTCAGCAAGTCCTCTAGAGTCTGAATGGTCCGCTGTGACTATCCATCTGTCTGAGGATGGAAAACTGTACTGAAACAGAGATGAGTGCCCAAGGTCTGCCGCAGACTCTGCCAGAAACGAGACGTGAACCGAGGCTCTCTATTTGAAATAATACTCAAAGGGACACCATGTAATCTGATGATCTCCCTGCAATACAGATCTGCTAATCGATCCAGGGAATCAGTCTTTCGGATCGCTAAGAAGTGCACAGATTTGGTTAATCGATCGACGATTACCCAAATCGTGTCATGGCCTCGTCGTGTCCTCGGCAAACCCACCACAAAGTACATGGTAATATGTTCCCATTCCCACTCAGGAACAGAAATTCTCTGTAGAAATCCGACAGGTCTCTAGTACTTAGCCCTCACCTGTTGACATACAAGACATCTATCTACAAAATCCGTGATGTCTTCCTTCATGTCGTTCCACCAATAGGAATACCACAAATCTCGATACATGCGGGTTCTGCCTGGATGGATAGCACATCGTGAGCGATGAGCCTCCTGACGTAACTCCGATAAGACCGGGTGAGACTGAGGTACGCACAATCCGCCTCAGAATTATATAATACCCGCTTCATCCCGGGGAAACTTAGTCTGCTGCCCGGAAGCTATCCAGCTGCCAATGGACCGTAAATACTGATCTCCAACCTGGGCCTCCTGAATCCTCATCCTGATCGAGGATTGAGCAACCATGGTAACCAGAATACCCTGCTCTGTCCGTCCCAGCTCCTTAAGGCCCAATTCGGAGAATTCCTGAATCAAATCCGTAACCACAACTCGGTAGCAAGCCAAAGTCCTTCTAGACTTCCGGCTAAGTACATCGACAACCACATTAGCTTTTCCTGGGTGATAGTTAATGGTACAATCAAAATCCTTCAGGAACTCCATCCATCTCCTCTGTCGGAGATTGAGTTCCTTCTGAGTAAACAGATACTTGAGACTCTTATGGTCAATGAGAATTCAAATGTAATGCCGTACTAACGATGTCGCCAAATCTTCAAAGCAAAGATGATGGCGGCTAGCTCCAGATCAAGAACTGGTAGTTCTTCTCATGCTCCTTCAACTATCGAGAAGCATATGAGAATATTCTACCGTACTGCATCTGAACAGCACCCATACCCTGTAGAGACACGTTGGTATAGAGGACAAATCCATCCTCTCCAGAAGGTATAAACCAAAATCAGAACCGACACTAGTCTCCGCTTCAGCTCCTAGAATCTGGTCTTGAAATCCTCAGTCCAAGTGAACTTCACGCCTTTACTGGTCAGGCGTGTAAATAGCATAGCAATCCGGGAGAAATCCTCAACGCATCTCCGGAAATATCGGCCAAACAAAGGAAGTTGCGAGCCTCTTCTATAGACTCCGTCTACTCCCAACGGTAACATCCTCCATCTCCTGTGGAACCACGGTACACTTCTACTGGTGACCGTGTGTCCCAAACATCATCACAAAAGACAATCCAAATCAGCACTACTGATAATCACATATAGATGTTCTCGTCGAATCATCTCTAGATCTATGCAAAGGTAGTGTACGTGACTCACCTCGGATCCGAAATAGATCACAACATCTTCAACAAAGACAATGGAATTCGATCCAAACATCCTCAAAATACCAGAATCATCATGATAACATCTAGGGCACCGCCAACCCTAATGGTAAAACCAAGACACATAATGTCTGTATCACAGATATTCCTAACCATAAGATCCCTAACAATAAGTCCGAAATCTAATCACCAACAATATAAATCGCCAAAGAATAGATCCTAGATCTGATCACCAACGATATAAATCACCAAAGAATAAATCCTCAGTGTGAGAGCAACGCTCCATCACAGAAAATACCACATATGTGGGAGCAATAGAAATCCTCAATATGTAGGAGTAACACTCCACTACAAATAATCCGAAATATGTGGGAGCTACGCTCTACCCCAACAATCCAGAATATGTGGGAGCTACGCTCTACCACAAACGATCCATAACATGTGGAAGCTACGCTCTACCACAACAATACATAAGTGCCCAAAGCACCTAACTATCTAGCTAGAGACTGCACGAGATCTCTCTACCACAGATCACTGTGGGTAGCCTAGGGTATAACCACCCAGTAAGCAAATCAAATCCATAGTCAACTCTATCATCATCCTAGTGGGTCGGTCACCCACAAATAGAAGAATTAGTTGACAGGGTAATACAACCAATAACATAATGTAGACACCAAGCATTCTACAATCAACATAGGTAAAATCAGCATGATGCTACCCACCATACACCTGACACACATGCACACACAACATATGTATGATCGACATAATCCTCCAATTGGTACACACCAAAAATACTCACATCATAGGTACAAATCACCGTGATACCTCCAACAATGTATATCGAACCCGTGTGCATATATCATCGTAGGTAAAATCAACAATACCCCTCAAACAACACTCACATGACAAATATACACATATGCCAAGAGTATAATCAACATATACTTCCAATAAGGCATACTAAAACCCAGGTGCATTCACAAATCACACATAATCAACAAGATACCTCAGATACCACACCAAACTCATATGTACATATCACAACACCGATGTAGTCGACAAGATACTTCCAACATGACATTCACACTCATGAGCACATACCACTACACAGATTTAAATCAATAAGATACCTCCAATATGTCAATCAGACACGTACAGCTAACTAAGAAGATATAATCCACAAGGAACATATAATAACCATATCTAGATGTGAATACTCACACTTCCTGCAAATGAACTAACCATCAGAGAACTCCTATAACTCATTACAATCATATGTACACGAAACAAAGCTAGGGATAATCAGCCTATTTGACCTAATCAACCTGACATTCTGAAACGGTAGGGTCCCCTTCTAAGTTATCCAACTAGGTACATACAGTCAAAAATTAAAGTCCACATGGAATAGGATACATCGATCCTCTATAGACTGACCCAAATCGACAATGGTATACTGTCAATTCAGTCTTTTCCACGTCAGTACAAAACATGTACTCAAATGTGCTCTAAATACCATACTAAGCACAAATAACCCAACAATTCGAACCTCTAAAATAGAGTATGACTGTCCTCTACTGATCAAACTAACAAAACTAAATAAGTCATCTACTAACTAATCAAAAATACCTTAATCCTCCACAAGCAACTAAGGTATGTCAATATATGACTACCCAAATCAATAAGTGTAAATCAGACTTCTACTGACCAATCTACATGAATATGAAGGTACTATCTAATACACACTAATAATAACAAAGGCTGGTATGTGCCTCCATTTCCTAACCAATTTGTAGTAACAGAAGTTAATACTACTAATGGTATGATATGAAAGATCTGCAGAGACTATATTCCTTAATCTCTATTAAGGTCGGTAAAGATCAGTGGCTATCCCATCACATATAATACGTGCTACATCAACAAGATAGATACTAATAAAGAATGCTAATACAGATGATAAACTGTAATATATGGCATATACTAACAGAGAGGTAGGACAACAGTATATACCAACATACCTCCTATAGCTTGGAGATGTCCTGCTGCTGCCAGGTCCCAAAACCTGAAAAGTCACATCGAGAAGACCAAAACAGAAAATCCGAAACACCGGGAAAATAAGACTCGTAAGCCGATCTCTGATACCAAATAAATTGATATCAGATAAATCTCAAAAATCCAAAACACATAGCAAGTATCGTATACCTGCTCTGATACCACTAAATTGTCACGCCCCGGAGGAGTCTCTGTCCGAAGAAATTTCGGCAGCATCTCCCCTGTACGGCGGACAATCTGAAACTTTTCTACAAGCACTATATACCTCAGCCACATGCGGCTGGAATAATAACAATAAAAGGAAACAAACACCACGCAGTTAATATCAAATTCAGCCTCTGGCTGACACAACCACGCAGTTAAAAATAAAGCAGCCCACTCGGCTGTACCAAAACCAAAACACAAAACTGCTAGCCGGCTAGGCTTACACAACCAACAACAAATACGAAATACCACATAACAACATCAACACTCCAAAAATAAAACCGGAGTACAGAGCTAACAAACTGATACATAAAACAAAACAAAACATACGTGAAACCGATAAGTCTTCTGATGTGACGTGGGGACCAGCAGACAGGATGCTCCAAGCGACACCATAAATAACCTGGTACCTGAAAAAGATAGTGTCAACGGGGGTGAGTTCAACAACTCAGCGAATACCAATGGACATGAGTAGTAAGATATATCTAACAGCAACCAACATGGAATACAGCTTTTTAATCATATATATAGGGAATATGCAAAACTGAAAGGTAACTGAGGAAGCTGTACTCACCAGGAACTCCTATCCAGACAAAAGGGTCGTCAAACCGAAAGTGTCAATAATCCTGTATGCAGGTCAAAGGTATGCATCCAACCAAAATGCAACAATCACAATAATATAAATACATCAATGCATATGATGCTAATGATGCGTCTTGGTCACCCCTGACGCCAGTCAGTCATCTCACACACAAATGGTGAGACCGAGTGGGTAGGGCTGTGACAACCGTGCACTCTGTCGTCACTATTCCTGATGAGTGACCGAGTGGACGGGATGCTGTCGGACTACTCCTGTCCAGTGACCTCAAATCATAAATGGGGGAGCTCAATGCTCTCAACTCCCGGTACACAATGACGGGGAGGTATCTCTGCTGGCTACCACGCTGAGTCACCTGACCAACGGAGCCAAACAGAGTCCACCATCTACCGGCTACTACGCTGCTACACTAAATGCCAGCGGAGCCAAACAGAGCGGAACTGTCTGCCGGCTACCACGCTGAGTCCTCAGACCAACGGAGCCAAACAGCAGAACCGCCACACACCTGCCTGATATACCACTAAACCATGAGTGGGGGTGTGTGCAGTACATGTAACTGGCGATGGGCTCAACCATAGTGGAGCCGACAATCGCACAGCATGCAATCATGATGCATGTCACTATACATAACAAAAACTGATCAACATAACCATATCCATATATACAAAACGGGTACTGTAAAAGCAATGGTCACATACCAAAATCTAGAATACACAGGTCAGATAGAATATCAAAAACCTATGTCCTAAACATAATAAGTATGGAACATCCTGATCAGCATAGAAAAATCCATATATACATAATATGGGTACCACAGTATCAGTAGGTCAATCCACGGATCTAGGGCATACAGGTCCTCTATGGTATAACAACCTAGATCCTAAACATATCTTCTTCCATAACATATGTACCAACAATATGCACATATCAAGAATCAAGGTCTAGGTACACGAATCATATATGATATACAAACAGAGGTACACAAGCCAGTCATGGCATAAAACCTAAGTATCAGATAATCTCGATACATATGACTGAAACCAAAAGTCCAGAACCTAGTCCTAACCTTAGTAAAACATGGTATGTCACTTATTCTAGAAACTAAGATACTCATGGTAATACAGTACTCATGGCAATAAATCACATGATATAAGCACGGATACGTCACAGGCGATAAACCTAACATGCTATGGATATCAAACAGTGACATACCAAAGACAAACATTTCATTGCTTGTAGTTATAAAATACTATGCATATCCAAAGACAATATCATAAAAGATAAGTCAAGAGGTACCCGCCTCAAATAGAAGGTCCAATCCAGTCCAAATCCGACGTTGAGATGCTCATCTCGAATCAGAGTCCTGTATCAATATATTTTATTTAGCTAAATTCACATGGGTTAAATAGCTAAATAAAATCCCTAAAACCAATTAAGGAAACCTCAATGCAACGATAAATTTCGATTCATCCAATCCATTTGATTGAGTCAGGTTTAATCCAACATTCCTAACTCATCGAATAAATCCAATGATCCTCGATCAATAATCAAACACTCCACGTATGAAAAATCAATTCAATGAGCCTAACGACATACATTCCATCATGATATTCAACCAATCCAAATTACACAAACCATAATAGATTTACTAACTCCAAAATCCATTTATACTAACAACAATGCATTTACCTCAATCCAAAACTCACCCAAATATGCATATTCGGCTGTTGAGTCACTGCCGAAGACGCCTGCTGTCGTTCCAACCAAATACCTCTGGTTAACCTAGAGTATGGATCGTTAGTCAGCAAATACACATGTACAAATTGATTACCTCATACCTAAATCAAATCTATCATCACAATAGTCCAAACAACATAGAGTCTATAACAAAGATATAATTCTCTACTTCTTACCTCACTACCTAGCCACTGTTAACGCTGGATCAAGATGGGTCGGACCAAGAACTACCCACCTAGTACAATCTCCCTTCTTCCTCTCCACTGATCAGAGGTGATCAAGGATCCGGCGACAATGCTAGGGCCCGATGAGACCGGCTGGTGGCGCTGTTTCGTGCGGCAGTGAGGAATAGATCTAGGGAACGGTCCTTTCCCCCTTTGGCCGTCACCTAGGACAGAGGTGCGATGGTGCTCGGGTGGCTCGCGGCTAGGGCACATAGAAGACAGCTTTGCTCGGTGGCCGGAGGTAGAAAACAGAAGGGAAGAAGGGTTCAGCCGGCGAGAGCTCGCGGCGAGAAGAAAAAACTAGGGCACGGCGTCAAGACTTAGGGAAGGAAAAAGATCGGCGCCGAAATGAAATAGGCATGGGTAAGGACTAGGGCACGCGACGAGGAGAAGGAACCGCCGAGTGGCAGTTAGGGTATAGCATTTGGCGGGGAAGAAGGCTCGGTGCCGAGTTCGGCGAGAGGAACAGAAGAGGCGCGGGCGAGGCTCGAGTGAGGGTGCGGGGAAGAAAGAAACGGCGAGGGGAAAAATAAAAGAAAAAGAGTAAAAATGTATTTATAAATAAAACATTTCCTCACTTAAACGGGTATCCAAAACAGGCCTTCCCGGAGCCCCATTTTTATCCCCGTAAACTCGTCCATACGAGCTCCGAAAAATTCCCGAAAAATTTCCAAAAATTCCTGAAAATTCCCTTATTAATATTCGCCTATTTTCGGTATTTTACAATAAAAACCTAGGTATCATATAATCTATTTACACATGCCGAAATAAAATCCAGAACCTAGTCCTAACCTCAGTAAAGCATGTCACTCTAGAAACTAAGATACTCATGACAATAAGATACTTATGGCAACAAATCGTGAGATATAAGCACGGATACATCACAGGCGACAAACCTAACATGCTATGGATATCAAGCAGTGACATACCAAAGGCAAACATGTTCATTGCTTGTAGTTATAAAATACTATGCATATCCAAATGACAATATCATAAAATACCCGCCTCCAATGTAGATCGTATGTCCTCTAATCAAAGCTCTTGTCTCAAATCAGAACCCTGAAATAAATATACAATCAATCACTTAGGTTTATCGTAGATCGGACAATGCAAGCCAAAATCTTAATAAATCCAATCTAACAATCTCATCCTTTTCTTCCAAAATCCATCCAACACTTGATAATCATTTTCTGTTGATTTAATCCACCTTAACAATTCCTCAAGTAAATGATTACTAATGAATCTAAATCTGTAACTAAACTCCAATCATACAGCAAAAGATTTGCTGCAACCCTAATCCTCAGTACAAAAACTCACCTCAACAGATGAATTGCTGTTGATCCAAAATTAAAGAGCTGCAACCGTATGCTGGAAGAACACCTCAGCGCGAAACCACCTTGCTGGATTCTCCCCTTCTGGTAAAAAAATCAACCATAAGATCAAGAAATAAGCAAAGATGCTAATTCATAGACCACATAAATTATAAAATGTATCAAGATCCCTACATCATACCTCAAGCTCAACCGCTGTTGATCACCTAACAAGGTGAACTAATTGCTACTGTAAACAAGGTATACCACAGCAAGACCTCCTTGCTAAAGTCTTCCCCACAACACATAATACTTGGCTAGAAACTCTTCCTCACAGCCGTGATTTCTAATCCACAGTAGGGAAAATTCTTCACTTACTGATCTCCAACATGACCGCAAGGTAGTGGCTGCCTGGCCAAAGCTAGGGCACAGCCGATAGCACTGCTCGGGTCAAGAGTTGTCAGCGGCGCAGGGCGGCGGTCGTCTGCCGGCGCTAGGGCAGAGGAAGCCGCGGGATGATCACCTGGCTGCAGGGGTCGGGTGGCGTCGTCGGGCAGAGACAAGAGGGAAAAGGAAGGCGGCGTCGGCGCACAGATCCGAGAAGGGGAAAGGGCGGCGCTCAAGTGCCAGCGAGAAGAAACGTCTGTGGCACAGGAGGAGACAGAATCGGGTGACACAGCTCGGAAGAGAGGGGAAGAAGAAGCTTCGCCGGCGTTCAATCGGAGAAGAAGAGGTAACCGCCGGCGCTAGGAGGTTAGGGCACGGGTGAATTCAGCGGAGGAGAAGAGAAATGGCACGCACGGGTTCGGCGGGGAGAGTAAGGAAATGAATAAAAAGAAAAAGGAAAAGAAAAATTACTTTTCCTCACTTAAATGGGTAGTCTAAACAGGCTTTTCCGGGGCCCCATTTTCATCCCCGTAAACTCGTCCATACGAGCTCCGAAAAATTCCCGGAAAATTTCTAAAATTCCAGAAAATTCTCTTATCTTTATTCACCATTTTTTCGGTATTTTACACTTACAGAATCGATGATGTCAGATCTCATCAATTCATCGACTAAAGAATCTTTTAATACATTCATAATTATATATGTAGAGATGTTCATTAATTATAATCCGATCACAAGTTCTCTCATACTACAAATTGTATTATGGATGTTTAATAAATAAGTTTAAGATCCAATCATATAGATACAAAATATGCACTCAAGTAGTAATCTTTATTTATCCAATAAATAGGTACAAACCATAAGGCGATTGCCTTAGGATGTCTCTCAAATATAACATACTTCCACTTAACCCAATGGCAATCGATAAGGTATCCAATACTATATGTCTCGACGTGACTCTCAAACTTACTTTGTGATAGAGCATTTGTCAAAGGATTTTCTAGGTTCCTTTCAATGGGAATCTTCTTCATTTATATTATTTTCCTACTAATGATCTCTCTGATCAAATGATAGTGGCAAAGCATATGTTTAGATCACTAGTAAGACCTATGTTCCTTAGCCTACATTATGGCTCTATTGTTGATGTAGTAAATTGATAATGTGTCAACAATACTTAGAACCACTTCAAGTTCAGTGATAAACTTTTGGATCCACATTGCTTCCTTTGTAGCTTCCAAAGCCACAATGTATTTATTAGAGTGTATACTAAAAGCCTAATTTTTGTATAAACATTTATTTAGAAATAAGAATCACATTAGTCAAATGTCTACATTTATAAGCTAAGTGTAGTTGTTCAATTAATTTATATTGTAGATAACATGGTGTGTGGTGTCACACACAGAAGATCATGTTATCAATTCCTTATAAATTATAAATAGTAGCTCACGACTAAGATGGAAAGGAACAAACCATTGGAATAGTCGTAGTGTAGTTTGATATTAGTTTATCTTAACTATAAAATTACACTAGTATACTCTGAGTGTATTAAACAGAACCATTTAAGGTAAGTTTTTTTTGTACTGACTACATAAAAGAACAAGACCTTTGTTATTATGGAAGTGCGTGCTCTTAATCCTGATATAATAACAAGCACATATATCTAGTATTTATTTCTTTGACTTATCAAAGGGTGTGATTTAGTTTGATAAATCAATAGGTCTGATAAGTTGAGAAATGATATTATTTATAGTGTGTGTTGTTGATAATAGAAGGAAACTGTGTCCTAGTAATCTAGGTTGATGATGCCCCCAAGAGGAGCTCATAAGGATTGTCATGTAAACTCTGCAGGTGGACTTAGTCCAACATGATGATAAAGTTGAGTGGTACTACTCTTGGAGCTAGATATTAATTAAGTGAGTTGTCAGTAACTCATTTAATTAGTGGGCATTCTATATCTTAAACACAAGGAGACTAACACACTCATGATAAGAAGGAGCCCAAAATGTAATTTGGGATTGGTGTGGTAGTTCAATAATATTTCTTTAGTGGTATGAATTATTATTGATGAAATTAAGTTGGGTGTTCGGAGCGAACACGGGAAGCTTAATTTTATCGGGAGACCAAAACCAATTCCTCCTCTCGGTCCCTATCGTAGCCTCTTGTATATAGAGAATTATATCCACCACATACCCACTTCCTACCCACCCTTAGGTGGCCGACCAAGCAAGCTTGGAGCCCAAGCTTGGGCCGGCTAAAACCAAGGGATTGAGCCAAGATTAGTGGCCGACCCTAGCTTGGAGCCCAAGCTAGGTGTGGCCGGCCACATATAAAATAAAAGAGATTTTATTTAAAATCTTTCCTTATGTGGAAGCCATGGTTTTAAAAGAGAGTTTAAATTTAAATATTTCCTTTTATAGCTTTCTATAAAAGATTAAGTGAAATGTTTGATATCTTTCCTTATTTGTAGTTAAAAGGAAGATTTTAATTTTTGATAAAACTTTCTTTTTTTTGTAACCATCTTGATAATATAAAAGAGAGTTTTAAAATTAAATCTTCCTATTATAGTTTCTACAAAAGATTAAGAAAAAATTTGATATCTTTCCTTATTTGTAGATTGAGAGGAAGATTTTAATTTTAAAGATAATTTTCCTTTTTGGAAATCATCCACATGTTTTAATAGAGATATTTTAATTTATAAAATTTCCTTTTATAACCAACCATGAAGGGAAAAATTATTAGAGAAATTTTTATTTTAAAATTTTCGGAAACAAATAAGGAAGTTTTAATTTTGTGTTTAAAACTTGCCTTATTTGGAGCTTGTGATGTGGCCGGCCATGATAAGGGTTAAAAGGAAAGTTTAATTAAATTTTCCTTATTAACCAAAGGCAAGGAATATAAGAGAATTTTAATTATAATTAAATTTCCTTATTTGCCAAGACCAAGGAATATAAAAGAGAGGGTAGAGGTGCCTCACCTCATAACAACTCTCTTCTATTTTTCCTCTCTCTTTGCTTCCTTGGTGGTGGCAGGCCATATCATCTCCTCCTCTTCCTCCTTAGTGGCCGAACCTCATCAATCTCTAGGAGCTTGTTTTGGTGGCCGGATCTAGCTTGGAGAAGAAGAAGAGAAAGGAGGTTTTGTTTCCTAGTTTTCCTTGGAGCTTGGTTGGTGGCCGAGACTTATAATCTCTTGGAGAAGGTTGCTTGGCCGAATCTTGGAAGAAGGAAGAAGAAGGGCTTGGGTGGTTCTCATCTCAGTAGATCATCGCCCACATGACGTCCGAGAAAAGAAGAGGAATACGGTAGAAGATCAAGAGGTTGTTGCTTACAAAGAAAGGTATAACTAGTAATTGTTTTCCGCATCATGCTAGTTTTCCTTTGTATGAATTCCAAACACAAGAGGCATATAATTCAAGATTTCTAATTTGTGATTCGAGTTTTTGTTTTTTTTATTTTTCAAATTTGTGATTTGATTGTTCCTTTTGGTTAAACCTAAGGTTATATAAGGAAATTAAATATTAATTCCATTGAAAGGCTTTGTCTAGGAAGTGGTGGATGCTCCCATACCCAAGAAGTCCTAGTACCTCACCATGTTTAACCTTGAAGCCGATTTATGAAATTAATATTTAATTGAATTTGTAACATGTGTGGATTTGGATCAATAATGTTAAACATCGTTTGCGATCCAATTCTAAACCACTAAGAACAAATAAGTTAAATTTGGAATCAATAATGTTAAGTTCCATTTGTGATTCCTAATTTAATTTCTAAAGAACACAATAGGTTGTTAGTAAAGGTTTAGAAGTTGTATAAAATTTTTGTACAGGGGAACCGGTATGATATTCCACATAGCAACCAACAGTATTCCACCTCAGTAGTTGGATTAGTGAGGGTGTATTACTTGGAACTCTTCCAACTTAATGCACCTCCATTTAATGTGAATATGTATTCAGATTAAGACTTGGAGTCATCCTTGACCGTTTAGAAGTTGACATCCGTATACTTGCGTGCTACCATATCACCATCTCCATATACCATGAACATATCCTTAGTTCTTCTTAAGTACTTTCGGATTATTTTAACAACCACCCAATGGTCCATGCCTATATTTGATTGGTATCTACTCATGACACTCAAAGCATATGATACATCATACCTTATACATAACATAATATATATGATAGATTCTATCGCTGACGCATAAGGTATCTTACTCATACAAATCCTCTTGTCTTCTATGTGTGGGCACATAAATTTTGAAAGGTGGATTCCATGCCTCATGGGTATAAAACTTTTCTTAGATTCATCCATGGTAAACCGCTTTAGCACTCTGTCTATATATGTAGACTACGAAAACCAAGTAACTATTTTGATCTATCCCTATAGATCTTAATCTTGAGGATGTAGGTTTCTTCTCCCATATCTTTTATGGAGAACATTTTGGACAATCAAAGTTTAACTGACTATAAAATGGGCACATCATTTCCTAACTAGGAACATGACTGCCCACCCACTAATCTTTTTGTATACACAAAGTTCATCATAATTTTATGAGAAATCAAACTCCTTGATTACCTAATCAAAATAGATATTTCAACTTCTGGATGTTTGCTTCAGTTCATCAATGGATCGTTGAAGGTTGTATACTTTATTTCTTTCAATAGATGTGAAAAGCTTGGGTTGTATCATATACACATTCTTAAATAGTTTCTCATTGAGGAATGTCATTTTCACATCCATTTGCTATCTCATAATCATAATGAGATGCTATGACCAAGAGTACCCGAATGGATTTAAGTATATAACTATCAGTGAGAAAGTTTCGTCATAGTCAATGCCTTGCCTTTGACGATAGTCTTTCACCACTAATCTAGCTTTGTAAGTAATTATATTACCATCCATGTCAATCTTATTTTTGAAAATCCACTTGCATCTAATAGGCGTAATGCCTTTAGGTGCCAAGTTCCAAATTTAGTTCTCATACATGGAATTCATTTCCGACTTCATGGCCCTTAGCCACATATCCCTTTCTAAACTTTAAGAACTTCTTTATAATCAGTAGGTTCCTCATCCTCAATGAACAACACATCATTCAATTCACTTATAAGAAATCCATATCTCTGAAGAATCATATGTGTCCTACTTGACTTACGAAGATGTTGTATGTCTATAGGTTCGGCCAATGACTCATCACTATGAGTAATCGATTGTAGTTCATGACTAGGAATATCTTTTGAGTCTATTGGAGTCTTTTGAACTTTCTCAAGTTCAACCATACTCCTACTATTTTTCTATAAGAGGAACTCTTTATTTAGGAATACAACATATCTTGAAACAAACACATTTTGTTCCAAGGGATGATAAAATTGGTAATCCCTTGTTTCCTTAGGGTAACCAATAAATAAACACTTATTAGATTTAGCATCCAGCTTATCTAATAGTGTCGTCTTCACATAAGCAGGATATCTTCAAGTAAGATAGTTGAGGTTTCTTACTAGTCCATATTTCATATAGACTAGTAGAAATTACCTTAGTTTGGACTCTATTTATCAAGTAAACAATTGTCTCAAGTGCATAACCCCAAAAGGATTTGAGAAGGTTTGCATGATTCATCATTAACTTAACCATTGCCGCTCATATAATCTTAAAACTCTTAACTTAAGTATTTAACACTTTGATCGGATCAAAGTGTCTTTATACTTTTACCAAGTTATTTCTCTACTTTATTTCTGAGTTCTTTGAACTTTTCAAAGATCTTAGACTTATATATTATTAGATACATATATCTAAATCATGAGTGATTATTGATAAAAGTAATGAAGTAGCTATAACCTCCTCGTTCATGAATTGACATTGATCACATATATTAGTATGTATAAGGTCAAACAACACTCTCACTTATTCACCCTTTCTAATAAAAGGTAACTTTGTCATTTTTCCTTTTAACCATGAATCACATGCATTAAATGAATCTAATTCAAATGATTCCAGAATTGCAAGTCTTTGTAATTCGGATAGTGTTTCTTGCTTTTATGGCCAAGGTGACAATGCCATGAGTAGGAAGTTAACTGATCATCCTTTCAAGCATGTTTATTGCTCGTTTTGTCACTAGATCTATCTAATGTGTAGATCTCATTGCATATTGTTCCACTTCCATAAAGAATGTCATTCAAATTTATATAACAGTAATTGTTTCTAAATGTCAAATGGAAGCACTTTCTATTTAAACAAGAAATATAAACAATATTCTTTATTAATACAAGAACGAAATAATAATTATCCAGTTCTAAGATAAGTTCACTAGAAAGTTTTAATAAATATGTTCTGATGACCACAACTACAACCTTTGTTCCACTGTCAACTCACAAATTTGATTCTCCGTTGACAAGTCTTTCGCTATTCCTTAGCATTTGTATGTCATTACATATATATGAGTCACACCATGTATCTAATATCTAGGTGTATGAGGAAATAGTATGACAATCAATAACGAAGATACCTGAAATAGATGGGCATCAGATGTTGGCTTCTTTTTCAGTGACTCAAGATAGATCTTGTAGTTTCTTCGCCAGTGGCCCATCTTATCACAATAGTGACATGTGCCCTTTTGTACCGATTCTTCCTTCTTAGCCTTCTTCTTCCCTTTGGCTTGATATTTTAACTTTTTATTAGAACCTTTTTTTAAAAGAGTTAACTAACATCACAGTCTTATGTTCTTTCTTAATAAATGGCTCCATAGTCTTAAGCATGTTGATCATTTTGAGAATGGTGAATTCAAGATTGTTCATCTGATAGTTTATCACAAATTGTGAATAACTATTAGGCAAACTATGCAGGATAAGTCAATACTTAATTGGTGATTCATTACAAAATCGAGTGATCCCAATCACTCAATGTAGTCATTCATCTTCAGTATAAATTGCACCGCAGATGAACCCTCTTGAATCTTTGAGCAAAAGAGAAGATTAGAGACCTCAAACCTTTCGGATCTAGTCGTCTCATCAAAAAACTCATGAAGATGATAGATAATAGTATAAGTATTCATATGCTCATGCTACTTCTATAGCTCAGGAGGCATCGAGGCTAACATGATGCAACTAGCAAGCTTAGAATAAGTTGTATGCTTCTGATGGGCTAACAATTGGTTTAAAGTTGCATCATCTCCTAGACTTGTGGGAAGAGGCTCATCAAGGACATATACAAGCTCTTCAATCTTGAGAAGAACTCTCAAGTTTTTAAGTTTGACCCAGTCCATTTGTTCGATTCTAAAATCAAACACAAATTTAAAGACGTCACTATCAAACGATTAACCTAGAAATACATAATTGAGCAAATATGATACACATGATTTAATTTTGTAAATGTAAACAACTTACATAAATACGATATCCCACTTACTTATCAAATTCAAGAAACCTTACTTTGAATTCAGGAGATCATAGGTTTTCTCCAAATGGGTTGATATCCACTAAAGATAAGAACAACCTTGGAGTGAGTCTAACAAGTCATTCTTAGCTATAGTGGTAGGTATCAAATATACCGATTACATATCACATATATGCAACTATCACATTATCCTATCAACTAATTGATATTCACAAAAATATCAAGTTGTTAACACATTAACACGTATATATCAAATATATATCACCCAACTTCACCTCTATCTACATTAACCTTGAAATGAGTCCAACAAATCAACATTTCAAGCTAAAGTCATCTTGTTAATCATGAGATCATATCTCAATGGTTCAAACATATTTAATTTAAGGTTGATCTTGGAATGAATCTAATAACTCAAACAAGAAATTAAACTTTGACTCTTACCATATTAAAGGAAGATGTAAACTTTAATATTTTTCATAAGGGATTTGGTCTCATCTACCTTTCAAGCAAATGAACTATCTACATGACATGACATAATTATATCTAATCATGGTATAAATATCAGAAATAATTAATGTATCTACATGACATACAATATGACATAATCATGACATTAATAATGTCATAATTATCATAATTTTATTTGTAAATAAAATATGATTAAGAATCTGATTTCCATAAATCAAGATTCCTTTAATTAAATTAGGAAACAAATTTCTAAATTTTAATTATATACTTTATTTAGGAAATAATTCCTAATTAATAAAATCTAATTAATTAAAAAATAATTCTCTAATTTTAAACTCCTAACTAATTAGGAAATATATGATTAGAATTTCTTAATTAATTTAGAATCTTGCAAATTTAGATTTTTTTCTAAATTATTTCAGAAACTTTTTAAAATTAAAATTTCCTAACTAATTATGAAACTTTCTAAAAATCGAATTTCTTAATAAATTCAGAATATTTCCAAATGAAAATTTTCTAAATTATTATAAAATATTTTTAAATCGAAATTGCTTAAATTATTTTAGAAACTTTTTTAAATTAAAATTTTCTAATTAATAAGAAAATTTCCCTAAAATGAAATTTCTTTAAAAAAATTTAAAAATTTTCCAAAATTAAATATATGACCAACTATAGCTCGTAAAATAATTTTACTACTATATTGAAGCATAGTTAGGCTTTGATACACTATTGGGGAGTCCGGTGTGGATGAGATGCTTTATAAAATGTGCACAGTGGAAGACAGATAATAATAATTCATAATTATTACATCATACACATCACACGCATATAAGATACAACACGTGCGGATATAACTGCAAATTATAATTTTAAAGAATAACTTTTATTCTAAGTATACCTCACGGATGACATGGAGCAGGAATGTCATCATTCAAGCAACGCTTCCAAAGCTTTGCCTCTATTCGTATCCACGCCGAGAACTCCTCAAGATGACTTCGGAAGTCACGAGTTTCATCTTCGCAAAAGGTATTAGCCTTGTGTGCGAGGATGAAGTTTGGTGCCCAGTGACATACACAACTAGATGACACAAAATAGAAAGGAAAATAGATCGCTTCTATACTTGGCAGCTTATACAATTAATGGTACAAAATGAAGCAAACGATGTCTGTGTAGCCGCCGTCTTGAAGGAGAAAAATCCCTATGAACATGGAATAGAGAGTCCGAGCTATCCAACACTCGGAGGAAACCGATAGAAGGCTGGCTCAACACCTCGGAGGTGTTGCTGGAGATGGCTACCAGCATCCCACGCCGATGGTCTAGGTCTCCAACAATGTCTGGGTTATGGCTGGAGTGACCAGTGGTGGCTGGGAGCGTCGAAAATGAAAAAGGTAGCAACTCCTTTGTCTTGGTCCATAGCATTAAAGAGGAAGAGAGGGAGAGAGGTGGAGGCCAAACCTAACGATTAAGGTTTTCTCTAAGAGATTATTACCTTTTTTTCTTCACTCTAATCACTTTTATAGGTCTCCTAATGGTTTGGATCCATATACAAAAACTCGCATCCATTAAACCATTAACCCAATCCATCAACTTAAGTTTGTTCAATAACCAAACCAAGTTAGTTCATGAACCAATACCATTTGGTTCATTATCCAAACCATGTTTAATTTGAACCAAACCAATTTAGTTCATAATTATACCAAATAGGCTCTAATTCATCTTCAAAAGACGTGACGCTTCTTTTATGATAAAATATCTTCCATATTAGTCTGTCATTTAATCCAACCAGATTTAATCCCTCTCGATTTGAAAATCCAATTCTCAAACTCGTAATTATATCTCTTCGATATACTCGTAGTGCATATGACCCAATTGGTTCCTAATTTATGTTGATCATCCATAATTAACCATTAATTATGGAGCAATTATGTGTAACACTCATAATCCCTAATTAACTAAAAATCAATTGTTGGTCCCAGAACTTCTTCTGAATCCTTCAACAACTATAATGAATCATGTCATATTCCTTTTACTCTCATCTTAAACCCACTTGATTTAGGATATGGTCTATATGTAAGTCCCCACTAGGCTAACTACTGATGTATGTAGGTTATATATGTTTTTAGGTATTGTTTGATGTACATCTATATGTATTTCATGAATATAATTTATGTTTGTTTCACCCTATGTCATTATTATGTCATATTTTCATTCTATTTGTTCGGAGATCTGCTCTTTCTTTATTTTCATTGATAGGACATCTTTTTAAAGTAAACTAGAGTATTAGAGCAAATTTGGAAGAAACCCCAATAAAGCATGATCATGCCTGCTTCATAAGACTAGGAGGCATGGCCATGTTAGGGCCATGTCTATTTCACAGGGCTATGCCAGGACCTATCTACTTCAAATAGCCATAACGTTTTGCTTGGTTGGAGTTATAAGCTATCCTTGATACTAAATTGTAGCTAACTTCAAGATCTATAACTTTTCTTCAAACTTCAACCAGAGAAAATGATATTTAGATACGCTAAAAGGCTCCACAAGTGAGGTATGGCCTTGAGGCATGGCCATATTAAATTTTTTTATTTTTTACACTACAGACCAAAAGTAAAATGACCATAATATTTTACTCAGTTGGAGTTATAGGCTATTTAAGATACAAAAATGTAGCTAACTTCAACATCTATAACTTTGATTCAGATTTCAACCCGAGAAAACAATGTTAAGATGTGCTAAAAGGCTCTACAAGTGAGATACGACCTTGAGGCATGGATGTGTGAAATCACAAGGCCATGCCTCTCCACTTGAGCCCATTCACACCCCGGTCATACCTCTAGGCATGACCATGTGGTGGAGAAAGCAAGGGGCTATGCCATCTTGCTATAAAAGGAGATTTTCTCTCTTTTTCACTTATCTTGGGGGTTTGGGACTTCGTCCCTCTCCTTGGAGAAGGGTTTTCCCCTAAGGGGAAAACTCTAAAGCTTCCATCTTAATTGATCTACATGATCCATACATTTATAGAGCAAGGATTGCAAGTAAAAAGATTGGCGACACACAAATACTATTCCTCTCTTCTCTATCTTGTGTTTTGGATTGTAGGATGCTTAATTTCTTGTCTTTTGCTTGTGATTCCTTTTCAATGAAGTAGATCTTAAGATATAGGATATAGGAAGTAATTGTGATGCATTATTGATGTATAAACTATCTATTTGGATATTTTCTTATGATATGATATGTTTATACCATGTTCTATGTGCATTGTACATTGCATGTATTTGATGAAATGTGTATGAGGTCAATTATTATAGATGTAGTGTTTTGTTCACCATGTAGAAGAGATACTTTAGTTTGTTTAATTGGGGACCCTGTCACAAAGGATATCCCTTACTTTCCATGGTATCACCCTTGAAATAGGAGACAATTCCCTACAGGGAAAACTAATTAGAGTTAGGTTTCTCCTAAATTAATGTTAGGAAGTGATTTGTCTAATCTAGTGATTGTATAACCAGGGAGTCTTGTGATAGAGGGTATTCCTTTAACCAGACTTTCTAGGTTTACTCTTTAACTTAATTGCATTAATTTAATGTTAGGAAGTAAATTGGATAACTCTAGTATTGTATGGCCAAGGGGCCTTAGGGTAACCTTTAACTAGAGTTTCTAGATTTACTTCTTTACTTAATGGTATTAGGATTTGGGTAAACTCTCCAGTCTGATCTTCATGGGGTTGAGCCAAACTTTAGTAAGAAATCCTATAAAGTGTAGGCATGGAGGTAAGGAAATGATGAACAATACATAGGGACATTAACTAACATCATAATAAAATCGAATTTTAGAATCATTCCCCCAATCACTCTGTAACGACCCGACCCTCTTGGCCCATTTGGCGGCCCATTTGGCGACCTCTTATGTCGTCGACCATCGACCCTTATGTCGTCGGCCCATTTGACGACCTCTAATGTCATCGACCGACGACCCTTGGCCGTGCCGTTACTCACTAGGACTTTCCACCCCTGGTCAGTGGATTTTTGCCTCCCCCAGGATTCGAACTCTAAACCTCCTGGCTTAAGTATTAGAGTTTATGAATCCTGGTAACCAAGTGAGATCAGGCCAAGGGTCGTCGATCGACGACATTAGAGGTCGCCAAATGGGCCGACGACATAAGGGCCGACGGTCGACGACATAAGAGGTCGCCAAATGGGCCCAGAGGGTCGGGTCGTTACAATAAAAAGGTGCCTTTTTATTGTAACGACCCGGGCCAAGAGGACTTTCCACCCCAGGTCAGTGGATTTTTGCCTCCCCCAGGATTCGAACTCTAAACCTCCAGGCTTAAGTATTAGAGTTTATGAATCCTGGTAACCAAGTGAGATCACTATAATGCCCCGCCCCTCTTGCTAAGGCGACGGGGGTTACTTGACGGCACTTGCATACTTAACACAGCGGAAGTCTTACTTAATGAATTTAAAAACCTTTTTCTTACTTAAAAATCACAATAGACATAAAAGGTCCACATAGCATACTTATCATAAATTTTGGGTCTTAATACCAAACACATACTTAAAGTCATGGAGTCATAAAGTAAAAACATCAACATGGCAAATTTCTTATTAAATGAAAGAAGGTCATTTCTTTTAGCCAGTCCACTACCGCACACATCCTTCAAGCCCTCCTGCTGCTCCCCTAGTACATCCATTCCTTGCCTTTATCTGTGGTACAAGAAAGTAAGCTATGAGCACTCATGGCTCAGTAAGTTCCTTTCCTACTCACAAAAACCATCAAGCATATTAAAATCACAAGTCATAAGACATAAAGACAAGTGTATCATGTTAAGAGCATATCATGGCATATCATAACATAACATAAAGTATCATGGCATAACATATCATGATCATCAAACATATCCTGTCATAGCATAACATCATCATAACTAGCATGGCGTAATCATAAAGTATAATCATGGTACATCCCTAAACATATATCATGCAACATATGCAACATGTCTTCTGAAAACTTATACAATACATACTTAAACATAATCTCAACATGATTGGGGCCCCGGCTTGTACCACATACATAAATGCGCGCGTCCTTTGTAGGTCCAAGGTAGCAAGTCTTGAACCCTACAAGGCATACATACTAGGCCCGTTTCTTAGTCCATCGACCTAGGGGCACTTAGGAGCCCATCCCTAACGAGGCCCGTTTCTTAGTCCATCGACCCCGGGGCGCTTATGGAGCCCACCCTTGGTACAAGCCATACATAAAGTAAAGTAGCATGACTTAACTTACATATCATAGTTCTTATCATTTCATGCATATCATATTTCTTAACATATCATAAAACATGCATATTTGGGCACACAGCACATGCATGAATCATAACATACATCATGAACATATCACTTATCTTAAAGCATGCATATTTGGGCACACAGCACATGCATGAATCATAGGATTGCATAACGAACGTATCATTTTATCATGTCATAAAGTAAGCATGTTTGAGCACATAGTACATACATGGGTCATAAGTATACATGAAAGAACATAACACATATCCTAAAAAGACATAACCATTCATGGAATTATTAAATATCATCTCTTCATAGCATGTGAGGTATATCTAGTCACTAAACCCATATGGCTGAAAGTCATGAAAGGATCACATGATCTCTAGACAACATACAAACATAAAAATTTTCATGATAACTTCACATACTAACATAAGAAAGATCATAAGCATGTTAACCTAAATTTTTAAGCTCTCCTAGGTTTCCAATTATTTCATGGCCGAAACCTTTCATGAAGAGGAATCAAGTTCTAAGCAACATGTAAACATGTAAACCCTATACTCATATCATATTATATTTCATAGGGAACTACTTAAGCACATTTAGTTTGGGTTCTAAGTTCCCTAAGCTCCTAATCATATCATGGCCGAACCCTAGCTTATCTCATCCTAGGTTACAAGTAGTATAGAGGTGTTGAACCTTAAGCCAACATGTTATACATTTTCATGAGGAACAACATAAGCATGTTAGTTTAAAAATTCAAACTTCCTAGACCCCTTAATTCAAGGTGGCCGAACCTAACAATCATGGAATTAGGTTTTTAGTGGCATAAGAGTATGAAACCACAACTACATTCCATAGCATACATCACAAGAACATCCTAAGCATATATAAGTTGGGTTCTAAATTTCTCTAAGCCTTTAAACTTGTAGTGGCCGAAACATGTAAATCATGGAACTAGATTTTTAGTGACATGAGAGCATGGGAACTGCAACTACATTTCATAGCATATATCTCAAGGACATCATAAGCATGTATAAGTTGGATTCAAATTTCTCTAGACCCTTTAAACTTGTAGTGGCCGAAACTTAACAAGCATGAAACTAAGTTTCTAGTGGCACAAGAGCATGGAAACCCTACACAATTTTCATGGCTTCATAACATGGATCAACATGAGTAAAGTTAGTTAAAAACCTACACATACTAGCTTTAAAACCTAATGTGGCCGAAAGTTACATGTATTCAAAATTCTATATTACAAGCAACCATAAAACATCAACTAGTTTCATATTATATTATCAAGAAGGTCATGAGCCTCTTAGCCTTGGTTTCAACTTTCCTAGACTTCAACTCTCATCATAACCGAACCCTCATAAGCATGAAATAAGATTCATAACTAACATACAATCATGGCATAACATTTTAGCTTCATGTCTTGTCTTAGGAAAAATCTTAGCATGCTTGGTCTTAGGTTTAAAACTCTCCTAGGCCTTTACTCCTTACTTGGCCGAATATTCATGATCATGTAAATGGAGTTTCAAACAACATACAAGTAATAGGAAAGTTAACAACCTCATTATCATAGGGTACATAACAAAAAGAATAAGAAAACATGCTTAGTTTGAGTCTTGAACTTACCTAGTCTTCTTGTTCATGCTTGGCCGAAACATGTAAATCATGAAACTAATTTTTCATTAATTATTCTAGCATGGAAACCTTAATTAACTTTTTACATAAAATACATATCACAAGAAAGATAGTAAGCGTATCTAATTACAACTTTCTTAAACTCTTCTTCTTCTTTTGGCCGAATTTTCTTAAGGCAAGTCCTAGGTTTTTAAGCGATCTAACTCCATGAAAAACCATACAAACTATTGTACCACAGGTGAGGGGAAGCTTACCTAATGTTCACTTGTTAATCCTTAAGAAATGGTACCCTTGGTGAAGAGGAAGTAGGGAGCTTCTTCTTCTAGCACTCCTTTCGATTTCTCTTGCTTGGAAAGGTACACCTTGAAGGCTCTTTCTTGTAGTTTAGTTTTCTCTTAGGGAGAAACCTAAACGTGGCTTGTGGAGATGAGGGAGGAGGATACTAGTCTCGGCAAGGGTGAGGGAGAAGGGAAAAAATGAAATCCTTTAGTTCCTTTCCTTTTTATGCTAAGTGAGTAGAAGTTACAAAGATGAACTTTGCTTCCCTTCCTCCTTAATGCATACATGTATTTTTTTTAATGAAAAGATGTCCTCATTCCTTCCCCTTAACTCTTCTCTTCACTATCCTCTTTAACTCCACGAAAATAGAGAGAAAAAGGGAGAAAGACAACTTGTCTTTTGCTACTCTTTTTCTTAACCAAGAGGTAAACAAGAGGAAGAAAGCTCATTGGTTTTTCTCTTGTTCCCTTACTAAATTATATCTTTACTTTTAACTACAATTTCTATCATTTCCCTTTCACATATTATTCATTATCCTAGTGGTTAACTTACATAATTTTATTTCTATCCTTGGTGGGAGGTTCAAGGTTCAAACCTTCACCTCTTCTTTTTATTTCTCTTATTTCTCTTTCTTTGATTCTTCTTCTTTTATGTTCTAAAGCAAATAACACTCATATACTTATCTTATAATTTTGTGGGTGTTACACACTCTCTCTCTCTTCCCCCTCTCTCTCCCAACTCTCTCTCTTATTTCTTGCCTTTAAGCTCTCAACTGACCTTCTGATTATCTAGATAACTCATCATGTGAAGTCAATTAGTGCTTAATTAATAGTTCCTGTAGAATTGATATTTTAATTATTTGACAACAATCGTGCACTTGCGGAAGTGTAACAAGTTTTTAGTGCCATTCCTAGGGATTGTTTCTGATTAACAATAGTTGATTAGCATATGAGTTACTCTAAACTTGTTAATAAAATTTTTATTTTTTTATTTCTGCATTTACTTTTTTTTATTATTAGTTTATAGTTTACTTTTTTCTTTCCTTAATTTTTGCATTTTATTTTTTTATTTTTTTCATTATGCATTTTATTTCTTGTCTTTAATTCTATATTTTTTTTCTAAAAAAATTAATATAAAATTGGTTGAGTGCCTTGATTATTTTAGATCTTCTATATCCATGTGTAATTTTACAACTAATCCTTGTGCCTTGTGATTTTATTACTATTGTTTCAAGTGAGACCAAAAATTTTCTTAAGCCATGATGGATACATATTCTTGGCAACTTGGAGGGTTCAATGCAACATATAATTTAGATGATGAGCAAAATGAGAACATATGTAGAGTTTATGATAGTGCATCCTATCTAGTTGCTATATGTTACTCTTTTTAAAAAATTGCTAGCTCTTCAACAGAACTTTAGTACTTATTTCAACCTCAACATCAAGACATATATGATTCAGTTCCTTATACTTCTATCTATGACTAGGGAGGTCATCAAACTTATAATTTTCAGTCTCAACACACTTTTGAGCAATATGAGTGATAGGTGTGAAGTATATAGGGTTTTCATCATGTTTTCACACTACATTCAACCCACTTTTTCATACTTGATTTGAGATAACTTGATTATATGCTTTATTTGATGTTTTATTGCTCCTAGATACCACTCTCAATTATTTGAATGATAAGAGAAAAGATTTGAGAAAAATGGGGAGCAAAAAAAGTCTAAGGCAAGGAGCCTTGCCTTTCCACGTGGCTACGACCAGTGCCATGATCTGTAGTAGGCTCTACTGCCCTGCCACGAGCAGCCATGGCCAGCGCCACTACCCATGGCAGGGTCTACCACCCCGACACAAGCGACCATGGCCAGTGAAATGGCTCGTGGCAAGTTCTGCCATCACGCCACGGGCAGCTGTGGCCAATGCCACGACTTGGCACACCACAGGTACCTGTGGCCAGCACCACGACCCATAGCCATGGGATCTAAGCATGCAATTCCTCACCATGGGCAGCCGTGCCCAGTGGCACGACCCGTGGTGGGCAACCAACCCTAGTGGCTATAAAAGGCGATACATGCATCAAAATGAGGGGGATGGATGGGAGGACTAGGTCATCCTCTTTGGGGGAGGGTTTTCCCCTCTTGGGAAAACCCAAGAGCCATTACCTTCATCGACTCCAACGCTCCATCCACCTCCGGTGCAAGGAACTACATCCAAAGACACAGGACTATTCTCCATAAACATCTCTCTATCTCTATTCAGTGTTTTTATCTATATGAATGCTTTCATTTGTGTCTTGAGATTGTAATTTCCTTATAATTGAGTAGTTCTCACAATTTTAGGATCTAGGAAGTAATTGTGATACATGTTTGATGTATGAACTATGTTTGGACATTTTCTTATGCTATGATATGTTTGTTAACATGTTCTATATGTATCGTGCCTTGTATATGTTTGATAAAATGTGTGTGAGGGACAAACACATGTAGATGTAAAGTTTTGGTCACCATATAGAGGAGATGCTTTGAATTGTATGACTAAGAACCCTGTGACCGAGGGTATCCTTACTTTCTATGGCATCCCCTTGAAATAGAGGATAATTCCCTACAAGAGAAGCTAATTCGAGTTTATAAGTTTTCCCCATATTAATGTTAGAAAGTGATTTGAGAAATCTAGCGATTGTATGACCGGGGGCCCTTAGTGACAAAGGGTGACCCTTTAACTGAACTTTCTAGGTTACCTCTTCCACTTAATGTTATTAATCTATCATTAGGAAGTAAATAGGATAACTCTAGCAATTGTATGACTGGCAACTCTCGAATAACCCTTTAATTGAACTTTCTAGTGTTGCTTCTTTATTTGATGATGTTAGAATTTGGGTAAACTCTCTGGTGCAATCTTCACAGGGTTGTACCAAACTTTAGTTAGAAGTCATACAAGAATGTAAGCATAGAGTTAGGTAGATGAATAATGTATTAGGACATTAACTAATATCGTAATGAAACTGAAATCCAAGGTCATTCTCAAATCCAATTTCACCTTCTTCCACCTTTCACTTACGCTCACACTTTTTCCTTCTCTCTTTTCTCTCTACTTTTTACTCTCTCCCTCTCTCTTTCCTTCTCCCTCTCTTCTCTTAATTCTAAGTTTTCAAGTGTTTGTGAACCAACATTCAAACGTCTAGATAATTGAATGTGCGAAATCAATTAGTATTTAATCAACAGTCCTTGTGGATCGATATTTTTTGACTTGACGATAGAATCGTACACTTGTGATTTCCCACATCAAGTTTTTTGATACGAACCCCACCAACAAATGTGATGGAACCCGAGACAAAGGTGGATAGAACCCCAAGAACTAAATGACAAGAGTGTGAGTCTTGACCCGTAACCTAGAACTAGCACGAACCAAGCCTGCGAAGGAAAGAAACGCCACACCCGGGGTGATAAGTTTCGATGGGTTGAACGCCACGAGAGTAAACTCGATAAGTTCAGAAAGTCCTTTCAAGAACTAAGAGAGCACACAATCTCACCAAAAAACTAAGTTGCTTCATACTAAGAACCCAATGTTGCATGTATCATGCAAGCAATCTAGGAACCCAAACAAAATAAATGCATGAACAATTAGAGTCCCAAGTCGCATGCTTCATTAAACAATCTAAAACACTTAAGTCTTCATGCATGAACGAGTTCCCATGCTTATTAGCGTTCTTCCGTTAAGCACGACCAGTCATGGATGGTTATGTTCGATTATGTGGATTAGTCCACGACTAGCAGTTGGGATCATCTTGGTCTCTCCTTGCTCATAGTCCTCCCAATATTTTTTGATTAGCCCATTTAGTGCTTCCTTGAAATGCTTTGCACGCAGTCTTGTAATTGGGCCTTCCGGAAGTGATAACTGTCCTCTCCTATCTTCAGCCCTTGGGCATACATCATTCTCCCATTCTTGAAAAGGATTTGTCTTCAAATCATCACCTGCATCAAACGGGGATAAGTCAGCAACATTAAAAGTAGTTCAAGTTTGTAGGCATTATCATTAATGCACTCTAATACTTGAAATGGGTCATCCCCTCGAGGTAGAAGTTTAGAACGACGTTTCTCCGAAAATCGCTCCTTTCGGAGGTGCAACCAAACCCATTCTCCTGGTTCAAACACAATCTTCTTGCGCCGCTAGTTAGCTTGTTGTATGTATTGGCAAGTTCTTTTCTCAATATTCAGTCATGCTTGTTCATGAATCTTCTTTACGAATTCGGCCTTCTTCTTACCATCTAAGTTTATGTGGTCACTTACAGCTAAAGGAATCAAATCCAATGGTGATAAGGGATTGAAACCATAAACAATTTCAAATGGAGAAAATTTAGTCGCAGAATGTATACTCCTATTGTAAGCAAATTCAACATGAGGTAGACAATCTTCCCATATTCTCAAATTCTTGTTAATGACTGCACGAAGTTAAAAAGGACAAGGTTCAATTGACCACTTCAGTTTACCCATCAGTTTGGGGGTGAAAAGTAGTAGAGAATAATAATTTAGTTCCTAATTTCCCCCACAAAGTCTTCCAAAAATAACTCAAAAACTTTACATCCCTATCAGAGACAATGGTCCTAGGCATGCCATGTAACCTAATAACTTCTTTAAAGAACAATTCAGCTATATGCGATACATCATCGATTTTATGACATGGAATGAAATGCGCCATTTTGGAGAATCTATCTACCACAACAAAAATTGAATCTCTCCCCCTCTTGGTCTGGGGTAATCCCAAAATAAAGTCCATTGAAATATCAGTCCAAGGCTCACTAGGTATAGGCAAAGGAGTATACAAGCCATGGGGTTTCAATTTAGATTTAGCTTGTTTGCAAGTGATGCACTTCTCACAGATTCTTTTCACGTCACATTTCATATGAGGCCAAAAGAAATGATCCTGTAAAACCCTTAAAGTCTTAGTAACGCCAAAATGACCCATCAAACCACCACCATGGGCTTCCCTAGTGAATAGTTCACGTAACAAACACATAGGCACACATAATCTATTTTCACGAAATAAAAACCCATCATGTCTATAGAACTTACCAAATGCAACCTTATCGCATGCTTTGAACACATCAGAAAAATCAGTATCATTAGTATATAAATCTTTGATATATTCAAATCCAAGTAACTTCGTATCTAAAGTGGATAGTAAAGCATACCTTTGAGATAGTGCATCAGCAACTACGTTCTCCTTTCCTTGCTTGTATTTGATCACATAGGGAAGTGTCTCAATGAATTCTACCCATTTAGCATGGCGTCGGTTCAACTTATGTTGGCTCTTCAAATGCTTTAGAGATTGATGATCTGTGTGAATCACGAATTCTTTTGGCCATAGGTAATGTTGCCATGTCTCCAATGCTCTCACCAATGCATATGATATGGGTTATGTTTCATGGGTCCCCGATAAGGAAGGAAAAGGAGATAATCAAATGGGGAAGATAGACCGATATCGGCCGAGATATGCCTTCAAGAAGGAAGGCCAATATTGGTCGGGATACGCCTTTAAGGAGGAAGGCCAATATCGGCCGGGATATACCTTCAAAGAGGTAGACCCATATCGATCTGCATATACCTCAAAGGAGGTAAGTCAATATCGGCCGGGATATACCTCCAAAGAGACAGACCCATATCGATCTGCATATACCTCAAAGGAGGTAAGTCAATATCGGTCGGGCTATAGTTCCAAGGAAGCAGACCCATATCAATCAGCATATGCCTCAAAGGGGGTAGGCCAATATCGGCCAGGATATACCTCAAAGGGGGTAGGTTAATATCGACCGGGATATACCTTAAAGAAGGTAGGCCAATATCGATCAGCATATGCCTCAAAGGAGGTAGGCCAATACCGACCGGGATATACTTCCGAGTGATTAGATCAGTGTCAACCAAGATATACCTATAAGGAGGTAGGCCAATATCGGTCGGGATATACTTCCAAGTGATTAGATCAATGTCGACCGAGATATACCTCTAAGGAGGTAGGCCAATATCGGCCGGGATATACTTCCAAGTAAGTAGGCCAATATCGGTCGGGATATGCCTCCAAGGAAGCAGACCCATATCGATCAGCATATACCTCAAAGGAGGTAGGCTAATATCGGTCGGGATATACCTCAAAGGAGGCATGCCAATATCGGTCGAGACATACCTTTAAAAAGGAGAGCCAAACATCGGTCAGGCTGAATAATACCTTGATAAGATACTTGATAAAAATTACATACTTAATAAGATATAATCCGGTGCCAGTTAGGATAATAAACCTAGAGTAGCACGAACGAGCACTAAGCCTCATAAAGAAGTAATAATAATTGATCAAACTTAATTAAGCTCAGCCCCGATCAATACAAGGAACAAAGTTATATATAATATAGTAAAACAGGAGGCGCGAGTAGGAAAGATAGAAATACTTTAAAAGAACTTGTGATACAGAAGAGAAGTAGTATTTTAAATAAAATGGTTAATGAAGATATTTGCAGTATATGATTGTATAACAGGTGTTATATATATTTTGGCGGGAAATATGTTTTCAGACTGTTTTTCAGGTACTAGACGACAAAAAAGGTACATCTGGGGTACAAAGAAGATTCCTTAAAACTCATTTATCACAAGTACACAGCTTACGTCATCTCATAACAAATGCTAACAAACCGGGGTCCACTTCATGACTACGGAGGTTATATGAAGTGGTATAAAAAGGGGAATCCTCTCCGTTTGCTAGGTAAGTTCACATCATTGTGCACATTCATAACCCTAATTTTTCAACCATTATTCATCTTCTTCCTCCTTCTTCCACACCAAGAGAGATCACTAACTTGAGCGTCGTAGAGCCTAGCTAGGGATTCTCACCCCGGTCTTAGGTCACTGACGGTAGTGATGGTTGGTCTCTTGTGCGTAGGAAGCCTTGGGAGTTCCGAAGTCGGTGTTCTTTGATTGGATCTCTTCATCGTCATTGGTATCTTGCATTGAGAGGACATTCTGGGGCTTCATCTTCTTGGATCCGCTTTGGGTTTCTTGGATCAGCGTTCTCTAGGCATTATTCTTCATCAGCAGTGGATTTTTTCTCCCGGATCTCCGTCTTGCCCAGCTTCTCAGACAGGATCAGCATACATCTCCTTATCATATGTGGGATAGTTGAGAGTGGCTCCACTCAACTTATCACTGAAGTAAGCAATGAGTTTCATCTCCTGCATAAGCACAGCACCTATACCAACACCAGAAGCATCACATTCGATTTCAAATGTTATAGAAAAATCTGGTAGGATTAGTAAAGGAGCAGAACTTAGCTTTTCTTTCAAAATGTTGAAGGCCCTCTCTTGCTCCTCTCCCCACTTGAATGACTCATTTTTCTTGATGACTTTAGTAAGAGGAGCTGCAATATTACTAAAATTACGAATAAACCGTCGATAGAAGCTGGCCAAACCATGGAAACTCCTCACTTGGCTAATTGTCGTCAGTGTTGGCCGCTCTTGGATTGCTTTCACCTTTTCCTCATCCATCTCAACACCTTTAGTACTAACAACAAAACCAAGAAACATGACTTTCTCCATACAAAAGGAGAATTTAACGAGGTTAGCAAAAAGCTTTTCGTCTTTTAACACACTCAAAACTAACCTTAAATGTGTAACATGCTCTTCTAAGCTTCTGCTATAAATCAAAATATCATCAAAATACACAACTACAAATTTTCCTAAGAAAGCACTCAAAACATGGTTCATCAAACGCCTAAAAGTGCTAGGAGCATTAGTTAAGCCAAAAGGCATTACTAACCATTCATATAATCCATGTTTGGTTTTAAAACCAGTTTTCCATTCATCACCTTCCTTCATCCTAATATGATGATATCCACTCCTAAGATCAATTTTTGTGAACACACAAGAACCATGCAATTCATCAAGTATATCATCAATCCTAGGAATTGGATGACGATACTTTACCGTGATGTTATTGATGGCTCGACAATCTACACACATCCTCCATGTTCCATCCTTTTTGGGAATGAGTAACACAGGCACGACGCAAGGGCTCATGCTTTCTCGAACATACCCCTTTTCTAATAATTCATTAACTTGCCTCTAAAGTTACTTTGCTTCCTCCGGATTACTTCTATAGGCAGGTCGATTTGGAATGGATGCACCGGGTATGAAGTCAATTTGGTGCTCAATTCCTCTAATTTGAGGTAAACCATGCAGAACCTCTTCAGGAAAGACCACCTCGAATTCCTGTAAGAGAGAAACAATAACACAAGGCAAAGAACTGTTAAGGTCGTTAGTGCTCAGGAGTGCCTCCTTATACAAAAGGATAAGGGGCAGCTGATTTGAAAACAAAGCTCCTTTGATCTCACTTTTTTTTGCATAAAAGCTATTTTTCTTTCTCTCTCCTTTTTTTTCCTTGCCCACTTCTTTTGTCTCTTTCCTCTCATTTTTCTTTTCCTCGACTTCTTTTTTCTTAATTTTTTTTCTCTCAATTTCTTTTTCTTTCTTCTTTTCATTTTCTTTTTGTAGTTTCAACTGTTCCTCCATAACTTGTCTTGGAGTCAACGGTACAAGAATAATAGGTTGTCCTTTCAAGGTAAAACTATATCTATTTGTGAGGCCATCATGTGTTACCTTTCGATCGAATTGCCAAGGCCTTCCCAACAATAGATGGCATGCATGCATGGGAACCATGTCACACAACAACTCATCTTCATATTTGCCAATGGAGATTGCTACCAAGACTTGTTTTGTTACCTTGATTTCTCCACAATCGTTTAGCCACTAGAGTCGATAAGGTCGCGAATGTTTCCGAGTTGGTAGTGATAATTTCTCCACCAAATTAGTACTTGCCACATTGGTGCAACTCCCCCCATCAATAATAACACTGCAAACCTTGTTATTGACAAAGCAACGGGTATGAAACAAATTCTCCCGTTGATTACCTTCTTCCTCCTTAGCTTGTAGATTGAGAACTCGTCGGGCCACCAATAAGTCTCCAATAACAGCATGTTGTTCATCATCACTATCCTCTTTTTGTGGCACTCCTTCAAGTATTTCATCCTCATCTTCCGACTCAAGTTCACCTTGGGCGTTTATTACCATCACCCTTTTGTTCACACATTGACTAGATATATGGCCATGCCCTTGACATTTAAAACACTTGATATCATGAGTTTTGGAGGAAATGGGCTCACAGTTACCTTGAGTAGTAGATGGTGTGGGTTTGGGCTTCTTGAAGGGTTCAAACTTTGGCTTATTTTGAAGTTGTTCCTCCTTTCTTGGAGACGCCCACCATGTGCCGTGAGTAGTCATTGGTTGTCCCTTCCTAGCCAATCCTCTCCTCTTGAGTTGTTCGTCCACTTTTTGTGCTTGGTGGACCATATCCGACAGCTCAACATAATGCTGCAATTCAACAATATCAGCAATTTCTGAATTTAAACCATGTAAAAACCTGGCCATGGTGGCTTCCCGATCTTCATCGATATTAGCTCGGATCATGGACAGCTCCATCTCCTTGAAATATTCATCCACACTTTTGGAGCCTTGCGATAACCTTTGAAGCCGCTGATATAAGCTTCTATAATAATGGCTGGGTACAAACCTCCTTCTCATGAGCACTTTCATCTCCTCCCAAGTGGACACAGGTTGCTCTCTATTCCTTCTCTGAGTCATCACTACTTGATCCCACCAAACAATAACATAATCAGTGAATTCAATGGCAGCTAACTTCATCTTTTTAAACTCTGAGAATTCATGACAATCAAACACCATTTCCATCTTAGTTTCCCATTCCAAGTAAGCTTCTGTGTCATTTCTTCCTTGGAAGGTTGGAATTTTCATCTTAATCCCTCCTAAATCATTATTTCTTCTAGTTCCATTTCTATCTCCTCGATATCCAATCCTGCCCCGATTGTAGTTTTACTCATCAAAGTCTTCCACAATAACCTCTTCATCTTCTTTGACATCAATCCCTTAGGCATATCTTCGTTGTGGTCTAGTAATACGGTCTTGTTGATGTCTTCTTGGTGTCCCATCCTCCACCCGATCCAATCTCTCATGGATAGATTCTAATTCCGCCCTCATCATTCGCTGCATCTCCCCCATCAATGCTTGTAATTGCAGATTCGGAAGTGGCCTAGCCCCCTCATTTGCTCCATCCTCCTGGTTGTTGGACATGACTGCAAAATGAAAGAAAACCTCACAAGCACTCAACTCATGTTTGGGTGGTAGCTCTCAATTGATGATATCTCTTAGTTCTTGATCAAACTCTAGAACAAATCAGAATATCACGTAGCGATTCAAAAGATACCACCGAAACTTATGATGACAGAATTTTAAGAAAAAATGAAAGAGTAGAAGTTTGAGAATAAGGAAAACATGAAAAGAATTATTGAAGACAATTTACTTCGATTCACACAAGCAGTTTTTTTTTGCGCTTTCTTCTTCTTTTTTTTTTTTTTGTCTTTTCGTTGTGCTCTTCTTTTTTTTCCACAATTTTTTTTTTGCTTTTGGCTAAACAACAGGTAAAGATAGATTTGCACTTGCCTTTGAACCGAAGCTCTGATACCAGATAATACGAACCCCACCAACAAATGTGATGGAACCCAAGACAAAGGTGGATAGAACCCCAAGAACTAAATGACAAGAGTGTGAGTCTTGACCCGTAACCTAGAACTAGCACGAACCAAGCCTGCGAAGGAAAGAAACGCCACACCCGGGGTGATAAGTTTCGATGGGTTGAACGTCACGAGAGTAAACTCGATAAGTTCATAAAGTCCTTTCAAGAACAAGAGAGCACACAATCTCACCAAAAAACTAAGTTGCTTCATACTAAGATGTCCCTCCCTTATATAATGGGAGTGAACAAGGAAAAGTATAAGATAAGTGCATTCACAATTAGAGTCTCAATGTTGCATGTATCATGCAAGCAATCTAGGAACCCAAACAAAATCAATGCATGCACAATTAGAGTCCCAAGTCACATGCTTCATTAAACAATCTAAAATACTTAAGTCTTCATGCATGAATGAGTTCTCATGCTTATTAGCGTTCTTCCGTTAAGCACGACCAGTCATGGATGGTTATGTCTGATTACGTGGATTAGGCCACGACTAGCAGTTGGGATTATCTTGGTCTCTCCTTGCTCATAGTCCTCCCAATGTTTTTTGATTAGCCCATTTAGTGCTTCCTTGAAACGCTTTGCCCGCAGTTTTGTAATTGGGCATTCCAGAAGTGATAACTAATCTCTCCTATCGTCAGCCCTTGGGCATACATCATTTTTGGAACCGTTACCAGGGTCTATTTTGATTAACATTAGTTGATTAGTATATGATTTATTTTAGATTTGCTAATAGATTTTTTATTTACTTGTTTATTTTTGTTTTTGTATTTTTCTTTCTTGTAATTTAAATTCCACATTTCAATTTTTTTAATAACTCTATTTTTCTAAAATTCAATGAGTATTAACATGTCAAGCAAGCCTTTAGGAATTATTTTCACACCAATTTCTACAAGATTCAGATCACCCATTGAAGCACCACAGAAAAAGCTAAAAATTTATAACTTGACCCAAAATTAATCTTCATGTACAAGATCATAAATTTGGAAGAGAAATTTCAGAGAAACCATACTTGCACCTTGAGGTATTTCTTGAATATTGCAATATGGTGAACTGTGAAGGAGTTTCAGCAAATTTCATTTGGTTGAAGGCATTTTCTTTTAGTATCAAGGATAAAGGAAGAACTTGGTTATATTCTCTCCCTCCACAAAGCATAATAAGTTGGGAACAATTGTAGCAACGATTTCTGAATTATTTTTTCCCTCTAAGCAAAACTGTGGACATGAGGAATTGCTTTATAATTTTTACTCAGGCAGATGAAGAATCACTATTTAAAGTATGGGACAGATTTAAGTATTTATTGAGATAGTGTCCTCACCATGGTCTAGAAAGTAGGTTGACAATGCACATATTCTACATGGGGATTTCTTTCTCAGATAAGTCATTGTTGGATTCATCTGCTGGAGGCTCTTTGATGAAGAAAAGTTTGAATGAAGCCTACACATTAATTGGTCAAGTGACATTGAACCTCTAAGAATGATCAGATAAAAGTTAGATGGAATCTCCCCCAATAATTCTTGAAGTGCGAGCAACTGTCACACAAGAATTTGTCCAACTGCCCATACACAGAGAGGAAACTTTATCAAATCATAGAAACTTCAACAAATCATAGAATGAGGAGTCAAAAAGGAAAAAAAAAAGTTCAGTGCAAAATGTTATGTTACCAAGTTGAGTGGTGGCAAGAATATTAAATAACTTTTAGAGAATGTTGGGTATAGAAAGAAGGAGAATTAAGGAAGAGAATCTAACCCCCACCTCTCCAGAAGAGATCTATAGGCCATCAATATCATTCTCTTAGTGGCTGATGTAATCAAATTAAAACAAACAATTTGAACCTCCACCAATCCCTTTTTCCTCAGTGGTTGATGTAATCAAATTCAGCGGTGATGATAATTTGGTTGCACACAAGTTTGTTGGTTTAATTCAAGATAATGAATTTTCAAATGATGATGAATCATCCACTTGAAACTTTATTGGACTAGTTAATGATGAAGATTTTTTCTATAAGGGTGATTAGTTTGAAATTTTTGATGAAATTATCAATTCTCTATCTAACAATATTAATGTTGGTATTTTTTTTTATGTTTGAGATGATGAAAATGTTGTAAAAGGAAGTGTAGGGTGTGTGGCGGGAGCAGTATTTCATGAATCACTTCCTATGTTCCCACAAACGGTCGATAGGATGGAAATTATAGAAAATGATCAAGTTATGTATACAAGTGTAGGGACTCATGTAGAGACGGTAGAGCCCTAAGAATCACCACTTTTGGTTGAGCTACCACCTCAACTGGAGCCCGAGCTATCATTTGATTCAAAAGAAGTCTCACCCATTTGTTTAGTACTTTCAGGTATACCTTAGTAATGCAAGGTCAGTATTTCTTGTGATCTTTAAGAAAATTTCATAGAGGTACCTAAAATCGATTTTGTGGGATGTGGTTTATTTTTTTATTCTTGCTACATCAAATTTAATATGGTTTTAGTTCTATCTTATATATTATATTTGTAGGAGGTGTGTTTTTCTTTTGGGTGTGTAGGATTTCACAAGGCTAGAATTTGGAAGCTCACACTGAACTGTCTCAGACTACTGGAAAGAATTTGCAAGGAGACGAAGATAGAGAGAATGACACTATACTATGTTGATCTTATATGACAACTCTCTTCATAATAATAACATGGGTAATTGGAAGGAAAGTTCGAAAGTATCTCACTCTGACAAGATTAAGATTTAGATGAGCCTAAATAAGGGGTCGAGCTAATGACCTTAAACAAGTACTTCTTAGGAGGTAACCCAAGTTCAATTTTGTTTGCAATTAAGTTTTAGTTTCTTTTTAGTTACTTTGTTTCTTTGTCACAACCTAAACCTTCTACTTAGTTTTTCTTGTTTATCTTTTTTGCAGGATTCAAAGTTTTGGAGGAGCAAGACCACTAGGAGGAGGGGTTAATGACTTATGCATTTGTCAACATCACTTGGTGACCTCTCTAAACTTTCCTCCATAATACATTTTCCAATTATTGAAGACATTGAAAAGTTTAAGTCTTCTAGCTTGCATCATATCATGTTTAGCTCTTGTTGACATTTTTGGAAGAAAATAGAAGCACCTATGCATGCCTTGTCCATTAGGCAATATTTTGACGTGTTTAGTATTAGTGCTATCATGTGGATGCATTCTCTCATTTTTGGTGATTCATGTTTTCCTATCTACTAGTAAACTTTTATAGAAGTGATATTGAGTTGATTTTTATTTTATTATATGCCTACCTGATAGTTTGACCATTACACTTCACTTTTAGTTTGCTTCTGAAAGATTGATTTAGTACAACATAGTTATGATTTATTTTGTTGGACTAGTATCACGGTAACTGATAACTAGCATTTTGATGCATTATTCCTGCCCTTAATTTTCATATTTTAATCCTTTCATATGATTAATTATTGATTCTTATCATGTTTATTGAGTTGGATTCATATTATGAGTTTTGTTATAATTCTTCCTATTTTTATGGATTTCTATTTACAATTGTGCACTTTTATTTTCTAGGGATTGAGCTTAAGTTAAACCAAATTGAATCTCAAGGTTTGAGTCAAGGAGAAGTCCATTCTGAAGAAATCTGAGTCATTGGATTAAATCTGAAGTAAATTAAATAAAAGATTCAGATCTGATTAATTCTAGCCGTTCATCAAGATTAGGCTGATTCTGATCAATTTGTGTAGATCTAGGATGATCTGAGCCGCTCATCTTGATCCAGCCATCCTGACCAATCGGCAGGTTCTAGTTGATCTTGACTATTCACTCATATTTGATCTCAGCCGCTCAATCAGATCTGGATTGATCAGAGTCATCGGATCGGATCTGGGAGATAAAACTCACAAAACACAGTGGATATCTCCTTCTCTCGACTTTTGATGCTTGAGACACCAGCAGGCCGCCACTCCTCTCTTCTTCATCTCTTCCTCACGACCGGTGGTCCACTTCCACCTCACCACCGCCGGTCGGCCATCTCCATTCCCTCTCCATCTCTTCCACCTCTATCTACTATTAGTTAGAGCCCTAGAGCCAATTATATGATGATTGCTATATGGACTCGATGTATCATATTCCTATATATTAATAAAGATATTTCTTTATGGTTATTATATTTACTTGTATTGGTGCAAAATAACTAAGTATAATAGTGTCATTGAGTAGAAGGTTCTTATCTATATCAATCAATTGATTGAATTGAAAGTGAGATGATATAGATAACACTACTCTTAATCATTCCTAGTCAAATATTAACATTCAGGGACAATGTTAATGTGATGAGACAAGCATGTAGGTCAACTCGATGACTTGATCTCACAAGTCATGGATATAAAGATATCAAGTTGACACATGGGTATTCATTGGAGAATGTATACTGAATGACCCGCCATGAGAAAGTATCATGGATCATTATATGAGTGTCATATACTTTCTCATGTGACTATTAGTATAACTACTAGTCCTTGGACCTGAAGTCACCATGGTTCCCTACATAAGGAGTTGCATACTTTGGCTTCGTCAAACGTCACCCGTAATTGGGTGGACTATAAAGGCAATTACTGGGTATGTAAAAATTATGCGGAGGGATGTGAGTGATGTAAATGGGATCCATCCCTCCTATATGACGGGAGTGACATCATGATTCTTGATAGAGTGAGACCACTAAGTGCATGACCATGCCCAAATGAGTCAATATGAGATATTGAGCACATTTGATTAGAGTGACTCTACTTGGGGTTTAAGACATAGATTGATTAGAGGATGATATGGTCTATGCCTCAATTGATCAATCTAGATGTCAAGGATAGAAGGACATTGTCAAATATTGTGAGAGTCACAATTAGTAGTCACAATGGTGATGTTGGATCTCAATATTTTTATAACTTGGGTAGTAATGATGTTTTGCTAGATACCTCTCATTATTTATGTTTCTAAATGGGTTTAGAAGCATTTTCAACATTACAAGAACCTATAGGGTCACACACAATGGGCAATTAGATGGAGATTAGGTTCATATGATGAACCAAGTGGATTAGGTTCATATGATGAACCGAATTGGATTAAGTGTAATCCAAATTAGATTAATTGAGTAAGACTCGATTAAGTTAGACTTGATTTAGGCTCAATTGAGGCTAGACTTGGGTTAGACTCAAGTGAGACTTAATGATGATATTCATTGAATTTTGAATTCAATGATAAATGGTGACATTCATTGAATTATGAATTCAATTTGAATATTAGATTCAAATTTTGATTCAAATTATGAAGAAAAGAGGAGTTTCAAAATGACCATTTAATTAAGAATGAATATTCATTAAATACTCATTAAGACTCATTAATGAGGCTCATTAATGGAGTTAATGAGCATTACGTATTTTCATTAGATGAAAATACTTAAGCCATTTTACTCTTATCTTTCATTATGAACGGATCATCATCATTCTTCCTCTCTTCTAGATCTCTCTCCCTCTCCTCCATTACCGAGCCACCCAAGAGTGCTAGCACACTCTAAGCGGTTCTTCTCCACCTATTGTCCGTGTGGATACATATAGAGGAGTGTACACTTGACACTCTCGAGATCCAGCAACCTTTTGGACGAGCGGGATAAGCGTAGGGCTTCGCAACAAGGGTAACGTTTCTTATTCATGTAGATCTAAGGTAGATCTAGGTTAGAAACATGTACATGTTTTATTTTTTTATATATCTTCGCATGGATCCGTGGCAACACTTCGAGGTTTCCGCAACGCAAAAAGTGGTTTTTTCGGCTCAAAAGTCCCAACATCTACAACATCAACACTCCAATCTTCATCTTCAGTCGCAACCCATAGGAAGTTCAGGATCTGCCAGTGAATGCCCCTTCTTACATACGCGGCGCACACCCAATGCCGCATCAGTCCCGCTCCGGATAGCATCTATTCGCTTCCGACATCCCCTCTCCTCTTTGGGTTAGAAGAGGAGATTTCACTTCTCTTCTTTGGGTTAGAAGGGGAGAAGCCCACAACCATTTCACTTCATCCTGAATAGCAACTCTATCCAGCTTCATCGACGGCGATCATCCGAAGTGAAGCTTGGTTGTTTCCTTTTATTGTGTTGGGTTGTTTTCTTTCGTATGTTGGTGTTTATTAATGAATGCTTGTATTTGATGTATCTCCCATGTTTCAAATTGCACGTACTTGGTTCAACTTGATTCATACCTATCATGTGTTCGGTGAAATGCCTCTTTTAATAGTTTAGTTCAATTTGATATATCTTAGTTTGCTTGTCTTTTACTTTGTATTTCTCTTTCAATTACTTAGTTTTATGTCTTCATTTAAATGCAATTAGGATAGATTAGTTTAGGTTTCGTTAGATGCTCTAGGTTTCATTCTATGCTTAGTTTCATTAATGATTTACTTCATGTTGCCTTTTATTCTATGCAATTGTAGTTAGGCTAGAGTTAGCTCTCATTTCTTGCATTGTCTTTTGATCATTAGGTTTAGTTTTATACTTGCTTTGCTAGTTCATTTTTTAGTTGTAGAACTCAATTCAAAACCCCCATTTTCATATCAAAAATCCTATGCAATAACATACGATCCTAAGTTTATCATTTAGCGATACATTCATTGGGAGACGACCCGAGTCATCTTTATACTACTTAAGTGTAGAGGGGTTTGGTAACTTTAATTGTAATTTGATAAGTTCCTGTAGGACGACACTCGAGAGCTCGTATCAGTGACCATAGGTGACCCTTTCCTAATATTTTAGTTACTAGATCATGCTATATTTGTGATAGTCCATTTGGAAAAATCAAAAATCCAAGTGAGGAAAAGAAAAGAAAAGAAAATATTTGAGATGTAATAAAATATTTGAGTGAAAAAATGGCAATACTGGGATAGCAAATAATTATCATGGGTGAAAATGATATGATACCCCTTTGAGACTGAGTTAGGTTACTTGGGAAATATTTATCCATTTTTCTCAATACCAACAATACCTTTGAGACATAGTGTTGGGATGAGGGGATGGATCTCACATATGGTAGATAAGTGCCTAATGTTGGAAACTGTGGGAACACAATGAGATGACGACTTGACTTAAGGAGGAACTTAAAATCTTAAGAACAAATTATAGACTATGCACTTAAGCTAGCTTGTTAGGCTTGGTGAAACTTATTGAATACTTTCACTTAAAGATGATACTACTTGATAGGGTTAGATGAACTTATTGAAATATTAGAGATATGAACTCACATGCATTCTTGATATTGATGTTTGCTTGAGGACAAACAAAGGTTCGGTCTGGGGGAATTTAATAGGTGCAAATTATATAGGATTTTCATCATGTTTTCAGACTACATTCGACCCACTTTTGCATGCATGATTTGAGATAACTTGATCATATGCTTCATTTTCATATTTTATTACTCCTGCATATTGCTCTCATTTATTTTGGATGATACGAGTGAAGATTAGAGTGAAACAGGAAGCAAAAATAGACTAAGATAAGGAGCCCTACCTTGCCATAGGCGGCCATGGCAGACTTTATCGCCCTACCACGGGCGACCATAGCCAGCGCCATGACCCATGGCAAACTCTGCCGCCTCGCCACATGTGGTTGTAGCCAGTGCTATGACCCGTGGCAAGCTCTGCCGCCCTACCAAGGGCTGTCGTTGCTAGCACCATGGCCTATGTAGGCTCTGCTGCCTTGTCAGGGTGGCCATGACCAGAGCCATGGCCCATGACAGGCTCTGTTGTCACTCCACATCCCATGACAAGCTCAATCGTCATGCTCCGGGTACCCGTGGCCAGCGTCACGACCCGTGGCCATGGGATTTGAGGTCAAAGTGCCTCACCATGGGTGGTCCTGCCTAGCAGCATGACCCATGGTGAGCAACCAACTCTAGTGGCTATAAAAGGTGATACATTCATCAAAACAAGGGGGTTGAACAGGAGTACTAGGTCCTCCTCTTTGGGGGAGGGTTTCCCCTCTTGGGGAAACCTTAGAGCCATTACCTTCATCGACTTCGATGCTCCATCCACCTCTGACACAAGGAAATAATTCAAAGATACGGAAATCTTCTCCCTAAGCATCTCTCTATCTATATTCAGTGTTTTCATCTATATGAATGCTTTCATTTTTGTCTTGGGATTGTAATTTTCCTTTAATGGAGTAGTTCTCATGATTATAGGATATAGGAAATAATTGTGACGCATGTTTGATGTATGAACTATGTTTGGACATTTTTTTGTACTATGATATGTTTATTGACATGTTCTATATGTATTCTGCCTTGTATATATTTAACAAAATATGTGTTAGGGACAAATACATGTAGATGTAGAGTTTAGGTCACCATGTAAAGGAGATGCTTTAGATTGTATGACTAGGAATCCTGTGATAGAGGGTATCCTTACTTTCTATGGTATCCCCTTGAAATGGAGGCCAATTCCCTACAAGGGAAGCTAATTAGAGTTTGTGAGTTTTCCACATATTAATGTTAGGAAGTAATTTGCATAATCTAGCGATTGTATGACCGGGGTCCCTTGCATAATCTAGCGATTGTATGATGGGGTCCCTTAGTGACAAAGGGTGACCCTTTAATCGGATTATTTAGATTACCTCTTCTACTTAATGTCATTAATCTACCGTTAGAAAGTAAATAGGATAACTCTAGTGATTGTATGACTAGGGGGCCCTTGGGTAACCCTTTAATCGGACCTTCTAGGGTTTCTTCTTTACTTAATAACATTAAAACTTAGGTAAACTTTTTGGTGCAATCTTCACAGGGTTGTGCTAGACCTAAGTTTGAAGTCCTACAAGAATGGAAGTATGAAGTTAGGTAGATGAATAATGCATAAAGACATTAACTAGCTTCATAATGAAATCGAAATCCTGTCATCCCCAAATCCAACTTCACCTTCTTTCATCGTTCACTTGTGCTCACACTTTTTCCCTCTCTCTACTTTCTACTCTCTCTCTCTTTTCTTCTCTCTCTTTTCTTCTCTCTCTCTTCTCTCAATTCCAAGTTTCCAAGTTCTTGTGAACTAACCTTCGAACTTCTAGATAATTAAATGTGTGAAATCAACTAGTGTTTAATCAATAGTCCTTGTGGATCGATATTTTGTTACTTGATGACAGAATCATGCACTTGTGATTTCCCACATCAATGAGTAGGTACAACCACAATAGCATATCCCTGATTTATCTCAACATTACAATCAAGATTAGATGAATCATCAAAATTTTGATTATAACTATATACAAAGTGTTGAGCAATCTTTTCAAGAAAATTAGAGTCCATCAGAATTTCAAGATAATTCACTATTAGGTAGACCATATCAGTTGCAACTTGATGAGCTGACTAACTATGAGAACTCCCAAGACTCAAATTCTCCCGCTCTGAGTTAGACGAAGACCAAATTTCAAGATTTAGAAGAGCTCCTATTGCAATAAGGGATTTTGTTTCTTCGATCCCTATAGTAAGTTGATGAGTCAAGTCTAAATTCGGAGTCTCAGCTAAATGATATTTTAGATGGGATAGATTGTAAAGTTATTGACATTCCTGCTTATGATTCTGTAGCTCAACAGGACTCCTCTATTGATTTGCATGGTGATAATATATCTGACGATACTCTGGACATTGAAAGGACTTTTGATGAATGTTAAACCAACCTTGTTATTGTCATTATTATAAATCCTGATAATACATGCTTGATTGATGATGGGATCATAGATGAGGTAGATGTTGATATTAGTATGCAACCCTCCGAGTGGGAAGTGGTGGATAGCCGGTGACCCCAAGACTAGAGACTCCCACTTTTGCCTATGCCTCACTTTCACCAAAACAAGGCCTCAACATCAACTATAATAACTACACTCTTAGCATGGATACTCCAGTTTCACCTTCTCCAACATCTAGAGAGAATCTTCATGGAGAAGAAGAAGGAGAAAGTAATTTTTCATGATATGTTTCTCACGATGAAAGCTCCCTTCATATTTTGGTCCATTAGCTAGAAAGTCCGAAGGTATCTCACTCCAGTAAGATCATGATTTAAGTGTAACACCCACGAAATTATAAGATAAGGATATGGGTATCATTTTCTTTTGAAGCATAGAAATAAAAAGAATAGAGAAAAAGGGAAAATAGAAACCAAAAAATAGAATAAGAAGAGGTGAGGTCAAGGATTGAACCTTGAACTTCCCACAAATAATGGAGATAAATTGATGTATGATGACCACTAGAATAATGAGTAATATATGGATAGGAAGGGATGAAAATTTAGTTAAAGATGAGAAGAAAATAAAAGAAAACTAAGCAAAAGAGCAAGAGAAAACCAAGTTGCTTACCTTCTCTTCCTCTTGGTTAAGAAAAGAAGCAAGCAAAAGATGAATTGCCTACTTCCCTTCCTCTCTCTATTTTCGTGGGAATTAAAGGAGTGAGGGAAAAGAGGAGTTGAGGGAATGAATGAAGACATGCTTCATTTACATAGGAATAAATTGGATTGGGAGAAGAAAAAAAACAAGAGATTAAATCTTTTTTCTTCCTCCTTCCTTCTCCTTCTTCATTCTCACCGAAACCAAGAGCCCTTCCCTCTCCTTATTCTGAAAGCTAAGCTAAGTTCCTCTCCAAGAAAACTAAGTGTAGAGAAGAAGCCTTCAAGATCCATCCCATCCAAGCAAGAGAAGCAAAAGGAGGTACAAGAAGAAGAAGCTCTCTTCTTCCTTGGTACTTAGGATACCTTTTTCCTTAAGAAAAACCACAAGCGAAAGGGTGTAAGTTTCCCTCACCTGTGGTACAATAGCTTTTGTATTTTTTTTTTATGAGATTTGGTTGCCTAAAAACCTAGGATACCTTTATGAAATTTTCGGCCAAGACAAGACTAAAAAGAAGGACCTAGGAAATGTAAAGACCTAAATTTTGACATGCTCAATATGTTTCTTGTAACATATATCTTATGGTAGGGATTTATCTAATGTTCATATGCTAGAATGTTTGGTTAGAACTTAGAGTTATACCCCTAGACTCTCGGCCAAACATGAATAAAGGAAATAGGTAAGTTAAGACCTAAACCAAGCATGTTTCTTCTTTTTTTTATGACATGTGCCTCATGATGAGGAAGTTGTTAACATGATATGCTCATGCCTATATGATGATTAAACTTCATTCCATGCTTATATGTATTCGACCATGATAGGATTAGGGGCCTAGAAAAATTGTTAAACCTAAACTAATCATGCCATGATCCTCCTTAAGACAAGTTATGAAATTTATATGACATGCTCATGTTGTTCCTTGAAATAATTGCTATGCAATTTGTTTAGGATTCCCATGCTTTTATGACACTTGAACCCTAGCTTTAAGTCTTACAAGTCTCGGCCATAACATGTTTAAGGGCCTAGGAAACTTAGAATCTAACCTAATCATGCTCATGTTGTTCCTTGAAATAATTGCTATGGAATTTGTTTAGGGTTCCCATGTTTTTATGACACTTGAACCCTAGCTTTAAGTCTTACATGTCTTGGCCACAACATGTTTAAGGGCCTAGGAAACTTAGAATCTAACCTAATTATGCTCATGTTGTTCCTTGAAATAATTACTATGAAATTTGTTTAGGGTTCTCATGCTTTTATGACACTTAAACCCTAGATTCAAGCCTCGCAAGTTTCGGCCACAACATGTTTAAGGGCCTAGGAAACTTAGAACCCAACCTAATTATGCTCATGATGTTCCTTATAATAATTGCTATGAAATTGGTTTAGGGTTTCCATGCTTTTATGACACTTAGAACCTAGTTCCAAGCCTTAAGGGTTTCGGCCACAACAAGTTTAAGGGCCTAGGAAACTTGGAACCTAACCTAATTATGCTTATGATGTTCCTTGTAATATTTGCTACGAAATTGGTTTAGGGATTCACATGATTGAATGATGATTTTAACCCAATGTAATGCTTGATAAGATTCGGCCATGATAAGTTTATAAGCTTAAGAAACCTAGAACCCTACCTAAACATGCTCATGATGTTTCCTTATGGTATATGATATGATATTGGTTTAGGGTTCACATTCTTGTATGTGTTGTTTTGACCTAAATCCCAACTATATGTTTCGGCCACTATATGACATTAGGGTGAGAAATCTAAATATGATTCTCATGTATCTCACATGCAATGTTTTATGATGTGGTAAGAGCTTGCTATGCTTCTATGTTTAATTATGTACACTTATGACCTATGTACGATGGTAATCCTTATGCTATGCTATGTGTTATTATGATGAGCTGTGTGCCCAATTATGCATGATATTTATGATGAGCTGTGTGCCCAAATTATGCATGCTATTTATGATGAGCTGTGTGCCTAAACTATGCATGTATTTATGATGTGCTGTGTGCCCAAATTTTACATGTCATTATGATGAGCTGTGTGCCCAAATTCTGTATGGTATGATATGATAAGAAATACGATGTGCATGAAATATTAAGAACCATGATATGTATGACATGCTACTTTACTTTATATGGCTTGTACCAAGGGTGGGCTCCATAAGCGCCCCGGGGTCGATGGACTAAAAAACGGGCCTCGTTAGGGATGGGCTCCTAAGTGCCCCTAGGTCGATGGACTAAGAAACGGGCCTAGTATGTATGCCTTGTAGGGTTCAAGACTTGCTACCTTGGACCTACACAAGACGCGCGCATTTATGTATGTGGTACAAGCCGGGGCCCTAATCATGTTATGATTATGTTTAAGTATGTATGTAATAAGTTTTCAAAGGACATGTTGCATATATTGTTGCATGAATCATGTTTTTGAAAATCATCTCGCATAACACTTTATGATTATGTTATGATATACCATGATGCTTATGATTATGACATGTTATGTTAGGATGAACTTTATGATTATGTTATGATATGCTATGATCATGATTATGTTATGCTTGGATGCACTTTATGATTATATCATGATATGCCATAATACTTATGATTATGTTATGTTATGCTAGGATTAACTTTATGATCATGTTATGATATACTATGATTATGATTATGTTATGCTAGGATGCATGTTATGATATGCCATGATACCTTACGATTATGTTATGATATGATGCTTCTATACATGATATGATGAGTTGTCTTTATGCTGTATGCCTTGGAGATTTAGTTATGTTATACAGTTTTTGTGAGTAGGAAAGGATCTTACTGAGCCTTGTGTGCTCACAGCTTACTTTCCTTGTACCACAGATAAGGGCAAAGAATGGATGTACTAAGGGAGCAGCAGGAGGGGGCAAGAAGGACGTGTGTAGTAGTGACTCGGCTAAAAAGAAAGACCTGCTTCTAGCTAATAAGAATTATGTTTATGTCATTCTTTTATGACTCCATGACATTTCATCATGCTCTTTAGTATTATGATTTAAATTTATGATAAGCATGTTATGTGACTCATATGATAGATAGTTAGTGATGATGATTTGAAAAGTAAAGAAAAAATTTTAAAGAAAAAAAATTTTACTATAGATAAGACTTCCGCTGTTTTAAGAAGAAAAGATAAGTAACCCCCGTCAGCTTAAGTAGGAAGGGGCGGGGCGTTACATTAAGTGAACCAAATAAGGGGTCAAGCTAATGACCTAAACAAGTGCTTCTTAGGAGGCAACCCAAGTTCTTCTTTCTTATCTTCATCGAAGTTTTAAATTTCTTTCTAGTTTCTTTTCTTTGTTCATAATAACCCTAATCCCTTTACTTAATTTTTCTTATCTAATTCTTTTTGTAGGATTTAATATTATGGAGGAATGTGAATATCAGATAGAGGAGTATTTTTAGCATATGAATGTCTCAACCATTTAGAGCCATCACTTGGTTTATTTCTAGTTTTCATTGGGATAATGAAAAGTTTAAGTTTATGGGGATGCGTTGGGTTATAGTTTACTTTTTACATATTTTTTTTGCATAATAAATTTGCCTAGTTACATACATCATGTCATGATTATTTGTTCCATAATACAAAAATACTAGCACGCTTGTTCTAAATTTCATGTGATTTACTGTTACTTATGGTGCTAGTATGTTTAGTGATCTATCTTTTTCTATCCATGATAACATGATATGAGTAATATTTTTACTGTAAGAGTTTAAGTATTGACCTTATTTTAGGATCTCAATATACTATGCCTAGTTTTGATGGTAGATAACTCTGAAAATAGTCATGATTCATAAAACATGATTAGTACTAGTATTTCTATGGTAATTTCTTAAACTATATTTTGGTTACTAGATGAGGCTCGAGTCATATAGTCTTATTTGAAAAAAAAAATCAAAATATCTCTATATTTGCATTCATGTGTATTATGTTCAAGTGTTGCACCTTACAATCACTTAGAGAAAAAAATGAAAAAAATGAATATGGGATATAAAAAAATAATTATTGTGAGTGGCAAGTTACCCCTTTGAGACCGAGTTAGGTTACTGGAGAAATAACTGCTATGTTTCTCTTGATATCGATCACACCTTTGAGGTCTTGAGTAGATTGAGAAGGATGAACCAAGAGTGTGGCAGGTAAGTGTGCCTATTGCTAGGTGCATAAGGAACACAGTGATATGATGGCTTGATTAGGCTTAGGATTTAAAACTTGATAAACTTATGCCACTATTATACTGAACTCAGAGAACTATTTCATAGGCTATATTGAAATTATTTTTATATTTTGCTCACCAATGAAATTATTTTATAGGATTAGATTGATTCGCTAGAGATTTTGATGCACTATTTAACTACATGAGTTTAGATACATTTTTTGATTGAGGATAAGTAAAGGTTTAAGTCTTGGGGTGTGATGTGCATAGATTATATATGTTTTTAAGCATTGTTTGACTCATATCTACTTGTATTTCATGAAAATAATTTATGTTTATTATATCCTATTTCATTGTTATGTCATACTTTTATTCTATTTATTCAGAGATCTTCTCTTTCCTTATTTTCATTAATAGGACATCTATTTGGAGCAAAATAGATCGATAGCATTAGAGAAAATTTGGAAGTGAACTCAACAAAGCATGGCCATGTCTATTTCACAGGGCTAGGAGGCATGGCCATGCTAGGGCCATGTTTATTTCACAGGGCCATATAAGGACCATGTCTACTTCAAATATCCATAACTCTTTGCTTGGTTGGAGTTACATGCTGTCCTTGATATCAAATTGTAGCTAACTTCAAGATATACAACTTTACTTCAGACTTAAATCATAGAAAACCATGTTTAGATGTGATAAAAGGTTCCATAAGTGAGGCACGACCCTAAGGCAAAACCAAGTCAAATTTTGTAGTTTCCTACAGTGTAGACCAAAAGTAAAATGGTTATAACTTTTTACAAGGTTTGAGTTCTGGGCTGTTCAAGATACCAAAATATAGCTAACTTCAAGGTCTACAACTTCGATTCAGACTTCAACCAAATAAAACAATGGTAAAATTTGCTAAAATGCTATACAAGTGAGGCATGGCCTTGAGTCACGACTATGTGAAATCACAAGGCTATGCCTCTCTATCCGAGCTCATTCACACCCCGGCCATGCCTCTAGGCATGGTCGTGTGGAGGAGAAAGCAAGGGGCATGTCCTCTTACTATAAAAGGGGGTTTTCTCTCCTTTTCACTTATCTTGGGGGTTTGATACTTCATCCCAATCCTTGGAGAAGGGTTTTCCCCTTGGGGGAAACCCTAGAGCTTCCATCTTCGTTGATCCGCATGATCCATTCACCTCCAGAGCAAGGATTGCAAGTAGGAAGACTGACAACACATAGATAAGCATTCCTCTCCTCTATCTTGTGTTTCGGATTGTAGGATGCTTATTTTCTTGTCTCTTATTTGTAATTCCTTTGCAATGAAGTAGATCTCAAGATCTATGATGTAGAAAATAATTGTGATGCATTGTTGATATATGAACTATGTATTTGGATATTTTCTTATACTATATTATGTTTATACCATTCTTTATGTGTGTTTTACCTTGTATGTGTTTGAAGAAATGTGTGTGAGGTCAATTCATATAGATGTAGAATTTTTTTCACTATATAGAGAAGATAGTTTAATTTGTATAATCGGGGACCCTGTGACAGAGGGTATCCCTTACTTTATATGTTATCACCCTTGAAACGGGAGGCAATTCCCTACAAGGAAAGCTAATTAGAGTTTAGAGAGTTTCTTCCAAATTAAAGTTAGAAATTAACTTGTGTAATCTAATGATTATATGACTGAGGGTCATATGACAAGGACATCCCTTTAATCGGACTTTCTAGGTTACCTTTTCAACTTAATTGCATTAATCTACTGTTAGAAAACAAATTGGATAACTCTAAGATTATATAACTGGGGGGCCCTTAGAATAACACTTTTACCGGACTTTCTAGAGTTGTTTCTTTACTTAATGAAGTTTGGACTTGGGTAAAGTCTTCGACTTAATCTTTGTAAGGTTGAGCCAAACTTTAGTTAGAAATTCTACAAAGTATTGGTATGGAGGTAAGAAGATTAACAATGCATAGGGGCATGAACTAGTATCATAATGAAATCGAACTCCTAGAATCATTCTCCAATCACACACTTTCTCTCTTCCTTCTCTCTCTCCCAACTCTCTGTCTTAATCTCTTGCCTTCAATATCTCAACTGACCTTGTAATTATCTAGATAACTCATCGTGTGAAGTCAATTAGAGCTTAATCAACAGTCCTTATAGGAGTGATATTTTTATTATTTGATGACAATCGTGTTGGGTTTTTCGGGCCGCGAAAACCGCGTTTTCGCATCGCGGAAACCCCGAATCACCCTAGCCAACGGATCTCGTGTGAAGAAAAGATTTCAAAACAAAAATTACGAGTACGAGTTTCTACTTAGATCTACTCCTAGATCTACATGACAAGAGTTATACCTTCGGTGCATCCCCTTTGCGTATCCCGCTCGTTCAAAATGGCGGATCTCAAGAGTATCAAGATAGATACTCCTCTAGAAGTATCCACACGGACTCGTAGGTGGAGAAAAACACACAAAGAGGTGTGCTAGCACCTATGTGTGGTTCGGCCAAGTTGAGGAGGAGAGGGAGAGGGAGAGGGAGAGAGCTCCAAGAGGAAGAAGAAGGAATAATGCACTTGAATGAGGAAAATCAATTCCATCCCCATTCAAAAGTGGCCGGCCACTTTCAAAGTGTAACTCCCAAAAAATTGCATTAAGTACAATTAATGTGAAGCTATTAAAGAAAATGGCTTTGTAACTTCCATGAGGTGGCACCCATGATGATGTGGAGTAACATCATTGGTCCACATCAATGCCAACTCACCAATGAGGTGGCATAAAGTCAAGTCAAACTTGACCTTTTATCTTCCTCTCAAGTCAAGTCAAACTTGACCAAATCTCTTCCATGGTTGATATAATCTAACCATTTGATTCAAGCCAACTTAATATAATGAATCTAATTCATTAAATTAAGTTGATTTAATGAGTCATAATCTAAATTAGACTCATTGAATACATTAATCCACTTGAGTCCAACTCAAGTTATCCCAATTAGGATTACTCTTAATCCAATTTGATTCATCAAATGAATTTAATCCTCTTGGTTCATCATATGAACCTAATCTCCATATAATTGTCCTTAGTGTGTGACCCTATAGGTTCTTGTAACGTTGGCAATGCCCTAAACCCATTTAGGAGCATAAGTAATGAGCGGTATCTAGCAACACATCATTACTACCCAAGTTACAAGAATGTTGAGATCCAACATCACCTTGTGACTACTAATTGTGACTCCTCACAATATATGACAAGTGTCCTTCTATCCTAGACATCTAGATTGATCAATATGAGGCATAGACCGTGTCATCCTCTAATCAATCTAAATCTTGAACTCCAAGTAGACACACTAAATCAAATGAGCTCAATATCCTATATTGACTCATTTGGGCATGGCCATGCACTTCGTGGTCTCACTCTATCAAGAATACCGATGTCACTCCCGTCATATAGGAGGGATAGATCCCATCTACATCACTCACATCCCTCCGCATAATTTGTTACATATCCAGTAATCGCCTTTATAGTCCACCCAGTTACGGGTGACGTTTGACGAAACTAAAGTACATAACTCCTTATGTAGGGAATCATGGTGACTTCAGGTCTAAGGACTAGTAGTGTCATATATTGTGAGGAGTCACAATTAGTAGTCACAAGGTGATGTTGGATCTCAACATTCTTATAACTTGGGTAGTAATGATGTGTTGCTAAATACCGCTCATTACTTATGCTTCTAAATGGGTTTAGGAGCATTACCAACGTTATAAGAACCTATAGGGTCACACACAAAGGACAATTAGATGGAGATTAGGTTCATATGATGAACCAAGAGGGTTAGATTTATGTGATGAATCAAATTTGATTAAGAGTAATCCTAATTATACTAATTGAGTTGGACTCAAGTTGATTCATGTGTTCAATGAGTCTAATTTAGATTATGACTCATTGAATCAATTTAATTAAATGAATTAAATTCATTATATTAAATTGGCTTGAATCAAATGGTTGGATTAGATCAACCATGGGAGTTATAATGTCAAGTTTGACTTGACTTGAGAGGAAGAGGAAAAGTCAAGTTTGACTTGACTTTATGTCACATCATTTGTGAGTTGGCATTAAGTGGCCAACAATGGTATTACACATCATCATGTTTAGAACATGTGTGTGCCACCTCTTGGAGGTTACAAATCTCCTCCTTATTTTAATGGCCACATTAAATAAGAGGAGGTTACATTAGTGGCCGGCCACTAATTGTGATGAATGGAATTCATTTTTCATTCAAGGCATTTTTTTCATCTTCTTCCTCTTGCTCTCATTCTCTTCTCCCTCTCCTCCTCCTTGGCTGAACACTTCATAGGTGCTAGAACACCTTTTGTTTGGCCTCTCCACCTAGTTTGTTCGTGTGGATACTTCTAGAGGATCGTACGCTTGACGATCTCGAGATCCGGCGAACCGTTGGACGAGCGGGATTGCGAAGAGCATCGCATCGAGGGTAACTTCCTTCTCCTAGTGTAGATCTAGATGTAAGAAACTCGTACTCGAATTTTTGTTTTATTTTACTTCGCACGGATCTGGTGGCTTGGGTTCGGGGTTTCCGCAACGCGGAAAAGCGATTTTTGCGGCCCGAAATGCCCAACAGTGGTATCAGAGCGAAGTTCGAAGTCTTGTACGAGTTTATTTTGTATTTTTATAAAAAATAGCAGTTCTGTAATATTCTATAAATTTCATATTTTTATAGTTTTTATGGGTATTTTTCTCGTAGAAGCGAAGCACAAGTGTTTCGACACTTGTAGGCTTCGACTACCGAGATGATTTTTCCGAAACGGCAAGGTTTCGCCCCAAATCTTTTTGGGACAGTGGGCTAAGGCACTGTAGGATCGCTAAGGAACACTCGCGATGGTTAGATAGCGGGTAGGGGCGCTGCCCCTGGCCGCGTAAGGGGATTCGTTCCGAAATTGCGCCCGAAAACCCGCAAAATGGAACCGCCAGGAATTTTACTCATAAAAATTGTAAAAATTATAGTAAATATTACAGAAAATTATAGAAAATACATAATTTATAATTATGTATCATTTTGTGATAGTCATGGCCCAAAATGACCCAATTTGATTGGAAATGTGTTGTAATTCATAATACGGCCTGCGTGCCGTCATGTGATGTGCGTGTTGTATATTTGATTCGCGACCTACGCGTCGTGCCTTTCTCTATTTTATATTCTTGTTGTAAATTAGTTTAGACTTGAATGTAACTCGAGTTTCAAAAATTGTAATGTACAAAATTGGAGCGGTGGAAGGTCCACTCGAGACGGAGTTACGAGGAGGGCGCGAGCAACACAAGGTGGTCAAAGGGAGGAGCTTGAGAAGCTATTGACCTTTGGTTGACCATCCGATCTTCTCATTGGCTTGAGAAGATCATAGTAGGGCCATGACTAATCACAAATAATTTAATTAATTGCTTGAGTGTATGTGATACATAATTAGTAATTAATTAGTGCCTAGCGATTAGATTAGATCTAAATCGTGTACAAGATGCACCCTCTCGATTAGATTAGATTTCAATCGCGTCAACTCAAATCCCTACCGTGCCGTGATACCTATCACTACCTCGATCACATGTGTTGTTGAATCTGCCTAAGTAGAGCAACTCATATTATCTTGGTAGGGTACGGAGGGACAATCTTCATCCCGCTTATCAACGCATGGGTGAGTACAACTCAATTAGATTGAGTAACTAGTTAACTCAATTGGATCGAGTTTAACTATAGGCATTTTCCAATGGTTGGTAGATAGGTCAAAATCACATTTATATTAATTCTTGGGCGTATTAGCCAAAGCTAACTCGAGTTTTAATATAAATGCGGATCTTGATCCTATAAACAAGAGTTGCATAGAGATGTAATTGGTAAATTGTTACCTACCGATCATACTAAGTCTTGGGCGATTTAGCCAAAGCTAACTTAAGGCATAGTATGATGTGGATCTTGTCCCACATGAATTATAGAATTCAATGGGAGCATCATTTAGTTAAAGGCCTAATTAAATGATTAAAAGAATATGATATTTACTTTCTGCTTTAATTTCTGTTGTAGATTACCATGACGTCGAATACGAACTCTTTCTCCCTGTGTTCTGTCCTTGAGAAGGACAAGCTCAACGGAGGAAATTTCCTGGACTGGTACAGGAACTTGAGATTAGTTCTCACCAAGGAACGTAAACTGTACGTTCTGGAGCAGCCCATTCCAGAGGCTCCTCCTGCCAATGCCACGCGAGCAGACAAAGATGCTTACAAGAAGCATCAAGATGACGCATTAGATGTGGCCTGTCTAATGCTTGCGACCATGAACTCTGAGCTTCAGAAGCAACACGAGTTGATGGGCGCTTACGATATGGTTGAACATCTTCGCCAACTGTATCAAGGTCAAGCGAGGCACGAGAGATTTGAGATCTCAAGGGCACTATTTTAGTGCAAGATGTCAGATGGGGCTCCCGTAGGCCCATATGTACTCAAAATGATTGGGTACATAGAAAACCTACAGAAGTTGGGGTTCCCGCTTGGCCAAGAGCTGGCCACTGACCTGATCTTGCAATCCTTGCCGGATAGCTATAGTCAATTCGTTCTAAACTACAACATGAACGAAATTGACAAGCCACTGCCCGAGCTACTTAGCATGTTAAGAACTGTTGAGCTCAACCTTAAGAAGGTTAAGCCCAACTCTGTTATGATGGTTCAGAAACATAAGGGCAAGGGCAAGCCCAAAGGCATGGGAAAGTCCCAAGCCAAGGGCAAAGGCAAGGCACTGAAGCCTAAAGGAGGGGTCGCCATGGATGCTACCTGCTTCCACTTCGGTCAGACCGGGCATTGGAAGAGGAACTGCAAGGTGTACCTGGAAGATCTTAAGAAGAAGCGAAGTGAGACTTCCACTTCAGGTATATATGTTATAGAAGTCAATCTATCTATTTCTTCATCATGGGTATTAGATATCGGATGTGTATCTCACATTTGTACTAATGTGCAAGCGCTGAGAAATAGCAGGGCATTGGCAAAGGGCGAGGTGGACCTAAGCGTAGGCAATGGAGCACGGGTTGCTGCTATTGCTGTAGGGACTTATTTTCTATCTCTGCCCTCTGGGCTTGTACTAGAGTTGGATGATTGTTGTTATGTGCCCGCTTTAACTAAGAACATAATTTCAGTTTCTTGTTTGGACAAGAAAGGTTTCTCTTTTATAATAAAGGACAAATGTTGTTCTGTTTATTTAAAAGATATGTTCTATTATAGTGCACCTATGATGAACGGACTCTACATTCTAGACCTTGAAAGCCCTATCTATAACATAAATACCAAGAGGTTCAAGTCAAATGACATGAACCAAACCTATCTCTGGCACTGTCGCTTAGGTCATATAAATGACAAGCGCTTATCCCAGCTCCATAAGGATGGTTTGCTCGACTCATTTGATTTTGAATCTTATGAGACGTGCGAGTCATGCCTACTAGGAAAGATGACCAAGACTCCCTTTAGTGGGCACAGCGAAAGAGCGACTGATTTGTTAGGACTTATACATAGTGATGTATGTGGCCCTTTTAAATGTCGCTGCTAGAGCGGTTATAGGTACTTCATTACATTTACTAATGACTTCAGTAGATATGGTTATGTGTACTTGATGACACATAAGTCAGAATCATTTGAAAAGTTCAAAGAATTCAAGAATGAAGTACAGAACCAGCTTGGCAAGAGTATTAAGATACTTCGATCAGATCGAGGTGGAGAATACCTTAGCCATGAGTTTCGTGACTATCTAGCTAAGTGTGGGATTCTATCTCAACTCACTCCTCCTAGAACACCACAGTGGAATGGTGTATCTGAAAGAAGGAATCACACCCTATTAGATATGGTACAATCTATGATGAGTCACACAGATCTTCCGACATTCCTTTGGGGCTATGCTCTAGATACGACAGCTTTTATACTCAACCGAGTTCCATCCAAGGCCGTGATAAAGACACCATATAGGATATGGACTGGGAGAGAAGCCGAGGTGTCTTTTATGAGGATTTGGGGTTGTGAGGCTTACGTTCGACGTCAAGTCTCAGACAAATTAGGACCTAAATCTGACAAGTACTACTTTATTGGATATCCTAAGGAAACTAAGGGATATTACTTCTACATTCCCAGTCAGCACAAGGTAGTTGTGGTAAAGACTGGGGTCTTTCTAGAAAGGGATTTTGTTTCTAGAAAGACTAGTGGGAGCGCGTTCGATCTTGAAGAAGTTCAAGATGCGAACAATAGCACTGAAGCCTCGATGGAAGTTGAACTGCAACCACAAAATGTTGTGGATGATGCTGTTCCACAAAGAGTTGAGGAACAAAAACCAGTTCAAGTAGACATACCTCTTCGCAGGTCTGATAGGGTACGTCGTCAGCCAGAGAGATACTCATTTCTCTTGTCTGACCATGATGACGTTGTGCTCATAGAGGATGAGCCTACCACCTATCAGGAAGCTGTGATGAGACCAGATTCCGAGAAATGGCTAGAGGCCATGAGATCCGAGATGGAATCCATGTACTCTAACCAAGTATGGACTTTGGCTGATCCACCTGAAGGGGTAAAATCCATAGGGTGTAAGTGGGTCTTTAAGAGAAAGACTGATATGGATGGACTTATCTATAAGGGTCGTTTGGTAGCTAAAGGTTTCAAGCAAATTCATGGTATTGACTATGATGAAACCTTTTCTCCAGTAGCAATGTTTAAGTCCATTCGGATCATGCTTGCTATTGCAACATACCATGACTATGAGATATGACATATGGATGTCAAAACCGCATTTCTGAATGGAAACCTGCTCTAGGATGTGTACATGACACAACCTGAGGGTTTTGTAGATCCACAGCATATTAGCAGAGTATGCAAGCTGCATAGGTCCATTTATGGACTAAAGCAAACTTCTCGAAGCTGGAATCTTCGATTCGATGATGCAATCAAATAGTTTGGTTTCATCAAGAATGAAGATGAACCTTGTGTCTACAAGAAGGTTGTAGGGGATATAGTTGTCTTCCTCATATTGTTTGTGGATGACATACTACTCATTGGGAAAAACATCCCTTTGCTACAGTCTGTCAAGATCTGGCTAGGGAGTTGTTTCTCAATGAAGGACTTAGGTGTAGCATCTCGCATTCTAGGCATACAGATCTATAGAGATAGATCTAAGAGATTGCTTGGCCTAAGTCAGAGTACATACATTGACAAGGTACTCCTTCGGTTTGCCATGCAGAACTCTAAGAAGGGATTTCTACCGATGTCACATGGCGTGAGTCTTTCGAAGACTCAAGGTCCCTCTTCTAAAGAGGAGAGAGACCGCATGGATCAGATCCCTTATGGCTCAGCCATAGGATTTATCATGTACGCCATGCTATGTACTCATCCTGACGTCTCGTATGCTTTGAGCATGACGAGCAGATACTAGTCAGATCCAGGTGAAAGTCACTGGATAGCGGTCAAGAATATTCTTAAGTACTTAAGAAGGACTAAAGAATATTTCTTGATATATGGAGGCGATGACGAGCTAGCTGTAAAGGGTTACAGTGATGCTAGCTTCCAGACCGACTAGGATGATTATCGATCGCAGTCAGGGTTTGTGTTTTTCATAAATGGTGGTGCTGTGAGCTGGAAGAGTTCGAAGCAAGACACAGTCGTTGATTCTACAACAGAGGCCGAGTACATTGCTGCATCAAAGGCAGCAAAGGAGGCACTTTGGATCCGCAAGTTCATCACTAAACTTGGGGTGGTTCCTAGTATCGCTGACCCTATTGAGCTCTATTGTGACAACAATGGAGCTATAGCACAGGCTAAGGAACCTCACTCACACCAGCGGACCAAACACATACTACGACACTTCCATCTCATTCGAGAGATTATCGAGAGAGGAGATGTGAAGATTTGCATATTACCCACAGAGGCTAACATCGCAGATCCCTTGACCAAGGCTTTGGCACAGAGGAAGCATGATGGTCACACTAGGTCATTGGGGCTTAGAGCCTACACTGATTGACACTAGTGCTAGTGGGAGATTGTTAGTTAGAACCCTAGAGCCAATCATTTGATGATTGTTGTATGGACTCATTGTATCATATTTCTTATATATAAAGGCATTTGGTTTTTGTTTATTATGCTTACTTGTATTGGTGCCAAATAAACTAAGTATAATAGCGTCCTTGAGTAGAAGGTTCTTACCTATATCAATCGATTGGTTGAATCGATAGTGAGATGATATAGGGAACACTACTCTTAATCATTCCTAGTCGAGTATTAATATTCAGGGACAATGTTAATGCAACAAGACTAGCATGTAGGTCAACTCGATGACTTGATCTCATAAGTCATGGATATGGAGATATCAAGTTGACACATGGGTATGCATTGGAGAATGTATACTGAATGACCCGCCATGAGAAATTATCATGGATCGTTATATGAGTGTCATATACTTTCTCATGTGATTATTAGTATGACTACTAGTTCTTAGACCTGAAGTCACCATGGTTCCCTACATAAGAAGTTATGTGCTTTGGTTTCGTCAAACGTCACCCGTAACTGGGTGGACTATATAGGCGATTACTGGGTATGTAACAAATTATCTGGAGGGAAGTGAGTGATGTAGATGTGATCTATCCCTCCTATATGATAGGAGTGACATCGATATTCTTGATAGAGTGAGACCACGAAGTGCATGGCCATGCCCAAATGAGTCAATATGAGATATTGAGCTCATTTGATTTAGTGAGTCTACTTGGAGTTGAAGATTTAGATTGATTAGAGGATGACATGACACGGTCTATGCCTCACATTGATCAATCTAGATGTCTAGGATAGAAGGACAATGTCATATATTGTGAGAAGTCACAATTAGTAGTCACAAGGTGATGTTGGATCTCAACATTCTTAAAACTTGGGTAGTAATGATATGTTGCTAAATACCGCTCATTACTTATTCTTTTAAATGGGTTTAGGAGCATTGCCAACGTTATAAGAACCTATAGGGTCACACACAAAGGACAATTAGATGGAGATTAGGTTCATATGATGAACCAAGAGGGTTAGATTCATGTGATGAATCAAATTGGATTAAGAGTATCCTAATTGTACTAATTGAGTTGGACTCATGTTGATTCATGTGTTCAATGAGTCTAATTTAGATTATGACTCATTGAATCAATTTAATTAAATGAATTAGATTCATTATATTAAATTGGCTTGAATCAAATGGTTGGATTAGATCAACCATGGGAGTTATAATGTCAAGTTTGACTTGACTTGAGAGGAAGAGGAAAAGTCAAGTTTGACTTGACTTTATGCCACATCATTTGTGAGTTGGCATTAAGTGGCCAATAATGGTGTTACACATCATCTTGTTTAGAACATGTGTGTGCCACCTCATGGAGGTTACAAATCTCCTCCTCATTTTAATGGCCACATTAAATGAGAGGAGGTTACAATAGTGGCCGGCCACTAATTGTGATGAATGGAATTCATTTTTCATTCAAGGCATTTTATTTCATCTTCTTCCTCTTGCTCTCATTCTCTTCTCCCTCTCTTCCTCCTTGGCCGAACACTTCATAGGTGCTAGCACACCTTTTGTTTGGCCTCTCCACCTAGTTTGTTCGTGTGGATACTTCTAGAGGATCGTACGCTTGACGATCTCGAGATCGGGCGAACCGTTGGACGAGCGGGATTGTGAAGGGCATCACATCGAGGGTAACTTCCTTCTCCTAGTGTAGATCTAGATGTAAGAAACTCGTAGTCGATTTTTTGTTTTATTTTACTTCGCATGGATCCGGTGGCTTGGGGTTTGGGGTTTCCGCAACTCAGAAAAGCGGTTTTTGCGGCCCGAAATGCCCAAGACCTTATACTTCCAGCGATAGGCACTTACCTGCCACACACAAGGTTCATCCCTCTCAAAAATTTTATGCATCGTCTACACAAGGTCTCAAATGAATACAAGCTATTAAGAGAAACATAGCATTCATTTCCCTAGTAAGCTAACTCTATCTCAAAGGGGTGAATTGCAGTTCAGTGCCGATTGAATAAATATAATAATATCCTTGGGTAGTAGGTTCTTATCTACAGTATATCAATTGGTTGAATTGATAGTGAGATATTGTATAGAACACTACTCTTAACTATTCCAAGTCGATCATTAATATACAAGGACAATATTAATGCATTAAGACTAGCATGTAGGTCAACGGATGACTTGATCTCATCATGGATATGAGATATCAGGTTGACACATGGGTATATATTAGAGAATATATATTGAATGACCCACCTTGAGAATGTTTCATGGATCGTCGTATGAGTATCATAAACATTCTCATGTGACTATTGGTATGAATAGTCCTTAGACCTGAAGTCACTACGGTTCCCTACATAAGGACTTGTATACTTTGGTATCGTCAAACGTCACCCGTAACAGGGTGGACTATAAAATTGATCACTGGGTATGCAATGAATTATACGGAGGGATGTGAGTGATATAGATGGGATATATCTCTTCCATATGACGGAAACGATATCTGTGGGCCTCTTGATTAGTAGGACACAAGAAAGCATGACCATGCGTAAATAATTCAATATGAGATATTGAGCTTATTTGATAAGTGTGTCTACTTGGAGATCAAGAAACACAAAGATTGATAAGAGGATGACACGGTCTATACCTCATTGATCAATCTAGATATCAAGGATAGAGGGACCAAGTCATACATGATGATAGCCACAATCAGGTTAGGTCGGATCTCGACTTTCTCGTCACTTGGGTAGCAATGATGCCTTACTAGATGCCACTCATTGTTTATGTATCGCAAATGTTGATTTGGGTACATTGCCAATGTTACGAGAGCCTATAGGGTCACACACAAAGAACAAGTTGATATGGAGAGATGTTCATGTGATGAATCTATGGATTAAGTGTAATCTGAATTTGACTCATTGAGTTAGACTCAAAGGGATCCAATTGTTAGATTGAGTTCAATTGCATGGGAATCAATGGGTTAGACTCATTGGGTGAACTTGAGTTCACAAAGGAAGTTGAATGGTCAAAATTTGACCATTGGATTGAATGGTTGATTTTGAGCCATTGGATTAGAATATGAAAGGGTGAAGACTCTTGGTATACTATGGGATGGTTATAAATATCATTTGGATGATATTTTTCAGAAGATTTTCATCACTTGAGAAGGTGAAAGGTGATACAACTCTGGATCAGCTCCAAGCCAATGAGACAAGACTGCAAGTCGAGATATACGTTCCGAACCACGAGGAGTATGAAGAGGACTGCACATGCCAGCTGAGCTGATAATGAAAACAGAGGTCAAGCAAGTTCAACATACTTTACAAGCATTGACATCTCGTATCTTGGAAGGGAAGGCTATGGAGTTACAGTCGATGCCATGCCGAATGATCAACTTCATACAAGTCGACCCTAAAATGGGCCAATTAGCTGCAGAAGAATGGAATATCATGATGCAACATGTTCCTAGCCAAATACCATACTAGAATGGTGGGAAAACACACCATTCTGGTTGGAATTGGTGTGCCATTTAATGTCACCTACATTTTGGATGAATTCCCAAGTTGGAGGACAGCTAGAGGGAGTGTGCATAAAGACTTGCATTCATCATCTTCTCTTTCCATGCATTGGAAACTACCATTTGTTGGAAAGGGAGTGTGCATGAAGACTTGTATACATTATCTTCTCTTTCCATGCCTTGGAAACTACCATTTTTAGTTCTATATAATGTCTTGAGTAGATATCAAAGAGGGTAGCAAACATTATATTTTGAGAGAGTTTTCCCCCTTGTAGTTCTTCAACAACTCTATAGGGATTACGGGTGAGCACTTGTAATTCTCAGCACTTTTATAATATCGGTTCTTGGTTTTGTTATAATCATTGGGTCGATATTCTCCATTGTTCTCATAATATTGGTTCTTGATTCTCTATAATCAACGGGTCAATATTCCATCCCTCCGAAACCTCCTTTGGACGATCCTGGAACTGAGTTCCAATCTTATTGTTACTGGGTCTCGCGACATTGTTCGTCGAGATTCGCATCATCTTTGGTATCAGAGCCAAGTTCCAAATCAGGTTTATCTATCTATCCTAGTGTTTATTTTGTTTTTATCATCACAATCTTGTTATCTTCATCTACTTTCTAGTATTGTTGCAAAAAAGAAAAGAAAAAAAAAAAGAAAAGAAAAAAAATAAGGATGAACAAAAAAAAAAAAAAAAAAAGAGAGAGCAGAAAAGAAAAGGAAGAACAAAGATCGTTTGATTTGTTTTGATTGCATCTAGTGATATACATCTAGTGCCATCTGTGGTTGCCGTGATTCTGTTTCCATTTGCACGTTTCTTTTCAACTCCGTTTACCATCTCCTTTGTGCTGCTTTGATTTGATTTTCTCTATCTTATCATCAATTCTATTTTGCTTCATCATATCATCATTTCTGTTTGCTTCATATCTTCTTTCCATCATTCCTTGATTGACATCGTAACCTCGATCCAACTGAGCCTAGAATTGGTATTCTGAGTTTGTTGGGTTGAATAAGTGTTTGCTTATTTTGACTTGCTTAGTTTCTCTAGAACTTTTTGGAGGAAAACAAGTGAGCATAGAGAACTCAATTTTTTGAGTGAAACACGAGTGTTTTTGTGACATCCAACTGAGTGCAAATACGTGAGGGAGTGAGTGAGGATCCTCCTTTGTTCATAATATTTTAGTTGCAGCTCACTATGTCTCGAGAGCACGGTGGCAGGGTTGATCCAAGTGATGGAGGAGGGGCTGATCAGACTACAATCATGCGGGCTATGAAGCAACAATTTGAGCGCATGAATGTCGTGTTCAATGAGATTCGAGATCGGTTGGATAGGCATGAGGATCGGCTCGAACAACTTTAGCAAGAGCCATTACCTAGGCATCGGAGACCCGACCAGCGGCCACATTTTGCTCCAAATGTCCCAGATGATGACTATGATGATGGGGCGAGCAACGAAGTGGTCTCCAATGCTACTTGGAGGAGGGCTAGGGCTATCAGACCCGAAAGGCCAAGGCATGTTCAAAGGCAACACCGAGAAAGGGAAGCCGTAGATCGTAACATGAGCACCATCAAGCTGTCCATTCCTCCATTTCAAGGTAAAAATGACCCTGATGTTTATATTAAATGGGAGAGGAAAGTTGAGCTGGTATTCGATTGTCACAATTACTCGGAGGAGAAGAAAGTGAAGGTTGCTGCGGTGGCTTTTACCGACTATGCCATTATATGGTGGGATCAACTGACCCTGAGTAGATGTCGAAACCGTGAGCTTCCCATCGACAATTGGGAGGATATGAAAGTCGTTATGAAAAGAAGGTTTGTTCCATCTCACTATTATCGGGACTTACATTTGAAATTGCAAAGTCTGAAGCAGGGGTCCATGACTGTGGAAGACTACCACAAGGAGATGGAGATAGCCTTGATTCGGGCTAACATTAAGGAGGACCGGGAGGCGACCATGGCTCGGTTCATTTGTGGCCTAAACAATGAGATTGCCAAGATTGTTGAGCTGCATCACTACGTGGAGCTTGACGATGTGGTACACATGGCAATGAAAGTTGAAAGACAACTTAAGAAAGGAGTGCGATCATCTTCCAAGTATGAGGCTGCGAGTTCATCCCCTTGGAAGCAGAAGTGGGGATCATCAAAACCAACTGAGAAAGAAGTTTCAAAATCAAAGGGAGAGACGAATGTAGCCAAGACACAACCTAGCAACAAAGATAGGGGTAACTCATCTTCCCAACCTCAAAGAAATTGTGACATCAAATGTTTTCGTTGTTTAGGATCAGGTCATATTGCTTCTCAATGCCCAAACAAGCGATCAATGATCATATTGGATAATGGGGAGATCGAAACTGAAGAGGAAGATGATGGAAATGAGTCCACTCCATTAGTTGAAGATACTAGTGATGTTGAGCTTGTTGTTGATGTCCAAGCTCTTGTTGTGCTAAGAGCTCTCCATATGTAAGCTAAAGAAGACGATGACGGGCTGCAAAGGAGAACATCTTCTACACCCACTGCCATGTGAAAGATCGGGTATACGGTTTGATTATTGATGGTGGCAGCTGTGTTAATGTGGCAAGCAAGTTAATGGTGGACAAGCTTGGTCTACCTACCTTGAAGCATCCAAAGCCATATAAACTCCAATGGCTCAATGACAGTGGAGAAATGAAGGTAACCAAGCAGGTCCTTATTTCATTTACGATTGGAAGGTACACGGATGAGGCTCTGTGTGATGTTGTACCCATGCAAGCTAGCCATTTGCTTCTTGGAAGACCGTGGCAATTTGACAGACGGACCACACATGATGGGTATAAGAACCGCTACAGCTTCAGCAAGGATGGTAGGAACATTACACTTGCACCTTTGACACCTCGTCAAGTATTTGAGGAACAACTCCAGATCCAAAAGTCCATTGCAGCAAGAGGAAAAGGTGTGGCTGAGATAGAAAAAGAAAATGAGATTGAAAATGAAAAAAAGATGGTGGACTAAGAATAAAAACAGAGAGTGGAAAAAAAGAAAAGATTGAGAGTTCGGCCTTGAAAAAGAAAGAAGAAAGAAAAATGAGCTTCAATGCAAAAGAAAGAGAGATCAAAAGTGCTTTTAACTCCGATAGACCGATGATCTTGTTTCTATACAAGGAGGCCTATCTTTCTTTGGCTAACCATAATGTTTCTTTGCCAAGTGCTGTGATGTCTCTTTTGCAGGATTTTAAGGATGTCTTTTCTAAGGATACGCCACCTGGGTTACCACCCAAAAGAAGAATCGAGCATCAAATTGATCTCATTCTGGGAGCTTCCATTCCAAACCGACCAGCTTATCGAAGTAGTCCAGAAGAGACCAAAGAGCTTCAAAGGCAAGTCGAAGAACTTATGACCAAAGGACATGTTCGTGAAAGCATGAGTCCCTGTGCTGTGCCTGTGCTGCTGGTTCCAAAGAAAGACAGGACTTGGAGGATGTGTGTGGACTGTCGAGCTGTAAACAAGATAACGGTAAAGTATCTTCACCCTATTCCTCGCTTAGATGACATGCTTGATGAATTACATGGATCCACTATATTTTCTAAGATTGATTTGAAGAGTGGGTATCATCAAATTCGAATTAAGGAAGGAGATGAGTGGAAAACAGCTTTTAAGACAAAACAGGGGCTATATGAATGGTTAGTGATGCCATTTGGATTGACGAATGCTCCTAGCACATTTATGCGTCTCATGAACCATGTACTACGTGCATTTATTGGAAAATTTGTTATTGTTTATTTTGATGACATTATGATCTATAGCAAGAGTTTGCATGACCATATTGATAATTTGAAATGTGTGCTTGAAGCTTTGAGGCGTGAAAAATTATTTGCTAACCTTAAGAAATGCAACTTTTGCGTAGATAGGGATGTTTTCCTAGGATTTATTGTTAGTTCCAGAGGCGTGGAAGTTGATGAGGAGAAGGTGAAAGCTATCAGGGAATGGCCTACCCCTAGCACCATCACTGAAGTAAGGGGTTTTCATGGTTTAGCCGGGTTCTATAGGAGTTTTGTGCCAAATTTCAGCACCATCGCTGCCCCTTTAACGGAAATCATCAAGAAGAATATTGGATTTAAGTGGGGAAAGGCACAAGAGAAAGCCTTCAACACATTAAAAGAAAAGCTAAGTACTGTTCCTATATACTTCTGTAAAATACCGAAAAATAGGTAAATATTAATAAGGGAATTTTTTGAAATTTTATAAATTTTTCAGTGCTCGTATGGACGAGTTAACGAGGATAAAAACGGGGCTCGGAAAAGCCTGTTTAGGATACCCTGTTTTAATGAGGACAAGTTTTAATTTTTCTTTTCCTTTTTTTTTTCTTTTTTTTTTCCTTTCCTCTGGTTTTCCCCGACGCCGAACTCGCGTTCTCTTCTTCCTCGTGCGAACCCAAGCCCTAACCGCACGGTGGTTTTCTTCCTCGCTTCCACTTAAACTTCTTCTCCTTTGCCGAAACCTCCTTCCCTCATCTCTCGCGACGCCGGCCTTCTCCACTCGACAGCATCGCCGGTGCTCTTCCTCCTCGCTGAGCGACGCGCCGCCGCCACCCCTACCGACGCCATGCCCTAGCCAAGCCACCGTCGCCTATGCCCTAGCGCCGGCTACTTACCCTGTGTCCTAGTTCTCCACCGCCGCCGCACCTTCTGCCCTAGCACCGAGTCGCACTACCGACGCACGGAGCACTGCCGCCGGCGACGCACGGAGCTCTACCGCACACCCCGGTGCCCTAGCATCTCCGTCGACGCCACTGACTCCTCTCGGCCGCTTCTCTGTGCCAGCACCTGAACCCCAGCGTCGACCTCCTCCACTTGGCCGTGCCCTAGATTTGCAGCGACACCGAGCCCTCTCAGCTTTGGCTCCGGCAGCAGACCCTGTCTTCAACTTCTGCCCTAGTACCCTTTGTGTATCACAGCGACGCCACCTTTTTCCCTAACTGAGATCTGGGAGGTAAGAAATTTTTTTATGTAATTAGGATTTTTGATTTGTGATTTGTGTCTCAATCTGATCCGAACAGTGGGGAAGGTTTCCTGTAGGGTTTGCTTTGCTGTGGATTGATCTTGGTTCCGGAAACACCTCTTTGGCTGCGGATCAATAGCAGAGATCTGTGAATTAGGGTAAGGATTAGGCGTATTTGAATACATGTTGTAGGTTATGTTCTGAATTGGAGGATTTGGTTAGACGATCATGTGTATGTTGATTAGGTTTATGTGTTTTTGGAATTAGGGTTTTGCCCTAATTTAGGGTTAAAGAACTTATTTAGCTATTTATAGAAATTTAGCTAAATAATTGTATATATATTGGTGACACAAGACTTTGACGCGAGACGAGTATCTCGGAGTAAGATTTGGACCATTTTATCGGAGGCGGGTACTTTTGACTTATTGTCTTTGATATGCTTAGTAATGAAATTAACATGCTGCATTAATTGTGTTTCTTATTTGTTTCACTTAATCACTGCCCAATACATGTTACCTATTTGATTGGTTGTTTGTTTGCATCTCGTATTGATCTCGTACCTGATTTTTCATGCTCATGGGTAGTGATATAACCATGTTTCACATGTTCAGGACCTAGGTTTGATACCTTATTGATCAGTATATCTTGATATGATTTATTCACTATGGTGCCCATGGTTATATGTCCAGAGGTTGGTTTAGTATATTACCATGCTTAGTGACATGCACCATTTGCATGATCGCATGCTGTGCGATAGATTGCTCCATTATTGTTGAGCACATTGCCAGTTTCATCACTGTTCGGTGCTCCGTTGTGACTCTCATGGGTAGCGTGACACAGCATGGTAGCACGTCAGTTTGGCTCTTCCGGTGCTCCGTTGGTCCGCTCATGGGTAGTGTGACGCAGCGTGTAGCACGTTAGAGATCCCTCCCCGTCATAGCGTACCGGGAGTTGAGAGCATTTCGCTCCCCCATTTATGATTTGGGGTAGGAGTACGTGTGTACTCCGACAGCATCCCGTCCACTCGGTCACTCATCAGGGGTAGTGATGCAGAGTGCACGGTTGTCACAGCTCTACCCACTCGGTCCCACTTTTGTTATGAGTTGGCTGACTGGCGTCAGGGGTGACCATGACATTGGCATCATATGAACGATGCATTTATTGTTTGTGATTGTGTTTGCTGCATTTATATGTGCATATTGTTTGAATACCTATGTTTGACATGCATACATGTCTTCTATACCTTTCGGACTGTTTGTCCTTATACCGGGTCCTGGTTAGTACAGATTCTCTCCTGTCTACTTCGTTTTTCATTTATCTTTATTTTTATCAGGAGACTGTACGCATGATTAGTGCTAGGTGTTATTTCTTTACTTTGCATATCAGTTGTACCTGCTGAGTGTTGGACTCACCCCGCCTCCATTGTTGTTATATTTCAGGATGATGCTGTCAGGAGGGAGTTCTAGTTGCTGGTCCCCTGAAGACCCCGAAGACTTATGGATCTTTTGATTTTGTTTTGCTTCTTATTTGACCATGTTTACACTTGGTTTGTTTGATACCTGGATATTGTTTGGATTGTCCTTGTTGATGGATTTTTGTTAGATTTGTTCTACTACATGCCTGCCTAGACGGCAGAAGAGGTAAGTTGATCTTATCGTCGGATTTGAGCTTTACGAGTGTAATTGAGTAGAGTTGATTTCGAGTCAGGTTATTATTATGCTGTTTACTTGACATATTAACTGCGTGGTGATGATTTATTTATTGTTATTATTCCAGCCGCATGTGGCTGAGGTATATGTGATATGTAGAAAGTTTCAGATTGTCCGCCGTACAGGGGAGATGCTGCTGAAATTTCTTCGGACAGAGACTCCTCCGGGGCGTGACAATTTAGTGGTATCAGAGCACAAGTTTTACGATCTTTATTTTCGTATTTTGGAATATTTGGGATAACCTGATACCAATTTGTTGGTATCAAAGCGCCAAGGTTTGGCCATACTTGTGTTGATTTTCGAGGTTTGGCTGATACCAATTTATTGGTATCAGAGTGGGTTAGGATACCTGCTTTTGGTATTCTGGATTTTTTTTGGGTTAGCCCAAGTTTGCGAGGCAAACTGGGTAGTTATTTTAGATTGCTCAGATTTTTCATTATGTATATATTTTAGACTTCCGTTTTGGATTTATATGGATTTCCGGCGATCTTTCTCGATCGGAAATTTTGAGGTCAAGTTGGGGACTGGACAGCGATGGAATATCTCCAGACGGCGTATAGGTATGATGTTTAATTTTATAGTTTATGATAGGTATTAGCATTCTTTATTTAGTACCTGTTTGGTTGTTGTAGCACATAATTACATGTGATGGGTTAGCCATTGAGCATGGTTGACCTTAATAGAGATCAAGAATTATAGTCTCTAGTGATTTTTCTTATCATACCATCAGTAGTTTTAATCTTCTGTCACTACTAGTAGGCGATGGAGGCACATACCAGCCTCTGCTATTGTTAGTTGGGTAGTGGATGACATTTACCTATTCCTGTTGACTTAGCCAATAGAGTTTTTATATTCATATCTTTTGGATATTAGATTACCCGATACGATGGAAAATTGTTCATTGGGGAGTTACCATGTTTGATCATTGTTGAGAATGGTTTGAGGTTGAGGGATATTATGAGATCAGATATTGTGATATGTTGATTTCTAATGATTTATGAGAGTAAATGATATGTGGTTGTCTGATGATCTATTACTAGATATTTATTTTGATGATCTATTAGTGGATAACTATTTTGATGATCTATATTTGGGTTGTCGTTGATGGTGACATAGTGAGTGTCATGTATGATGTTCACAGGTTGATGTTTATAGTTGGTGATCAGATTATAAATCTGGTGCTGGAGAGTTTACGGTTGAATGTGACTATGAGATTTTAATAACTCTGGTTGGTTGTGGTTAGTTAACAGGATGATAAAAATTGATATTTGTTTCATCTGATATTGAACTATGTGGATAAATAATGATCGATGTTTTGAATGCTAATTTGCCCTGATGGGAGTAGAGACTTATTCATCTAATATTATGTGGGCTGATATTTTTGAGGAAAAAAAAATGATGGTGTCTTGATGATCTTGAATTCTGATTTTTTTTCTTTTGGGTCGTACACATTTATACATATGATATTATGTGGGTTGACATTCTCTAGTTTGAGTTGATGAAATTAGTGTTGAATTGACCATGAACTGATTTAGTTATTTGATAATGTAGTATACCATTTGATCTTAGTAATTTTCATCAGTAAATAGTGATTTACTCTTGTTAGATCGGTCAGTAGAAGACTAATTTACGTTTGTCGAGTTGGGTAGTCGTGGTTGGATATACCTTAATTGCTTGTGGAGGATTAAGGTATTCTTGATTAGTTAGTAGATGAATGATTTAGTTTTTTTGGTTGATCAGTAGAGGATTGATATACTCTATTTTTAGAGGTTCGAACCTTTAGGTTATTTGTGCTTAGTTATGTATCTAGAGCACATTAGAGTACATATTTTGTACTGACGTGGAAAGGACTGATTTAGCCATATATCATTGTCGACTTGGATAGGGTATAGAGGATTGATGTATCCTATTCCATGAAGACTTTAACCGTGGACTGTATATACCATGGTGTGTATATCTTTCTTGTCCGATATTAGTTTCTTTGAACCTAGAGCGGGGTTGTTACTGGATGATTAGGCTGCTTTATTTTGGGTTGCTTTTGATTGATGTATTCATGCTTGATACATGTGCATGAATTTTGTTTTGATATACTCGTAAACCATGAGTGTTGGTAGCATAAGGTTGGTCTCTTTGATTGAGCTGGTATGCTGATTTTGCATGTCTATGTTGCATGTATATTATGATTGTTAGGTGTTGTAGGAGTCCTATGGTTGACTTCCTATTTGTGAGTAGTATATGTATCCATGTTCTGATATGGTTTGTAGGTTCCTTGTGGATCATGGTTATGTAGTTCGATGTATGTATCTGAATGTATTATTGAAGATATCTTGTCGATTAAATCCGAGTTGTAGTATAAGTACATCGATGGTGTTTTGATGGAGGTATTCTATCGATTTAATCTGGGTTGTAATATGTACATATGTGTTTAGTGTGGTATCTGAGGTATCTTTTTGATTATGTTTGATTTGTGAGTGCACCTGGGTTTAGTATGTTTTATTGGAGGTATATGTTGGTTATACTATATGTCATGTGAGTGTTGTTTAAGGTGCATTGTGTTGGAGGATCGGTGGCCGGCTTGAAGGGGGGTTGGATAGCTAGGCCACCCCCAAATCGATTTCTTCTCTACAATACGTTAGTTTGCGCAAGCGGAAATATAGAAACTAAAAACAAAGAAACACAAACGAGAATACAAATGCTAACACGCTCGATGTAACGTGGTTCGGAGATTGCTTGCTCCTACTCCACGACGTGTCCTTGAGGTGGACGAGCCCTTGATCCTTTGGTGGATCAGTCCCCGGCAATCTCCGGCTAAAGCTTCTCCTTCTCGGTGGAGCAAACCTCTCACAAAGTTCTCTTCTTCTTTAGAAGATGAAACTTAGGGTTAGAAGAAAGAGAGTTGGCTTGGAAGCTTTGGGCAAGATTCAGAAGGTTTACAATGAGTATCAGTAACACCTTCAATGCCCCAAAGCTCCCTTTAAATAAGAGGAAAGAGTTGATCACCAATCAACTCAAACCCTGACACCAGTCGACTGGTCCATGCACCAGTCGACTGGTGCTATCCGTTAGGCAACGCCAACGGCTCTCTTTAGAGCCCGTTTTCTGCCAACGATCATGTACCAGTCGACTGGTCCCTTTAGTCGACAAGCACAGAATACTTCTGTGCATTCTGTGAAGCTGGATCAGTCGACTGGTCCCATGACCAGTCGACTGGTCCCAGTACATTCACTCCTCTCATTCTTTCCGGAGTCGCCTTTGAAGTCTTCTTCCTCGGCCTTCGTCCCTCAGATGCACCCGAGCCCACGGCTCCTCTCCGTGCCATCCTTCACGCTGCCTTGAAGTTCACTTCCTTCGGCTCCACTCCATTTCTCCTCGTCCGTGCGGTCCCTCGGATGTCTTCCACACCATCCTTCACCGACTCAACGATCCGAGCCCTTGGATGAGCTTCCTGAACTTGGTCACACCAAGTCCTTATGTGTTCCACCAAGTCCTGCATGACTCAAAAACATATCAAATACATATGCAAGCCTAACTTAAACTCTTTGACACACACATCAAAACCTAGGTCAATTGCACCAACAATCTCCCCCTTTTTGATGTGTGGTAATATGTTTAAGTTAGGCACCAATAACAACTTTGAAAAGTACAGGCAATATGTAAATATGAAGCGTAAAACCCAAGCTCCCCCTTAACACATGCTCTTAATCTTAATTTGCAAAGATTTGCACCCAAGTAGATTTCTAACTTAAACCTACCCATTTCTCCCCCTTTGACACCATCAAAAATATTGTACCAGATACATACACATACTATGGTATCAGTTCCAACCAAATTTGAACCAAAAATTTGATTTTAAAGACCAACAGAATGCTGAAAGGCTGGTACCAGTCGACTGGTATCTGCACCAGTCGACTGGCACAAACTGAACATCAATTTCAGCCTGCGGCAGCCAACTTCAGAAATCCATAAAAAATTCTAGAAAATTCGAAAAATCATGAAATTTTGAACACATATTTCTTATAATGTTCTTTAACTAAGAAAAAAATGTTTTCATGAAAAGTCAACCTATTTTCAAAATTTTGACCAAGTTTCAAAAATATCGAAAACATGCAAGTTTGTATCAATTTCAAGCTCAGTTTTGCAATCATATGTTTTAAAATAGCGAGATCACAGTAAATAAAACATAGAATTGTTTTCAAAACATTTGAAATGTCCAACTATGATCTATGGGCAAGATGTCCATTAATTAAACATTTGCTTTCCCCATAGTTGGCCTAAGATCACTAAATATTTATACACTTCATAACTCATCAAAATGCCATAAGCATGAGTGAATTAATTGTATCATCCTAATATCTCACATTCATGGTTAGAAAATAATACAAATCATTGTGAGATAAAGGTAACCTCTACTTAGCCCTCTTGATCATAAATCTCTATCAAGGCTAAGTCCTCCCCCTTAAGGTCTCAAGTCAACCATATAGGAAAAATTTGAATTATTAACTTCCATGGTTGACTTGCCATAAAATCCTCTAACCCTTGAGGATTGATTTTGGCACCCAATAGAAATTCTTTCTAATTGGGTTGACCAAGTACTCTTTGGGGATCCATTTCCTATCTATGGTCTTTGTCTTGGATTGCCCCCTAGCAAGTAGACAATGATAGGTCTTTTCATTATTTTGTTCATTGTATCCTATCCCATTTTTCTTAAAACTTGCCCTTTGGCTCCCAATGATCATATTTAGGGTTTTTGAGCCAATTTCAAATTTTCTAAGGGCTATGGTGAGGTATTCTACTTTTTCCCTTAATTTCCTATTTTCCTCTTCTAAACATGAATCATTTGAACTTGTAGAGGAAGCATGCAAATCATCATCCCTAATAGGCAAGGATTCTAATTTTTCTTTAAGCATGCAAATGTCATTTTTCAAAGATTTGTTCTTTCTTTTTGCCTTAAACAAATCATCATTTGTGCTTGAAATAATTTTAATTAAAATATGGGGAGGAAAATTATGTACCTCACTTACCGAGAAGTCCGAATCCGAAGTTTGACCTCCCCCTTCACTTGAGCTCCCCTCTTCATCTTCACTTGAGCTCCTTCCTTCTTCTTGCTCGGATGAGGTGGAGGCTACATCATCAATCCCCATGAGAGCAAAATTGACTATGTGATGCTCTTCTTCCTCCGATGAAGATGAAGGATCATCCCATGTTGCTTTTAGGTTTTGAGCCTTCTTCCCCTTTTCTTTTGTCTTCTCCTTCTTCTTCTTCCCTTCCTTCTTTTTCAAGAGAGGACAATCATCTCTTATGTGTCCTTCTCCTTGGCAATTGTAGCAAATTATCTTCCTTGTCCTACTTTTGCTTCTTGAGCTTTTCCTATCATGAGATTTGTTAGATGAAAATTTTCTAAAAGCTCTTCTCATTTTCCTTACCATATACGCCTCTTGATCACTATCCATTGAGGCGCTCGATTCTTCGGAGTCGTAGGATGGTGGGGATGAACACTTCTTCTTCTTACCCTTTCCCTTGTTTGCCACAAGGGCTACTCCTCTTGATCTATTTGCTTCTCCCTCTAATCCCTCAACTCTTGTTTCATGAAGCTCCATTGTTGAGAAAAGTTCATCTAGAGAGGATTTCTCTAGGTCCTTTGATATGTAGTATGTATCTACAATGGAACTCCAAGTTGTGGATCTTGGAAAAGCATTTAGGGCTTTCGTAATCACGTCTCGATTTGAAAGTGTCTCACCTACACTTGTTAGTCCATTAATAATCTCCTTGATTTTACAATGTAAAATTGATACCTTTTCTCCTTTCTCAAGCTTGATATTATTGAGTTGAGTTCGAAGGAGGTCTCTTCTTGCTAATTTCGCTTCCGATGTTCCTTCATGAAGCTCCACTAGCTTTTCCCATAACTCCTTAGCGCTTGAGTAGGTTCCAACCCTTGTTATTTCTTGTTGAGGAAGGACACTTTGTAGATGATGTATGGCTTTAGCATTTGCTAAATGTTCTTCCCTTTGCTTCTTGGTCCACCTTGTTTTCTCAAGTAGCTTATTGTCTTGATCCCTAGGCACTTCGAAACCATTTTCCATGATTAGCATTATGTCAAAATCGGTTTCGAAGAATACCTCCATTCTCCTCTTCCACCAAGAGAAGTCTCCTTCGAATTTGGGTGGATGAATGTTTGAGCCGGCCATTTGATGATATTGTTCTTCTTGGCGATTAGTCCGTTGAAGAGCGTCCTTGCTCTGATACCACTTGTTGGAGGATCGGTGGCCGGCTTGAAGGGGGGTTGGATAGCTAGGCCACCCCCAAATCAATTTCTTCTCTACAATACGTTAGTTTGCGCAAGCGGAAATATAGAAACTAAAAACAAAGAAACACAAACGAGAATACAAACGCTAACACGCTCGATGTAACGTGGTTCGGAGATTGCTTGCTCCTACTCCACGACGTGTCCTTGAGGTGGACGAGCCCTTGATCCTTTGGTGGATCAGCCCCCGGCAATCTCCGGCTAAAGCTTCTCCTTCTCGGTGGAGCAAACCTCTCACAAAGTTCTCTTCCTCTTTACAAGATGAAACTTAGGGTTAGAAGAAAGAGAGTTGGCTTGGAAGCTTTGGGCAAGATTCAGAAGGTTTACAATGAGTATCAGTAACACCTTCAATGCCCCAAAGCTCCCCTTAAATAAGAGGAAAGAGTTGATCACCAATCAACTCAAACCCTGACACCAGTCGACTGGTCCATGCACCAGTCGACTGGTGCTATCCGTTAGGCAACGCCAACGGCTCTCTTTAGAGCCCGTTTTCTGCCAACGGTCATGTACCAGTCGACTGGTCCCTTTAGTCGACAAGCACAGAATGCTTCTGTGCATTCTGTGAAGCTGGATCAGTCGACTGGTCCCATGACCAGTCGACTGGTCCCAGTACATTCACTCCTCTCATCCTTTCCGGAGTCGCCTTTGAAGTCTTCTTCCTCGGCCTTCGTCCCTCAGATGCACCCGAGCCCACGGCTCCTCTCCGTGCCATCCTTCACGCTGCCTTGAAGTTCACTTCCTTCGGCTCCACTCCATTTCTCCTTGTCTGTGCGGTCCCTCGGATGTCTTCCACACCATCCTTCACCGACTCAACGATCCGAGCCCTTGGATGAGCTTCCTGAACTTGGTCACACCAAGTCCTTATGTGTTCCACCAAGTCCTGCATGACTCAAACACATATCAAATACATATGCAAGCCTAACTTAAACTCTTTGACACACACATCAAAACCTAGGTCAATTGCACCAACACATTGTTGATTTTACCTATGTTGATTTTGCACAGGGGTTTGGTATGCATTGTTGGTGATATCACGATGATTTATACCTATGTTGTGAGTATGTTTGGTGTGTACTAATTGGAGGATTATGTCGATCATACATATGTTGTGTGAGCACGTGTGCCAGGTATATATTGGTAGCAGCATGATGATTCTACTTATGCTGAATGCAGGATGTGGAGTGTCTACATTATGTCATTTGTTGGATTTACCCATCAACTAATTCTCCTATCAGTGGATGACCCACTAGGATGCTGATAGAGTTGATGATGGATTTGATTAGTTTACTAGGTTGTTATAGCCTAGGCTAACCACAGTGATTTGTGGTAGAGAGATCTCGTACAGTCTCTAGCTGGATAGTTAGGTGCCTTGGGGTACTTATGTATTATTTTGTGGTGGAGCGTTGCTCCCACATATTACAAATTGATGGTAGCGGAGCATTGCTCCTATATTTATTGCAGATACATATTTCAGATTATTTGTGGTGGAGTGTTGCTCCCACATATTAAGGATTTCTTGTGGTAGAGAGTTGCCCCCACATATGTGGTATTTTCTGTGATGGAGCGTTGCTCTCATACTGGAGGATTTATTCTTGATGATTTATGTTGTTGATGATCAGATTTTCGATTTATTATCTGAAATTTTATGGATAGGAATGTCTGTGATACGGACATTATGTGTCTTGGTTTTACCATTAGGGCTTGCGGAACCTTAGATGTTGTCATGGACTCGATGATTTGGATATCCCTAGGATATTGGATCAGAATTCGTTAGTGTTATTGACGACGTGGTGTTTTATTCCTGATTTGAGGTGTATCACGTACACCATCTTTGCATAGTTCTAGAGATGTTTCGACGGAAACGTCTATATGTGAAGATCAGTAGGGCGTATTTTGATTGTTTTCTGTGAGATGATTGAGACACATGGTCACCAGTAGGGGTATACCATGGATCCATAGGAGATAGAGGTTGTCACCAGTTGGGAGTTACTATAGTCTATACATGAGACTCGCAACTCCCTTTGCCGAGCTAGTTATTACCGGAGGCTCTTGGGGGTTTTGTCCATGCGTTGCTATGCCACTGACACGTCTGACCAGTAAAGGTGTGAAGTTCACGTGGTTCGAGGACTACGAGATCAGCTTTTAGGAGCTGAAGCGGAGACTAGTGTCGACTCCGATTTTTAGTTTTATCTTCTGGAGAGGACGGATTCGTGCTCTATACCGACGTATTTGTACAAGGTATGGGTGCTGTTCTAATGCAGCACGATAGAGTATTCTCATATGCTTCTCGGTAGTGGAAGGAGTATGAGAACCCAGTTCATGATCTGGAGTTGGCCGCTATTATTTTTGCCATGAAGATTTGGCGGCATTGGCTATATGATATTACATTGAGATTCTCACTGATAATCAGAATCTCAAATATTTGTTTACTTGGAAGGAACTTAATATTCGACAGAGGAGATGGATGGAGTTCCTGAATGATTATGATTATACCAATAGCTATCACCCGGGAAAAGTTAATATGGTTGCCGATTCACTTAGCCAGAAGTCCAGAGGGACTTTAGCTTGCCACCGAATTGTGGTCACAGACTTGATTCAGGGTTTCTCCGAGTTAGACCTTGAGGAGCAGGGACAGACCGAGCAGGGTAGTCTTGTTACCATAATTGCTCAATCGTCGATCAGGACGAGGATCCGAGAGGCCCAGTTGTTGGGACCTCATAGAGCTCAGCGTGAGGAAGAATTAGTCCGTACTATCAGACGGAGGATGTCAGAGGCGTAGGACCGCCAGAAGGGTTATGCAGACCGGAGACGGAGACTCTTAGAGTTCTCTGTAGGCGAGCATGTATTTCTGCGAGATTCACCCACGAAAGGGGTGAAGAAATTTGACTTCAGAGGTAAGCTAGCTCCGTGATACATTGGCCCTTTTGAGATCTTGGAGAGGATCGGAGTGGTAGCTTACCGGCTGGCACCACGACCATCCCTGTCAGGCGTCCACGATGTGTTCCACGTATCCATGCTGAGGAGATACGTACTTGACCCGACGCATGTGCTGACAGATATCCCAGTTCCCCTTTCAGCCTGACATTTCTTATGAGGAGATTCCGGTACGGATTCTCGACCGGAAGAAGCGTCAGTTGCTGAACAAGACTATCCGGCTGGTTAAAGTCGGATGGCAACATCATTCGGATGAGGAGGCTACTTGGGAGCTCTAGGATACTATCCGAGCTCGATATCCCCATCTTTTTTACTTGAGGTATGTGATTTATTACCGTTCAGCATTTATACGCTTTACCTGCAGTTAGTGTTTGCTGATGGTAGATAACGAAATTTGGGGACCAAATTTTTATTAGTGGGAGAGAATGTAAAATACCAAAAAATAGGCAAATATTAATAAGGGAATTTTTCGAAATTTTAGAAATTTTTCGGGAATTTTTCGGAGCTCGTATGGATGAGTTAACGAGGATAAAAACGGGGCCCGGAAAAGCCTGTTTAGGATAACCTGTTTTAATGAGGAAAAGTTTTAATTTTCCTTTTCTTTTTCTTTTTTTTTTCTTTTCCTCTGGTTTTCCCCGACGCCGAAATCGCGTGCTCTTCTTCCTCGTGCGAACCCAAGCCCTAAGCGCACGGTGGTTTTCTTCCTCCCACTTATACTTCTTCTCCTCTGCCGAACCCTCCTTCCCTAATCTCTCGCGACACCGGCCTTCTCCACCCGACAGCACCGCCGGTGCTCTTCCTCCTCGCTGAGCGACGCGCCGCCGCCACTCCTACCGACGTCGTGCCCTAGCCAAGCCACCGTCGCCTATGCCCTAGCGTCGGCTACATTCCCTGTGTCCTAGTTCTCCACCGCCGCCGCACCTTCTGCCCTAGCACCGAGCCGCACTGCCGACGCACGGAGCACTGCCGCCGGCGACGCACGGAGCACTGCCGCACACCCCGATGCCCAAGCATCTCCGTCGACGCCACTGACTCCTCTCGGCCGCTTCTCTGTGCAGGCACCCGAACTCCAGCGCCGACCTCCTCCACTTGGCCGTGCCCTAGATTTGCAGTGACACCGAGCCCTCTCTACTTTGGCTCCGGCAGCAGACCCTGTCTTCAGCTTCTTCCCTAGTACCCTTTGTGTATCACAGTGACGCCACCTTTTGCCTTAACTAAGATCTGGGAGGTAAGAAATTTTGTTATGTAATTAAGATTTTTGATTTGTGATTTGTGTCTCAATCTGATCCGAACAGTGGGGAAGGTTTCCTGTAGGGTTTGCTTTGCTGTGGATTGATCTTGGTTCCGACAACACCTCTTTGGCTGCGGATCAATAGCAGAGATCTGTGAATTAGGGTAAGGATTAGGCGTATTTGAATACCTGTTGTAGGTTATGTTCTGAATTGGAGGATTTGGTTAGACGATCATGTGTATGTTGATTAGGTTTATGTGTTTTTGGAATTAGGGTTTTGCCCTAATTTAGGGTTAAAGAACTTATTTAGCTATTTATAGAAATTTAGCTAAATAATTGTATATATATTGGTGACACAGGACTTTGACGCGAGACGAGTATCTCGAAGTCAGATTTGGACCATTTTATTGGAGGCGGGTACTTTTGACTTATTGTCTTTGATATGCTTAGTAATGAAATTAACATGCTGCATTAATTGTGTTTCTTATTTGTTTCGGTTAATCACTGCCCAATACATGTTACCTGTTTGATTGGTTGTTTGTTTGCATCTCGTATTGATCTCGTACCTGATTTTTCATGCTCATGGGTAGTGATATAACCATGTTTCACATGTTCAGGACCTAGGTTTGATACCTTATTGATCAGTATATCTTGATATGATTTATTCACTATGGTGACCATGGTTATATGTCCAGAGGTTGGTTTAGTATATTACCATGCTTAGTGACATGCACCATTTTCATGATCGCATGCTGTGCGATAGATTGCTCCATTATTGTTGAGCACATTGCCAGTTTCATCACTGTTCGGTGCTCCGTTGTGATGCTCATGGGTAGCGTGACACAGCGTGGTAGCACGTCAGTTTGGCTCTTCCGGTGCTCCGTTGGTCCGCTCATGGGTAGTGTGATGTAGCGTGTAGCACGTTAGAGATCCCTCCCCGTCATAGCGTACCGGGAGTTGAGAGCATTTCGCTCCCCCATTTATGATTTGGGGTAGGAGTACGTGTGTACTCCGACAGCATCCCGTCCACTCGGTCACTCATCAGGGGTAGTGATGCAGAGTGCACGGTTGTCACAGCTCTACCCACTCGGTCCCACTTTTGTTATGAGTTGGCTGACTGGCATCAGGGGTGACCATGACATTGGCATCATATGCATGATGCATTTATTGTTTGTGATTGTGTTTGCTGCATTTATATGCTGCATATTGTTTGAATACCTATGTTTGACATGCATACAGGTCTTCTATACCTTTCGGACTGTTTGTCCTTATACCGGGTCCTGGTTAGTACAGATTCTCTCCTGTCTACTTCGGTTTGCATTTATCTTTATTTTTATCAGGAGACTGTACGCATGATTAGTGCTAGGTGTTATTTCTTTACTTTGCATATCAGTTGTACCTACTGAGTGTTGGACTCACCCCGCCTCCATTGTTGTTATATTTCAAGATGATGCTGTCAGGAGAGAGTTCTAGTTGCTTGTCCCCTGAAGACCCCGAAGACTTATGGATCTTTTGATTTTATTTTGCTTCTTATTTGACCATGTTTACACTTGGTTTGTTTGATACCTGGATATTGTTTGGATTGTCCTTGTTGATGGATTTTTGTTAGATTTGTTCTACTACATGCCTGCCTATACGGCAGAAGAGGTAAGTTGATCTTATCGTCGGATTTGAGCTTTACGAGTGTAGTTGAGTAGGGTTGATTTCGAGTCAGGTTATTATTATGTTGTTTACTTGACATATTAACTGCGTGGTGATGATTTATTTATTGTTATTATTCCAACCGCATGTGGCTGAGGTATATGTGATATGTAGAAAGTTTCAGATTGTCCGCCGTACATGGGAGATGCTGCCAAAATTTCTTCGGACAGAGACTCCTCCGGGGCGTGACAACTTCTACCAGATTTTTCTAGGGTTTTTGAAATCGAATGTGATGCCTCTGGTATTGGTATAGGTGCTGTTCTTATGCAAGAATAGAGGCCAATTGCCTACTTCAGTTAGAAGCTCAATGGTGCAGCGTTGAACTACTCAACATATGACAAGGAGCTCTATGCATTGGTGCGAGCTTTGGAGACATGGCAACATTACTTGTGGTCCAAGGAGTTCATTATTCACACGGATCATGAGTCACTGAAGCATTTGAAAGGCCAAGATAAATTGAATTGTAGACATGCTCGTTGGATTGAATTCATTGAAATGTTTCCTTATGTGATCCAATACAAGCAAGGAAAAGAGAATGTGGTAGCAGATGCTTTGTCACGCAGGTACACCCTTATCTCTTCCTTAGGGTCAAAGTTTCTTGAATTTGAGCACCTGAAGGAATTGTATGTGAATGATGCTGACTTTGCTGATATCTTTAAAGCATGCGAAAAGGGTGCATTGGATAAGTTCTATATGCATAATGGTTACTTGTTTCGAGAAAATAGACTTTGCATTCCCCAAAGTTCTTTGCGTGAGTTGCTTGTTAGGGAGTCACATGGGGGTGGATTAATGGGGCATTTTGGAGCTGTGAAAACCTTGGACATTTTGAAAGAACATTTCTTCTGACCTCTTATGAAAAGAGATGTTGAAAGGATTTGCATTAGGTGCCTTGCATGTAAGAAAGCCAAGTCTAAGGTGCAACCACATGGACTTTATATGCCTTTGCCTGTGCCTAGCCACCCTTGGACTGATGTGTGAATGGATTTTATGTTAGGTTTGCCTAGGACTAGGAATGGCCGAGATAGTATTAATGTGGTTGTGGACCGATTTTCAAAGATGGCACACTTTATCCCTTGCCATAAAACTGATGATGCTACACATGTGGCAAATTTATTCTTTAGGGAGGTGGTCCGTTTGCACGGGGTCACTCGAACAATTGTTAGTGATCGAGATGTGAAGTTCCTCAGTCATTTTTGGCGAGTCTTGTGGGGAAAACATGGGACAAAGTTGTTATTCTCTACCACTTGTCACCCACAGACTGATGGGCAAACCAAGGTCGTTAATCGAACCTTGGGAAATTTGTTGCATTCTGCCATTGGGAAGAATTTGAAAGCATGGGAAGATTGCATACCATTCATTGAATTTGCATACAATAGGGTTACGCATTCTTCTACTAAGTATTCACCTTTTGAGATTGTCTATGGTTTTAATCCATTAACTCCATTAGATTTAATTCCATTACCTGTGGATGAGATTGCTAGCCTTGAAGGTCAAGCGAAGGCTGATTTGGTGAAAAGGATCCATGACAAGGCAAGACAACATATGTTGAGGAGGAATGAGCAGATTGCAACCCGTGCCAACAAGGGACGAAAGCTGATTACTTTTCAACCTGGAGACTGGGTCTAGGTTCATTTTCGAAAGGAACGATTTCCGAAACGAAGGCAATCCAAGCTGAACCCACGTGGTGAAGGACCATTTCAAGTACTGGAGAAAATCAAAGACAATGCATACAAGTTGGATCTTCAAGGTGAGTACCAAGTGAGTTCAACCTTTAATGTTTCTGATCTTTCCCCTTTTGTTGTTTCAGATTCGAGGATGAATCCTTTTGGGGAAGGAGGGGATGATACAATTCCGGATTAGCTCCAAGCCAATGAAACAAGACTGCAAGTCGAGATGTACGTCCCGAACCATGAGGATAATGAAGAGAACTTGCACATGCCAGCTGAGCTGATAATGAAAACAGAGGTCAAGCAAGTTCAACATGCAGTACAAGTATTGACATCTCGTATCTTGGAAGGGCAGGCTATGGAGTTACAGTCGATGCCATGTCGAATGATCAACTTCATACAAGTCGACCCTAAAATGGGCCAATTAGCTACGGAAGAATGGAATATCATGATGCAACATGTTCCTAGCCAAATACCATACTAGAATGGTGGGAAAACACACCATTCTGGTTGGAATTGGTGTGTCATTTAATGTCAACTACATTTTGGACGAATTCCCAAGTTGGAGGACAGCTAGAGGGAGTGTGCATAAAGACTTGCATTCATCATCTTCTCTTTCCATGCATTGGAAACTACCATTTGTTGGAAAGGGAGTGTGCATGAAGACTTGCATTCATTATCTTCTCTTTCCATGCCTTGGAAACTACCATTTTCAGTTTTATATAATGTCTTGAGTAGATATCAAAGAGGGTAGCAAACATTATATTTTGAGAGTGTTTTCCTCCTTGTTGTTCTTCAGCAACTTTACAGGGATTACAGGTGAGCACTTGTAATTCTCAGCACTTTTATAATATCGGTTCTTGGATTTGTTATAATCATTGGGTCGATATTCTCCATTGTTCTCATAATATTGGTTCTTGATTCTCTATAATCAAAGGGTCAATATTCCATCCCTCCGAAACCTCCTTTGGACGATCCCGGAACTGAGTTCCAATATTATTGTTGTTGGGTCTCGCGGCATTGTTCATCAAGGTTCGCATCAAAAGGTCTCTTTGCTTCTTCTTTTTCCTCCTTTCCTTGCTTGGCTGAACAGACCCTTGAAGGTTGCTAGCACAACCTTGTGTGTTCTTCTCCATCTTGTTGAGTTTGTGAGACAAGAGAAGACAAGGCTTGTTCATGTGGATACCGTAGAGGCGTGGACGCTTTGTAACACCCACGGAATTATAAGTTATGGGTAGTATTTTTCATTAGAGCATAAAGATAAGAGGAAGCAAAAGAAATAATAGAAATAAAAAGAAAGAGAGGTGAAGGTTTGAACCTTGAACCTCCCACAAATCATAGAGTTAAATTGGTGTATGATAACCACTAGAATAAGGAATAATAGATGGATAGAAAGGAATGAAAAGTGTAGTTAAAGGTGAGAAGAAAGAACTAAGTAAAAGAGCAAGAGAAAACCAAGTTGCTTACCTTCTCTTCCTCTTGGTTAAGAGAGGGAGCAAGAAAAAGGCAAATTGCCTTCTCACCCTCCTCCCTTCCAATTTTCGTGGGAATTAAAGAGGGAAGAAATAGAGTTGTAAGGGGGAATGAATAAGGACATGATTCATTCCATGATGAATAAATAGAATTTAGAGGAGAAAAGAGAAAGAGAATTTCTAATTCTTCTTCTTCCTCCTTCTTCCTCCTCCCTTATCCTTCTCCACCGAAACTTAGAGCTTTTCTCCCTCATTCTCAAAAGTCAAGTTAAGGTTTCCTCTCTAAGAAAACCTTATCTCCAAGGAGTCTCAAGGTTTACCTCTTACAAGAAGAAGAAAAACAAAAAGGGAAAACTAAGAAGAGAAGTTCTTCTTCCTCCTCATAAGGGTATCATTTTCTTAAGGAACAACAAGCAAAAATTATGTAAGTTTCCCTCACCTATGGTACAATAGTTCATATGTTCTTCCATGAGGTTAGATTACTTAAAAACCTAGGTTTACTTCATGGAACTTTCGGCCAAGACAAAAAGAAAAAGAAAGACCTAGGAAATTTTAAGAGACCTAACTAGATGAGCTCAATATGTTTCTTGTAACATGTATCTTATGGTAGGAGGTTAATCTAATGTTTCTATGCTAGAATGTTTCGTTAGAACTTAGATCCATGTTCTTAGACTCTCAGCCAAGTATGAATAAAAGGACTAGGTGAGCTTAGGACCCAAACTAAACACGCTCCCTTTGTTTTTATGATATGTACCCTATGATAAGGGAATTGTAACATTTCTCATACTTGTATGTTGCTTGGAATTAGGATGCCTCCCTTTCAACTTTCGGCCATGATAAGATTAAGGGGCTAGGAGAAACTTAAACCTAATCTAAGCATGTCATGATTCTTCTTAAGATAAGATAGGAAGTTAATATGATATGCTCATGCTTGTATGTTGATTTAACTTTATTTCATGCTCATGAACATTCGGCCATGGTGGGTTTTAAGGCCTAGGAGAACTTTAAACCTAAACTAAGCATGCCATGATTTTCCTTAAGACAAGATATGAAGTTAACATGACATGCTCATGCTTGTAGGTTGATTAGAACTTTATTCATGTTTATGAACTTTCGGCCACAACTAGTTTAAAGGCCTAGGAAACTAAGAACCCAACCTAACTATGCTCATGATGTTCTTGGTAATAAATACTATGAAATTTGTTTAGGGTTTCCATGCTTTTATGCCACATGAAACCTAGTTACATGATTTACAAGCTTCGACCATAGTAAGTTTATAAGCTTAGGAAACCTAGAACCTAAACTAAACTTGCTTATGATGTTCCTTATGATATATGGTATGATATTGGTGTAGAGTTCACATGCTTGTATGTTGATTTTTAACCAAATATGATGCTTGAGGGTATTCGGACATGACAAATTTATAAGCTTAGGAAACCTAGAACCTAAACTAAACATGCTTATGATGTTCCTCATGATATATAATATGATATTGGTTTAGGGTTCACATGCTTGTAAGTTGATTTTTAACCCAATGTGATGCTTGATGATATTCGGCCATAACAAGTTTACAAGCTTAGGAAACCTAGAACCCAAACTAAACATGCTTATGATGTTCCTCATGATAAATGATATGATATTGGTTTAGTGTTCACATGCTTGTATGTTGCTTTTAACCCAATGTAATGCTTTATAGGATTCAGCCATGACAAGTTTCTAAGCTTAGGAAACCTAGAACCTAAACTAAACATGCTCATGATGTTCCTTATGATATATGATATGATATTGGTTTTGGGCTCACATGCTTGTATGTTGATTGTTAACCTAATTCACAATCATATGTTTCGGCCACTATATGAAAATTAGGTTAGAGACCTAATTATGATCTTCATGTGTCTCACATGCAATGCTTCATGATATGATAAGAACTTACTATGCTTCTATGTTTACTTACGTATGCTCATGATCTACGCATGTTGATAACCCTTATGATATGCTGTGTGCCAAATTATGTATGTCATTATGATGAGCTGTGTGCCCAAACTATGCATGTATTTATGATGTGCAGTGTGCCCAAATTATGCATGCTATTATGATGAGCTGTGTGCCCAAATTATACATGTGTTTATGATGTGCTGTGTGCCCAAATTTATGCATGCTACTATGGTGAGCTGTGTGCCCAAATTATGCATGTTTATGATATGTCAAGAAAAAAATGATATGTTGTACCAAGGGTGGGCTCCATAAGCGCCCCGGGGTCGATGGACTAAGAAACGGGTCTCGTTAGGGATGAGCTCCTAAGTGCCCCTAGGTCGATGGACTAAGAAACGGGCCTAGTATGTATGCCTTGTAGGGTTCAAGACTTGCTACCTTGGACCTACATAGGACGCGCACATTTATGTATGTGGTACAAGCCGGGCCCCCCCCCTTATGTTGAGATTATGTTTAAGTATGTATATAATAAGTTTTCAAAATACATGATGCATATATTTTCATGATACATGTTTTGAAAGTCATCTTGCATATACTTTATGATTTTGCCACGATACGCCATGATACCTATGATTATGTTATGATATGCTAGGATGCACTTTATGATTATATCAGGATATGCCATGATACTTATGATCATATTATGATATGCTAGAATACATTTTATGATTATGTTATGATATGCCATGATACCTTACGATTATGTTACGATATGCCATGATGTACTTTATGACATGATTTAATTTGATGCTCTTTATGAATATGACATGATGTTCTGTATTTTATGAAAGTTATGATATGATGCTTCTATACATGATATGATGAGTTTGCCTCCATGCTTTATGCCTTGATGATTATGTTATGCTATACGGTTTTTGTGAGTAGGAAAGGATCTTACTAAGCCATGTGCTTATAGCTTACTTTCCTTGTACCACAGATAAAGGAAAAGGCTGGATAAAGTAAGGGAGCTGCAGGAGGGGCAAGAAGGATGTGTGTGGTAGTGGCTCGGCTAAAAGAAAAAGACCTGCTTTTGTTTAATAAGAATTATGTCTAGCTTATGTTATTGTTTTCATGACTCCATGACATTTAATTATGCTTATTGGTGTTACGACTTAAAATCATGTTAAGCATGCTATGTGACCTTATATGCTAGGTAGTTAGTAATGGTGACTTGAAAAGAAAAGTTTTTTTAAAGAAAATCTTATAGACAAGACTTCCGCTGTTTTAAATAAAAAAAAAATACTAGCATGCAAGTAAGTAAGTAAGTAAGTAAAGTAACCCCCCCCCCCCCTTGAGATAGGAGGGGCGGGACGTCACACGCTGGGATCTGCATCTAAACAAGAAGAGGTTGCTGTCGGGATTGCGAAGGGCACACAACAAAGGTATAATTCTATCATGTAGCTTAGTATAGATTATGAATAGAAATTGTTTCTTCCCTTCACATGGATCTGCTGGATAGAGGATCTAGTAGTTATTTTTCCGCTGCGTTTCCGTGTCTTTGGCGGGCTAGATCCCAACACTTTCTTTGAATGTTTGCAAAGTATCAAACTTGAACAAACCTTCATTTTTTTGGGGATTAATTTTTCCAAATGAGCTTACATGATCTGAGTTTATCTAGTAACTAAAATGTAGTTGAGAGGTCACCATAGAAGTAAGAGTACTAGTCTGGTTCTATGAATCATGACTATTTTCAAAAATATCAACCATCAAAGTCAAGCATAATGTGAAAAGATCCTAAAACTAGGACAACATTCAAATTCTTCTAGTAATTAAGATGCTCATTTTATGCTACTATGGATAGGAAAACATAGATCAATAGACATACTAGCATACCAAATCACACAACATAAATATCTAGATGAAACATGCTAGAATTTTACGAATAGGAACAAACAACAATGACATGATGAGTGATGCAACTAGGAAAATTTTATTATGAAATAAGCAAAAACTAAACTAAACCAAATGCATCTAATGCATCTCCCCAGACTTAAACTTTTCATTGTACCAATGAAAACTAGAAATGATATATGGAGGAGATTTATGAAGTTACCAAGTGATGAGCTCCAAATGATTGAGACATCGATGTTCCGAAGATACTCCTCTATCTAATGCTCACATTCCTTCACAACTTTGAATTCTATAAAAATAAGATAGATAAGAAAAATTAAGTAGAGTATATAGTTTATTATTAATAAAGAAACTAAAAAGGAGCTTGAAAGAAACTAAATTAAAATGAAAACAAGATTGAACTTGGGTTGCCTCCCAAGAAGTGCTGGTCATTAGCTGACCACCTCATTATATTCATCTAAATCTTGCTCTTGGAGGGGTAAAATATTTCAACATCCTCTTACCAAGGGTTTATATTATAGAGGGAGCTTTCATCATAGGAGATATAAAGTGAAGTATTGCTCTCTCCATCTTCGCCTTCTTAGAAATTCTTCAGGTGGTCGAAGACGGTTCAAAGTGAGTTTCCAATTCTCAGCCAAAGAGGAATCTGCACATGCAAAAGAAAAACATACCTCCCACAAGCATGTAAAATAAGTAAGAACTAGAACCATATCAAAATAAGCTGAATAAGTAATAAAAATCAAATCACATTCAACAAAGTCAATGATGGGTACCTCTAAAAAGTTGTCCAACAGATTACAAGAAATACTAACCTCACTTTGCTGAGAAATACCTGAAAGTTCCAAACATGTGGATGTGACTTATTTAGAAATAAGTACTGGTTCTGGCTCAGGTGGGAGTGCAACTAAAAGTGTGATTCTTGAGACTCTGCTTATTCTGCATAAGTCCCTACACATTGGTCCACAACATGGTCAATCCTTGCAACTCTCATAACCTCAAAAGGTTGTGTGGGCAAAGGAGGTGATTCTTGAGATGCTGCTTCCACAACACAACTCCCTACACTTCCTTTCATAACATCATCATCAACACAAACATCAAAAAATAAACCAAGATCAATATCCTCGGTGGGAGAATCAACTATAGGAGGATCATTGACTTCATTTGTATTTTTAAGTTGATCTACCTCATTACATTCATCATCTAAAAATTCAATTTCATCATAACATCCTGTAAAACTTGGAGGTAGATATGAAAACTTGTTATCCACTGCATTATCGTCACAATCCTCATCTAAAGAGTCTTCATCTTTATATACATCCTGAAATTAGCACTCAACCGTATTAAAATAATAGAATTTTTTAAAGTCTTTGTTTTCATTGACCTTCACTAGCCTTTGTGGCAAAGGAACCCTTAGTGAAGGTCTTGGGAATGATTGAACTTCCTTTTTCCCATATTCCCTTTGAGATTGCAGAGGATGTCCAACTTGCTCATCTAGTGTTGATGTGATCAATCGTTGAGGGAAAGGTACTTGTGGCTTTTGGGAACTTCTTGGAGTAATGGAATTGAGTTCTTGAGGTCTATTGTTCTTCTCCTCAATTATGTACAAGTCCTTTTTTAGAAGTTCTTCATGATTCTTGTCACTTCTCAACTTAATATCATTACCATTTTCACTAGATCTTGTATGTGTAGGAGGGGGATCATGTTTGAACCATTTTGAAACTATGCTATCAATCTTTGCCTCCAACTATTTGGACCTCACATTCTGTGACTTATGAATTTCAAAACTCTTGGATGGTTGAATTTTAATTTGTTTGACAGGCACTCTTGCATTTATGGCTTGCACTTCGTGAATTTTTGAGGGAGATTCCATCCAACTTTTATCTGACCATTCTTGGAGATTCAATGTCACTTGATTAATTAATGTATATGCTTCGTCCACACTCTTGTTCATAAAAGAACCTCCCTCTGATGAATCCAATAAATGCTTATCTGAGAAAGAAATTCCCCTATAGAATATATGCAGAGTCAGCCATTTTTCCAAGCCATGATGAGGGCACTGTCTTTTTAGACTCTTGAATCTATCTCATGCTTTAAATAATGATTCTCTATCTGCCTGAGAAAAGTTGGTGATGTAATTCCTCATATACACTGTTCTTCTTAGAGGGAAAAGTGATTCAAAAATTGCTGCTATAATTGTTCCCAACTTGTAATGCTTTGAGGACGGAGAGAATATAACCAAGCCCTTGCTTTATCCTTAATACTGAAAGGAAATGCCATCAATCGAACTGCATCCACTGACACTCCTTCATAGTTCACCATATCACAAAGCTCTAGAAATGTTTTACGGTGCAGATAAGAGCTTCTGATACTCTCCTCCAAATTTGTGACTTTGTATCATAACAATTAACTTTGGGTTTAGTTGGAAATTTTTTGCTTCAATATGAGGTTGCACAATGGGAGACATATATCTAGTAGAAATGGGTGCAGAAAAATCTCTTAAAGGCCTGCTTGACATGTTAGTGCTCATGGATATCTAAAAAACATTATGAGAAAAAAAACAAAAATGAAGAATCAAAGACAAGAAATAAAATGCCACAAGAAAAACAAAAAAGAAAATGCAGAATTTAAATTGCAAGAAAGAAAGTGCATAATAGAAACAAGAAAGAAAAGGAAAAAGGAAAAAGAAAAATGTCTAGAGTAACTCATATTCTAATCAACTAATGCGAATTAAAAATAGTCCCAGGCAACGACGCCAAAAACTTGGTACGTCACCGTAAGTGCACGATTACATCGTCAGTAATACAAAAGATATCTAACCAACAGGGACTATTGATTAAGTACTAGTTAACTTCGCATGATGAATTATCTAGACAAATGTAAGATTGGATGGAAAAGAGAGTAAGAGAAAGAGCAAAGAGAAGAGAGAGAACAAGGGAAAGGAGTGAGAGAAGGGTAAGAGGATGAATGATAGATGCTAGGATTTGGGTTTCATTACGATGCTAGTTAATGTCTCTATGCATTATTCATCTACCTAACTCCATCCTTACACTCATGTAGGAGTTCTAACTAAAGTCTAGTACTATCCCGCGAAGATCGCACTAAAGAGTTTACCCAAGTTCTACAACCATTAACTAGAAGAGATAATTTAGGAAGTCCGATTATAGGGAACATCCTTCTCACACAAGGGCCCACGACCCACGTTCCTACATTACGCAAGTCACTTCCTAATGGTAGATTAATGCAATTAAGTAGAAGACGTAATTTAGGAAGTCCGATTATAGGGAACATCCTTCTCACACAAGGGCCCACGGTTCACGTTCGTAGATTACACAAGTCACTTCCTAACATTAATTTGAGAGAACCCTTTAAACTTTAATTAGTTTTCCTAGTAGAGATTAACCCCCGTTTAAAGAAACTGCTGTAGAAAGTAAGGGATACCTTCTGTCATAAGGTTCCATGATCTTATATTCCAAGGTTCTTCCTCTACATGGTGATCTAACCCTACATCTACATGGATTTACCTCATATATATTTCATCAAACGCATTCAAGGCACAACACAAATAGATAATGATATAAAAACTTCATTGCATAGGAAAATGTCCAAATACATAGTTCATACATCACAACACATTATAACTACTTCCTACATCCTAGATCTAAAGATCCACTCCATAGCAAAGGAAATACAACCAAAGATGAAGAAAAAATCAAACTACAACCCAATATAAAGACGTAAAGAGAGGAGAGTGCTTATCCTTGAAGTGTGACATCCTTGGAGGTGTTCCCTTGCTCTGAAGGTGGACGGATCGACGAAGATGTGGTTTCTAGGATTCCCCTAAGGCGAAGAACCGTTCCCCAAGGAATGGGGGTGAGCCCCAAGCCAAATATGAGTGAAAAGGGGAGAAAAACTTCTTTTATAGAGCAGGGCAAGGGCACCACACGGCCTATGACACGACCATGGGGTCCACACAGCCTCATGCATCTTCCTCTCAGCCAAGGTGACACAGCTGTGTATTGTGCTTTTAGCACCAGATGGCCTACACGACCGTGTGGCTTACACAGTCTGGTTATACTTGCTCTTTGGAAAATGTTGCAAGGTCGTGTGGCTCACATGGCTTGGGAATGCACGCCCTCTAGAGAGATGGCACGACTATGCCATTGGGCATGACCTAGCCTTGCTTTGCCTTTGGATTGTTGGCATGGCCGTGCCATTTGGCACATCCGTGTGCTGCCTGGCCACAGGGAGATTGGCATGACCATGTGAGTCACACGGTCGTAGCATGATTCACTTCAGGATGGCCACATGGTCGTGTGGCCTACACGACCCAAGCTTGATTTCTTTTGGAGTTGCTCCCATGTGTGTTTTACTCTATTTTCACTCCAATATGCGTCCTGTTAATCAAAATATGTAAAGAGCAGATCTCCAAACGGAATATAATGGAAGTATGACATTATAATGAAATAGGGTGCAATAAGCATACATTATATGCATGAAGTACAAGTAGATGTGCGTCAAAGTATGCATAAAAGTATATATAATCTACGCACATCAAAAACTTACCATCTTTTGAATTCAAAGTAAGAGCTCTTGAATTTAATAAGCAAGTTGAACCCTTTGTATGTATATGAATTGTTTGCATTACATTATTAATTCATCTTCTTATATGCTTAATTCTGTATTTCTTGGTTAATAGAATAAAAATGTCTTTTTATTCTCAATTTTGGATACGAACAAATTGATAAGGCTGAATTTCTTAGATTGGTTTCAAAACCTGAGAATTGTTCTCAACGTTGAGAAAATAACCTATGTCCTTGAACATCCTCTTCCCATGAGCCTAGTGGATGATCCAACTTTTGACCAACTATTTGCCCATTTGAAACATACGATTGATTCTGATCTTGCTAGTTGCATCATGCTAGCATCGATGTCTCCTGAACTACAAATGTAACATGAGCATTTGGATGCTTATACAATTGTTTATCATCTTCATGAGTTTTATGAGAAAATGAGATCCAAATAGTTTGATGTCTCCAAGCTCCTCTTTGGTTCAAAAATATAGGAGAGTTCATCTACAATGCAGTTTATACTTAAGATGAATGGCTATATTGACCGATTGGGATCACTTGGATATGCGATGGATCATGAGTTGAGTATTGACTTAATTCTATATAGTTTACCCAATAGCTATTTGTAGTTTGTGATGAACTATTGGATGAACCAACTTGAATCCATAATTTCTAAGTTGATCAACATGCTTAGACAGTGGAGCCATTAGTTAAGAAGGAACTAAAAGTTGTGATGTTGTTTGATTCTCCAAAGAAAGGTTCTAAAAAGAAGTCAAAAACTCAAGATAAAGGGAAGAAAAAGACTAAGAAAGAAGAACTGACACCAAAAGGTTGGTGTCACCATTGTGGTAAGATGCGGCATTGGAGAAAAAACTACAAGATTTATCTTGAGTCCCTAAAGAAGAAGATGACATCCGATGCCCTATCTGCTTCAGATATCTTTATTATTGATTTTCATACTATTTCCTTAGACAGTTGGGTATTGGATACTGGATGTGACTAACATAAATGTAATGACATACAAGGGCTAAGGAATAGTAGAAGATTGGTGAAGGAGGAAGTAAATTTGTGAGTTAACAATGGAGTAAAGCTTGTAGTTGTAGCCATCGGAACATATTTGTTAAAGCTTCTTAGTGGACTAGTTTTGGAATTAGATAGTTGTTATTTTGTTCTTTCTTTAATTAAGAATATTATTTTTATTTCTTGCTTAAATAGAAAAGGTTTTTATTTAACTTTTAGTAATAATTATTATTACATAACTTTGAATGATATTCTTTATGTGCTTGGAATATTATGCAATGGTATCTACATGCTAGATATATCCAATGACATATTCAATATCGAAACGAGCAATAAACATGCTCGAAGAGATGATTAGTTAACCTCTTACACATAACATTATTGCCTTGGTCATATAACTAAGAAATGAATATCTGAATTACACAAGTGTCACTACTAGAAAAGCTATTTTATAAGATAAATATTAACAATGGTATCAAATACCGACGTTAGTGGTGGTTCAACAATGATGGGATTTAGTGCCTATTGTTGATGTATATGAAGGATCAAGAAATAGCACTAGAAGAGGGGGGGGGGAGTGAATAATGCTCGTGGCTTTCTCACTTTTTTTTGTAAGGCTCAAGAGATACACAACGGAATTAAAATAAAGAAGAAAAATAAGGCTAACACTTTTCTTTTACTTGGTTTAGAGTCTTTGATGATTCTTACTCCGAGGCCCTCACTCGTTGACTATTTACATTGGACAATTCACTAATAGCTAGAAGAGTTACAAAATAAATTTGAATTGTAAAGTAAATACAAATACAAAATTTATTGGAAACTTTAAACAAGTAGCAGCTTTGGTGTTGGTTGTTGGATCAGTGTTCGGATGCCATGGAGATCTTTTTGAGAGCAGCACACAAGTATAGAAGTCCTAGAGAATTGTTGTGAAGCTATTGGTCGAAGCCCTTTTTATATCATTTTCTAGGCGCCTAGATCGATCCCAAGCACCTGGGTTGAAGCCTATCTAATCCTGCTTTATCGAGGATTTATCCAACTCTGGGTGTATAGACTAATCCCGGGCACTTAGACGACTGATGTGGTCGCACCTCGGTGAAGCTCTATCTGTGTAGGTTTTTATCTATCTACGGGCGTCGAAGCCGTTCGGGTTCTTGGAGCCATCTGGGCACTTGAACTCTAACGTGTGCTGGCCAATCAGAGCATGCCACCTAATCTACACTCGTGGTTGGGTTTGACCCAATCTGGGCGCTTGGACCCACTCTAGGCCCTTGGACATCCGTGAGCCTGGACCCTTCTCGGTGCCTTAAAGTCCCTTTTCTAGCCAACTTTTAGCTTCAATTTCCTGTACCATAGAGTTAGCACAAAAGGTAAAATATAGTTGATCCTGTCTGAGAGCTTGCAGGATGAAGCACTGGGGCGCCGACGAGCGGTAGCAAATAGTGATGCTGATTTCGATGAATGAGGAAGGGTTCGAGAAAACCACAGTAGACCTCCCAAACACTTAAATGCAGCACAATAGACCTGAGAAAACCAAAGCGGATCTATGAATAATACCTTGCAAAAAGGAATTCTGGCGAGGTGGCTCTGGCTCTGTGGATCGGCCAAAGCTTGGCAATCCAATAGATGAGATGATCTCATCCTCCTGCACATGATGAGACCAACCGACAAAGTGTTAGTGACCTAAGAACAGGATGGGAATCCCTGGCTAGGCCCTCCGACACTCAAGTTAATCTCCGACGAGAAGAAGAAGCAATATGAAAATTAGGGTTTGAATTGGATACAATGCGTATGTTTACGTACCTTGCCTGTGGAGAGGATTCCCCTTTTTATTACACCTCATATAACCTCCACAGTCATGAGGTAGACCCTGGTTTGTTAAAGATGTTAAGAGATGACGTAAGTCATAACTGCAATAATAGTTTAAGGAATCTTTTTCTTACCTCAGATGTACCTTCATTGTTATTTAGCATACCTGTGGAGATTTCTAGAAGCTATTTGCCGCCAAATTGATTAAGCTGTCATATGATTACATATTGTTATGGTTTACCTGTTACATATACTTGGTTAGTCACATAAGCTCATTTTGCATATATGAGGAATATCTTCTGTCTGTACTAGTCTCGGCCAGTATTCTATATTCGATCAGTTATTTATACTTGACCAAGACTTCATTATAAATATGCTAGAAACCATGTAAGATTGAAGACCTTTATGTTCAATCTACTTCTCATACTCGGCCTGTCTATTGAGTCCAAACGGTCACACCTTGCGGACTGAGATTAATCGATCGGGCGTATAAAGGCCCTATTGCCCTTTAACCCTTCCTTCGGTCGGTCGTATGTTGCTTAATGCCTCTGTTCTTTGACTGGTCTATTAAGCCCGGTCAGTCCTACCTTTTCGACCGATACTAACCGGTCAAGCGTATATAGGTTTTCAAGACAACTTAACACTAAGTGCTTCTATTTTCGATCGGATTCTTACACTTGACCGATTTTCGCCTACCGAACTCATATGCTCGGCCAGTCCATTGAGCACGACCAACCCTACCTCATTGACCAAGATCAACCAGTTGCGTTTATAGAGACAGTTTGATACAACTCTAGATCAGCTCCAAGCCAATGAGACAGAACTGCAAGTCGAGATGTACGTCCTGAACCACGAGGAGCATGAAGAGGACTTGCACATGACAACTTAGCTGATAATGAAAACAGAGGTCAAGCAAGTTCAACATGTTGTACAAGCATTGACATCTCGTATCTTGGAAGGGAAGGCTATGGAGTTACAGTCGATGCCATGCCGAATGATCAACTTCATACAAGTCGACCCTAAAATGGGTCAATTAGCTATGGAAGAATGGAATATCATGATACAACATGTTCCTAGCTAAATACCATACTAGAATGTTGGGAAAACACACCATTTTGGTTGGAATTGTGTGTCATTTAATGCCACCTACATTTTGGATGAATTCCCAAGTTGGAGGACAGCTAGAGGGAGTGTGCATAAAGACTTGCATTCATCATCTTCTCTTTCCATGCATTGGAAACAACCATTTGTTGGAAAGGGAGTGTGCATGAAGATTTGCATTCATTATCCTCTCTTTCCATGCCTTGGAAACTACCATTTTCAGTTCTATATAATGTCTTGAGTAGATATCAAAGGGGGTAGAAAACATTATATCTTGAGAGAGTTTTCCTCCTTGTTGTTCTTCAGCAACTCTGCAGGTATTACGGGTGAGCACTTGTAATTCTCAGCACTTTTATAATATCGGTTCTTGGGTTTGTTATAATCATTGGGTCGATATTCTCCATTATTCTCATAATATTGGTTCTTGATTCTCTATAATCAATGAGTCAATATTCCATCACTTCGAAACCTCCTTTGGACGATCCCTAAACTGAGTTCCAATCTTATTGTTGTGGGTCTCGTGGCATTGTTTGTCGAGGTTCGTATCATCTTTGGTATCAGAGCCAAGTACCAAATCAGGTTTATCTATCTTTTCTAGTGTTTATTTTGTTTTTATCATCACAATCAGTCCATACTCATCTTGTTATCTTCATCTACTTTCTAGTATTGTTGCAAAAAAGAGCAGAAAAGAAAAGGAAGAACAAAGATCGTTTGATTTGTTTTGATTGCATCTCGTGATATACATCTAGTGCCATCTGTGGCTGCCGTGATTCCGTTTCCATTTGCATGTTTCTTTTCAACTCCGTTTACCACTCCATTGTGCTGCTTTGATTTGATTTTCTCTATCTTATCATCAATTCTATTTTTCTTCATCGTATCATCATTTCTGTTTGCTTCATATCTTCTTTCCATCGTTCCTTGATTGACATCGTAACCTCAATCCAACTGAGCCTAGAATTGGTATTCTGAGTTTGTTGGGTTGAATAAGTGTTTACTTGTTATGACTTGCTTAGTTTTTCTAGAACTTTTTGGAGGAAAACAAGTGAGCAGAGAGAACTCAATTTTCTGAGTGAAACACGAGTGTTTTTATGACATCCAACTGAGTGCAAATACGTGAGGGAGTGAGTGAGGATCCTGCTTTGTTCATAATATATCAGTTGCAGCTCACTATGTCTCGAGAGCATGGTGGCAAGGTTGATCCAAGTGATGGAGGAGGGGCTGATCAGACTACGATCATGCGGGCTATGCAGCAACAATTTGAGTGCATGAATGTTGTGTTCAATGAGATTCGAGATCGGTTGGATAGGCTTGAGGATCGGCTCGAACAACTTCAGTAAGAGCCATTACCTAAGCATCGGAGACCCGACCAGCAGCCACATTTTGCTCCAAATGTCCTAGATGATGACTGATATGGGTTAGGTTTAGTAGGTCCCCAGTGAAAAGGGGAAAGAAGATAGAAAAATTAAGCAAACATGAATAACGGTCGGGGTAACATGCTTAAGAAAAATAGGTCAATATCGGTCGGGGCAACATGCTTAAGAAAATATAGGCCAATATTGGCCGGGATAATATGCTTAAGGAAAATAGGTCAATATCGACTGGGATAACATGCTTAATAAAAATAGGTCAATATCGGCCAGTATAAGACCTTAAGAAAGATGGGTCAAATATCGACCGGCATAATACCGTAAGAAATAGGGGCTAAATATCGGCCGAGATTATACGTTTAAGATAGATAAGCCAAGATTGTCTGAGTTAGCACATTTGGATATAAACTAGTATCGGTCGGGTGTATATGATCGTCCGGGTATGTAAAGGTACAAGGTCTTACAGGGCATATAGTATATCATCAGATGATTAAGACATATGTTGAACAATAGTAATAACTCGCCTGGATATAACTTAGGTTCAAGTACATCCTAAACAAAGCATAGTATAATATCGGGTTGTCTATAATTTAGTAAAAACAGGGAAAGCAGACATGGGCGATAAATATACCTCGATATAACATGCAAGACAGGGCGAGAATAAATATTTCAAGAATATTCATAAATAGCTTAATGAAGATATCTATAGTATGTGATTTTATAACAGGTTTATTAATTTGGCGAAAAGTGTAAAATACTGAAAATTAGCGAATAATGATAAGGGATTTTTCCGAAATTTATTGAAATTTTTTGATATTTTTTCGGAGCTCGTATGGACGAGTTTACGGGGATAAAATAGGGCCCCGGGAAAAGCCTGTTTGGACTACCCATTTAAGTGAGGAAATGCTTATTTATAAATACATTTTTTCTTTTCTTTTTCTTATTTCTTTCTCTCCCGCCGAACCCCTGCGCCGACGCCGAGTTGTCTTCTCCCGATCTTCTGCCCTAACCGCCACAAGAGCACCGTCGGCTCCTCCTCTCGGCCAATCCATCCTCGCCGGCCGACGAGAGCCAAGGAAAAGCCCTGTCGCCGGCCACCCACCGAGCCACCGAGCCCTAGATCTTTCTCTCTCGGCGCCGACACCCTGATACCTCTTCTCTTCTCGCGCTGCCGCCACCTAAGGTCGAACAGAGCAGCACGACGGCCTACAACCGACGTCGAGGTTCTCTCTTTTCCTCTCTTATGCCGACGTCGGTCTCCTTGCCTCTTTCCCTCTGCCCTGATCCGCATCGGCCATGAGTTCTCGTCCCAGTGCTCTGATCACCGGCTGCTAGCTTCTCTCTGCCGGTGCCCTAGTTTCCACTGCCACCAGTGAATTGTGCCCTAGCTCCGGGCTTCATTCTCTCTTCACTGTCGTGGGCACAGAGAAGGTGCCAAGTGATGGATTCCAGTAGGTTGTTTGCTGTGGATTGTCCCTGTTGCCGATCACCACTTTCTCCTTCTTGATCCGATGGGTTCCAGCAGTACCTCTTTAGTTGCAGTGTTACCTTGAGGTGAGAAGTGTATAGAATTGGATTAGTACTAAATTAAATCCATTATTTTGTTGCTGCATTGAATTTGGTTATGGTTCTAAGAATTTAAGTGTTAATTGTTGAACAGAGGATTGAACAGAGGATTGATTCATTTTCGGGATTGAGGTTGTTAATCTGTGTAGATTGAGGTATGGTATAGTAAATTTTGATACATGATGTAGTAGGTCACATGATCATTTATAGGATTATGGGGTTAGTATCATGATTTGTTATGATGGATTGTTAATCAAATTGAAATTGTGATTAATAGAAGAGTTATGATCGATATTAAGGATCATTGGAAAGATTAAAGGATTAAAGGGTTATTTGATTAGGGTTTTCCCTAATTAGGTTGAGTTGAGATTTAGCTAATTGTTGCATATATAATTAGCTAAATTATAATCACGTTATCTGCAGGACTATGATTCGAGACGGTGTCTCGACGAGGGATCTATTTTGGATTTGGACCTTTCTATTGGAGGCGGGTACCTTGACATATCTTTTCGATATGTCTTGTTGATATATTTAGTAGGTTATAACCTTAGTAATAATTATGTTCATCCTTGTTTCAATATGTCACTACCGGATACCTGATACATGCTTGTTTGCTCACCTGTTATGCATTATATGTTAATACTTACATGATTATATATATGATTTTAGAGGTAGTGACAAATCATGCTTGTTATGTTCAGGACCTAGGTTTTTAATATCCTATCTGACCTGTGTACCTTAGATCTTCGTATTTGACCATTGATATTACGGTACTCATTTTATATATATGAATATGGTTATGCTGATCAGTTTCTTGCTATGCTTAGTGTCATGCATCATGATTGCATGCTGCGCGATAGTTGGCTCCATTATTGTTGAGCACATCGCCAGTTACATGTACTGCACACACCACCACTCATGGATTAGTGGTATATCAGACAGGTGTGTGGCGGTTCTACTTTTTGGCTCCGTTGGTCAGGTGACTCAGTGTGGTAGCCGGCAGACAGTTCCGCTCTGTTTGTCTCCGCTGGCATTTAGTGTAGCAGCATAGTAGCCGGCAGACGGTGGACTCTGTTTGGCTCCGTTGGTCAGGTGACTCAGCGTGGTAGCCGGCAGAGATACCTCCCCGTTATCGTATACCGAGAGATGAGAGCATTGAGCTCCCCCATTTATGATTTGGGGTCAGAGGACAGGAGTACTCTGACAGCATCCCGTCCACTCACTCACTCATCAGGTGTAGTGATGGTAGAGTGCACGGTTGTCACAGCCCTACCCACTCGGTCTCACCATTGTTTGTGAGATGACTGACTGGCGTCATGGGTGACCAGGACGCATCATTGGCATCATATGCATTTATGCATTTACTACTTGTGTTTGCTGCACTTATATGCTGCATTTGGATGGATGCATATGTTTGACATGCATACAGGATTTATGACACTTTCGGTCTGACGACCTGATTATTCTGATAGGTGGCCCTGGTGAGTACAGTACTTTTCAGCCCTTTTCTATTATGCATTACCTTCTTTTGATTAGGAGACTGTACTCCATAGTTATTACTATTTGTTATAGTTTACTATACATGTCAACTAGGTATCTGCTGAGTTGTTGAACTCACCCCCGTGGACACTATTTTTTTCAGGTACTAGGTTATTTATGGAGACGCTTGGAGTATCCTGGCTGCCGATCCCCACGTCACATCAGAAGCCCTGTCTCTGCCTTTGTTTATTGTTATTTTTGGTATATGTATTTGTGTACTTAGCTTTGTGTTCCGGTTTTGTGTTTGGAGTGTTGTTTTGGTTGTGTGGTGTAAGCCTAGCCGGCTAGCAGTGTTTTATTTGGTTTTGTATGGGCTTGTATTTTATGTTTATCCGCTATATTGGTTTTGTTTCAGCCGTGTAGGCTGATTATATATATTTAACTGCGTGGTTGTGTGTATATTCCAGCCGCCTGTGGCTGATGTATATTATGCCTATAGAAATGCTTCAGATTGTCACCCGTACAGGGGAGGTGCTGCCGAAATTTTTTCGGACAGAGACTCCTCTGGGGCGTGACAATTTAGTGGTATCAGAGCAGGTATACGATACTTGCTATATGTTCTGGATTTTCGAGATGTATCTGATACCAAATTATTTGGTATCCGAGATTGACTTACAAGTCTTATTCTCCTTGTGCTTCGGATTTCGTGTTTTGATCTTCTCGATGTGACTTTTCGGATTTTGGGACCTGGCAGCGGCAGGACATCTTCAAGCTGTAGGAGGTATGTTGGTATACTGTTATCCTACCTTTCTGTTAGTATATGTCCAGTTGACTATTACAGTTTATCACCTGTATTAGCATACTTTATTAGTACCTGTCTGGTTGTTGTAGCGTATATTACATGTGATGAGTTAGCCACTGATCTTGATTGACCTTAATAGAGATTAAGGATTATAGGCTTTGGTGATTTTACATATCATACCCCCAGTAGTTTTACTTCTGTTATGATTAGTTGATTAGAAGATCGAGGCACATACCAGCCTCTGTGTTTATTAGCTGTTTAGTGGATAGTATCTACCTATTTATGTTAACCTAGCCAGTAGTATACCATGTTATCTTAGTTAATTTCATCAGTAGATATTGATTTACTCTTGTTAGATCGGACAGTAGGAGTCTGATTTACACTTGTTGATTTGGGTAGTCATATATTGATATACCTTAGTTGCTTGTGGAGGATTAAGGTATTCTTGATTAGTTAGTAGATGACTGATTTAGTTTTGTTGGTTTGATCAGTAGAGGACAGTCATACTATATTTTTAGAGGTTCGAATCTTTGGATTATTTGTGCTTAGTTAGGTATCTAGAGCATATTTGAGTACATGACTTGTACTGACGTGGAAAAGACTGAATTAGCCGTATACATTGTCGGCTTGGTCAGTCTATAGAGGATCGATATACCCTATTCCATGGGTACTTTATTTTAGACAGTACGCTCCTCGTTGGATAACATAAAAGGTAGCATGAGGAATATCAGGTTGATTGGGTTAAATATGTTGACTATTCCTATCTTTGTTTCGTGTATATATGATTGTTATGAGTGGTAGGAGTTATATGATGGATAGTTCATGTAACGCTCACCCTTCTTACCCAAGGGCAGTGCTACGATCTTATACTACTTACGTACATGCTTTAGTTATACTATAACAGCGGAAAATTTTAAATCATTCCTTTTTCTTAAATAAGCATGATATCGCATATTTTGATTAGTTCGAATGTGCATATATTGATCATATAACTAAAAATATTAATTTGTCCGAATCGTTCTTGCCGAGCCACCACCACACACATCACTATCTGCTCCTCCTGCTGCTCCGTCGTTCCGAATATCCGTCCCCCATATCTGCGGTACAAGGAAAGTAAGCTATGAGCACTCATGGCTCAGTAAGTTCCTTTCCTACTCACTAAAACCGAATTCATATCATTGCATATCAATATCATGCGAGGTATCATAAGCATACGACATACAAGGCTATCATATTCATATTCATATCATAATATCACATGACATTATATCTAATCATCAGATAATTCAAGCACATATGTAGGCAATGCATCATGAATTTGAAAACTTATACTTATAAGTACTTGAAATTAATATCATCATTAGAGGGGATCCCGGTTTGTACCACATACATAATGCGCGCGCTTCATAGGTAGGTCCAAGGTAGCAAGTCTTGAACCCTACCATGCATACATACTAGGCCCGAGTCTTACTCCATCGACCTAGGGCATTCAGAGGCCCATTACTGACGAGGCCCGAGTCTTACTCCATCGACCTAGGGCACTTAGAGGCCCATTACTGACGAGGCCCGAGTCTTACTCCATCGACCCCGGGGCGTTTACGGAGCCCACCCTTGGTACAAACCATACAAAAATAACTTATCATGCATAACTATCATATCATGTTCCTAACAATCTTTCATGCATTTCCTTTTTCATTTCTTTTCATTATGTATAGCATTTCCTATGCTATAACATATCATGGCATATTACATAATATAATTTCATTTCTTCTCATTATGTATAGCATTTCCTATGCTATAACATATCATGGCATGTTACGTAACATAATTTCATTTCTTCTCATTATGTATAGCATTTCCTATGCTATAACATATCATGGCATGTTACGTAACATAATTTCATTTCTTCTCATTATGTATAGCATTTCCTATGCTATAACATATCATGGCATATTACATAACATAATTTCATTTCTTCTCATTATGTATAGCATTTCCTAGGTTTCTTTCCCTTTTTCTTTTATTTTCCTTCATGGCCGAAACCTACCAGTCCTTAAGCTAGGTTTCTTAAGTGGCCTAAAGCATGGAAAGCCTAAGTAAATATCATGGCAAAAGTTACTAAGAACATCATACACAAAATTGGATCATAAACAAGCTAGGACTCTTGTGATCTTACATGTCTTATATCATGTAACTAATTTTCTACATTCCAATTAAACCTGAGAGCATTAATCAACTTTCATATCATAATATCACAGAGGTCTTGAGCATATTAATATTTTTTGTTTAGGCTAATCTAAGCTATCCCTTTTATCATGGCCGAAAAAAAAACCCTAAAAAGAGTTCATGAGTTTCTAGCAATGTGAACACCCTTTAAGAAACTTTATATCCTATCATAGGAGCATGTTTATTTAAATTTTTTTTGAAGGTCTTTCTAACCCTTAACCTTTCTGGTCCGAAGCATACAAGTGAGTTTTCTTTTGGTTCCAATTAATTTCCAAGCAAGAAAACCATAGAAAGGTCCTTAGCATTTCATAGAGGGAACCTTGCACTAGTTTGGTTAGACAATAATTTTCCTAACCTCTTTACAATATTTTTGGTTGAATTTCTAGGGCTAAATACTCCTCTGATCATGCATCATATGTGTATAAAAACATAGGGGAAAGCTTTCTTACAAGACATAGAAAAATCATCATGAAGAGAGGACTTATACAAGTATTCCTAGATTGAAAAGAAAACTTTTTGAATCCGAATTTTCTTAAATTTGTTTCTAGCTTTAAAAATCCTCATAAAAAAAATCTGGAAATACATAAGAAGCCTTGTACCACATGTGAGGGGAACCTTACCTTCTTTGCTTAAGTTTCCTAGAGTTGAGAACTTGCTTGTGGACCTTTCTTCCTTGCTTGCTTTGCTCGGCACCAATAGAGGAAGAAGTGGCTAGGTCTTTTGGTGGAGAGGAGGAGGAAGAAGAGGAGGCTTCTTCCTCTTGTGTTGCTCGGCAACAAAAAGAAAGAAAGAAAAGAGGGAGTGTCTCGGCACCTCTAGGAGAAGAGGAGGAGAGTGAGTTGAGGATGAAGCCACCCCTCCATGCCTATTTATACTAAAATGAGGGGAGGAAAACTTGACTTGATTCATCCTCCTTATTTATTTCTCCTCTTTAATGATAAGAATATTCTAGAGAAATGCTTCTTGAGTTCTCTCTTTTCTTTCCTTTAATTTCTCTCTTTTCTTTCCTTTAATTAAAATTCCTATCTCTCCTCTTACAATATCCTCTCCTATCACACTTGGTTAACATATGCATGCATCCACAAGAGAACCAAGGATCAAAACTTGGTTATGTATATTTTTACTTCTTTTTACTTCCTTTTCCTTTTAAGTAAAAAGAATCCTTTCTTATTCTTAACTACTTAGTCCTTTCTCTCCTTATCAATAATTCTCCTATCCCCTTTGATATCCTATACATGTTCCTTACAAGAGGTCCAAGGTTCAATCTTATTTCTCTTCTAACATATTATTGATATTCTTTTGTACATAATAATTCATATATCACCATATTATGCATTATGCATAAATATTTCATACACATATATATTATCTCATATTCCTTCCTTTTGTTTACATTAATTCCATGTATTATAAATATAGATGATTTATATTTTCAACTTTATTTTCTTTCATAAAGTTTTAATCATCTAAATCCTTCCCATCTTAATATTCAACTTAGAATATTTACACCTTCTTTTCACTACCTTCAAACTCTCATTATCCTTACTTTCTTATCTAGGCTTTCTAGGGGTGTTACAATCTCCCCTACTTATTGAAAGTTCGTCCCCGAACTTAGAATGACAATTTCTGCTCAGATTCCTTAGACGTTGGTGGAGCTTCCAATCTCCCTTGACTCATTGAAGGTCCCTCAATAGAAGTCTGCAGTTGGTGTAACCTTGCGGGACCACCTTGATTCAAAACATACTGTGGTGCTTTAGTTTTGGTAGGGCAGTCTCTAGATAGATGTCCTTCCAGTCCACAGTCGTAGCATTTAATTTTGCCCTTACGACAGTCTTTTGCTTTATGACCCTCTATCCCACAGTTGTAACACTTATTAGTGCTCGTACGACATGTTCCTGGATGTTTCTTCCCACATGTATTGCACTGAGAAAACTTGAGTTGCTTGTTGGACGGACCATTCTTAGTGTCGTTCCGTCGCTTTCCCTTTCCACCGTGGTTCCCTTTCCAGTTGGCCTTGATATTTTCTAGTTCTTCCATATGAGCTTGCTTCTTGTCCTTGCCTAGTGCCTTCAGGTAGTGTTCAGTATTCAGGGCACTGCTAATTAACTCCTCTGTGGTCCGCGGCCTGTTAACTCCGCCGGCCACATTAAGTGCTATCTCGGGTCTGAGCATCTTTAGCATAAGCCTGACCCTTTCTCCCTCCGTCCTAACTAATTCCGGGCATAGTCGTGCCAGGCGGTTGAATCTTTTCATCGCTTCTTCTACCGTTAGGTCACCTTGCCGAAATTCGGTGAATTCATCATAGTGCCTACTTGTCACCCGAGTGTGGAAGAATTCTTCGAAGAATTCCGTCTCAAAATCTGCCCAACTCATTTGGTTTACTGGTCTTTTCACTTTCACTCTGTCCCACCACATTCGGGCGTCTCCCGTGAGACAGAATGATACGCATTTGACCTTTTCATGCTCAGGTCAGTCCAATAGTTCTATCATGCTCTCCATTGTCTTAAACCAAGCTTGTGCGTCCCATGCTTCACAATTACCAGAGAATTTCTCTGGCCTCAATCTTTGCCACTGGATCAGATACGCTTCTTGACGAACTACCGGTGCTAGATTCACTAGTGGTACCGGTGCTGCTACTGGCTCCGGTTCAACTACTGGTATGGTTGGCGTATTATTCTGATTTGGGGTAGCAGGATTCCCTTGTTGATTCATCATGGCAGCAATCATCTGTTGCTGTTCCGTAAGCTGTCGTTGTAGCTCAGTAACTACATGTGCCCAATCAGGTGGAGGTACGGTCTCCTCCGTTCTGGCATTTCGTCTTCTAGTCATAATTATTTTCCTAAATGATAATAAGATTAGTCTAAGTTATCATTTATGCATGAATATCTTAACATATCATGTCTAGGTTTCATGCCATGTTTGGGTTATCGTTGAGGTATTCTTTCTTAGGTTGTCATATCATCTTTAGATTACCTTACCATTCATACGCGTCAAGATCTAGCCGATGGTATTATCATTCTTACTTGACTCATGCTTAAATTGATACCATTTCTACTCTTTTTATTCATCAAAAGCTTTTATTACATTTTTTGTTCATAACTTCTTCTCTTAAAAGGCCAGGTAGGTTGTGACTACTCCTGCCATAAAGGACATGATAGCAGTAGTCATCATCAACCCAACTTGTATCGACTTGCCCAGATCATTCTGGGGTGGATCAGGCATTATCGGAGGTTGAATCTCCGATGCCTCTTCCGGGTCGATTATTGTCTCTTCATCCATTCCCTCGTCTTCTTCAACATGTTCGTCCGGTTCCATCGGGTCTTCGTTTAGTTCCCCCTCGAGGTTGTTCAGTCCCCACTCGAAGTCTATTATATCGTTGGGGTTGAAACCCATTTCCATGTATTCAGCAAGGTTAAATTCATCCTCGCCCATCTCAGGAAACTCGTTCTCTCCTTCATAATATTCCATAATTTCTGAATCTTCATCTTCATTATCGTCCGAATTCCCTTCCTCGATTTCCTCGAGATCTTCCTCTCCGAACTCGCCGTGTTCCAGAGATTCCGAGTCGCTCACATAGTTGTCGAAGTATTCCAGCATATCGGGTTCATCCGCGAACTCGAGGTATTCGCCAAAATATTCTACATCCTCGGGATCGTATTCGAACGGGATATAGTCCATCTCTACAAGATTTTAAAGATTCATTATTCCTCTTATGTTATAGCCTAAGGTTCTTGTATCTAGGCTACCATTCATGCATCCTAGAATATCACCTACTTATCATCATGCACCATTTTCTAGGGTATAACTTAAGGTATCCTTCCTAGGCTACCATTCATGCATCCTAGAGTAGCATACTATTTTTTGCATATAAATAAATTAAGCAACTGTACTTACTTGGAGCGATAGGAAGGAGCTTGATGTGTGTGTAGTGAGCTGGCAAAACTTCGCTCTGATACCACCTGTAAGACCCACCCTTCTTACCCAAGGGCGGTGCTACGATCTTATACTACTTACGTACATGCTTTAGTTATACTATAACAGCGGAAAATTTTAAATCATTCCTTTTTCTTAAATAAGCATGATATCGCATATTCTGATTAGTTCGAATGTGCATATATTGATCATATAACTAAAAATATTAATTTGTCCGAATCGTTCTTGCCGAGCCACCACCACACACATCACTATCTGCTCCTCCTGCTGCTCCGTCGTTCCGAATATCCGTCCCCCATATCTGCGGTACAAGGAAAGTAAGCTATGAGCACTCATGGCTCAGTAAGTTCCTTTCCTACTCACTAAAACCGAATTCATATCATTGCATATCAATATCATGCGAGGTATCATAAGCATACGATATACAAGGGTATCATATTCATATTCATATCATAATATCACATGACATTATATCTAATCATCAGATAATTCAAGCACATATGTAGGCAATGCATCATGAATTTGAAAACTTATACTTATAAGTACTTGAAATTAATATCATCATTAGAGGGGATCCCGGTTTGTACCACATACATAATGCGCGCGCTTCATAGGTAGGTCCAAGGTAGCAAGTCTTGAACCCTACCATGCATACATACTAGGCCCGAGTCTTACTCCATCGACCTAGGGCATTCAGAGGCCCATTACTGACGAGGCCCGAGTCTTACTCCATCGACCTAGGGCACTCAGAGGCCCATTATTGACGAGGCCCGAGTCTTACTCCATCGACCCCGGGGCGTTTACGGAGCCCACCCTTGGTACAAACCATACAAAAATAACTTATCATGCATAACTATCATATCATGTCCCTAACAATCTTTCATGCATTTCCTTTTTCATTTCTTTTCATTATGTATAGCATTTCCTATGCTATAACATATCATGGCATATTACATAATATAATTTCATTTCTTCTCATTATGTATAGCATTTCCTATGCTATAACATATCATGGCATGTTACGTAACATAATTTCATTTCTTCTCATTATGTATAGCATTTCCTATGCTATAACATATCATGGCATGTTACGTAACATAATTTCATTTCTTCTCATTATGTATAGCATTTCCTATGCTATAACATATCATGGCATATTACATAACATAATTTCATTTCTTCTCATTATGTATAGCATTTCCTAGGTTTCTTTCCCTTTTTCTTTTATTTTCCTTCATGGCCGAAACCTACCAGTCCTTAAGCTAGGTTTCTTAAGTGGCCTAAAGCATGGAAAGCCTAAGTAAATATCATGGCAAAAGTTACTAAGAACATCATACACAAAATTGGATCATAAACAAGCTAGGACTCTTGTGATCTTACATGTCTTATATCATGTAACTAATTTTCTACATTCCAATTAAACCTGAGAGCATTAATCAACTTTCATATCATAATATCACAGAGGTCTTGAGCATATTAATATTTTTTGTTTAGGCTAATCTAAGCTATCCCTTTTATCATGGCCGAAAAACCCTAAAAAGAGTTCATGAGTTTCTAGCAATGTGAACACCCTTTAAGAAACTTTATATCCTATCATAGGAGCATGTTTATTTAAATTTTTTTTTGAAGGTCTTTCTAACCCTTAACCTTTCTGGTCCGAAGCATACAAGTGAGTTTTCTTTTGGTTCCAATTAATTTCCAAGCAAGAAAACCATAGAAAGGTCCTTAGCATTTCATAGAGGGAACCTTGCACTAGTTTGGTTAGACAATAATTTTCCTAACCTCTTTACAATATTTTTGGTTGAATTTCTAGGGCTAAATACTCCTCTGATCATGCATCATATGTGTATAAAAACATAGGGGAAAGCTTTCTTACAAGACATAGAAAAATCATCATGAAGAGAGGACTTATACAAGTATTCCTAGATTGAAAAGAAAACTTTTTGAATCCGAATTTTCTTAAATTTGTTTCTAGCTTTAAAAATCCTCATAAAAAAAATCTGAAAATACATAAGAAGCCTTGTACCACAGGTGAGGGGAAGCTTACCTTCTTTGCTTAAGTTTCCTAGAGTTGAGAACTTGCTTGTGGACCTTTCTTCCTTGCTTGCTTTGCTCGGCACCAATAGAGGAAGAAGTGGCTAGGTCTTTTGGTGGAGAAGAGGAGGCTTCTTCCTCTTGTGTTGCTCGGCAACAAAAAGAAAGAAAGAAAAGAGGGAGTGTCTCGGCACCTCTAGGAGAAGAGGAGGAGAGTGAGTTGAGGATGAAGCCACCCCTCCATGCCTATTTATACTAAAATGAGGGGAGGAAAACTTGACTTGATTTATCCTCCTTATTTATTTCTCCTCTTTAATGATAAGAATATTCTAGAGAAATGCTTCTTGAGTTCTCTCTTTTCTTTCCTTTAATTTCTCTCTTTTCTTTCCTTTAATTAAAATTCCTATCTCTCCTCTTACAATATCCTCTCCTATCACACTTGGTTAACATATGCATGCATCCACAAGAGAACCAAGGATCAAAACTTGGTTATGTATATTTTTACTTCTTTTTACTTCCTTTTCCTTTTAAGTAAAAAGAATCATTTCTTATTCTTAACTACTTAGTCCTTTTTCTCCTTATCAATAATTCTCCTATCCCCTTTGATATCCTATACATGTTCCTTACAAGAGGTCCAAGGTTCAATCCTATTTCTCTTCTAACATATTATTGATATTCTTTTGTACATAATAATTCATATATCACCATATTATGCATTATGCATAAATATTTCATACACATATATATTATCTCATATTCCTTCCTTTTGTTTACATTAATTCCATGTATTATAAATATAGATGATTTATATTCTCAACTTTATTTTCTTTCATAAAGTTTTAATCATCTAAATCCTTCCCATCTTAATATTCAACTTAGAATATTTACACCTTCTTTTCACTACCTTCAAACTCTCATTATCCTTACTTTCTTATCTAGGCTTTTTAGGGGTGTTACAGTTCATTTGCAGGTAAGGTGAGTATTCACAGCTAGATATGGTTATTGTGAGTTCCTTGTGGATTATAGTTATTTAGTTAGTTGTACGTGTCTGATTGACTTAATGGAGGTATCTTATCGATTTAAATCTGTGTCGTGGTATGTGCACATGGGTGTGAGTGTCATATTGGAAGTATCTTGTCGACTACATCGGTGTTGTGATATGTACATATGTGTTTGGTGTGGTATCTGAGGTATCTTGTTGATTATGTGTGATTTGTGAGTGCACCTGGGTTTAGTATGTCTTATTGAAAGTATTACGTTGATTATACTCTTGACATAGGTGTATATTTGTCATGTGAGTGTTGATTGAGGTGTATTATCGATTATACCTATATTGATATGTGCACACGAGTTCGGTATACATTGTTGGAGGTATCACACTGATTTATTTACCTGTGTTATGAGTATGTTTGGTGTGCACTAATTGGAGGATTATGTCGATCATACCTGTGTTGTGTGTGCACGTGTGCCAGATGTATGGTTGGTAGCATTATGATGATTCTACCTATGTTGAATGTAGAATGTTGAATGTCTACATTATGACATTTGTGGTATTACTCTGTCAACTAATTCTCCTATTAGTGGGTGACCGACCCACTAGGATGATGATAGAGTTGACTATGGATTTGATTTGCTTACTAGGTTGTTATACCCTTGGCTGCCACAGTGATCTGTGATAGAGTGACCTCATGCAGTCTCTAGCTAGATAGTTAGGTGTCCAGAGCACTGATGGATCGTTTGTGGTGGAGCGTAGCTCCCATATATTATTGTTGGTTTATGGTGGAGCATTGCTCCCATATATTTTGGGTTGTTTGTGGTGGAGCGTAGCTCCCACATATTGTGGATTGCTTGTAGGGGAGCATTGCTCCCATATTTATTGCAGATATATGTTACGGATTATTTGTAGTGGAGTGTTACTCCTACATATTGAGGATTTCTTGTGGTAGAGCGTTGCTCCCACATTTATGGTATTTTTTGTGATGGAGCGTTGCTCTCACACTGGAGGATCTATTCTTTGGTGATTTATATCGTTGGTGTTCAGATCTGTTTATTGTTGAGGATCTTATGGTTAGGAATGTCTGTGATACGGACATTAGGTGTCTTGGTTTCACCATTAGGGCTTGTAGTACCCTAGATGTTAGCATGAACTCGATGATTTGAGTATCACTAGAATGTTTGGATTAGTTTCCATTGTCTTTGTTGACGATGTGGTGATTTATTTCTGATCCGAGGTGAGTCACGCACACCATTTTGCATAGTTCTGGAGATGTTTTGACGAGAACATCTATATATGAAGATCAGTAGTGCGTATTTTGGTTGTCTTCTGTGAGATGTATGAGATACATGGTGACTAGTAGGAGTATACCGTGGTTCCACAGGAGATCGAGGTTGTTACCGTTGGGAGTAGACGGAGTCTATAGAAGAGGCTCGCAACTTCTTTTGTTTGGCTCGATATTTCCGGAGATACGTTGAGGGTTTCTCACGGATGGCTATGCTACTTACACGCCTGACCAGGAAAGGCGTGAAGTTCACTTGGACTGAGGAGTGCAAGACCAGCTTCTAGGAGCTGAAGCGGAGACTAGTGTCGGCTCCGATTTTGGTTTTACCTTCTGGAGAGGACGGATATGTCCTCTACACCGACGCATCTATTCAGGGTTTGAGCGCTGTTTTGATGCAGCACGAAAGAGTAGTCTCCTATGCTTCTCGTCGATTGAAGGAGCATGAGAAGAACTACCCTGTACATGATCTGGAGCTAGTCGCCATTATTTTTTCCATGAAGATTTGGCGACATTATTTATATGGCGTTACATTTGAGATTCTCACTGACCATAAGAGTCTCAAATATCTGTTTACTTAGAAGGAACTTAATCTCCGACAGAGGAGATGGAGTTCCTGAAGGATTATGATTGTACCATTAGCTATCACCCGGGGAGAGCTAATGGGGTTGCAGATGCACTTAGCCGGAAGTCTAGAGGGACTTTGGCTTGCCACCGAGTTGTGGTTACAGACTTGATTCACGGTTTCTCCGAGTTAGACCTTGAAGAGCAGGGACAGACAGAGCAGGGTATCCTTGTTAACATGGTTCCTCAGTCGTCGATTAGGACGAGGATCCGAGAGGCCCAGGCTGGTGATTAGCTTTTGTAGTTCATTGGCGGTCAGATAGCTTCCGGGCAGCAGCAGACCGAGTTTACACGAGACGAGGAGGGTATTATATACTTCCGAGGCAGATTATGCGTACCTCAGTCACACCCGATTTTGTAGGAGGTACTTCTGAAGACTCATCGCTCTTGATTTGCGATCCACTCCGGCGGTACCCGTATGTACCGAGGTTTGAGGCGTTCCTATTGGTGGAACGGTATGAAGAAAGACATCGCGGAATTTGTAGCCAGATGTCTTGTTTGTCAGCAGGTGAAGGCTGAGCACCAGAGACCTGCCGGATTACTTCAGCAGATTCCTATTCCTGAGTGGAAATGGGAACACATTACTATGGACTTTGTGGTGGGTTTGCCGAGGATACGACGAGGCCATGACGCGATTTGGGTAATCATTGATCGATTAACCAAATCTGCGCATTTCTTAGCGATCCGGAAGACTGATTCCCTGGATCGATTGACAGATCTGTATTGTCGGGAAATCATCAGATTTCATGGTGTCCCTTGACTATTATTTCGGATAGGGATCCCGATTCACGTCTCATTTTTTGACAGAGTCTGCAGCAGGCCTTGGGCACGCAGCTCTGTTTCAGTACGGTTTTCCATCCTCAGACAGATGGATAGTCATAGCGGACCATTCAGACTCTAAAGGACTTGCTGAAGTATTGTGTATTGGATTTTGAAGGCAGTTGGGAGGACCATTTGCCATTTGTAGAATTCGCCTACAATAACGGTTTGGATTCGGCTATTCAAATGACACCGTTTGAAGCGTTGTATGGTAGGTTTTGTCGGACACCCACCCTCTGGGATTGAGGTTGGGGAGACCCAGTTATTGGGACCTTATAGAGCTCAGCATGAGGCAGAGTTGGTCCGTACTATTAGACGGGGGATGTCAGAGGCGTAAGACCGCCAGAAGAGTTATGCTGATCGGAGATGTAGACCCCTGGAGTTCTCTACACGCAACTATATTTTCTGCGAGTTTCAACCATGAAAGGGTGAAGAGATTTGGCCTCAGAGGTATGCTAGCTCCGCGATACATTGGACCTTTCCAGATCTCGGAAAGGATTGGAGCGGTAGCTTACCAGTTGGCACTATCGCCGTCCTTGGCAGGCGTCACCGAAGTATTCCACGTTTCTATGCTGAGGAGATATATACCCGACCCGACACATGTACCGACAGATATCTCAGTTCCAGTTAAGCCTGACGTCACTTATGAGGAGATTCCGGTACGGTTTCTAGACCGGAAAGAGCGTCAGTTGCGGAACAAGACTACCCGGCTGGTTAAAGTCGGATGGCGGCAGCATTCAGATGAGGAGGCTACTTGGGAGCTCGAGAATATTATCCGAGCTCGATACCCCCATTTTTTCACTTGAGGTGTATGATATTATTTACCGTTCAGCATTTATACTATTTACCTGTTGTTAGTATTTGCTGATGGTAGATAACGAAATTTGGGGACCAAATTTTTATTAGTGGAGGAGAATGTAAAATACTGAAAATTAGCGAATAATGATAAGGGATTTTTCCGAAATTTATGGAAATTTTTCGATATTTTTTCGGAGCTCGTATGGACGAGTTTACGGGGATAAAATAGGGCCCCGGGAAAAGCCTGTTTGGACTACCCATTTAAGTGAGGAAATGCTTATTTATCAATACATTTTTTCTTTTCTTTTTCTTATTTCTTTCTCTCCCGCCGAACCCCTGCGCCGACGCCGAGTTGTCTTCTCCCGATCTTCTGCCCTAACCGCCACAAGAGCACCGCCGGCTCCTCCTCTCGACCAATCCATCCTCATCGGCCGACGAGAGCCAAGGAAAAGCCCTGTTGCCGGCCACCCACCGAGCCACCGAGCCCTAGATCTTTCTCTCTCGGCGCCGACACCCCGATACCTCTTCTCTTCTCGCGCTGCCACCACCTGAGGTCGAACAGAGCAGCACGACGCCCTACAACCGACGTCGAGGTTCTCTCTTTTCCTCTCTTCTGCCGACGTCGGTCTCCTTGCCTCTTTCCCTCTGCCCTGATCCGCATCGGCCATGAGATCTCGTCCCAGTGCTCTGATCACCGGCTGCTTGCTTCTCTCTGCCGGTGCCCTAGTTTCCACTGCCACCAGTGAATTGTGCCCTAGCTCCAGGCTTCGTTCTCTCTTCACTGTCGTGGGCACAGAGAAGGTGCCAAGTGATGGATTCCAGTAGGTTGTTTGTTGTGGATTGTCCCTGTTGCCGATCACCACTTTCTCCTTCTTGATCCGATGGGTTCCAGCAGTACCTCTTTAGTTGCAGTGTTGCCTTGATGTGAGAAGTGTATAGAATTGGATTAGTACTAAATTAAATCCATTATTTTGTTGTTGCATTGAATTTGGTTATGGTTCTAAGAATTTAAGTGTTAATTGTTGAACAGAGGTTTGATTCATTTTCGGGATTGAGGTTGTTAATCTGTGTAGATTGAGGTATGGTATAGTAAATTTTGATACATGATGTAGTAGGTCACATGATCATTTATAGGATTATGGGGTTAGTATCATGATTTGTTATGATGGATTGTTAATCAAATTGAAATTGTGATTAATAGAAGAGTTATGATCGATATTAAGGATCATTGGAAAGATTAAAGGATTAAAGGGTTATTTGATTAGGGTTTTCCCTAATTAGGTTGAGTTGAGATTTAGCTAATTGTTGCATATATAATTAGCTAAATTATAATCACGTTATCTGCAGGACTATGATTCGAGGCGGTGTCTCGACGAGGGATCTATTTCGGATTTGTACCTTTCTATTGGAGGCGGGTACCTTGACTTATCTTTTCGATATGTCTTGTTGATATGTTTAGTAGGTTATAACCTTAGTAATAATTATGTTCATCCTTGTTTCAATATGTCACTACCGGATACCTGATACATGCTTGTTTGCTCACCTATTATCCATTATATGTTAATACTTACATGATTATATATATGATTTTAGAGGTAGTGACAAATCATGCTTGTTATGTTCAGGACCTAGGTTTTTAATATCCTATCTGACCTGTGTACCTTAGATCTTCATATTTGACCATTGATATTACGGTACTCATTTTATATATATGAATATGGTTATGCTGATCAGTTTCTTGCTATGCTTAGTGTCATGCATCATGATTGCATGCTGCGCGATGGTTGGCTCTATTATTGTTGAGCACATCGCCAGTTACATGTACTGCACACACCACCACTCATGGATTAGTGGTATATCAGACAGGTGTGTGGCAGTTCTGCTGTTTGGCTCCGTTGGTCAGGTGACTCAGCGTGGTAGCCGGCAGACAGTTCCGCTCTGTTTGGCTCCGCTGGCATTTAGTGTAGCAGCGTAGTAGCTGGCAGGCGGTGGACTCTGTTTGGCTCCGTTGGTTAGGTGACTCAGCGTGGTAGCCGGCAGAGATACCTCCCCGTTATCGTATACCGAGAGATGAGAGCATTGAGCTCCCCCATTTATGATTTGGGGTCAGAGGACAGGATTACTCCGACAGCATCCCGTCCACTCACTCACTCATCAGGTGTAGTGATGGTAGAGTGCACGGTTGTCAGAGCCCTACCCGCTCGGTCTCACCATTGTGTGTGAGATGACTGACTGGCGTCATGGGTGACCAGGACGCATCATTGGCATCATATGCATTTATGCATTTACTACTTGTGTTTGCTGCACTTATATGCTGCATTTGGATGGATGCATATGTTTAACATGCATACAGGATTTATGACACTTTCGGTCTGACGACCTGATTATTCTGATAGGTGGCCCTGGTGAGTACAGTACTTTTCAGCCCTTTTCTATTATGCATTACCTTCTTTTGATTAGGAGACTGTACTCCATAGTTATTACTATTTGTTATAGTTTACTATACATGTCAACTAGGTATCTGCTGAGTTGTTGAACTCACCCCCGTGGACACTATTTTTTTCAGGTACTAGGTTATTTATGGAGACGCTTGGAGTATCCTGGCTGCCGGTCCCCACGTCACATCAGAAGCCCTGTCTCTGCCTTTGTTTATAGTTATTTTTGGTATATGTATTTGTGTACTTAGCTTTGTGTTCCAGTTTTGTGTTTGGAGTGTTGTTTTGGTTGTGTGGTGTAAGCCTAGCCGGCTAGCAGTGTTTTATTTGATTTTGTATGGGCTTGTATTTTATGTTTATCCGCTGTATTGGGTTTGTTTCAGCCGTGTAGGCTGATTATATATATTTAACTGCGTGGTTGTGTGTATATTCCAGCCGCCTGTGGCTGATGTATATTATGCCTGTAGAAATGCTTCAGATTGTCACCCGTACAGGGGAGGTGCTGCCGAAATTTTTTTGGACAGAGACTCCTCTGGGGCGTGACAAAAAAAATATTTCTAGACTCTTCTACAGGCACTAGGCGACAAAGAAGGTACATCTGGGGTACAAAAAAGATTCCTTAAAAGCTATTTTCTGCAAGTATATGACTTACGTAATCTCATAACAAACTCTAACAAACCGAGGTCGACTTCATGATTACGGAGGTTATATGAAGTGGTATGAAAAGGGGAATCCTCTCCGTTGGCCAGGTATGCTTACGCTCACCACACTCACAACTATCCATTACAAACCCTAATTTCAATCACTGTTCATCTTCTTTCTTCCTTCCACACTAAGAGAGATCACTGACTTGAGCGTCGGAGGGCCTAGCTAGGGATTTTCACCCCGGTCTTAGGTCACTAACAATAGTGTTGGTTGGTCTCTTGTGCGCAGGAAGTCGTGGAAGCTTCAGATCTTGGTGTTCTTCAGTGGATCCCTCCTTTCGTCCTTGAGTCTTCGTACAAGGAGGGTGTTCGGTGACTTTATTCTTCCAGATCCGTTTTGGTTTTCTCAGATCGGGGGTTCTCAGGTGTTCTTCTTCATCAACAGTAAGTTCTCTCCCCAGCTTTCCATTTTGTCAAGCTTCTCAGACAGGATCAAATTTGGCGCTGTCTGTGGGAAATTTCACCTGAATCTGAGATTAAGAGATGGAAGACACTTGAAAATCGAACCTACTCACTATTAGTCGTGAAGATCTGGATTTCCTTATTAGCACCCATGTGCAGAAGGCTCTACAACAACAACAACAACAACAACAACAACAACAACAAGCTCATACTGGAGCTACTCTGCCAGTGGCTCATAATCTGGCCGTTTCGACTACTAATCGACGGAAGGAAAGAGAATTAGAAGAAGGAGATCGTATATATATTACTCCGGCCACTGCTTCTCCGACCCAATGCCCTCGAGCCTTTCTTCGTACCCCTTTTGAGTAGGGAGGACGAAGACCTGTATTTCAAGAATCCTCTTGCTAGGCACCAGACAAAGAGAAACGTAAAGCTAAAATGATGGTGGCTAGTGATAGCTCACCAGAAAGAATTATTTCTCGATTTTCTCAAGGTAATAGATGATCCGCTTCCTAAATGATATCAAAATCTTCAGATTGGCGAGTACACTGGAACTACAGATCCAGAGGATCATCTATTAAAATTTGTGAACGTAACATTATTACAACAATTTTCTGATGGAGTAAAGTACCGGATGTTCCTTACAACACTCGGAGGAGTTGCTCAACGCTGGTTTAAAAGATTGCCTAAAAATTCTATCCGAAGGTTTAAGGATTTCAAGAACGTTTTCTTGCATCATTTCTCCAGCAACAAGAGGTATCATAAAACTCTCTGGAACTTATTCCCAATTAAACAAGGATCTAAAGAGTCCATTAGAGACTATATTAAGAGATTCAATCAGGTAGCCATTGATGTACCCAATGCTACTACTGAGATATTAGTAAGTGCTTTTTCTCAAGGCTTGAATGATAATGATTTCTTTAAAGATCAGGTGAGAAATCCTTCTGCTAATTTTGACTAATTAATTGAACGTGTTACTGAATTCATTAATGTTGAAGAAGCTCAGGCTGCACGCAGAAAAGAAGATACTACTTCTTCCCCTGCTCCTGTTAAGGAGAAGGCTCCCGCTCCCGTTCCTCCACCGAGGGGGCCTCGAGTAATCCCTCCACCCCATCGTCATACAGAGTATCGTCCATAAGCCGTACAGCATGTCGAGATGCAACAAGAAGCATCAAGGAGATGGTGCACTTATCACAAGACTAGCAGTCATCATACAGAAGACTGTTTTGTTTTGAAAAATAAGAAGGCAAATAGGGATCATTATCAAAGGTGAAACTACTATCAACAGTAATATCCCAAGCAGTAGAGTCCACTCAAGATAAAATACCGCCCAGTCGAACCTCAACAAGGGGTTTTACCAAACCCGACCGGTACAACTCAGGTGCTTGAGAAAATTCAGCCGGAGACCATGACAACCCAACAAGAAGAGAACATAAGCAATGTCGCTCGGGGTAGCATTAATATGATCGCGGGCAGGCCTACTGATGGAGATTCCAATAGGGCCAGGAAGGCACACGCAAGAAGACTTGAGATCCATGCTGTGGGATGCAGCATGGAAAGAGCAGCAGGGCCGGAAATCAGTTTTGGACCCAGAGATCTTGAAGGGGTAGAAATACCCCATGATGATGCTTTAATAATTAAGGCTGTGATAGCCAATTACACTATTTCCTGTACCTTTATAGACACTGGTAGTTCCGTAAATATTATTTTCAAAAAAGCTTTTGATCAACTACAGATTGACCCAAGTGAACTTCAATAGATGGTGACTTCTTTATATGGATTCACTGGTAATGAGATACAACCGCTTGGTCAAATAAAGTTGGTCATATCCTTGGGGAAGGAGCCCTTAATGAGAACAAGGAGATCTCATTTCATGGTGGTGGATGCCCCATCCACCTATAATGTGATACTGGGTCGACCGACCTTAAATGAGTTTAGGGTGGTCATTTCTACTTTTTGCCAGAAAATTAAATTTCATGTTGATGACCAGGTCGGGGAAGTACATGGTGATCAGAAGACGGCTCGTAAGTGTTATGTGGAGATTGTCAGAACTGAAGCTAGCGTCGCCCGAAAAATGCAAAGAATGGAGGTCAATGCCATTCAAGAGAAGTCACCTGTCCTGGTTTATGAGGAGAAGGAAGAAGTCCAGATACAGACCGGCCGACTTGAAGCCGTCACTTATGTCGTGGCAAATCTTGATCCTACGCTGAAAACGGAGCTGGTTCAATGCTTGAAGAAAAACAATGATGTCTTCGCTTGGATGAACAAGGAAGTCACGGGCGTTTCTCCTTTAGTAATGGAACATTCTTTACATGTCTTCCCAGATGCTCGGCCTGTCATGCAAAGAAAGAGGAATTTAAGTACGGAGCAAAATCAAATCATTAAAGAAGAAGTAGCTAAACTGATGGAGGTCGGTTACATCAGGGAGGTGTAATTCCCCAACTGGTTAGCTAATGTCGTCTTGGTCTCTAAACTAGGAAATAAATGGAGCGTATGTATTGATTTCCGCGATCTTAACAAGGCCTGCCCAAAAGATTATTATCCTTTGCCCTGGATCGATCAATTAGTAGATTCCACGGCCGGGTGTGAATATATTTCTATGTTGGGCGCCTATCAAGGCTATCATCAGGTCCCTCTTGCTAAAGAGGATCAAGAGAAGGTCAGTTTTGTGACATCTGAAGGTACTTATTGTTATAATGTTATGTCGTTTAAACTAAAAAATGCAGGAGCAACTTATCAAAGACTTATGAATAAGGTTTTACAGAAACAGATTGGAAGGAATATGAAAGTATATGTTGATGATATTTTAATTAAGTCTCTTCAGGCTACTAATCTCTGCAGGGATGTAGAAGAAACTTGCGGAACATTGAGGCAGTATGGTCTCAAGTTGAACCCGGGCAAGTGTCTGTTTGGAGCAAAAGGTGGAAAGTTAGTGGGCTATATGGTGTCCGAGCGGGTAATAGAGGCCAACCCAAGCAAAGTCAAAGCACTTCAAAATATGGAGCCACCGCGCAATATAATAAAAGCTCAAAGACTCACTGGCCGGATCACCGCCTTGTCTAGATTCATTTCAAGATTGGCCGATCGTAACTTACATTTCTTCAAGATACTCCGGAAGGCGAACAAATTTCAATGGGATGAAAAATGTAACAAAGCCTTCCAGGAATTAAAGGATTACTTGTCTACCCTTCCTGTGTTAGCTAAGCCTGTGATAGGGAAAACCCTATGGGTGTATTTGTCAGCCAATGAAAATGTCGTAGGCTCTATGTTAGTTAGACAGGAAGGAAAAGAACAACAACCTATGTATTTTTCTAGCCATTTATTAAAAGGAGCCGAGTGTAGATATGCTACACTCAAAAAGTTGGCCTACAGATTAGTGTTAACTGCCCGGAGGTTGCATCGATATTTCTTAGCACATGCAATTATTGTATTGACCAACAGTACTCTCGGACGGGTTTTGCTTAACCCAGAGGCATCTGGTCGGTTGATCAAATGGATGACCGAACTTAGCGAGTATGATATACAGTACCAACCTCGCTCGGCCATCAAAGCACAAGCTCTAGCAGATTTCATCATAGAGGTTCAAGGTCCTGAAGAAGAAAGTACTTGGAAAGTATATGTAGATGGATCTTCAGCCAGACAAGGTAGTGGAATTGGTATTCTCCTTATATCTCCCAGGGAAGATAAGCTTCAACTTTCTGTTAGGCTGAATTATAGGGCCACTAATAATGAAGCAGAATATGAAGCACTGATAGCAGGGCTACAAGCCGCTCAGCATGTGGGAGCAGCCCGGGTTTATATTTATTCTGACTCTCAATTGGCAGCCCAGCAATTATCAGGTAAATTTGAAATTAATAATGATAGACTCAGGTTATATGATGAGGCATTTGATAAATTAAAAGCTCAATTTCAAGAAGTAAATATACAAAAAATTCCTCGATCTGAGAATCAGGCAGAGGATGAATTAGCTAAATTGGCCTCTGCTATAACACCATGGAGCTTGGATCGGCCAGTTGAGCAGACATTATTAGTATCTTGTATTGAAAGACAAGCAGATATAGAGATACAAGGTGATTGGAGAGCACAAAACATATTATATTTGCAGCAAGGTATTCTTCCAATTGATGTAGAACAAGCAAGGATATTTAAGAAGAGAGCTTCCCAATACACTATGACAGGGGAGCAGTTATATAAAAGGACTTTCTCTAGACCTTTACTTAAATGTATTGGAACAGAAGATATACAGTTTATCTTGCAAGAGGTTCATCAGGGCTCATGTGGCAGTCATATAGGAGGAAGATCCTTGGCTCGTAGAATTTTACTAGCAGGATATTTCTGGCCTACTCTACATGAAGATGCTGCCAAATTTGTAAGAACTTGCATTTCTTGTCAGAAACATCAGAATATTCCACATCATCCTACACAATTAATAAGAACCTCTATAGTTTCCTTCCCTTTTGATCAATGGGGCATGGATATAGTTGGTCCATTTCCTATGGCAACTGCACAGAGAAGATTTTTATTAGTAGCAGTAGACTATTTTTCTAAATGGGTAGAAGCAGAACCACTTGCTCGGATTACTGAAGATGCAGTTATTAAATTCTTGTGGAAAAATATTGTTTGCAGATTCGGTATTCCCCATAAATTAGTCTTTGATAATGGAAGGCAGTTTCAAGGAGACAGAATCTTAGATTGGTGTAAAAGTTACGGTATTACTCAAGCATTCACCTTTGTGGCGTATCCATAGAGTAACGGTCAAGCAGAAGTAACCAACAGAGAGATTATAAGAGGTCTAAAAACCAAACTGGATCATGTCGGAGGCAGCTGGGTAGATGAATTATCCAGTGTTCTTTGGACATATCATACTACACCCTGAGAAGCTACAGGGATTACTCCCTTCCAACTGGTTTATGAAGAAGAAGCTGTAATTCCTATTGAGGTGGGAGTAGAATCCGACAGAAGACAACTGTATGACGATGACAATGCAGGTAGACGACTTATGGAGCTAGATCTGATAGAAGAAATTCAAGACAAAGCTACAACTCATCTTATATCATACCAATAACGAATGAGACAAAATTATAACAAAAGAGTCATCCTGAGATTCTTCCAAGTGGGGGGATCTAGTATAGAAGCGTGTCAAGCCAGCTGGGGATGTTAACAAATTAGCACCACAATGGGAAGGACCCTACAAGGTGGTAGAAAAACTGGCATCAGGATAATACTATCTCCAAGAAGCAGAAGGAAGAATTCTTGGGCGCCCATGGAGTGCAAATCATTTATAGCCCTACTAAACTTTACAAGCTTATATCGCTCGAGAAATATAGATATCCTTGAACGAGCGGACTAATGCCTCCTCAGTATATTCCAATCACCCAATCACGTGAAACTTATTTATGTCCTTGAACAAGCTTAGCAAGTCCAAAAGAATAAATCAAATTTACTTTAAGTGGTTTCCCTTCGTTCTGCCCTGCGAATAGTTAACAAGTATGCTTATAATTTATGTACTTCATTTAATTTGGTAAATATGATGCAGGCCAAGTATCGCCCGAAAAATAGACACGGTTTAAATAGCGTGGTGATTACCGGGAAAACATTTTTATTTTGCTCAAGTGGCCGTCAATTGGGAGCTTTAAGGAGTGACTAATCAGGTTTCCTTAAGGAATCTCGAAGACATTAAACCATAACAAGGTTAGTGAAAGCATTTTTAGTTTCACTCGAATCATAGTCGATCGGAAAATCTCTTGAAGTAACCCAGATGGGCCTTCTCGAGAGGAACCGGAGACTTTAAACTATCAAAAACACAGTCGATCGGGAAATCTCTTGGAGTAACCCGGACGAGCCTTCTCGAGATGAACCGGAGACTTTAAACTAGCATAAACATAGTCGATCGAGAAATCTCTTGAATAAACCCGGACGGGTCTTCTTGAGAGGAACTGGAGACTTTAAACTAGCATAAACATAGTCGATCAGGAAATCTCTTGAATAAACCCGGACGGGTCTTCTTGAGAGGAATTGGAGACTTTAAACTAGCATAAACATAGTCGATCGGGAAATCTTTTGGAGAACCCAGACGGGCCTTCTCGAGAGGAACCAGAGACTTTAAACTAGCATAAACATAGTCGATCGGGAAATCTCTTGAATAAATCCGGATGAGTCTTCTTGAGAGGAACCGGAGACTCTAAACTAGCATAAACATAGTCGATCGGGAAATCTCTTGAATAAACCCGGTCAGGTCTTCTTGAGAGGAACCGGGGACTTTAAACCAGCATAAACATGGTCGATCAGGAAATCTCTTGAAGAGACCCAGACGGGCCTTCTTGAGAGGAACTGGAGACTTTAAACTAGCATAAACATGGTCAATCGGGAAATCTCTTGAATAAACCCGGACGAGTCTTCTTGAGAGGAACTAGAGACTTTAAACTAGCATAAACACGGTTGATCGGGAAATCTCTTGAAGAAACCCGGGCGGGCCTTCTTGAGAGGAACCGGAGACTTTAAACTAGCATAAACATAGTCGATCGGGAAATCTCTTGAATACACCCGGACGGGTCTTCTTGAGAGGAACCGGAGACTTTAAACTGGCATAAACACGGTCGATCGAAAAATCTCTTGAAGAAGCCTAGACGGGCCTTCTTGAGAGGAACTGGAGACTTTAAACCAACATAAACATAGTCGATCAAGAAATCTCTTGAAATAACCCGGACGGGCCTTCCTAGGAGGAACCGGAGACTTTAAACTATCATTAGCAAAGTCATGCAGGATTGAGTACCTGATCAAAATATGATAGAGCACAGGACTCTATTGACTCAAATTAATCGGTATTACACGCCCGACCGAAAACTTAAAGGTTGATGAAATTCTTCATATTAAATCGTTCGGGATTATAGGCCTAGCCTAGATTCAAAGTCATCTAGATTTCTTTATAAAGATCACTTGGTATTACACTCCCGACCAGGATTCAAAGTTCTGAGGGAATTCTTTATATATATAATCCTTCAAAATTACATTCCCCATCAGAAGTCACAATCATATGAAGTTCTCTATTTAAAATCGCTCGGGATTGTACGCCCGACCAAGAACACATAAATCCTATGGAGTTTGTCATATAAAGTTGCTCGGGATTATACGTCCCTCGGAAGCACTGAGGTCTTTGGAATTCTTTATATATAGTCATGCCTGAATAAAGATCAAGGAGTTTATGGAAAGGGAAGTGGCTGCTGAGGAAGCAACAGCCACTGATGAAGAAACAGTTGGCAAAGGTACAACAGAAGTTCCTGTTGGAAGAACCTCAAGAACTTCAGGAACCACTTGAGAGCAAGAAGCTTCAACCAGAGGAACCGAAGCTCCAATTGAAGATGGCGGATTAATTGCAGCAAGAAGTTGTTGCTCTTTAGCATGAAGTTTGGCCTCTTCTATACGTAGTTCTTCATCAATCAGAGCAGCATAAAAACCAGCCACTACACAAAATGGAAGAAAATGTTTTAGTTAGTAAAAATTGATAGAAGAAGAAACAGAACTTTACCTAAGGAGCCGTGTATCTTATATTTGATCGGGCTCAAACCAAACAGATACAGAAGATCGCTCCACAACCATTTAGTGATAGAAAGGCGACGACATAGCAACTTTTCACAATAAAGGGGAAAAAATGGTGAAGATGAAACTCCTTGATATCAAGTAAAGGAGGTAAAGAAGATCTCCAAGCATGGGACCAAGGAATAGGTCCCGGACCACGATTATGAGATATGTCAGATGGATGTCAAAACTGCGTTTCTGAATGGAAACTTGCTTGAGGATGTGTACATGACACAACCTGAGGGTTTTGTAGATCCATTGCATACTGGCAGAGTATGCAAGCTGCATAAATTCATTTATAGACAAAAGCAAGCTTCTCGGAGCTGGAATCTTCGATTCGATGATGTGATCAAATAGTTTGGTTTCATCAAGAATGAAGATGAACCCTGTGTCTACAAGAAGGTTATTGGGAGCACAGTTATCTTCCTTGTATTGTATGTGGATGACATACTATTCATTGGAAATGACATCCCTTTGCTGCAGTCTATAAAGACTTGGCTGGGGAATTGTTTCTAAATGAAGAACTTAGGTGAAGCAGCCTATATTCTAGGCATAAAGATCTATAGAGATAGATCTAAGAGATTTCTTGGCCTAAGTCAAAGTACATATATTGACACGGTATTACTACGGTTTGCCATGTAGAATTCCAAGAAAGGATTTCTGCCGATGTCACATGGTGTGAGTCTTTCGAAGACTCAAAGTCCCTCTTCTAGAGAGGAGAGAAACCGCATGGATAAGATCCCTTATGCTTCAGCTATAGGATCTATCATGTACGCCATGTTATGTACTTATCCTGATGTTTCATATGCTTTGAGCATGACAAGCAGATACAAGTCAGATCCAGGTGAGCGTCACTGGATAGCGGTCAAGAATACTCTTAAGTACCTAAGAAGGACTAAAGACTATTTCTTGAGATTTGGAGGCGATGACGAGCTAGTTGTAAAGGGTTACAGTGATGCCAGCTTCCAAACTGACCAGGATGATTATAGATCACAGTCTGGGCTCGTGTTTTGCTTGAATGGTGGTGCTGTGAGCTGGAAGAGTTCTAAGCAGGACACAGTTGCTGATTCTACAACAGAGGCCGAGTATATTGCTGCATCAGAAGCAGCAAAGGAGGCAGTTTGGATCCGCAAGTTCATTACTGAGCTTGGGGTGGTTCCTAGCATAGCAGATCCAATAGAGCTCTATTGTGATAATAATGGAGCAATTGCGTATGCTAAGAAACCTCGCTCACACCAGCGGACCAAACACATACTACGGCGCTTCCATCTCATTCGAGAGATCATCGATAGAAGAGATGTGAAGATTTGCAGAGTACCCACAGAGGCTAACGTCGCTGATTCTATGACTATGCCTTTGGCACAGAGAAAGCATGATGGTCACACTAGGTCATTGGGCCTTAGAGCCTACACTGATTAGCACTAGTGCTAGTGGGAGATTGTTAGTTAGAGCCGTAGAGCCAATCATATGATGATTGTTGTATGGACTCGATGTATCATATTCCTATATACTTATAAAGGTATTTCTTTATAGTTATTATACTTACTTGTATTGGTGCTAAATAACTAAATATAATAGCGTCCTTGAGTAGAAGGTTCTTATCTATATCAATCGATTGGTTAAATTGATAGTGAGATGATATAGAGAACACTACTCTTAATCATTTCTAGTCAAGTATTAACATTCAGGGACAATGTTAATGCGATTAGACTAGCATGTAGGTCAACTCGATGACTTGATCTCCCAAGTCATGGATATAGAGATATCAAGTTGATACATGAGTATGCATTGGAGAATGTATATTGAATGACCCACCATGAGAAAGTATCATGGATCATTATATGAGTATCATATACTTTCTCATGTGACTATTAGTATGACTATCAGTCCTTAGACCTGAGGTCACCATGGTTTCCTACATAAGGAGTTGCATACTTTGGCTTCGTCAAACGTCACCCGTAACTGGGTGGACTATAAAGGCGACTACTGGATATGTAACAATTATGCGGAGGGATGTGACTGATGTAGATAGAATCTATGTGAGTGATGTAGATGGAATCTATCCCTCCTATATGACGGGAGTGACATCATGATTCTTGATAGAGTGAGACTACTAAGTGCATGGCCATGGCCAAATGAGTCAATATGAGATATTGAGCTCATTTGAATAGAGTGAGTCTGCTTGGAGTTCAAGATATAGATTGATTAGAGGATGACACGGTCTATGCCTCAATTGATCAATCTAGTTGTCAAGGATAGAAGGACATTGTCACATATTATGAGAGTCACAATTAGTAGTCACAAAGGTGATGTTGGATCTCAACATTCTTGTAACTTGGGTAGTAATGATGTGTTGCTAGATATCGCTCATTACTTATGTTTCTAAATGGGTTTAGGAGCATTGCCAATGTTACAAGAACCTATAGGGTCACACACAAAGGGCAATTAGATGGAGAATAAGTTCATATGATGGACTAAGAGGATTAGGTTCATGTGATGAACCAAATTAGATTAAGAGTAATCCAAATTAGATAAATTGAGTTGGACTCAATTTGATTCATGTGTCCAATGAGTCTAATTTAGATTATGATTCATTGAGTCAATTTAAATTAATGAATAGAGATTCATTAAATTAAGTTGACTTGAATCAAAGGTTGGATTTGATCAACTATGGGAGATAAGAGGTCAAGTTTGACTTGACTTGAGATGGAAGATGAAGGGTCAAGTTTAACTTGACTAAATGCCACCTCATTGTGACTTGGCATGGGGCCGGCCAATGATGATGGTCCACATCATTAAGGCTACATCAAGTGTGTGCCACCTCATGGAGGTTTAAAAGCCTCTAAAAGTGGCCGACCACATTGTGTGCATGAATGCATTTTGTGTGCTCATTGCTAGCCTCTAAAAGAGTGGCCGACCACATTGTGTGCATGATGACTCAAGGCATCATCTTCTACCTTTCTTCTTCTTCTTCTCTCCCTCTCCTCCATTGTCGAAACCCCTTGAGAGTGCTAGCACACTATAAGTAGTTTATCTCCACCTTTTGTCTGTGTGGATACTTGTAGAGGAGTGTTCACTTGACACTCTACGAGACCCGACAACTTTTGGACGAGCGGGATAAGAGAAGGGCTTCGTTACAAAGGTATAATCTCTACCATGTAGATCTAGTGTAGATCTAGGAGAAAACTACGTATATGTAAATTTTTATCTTCGCACGAATCAGTGGCAAGAACTTCGAGGTTTTTCGCAACGTAAAAAAGCGGTTTTTGCGGCTCGAAAGTTCCTACATTAAATTCACCAAACACCTCAAACACCATGAATTTTGTATGCCACGTTAGTGTGGACGTATATAAATTCAAACATTTGTAAGAGGAGGGTCTTACCCATTAATTTTATTAACTTGTCATCCTAACTTTATGACAAATAAAATTAATAGTTGGTTTTCCTTTGGTCACACAAATAATAGCAGTGACTCCGTTGGGGAGGATACTATTAAATGTGCCTAAGTGTGCACCATTACTTGATACTTTTAGTCCATTAATAATAGCAGTGACTCAGTTGGAGAAGATCACACGCTCCTAAATAATTTCCTTTAATCATCCATTTAGGAAGTTTGATCTAGTGATCTGCAAACAAACTCATCCGTTGTGGAGGAAGGCACTCAGAGCCAACACGCAAGTTTGTTTGCATCACTTACAAACCAGTAATGGAGACCATGGAATTTATTTAAAATCCCTCTCCTACTTAGTTATTTAAGGTGAGGAATTTTAACCATGCAAGCACTCATCACACACATCATAGTAAATAAAAGAATAAATATGGAAATTAATTTTTCAACTATTATGGCTTCTTCCATCACTGTCCTCCGTGTGCTGCCAGCCCTAGGGTTCATGTTGTCGGGTCCATCGAGCTTCCTTTTCTACTGCGCCTCTGGTCCTCTAATAGTACCACGCCTCGCAAGGATACGATCCGCGACAAAAATAAAATTTTACATGTATTGATCCTATATTCCACAAAGGAATGTACATGAAGTCTAGATCGAACAAAAATGTAAAATCCTAGGGCTAATACAGCTCCCGTTGTATTTAATAAATACAATCATGCACACACATAAAATGCCCTTGACATGTCTAAGGGTCCAATCACACACAATCAATCACATTAGGGCCATAATAGTTGGATCTAGGATGCCTGCAACCACAGAGTTAATCTATTTGCACATCCTACTATTATCCTGCCAAAAATATCTATGACATGTGCATAATTAAACTGCAAACCAAACACATAGAGGCAAACCCTAGCTCTGATACCAATTGTTTGTTGCTACTCAGAATATCATACCGGTTCCCCTGTACAAACATTTTGTACAAGTCCTGAACCTTTCCTAACAACCTATTGAGTTCTTTAAAAATTAAATTTGGAATCACAAACAGAACTTAACATTATTGATTCCAAATTCAACATATCTATTCTTAGAGATTTAGACTCGGATCGCAAATGATGTTTAACATTATTAATCTAAATCCACCCATGTTACAAATTTGATTAAATATTTATTTCAGAGATCAGCTTCCAGGTTAAACATGGTGAGGCACTAGGCCTTCTCATCCACCACTTCCTAAACAAAGCCTTTCAACGAAATTCAATATCTAATCTCCTTACAGTAACCCTAGGTTTAACCATTAAAAACAATCGAATCACAAGATCGAAAAACAAAAGAAACACAAAATCAAATCATAAATCTGAAACCTAGAATCATTAGCCTCTTGTGTTTGGTATTTAAAAATCTATAAAAAAGATGAACTAGTTTTGATGCGGAAACAAAACTAGTTATACCTTTTGTAACTTATAGACCTCACGATCTTCTGTCGTATTTCTCTTTTTATCTCAGGCGTCGTGTGCGCGACAATCTACCGAGATGAGATTCCACTGTAACGCCCACCCTCCCTGCTGTCAACAAGGGACGGGGCTACGATACTCTACGTACGTATTACAGCGGAAGACTTAAAATTATTTTTCTTAACTTAATTAAAACCGAACTACACTAACATGGTTTCATAACATGATAACAAAATAAATAAAAACTCAACATCAAGTCACCCATATTGTATTACATTTCACAAAACCAAAGCATAGTTCTTAAAGGTTTTAAAGCAGGTTCTTAATTAGTTGCCTAGCTACCGCCACACACATCTTCGTTGCCCCTCCTGCTGCTCCTTTAACTCATCCAGCTTTTTCCTTTATCTGTGGCACAAGGAAAGTAAGCTATGAGCACTCATGGCTCAGTAAATTCCTTTCCTACTCACTAAAACCAACAATCAACACATAATCAAATAATGTCTCAACTTAACATGATCTCAACTAGTCATGGCATAACATATCATACTCTTTAAGTTTATCATGCAACATAACTAACATTATAACTAGTCATGGCATATCATCTCTTAAAGCATAGCATGAAACATAACATAATCATATCATGGCATATCATCTCTTAAAACATAGCATGAAACATAACATAATCATATCATGGCATATCATCTCTTAAAACATAGCATGAAACATAACATAATCATATCATGGCATATCTTAAATCATAGCCTCAACACAACATAATCATAGATCATATGCATCATGATTTTAAAAACATGTATCCGAAAAACATGTGTATGTCTCATGATCTTTTAAAACTATTTTCTTCTTACATATATATACTTGAACATAATATCAACATATTTAGGGCCCCGGCTTGTACCATACATACATAACATAAATGCGCGCGTCCTAAGTATATCCAAGGTAGCAAGTCTTGAATCATACTAGGAACTAGGTCAAGATCACAAAGCATGGCCTAGGGGCGTACTTGAAGAGTCCATCCCTTATTAGCCTAGATCACAAAGCAAGGCTTAGCCTAGATCACAAAGCAAGGCCTAGGGGTGTACTAAGGAGCCCATCCCTTATTAGCCTAGATCACAAAGCAAGGCTTAGCCTAGATCACAAAGCAAGGCCTAGGGACTGATTAGGAGTCCACCCTTGGTACAAGCCATACAAAGTAAAATAGCATGTATAAAAATGCATCATTTAGTCACATATCATAGCATAAAAGTATGCATCACTTAGGCATACATTATGTCATAAAAGTATGCATCAATTAGGCATACATCATATCATAAAAAGTATGCATCACTTAGGCATACATCATGTCATAAGAAAGTATGCATCACTTAGGCATACATCATATCATAAAAAGTATGCATCACTTAGGCATACATCATATCATAAAAAGTATGCATCACTTAGGCATACATCATGTCATAAAAAGTTGGCATATTTTAAACACATAGCATATCATAAAAACATGCATATTCTAAGTACATAGCATATCATTAAAGCATGCATATTTCTACTCACATAGCATATCATAAAAGCATGCATATTCTAAGTACATAGCATATCATTAAAGCTTGCATATTTCTAAGCACATAACATATCATTAAAACATGCATATCTCTATCCACATCTCATATCATAAAAAGGTATAAATCACAAGCATACATGGTTAAGCATAAGGGTATATCATGTGATTATACTATCATAAGAAACATGGTAACATAATTAACTTGGGTTCTAAGCTTCCTAAACCCTTGGGTTCCTATCATGGCCGAACCCCCTTAGGTCTCAATTTAGGTAAAAACAACCTCCAAGCATGTGAAACCTAAATCATCATCACATAAATTTCATAGGAAGCATTATAAGCATGATTAACTTGGTTTCTAAGTTCTCCAAGTCCTTAAACTCATGTGGCCGAACCCTATCAGTATATAAACAAGGTCCCAAATGTCATGAAAGCATGGAAACCTTAAACCATATTTATAGCATTTTTTTCCAAATAGCATAGTAAGCATATTGGGCTAGTTCCTAAGTCCTTCAAGCCCTTAACGTATGTCTTGGTCAAACTTTTAACAAGTATTCATTAGGGCTAAAAACAAAAATACAAGCATGTGAACTTGAACTAACATCATGTATAAATTCATAACAAGACATCATACAATAGGTATGGCCGAAACTTACCCTAGCCTCATTTAGGTCACTAAACAACATATAGTATGAGAACTTTGGTTTTCTACTTATCATATTTCATGTAGAGTGACATAAGCATATTTAATTTTTGTTCTAGGGTTTCTAGGGCATTTATCCCTTCATGGCCGAAACACACAATGATCCATTTAGGTCATGGAAAAAATTATACAAATATGTGACACAATCAACACATTATCATATTTTCATAAGAAGCACTTTTAACACATTTGGTTTCATTTCTAAGGCCTCTAGGTCTTTTAAACCCTACTTGGCCGAAACTCACAGAATATAAACTTGCTTCAAATAGCCTAAAAGCATGAGAAATTATACAAGTTTCATAGCATGTATAAAGACAAGCATAATAAACATACATGTGAATTGTGTCTTAGGCTTCCTAAGTTTCTTTCCCTTTTTCTTTTATTTTTCCTTATGGCCGAAACCTACCAATCTCTAAACTAGGTTTTAAGTGGCCTAAAACATGGAAAACCTAAGTAAGTTTCATGGCAAAAATTACTAAGAACATCATATACAAAGTTGGTTCATAAACAAGCTAGGACCCTTGTGATCTTACATGTCATATATCATGTAACTAATTTTCTATACTCAATTTAAACATAAGAGCATTAAAAAACTTTCATATCATAATATCACAGAGGTCTTGAGCATATTAGAATTTTGTTTAAGCTTTTCTAAACTATCCATCTTATCATGGCCGAAAATCTAAAATAAGAGTTCATGAATTTCTAGCAAAGTACAACATGCAATTCTTTAAGAGAACTCTATATTCTATCATACAAACATGGTTATTTAAATTTAAAGGTCTTCCTAACCCTAAGCCCTTTTCTTGGCTGAAGCATATAAATGGATTTCTTTGGTTTCAAGTAACTTTCAAGCAAGAAAACCAATAAAAACCCTTAGTAGTTCATGGGAGAAATTTGGTACTAGTTTAGTTAAACAATATTTTTCCCTAACCTCCTTAACATATTTTTGGCCGAAATTCTAGGGTTAGGTACTCCTCTGATCAAGCATCATTTAAGTATAAAAACATGAAGAAAATCCTTCCTACATAGCATAGAAAGAATATCATGAAATAAGGACTTGTTTAAATCATCCTAGATTTGAAAACCCTTTCTTTAGCCGAATTTTCTTAAATTCTTTCCTAGGTTTTCTAATCCTTATAGAATCCGAAAATCACATAAAAGCCTTGTACCACAGGTGAGGGGAAGCTTACATCCTTTTCGCTTGTGGATCTAAGGTATGGTGAAGAAGAAGTAGCCTCTTCTTCTAGTTCCACTCCCTTGATTCCTTTGCTAAGTCCTCCTTGTATCTTAGGCTTTCTTAGGGAAAAAAACTTGGCTTTGGGGCCGAAGATGGAGGAGAGGGGACTGTGGTGTTCTCGGTGAGGGAGAGGATGAATGAGAGAAATGAGAGAAAATAGAATTTTCCCTTTACATATTCTCTTTTATGTTAAGGGGGGAGAGGTAGCAAACTTGGTTTTTGCTTTCCTTCTCCCTCAGCCTATTTTCTATTTTTCTTTTATTTATTTTATTTTCTAATTTATTCTCACCATTCATGATGAAATAAGGGGGAATGAATCCCCTTAATTCCTCTTTAAGTTTTCGGCAAAATCAAAGAGGAAGAGGGAGAGAAAGGGAGGAAGGCAAGTTGCCTTTCTCTTGCTCTTTTCTTGTTTTCTTTTGGCTAGCTTTTACTCTTACCTTTATCATGAGTTTCCCTCCTTTGCTATCAATATCTTCTCTCTATCCCAATTGGTTTCTACTAATTAATTCTATGAATTATAATATAAGAGGTTCAAGGTTCAATCCTTGACCTTCACTTCTTTTTATTTCATTTTATTTCTTCTTGCTTCGACCCACTTATTATTATTTTTCTAAGGCAAAATTCCACATTCATATATTTATCTTTCAAGCTTAGTGGGTGTTACATCCACCCAAGCCTTCTTCTTCCTTCCAAGTTTCGGCCACCACCACCAAGCTCCAAGGGATGCTAGGAAACAAAGCCTCCTTTCTCTCTTTCTTCCTCAAGCAAGATCCAACCACCAAAAATTCCAAGAGATGTGATGCCGCTGGCCTCCAAGGAAGAAGAGAAGAGGATGAGCAAGAGAATAAGGTCGGCCACCACCAAGGAAAAGAGAGGGGAGGAATAATAGATGTGTTCTAAGATGAGGCACCTCTACCCTCTCTTTAATATTCCTTGGTCTTGGCAAATAAGGAAAATTTTAAACATAATTAAAACTTCCGTATTTTCCTTGCCAATGACTAAAAAGGAAAATTTAATTAAAAACTTCCTTTTAAACTTTTAATGGCCGGTCATCTCATTGATCTCAAACAAGAAAAGTTTTTAACACAAAATTAAAACTTCCTTATTTGTTTCTAGAAATTTTTAAAATAAAAATTTCTCTTTTAAATTCCCTTTATGGTTGGTTATAAAAGAAAACTTTTATAAATTAAAATTTCTCTTTTAAAACATGTGGATGATTACAATTAAGGAAAGTTTTCTCTAAAAATTAAAATCTTCCTTTTAACTACAAATAAGGAAAGATATCAAACCTTTCTCTTAATCCTTTGTAGAAACTATAAAAGGAAATATTTTATTTTTAAAACTCTCTTTTAAAATCATGGCTTCCACATAAGGAAAGATTTTAAAATAAACTCCCTTTTATTTTTATTGTGGTCGGCCACCTACTTGGGCTCCAAGCTAGGGTGGGCCACCACTTTAACCCATCTAGCCTTGGTTTGGCCGGCCTTAGCTTGGGATCCAAGCATGGCTTGGCCGGCCATATTAAGGTGGGTAAGAAGTTAGGTTTAGGTGGATATAAGACTTTATTAATAAGAGGCTACGATAGGGACCGAGAGGTGGAATTGGTTTTGGTCTCCCGATGAACTTGAGCTTCCCATGTTCATCCCGAACACCCAACTCAAGTTCATCAATAATAACGCATACCACTAAAGAGTTATTATTGAACTATGGCACCAATCCCATATTACTATATGGGCTCCTTCTTATCATGAGTGTGTTAATATCCCTGTGTTTAAGATATCGAATGTCCACTAATTAAATGAGTTACTGACAACTCACTTAATTAATATCTAGCTCCAAGAGTAGTACCACTCAACCTTATTATCATGTCAGACTAAGTCCACCTGCAGGGTTTACACGACAATCCTTATGAACTCCTCTTGGGGACATCATCAACCTAGATTGATAGGACACAGTTTCCTTCTATAATCAACATCACACACTATAAATAATATTATTTCCCAACTTATCGGGCCTCTAGATTTATCGAACTAAATCTCACCCACTGATAAATTAAAGAAATAAATACTAAATATATGCGCTTGTTATTATATCAGAATTAAGAGCATACACTTCTATAATAACAAAGGCCTTGTTCTTTTATGCAGTCAGTATAAAAATAAACTACCTTAAATGGTCCTGCTCAATACACTCAGAGTGTACTAGTGTAATTTTATAATCAATATAAACTAATACCAAATTACACTATGACTATTCCAATAGTTTGTTCCTATCTATCTTAGTCGTGTGCTACTATTTATAATTTATAAGGAATTGATAACATGACCTTCTGTGTGTGACACCACACATCATGTTATCTACAATATAAATTAATTGAACAACTACACATAGCATATAAATATAGACATTTGACCAATGTGATTCCTCATTTCAAAATAAATGTTTACAAAAAGCTAGGCTTTTAGTATACACTCTAACAATACCCACGCTGATATATGCACACGTGTTTGGTATGTATTGTTGGAGGTAGCATGCTGATTATACCTATGTTGTGTGTGCTCACGTGCGTGTTGTGTGTGCAGGTTAGTTGGGTGTATTATTAGTAGTATCATGATGATTCTACCAATGTTGAGTGTCTACCATTATGTCTTTGGTTGTATACCTTGTCAACTAATTCTCCTACTAGTGAGTGACCATTATGATGTTGAGAGAGTTGACAATGGATTTGATATGTTTGCTAGGTTGTTATACCCTTGGCTGCCCATAGTGACCTGTTGTAGAGCAATCTCGAGCATTCTCTAGCTAGATAGTTAGAGGTCTTGATAGTGTGGATTGTTTGTGGTGGAACGTTGCTCCCACATATTATAGATTATTGTGGTGGAGCATTGCTCTCACATATTATGGATCGTTGTGGTGAAGCGTTGCTCCCACATATTGAGGATTGCTTGTGGTAGAGTGTTTCTCCCACATATGTTGTTTTCTTGTGATGGAGTGTTGCTCTCACATTTGATGATCTATTCCTTGGTGTTTATTGTTGGGGATCTTATGGTTGAGAATGTCTGATGTACGGACATGATAAGTACTTGGTTTTATCATTTAGGCTTATAGTGCCTTAGATGTTATCATGGACTCGATGATTTGGATATCCCTAGGATATTGGATCAGTATCCGTTATCTTTATTGACGATGTGTGATCTATTCCCGATCTGAGGTGTATCATGTACACCATCTTCGCATAGTTCTAAGGATGTTTCGATGGGAACATTTATATGTGAAATTCAGTAGTGTGTATTTTGATTGTCTTCTGTGAGATGATTGAGACACATGGTCACCAATAAGGGTATATCGTGGATCCACAGGAGATAGAGTTGTTACCAGTTGGGAGTTGTCGTAGTATATATAGGAGACTCGCAACATCCTTTGTCGAGCTAGTTATTACCAAAGGTTCGTTGAGGGTTTTCCCCGCATTGCTATGCCACTGACACGCTTGACCAGGAAGGGCGTGAAGTTCATGTGGCCAAAAGCCGGTGAAACTAGCTTCCAGGAACTCGTAGATCAGTGTCGGCACCAGTTCTGGTTTTGCCTCTGGAGAGGATGAGTTCGTATTCTATACCGACACTTCTCTACAAGGTTTGGGCTCTGTTTTGATGCAACACGACAAGTTAGTCTCCTATGCTTCTCGTTAGTTGAAGGAGTAAGAGAAGAACTACCTTGTACATAGTCTAGGGTTAAACGCCATTATCTTTTCCTTGAAGATTTGGCGGCATCATCTGTAGGCTATTACATTTGGGATTCTTATGGATCAAAGGAGTCTCAAATATCTTTTCACCCTGAAGGAACTCAATCTCAGACAGAGGAGATGGATGGAGTTCCTGAAGGATTATGATTGTACCATTAGCTACCACTCAGGGAAAGCAAATGTGGTTGCCGATGCACTTAACCGGAAGTTCAAAGGGATGTAGCTCGCCACTATGTTTTAGGCACGGACTTGATTTAGGGTTTCTCCGAATGGTGCCTTGAGGAGCATGGACAGACAGAGCAGGATATTCTTGTTACCATAGTTGCTCAGTTGTCGATCAGGGCCCAAGCCGGTGATCAGCACTTACAGTTCAATGGCAACCAGATAACTTCCGGGCAGCAAACCGGGTTCACTCGATATGATGAGAGTAGTATTTATTTCCAAGGCAGATCATGCGTACCTCAATATCACCTGGTCATGGAGGAGTTACTTCAGGTGGCTCATCGCTCACGATTTGCCATCCACCCAGGTGGAACTTGCTTGTATCAAGATTTGAGGCATTCCTATTGGTGGAATGACATGAAGAAAGATATTACGGAGTTTGTAGCTAGATGTTTAGTCTGACTATGGATTTTATGGTAGGATTACCTAGGGCACGACGAGCCCATGACGCGATTTGGGTAATCATTGACCGATTAACCAAATCCGCGCACTTCATAGCGATTCGAAAGCCCGATTCTCTAGATCGATTGACAGAGCTATATTGTAGAGAGGTCATCAGATGACGTGGTGTTCCTTTGAGCATTATATATGATAGAGACCCCCGGTTCAAGCACAGTCTGCAGCATGCCTTAGACACGCATCTCCGTTTTAGTATGACATTCCATCTGTAGACAAACGGGCAGTCAGAGCGAACCATCCAGACTCTAGAGGACTTGCTGAGGTCTTGCGTTAAGGATTTCGGAAGTAGCTGGGATGATCACCTACCATTGTGGTGTTCCTCTACAATAACAACTATCATTCGGTAATCCAAATGGCACCGTTTGAAGCATTGTATGACATACTTTGTCGGACACCCACCCTCTAGGAGGAGGTTGGGGAGGCCCAGCTGCTAGGACCTTACAGAGCTCAGCGGGAGGAAGAATTGGTCCGCGCTATTAGACGGAGGATGTTTGAGGCGTAGGACCGTCAGAAGAGTTGTGTTGATCGGCGACGTCGATCCTTGGATTTCTCTACTGACGACCATGTATTTTTGAGAGTCTCACCCATGAAAGGAGTGAAGAGATTTGGTCTCCGAGGTAAACTAGCTCCACAATACATTGGGCCTTTCCAGATCTTGGAGAGGATTGGAGCGGTAGCTTATCGTTTGGCGCTACCACCTCGCTGGTAGGCATTCACAGTGTATTCTATGTGTCTGTGCCGAGGAGATACGTACCCGACCCAATACTTGTTCTGTCAGATATATCAGTTCCTATTTAGTTTGACATTACCTATGAGGAGGTTTTGGTACGGATTCTGGACTACAAAGAGCGTCAGCTGCGAAACAAGACTATCCGACTAGTTAAAGTCAGATGGGAGAATCATATTGATGAGGAGGCTACCTGGGAGCTTGAGGATACGATTCAAGCTTCATATCCCCATTTATTTACTTGAGGTTTGTGGGTTAGGTTTCCGTTAAGCAATTATACTGTTTATCTATTGTGAGTACTTGTTGATGGTAAATAACGAAATTTGGGGATCAAATTATTATTAACGGGGGAGAATGTAAAATACTGAACAAAAAGATAATAAAATAGTAAAGTTTTATGGATGAATAACATTAAGGAAATTTTTAGAAATTTTTTGGGAATTAATTGGAGCTCTATGATGTAGGTTAAGGGGATTAATTATTTGGCTACGAGAAAGCCTGTTTTGATGTCCCAATTTAGTTGGGAGTTGATTGAGGAAATTGTTAGTTAGAGCCCTAGAGCCAATCATTTGATGATTGTATTATGGACTTGTTGTATCATATTCTTATATAAATAAAGGTATTTATTTTTGGTTATTAAACTTACTTGTATTGGTGCCAAATAAACTAAGTATAATAGCGTCCTTGAGTAGAAGGTTCTCACCTATATCAATCGGTTAGTTAAATCGATAGTGAGATGATATAGGGAACACTACTCTTAATCATTCCTAGTCGAGTATTAACATTCAGGGACAATGTTAATGCAATAACACTAGCATGTAGGTCAACTCGGTGACTTGATCTCACAAGTCATGGATATAGAGATATCAAGTTGACACATGGGTATGCATTGGAGAATGTATACTGAATGACCCGCCATGAGAAAGTATCATGGATCGTTATATGAGTGTCATATACTTTCTCATGTGGCTATTAGTATGACTACTAGTCCTTAGACCTGAAGTCACCATGGATCCCTACATAAGGAGTTATGTACTTTGGTTTCGTCAAACGTCACCCGTAACTGGGTGGACTATAAAGGCGATTACTGGGTATGTAACGAATTATGCAGAGGTATGTGAGTGATGTAGATGGAATCTATCCCTCCTATATGACGGGAGTGACATCGATATTCTTGATAGAGCGAGACCACGAAGTGCATGGCCATGCCCAAATAAGTCAATATGAGATATTGAGCTCATTTGATTTAGTGAGTCTACTTGGAGATCAAGATTTAGATTGGTCAGAGGATGACACGGTCTATGCCTCACATTGATCAATCTAGATGTCTAGGATAGAAGGACACTTGCCATATTTTGTGAGGAGTCACAATTAGTAGTCACAAGGTGATGTTGGATCTCAACATTCTTGTAACTTGGGTAGTAATGATGTGTTGCTAGATACCGCTCATTACTTATGCTCCTAAATGGGTTTAGGGGCATTGCTAACATTACAAGAACCTATAGGGTCACACACAAAGGACAATTAGATGGAGACTAGGTTCATATGATGAACCAAGAGGATTAGATTCATGTGATGAATCAAATTGGATTAAGAGTAATCCTAATTGGGCTAATTGAGTTGGACTCAAGTTGATTTATGTGTTCAATGAGTCTAATTTAGATTATGACTCATTGAATCAATTTAATTAAATGAATTAGATTCATTATATTAAATTAGCTTTAATTAAATGGTTGGATTAGATCAACCATGAGAGAGATTAAGTCAAGTTTGACTTGACTTGAGAGGAAGAGGAAGAGTCAAGTGTGACTTGACTTTATGCCACATCATTTGTGACTTGGCATTAAGTGGCCAAAGATGATGTGCCACATCATCAAGGCTAGCACTTGTGTGTGCCACCTCATGGAGGTTACAACTCTCCTTTAATGGCTACATTAATTGTGAATGGAGGTTACACTTCATGAGTGGCCGGCCACTTTTGTAGAGGAATGAAAATTGATTTTCATTCAAGGCTCATTCAACTCATCTTCTTCCTCCTAGAGCTCTCTCTTCTTGCTCTCCCTCTTCTCCTTGGCCGAACCACCTAGGTGCTAGCACACCTATTGTTTGGTCTTCTCCACCTAATTGGTTCGTGTGGATACGCAAAGAGAGCTGTCTACCTTGACAACTTGAGATCCGATATCTCCTTGGACAAGCGGGACTCGCGAAGGGCACGCATCAAGGGTAAAAGGTTTTCTCCTTGTAAATCTTAGAACTAAGTCTAAGAAACTCGTACTCTTAGTTTTTCGAAAGTTTTATTCTTCGCACGGATCCAGTGGTGGGGTTTCCGCGACGCGAAAAAGCGGTTTTCGTGGCCCGAAAAACTCAACAGAAATTAACCTAGGTATATAATTAAAACCCTAGATTTAATTTTTCTTATTTTTCTTTTTCCACTCCTCCGCCCGAACCCCTCTCCTTCCCTTGCGATTTTCACCGATCGCCCCACACTTGACGCCGAGCTTCTCCTCCCTTTCCATCTCATCTTCCCCTTCCTCTTCCTTATCTCCTCCTCTCACCACCGCACACAACCATCTCGATTCTTCCTTCCCCGAAGCCCTAGCAACGCAGATCCCTTTCTATGTCACTACCGGCCACCACGGCCTGACCTTGGCCATCGCCGCCCGTCGCCGGCCAACCACCACTTTTCTCCTCCTGATTCACACCATCGCAGTCGAGCCCTCTTCCCATCGGCTGATCGTCCGACACCGTCGTCCCCTCGCTGGAGCAGACTACTGGACAGCGCCATGCTGCCGCCTGTCTCCCACAGTCGCCGACTGTCGGAGCCTTCAGAGCTGACAACCATCTCCCTTTCTTCAACGTGCAGCAAGGCTTCACTAGAGAGGCCACCTTGCTTTGGACTTTTGGGAAGGGTTGTCCGGCCTTGTTTGCCCAACAGATCTTTCGATGGCTTCAACTCATCATTGAGGGTGCCTTGTTATCGGTTGCCACGTTTAAGGTAATCTGTTAACCTAGCATATTTTGAGTATTGGATCAAGACTTAGCTTGAGCCGCAAGTCTCGAGCCGCAAGTCAACAGAAGAGCATACAAATTTAGGTGAGTTTTGGGTTATGTCAGTGACATAGTATTTACTGAGTATAGGACTAGTTTTCTAGATTTTATTATCTGGCATGTATACTTAGACCTATGATACCTAGGTCATGGGATGATCTATTTTCCTATTTGCTACATATTATGTGGAGGTGATTATGGTTAGTATTTTCATGCTTAGTGTCATGCACCATCTTGCATGATTGCATGTTGTGCGATTGTCGGCTCCATTATTGTTGAGCACATCGCCAGTTATATGACTTGCGCACACACAACCACTCATGGGTTAGTGGTATTTTAAGCAGGGTGTGTGTTACAGTTTGCTCTGTCAGGGCTCCGCTGGTCCGCTCATGGGTAGTGATGACTACAACGTGTAGCGAGCAGGGATTCCTCCTCGGGACTTACTCAAGGAGATGAGAGCATTGAGCTCCCCCACTCTTTTTGGGATAGGAGGATAGGTGTACTCCGATAGCATCCTGTCCATTCGGTCACTCAGGAGTAGTGATGACAGAGTGCACAACTGTCATAGCCCAACCCACTCGGTCTCACCATCTCATGTGAGATGGCTAACTGCCGTCAGGGGTGACACTTGTAATTTTTTGCATCATATACATTGATTGCATTTATGGTTTGTGATTGCTGCACTTTGTTTGCTGCATTTTAGTGGTTGCATATGATTGACATGCATACAGGAGACATTATATATCTGGTCTGACGACCCTTACATCTGGATAGGAGGTCCTGGTGAGTACAGTTCTTCTTCTGTTATCTTTTTAGTTTACATTTCTTATTATTGATCAGAAGACTGTACTCCATGATGTTAGCTAGAGCCCTAGAGCCAATCATTTGATGATTGTATTTTAGACTTATTGTATCATATTCTATATAAATAAAAGGCATTTGTTTTGGTTATTATACTTACTTGTATTGGTGCCAGATAAACTAAGTATAAATAGCGTCCTTGAGTAGAAGGTTCTCACCTATATCAATCGGTTGGTTGAACCGATAGTGAGATGATATAGGAAACACTACTCTTAATCATTCCTAGTCGAGTATTAACATTCAGGGACAATGTTAATGTAATAATACTAGCATGTAGGTCAACTCGATGACTTGATCTCACAAGTCATGGATATAGAGATATCAAGTTGACACATGGGTATGCATTAGAGAATGTATACTGAATGACCCGACATGAGAAAGTATCATGGATCGTTATATAAGTGTCATATACTTTCTCATGTGGCTATTAGTATACTACTAGTCCTTAGACCTGAAGTCACCATGGATCCCTACATAAGGAGTTATGTACTTTGGTTTCGTCAAACGTCACCCGTAACTGGGTGGACTATAAAGGCGATTACTGGGTATGTAACGAATTATGCAGAGGGATGTGAGTGATGTAGATGGGATCTATCCCTCCTATATGACGGGAGTGACATCGATATTCTTGATAGAGTGAGACCACGAAGTGTATGACCATACCCAAATGAGTCAATATGAGATATTGAGCTCATTTGATTGAGTGAGTCTACTTGGAGTTCAAGATTTAGATTGGACAGAGGATGACACGGTCTATGCCTTGTTAGCTAGAGCCCTAGAGCCAATCATTTGATGATTGTATTTTGGACTTATTGTATCATATTCTATATAAATAAAGGCATTTGGATTTTGGTTATTATACTTACTTGTATTGGTGCCAAATAAACTAAGTATAATAATGTCCTTTAGTAGATGGTTCTCACCTATATCAATCGGTTAGTTGAACCGATAGTGAGATGATATAGGGAACACTACTCTAAATCATTCCTAGTAGAGTATTAACATTCAGGGACAATGTTAATGCAATAAGACTAGCATGTAGGTCAACTCGATGACTTGATCTCACAAGTCATGGATATGGAGATATCAAGTTGACACATGGGTATGCATTGGAGAATGTATACTGAATGACCCGCCATGAGAAAGTATCATGGATCGTTATATGAGTGTCATATACTTTCTCATGTGACTATTAGTATGACTATTAGTCCTTAGACCTGAAGTCACCATGGATCCCTACATAAGGAGTTATGTACTTTGGTTTCGTCAAACGTCACCCGTAACTGGGTGGACTATAAAGGTGATTACTGGGTATATAATGAATTATGTAGAGGGATGTGAGTGATGTAGATGGGATCTATCCCTCCCATATGACGGGAGTGACATCGGTATTCTTGATAAAGTGAGACCACTAAGTGCATGGCCATGCCCAAATGAGTCAACATTAGATGTTGAGCTCATTTGATCGAGTGAGTCTACTTGGAGTTCAAGATTTAGATTGATTAGAGGAGAGGATGACACGGTCTATGCCTCATATTGATCAATCTAGATGTCTAGGATAGAAGGACAATGTCACATATTGTGAGGAATCACAATTAGTAGTCACAAGGTGATGTTGGATCTCAACATTCTTGTAACTTGGGTAGCAATGATGTATTGCTAGATGCCGCTCATTGCTTATGTTTCTAAAGGGGTTTAGAAACATTGCCAATGTTACAAGAACCTATTGGGTCACACACAAAGAATAAGTGGATGGAGATTAGGTTCATATGATGAACCAATTGGATTAGGTTCATATGATGCACAAAGATTGGATTCAAATTAGACTTATTGAGTTAGACTCAATTAGATTCAATTGTTGAATGAGTCTAATTTAAAATTGATTCATTGAGTCAATTTATATTAATGAATTGAGATTCATTAAATTGAAATTGACTTGAATCAAAGGTTGGATTTAACTCAACAAGGAAGAAATTGGTCAATTTTGACTTGACCAAATGGAAGTTGAAACATCAAGTTTGACTTGATGCATTGCCACATCATGTAGGTTGACTCATCCTACATGGCATGACACATCCTTGCCACATCATCACCACCTTATAATGGTGTGCCACCTCATGGAGGTTACACACCCATTCCTTTTAATGTGGCCAGCCACATTAAATGAGGGGGTTACATTTGTGTGGCCGGCCACACACTTGATGATGGGTGAATGCAATTGATTTGCATTCATTCTAGCTTCTTCTTCCTTGGATGCTTGCTTCTCCTTGCTGTAGCCGTGGGGTTTTGGAAGGTGAGAAGGTGTTGAGTTTCATCCAAGAAAAGATAAGAGAGTGTGAAGGACACAAGAAGAGGATACTACTAGTTGAGTATGTGAGAGTCTTCTTGTTTTTCTCTCTTTTCTCCTTTTCAAATTCTATCCGAGAGCTCTAGAAAGTGCTAGCACACTTGGGGCTCTCTTCTCCATCCTTGAGTGCTAGAGAGCACTCCTTGTTCGTGTGGATATCACTAGAGAAGTATCTACCTTGATACTTTGGAGATCCGATACGTACCTTGGACGAGGGCCACTTCAAAGGTAAAAGCTCTCAACACATAGATCTAGGAGTAGATCTAAAGTTTTGAAACTCGTACTTGTATTTCATTCGGTTTTTTCCTTGCACGGATCTACGGCTTTGGGTGATTCGGGGTTTTCGCGACGCGAAAAGCGGTTTTCGTGGCCCGAAAAACCCAACAGTTTTGGTTTTATGAAAACTAAACCTTTTGTGATTTTCTGTAAAATTTAGTTTTTTATGTTTTTATGGGTAATTTTTCCGTAGAAGCGAAGCACAAGTATCTCGGCACTTGTAGGCTTCGGCTACCGGGAAGTTTTTCCTTAAATGGCTTCGTTTTGCCCCAAATCCGCTTGGGACAGTGGGCTTGGGTGCCATTAGATTGCAAAGGAGCAACTCATGATGGTTAGATCGTGGGTAGGGGTACTGCCCCTAACCCCGCAAGGGGATTTGCTCCGCGATTGCACCCGAAATCGCTAAAAACGAACTTGCCGGGAAGATTTTTCCGAAACGGCAATGTCTCGACCCAAATCGTTTTGTGACAGCGAGTTTAGGCGCTGTTGGATCGCAAAGGGACCCTCGTGATGGTTAGATCGCGGGTAGGGGCGCTGCCCCTGGCCCCGCAAGGGGATCCGTTCCCCGATTGCGCCCGAAACCGCTAAACGGGACCGCCGGGAAATTTTACTCGTAAAAATTGTAAAAAATTAATTTTAAAATTATAAAAAATTATGAAAATATATAATTTTGAATTATATATTAATTTTGTGATAGTCATGGCCCAAAAACCCAATATGATTGGATTGTGTTGTAATTCATAATACGGCCTGCGTGCCGTTATGTGTTTGCGCGTGTTGTATGTTTTTATTTTTCCGCGACCTGCGCGTCGTGCCTTTCTCATATATTCTGGCTGTAAATTAGATTTAGACTCGAATGTAACTCGAGTTTCAAATTGTAATGTACAAATTGGAGCGGTGGAGGATCCACACGAGACGGAGTTCCGAGGCAGGCACGAGCAACACAAGGTGGTCAAAGGGAGGAGCTTGGAGAAGTTGTTGACCCTAGGTTGACCATTCGATCTTCTCATTGGCTTGAGAAGATCATAGTGGGGCCATGACTAAATCACAAATAGATTAATTAGTTAATTGCTTATGTATGTGATGCATGCTTAATAAGTAATTAATTAATTAGTGCCTTACGATTAGATTAGATCTAAGTCGTGCACATGATGCACCCTTGCGATTAGATTAGATCTAAGTCATGCACAAGATGCATCCTTTTCGATTAGATTAGATCTCGATCGAACCAACTCTAAATGCCTAACCGTGCCGTGATACCTATCACTACTTCGATCACATGTATTGCCAAAGCAGAGCAATACATATTATCTTGGTAGGGTACGGAGGGACAATCTTGGTCCCGCCTATCAACGCATGGGTAAATACAAACTCAATTAGATTGAGTATTCCTAGTTGCTCGGTTAGATCGAGTCAACTATAGGCATTCTTCCAACGGTTGGAAAAGATAGGTCAAAATCACATCTATATTAACTCTCGGGCGTATTAGCCAAAGCTAACTCGAGTTTTAATATAAATGCGGATATTGATTTTATAAACAAGAGTTGCATAGAGATGTAATTGGTAATCGTTACCTACCGATCATACTAAGCCTTGGGCGTATTAGCCAAAGCTAACTCAAGGGTTAGTATGATGTGGATCTTGTCCCACAAGAATTATAGAATTCAGTGGGAGCATCATTTAATTAAAGGCCTAATTAAATGATTTTAAAAGAATATGATATTTATTTCTGCAAATTTTCTGTTGTAGATAACCATGACGTCGAATACGAACTCTTTCTCCCTGCGTTCTGTCCTTAAGAAGAACAAGCTCAGCGAGCAAATTTGCCTCGAGAATAGTTCTCACTCGTCGCCTTCACCCATTCAGGCTCCTCCGCCACCTTGCCACGAAGGTGGCCGGGATGCTTACAAGAAGCATCAAGATGATTAGATGTGTCTGTCTAATGCTCGCAACCATGAACTCTGAGCCGGAAGCAACATGAGTTGATGTGTGCTACGATATGGTTGAACATCTTCGTCAACTATATCAAGGACAAGCAAGAAGAGGAACTTCACAGGATACCGGAAGATCTTAACAAGATGAGAAATAAGATTTCTACTTGTATAAATGTTATAGAAGTCAACCTCTCTATTTCTTCGTGGTTAGATACCGGATGTGCTTAGCACATTTGTACTAATGTACAAGCGATGAATAGCCGAGCATTGACAAAGGGCGAGATAGACCTACGAGTAGGCAATGGAGCACGCGTTTTGTTGTAGGGACTTATTTTCTATCTCTGGGCTTATACTAGAGTTAGACGATTGTTATTATGTACTGCATTAACTAAGAACATTATATCGGTTCTTGTTTGGACAAGAAAGGATTCACGTTATAATAAAGAACAAATGTTGTTGTCTATTTAAACGATATGTTCTATTGTAGTTCACCTCGATGAACGGACTCTATATTCTAGACCTTGAGAGCTCTATCTATAACGTTAGTACTAAGAGGTTCAAATCGAATGATATGAACCACACCTATCTCTGCTTGGGTCATATAAATGACAAGCGCTTATCCCACTCCATAAGGATGGTTCTTTGGACTCATTTGATTTTGAATCATATGAGATATGCGAGTCATGCCTACGAGGCAAGATGACCAAGACTCCTTTAGTGGGCACAGAGAGCGATCGATTTGTTAGGACTCATACATAGTGATGTATGTGGCCCTTTCAATGTCATTGCTAGAGGCGGTTATAGATACTTCATCACATTTCCTGATCATTAGATATGGTTATGTGTACTTGATGACACATAAGTCAATCCTTTGAAAATTTCAAAGAATTCAAGAATGAAGTACTGGAACCATCTTGGCAAGAGTATTAAAATACTTCGATTCGATCGAGGTGGTGAATACTTAAGCCATGAGTTTCGTGACTATTTAGTGAGTGTGGGATTCTATCCCAACTCACTCCTCCTGAAACACCACGGTGGAATGGTGTATCCGAAAGGAGGAATCGTACTATTAGGTATGGTACGATCTATGATGAGTCACAGATCTTCCGCATACCTTTGGGGCTATGCTCTGGATTTCATTCTCAACCGAGTTCCATCCAAGGCCGTGATAAAGACACCATATAGGATATGGACCGGGAGAGATGCCAGGTGTCTTTCATGAGAATTTGGGGTTGTTACGTACGACGTCAAGTCTCAGACAAATTAGGACCCAAATCCGACAAGTGCTATTTCATCGGATATCCCAAGGAAACTAAGGGATATTACTTCTACATTCTCGGTCAGCACCAAAGACCGGGGTCTTTCTAGAAAGGGACTTTGTTTTTAGAAAGACTAGTGGGAGAACGCGTTCGATCTTGAAGAAGTTCAAGATGCGAATACTAGCACTCGATGAACTGGAACCACAAAGTGTTGTGGATGATGTTCCACAAGGAGTTGAGGAACAACAAGCTCAAGTAGACATACCTCTTCGCAGGTCTAATAGGGTGCGTCTGAGAGATACTCGTTTCTCTTGTCAGCATGATGACGTTGTGCTCATAGAGGATGAGCCTACCACCGATCAGGATGAGACCAGATTCCGAGAAATGGCTAGAGGCCATGAGATCCGAGATGTAATCCATGTACACCAACCAAGTATGGACTTTGGTTGATCCACTTGAAGGAGTAAAACCCATTGGGTGCAAGTGGGTCTTTAAGAGAAAGACTGACATGGATGGACTTATCTATAAGGGTCGCTTGATAGCTAAAGGTTTCAAGCAGATTCATGGTATTGACTATGATGAAACCTTTTCTCCAGTAGCGATGTTTAAGTCCATTTGGATCATGCTTGCTATTGCAGCCTACCATGACTATGAGAAATGGCAGATGGATGTCAAAACCGCGGTTCTGAATGGAAACCTGCTCGAGGATGTGTACATGATACAACCTGAGGGTTTTGTAGATCCACAGCATACTAGTAGAGTATGCAAGCTGCATAGGTGCATTTATGGACTAAAGCAAGCTTCTCGGAGCTGGAATCTTCGATTCGATGATGCAATCAAACAGTTTGGTTTCATCAAGAACGAAGATGAACCTTGTGTCTACAAGAAGGTTGTAGGGGATATAGTTGTCTTCCTCATATTGTATGTGGATGACATACTACTCATTGGAAAGGACATCCCTATGCTTCAGTCTGTCAAGACCTGGCTAGGGAGTTGCTTCTCAATGAGGCGTCCCGCATTCTAGGGATACAGATCTATAGAGATAGATCTAAGAGATTGCTTGGCCTAAGTCAGAGTACATACATTGACAAGGTACTCCTACGGTTTGCCATGTAGAACTCCAAGAAGGGATTTCTGCCGATGTCACATGGCGTGAGTCTTTCGAAGACTCAAGGTCCCTCTTCTAGAGAGGAGAGAGACCGCATGGATCAGATCCCTTATGCCTCAGCCATAGGATCGATCATGTACGCCATGCTATGTACTCGACCTGATGTCTCGTACTTTGAGCATGACGAGCAGATACCAGTCAGATCCAGGTGAAAGTCACTGGATAGCGGTCAAGAATATTCTTAAGTACTTAAGAAGGACTAAAGAATATTTCTTGATATATGGAGGCAGTGATGAGCTAGCTGTAAAGGGTTACAGTGATGCTTGCTTCTAGACCGATAAGGATGACTATAGATCGCAGTCGGGGTTCGTATTTTGCATTAATGGTGGTGCTGTCAGCTAGAAGAGTTCGAAGCAGGATACAGTCACCTACTGCATCAGAGGCAGCAAAGGAGGCAGTTTGGATCCGCAAGTTCATCACTGAACTAGGGGTGGTTCCTAGCATTGCTGACCCCATTGAGCTCTATTGTGACAACAATTGAGCTATAGCACAGGCGAAGGAACCTCGCTCACACCAGCGGACCAAACACATACTACTGCGCTTCCATCTCATTTGAGAGATCATCGAGAGAGGAGATGTGAAGATTTGCAGAGTACCTACAGAGGCTAATATCGCAGATCCCTTGTCCAAGGCTTTGGCACAGAAGAAGTATGATGGTCACACTAGGTCATTTGGGCTTAGAGCCTACACTGATTGGCACTAGTGCTAGTGGGAGATTGTTAGCTAGAGCCCTAGAGCCAATCATTTGATGATTGTATTTTGGACTTGTTGTATCATATTCTTTATAAATAAAGGCATTTGGATTTTGGTTATAATACTTACTTGTATTGGTGTCAAATAAACTAAGTATAATAATGTCCTTGAGTAGATGGTTCTCACCTATATCAATCAATTAGTTGAACCGATAGTGAGAAGATATATGGAACACTACTATAAATCATTTCTAGTCGAGTATTAACATTAAGGGACAATGTTAATGCAATAAGACTAGCATGTAGGTCAACTCGATGACTTGATCTTACAAGTCATGGATATGGAGATATCAAGTTGACACATGGGTATGCATTAGAGAATGTATACTGAATGACCGGCATGAGAAAGTATCATGGATCGTTATATGAGTGTCATATACTTTCTCATGTGGCTATTAGTATGACTATTATTCCTTACCTCCTGAAGTCACCATGGATACCTACATAAGGAGTTATGTACTTTGGTTTCGTCAAACGTCACCCGTAACTGGGTGGACTATAAAGGCGATTACTGGGTATATAACGAATTATGTAGAGGGATGTGAGTGATGTAGATGGGATCTATCCCTCCCATATGATGGGAGCGACATCGGTATTTTTGATAGAGTGAGACCACTAAGTGCATGGTCATGCCCAAATGAGTCAACATTAGATGTTGAGCTCATTTGATCGAGTGAGTCTACTTGGAGTTCATGATTTAGATTGATTAGAGGATGACACGGTCTATGCCTCATATTGATCAATCTAGATGTCTAGGATAGAAGGACAATGTCACATATTGTGAGGAGTCACAATTAGTAGTCACAAGGTGATGTTGGATCTCAACATTCTTGTAACTTGGGTAGGAATGATGTATTCCTAGATGCCGCTCATTGCTTATGTTTGTAAAGGGGTTTAGAAACATTGCCAACGTTACAAGAACCTATTGGGTCACACACAAAGAATAAGTGGATGGAGATTAGGTTCATATGATGAACCAATTGGATTAGGTTCATATGATGCACCAAAGATTGGATTCAAATTAGACTTATTGAGTTAGACTCAATTAGATTCAATTGTTGAATGAGTCTAATTTAAATTTGATTCATTGAGTCAATTTATATTAATGAATTGAGATTCATTAAATTGAAATTGACTTGAATCAAAGGTTGGATTTATCTCAAAAAGGAAGAAATTGGTCAATTTTGACTTGACCAAATGGAAGTTGAAACATCAAGTTTGACTTGATGCATTGCCACATCATGTAGGTTGACTCATCCTACATGGCATGACACATCCTTGCCACATCATCACCACCTCATAATGGTGTGCCACCTCATGGAGGTTACACACCCATTCCTTTTAATGTGGCCGGCCACATTAAATGTGGGGGTTACATTTGTGTGGCCGGCCACACCCTTGATGATGGGTGAATGCAATTGATTTGCATTCATTCTAGCTTCTTCTTCCTTGGATGCTTGCTTCTCCTTGCTGTTGCCGTGGGGTTTTGGAAGCTGAGAAGGTGTTGAGTTTCATCCAAGAAAAGATAAGAGAGTGTGAAGGACACAAGAAGAGGATACTACTAGTTGAGTATGTGAGAGTCTTCTTGTTTTTCTCTCTTTTCTCCTTTTCAAATTCTATCTGAGAGCTCTAGAAAGTGCTAGCACACTTGGGGCTCTCTTCCCCATCCTTGAGTGCTAGAGAGGACACCTTGTTCGTGTGGATATCACTAGAGAAGTATCTACCTTGATACTTTGGAGATCCGACACGTACCTTGGACGAGCGGGAATTTTGCGAGGGCACGCTTCAAAGGTAAAAGCTCTCAACACAAAGATCTAGTAGTAGATCTAAAGTTTTGAAACTCGTACTTGTATTTCATTCGGTTTTTTCCTTGCACGGATCTACGGCTTTGGGTGATTCGGGGTTTTCGCGACGCGAAAAGCGGTTTTCGTGGCCCGAAAAACCCAACATGCCTCACATTGATCAATCTAGATGTCTAGGATAGAAGGACACTTGTCATATATTGTGAGGAGTCACAATTAGTAGTCACAAGGTGATGTTGGATCTCAACATTCTTGTAACTTGGGTAGCAATGATGTATTGCTAGATGCCGCTCATTGCTTATGTTTTTAAAGGAGTTTAGAAACATTGCCAACGTTACAAGAACCTATTGGGTCACACACAAAGAACAAGTGGATGGAGATTATGTTCATATGATGAACCAATTGGATTAGGTTCATATGATGCACCAAAGATTGGATTCAAATTAGACTTATTGAGTTAGACTCAATTAGATTCAATTGTTGAATGAGTCTAATTTAAATTTGATTCATTAAGTTAATTTATATTAATGAATTGAGATTCATTAAATTGAAATTGACTTGAATCAAAGGTTGGATTTGACTCAACAAGGAAGAGAATTGGTCAATTTGACTTGACCAAATGGAAGTTGAAACATCAAGTTTGACTTGATGCATTGCCACATCATGAAGGTTGACTCATCCTACATGGCATGACTAACCTTGCCACATCATCTCCACCTCATGAGGTTTGCCACCTCATGGAGGTTACAACACCTCCCATTCCATTTAATGTGGTCGGCCACATTAAATGAGGGAGTTATGAGTGTGTGGCCGGCCACACTAAAGGATGAGAAGGTTTTCATTTAGTGGTATTGATGTGTGTTAATTATCTCATCTTCTTCCTTCCTTGCTTCTTCCTTCTCTTCTCTTGTGATTGCCGAGAGCTTTTGATGAAAAGAGAAGGTGGTTGAGTGGGTTCCAACACAAAGGAAGGGTGAAGGTCACAAAGGAGGATACTACTTCTTGAGTGTAAGAGATTTTTTTTGCATCCTCTCTTTTTCTTCCTTTCAAATCCTACCCGAGAGCCCTAGAAAGTGCTAGCACACTTGGGGTACTCTCTTCTCCATCCTTGTGTGTTAGAGAACATACCTTGTTCGTTTGGATATCACTAGAGAGTTGTCTACGTTGACAACTTCGAGATCCAACGTACCTTGGACTTGCGGGATTACGAAAAGGGCACGCATCGAAGGTATATAACTCTTATCTACTGTAGATCTGGAGTGTAAAACTCGTATTCGTAGTTTTAGAAATTTTTCTTTACACGGATCCGTTGGCTTTGGAGCTTTCGAGGTTTTCGCAACGCGAAAACGCGGTTTTCGCGGCCCGAAAAATCCAACAGTGGTATCAGAGCCACGTGCAAAGACGAATACGAGTTTATTTTGTGTTTTATGAAAACTTTTTCAGTTCTGTAATATTCTGTAAATTTAGGTTTTTTATAGTTTTTATGGGTAATTTTCTCGTAGAAGCGAAGCACAAGTGTTTCGGCGCTTGTAGGCTTCCGCTATCGGGAAGATTTTTCTAAAACGGCCAAGTTTCGCCCCAAAACTTTTTGGGACAGGCTAAGGCGCTGTTAGATCGCAATGGAACCCTCGCGATGGTTAGATCGCGGGTAGGGGCGCTGCCCCTGGCCCCGTAAGGGGATTCGTTCCGCGATTGCGCCCGAAAACCGCTAAACGGAACCGCCGGGAAATTGTATTCGTAAAAATTGTAAAAATTATAGAAAAATTACAGAAAATTATAGAAATATATAATTTTGAATTATATATTATTTTTGTGATAGTCATGGCTCAAAGACCCAATTCGATTGGATTATTCGTGTTGTAATTCATAATACGGCCTGCGAGTTGTGATGTGATGTGCGTGTTGTATGTTTTTATTTTTTCGCGACCTGCGCGTCGTGCCTTTCTCTTTTATTCTTGTTGTAAATTAGATTTAGACTCGAATGTAACTCGAGTTTCAAAATGTAATGTAAATTTTGAAGCGGTGGAAGGTCCACTCGAGACGGAGTTACGAGGAGGGCGCGAGCAACACAAGGTGGTCAAAGGAAGGAGCTTGAGAAGCTGTTGACCTTAGGTTGACCATCCGATCTTCTCATTATCTTGAGAAGATTGTAGTAGGGCCATGACATAGTCACAAAATATTTGATTAATTATTTAATTAATTGTTATGTGTGTATGTGATGCATGCTAGTTAATTGAGTAATTAATTAGTGCCTTACGATTAGATTAGATCTAAGTCGTGCACATGATGCACCCTTCGATTAGATTAGATCTATCGTGTATATGATACGCATCATCGTTTAGATTAGATCTAAATCACATCAACTCGTAATGCCTACCATGCCGTGATACCTACCACTACCTCGATCGCATGTTGTTGTTGAATCTGCCAAAGCAGAGCAACACATACTATCTTGGTAGGGTACGGAGGGACAATCATGGTCCCGCCTATCAACGCATGGGTGAGTACAACTCAATTAGATTGAGTATTCCTAGTTAACTCGGTTGGATCGAGTATAACTATAGGCATTCATCCAACGGTTGGAAAGATAGGTCAAAATCACATATATATTAACTCTCGGGCGTATTAGCCAAAGCTAACTCGAGTTTTAATATCAATGCGGATCTTGATCCTATAAACAAGAGTTGCATAGAGATGTAATTGGTAATCATTACCTACCGATCATACTAAAACTTGGGCGTATTAGCCAAAGCTAACTCAAGGGTTAGTATGATGTGGATCTTGTCCCACATGAATTATAGAATTCAGTGGGAGCATCATTTAGTTAAAGGCCTAATTAAATGATTAAGAATATGATATTTATTTATTTTGTCGAACACGAACACCTTCTCTCTGCGATCCGTCCTTAAGAAGGACAAGCTCAACGAGCAAATTTCCTGGACTAGTACAGGAACCCGAGAATAGTTCTCACCAAGAACGTAAACGACGTTCTGGAGCAGCCCATTCAAGGCTCCCCCCGCCACTGCCACACGAGCAGACAGAGATGCTTACAAGAAGCATCAAGATGACGCATTAGATGTGTCTTGTCTTATGCTCGCGACCATGAACTCCGAGCTTCGAAGCAACATGAGTTGATGGGCGCTTACGATATGGATGAACATCTTTGTCACCTATATCAAGGACAAGCAAGGAACGAAGAGACACCCAAAGAATACCCGGAAGATCTTAAGAAGAAGAATAAGATTTCTACTTGGTATACATGTTATAGAAGTTAACCTCTATTTCTTCATCGTGGGTATTAGATACGGATGTGCACATTTGTACTAATGTACATGCGCTGAAATAGCAAGGCATTGACGAAGGGTGAGATAGACCTACAGTAGGCAATGGAGCACGTTGCTATAGGAACTTACCATCTATCTCTACCCTCTTGTACTAGAATTTGATGATTGTTGTTATACCTTGACTAAGAACATAATTTCAGTTTCTTGTTTGGACTAGAAAGGATTTTCGTTTACAATAAAGAACAAATGTTGTTCCGTCTATTTAAACGATATGTTCTATTGTAGTGCACCTCGATAAACGGACTCTACATTCTAGACCTTGAAAGCCCCATCTATAACGTAAATACCAAGAGGTTCAAGTCAAATGACATGAACCAATCCTATCTCTGCACTGTCGCTTAGGTTATATAAATGACAGCTCCATAAGGATGGTTTGTTGGACTCATTTGATTTTGAATCATATGAGATATATGAGTCATGCCTACGAGGCAAGATGACCAAGACTCCTTTAGTGGGCACAGCGAACTGATTTGTTAGAACTCATACATAGTGATGTATGTGGCCCCAATGTCGCTGCTAGAGGCGGTTATAGGTACTTCATCACATTTCCTGATCAGTAGATATGGTTATGTGTACTTGATGACACATAAGTCTGAATCCTTTGAAAAGTTCAAAGAATTCAAGAATGAAGTACAGAACCAGCTTGGCAAGAGTATTAAGATACTTCGATCAGATCGAGGTGAAGAATACCTTAGCCATGAGTTTCGTGACTACCTAGCTGAGTGTGGGATTCTATCCCAACTCACTCCTCCTGGAATACCACAGTGGAATAGTGTATCCGAAAGGAGGAATCGTACCCTATTAGATATGGTACGATCTATGATGAGTCACATAGATCTTCTGACATACCTTTGAGGCTATGCTCTAGACACGGCAGCTTTTATACTCAACCGAGTTCCATCTAAGGCCGTGATAAATACACCATATAGGATATGGACTGGGAGAGATGCCCAGGTGTCTTTCATGAGGATTTGGGGTTGTGAGGCTTACGTTAGATGTCAAGTCTCAGACAAATTAGGACTCAAATCTGACAAGTGCTACTTTATTGGATATCCCAAGGAAACTAAGGGATATTACTTCTACATTCTCAGTCAGCACAAGGAAGTTGTGGCAAAGACTGGGGTCTTTCTAGAAAGGGACTTTATTTCTAGAAACACTAGTGGGAGCAAATTCGATCTTGAAGAAGTTCAAGATGCTAACAATAGCACTGCTGCCTCGATGGAAATTGAAATGGAACCACAAAGTGTTGTGGATGATGTTGTTCCACAAGGAGTTGAGGAACAACAACAAGTTCAAGTAGACATACCTTTTCGCAGGTCTGATAGGGTACGTCGTCAGCCTGAGAGATACTCATTTCTCTTGTCTGACCATGATGACATTGTGCTCATAGAGGATGAGCCTACCACCTATCAAGAAGTTGTGATGAGACCATATTCCGAGAAATGGCTAGAGGCCATGAGATCCGAAATGGAATCCATGTACACTAACCAAGTATGGACTTTGGTTGATTCACCTGAAGGGGTAAAACCTATAGGGTGTAAGTGGGTCTTTAAGAGAAAGACTGATGTAATACCCACTAAGCTTGTAAGATGAATATATGAATGTGGGATTTTTTCTTAGAAAAATAATAGGAAGTGAGTTGAACCAAAAAGGAAATAAAAAGAAATAAAAATAGGGAGAGGTCAAGGATTGAACCTTGAACCTCTTATATTATAATTCATGGAATTAATGGGTAATAACCAGTTGGGATAGGAATAATATGTTGATAGCAAAGGAGGGAAACTCATGATAAAGGTAAGAGTAAAAGCTAGCCAAAAGGAAACAAGTAAAGAGCAAGAGAAAGGCAACTTGCCTTCCTCCCTTCCTCTCCCTCTTCCTCTTTGATTTTGCCAAAATGTTTAAAGAGGAATTAAGGGGATTCATTCCCCCTTATTTCACCATGAATGATGAGGATAAATAAATAAATAAAAATAAAAATAAAATATAAAAAAAAGGCTAAGGGAGAAGGAAAGCAAATACTAAGTTTGCTACCTCTTCCCCCTTAACATAAAAGAGAATATGTAAAGGGAAAATTCTATTTTCTCTCATTTTTCTCATTCTCTCCTCTCCCTCACCGAAACCTCAGTTCCCCCTCTCCTCCATTTTCGGGCCCAAGCCAAGGTTTTCTCCTAAGAAAACCTAAGATACAAGGAGGACTTAGCAAGGGAATCAAGGGAAAGGAACTAGAAGAAGAGGCTACTTCTTCTTCACCATACCTTAGATCCACAAGAGAAAAGGATGTAAGCTTCCCCTCACCTGTGGTACAAGGCTTTTATGTGCTTTTTCGGATTTTATGAAGATTTTAAAACCTAGAAACAAGTTTAAGAAAATTCGGCCAAGAAGAGCTTTCAAAATCTAGTGATGTTTAAAACTTGTCTTCATTTCATGATAGATTTTCTATGCTATGTAGAAGGGTTTTTTTTCATGTTTTTATACCTATATGATACTTGATCAGTGGGGTACTTAACCCTAGAATTTCGTCCAAAAAAATATTTTAAGGAGGCTAGGGAAATTATTGTTCTACCAAATTAGTACAAGATTCTCCCTATGAAATATTAAGGATCTTGTATTAGTTTTCTTGCTTAAAAGATATTTGAAACTAAAAGAAAACCTCTTATATGTTTCGGCCAAGAAATGGTTTAGGGTTAGGAAGACCTTTAAATTTAAATAACCATGCTCATGTGATAGAATACAAAGATCTTAAAGGATTTGTATGCTTGAATATTGCTAGAATTTCATGAACTCCTTCTTAGGGTTTTTCGGCCATGATGAGATGGATAGCTTAGAAAAGCTTAAACAAAATTTTAATATGCTCAATACCTCTGTACTATTTAGATATGGAAGTTGTTTAATGCCCTCATGCTTAATTAGGGTGTAGAAAAATTAGTTGCATGACATATAACATGTATGACCACAAGGGGTCCTAGCTTATTCATGAACCAATTTGTATATATGTTTTTTTAGTAACTTTTGCCATGAAATTTACTTAGGTTTTTCATGATTTAGGCCACTTAAGAACCTAGCTAAAGAATGGTAGGTTTCGGCCATGAGAACAAAATAAAAAAAAAAGAGAAAAAGAAACCTAGAAAGCCTAAGACACAATTCATATGTATACTCATTATGCTTGTCCTTATACATGCTATGAAACTTGTATAAATTCTCATGCTTTTAGGCTATTTGAAGCAAGTTTATATTCTGTGAGTTTCGGCCAAGTAGGGTTAAAAAGACCTAGAGGCCTTAGAAATGAAACCAAATGTGTTAAAAGTACTTCATATGAAAATAGGATAATGTGTTGATTGTTTCACATGCTTGTATGATTTTTCCATGACCTAAATGAACCCTTGAATGTTTCGGTCATGAAGGTTTAGATGCCCTAGAAACCCTAGGACTTAAATTAAATATGCTCATGTCACTCTACATGAAATATGATAAGTAGAAAGCCAATTTTCAATTGCTATATGTTGTTTTATATCCTAAAATGATGCTAGGGTATGTTTCGGCCATAACTATTGTATGATGCCTTGTATGAATTTATACATAAGGTTAGTCCAAGTTCACATGCTTGTATGCTTGTTTGTAGCCCTAATGAGAACTTGTTAAATTTCGTCCATGACATATGTTAAGGGCTTAAAGAACTTAGGAACTAATTCAAATGTGTCAAATGTGTTTACCTTGTTCCTTGGTAAAAATGTTATAAATATGATTTAAAGTTGTCCATGCTTTTATGTCATATGGAACCTTGTTTCACACCTTAAGGTTTCGGCCATATGAAATTAGGGACTTGAGGAACTTAGAAATTAAGTTAATCATGGTTATAATGCTTCCTATGAAAATGTTATGATGATAATTTAGGTGCCACATGCTTGGATGTTGTGTTTAACCTAAATTGAGCTCTAAAGGGTTTCAGCTACAAGGGTTTAGGAAGCTTACAACCAAGATAAATATGATACCATGTTTCCTATGATAGGATATTCACAAGATACACCTTTATGCTTAATATGTATGCTTGTGATTTATGACTTATGATATGAGATATGCATGCTTTCATGATATGATATGTGCTTAAGAAATATGCATGCTTTTATGATATGATACGTGCTTAGAGACATGCATGTTTTATGATATGATATGTGGTTAAAAATGCATGCCTTGATGATATGTTAAGTGCTTAAAAATGTGCATGCTTTAAAATGTGATATGTGGTTAATATATGCATGCTTGATGATATGTTAAGTGCTTAAAAATGTGCATGCTTTAAAATGTGATATGTGGTTAATATATGCATGCTTTGATGATATGTTAAGTGCTTAAAAATGTGCATGCTTTAGAATGTGATATGTGGTTAATATATGCATGCTTTGATGATATGCTAAGTGTTTAAAAGAATGCATGCTTTATGTTATGATATGTGGTTAAAAATGCATGATTTGATGCTGTAATGTATGCCTAAGTGATGCATACTTTTATGAAGTGATGTATGCCTAAGTGATGCATACTTTTATGAAGTGATGTATGCCTAAGTGATGCATACTTTTATGATGTGATGTATGCCTAAGTGATGCATATTTTTATGACATGATGTATGCCTAAGTGATTCATACTTTTATGATATGATGTGTGCCTAAGTGATGCATGATTTTATGATACATGATATGTATGACATGTACTTACTTTCTTTGTGAGAGGCTTGTACCAAGGGTGGGCTCCATAAGTGCCCCGGGGACTAAGGACCTCGTTAGGAATGGGCTCCTAAGTGCCCCTAGGACTAAGGGCCTAGTATGTTTACCTCGTAGGATTCAAGACTTGCTACCTTGGACCTACAAGGTTGCGCGCAATATGTAAGTGGTACATAGCCGGGATCCCCCTTATGTTGAGATTACTTTCAAGTATATATGTAAAAGAAAATGATTTCAAAGATCATGAGACATACACATGTTTTTCGGATACATGTTTTCCAAAATCATATTGCATACACCTTATGATTATGCTATGTTTCATGTTATGCTCTTGATTATGATATGCCATGATAAGGTATGATTATGTTATGTTCATGCTATACCTTATAGACATGTTTCGGCTATGGATTTGTTGATGCCTGATTTATAGATTTTGGCCATAGATATGATGATGCCTTGATGTACATGTTTCGGCCATAGTATGATGCTTTGATATACATGTTTCGGCCATGCTTTGATATACCATGATACTTGTTTGTTATGCCATGTCTAGCTATGTTTTATGCAATGCACTATGTATATGTTTCAGCCATGGTGATGCTTGATATGCTATGACTAGTTGTGATTATATTATGATGCATGATATGCTTGAATAGAATGCTATGTTATGCCATGATTAATTGAGATTATGACTTGTTGATGCATTCTTGATTATGTGCTGATTTTTGGCTTTAGTGAGTAGGAAAGGAACTTATTGAGCCATGAGTGCTCCTTGATAAAGGGAAAAGCTGGATGAGCTAAAGGAGCAGCAGGAGGGGCAACGAAGATGTGTGTGGCAGTGGCTAGGCAACTAATTAAGAACCTGCTTAAAGTTTCTTTTAAGAACTATGCATGTGTATTTTATGACTTGTGATACCTAAACATGTGTGGCTTGACATTATGGTTCCACTTGATTTGATGTTATGATTTTGATGCCATGTGATAGTATAGTTCAAAAGAAATTTAAAAGAAAAGTTTTTATTAAAACTATGAAAATTATTTTAAGTCTTCTGCTGTTTTAAAAAGAAAAATTTATACGTAGAGTATCGTAGCCCCGTCCCTTAGGGTAGCAGGGAGGGCGGGCGTTACAGGTTGGTATCAGAGCGAGGTTTATTGCCAGCTCACTACAACACATCAAGCCTCCTACCTGCCGCTCCAAGTAAGAATGTTTATGCCAAATTTACTGGCTATATGTTTATGTTTGATTTTCTTGTCATATGCTTATGCTTTATTTTCTTTCTTGTTATATTTCCTATGCTTTATTTCTTTACTACATTGCTTATGCTTATTTTCTTGTGTTATATTATTTGCTTGATTTATTCTTTAATTTTCTTATATTGCTTACGCTTAGATTTCTTATTATATACTTATGCTTTATTTGCTTTATTGCTTGTGTCATGTTATTTGCTTGCTATTTATTTCTTTGCTTTATTATATTGCTTATGCTTTATTTATGATGCATGGTTGCTACCTTATTCTTTATTTTTAGTCATAGTTTTAGACTAGGATTGCATCTTGGTAGGTTGGGAAAATACCAGAACAATCTCAACAATGGATAGAAACAAATATAACAATACGTTAGGTTGGCTAGAAAATGATAACCACTTACACTAGCTTTATTGTCATTAATTAGATAAACATGATTAGGACACGCAATGCCTGAACCAAGGAGACAGTAACTCCACCAGTACCCCCGGCAGCCCTTACTCCGATGGTCCGACAAGAGGCCTATCTGATTCAGTGGCTCAAAACCGTGGAGGGCATAATGGAACAATTGGACTGGCCTGAACACGAGAAGGTCAAATGCGCGTCGTTATGCCTTACCGGAAATGCCCGGAGGTGGTGGGACCGAGTAAAGGCGAAAAGACAAATAAACCAGATGCAGTGGACGGATTTTGAGACAGAGTTCCTAGAAGAATTCTTCCATATACAAGTAACCAACAAGCACATTGAATTCTTACGGCAAGGTAATCTGTCAGTCAACGAAGCCGTCAAGAAGTTCAACCGCATAGCACGTCTGTGCCCAGAACTGGTCAGCACAGAAAGAGAAAGGGTCCGGTTAATATTAAAGATGCTCCGACCCGAGATAGCTCTGAACATAGCCGGGGCAAGAACCAAGCACTGACCGGAGCACAAAAATCGCACAATACCAGAACCGACTGGAAAGGAAACTCAGGTGGAAAGAGGAAACAGTGGAACAACACAGAAGGTGGTCCGGCCAATAAGCAAACCAAGTTTCCTCAGTGTGCCACATGTGGAAAGATGCATTCTGGAGTATGTCTCCTAAGCACCAGAAGGTGCTACAACTACGGAAAGGAAGGTCATTTGGCAAGAAATTGCCCTACTCAGTCTCAGGCACTACCTCCGCAGAACAACCAGAATAGGAGCACCCCTGCACAGCTTCACCAGATGCATACTGCCATAGAAGGGACTTCAATCAGCCAAGGAAGATTGGAGGTCCCTCCCACTATGACCTATGCCAGAGTCTACTCTCTCGCTCAGGATGACGTGGCGAACGCCTCTGCCATCGTCTTAGGTCAGCAACCTAACTTCAATCAACATGCTAAAATTTTACTTAATGCAGGAAACAAAAGTACCCGGAGCTATTTTAAAGTTCGAGACTGATGTAATACCCACTAAGCTTGTAAGATGAATATATGAATGTGGGATTTTTTCTTAGAAAAATAATAGGAAGTGAGTTGAACCAAAAAGGAAATAAAAAGAAATAAAAATAGGGAGAGGTCAAGGATTGAACCTTGAACCTCTTATATTATAATTCATGGAATTAATGGGTAATAACCAGTTGGGATAGGAATAATATGTTGATAGCAAAGGAGGGAAACTCATGATAAAGGTAAGAGTAAAATCTAGCCAAAAGGAAACAAGTAAAGAGCAAGAGAAAGGCAACTTGCCTTCCTCCCATCCTCTCCCTCTTCCTCTTTGATTTTGCTGAAATGTTTAAAGAGGAATTAAGGGGATTCATTCCCCCTTATTCACCATGAATGATGAGGATAAATAAATAAATAAAAATAAAAATAAAATAGAAAAAAAAAGGCTAAGGGAGAAGGAAAGCAAAAACTAAGTTTGCTACCTCTTCCCCCTTAACATAAAAGAGAATATGTAAAGGGAAAATTCTATTTTCTCTCATTTTTCTCATTCTCTCCTCTCCCTCACCGAAACCTCAGTTCCCCCTCTCCTCCATTTTTGGCCCCAAGCCAAGGTTTTCTCCTAAGAAAACCTAAGATACAAGGAGGACTTAGCAAGGGAATCAAGGGAAAGGAACTAGAAGAAGAGGCTACTTCTTCTTCACCATACCTTAGATCCACAAGCGAAAAGGATGTAAGCTTCCCCTCACCTGTGGTACAAGGCTTTTATGTGCTTTTTTGGATTTTATGAAGATTTTAAAACCTAGAAACAAGTTTAAGAAAATTCGTCCAAGAAGAGCTTTCAAAATCCAGTGATGTTTAAAACTAGTCTTCATTTCATGATAGATTTTCTATGCTATGTAGAAGGGTTTTTTCTTCATGTTTTTATACCTATATGATACTTGATCAGTGGGGTACTTAACCCTAGAATTTCGGCCAAAAAAATATTTTAAGGAGGCTAGGGAAATTATTGTTCTACCAAATTAGTACAAGATTCTCCCTATGAAATATTAAGGATCTTGTATTAGTTTTCTTGCTTAAAAGATATTTGAAACTAAAAGAAAACCTCTTATATGTTTCGGCCAAGAAATGGTTTAGGGTTAGGAAGACCTTTAAATTTAAATAACCATGCTCATGTGATAGAATACAAAGATCTTAAAGGATTTGTATGCTTGAATATTGCTAGAATTTCATGAACTCCTTCTTAGGGTTTTTCGGCCATGATGAGATGGATAGCTTAGAAAAGCTTAAACAAAATTTTAATATGCTCAAGACCTCTGTACTATTTAGATATGGAAGTTGTTTAATGCCCTCATGCTTAATTAGGGTGTAGAAATATTAGTTGCATGACATATAACATGTATGACCACAAGGGGTCCTAGCTTATTCATGAACCAATTTGTATATATGTTTTTTAGTAACTTTTGCCATGAAATTTACTTAGGTTTTTCATGCTTTAGGCCACTTAAGAACCTAGCTAAAGAAAGGTAGGTTTCGCCCATGAGAAGAAAATAAAAGAAAAAGAGAAAAAGAAACCTAGAAAGCCTAAGACACAATTCATATGTATACTCATTATGCTTGTCCTTATACATGCTATGAAACTTGTATAAATTCTCATGCTTTTAGGCTATTTGAAGCAAGTTTTTATTCTGTGAGTTTCGGCCAAGTAGGGTTAAAAAGACCTAGAGGCCTTAGAAATGAAACCAAATGTGTTAAAAGTACTTCTTATGAAAATAGGATAATGTGTTGATTGTTTCACATGCTTGTATGATTTTTCCATGACCTAAATGAACCCTTGAATGTTTCGGTCAAGAAGGTTTAGATGCCCTAGAAACCCTAGGACTTAAATTAAATATGCTCATGTCACTCTACATGAAATATGATAAGTAGAAAGTCAAGGTTCAATTGCAATATGTTGTTTTATGTCCTAAAATGATGCTAGGGTATGTTTCGGCCATAACTATTGTATGATGCCTTGTATGAATTTATACATAAGGTTAGTCCAAGTTCACATGCTTGTATGCTTGTTTGTAGCCCTAATGAGAACTTGTTAAATTTCGGCCATGACATATGTTAAGGGCTTAAAGAACTTAGGAACTAATTCAAATGTGTCAAATGTGTTTACCTTGTTCCTTGGTAAAAATGTTATAAATATGATTTAAAGTTGTCCATGCTTTTATGTCATATGGAACCTTCTTTCACACCTTAAGGTTTTGGCCATATGAAATTAGGGACTTGAGGAACTTAGAAATTAAGTTAATCATGGTTATAATGCTTCCTATGAAAATGTTATGATGATAATTTAGGTGCCACATGCTTGGATGTTGTGTTTAACCTAAATTGAGCTCTAAAGGGTTTCGGCTACAAGGGTTTAGGAAGCTTACAACCAAGATAAATATGATACCATGTTTCCTATGATAGGATATTCACAAGATACACCTTTATGCTTAATATGTATGCTTGTGATTTATGACTTATGATATGAGATATGCATGCTTTCATGATATGATATGTGCTTAAGAAATATGCATGCTTTTATGATATGATACGTGCTTAGAGACATGCATATTTTATGATATGATATGTGGTTAAAAATGCATGCCTTGATGATATGTTAAGTGCTTAAAAATGTGCATGCTTTAAAATGTGATATGTGGTTAATATATGCATGCTTGATGATATGTTAAGTGCTTAAAAATGTGCATGCTTTAAAATGTGATATGTGATTAATATATGCATGCTTTGATGATATGTTAAGTGCTTAAAAATGTGCATGCTTTAGAATGTGATATGTGGTTAATATATGCATGCTTTGATGATATGCTAAGTGTTTAAAAGAATGCATGCTTTATGTTATGATATGTGGTTAAAAATGCATGATTTGATGCTGTAATGTATGCCTAAGTGATGCATACTTTTATGAAGTGATGTATGCCTAAGTGATGCATACTTTTATGAAGTGATGTATGCCTAAGTGATGCATACTTTTATGACATTATGTATGCCTAAGTGATGCATACTTTTATGAAGTGATGTATGCCTAAGTGATGCATACTTTTATGAAGTGATGTATGCCTAAGTGATGCATACTTTTATGACATGATCTATGCCTAAGTGATGCATACTTTTATGATATGATGTGTGCCTAAGTGATGCATGCTTTTATGATACATGATATGTATGACATGTACTTTACTTTCTTTGTGAGAGGCTTGTACCAAGGGTGGGCTCCATAAGCGCCCCGGGGACTAAGGACCTCGTTAGGGATGGGCTCCTAAGTGACCCTAGGACTAAGGGCCTAGTATGTTTGCCTCGTAGGATTCAAGACTTGCTACCTTGGACCTACAAGGTAAGTGGTGGTACATAGCCGGGATCCCCCTTATGTTGAGATTAATTTCAAGTATATATGTAAAAGAAAATGGTTTCAAAGATCATGAGACATACACATGTTTTTCGGATACATGTTTTCCAAAATCATATTGCATACACCTTATGATTATGCTATGTTTCATGTTATGCTCTTGATTATGATATGTCATGATAAGGTATGATTATGTTATGTTCATGCTATACCTTATAGACATGTTTCGGCCATGGATTTGTTGATGCCTGATATATAGATTTTGGCCATAGATATGATGATGCCTTGATGTACATGTTTCGGCCATAGTATGATGCTTTGATATACATGTTTCGGCCATGTTTTGATATACCATGATACTTGTTTTTTATGCCATGTCTAGCTATGTTTTATGCAATGCACTATGTATATGTTTCGGCCATGGTGATGCATGATATGCTATGACTAGTTGTGATTATATTATGATGCATGATATGCTTGAATAGAATGCTATGTTATGCCATGATTTGTTAAGATTATGACTTGTTGATGCATTCTTGATTATGTGCTGATTTTTGGCTTTAGTGAGTAGGAAAGGAACTTACTGAGCCATGAGTGCTCACAGCTTACTTTCCTTGTACCACAGATAAAGGGAAAAGCCGGATGAGCTAAAGGAGCAGCAGGAGGGGCAACGAAGACGTGTGTGGCGGTGGCTAGGCAACTAATTAAGAACCTGCTTAAAGTTTCTTTTAAGAACTATGCATTGATATTTTATGACTTGTGATACCTATACATGTGTGGCTTGACATTATGGTTCCACTGGATTTGATGTTATGATTTTGATGCCATGTGATAGTATAGTTCAAAAGAAATTTAAAAGAAAAGTTTTTATTAAAACTATGAAAATTATTTTAAGTCTTCCGCTGTTTTAAAAAGAAAAATTTATACGTAGAGTATCGTAGCCCCGTCCCTTAGGGTAGCAGGGAGGGCGGGCGTTACAACTGACATGGATGGACTTATCTATAAGGGTCGCTTAGTAGCTAAAGGTTTCAAGCAGATTCATGGTATATTGACTATGATGAAACCTTTTTTCCAGTAGCGATATTTAAGTCCATTCGGATCATGCTTGCTATTGCAGCTTACCACGATTACGAGATCTGGCAGATGGATGTCAAAACCGTATTTCTAAATGGAAACCTACTCGAGGATGTGTATATGACATAACCTGAGGGTTTTGTAGATCCACAGCATACTAGCAGAGTATGCAAGCAGCACAGGTCCATTTATGGACTAAAGCAAGCTTCTCGAAGCTGGAATCTTCGATTCGATGATGCAATCAAACAGTTTGGTTTCATCAAGAACGAAGATGAGCCTTGTGTCTACAAGAAGGTTGTAGGGGATATAGTTGTCTTCCTCATATTGTATGTGGATGACATACTACTCATTGGGAAGGACATCCCTATGCTTCAGTCTGTCAAGACCTGGCTAGGGAGTTGCTTCTCAATGAAGGACTTAGGTGAGGCATCCCGCATTCTAGGGATACAGATCTATAGAGATAGATCTAAGAGATTGCTTGGCCTAAGTCAGAGTACATACATTGACAAGGTACTCCTTCGGTTTTCCATGTAGAACTCAAAGAAGGGATTTTTGCCGATGTCACATGGCGTGAGTCTTTCGAAGACTCAGGGTCCCTCTTCTAGAGAGGAGAGAGACTGCATGGATCAGATCCCTTATGCTTCAGCCATAGGATCGATCATGTACGCCATGCTATGTACTCGACCTGATGTCTCGTATGCTTTGAGCATGACGAGCAGATACCAGTCAGATCCAGGTGAAAGTCACTCGATAGCGGTCAAGAATATTCTTAAGTACTTAAGAAGGACTAAAGAATATTTCTTGATATATGGAGGCGATGATGAGCTAGCTGTAAAGGGTTACAGTGATGCTAGCTTCCAGACCGGCCAGGATGATTATCGATCGCAGTCAGGGTTCGTGTTTAGCATAAATGGTGGTGATAGAGGCCGAGTATATTGCTGCATCAGAGGCAGCAAAGGAGGCAGTTTGGATTCGTAAGTTCATCACTAAACTTGGGGTGGTTCCTAGCATTGCTGACCCTATTGAGCTCTATTGTGACAACAATGGAACCATAGCACAGGCGAAGGAACCTCGCACACACCAGCGGACCAAACATATACTGCGGCGCTTCCATCTCATTCGAGAGATCATCGATAGAGGAGATGTGAAGATTTGCAGAGTACCTACAGAGGCTAACATCGCAGATCCCTTGACCAAGGCTTTGGCACAGAGGAAGCATGATGGTCACACTAGGTCATTGGGGCTTAGAGCCTACACTGATTGGCACTAGTGCTAGTGGGAGATTGTTAGCTAGAGCCCTAGAGCCAATCATTTGATGATTGTATTTTGAACTTGTTGTATCATATTCTATATAAATAAAAGGCATTTGTTTTGGTTATTATACTTACTTATATTGGTGTCAGATAAACTAAGTATAAATAGCGTCCTTGAGTAGAAGGTTCTCACCTATATCATTCCGTTAGTTGAACCGATAGTGAGATGATATAGGGAATACTACTCTTAATCATTCCTAGTCGAGTAATAACATTCAGGGACAATGTTAATGCAATAAGACTAGCATGTAGGTCAACTCGATGACTTGATCTCACAAGTCATGGATATAGAGATATCAAGTTGACACATGGGTATGCATTAGAGAATGTATACTGAATGACCCGCCATGAGAAAGTATCATAGATCGTTATATGAGTATCATATACTTTCTCATGTGGCTATTAGTATGACTACTAGTCCTTAGACCTGAAGTCACCATCGATCCCTACGTAAGGAGTTATGTACTTTGGTTTCGTCAAACGTCACCCGTAACTGGGTGGACTATAAAGGCGATTACTGGGTATATAACGAATTATGCAGAGGGATGTGAGTGATGTATATGGGATCTATCCCTTCTATATGACGGGAGTGACATCGATATTCTTGATAGAGTGAGACCACGAAGTGTATGGTCATACCCAAATGAGTCAATATGAGATATTGAGCTCATTTGATTGAGTGAGTCTACTTGGAGTTCAAGATTTAGATTGGTCAAAGGACGACACGGTCTATGCCTCACATTGATCAATCTAGATGTCTAGGATAGAAGGACACTTGTCATATATTGTGAGGAGTCACAATTAGTAGTCACAAGGTGATGTTGGATCTCAACATTCTTGTAACTTGGGTAGAAATGATGTATTGCTAGATGCCGCTCATTGCTTATGTTTTTAATGAAGTTTAGAAACATTGCCAACGTTACAAGAACCTATTGGGTCATACACAAAGAACAAGTGGATGGAGATTAGGTTCATATGATGAACCAATTGGATTAGGTTCATATGATGCACCAAAGATTGGATTCAAATTAGACTTATTGGGTTAGACTCAATTAGATTCAATTGTTGAATGAGTCTAATTTAAATTTGATTCATTAAGTTAATTTATATTAATGAATTGAGATTCATTAAATTGAATTTGACTTGAATCAAAGGTTGGATTTGACTCAACAAGGAAGAGAATTGGTCAATTTGACTTGACCAAATGGAAGTTGAAACATCAAGTTTGACTTGATGCATTGCCACATCATGAAGGTTGACTCATCCTACATGGCATGACTAACCTTGCCACATCATCTCCACCTCATGAGGTGTGCCACCTCATGGAGGTTACAACACCTCCCATTCCATTTAATGTGGCCGGCCACATTAAATGAGGGAGTTATGAGTGTGTGGCCGGCCACACTAAAGGATGAGAAGGTTTTCATTTAGTGGTATTGATGTGTGGTAATTGTCTCATCTTCTTCCTTACTTCTTCCTTGCTTCTTCCTTCTCTTCTCTTGTGGTTGCCGAGAGCTTTTGATGAAAAGAGAAGGTGGTTGAGTGGGTTCCAACACAAAGGAAGGGTGAAGGTCACAAAGGAGGATACTACTTCTTGAGTGTAAGAGATTTTTTTTGCATCCTCTCTTTTTCTTCCTTTCAAATCCTACCCGAGAGCCCTAGAAAGTGCTAGCACACTTGGGATACTCTCTTCTCCATCCTTGTGTGTTAGAGAACATACCTTGTTCGTGTGGATATCACTAGAGAGTTGTCTACGTTGACAACTTCGAGATCCAACGTACCTTTGACTTGCGGGATTACGAAAAGGGCACGCATCGAAGGTATATAACTCTTATCTACTGTAGATCTGGAGTGTAAAACTCGTATTCGTAGTTTTAGAAATTTTTCTTTGCATGGATCCGTTGGCTTTGGGGCTTTCAGGGTTTCCGCGATGCGAAAACGCGGTTTTCGCGGCCCGAAAAACCCAACACATGATTATTAGTGATAGTTATATCTTACTAGGCATGTCAACTTGATATCCGCTGAGTTCTTTGAACTCACACGTTGAGCTATTTGTTTTTCAGGTAGCAGGTAGATTTATGGAGTTGCTTGGAGTATCTTGTCTGTCGATTCCCACGTCACATCTGAAGACCTATTTTCTAGTTTTTATTTGTACTTTATTTAGTCTATGTTTTGGTTTACTTAGCAAATGCAGAAATTCAGTTTTGGTTCTGGAGTGTTGTAATGTGGTGTTTTGTATTTTATGTTGTGTAAGTCGAGCCGACTAGTAGTCATTCGTTTGGTTTGTAATGGTTTTCTCTTGTATTTTTCGTTGTGTTCTTCTTTTAGTATAGTTGAGTGGGTTGTTAGATATATATATAACTGCGTGGTTGTATGTTTGTCGTTACAACCGAGTGGGCTGAATATAAACTACGTGGTTGTGTATATATTCCAACAGAGTGTGGCTGATGTATATCTGTGGATGTAGAAATGATTTAGATTATCACTGGTATAGGGGAGATGCTGCCGGATTTTCCTCTAGCTGGGACTCCTCGGGTCGTGACAATTTATTTGGTATCAGAGCCACAGGTTTACGAGGTCTATTTTTTCGTGTTTTGGTTTTCTTGATGTGACTTTTTCGGATTTTGGGACCTGGTAGTGGCAGGACATCTCCAAGGTATAGGAGGTTTGTTGGTATATTGTTATCATACATTTCTATTGGTATATGCATTATTGTCTATATAGTTATGACATGTATTAGCACTTTTTATTAGCACCTATCTAGTTGTTGTAGCATATATTACATGTGTGGGGTCAACCACTGATCAAGGATTACAGTCTCAGGTGATTTTTCATATCATACCCCAGTAGTTTTAGCTTTTGTTACTACTAGTTGGTTAGGAGTTGGAGGCACATATCAGTCTCTTCTATTAGTAGCTTATAGTGGATAGTACCTGCATATTTATGTTGACACAGCTAGTAGAGTACCGATTTATCGTAGTTAGTTTCGTCAGTAGATGATTGATTTACTCTTGTTTGATTGGTCAGTGGAAGACTGATTTACACTTGTCAATTTGGGTAGTCGTGGATCGATTTACCTTAGTTGCTTGTGGAGGATTAATGTACTCTTGTTAGATTTAGTTAGTAGATGACCGATCTAATTTTTTGTTGGTTCGATCAGAAGGGGATTGACTTACTCTATTTTGTAGAGATGTTGATCTTTGAGTTACTCGTGCTTAGTTAGATATTGTAAGCACATTTGAGTACCTGGCTTGTATCGATGTGGAAAAGACTGAATTAGCCTGTATGCCATTGTCGGCTTGGTCAGTCTATAGAGGATCAATGTATCCTATTCCATGAGGGCTTTAATCTTAGACTGTATGTACCTGGTTAGTTAACTTAGAAGGTACATTTGGGCTAGTGACCCCCACTGACGTAAGGTGTAGAGCTAATTACTTAACACTTAGGAGATATAATCGTTACCAAGGTGTTAGTTGATTAACACCTATGAGATCCACTATTCCAAGTGGAAATATCATATGATGATCTACGAGGGGTAGAGTGTCAATTGACAGATATTGTGACTAGCTATTTAGTTATAGTGTTTCTCTATCTTGTGTGCTTTGCTCGCCTCTAGAGGTTACTGAACCTCAGGTAGAGCAACCGTAGCATGAAGTACTGCAACACAATGGTTAGATGGCTCAAATAATATTGTCTCTACCAAGCTCTTGATGTCTATATGTCAGATCAGAGAGTATTCAGCCTTGTGTCGACATTTGACGGAGGATATTTATAGTCAGGACTATGAGAGTTCTAGAAATACACTCTTGATAGGTAGACTCTTAGTCAGGAGGTTGAGTGAACCATTAGATATAGTCGGTAGTGGTATGACATAGACGTGCAATGTTGAACCAGGCTGAGTATTTCTTTCTTGGCCTCTAGTTGTTTGTTTGAACTTAGAGCATGGTTATTACTGGATGATTAGGCTGTCATACCTTGGATTGTCTATGATTATTATTGTTCCTGCTTGATACTTATGCTTGATTTTTTAGGTATACCCCTAACCCATGAGAGTAGGTAGCATAGGATTTTGTCTGGTTGATTAGGTTAATATGCTGATTATGCATATCTATGTGGTGTGTACATATGATTAGTATATGTTGTAGGAGCCCTAAGATTGACTGTCCATTTGCATGTAGTGTTTGTATACATATCTAGTTATGATTGTTGTAGGTTTCTTGTGGATTATACCTATATGGTTAGGTGTACGTGTCTGATTGTTTTATTGGAGCTATCTTGTCGATTGAACCTGTGTTATGGTATGTGCACATGTGTCGGGGTGTTTTATTGAAGGTATCTTATCGATTAAATCTGTGTCGTGGTATGTGTACATGTGATTTGGTGTATTATTCGAGGTATCTTGTTGATTATATCAGTTCTGTGTGTTCACTCATATCTATTATGTTTATTGGAAGTATTACGTTGATTATACTCTTGGCGTATGTGTATATATGTTAGGTGAGTATTATTGGAGGAATATTGTCGATTATACATGTTGGTTGCTACTCAGAATATCATATTGGTTACCCTGCACAAAAATTTTGTACAAGTCCCGAACCTTTTTTAACAACCTATTGTGTTCTTTAGAAATTAAATTTGGAATCGCAAACAGAACTTAACATTATTGATTCCAAATTCAACTTATTTGTTCTTAGAGGTTTAGACTCGGATCGCAAACGATGCTTAACATTATTAATCCAAATCCACCCATGTTACAAATTTGATTAAATATTTATTTCAGAGATCGGCTTCCAGGTTAAACATGGCGAGGCACTAGGCCCTCTTGGGTATGGGATCATCCACCACTTCGTAGACAAAGTCTTTCAACGAAATTCAATATTTAATCTCCTTACAATAACCCTAGGTTTAACCATTAAGAACAATCGAATCACAAGATCGAAAAACAAAAGAAACACAAAATCGAAGCATAAATCCGAAACTTAGAATCGTTAGCCTCTTGTGTTTGGTATTTCAAAATCCATACAAAAGATGAACTAGTTATGATGCAGAAACAAAACTAGTTATACCTTTTGTAACTTATAGACCTCACTATCTTCTGTCGTACTCCTCTTCTTATCTTGGACGTCGTGTGGGCGACAATCTACTAAGATGAGAATCCACCCAAGCCTTCTTCTTCCTTCTAAGTTTCGGCCACCACCACCAAGCTTCAAGGGATGGAAAGAAACAAAGCCTCTTTCTCTCCTTCCTCAAGAAAGATCCGGCCACCAAAAACTCCAAGAGATGTGATGCCACCGACTTCCAAGGAAGAAGAGAAGAGGATGAGCAAGAGAAGAGGGCCGACCACCACCAAGGAAAAGAGAGGAGAGGAATAATAGATGTGTTCTAAGGTGAGACACCTCTACCCTCTCTTTTATATTCCTTGGTCTTAGCAAATAAGAAAAATTTTAACCATAATTAAAATCTTCTTATTTTCTTTGCCATTGACTAAAAAGGAAAATTTAATTAAAAACTTCCTTTTAAACTTTTAATGGTCGGCCACCTCATTGATCTCAAACAAGGAATGTTTTAAACACAAAATTAAAACTTCCTTATTTGTGTCCAGATATTTTTAAAATAAAAATTTCTCTTTTAAATTTCCTTCATGGTTGGTTATAAAAGGAAACTTTTATAAATTAAAATCTCTCTTTTAAAACATGTGGATGATTACAATTAAGGAAAGTTTTCTCCAAAAATTAAAATCTTCCTTTTAATTACAAATAAGGAAAGATACAAAACCTTTCTCTTAATCCTTTGTAGAAACTATAAAAGAAAAGATTTAATTTTTAAAATTCTCTTTTAAAATCATGACTTCCACATAAGGAAAGATATTAAAATAAACTCCCTTTTATTTTTATTGTGGTCGGCCACCTACTTGGGCTCCAAGCTAGGGCCGGCCACCACTTGAGCCCATCTAGCTATGGCTTGGTCGGCCCTAGCTTGGGCTCCAAGCTTGGCTTGGTCGACCACCTTAAGGTGGGCAAGAAGTTGGGATTAGGTGGATATAAGACTTTATTAATAAGAGGCTATGACAGGGACTGAGAGAAGGAATTGGTTTTGGTCTCCTGATGAACTTGAGCTTCCCATGTTTGTCCCGAACACCCAACTCAAGTTCATCAATAATAACTCATACCACTAAAGAGTTATTATTGAACTACCGCACCAATCCCATATTACTATATGAGCTCCTTCTTATCATGAGTGTGTTAATCTCCCTGTGTTTAAGATATCAAATGTCCACTAATTAAATGAGTTAAAGACAACTCACTTAATTAATATCTAGCTCCAAGAGTAATACCACTCAACTTTATTGTCATGTCAGACTAAGTCCACCTGCAGGGTTTACATGACAATCCTTATGAGCTCCTCTTGGGGACATCATCAACCTACATTGCTAGGACACAGTTTCCTTCTATAATCAACATCACACACTATAAATAATATTATTTCCTAACTTATCGGAGCTCTAGATTTATCAAACTAAATCTCACCCATTGATAAATTAAAGAAATAAATACTAAATATATGCACTTGTTATTATATCAGGATTAAGAGCATACACTTCCATAATAACAAAGGTCTTGTTCTTTTATGCAGTCAGTATAAAAAAAACTACCTTAAATGGTCCTGCCCAATACACTCAGAGTGTACTAGTGTAATTTTATAGTCAAGATAAACTAATACCAAATTACACTACGACTATTCCAATGGTTTGTTCCTATCCATCTTAGTCGTGAGCTACTATTTATAATTTATAAGGAACTGATAACATGATCTTCTGTGTGTGACATCACAAACCATGTTATGCGAACCTCGACAAACAATGCCGCGAGACCCAGCAACAATAAGATTGGAACTCAGTTACGGGATCGTCCAAAGGAGGTTTCGGAGGGATGGATATTGACCCGTTGATTATAGAGAATCAAGAACCAATATTATGAGAACAATGGAGAATATCGACCCAATGATTATAACAAAACAAAGAACCGATATTATAAAAGTGCTGAGAATTACAAGTGCTCACCCGTAATCCCTGCAGAGTTGCTGAAGAACAACAAGGAGGAAAACTCTCTCAAAATATAATGTTTTCTACCCCCTTTTGTTGGTTGCTACTCGGAAAACCTAGAGGTTCCACTATACAAAAATTTTGTACAAAGGTCTGAACCTTTTCCTAGCTACCATGTGTTCTTTTAAATTAAATTTTGGATCGCCTGCAGAACTTAACACGTTTGATCCAAAACTTAATCTATTTGTTCTTTAAGGTTTAGACTTGGATCTCCTGCGGAACTTAACACGTTTGATCCAAATCGCCTAAATTATTAATTCCATTAAATATTAATTTCCATAATTGGTTCCCAGTACTGACGTGGCGAGGCACATGACCTTCTTGGATATGGGAACAACCACCACCGACTAGACAAAACCTTTTATGGAAAGCTAATATTTAATTTCCTAAAATAACTTTAGGTCAACCAAAAAGAACAATCAAATCACAAGGAAAAGAAAAATAAAAGAACACAACTTCGAAAAACATATTCGAAATACTAGAATCGTAAGCCTCTTGTATTTGGTATTATTTCCATAAATAACTAGCATGATGCGGAAAGGAAAAATTACTAGTTATACCTTCTAAAAAGACCTCTTGATCTTCTACCGTATTCCTCTTCTAACCTCGGACGTTGTGTGGGCAACGATCTTCCGAGATGAGAACCACCAAGCACCTTCTTCTTCCTTGCAAGTTTCGGCCACCACAATTCTCCAAGAGAAGTAGAGGTCCGGCCACCACCACCAAGCTCCAAGGGATGCAAGAAACAAAACCACCTTTCTCTCCTTCTTCTCCTAGCTAGAACCGGCCACCATCAAGAGCTCCAAGAGAGGTTGCCGCCAGCCATAAGAAGAAGAGAAGAGGAAGAAGCTAGGGCCGGCCACCAAGGAGGAAAAGAGAGGAGAAGAATAATAGAGTTGATCACCGTGAAGGCACCTCTACCCCCTCTTTTATAATCCTTGGTCTTGACAAATAAGGAAATTTTAATAAAAAATTCCTTAATTCTTTTGTCATAAAAAAGAAAAATTATTTTAATTAAAAAACAATTTTCTTCTTTTAATAATAATGGCCTGCCACTTCTAATTCCCCAAAACAAGGAAAATTTAATTCACACAAGAATTAAAACTTCCTAATTTGTTTCTAGAAATTTATAAAAATTTCTCCAATAATTTTTATCCCTTCATGATTGGTTAATAAAAGGAAATTTTATAAATTAAAATTCTTCTTCTAAACATGTGGATAATTTTCAAAAGGAAAGTTATCTCTAAAAATTAAAATCTCTTTTCAATCTACAAATAAGGAAAGATATCAAATCTTTTCTTAATCTTTTGTAGAAACTAATAAAAGAGAATATTTAATTTTTAAACTTCTCTTTTAAATTATTATCATGGTCAAAAAGGAAAGTTTTTCTTAAAAATAAAATCTCCTTTCAATCTACAAATAAGGAAAGATTTCAAATCTTTTCTTAATCTTTTGTAGAAAGCTTTAAAAGGAAAGATTTAATTTTTAAACTCTCTTTTAAAACTATGATATCCACATAAGAAATAATTTTAATAAAAAATCCTTTTTAATATGATGTGGCCGGCCACCTAAACTTGGGCTCCAAGCTATTGGCCAGCCACCTTAAGGCCAACCTTTAGGCTTGGCCGGCCCTAAGCTTGAGCTTCAAGCTTAGCTTGGCCGGCCCCTATTGGTTGGGTAAGAAGGTGGGTATGTGGTGGGTATAAATCTCTATATACAAGAGGCTACGATAGGGACTGAGAGGAGGAATTGGTTTTAGTCTCCCGATGAAATTAAGCTTCCCGTGTTCGCCCCGAACACACAACTTAATTCCATCAATAATAATTCATTCTACTAAAGAACTATTATTGAACTACCGCACCAATCCCAAATTACATTTTGGGCTCCTTCTTATTATGAGTGTGTTAGTCTCCCTGTGTTTAAGATGTCAAATGTCCACTAATTAAGCGAGTTACTGACAACTCATTTAATTAATATCTTAGTCCAAGAGTAGTACCACTCAACCTTATCGTCATGTCAGACTAAGTCCACCTGCAGGGTTTAACATGACAATCCTTATGAGCTCCTCTTGAGGACATTCTCAACCTAGATCACTAGGACACAGTTTTCTTCTATAATCAACAATACACACTATAAGTGATATCATTTCCCAACTTATCGGGCTTATTGATTCATCGAACTAAATCTCACCCATTGATAAATTAAAGAAATAAATATCAAATATATGTGCTTGTTATTATATTAGGATTAAGAGCACACACTTCCATAATAACTGAGGTCTTTGTTTCTTTATAAAGTCAGTATAAAAGAAACGACCTCTAATGGTCCTACTCAATACACTCTAAGTGTACTAGTGTAATTATATAGTTAAGATAAACTAATACCTAATTACACTACGACCTTCCAATGGTTTGTTCCTTTCCATTATGGTCGTGAGTTACTGTTTATAATTTATAAGGTACTGATAACATGATCCTCTGTGTGTGACACCACACACCATGTTATCTACAATATAAATTAATTGAACAACTACATTTATCATAAATGTAGACATTTGACCAATGTGATTCTTATTTCTAGATAAATGTTTATACCAAAAGCTAGGCTTTTAGTATACACTCTAACAATCTCCCACTTATACTAAAAGACTAAGCTGCCATATCTGCTGCCATACATCTGATTCCCCTTCAATATGTCCATCAAAAGCCTTAAGGACCTTAGTGAAAAGATCTATAGGTCATCATCTGATGCATTCTAGGCGGCAACAACTTCTCCTCGTTTATACGATTTCTCGTATTAGGTAGTACTTGCGCTCTATTGTGTTTACTTGCCTTATAGACTCATGGTTTCTTCGAGTTTGTTACTGCACCATTATTATTACAATAAATTGTAATAATCTTTGGACAAACTAGAAATCATATCTAAGTCTATCTTGAGGTAATTAAGTCATTCAGCTTTTATGGTTTCCTCAGAGGCTTGCCATATATTAAGCTTCTGTGGTGGAGTCCAGAAAAAACACCTATGCTTATCACTCTTCCATAGTTATGACTTTACCTCCTAAAGTAAACACAAAACCCCGAGGTAGACTTATTATTGTCCCTATCCGATTGGAAGTCAAAATCCATGCAACCCAGAGGACTAAATTAAGCGCCTTGTAAGCTAGCATATAATCTCTAGTTCCTCTAAGGTACTTTAATATATGCTTTACTGCAGTCCAATGTCCTTGTCTAGGGTTACTTTGATATCTGTTAACTATGCCTTTGACAAAACAGATTTCTGATCTCGTGCATAGCATACATTAGATTGTCTAACTGCCGAAGCATAAAGAACTGCCTACATGTCCTCAATCTCCTTTGATGTCATCGGAGACATCTCTTTAGATAAAGACACTCCATGCTTAAAAGGTAAGAAACCTTTCTAGGAGTTTTGCATGCTTAAAACGAGCAAGGATTTTTCTGATGTATCAAGCTTAGGATAAGTATATTTTTCTTGCGATCCTTTGATCTCAAAAATATATACATTCTCCCAAGTCCTTTATATCGAATTATTTGGACTACCATACCCTTACTTCTGACAACATTTTGATATTGTTTCCAACTACCAAAAATGTTATCTACGTATAGTACAAGAAATACCACCACGTTTCCATCACACCTTTTGTATACACAAGACTTATTCGTTTACTCAATAAATCCATAGGTCTAGATTACTTTGATAAACTGGATGTTCCAAGACCTTTAAGCTTTGCATCAGTCCATAGACTGATTGAGCTTGCACACAAGATACTCTTAGCCCTTTGCAATGAACCCTTCTGGTTACTTTATATGGATGCTTTCTTCAAGACTTCCAGATTTTATTCGAATACATATATTCTAATTCTGTTATTCATTACTCTTTGCCAAGATATTGCATCTTTATCTTGGAGTGCTTCGTCATATGTCCGGAGATCAGGTTCATGTCTTCCAGGGATCGAATCCAAAAACTCTCCCAAAACATGAATCTTTTTAGGTTGCCTAACAACTCTCCCACTACGACAAGGCACTTTCTGCAATTGTGTATCATTTGTGATACGTGTTGCAGTTTCCTTGTGGTATCTCATCTTGTACAATTGGTACAAGATTAGACATGTCTTTTATTATTTCCTTAAGAACAAATTTTCTTATGGGCACGTGGTTTATTACATAGTCCTTTTCTAAAAATCGGTCATTGATGCTAACAATGACCTTATGATTTTTAAGACAATAAACCTACTTTCATTTCTCTAGGATAACCCACAAACAAGTGAATTCCTGTCCAACTTATCATTGTCTCTCTTCAGCATATGTACTGGACTACCCGAATCCGAATATGCTTCGAAATAGGCTTACGCCTATTCAGCAATTCTATATGAGTAGAGAGTTCTGCCTTTGGAAGGTACTATATTCACTTCCGTTTCCAGAGTATATCCTAAAAATGATTTTGGTAATATTTTAAATAACTCATCAATCTACTTATTTCCATAAGAGTCCTATACCTTCCTTTTTCTACACCATTCTGTTGGGGTGTACCAAGTGCAGTTAGTTGGAATTGAATCCCTACTTCTGATAAGTGACTCCTAAATTCTCCCAAGAGGTACTTGCCACTATGTTCTAACCATAGTGACTTTTACTTTAACATTTCTCCGCATCAGCCTTGTACTATTTGAACTAATCAAAGTACTTAGTCTTGCGGTACATTAAGTAAATTTATTTGTATCTTGAATAGTTGTCTATAAAATAGACGAAATATTCAATACTACCTCTTGTCTGGATAGTCATAGGATCACACAAATCAGAATGAACCAATTTCAATATATCTTTGACTCCATACCCCTTAAACTTAAAAGCTTCTTGGTTATTTTTTCTTCCAAGTAAGACTCACAGGTTGGAAAGATTTCCACTACCAATGAACCCAAAAGTTCATCAGCTACCAATGAATCCTACTCAAGTTAATATAACCTAGCCTTAGATGCCAAAGATATTAATGGTTCATTTCCGAAGGTTGCTTTCTCTTAAAATTAGAAGATGTGTTACTAATTTCCATTTGTTGCATCATGGGAGTTATTGGATTTATAAATTGCCAACCAACGTACCAGAACAGATAACTTCCCTCTTTTTCTTAATAACAACTTTGTTATTAAAAGAGGCAAAATATCAAGTTCTTAGAATAGTTTAGAAACTGAAAACTAGTTCTTTCTAAACTTGGTGCGTAAAGACAATTACTCAAAAATCCATGTTTTATTCTTATCAAAAGATAAACATCTCCCACTGCAACAGCTACCATTTTTACAGTAGTGCCCATGTGAACGGTGTTTTAATTTTCATTTAGTTGTCCGATTTCCTGGAACCCTGCAATGAATTGCGGACATGATTGATGGCATCTGTATCTACACTCCAGGTTCTGGTAGATAACACCACTAAACATGTTTCAACTAATGAATTAAATACACATATATTGTTCTTAGTTCTAAGAAGACAGTCTACCTTAATGTCCAAGTCCTATTTCCAATCATTACAATTGGGACTACTAAGTCTTTTCTATAGTATAACAACTAGGGGATTGACAAACATTTTAAATTCTAAGAATCACAAAAATATTTGGTCAAGATCAATTCTTTAAAATCCCCATGAATTTTGTATGCCACGATAGTGTGGACGTATACAAAATCAAAGAGGAGATTTTATCCATTAATTTTATTATCTCGTCAACTTTACTTTTTGACGAATAAAATTAATAGTTGATCTGTCTTTGATCAAATATTTGGTCAAAATTTTTTGAATTTAAAATAAAATATTGATTCCTCAAACAATATTATTTAAATTCACCAACACCTCAAACACCGTGAATTTTGCTTGCCACGTTAGTGTGGACGTATACAAATTCAACATTTGTAAAAGGAGGGTTTTACCCATTAACTATCTTGTCAACGTATCTTTATGACAAATAAAATTATCTCAAACACCGTTAATTTTGTATGCCACGTTAGTGTGGACGTATACAAAATCAATCATTTGTAAGAGGGGTTTTAACCCTTTAATTTTATTATCTTGTCAACCTAGTTTTATGACAAATTAATAGTTGGTTTCATTTGGTCACACAAATAATAGCAGTGACTCCGATGGGGAGGATACTATTAGATGTGTCTAAGTGTATACCATTACTTGACACTAAGTCCATTAATAAGATTATGCCCCTTCCGTTGGGGAAGATCACACGCTCTTAATTAACTTCCTATAGTCATCCAAAAATGGAAGTCTGTTCTAGTGATCCACAAACAAGCTCATCCGTTATGGAGGAAGGCACTCAGAGCCAACGCGCAAGCTTGTTTGCATCACTTACAAACCAGTAATGGAGACCATGAGATTTATTTAAAAATCCCTCTCCCACTTAGTTATTTATAAACGAGAAATTTTAACTATGCTAGCCTACTAGTCATGTATACTAACATGCACACACAGCACAATATAAAAGCAATAAATAGAAAATCTAATTTTCAACTATTATGGCTTTTATCTCTAGTTGTCCTCCGTGTGTTGTCATCCCAAGCTGCTGCCATATTTGGCCACCGCCACCGGGTTTAGCTATCGCATCCATCTTGCTCCTAGTCCCACTGCGCCTCTGGTCCTTAGAAGGTTCCACGCTTTGCAAGATTCGATCCGCGACATAAATAGAATTTTACATTTTGATCCTATATTCCATAAAAGGAATGTACATGTATCTAGATCAAAATAAAATCCTAATAAAACTAAATACAACTCCTGCTGTATTTTAATACAATCATGCACACACAGATAAATGCCCTTGACATGTCCAAGGGTCCAATCACACACATAATAACTAAAAGCCATAACAGTGCATCCACAAAGTTAGCACATCCTACTATTAACCTGCCTAAATTATGTATGACATGTGCATAATTAAACTAATACCAAATACACAGAGGCAAAACCCTAGCTCTGATACCAATTGTTGGTTGCTACTCGGAAAACCTAGAGGTTCCACTATACAAAAATTTTGTACAAAGGTCTGAACCTTTTCCTAGCTACCATGTGTTCTTTTAAATTAAATTTTGGATCGCCTGCGGAACTTAACACGTTTGATCCAAAACTTAATCTATTTGTTCTTTAAGGTTTAGACTTGGATCTCCTGCGGAACTTAACACGTTTGATCCAAATCGCCTAAATTATTAATTCCATTAAATATTAATTTCCATAATTGGTTCCCAGTACTGACGTGGCGAGGCACATGACCTTCTTGGATATGGGAACAACCACCACCGACTAGACAAAACCTTTTATGGAAAGCTAATATTTAATTTCCTAAAATAACTTTAGGTCAACCAAAAAGAACAATCAAATCACAAGGAAAGAAAATAAAAGAACACAACTTGAAAACATATTTGAAATACTAGAATCGTAAGCCTCTTGTATTTGGTATTATTTCCATAAATAACTAGCATGATGCGGAAAGGAAAAATTACTAGTTATACCTTCTAAAAAGACCTCTTGATCTTCTACCGTATTCCTCTTCTAACCTCGGACGTTGTGTGGGCAACGATCTTCCGAGATGAGAACCACCAAGCACCTTCTTCTTCCTTGCAAGTTTCGGCCACCACAATTCTCCAAGAGAAGTAGAGGTCCGGCCACCACCACCAAGCTCCAAGGGATGCAAGAAACAAAACCACCTTTCTCTCCTTCTTCTCCTAGCTAGAACCGGCCACCATCAAGAGCTCCAAGAGAGGTTGCCACCGGCCAGAAGAGAAGAGGAAGAAGCTAGGGCCGACCACCAAGGAGGAAAAGAGAGGAGAAGAATAATAGAGTTGATCACCCGTGAAGGCACCTCTACCCCCTCTTTTATAATACTTGGTCTTGACAAATAAGGAAATTTTAATAAAAAATTCCTTAATTCTTTTGTCATAAAAAAGAAAAATTATTTTAATTAAAAAACAATTTTCTTCTTTTAATAATAATGGCCGGCCACTTCTAATTCCCCAAAACAAGGAAAATTTAATTCACACAAGAATTAAAACTTCCTAATTTGTTTCTAGAAATTTATAAAATTTCTCCAATAATTTTATCCCTTCATGATTGGTTAATAAAAAAGAAATTTTATAAATTAAAATTCTTCTTCTAAACATGTGGATAATTTTCAAAAGGAAAGTTATCTCTAAAAATTAAAATCTCTTTTCAATCTACAAATAAGGAAAGATATCAAATCTTTTCTTAATCTTTTATAGAAACTAATAAAAGAGAATATTTAATTTTAAACTTCTCTTTTAAATTATTATCATGGTCAAAAAGGAAAGTTTTTCTTAAAAATAAAATCTCCTTTCAATCTACAAATAAGGAAAGATTTCAAATCTTTTCTTAATCTTTTGTAGAAAGCTTTAAAAGGAAAGATTTAATTTTTAAACTCTCTTTTAAAACTATGATATCCACATAAGAAATAATTTTAATAAAAAAATCCTTTTTAATATGATGTGGCCGGCCACCTAAACTTGGGCTCCAAGCTATTGGCCGGCCACCTTAAGGCCAACCTTTAGGCTTGGCCGGCCCTAAGCTTGAGCTTCAAGCTTAGCTTGGCCGACCCCTATTGGTTGGGTAAGAAGGTGGGTATGTGGTGGGTATAAATCTCTATATACAAGAGGCTACGATAGGGACCGAGAGGAGGAATTGGTTTTGGTCTCCCGATGAAATTAAGCTTCCCGTGTTCGCCCCGAACACACAACTTAATTCCATCAATAATAATTCATTCCACTAAAGAACTATTATTGAACTACCGCACCAATCCCAAATTACATTTTGGGCTCCTTCTTATTATGAGTGTGTTAGTCTCCCTGTGTTTAAGATGTCAAATGTCCACTAATTAAGCGAGTTACTGACAACTCATTTAATTAATATCTTAGTCCAAGAGTAGTACCACTCAACCTTATCGTCATGTCGGACTAAGTCCACATGCAGGGTTTAACATGACAATCCTTATGAGCTCCTCTTGAGGACATTCTCAACCTAGATCACTAGGACACAGTTTCCTTCTATAATCAACAATACACACTATAAGTGATATCATTTCCCAACTTATCGGGCTTATTGATTCATCGAACTAAATCTCACCCATTGATAAATTAAAGAAATAAATATCAAATATATGTGCTTGTTATTATATTAGGATTAAGAGCACACACTTCCATAATAACTGAGGTCTTTGTTTCTTTATAAAGTCAGTATAAAAGAAACGACCTCTAATGGTCCTACTCAATACTCTCTAAGTGTACTAGTGTAATTATATAGTTAAGATAAACTAATACCTAATTACACTACGACCTTCCAATGGTTTGTTCCTTTCCATTATGGTCGTGAGTTACTGTTTATAATTTATAAGGTACTGATAACATGATCCTCTGTGTGTGACACCACACACCATGTTATCTACAATATAAATTAATTGAACAACTACATTTATCATAAATGTAGACATTTGACCAATGTGATACTTATTTCTAGATAAATGTTTATACCAAAAGTTAGGATTTTAGTATACACTCTAACACCTTTGATATCTACTCAAGACATTATATAGAACTGAAAATGGTAGTTTCCAAGGCATGGAAAGAAAAGATAATGAATGCAAGTCTTCATGCACACTCCCTTTCCAACAAATGGTAGTTTCCAATGCATGGAAAGAGAAGATGATGAATGCAAGTCTTTATGCACACTCCCTCTAGCTGTCCTCCAACTAGGGAATTCGTCCAAAATGTAGGTGGCATTAAATGACACCCCAATTCCTACCAGAATGGTGTGTTTTCCCACCATTCTAGTATGATATTTGGCTAGAAACATGTTGCATCATGATATTCTATTCTTCCGCAGCTAATTAGCCCATTTTAGGGTCGACTTGTGTGAAGTTGATCATTCGGCATGGCATCGACTATAACTCCATAGCCTGCCCTTCCAAGATACGAGATGTCAATGCTTGTACAGCATGTTGAACTTGCTTGACCTCTGTTTTCATTATCAGCTCAGCTGGCACGTGCAAGTCCTCTTCATGCTCCTCGTGGTTCGGGACGTACATCTCAACTTGCAATCCTGTCTCATTGGCTTGGAGTTGATCCGGAGTTGTATCATCCCCCCTTCCTCAAAAGTATTCATCCTCGAATCTGAAACAACAAAAGGGGAAACATCAGAAACATTAAACGTTGAACTCACTTGGTACTCACCTGGAAGATCCAACTTGTATGCATTATCAACCCATACCCAGCCTCCAGGTTGAAAAGTAATCGGCTTTCATCCCTTGTTAGCACAGGTTGCAATTTGCTCATTCCTCCTCAGCATGTGTTGACTTGCCTTGTCATGGATCCTTTTTACCAAATCAGCCTTCGCTTGACCTTCAAGGCTAGCAATCTCATCCACAAGTAATGGAATTAAATCTAATGGAGTTAATTGATTAAAACTATAGAGAATCTCAAAAGGTGAATACTTAGTAGAAGAATACGTAACCCTATTGTATGCAAATTCAATGAATGGTATGCAATCTTCCCATGCTTTCAAATTCTTCCCAATGGCAGAACATAATAAATTTTCCAAGGTTCGATTAACGACCTCGGTTTGCCCATCAGTCTGTGGGTGACAAGTGGTAGAGAATAACAACTTTGTCCCAAGTTTTCCCCACAAGACTCACCAAAAATGGCTGAGGAACTTCACATCTCGATAACTAACAATTGTTCGAGGGACCCCATGCAAATGGACCACCTCCCTAAAGAATAAATTTGCCACATGTGTAGCATCATCAGTTTTAAGGCAAGGGATAAAGTGTGTCATTTTAGAAAATCGGTCCACAACCACAAGAATACTATCTCGTCCATTCCTAGTCCTAGGCAAACCTAACAGAAAATCCATTGACACATCAGTCCAAGGTTGGCTAGGCATAGGCAAAGGCATATAAATTCCATGTGGTTGCACCTTAGACTTGGCTTTCTTACATGCAAGGCACCTAATACAAATCCTTTCAACATCTCTTTTCATATGAGGCTAGAAGAAATGTTCTTTCAAAATGTCCAAGGTTTTCACAACTCTAAAATGCCCCATTAATCCACCCCCATGTGACTCCCTAATAAGCAACTCACGCAAAGAACTTTGGGGAATGCAAAGTCTATTTTCTTGAAATAAGTAACCATCATGCATATAGAACTTATCAAATGCACCTTTTTCGCATGCTTTAAAGATATCAGCAAAGTCAGCATTATTCACATACAATTCCTTTAGGTGCTCAAATCCAAGAAACTTTGACCCTAAGGTAGTGATATGGGTTAGGTTTCATGAATCCCCGACAAGAAAGGGAAAGAAAATAACCAAATGAAGAAGATAGATCAATATCGGTCAAAAAATATCTTAAAGGAGGTAGGCCAATATCGGCCGAGATACGTTTCCAAGGAGGCAAGCCAATATCGATAGAGACATGCCTCTAAGAAGGAAGGCCAATATCAGCCGGGATATACCTCCAAAAAGGCAGACCCATATCAATCAGCATGTACCTCAAAGGAGGTAGGCTAATATCGGCCGGGATATACCTCCAAAGAGGCATACCCATATCAATCAGCATGTACCTCGAAGGAGGTAGGCTAATATTGGCCGGGATATACCTCCAAAGAGGCAGATCCATATCGATCAGCATATACCTCAAAGGAGGTAGGCTAATATCGGCCGGGATACCTCCAAAGAGGCAGATCCATATCGATCAGCATATACCTGAAAGGAGGTAGGCTAATATCGGCCGAGATACGCCTCCAAGAAGGCAGACCCATATCAATCAGTATATACCTCAAAGGAGGTAGGCCAATATCGGCCGGGATATACCTTAAAGGAGGTAAGCCAATATCGACCGAGACATGCCTTTGAGAAGGAAAGCCAATACTGGCCGGGTTTACTAATACCTTGAAAAGATACTTGATAAAAATTACATACTTGATAAAATATAGTCCAATGCTAGCTAGAATAATAAACATAAAGGAGCCCGAACGGGCACTGACCCAGGAGCCGCATGAGAAGTAATAATAATTGATCAAACTCAGTTAAGCCCAGCTCCGACTGATACAAGGAACATTGATACATCAAGCTATCTCTGATATAGCAAAAACAGGAGAGGTAAGTAGGAACGATAGAAGCACTTTAAAGGACCTGTGAAATAGGATAGAAGTAAATATTTTAAATAGTTAATGAAGATATTTGCAGTATATGATTGTATAAAAAGTGTTATATATTTTGGCGGGAAATGTGTTTTTTGACTGTTTTGCAGGTGCTAGACGACAAAGAAGGTACATCTGGGGTACAAATAAGATTCCTTAGAAGTCATTTACCACAAGTACGCAATTTACGTCATCTCATAACAAACTCTAACAAACCAGGGTCCACTTCATGACTACGGAGGTTATCTGAAGTGGTATAAAAAGGGGAATCATCTCCGTTGGCTAGGTAAGTTCACATCATTGCGCACATTCATAACCCTAATTTTTCAACTACTGTTCATCTTCTTCCTCCTTCTTCCACACCAAGAGAGATCACTGACTTGAGCGTCGGAGGGCCTAGCCAGGGATTCCCACCCCGATCTTAGGTCACTGACGGTAGTGTTGGTTGGTCTCTTGTGCGCAGGAAGCCTTGGGAGCTCCGAATCTGGGTGTTTTTCGATCGGATCTCTTCATCGCCATTGGTATCTTGCATCGAGAGGACACTCTTGTGGCTTCATCTTCTTGGATCCGCTTTGGGTTTCTTGGATCGGCGTTCCATAGGTATTATTCTCCATCAGCAGTAGGTTTTTTCTCCCGGCTCTCCGTTTTGTTCAGCTTCTCAGACAGGATCAAATTTGATACCGTCTGTGGGAACTTCACCTGAATCTGAGACTACAAGATGGAAGAGGCCGGAAAATCAAATCTACTCACCATCAGCCGTGAGGATCTGGATTTCCTCATTAATTCTCATGTGCAAAAAGCCTTGCAACAACAACAACAACAACTTCAGGCACATACTGGAGCTACTCTGCCAACAGCTCCTAACCCAGCGATTTCAACTACTGAGCATCGGAAGGGAAAAGAACTAGAAAAAGAATAACATGCGTATTTTCCTCCAGTTGTAGTTTCTCCGACAAGACGTCCACGAGCCTTTCTTCGCACTCCCATGGAGCAGGGGGATCGAAGGTCCATGTTCCAAGAATCTTTCGGTGAAGCACCAAATAAAGAAAAGCATAAGATTAAAATAATAACTAGTGACAGCTCACCAGAAAAAGTCATCTCCCCATTCTCTCAAAGTGTACTGGATGATCCGCTTCCTAAGCGGTATCAAAATCTTCAGATCGGCGAGTACACTGGAACAACAGATCCAGAAGATCATCTATTGAAATTTGATAATGTAGCATTATTACAACAATTCTCCGACGGGGTGAAATCTCGGATGTTTCTTACTACCCTCGAAGGAGTCGCACAACGCTGGTTCAAGAGACAGCCAGAGAAGTCTATCCGAAAATTCAAAGACTTCAAGAAAGTTTTTCTACACCATTTTTCCAGCAACAAGAGGTATCATAAGACTCCTTGGAGTCTATTTTCAATTAAGCAAGCATCCAAAGAGTCCATCCGAGCCTACATCAAAAGGTTCAATCAGGTAGCTATCGATGTACCTAATGCTACCACTGAAATCTTAGTAAGCGCTTTCTCTCAGGGTTTAAATGATAATGATTTCTTTAAGGACTTAGTGAGAAATCCTCCTGTTAATTTTGATTCCTTGATTGAGCGTACTACTGAATTCATTAATGTGGAAGAAGCTCAAGCCGCCCGTAGAAACGAGGGAGTTACTTCTTCTCCTACCCTGGTTAAGGAGAAAGCTCCTGCCCCTGTTCCTCCACCAAGAGGACCTCGAGCGACTCATCCACCTCACCGTCAGCCAGAATATCGTCCATAGGCAGTACAACATGTAGAGATACAGCCAGAGACACCAAGAAGATGGTGCACTTATCATAAAACTAGCAGTCATTATACTGAAGACTGTTTTGTTTTAAGAAATAAACGAGTTAATAGGGAGCGTTACCAGAGGCAAAACTATTACCGACAGCAATACCCCAGGCAGCAAAGCCCACTCAAATTGGAATATCGCCCGGTCGAGCCTCGACAGGATGCATTGCCGGCCCCGGCCGGTACAAGCCAAGTGTCGGAAAAGGCTCCTTCTGAAGCCATGACAACTCGACAAGAAGACAATAGGAGTAATGCCGTTCGGGGCAATATCAATATGATTGCAGGCGGGCCCACTGATGGAGAATAGGGCCAGGAAAGCACATGCCCGAAGATTGGAAATTCATGCCATGGGGTGTAGCATGGAACAAGCAGCTGGTCCCGAGATAAGTTTTGGGCCTAGAGATCTTGAGGGGGTAGAAATACCCCATGATGATGCCTTGATTATCAAACCTGTGATAGCCAACTATGCTATTTCTCGTACCTTCATAGACACGGGCAGTTCTGTCAATATTATATTCAAGAAGGCTTTCGATCAATTACAGATTGACCCTAGTGAACTTCAACTGATGGTCACTCCTCTATATGGATTCACGGGCAACGAAGTACAACCGCTGGGTCAAATAAAGTTGGTCATATCTCTAGGAGAGGAGCCTCTGATGAGAACAAGGAGATCTTATTTCATGGTGGTAGACGCCCCGTCCTCTTATAATGTGATACTGGGTCGACCGGCCTTAAACGAGTTTAGGGCGGTCGTTTCTACTTTTTGTCAGAAAATTAAATTTCTTGTTGATGACCAAGTCGGGGAGGTGCGGGGTGATCAGAAGACAACCCGAAAATGTTATGTAGAAATAGTTCGAGCTGAAGCTAACGCTGCCCGAAAGATTCAAAGAGTGGAAGTCAATGCCATTCAGGAGAAGCAGCCTGTTCTGGTTTATGAAGAAAAGGAAGAAGTTCATATCCAGACTGGTTGGCCTGAAGCTACTACATATATTGCGGCTGATCTTGATCCCACTCTGAAAGTCGAACTGGTACAATGCCTAAAGAAGAATAATGATGTATTTGCCTGGACGTTTCTCCCAAAGAAGTCTCGGGCGTTTCTCCTACAGTCATGGAGCATTCCTTACATGTCTTCCTAGATGCCCGCCTGGTCATGCAAAGAAAGAGGAATTTTAGCGCAAATATAACCAAATCATCAAAGAAGAAATAACTAAACTTATGGAGGCTGGTTACATCAGGGAGGTACAATTTCCTAGCTGGTTAGCTAATGTGGTGTTAGTCTCTAAGCCAGGAAACAAATGGCGAGTATGCATTGATTTCCGGGATCTCAACAAGGCTTGCCCAAAAGATTATTATCCATTACCCAGGATCGATCAATTGGTAGACTCCACTGCTGGGTGTGAGTACATCTCTATGCTAGATGCTTATCAAGGCTCTCACCAAGTTCCCTTAGCTAAAGAAGATCAAGAAAAGGTCAGTTTCATAACATCTGAAGGTACTTATTGTTATAATGTTATGCCCTTCGGACTAAAAAATATAGGAGCAACTTATCAAAGGCTTATGAATAAGGTCTTCCAGAAGTAGATTGGGAGAAATATGGAAGTGTATGTTGATGATATCTTAATTAAGTCCCTTCAAGCTGTTGATCTGTGCAGGGATGTAGAGGAGACCTGCAAGACATTGAGACAATATGGGCTCAAGTTAAATCCGAGTAAATGTTTATTCGGAGAGAAAGGGGGAAAATTCCTGGGGTATATGGTGTCCGAGCGAGGAATAGAGGCCAACCCGAGCAAAGTCAAGGCACTTTAGAACATGGAACCTCCGCGCAACATGAGAGAAGCTCAAAGACTGACTGGCCGGATTACAGCCTTGTCTAGGTTCATTTCCAGGTCCGCCGATCGTAGCTTCCAATTCTTTAAAATACTAAGGAAGGCAAACAAATTTCAGTGGAACGAGGAATGTGATAAGGCCTTCCAAGAGTTAAAAGATTATTTGTCTACTCTTCCTGTATTAGCTAAGCCTATAGTAGGAGAGACCCTCTGGGTATATTTGTCGGCTAATGAAAACGTTGTAGATTCTGTATTAGTTAGACAAGAAGGAAAGGAACAACAACCTGTATATTTCTCTAGCCATTTATTAAAAGGAGCTGAGTGTAGATATACTACACTAGAAAAATTGGCTTATGCATTAGTATTGGCTGCTCGGAGGTTACGCCCATATTTCTTAGCACATGAAATTGTTGTATTAACCAACAGTACTCTCGGACGGGTGTTACTCAACCCAGAGGCATCAGGTCGGCTGATCAAATGGACAACTGAACTTGGTGAATATGACATACAATATCAACCTCGCTCAGCCATCAAGGCACAAGCTCTAGCAAATTTCATTATAGAAGTTCAAGGCCCTTAGGAAGAAAACATATAGAAAGTTTATGTAGATGGCTCCTCAACTAGATAAGGCAGCGGAATTGGTGTTCTTCTTATATCTCCAAGCGAAGACAGACTTCAACTCTCTATCAGATTGAATTACAGAGCTACTAATAATGAAGCAGAATATGAAGCCTTGATAGCTGGATTGCAAGGCGCTCGGCATATAGGGGCAGCTCGAGTCCTCATCTATTATGATTCTCAATTAGTAGCTCAACAACTATCTGGTAATTTTGAAATTAATAATGACAGGCTCAAGTTATATGCTAAGGCATTTGATAAGTTGAAGTCCCAGTTTCAAGAAGTAAATATACAAAAGGTTCCTCGATCTGAGAATCAGGTAGCAGATGAATTGGCTAAGCTGGCCTCTGCTATAGTACCATGAAGTCTAGATCGGCCAGTAGAACAAACTCTGTTAATATCCTGTATCGAAAGACAAGCTGACGCAAAAATTTAAGGTGACTGGAGGGCTCAAATCATATTGTATCTACAGCAAGGTATTCTTCCAAGTAATACAGAACAAGCAAGGGTATTCAAGAAGAGAGCTGCTCAGTACACTATGGTAGGAGAACAGTTATATAAAAGATCTTTTTCTAGACCTCTGCTCAAGTGTATCGGCCCAGAAGATATACAATTTATTTTACAGGAAGTTCATCAAGGTTCATATGGTAGTCATATAGGAGGGAGATCCTTGGCCCGTAAAATCTTATTAGCAGGATATTTTTGGCCTACTCTACACGAGGATGCCAACAAGTTGGTAAGAACTTGTATGTCTTGCCAGAAACATCAAAATATTTCGCATCATCCCACACAGTTGTTGAGAGCCTCTATAGTCTCATGTCCCTTCGATCAATGGGGCATGGACATAGTAGGCCCATTTCCTATGGTGACTGCATAAAGAAGGTTTTTATTGGTAGCAGTGGATTATTTTTCCAAATGGATAGAAGTAGAACCACTTGCCCGGATTACTAAAGATGCAGTTATTAAATTTCTGTGGAAAAATATCATATGCAGATTTGACATTCCTCATAAATTAGTCTCTGATAATTGAAGGCAATTTCAAGGCGATAGAATCTTAGCTGGGTGCAAAAGTTATGGTATTATTCAGGCCTTCACCTCTGTAGCTTATCCGCAAAGTAATGGTCAAGCAGAAGTAACCAATAGAGAAATTATAAGGGGTTTAAAAACTAAACTGGATTATGTCGGAGGTAGCTGGGTAGATGAATTACCCAGCGTTCTTTGGGCATACCATACTACACCTCGAGAAGCTATAGGAATCACTCCCTTTCAATTAGTTTATGGGGGAGAAGCAATAATTCCCATTTAGGTGGGAGTAGAATCTGACAGAAGACAATTATATGATGCAGACAATGAGGGTCAACGACTCATGGAGCTAGATTTGATAGAGAAAATTAGAGATAAAGTTGCTACTCGTCTCGTATCATACCGACAATGAATGAGGCAAAATTATAACAAAAGGGTCATCCCCAGATTTTTTTCAAGTAGGAGATTTAGTATGTAAGCGTATTAAACCTGTCGGGGATGTCAATAAGTTGGCACCACAATGGGGAGGACCCTACAAAGTGGTGGAAAAACTTGCATCAGGTTCATATTATCTCCAAGATACTGAAGGAAGAATTTTGGAATGTCCCTGGAGTGCAAATCATTTACAACCTTACCGGACCTGACAAGATCATGCCACTCAAGAATACGTCAGAAGGAACACATCATAATTATCTGAAGTAAGTTCCCGGTGAGATGAAGACAAGTATTCTTACAGTTTATGTACTCCATTTCCTTCAATAAATGCAATGCAAGACAAATACCGCCACAGAAATAAATGTGGTTCATACAGATTGACAAGTATTGGCAGAACTTTTATAATATATTTTCGAGCGATCAACAGTGAGGAATCCTAAAGATCTATTCAGCACCCCTAAGAAAATTCTAGAAATTTTAAAACCATCACAAGGTCAGTACAAACATCATAATTTAGCATAATAACATAGTCGATCAGGAAATCTCATGAAGTAACTCGGATGAGTCTTCATGGGAGGAACCGGAGACTTTAAACTATCACAGAACATAGTCGATCGGGAAATCCATTGAAGTAACTCAGACGGGTCTTCATGGGAGGAACCGGAGACTTTAAACTATCACAGAACATAGTCGATCGGGAAATCTCATGAAGTAACTCGGACGGGTCTTCATGGGAGGAACCGGAGACTTTAAACTATCAGAGAACATAGTCGATCGGGAAATCTCATGAAGTAACTCTGACGGGTCTTCATGGGAGGAACCGGAGACTTTAAACTATCACAGAATACAGTCGATCAGGAAATCTCATGAAGTAACTCGGACGGGTCTTCATGGGAGGAACCGGAGACTTTAAACTATCAAAGAACATAGTCAATCTGGAAATCTCATGAAGTAACTCGGACGGGTCTTCATGGGAGGAACCGGAGACTTTAAACTATCACAGAACATAGTCGATCGAGATATCTCATGAAGTAACTCGGACGGGTCTTTATGGGAGTTACCGGAGACTCTAAAGGGTCTTCATGGGAGGAACCGGAGACTTTAAACTATCACAGAACATAGTCGATCGGGAAATCTCATGAATTAACTCGGACGGGTCTTCATGGGAGGAACCGGAGATTTTAAACTATCACAGAACATAGTCGATCGGGAAATCTCATAACATAACTCGGACGGGTCTTCATGGGAGGAACCGGAGACTTTAAACTGTCACAGAACATAGTCGATCGGGAAATCTCATGAAGTAACTCGGACGGGTCATCATGGGAGGAACCAGAGACTTTAAACTATCACAGAACATAATTGATCTGGAAATCTCATGAAGTAACTCGGACGAGTCTTCATGGGAGGAACCGGAGACTCTAAACTATCACAGAACATAGTCGATCGGGAAATCTCATGAAGTAACTCGAACGGGTCTTCATGGGAGGAACCGGAGACTCTAAACTATCACAGAACATAGTCGATCGGGAAACCTCACGAAGTAACTCGGACGGGTCTTCATGAGAGGAACCGGAGACTCTAAACTATCACAGAACTTAATCGATCGGGAAATCTCATGAAGTAACTCGGACGAGTCTTCATGGGAGGAACCAGAGACTCTAAACTATCACAAAACATAGTCGATCGGGAAACCTCATGAAGTAACTCGGACGGGTCTTCATGAGAGGAACCAGAGACTCTAAACTATCACAGAACATAGTCGATCAGGAAACCTCATGAAGTAACTCGGACGGGTCTTCATGGGAAGAACCGGAGACTTTAAACTATCGCGGAACTTAGTCTTCATGGGCATAGTTAATGCAAAGTTACATGGATTTATTCACAAAATCGATTGACATTTTACACTGGATCAGAAGCCAGGGTTTAAGAAGGATTCTATGCATATGGCACATTTTTTATTTGGAAGCCCATTCACATGGAAATCTTTATTTAAAATCGCTTGGATTATTATACTCATCTCGAAACTCAGGAGTCTTATACAATTTCTTATCTAAAATCACTCAGGATTATTCATTCTTTTGAAATATGGAGCACACTAGATATTATCTGCAAAAGGATTCATTAAGACAAGATTTAACTTCAAGTGGTAAGCAAGGAATTCTTGAATAAAACTTATACTCAATACTCAGAAGCATTTCAAAGGAGGCATTCTCAAACTAGCACAAAAGAGAAACAGGTAAGTATCAAAAATTTCCTATATATCGCAATCACTTAATTACCAAGTTTTTTGTTACAGTTCTTTTCATTACCAGTTTTTCCATTACAAGTCTTTTTATGGACAATCTTTTTAGATACATAGACATGATTAATTAAAAGGACTTTTTAAATCTACGGGCAGTTCTTCATTAAGTCTGCGACGACTTATGAAAGAAGAGGGAGGTTCCTTGGGTAGATAACCACCCTCTCACAATTGTCAAAGAACTCCTGACACAGAATGATTTAGAGTACCCACTATTTGACGGAAAAATTCTTGGGCAAATGCCGAAGACTTTAGATAAGCCAGACGCCACTCTTCCCATCGACTCTTCTCTTGCTCCTTATAACTCTGAAAATCAGCTTGTAGTTTAGTGTTTTGATCTTTTAAAGCATCCTTCTCTAATTTGAGTTGTTCCAATTCCTTCTGGAGCAGTGACAACTCAACATCTTGAGCTTTTCTTTGCTCTTGTTCCTGTAGGATAGCGAAATCATGAGAGGCTAGGTCTTGAGCTTGTTCAGAAAGACAGGCATTATGAAGCTTCTCTACTTTCTCTAAAATAAGACTTTTATGAGAAGCATCTAAAAGAGCTTTCTCCTTTAAAGCAATTTCCAGTCGGAGACCAGAATGTAATCGATCCACCTGTAACTCCAAAGTTCTCCTTGCAAGTTCTTTGTCTTTCAATAATTGTTGTGATTCCTCTAATTCTTGTCTCAATACCCATAATTGTTGATCTTGCGAGGTCACTTTCTCTTGCAACTGAGCCAGGTCATTATTAGAAGGAGGTAAAGTAGCTTTTAATGTCTCTAGTTGAGCTTTTAACTTATTGTTCTCCCGGTCCCGAGCCATAAGTAGCTGGTCGATGTGCAGACTCGAGGTAAGGAACTAAACAAAATGATGATACAGTTAAAGATAAGGATACGAAGTTGACAACATATAACCAAGAATACTTACAGCTACTGCCTGACGACTGTGGTGGTCGGCTCGATTTGGAAGACTAAGGCCCCTTAGTTGTTCTTGGCCCTGTAACCAAGATTCAGCCAATAGGCCTTGTAGTTGTAGAGAACCGTAGCTAAGTGGATCGGAGGTCTATCCCAATTGAGAGGGCAGACCCATAGCCTATTTAAATAAAGGTCGGGGAACGGAGGAAGAAGGAGGTAAGGAAGAAGAAGATGCAATGGAAGGGAAAGAAGTAGTAGAAACAAGAGCAGCAGAAGAAGAACTAGATGGAATAGAAGGTGGCAAAGCAAGGGATACTGACTCAGTCGTGGAAACGCGAATAGCTGAAGGCCCGGCACTAGGAGAAGATCTCCGGCAAGGTGTCCGTTTTGCTTGGGCCCAGAAGCCAAAGGAGGCAAGGCCAATGCAAGAGGTGTATAAGACATAGAAGGGATAATGGCCATCTCAGAAGCAGAAGCAGAAGGAGCTGAAATAATAGCACAAGAAGAGGGGATGAGCAGACCAGGTCTCATCATCCTAAGAGAAGGATTAGAGATAATATGGGTAGGAGTTATTGGTGTCTTGCCTCTCTCAAGAGAAATGGGCGCCGGAACAAGAGGAGCTTGCAAAAAAAAGTACCAAAGAGATCGCCAAAGGAGGCATCCTCAGTAAGCTTTGGCTTTTTGACTAAGGCAATAAAAAGCTCTTCTTCTTCCTCTTCCATGGCTGCGACAGCCTCTGCTTGTCGCTCTTCTTCGGATAGCAAGCTCAAGGTGGAGGAATTAGGATTATCTCAGCGAGCTCGCAACCACTCTTCTCCAAGATTATTAACAAAGGACTTAGTCATAGTAGGATTCTTGTACATAAAAGCTGGAAGAAGAGCATCAGCTGAAACACAGGAATTAAACATCATTATAAAAGAGATATACTAATCAGTAAATGCGGAGTGAAATGTTTATACGTACCAAAAGAGCCATCCAAGGCAGTGTCAATATTGCCTATCCCAAAAGGAAACATCAAACCCTCTACAATTAGATGCGGCAAGCTGAATTTTGCTCCCCTCAGTTTAGATAAGGCAAAGGCAACAGAGGGATCGTTAAGGAGATTATGGGTATTAGGAATCGGAGGTAGATCATATATCCATTGAATGGGAAACAGAGGAGGAGATGGGAGACGCATATAGAAAAATTTGTGATAGCATTCCCCCTGAGGAGGAATTCGATTGAACAAAATGGCCTTGGGACGAGATTGGAATTTGAAAACACCAACATCTACTTGACGAGGAACAAAGAAGTGATGAAAAAGACGAGGAGATAAGGGAAAATCTAACAGTTTAGATACCCCGAAAAAACCCATAAGGATAGAAAAGGACTGAGGGACAAACTGATTGAGTGGAATGTTAAAATAGAGGCTAACGTCAGAAAAAAAAGGGTAAAGAGGAAATCGAAAACCTTGTAGGACTTGATCTCGGAAGATAGATATACACCCTAAAGGGGGAAGATGTGGACTATCCTGAGGAGCAGGACGGGCTATATAAAAAGGAAAACCATAGCTCGCCTTTAAATCCACTTCCTTTGTCTCTATAAGGTCGGAAACACACGAAAGAAACCACGCAGGAGGGGAAGTTGCCATAGTGAAACATTAGAAGGAAGATGAATCAAGGGAGATGAAGAGAAAAGTGGGAAAGCGGGAGAGAACTTCTTAAAACCCTTGTTTTCCTTTCGGTCCTGTGCTAAAACCCCCAAACAGAGATAGCAGAAGGAAACAAGAAAAGAAAAAGTACTCAATCATCATAAAGGGGTGGTAACATTAAAGGATAAAATCAAATTCTCAAAAAGGGGAATGAATCCCGAGAGAGAGAGGTGGAGTTAAGTAATCTTCCTCGAAAAATGTGAAAAGTTTCCCTAGATATAATTTTAATTCTTAAGAAAGTCTGACGAATATAAAGGAAAATTGGTCAAGTACTATAAGTTCGGATTATTTGTCTAATAAAATAACAAACCCAAAGGGACATAATAAGACCAGGCAAAAGTTGGGTACAAGGCATTAGTTAATAGACGGGACTTGGTTAAAGGATACCGGAAGAGATTCATAAATATGAATCGGTCGGTCATAATAGATCGGCCGAGATAAATGCCATTCAAATATGTTGACCGAAGGCTTATCATGATAAGTCAAATGGCATACACTATGATAAAACCATATGAAATTAGGTTAATACATAAGATGACATACGTAGATACGAGCGTAAATCAATCAAGTAGAACAAATCGACCGATATTGAGAATATCACAATAGAACTGTACTAGATCGAATGAGACACAATTAATCTATAAAGTATCGGGCGGTATTTGTCAGCATTGATATATACCGCCCGGTCATGATGAAACGGTCTAAATAGATAAACATAATAATATGTTGGGTGAGGTTTTATGATGACCAGCCAAGCGACATTTAACATATTTAAACAAAACAGACGATCGTCATAAGGAAGAATAAATTTAATAATGAAAAGGGATAATCAACTTTACATGAGTTCGCTAGATTGTCATCACAAAGTTTTGGTCCCCCTTTATAGGGATTCAAATTTAAGTAAGAAAAGAAAATCATACTAAGGTCAGTTGAGGGAATAGATCAGGAGGCTTGTCCTCAATAAGTTTGCGACGATTTAGGAAGTTGGGAGGAGGATCGCGAGATAAGTAGTTTTCCTCTCGCAATTGTTGAATCGCCCCTTTAGCTCCCGCAGTAAAGGCTGCTAAGATTGACTTCACGATTGGCCTATTGAATTCAGGAGATTCAATCATGATGGTGGCCCGTCCCTTGTAACGAGTATCTTCGTTCGCCTTGTAGACCACCAGAGCCGTTTGGGAAGTCTTCAGTTCGTTTTCTTTGACAGAAACTTCGGTTTTAACTGAATCAAGGGAGGTGTTCAAGGAAGTTATTCCATCTTCCTTCAGCTGCAGGACTTTGAGTTTTTCAGCCAATTCCGCTTCATAATCATCCTTTAGTTTGCCAATTTTGGAAGTTAATTCTTGGTTAAGTTCCGTAGCTGATTGGAATTGTGCTTCAAGACTTTCAATCTGAGCTTCAAGTTGTTTCTTGGAAGCAGCGAAAAATGCGACAGAAGATAACTCAGTAACTTGTTGTCTCAGCTTGTCATTCTCAGATCTCAGCTTCTTGTTCTCGTTGTATAAATTGTGCATCAGCCGAGATAAGCCCATGTTTTCTATCCATCGTTAGAAATATAATAAAGGGTCATGAGATGATTACTAAGAAATAGAAAGTAGATGTTAGTAAACATACCTGATTCTCATTATGGGAGAAATGATCAATTGTTTCGGGAGTAGTGAGTTCTTTAAAAAAAAGGGACGAACTTTATCCCAAGCGTGGGCAAAGGAACCTCCTAGCAATATGGGGAGGACAGGAATAGTAGAAGAACCAGCAGAGAAGGAGGAAGTAGGAATAGATGGAGGAGCAAAGACTAAATAAGAAAAAGGTGAGGAGGGTAAAGATCCGGACACTGGAATAGACAATGGAAAGGTGAAAGAGACATCACCAGAAGCATTGGCATTGGAGAAAGGTGAGGCAGGAAAACTAAGAGAAGGGTAAAGTTCAGCCAGCGTAGGCTCATCAGAAGGAAGGTCAGCAAGAACAAAACCTTCTGAAACCAGTTCGTCAGCAGGAAGGATAAGCCTCCTTTTTGATGGAGGAACCCTGGTAAGTTTGTGCCCCGGACGCTTGCCGGTAGCAATTTCAGCTATCGATTTACCTGGGCTACCAGGAGACGTGAGTTCAATGATAGGAAGAGAGGCGGATGATGAGGTAGCAGCAGCCACTGGAGAAGCAACAGCGGGTAAAGAAATAGTAGGGATTTCTACAGGAAGACCTTCAGGAGCCTCAGGAACTCCCGAAGAGCTAGGTACCTCAGCTAAAGGAGCCGGCTCTTCGATTGAAGGTGGCGGAGTAATAGCAGCCAGAAGCTCTTTTTCTTTGGAGCGAATTACGTCCTCCTCCAGACGCAGTTCTTCATCAATCAAAGCATCATAAAAGCTCTCCACTACATAGAAAAGAAAAATAGTTTAGTTAGTTAAAATCAACAAGAAAGAAACAGGGTTTTACCTAAGGAGCCTTGTGTATCAGGTTTGACGGGGCTTAGGCCGAACAAGTATAGAAAATTGACTCTCAGCCACTTGGGAATAGAAAGTCGACGATTTAACAACTTTTCATAATAAATAGGAAAAGAAGGATGGAGATGGAACTCTCTGATATCGGGCAAAGTGGGTAAGGAGGATTTCCAAGCATAAGACCAAGGAATGAGTCCGGGAAACTTTATGAAAAAGAAGCGGGATTTCCAAGCTTTAAGAGACGAGGGCATATCCTCAAAAAGAACCATTTTAGTTCATGACTGGAACAGGAAAACACCAGGTTCCGAACACTTAGGATAAGAAAATATGAAGAAATTTTGAGGAGTAGGAGGAATATCTAGCAAACGAAACAGCATGTAAGCACCACATAGATAACGAAAGGCGTTAGGGGCAAGCTGTTGCAAAGGAATATCAAAATACTGGCTTATTTCGATCAGGAAAGGAGGAATGAGAAACCTTAAACCTCCTATCAACTGATCCTTGAAAAAAGTCACGCAATTAGCAGGAGGACGATGAGGACGATCATCTGGTTTTGGGATTAAGATGCTATATTCCCGGGGAATTTCATATTGACGACGGATGGTAAGCCTAGCACTTTTATCAAAGGAAGAAGACATGTGGGCATACCAAGGAGCAATTGCTTCCTCAGCCATAGACAAGAGTAGAGGCTAGCAAAACAACAGATTACTTACTGAAAGCAAGAAAGGAGATCACCGAGAAACGATGAGCACGAGGTTTGGTCGAAAACTGCAGCAAGAGAAGAACGTTAAGGTAAGAAAAGAAGGGACAAAGTTGAAAAGAAGACAAAGGGTTTAGGGTTTGAAAAACACACAGCCGTCGTCAGATCAAAATATTTTTATCTCAGCAGACGCTGAGGATCACAGGAAAAAGGCAAAGGCGTACATGACGTGGCAGCAAGAGAAAGTATGTGTCATATAATCATAAAGAAACATTTATACTGGATGCGACAGATCGGATCACGCTGGGGTTGGTAACACCTCGTTGTACGCTTCCAACATTCTCTTACCCGAGGTAGAGCCAATCACCAATCAGGAAGTTTTGAAAGGAGACGTAATTAACTAGGCATAATAAAGGGAGAGAGACTGAGTTTGACTAAGTCCAGGCTAAGGACAAGAACATTTAAGGATAGCGATTTAGGCGAATAACAGATTTTAAATTAATATCATTATAAAATACAAACTAGCATTGATCAAGATAATTTTATATCGGCCAACATAACTTCTGCTATGCTGGACAAGTATAACATTGGTTTAAATAACATTGTTTGTGATCAACAAGCTAATACCGGTCGGTATAATGTTAGCTATAATAAGGAAGTATTCCAGCGGTCAAGATAGCCGTGGCCATGATAAATGAAAAATATTTGTCGAGATAACAAAACATAGGATATACGAAGGGGTAATGAGCACAACATCACATTTATTCTTATGAATTAGAAGGATTCAATAGAGTCACTCAATTCAATACAAAAGATTGTTTTTACACTTAGAATCTGGTCAAGTACATAACATTACATTTCCCCTCAGAACATTAAACCTCAAACAGATAACAAAAATTACAAACATGAGCCCTTGAGATGCTTAGAAAATTTTAGTCCCACTGGAGTCAAACTTACCATGGAGCAGAAGAGGGAACATTTTACCTAGCACAGAGGAAGCTCGTCCGAGCTTGTCAAGGCGCAGAAGTGACAATATTTTGCCAAGATGAAGGAAACTATGAAGCAGAATAGGCGCATGAGCAAAAGAGGGACAAATTTGCTCATGTCCTGGTGGAAAAGTGACCGAAAGAGCCCCCTTTCCTGCTCAAGCCCTGGAGTTCTGCAACTTGAGCCACTAAGCTTAGCCCAAGGGTAACATGGGCTACGCGTTCGTAGGGATACCCAGGGGCTATGTGGTTGTCCCTCCATGAGTAACAAAAACCTCTCTAAAGTTTCTTGAGCCTTCAGAGCATTGGCACCTTTGGCTGAAAATTCTGGACTTTGAGGAACTTTATCTCTTGGGACAGTTCCTCGAACCCTAGAGTTAGCCGAAGCAAAAACTTGAATAAACTCATATATAGATCTCGCCTTGTCCAACAAAAGTCACCTCCAAAGAGGGGATCCAGGGCCATACTCTTAGTAGGAAAGATCAGCAGGGAAGGAAAAGAACTGAGGTAGGCGATGAACGAAGAGAAGGTTGTAACCCTATTTAAAGGATTAAGGGACCCGAGGAATCACTATACTAAGGTTCACGAGATCACTGTACACAGGGCCACGAGATAGCTGTACATAAAATTTGTAAGGTCACTTCAGTACCTGTGGCAGAGCCACGGGTAGGGGAAAAAACAACAAAATCAGACTTGTGTCTAGTCAGTCGTCTACACCTCCTTCGACTAGACTTGAAGGGAAGGCTAGTGATATATGTTAGGTTTCATGGATCCCCGATAAGAAAGGGAAAGAAAATAACCAAACGAAGAAGATAGATCAATATCGGCCAGGAAATATCTCAAAGGAGGTAGGCCAATATCGGCCGAGATACGTTTCCAAGGAGGCAAGCCAATATCGATCGAGACATGCCTCTAAGAAGGAAGGCCAATATCGGCCGGGATATACCTCCAAAAAGGCAGACCCATATCAATCATCATGTACCTCAAAGGAGGTAGGCTAATATCGGCCGGGATATACCTCCAAAGAGGCAGACCCATATCAATCAGCATGTACCTCGAAAGAGGTAGGCTAATATCGGCCGGGATTTACCTCCAAAGAGGCAGATCTATATCGATCAGCATATACCTCAAAGGAGGTAGGCTAATATCGGTCGGGATATACCTCCAAAGAGGCAGATCCATATCGATCAGCATATACCTCAAAGGAGGTAGGCTAATATCGGCCGGGATACGCCTCCAAGAAGGCATACCCATATCAATCAGCATATACCTCAAAGGAGGTAGGCCAATATCGGCCGGGATATACCTCAAAGGAGGTAAGCCAATATCGACCGAGACATGCCTTTGAGAACGAAAGCCAATACTGGCCGGGTTGACTAATACCTTGAAAAGATACTTGATAAAAATTACATACTTGATAAAAATTACATACTTGATAAAATATAGTCCAGTGCTAGCTAGAATAATAAACATAAAGGAGCCCTGACGGGCACTGCCCCAAGAGTCGCATGAGAAGTAATAATAATTGATCAAACTCAATTAAGCCCAGCTCCGATTGATACAAGGAACATTGATACATCAAGCTATCTCTGATATAGCAAAAACAAGAGAGGTAAGTAGGAACGATAGAAGCACTTTAAAGGACCTGTGAAATAGGATAGAAGTAAATATTTTAAATAGTTAATGAAGCTATTTGCAGTATATGATTGTATAACAAGTGTTATATATTTTGGTGGGAAATGTGTTTTTAGACTATTTTGCAGGTGCTAGATGACAAAGAAGGTACATCTGGGGTACAAAAAAGATTCCTTAGAAGCCATTTACCACAAGTACGCAGTTTACGTCATCTCATAACAAACTCTAACAAACCGGGGTCCACTTCATGACTATGGAGGTTATATGAAGTGGTATAAAAATAGAAATCCTCTCCGTTGGCTAGGTAAGTTCACATCATTGCGCACATTCATAACCCTAATTTTTCAACTACTGTTCATCTTCTTCCTCCTTCTTCCACACCAAGAGAGATCACTGACTTGAGCGTCGGAGGGCCTAGTCAGGGATTCCCACCCCGGTCTTAGGTCACTAACGGTAGTGTTGGTTGGTCTCTTATGCTCAGGAAGCCTTGGGAGCTCCGAATCTGGGTGTTCTTCGATCGGATCTCTTTATTGCCATTGGTATCTTGCTTCGAGAGGACACTCTTGTGGCTTCATCTTCTTGGATCCACTTTGGGTTTCTCGGATCGGCGTTCCAAGGTATTATTCTCCATCAGCAGTAGATTTTTTCTCCCGACTCTCCGTTTTGTCCAGCTTCTCAGACAGGATCAGGTAGAGATAAGGGTGTACCTGCGTGACAAAGCATCTACTACCACATTCTCTTTTCCTTGCTTGTATTGGATCACATAAGGAAACATTTCAATGAATTCAATCCAACGAGTATGTCTACGATTCAATTTACCTTGGCCTTTCAAATGCTTCAGTGACTTATGGTCTGTGTGAATAATGAACTCCTTGAACCACAAGTAATGTTGCCATGTCTCCAAAGCTCGCACCAATGCATAGAGCTCCTTGTCATATGTTGAGTAGTTCAACGCTGCACCATTGAGCTTCTCACTGAAGTAGGCAATTGGCCTCTTTTCTTGCATAAGAACAGCACCTATACCAATACCAGAAGCATCACATTCGATTTCAAAAACCTTAGAAAAATCTGGTAGAAGTAGTAAAGGAGCAGTACTTAGCTTTTCTTTTAATGCATTTAAGGCTTTCTCTTGTGCCTCTCCCCACTTAAATCCAATATTCTTCTTGATGATTTCCGTTAAAGGGGCAGTGATGGTGCTGAAATTTGGCACAAACCTCCTATAGAACCCGGCTAAGCCATGAAAACTCCTTACTTCAGTGATGGTGCTAGGGGTAGGCCATTCCCTGATAGCTTTCACCTTCTCCTCATCACCTTCCATGCCTCTGGAACTAACAACACATCCAAGAAAAACAACCCTATCTACGTAAAAGCTGTATTTTTTTAAGGTTAGCAAACAATTTTTCACGCCTCAAAGCTTCTAGCACACATTTCAAATTATCAATATGGTCATGCAAACTCTTGCTATAGATCAGAATGTTATCAAAATAAACAATAACAAATTTTCCAATAAATGCACATAGCACATGGTTCATAAGATGCATAGATGTGCTAGGAGCATTCGTCAATTCAAATGGCATCACTAACCATTCATATAGCCCCTGTTTTGTCTTAAAAGTTGTTTTCCACTCATCCCCTTCCTTAATTCGGATTTGATGATACCCACTCTTCAAATTAATCTTAGAAAATATAGTGGATCCATGTAATTCATCAAGCATGTCATCTAAACGAGGAATAGGGTGACGATACTTTACCGTTATCTTGTTTACAACTCGACAATCCACGCACATCCTCCAAGTTCCGTCTTTCTTTGGAACCAGCAGCACCGGCACAGCACAGGGACTCATGCTTTCACGAACATGTCCTTTGTTCATAAGTTCTTCGACTTGCCTTTGAAGCTCTTTGGTCTCTTCTGGACTACTTCGATAAGCTGGTCGGTTTGGAATGCAAGCTCCCGGAATGAGATCAATCTGATGCTCGATTCCTCTTTTGGGTGGTAACCTAGGTGGCGTATCCTCAGAAAAGGCATCCTTAAAATTCTGCAAAAGAGACATCACAACACTAGGCAAAGAAATATTATGGCCAGCCAAAGAAAGATAGGCCTCCTTATATAGAAACAAGATCATCGGTCTATCGGAGTTAAAAGCACTTTTGATCTCTCTTTCTTTTGCATAGAAGCTCATTTTTCTTTCTTTCTTTTTCAAGGCCAAACTCTTAATCTTTTCTTTTTTTCCACTCTCTTTTTTTATTCTTAGTCCACCATCTTTTTTTTTCATTTTCATTTTCACTCTCATTTTCTCTTTCTATCTCAGCCACACCTTTTCCTCTTGCTGCAATGAACTTTTTGATCTGGACTTGTTCCTCAAATACTTGACGAGGTGTCAAAGGTGCAAGTGTAATGTTCCTACCATCCTTGCTGAAGCTGTAGCGGTTCTTATGCCCATCATGTGTGGTCCATCTATCAAATTGCCACGGTCTTCTAAGAAGCAAATGACTAGCTTGCATGGGTACAACATCACACAGAACCTCATCCGTGTACCTTCCAATCGTAAATGAAACAAGGACCTGCTTGGTTACCTTCATTTCTCCACTACCATTGATCCATTGGAGTTTATACGACTTTGGATGCTTCAAGGTAGGTAGGCCAAGCTTGTCCACCATTAACTTGCTTGCCATATTAACATAGCTGCCACCATCAATAATCAAACCGCATACCCAATCTTTCACATGGCAGCGGGTGTTGAAGATATTCTCCCTTTGCAGTCCGTCAATGTCTTCTTTGGCTTGCATATGGAGAGCTCTTAGCACAACAAGAGCTTGGCCATCAACAGCAAGCTCAACATCACTAGTATCTTCAACTGATGGAGTGGACTCATTTCCTTCATCTTCCTCTTCAGTTTCGATCTCCCCATTATCCAACATGATCATTGATCGCTTGTTTGGGCATTGAGAAGCAATATGACCTGATCCTAAACAACGAAAACATTTGATGTCACGATTTCTTTGAGGTTGGGAAGATGAGTTACCCTTATCTTTATTGCAAGGTTGTGTCTTGGTCACATTCGTCTCTCCCTTTGATTTTGAAACTGCTTTCTCAGTTGGTTTTGATGATCCCCGCTTCTGCTTCCAAGGGGATGAACTCGCAGCCTCATACTTGGAAGATGATCGCACTCCTTTCTTGAGTTATCTTTTAACTTTCATTGCCATGTGTACCACATCGTCAAGCTCCACATAGTGATGCAACTCAACAATATTGGCAATCTCACGGTCCAAGACACAAATGAACCGAGCCATGGTCACCTCTCGGTCCTCCTCAATGTTAGCCCGAATTAAGGCTATCTCCATCTCCTTATGGTAGTCTTCCACAGTCATGGACCCCTACTTCAGACTTTGCAATTTCAAATGTAAGTCCCGATAATAGTGAGATGGAACAAACCTTCTTCTCATAACAACTTTCATGTCCTCCCAATTGTCGATGGGAAGCTCACGGTTCCAACGTCTACTCAGGGTCAGCTGATCCCACCATACAATGGCATAGTCGGTAAAAGCCACCGCAGCAAGCTTCACTTTCTTTTCCTCTGAGTAATTGTGACAATCGAATACCAGCTCAACTTTCCTCTCCCATTCAATATAAACATCAGGGTCATTTTTACCTTGAAATGGAGGAATGGATAGCTTGATGGTGCCCATGTTACGATCTACAACTTCCCTTTCTCGGTGTTGCCTTTGAACATGCCTTGGCCTTTCGGGTCTGATAGCCCTAGCCCTCCTCCAAGTAGCATTGGAGACCACTTCATTGCTGGCCCCATCATCATAGTCATCATCTGGGACATTTGGAGCAAAATGTGGCCGCTGGTCAGGTCTCCGATGCCTAGGTAATGACTCTTGCTGATGTTGTTCGAGCCAATCCTCATGCATATCCAACCGATCTCGAATCTCATTGAACACGACATTCATGCGCTCAAATTGTTGCTGCATAGCCCGCATGATCGTAGTCTGATCAGCCCCTCCTCCATCACTTGGATCAACCCTGCCACCGTGCTCTCGAGACATAGTGAGCTGCAACTGAAATATTATGAAAAAAGGAGGATCCTCACTCACTCCCTCACGTATTTGCACTCAGTTGGATGTCACAAAAACACTCATGTTTCACTCAAAAAATTGAGTTCTCTCTGCTCACTTGTTTTCCTCCAAAAAGTTCTAGAGAAACTAAGCAAGTCAAAACAAGCAAACACTTATTCAACCCAACAAACTCAGAATACCAATTCTAGGCTCAGTTGGATCAAGGTTACGATGTCAATCAAGGAACGATGGAAAGAAGATATGAAGCAAACAGAAATGATGATATGATGAAGCAAAATAGAATTGATGATAAGATAGAGAAAATGAAATCAAAGCAGCATAATGGAGATGGTAAACATGGTTGAAAAGAAACATGCAAATGGAAACGGAATCACGGCAGCCACAGATGGCACTAGATGTATATCACGAGATGCAATCAAAACAAATCAAACGATCTTTGTTCTTCCTTTTCTTTTCTGCTCTCTCTTTTTTTTTGTTTTTCTATTCTGTTCTTCCTTTTTTTTTTCTTCTTTTTTTTCTTTTCTTTTCTTTTTTGCAACAATACTAGAAAGTAGATGAAGATAACAAGATGAGTATGGACTAATTGTGTTGATAAAAGCAAAATAAACACTAGGAAAGATAGATAAACCTGATTTGGAACTTGGCTCTAATACCAAAGATGATGCAAACCTCGACGAACAATGCCACGAGACCCAGCAATAATAAGATTGGAACTCAGTTCCGGGATCATCCAAAGGAGGTTTCTGAGGGATAGAATATTGACCCGTTGATTATAGAGAATCAAGAACCAATATTATGAGAACAATGGAGAATTTCGACCCAATGATTATAACAAAATCAAGAATCGATATTATAAAAGTGCTGAGAATTACGAGTGCTCGCCCGTAATCCCTGCAGAGTTGCTGAAGAACAACAAGGAGGATAACTCTCTCAAAATATAGTGTTTTCTACCCCCTTTGATATCTACTCAAGATATTATATAGAACTGAAAATGGTAGTTTGCAAGGCATGGAAAGAGAAGATAATGAATGCAAGTCTTCATGCACACTCCCTTTCCAACAAAAGGTAGTTTCCAATGCATGGAAAGAGAAGATGATGAATGCAAGTTTTTATGCACACTCCCTCTAGCTGTCCTCCAACTTGGGAATTTGTCCAAAATGTAGGTGGCATTAAATGGCACACCAATTCCAATCAGAATGGTGTGTTTTCCCACCATTCTAGTATGGTATTTGGCTAGGAACATGTTGCATCATGATATTCCATTCTTCCGCAGCTAATTGGCCCATTTTAGGGTCGACTTGTATGAAGTTGATCATTCGGCATGGCATCGACTGTAACTCCATAGCCTGCCCTTCTAAGATACGAGATGTCAATGCTTGTACAGCATGTTGAACTTGCTTGACCTCTGTTTTCATTATCAGCTCAGCTGGCACGTGCAAGTCCTCTTCATGCTCCTCGTGGTTCGGGACGTACATCTCGACTTGCAGTCCTGTCTCATTGGCTTGGAGCTGATCCAGAGTTATATCACCATGTTATCTACAATATAAGTTAATTGAACAACTACACTTAGCATATAAATGTAGACATTTGATGAATGTGATTCTTTATTTCAAAATAAATGTTTACAAAAAGCTAGGCTTTTAGTATACACTCTAACAATCTCCCACTTATACTAAAAGACCATGCTGCCATAAACGTTGCCACACATCTGATTCCCATTCCTTCAACATACCGATCAAAATCTTTCGCCGGAAGGGCCTTAGTGAAATGATCTGTCAGGTTATCTGCTGATGCAATCTTGGCGACAATAACTTCTCCTTGCTTTACGATGTCTCGTATCAGGTGGTACTTGCACTCTATGTGTTTACTCGCCTTATGGGCTCGTGGTTCCTTCGAGTTTGCTACTGTACCGCTATTATCATAATAAATTGTGATGATTTTGGGCAAACCAGGAATCACATCTAAGTCCATTAGGAAGTTCCTAAGCCATACAACTTCTTTGGCTACCTCAGAGGTTGCCACATACTCAGCTTCCATGGTTGAGTCTGAAATGCATTTCTGCTTAACACTCCTCCATGCTATGGCTCCACCTCCTAAAGTAAACACATAGCCTGATGTAGACTTACTATTGTCCCTATCTGATTGGAAGTCAGAATCTGTATAACCCCCAGGGAGCAGATCATCTGCTTGGTATACCAACATATAATCTCTAGTCCTCCTCTGGTACTTTAATATATGCTTTACGGCAGTCCAATGTCCCTGTCCTGGATTACTTTGATATCTGCTAACCATGCCCACAGCAAAATAGATATCTGGTCTCATGCACAACATAACATACATTAGGCTTCCTATAGCTGAAGCATAAGAAACTGCCTTCATTTCTTCTATCTCTTTTGATATCTTCGGAGACATCTCTTTAAATAAAGATACTTTATGCCTGAAGGGTAGAAAACCTTTCTTGGAGTCTTGCATGCTAAAATGAGCTAGGATTGTATCGATATATGAAGCTTGGGATAAACACAACATTCTTTTCTTGCGATCCCTTATTACTTTGATCCCGAGAATATGTGTGCATTCTCCCAAGTCCTTCATATCAAATTGCTTGGACAACCATACCCTTACTTCCGACAATACTTTGATATTGTTTTCAACTAACAAAATGTCATCTAAGTATAGTACAAGAAATACCACCACGTTTTCATCACACTTCTTGTATACACAAGACTCATCCGGACACTGAATAAATCCATATGACTGGATTACATCATTAAATCTGATGTACCAAGATCTTGAAGCTTGCTTCAATCCATAAATCGACCGATTGAGCTTACACACTAGATGTTCTTTGTCTTTTGCAATAAATCCCTCTGGTTGTTTCATATGGATATTTTCTTCAAGACTTCCATTAAATAAAGCTGTCTTGACATCCATTTTCCAAACCTCATAATCCATATGAGCGACAATAGATAAGAGTATACGGATAGACTTAAGCATGACTACCGGCGAAAAAGTTTCCTCATAATCGATTCCCTCTTTCTGAGTGTACCCCTTCGCAACAAGCTTTGCTTTGAAGGTTTCCACCTTCCCATCTGCCCCTCTTTTTCTTTTGTAGATCCACTTGCATCCAACGGCTTTTACACCATTTACAAGGCTATGACGCGATTTGGGTAATCATTGACCGATTAACCAAATCCGCGCACTTCATAGTAATTCGGAAGACCAATTCTCTAGATCGATTGGCAGAGCTGTATGGTCAGGAGGTCATCAGATGACGTGGTGTTCCTTTGAGCATTATATCTGATAGAGACCCCTGGTTCAAGCACAATCTGCAACATGCCTTGGACACGCAGTGTTGGGTATTTCAGGCCGTAAAAACCACTTTTTACGTTGCGGAAACCCCGAATCTCATGCCACCGGATCCGTGCGAAGTTATAAAACAAATTTTTCTTCATGTACGAGTTTCTCTAACCTAGATCTACACTAAATCTACAAAGAAAAAGAGATTACCCTTGATGTGAAGCCCTTCGCAAATCCCGCTCATCCAAGGTTCGCCAGATCTCAAGGTTGTCAAGTGTACAACCCTCTATGTGTATCCACACGAACAAATCGATGGAGATAACCTCTAAAGATGTGCTAGCAACATTAGAGGATCAGCAATGGTGGAGGATAACTAATGAGCAGTATTTAGCAACACATCATTACTACCCAAGTTGCAAGAATGTTGAGATCCAACGTCACCTTGTGACTACTAATTGTGACTCTTCACAATATGTGACAATGTCCTTCTATCCTTGACATCAAGATTGATCAATATGAGGCATAGACCGTGTCATCCTCTAATCAATCTAAATCTTGAATCTCAAGTAGACTCACTCAATCAAATGAGCTCAACATCTCATATTGACTCATTTGGGCATCGCCATACACTTAGTGATCTCACTCTATCAAGAATAATGATGTCACTCCCATCATATAGGAGGGATAGATCCCATCTACATCACTCACATCCCTCCGCATAATTTGTTACATACCCAGTAATCGCCTTTATAGTCGACCTAGTTACGAGTGACGTTTGACGAAGCCAAAGTATGTAACTCATTATGTAGGGAACAATGGTAACTTCAGTGTTGGGTTTTTCGGGCCGCGAAAACCGCTTTTTCGCGTCGCGGAAACCCCAAAACCCCCTAGCCATTGGATCCGTGCGAAGAAAACTTTCAAAAATACTAGTACGAGTTTTAAACTATGATCTACAGTAGATCTACAAAGGAAAAACATTTTATACCTTTGAAGCGTGCCCTCGCAAATCCCGCTCGTCCAACAGTACGTCGGATCTCGAAGTTGTCAACATAGACAACTCTCTAGTGATATCCACATGAACAAGATGTGTTCTCTAACACACAAGGATGGAGAAGAGAGCACCACAAGTGTGCTAGCACTCTCTAGTGCTCTCGGGTAGGATTGGAAGAAGAAGAAAGGAAAAGAAGAGAACACACTCCTCTAAAATCTCTATGTGACTTTCACTAACCTTTCTTCTTGGATTATATTCACTCTCCTTTCTTCTCCCTTGCTTGAAACCCACGACCAAGAGAAGAGAAGGAGCAAGAAGAGAGCTTAGGAGGAGGAAGATCACTTGAATGAGAGTTACACTTGCAAAATAAAAATCTTTTCATCTAATTAAGTGGTTTGTAACCTCCATGGGATACCAAGAGTCACAACTCTTGGTAACTCCCATGAGGTGGCACTTCACTTAAGTAACCATGATGATGTGGAGCATCATCATTGGTCCACTTAATGCCAACTCACCAATGAGGTGGCATAAAGTCAAGTCAAACTTAAGAAGGACGTCGAATACGAACTCTGGCTCATAACCCACAGGTCCCAGGATCGAAACCTGGCTCTGATACCACTGTTGGGTTTTTCGGGCCGCGAAAACCGCTTTTCGCGTCGCGGAAACCCCGAATCACCCAAAGCCGTAGATCCGTGCAAGGAAAACCAAACGAAAATTACGAGTACGAGTTTCAAAACTTTAGATCTACTCCTAGATTTATGTGTTGAGAATTTTACCCTTGAAGCGTGCCCTCGTAAAATTCCGCTCGCACAAGGTGATGTTGGATCTCAATATTCTTGTAACTTGGGTAGCAATGATGTATTGCTAGATGCCGCTCATTGCTTATGTTTCTTAAGGAGTTTAGGAACATTGCCAACGTTACAAGAACCTATTGGGTCACACACAAAGAACAAGTGGATGGAGATTAGGTTCATATGATGAACCAAGAGGATTAGATTCATTTGATGAATTAAATTGGATTAAGAGTAATCCAAATTGGGCTAGCTTGAGTTAGACTCAAGTTGATTCATGTGTTCAATGAGTCTAATTTAGATTATGATTCATTGAATCAATTTAATTAAATTAATTAGATTCATTATATTAAATTGGCTTGAATTAAATGGTTAGATTAGATCAACCATGAGAGAGATTAAGTCAAGTTTGACTTGACTTGAGAGGAAGAGGATGAGTCAAGTTTGACTTGACTTTGCCACATCATATGTGTGACTTGGCATTAAGTGGCCAATGATGATATGCCACATCATCATAGTTAATACATGATTATGCCACCTAATGGAAGTTACACTTCCTTCTTTGTTTTAATGTGGCCGGCCACATTAATGAGAGTAATTACTCTCATTGTGGCCGGCCACTCAAAATGAAGGGAATTGATGTTTTTCATTTTAATTTGTCATTAACTCCTTCTTCTTCCTCCTTGGGTGGTCTCTCTTCTCTCCATGGTGCTGTTTCCGTGAGGTTCCAAGAGTGGAGAGGGTGATTTGAGTTCCCAAAAGTAGAAAGGGTAAGTGAAGGTCACATAGAAAAGTGTTCTTGGTTTTTATCCTCTCTTCTTTGATCTCCTTTCTTCTTCCATTCCATCCGAGAGCCCTAGAAAGTGCTAGCACACTTGGGGTCTCTCTTCTCCATCCTTGAGTGCTAGAGAGCACTCCTTGTTCGTGTGGATATCACTAGAGAAGTATCTACCTTGATACTTTGGAGATCCGACACGTACCTTGGACGAGCGGGAATTTTGCGAGGGCACGCTTCAAGGGTAAAATTCTCAACACATAGATCTAGGAGTAGATCTAAAGTTTTGAAACTCGTACTCAAAATTTTCGTTTGGTTTTTCTTGCACGGATCTACGGCTTTGGGTGATTCGGGGTTTCCGCGATGCGAAAAGCGGTTTTCGCGGCCCGAAAAACCAAACATTCAGGTCCAAGGACTAATAATCATACTAATAGCCACATGAGAAAGTATATGACACTCATATAACGATCCATGATACTTTCTCATGGCGGGTCATTCAGTATACATTCTTCAATGCATACCCATGTGTCAACTTGATATCTCTATATCCATGACTTGTGAGATCAAGTCATCGAGTTGACCTACATACTAGCCTCGTCGCATTAACATTGTCCCTGAATGTTAATACTTGACTAGGAATGATTAAGAGTAGCGTTCCCTATATCATCTCACTATCGATTCAACCAATCGATTGATATAGGTAAGAACCTTCTACTCAAGGACGCTATTATACTTAGTTATTTGGCATCAATATAAGTAAGCATAATAACCATAAACAAATGTCTTTATATACATAAGAATATGATATAACGAGTCCATACAACAATCATCAAATGATTGGCTCTAGGGCTCTAACTAACAATCTCCCACTAGCACTAGTGCCAATAAGTATAGGCTCTAAGGCCCAATGACCTAGTGTGACCATCATGCTTTCTCTGTGCCAAAGCCATGGTCAAGGGATCTGCGATGTTAGCCTTAGTGGGTACTCTGCAAATCTTCACATCTCCTCTATCGATTATCACTCGAATGAGATGGAAGCGCCGTAGTATGTGTTTGGTCCGCTGGTGTGAGTGAGGTTCCTTAGCCTGTGCTATTGCCCCATTGTTGTCACAATAGAGCTATATGGGATCAGCAATGCTAGGAACCACCCCAAGCTCAGTAATGAACTTGCGGATCCAAACTACCTCCTTTGCTGCTTCTGATGCAGCAATATACTCAGCCTTTGTTGTAGAATCAACGACTGTGTCCTGCTTCGAACTCTTTCAGCTCACAGCACCACCATTTATGCAAAATACGAACTCATACTGCGATCTATAATCATCCTGATCAGTTTGGAAGCTAGCATCACTGTAACCCTTTACAGCTAGCTCGTCAACGCCTCCATATATCAAGAAATATTCTTTAGTCCTTCTCAAGAACTTAAGAATATTCTTGACTGCTATCCAGTGACTTTCACCTGGATCTGACTGGTATCTGCTCGTCATGCTCAAAGCATACGAGACATCAGGACGAGTACATAGCATGGCATATATGATAGATCCTATGGTTGAAGTATAAGGGATCTTATCCATGCGGTCTCTCTCCTCTCTAGAAGAGGGACCTTGAGTTTTCGAAAAACTCACACCATGTGACATCGGCAGAAATTCCTTCTTGGAGTTCTGCATGGCAAACCGTAGTAATACCTTGTCAATATATGTACTCTGACTTAGGCCAAGCAATCTCTTAGATCTATCTCTATAGATCTGTATTCCTAAAATACGGGTTGCTTCACCTAAGTCCTTCATTGAGAAACAATTCCCTAGCCAAGTCTTTATAGACTGCAGCAAGGGGATGTCATTCCCAATGAGTAGTATGTCATCCACATACAACACAAGGAAGACAACTTTGTTCCCTACAACCTTCTTGTAGACACAGGGTTCATCTTCATTCTTGATGAAACCAAACTGTTTGATCGCATCATCAAATCGAAGATTCCAGCTCCGAGAAGCTTGCTTTAGTCCATAAATGGACCTATGTAGCTTGCATACTCTGCCAGTATGCTGTGGATCTACAAAACCCTCAGGTTGTGTCATGTACACATCCTCGAGCAGGTTTCCATTCAGAAACGCGGTTTTGACATCCATCTGCCAGATCACATAATCGTGGTACACTGCAATAGCAAGCATGATCCGAATGGACTTAAACATCGCTACTGGAGAAAAGGTTTCATCATAGTCAATACCATGAATTTGCTTGAAACCTTTAGCTACCAAGCGACCCTTATAAATAAGTCTATCCATGTCAGTCTTTCTCTTAAAGACCCACTTACACCCAATAGGTTTGACCCCTTCAGGTGGATCAACCAAAGTCCATACTTGGTTAGTGTGCATGGATTTCATCTCGGATCTCATGGCCTCTAGCCATTTCTCGGAATCTGGTCTCATCACAGCTTCTTGATAGGAGGTAGGCTCATCCTCAATGAGCATAACGTCATCATGGTCAGACAAGAGAAATGAATATCTCTTAGGCTGACGACATACCCTATCAGATCTGCGAAGAGGTAGGTCTACTTGAACTGGTTGTGGTTCCTCAACTCCTTGTGGAACAACACCATCCACAACACTTTGTGGTTCTAGTTCAACTTCCATCGAGGCTTCAGTGCTATGGTCCACATCTTGAACTTCTTCAAGATCGAACGTACTCCCACTTGTCTTTCTAGAAACAAAATCCCTTTCTAGAAATACCCCAGTCTTAGCCACAACTATCTTGTGTTGACTGGGAATGTAGAAGTAATATCCCTTCGTTTCCTTGGGATATCCAATAAAATAGCACTTATCAGATTTGGGTCCCAATTTGTCCGAGACTTGACGTCGAACGTAAGCCTCACAACCCCAAATCCTCATAAAAGACACCTGGGCATCTCTCCCAGTCCATATCCTATATGGTGTCTTTATTATAGTCTTAGATGGAACTCGGTTGAGAATGAAGGCTACTGTGTCTAGAGCATAGCCCCAAAGATACATGGGAAGATCTGTGTGTCTAATAAGGTACGATTCCTCCTTTCGGATACACCGTTCCACTGTGGTGTTCCAGGAGGAGTCACGAAACTCATGGCTAAGGTATTCACCACCTCGATTTGATCGAAGTATCTTAATACTCTTGCCAAGCTGGTTTTGTACTTCATTCTTGAATTCTTTAAACTTTTCAAAGGATTCTGACTTATGTGTCATCATATACACATAATCATATCTACTGAAATCATCAGTAAATGTAATGAAGTACCTATAACCTGTAACACCCACGAAATTATAACCTATACCTATGAGTATTTTTCCTTTAGAATAGAAGAAAAAGGAGAAATGGAAATAGAAAGCAAAATAAAATAAAAAGGAAGTGAGGTTAAGGTTTGAACCTTGAACCTCCCACAAATAATAGAGTTAAATTAGTGTATGGTAACCACTAGGACAATGAATAATAGATGAATAGAAAAGAATGGAAATTGTAGTTAAGAGTAAGAAGATAGTTAAGTAAAGGAACAAGAGAAAACCAAGTAGCTTACCTCCTCTTCCTCTTGGTTAAGGAAAGAAGCAAGCAAAAGCCAAGTTGCTTTCCTTCCTTTCTTTTCCTCTATTTTCGTGGGAATTAAGAGAGGGTAGAGATAGAGGGGTTAAGGGGATGAATGAAGACATGTTTCATTTACATGAGAAATAAATAGGATTGAGAGAAGAAAAGAAAGTTGTTAATCCTTCCTTCTTCTTCTTCCTCCTCCTTCTTTCTCCTCCTTCCTTCTCCACCGAGACATAGAGCCCTCTCTCACTCATTTCTAAAATCCAAGCTAAGGTTTTCTCTCCAAGAAAACTAATTTCTAAGAAGGAGTCTCAAGGTTTACTCCTTACAAGAAAGAGAAAACAAAAAAGGAAGAACTAGGAAGAGAAGCTCCTTCTTCCTCCTCAAGGGTACCACTTGCTTTAGGATCAACAAGCGAAAGGAAGTAACTATCCCCTCACCTGTGGTACAAGTTGTTTATGTTTTCCATAAGATTAGAATGCTTAAAACCTAGGATCACAAAGTGGAACTTTCGGCCAAGTGTAGATGAATGACCTAGGAAAACTTAAGACCTAAACTAACCATGTTCACTGTGTCCTTATGATATGTAGGCCATGATAAGAGATTGGTTTGGTTTTCTTATGCTTGTTTGTTGCTTTAAACTTAACCTCATGCTCCAAAGGTATTCGGCCAAGTCATGAATAAAAAGGATTAGGGAAGTTAAAAATTTAGGTATTTATGCTTGCATGTTGCTTAGAGCTTGGTTTCCTCTTCATGAATGTTTCGGCCAAGGACAAATTTTAGGGTTCAAGGAAGCTAAAAATTTAACCTAGCATGCTCATGTATCTCCTTATGATATGATATGAATTTAGCTAGGTATTTATGCTTGCATGTTGCTTAGAGCTTGGTTTCCTCTTCATGAATGTTCGGCCAAGGACAAATTTTAGGGTTCAAGGAATCTAAAAATTTAACCTAGCATGCTCATGTATCTCCTTATGATATGATATGAATTTAGATAGGTATTTATGCTTGCATGTTTCTTAGAGCTTGGTTTCCTCTTCATGAATGTTTCAGCCAAGGACAAATTTTAGGGTTCAAGGAAGCTAAAAATTTAACCTAGCATGCTCATGTATCTTCTTATGATATGATATGAATTTAGCTAGGTATTTATGCTTGCATGTTGCTTAGAGCTTGGTTTCCTCTTCATGAATGTTTCGGCCAAGGACAAATTTTAGGGTTCAAGGAAGCTAAAAAATTAACCTAGCATGCTCATGTATCTCCTTATGATATGATATGAATTTAGCTAGGTATTTATGCTTGCATGTTGCTTAGAGCTTGGTTTCCTCTTCATGAATGTTTCGGCCAAGGACAAATTTTAGGGTTCAAGGAAGCTAAAAATTTAACCTAGCATGCTCATGTATCTCCTTATGATATGATATGAATTTAGCTAGGTATTTATGCTTGCATGTTGCTTAGAGCTTGGTTTCCTCTTCATGAATGTTTCGGCCATGAATAGATTTTAGGGTTCAAGGAAGCTAAAAATTTAACCTAGCATGCTCATGTATCTCCTTATGATATGATATGAATTTAGCTTGATATTCATGCTTGTATGTTATTTGGAATCTATTTTCCTTCTTCATGAACCTTCGGCCATGATAAGGATCAAAACCTAGGAAAGCTTAGAAATGTGATTTACATTCTTATGACCTTCCTTGTGATATGATATGAAGTCAACATGAGATTCTTATGCTTGTATGTTGTTTAGAGTTTAAATTCATACTCTTGAACTTTCGGCCATTATGGGTTTAGGAGCCTAGATGTGTCTCACATGCTACGTTATGAATTAAGAGATGTTATTTAATGATTCCAAGCATGATTATGTCTTTACTATGATGGGTGATGTGTTCATTTATGTATACCCATGAACCATGCACGATAATGTCTCTTACGATGTGCTATGTGCTCAAGTATGCATGCTTTATGATATGGCAAATAACATGCTCATTTATGTATGTTTATGATCCATGCATAATAATGTCTCTTATGATGTGCTATGTGCCCAAATATGCATGCTTTATGATATGATAAGCAAAGGCCTAAGAGTTGCTTCCCTTCTTGTTGGGATTAAGAGCACTCTTTATGACATGATAAGTGAAGGCCTAAAAGTTGCTTCCCTTTGGGGATTAAGAGCACTCTTCATGATATGATATGCTATGTTATGACATGAACCATGATATGCTATTTTACTTTGTATGGCTTATACCAAGGGTGGGCTCCATAAGCGCCCCTAGGCCGACGGACTATGAACCGGTCTAGTAAAGGGATGAGCTCCTTAGTACGCCCCTAGGTCGACGGTCGTAGTACAGACCTAGATCCCTAGTAAGTTCAGGGCTAGCTACCCTGTCCTAGGGATTGCGCACATTTATGTATGTATGTGGTACAAGATGGGCCCTCATGATGATATTATGTTCAAGTACTATATGATATATTTTAAGACATCTTGCATATGACATGACACATGTTTTAAAAGACATCTTGTATGATATGATTAATGATTTATGATATGATATAGCATGATGTTCTTTATGATTTATGATATGACATGCTATGCTCTTATGATTTATATGATATGATTGATGATTTATGATATGATATAGCATGATGTTCTTTATGATTTATGATTTGACATGCTATGCTCTTATGATTTATATGACATGATGATTTATGATATGATATAGCATGATGTTCTTTATGGTTTATGATATGACACGCTATGCTCTTATGATTCTTATGACATGATGATTATGATGTGATATAGCATGATGTTCTTTATGAGATAATATGTTATGATGCTATGTATTCACCATATGATGTTAGATGATCATATTTACATGATTAGATGCTATGTGTTTATACTTGTTATATGGATTTTGTGAGTAGGAAAGGTTCTTACTAAGCCTGTGTGCTTATAGCTTACTTTCCTTGTACCGCAGATAAAGGCAAAGAATGGATGACCTAGGGGAGCTGCGGGAGAGGCAAGGAGATGTGTGTGGTGGTGGCTCGGCTAAGATAAATAAAAGACCTGCTTATGTTATTTTGTTATGATGACATGAACTAAGTGTGTTATGATATTGTCCCGCATGACTTCAGGATATTTCTAATGTTTTACTTTCGAAAGAAATTTTAATATGCATGTATGCTTCCGCAATAGTAATGGTTAAGTAAAGTAACCCCGCCCTGTTAGCAGGAGGGGCGGGCGTTACATAACCACCCCTAGTAGCGACATTGAAAGGTCCACATACATCACTATGTATAAGTCCTAACAAGTTAGTCGCTCTCTTGCTGTGTCCACTAAAGGGAGTCTTGGTCATCTTGCCCAGTAGGCATGACTCGCATGTCTCATATGATTCAAAATCAAATGAGTCCAGCAAACCATCTTTATGGAGCTGGGATAAGCGTTTGCCATTTATATGACCTAAGCGACAGTGCCAGATATAGGTTTGGTTCATGTCATTTGACTTGAACCTCTTGGTACTTATGTTATAGATAGGGTTCTCAAGGTCTAGAATATAGAGTTCGTTTATCAGAGGTGCACTACAATAGAACATATCATTTAAATAAACTGAACAACATTTGTTCTTTATTATAAATGAAAAACCTTTCTTGTCTAAACAAGAACCTGATATAATGTTATTAGTCAAAGCAGACACATAACAACAATCATCCAATTTTAGTACAAGCCCAGAGGACAGAGATATAGAATAAGTTCCTACAGCAACAGTAGTAACCCGTGCTCCATTGCCTACTCGTAGGTCCACCTCGCCCTTCGTCAATGCCCTGCTATTTCTCAGCACCTGCACATTAGTACAAATGTGAGAAGCACATCCAGTATCTAATACCCATGATGAAGAAATAGATAGATTGACTTCTATAACATATATACCGGAAGTGGAAGTCTCACTTCTCTTCTTCTTAAGATCTTCCAGGTACACTTTGCAGTTCCTCTTCCAGTGCCCAGTCTGATCGCAGTGAAAACAGGTAGCATCCTTGGCAACCCCTCCTTTAGGTTTCAGTGCCTTGCCTTTGCCCTTGGCTTGGGACTTTCCCTTACCTTTGGGCTTGCCCTTGCCCTTGTGTTTCTGAACCATCAGAATAGAGTTGGGCTTAACCTTCTTAAGGTTGAGCTCAGCAGTTCTTAACATGCTAAGCTGCTCGGGCAGTGGCTTGTCAATTTCGTTCATGTTATAATTTAGAACAAATTGACTATAGCTATCTGGCAAGGATTGCAAGATCAGGTCAGTGGCCAGCTCTTGGTCAAGTGGGAATCCCAACCTCTGTATGTTTTCTATGTACCCAATCATCTTGAGTACATATGGGCCTACGGGAGTCCCATCTTGCATCTTACACTGAAACAGTGGCTTAGAGATCTCGAATCTCTCGTGCCTCGCTTGTCCTTGATATAGTTGATGAAGATGTTCAACCATATCATAAGCACCCATCAACTCATGTTGCTTCTGAAGCTTAGAGTTCATGGTCACGAGCATAAGACATGACACATCTAATGCATCATCTTGATGCTTCTTGTAAGCATCACGATCAGCTTGTGTGGCAGTGGCAGGAGGTGCCTCGGGAATGGGCTGCTCCAGGACGTACAGTTTTCTTTCTTGAGTGAGAACTATTCTCAGATTTCTGTACCAGTCCAGGAAGTTAGCACCATTGAGCTTGTCCTTATTGAGGACAGAATGCAGGGAGAAGGAGTTCGTGTTTGACGACATGGTAATCTACAACAGAAAAATGCAGAAAATAAATAATCATATTCCACTAATCATTTAACTAGGCCTTTAACTAAATGATGCTCCCACTGAATTATAGAACTTTTGTAGAATCAAGTCATGGATATGGTCAAACCACACCAACTATAATTCATGCGGGACAAGATCCACATTATACTACGCCTTGAGTTAGCTTTGGCTAAATCACCCAAGACTTAGTATGATCGGTAGGTAACTAATTACCAATTACATCTCTATGCAACTCTTGTTTATAGGATCAAGATCCGTATGTATATTAAAACTTAGGTTAGCTTTAGATAAATCGCCCAAGAGTTAATATAAATGTGATTTTGACCTGTCTACCAACCATTGGAAAATGCCTATAGTTAAACTCGATCCAATTGAGTTGTACTCAACCATGCGTTGATAGGCGAGACCAAGATTGTCCCTCCGCACCCTACCAAGATAATATGCATTGCTCTGCTTTGGCAGATTCAACAACAACATGTGATCGAGGTAGTGATGGGTATCACGGCATGGTAGGCATTTCGAGTTGACGTAATTGAGATCTAATCTAATCGACGATGTGTATCAAGTACGCGATTTAGATCGAATCTAATCGTTAAGGCACTAATTAATTACTAATCTAGCATGCATCACATACACACACACAAGCAATTAATTAAATTTTGTGATTAGTCATGGCCCTACTACGATCTTCTCAAGCCAATGAGAAGATCGGTTGGTCAACCTAGGGTCAATAGCTTCTCCAAGCTCCTCCCTTTGACCGCCATGTGTTGCTCGCACCCTCCTCGTAACTCCTCCTCGAGTGGACATTCCACCGCCTCATTTTGTACATTACAAAAAGGTGAAACTCGAGTTACATTCGAGTCTAAACTATTTTACAATAGGAATATAAATAGTAAGGCACGACGCGTAGGTCGCGAATCAAGTACAACACGCACAAACACACAAAATAACGCGCAAGCCATATTATGAATTACAACACATGTTTCCAATCAAATTGGGTTCTTTAGGCCATGACCATCAAAAAATGATACATAATTCTAAATTATGTGATTTTCATAAATTTCTGTAATTTTTCTAATATTTTTATGATTTTATGAGTCGCTACTTCCCGGCGGTCCCGATTAGCGATTTTTGAGCGCAATCGCAGAACAAAGCCCCTTGCGGGGTTAGGGGCAGCACCCCTACTTGCGATATAACCATCGCGAGTGTTCCTAAGCAATCCTACAACGCCTTAGCCCACTGTCCCAAATCATTTTGGGCGATACTTTGCCGATTTGGAAGGTATTTCTCAGTAGTCGAAGCCTACAAGTGTTCAAACACTTGTTGCTTCGCTTCTACGAGAAAAATACCCATAAAATACATAAAAATCATAAATTTACAGAAAGTTACAGAACTGATATTTTTCATAAAAATACAAAAGAAACTCATACACGCTTCGCATGTGGCTCTGATACCACTATTGGGTATTTCAGGCCGTAAAAACCGCTTTTTGCGTTGCGAAAACCCCGAATCTCATGCCATCGGATCCGTGCGAAGTTATAAAACAAAATTTTCTACGTGTACGAGTTTCTCTAACCTAGATCTACACTATATCTATAAATAAAAAGAGATTACCCTTGATGCGAAGCCCTTCGCAAATCCCGCTCGTCCAAGGTTCGCCGGATCTCAAGGTTGTCAAGTGTACAACCCTCTATGTGTATCCACACGAACAAATCGATGGAGAGAACCTCTAAAGATGTGCTAGCAACCTTAGAGGATCAGAAATGGTGGAGGAGAGGGAGAGAAGAAAAGTAGAGAGGAAGAAGGAGAAGGTTACACAAAACAAAATGAAACTCACACTTGGGAATTAAGTGGCCGGCCACCTTTTTGAGGCTTATAAACCTCCATGGGATTTCAAGAGTCACAACTCTTGATTTCCCTCATGAGGTGGCACACACATGTGCTAGCCTTGATGATGTGGCACATCATCATTAGTCCACTTAATGCCAACTCACAAATGAGGTGGCAATGGTCAAGTTAAACTTGACCTTTCATCTTCCTCTCAAGTTAAGTCAAACTTGACCACTTCTCTCCCATGGTTGATCAAATCTAACCATTGGTTTAAGTCAATTTTAATTTAATGAATATCTATTCATTGAATTAAATTGGCTCAATGAGTCTAAGTCCAAATTAGACTCATTTAACACATGAACCAAATTGAGTCCAACTCAATTAGTTTACTTTGGATTACTCTTAATCCAATTTGGTTCATCACATGAACCTAATCCTCTTGGTTCATCAAATGAACCTAATCTCCATCTAATTGCCCTTTCTGTGTGACCCTATAGGTTCTTGTAACGTTGGCAATGCTCCTAAACCCATTTAGAAGCATAAGTAATGAGCGGTATCTAGCAACACATCATTACTACCCAAGTTGCAAGAATGTTGAGATCCAACATCACCTTGTGACTACTAATTGTGACTCTTCACAATATGTGATAATGTCCTTCTATCCTTGACATCTAGATTGATCAATGTGAGGCATAGACCGTGTCATCCTCTAATCAATCTAAATCTTGAATCCCAAGTAGACTCACTCAATCAAATGAGCTCAACATCTCATATTGACTCATTTGGGCATGGCCATGCACTTAGTGATCTCACTCTATCAAGAATAATGATGTCACTCCCGTCATATAGGAGGGATAGATCTCATCTACATCACTCACATCCCTCCGCATAATTTGTTACATACCCAGTAATCGCCTTTATAGTCCACCCAGTTGTTGGTTAGTCCTAGGAAAACGTACCGGTTCCACTGTACAAAAATTTTTGTACAAGTGTCGAACCTTTCCTTAAATAACCTATTGTGTTCTTTAGAAATTAAATTAGGAATCGCAGATGAAACTTAACAACATTGATTCCAAATTTAACTTATCTGTTCTTAATAGTTTAGATTTGAATCGCAAGCGGAACTTAACACTATTGATTCAAATCCACCTATGTTATTAATTCCATTAAATATTAATTTCCAAAATTGGCTTCCAGAACTACATGGCAAGGCACATGGCCTTCTTGGATATGGGAGCAACCACCACCGCCTAGACAAAGCCTTTTAAGGAAAGCTAATATTTAATTTCCTTAAATAACTCTAGGTTAACCAAAAAGAACAATCGAATCTCAAATTCGAAAAAAAAACAAAAAGAAACACATCTTCGAGACAAAACCAAAAATCTAGTATCTAATGCCTCTTGTGTTTGGAATTCATACAAAAGAAATACAACTAGTATGATGCGGAAATTAATTACTAATTATACCTTCCTTTGTATGCAACGACCTCTTGATCTTCTACCGTATTTCTCTTCTTATCCCGGACATTGTGTGGGCAACGATCTACCGAGATGAGAATCCACCTAAGCCACCTTCTTCTCCAAGCATGATTCGGCCACCATAAATATTCCATGAATAGATGTGATTCGGCCACCACCACCAAGCTCCAAGGGATGCTTCCTTTCTCTCCATCTTCTCCATGCTAAAATCCGGCCATCTTCAAGCTCCATGAGATTACAAGGTCCGGCCAATGAAGAAGAAAGAAAAGGAAGAAGGAAAAATAATAGGGGCCGGCCACCATCAAGGAAGAAAAGAGAGGAAGAAAAATAGTAGAGTTGTTAGCCATGAAGGCACCTCTACCTCCTCTTTTATATTCCTTGGTCTTGGCAGATAAGGAAATTTAATTATAATCTTCCTTAATTCTTTTTCCATGAAAAGGAAAAATTTATTTAATTGAAAATAATTTTCCTTTTCATTATTACATGGTCGGCCACTTATTTCCCCAAAATAAGGAGAGTTTTAATTAAAACAAAAAATTAAAACTTCCTAATTTGTTTCCGAAAATTTATAAAAAATTTCTCCAATAATTTTTCCCTTCATAGTGGGTTATAAAAAGGAAATTTTATAAATTAAAATCTTTCTTTTAAACATGTGGATAATTTCCAAAAAGGAAAGTTATCTCTAAAAATTAAAATCTATTTTCAATCTACAAATAAGGAAAGATATCAAATCTTTTCTTAATTTTTTGTAGAAACTAATAAAAGAAAATATTTAATTTTTAAAACTCTCTTTTAAATTATGATCATGGTTAAAAAGGAAAGTTTTCTCAAAATTAAAATCTCCTTTCAATCTACAAATAAAGAAAGATTTCAAATCTTTCTTAATCTTTTGTAGAAAGCTATAAAAGGAAAGATTTAAATTTTAAACTCTCTATTAAAACCATGATATCCACATAAGAAATAATTTTAATAAAAATTCTTTTTAATATTCTAGTGGCCGGCCACTTAAGCTTGGGACCCAAGCTTTGGCCGGCCACCAACTTGGCTCATCCACTTGGTCTTGGCCGGCCCTAGCTTCGGTTCCAAGCTAGCTTAGCCGACCCTATTAGGATGGGTAAGAAGGTGGGTATGTGGTGAGTATAAATCTCTATATACAAGAGGCTACGATAGGGACCGAGAGAAAAAATTGGTTTTGGTCTCCCGATGAAATTAAGCTTCCCGTGTTCACCCTGAACACACAACTTAACTTCATCAATAATAATGCATACCACTAAAGAATTATTATTGAACTACCGCACCAATCCCAAATTACATTTTTGGGCTCCTTCTTATTATGAGTGTGTTAGTCTTCCTGTGTTTAAGATGTCGAATGCCCACTAATTAAGTGAGTTACTGACAACTCACTTAATTAATATCTTAGTCCAAGAGTAGTACCACTCAACCTTATCATCATGTCGGACTAAGTCCACCTGCAGGGTTTAACATGACAATCCTTATGAGCTCCTCTTGGGGACATTATCAACCTCGATTACTAGGACACAGTTTCCTTCTATAATCAACAAGACACACTATAAGTAACATCATTTACCAACTTATCGGGCTAATTGATTTATCGAACTAAATCTCACCTATTGATAAATTAAAGAAATAAATATCAAAAATATGTGCTTGTTACTATATTAGGATTAAGAGCACACACTTCCATAATAACTTAGATCTAGTTCTTTTATAAAGTCAGTACAAAAAGAACTTACCTGAAATGGTCCTACTCAATACACTTGGAGTGTATCAGTGTAATTTATTAGTTAAGATAAACTAGTACTTAATTACACTACGACTACTTCAACAGTTTGTTCCTTTCCATTTTAGTCGCGAGCAACTGTTTATAATTTATAAAGAACCGACAACATGATCTTCTGTGTGTGACACCACACACCATGTTGTCTACTATATAAATTAATTGAACAAATTACATTTAATAAATAAATGTAGATATTTGACCATTGTGTTTCTTTATGTTTATACAAAAGCTAGGCTTTTAGTATACACTCTAATAATCTCCCACTTATACTAAAAGACTATGCTGTCATAAATGCTACCATACATCTGATTCCCAACCCTTCAACATGCCCATCAAAAGCTCTTGCCTTAAGGACCTTAGTGAAAGGATTTATAGGTCATCACCTGATGCAATCTAGGCGACAATAACTTCTCCTCGTTTATACGATTTCTCATATTGGGTGGTACTTGCGCTCTATTGTGTTTACTTGCCTTATGGACTCATAGTTTCTTCGAGTTTGTTATTGCACAACTATTATTACAATAAATTGTAATAATCTTTAGACAAACCAGAAATCATATCTAAGTCCATCTTGAGGTTACTGAGTCATTCAGCTTCTATGGCTGCCTCTGAGGCTGCCACATACTCAACTTCCATAGTGGAGTCAGAAAAGCACCTATGCTTAACACTCCTCCATAGTTATGGCTTTACCTCCTAAAGTAAACACAAAACCCCGAGGTCAACTTACTATTGTCCCTATCCGATTGGAAGTCAAAATCCATGCAACCCATAGGGACCAAATTAACTGCCTTAGTAATCTAGCATATAATCCCTAGTCCTTCTCAGGTACTTCAATATATGCTTTACGGTGGTCTAGTGTCCCGGTCCTGAGTTACTTCGATATCTACTAACTATGCACTGGGCAAAATAGATATCCGATCTCGTGCATAGCATGCATTAGGTTTTCCAACAGCCGAAGCATAAGGAACTTGCTTTCATGTCCTTTATCTGCTTTGATGTCTTTGGAGACATCTCTTTTAGATAAAGTTACTCCATGCTAAAAAGGTAAGAAACCTTTCTTAGAGTTTTGCATACTTAAAATGAGCATGGATTGTTTCGATATATGAAGCTTGGGATAAGTAAAATATTCTTTTCTTGCGATCCCTTATTACTTTGATCCCAAGAATATATGCATTTTCCCAAGTCCTTCATATGGAATTGTTTGGACAATTATACTTACTTCTGACAACACTTTGATATTGTTTCCAACTACCAAAAATGTTATCTACGTATAGTACAAGAAATACTACCACGTCTCCATCACACTTCTTGTATACACAAGACTCATTCGGTTATTAAATAAATTCATAGGTCTGGATTACTTTATTAAACCGGATGATCCAAGACCTTGAAGCATTACTTCAGTCCATAGACTGATTAAGCTTACACACAATATGCTCTTTTCTCTTTGCAATTGAACCTTTCTGGTTACTTTATATGGATATTTTCTTCAAGACTTCCATTAAGGAAAGCTGTTTTGACATCCACTTGCTAAATAGATAAAAGAATCCGGATAGACTTAAGCATAGCTACCGGTGAAAAAGTTTCCTTTTTCAATAAGCCTTGCTTTGAAAGTTTCCACCTTCCTGTCTATCCCTCTTTTTCTATTGTAGACTTATTTTCACCCAATGGTTTTTACATCATTTGGTGATTTTATAAGCTCCCAGACTCTATTAGAATACATATATTCTAATTCTACATTTATTGCTCTTTGCAAAGATATTGCATCTTTATCTTGGAGTGCTTCATCATATGTCCGGGGATCAGGTTCATGTCCACCAGGGATTAAGTCCAAAGACTTCCCCAAAACATGAATCTTTTAAGTTGCCTCACAACCCTCCCACTACGACAAGGCACTTTCTGTAATTGTGTATCTTTTGTGATACGTGTTGCAGTTTCTTGTGATTTTTTATCTTGTACAGTTGGTACTAGATTAGACGTGTCCTTTAATTTCCTTAAGAATAATTTTTACTCATGAGCTTGTGGTTCATAGTATAGTCTTTTTCTAAAATCGGGCTTTGGTGCCAACAATGACCTTCCGATTTTAAGGACTATAAACCTCTTTTCATTTTTCTAGGATAACTTACAAACAAGTGAACTCATGTCCAACTTATCAGTGTCTCTCATGTGCTAGACCACCCAAATCTGACTAGGCTTACGTCCATTCTGCAATTTAATGGGAGTAGAGAGTTCTGACTTAGAAGGTACTATGTTCACTTCCGTTTCTAGTGTATATCCTTAAAACGAATTTGGTAATTTTCTGAATAACTCATCATCGATCTAATTATTCTATAAGAGCCTTATACCTTCTTTCTACTACACCATTCTGTTGGGGTGTACCAGGTGCAATTAGTTGGGATTAAATCTCGTCTTCTGATAAGTGACTCCTAAACTCCCCTAAGAGGTACTCGTTACTACGATTTCACCGTAGTGACTTGATACTTTTACTTTGACGTTACTCCACATCAGCCTAGTTACTCTTTGAACTAATCAAAGCACTTAGACTTATGGCACGTGAAGTAAATGTATCCTTATCTCAAATAGTCGTCTATAAAAGAGATGAAATATTCGAAACAACCTCTTGCCTGGATAGTCAAAGGTTTACACAAATCAGAATGAACCAATTCCAACATATCTTTGGCTCCATACCCCTTAGACTTAAAATCTTCTTGGTTATTTTTTCTTCCAAGTAAGACTCGCAGGTTGGAAAGATTTTCACTACCAATAAACCCAAGAGTTCGTTGGTTATTATCCTTTGAATCCTACTCAAGTTAATATAACCTAGCCTTAGATGCCAAAAATATGATTGGTTCATTTCCGAAGGTTACTTTCTCTTATTAATTTCCATTTATTGTATTGTGGGAGTTATTGGATTATAAATTATCAACCAACGTACCAGAATAGATAACTTCCCTATTTTTCTTGATAACAAGTTTGTTATCAAAATAGACAGAATATCTATTCTTTAATAGCTTAGAAACCGAAATCAAATTCTTTCTAATCTTAGTACGTAAAGACAATTTCTGAAAATCCATATTTTATTCCTATCAGAGGATAAACATCTCCCACTGCAACAACTACTACTTTTGTAGTAGTGCCCATGCAGACGGTGTTTTCCTTTTCATATAGTTATCGGGTTTCCTGGAACCCTGCAATGAATTACAGACATGATTAGTGGTATCTGTATCTACACTCCAGGTACTGGTAGATAACACCGCTAAATATGTTTCAACAACAAATGATTTAAATACACCTATATAACTCTCAGTTCTAAGAAGACAGTCTACCTTAATGTCCAAGTCCTATTTCCAATCATTATAATTGGGACTACTAAGTCTTTTCTATAGTATAACAACTAGGGGATTTGACATTTAAAATCCTAAGAATCACAAAAATATTTGGTCAAGACCAACACTTTAAAATCCTCGTGAATTTTATATGCCATGATAGTGTGGACTGGACGTATACAAAAAGAGATTTTGTCTATTAATTTTATTATCTCGTCATTCTAACTTCACGACAAATAAAATTAATAGTTGGTCTATCTTTGATCAAATATTTTGGTCAAAACTTTGAATTTAATAACATTGATTCCTCAAATAATATTATTTAAATTCACCAACACCTCAAACACCGAGAATTTTGCATGCCACGATAGTGTGGACGTATACAAAATTGAACATTTGTAAGAGGAGGGTTTTACCCATTAATTATCTTGTCAATAAATCTTTATGACAAATAAAATTACCTCAAACACCGTGAATTTTGTATGCCACGATAGTGTGGACGTATACAAAACCAAACATTTGTAAGAGGGGTTTTTCTCATTAATTTTATTTCCTTGTCATCCTGACAAATAAAATTACCTCATACATCGTGAATTTTGTATGCCACGATAGTGTGGATGTATACAAAAACTTGACATTTGTAAGAGGGGGTTTTAATTTTATTATCTTGTCAACTTATCTTTTTGACAAATTAATAGTTGGGTTTCCTTTGGTCACACAAATAATAGCAGTGACTCCGATGGGGAGGATAATATTAGACGTGCCTAAGTGTATACCATTACTTGACACTAAGTCCATTAAAAAGATTGTGCCCCTTCCGATGGGGAAGATCACACGCTCTTAATTAATTTCTTATAGTCATCTTAAATGGAAGTTTGATCTAGTGATCCGCAAACAAACTCATCCGATATGGAGGAAGGCACTCAGAGCCAACGCGCAAGTTTGTTTGCATCACTTACAAACCAGTAATGGAGACCGTGGAATTTATTAAAATAAATCCCTTTCCCACTTAGTTATTTAAAATGAGGAATTTTAAACTATCCTAGCATACACACACATCACAGTAAATAAAAGCAATAAATATGGAAATTATTTTCCAACTACTATGGTCTTTTTCTATTACTGTGCTCCATGTGCTCCAACCCTAGCTGCTGCCATCTTTAGCCACCGCCATCGGGTCGAGTCGTCGCATCCATCTTGCTTCTTATTCCGCTGCGCCTCTGGTGCTCCAAAAGTACCACGCCTCGCAAGAATCCGATCCGCGACAAAAATAGAATTTTACATATATCTATCCTATATTCCACGAGGGAATGTACATGTAATCTAGATCGAAAATAAAATTCTAAAATCCTAGGGCTAATACAGCTCCTGCTATATTAGTTACATACAATCATGCACACACAAAATATTGCCCTTGACATGTCCAAGGGTCCAATCACACACAACATCAATAAGCCATAATAGTTGGAGCCTGCAACCAAAGAGTTAGCACATCCTACTATTATCCTGCCTGAATTATGTATGAGATGTGCATAACCTATTTGAATTCTAAACACACAGAGGCAAACCCTAGCTCTGATACCAATTGTTGGTTAGTCCTAGGAAAACGTACCGATTCCACTGTACAAAATTTTTTATACAAGTGTCGAACCTTTCCTTAAATAACATATTGTGTTCTTTAGAAATTAAATTAGGAATCGCAGACGGAACTTAACATCATTGATCCCAAATATAACTTATCTGTTCTTGATGGTTTAGATTTGAATCGCAAGCGGAACTTAACACTATTGATTCAAATCCACCTATGTTATTAATTCCATTAAATATTAATTTCCAAAATTGGCTTCCAGGACTGCATGGCGAGGCACAATTTAGGTTCTTTGATATGGGAGCAACCACCACCGCCTAGACAAAGCCTTTTAAGGAAAGCTAATATTTAATTTCCTTAAAAAACTCTAGGTTAACCAAAAAGAACAATCGAATCACAAATTTGAAAAAAAAAACAAAAAGAAACACACCTTCGAAACAAATCCGAAAATCTAGAATCTAATTCCTCTTGTGTTTGGAATTCATACAAAAGAAATATAACTAGTATGATGCGGAAATTAATTACTAATTATACCTTCCTTTGTATGCAACAACCTCTTGATCTTCTACTGTATTCCTCTTCTTATCTCGGACGTTGTGTGGGCAATGATCTACTGAGATGAGAATCCACCTAAGCTGTAACACCCCAAATTTCATGATTTGGAGACCTAAAAGACCTTATTAAAATCTAGAAATGTTTTAGAAAAATTCTAGAGATTTTTAGAAATTTTTAGAGTATTTTTATGCAATTTTTGGAAGTCGTTTGGTATTTTTACCAAAAGAAAGAAGTTTTGACAAAAAAATGTCCAAGCCAAGGCTCGAACCGGCAACCCTTGACCCGAGCAAAACCCGACTAACCAACTGGGCTAGCAGTTGTTACTTGATCAAATAAAAGAAGAATTTTATTTAAGTAATAGAAGTTAATAGTAAGAAATAATAAGAAGAAAATAGGTTGCAGCCGGGATTCGAACCCACGAGCCGGGCCTTAAGCAGAACGCAGCCCACCAATAGACCAGCCGAACTTTTCTTAACTAAACTTATATCGAAATATATTTAAGTAGTACTAGTTAACAGAAACCTTAGAGTATTAAAAGGAAGAACTTAGGGATTAATCACGAAACCTAAATTCCTTCCTCACCCTTTCTTCTCTCACGCGGCGACGACGGCGACTTCTCGGGCGAAGGACAAAGTCGCGGCTAGGGCATAGTTTTCCGGCGGCCGGCCAAGGTTCATCCGAGAGCTCTTCGCCTTCCCGAGATCCTCTCACCGAGAAGAAGCTATAGGCGCAAGGAGAGGCCGGGAAACTCGAGCTATCCGAACCCTAGAAGTCTTTTCTCCTTCGGTAGAGAGTCTAATAACGCAATGTAAGTTGCTTACTCACCTGCGGTAAGAGTAGTCCGGGATTTCTCTTGGTTTTCTGCCATATGTTGAGGTTTCGGATTCTTGATTCCTTTTAGATTTCGAAGCATGGTTTTAAGGGGTTTTGTTTTGATGCTTACTGCCATGAACCCTAAAGAAAGAAGGAGAGTTTGTATAGGTTAGGCATGCAATTTAGGTTCTTCTGCCTTATGATTGCATTTCAGATTTAGACGTTTCCCTTGCTTCTGATCAGTTGTATTCGGCCTTCCGGATCTGAATTGTTTTCTGTGTGATCGTGTTGAGCATGCTCGGATCAATGGGTAGTTTAAGGTCTTCGAATTTCGTTGCTCTATTAGAACATCAGCTGTGAACAAGTTATCATAGGATTTTCTTTGTTTTGTTGATGTCGTGGCACTGGGTGTGAGCAACAAATATGGGTTCAACTTTCCAGTAGCAAAATCTCTGTTCTCTTTTATTGCCGTGGCAACTAGTATGAAGAACAATTAGGGTTTGAATTTACAGTAGCGATTTTCCATCAGATTTGTTGCTAGTGACTTGATGGGCATGCTCGGGTTGAATGGAAGCTAGCAAATCTTGTGTTTTCTTTTGTTGCCGTGGCACGTAGCAGGGGGAACAATTACTACTGTGCAGTTTTGTTTTGTTATCATTTGTTTAACATGTTGTTAGATCCATTTTGGCATTAGTTCTCTAACTGTAACTTTGGTTTTTTTAAGTTCTGTAGGTTAACAATTCAGTTGAACTACCCTTATGTTTTCCTTATTACCCTACTACTTGTTCAGATTTAGATTTAAGTTTTCATTCTGTGGATTTAGTTTCCGGTTTGAGCTTACGGTTTAGTAAAGCGGTTTAGATCATGTTGTAACATGTATAAAGATCTCTACTGCTCTATAAAAGTACAAGTTCTTACAAGGGTATCAAGCTTTAACAGATTTCTTTGTGTTGAATAGTTATGTTGTAGCATTTTGTTTCTCTGGTTGCTTGTGACTTTAAATAGGTTTAGTTTTGTTTTGAATAACTAAGCATGAACAACCCCTTTAGAGCTACAAGTGTAGATTTTTAGTTAATATTCTAACACAGATATTTTTATCGAGCTTACAAGCGTAGATTTTATTAAGTTTGACATGCAGATTTTGTTAAAGCTTATAGTATGCAGCATTTTGATTAGCCTAGTATGCAGATTATTTTGTTAAGATGGCATGTAGATTTATTTCTGTTTAAACTACAGTTTTAGAACTTCTCAAGTACTGTAGTTTCAGTTGTTATAGCATCCAATCTTAGTTTGTTTAAGTATTCCCTTTCAGTTTGTTTAAGCATTCACTCTTAGTATGTTTAAGTGTGGAATTTCAGTTTATCTAAGCATTTCAAAGTTAGAATTCGCTTAAACATTTCAGTTTCTTTTTAAAAAAGCATTCTTTTAGAAGTATTAACAAGTATAAGAAAGATAAAGAAAAGAAAGAAAAGACCAAGGCTTTAAGTAGATCCCGAAGTCAAGACTTTAGGGATTTTGGCACACAAGGTGCTAAAGAAAGTGCCGAGGAATTATATATTAGAAGTATTAAAAGATAACAAGTATTTTACTTTTATCAGTGGCACTGTGCTAGACTCTCAGTAGTCCTTGGGCTGGGCTCCCATAGTCGGTTCCTAGGTTTAGATAACCTAGTATGCAGGACTCTCAGTAGTCCTTGGGCTGGGCTCCCATAGTCGGTCCCTAGGTTTAGATAACCTAGTAAACCCTACTAGATTCGGGACCAGCTATCTCGGGTCTAGTTAGGGATGCGCGCATAGCAAGTACAGTTGTCGGGCCCAAGAAGAAGTTGATTACTATTTTGAAGTATTATAAGTATAAGTTTTTGAACAAGTAAAAAGAGTTTTACATAAACAAAAAGTATAAAAGAATAAGTTTAGAACAAATGAATTAAGTTTCACTTTGTTTTAGAATCAACAAGTTTAGTTCCCTTTTATGCTAGCATGTTATTTAGATTAGCTTACTGTTCTTTGCTATTAGAAGAGCATGAGTAGCTTTACGTGTTTAGCCCTTCAGCATGTTTGTTTATTTACTAGTAGATGAGCATGAGTAGTTTTCCCCTTGAGCATTCAGTTTTAGTTTTCAGTATATTCACATGCATATCGAGTTTTTGTGAGTTAGATAGCGTTTACTAAGCATTTTGCTTATAGACTACATTTCCTCTTACCGCAGATAAAGGAAGGCGACAAGGTGGCGCAGATGATGTGTGATGCCAGGACTATGGAAGCCTTGGGACTAGGAAAGAAGTTTTAGTTTTAGTTTCCGCATTTTAGTTATTGTAAACATTTGAGTTGTATTTTAAGTTCATATCATTTGAGATTATTCTGTTTAGATTGCATGTAGGATGAGTTCAGTTTAGTAAGTAGATATTTGTGTGTTTGATATTTATTTAACTGCGTGGGTGGTTGATAAATGTTCCAGCCGCCTGTGGCTGATGTATACTATGCTTGTATCTTGGTTTATGGTCACCGGTACAAGGGAGATTCTGCCGAAATTTTTCGATAAGGTTTCCATGTGATTCTTAATCATACCGGTTAAGTAGAGTTAGTAGTTAAGTAACGGTCATCCTTAGAGTGTAGTACTAGTAAGAAGGGTGGTCGTTACAGTTGGTATCAGAGCAGTTCTCATTTGTAACGCCCACCCTTCTTACCCAAGGGCGGCGCTACGATCTTATACTACTTACGTACATGCTTTAGTTATACTATAACAGCGGAAAATTTTAAATCATTCCTTTTTCTTAAATAAGCATGATATCACATATTCTGATTAGTTCGAATGTGCATATATTGATCATATAATTAAAAATATTAATCTGTCCGAATCGTTCTTGCCGAGCCACCACCACACACATCACTATCTGCTCCTCCTGCTGCTCCGTCGTTCCGAATATCCGTCCCCCATATCTGCGGTACAAGGAAAGTAAGCTATGAGCACTCATGGCTCAGTAAGTTCTTTTCGTACTCACTGAATTCATATCATTGCATATCAATATCATGCGAGGTATCATAAGCATACGACATACAAGGGTATCATATTCATATTCATATCATAATATCACATGACATTATATCTAATCATCAGATAATTCAAGCACATATGTAGGCAATGCATCATGAATTTGAAAACTTATACTTATAAGTACTTGAAATTAATATCTTCATTAGAGGGGATCCCGGTTTGTACCACATACACTTCATAGGTAGGTCCAAGGTAGCAAGTCTTGAACCCTACCATGCATACATACTAGGCCCGAGTCTTACTCCATCGACCTAGGGCATTCAGAGGCCCATTACTGACGAGGCCCAAGTCTTACTCCATCGACCTAGGGCACTCAGAGGCCCATTACTGACGAGGCCCGAGTCTTACTCCATCGATCCCGGGGCATTTACGGAGCCCACCCTTGGTACAAACCATACAAAAATAACTTATCATGCATAACTATCATATCATGTCCCTAACAATCTTTCATGCATTTCCTTTTTCATTTCTTTTCATTATGTATAGCATTTCCTATGCTATAACATATCATGGCATATTACATAATATAATTTCATTTCTTCTCATTATGTATAGCATTTCCTATGCTATAACATATCATGGCATGTTATGTAACATAATTTCATTTCTTCTCATTATGTATAGCATTTCCTATGCTATAACATATCATGGCATGTTACGTAACATAATTTCATTTCTTCTCATTATGTATAGCATTTCCTATGCTATAACATATCATGGCATATTACATAACATAATTTCATTTCTTCTCATTATGTATAGCATTTCCTATGCTATAACATATCATAGCATATTACATAACATAATTTCATTTATTCTCATTATGTATAGCATTTCCTATGCTATAACATATCATAGCATATTACATAACATAATTTCATTTCTTCTCATTATGTATAGCATTTCCTATGCTATAACATATCATAGCATATTACATAACATAATTTCATTTCTTCTCATTATGTATAGCATTTCCTATGCTATAACATATCATGGCACATAACATAATTTCATTTCTTCTCATTATGTATAGCATTTCCTAGGTTTCTTTCCCTTTTTCTTTTATTTTCCTTCATGGCCGAAACCTACCAGTCCTTAAGCTAGGTTTCTTAAGTGGCCTAAAGCATGGAAAGCCTAAGTAAATATCATGGCAAAAGTTACTAAGAACATCATACACAAAATTGGATCATAAACAAGCTAGGACTCTTGTGATCTTACATGTCTTATATCATGTAACTAATTTTCTACATTCCAATTAAACCTGAGAGCATTAATCAACTTTCATATCATAATATCCTGTAAATACATAAGAAGCCTTGTACCACAGGTGAGGGGAAGCTTACCTTCTTTGCTTAAGTTTCCTAGAGTTGAGAACTTGCTTGTGGACCTTTCTTCCTTGCTTGCTTTGCTCGGCACCAATGGAGGAAGAAGTGGCTAGGTCTTTTGGTGGAGAGGAGGAGGAAGAAGGGGAGGCTTCTTCCTCTTGTGTTGCTCGGCAACAAAAAAGAAAGAAAGAAAAGAGGGAGTGTCTCGGCACCTCTAGGAGAAGAGGAGGAGAGTGAGTTGAGGATGAAGCCACCCCTCCATGCCTATTTATACTAAAATGAGGGGAGGAAAACTTGACTTGATTCATCCTCCTTATTTATTTCTCCTCTTTAATGATAAGAATATTCTAGAGAAATGCTTCTTGAGTTCTCTCTTTTCTTTCCTTTAATTTCTCTCTTTTCTTTCCTTTAATTAAAATTCCTATCTCTCCTCTTACAATATCCTCTCCTATCACACTTGGTTAACATATGCATGCATCCACAAGAGAACCAAGGATCAAAACTTGGTTATGTATATTTTTACTTCTTTTTACTTCCTTTTCCTTTTAAGTAAAAAGAATCCTTTCTTATTCTTAACTACTTAGTCCTTTTTCTCCTTATCAATAATTCTCCTATCCCCTTTGATATCCTATACATGTTCCTTACAAGAGGTCAAAGGTTCAATCCTATTTCTCTTCTAACATATTATTGATATTCTTTTGTACATAATAATTCATATATCACCATATTATGCATTATGCATAAATATTTAATACACATATATATTATCTCATATTCCTTCCTTTTGTTTACATTAATTCCATGTATTATAAATATAGATGATTTATATTCTCAACTTTATTTTCTTTCATAAAGTTTTAATCATCTAAATCCTTCCCATCTTAATATTGAACTTAGAATATTTACACCTTCTTTTCACTACCTTCAAACTCTCATTATCCTTACTTTCTTATCTAGGCTTTCTAGGGGTGTTACATCATTCTCCAGCATCACACATCAACACCATCCTTGCCGTTTTCAAGTAAGAAAGTATTTAATTTTCTTTTATGCTTTCTTTATTATTTGCAGTATAGAATATCTGCTTATATGTGCTTAGGAAAGAAGAAAATTCATGTTTTAATTTTCTGTATTTTGATACATATGCTTAGAAAGAATAGAGACAATTTTAGTTTTGTTTCATTTATATTCATATATACATAAGTATATTTAGAAAGGATAGAGAAGATATCAAGTCTTCCAAAGACCACTAATGGGTACGATGCGAGATAAATGATAGAGGACCGAGAAGTTAAGAGACTAAAGAACAAAGAGTATCATTAGTGGGAGTCATTTAGAACCAGAAGCATGAAGAAGTTACTTAGGAGCGTGAGGATAGTATGAGATAGAAATATTCGGAATTATTCTAAGTTCGAGGACAAACTTTTTATAAGGTAGGGAGGATTGTAACACCCCAAAATTTCATGATTTGGAGACCTAAAAGACCTTATTAAAATCTAGAAATGTTTAAGAAAAATTCTAGAGATTTTTAGAAATTTTTAGAGTATTTTTATGCAATTTTTGGAAGTCGTTTGGTATTTTTACCAAAAGAAAGAAGTTTTGACAAAAAAATGTCCAAGCCGAGGCTCGAACCGGCAACCCTTGACCCGAGCAAAACCCGACTAACCAACTGGGCTAGCAGTTGTTACTTGATCAAATAAAGGAAGAATTTTATTTAAGTAATAGAAGTTAATAGTAAGAAATAATAAGAAGAAAATAGGTTGCAGCCGGGATTCGAACCCACGAGCCGGGCCTTAAGCAGAACGCAGCCCACCAATAGACCAGCCGAACTTTTCTTAACTAAACTTATATCGAAATATATTTAAGTAGTACTAGTTAACAGAAACCTTAGAGTATTAAAAGGAAGAACTTAGGGATTAATCACGAAACCTAAATTCCTTCCTCACCCTTTCTTCTCTCACGCGGCGACGACGGCGACTTCTCGGGCGAAGGACAAAGTCGCGGCTAGGGCATAGTTTTCCGGCGGCCGGCCAAGGTTCATCCGAGAGCTCTTCGCCTTCCCGAGATCCTCTCACCGAGAAGAAGCTATAGGCGCAAGGAGAGGCCGGGAAACTCGAGCTATCCGAACCCTAGAAGTCTTTTCTCCTTCGGTAGAGAGTCTAAGAACGGAATGTAAGTTGCTTACTCACCTACGGTAAGAGTAGTTCCGGGATTTCTCTTGGTTTTCTGCCATATGTTGAGGTTTCGGATTCTTGATTCCTTTTAGATTTCGAAGCATGGTTTTAAGGGGTTTTGATTTGATGCTTACTGCCATGAACCCTAAAGAAAGAAGGAGAGTTTGTATAGGTTAGGCATGCAATTTAGGTTCTTCTGCCTTATGATTGCATTTCAGATTTAGACGTTTCCTTTGCTTCTGATCAGTTGTATTCAGCCTTCCGGATCTGAATTGTTTTCTGTGTGATCGTGATGAGCATGCTCGGATCAATGGGTAGTTTAAGGTCTTCGAATTTCGTTGCTCTATTAGAACATCAGCTGTGAACAAGTTATCATAGGATTTTCTTTGTTTTGTTGATGCCGTGGCACTGGGTGTGAGCAATAAATATGGGTTCAACTTTCCAGTAGCAAAATCTCTGTTCTCTTTTATTGCCGTGGCACCTAGTATGAAGAACAATTAGGGTTTGAATTACAGTAGCGATTTTCCATCAGATTTGTTGCTGGTGACTTGATGGGCATGCTCGGGTTGAATGGAAGCTAGCAAATTGTTAGCTAGAGCCCTAGAGCCAATCATTTGATGATTGTATTTTGAACTTGTTGTATCATATTCTATATAAATAAAGGCATTTGGTTTTTGGTTATTATACTTACTTGTATTGGTGCCAAATAAACTAAGTATAATAACGTCCTTGAGTAGACGGTTCTCACCTATATCAATCGGTTAGTTGAACCGATAGTGAGATGATATAGGGAACACTACTCTTAATCATTCCTAGTCGAGTATTAACATTCAGGGACAATGTTAATACAATAAGGCTAGCATGTTGGTCAACTCGATGATTTGATCTCACAAGTCATGGATATAGAGATATCAAGTTGACACATGGGTATGCATTAGAGAATGTATACTGAATGACCCGCCATGAGAAAGTATCATAGATTGTTATATGTGTGTCATATACTTTCTCATGTGGATATTAGTATGACTACTAGTCCTTAGACCTGAAGTCACCATGGTTCCCTACATAAGGAGTTATGTACTTTGATTTCGTCAAACGTCACCCGTAACTGGGTGGACTATAAAGGCGATTACTGGGTATATAATGAATTATGCAAAGGGATGTGAGTGATGTAGATGGGATCTATCCCTCCCATATGACGGGAGCGACATCGGTATTCTTGATAGAGTTAGACCACGAAGTGCATGGCCTTGCCCAAATGAGTCAACATGAGATGTTGAGCTCATTTGATCGAGTGAGTCTACTTGGAGTTCAAGATTTAGATTGATTAGAGGATGACACGGTCTATGCCTCACATTGATTAATCTAGATGTCTAGGATCGAAGGACAATGTCACATATTGTGAGGAGTCACAATTAGTAGTCACAAGGTGATGTTGGATCTCAACATTCTTGTAACTTGGGTAGTAATGATGTATTGCTAGATACCGCTCATTACTTATGTTTCTAAATGAGTTTAGGGGCATTGCCAACGTTACAAGAACCTATTGGGTCACACACAAAGAACAAGTGGATGGAGATTAGGTTCATATGATGAACCAAGAGAATTAGATTCATTTGATGAATCCAATTGGATTAAGAGTAATCCTAATTGGGCTAATTGAGTTGGACTCAAGTTGATTCATGTGTTCAATGAGTCTAATTTAGATTATGACTCATTGAATCAATTTAATTAAATGAATTAGATTCATTATATTAAATTGGCTTGAATTAAATGGTTGGATTAGATCAACCATGAGAGAGATTAAGTCAAGTTTGACTTGACTTGAGAGGAAGATGAAGAGTCAAGTTTGACTTGACTTTATGCCACCTCATTGGTGAGTTGACATTAAATGGACCAATGATGATGCTCCACATCATCATGGTTACTTAAGTGAAGTGCCACCTCATGGAAGTTACCAAGAGTTGTGACTCTTGGTATCCCATGGAGGTTACAAACCACTTAATTAGATGAAAAGAGTTTCATTTTACAAGTGTAACTCTCATTCAAGTGATCTTCCTCCTCCTAAGCTCTCTTCTTGCTCCTTCTCTTCTCTTGGTCGTGGATTTCAAGCAAGGGAGAAGAAAGGAGAGTGAATCTAATCCAAGAAGAAAGGTTAGTGAAAGTCACATAGAGATTTTAGAGGAGTGTGTTCTCTTCTTTTCCTTTCTTCTTCTTCCAATCCTACCCGAGAGCCCTAGAGAGTGCTAGCACACTTGTGGTGCTCTCTTCTCCATCCTTGAGTGTTAGAGAACACTTCTTGTTCGTGTGGATATCACTAGAGAGCTGTCTACGTTGACAACTTCGAGATCCGGCGTACCGTTGGACGAGCGGGATTTGCGAGAGCACGCTTCAAAGGTATAAAATGGTTTTCCATTGTAGATCTACTGTAGATCATAGTTTGAAACTCGTACTCATATTTTCGAAAGTTTTCTTCGCACGAATCCAATGGCTAGAGGGTTTCGGGGTTTCCGCGACGCGAAAAAGTGATTTTCGCGGCCCGAAAAACCCAACATAAATCTTGTGTTTTCTTTTGTTGTCGTGGCACATAACAGGGGGAACAATTACTACAGTGCAGTTTTGTTTTGTTATCATTTGTTTAACATGTTGTTAGATCCATTTTGGCATTAGTTCTCTAACTGTATCTTTGGTTTTTTTAAGTTCTGTAGGTTAGCAATTCAGTTGAACTACCCTTATGTTTTCCTTATTACCCTACTACTTGTTCAGATTTAGATTTAAGTTTTCATTCTGTGGATTTAGTTTCCGGTTTGAGCTTACGGTTTAGTAAACCGGTTTAGATCATGTTGTAACATGTATAAAGATCTCTACTGCTCTATAAAAGTACAAGTTCTTACAAGGGTATCAAGCTTTAACAGATTTCTTTGTGTTGAATAGTTATGTTGTAGCATTTTGTTTCTCTGGTTGCTTGTGACTTTAAATAGGTTTAGTTTTGTGTTGAATAACTAAGCATGAACAACCCCTTTAGAGCTACAAGTGTAGATTTTTAGTTAATATTCTAACACAGATTTTTTTATCGAGCTTACAAGCGTAGATTTTATTAAGTTTGACATGCAGATTTTGTTAAAGCTTATAGTATGCAGCATTTTGATTAGCCTAGTATGCAGATTATTTTGTTAAGATGGCATGTAGATTTATTTCTGTTTAAACTACAGTTTTAGAACTTCTCAAGTACAGTAGTTTCAGTTGTTATAGCATCCAATCTTAGTTTGTTTAAGTATTCCCTTTCAGTTTGTTTAAGCATTCACTCTTAGTATGTTTAAGGGTGGAATTTCAGTTTATCTAAGCATTTCAAAGTTAGAATTCGATTAAACATTTCAGTTTCTTTTTAAAGAAGCATTCTTTTAGAAGTATTAATAAGTATAAGAAAGATAAAGAAAAGAAAGAAAAGGCCAAGGCTTTAAGTAGATCCCGAAGTCAAGACTTTAGGGATTTTGGCACACAAGGTGCTAAAGAAAGTGCCGAGGCATTATATATTAGAAGTATTAAAAGATAACAAGTATTTTACTTTTATCAGTGGCACTGTGCTAGACTCTCAGTAGTCCTTGGGCTCGGCTCCCATAGTTGGTCCCTAGGTTTAGATAACCTAGTATGCAGGACTCTCAGTAGTCCTTGGGCTAGGCTCCCATAGTCGGTCCCTAGGTTTAGATAACCTAGTATGCAAGACTCTCAGTAGTCCTTGGGTTGGGCTCCCATAGTCGGTCCCTAGGTTTAGATAACCTAGTAAATCCTACTAGATTCGGGACCAGCTATCTCGGGTCTAGTTAGGGATGCGCGCATAGCAAGTACAGTTGCCGGGCCCAAGAAGAAGTTGATTACTATTTTGAAGTATTATAAGTATATGTTTTTGAACAAGTAAAAAGAGTTTTACATAAACAAAAAGTATAAAAGAATAAGTTTAGAACAAATGAATTAAGTTTCACTTTGTTTTAGAATCAACAAGTTTAGTTCCCTTTTATGCTAGCATGTTATTTAGATTAGCTTACTGTTCTTTGCTATTAGAAGAGCATGAGTAGCTTTACGTGTTTAGCCCTTCAGTATGTTTGTTTATTTACTAGTAGATGAGCATGAGTAGTTTTCCCCTTGAGCATTCAGTTTTAGTTTTCAGTATATTCACATGCATATCGAGTTTTTGTGAGTTAGATAGCGTTTACTAAGCATTTTGCTTATAGACTACATTTCCTCTTACCGCAGATAAAGGAAGGCGACAAGGTGGCACAGATGATGTGTGATGCCAGGACTATGGAAGCCTTGGGACTAGGAAAGAAGTTTTAGTTTTAGTTTCTGCATTTTAGTTATTGTAAACATTTGAGTTGTATTTTAAGTTCATGTCATTTGAGATTATTCTGTTTAGATTGCATGTAGGATGAGTTCAGTTTAGTAAGTAGATATTTGTGTGTTTGATATTTATTTAACTGCGTGGGTGGTTGATAAATGTTCCAGCCGCCTGTGGCTGATGTATACTATGCTTGTATCTTGGTTTATGGTCACCGGTACAAGGGAGATTCTGCCGAAATTTTTCGATAGGGTTTCCATGTGATTCTTAATCATACAGGTTAAGTAGAGTTAGTAGTTAAGTAATGGTCATCCTTAGAGTGTAGTAGTAGTTAGAAGGGTGGCCGTTACATAAGTCACCTTCTTCTCCAAGCATGATTCGGCCACCACAAATATTCCATGAATAGATGTGATTCGACCACCACCACCAAACTCCAGGAAATGCTTCCTTTCTCTCCTTCTTCTCCATGCTAAAATCCGGCCATCTTCAAGCTCCATGAGATTACATGGTCCGGCCAATGAAGAAGAAAGAAAAAGAAGAAGGAAAAATAATTGGGGCCGGCCACCATCAAGGAAGAAAAGAGAGGAAGAAAAATAATAGAGTCGTTAGACATGAAGGCACCTCTACCTCCTCTTTTATATTCCTTGGTCTTGGAAAATAAGGAAATTTAATTAAAATCTTCCTTAATTCTTTTGCCATGAAAATAAAAATTTTATTTAATTAAAAACAATTTTCCTTTTCATTATTACATGACCGGCCACTTATTTCCCCAAAACAAGGAGAGTTTTAATTAAAACAAAAAATTAAAACTTCCTAATTTGTTTCCGAAAATTAATAAAAAAATTTCTCCAATAATTTTTCCCTTCATAGTGGGTTATAAAAAGAAAATTTTATAAATTAAAATCTTTCTTTTAAACATGTGGATAATTTCCAAAAAGGAAATTTATCTCTAAAAATTAAAATCTCTTTTCAATCTACAAATAAGCAAAGATATCAAATCTTTTCTTAATTTTTTGTAGAAACTAATAAAAGAGAATATTTAATTTTTAAAACTCTCTTTTAAATTATGATCATGGTTAAAAAGGAAAATTTTCTCAAAATTAAAATCTCCTTTCAATCTACAAATAAGGAAAGATTTCAAATCTTTCTTATTCTTTTGTAGAAAGCTATAAAAGGAAATATTTAAATTTTAAACTCTCTATTAAAACCATGATATCCACATAAGAAATAATTTTAATAAAAATCCTTTTTAATATTCTAGTGGCTGGCCACTTAAGCTTGGGACCCAAGCTTTGGCCGGCCACCAACTTGGCTCATCCACTTGGTCTTGGCCGGCTCTAGCTTGGGTTCCAAGCTAGCTTGGTCGGCCCCATTAGGATGGGTAAAAAGGTGGGTATGTGGTGGGTATAAATCTCTATATACAAGAGGCTACGATAGGGACCGAGAGGAGGAATTGGTGTTGGTCTCCCGATGAAATTAAGCTTCCCATGTTCGCCCTGAACACACTACTTAACTTTATCAATAATAATTCATACCACTAAAGAATTATTATTGAACTACCGCACCAATCCCAAATTATATTTTTGGGCTCCTTCTTATTATGAGTGTGTTAGTCTCCCTGTGTTTAAAATGTCGAATGCCCACTAATTAAGTGAGTTACTGACAACTCACTTAATTAATATCTTAGTCCAAGAGTAGTACCACTCATCCTTATCGTCATGTCGGACTAAGTCCACTTGCAGGATTTAACATGACAATCCTTATGAGCTCCTCTTGGGGACATTATCAACCTAGATTACTAGGACACAGTTTCTTTCTATAATCAACAAGACACACTATAAGTAACATCATTTACCCACTTATCGGGCTTATTGATTTATCGAACTAAATCTCACCCATTGATAAATTAAAGAAATAAATATCAAATATATGTGCTTGTTACTATATTAGGATTAAGAGCACACACTTCCATAATAACTGAAATCTAGTTCTTTTATAAAGTCAGTACAAAAATAACTTACCTAAAATGGTCCTACTCAATACACTTAGAGTGTATCAGTGTAATTTATTAGTTAAGATAAACTAATACTTAATTACACTATGACTACTTCAACGGTTTGTTCCTTTCCATTTTAGTCGTGAGCAACTATTTATAATTTATAAAGAACCGACAACATGATTTTCTATGTATGACACTACACACCATGTTGTCTACTATATAAATTAATTGAACAAATTACATTTAACAAATAAATGTAGATATTTGACCATTGTGATTCTTTATGTTTATACAAAAGCTAGGCTTTTAGTATAAGGACTAATACAAAAGCTAGGCTTTTACCATGGTGACTTCAGGTCCAAGGACTAATAGTGATACTAATAGCCACATGAGAAAGTATATGACACTCATATAATGATCCATGATACTTTCTCATGGCGGGTCATTCAGTATACATTCTACAATGCATACCCATGTGTCAACTTGATATCTCTATATCCATGACTTGTGAGATCAAGTCATCGAGTTGACCTACATGCTAGTCTCGTCGCATTAACATTGTCCCTGAATGTTAATACTTGACTAGGAATGATTAAGAGTAGCGTTCCTTATATCATCTCACTATCGATTCAACCAATCGATTGATATAAGTAAGAACCTTCTACTCAAGGATGCTATTATACTTAGTTATTTGGCACCAATATAAGTAAGCATAATAACCATAAACAAATGCCTTTATATACATAAGAATATGATACAACGAGTCCATACAACAATCATCAAATGATTGGTTCTACGGCTCTAACTAACACGCAGCTCCGTTTTAGTACGACATTCCATCCGCAGACAAACGGGCAGTCAGAGCGGACCATCCAGACTCTAGAGGAATTGCTGAGATCTTGCGTTAAGGATTTCAGAAGTAGCTGGGACGATTACTTGTCATTGTGGTGTTCCTCTACAACAACAGCTATCATTCGGTAATCTAAATGGCACCGTTTGAAGCGTTGTATGACATACCTTCTCGGACACCCACCCTCTAGGAGGAGATTGGGGAGGCCCAGCTGCTAGGACCTTACAGAGCTCAGCGGGAGGCGGAATTGGTCCGCACTATTAGACGGAGGATGTCTGAGGCGTAGGACTGCCAGAAGAGTTGTGTTGATCGGAGACGTCGATCCTTGGAGTTCTCTACTGACGACCATCTATTTTTGAAAGTCTCACCCATGAAAGGAGTGAAGAGATTTGGTCTCCGAGGTAAACTAGCTCCACAATACATTGGGCCTTTCCAGATCTTGGAGAGGATTGGAGCGGTAGCTTATCGTTTGGCGCTACCACCGTCGCTGGTAGGCATTCACAGTGTATTCCTTGTGTCCGTGCCGAGGAGATACGTACCCGACCCAATACTTGTTCTGTCGGATATATCAGTTCCTATTTAGTTTGACGTTACCTATGAGGAGGTTTTGGTATGGATTCTGGACTACAAAGAGCGTCAGCTGCGCAACAAGACTATCCGACTGGTTAAAGTCGGATGGGAGAATCATATTGACGAGGAGGCTACCTGGGAGCTCGAGGATACGATTCAAGCTTCATATCCCCATTTGTTTACTTGAAGTTTGTGGGTTAGGTTTCCGTTGAGCAATTATACTGTTTATCTATTGTGAGTACTTGCTGATGGTAAATAACAAAATTTGGGGACCAAATTATTATTAGTGGGGGAGAATGTAAAATACTGAACAAAAAGATAATAAAATAGTAAAGTTTTATGGATGAATAACATTAAGGAAATTTTTAGGAATTTTTAGAAATTTTTTGGGAATTAATTGGAGCTCGTATGATGTAGGTTAAGGGGATCAATTATTTGGCTACGAGAAAGCCTGTTTTGATATCCCAATTTAGTTGGGAGTTGATTGAGGAAATTAACCTAGGTATATAATTAAAACACTAGGTTTAATTTTTCTTATTTTTCTTTTTCTTCTCCTCCTCCTGAACCCCTCTCCTTCCCTTGCGATTTTCGCCGATCGCCCCACACTCGACGCCGAGCTTCTCCTCCCTTTCCTTCTCATCTTCCCCTTCCTCTTCCTTATCTCCTCCTCTCACCACCGCACACAACCATCTCGATTCTTCCTTCCCCGAAGCCCTAGCGATGTCGATCCCTTTCTATGTCACTACCGGCAACCACGGCCTGACCTCGGTCGTCGCCGCCCGTCGCCGGCCAACCACCACTTTTCTCCTCCTGATTCGCACCATCGCAGTCGAGCCCTCTTCCTATCGGCTGATCGTCCGACACCGTCACCTCCTCGCTGGAGCAGACTACTGGACGGCGCCGCGCTGCCGCCTGTCTCCCATAGTCGCCGACTGTCGGAGCCTTCAGAGTTGACAACCATCTCCCTTTCTTCAACGTGCAGCAAGGCTTCGCCGGAGATGCCACCTTGCTTTGGACTTTTGGGAAGGGTTGTCCGGCCTTGTTTGGCCAACATATCTTTCGATGGCTTCAACTCATCATTGAGGGTGCCTTGTTATCGGCTGCCACGTTTGAGGTAATCCGTTAACCTAGCATATTTTGAGTATTGGATCAAGACTTAGTACTGATTTGGAGTATTGGATTGGGGAGACAGTAACCTTACCTAGTTTGGCTACAACTTCCTACAGCCATTGCTCCAGCCGCAAGTCAACAGAAGAGCATACAAATTTAGGTGAGTTTTGGGTTATGTCATGCATAGACTTAAATCTAATTGAATAGTGGAATGGTTAGAGTTAATGGAGCTAACCCTAGTTGACCAATGGATTATAACCAGGTTTGGGGGATTTTAATTAGCTACTTAATTCATATGAATTTAGTTAAATAATATTAATATATATATATATATATATATATATATATATATATATACTGATTGATGCAGGACTCTGATTCGAGACGAGCGTCTCGACATCGGATTGGTTAGGAGACGATCTCTACTTATTGGAGGCGGGTATTTCTTGACTTATCTTTTATGATATTGTCACTTTGATTTGCATAGTAATTTATAGCTAGTAGCAATGATCATGCTTAGATTTGCCCTTGGTATGTCACTAATTGATACTTATAGCATGTTCTGTTAGTTCCCTATTATGTATCCATGTTTATATCTCTTAATTATTGTCATGTGTACCTTAGTTCCTAGAGTAAGTGACATACTAGGCTTCACTAAGTATAGGACCAGTTTTCTGGATTTTATTATCTGGCATGTGTACTTAGACCTGTGATACCTAGGTCATGGTATGATCTATTTCCTATTTGCTACATATTATGTGGAGGTGATTATGGTTAGGATTTACATGCTTAGTGTCATGCACCATCTTGCATGATTGTATGCTGTGCAATTGTCGGCTCTATTATTGTTGAGCACATCGCCAGTTACATGACCTGCGTACACACAATCACTCATGGGATAGTGGTATTTCAAGCAGGGTGTGTTTTGCAGTTTGCTCTGTCAGGGCCCCGCTCGTCCGCTCATGGGTAGCGATGACTACAGTGTGTAGCGGGCAGGGATCCTTCCTCGGGATTGACTCAGGGAGATGAGAGCATTGAGCTCCCCCACTCTGTTTGGGGTAGGAGGATAGGTATACTCCGATAGCATCCTGTCCACTCAGTCACTCAGGAGCAGTGATGGCAGAGTGCACAGTTGTCATAGCCCTACCCACTCGGTCTCACCATCGCGTGTGAGATGGCTGACTGGCGTCAAGGGTGGCACATGTCATTTTTTGCATCATATGCATTGATTACATGTATGGTTTGTGATTGCTGCACTTTGTTTGCTGCATTTTGATGGTTGCATATGATTGACATGTATACAGGAGACATTATATATCTGGTCTAATGACCCTTACATCTGGATAGGAGGTCCTAGTGAATACAGTTCTTCTTTTGTTATCTTTTCAGTTTTCATTTCTTCTAATTGATCAGAAGACTGTACTCCATGATTATTAGTGATAGTTATATCTTACTAGGCATGTCAGCTTGATATTCGCTGAGTTCTTTGAACTCGGACCGTTGAGCTATTTCTTTTTCAATTAGCAGGTAGATTTGTGGAGTCGCTTGGAGTATCCTGTATGTCAGTTCCCACGTCATATCCTAAGACCTATTTTCTGAGTTTCATTTGTACTTTATTTGGTCTATGTTTTGGTTTACTTAGCAAATGTAGAAATCCGGTTTTGATTCCGGAGTGTTGTAATATGGTGTTTTGTATTGTTTGTTGTGTTGTGTAAGTCTAGCTAGCTAGCAGTGTTTTGTTTGGTTTGTAATGGTTTTCTGTTGTATTTTTTGCTGTGTTCTTCTTTTAGTATAGTTGAGTGGGTTATTAGATATATATATAACTGCGTGGTTGTATTTTTGTCCTTACAACCGAGTGGGCTGAATATAAACTGCGTGGTTGTGTATATATTCTAGCTGAGCGTGGCTGATGTATATCTGTGGATGTAGAAATGATTTAGATTGTCACTAGTATAGGGGAGATGCTGCCGGATTTTCCTCTGGCTGGGACTCCTCGGGTCGTGACAGATAAGAAATCAGATCTCCTTTAATCAACTCCATCACATATCAATATTAGTCATTTGTTAATTAATCCAATGATTTAAATAACGAACACATAATCATCTAAATCAAATCAATCCACTAACCCTACTGTTAATCCTACTTTCACTCTAATTGAAAACCAACATTTCTATTTAATAATTCATATTCAACTTATCCACTAAATAAACCAACCACCATAGGAAAACTAAAATCAAACCCCCATCAACCACACATGAACCGATACTAAATCGGTTACAATATTCAAATCAATCCATGATTTACAACTAAGCATGGCTTAATCAACTCAAATTCCAATGCCAAACGCATCTCCTCATCATCAACTAGTTAATCAAGCTAATACAGAAATGAAATCAAATCTATATCAATCTGATGTTGAACAAATCTTACCTTAATCTGATCTACAGATCTACAACAGCTTGGTGTGGACATTCAGATATAGCGGTGAGGAAGATAGAACTCTCCACTGCAAATCTAATGAAGAGGACAAAATAAAGTCTAGAGAAGTGATCGAGTCCCTCCTCTCGTCTCCAACTGATTGAGTGCTCCAATGCACTGGACAATGATGATGCCACCAAGCTAAACTCTAAGCATGGCACTGAATGTGAGATTCGATGGGAGAGGAGATGCTAGGGCTCGAGATGGAGTTGCGATGAAGTGACTAAATAGCTCCTCTTCCCATCAGTGATGGTGTCGGAGCAATGGGAAAGGGTGCTAGCAACTCCTTACTTCTAACCAAAGACGCCCCATGTAGGGGAGGGCGGCTCAGAGATGATGGTGGTGAATCTGGAGGAAAGGAGTGTGTCGACGACGGTAAATCAGGTGGAGCAGGCTCGCAGAGGAGATGAGGAGAGGAGGAGGTGTCGACAATAATGAGAGGAAAACTTAGGTTTAAGTATTTATAACCTAGGTTTTAATTAATCAACTATAGGTTAATTTAATTAATCAACTTCTAATTAAGTAGCATTCTAAACAGACTTTCTCGTAGTCTAATAAATTTATCCCCTTAAACTTTTCATACGGGCTCTGATTAAATCAACAAAAATTTCTAAATTTTTTTTAAAAATCTAATAAAGTTATTTCTCCAATACACTTATTATTTAATTTATCGTATCTTATACCTCGACCTTAGGATTTTTGCCCGATGTTCTCAACCTGCCAAGACTTCGACTAGTCTCCCAGACTAGGACTTCCTTGGTTAGCCACAACTAGCACTTTCTACTTACCTAGTGTCTACTAGCACTTCGTTTTCCTAGCCTCAACTAGGACATTCACCTTGCCTAAGATCACTTAGAACTTTCCTGTAACTCAACCAACCTTATCAATATAGCAACAAACCATTACTTTTATCCTTTTGTCATTATCCAAACTTAGGTTCAGAATAAGTATGAAACCTAGAATTCTAAGAATGATTAAAAAAAACTTAATTTTGTTAGTATGTCACTTGTTTTAGATTTTCAAACATAGCAGCCTTATACGTTTGGGAAAACACATAATTAATATAATATAGAGTTAGTTTGATTTAGAGTTTAATGATAGGATTCGAATTGAGTAAAATTTAAGTTTGTTAATTGATTTGAATTCAAGTTGAACTTGGATTAAATTTAAATTATTTTTGGATTAAGTTAATTTAATTAAATTAATTAAAAGTTAATTAGTTTTTAATTAAGTAAAAAATGAATTCATTAGGTTCTAAAAGTTAATTTAAAATTTGAAATTTAATTTAAGTTTTCAAAATTAGTTAAGGTTTTGAAAATTAATTAAGCTTTTGAAAATTAATTAAGTTTTTGAAGATTAATTAAATTTTTTGAAAATTAATTAAGTTTTTGAAAATTAATTAATGTTTTTGAAAATTTATTAAGTTTTTAAAAATTAATTAAAGTTTTTGAAGATTAATTAAATTTTTTGAAAATTAATTAAGTTTTTACAAATTAATTAAGTTTTTAAAAATTAATTAAAGTTTTTAAAGATTAATTAAAGTTTTTGAAAATTAAGAATTAAAATTTTTGAATATTAATTAAAGTTTTTGTAAATTAGTTAAGTTTTTAAAAATTAATTAAAGTTTTTGAAGATTAATTAAAGTTTTTAGAGATGTTTTGGGTTAGATTGAGTTTGAGTAAGTTTGGGTTAATCTTGAGTTAGGTTTGATTTAACTAATTCTCATTTGTAACATAAAGTCATCTCACCTTTTTTAAGATTTTCAAACAGAGGACCTTATAGGTTTTTGTAAGATATTTTTTATCTTCAATTTAATTTGAGAATAAGATTTAATTTACATTTGAATTAGACTTAGATTTGATAGATAGTTGGTTAAATGTCCATTTTGATATTTGACTTCCAAGCTGTGGCATGACACATGAGCATTCTTAGTTATTAGAGAAACAACCACTTCTAAACAAAGTCTTTTAAGAACATTGAATGTTTAACTTTCTTTCTGAAAATCCTTGATCTAACTAGTCAAATGTCGATCAAGCCTAAGTCCTTATCTAACCATCCTAATCTAGGCAGAAATAAAGAAAGTAGTAAATCAAGCAATCAATCAAATCTACCTAATAATAAAAATGGTCTTTCTATTTGCTCCCCTTGGATCATAGCCTCGATAAAGTATATCAAGGTAGTAGATTTGATTTTTGGGGATCCAATATTGATTAAGTCCAACTTGATTAGTCAAGTTAGACTTAGGGACCCATGCTTAGACTATGTTTCTATTTGTTCGATTTACAAGAGGCACGTAAAATCTAAATCGTTGTTTAGCCATATATTCGAGTCCGGATCGATTCTATATAGCCCTTTGTTTTTCAAGAATCAGATCAAGGTTCTTAGAACCTAAAGTAAACCATTCAAATGTGTCCTTGAGTTTCTTGACTTGACTTTAAATTACTCCTGAAAAATAGTACTTCATTTTCTTTTCAAAAAAATACTTAGCTTTTCTTCTTTTTTAATTTTGAAAAAATAATTAGCTAAATATTTAGCTTTGAAGAGAATTTCTTTGAACCATACTTAGCTAAGTACTTAACTTTAAAAAAGAATTTAGCTATACTTTTTAGATATAACTTTTATTTTTGAAAATACTCAAGGAATTTAGCTATACTTTTTAGATATAACTTTGGTTTTTGAAAATACTTGACTTTTAACCCCCTCCCTTTTCTTCTTTTTGTATAATTTATGGACCAAGTTCACAAGCTTGGCAGTGATATAGTCATCATCTTTTGATTCCAATTCGCCTTTGAACTCGGGTTTAGTTTTTTGCTTGGTTTTTGGTTCCTTCATTTTGCTTGTACCTACAACCAAAGCAATACCTTTTTCTACCGGAATTGTATTAGTCAATTCATGTGACTAAAATTTGAAAAATAACTCATCTAGTATAATAGCTAAAAGATCCTTGGAAATATTGTAAGCATCTACCATGGATGCTCATAAAGTATTCCAAGGAAAGGAGTTTAATGTGTACCTTATTATGTCGCAGTTCTCCACCTTTTGCCTGATCGTGCAGAGACAGTTGAAATGGTCTTGGATCCCAGCATGTAATTTTCTCACTGATTCACCTTCCTGTATTTTTATGTTATATAATTTATTCAAAATTAAATTTCATTTCGATACCTTTGTGTCAGATGTTCCTTTGTGCAGCTTGATCAGTTTCTCCCATAGTTCCTTGGCACTTGAGTACGAACCGACTTGGTTCAGCTCTTTTTTGGTTATGCCGCATTGAAGAGTCTAAGTGGCCTTTACATTCGCCCTGATCTTCTTCCTTGTAGGTACACCCCACTTGTTGTAGGTATGTCCCACTTGTTGCAAGGGATGAGTACTCCATATTTAGTAGGGAATGTAAATTCAGTTTGGATTATGATCCACATTTCCACCTGCATCTTCAAGTGGTACTTGATTGGGCCTTTCAAGTATCCTAAATTCTCACCAGAGAAGAGGGGCGGGCGTGCGGTATTGTAGCCTTCTTGATGGGCCATTTGAAATCTCACAAAAAAATAAAAAAACTTGTTCCAAGATTTGGGCTTGGATTAATAGTGCGGTATGAAAAAAAATAATAAACTCGAGTGGTGTTGCACCAACTTCGAGAAACAAAAAAATTGATTAAAATTTTGATTGAAACGAGTGATAGCACTTATTCCGATCGTCTCTGAAAAACCTAGAAATACTATGAAAAAACTTGCTTGAATGGCGGTTGCACTGATTCACAGCAAGGATACCAATTGTTGGATCAAAGCGGCTAGAGGGGGTAAATAGCACTTGTGGCTTTTTACATTTCTCAGAAATATGATTTAGTAAAGAGAAAGTGCAGCGGAAAGAAAGAGACGGAAAATAAAACAATGCTAACAAATTTGTTTTACTTGGTCGGAGCTTGTGACAACTCATATTCCAAGGCCTGCGATCGTCAATCACTTTCATTGGGCAATTCACTAATAGATCTGAATAGATTTAGAAATTTAATACATGAATTATTTAAGTAAAGATTACAAGAATTAAAATTAAAGTTACCGACAACTTTGAAATCGGAGCTTCGTGCATACTCATTAACGGGGCAACATTCGGGCGTCGTCAAGACCTTTTCGTAGCAGTGCACAAGATCGGAAGTTGTTCAAATTGGTGTTCTAAAGTTGTTGCTCGAAGACCTTTATATATGACCTCTCCAGTCACCTGGAACCAACACCGGGCACCTGGAGTGTGCTCATGTAGCTGCAACTCGTTGAAAGTTTACCCGTAAACTTTATCCACCTCCGCCCATCCGGACCGGTGACGTGGGTTGGCTAGTCGAAGTGTGACACTATAGCCCATCATCTGGATGCCTATCCAGCTGTCCAGGTGCCTGGAGCACCTCCGAGCGCCCGAACCTTCGAGGGCTCATACCTTCGAGCGTCTAGACAAGCTCTAGGCGCCTATAGCCCTTTTTCTAGCCGTTGATTTTCTGCAATATAAAGTTAGTCCAACAAGTAATAATATGTTAAATAGAGTAATATTTGACAGTCTCCGGACTGCCTGATCCTGACTTTGAGTTTTACGGAAACTCTAGGTAGGAACAATGCCAACTGCTCCCTCTACGGAGAATGCGTCCGCACCTACTCTTCTCAGGAGAGTTTTGTTAGTTAGAGCCCTAGAGCCAATCATTTGATGATTGTATTATGGACTTCTTGTATCATATTCTTATATAAATAAAGGCATTTATTGGTTATTATACTTACTTGTATTGGTGCCAAATAAACTAAGTATAATAGCGTCCTTGAGTAGAAGGTTCTTACCTATATCAATCGATTGGTTGAATCGATAGTGAGATGATATAGGGAACACTACTCTTAATCATTCCTAGTCGAGTTAATGCGACGAGACTAGCATGTAGGTCAACTCGATGACTTGATATCACAAGTCATGAATATAGAGATATCAAGTTGACACATGGGTATGCATTGGAGAATGTATACTGAATGACCCGCCATGAGAAAGTATCATGGATCGTTATATGAGTGTCATATACTTTCTCATGTGGCTATTAGTATGACTACTAGTCCTTAGACCTGAAGTCACCATGGATCCCTACATAAGGAGTTATGTACTTTGGTTTCGTCAAACGTCACCCGTAACTGGGTGGACTATAAAGGCGATTACTGGATATGTAACGAATTATGCAGAGGGATGTGAGTGATATAGATGGGATCTATCCCTCCTATTTGACGGGAGTGACATCGATATTCTTGATAGAGTGAGACCACGAAGTGCATGGCTATGCCCAAATGAGTCAATATGAGATATTGGGCTCATTTGATTTAGTGAGTCAACTTGGAGTTCAAGATTTAGATTAGTCAGAGGATGACACGGTCTATGCCTCACATTTATCAATCTAGATGTCTAGGATAGAATGGCACTTGTCATATATTGTGAGGAGTCACAATTAGTAGTCACAAGGTGATATTGGATCTCAACATTCTTATAACTTGGGTAGTAATGATGTGTTGCTAGATACCGCTCATTACTTATGCTCTTAAATGGGTTTAGGGGCATTGCCAACGTCACAAGAACCTATAGAGTCACACACTAAGGATAATTAGATGGAGATTAGGTTCATATGATGAACCAAAAGGATTAGATTCATGTGATGAATCAAATTGGATTAAGAATAATCCTAATTGGGCTAATTGAGTTGGACTCAAGTTGAATCATGTGTTCAATGAGTCTAATTTCGATTATGACTCATTGAATCAATTTAATTAAATGAATTAGATTCATTATATTAAATTATCTTGAATTAAATGGTTGGATTAGATCAACCATGAGAGAGATTAAGTCAAGTTTGACTTGACTAGAGAGAAAGAGGAAGAGTCAAGTTTGACTTGACTTTATGCCACATCATTTGTGACTTGGCATTAAGTGGCCAATGATGATGTGCCACATCATCATAGTTAACACATGTGTGTGCCACCTAATGGAGGTTACAAATTCCCTTTGCTTTAATGTGGCCAGCCACATTAATGAGAGGAGTTACACTTTGTTGTGGCCGGCCACTAAGGGGAATGAATGGGATTCATTTTCATTCAAGACATTTTTTATTCCATCTTCTTCTTTGCTCTCTCTTCTTGCTCTCCCTTTCCTCATCTTGCCGAGACCTTCTTGGAGTGCTAGCACACTCTAAGGTTCTCCCTCCATCGATTTTTTCGTGTGGATACGCATAGAGAGTTGTCTACCTTGACAACTTGAGATCCGACATCTTCTTGGACGAACGGGACTCGCGAAGGGCACGCAACGAGGGTAAAACTCTTTAACATATAGTTCTAGTGTAGATCTATAGGTTGGTAAACTCGTACTCATATTTTTTGAAAGTTTTATTCTTCGCACGGATCCGGTGGCGGGGTTTCGGGGTTTCCGTGACAACAGTGGTATCAGAGCCACGTGCGAAGACTTGTACGTGTTTAGTTTGTATTTATATGAAAAATATAGATTCTGTAACATTCTATAATTTTAAGTATTTTATGGTTTTATGGGTAATTTTCTCGTAGAAGCGAAGCACAAGTGTTTCGACACTTGTAGGCTTCGACTACCGAGAAGATTTTTCCGAAACGGCAAGGTTTCGCCCCAAAACTTTTTGGGACAATGGGCTAAGGCGCTGTAGGATCACTAAGGAACCCTCGCGATGGTTAGATCGCTGGTAGGGGATTCGTTCCGCGATTGCGCCCGAAAATCGCTAAACGGGACCGCCGGGAAATTTTACTCGTAAAAATTGTAAAAATTAGTATTAAAATTACAGAAAATTATAGAAATTACATAATTTAGAATTATGTATAATTTGTGATAGTCATGGCCCAAAATGACCCAATCTGATTGGATTTGTGTTGTAATTCATATTACTGTATTGTGTGTGCTGTATATTTGATACGCGACCTGCGCGTCGTGCCTTTCTCCAATTATTATTGTTGTAAATTAGTTTAGACTCGAATGTAACTCGATTTTCAAAATTGTAATATACAAAATTGGAGCCGTGGAAGGTCCACTCGAGACGGAGTTACGAGGAGGGCGCGAGCAACACAAGGTGGTCAAAGGGAGGAGCTTGAGAAGCTGCTGACCCTAGGTTGACCATCCGATCTTCTCATTGGCTTGAGAAGATCGTAGTAGGGCCATGACTAATCACAAATTAATTTAAATAATTGCTTGTGTGTATGTGATGCATGATTAGTAATTAATTAGTGCATAACGATTAGATTAGATCTAAATCGTGTACAAGATGCACCCTCTCGATTAGATTAGATCTCAATCGCATCAACTCTAATGCCTACCATGCCGTGATACCTATCACTACCTCGATCACATGTGTTGTTGAACTGAAGTGCAGTGGCAACACTTATTATTGGTACGGAGGGACAATCTTGGTCCCGCTTATCAGCGCAACAAACTCAATTAGATTGAGTATTCCTAGTTAACTCGGTTGGATCGAGTACAACTATAGGCATTCTTCCAATGGTTGCAAAGATAGGACATAAATCACATTTATATTAATTCTTGGACGTATTAGCCAAAGCTAACTCAAGTTTTAATATAATCAGGATAATGATCCTATAAACAAGAGTTGCATAGAGATGTATGTCGTTACCCACCGATCATCATCTAAGTCACTAAGTCTTGGCCCAAAGCTAACTCAAGGCATAGTGATGTGGATCTTGTCCCACATGAATTATAGAATTCGTGGGAGCATCATTTAGTTAAAGGCATAATTAAATGATTTAAAAGAATGATATATTTTCTACATTTTTATCATTGTAGATAACCATGATGTCGAATCTGAACTCTTTCTCCTCGCTTCCTTGAGAAGGACAAGCTCAAGCAAATTTCAGAACAGAACTTGAGAATAGTTCTCCAACTGTAAACTATCTTAGAGGCCCGGCAATGCAATTGATGCGCCAATTGATGCAAGATGCTTAGAAGCATCTAGATGACGTGCATGTATCATCTGTCTAATGCTCGCCATGGAACTCAGGCTTGGAAGCCACGGCATGAGATTTGAGATCTCAAGGGCACTTTTGCAAGATGTCAAGATGTGGATGGCCAGTAGCCCATAATGTACTCAAAATGATTAGATGATCAAGAAACCTGTTGGGATTCCCACTTGGCCAAGAGTCGGCTTGATCTTGCAATCCTGCCGATAGCTATAGTCATTCGTTCTAAACTACAATGAAGCAAATTGACAAGCCCGAGTTGCGCATGTTAGAGAAAGACTGAACCTCTAAGCCCTATAGATGGTTCGAAACACAAGGGCAAGGCAAGCCAAAGGAAGAAAAGTCAGCAAGGGCAAAGTGAAAGCAAGCTAAAGGAGGGGTAGGATGCTCCATGATCGCTGCGGTGTGATGGCACAAGACGGACCGCTTTGGAAGAGCACCTGAAGATCTTAAGAAGAAGAGTGAGACTTCCACTTCATGTATATGTTATGTGCCACTATAACAATTCCTTCATCATGGGTATATACCGATCGCATCTCACATTTGAACTAATGCGTTGGCGGGGGCGAAGCCACGGCGTGCGAGTGAGGCGCGATGAGGTTCATGCTATGCTGAGGGACTTATTTTTATCTCGCCCTCCGGCTTGTATTAGAGTTGGATGATTGTTGTTATGTGTCTGCATTAACTAAGAACATAATTTCAGTTTCTTGTATGGACAAGAAAGGTTTCTCTTTTATAATTAAGGACAAATGTTGTTCTGTTTATTTAAAAGATATGTTCTATTGTAGTACACCTCTGATGAACGGACTCTACATTCTAGACTTTGAAAGCCCTATCTATAACATAAATACTAAGAGGTTCAAGTCAAATGACATGAATCAAACCTATCTCTGGCACTGTCGCTTAGATCATATAAATGACAAGCGCTTATCCCAGCTCCATAAGGATGGTTTGCTGGACTCATTTGATTTTGAATCTTATGAGACGTGCGAGTCATGCCTACTAGGCAAGATGACCAAGACTCCCTTTAGTGGGCACAGTGAGAGAGCGACTGACTTGTTAGGTCTTATACATAGTGATGTATGTGGCCCTTTCAATGTCGCTGCTAGAGGCGGTTATAGGTATTTCAGCACATTTACTGATGACTTCAGTAGATATGGTTGTGTGTACTTGATGACACATAAGTCAGAATCCTTTGAAAAGTTCAAAGAATTCAAGAATGAAGTACAGAACCAGCTTGGCAAGAGTATTAAGATACTTCGATCAGATCGAGGTGGAGAATACCTTAGCCATGAGTTTCGTGACTATCTAGTTGAGTGTGGGATTCTATCCCAACTCACTCCTCCTGAAACATCACAGTGGAATGGTGTATCCGAAAGGAAGAATCGTACCCTATTAGATATGGTACGATCTATGATGAGTCACACAGATCTTCCGTCATTCCTTTGGGGCTATGCTCTAGATACGACAGCTTTTATACTCAACCGAGTTCCATCCAAGGTCGTGATAAAGACACCATATAGGATATGGACTGGGAGAGATGCCCAGGTGTCTTTTATGAGGATTTGGGGTTGTGAGGCTTACGTTAAACGTCAAGTCTCAGACAAATTAGGACCCAAATCCGACAAGTTCTACTTTGTTGGATATCCCAAGGAAACTAAGGGATATTACTTCTACATTCCCAGTCAGCACAAGGTAGTTGTGGCAAAGACTGGGGTCTTTCTAGAAAGGAACTTTGTTTCTAGAAAGACTAGTGGGAGCACGTTCGATCTTGAAGAAGTTCAAGATGCGAACAATAGCACTGAAGCCTCGATAGAAGTTGAACTGGAACCACAAAGTGTTGTGGATGATGTTGTTCCACAAAGAGTTGAGGAACAACAACCAGTTCAAGTAGACATATCTCTTCGCAGGTCTGATAGGGTACGTCGTCAGCCTGAGAGATACACATTTCTCTTGTCTGACCATGATGATGTTGTGCTTAGAGGATGAGCCTAGCACCTATCAGAAAGCTGTGATGAGACCAGATTCTGAGAAATGGCTAGTGGCCATGAGATGCGAAATGGAATCCATGTACAGCAACAGAGTATGGACTTTGGTTGATCCACCTGAAGGGGTAAAACTCATTGGGTGTAAGTGGGTCATTAAGAGAAAGACTGACATGGATGGACTTATCTATAAGGGTCGCTTGGTAGCTAAAGGTGCCTAAGTGTCTTTTATGAGGATTTGGGGTTGTGAGGCTTACGTTCGACGTCAAGTCTCAGACAAGTTAGGACCCAAATCTGACAAGTGCTATTTTATTGGATATCCCAAGGAAACTAAGGGATATTACTTCTACATTCCCAGTCAGCACAAGGTAGTTGTGGCAAAGACTGGGGTCTTTCTAGAATGAGACTTTGTTTCTAGAAAGACTAGTGGGAGCACGTTCGAACTTAAAGAAGTTCAAGATGCGAACAATAGAACTGAAGCCTCGATAGAAGTTGAACTGGAACAACAAAGTGTTGTGGATAATGTTGTTCCACAAGGAGTTGAGGAACAACAACCAGTTCAAGTAGACATACCTCTTCGCAGGTCTGATAGGGTACGTCGTCAGCCTGAGAGATACTCATTTTTCTTGTCTGACCATGATGACGTTGTGCTCATAGAGGATGAGCCTACCACCTATTAGGAAGTTGTGATAAGACCAGATTTTGAGAAATGGCTAGAGGCCATGAGATCCGAAATGGAATCCATGTACACCAACCAAGTATGGACTTTGGTTTATCCACCAGAAGGCGTAAAACCCATTGGGTCTAAGTGGGTCTTTAAGAGAAAGACTGACATGGATGGACTTATCTATAAGGGTCGCTTGGTAGCTAAAGGTTTCAAGTAGATTCATGGTATTGACTATGATGAAACCTTTTTCTCCAATAGCGATGTTTAAGTCCATTCGGATCATGCTTGCTATTGCAGCATACCATGACTATGAGATATGGCAGATGGATGTCAAAATCGTGTTTCTGAATAGAAACTTGCTCGAGGATGTGTACATGACACAACCTGAGGGTTTGTAGATCCACAGCATACTAGCAGAGTATGCAAGCAGCATAGGTCCATTTATGGACTAAAGCAAGCTTCTCGGAGCTGGAATCTTTGATTCGATGATGCAATCAAACAGTTTGGTTTCATCAAGAACGAAGATGAGCCTTGTGTCTACAAGAAGGTTGTAGGGGATATAGTTGTCTTCCTCATATTGTATGTGGATGGCATACTACTCATTGGGAAGGAAATCCCTTTGCTTCAGTTTGTCAAGACCTGGCTAGGGAGTTGTTTCTCAATGAAGGACTTAGGTGAGGCATCCCGCATTCTAGGGATACTGATCTATAGAGATAGATCTAAGAGATTGCTGGCCTAAGTCGGACATATATTGGGTACTCCTTCGGTTTGCCATGCGGAACACCAAGAAGGTTACTTAGGATGTCACATAGCGTGAGTCTTCAAAGACTCCAGGTCCCTCTTCTAGAGAGAGAGAGCCGCGCGTGATCAGATCCCTATGCCTCGACCGGAATCTATCATGTATACATGTGTACTCCGATGTCTCATATGCTTGAGTAGCACGAGCGATACCGTCGATCCGTGAAAGTCATGGATATCAAGAATATTCTTGTACTTAAGAATGACTAAAGAATATTTCTTGATATATGGAGGCAATGATGAGCTAGTGTAAAGGGTTATGATGCTTCAGGTCGTGATGATTATCGATCGCAGATGGGTTCGTGATTTAGCATAAATGGTGGCGCTGTGGTGGAAGAGTTCAAGCAGACACGAGGGTGATTCTACGATGAGGTAGTACACTTTGCATCGGAGGAAGCAAAGGAGGCTTTGGATCCAAGTTCATCAGAACTGGGTGGTTCGAATATCACGGCGCCTATTGAGCTCTATGTTGACAACAATAGAGCTATAATCTGACCATCCATCTCGAGATTATCGAGAGGAGATGTAAAATTGTAGAGTACCTAAAGAGGCTAACATCGCGGATCCTTGACCGAAGGCTTCCGAGAGAGAGATGATGGTCACACTAGGTCATTGGGGCTTAGAGCCTACACTGATTGGCACTAGTGCTAGTGGGAGATTGTTAGTTAGAGCCCTAGAGCGAATCATTTGATGATTGTATTATGGACTTGTTGTATCATATTCTTATATAAATAAAGGCATTTGTTGGTTATTATACTTGTATTGGTGCCAAATAAACTAAGTATAATAGCGTCCTTGAGTAGAAGGTTCTTACCTATATCAATCGATTGGTTGAATCGATAGTGAGATGATATAGGGAACACTACTCTTAATCATTCCTAGTCGGTATTAACAATTGGGGACAATGTTAATGCGTGAGACTAACATGTAGGTCAACTCAATGACTTGATCTCACAAGTCATGGATATAGATATCAAGTTGACATGGGTACATTGGAGAATGTATCTTGAACCCACCGAGAAAGTATCATGGATCGTTATATGAGTGTCATATACATGTGGCTATTAGTATGACTACTAGTCCTTAGACCAAGTCACCATGGATCCTCACATAAGGAGTTATGTACTTTGTTTTGTCGTCGCGTCACCCGTAACTAGGTGGACTATAAAGGCGATTACTGGGTATGTAACGAATTATGCAGAGGGATGTGAGTGATGTAGATGGGATCTATCCCTCCTATATGACGGGAGCGACATCGATATTCTTGATAGAGTGAGACCACGAAGTGCATGGCCATGCCCAAATGAGTCAATATGAGATATTGGGCTCATTTGATTTAGTGAGTCTACTTGGAGTTCAAGATTTAGATTGGTCAGAGGATGACACGGTCTATGCCTCACATTAATCAATCTAGATGTCTAGGATAAAAGGACACTTGTCATATATTGTGAGGAGTCACAATTTGTAGTCACTGTAGGATCGAAAAGAATTTAGATATCTCCACAATGACATGATATTGTCCACTTTGGCCCCATGCCCTCATGGTTTTGCTCTTGGGCTCTACCCAAAAGGCCTCATGCCAATGAAGATATCTTTTCTCTTATAAAACCATGATCTTTCCCATGTGTTTCCAATATGGGACTATGTTTCTTGCCAAAATCTCATCCTCAAACAAGGACCATAGGCTTCCCACGTCCGATCCTCGACCCACCAGGTCTTCCCCTTTCGGTTCACCCGACCTACTAGGACTTCCTTGCCTAGTCACAACTAGGACTTCTCACCGGTGTTGTCCTCTTGATCCGAACACATGAGCCCCCACTTTCTTTGTTCAAGGTTAATATTGTACCCATGGCTCAATCACCATAGCACTGTGGCCATGGTTAAACCTTTCAGCTCTGATACTAATTGTAGGATCGAAAAGAATTTAGATATCTCCACAATGACATGATATTGTCCACTTTGGGCCTAAACCCTCATGGCTTTGCTCTTGGGCTCTCCCCAAAAGGCCTCATGCCAATAAAGATATCTTTTCTCTTATAAACCCATGATCTTTCCCATGTGTTTCCAATATGGGACTATGTTTGCAACCTTGCAACCCCAACAGTCACAAGGTGATGTTGGATCTCAACATTCTTGTAACTTGGGTAGTAATGATGTGTTGCTAGATACTGCTCATTACTTATGCTCTTAAATGTGTTTAGGGGCATTACCAACGTTACAAAAACCTATAGGGTCACACACTAAGGACAATTAGATGGAGATTAGGTTCATATGATGAACTAAGAGGATTAGATTCATGTGATGAATCAAATTGGATTAAGAGTAATCCTAATTGGGCTAATTGAGTTGGACTCAAGTTGATTCATATTTTCAATGAGTCTAATTTTGATTATGACTCATTGAATCAATTTAATTAAATGAATTAGATTCATTATATTAAATTGGCTTGAATTAAATGGTTGAATTAGATCAACCATGAGAGAGATTAAGTCAAGTTTGACTTGACTTGAGAGGAAGAGGAAGAGTCAAGTTTGACTTGACTTTATGCCACATCATTTGTGACTTGGCATTAAGTGGCCAATGATGATGTGCCACATCATCATAGTTAACACATGTGTGTGCCACCTAATGGAGGTTACAAATTCCTTCTTTAATGGCCACATTAATGAGAGGAGTTACACTTTGTTGTGGCCGGCCACTAAGGGGAATGAATGGGATTCATTTTCATTCAAGGTATTTTTGATTCCATCTTCTTCCTTGCTCTCTCTTCTTGCTCTCCCTTTCCTCATCTTGCCGAGACCTTCTTGGAGTGCTAGCACACTCTAAGGTTCTCCCTCCATCGATTTGTTCATGTGGATACGCATAGAGAGTTGTCTACCTTGACAACTTGAGATCCGGCATCTCCTTGGACGAACGGGACTCGCGAAGGGCACGCAACGAGGGTAAAACTCTTTAACATATAGTT